>NC_086317.1:271859325-274539325 GCF_036172605.1 Pelobates fuscus
AGAGCAATAAGGATATGGAATTCTTTGCCTGAAGAGGTGGTTTTGTCAGAGTCTATACAGATGTTTAAACTGCAATTGGATAAATACTTGCAAAAACATAACATACAGGGATATAATTTCTAATTAGTGGGGTAATAGCTGCTTGATCCAAGGAGACATCTGACTGCTATTTTGGGGTCAAGAAGGAATTTTTTCCTAGTTTGTTGCAAAATTGGAAGCGCTTCAGACTGGGTTTTTTGCCTTCTTTTGGATCAACAGCAAAAGCATATGTGAGGAAGGCTGAACTTGATGGACGCAAGCCTCTTTTAAGCTATGTAACTATGTAACACCGTAAAGGAGGAGACTATTTAAAAGAAGAAAAACTACCACAACAAGAGACATAGTCTTAAATTAGAGGGGCAAAGGTTTAAAAACAATATCAGTAAGTACTACTTTACAGAGAGGCTAGTGGACACATGGAATAGCCTTCCATCTGAAGTGGTAGAGGTTAACCTAGTGAGTTTAAGCATGTGTGGGGAAGCCATAGGGCTATCCTAGCTATACGATAAGGCCAGGGACTAATGAAAGTATTTAAAAAAAAAAAAATTGGGCAGACTAGATGGGCCAAATGGTTCTTATCTACCGTCACAGTCTGTTTCTATAAACCGGATAAATGACAGGGAAGGCATAGACTCAAAAAAGTTAAGTGATCGGTTCTCCAGTCATACGCGTAGTGCTCCTTAAGAGGGGATAAGTAGTCGTCCTCCTTCCCCACCCCCCCATTGCTTGTATTTTGGTAAGGTTTAATTTGTAAAATGAACAAATACTATAGGTTTGTAAAAGAGCATGAAATGCTTGTAAGGATGCATCCAAATTGGTAACTAATAATAGGAAGTCGTCCCCGAAAAGGTTACTTTTTTTCCTCTGTATGGCCTAAATGGATACCATGGATGTTAGTATTTGATTTAATTGAAGCAACTAATGCCATTATTTAGTAGGGGAGATTTAATTGAAGCAACTAATGGTTCTAATGCCATTATTTAGTAGGGGAGAAAGGGGACAACCCTTCCTCATCCCATTTCATATATTGAAAGGATCTGACAAAAAACTTTTGTTAAATGCTGGCAGTTGGCATTTTACAATTTGGATGCGTGTAAGGACGCATCCAAATTGGTAACTGATAATAGGAAGTTGTCCCCGAAAAGGTTACTTTTTTCCTCTGTATGGCCTAAATGGATACCATGGATGTTAGTATTTAATTAAAGCAACTAATGCCATTATTTAGTAGGGGAGAGAGGGGACAACCTTTTTTAACAGTTATTGTGACTTCTATTTCCCTCATGTCCTCATCATTATGGAAGTCGTCCCCGAAAAGGTTACTTTTTTCCTCTTTATGGCCTAAATGGATACCATGGATGTTAGTATTTGATTTAATTGAAGCAACTAATGGTTCTAATGCCATTATCTAGTAGGGGAGAGAGGGGACAACCCTCGCTCATCCCATTTCATATATTGAAAGCATCTGACAGAAAACTTTTGTTAAACGCTGGCAGTTGGCATTTTACATAATGCCGCCACTACTGACAGGAATTGGGGAGGGAATTGATATTTCTCCAGAATAGTCCGCAAGAATGACCAGTGTATGTGGTTATACGCCTTTTTTGGCGTCCAGTGATCATAGTAGGCTGTTTGGCGTCTTCTATGCATGCTATGGAGAAGTGCAAGAGCTTTTTGCGTACTATCAGCCCCTTACCTGCCACTCACGAACCCCATAAACAGAGGAAAAACTCTGATTGTGTAGTATATCAATGTAGAAGTATTGGTTAAGAGCACAGTGTTCTACTTACAATTTTTAGAGCAAGGACTTGCTCTGGTGTTGAACAGCTTTGGTGGTATAAACCCACCTGGATGCAGGAACGAGGAATGGAGTGAGCAGCACAAAGTAATTAAAAAGGGCCTAAAATATATTAAATAACTTTTATTAAGTTTATAAGTTATATTTATTAAATATAACCCTCCTGGGTGGTATGTTTATTCCTCTTTCTTGGGGTCCTTTGGACCTGGAAGTTTGAGGTTTCTGCGCAGTATCTTAGCTGTTTCTAGAACTGCACTCTTCTGGACAGCGATCTCAGATGTCCCACCTGGAATCTGTTGAAGCCACTCCCCCATCTTGAGTCACAGCCCCGAGTGCTCCTATCACAACTGGAACTACTACTGCCTTCACTTTACACATCTTTTTCTAGTTCTTCTTTCAGTCCTTGTTATTTGTCCACCTTCTCATGTACCTTCTTCCTGATGGTATAGTCACTGGGTATTGCCACATCCACCACTACTGCAGTCTTTTGTTCCTTTGTCTACCACCACGATGTCTGGTTGGTTGGCCAGCACTTGCTTGTCTGTCTGGATCTTGAAGTCCCACATGATCTAAGCCCTGTCATTCTCAACTGCCCTTTGTGGTATCTCCCATCTGGACTTAGGCAGGTCCAATTCATATTCTGTGCAGATGTTTCGGTACACAATCCCAGCAACTTGGTTGTGTCTCTCCGTGTATGCTGTTACTGCTAACATCTTGTATCCAGCTACTAGGTGCTTGACTGTCTCAGAGGCCTCTTTGCACAGTCTGCACCATGGGTCTTGCCTAGTGTGGTATACTCCAGCTTATTTTGATCTGGTGCCGAGTGTCTGCTAGGATTAGTGCCTCAGTGCGGTCTTTCAGTCCTGCCTTTTCCAACCACTGGTAGGATTTTGTCATGTGAGCCACATCCACTATCTGCCAGTGGTACACACCATGGAGAGGTTTGTCTTGCCAAGGAACCTCCTCTTTTTCTGCATTCTTGATCTGTGGAAGTCTCAGGCATTCCCTTAGCAGTTCATCTTTGGGAGCCATTTTCGTGATGTACTTGCTCTGTGTTTCATCCAGGACTGTGACCGTAACACTTATCAGACCCCGACCTTCTTCCTTACGGCAGGTGTACAGTCTCAGGGTGCTGGATTTCGTGTGGAATCCTCCATTCATAGTGAGTACTTTCCTTGTCTTGACATCCATGGTGACCAGTTATTCTCTTGGCCAGGTTATTATTCCAGCTGGGTACCTGATGACCAGTAGGTCATATGTGTTGATGGCTTAGCTCTTGTTCTTGCCATTGAGCTGGGACTTCAGGACCTGTCTGACTCTTTGGAGTTACTTGGATGTTGCTATCCTCCTTGCCTCTTCGTGGTACCCCCAGGTACTTGTAGCTGTTCTCTACATCTTCTATTTGGCCTTCTGGAACTTCATCTTCTTTTGTCCTGATCATCGCCCCCCTTTTTGGTATCATCCGCCCGCACTTCTCTAGTCCGAACGGCATTCTGCTGTTCTTGCTGTATATCCTAGTTAGGTGGATCAGTGAGTCAATGTCCCGCTCATTCTTCACATACAGCTTTATGTCGTCCATGTAGAGTAGATGGCTGATGTTTGCTCCCTGTTGAACCTGTATCTGTATACACTCTTCTTGATGATCTGGCTAAGGAGGTTGAGGCCTATGCAGAAAAGCATTGGAGATAGGGCATCACCTTGGTATATGCCACATTTAATGTTCACTTGAGTTATTGTTCTGGAATTGGCTTCTAGAGTTGTTTTCCACTTGCCCATTGAGTTCTTGATGAAGGATCTTATTGTCTTGCTGACATTCCAGTACCCATGTGTGTGGCATAGGCACAGATTGGTCTGTCTGGTCTTAGAATTCCTTGTGACTGCTTGGTCTACCAGTAGTTGGTATTTTGATCTTCTGGTGTTGTTTCCAATCCCTTTGAGTATTGCTCATATATATTGACTCATATGCCCTTGTATATTAGAGGCTATGATGCCTGACAGGAGTTTCAATGTTGTGGTGAGGCAGGTTATTGGTCGCTAGATAGATGGTGCAGTTCCCTTGTGAGGGTCCTTCATGACCAGTATTGTTCTGCCTTGTGTTAGCCAGTCAGGGTGGGAGCCTGTTGCTAGTAGCTGGTTTATTTTTGCTGCTAGGCGTACATGCAGCGCCTCTTTATTCAGTAGTTGTAGATCCTGTCAGGTCCTGGGCCTGGCCAGCTCTTCGTGTGTGCTGTTCTCTGTTGGATATCTTCGACTGTGATGATGACTGGTTTCTGTTCTGGCAGGATGCAGTGGTATGCTTTCAGGTCTAGTAGCCACTGGGACTCGGTGTTATGAGATGCTTCTTGCTCCCAGATATTCTTCCAGTAAAGTTCAGTCTCAGCTCCATTTTCTCTCTACACTGCCTCTCTTGGTAAACTAATGAATGGTTTTCCTTCCACTACCACCTGTATGATGAGGTCACCTTAATATACCTCTCTTCCCCCGATCTTTCTATGGCTTTAATTAAGAATTAATCTTCAGTTGCCTCTATTGTCTTTCTAAAAGCTTCATATTAATCCTCTTCTGTTCCTCTCCCTACAAATTGATGGGATGAGAATTAGACTGTTCTTATATCGCTGACTTGGTGTTGACTTTCATTTTGGCCTCACGTTTACCCATCATATCCAGTTTGTCACCAAATCCTGCCAGTTACATCTTAAAAACATTGCCTTATTGCCCATTTGCCTTACAAGATGCTACTAAGGAGCTGGCTAGTGCTCTTGTAATTTCTTGTATTGACTACTGTAATTATCTCCGAATTGTTCTCCCCAGATAGCATACTGCCCCCTACAGTCCACAATAATCTCTACTGTTGCTCCTTTCATGCATCGCTCTTCTGCCAATCGTTACATTGGCTTCTTGTACCTTATAGAATTCAATTCTAGCTATTAACGCTTCCCTACAATGAGTTCAACCACTCTACCTACTGCGACATTTCTTCACTAGTTCACTAGGTATTCCCCGTCACTAGTTCGTAGGTATTCCTGGATCTGCTTCTTGTACTTGTGCTGCTAACTCACATTTGCAGAACTTCTAGGAGGTGGCGGCATTCTTATGGAACAGCCTGCCTCCCCATCAGACTCTTCCCTAGTCTCCAATCCTTAACATAAGTTTCTAAAAACCCACCTCTTCAGAATAGCCTATCGACTCTCAGGGGAACTGTCATTATTCTCAACTTAATGAGTAGTGTTCTCTGCTACTTTTCCATCTTGTCACTTAGTTCCTATACACCACACTATTTTTCCTATTGTGTTTTTTACCCTACCTCTAATTAAGCATGTCTGAGCAGGCTCCTCATCAATGTATGCCAAATTTGTAATCATTTATCTTTGTTATTGTCAAATTTCCCTTTACTGTTAAGCTATGCAGAAGAAGTTGGGGCTATATAAATACTACTACTAAATAATAAGAATTCCACAATTCTGATTCAAAGGCCAATAATCGTTTCCAATGGCTATCAAAACATGGCTGTTATATAATGCTTGATCAAAATAAACATAATTTCAAAGTTACTGTAGTGTCTTGTTCATTGTTATTGGTGCTATATTTTTGTTTTATTTGCTAGCTTACTAAATCTGTACTGTATAATTGGTTTTAGTGGTCCTATTATTATCATCGCTATTTCTATAGCTCCAACGTATTCCATAGAGTTTTACAAAACATAATTTCTAATTATTTTAGCTGAAAGAAAAATCTAAAATAGACATGTGTTCAATGTAAATCTATCTGTGTGTGTCAAATAACCAATGATCGTAAAAATGCAACTTTGCAATGCAAGAATTTCTGTGCCCAAATATTGGTTCTATAGGAAAAATTAGTGCATATTAATATGTAGCAATAACTTAATGACCACGTAAATGGCGTCTGACGAGATTTAATGGCTGTAATTACCTGTTAAACACTCATCTGTGACCAAGCTTCGGTGGTAAACACATTTTATGTACATCCTCTCCTTAACCTATCCGCCTATTGCTTTTATGACGTGTTATCTGCCTTTTTCCTCATCATTATTTGTCTTGCTTTTTACCGTTAAATTGTGGCTGAAGAGTGCATTTTCAGTTCTTGTAGCTTGTATTAGGTAATGCAGTCTGTGACGTTTCTAGTGTTGCACCAAATGACAGACATGTCTCTTTGTAATTATACACACAAGTATTTTGTTTTTGTTTTCTTGAACTGTAACTGCTTCAGTAAAGGTTCTTGTATATTCAGCACTTTGGAGAGCTCCTTTCTGCTGTTCCCAAGCGTTTCTAAATCTGAATAAATAAATGTGCATTGTATGCTTTCAACAATAATTTCTTACACAGGCCCCAATTTAATATTTTTGGATAAACTTAAAATATCACAAGATCAGATATAAAATAAACATCAGGTATATCAACATATTAAAACATTAAAATATATTAAATAATTAGACATTTTCCCCCACAAATACAAATATGGGGCCATAATTGGTGCTCAAAGTAAAGTCAGCAATGTAAGACACATGATATTGATTTGTTGTGACCTTTTAATGAGAGAAATACATATATACATTTCTCTTTAGATGGAGCAAAATACCAACCATTTTAGCAACATTTTATGCTGCTGAGTAGTTAAATGGACAGTGATCCAAAGGTGGTGGTCCTCTAGAATTGGTGTAGTAAATCCTAAATCTGTATTAAAAAGATCAACATTTTCATATGCTAATCACATTTTCTCTAATTGCACCTGTAAGTTCCAATCATGCTGAATAGGATTCTAATATTTATGTTAATGAATTGCATTTGACTCATATTTAATGCTATTCACATTCTGCAGCAGATTAATTATATATATATATATATATATATATATATATATATATATTTAAATATATTGTAGTTCTACTTTAATAGAACACAATAGTCACCAGAACAACTAACTACAGCTTAATGTAGTGGTTCTGGTGTCTATAGCCTGTCCCTGCAGGTTTCCTAATGTAAACACTATTCCGAGAAATACTTTTAAGAGAGAGCCTAGGAACACCTCTTGTGGCAGTCACTCAGATGGCTTCTAGAAGTGCCTCCTGGATCAGTGCCTTTACATTCTAGCTATTAACACTTCCCTACAATGAGCTCAACAACTCTACCTACACCTACATTTCTTCACAAGTTCACTAGGTGCAGCACATGGAGATGCTTAAAGGGTCACTATAGTCACCCAGACCACTTCAGCTCAATGAAGTGGTGTGGCTGCCAGGTCCCCCAGGTTTTAACCCTTCAGATGCAAAAATAGTTTCAATGAAACTGCTATGTTTACATTGCAGGGTTAATCCAACCTCTAGTGGCTGTCTTCCTGACAGCCGCTAGAGGCGCTTCTGCGACGCTGGATGCGAAAATTGCATCCAGCGTGCAGAACGTCCATAGGAAAACATTGAGAAATGGTTTCCTATGGACTGTTTGAATGCGCGCGCGGCTCTTGCCACTCGGGAGCTGATGGCGGGGGAGAAGAGGTTACCAGCGCCAAGGGATCCCGGCGCTGGATTAAAGTAAGTAAATGAAGGGGTTTTAACCCCTTCAGCGCCAAGGGACACTATATAGTGATCCTTTAATGTTTCCCATAGAGATGCATTGATTAAAGTGAAGCTAATTGGCACAGTGTGGCGTTTTGCTGCACATGCACATTTGCCTCTTAATGCTTTCCTATGGGAAAGCATTGGATTGGCTAATTTCAGTCATCATGTTTGAGGATCTCAGCCGCGGAGGCGGAGAGGGACCAGGCCAGCCGTGTCGAGAACAGTGCGACGTGGCAGAAACGTTGAGCTAAATCAACTTTTCAAAGAGAAGCAATGGGAGCCGGAACCTCAACTGGTATTTTACTATTATAGTGTCAGAAATACATCTTTGTGTTTCTGACACTAGTGTTTCTTTTGAGTATTCTTTTGGATTTAATTTTTACACAAAACATTCAAATATTATTTTAGGCAATACGTCACAGTATACAATTTTCATGCAGCTGGTATGAATAAGAAGTAGCTTGGCTCCTGGTTCAGCATGCACAAGTATTATGTGGTTTGTGTTTAAGCCACAATAGTTTTGTTGGGTCACCGCTCTCCACCCCAACTCTCACCATCCTCAGGTGGTCACTCCCTGGCTAGGAAAGCTGTGAGTAACAGCTGCTGAAACCAAACCAGCTGTTTGTAAATAGTTTTACAGGCTCAGAATTTCCTGTATATGGGCAGGGCTCTGTATAATGCTAAATTCCAGACCAGAGTTTAATAATTGGACCAGTTACAAAATGTTTGTGCTGATCACTCCACATATACAACGTCAACCTAGAATTGCACTCTATACATAGCCCACAATAAGTTTTTATTCAGCCTAGTAAAGAACAGTGATAATGTGTCACCATAACATTCTATATTAAAAACCCTGTGCTGACATTGAATGTCCTTCTCACTGAAGAATTTATAGAGCTACAGATGGTAAATAAGTAGGACATTTCATATTTGCTTAGGCACTACACAGACCAGATTCTGCATAATGACACTTGTTATTTTAGGGTTAATAGTGCTAATGTGCCAGTTTAAAATCTCAACAGCTATTTATTTCATTTTTATTGTACTTCTTTTAATATTTTATTAAACAATTCAAAAATGGTTCTCATAGTTTCAAATGTGAACCTGTTAATGCCTCTCAAATGATGTAGTTAAGATAATGAACAGGTGTATGTTGGTATGCTTGGATCAGGAGTAGGCAACCTTCGGCACTTGTGAACTTCAACTCCCATAATGCTCTTACAGCCTTACTGCTTACAAAGCATCATGGGAGATGTAGTCCACTATATCTTGCATGCCAAAGTATGCCTACCTCTGCTTTATAGCAATTTATAGCATGTCAACAGCTTATGACTATAAAATCGTTTCTCATTCCTCAGGTGTCTGGAGCCAGTCACCCAACTGTATGTGAGTGTGGATGCAAGTACTAAAGACAGTCTCAAGAAAATTGATCGCCCACTCTTCAAGGATTTCTGGCAAAGATTTATTGACAGCTTGAAGGCCTTGGCAGAAAAGGTAAAATATGGAATTTTATTAACATGGAGTTTAATTTACATATATTTAAGTGCCTACCACTGTTGCGGTTTTCCCCTGCCGTTAAATAGGATTATGACCTCAGTTGTATATAGCTGTGTTTAGATTTTCTTGTCACTGCATGATAGTAATATTTTGGAACAATTATTGTTGAATTACAACATACAATGTGATGAATTAAAGAAACACTTGAAGGTGTTAAAAACAAACCACAAACGTGGGTTTGTAACCTTATCGTGTTCCTTTATTACTTTACATTCCTTCATTCCCCTACCTTTAAAAATGTACAAAAAAAAAACGCCAGAAAGCTTACTTGTAATCCAGGCGGCTGCCTCTCTTCCTCTGAGATCATTGTTTCACTTAATTGCAATCACAATGCTCTGCCAAACCTGTGCTTCTATGTGAAGCATTGGATGCATGCAGCATCATCCTGATGACCTGATGAGAACAATAGTTGAGGCCTTCTGAGTTCTTAAGGAGTATGTTCCTCTAGTTGATGTCAGGTAACCACTAAAGATGTACACTCTACTAAATGTGTACAATGCCATCTCAGAAACTGCAATGTTTTACATTGACAGAGAATAGGGTAGTGACTATTCATCAAAACATTAAGAGGTAGTGGTTTTGGTATTTAGTTTTCATTTTAAGGTTTGTGTTCTCTAGTGACTTCTTTAAATACCAGTTGAGCAAATCTTGTTTTGATAAGAGTAGCTGTCACTTCTCTGAAACATTTTCATTCCATGTAGTAAATGCTATTTATGCATATACTCGATGAGTGCATTTCAGAGAAGTATGAAATGCTTTTTGTTACAACAATTGAGTATAGAGGTTGCCATTATCTTTTTGTGGTGTGTGGCCATAGAATTTAAAAGAACACTGTATTCCTGAACCAATAGTGTTAAAAACATGTTGGATGACTCACTCCACATTCCCTCATCAGAAAGGCTTTGAACTCACCTTTATTCCAGCGCCACGTGAGTTTGCCGTTATCAGCCCTCTTGCCTTAGATAATCGAATTTGCTAAAATCCGCCATTCCAATGAGGCTAATGATAAGGCTAATTCTCTGAAAAAACAGTGTTTACATTAATTACATTAAGCTGTAGTTGTTCTGATGACTATAATGTCCCTTTAAGTTTAGTATCAGACATACAATTTAAATTAAATCAAAATACAACAAAGTTTAAGCCATAGCTATGAGTTAGTTAACCATTGGTTTATGTCAAAATGTCATAAATTAACTCTCCAGTCTCATTTTTCTATGCTTTAGTACATTAAGAAATTTAAACAAAAGTTAAATAAATATGAAACTTGTTTAAGTTACTGCATTTGCTAGTAATACCCATCATCTGCAGTGAGGTCTGCCGCTTATGTTCTGTTACACTACTAAGCTTTACACATTATCAGTGCTTTATAGAGGCAACAAGGTTTTATGGGAGTTGTAGTTAAGTTGTTAACATTCTCCTGTAGAACGCAAACAGCTGAACTGTAACTTTTCACATAATATGCAATAATATATTAGGAGCCTGAAAAGAATCATTCCATCAAGTGGGCTTGTGGAACTAAACTAATATTTAGTTAAAAATAAAATAAAGACACACAATATAAACACCACACCCTCCAGATATTTGTGCATACATGAATGCTAAATATTTACACACATGCTTTGTGTCTGTATATTGTGTTGAAGACAGAGTTATAGACATACATTCATTAAGAGAACACTCCAAGTACCATAACCACTACAGCTTGAAGTGCCCTTGTGCTCCCCTAGGGCAGGTATTTAAAGCATTTGTGAAAGGTTTGCAACTTACCTGGGGCAAGCTGATTGCCCATCGCTGCCCCTTATGGAGCCATAAGCACTTGCAAGGAGCTTCTGATGGCTTTACTTTGCTAAACCCTGCCACGCTGGGCTGACTTATTGACAGAGAGTGTCAGCTAAGTGCTCTGTCATTGAGTACCTACTTGTCTGAATGCAGAGCTTTCTGGCAGCAGGCATGGTGGTGATGCGCACACAAAAGATGCAAGGTAATTGTCAAATTGTTTGCAATTACCTGGGAGGGAGCCACTAGATTGGGCTGTAATAGGTATGGTGCTCAGAGTGTTTCTTTAAAGATACTCCATAATGACTCAAAGTCGGTCTAAAATGTTCCTAACTCGCTATCCGTTTTATTTATGTTATGAATTGCCATTTAGTATCGGTCTTCCCAGAATTCTAGCTCTGTGTGGAGCCTGGAGGAATGATAATCATGCATGATCAGTAATCATGAATATTCCACTTACGTTTATGTACTGATTTATACTCTTTTGTGATTGGGCTGTTAATTTACAGTTTTAAAAATTGCATTCACTCGACAAGCAATATAGATTTTTTTTTTCTGTGCTTGTTAAAGTGGCTCTGTCCTCCTTTGTGTGGACAGAATTCAATAGACAACTGCTACTTCCCTGCAGTTTGTTGGACGCTGCCCGCTTGAATGGCACATCCTTATGTAGTTTAAATGATGTGACATCACACCCGTCCTTGAAGCGAGCACAACATCTAGGCGACCCCATTATCATACTCTTTGGAGTCGTAGAGATGACGGAACCAATCAAAATATGTGTAAGCCTATATAAAGCATATTTGGGCCCTTGTGCAGTGCCATATCCTGGGTTTTTTTTTGCCCTGATATACGTTTATTGCTTATAGTTAGTCTCTCTTGATATCCTGATATTGACCTTGGCTTTTATGTGTATCTCTGGTATCCTGATCCGGTTGTTTACTAGTTTATCCGTATTTTTTTTATCCTAACCTTCACTATTAATGACTTTGTCTTTATTTATCTTATGTTAAATCCAGCAACTCTAAAGTCTGGTTATATGTCTATTTAGTATCTGTTTGTGGGATTCCCCATTTCCTGTAAGTTAGGGTATGACCCTGTGACACTGGGGTCTTTGCATAATTAGCAAAGATCCCCATACAGTGACTTTACCGCGGGGTGTCCACTTGCCGCGATGTGCATGGGAAGATGCGTTATCGCATGTTCTTTTGTCAGAGGCCTCTCTCATGCTTTCGGAGCTTCAGCTGCCATCAGGGCTGCTCTTTAGCTCCTGGTGGATTAATTGCCTGAAACCCACATCAGTGTTGTATTCTCTTCCAAGTAAAGCAATATGGTATATGTAGGATCCGGTGAGACTGCGAGATCCTCACATACAGAGCCTTTATCCTTGAGCTGACGCTAGCAAGAGCATGGGGCTTGACAAAAGGTAGCTCCATCTTTTAGTCAAGCTTGTCACTCATAGGTAAAATACCAAGACAAAGAAGTCCCTACCTTATCTTCATATATCTTTTAACATCAATGGAATTTCAGTAAAATTCCTACACCGTCAATATGAGTGTTAATTATTTTGTCATTTTCGAAAAGGGTGGTGACTGTTCCACTTTAAAGAGGTCTGTGTTCCATACTTTTACAGGTCTAATTGAGCAGATGACCGTGTAAAAAGTTAGCATTTAGCGAGTTTATGTTAATAGTTTATATTTAAAACACATCTATGGGTATGTTTATATTCTTAAGTTTGTATTATTCCTCTTCCATCTCACAAAAATACGTTTGTGTTTTAAACAAAATAGTATTGAATTACATCTGTACACTTCTGCATTTTCTTTTGGTTTATATTTCATTGGGGAGTTTACTAAATAACATCAGTTTCTTTAAATTAACTTAAGTAACTCTTAATCACTGGGCTAATTAAGGCTCCTGTGCTTTATATCCATTGCCATTATCTAAATGAGCAGCAAGTGAAGAAGTGGTCAATTGCCGGAGCAGGTGCATAGCTTATTATGAGATAATATGAACATAAGAAGATGGATTTTCCTGAGCACGGCATGGCCTGTGCTGTATGTGACATCTGCTCCAAAATGCATCATTATTTGTGTGACTGACTGACACTGTCAAAGTTTATTTTCACCAAGACATTGGTTTAAGCGCCTGAAAAGCTAATTTAACAGTAGGCGGAGAAGAAGAGGTGGTATTTTTTATCAGTAAGACACAAACAATTGATGCCTGCCTATTTACTTTTGTATGTTCTTTTAAAGATAGTAAAAAATTCAGAGCAGCTTTTTCAAAAAAGTCTCTCATGTGAAAATAGATAAAAATAGAATATTTAACTTGCATTTTCAAAAGATATGGTTGCTTTCAGTAAGATGGTAGATGATGTTCTCAGAGTGGGTGTGTAACAGACCCAGGTACAATCTTATGATCTGTTCACACTAATTGAGACTGAAATTTTTTAATTAATTTTTTTAAGTTGACCATGGACGCAAACTTTTGCATCATGGGAAAATAGGTTCACAAATCTCTGTAGTGCCAAGAATTACCATTACTGTACTTGCCATTTTTTGTTTACCTGCTTGTGTGAAATTTGAGCACTAATGTTTATTGGGTTGTATTATGTCACTAAATGGTTCAGCGCTGGATTCTTCAGTTGAGTTTGAGATGCTATGACATCATAAAGTAAACCATTCAATGTTAGGGCTGAAATGAGTGAACATCCAGCAATTTTCTGCATTAGCAATATGAACTTCATATACGTTTAGATGGCATGGTTTGGTTAAAGGACCACTTTAGTGCCAGGAAAACAAACTCTTTTTCCTGGCACTGTAGTGCCCTGAGGGCGCGCATTCAGTCAGTCCAAAGGAAAGGATTCTCAATGCTTTCCTATGGATGCTGGCGTCTTCTTACATAGTTACATAGCTGAAAAGAGACTTGCGTCCATAAAGTTCAGCCTTCCTCACATATGCTTTTGCTGTTGATCCAAAAGAAGGCAAAAAACCTAGTCTGAAGTGTTTCCAATTTTGCAACAAACTAGGAAAAAATTCCTTCTTGACCCCAAAATAGCAGTCAGATGTCTCCTTGGATCAAGCAGCTATTTCCCCACTAATTAGAAATTGTATCCCTGTATGTTATGTTTTTGCAAGTATTTATCCAATTGCAGTTTAAACATCTGTATAGACTCTGACAAAACCACCTCTTCAGGCAAAGAATTCCATATCCTTATTGCTCTTACTGTAAAAAAAAAAACATTTCTTTGCCTTAGATGAAATCTCCTTTCTTCAAGCTTAAATGTGTGACCTTGTGTCCTATGTGTAGCCCTGTTTATGAATAGATTTCCAGATAATGGTTTGTACTGGCCCCGAATATATTTGTATGATGTTATCATATCCCCTCTAAGGCGCCGTTTTTCCAAACTGAAGAGATTTACATTTTTTAACCTTTCTTCATAACTAAAATGCTCCATTCCTTTTATCAATTTTGTAGTTCGTCTCTGCACTTTTTCTAGTGCCATGATATCTTTCTTTAGAACAGGTGCCCAAAATCGCACAGCATATTCAAGGTGTGGTCTTACCAGCGATTTATAAAGAGGCAAAATTATATTTTCGTCTCGAGAATTTATGCCCCTATTTATACATGACAAAACCTTACTGGCCTTAGCAACTGCAGATTGACATTGCATATTGCTACCTAATTTGTTGTCTATAACAATTCCCAAATCCTTCTCGTGTGTGGTTATCCCTAGTTCACTACCATTTAGGGTGTAAATTGCTTGTGCATTCTTAACCCCGAAGTGCATAACGTTGCAATTTTCTATGTTAAATTTAATTTGCAATTTTAGTGCCCAGTCCCCCAATCTATCCAAATCCCTCTGCAGCAAGGCAATATCCTGCTCACATTTTATTACTTTACAAAGTTTTGTGTCATCTGCAAACACTGATACATGGCTTTCAATGCCCATTTCAAGATCATTTTAAATATGTTAAATAGAAGCGGTCCCATAACAGAACCCTGAGGGACACCACAAACCACTTTTGTCCAGCCTGAAAATTTACCATTTTTACCATTTTACCATTTACCATTATATTCATCTAGACCAATTTATTTTAGTTTGAAGACTAACCTATTGTGAGGAACCGTATCAAATGCCTTGGCAGAATCCAAGTAGATCACATCCACTGCAACACCCTGATCTATATTTCTACTTACTACTTCGTAGAATGCAATTAGGTTAGTTTGACATGACTTACTTTTCATAAAACCATGCTGATTATTGCTAATAACACAGTTCTTATCAATGAATTCCTGAATATTATCCCTTAATAGCCGTTCAAATAATTTCCCAGTCACAGAAGTTAAGCTCACAGGTCTATAATTTCCAGGCAAGGATTTTGAACCCTTGTTAAATATAGGAACAACCTCTGCCTTCCTCCAATCCTCCGGTACAATACCTGAAACAAAAGAATCTTGAAAAATTAAATACAGAGGTTCACTTATTTACCCCCCCAATTACAGTGAGAAGCACGGAAGAGCCTCTAGCGGCTGTCAATGAGACAGCCACTAGAGGCTGGATTAACCCATATGTAAACATAGCCATTTTTCTGAAACTGCTATGTTTACAGTAGGCAGGGTTGATTCTAGATGGACCTGGCACCCAGACCACTTCATTAAGCTGAAGTGGTCTGGGTGCCTATAGTGGTCCTTTAAGTATCTCAGCTGTTCTCAGCACTGCAAGCAATAAGTGCCATCCAACGTTCAAGAAATCGATGTTGCTAATATGAAAGTAACTTCTGCGGTAGTGATACGACAACCCGCTGCTGCCTGGCGACTCTTGGTTTCTGTTTAACGCTTTGATACAAAACTGGGGAATCTGAAAGTAGCCCGATTGCACGTCACTAAAATATATATTTTTTTAAATAAAATGTAGATGTGAATTTGAAAGCAGAAACTTGTAAAAAGTGTTGTACAAAAAATGTTTTTGGAATACTACGACGCCAGTTTTATTTTTCTGTGTTTGACACTGAGCTAATATGATTAAAATTATTGCATTAAATGTAGCCTTTGATACACCAAATATGTCCGAATCAATGAAGTAAATGCCTAATGTGTAAACAAATATAGTATTTTATATACATGGAGTGTCTTGCAAGACTGATTTCTGACTGCAAATGCACTTTTTGAATTACTGAATTACTTAGATTTCTAAGGTCAGTGTCTCAATTTTGGCAGACAGAATGTTAGGTAATGAAATTAGAGCTCATTATATGTAGCATCTTTATAGATCTATTGTAACAGAATGAATACTCAGAGAAACATGACTTTATGCATTTATTGAATAAAAATAAGCATCCATATTTATATTGGATTTGCTGTATCATCAGAAATAGTCATCGTCATGTAGCCTTTTAAAACCAGTCCATACTTTGTGTTACCAGTCCATCCCTTTTTCAATTTGTTCAGCATTTTTAAAGCATTTATTTTAAGTATAAAAAGAGAATATCAGTGTTTCTATGAAAGTGGAAAATATCCCTATAGTAGTATAAACCGTACTATTAAAAGTTAACCTTTTGATAGATATAATTAAAATTGACAAAATTGACATGTTGCCTAACTACATTGCTAGTTAATTAGGTATATAAAAAAAAAAATAATGTGTATCATGAGCTAAATGAATCGGCAGGTAAATCACCAAAACAAAATTATAATGAAATATAAAAGGGAAGTTGCAAAAAAAAAAAAGGCAACACAGTTACAATTTTCTCTAACACATTCTTACTGCAATTATTTACAGCTACTACAGCCTTTTAGCAACACTCTCTCTATAACCTTGCACCTTTAGGAAAAACTACCCTTAACAGAGGGATGAACACACACACCACACGCAAGTACATACACACCCCGTCACGTACACACACCCATCAACCAAATGCAAGTATATACACACCCTGTCACACACACACACGCACACACCCGAATCACACCCGAATCACACCCTGTCACACACACATACACACACATACACACACATACACACACATACATACACACACATACACACACACACACACACACACAAATGCAAGTACATACACACCCTGTCACACATACACACACCCAAATGCAAGGACATACACACCCCTGTCTCACACACACACACACACCCTGGCTCCCACACACACACCTGAATGCAAGTACACACACACCCTGTCTCTCACACACACACATTATAGTTCTATTATTACCTTTTACCTTTAATCCTTTAATAAGATCACCGCATTCACGTATAAAAGTCATTTTTTTTCACACACATAATTGTCTTAAAAGTCTTTACAGACTGAAACGTATTTGGTGTGTATTCCTGTTATTGCTTAATAAAGCAACAGTTGCAATTTACCTTAAAGGATCACTATCATGTCAGGAAAACAAACCTGTTTTCTTGACACTATAGTGCCCTAAGGGTGCCCCCACCCTCAGGGTTCCAGTCCCTTGGCGCTGAAGGGGTTAAAACCCCTTCAGCTACTTACCTTAATCCAGCGCCGGGCTCCCTCGGCACTGGTGACCTCTCCTCCCCCGCCGACGTCAGCTCCCGAGTGGAGCGGAATGCACATGCGCGGCAAGTGCTGCGCGCAGATTCAAACCATCCATAGGAAAGCATTTCTCAATGGACGTTCTGCACGTTGGATGCAAATTTTGCATCCAGTGTCACAGATGCACCTCTAGCGGCTGTCAGGAAGACAGCCACTAGAGGTTGGATTAACCCTGCTATGTAAACATAGCAGTTTCTCTGAAACTGCTATGTTTACATGTGAAGGGTTAAAACTTGAGGGACCTGGCACCCAAACCACTTCTCTATTGGGATTGTGTGTGTGTGTGTGTGTATAGATCTATATATTTATCTATATATAGATATCTATCGAGAGAGAGAGAGATCTTATATGCAACTTCATTCTAAGTGTATTTTAATATTATAATACACTAAGTATGAAGTTATATTTATGATGTGTATGTATATGTACATTTAATTATTTTCATGGTGTAACAATTCATTTTTTTCACCACTCACATGTGAAGTGAATAACATTGATTATATTGTAATGACACCTGTCTTGGGGATGGGGATATATCAGGAAACGATCTGAGTGACTTTGACAAGGGCCAACGACTGGGTCAGAGCATCTCCAAAATGTCTAGACATGCGTGGTGTTACCGTTATGCAGTGGGTAATACCAAACATGGAACAATGAAGGACAACCAGTGAATGGTCATCAGGTTCATGGGCACCCAAGACTCACTGATAAATGTGGGCAGTGAAGGCTAGCCCTTCTGGTCCAATCACACAAATGAGCTACTGAAGCTAATATTGTTGAACTTAATGCTGTCCATGACTGATAGGTGTCAAAACACAGAGTGCATTGCAGTTTGCTGCATTTGAGGCTGTGCAGCCGCAGACCAATCAGAGTGCCCATGATGACCCCTGTCCACTGCCAGAAGGACCTTCAATCGGGACGTGAGCATCAGAACTAGAATATCAAGCAATGGAAGAAAGTTACCTGGTCTGATGAATCACATTTTCTTTTAGATGGGGGAAAATGGCTGGGTCCATTTGCGTTGTTTACGGGGGGGAGAGATGACAGGAGGATGCACTATGGGAAGAAGGCATGCCGGAGGAGGCAGTGTTATGCTCAGGCAGTGTTCTGCTGGGAAAATTGATTAGGATGTTACTTTGACAAGTACTGTGTACCTGAAGTTTGTTGCAGACCACGTACACCCCTTCATAGTAAGAGTGGCCCCTGATGGCAGTGTCCTCTTTCAGCAGGATAATGCACCATGCCACACTGCAGAATTGTTCAGAAATGGTTTGAGGAACACGACAAAGATTTAAAGGTGTTGCCTTGGCCTCCAAATTCCACAGATCTCAATCTGACTGAGCATCAATGGGATATGTTGCAACAACAAATCCGATTCATGGATGCCTTTAAACTCGCAGGACTTAAAAGATCTACTGTTAATGTTTTGGTGCCAAATATCAAAGGACGCGTTCAGAGGTCTTCTGGAGTCCATGCCTCGATACAACAGAGCTATTTTGGCAGCACAAGGGGGGGCCTACACAATATTAGGCAGGTGGATTTAATTTTGTGACCTGAAAAGTGCATGTGGCAGATATAGATACCTAATTAAACACACAGTATACATGCAATGATGCACTATTACAGTAAACACACACTCAACCAAGACACTGTAGTCACATACAGTAGTATACACACAGTTTATACACTGTCATATTTCCATAAACTGTATACACTTAAGACTACTACACTGTCACACACAAATACTACTGCACACAAAATTAGACTTGCCACACACTGATAAAGTATACGTACTGAAAGACTCCTCAACACATGCACATTGCTTCACACAAACAAATGCATACACTCCGACACAGACACATAAGTGTAACCTTTTTTTGTCATAATTTATTTTCTTTCTTGTTGAGGGTTTTTAGGGAGGCAGGGTTTGGATGAGTGAAGAGTTGATGCTGGAGCATTTTGTAAATCCAGCCCTGGCACACTCAGGTGAGGGGTAGGCCGCCATTATAAGAGGTGAAACAGACTAGCAGGTGTGCATGAGTGCAGTCTGTGTAACGTTTTTACCTCATCCATAGGTTCCATGCAGCAGATGAGTTTACTCATCCATGGCCCAGGACAGATGGAGGACTGGTATGATGGCAGTCCGTCAGTGCTGACGTTCAATATGTCACAACTCCATCCCCAGCTTCTCTTCTTTTACAGTCCCTGTGCTCAGTGCACAATTCTAGAATGCACCGCTCACAAGGCGTGAGCACTCAGGAAGGCAGGCTCCTCAGTCCAACTTCCACAAACTTCAGTGCAATCCATCTATACAGAAAACAAAATTGTAAATAGTTTTTTTTTTTTTTTTTGTGAATTAGGGAATGTTTGTTTCCAAATGTATTTTATTTATTCTTCTTTAACTATATGTAATGTCATGCATATATAATAATGTAAATTAGCAAGTACAGAATTGTTTCCCCAAGAAAGGTGGAACACCTATTTACTTGTATGTGCAGTACAGGACCATTTGTGTGTACACTTGGTTTTTCTATTTCTCTATTTTCTATTTTTCTATGTTCATCTTACTATTCAGTATTTTCTGTTTTCATTTTCTTACGGTTATGTCCATTGCAGAAAATTTGAAGTGCAATTAAATGTTGGGGAAAATGATGCATAATCTGACAGGTAAAGCTTGCAGCAGAAAAATATAAAACATATGGTTTTCTTAAGGTTACTAATTATGATTTTCAGTCTCAGTCAAGTAACTGATGTGCTTTGACTACTTTTGGTAGTTAACTTACTTTTTTACTCACTTTTTAAATGAATGTAATCACCTATATTCAAAAAAGCATTGACCTTATTTGTAGCTTTGCTGTTTTTAGCCAGTTAGAAAACATTGTTACAATCAAATTATTGTTTTCTGTTTGAGGTTTTTGATAAGGATTTAAGTATGTATCACCAATACAATAGTGAATCTCTGTCCCCTAAGTTCTCAAGTAGTTTAGATAAATAAAAATAGATATAATTTTTTAAAGGGTTCATCCAAATCTTACAAAATTTTAAAGAGAATGTATAATGCCTTATTGCATTTTTTTCTTTATGTTCCTCCCTCCTAGCAAAGGTTTCCATGCCCCCTTCTGACATGCATCCATTTATCCAGCTCAGAGTGCATGTGTGCTCTATGAGACGGAAAAAGTGGAGGGTAAGACTAAGTGTAGAGGTAGGGAGCAAAACTATTTTAAGTAATGGAATCAGGAGGTGCAAGGGTTACTGGAAGGGAAGGAGAGAGGGGAGATAAGACATGATGACAGATGTAAAATATGCACATAATTGGCGTTGGTAGCCCTAAACTCTCTTCCTGGCTGTCAGTGTGGGATGTGCTGGGGGTGCAACTGGCCCCCAGCACAAACATGAAAATTACTCAGCATGTGCAGTGTTTCAAGCTGAAAGGGCAATGTTCATTGAAGGGCTAAACACACCCCTAGTTCTATTTTTTTTTTTTTTTTAAGTCACGTGACTTTGCAGCTCAAAGGAATGCATTGAAGGCGGTGCTTTTCCATGAGAAGCATTTGATGCTCAGCGGTGCGTTCTGTGCATGCGCATCTAGTCTCCAATACTCCTTTAGTAATAGCTTTGAATTAACCATTGATGGGCAAGTGGGAGGGGGAGAGGTCAGCATTGCCAAGAAAGTCTTGGCACTGATAACTGGTCTGTAAAAAGTGGGTTTATTTTTAATTTTTTTTACTTTTTTTGAGGCAAACAGGGGAATCTATTTAGGAACAAGGTACACTGTTGCCTTACAGATTTGTATTCCTAAAGCTATAGTGTTATTTTTAAGATTAGTGTGTCCTTCATAATTATTGGCGCTTTTTTTTTTAACCACGTTTGTTCATTTACAAAGCTGTGAAAACATAACTTTCCTTGATTAGTTTAATTTTTGTAACTAAAAGGAAACTATTTTGAAACATTCATATTGTATGCAGTAGCATGCTTTTCATTTTCTTTTCTTTTTATGTCTCATACATGCATAAAAATGCTAACTTTCAGACTGAATTTCATTCCCTTCTTCCTTATCTTTACATTCAAGAAAAAATAAATGAATTTACTAAGTTCAGTGCAGATCTCTTTATCTAAGCAGTGTGTATCGGGCTGCTGCGAGTGCCCCAAACAGTCCAATTGCACAACTCCTGTCTGTAAACTGCTTGGGAAACACAGCAGCTTACACTGGTGGTATAATAATTCAAGGGCTTCCTTCATCTGTCTGTAGTCTTTGTTATGCTGGCAAAAGAATATATACCTACCATTTTCAAAAATGAGTCTGTATATAGACAGGGTAACTGCGTGTGCAGCCATATCACTTCCAAATGAGAAGAAAGGTGTCCCTTCCTCACACAAAAGTGTACAGTCCTCTGTTGATTCAGTTTTGTAGGATTAGCTACTGTGCTGTGGGCAAGGATAAGGGAGGTTTAAAAAAATAAAAAATAAAAATCAATTTTGGTTTACTGTTCAACTGTGCATTTGCTGCCAATTTGGCTTGCATAACCGTACTAATTTCTTTGAAAGAAAATGGATATGACCATTACAGCTTTGCAAATGAGCATATATTGATAAATGATGCATTATATTGCAAATTCATTTTAAATTCCCCTTTAATCGCAGAATTTTCATTTTTAGTTTCCATTTAAGAACAGAAATCATAAGGCAGGAGGAGAGTATTTAAAAATGTATGCTTGGCTGACAAATGCAAAGTTCTGCTGGTGAGTGCAAAAATATGATTAACCTCCCTAATGATAGATGTAAATGTATATATTTACCATTCAGTACAAACAACAAGCCAATACCTTGAGAAAAGTCAGTCTTGAACACAGCATTTCTGAAAATCATGTTTTCACAATAATTTCCTTGAATGCCTTGCTGCATATTCAAATAAGCACATTCATCAAGTTGGACTTAAAGGGACACTCCAGGCACCCAGACCACTTCTGCTCATTGGAGTGGTCTGGGTGCCAACTCCCACTACCCTTAACCCTGCAAGTGTAATTATTGCAGTTTTTCATAAACTGCAATAATTACATTGCAGGATTAACTCCACCTCTAGTGGCTGTCTACTAGACATACACTAGAGGTCACTTCCTGGGTTCTAGCACAGGAAACCTGTGCTAAAGCGTCGCTGGACGTCCTCACGCTGTGTGAGGACCTCCAGCGTCGCTCAAAACCCCATAGGAAAGCATTGAAATGATTTTTCAATGCTTTCCTATGGGGAGACGTAATGCGCATGCGCGGCATTTCCGCGCATGCGCATTAGATCTACTCGGCTGGTGGGCGAGATCAGTCTCGCCCACCGGCCGACGCAATCACAAGGAGGAGCGTTGCGGAGGCGGAGACAGCGGCGAGGGACATCGCCGCTGCCTCAGGTAAGTCACTGAAGGGGTTTTCACCCCTTCAGTAACCGGGGATTGGTGGGTGGGAGGGAGAGGGACCCTCCAGTGCCAGAAAAACGGATCCTATAGTCACCAGAACAACTACAGCTCATTGTAATTGTTCAGGTGTCTATACCAGCAGTTCCCAAACTGTGTGAGCTGCAGGCCAGAGTTCACTCTCACCACTAGAACCGCCATGGCTTCCCCACCGGACTGCCAGGGATTAGAACTGTCCCCCTTCCCAGGAAAAGGTAATAAGGGAGGGGGGAATGTAAAAACATTTTTATTTAAAAAAAAAATAATAATAATAATAACTATATATATATATATATATATATATATACACACACACACACACTGTACCCCTCACACAACCTACCCCCCCCCCCCCATTTCCCCCCCACATACTGTACCTCCTCACACACACACTACAGCCCCTATCCCCTACTACAGCCCCTATCCCGGCAGATCCAATATAAGTTGTCTTAAACAGTTTGACAACTTACTCTAGGAGGGCACTACTGGCCCCATAACCACTACAAAGTGCTGTAGTGGCTATTGTGTCTGGGTTGATTCTTTTAAAAAAAAAAAAATCTACCAGTGCCCCTCCCAAGATTAGGTTCTGGATCTGCGCTACAACATAAAAAATTGCTTTGACTTGGGGCACCTTGGAAAAATATAGGCCATATTAAGGGTGCCTTGAACCTAAAAAGTTTGTGAACCACTGGTCTATACCATGTCCATGCAGGCTTTTTGTTGTAAACACTGCTTTTCAGAGAAAATTATAATATAAACTCAGGCGATTGTTACTGAAGGCCTCTTGTAATATCTCCTATGTAATTATTGTATCAACAGCCTTTTTTTAGATACAGTATCTTTTTCCATAGTGTATTAGATACATTGTTGTCTTTGAAATATGAGTGTATCCATTTTTCTTTTTATGCGGTCAGCGTAATTTATAAATCATATAGGCATTCTGTGTGTGTGTATATATATATATATATATATTTGTGTGTATGTATATATATATATTTTTTAATTCACTTTATCCTGAGGATGGTCCCTGTGTGGACCAAAACGTTGATTTTGACACATGGAATAAAACCGATTTTTCATATTTGAAACTAAAGACCGTGAGTGCAGCCTCTACTTCTCTTCTCAAATATGAAAAATCGGTTTTATTCCATGTGTCAAAATCAACGTTTCGGTCCACACAGGTACCTTCCTCAGGATAGAGTGAATGAAAAAACTGTATATATACAGTTGCAAGAAAAAGTATGTGAACCCTTTGGAATGATATGGATTTCTGCACAAATTGGTCATAAAATGTGATCTGATCATCATCTAAGTCACAACAATAGACAATCACAGTCTGCTTAAACTAATAACACACAAAGAATGAAATGTTGCCATGTTTTTATTGAACACACCATGTAAACATTCACAGTGCAGGTGGAAAAAGTATGTGAACCCCTAGATTAATGACATCTCCAAGAGCTAATTGGAGTGAGATGTCAGCCAACTGGAGTCCAATCAATGAGATGAGATTGGAGGTGTTGGTTACAGCTGCCCTGTCCTATAAAAAACTCACACCAGTTCTGGGTTTGCTTTTCACAAGAAGCATTGCCTGATGTGAATGATGCCTCGCACAAAAGAGCTCTCAGAAGGCCTACGATTAAGAATTGCTGACTTGCATAAAGCTGGAAAGGGTTATAAAAGTATCTCCAAAAGCCTTGCTGTTCATCAGTCCACGGTAAGACAAATTGTCTATAAATGGAGAAAGTTCGGCACTGCTGCTACTTTCCCTAGGAGTGGCCGTCCTGTAAAGATGACTGCAAGAGCACAGCGCAGACTGCTCAATGAGGTGAAGAAGAATCCTAGAGTGTCAGCTAAAGACTTACAAAAGTCACTGGCAAATGCTAACATCCCTGTTAGCGAATCTACAATAAGTAAAACACTAAACAAGAATGGATTTCATGGGAGGATACCACAGAGAAAGCCACTGCTGTCCAAACAAAACATTGCTGCACGTTTACAGTTTGCACAAGAGCACCTGGATGTTCCACATTAGTACTTGCAAAATATTCTGTGGACAGATGAAACCAAAGTTGAGTTGTTTGGAAGAAACACACAACACTATGTGTGGCGAAAAAGAGGCACAGCACACCAACATCAAAACCTCATCCCAACTGTGAAGTATGGTGGTGGGGGCATCATGGTTTGGGGCTGCTTTGCTGCGTCAGGGCCTGGACGGATGGCTATCATCGAAGGAAAAATGAATTCCCAAGTTTATCAAGACATTTTGCAGGAGAACTTAAGGCCATCTGTCTACCAGCTGAAGCTCAACAGAAGATGGGTGTTGCAACAGGACAATGACCCAAAGCATAGAAGTAAATCAACAACAGAATGGCTTAAACAGAAGAAAATACGCCTTCTGAAGTGGCCCAGTCAGAGTCCTGACCTCAACCCGATTGAGATGCTGCGGCATGACCTCAAGAAAGCAATTTACACCAGACATCCCAAGAATATTGCTTAACCGAAACAGTTCTGTAAAGAGCAATGGTCAAGAATTATTCCTGACCGTTGTGCACATCTGATCTGCAACTACAGGAAACGTTTGGCTGAAGTTATTGCTGCCAAAGGAGGTTCAACCAGTTATTAAATCCTAGGGTTCACATACTTTTTCCACCTGCACTGTGAATGTTTACATGGTGTGTTCAATAAAAACATTTCATTCTTAGTGTGTTATTAGTTTAAGCAGACTGTGATTGTCTATTGTTGTGACTTAGATGATGATCAGATCACATTTTATAACCCATTTTTGCAGAAATCCATATCATTCCAAAGGGTTCACATACTTTTTCTTGCAACTGTATATATATATGTGTGTGTGTATATATATATATATATATATATGTATATATATATATATATACATGTATATATATAATATACACGTGTGTGTATGTGTGTGTATATATATATATATGTGTGTGTGTATATATGTATATATATATATATATGTACACACACCATTGTTTTAACTTATTTCTAACACTTGTATGCTTATTGTATCATTATGCCATTGATTATTAGAGAAGCTCATCCGTAATGTAATATGTGGGGCTTATTTTGCGTTAAGAAATGTGACAATTCTGGCCCTAGAGGTGTGTGTATGTTTTTATATATAGTCTAATCAGTGATCATTCGAGTTCTCGGAAGAAGCAAAGGATCAATGAATGCCTGCTTGTACACTGAGCTCCCGGTACGGAAGGCGCTCCGTACAGACTTGTATTGAAAAACAGTTGTTGGATCAGCCCTTAGTGTCCAGTACGAAGCTGAGGTAGATAAGTAAAGGGAAGGCTGCGACCTAAGGGTATGGTGTTCGCTCACAGACCATCAGAATTCTGTTTCTACAGACTTGTATTGCATACAGAGCCTGTTTCGCTACCGTACCACTACACTCCCGATCTGCCTTTTTAATTATTGTTCACTAGAGCCTGGTTTTAAACACCGCTTTTTAAATCAAATATGAGTTGTTATTCAAAAAGACCATGGACTTTACAACTTTAATATATTTGATAGATTTTGGCCTTGTTAATATTTTGTGTGCTCAATATTTTGTGTGCGCAAAACGTTTTTGCACAAATAAATGTTTTGCAGAGTGCTGCACCATAAGCCTGCCACCTTCGCTACTTCCCTCATGCCAGAAATACTTTATCAAATGTATGCAGACTGCTTTGCTCCAGGGCACTGAATGAGCGGCTTTTAATTCCCAACTTGGCTGCAGACAGTCAGAAAAACTACAAACAGGTAGTGATATCCTTTAATATATGTCTCCCTCTGTGTCCTCACTTTCTAATGCATGTTGTTTTCTTGTTCAGATCATTCAGTATGGTCAGTGGCTGAGCTGTGTGCATTCCTTTGAAAAGGAAGACTTTTCTGGAGTGAGAGCGCATGGTTAAAAAGGCAAACTTATGGGGCAGCATATTGCAAAAAATATCTGGCTTTTTTAAATCCAAAAATGACAAATATTTGAACATTTATGCGGAAAATACAGCTTATTAATTAGGCCCAGAGTGTCCCCTTTTTATATGAATTTAAAGGAAAACAGAGTATCATATGAAAGGTTAACAGAAGTTGTAGGTGATTTGCAAACTTGTTTCTCCCTTTTTTTTTGTTTATTTCTTCTCTTTTATACCCTCTCTTTATCGCTCTTATCTTTTTCTTTTTTCCCTTTTACTATTTCATCTCCATATATTATTTTGACATTTCTGATGAGTAGTGGCAAGAGGTCGAATGATCTTATATTGTGGTAAAACTTTGCATTCATACCTGGTGATGCAAACACTTGTACGAATTGAATTAAGAATGGGTAAACTGCCTCCCACTATAAATTGGCATACTGCTCAATATTAATTGGTGTCTTGATGATGCCTTTAATGAACAGGAAAATGGTGCGAGAAATCTTTACACTTCACTTATGGTGCAGTAGCACAAAATATTTACTCTACTTCCAAATACTATCATCCCACTCATCAAATACCCTAGCCTAAGTTTACACTTTAACAATTATGTTTCATTCACTTAGTAAGATGGAACCCATCAAAATGATAATAAAGAGATGTATAAAAGTACTTTGCGTCCTCTCCCATATGATTATATTTACCCACTATTCATAAGATATCCTCGACTGTTTTTGCCATGACCGATGAGAACCATAAAGGGACACTATGTTAGGAATACAAAGCTGAATTTCTAACACTACAGTGTTAGAAATATAGCCTCCATAACCCCCCTTCCATGGCAGTGAAAGGGTTAAAAAAATTCTTTCTTCAGGGACCCTTTAACAGCAACCCTTTAACAGTGCAACAGGACTGTGATGATGTCTGCACTGGGAGTAAGTAACTGCCGGTCACTTCTTCCCAGCGAACACTGAGCACCACTCAAGAATAGAAGGCAGCGGGTGCAGACTGGGAGAGCTGTGAGCTCAGACACCCTACAGCCCCAGCCACCTCTGGACCCAAGGCAAGCCATTCTCCTGCACCCAAAAGATAGGAAATAGGAGGGTGGCTAAAATGTTTAAATTGTGCAGGTTTGTCTGTCGGTGTATCTGTATGTATGTCTTTATTTGTACCTGAATGTGTGTCTGTGAATCTGTATGTGTGCTAGTGTGTGTCTGCATGTCTTCATGTGTACCTGTATGTGTTATTGTGTGTATCTGCATTTGTCAGTGTGCATGTCTGTTTAGCTGTATGTGTGTGTGTATCTGCATGCTTGTCAGCGATGATAACTGTGCGTCTGTGTATCTTTGTGTGTTTGAGTGTATCTTTGAATCTACATGTGTATCAGTGCATGCATATTTGTATCTGTCTGGTATGTCTGTGTATCTGCATGTCTGTACCTGAATGTGTCACAATATGCCAACACGAACCACACTCAGTCCACATAAGCCAAGGGTGCTAATACTAGACCATGGGCCAGCATAAGCCCAGAAGAAATATTGATAACAGAGAAGAGGTCCAGGCACTCCTACAGTTTGACACATTTATTGGAACATCAGAAACACTGCAATGTTTCAACCCAAAAATGAATCTTTGTCAAGCTGTATGTGTGTCAGTGTGTGATTTTTCTCCATTAAAGACTATGGCCCATGCACAAATATATTTCAGATGTGACCCACTGTTAAAAAATAAATAAAAAAATAAATAAAAAATGTGGACACCCCTGCCTTAGAAATAAAAGGAGGAAATATCACTACAGGGTTTTTTTTTCTTCCTCGTTTCACAGTTGGTATGAAACCATGTCCTACTTTTTCCCTTTAGCACTGTATATAAGAAAGAAAATATCAGATAGATGTGACATTTCAGTATTTAGATGGTTGTTTACTACATTTTAAAATTGCTTTAATATAATAACCATTGTTCTTTTAAACTTTTAACTTAGGTGTTTCTTGGCATCTATGCATACTAGGCAGTTACTTGTGCATTTGCATTTTTTTGGGGGGGTCTACCACTTTGACTCCTAGATATTGCACCCATCCTTATTAAAAGTCAAATGGATTTTGCATAATGTTATATATAGTGTGTATGTAGCCATGGCCTACAAAACACACAATTCTAATTTATACACCCCGTAACAAATGCTTCCTTCTGAATAGTCTATGGCTTTACATTTCTCACGACAGATCTTTCTTACAATATCGTTTCATTTTCTTCATTTTCCTATCTGTGAAGGTCACAGTCTCATTTATATCTCCGGTTCTTTTATTTATGTTTGTATGAAGCTATTGTATACATGGTGTCATTGTAAATCTTTTGAAGATTTCCAATTCCTCTCTGGATCTGTTAAAAATAGTCAGCATTCCGCATTACATTTTTTTTTTTTTTTACACAGGATGTAAACCTTGAAGCATGAAAACTCAAATCATGATTTACACTTTTGGTGCAGCAATACATTTTATTAAAATCTGCCTTGAAAAGTGCACTAAAATTGCTCAGCCTCCAAGCTGTCTTTTGTTTTATAATTGATTCGAGACTGTGATATACTGGTAATCAGTTTAAAAATTGCATTGAACTCATGCAGTGTGAGTTCAGATACCCATAGGAAAGCATTGATTAATGCTTTCCTATGGGCGATTTGAATGCGCCTGCGGCTTTGGCCGCGCATGCGCATTCGGCTCCATTTGGGAGCTGACGTCGGCTGGGGGAAGAGAGGTCACCAGCGGCGAGGAGGCCTGGCGCTGCATTAAGGTAAGTGGCTGAAAGTGTTTTAGCCTCTTCAGCCCAGCGGGAGGGGGGACAACCTAATAACCCTATAGTGCCAGGCAAACTGGTTTTCCTGGCACTATAGTGCTCCTTTAACCCTTTGTTTGTGGTTGTGATGTATTCTCTTCATTAGGATGTTTTTAAAACAAATTCTTCTTTTTAACTCTTTAGCCATGTGGAGCAATTTTAGAACATGAATGTAATATTCAGAACCTTACATAGTATCTTCTCAAAAGTTACATTTAGCAGATTTTATTTGCTTAAACTCATTAAAGAGACACTATAGTGTTGCCAAAATAACTTTTGCTTAAAGGGATTCTATAGTGCCAGGAAAACAAAGCCGTATTTCTGGCACTATAGAATCCCTACAGTCCCCCCTTTCCTCGCCCCTTTTCAATTCACTAACCTTATGTGCTCAGTGAACAAATATCTATTTGTTACATTGCAGTCTGGATAGATTTGTGTCACAGTATCAGACAATGAACATCAGTGAAGGCAATTGCTTGCTTACTCGTTCAGTGGGAAAATATGTGGCCATACTATTCCATTCTATCATAATACATTACCCTGACCGTCAAATACTCTGTTTAAATCACACTTATTCTAATTGTGTGCTATTTTCACAGAGAAACTGTAAGTATGCACTGTGCTCATAAAAACACTTTTTCAAGTCTACAAACGTAGATTTGTGGTTTTGTCCTAATCACAGCTTCCCGTTCTTGTTCCTTTTATTTTGTGAGAAGGTAAAGTTAGGTAGTCTTAGCACATCATAACATTATTTAGGTTGAAGTAAAGGCACCAGATGTATTCCAGCAATTCATACTTTGTTAGACAACCCCTCAAAAATCAATGCTTTTACAAAAATCAATGTCTTTTTTAGACCTGTTTTAGCACATGATTTGTAGCCCTCTGTTGGGAAGTCTGTGTTTAACCTAGCTATGCAGCCGTATGTGAAAGTAGAGGAGCTGCAGTGATAGAATCTGCACATATAGATCTCCTGTGACAATGAAATATTAATAGTGTGTCTTCTTGGAATGGAGACGCCTGATGATTTATTTGCCCCCACATCTGTATGGCATGTGTAATTCACTTGTAGTAAAATGCTTCACTGGTGTTCAAGCAGTTGCCACTTATAAAGTAGAATTTCACCTGCTCACTCATGCATGCCATTCTTGGAAAGGAAAAATAATATAATTTTCTAATTTTCCACAAACTCTGTAGTTTTGTAATCTGAAACAGTAGTGAGCAGAATACATCAGTGGTCTGGCATGCAGTGCTGGAAATAATTTTGGTTTTCTTCTTATTTATATACAAGTATGTATGTATATATGTATATTATTAATAATATTATATCTTTTTTTTTCCAATGTTTGATTATTTTTTTTTGACATTCTTTATTGTATTTGTACTCGGAATAACAGCAGGCGTGCAGAGCCACAACATTTACAATTGCCACAATTATATTTTTTAATACAATTTTGGAACAAACTGAAGTGGAGTCAGCCTTGCATCAAGCTAGACAGGCTAACAGCCTGTCTGGGTAGCCACCCAATGACAGGGTCATGCAGTGAATGCTCCTGAACTGCTCTCTGTATGATCTTAGTGCCTTAATGTCTCATGATGCACTTGTCGTGCACAATGATATTCAATGGGTTTCTGGACTTCCCGAATACTGGACCCCAGGAAACAAAATCAGATTGGCAGGACCCCAAAGTAAAGACTGACCAACCATAATTGGTTGGTCCCCAAAGTAAAGGGGGGCCAAAGTAAATACTGGACCCCAAAGTAAAGACTGACCAACCATAATTGGGACTGGTGGGCAGAAAAAAAAAACAATAAATAATGTATATGAGCAAGGGGAAGGTCACCTAAACTGACATACTGGCATATATTCCCAGAGCTAGGTTATAGCTCTGGAGCATGTGAGTGCCCCATTATTCTGTTTATTATATAGATAAATAAAAGGGTACTGCACTATTTTTTGTTTATATTTTTCTTAAAGGTATATACAACACCAAACTCTTAAAGATACAGAAGGGACTGGTGGGAGGCTTAGTGTTGTAGGAGCACATAACATATTGTAACATTTGGAATAATATTGTCCATATGATGTAACGCTAACAGGGTTTTGACTTTATCAAGTAGTACATTGTTGATTGCAATTTCCCTCAATAGCTTATGGATGTTTTTTTTTGTGTGTTTGTTTTCTTGGTGTGTGTGTGTTTTGCCAGAAACACACTTGGATGGATATGACTTCCTTCCTTTCTCGGGAGCCATACTGCAGCAGTGAACAAACCTGAACCAGGCTGATGGTAGCTGTCCTTTACAGATCTGTTCTGATACTAGTAACTGAAATACATCTCCCATAAATAACTGCCGGACATGAGTTTCTGGAATTGGGGAGAATCAAACCTTAGAACAGAACCAAAGACTCCTGACTGGTGGAATCTTTGTTTGAGGAGGGGTCTGCCTTTGCAAGTATTGCACATTTCTGGTTGTTGAATTCAAAGGGAAACTCCAGACATCTAAAAAAATGTAGCTTCCTGAAAAGCTTTGTGTGTAGCATGTGCCCTATTTTATTTTATTTTGCTAAAAGTGCAGATTTCTATAGGTATTTTTTTTACAAATAAATTTACCTTTTTACACCTATGCTTTCATGCAGATAACTAGTCCTGTTATAGTTTTGGTTTGGTTAGCTCAGTAGAGCTAAACTCGAGACAGGCAATTGCCCAGAACACCAAGACTTCTAATTGAGCAACATTGGAAAGTCAGTGATTGGACATCCACACAAAGTCTGGCTTTCAAAGGCAGCAGACTAAAGAACATCATGTTTGCCAATCTGTTTTTAGCTATTCTCCCAATACAAAAATGCATAATAAAATGCATGCAAGATTTCAGAGGCAAAGACGATATGTCAAATTTAAAAAACATATGTCAGAAGTTTGCCATTGCAACCCCCCAACAAACCTATGCATAGGTGGTATCACTGTACTCAGGAGATGTTGCTGAACACATATTGAGGTGTTTTTGGCAGTAACACATAACAGGAGCTGAGAATCCAAGCCTAATGTACAATGTGTGTGTGGAAAATAACACAAAAAATGACTACCCAAAAGTTTGACAAAGACTGGTGGTAGAAATACCCTAGCGTGTCTACATTTAAAAAATATATGGTTTGATGGGGTTAATTACATTGACTGGCTTCAAAAATTTCCCAAATAGGACATGGGTGCATGATGACCAGCTGTAAAAATTCGAAGTTGGAAAACTGGAATGCGCACTCTTCAATTAAGGTCCTTTAGCCCGCCAGAGAACCCGACACACCTGCACATGGGTGGTATCACTGTATTCAGGAGATGTTTCTGAACACATATTGGGGTGTTCTTTGGCAGTAACTCTTAAAGTTCTCTACATGTATTCTGCAATTGCTATGTGTGTCAAAAAAAAAATCACCAATTTTTTATTTTTTTTTATTTTTTTATTTGGCATAGATTGGTGGTAAAATGGTTGCATGAAAAGAGTCAAAATACCCCAAGTTTAATACCAGAGGTTGTCTTCTTTCAAAAATATATACATGTGATTATATATATATATATATATATATATATATATATATTTATATATTATTTTTTTTTTATTTCTAAATTAAAGAAAGTTACATTGGAACACAGATATCTGTCAGGAATCTCCATGAATATCGTGTGTGTGTGTATATACATATACACACACACACACTCATGATATTCATGGATTCCTGACAGATATCCGTGTTACAATGTAACTTTCTTTAATTTTGAAAAAAAAAAAGTTTGGAAATAGCAAAGTGCTACTTGTACTTATTGCCCTATAACTTGAGAAAAAAAAAAAAAAAGCTAAGAACATGTTATCATTGAGTATTTCTAAACTCAGGACTCACGGTCTTTAGTTTATATATTAATATAAAAAATCAGGTTTATATGCCAGCATTCATTAAAATAAATAATCCTGTTTTAATCTGTAAATAATTACCCCTGCACATTGTTAGCCAAATGCCTATGGAACTAATGTTAGATTTAAAGAATCCGTCAAAAATAAGCTTTAATCCAAATCTTGTTCCAACTAAGCCAGAAGAGTTATGACCTGGGTGTGCATGCATTACCTAGCATCCTTATTAATCTGACTCAAAAGCAAATAATTTCCTACCAGATAATAGATAATGAAAGATACCTGTTACTGCTCAGCTGTTAGTATGTCAGAATTATTTCAATGCTATCCGATTGTGTATGAGTGCAAGGAGTTGAGCCTTTGCTCACCCATCTCAAAAGACATGCTATTTGTGTCATATTTTAATGCAACTCATTTAACACATTAATTTGGAGTTCTCTTGCAATGATTTCAGTGATAATTTTATGTATTTTCCAATGTAACCAATATTTTTGCTTAAAAACATTATCCTAAAATAGCTGTGCCTTTACAATCTGTTATTGTTTGCCTTTAATTGCAATTTAAATTCCATAGCCGTCTCAAGACTGCCTCATTTTGCAATACTTCACCTGCTAAACTTGGCGGCTTATCACATTTTAATTTGCTCTTCAACTGGAGGGATGATTACGGTGATGAAGTGAATGTTTTATTTTATGACTGTCTGGTAGATAATAAAGACCAAGTCACTGGTGGATTAGGTGTTTTATGACTAGTTTAAGCTGGCTATTATTGAATTAATCTTTGCAGTCTGCTATTCCAAACACATATTTCTTGTTTTTGTATAATATGGATATATGTACTTTAAAATCTGATTTTATTCTTTTTTTTTTTTTTATGCACCTCCCAAATTAAAGACTAACCTAGATATTATAACCAGTTTGCATTAGTTATACAGTTTGTGTTGCTTTTGAGCTGTTTAAAATGTCATATGCGAATTATGTAGCATGTTTAACCCAATTATTGCAATAAAAGGTAATGATCTGAGGTGATATTAGGTTAGTCAATGTTTAAATAACAGAAAAAGTATGAAAGATTTTTTTTTTTTGTCCATGGGAATTAAAGACTGCTTTCAATATGGTAATTATGTTTCTTTACGCTTAATTAATTCTCATATCCACTGCATTTTTCAACTGCTTGCTAATTGTTGCTTGTTCAAGTATGTAATGCAGTATGTCCCAGTTAACTTCTTCCAGCCTGAATTTGTCTTCTGAAGATACTAGAAAATCACACAAGCTCCCTTTTGTTGAGTGGCATGTTATAATTTGTTAATTACAATTGTTGCAAATGTGGTTGTTAATGTTGCTATTCTTATTATTATTATAGCAAGGATCCTTTGAACTTAACCTTTATCAGCATTTGCAGATCACGAAGTACTCCTTTCTTTAGACCAAACGTCAGTGACCGGTACTGTGGTCGTAAGGTGCAGAGGAGGAATGTTTTACTTACGATAAGCTGACACTTGTGTCCACCGCTATCTTCATGTTACTGTCCTCTTTGGCTCCTGGCAAGCCAGGAGTATTTTGGAAATACTGAAAAGTGACAGACTCTTTAAAAGGTTACTCCACCATACACCTGTAAAATAAACCTTAACTTAAACCTGGAATCCAGTGTCTCTGCATTGGACCTGACTCAATGTCTCAGATCATGCTGGGGAGGGAAGGGATGGATGGAGGAAATATATTTTTAAACAAAACTCAAACCAAAAAATACAAGAAATATATAGGAAGGCAGGCAGGGATTAATTCCTTCATATTGTGACCATGTAAAGTGAAGATTCTATATATTCAGGGGAGATCCAAGCTTCCTCATGCTGTCAGCATTACCTGCAAATGTAGAAGTTTATGTCTGTCTGTCACCAGCAAGCAGTGTGTGCTGACTACATACATAATTTGTGCACAAAATTAATTTTAAGGAGCCCAGAGCAGAGTTTTGGGGTGCCTTAGTCACAATTGCTTGGGATGTAAGTAGCAATCGGCAAGAAAATGCAAATATCTCTCAATGCTGCACATACAAATTCCTTCCTCCGTGACTACTTCTAAAAGCATAAGTGGTAGTGGAGTTTGAACTATTACATGGAATAGGGAATCAAGAATGCTATATGTTGAAGGATTAGTCCAACGGTCCTGTTGAACAGATTCAGTTCTGGCAGTTCCTACTTCCCAGGAGAGGCTTTAAAGGTTGCGTCTTCCTGGATTTTCCAACGTATTATTTGATGGACACTTCATGTGTCTCCTGCATGACATAATTTTAAGGTAAGCATCAAATCACTTCAGTCATAGAAGTTCAGACATGCTGGGTTTTAGTTGTAAGTGGGGGGTAGAATAACACTAAATTCTAAGTTACAATAATAACCATAAGTGCAAGAAAAAAACTGTATACAATACAGAAAATAGGGCGCCACTTATCACCATATATGAAAAAACTGGATATAATTGCCCTCCAGCAAATGGGTAGGAATATTCATGTGGAGAATGTACATATGGAAAATATAAAAGAGAACATCATAGTGCAAACTATTTAATATATAAGTAATAAAAAACACATAAATTAAAACACTCACAAACGGTGTGGCACAATTGAAACAATCAATATGTGCAAAGATGCTGTTGCCTTAAATAGGCTAAAACTCCCGGTCTGGCAGTCTGTGGAGGTCTGTGCAAAACAGACTGCCAGACCGGGAGTTTTAGCCTATTTAAGGCAACAGCATCTTTGCACATATTGATTGTTTCAATTGTGCCACACCGTTTGTGAGTGTTTTAATTTATGTGTTTTTTATTACTTATATATTAAATAGTTTGCACTATGATGTTCTCTTTTATATTTTCCATATGTACATTCTCCACATGAATATTCCTACCCATTTGCTGGAGGGTAATTATATCCAGTTTTTTCATATATGGTGATAAGTGGCGCCCTATTTTCTGTATTGTATACAGTTTTTTTCTTGCACTTTTGGTTAAGGGATACAGGGAGTGCTTCCCTATTTATAGTGGCTTGCCTGCACTAAATTGATAACCTGTTTGTCTCACTATCCACTTCTTAGTTTATACAATAATAACCATGCCCTGTTTGGTGGCTAAAACATTTTATGGTAAGAAACCTTGTCAGTTCTGCAAAGCTTTTTACTATATGATCACGTAGATATTGACATGAGCCTTACAGCATTGATATATTAGTGTTTATTGGGCATTTTCTACATTTTCTGGATTGAAAGGCTTCAACCTTGAGACCCAGTAAAGCAGTACAGTATATAATGACTGTGCATTCCAACTATTGAGTGAGAATATTTAAAGGACAACTGTAACCTCAAAGCTATTTTTTTTAATGGAATAATAATCTGATCATGTATTGCTAGGAAATCCTTTTTTTTTTTTTTCCCAACCATGTATATGTTTGGAAACTGACAATATATGGGCTGATGATGACACTGCACTGTGTAAGGAGTGAAGCAGTGCAGACCACAGAAACCTGGCTGAACCAGTTATATAATAAAAGTAAGGATGACTTTTTTTTTTTCTTGTTTTAAACATATAACTAATTTATGTATTTATAAAATATTTTACCTGGATGGATACATTGAGAATCTTGATGAAAGTATCATATTAAATAGAGTTGAAGTTGAACAAATGTCACGTAGTCTGCAACGTGTTTAATTTCTAATCCGATACTTCACACAGAGGAGCACTGTGACATACGGCTCATTCGCTGTGATCCACTAATCCAATGTTGGAGGTGCCTAGTGGCGGTCTCACTAGTAAGAGTGGGCAACATTTTCAGATTTTTTTTTTCATTTTTTTTCATTTGCCGTGCAGAAGGGTTATTAAGATCATTTAATGTTCAATCTGTGCTTTTAACAAATTCAGTGCTGTATACAGTAGCAAATGCAAAATAAGCAGGACAATCCCTACTAATTTAGAGTCTTTAAGGATCAGATTGTGTTCGGTGTAGGGGTAATGAATTTGGACTTTATAGGGTTACTACTTAATTGTATAAGTCTTTAAGCAAACAGTACTCGGGTATTGGACACTGCTAAACTGTTCAAAGGAATCCACTCCAACTGTCTATTTGTTATATCTCTATTCGGGTAGTGAATTTTAACTTTTGGCAACATAATGCATGGCTAAATTGACTCTTTATTCTAATTTAGCTGTATAAATAGGGAAACCACATGCTATGCACAGTTTTGACATCACAATCTTTAAACTCAGATAAGACCATAAATATCCATTATCAGAGCAGCAGGAGATCTCAAGCTCCAATTAGTAACAGGGTACATTGTGTGCATAAAGCAGATTGTGCTTTTCTATATTGGATTTAACACAAGCTACACTCAGCTGGTTTTATGCATTTTGCAATGAAAACCTAAAAAGCAGAATAGAAAAATATCTTTATTCAAACGTCTATTGTGATACAGAACATGGTAACCCCCCGTAAAGAATTCATGTTTTATCATTGAATAGCTTTAAAACTCCATGTGATCTACCGTATTTACTCAAATCTAAGGAATCTAATGCGCATTAAAATGTTTAAATCTGGAAGCCGAAAATGTTTTTGCTGGTGAATGTAACAAGATACTACTGCTGAATAGTACGAGGTAGAGCTTTACTGAACACAGAAACAGTCTTGCATCACTGTCGCAGCGATGTGAATACAAATTTCGCTCCTGCAAATTTGCGTTGTATGCCTGTCGTACCTCAGAGCGGTCATTGTCCAAGTAGGTTGTAAAGTGAGGAGCAACTAGGTAAACTAGAGAGAATAGGACACATGTGGTTTATCATTGCACTGTGCTTTCCTTTTTGTTGGCGCTGAAATCGTACTCCAATCTAATGTGCCGTTCATACTCCAATCTAATGCTCAATCGAATCTTATGTGCATTTACATTTTGGAGACTTTTGCCAATAAATGTGCGCATTAGATTGGTTAAAATAAGGTATATACCAAGAAGGATCTGTAAGTTAGTTCTATTTAGAAGCTTAAATTGTATGTGTGTATGTATGTGAGGTAATACCAGAACCTAAATTAGCTCAGTACATTTTTGTGTAATATGCATGCATGCCTATCGTGTGCAAGACATTCTACTCAACACAGTGATGCTTTCTGATGACAATGCAGGGCCGGTGGAAGGATTTTTGCCTCTCTAGGCAAAAAAATAATTTGCCGCCCCCCTCATATGTCCTGCCCACCATGTGACATCACAATGCCACGCCCATATACTCTGCCATATGGGTCAAGGCTAGTGCGGCACACAGTGTCTTTTATCTGAAAAGGCAGTGTGTTTACATTAAAAAGCTTGCAGGCACAGGCTATAGACACAAGCACCACTACATTAAGCTGTAGTGCTTCTGGTGACTATAGTGGCAATTTAATGTGAGTTAAATTAGAGATTAGTGTCACTAATAATATATTGGATTGCCTATTTACCACTAGATGAGGACAAGAGGATGATAGGCCCAGGCTGCAGTCTGGCTTCACAGGTCTGGTGTAGAAGAGGCTCTCTGGAGACTGTTTGTAACAGTGCTCACAACAATTAACGAACAGGAAGCAGCTCCACGGTTACACTGCTCAAGGTCTGGGCCCCCAGGGCCTGACCGTGAGTATGCCTACAAGGCCCACCCATAAATCCACCTACATGGTCCACCCATGAGTTCTCTCACAGGGAATGGAGTGTATGTGTGTAGGGGATGTGTTATTGTAGAGGTGTGTGTGTTCTTATGGAATGTAGTGTATAGGAATACCAATTTGTGTAAGGGATGTAGTGTGTGTTTGTGTGTAAGGAATGCATTGTATGTTTCTGTGTGTGTGTGTGTGTGTGTATGTAATTTAATGCAGTGTGTGTCTGTATGGGGTGCATTGAGTGTGTGTAAGAGATGCATTTTGTTTCTGTGTGTGTGTGTGTGTGTGTGTGTGTGTGTGTGTAAGAGAACCAGTGTGTGTGCACGCGTAAGGGATGCATTGTTTGTTTCGGTGTGTCTGTGTGAGAGTACGGATGCATTGTTTGTGTGTAGTGTAAAAGAGAGGGTTTGTGGGGTAGTATAGGGACTGAGAGGGGAGAAGCTTTTTTTTCTTTTTTTTGTATAGTGCTCTCCCCTCCTGTCAATTAGTGATTTCCCCTTCTGTTCCTTAGTGCTCTTCCTTGGCCCCCTGTCCCTCTGCAGTCCCCCCTTGGTGGTCCTTACTCTCTCATCCCCCCTCTAACGGTCCTTTCCCCCTCCCATCCCCTTAGTGGTCCTTTTAACCCCCCCCCCCCTCCCCTCAGTGGTCCTTACCCTCTTATCCCCCTTAGTGGTCCTTTCCCCCCTCATCCCCCCACCCCCTTAGTGGTCCTTTCCCCCTCCCTCCCTTAGTGATCCTTCCTCCCTCCTCCCCCTCTCCCCCCTTCCCCCTTTTGTGCGTCCTACCTATGTAGCGTGGCCGGGCGGCGTGGACCGCAGTACAGCAACCCGGCCTCTGGCGGACGGAGTAAGCACTAACTGGCATTCCGCCGGCCGCTGGGTACAGGAAACAGAAGTTCCTGGTCCGCGCCACCCGGCCACGCTACATTGAGTGACAGGCAGGAGGGAGCGCTGTGCACTTCCCTCCTGCCGGTCACCTAAATCTAGCGCCCCCCCGGGCCGGTGCGCCCTAGGCGACTGCCTAAGTAGCCTATAGGATGCGCCGGCCCTGTTAAAATGTGTAGCAAAAAATATTTCAGATAGCTTTGGCAAGAAGTCATTGTAAAATTGCCACACAAAGCATGCATCAATCTAATGAAATACCTTTTGATTGTGTTCTCAAAAAATGTGCTGACTTCTGCTTGATGTTATTTGGTCAAGTATCAACATTTCAAATCCTATACTACTAGACAGGCCTGACAAATTACTTGCCACTGCACGCCTGGCTGGAGAGTTCATGACAAACATTCAGAATAATAAGCCCCTTTTCTCTCCCCCCATTCCCCCCAGCCCCTTTGTGTGACCTCCCCCAGCCTCTCAGTGTGACTGCGCCACTGGGCTGCAATGCTCTGACAGTAAGGGGGATTTTACCAGGCAAAGTTGGCGTCCTCATTAGGCATGCCTCTGTAGGCAGGTGCCTACTCTGCCTAATGAGAAATCTTGCCCTGAGTATGAATATGAAAATGAAAAGGAGTATGAGTGAAAAATTCTAAAAATAAAAATGCAAAACGACTTTTAAATTGCAAAACTGCAGTAAAGGTACCAAATGACAAATGTCCGTGCACCTACTAAAATTACCTTTAACAGGAATGTTGGACTACGGCAATAATCCAAATTGATGGTTCACAATGTCATCTTGTTTGAGAAGCAGTGCTGGAGTTGTGGGTCTACTGTTGCATGAAGCATGGTGCTCGGATGATGCCCTTGCATCCTAACTACTGAATTCTCTGCCATTTAGGAGTTAAATGACTCTGTTTATGCAGCCCTAGCCAAACCTCCTGTGGTTCTGACTCACACAGCATCTTGGAGTCATTTAGGTGCTCAGAAATGTGTTTTCTGAAGGTGCTCACCAAATTTCTATTAGTGACAATGGTGGGGGGGAGTTCATACACAACCAAATATTCTATGATTCTATGATTGGTCTCGTCGTCATATTGTATGTTAAGCAGTTAGCCTTCCACGTACAAACTCTGAAATTAAAAACATATTATTAAGGTTGTGTCTATGAACTGGGCACCCAATGCAGCAAAGATGGAAAACCAGCTAAAATATAATTTTTAAGGCCATTCATTTTATACCATGATAGGAAGCCTTTAAAAGAGCACTATAGGGTCAGGAACACAAACATGGATTCCTGACCCTATAGGGTTAAAACCACCATCTAGCCACCATGGTTCCCTCATGCCTCCCTAAATATAGTAAAATCGTACTTGTATGCAAGTCTGCAGCTGCATGCTTTGTCCCGGTTTCCTTTAGACCTGCCTGCTGACCTCATCAGAAGTGGCGGTCTGATCCAATCCCAATGCTTTCCCATAGGTTTGGCTGAGACTGACAAAAAGGCACATCGGGGCAGAGCCAGCACAATTCAAACACACCCCTGGCCAATCAGCATCTCCTCATACAGATGAATTAAATCAATGAATCTCTATGAGGAAATTTCAGTGTCTGCTTGCAGAGGGAGGAGATACTGAATGTTTGGATGCATTTTAGGCAGCCATGACCCAGGAAGGATCTCTAACAGCCATCTGAGGAGTGGCCAGTGAAGTTATTATTAGGCTGTAATGTAAACACTGCATTTTCTCTGAAAAGACAGTGTTTACAGCAAAAAGCCTGAAGGTAATGATTCTACTCACCAGAACAAATTCTGCTCACCAGAACAAATAAGCTGTAGTTGTTCTGGTGACTATAGTGTCCCTTTAATGCGTGCAAGATTTCATTTGGGGTATGTAGATGACTTTTACAGAGCCTATTTTAGAAGTAATTTTACATAGATCATCAGTTCTCCATCCTCATTTAAAATGAAATATAAAGATAGGAAACAAACATGCCAGAAAAAATTAGTAAAATTCGAAGTAATATTCCTACTTCTGAGCACCAGGCACATAGGCAGGATTGATTTTCAGTCGATTTTCTAACAATGACATAACAAAACATGTTCTACTTGTCTAACATGAGGTTGTTGCAAAGTCCAAAACTTGTCATAGTTTACAGGGAAAGCATTGGATTAGCTAAAATCGGCACGGGGCCAAATGCCGTTATCGCCAGTCAGGACCTCCTCATAGAGGTGTATTGAATTTCTATGAGGGAAATTCAGCATCTCCATTGCAGAGCATGGGGACGCTGAACGTCAGGGCTGCTTACTGTGCAGCCCTGAGCCAGGAAGCCCTCCAGTGGCCATCTGAGAAGTGGCCACTTGGAGGTGTCCCTAGAGGCAATGTAAACACTGCCTTTTTTCAGAAAAGGCAGTGTTTACATGAAAATGCCTGAAGGGAGCTATTATACTCACCAGAACAGCTACATTAAGCTGTAGTTGTTCTGGTGACTTTAGTGTCCCTTTAACACAGATATCTCCTTACTTCTCTAAATTATGGTTTGCAACCATATAGGGATTAACTTCCCTAATTATTTTTCAGATGACCAAGTTCCCTGTCAGTCATTATCTTGGTCTTTTGGTGAGAGAGGTCATTACTGGAACTGCTTCAGAGTGCAGGTAATCTGCTTCTAATATGTCCTGCTATAAAGCACCTTCCAAAGTCTGACCGCTTTCCAATGTGGATTCTACAGGCTATCATTCTTTTTTCTGTATGCAGTTGCACAGGCTAAAAGAAAATGTCACTGCGTTTCAAATTTGCCTTTTCATTTGTAGTTTTAGTGAATGTGTCATTTATTTTATATTATTATTTTTTTAAATCGTATAATGAGTTTACTATTTAATCTGACATCTCTATTTTTTGAACTGTTAGGTTTGATATATGCTCCGGCAGTGTCCAATAAATCCATTGACTCAATTTGTTTAGGATTTTATAGCTCTATATTTTGTTCTTTTCGTAATGGGAATGATGTATGGAAGTAGTTTCTCTTCTTAGCTGACCTCTGGGCATTAAAGAAGCACATTACTTACTTGTCCTTCACTGCCCTTGTGTAGTATGAGCATTTTTAGTGTGTTGATTAGCGACTACCTAAGATGAAGGAATCCAGCTGAAACTGAACAGTTGAAAGTTTGATTAATACTGATCATTATTGCTCAAGGTTATTTTATGTAAGTACAGGTGAAACAAACAATCTAAAAATGTTCTTATACCAGGCAATGTCATCCATCTGAGACTTATGGGCAGAAAGTGACCTCTCACAATAGTGCAATCTCTTTGATTTCCCAAACTCAATAAATATGGATGGACAGCAGTCTTTTCAAGTATGAGCCAGTCAAGCTGGTTCTAATATTACGGAATATCAAAAGGTTTTTCTATTTTTTTTCTATTTTTTTGGTTTGCATTCTCACTTTTCTTTGAAATAAAATTTCAAGAGAGATTTGAAGAGAGAGAGCTAATTTACCAGGGTGGATTTTATGTTCCATCCTTTATGGTTTGTTTTGATAATGCATTAGAAATTCTTTCCTGAAAGAAATCTGACGCTTTCCTATGAAATGTATACTATTGGTGCTGGGGTAATGAAGGCTGTTTCCTTATGTATCCATTTAGGTTGTATCTCATATAATGCCATTATAATACCCGTACTTACAGTATCTCTTCCCTATTGTAATGTAACCGGTGAAATACTTAATAGACCAGCTCGTGTTGTATAAATAAAATGTACAGTGGATTCATATAGTCTCTTTCGGAAGCTGACATGGGAACAGGATTCCCTATACGGCTCTCTTGTGCAAAGCCTTATGGTAAAGTCTGTAACGTAGAATTAGAAAATCTGTGTCATGGGCATAACTTCTCCCATGCACGGGACCATCATAAGTAAGCAGATGTTATAAGCTGGTAGGAACACCCTCTCTTTCTGATACTCAGCAAGGGCCAGATAAGTCAGATTATCACTGCGGTCTTGCAGTTCTCTACAACTAGCTAGGAGTTAACACTTTATCAGCTTGTCAGAATAGTAGGACGGTGAGTCAGCCAAGTCTTCTCTACTGAATATTTTTATGGAAATCGCTTATTTCTGAGTTGTGGGAGTTCTCACCTAACCATATAAAAATGTAGTAATTAAATTCTCCTAAAATACATTAGCAGCATTGTAGCATTGACTGGCCTGTATAAATAACCTTCCACAATACAGTGTACAACAATGTGCATAGCATTATCATCACCCATGATATTAAGCATTGCTACACTGCTGATGAATATCAAATAGCAATGTAATGCTGCTTGTATAAATAAAATAACCTGCAGAAATACACTGTATCTCAATGTCTAACACATTGCTGATTAGCACCTCACAAAGCACACTGTGACATAAATATCACATACTTGTACCAAAATTGATGATAATCCTTCAAAATTATGTTATCTTCTTTTTAGAGTAATATTTTGTTAGTTCTTGTTTAAAAGAGGATCTTTAAAGGAACACTATAGTCACCTAAATGACTTTAGCTAAATAAAGCAGTTTTAGTGTATAGATCATTCCCCTGCAATTTCACTGCTCAATTCACTGTCATTTAGGAGTTAAATCACTTTGTTTCTGTTTATGCAGCCCTAGCCACACCTCCTCTGGCTATGATTGACAGAGCCTGCATGAAAAAAAAAAAAAAAAAACTGGTTTCACTTTCAAACAGATGTAATTTACCTTAAATAATTGTATCTCAATCTCTAAATTGAACTTTAATCACACACAGGAGGCTCTTGCAGGGTCTAGCAAGCTATTAACATAGCAGGGGATAAGAAAATCTTAATTAAACAGAACTTGCAATAAAGAAAGCCTAAATAGGGCTCTCTTTACAGGAAGTGTTTATGGAAGGCTGTGCAAGTCACATGCAGGGAGGTGTGACTAGGGTTCATAAACAAAGGGATTTAACTCCTAAATGGCAGAGGATTGAGCAGTGAGGCTGCAGGGGCATGTTCTATACACCAAAACTGCTTCATTAAGCTAAAGTTGTTCAGGTGACTATAGTGTCCCTTTAACCTATTTTAGCTCATTTATGGCGTGACAGAGGGCATGTTGGTGCTCCTCTACCTTATTTAAAGGCGAATTCTAAAAACAAGTTAGTGGAAATTCGAAAAGGAAAAAGTTACAAGTATCTGGGTGCACCATACAACCCCTGTCAGTTACTTAAAATGGAAATCCGACATGTGATGCAGCAAAAGCCCCTAAAAATTGTAGAGCGCAAACAACTGGCAGAGAGGCTTTAAATAAAATGTATGTCATAGTATTAAAAGTTGTGCCATCTTCCTGATTTAATGAGGAAGCCTATTTTGTGACGTTAAAGGTTAATTAGCTATAAAATGTTTGGCATCTCAGTATCCCACAGTTGATAATGCAATACTTATGTAAAGTACTTTCTGTATAGTGAATTTGTACTGCCATAAGCTAGAATAAACATCATGTTAAAGCTTGTATCATGGAAAAATCATGTAAATGACTTCTGGAGACATCAAAATAAAACGAGCCAGGCAATCCATTGCCTTATGAATAAGTCTTCCTGAGGTTGGTGGGAGTTGTTGTTCCTAATATAACCTCTCACTTGAGAGGAGCTGAATAGTCAGTCTTTCTCCTTCATGCTTCTCCCATGGCATATCCGAATCAATACCAGCTGCTGCACATGAGAGTATTGGTAAACTAAAGAGACACACTTACAAAAAAATAGGACCAAAATACATAAACACAAACATATACTCACTGAAATTCCAACCCAGTCAAAAGATATACTGAGAAAGGATAGGGACTACTTTGTTTCAGTATGTGTAAAAATATGCATAATTGGCATATAGTCCAGAATGTGCATGGAAGATTTGGACTGGCTCTGTGTTCTTTGCATTGTTTCCCCCCCCCCCCCCACCCCCCAAGGCCAAGTAGTTTGGTCATTAGCCTATTTCCACACGCAGTCACTTTGCAAACTAAGCACTTATTCTTCACTAAGCCACTTGTACAAATTTGTAAAGTTCCCACAGGGATAGCATTTGCTTTGGCTCAGGTGTTTAGCGCATCATCCTAGTCACTCTATAATTCAAATGACAGCTTTGTAAGAAGTGTGCAGGAGTTTGTGAATCGTTCAAGGATGTGTCCTCATTGTAAGCTTTCTTTCTGTTCCCTAATGTATATGTCTCAGCTGCTTCAAGTTTTATTTGGATCATCATTTAATTTTCCTATTAAAAGCTCAAGAAAACCCATGTAAAAAAATATTAATAAGAAAACACAGGTGACTACTCTGAAAAGAAAAGAGTTACATGCGCATTATCCCAATCTATCTAAAAAGCAACAAAGATGTTTTTCAATTTATTTTTTTACACAGTTGATCTAAGCAAGTTTTGTCACGCAACCCTGGTAATCCAATGGTTTCTTAATGTTCTAACTTGACCGGGAAGCAGGCCTAAATATTCATCCTCTGTAACTTCTTAAATCATAAACTTTTTCTGATGAGGTTTTCTACTTCATAAACTGGTCATAAAGTTTGATTTCACTGGTTAACTAAAAATTAGTTTGATGGACTACCATTGTCAGAGGTGTTCAGTGGGGCAGCCATAATTATGTGCACATTCTGAGCAATAGTTATGCAAATTTTAACATTTGAAGCATAGAACCGTAGATCATGTAGAAAACACAGATTAAAGAAACACTAAAGTGGAGTCAGACACTGTATAAAGATAAATATCAGAGCTATTCTGGAGCAAGGTTTGAAATGTTGAGCAGTCAGAATGAAGAGAAGTAAATTAAAAGTTCTCCTTGATTACTCCACTTGTAAAACACTGTCATTGACTTTATTTTGTATTATTAATTCTTAAATATTCGCTTAAAGCTGCACCGACACCGTCTGGAGACTTTGCATAATTTGCAAAGACCCCGACTGTGACATCACCGCTAGTGGTTTGGTGGCTTGGGTAAGGGGGGATGGGGCATTGAAAGGTTTACTTACCTGAACATATCTTTCATGGGCACAAATATTTCCCTCTGGCTGGTCCTCTTCAGCACAGACGTTACTACTGTACTCTCATGCATGCACAAGAGAAATAAAGCCTATAGAGGATCCTGTGAGACCATGGCCTGCAGCCGTCACTGGTGACAGCTGGGAGATTTACATTTCTAGACAGTGGTAGCTCTTCCCAATGTCTGTAAGTGTCAGGCGTAGGAAAAATACTGAGACAAATTAGTCCCTATTTTGTCTCATTATATCTTCTGACTGGGTTGGAATTGTAGTGAAATTCCAACACTGTCAGTATGAGTATTTTATAAAGATTGTGTCTTATTAAAATACTTATGAAAACTCATGTTGTGCGGGGGGAGGACCAGTGGGAGATTGTGGCATGAATGTGTTAGGTAAGTGACATCCAGTGTTTCATGTCCTAATAATTGAATTTGTATGTTGTGTGTACATTTAAAATACATTAATAACTAAGTGATTGTTACTCCCCAAAATGTATTTTTCTATTTGTTAATTTCTTTTCCACAAACTCATTTCCAAACTCACATTATCTGTTAAACCATAAACCTGCAGTGGTCTGATTTACAACAAAGTGAGCTCGCCTATAGCCTTTTCACTTAGCCACAATTCCAATAGTTGAAACATCTGTTGTAATCTGAAATAAAAATGAAGTTAGAATTAATAGTTGTGTTCAATCCAGGCTTCATTTAATACTGATTGTTCTGGAACATCTGGAGATTTAATCTGTATTGTATTGTCATACGGCACCAAATAGACCTCCATAAATAAGCAAAGTGAAAAGCATGTTTATGATGAACTAGATGTAGGTTTTTTTCCTATTTTTAAAGATTAAAAATTTATTTTACGTGCGAGACTTACTTAAGGAGGAAAAAAAAATCACACTCTTCTGCTGGTCAGCCACTACATTAAAACCACTGACAGATGAAGTGAATAACATTTGCTTATATTGTTACAATGGCACTTGTCAAGGGGTGGAATATATTAAGCAGCAAGTGAACAGTCGGCCCTTGAATTTAGTGTGATGGAAGCCGGAAAAATGGGCAAATTAAAATATCTGAAATACTTGGACAAGGGCCAAATAGTGAGAGATGGACGATCGGATTAAAGTTTGCACGTGACTTGGTTATTATTATTTATATAGCACCAGCAAAAATTTGTAGCGCTTTACAGTGGGTGGACTAACAGACACATAATTGTAACCAAACAAATAAACGCACAGGAACAGAGGGGTTGAGGGGCCTGCTCAATGAGCTTACGTGCTAGAGGGAGTGGGGTATAGTGACACAAAGGGTATAAGTAGGGGTAATGAAATGGGTTGCAAGAAAAGTATTTACTGAGAACTTAGTAGGTTATTTTTTACAGTTGCAGGATAGGAGACGTGGGGGGGGAGGAGGGAGGGAATGAAAATCCGCTAACAGTTTAAATTTATTTATAAAATATTTTACCAGAAAAGATACATTGAGATTTCTCTCGTTTTCAAGTATGTCCTGGTCCACAAAGCATTGCATTGATACGTTATGGTACAATAAAATACAAAAACAATATTAATACACAATATATACAAAATTTCATATAGAAATATATAATCAACCATGACATGCATTCTGTTTTGAGGTATGTAGAGAGGGATCTCTTAAAGTATTTTAGGCTTGGGGAAGATTTTAAAAAGGGAGGTCGTGCCACAATTGCTGCGCTCTGTAGGAGGAAGATCGAGCTACTTTCTTTTTGTATTGAGGTAGACTAAATATAGTGCTGGTACTGTATCAGAGGTTATAGTAGGTGGGAACAGTCGAGGAGAGCATTTTGCTCAGGTAGGGTGGGAGTTTCCCAGAAAAGCTCTTAAACACAAGGCTGGAAAGATGAAGGGTGCGTCTGGATTCCATCGACAGCCAGTTTAGTTATTTAAGCATGTCACAATGGTGGGTCCTGTAATTACATTGTAGCACAAATCGGCAGAACGAGTTATACAATGTGTTGAGTTTATTAATGTGAGATTGCAGTGCAGATGCATATACTACATCCCCATAATCAATGATTGGCATCAGCATTTGCTGTACAATCTTTTCCTTTACTGTAGGGCTTAGGCAGGATTTGTTTCTGTACAGGGCACCTAGTTTTGGATAAAGTTTAGATGCAAGTTTTTCTATGTGGAGGCCAAAAGATATATTGGGGTCTAACAGGATATGCTTTCCTGAAGAAGTTTGTTTTCAAAGATTTTTTTGAAGGAGTGGAGACTGGGTAAAAGTCTAATGGAGAAGTGAAGGGAGTTCCACAGAAAAGGTGCAGCCCTGGAAAAGTCTTGGAGGCGAGCATCAGATGTGGGAGTACGGACAGAGGATAGACTTAGGTTCTCATTGACCTGCATTGGGAAGTCTGTGATTGAACAACCACAGAAAATCTGGGTGGGTTTACAAGAAGAGAGCTTGCAAAGGAAGCAGACAAGAGAAATGCAGGTTTGCAAGAGGTTTTACATATATCCCCAATTTTAAAAAAAATAGCTAATTAAATGTTTGCAATATTACATTTAAGGTATATCTACTAAACAGGGATTTTTAGGATACTGCAAAAATCTTTAGGAATTTTTTGAGAAACATGAATTCAAGGTGTTGCCTTGGCCTCCAAATTCCTCAGATCTCAATCCGATTGAGCATCTGTGGAATGTGCTGGAAAAATGGAGGCCATACCTTGCAATTTGCACGACTTAAAGGATCTGCTGCTAATTTCTTGGTGCTAGATACCAAGGATACATTCAGAGGTCTTGTGGAGTCCATGTCTCTCAACACATCAGAGCTGGTTTGGCAGCACAAGGGGACCTAAATCGTATTGTAATGGTTGTAATGTTATGGCTCAATAGTGTATATTTTGAAATAAATGAGGAGAGAGAGAGAGTTTGTGAGCCCTTCAGAATTGTACTTAATTCTGCATGAATTTTACTTGCGATGTGGTCAGATTATCAATTCATAACAGTAGATACAGTGGTTTAGATTATATTAATATGTTTGCTTGCATACATTTATTAGTCATACTCATAGCGTGACAACAGGAGTCCTTGCTTTTCCTTATGTAGAAATTTGGAAATTATAATTTTGAGGAAAAGAAAAAAAAAAGGGGGGCGTGCCCCAGGAGACAAAATGTACAAACTTAAAAAAATAAGACCGAGCTACTTTAACCCCTTAAGGATGGCGGGCATTCTATGCCGTCCTTTTTGGGGTGGCTCTTAACACCGCAGGGCGGTATAGAACGTCCCCGCCGTCCTTCATACTCACCAGCTCCTCGACGGTCGTGATCCTGGGGTCTGCCTGGGAGTTTAGACAGCACCCCTCTGCCCGATCTGGCCCTCCTGGGCCATGTGATCGCGGGGTTCTCGCGATCATATGGCCAGAATAGCTTGCTTTTGGTGTGCCTGCAGAGGGACTGCCTGAAATCTCAGGCGGTCCCCTTAATAACTGCAGAAAAGTTTTACAAAGATTGTAAAACTTAAAACTTTCAAAAAAGTAAATAAAAGTACTTAGAATATATATATATATATATATATATATATATATATATATATATATGCTTAGTGCTTTTATGTGCACATACATAAACTATTATTCTAAGTGTATTTTAATATTTATATATATAATTACATATATATTAATATTAAAAATACACTATATATATATATATACATAATAAAAATAATAAAATGAAAAAATATAAATTATATACCTGTTTTTTTTCTAACTGTATTTTGATAATAATATACATATATATTTTAATCAGATACATTTAGAATGACGTTATAAATGCATATATGTATCTATCTATATAGGTATATAATATTTTTTGTAAAATTTATTCATTTTTAATATTAATAAATATATATTAGATTGTATAAGCCATATTAGTCCATATAACTATACACATACCGTATAGCCGTATATACATAAAGCTATACATAATAAAAAATAAAAAAAATTATATATTTAAATTCTACATATATATTTATATAATATTTTTACATAATTAAGTAATTTCATTAATTACAATTTGAGGGACTTGCCTGAAAACCAAGGCAGAATGTCCAGAGAATTTTGGTTCGCAAGCACTATATTTTACCCTGTAACTTTCCAAGACACTATAAAACCTGTACTGATTTACTCAGTAGACTGCGCTGAACACAAATATTAGTGTTTCAAAACTGTAAAACATATCACAGTGATGATATCGTCAGTGAAAGTGCCTTTTTTTTTTTTTGCATTTTTCACACACAAACTGCACTTTCACTGATGATATAGTTGTTGTGATACGTTTTATCGTTTTTAAACACTTATATTTGTATTCAGCGAAGTCTCCAGAGTATACCACTGATTGGCAAATATCCTGTTTTATGGTGTCTTCAAAAATTACAGGGTCATATATAAGGCTTGTATTTCCAATTTTTCACATTGAAATTTGCCAGATTGGTTAACTTGCCTTTGAGATCATATGGTAGCCCAGGAATGAGAATTACCCCAATAACATTGCAAAAGTAGACAACCCAAGGTATTGCAAATGGGGTATGTCCAGTCTTTTTTTTTAGTAGTCACAAACACTGACCAAAATTAGCGTTCAATTTAGTTTTTTGCATTTTTTCACACCCAAACAAATATAAACGCTAACTTTGGCCAGTGTTTGTGACTAAGTGGCTACTAAAAAAGTCTGGACATATACCCCATTTGTAATACCTTGGATTGTCTTGCAAATTTCAATGTGTATATACTGAAAAATGTAACGTGCTATATTTGACCTTGTAACTTTCTAAAATACCATAAAACCTGTACATGGGGGGTACTGTTTTACTTGTTGAATATAAATGTGTACTTTATTGCAGTAACAGCTAACAGTATTATGACATTCACAGTTAAAATGCCATGCAGAACTAAAAAAAATTACATAATTACATACTAGTTACATGTAATTACATACTAGTTTTCCTGGCTCTATAGGGTTCTTGGGTCCCACTCACCCTATGGACCCCCCTCCCGCCAGGCTCTAGGGGTAGGAAGGGGTTAAACCCGTACCTTTTTCCAGAGCCGGGCTCCCTCGGCGCTGGGGAGTCTCCTCCTCCTTCTGCAGTCATCCACTGAATGCGCATGCACAGCAAGAGCCGTGCGCGCATTCAGCCAGTCTCAAATGAAAGCATTCTCAATGCTTTCCTATGGACGCTGGTGTCTTCTCGCTGTGAAAATCACAATTAGAAGCGCCTCTAGCGGCTGTCAATGAGACAGCCACTAGAGGCTGGATTAACCCATTTGTAAACATAGCAGTTTTCTACAGCAGGCAGGGTTAATCCTAGAGGGACCTGGCACCCAGACCACTTCATTACGGTGAAGTTGTCTGGGTGCCTATAGTGATCCTTTAATAATCCCCTTCTATATGTTCTCCATTTATGGAACTCGGAATTACTCGGAATTTTCGGCTCAATTTCCATAGGAGGCAAAGTTTTTTTGGAGAAGTTTTCCTTTCATCTCAGCATTCCCTTATCGTGTAGTCAAGTCTGATTGGGGAAGTGTGCCCCTCTTTTTTTGTGGTTATTCTGGTTTATTGATCGGTGAGGCAGAACATAATGACTATAGATGGCTCATTTGTTGCCTTACCTTTTATTTCCGGATACTTATGGGTGTTAGGCAGTGAGGGCCTTCTCTCCTGGTGTGCTATTCCGCCGAGCGGCGGCTCTCTGTCACTGGGAGCCTCTTAGTTAATTTTGTTTCGCGCCAATTTCGCTGAACGGCGCTTACGTCAGCAGGGAGCATCAGAAGAATACGTCCCCATTCGGGCGCGCGCTACTGCTGTAAGGGGAAATGGGGACTTTGACTTACAAGGTTGATATAGTCTCCGAGCATGCGCGCAATTGCATGAAGTAGGATTTAAAGGGATATGGCGCAAAATTCAAATTGCTACTATGTTGTTCTAGTGCTTGTTTGTGTTTTTTTCCTACTATTAGAAAGTTCTGCCAAACAATTCATTCTGCTGGGAAGGTAAGAGAAATATTAAGAATTCATTTCCTTTCATTCTCTTTTTTCGTTCCTGATTTTCTTACTTATAATAATATTGTATTATTATTATTAGTATGGCTTCTCCCTTTGCCTCCAGACATTCAGATAGAAGAAATAGGTGAACCAATTTCAAAGTTTTTATTGGGGGAACAAAAAGAGTGCCAAACGGGCTGGTAATATATTTATATATGGTCTTACTGTTTTACAGCCCCATCAAAGCGCTGGACTCTTCTCCTAGAAAACATAAAGAAAAGACCAAAATATGTGTGAATTGCAGTGGGATTGCTATGGAGGAAAATAAGTTGTGCAGGTCATGCTTATTAGATGCTGCTGGAGAATGTGGCAGAAAGGATTCACCTCAAGAAGATTTAAAAAAAAAAAATGGATTTCCTAGGCTATAGCTGAAGGATTTAAAATCCATTTCAGGAAATGTTATCCCAGCCAAACGTTCCAGACATGAATCTGGAACTTCTGAGTCTGAAGATAATTTGAATGTCCTGTTTGTTTATAATAAAGAGGATGAGGAGATGGAACATTCGTCTAGGTCGCTGGATTCTAGATCAGTAAAAAAAAAAAAATAGATTTTGTTGCGGAGGAATACTTTAGATTCCTGAAGAGAAAACGGATGTCCTAGAATCTGATAGGTATTTTGAGGACCTCCGGTCCAATAGAATTACCTTTTCGGTTCATTCAGCTATTAAGGAAGTCATCTCCCAAGAATGGAGTAGACCCGAGAAGAAAGCTACCCTGAAGAATAAAACGGCTAGAGTTTATCCCTATTCTCTAGTGAATTGAAAATCTTTGATGTCTATTCCAAAAATTGATGCGGCTGTAATCCGTATGGCCAAAAAGACTACGCTACCAGTAGATTCGATGGCATACTTACGTGAACCCATGGAGAAGCGTTTGTATGCTGATTTGATAAAAGCATACCTGGCATTGCATTCTGCCCTACACCCGGCTGTTGCTTTAAACTACCCTTTCTAGAACCTTGAAGGTATGGCTAGAGGACTTAAAAGAGGACATTGCGGCTGGTGTCCGCAGGGAACATCTAATTGAAAGCTTGAATGATTTCTATTTGGCTACTGAGTTTTGTTCGGAGGCAACACTTGATATCACTAGCTGGTGGCTAAGAGCATGGCTCTGACTGTAGCTTCCAGAAGGGGTTTGTGGCTATATTCCTGGGGTGCAGACTACGCGTCAAAATCCTCTCTGTGTGCACTTCCGTTTCAAGGAGATTTGCTTTTCGGTATAGTGCTGGATGAGGCAATCCAAAAAGCAGCCGATGGAAAAGGAGCTTTTCTTCCACAAGACAAAAGAAGACTTATCTCTAGTCAATGGAAAAATAAGAAGTTTAAGGATTATTCATTTCGAGACAGTAGGACTTATCACCCAGGTAGAGAATACTCCAGATATTCCAACTAGAGATCAAATCAGCCTTCTTCCTCTTCTAAGTTCTCCAGGGGTAGAGGAACCAGACCTTCTAATAAGAACTTCTGAAGGTGTACAGGTCCAGCCAGAGGTTATTGGAGGTCGTCTTCTAAAGTTCTACCCTGTGTGGATCAAAAACATCTGACTCATGGGTTTTGTCAATAATAAAAGAACCAAATAGTTTTTGCGATTCCCACAATTAGTCTTCAAGCGTTCTCGAGTTGCAAGAGGAATAAAAGAAGTTGCATTGAAAGAGTGTATCAAGAAACTGCTTCTACAAGACGTTATTGTAGAAGTTACAAAGACCATTATTCTACAATCTTTCTGGCTCCAAAGCTTCTAAGAAGGTGGAGACTGATTCTGGACCTAAAAGTCTTAAACACCTACATAAAGATAAAGTCATTCAAGATGGAATTCATTGTCCGTATAGTATCAAACATAAAGAAGGGAGATTGGATGACTTCTATAGACCTCAAGGAAGCATATGATCAGATCCCCATTCACCAGTCTCACGTAAAGTTTCTGCGGTTTTGGATTTGGGGGAAACATTATCAGTTTATTAGGAAGGCTGAACTTGATGGGCGCAAGTCTCTTTTCAGCTATGTAACTATGTAAGTTCAGAGGCCTTTTGGACTGTCTGGCTCAAAGGACTTTCTCAAAAGTTCTCATAACTTTGATGGCTTACCTATGGTTACAGAAGATAGAGATATTCCATTACCTGGACGACATACTCCTAGTGGGATACCCAGGAGGTATTACTTCATACACAGGCAACTATACCCTGTCTTCAGGAACACGGGTGGATACTGAACATAGAAAAAAGTTCTCTGATAACTTCTCAACAGATCATTTTTCTGGGTGCTGTAATAAATACGTCTTTAGCAACAGTATCTCTATCTCCAGACAGAATAGTGAAGATTCAGAATAGTGAAGATTGTGAACATACAAGCTCATCAGTTCCTTTCGGCAAGAGATTATATGAGCCTCATGGGATCTCTGACATCTACAATAGGGCTGGTGAGTTGGGCCCATTGGGAAATTCAACCTATTAAGATGGAATTTCTGAGGCAATTCAACAGGGACAGAACCTACTGGGATCAAAAGATAGTTCTTCTCAAGAATACAAATGATCAAATGAAGTGGTGGACAAACCGGAGGAATCTTGGTCGGGGTTAACATTTTGAAAGAACCAAAGTGGTTAGTAGTCACAACAGATGCAAGCTTGCAAGGGAGCCCATTTTGGGTCTCTTTGGAAGCAAGGACAGTGGTCCAACAAAGAGAGAAAAATGCACTCCAATCTAAAAGAATTAAGAGCTATTCTCAAGGCCCTTCAAGGTTTTCTCCCTTATGTGAAGAATGCTTGGATTATGATTCAGACAGACAACAGGGCAGTGGCTTCTTATGTAAACCACCACGGTGGGACCCAAAGCAAACTTCTGTTAAAAGAACCAACACCTCTTATGTTGTTTGCTCAGAATCATCTTCAGCGTCTAAAGGCGGTGTATCTACCATGGACGGATTTTGGCGGATTACATAAGCAGGTCGAGAATAATGCCAGGAGAATGGAAACTCCATTCAGAAGTATTTAAAACACTTACTCTTCGGTGGGGCATACCTCAGATAGACCTGATGGCAACTGCATGGAACACGCAAGTAACAAGGTTCTTCTTTCTTTACCCAGACCATCAGTCTGTGGGGCAGGACGCTCTATCACAAGTTTGGGAATTCGAGCTGGGCTATGCGTTTACTCCCCTACCTATCATTCACCGCCTGCTGAAGGAAACCTGGAAGGAAGAACGAGTTATAATAGCCATCATTCCAGTCGGCCAAGGAATCCTTGGATTCCTCTCCTGTGCAGGATATTTTTGGAGAAACACTGTCTGCTTCCGAACAGAACCGATCTATTGAGTCAGGGTCCTGTCCTCCATCCCACCTCCAGCCTGGGGGCCTGGCTTTTGAAAGGGAGAGGCTCCTGCAATCAGGGTTGTCTTAGAGAAAGGTTGTGAGTACCCGAAAGGTCCAGTGTTCTGCTCTATCGGCCATATGTAACTATTCTTGGGCTTCAAATCCCTTGATTTCTAGGTTCTTTAACACCTTAAGGACATATGACATGTGTGACATGTCATGATTCCCTTTTATTCCAGAAGTTTGGTCCTTAAGGGGTTAAGGCTACTTTTCGTATTAGACCTCCTCATTGCAACTATACACCTCCATGGGACCTTCCTCTAGTCCTAGATGCCTTATCTGAAGCACCATTTTCTCCTCTGGAAGAGTTGGATTTCACTTCTCTTACATATAAGACTCTATTTTTTGTTGGCCATTGCATCGGCTAAGAGATTCTCGGAGGTGAGAGCACTATCCTGTGAAGCAATGTATACTCAGGTGTTCCATGGTTTTGCATCCTAACCTAGAATTCCTTCCTAAGGTAGTTTCTAATTTTCATTTGAATCAGGATATTGTTCTACCTCCCTTTTTTCTTAGTCCGTCCTCCGAATTGGAGGTCAAACTTCATCATCTGGATGTTGGGGAATATTTGATCAGATACTTATCTGTCTCGGGAGCTTGTCGTATAACGGATCATTTGTTCATTATCCCAGAGGGCTCCAGAAAAAGTGAAGCTGCCTCTGTTTAAAAAGGTTTTCCTCCACCAAACAAGGTTAAGTCTCATTCTACGAGGTCATTGGCTACTTCATGGGCTAATCGGGCAGAGGTCTCTCCTGATGACATCTGCAAGGCAGCAACGTGGTCTTCTCCTATGCCCTTTATTAAACATTACAAGCTGGATGTAGCCACAGAGTTTAGCAGAAGTGTTTTGGTGTTTTGGCAGTTAATTCTGCATAATACATTTGAGTATTCTTGCAGTTATTTATTTATTTATTCTTCGTTTTTATAGCAAGCTTGGGTATTACCCATAAGTAATGCTGCCATGATTAGCCAGGAAAATCTAAATGTAATTTTATACTTACCAGTAAATTTATTTTCCTAGCTATTTATCATATTTCTTAATTTATCACATTTATTTATATTTTATTAATATTAAATTATGTTTATAATATAACTATTTGATGTGAAATGAAAGCTCTGTTTCTCCAGAACAGAATTATATATAAGTGTGGGTGCATTTAATATGAAATATGTGAATTACAGTTGAACAGAGATCTAGCGCAAATTTAAGGTTTTGTTTACATTTGTTTTGATCTGAACTTGTACAACTGCCTCAGTCCTTAAGGACTGTGTTTTTGTTTTAATTTGTTTCCTACAGTTGGTGTGGTGCTTTGTACTTGGTCTGTTTCCAATATTTAGAGCCCTTTGTGTGTTGCTCTTTGTCTTGTATAATTTTTTTAAAATGTTAATTAACCTGCTATATTAACACCATTAATCATTCAGACACTGACAATGATTGAAAATGTGCCAATGTTAGATGAAAATGTATTTTGTTGCTAATCATTTAATCAGTTTTGTAATGTTGTTTTCATTTATTCTCCCATCTATTCCTCCTCCCATACATTCTGCTCTCCCTACCATAGTCGTCTTATCCTTCTTTGTGTCTGCTTCTTATCCCTTTCCCTACCCCATTTTGATACTATATAACCAAATTAATTTTGATACTATATAACCAAATTAATTTATCAAATAATACATGCGGATTTGACACAGTGGTACTATATGTTTTGCACCATTTATTACTACAATCAAGATTTATTCTGTCCAGTTTCATGAGAGAGATCTCTACCATTGCAAAGCTTACTGCATTTACCCCCAATATTTTTTGATGTGTTTTCAAGTTTCTTTCAAAGTCCAATGTTAAGTATAACTTATAGAACATTTGGTTTTGCTACCTGTGTTTGTGTCAATTAAAAGAGTGCATGATATCAAATTAATAACAGACGAGAAATTGCACTGTTTAGATGTTTCTTAATCTACGCTTTGTTTCATTTGTTGCAGTAGATATTGTGAAGCTTAGGTCAGTGGTGTGTACATTAGTGAAAGCGGACCATAGCATCATGCAGGGCCGTGTTTATTTGATTGTCTCCTACTCACTTCCCCAGCAGAGGGTAATTATCTATGTTCAAGTCTTGAGAAAAGTTTCAGGGGTCCTTTTTAAAATATATGACTCATGTATGAACTGGCCATAGCAACTGTTCTGCTATTGCAAAATACATTAACTATGCTGGATATTTCAAATCTTTCACATTTATTTTCTTCTTCTTCTTTTAATCCATCTCAAATATATTTTTTAAAAATATCAAACCCAGTATTTATATAGCAAGATCATATGATCTTGTTTTTTCCCCCCTTACTAACTATAAAAAGAACCGTTTAACCCACTCCATGCTTAAAGGGACAAATTAGGCACCATATTAACTTCATCTAAATTAAGTTGATATGGTGCCAAGAGCCCCCTGGCGTACTCTTATCTCAAAGGGTTAAACTATTCTCGAACTGTTGAGCTTCCAAGTTGCCTCCAACGCTGATTTTAACTCCCACCAGGTTTCATCTGCCTTCTGAAATCTCTGTTTTAGGAAGTGCAGAGTGCAGCCGGGGAGGGTTGCCACTGATTGGCAAAACAGCTTGCTGAAGATCTCCCTTTTTCCCTGCAGAGACTTTTCCAGTCATTTCTGCATTGATTAATAAAACAACAATTTCAAATTCAATTTCATAGTTTTGTAAATAGCTAAGAAGTTAATAAGAAGGACCTGTCACATGAAGCACTTAAGCAAGCAAGTGCACTATGTGTGTGGAGCAGTCTTTTAACACTTCTGGAATATCAATGTAATCGTATAATAATTGTAATCATTTTTTTGTTCACCTTTAATGACATTGATTATCTGAGAGTGGAGGGGACTAGCCCAGCACCCAAATGGTATTGTCCAGGTCGGAGAAAATGGACTTTGAGAATGTTGACTTGTTAATTATCATTTGGAATGAGGAGAGCCCTGGTTTATGTAAAACCTCACCTGAACAGTTTGATCTTGATATTAAACTGGAGGACAGTGTCAGAGTACACTAGGCCTTAGTTTCTCAACCTGTGGTACGTGCACCACAAGCATGCGGTATGCCAATATTTGGCCAGCTGGGTGAAAATAGAGGAGGAGGAGGCGGCAATGGAGCTGTACTCTTCATGATCTTCGAACGTTCCCTGCGGTGATGCTGGCAGTTGTTTTACATCACTCTGGCCCCAAAGCAGTGCTGGAAGAGCACGAAAATTACACATGTCCCACACTAGACCCCAGGGGTAGGATTCCCCCCCCGCTGGATCCCAAAGTTAGGGAGGCTGAGTGGACTTACTTACAAATTATTATTTTATTTAATACATTTTAAGTGAATGTGTACGTATGTGACTGTGTGTAAAATTAGTGAGTGTGTCCTTTTAAAGCAGAGTGTGTCAGTGTCCTCTGTGTTCAACTATTATATGTGTATTATTTTCATTCTGTGACTTATATTGCAGATTAATAGTTCATACACTTCTCCTTACATATACAGTATTCACATTGTCATATTTATTTTAAAAATATTCTTTACTACCTTTAGTAAGGCTTATTCTCCAATATGGGATTAATTTAAATATCAGTGTCTAAACGTTTCATTTGGAATTTATATTAATAGAAATTCCTTTCTCGGGGCAGGGTTACTTAGGATTTATTTATTTTTTTACACCTGCAGATGTACTTCTTTGTAAAAGGTTGAGAAACACTGCTGTGGGCAACATGGTCACCAACATGGTGAGCAATTAAGGGATTTTGCAACTTCACATACAGTCCTTTAACCTTTTGTTTCAGGACACATCATTTGTGTTTATTTTAGATCACTTGGAACAATTAGTGGGAACAAAATGTATATTTTAAAATGTTAGTGCATTTGTGTATGTAATGCAAAAGTGCTATAAGTATACCCTGTTCTCCAATTTACTAAACTAGGCATGTCCAAAAAAAAAATAAATCTATCCTTAAGACCAAATTTACTTTTAAATTACAAGTAGACTAAATAATGATGGATTGTTTAGCGACTCGACCAGACAGAACTATGACTATTTTCTATGCTCCCTAATCTCTCAAAGGTGGTGCACACATACAGTATTAGCCTTGAGTTGATTTTCTTTCATTTAGAAGAATAATTTGTTTATTTGTAAATACTATGCCTTTTAAGCTTGAAATTGCCATGTAGATTAAGGTGGCTCTTTAGGCACAACCTCTTGATAGAGAATGTATGTATAGAAGAGACCAGTGTTACCAGTGACATACTAATAGATGTTTGGGGGAGCGTCCGCCCCGGGTACCACAAGGTAGGGGGGTGCCACCAGGGATGAGTTAGCTGTGTGGCTGCACAGGGCGCCATGACAGTAGGGTAGCCGGGCAACCGACACAGCTCACACACGCAGGTGCCCGGAGTAGGAACAGGAGCACTTCTCGGAGAGAGCTGGAGGCGGAGCCTAATCGGGGGCTGAGCTAAATGCAATCTCCACCCACTGCTGCCTGCTATTGCTGCACACAGAGAGGAAGCAGGAAAGAGTCCTTGCTTCCCCAACTACTGCAGGGACTTCAGTGATTCCACTCCTCCTCCAGTAAGTGAGAGTGTGTTCTGTGTGTGTGTGTAACTGTAATTGTGTCTATCTGCCTGGGACTATCTGTGTGTGGGTGACTGCCTGTGTGTGTCTGCGTGTGACTGTGTGTGCGACTGTTTGCGTGTGACTGTGTGTGTGAATGTCTGGCTGTGACTGTGTGTGTGACTGCCAAAAATAGGACCCGCCACGGGTGCCAAGTGGCCAGCCGGCCAGCTCTTGGGCCCCCTAGGACACAAGACAAACAAGGGATCTGCCTGGGCCCTTCAAAGTACTGCCCAAGGCAAATACCTTGTTTTCCTCGCAATAAATACATCATTGGCTATGATGCTAACGAAGTGTGTGTTACATAGTCTGAAAAGAGACATGTTTCCATCAAATTCAGCTGTTGATACCCTGCTGGTTTGTCTAATAAAACAGAATGGACAGCAAGCCTGGGGGAAAATATTAGGGCGTATTTATTAGAACAACGAACTGTAAACTGAAAACCTGAATTACAACATTTGGGCTAAGATAGCTAATGTAGGAAAATTCTCCTACTCTGCTATAGTCTGGCTATTTTACCCTGGATTTTGCAGTTCAGGTTTTACTTTTCTACTATTGGCTGTTTAGTGAATGCACCTTATATTGTGCCTGGTGAGGGGGTGATATTAATATAATTGGAGTTGCAACTGGTATGTATCGTAATGCAAGTTTCCATGTAGAAAGGACAATCCCTATTTTCTAGGTGCTCCATATTGTTTGTGTGTCTGCATGTAAAGTCAGTCTGTGTAAATAAGATACATTGTTCTTGCTCTACATTACATTTTTAGTTCCATAAATTATTGTTAGTAACTCATCTAAAATTTCTCAGAACAGCCCCGCTCCTGGCCACACCCCTACTCACACCCTTAAAAAAAAAAGTTTTGCTCTTTGTCTATTTGAAATGTTGGGAGGTAAACGTAATATTATTATGGTATTTATATAGCACCAACAAATTCTGCAGCGCTTTACAGTGGGTGGACGAGCAAACATGTAGTTGTAACCAGACAAGTTGGACACACAGGAACAGAGGGGTTGAGGGCCCTGCTCAATGAGCTTACATGCTAGAGGGAGTGGGGTAAAATGACACAAAAATATAAGGATAGTATTGGACTAATGACAGTTGCAAGAGAGGAATCAGTCGGGAGCTATGAACCGTATAATTGATACGCTTTTATGAAGAAGTGGGTTTTTAATGATTTTCTTTGAAGGAGTGGAGACTGGGTGAGCATCTAACAGACCAGCCTTTTCATATTAGATGCGCACATGCTTTGTATTGTGCATCCTCTGAATGGCCTGATTACTGTTCACTGCAGATATGGGCATTTCTGTGTCCTCAGGGTGATTGTTCAAGCAGAGTTCAATTAAGCTATAGTTCAAGTAAGGTCTCATTGCTTTCTCTGTCTTCATGGTCTAAATCAAATTAAAACAAACATTAAATGATAAGCTAGCAGAATTTAAAATTTTGTTTTAAAATTAGAAACAAAAATCTTGAATGTAATAGCAGACAATGCATAATTTTTATCATGGATCAAACTAGCCAGACGTTGAAGTTACTCGCAATCACATGGAAAAACTGTTGATTTTTTTTTTTCTACCTGTGTTGTTTGCAGCATGGAGTTTGTCTGTTTTAATGGAGTCGTGTGTGTGCTTTGTTATAGCGGTGTATAAATGCGTGGCTTTACTTGTGTGGAAGGCCAGGGTGCTTGGATGATGTGTGCCAAGACTCAGTCAGCCAACCTTCATAGACACTTCCTGAAAAATGTCCACTTTTTTATTTTGCTTTCCTTATTGTACAATTTAGAATTTCTTCTATCCTTTTCTTTTAATAGCTTGCTAGAGCTTGCAACAACAACTTGCTGTGTGTTTAACCCCTTAAGGACACATGACGTGTGTGACACGTCATGATTCCCTTTTATTCCAGAAGTTTGGTCCTTAAGGGGTTAATGTTCATTTACTAGCTAGAGACAACAATTTCTAAAGTAAACACACTGCTCTGTAATATCTGATTGAAAATTAAACATTTTTTTTCATAGAAGCTTTGTGAGTCACTGTTAGGAGAGGTGAGGTTAGGCATGCGTAAACAGAAACAAAAATGTTTTTTTTTTTATTTTTATTTCTTTATTTTGAATTTTATGGTTACAAACAAGCACAAAACCGTGCTCCACATAGGTGCAGAAACAAAAGTAATTAACTCCAAAAACGGCAGAGAATTTAGTAGGAAGAGTAATGGATTCTCAAGGACTGTGACAAAGTAGATGAAAGTAGATGAAAATTCTTTGAGTAAAATTGTGGGATTTGCAAAACAAAATAAACAAATACAGAATATACAGCAGGAACACTATATGTTGAAATATTTATATGTATGATGTGAAAATCATTTTTTTCTGACACGCTACACTTGACAGCTTGCCAGAGAGTTCCTACTATAACTTCAAGCATGTATTTCATGCTTTAGGTATAACTGCAAGTACATCGCATCACATTTAAAATCTATTATGCGTTTCTGATTAAAATGCGCTTTGCGTATCAACTGGACAAAGAGAGATACTTTCATTTTAGGGGTGTGTGTGAGGGTGTGGCTATGTTCTGATACATATTACAGGACTTACTAATAACATGTAACCAACTAAAATGAACATTGTATTTTATGTACACAGATTGTTTTCTAAAACATTTATCATAATTTAAAAACTCGTCATTGTATTATTGCTGTGGAGTTCTGTTATACACTGTTATTAGACACACTAACAATATAAAGCTCCTAGAAAAGAGGGACATTATTATAGAAAAGAGGGACAGAGGGATTTGGGCCTACAGTTAGGTACTCCCAATTAGCGAAACTTGGGAGGTATAATCTCTGTATTAAATGCATTTGTGTTAGAAATCACATTTGCCTGTAAACGGGTAAGTCTCGTAAACAGCACTTTCAGGTGCAATACTAGACTCTTAAAGTGCTGTTTAGTAGAGGTATCCCTGCACAGACACAGGCCTTCTGCTATTAACCATTTCAGTTTGCATTGATTTCAGTGATTCTGTTTGAGAAGTAATTGCTGGTGGATGTCACACAGGCACCAAGGGTTCTGATGTGTCCAGTCGGATATTTCTCATAGAGAAGCAAGTAATCCATATTAAGCCTTCATAAGAGGTGAATTGGAGCTGCCGCAAGGACATTCTCGTGCTCCTATAAAGGGGGCTTAATAGACTTTTGAGTTACATTAAACAAAGGGGTAAACTGAAAGACATTAGGAGGAACTATTATTATTATTATTATTATTATTTGTGTTGTGTTCCTGTAAACCATGACAACATGTTTTGGACTTTGCAACAACCTCATGTTTTGTTTTGTCATTGTTAGTAAAAAATCGACTGAAAATCAATCCTGCCTATGTGCCTGGTGCTCAGAAGTAGGAATATTACTTCTAATTTTACAATTTTTTTCTGGCATGTTTGTTTCCTATCTTAATATTTAATTTTAAATGAGGATGGAGAACTGATGATCTATGTAAAATTACTTCTAAAATAGGCTCTGTAAAAGTCATCTACATACCCCAAATGAAATCTTGCACGCATTAAAGGGACACTATAGTCACCAGAACAACTACAGCTTATTGAATTTGTTCTGGTGAGTAGAATCATGACCGTCAGGCTTTTTGCTGTAAACACTGTCTTTTCAGAGAAAATGCGGTGTTTACATTATAGCCTGATAACTTCACTGGCCACTCCTCAGATAGCTGTTAGAGATCCTTCCTGCCTAAAATGCATCCAAACATTCAGTATCTCCTCCCTCTGCATGCAGACACTGAACTTTCCTCATAGAGATTCATTGATTCAATTCATCTCTATGAGGAGATGCTGATTGGCCAGGGCTGTGTTTTAATCATGCTGGCTCTGCCCCTGATCTGCCTCCTTGTCAGTCTCAAACAATCCTATGGGGAAGCATTGTGATTGGATCAGGCTACCACATGTCAGCAGACAGCTTGTTTTTCTGAGTCTAACAGCATGCAGAGTTACAGCTTCAGGTTTGAATACAGTAAGATTTTGCTATATTTATGGAGGCATGAGGGGCCCATGGGGTCTAGATGGTGGTGTTAAACATGTAACCACCAATACATGTTTGTGTTCCTGACTCTATAGTGATCCTTTAATAAATTAGTGGGTAAAAAAACAAATGTACATCATTATACAAAGTTCCAGATCAATAACACAGCGAAAAACAAATTCCAAGGATCTAGGGAAGCTAAATGGATACATAGATATTAACCAAAGCAATAATAAATCGGTGCGTGGTGCCCATATATACAGTGCCAGTCCTCAAATGAGGGCATCTTATCCGAGATGAATGAGGAGTACGATAATTAACGTGACAATATTGTATTTTGAATTATAGGAACAGAGGACCGTTTATCGATTGACTCTGGTGAAAGCTTGGAATGTGGATGAATTAAGAGCATATGCTGACTTGGTTACCGTTGGTAGACCGGATTTCATTGAAGTGAAGGTAAGCAGTTGTGTTTGGGATAATTACGTTACCATGCCAGGTTTGCGAGAATTGTATTGAATGTTTATTCATATGTTGATTTTTTTTTTTCATGTCACATGTACATGCATGGATTTTTTTATTGTTTGTGTTAGAAATTTCTGCATCCTAAAATGAGTCTTTTCGGTTTATTTGGTCCAGTTGAAGGCTTGGAGGTCTGTGTCTTCACAGTTAGTGATTCCTGGATGAGACTATGCATGCACATTTCTAACAAAACAAAACTTAATATTCTGTAACTGATTCATGGCCCACTTTATTGTTCATTCTGATGCATCTTATAACAATAACAATATTTAAGATCTTCCATAGTGGAACAGTGCAAAATTATTTAGAAAGTTAGACGCCTGCACTGCATACCTCAGGAATGTTTAATAATCAAGAAGCAAGTTCTGTCTATATGAACTTTGATTTTTTATTGTAATGAGAACCATATTGCGTATACAGGCTTAAATCTCTTTTTTAAAATGTATTTACTTGGAATTAAATAATTTTTTTGTGTAGCATGTGTTAAACCACTAGATTTAATTTTGATATTCATGGAACTATGAAAATCATTGAAGAAAAAAAATAAGAATATATTTCTATTAAAGGGACTGCCACCATTATTTTGAGAGATGCACATACTATTAATCTAAACCTATTTTCCTCATTGTATCACTTAAATAACTAACCCGTAATGTGCCTAACTCAACTGATTTGCATGCTTTCCAACACCTATACAAAAAAAAATTTAGAACAGACACTGTTTCCACTCAATATCGGTTTTAAAAATGCCAGCAAGTCAAATGGTTAGATAAAAAAAAGTACATGATGAGAAAATATCCTGCCATACGGAATGTATAACCCAGGCTCCATGATATTTAATTTCCAGAAACAAATGTCAAAATCTCTGCTGTAAATTACAGTGACACACACATCAACCAAAGAGCTTTTTTTTAATATTGAATACGTAAACTTTAAATTGATTGGATGGTGGTGTGCAGTAAATGGAGACCTAGCCCTGTCATCAGTTTGAATGACTTATGCTCCTCTAACAGAGAATTTTGATTCATTCACCCATATCTATCATCATGCTCAACCTGCTAGCATTTATTTTTGTTAAAATGGGAATTTCTCTGCATCTCTTGTCCATCAGATCAGTGTCTAAAATAATTCTGCTTGCTGAATTCCTGCAGCACTTGCTTGTAGAGATGAGCTGTGTAAGTTTTATTGTAGCTTATTTTTAGTAAAGGAGGCTCATTGAACTTCTATTGCGTTAGCAAAGTAAAAGTATACAATTAAAATACGTTTTGTTTGGTTTTGAGGAGATTTATCAAATCAAAAACAAGTGCTATTCTGAGGCTCTGTGCTAAATAAGGAGAGTCCCTCTAGTGGCTGTCTGATAGATATTGGAAAGCATTGCATTGGCTGAGATTGCCAATTCTGATGATCTCAGCTAAGGAGGTGGGCCTGGGGCAGAGCCAAATGCCAACCTGGCCAATCAGCATCTCCTCATAGAGATGCATTGAATCAATGCATCTCTATGATAAATGTTTAGTGTCTCCATGCAGAGGGTAGAGACACTGAATGTCAGTGCTACACAGCTTGCAATACCGTCCCGGAAGCACCTCTAGTAGCCATCTGAAAAGTAACCACTGGAGGTGTCCCTAGGCTCTAATATAAACACTGCCTTTTCTCAGAAAAGACAGTGTTTACTGCAAAAAGACTACAGAGACTGACTAAACTCACCTGAACAACTACATTACGCTGTAATTGTTCTGGTGATTATTGTGTCCTTTTATAGTAAGGTCCACTTCCATAGTCAAGAAAACCTTTCTTAGAGCACTCATATTTCCATCCAGTCCTCCCTCGTAGCCTCACAAGATCACTGATCTGCATCGAGCATGTGGGGAATTAGATCACTTCCTAGTCTGGGCAGAAGAAGGCAGTGAAGTTGCATCACTGCCATTAATTAGAAGATGGTGGTCCCTGGAATAAGCCATAAAGAATACTAGGTTGGTATTTGGTTGCAAAATACTTTATCAGGACTTTAAGGAATTGTACAGTGGGGAGTTGGGGACCTAACAAAATAAAAATGTCAATGACAGAGCCGCTTTAAACATTTACCAGCACTTGTTTTGGCTTGAAAAATTTCCCCACAATATTTTTGTTCCTTTTTAAAGAAACTAACTAATTTACCATGCTGCATGAGCATTCTGGCTGCCTAACTGAGAGCTATAAGGGGCTGTCATACAGCTGCATCTATTATTTACACATAACTGCAGTTCTAAGCCAAAATGAATGCCGGGGTTCTCTCACCACCATAAACTATACAAAAAGCTAAATTGTGATGGTGCTTCGTGACACTTTTAAAGCTAACTTACTACTAAGACTATTACTGCAAACTGCATGATTTTCTGCTGCCTTTTGTCAAAGGTACCATCTAAGCATGTAAACTAACTGACCTCTGAAATTTTGTGGAAATAAAGCCATAATTTAGAAAAAAAAAATGTTTGTTTATTTTTGTGTGAAAAGAAAGCAGAAATCAGTTAGATTATTTTATACTTGCATCTAATAGGAAACAAGTTACTGAATTTTAAAAATAAAATCATAAGTACTTTGTAATTTTGTTTTTTAATTTTAGCACTGCTACAGTTCTTCTGTGGCATGAAATAGAAGTGACTGTGTCTCTTATGATGGCCTTTTTGTGTATTGTAATACATGAATTAAAATGTTCTATCTGTTAAGAGCAGTGCCTAGGACAGGAGTAGGCAACCTTCGGCACTCCAGATTTTGTGGACTACATCCCCCTTTAATGCTCTTACACCCTTAATGCTGGCAAAGCATCATAGGAGGTGTAGTCCAAAACATCTGCAGTGCCGAAGGTTTCCTATGCCTGGCCTGCGAATAAAGCAATCCCAGCGTCAAACCAGCTTGCTACTTTCTGTTTTAGGGAGTGACCTACTGTGGTGAGAGTTCTGCCAGCAATTTAACCATGGCTAATGTGCCTTGGCACGAAGAGGTTATTCGCTTTGTACAAGAGTTAGCTGATCTGTTACCGGACTATGAAATTGCTTGTGAACATGAACATTCAAACTGTATGCTGATTGCTCATAAAAAGGTAGGTAATTTAAAAAAAAAAATCATAGCTATTGTAAATATAATAGTCACAAACATTAAAGAAGCTGCAACACGCCTGTGGAAAGGAACACTCCAGCAGTGTAACATTGACAGATGTAGTATACAGAAATTCTATAATTAATGCACTCACAGATGTAAAATTTAGTAGTGCCTTGAGTATGTCAAATGACTGTGTATATTAGATTTAAAAAAAAGTGTGTTCCTTTTCCTTCTTGCTTATCATGAGATTATATAGCAATATAAATGCAAAATGGTACTGGACTCAACCCTCCCCCGTCTTCCCCCAATTCCAACAATTATATAATATAGCTGGACATTATTGCCTGCAGTAAAGACTCCAGAGATAGTTTGTAAAGGAGTGGCAATAGTGGACACCCCTGGCGTGTTCAATTTTCTACAGGAAATAATGGCGAGGGAATGTTCGGTAGACTTAAAGCGCTCATGGGAGAGTCATGCGTTATGTTATGAAGCTTAAAAGGTTAGCGGAAAGCTAACGTCAGTGAGCATCAGGAAGTCACAAGTGCTGCCTTATCCACATCAAGAAAATTTAGAGCAAGTGGTATATGCTTGTGTTGGGCATACCAATGAGCTCCAGGTGTTGTCAACTGCTTGGTGATTTGGAATTAATTGTTCTTGATCCAGGTGGATCAGTTTCTTTAAAATGAAGCCCTTTTAGTGTATAGATAATGCCCCTGCAGTCTTACTGCTCGATTCCCTGCCATTTAGGAGTTAAATCACTTTTGTTTCAGTTTATTGAGCCCTAGCCACACTGTGACGGAGCTTCCTGTACCCCGACTCGGTACCTCCGCTGACAGATATTCCTAGTGCTCACCAATGACCATCAGCACCGCACCAGACAGCTTGGTTGGGGTCTCTCCGTCTTCTGCCCACCCTGGACCTACGACAAAGCTCCAGGTTCCAGTGGGTAACCCTCACCTCCAAGAGAGTATAGCAGGATCAGCTGTAGAGCTCTTACAAGAGCTAGTAGAATCCAAGGGAGTATAATGATTATAGAAATCCCTGTAGCGATTATAGCTGTTCCCTACAACACGAGGCAAGGCTGCGAGTTGAGTGTAAGAAGTCTGAAGGTTTATTGGTACAGGTTAGATTTATATAAATGTACAGACCAATAAAAACAATGTAACAATGAACAACACTTCCACATACAGTACACAATCCCTCCCCACTGCCTGTGATATAATTAATGCAGATAATGCTTTAACTTAATTATCCCCAGGCAGAAAAAACACACATTTTTATAAAGTCCAATAAGTACCCCAAAATACAACATATCTCCATAAAAGTCCCCACATCCCCTGATCGCCCTGATCTGGGTGAACAACATATCCAAAAATCACCCAGATCAGAGCAGGGGTTCAGGCATTTCCTGGAAGTCTCTTTTGACCGACCACACGCATGGTTTCATGTCCAAAACTGTTCCAGAGAATTAGGCTGTGCGGCCGGTCTATTTTAAACAGTCGAAATACTGTTCAAGTTACTGAACGGAATGGTGAATGCATATAGTTAATGTGTGTCCCTTGTTCGTGGGCTTCGACTCACCGAACGCCGTTCGAATTGTCGGTTTCCTGGAAGGTAACGTTTAGCGGTGTTCATGCCGTTGCGTGTCCGATTTGAGTTCCATAAACTCGACGACAAAACACAGCTGAACCTGTTTGACTAAATAATATGGCTGTCACGTGTTCGAATGTTGAATGGCGCCCATTTCGACTACTTCGACACGTCGACTGTATCCGAAGTGCCACTTTTGAAAGTTCGAAGAACATTGTGCCAAGTCCCAATGGGCACAAATAGTATTTTTAACCTCAATAAATTAAAGGGGCCATAGTCACAAGGTAAAAGGCTGGCAAGTAGTCCTCTCCTAAACTCCGTGGCAAAGTGGCTTCGTCACACACACCTTCTCTGGCTGTGTCTGACACAGCCCTGTATGAAAACTAAAAGGTTTCCCTTTCAATCAAATGTAACTTACTTTAAAAGTTTGTGTCTCCTGTTCTGTAAATTGAGCTTTAATTACACACAAGAGGCTCCTGCGGGGTCAAGCAAGCTATTAACAGAGCAGAAGATATAGAATTATAAATAAAGCACAATTTGCAATAAAGGAAGTGTAAGCATTAGATGCCTCTTTACAGAAAGTGTCTAGGAAAACTGTGTAAGTCACATGCAGGGTGCTGTGCTTAGGGCTGCATAAACAAACTTATTTTACTAATTTATCGCAGAGAATTGAGTAGGGAGACTGCAGGGGCATGATCTATACAACAAAACTGCTTCATTAAGCTGAAGTTGTTTTGATGACTATAGTGTCCCTTATACATGTAAATGGCAATACTTACATTATAAGGTATAGAACTTAGAACATAAAAAGACAACATAACACCCTTATTTGCACTTGTTAGTAACCCATTAGCAAACAACCAAACACAATATGTTGGTTAAAGGACCACTCTAGGCACGCAGACCACTTCAGCTTAATTAAGTGGTCTGGGTGCCAGGTTCAGCTAGGGATAACCCATTTTTTTATAAACATAGCAGTTTCAGAGAAACTGCTATGTTTATAAATTGGTTAAGCCTTCCCCCTAATCCTCTAGTGGCTGTCTCATTGACAGCCGCTAGAGGCGCTTGCGTGATTCTCACTGTGAAAATCACAGTGAGAGCACGCAAGCGTCCATAGGAAAGCATTGTAAATGCTTTCCTATGCGACTGGCTGAATGCGCACGCAGCTGTTGCCGTGCGTGCGCATTCAGCCGACGGGGCGGAGAGGATGAGGAGGAGAGCTCCCCGCCCAGCGCTGGAAAAAGGTACGTTTTACCCCTTTTCCCCTTTCCAGAGCCGGGCGGGAGGGGGACCCTGAGGGTGGGGGCACCCTCAGGGCACTCTAGTGCCAGGAACACAAGTATGTTTTCCTGGCACTAGAGTGGTCCTTTAAGAGGATGCCAAAAACACATGCTCCTTACATAGGACTACCTCCACACAGTTGCTTATAACTGCAGATACATAAAACATCTCTGCAGCTATAAGCCTGACCCTGGTCTAAAATCAGGGGTTGAAGCTGCATTTCCCCATTTGTCCATGCACATATTTGTACAGTGTGTGTATACACTATTCTATAAAATACCCTACTCCATAACAGTTTCTTTCATAGGTTACTGTAAAGAAGTCTGAATGCAAAATTGTGTTTGAAAATGAGAATGGTTTATCCATTTACAAATGCTTATTTGTAAATGGATATAAGCCAGGCATCAATTCCATGCACCCTATGCAATAAATGGAATTACTGCCAAATCGTTAAAGGAACACTATAAGGTCAGGAACACAAACGTGTATTTCTGACCCTATGATGTAAAAACATTACTTAGCCCCCTGGCCTCTTCCTCACCTTCCTTCAAAGCAGGAAAAAATCCCTTTCTTCCAGGACTGCGTTGTTCCACCGCCGCTGGCCCTGATTCACCTTCTTGGCTGGTATAATCAGAATTCAAGATCTCAACCAATCACAATGCTTTCCCAAAGAAAGCATTGGATTGGCTAAGATAGTCAATTCTGATGATCTCCGCCAAGGAGGCAGGTCAGAGGCAGAGCCAAATGTCGCCCTGGCCAATCAGCATCTCCTCATAGAGATGCCTTGAACCAATTTAATCTCTATGGGGAAAGTTCAGCGCCTCCATGCAAAGTGTGGACACTCTAAACATCAGAACTCCACATTGCGCAACACTGACCCAGAAAGCACCTCTTCTGGCCATCTAAGTGACTGCCACTGGAGGTGTCCCTAGGCAGCAATGTACGAAGGCCCAGCACCCCTCTCTCCTAAACCCCGTCCCCTGTTTTAAAAACAACAACAAAAAACAATATTAGCCAAAAGGTAGACTCCACTCACATTGCACTGCCAATATGCAACTCTGAAGTCCAGCCTCTGGTATACCCCCAGTGCCAAAGCGGATCCTCCCTCTATTCCTTGAAACCCTGTGTAGCACGTTGACGTCATGTCGGAATGTGACGTGGCCTTGCGTGCCTCCGTGCACCTCCAGTTCCTCCAATGCACAGTCGCGGCCATCGCAACACTGACAGACACACACTCACTCTGACAGACAGACACACCCACCCACACTCTCTCACTCACTGATTGACAGACACACACACTCACTCACTGATTGACAGACACACACACTCACTCACTGATTGACAGACACACACACTCACTCACTGATTGACAGACACACACACTCACTCACTGATTGACAGACACACACACTCACTCACTGATTGACAGACACACACACTCACTGATTGACAGACACACACACACACACGCACTCACTGATTGACAGACACTCACTGACAGATACATACTCAAACACACTCTGTGACTGATACACACACTCACACATTTACACATTCTTGCACACAGTCACATAATTTTATTTATTGTACCCTACCTTTGGGAGCTGGTGTGGGGTCCCTCCCTCTGGTCCAGTGGGGATCTTCTCCTCAATGCTCCCTCACGTGCGCAGTTTAGAGATGCCGGGTGTCGGAATGATGTCATATTCTGGCACCCGGCATGACTACAGACAGCGCATGCGAGGAATCAGTGAGGAGTAGAAAGACTGAGCTCCCTCGCTGCAGCCAGCGACCTCTCCTCCTGGCCGTGTAAATGTTAGCCGAGTAGGCACCTGAAATGTGGAGAGAGCAGGTGCCTACTCTGCCTTAGTAAGCATGTCAAACTCGCAGCTCGCCGGGCAGCAAAAATATTAATTATGGGCCGCGAGTTTGAAATGCTTGTTCTAGTGACTAAAGTGTCCATTTAACACCTGTAATTGTGGTTACATTTCTTTTGACATTTTTTTGTCTCCTTTATTGCCAAGGATAAAAAAAAAAAAAAAGCTATCAATCATCAATTTGAGTAGTTATATAGTATTGTAATTGGTGAAAACCTAATCATAAAATTGAAATAATAAAAACCATTTATATTTTCTTGGTAGTGTACCATAACCAAAGTCTTGCAATGTTGTGCTATAATTGTGTTTTTAGATTCATGCTTACTTCAGTTCATGGTTACCTAAAGGCCTCCTCTAAATGACACCAGCCCTTGACTCTTAACTCATTGAGTGCCAGAGGTACAACAAAGATACACCTCTGGCATTAAAAGGGTTATGGATGGGTGGTGCTTTGTTTCAGACTTGGCTGAAGTAACATCGCAATGGTTTGTATAAAAACCTTTTTAATTATAAAATACATTTGATGTTTTATTTAAACTCTCTTTTTAATGTGTCTTGTTATATAGAGAAAACAATTCTGCGCACTCTGAATTATTCCATTAAACCATCTGTGTCAAACCAATAACCATATTACAGTCAGATGCAATATTGATTTAAGAGTTCTGGAATGGAGCGGGGGTCTTCCCTCCCTCCCCTTACCCCCCCCTTTCTTACACACGTATGTAGCGACATTACTAAGCTGCAAAAGCTTCCAGGCAATGTCTGTTATTAAACCCAAGATGTTCACATAATCCATTTTTTATATGTTTAAATTATTGCTTCTGCATATGTAGTCAGAACTTGGTAATTGGTTGGTATATTTTCCCTCTTTTTCCTGAAATCAAATTTTAATACATGTTTAATTTAAAGCAATGCATATGGAATTAGATGCCTTACACTGTGATCCAATGATCTCCAAGTATAAGCTACAAAGGATATTGTTTTACACTTTGTACTGTATCAAGTTGAAAGTTTAGTTAAATTTGAGACATTACGGAAATATTCTCTGCTCCAGCTTTTCAGCAGCATTTTCTGAAATCTGTATCCCTTTATTTCGATATAACTGTTATTGGGTATTATTCTGTGTGATTTTTTTGTTTATTAGTTGTCATAAATGTTAATACTACTAGAACACATTCCATTTTAGTCATTTTAAAAAGTACATCCAACAATACTAAGAAAACAGTGCAAATGGGAATAGGAGATATAATTGGTTACCATTCTTGGACTGCAAGGGTATCAAGACTTGTGACGTCAGTATGTAGCTTAGGTCAGAGGATCTTGAAGTCCCTTGGCGTGCCTATCCAATTTTTTTAAATTGAGGTGCGTATGGTGTCATTTTGTGCTAGTCTTATTTCCGGATACTGCAGTTGCATTGTAGCGTTGTAATTGTGTATATGTGGGCTTTTATATTGTATATGTTCATGAGTAGTTTGTGTTATTGTTTATGATACCTATAAATGTGGGCTGTGTATAGGGCTTATTGTGGCATTGTGTGTGTGTATGACATGTCACATTGTTTGGTGGTGTGTGTATGTGTGGGGCAGCTTGTGGTAATGCATGTGAAGACTGATTGTGCGGTTGTGTATGTGGATAGCCAGTGGTGTTATGTTTGTGGACACTGTGTACGCTTGTGTGTTTTTTTTTTTTTTATTGTTGGTATGAGGCTTATTCTGCAGCACAATGTATATCTAGAAGTGTGGGTTGCTTACCTGGGGTCCAGTGGGGACCAGGCTAGCCTGGTACAGGTCAAGGGCAGGAGCTTTGATAGCTGATGCGGGCTGCTCACCTCCAGTGCGGATTCCTGTTTACAAGTGCTGGGAGGAAGTGATCTGAGATCACTTCCTCTAAATGCTACAATGCGTAAATTGAGGATTGTCCCTCACCACCTTCAATCACTGCTTTGGTTTCACTAGCAGATATCTGAAGTCCCACTGGGGACTTCACTTTGAGTGCCGTGCAAACTCACCTCGAGCGCCATGAATGGCACACGTGCCGTAGGTTGCTTATCCCTGGCTTAGGTAATGAGGAGCACAAAATAGAAAAAAAAAACCTAAGCTAAAATGAAATATCTGCAATATGAATAGCGTTTACGTTCAGTCTCTGTATAAACAAAGCATTATATGAGCAAATGACTTGGGAATGTTTTGCATTGGATGAAGGGATCCAACCTTACAACCTGACAGTTTTTTTTGTGGCCACCCTTTTCTCTGCATGATGTTATCACTGGAACTTGAAACCAGTCTCTCCTTGATAAAGATAGATGCTGGATGTATGCCCTATCCAGTAAGTAGTCCCTCGACAGAAGGGTGAGGGATACATCATATTGCTGAAATAGTATAGCATCCAAGTGGTATCTCACAGTTTTCATGCCCGGTTTAATTCCAGGAGCATAGAAAATGTTATGTGATGAATGAGAGAGACATGCAGGTCATCAGAAGTCATTTATAGCACGGAGTCTTGCCTGTGCCATTTTCAGGCTTTTAACAGTTTTATCGCTTGTAAGTTCAGTTAGTCTCTCTGAACCTCTGCTTGGGCAGCAACTCCCTCACAGACACTAAAAGTAGTGGTAATCGATGAGATTCATCGGTGACCACTGGGACCAGAAAGCAGGCCAATATGTTTGCTAAAAGCAAACCTGGAATCCTTTTCCACTTCCTCAAATGTCCCTCTAATCCTGGGGTTTTGTTGTTAAAGTCCAATTACTTGCTTTTGCTTAGAGAATGTTTTGTAGGATTTACTTATCAGATTAGTCAAGAGTGAATGATCTTTTTCTCCATCACTTTTGCCCACATTACTAGACTTCCATTTATGCAGCAGTGGTCTGTTAGTAGTTCCTTGTTGGCTTATTTGCTATATATACAGGTGTTTCTGGCTTTCATGCTTGTATAATGTTTATAATTACTCTGCTGAGCAATGGAAAATAAACCCATATTTGTCTTTAAAAACGTTGTAATTGTTTGTTTTTTTTATCTTATAAAACCTTGTTTCGCAACCAAATGAAAAATAAAATATTATGGGTGTTCTCAAGTTTTCATTATTTTAGTAAATTTGGGCCAAAATATTATGCAGACAGAAATATTTCACACAGTGCATTGCACATCACCACATTTGCTCCTCTGCACATCACATAGCCGTTTGGATGCAAGTGTATTAGAAGCTATAGTGCGAAGTAAAGATTTGGTTTGCTGACTAATGTAACAGAGATGGGAGGGTGAATGTCTGGCTTCCAGTAACGGAATTTCACCTTCACCATGTGAAAGTCAAAGTCACTCTCCTGATAATATTCTGTTCCATTATTTCTGGCGTGCTTCTCACAATGGCCCTAATGGAAAGAGCCAAGATCTTGCCAACCCTCCTTCACATTTTGAAGCAAGTATCAATGTATTATATTACAGACCTTTGCTATTCATGTTGTAGAAAAGTAAGCAGGCTGTCTATCATCTTTTGGCAACCGTGTTTCCCTTGTGTTAAGGTGGAATTTATTAACACCCATACCGTATTAGGTTTTTTACAGTTAGTTAATTGGCTTCTCTGTATAGAAATGCTACAAAGCATTGCATGTTCAGAATGGTAATAAGAATTTACCATTGTTACATGAAACCATGACTTTTAATAGTGTTAGCGAGAGATATTCAAGCTTTGTGTTTTCATGATACACTGTTAAAGTATACCTTAGGATTAATTAGTTTTTTTGGGGGACTAGAAATCTTCCTCCATAATTTCTTAAAAAATTTCTCAAGTTCAGGGTTACATGAACAATGCTCTGATACCAAATGCAGTTAATGTTTGGCTTAGCTGAATGCGGCAATTGTGGGAGGATTGGTCTACTATGAGGAGACTGTCCCTGGTGCTGAAACCAAGGTGAGTTTCACTCTTCCCCTCCTCCCCCCCCCCTTATTTTTTTTTTATTTTCTTTATTTGCTACTAGTGTATGCTTTACCTGCTGCACTAAACTGTCTCCATGCTTCCTCTGTAATTCAGTGTTGGCAGTATGAATTATATACATATAACAGGATGTTGCTTCTCGCAAGGTATGGGGGAGCAAGAAACTTGTATTCAACTAGAAAAGCACACCTTGCTCATGCTTTGTTGGCTTAAGAGTATCTAAAGATATAAGGGACACTATAGTCACCAGAACAACTACAGCTTATTGAATATGTGGAGGGGTGTGTCGAGTGGGTTGACAGAGTGTGGAGGTTGGGTGACAAATGGCAGAGTGTGCAGAGGGCGACAGGTGGGAGGGAGGGGGTGGCAGAGTGAGCGGGTGGCAGAGTGAGTGAGGGAGGGATGGGGTGACAGGTGGCTGTGTAAGGGGTTGACAGGGGGCTGAGTGAGGGGGTGATTGGTCACAGTGGTCTGGTGGGCTTCCTATCCGGTCTGCAGCTCCGCCGGGATTGGATGGAGGTTGCGAGAAACCATCGGCAGCTCTCCTTCCAGTGCAAACTGGTGGCATAATGGGCAAGTCGCCAGGCCCTCGGTCATGGGCCGAGAAACAGACATGTAAGTCTGCCCTAAAGCGATTTAGGGCGCCGCGAGGCCCCCGCCAGCGCAAGGCCTTAGACGGCCGCTTAAATCTAATTAGAGAGCCGCCTCTGTATATATTCCAGGCAAACAGGTTGTCCTTACTCAGAGTGCTGCTAGAGCACTCCCATATGGGTCTTAATGCCATGTCAATCACTCAAAGTGCTGTTTATCATATACCAGAGCTGCATTTTCCCTCAGTTGAACTCCAGTCGGTCTGTCTTTGAATGAGAGGACTTAAGGTAAACAGTGTGGGTCCCCAGGATCCCGCTATACTACGCTTGTGGCATTCTTACTCAGTTATTTCTGCATAGGTTAGAAAACAATTTGAATCGTACTTGGTAATAAACAAGTGCAGATCTCTTTACTTTTAAAAATACTTTCAAAAGTATTAACCCTTAAGGACCCGGCTCTAAACGCCGGAGGGCGGCATAGAACGCCCAAACCGTCCTTTCTACTTACCCGGTCGCTGACGATCGCGGTATGGGGACTGACCTGGGAGCCCAGGGAGTCCCCCTCCGTCCTCTTCGGCCCCCCTTGCGAGGACCTTGCAATCACATGGACGGCTTAGCCGTCCAAGGCATTGCCAGTAGGGGGAGTGCCTGTAATGACGGGTACTCCCCCTGCTGTCTAAAAAAAAAAAATTAAAGTTTAAAACAGTTTAAAATTAGATAATATATACTTAGATCATATATATATATTTACTATATATATGATCTAAGTGTGTGTGTGTGTATATATATATATATATATATATATATATATATATATATATATATATATTACACATACATACACGTGTATTTTAATATTTATATATAATTATAAGTATATATTAATATCAAAATACACGTACAATGATGTTGATTAAATATATATATAATTTTCATTATATTTATATGTAATATAAAATAAATCTGTAAATACGTTAAAAATTAAATTAAAAAAAAAATATGTGTGTAAATTCGTTCTAACTGTATTTTAAAATGTATATATTGATATCAAAATACATGTAGAACAAAATAATATATCTATATAAGTATATATCACTATATATAGCTATATATAAATAAAAATAATTTTAAAAAATTATATACATATATTTATATACACACATATATATAATCTACGTATATATTTATGTAATAATTTTACATAATTAGGTAATTTTATTAATTAAAATTAGCAGGACCAGCCTGACAACCCAGGCCAAAAGTCCAGGGAATTTAATTTGCTAGCACTATATTTAACCCTGTAACTTCCCAAAACACCATAAAACCTGTACATAGTGGTACTGTTTTACATGTGAGACATCGCTGAATACAAATATGTGTATTTTATTGCAGTAAAATCAAACCGTATTATGACATTCACAGTTAGAATGTCACATAGAACTAAACATTTTTTAAAAATTCTTATTTTCTCCCTTTTTTAAATTGTATTCATATTAAATTATGTTTTATACCTAAATATTTGATGTTAAATGAAAGCCCTGTTTCCCCTGAATAAAATTATATATAATAAGTGTGGGTGCACATAATATTAAAGAGGTGAATTACGCCTGAACAGACATCTAGCGCAAATTCAAGTTTTTGTTTACGTTTCGTTTTGATCACGTGTACATTTTGCTCAGTCCTTAAGGGGTTAAAAAGCAAAATAAATTTATACACTTCTATTTTTATTTCCTGCTGTGTCTTTCCACTATGATCGTTATAAAAATAGTATAAAATACTTTACACTGACAGGATGGCATATGTAATGTAGAAAACAAAAACAAATGATACCCTCTTCAAAATAAATGATGTGCTTTTGGATTGACTCATTTTGATTCAGAGCATCAATCTTCTCTAGTATAGATCCTAATAATATCTGAACAGATTGATGTACTTAATTAAATTACTCATGCCAGAGAGGGCTGTTTGTGTTTTTGTGCTTTTTTTTTGGGGGGGGGGGGGGGGGGGGGGGGGAGGTGGAGTGTGGTGGGTGGTGTGAGGATAATAGGGGGTTGTTTTGTTTCTTTTAGTAGGGGGTGTCTGTTTTTATTTTATTATATTACAAAATCGTGACAAAGTTTTTCATAATGCTGTTGTTGTTTGCAGTATTTGAAAATATATTTGCAAGTAGACTTTTTAAATGAATACATTCAGATTCCACACATAACCTTGTGTGAACTCCGTAAATAGGAATGATATCCGAGCAATCTGATGCTGTGAAATGCTTACGTTTCCTGACATTTTTATTAATTTAATATCAATGAATTATCACTGAAGACCTCTTTCAGCAGCCAATTACAATACTGTACACTGGAACAACAAATAAAACTGAACCAATATGATAAATATAGACTATATGTTTGTTTGAGCTGGGCCCCCCTGACTCCTTGTTTAATACAATAAAACTGTTAAGGCATGACAAGAGGCTTCACATTTTGCTATGCTTCCTTTACTGCAAACTTGGAACATACCAACATTTTTGTTCCTTCCAGTCTATAATAATCTACAGATGTAAACCACGCAGAATAAGTTGGAACTCTTTAAATAACACATGTGTGGATAGAATCACAAAAAAAAAACACACTGCAACACTTTTAATTTTGTTCACTAAAACATTTTCTTTTAAAGGTGAACACTGGATCTGTCTCATTTGATGCTTTTTAAATACGTTTTCTCATTCGTTTCATTGTCTTTTGTCTGTAGATCTTCGTGTGTTTCGTGAATGTGAAATCTTTTATTGCACTTTTAATGCCAACCATTTATTTTTTTAACAGTATATTACATTACCCATTGCTCTCCTACAAGTTTATGAAAACTTTTCTTTTAACACATTACTCATAACAACTGCTCTGCGCAGACTGTGTTGTGTGGCACATTGGATTTTTTTTTACTTGTGCAATAGTAAATATTTTATGAAGCTACTCTAATATCTTTTACATTTACAACTTGCCTTGTAATGTTTAATCTGTCATGGACTGCACTACTCAGAGCATGCCCAGGGTTTGGTTCGAGGGGTTAGAAATCACGATTTATCTGAACTAGAAAGAAATGATGTCCGGCTACTTCCATACCAGTAATAAATCCAATAGAAAGAAATAATCTCTCTCATTCCTCGTAACTTGAAATCTGTTTTTAACCCATTAGCTGCTTATTTGCTTTCATTTGGTCACACTCCCTGCTACACTTCATTTCTTTGTATATTGCCCTAGCAATATATACCAAAAAAAAAAAAAATCTTTGTTTATGCAACCCTAGCCACACCTCCACTGGCTGTGACCAGGGCCGGTGCAAGGATTTTTTTTTGCCGCCCTAGGCAAAAACATTTTTGCCGCCCCCCCATATGTCCTGCCCACCATGTGACATCACAATGCCCCGCCGATATGCTCTGCCATATGGGCCAACGCCAGTCTTCACAAAGTGTCTTTTATCTGAAAAGACAGTGTGTTTACATTAAAAAGCCTACAGGCACAAGCTATAGACACCAGAACCACTACATTATGCTGTAGTGCTTCTGGTGACTATAGTATCCATTTAATGTGAGGTAAATTAGAGATTAGTGCCACTAATAATATCTGTATACAGGTGGTCCTGTCAAGGATCTGCCGAATCGATCTAGAAACAAATTATGTACATAGCATAATACTGTATAACACAAATAGTGAATGAATATAATTTGGTATTGGGTCACTCACGATCTCCAAAGCCTATTATAGCAGGCTTAGACTGTAACAGCTCTTCATAAAGTCATGTAGACTATGATTTTCAGGATGTTCCACTTTTTTGATTTTCTCCCCGATCACATCAAAAGCTTCAATAGCCAAATGGATACGATTAAAGGGATTTATTCAATAAAATAACAAATTCACAAAGTGATAAAAAAGTATAAAAGTACAGGGCACAACGCGTTTCGACTCTAGGTCTTCTTCCAAGGTGCATATGGTCCGAACAGTTTCAAACTCTTTAAATAAGTCTGGTGTTGCCGGTTTTCCCGGGCAAATTTTCAATTTACTTCCGTGTTGTGACGTCACTTCCGGGTTCCTCCGACGTGACTTGCGTCGGTGACGTCATCGCGGATAAGTTCGTATTTAGTCTTTGACCCGGATACTGCTTTACTTTAACGCCATCTTTAAAGGTGGCAACTTATTTTGTAAAGTCCACTCTTCGGTAAGGGAATTAGAGCCATTAGAAATAACTAATCCACATCTTACTGTGCAAATATACAAATCCAATTATGATTAACAAAAAAAAAAAACTTTTAGTTTCAAAGATAGTATCTATTTATTCTACAACATAAGTAGAGAACACAGGTGTGGAGACGGTTTTGTCCAAAACATCCTAATAGGTAAAAAACTTATATATGTGTATATAAAAAAATTTTTTATTAAAAATTTGGAATAATAAAAAATATATATACTTTTGAATAATAAAAGAATTTTTGAATAATATAAAAAATATACCAAGGGAAAGGATAATCCAAAAAGGCAAACTGAATATAGGGGGGCTGATCTTCTAAATAAGGGCTGCCATCTCGAAGTCCACGTTGAGTCCGCCCGGAGTTAATGTCTCCAGGTCAAAAATCCATCTCATTTCGCTACGACTCAACGTGGACTCGATTTGGCCTCCCCTCCAATGGGATTTGATGGACTGGATCCCATAGAAATTGAGACCTGCCGGATTCCCACCATGGACATTCAGAAAATGTGAGGAAACACTGTGTTTTAAAAAACCTCTCCTTATGTTGTAGATGTGCTCACGTATCCTTATTTTTAAATTCCTTGTTGTTTTCCCCACATATTGGAGTCCACAAGGACACGTGAGCAAATACACTACATTTTTAGTGTGACAAGTGATAAAGGAGTTGATTTTGAAATTAACAGAGCCAATCCTTGAATTGAAAACTTCTATTCTTTTGGGTTTCTTTCCAATATTTTTACAGCCCATACATTCCCCACAATAATGGAAGCCTTTCTGTAGGGCTTTATGTGAAGTTAAGAAATTCTCTTTAGGTTTCAATAATTCTAAATGACTCGAAGTTAATTTCTGCTTTAGATTACAGGCTCCTCTAAAGATTAGTTTGGGTCTCTCATTGAGGTAGGGTAGAATTTCCTCATCCTGTTGCAGGATGTGCCAATGTTTGTTAAACATTCTTCTTAATTTCCCGTGGTCTTGATTATAATTGCATATGATGGGTATTTTATCATCTTTCTTCTCTAGTATCATTTTGGATTTATATTCTAATAAGGTGTCTCTTTCCATATCTCTAATTTGTTTTATCTCCTGATCTAGAAGACTTTCACAGTATCCCCTACTTACAAACTGTTTTTTTAAAATTTGGGTTTGAGAGTCAAAATTTCCTATTTCTGTACAGTTTCGCCTCATGCGTAGAAACTGGCCTCTTGGTATATTGTCCAGCCATGGGCGAAAATGACAGCTCTCTTTATGAATATATCCATTAACGTCTACCGGTTTGAAGAAGGTGCAGGTTTCTAAGGTGTCATTTTTAACAAAAATCTCCAAATCCAGAAAATTAATTTTTTGTTGGCTATATTCTTGGGTCAGCTTTATATTCCACTCATTTGAATTAAGAAAATTAAAAAATTCCAAAAAGGTAGAGTAGCCTCCTCTCCAAATAATAAAAATGTCATCTATATATCGTCTATAAAGGACCAGGTTCGCACTCCAGTCATGCTGGGAATACACAAAATGTTTCTCCCAGTAGGCCATAAATAAATTAGCATAACTGGGTGCGAACCTGGTCCCCATAGCGGTCCCTCGGCGTTGTAAGTAAAAGTCCCCCTCGAACCAGAAAAAATTATTCCTAAGAATTAGGGAAATTCCCTCCATAACGAAATCTATTTGGTCTTTAGGGTACAGACCAGATATTTCTAGAAATGAATAATTTGCCTTGCATCCAATGTCATGGTCAATACAGGTGTAGAGACTCGTGACATCACAAGTAATGAGTGCAAAGTCACTTTCCCATCTAAAATTTTTTAATATTTTCAACAGGCTCATAGAGTCCTTTAAATATGAGGGGTTTTCTTTGACTAGAGGTTGGAGGAGGGTATCTATGTATTTCGATAAGTTGGACAAAAGGGAGCCCACTCCAGAGACTATTGGTCTCCCCGGAGGATTCTTATCGTCTTTGTGGAGTTTCGGTAATACATAGATCACTGGAATTTTTGGGGACCTAATATTCAAGAAATCATACTCTTTTTTGTTAAGGATTCCCTTTAAAAGGCCTTCATCTAAATAATTTACAAATGTTTTTTGAATATCTTGCTGGGGATTATTGTTTAATTGGGTATAGGTATCTTTGTCTTCAAGTTGGCGATTAATTTCTGCCACATATTTATCCCTATCCATCACCACTACCCCACCACCCTTATCCGCGGGTTTAATCACTATTTCAGGGTCTTTCCGTAAATTTTGTATTGCCAATAACTCTAGTTTGGTAAGATTATTTAGAAGATCAGCCCCCCTATATTCAGTTTGCCTTTTTGGATTATCCTTTCCCTTGGTATATTTTTTATATTATTCAAAAATTCTTTTATTATTCAAAAGTATATATATTTTTTATTATTCCAAATTTTTAATAAAAAATTTTTTTATATACACATATATAAGTTTTTTACCTATTAGGATGTTTTGGACAAAACCGTCTCCACACCTGTGTTCTCTACTTATGTTGTAGAATAAATAGATACTATCTTTGAAACTAAAAGTTTTTTTTTTTTGTTAATCATAATTGGATTTGTATATTTGCACAGTAAGATGTGGATTAGTTATTTCTAATGGCTCTAATTCCCTTACCGAAGAGTGGACTTTACAAAATAAGTTGCCACCTCTAAAGATGGCGTTAAAGTAAAGCAGTATCCGGGTCAAAGACTAAATACGAACTTATCCGCGATGACGTCACCGACGCAAGTCACGTCGGAGGAACCCGGAAGTGACGTCACAACACGGAAGTAAATTGAAAATTTGCCCGGGAAAACCGGCAACACCAGACTTATTTAAAGAGTTTGAAACTGTTCGGACCATATGCACCTTGGAAGAAGACCTAGAGTCGAAACGCGTTGTGCCCTGTACTTTTATACTTTTTTATCACTTTGTGAATTTGTTATTTTATTGAATAAATCCCTTTAATCGTATCCATTTGGCTATTGAAGCTTTTGATGTGATCGGGGAGAAAATCAAAAAAGTGGAACATCCTGAAAATCATAGTCTACATGACTTTATGAAGAGCTGTTACAGTCTAAGCCTGCTATAATAGGCTTTGGAGATCGTGAGTGACCCAATACCAAATTATATTCATTCACTATTTGTGTTATACAGTATTATGCTATGTACATAATTTGTTTCTAGATCGATTCGGCAGATCCTTGACAGGACCACCTGTATACAGATATAAGTATAACACTGTGTTTTCATATATATAGCACCCCCCTCCTCTTTTTATTCCTTTTCACCATTTGTATTTGTATAGTGCCTTTGGGTGATTTGTTTGGCACTTGGGGGTTGTTGCTGTTCCCATTATTTTCTAATAGCGCCAATCCACCCATATATTTCTCTAACCAGAAATAAATTAGTATTTTGCCACTAATAATATATTGGATTGCCTACTTACCACCAGATGAGGACAAGAGGCTGATGATGGGCTCAGTCTGGCTCCACAGGTCTGGTGTAGAAGAGGCTCTCTGGAGACTGTTTTTAACAGTGCTCACAACAATTAACGAACAGGAAGCAGCTCCATTTTTTAGGACCCCTTACACAGCTCAAGGTCTGGGCCCCCAGGGGGCATACGCCTACATGCCCACCCATAAATCCACCTACATGGCCCATCCATGAGTTGGGGATGTTTTATGTGTGCAATTTGTGTAAGGGATGTAGTGTGTGTTTGCATGTAAGGAATGCATTGTATGTTTGTGTGTGTGTAAGGGGTGCAAGGTTTGTTTCTGAGTATGTAATTGAATGCAGTGTGTGTCTGTAAGGGGTGCATTAATTATGTAAGAGAACGTAAGGGATGTATTGTGTGTTTCGGGTGTGTCTGTGTGTGAGTAGGAATGCATTGTATGTTTCTGTGTGTGTGTGTGTGTGTGTGTCACTTAGTGCTCTTCCTTGGCCCCCTGTCCCTCTGCAGTCCCCCCTTGGTGGTCTTCTCACTACCCCCTCCTCCCCCCCTTAGTGGTCCTCCCTCTCCCAAACCCCTTAGTAGACCTTCCCCATCTCCCACCACCCCCTTAGTGGTAATCTCCCCCCCCCCCTTAGTGGTCCTTACCCTCCTCCCCTCTCCATAGTAGTCCTCCCTCCTTACCCCCCTTTGGTGGTCCTTCCCCCCCTTAGTGGTCCTCCCTCTCCCAAACCCCTAGTGGACCTCCCCTCCTCCTCCCACAGTGGTCCTTACCTCCCCACCCCTGTTCCCCCTGTGTTCCTTCACCCCCTCCCCTAGTGGTCCTTACCCTCCCCTCCCCTAGTGGTCCTTACCCTCCCCTCCCCTAGTGGTCCTTACCCTCCCCTCCCCTAGTGGTCCTTACCCTCCCCTCCCCTAGTGGTCCTTCCTCCCCCTCCCCTAGTGGTCCTTCCTCCCCCTCCCCTAGTGGTCCTTGCCCTCCCCTCCCCTAGTAGTCATTACCCCCCTCGTGGTCCTTACCCCCCTCGTGGTCCTTACCCCCCTGGTCCTTACCCACTCCCAGTGGTCCTTATCCCCCCTCCCTCCCCTAGTGGTCCTTGCTCCCCCCTCCCCTCCCTTACTGGTCCTTACCCTCCCCTCCCCTAGTGGTCCATCCTCCCCCTCCCCTAGTGGTCCTTACCCTCCCCTCCCCTAGTAGTCATTACCCCCCCTCGTGGTCCTTACCCCCCTGGTCCTTACTCCCCTGGTCCTTACCCACCCCAGTGGTCCTTATCCCCCCTCTCCCTCCCCTAGTGGTCCTTATCCCCCCTCTCCCTCCCCTAGTGGTCCTTATCCCCCCTCTCCCTCCCTCCCCTAGTGGTCCTTATCCCCCCTCTCCCTCCCTCCCCTAGTGGTCCTTATCCCCCCCTCCCCTCCCCTAGTGGTCCTTACCCCCCCAGTGGTTCTTATCCTCCCCTAGTGGTCCTTATCCCCCCCCCTCTCCTAGTGGTCCTTACCCTCCCCTCCCCTAGTGGTCCTTACCCTCCCCTCCCCTAGTGGTCCTTACCCTCCCCTCCCCTAGTGGTCCTTACCCTCCCCTCCCCTAGTGGTCCTTACCCTCCCCTCCCCTAGTGGTCCTTACCCTCCCCTCCCCTAGTGGTCCTTACCCTCCCCTCCCCTAGTGGTCCTTACCCTCCCCTCCCCTAATGGTCCTTACCCTCCCCTAGTGGTCCTTACCCTCCCCTCCCCTAGTGGTCCTTACCCTCCCCCCCTCGTGGTCCTTACCCCCCCTCGTGGTCCTTACCCCCCCTCGTGGTCCTTACCCCCCCTCGTGGTCCTTACCCCCCCCTCGTGGTCCTTACCCCCCCCCTCGTGGTCCTTACCCCCCCCCTCGTGGTCCTTACCCCCCCCTCGTGGTCCTTACCCCCCCCCCTCGTGGTCCTTACCCCCCCCCTCGTGGTCCTTACCCCCCCCTCGTGGTCCTTACCCCCCTCGTGGTCCTTACCCCCCTCGTGGTCCTTACCCCCCTCGTGGTCCTTGCCCCCCTCGTGGTCCTTACCCCCCTCGTGGTCCTTACCCCCCCCCTCGTGGTCCTTACCCCCCCCCCCCCTCGTGGTCCTTACCCCCCCCTCGTGGTCCTTACCCCCCCTCGTGGTCCTTACCCCCCCTAGTGGTCCTTACCCCCCCTAGTGGTCCTTACCCCCCCTAGTGGTCCTTACCCCCCCTAGTGGTCCTTATCCTCCCCTAGTGGTCCTTATCCCCCCCCTCTCCTAGTGGTCCTTACCCTCCCCTCCCCTCCCCTAGTGGTCCTTACCCTCCCCTCCCCTAGTGGTCCTTACCCCCCCCAGTGGTTCTTATCCTCCCCTAGTGGTCCTTATCCCCCCCCTCTCCTAGTGGTCCTTACCCTCCCCTCCCCTAGTGGTCCTTACCCTCCCCTCCCCTAGTGGTCCTTACCCTCCCCTCCCCTAGTGGTCCTTACCCTCCCCTCCCCTAGTGGTCCTTACCCTCCCCTCCCCTAGTGGTCCTTACCCTCCCCTCCCCTAGTGGTCCTTACCCTCCCCTCCCCTAATGGTCCTTACCCTCCCCTAGTGGTCCTTACCCTCCCCTCCCCTAGTGGTCCTTACCCTCCCCCCCTCGTGGTCCTTACCCTCCCCCCCTCGTGGTCCTTACCCCCCCTCGTGGTCCTTACCCCCCCTCGTGGTCCTTACCCCCCCTCGTGGTCCTTACCCCCCCTCGTGGTCCTTACCCCCCCCTCGTGGTCCTTACCCCCCCCTCGTGGTCCTTACCCCCCCCTCGTGGTCCTTACCCCCCCCCTCGTGGTCCTTACCCCCCCCTCGTGGTCCTTACCCCCCCCTCGTGGTCCTTACCCCCCCCTCGTGGTCCTTACCCCCCTCGTGGTCCTTACCCCCCTCGTGGTCCTTACCCCCCTCGTGGTCCTTACCCCCCTCGTGGTCCTTGCCCCCCTCGTGGTCCTTACCCCCCTCGTGGTCCTTACCCCCCCCCCCCCCCTCGTGGTCCTTACCCCCCCCCCCTCGTGGTCCTTACCCCCCTCGTGGTCCTTACCCCCCTCGTGGTCCTTACCCCCCCCCTCGTGGTCCTTACCCCCCCCTAGTGGTCCTTACCCCCCCTAGTGGTCCTTACCCCCCCTAGTGGTCCTTACCCCCCCTAGTGGTCCTTACCCCCCTAGTGGTCCTTACCCCCCCTAGCGGTCCTTACCCCCCCTAGCGGTCCTTACCCCCCCTAGCGGTCCTTACCCCCCCTAGTGGTCCTTACCCCCCCTAGTGGTCCTTATCCTCCCCTAGTGGTCCTTATCCTCCCCTAGTGGTCCTTATCCCCCCCGCCCTCCCCTAGTGGTCCTTATCCCCCCCTCCCTCCCCTAGTGGTCCTTATTCCCCCTCCCTCCCCTAGTGGTCCTTATTCCCCCTCCCTCCCCTAGTGGTCCTTATTCCCCCTCCCTCCCCTAGTGGTCCTTATTCCCCCCTCCCTCCCCCAGTGGTCCTTATTCCCCCTCCCTCCCCTAGTGGTCCTTATTCCCCCTCCCTCCCCTAGTGGTCCTTATTCCCCCTCCCTCCCCTAGTGGTCCTTATTCCCCCCTACCTCCCCCAGTGGTCCTTATCCCCCCTCCCTCCCCTAGTGGTCCTTATCCCCCCCTCCCTCCCCTAGTGGTCCTTATCCCCCCCTCCCTACCCTAGTGGTCCTTATCCCCCCCCTCCCTCCCCTAGTGGTCCTTATCCCCCCCCTCCCTCCCCTAGTGGTCCTTATCCCCCCCCTCCCTCCCCTAGTGGTCCTTATCCCCCCCCTCCCTCCCCTAGTGGTCCTTACCCTCCCCTCCTGCCCATGTAGCGTAGCCTGGCGACGCGGAACGCGGGACAGGAACCTGTTTCCTGTACCCGGCCGCCGGCGTAATGACAGGAAGCGCTCACGGAGTGAGCGCTTCCTGTCATTACGCCGACGGCTGGGTACAGGAAACAGAGGTTCCTGTCCCGCGCCGCCCGGCCACGCTACATGGAGAAACCGGCAGGAGGGAGCGCTCTGCGCTTCCCTCCTGCCGGTCATTCAAACCCGGCCGCCCTCTATGCAGCAGTGCTGCGCCGCCTGAGGCTTGTAAAAGCACTCAGGCTGCACAGCATGAGGAGCCACACCGGGCACAGGGATGTGGCGCCCCCTGCTAAGTTGCGCCCTAGGCGGCTGCCTAGGGCGCCTTACAGGTGGCGCTGGCCCTGGCTGTGACTCTCACGGGCCTCATGAAACCAAAATGGTTTCATTTTCAATTAGATTTAACTTACTTTAAAAGTTATCTCCTGCTTTGTAAATTAAACTTTAATCAGATACAGGAGGCTCCTACAGGGACTAGCAAGCTATTAATGGAGCAGGAGATAAGAAATTCTAAATTAAACAGAATTTGCAATAAAGAAAGTCTAAACATTAGATGAATCTATACAGGAAGTGTTTAGGAAGGCTGTGTAAGTAACATGCAGGGAGTGTGACTAGGGCTGTATTAACACAGTGATTTAACTCCTAAATGGCAGAGAATTGAGCAGTGAGACTGCAGGGGCATGATCTATACACCAAAACTGCTTCATTAAGCTTAGGTCTCTTTGGTGACTATAGTGTCCCTTTAAGTGGAGTAACCCCAGTTGTCAGTCTGGCTCGCAAATACAAAAAAGTGTCTACTTTTCAAAAATATATGGTTTGATGTGGGTAAATTACATTGGCCAGCTTCAAAAATGTCTCAAATAGGGCATGGGCGCATGATGATTGCCCCATCACCTCTCTGGTTAACAATGAAGTTCCAGAGTATGAGCAGCAGGGAAGTACCATGGGTAGCCGAGGACCCAAGTGTGGCCACTTCTCACAAAAACACATTGTAAAAAAGAGGGAAAATAGGAAAGTTTACAACATGAAAACAGGTTGACTGTGACTGTTTTCTAGCTTGTGACTTAAAGCTAATTACCTATGTTAGTCTTTATTTACTTACCCTCCTCACTTTTCATCCAATTAGAGTCCTATTATAACCATTTCCTTCTATTCACTGGTGAGGAGTTAGTAAATATTCATTGGTTTGATTGTACTGAATGTAAGATGGTCAAAAGTTTTAACAGAAATTCCCTTCTCAGCTTGTTATTGAACTTAGAATAAAGGCCCGGAGTCTAACTGCCTTATGATTTTGGCTTCAGCTCATCCAAAGCTTATGCATTATGTACATGTTTCTTATTTCTGTTTTGTACATCTGTTCCAGCACATTTTCTACACCCATAGATGCCAAATAAAATTGTTAAAATAAATAAATTAAAAAAGTGACTACAGAATGCTGAATAAAACAACCTAAACAATTGTATTACTTCATCATAAGCAATAATATTTTTGTTATAAGAAACAAAACAATCTACAATTTTTTTCTTCTTTTCTTATACCCTCAAAGACAAATCCTTTTTTGAGTGGCAAAGCATTTGGGACCAAGGCCTTTTTGGTGTTTTTGCCATGCATTCATTCCACCACAATTTCCCCCTTTCTGTTTAAAGCAGCACTGTCTTGGCTGCATCCGTTTTTTTTTTTTTTTTACCTCCCCCCCCCACCCCCCAATCCTGACTCCACTACATCGAATTGCCTCCCTAGCCACCCCCAAATGCCCCTACACCTCCTACATATTACTTGTTTTTAATCTTCATTTTGTGCCTGAACCTGGGTCCTGGCACAGCTATCTTTGTGTGGGTAGATGAAGGTCTTGTGGGACACTTCATCTGCCCACACTACATAGCGCTGTAAAATTCCCACGCATGCCCAGTTAAACACTGGGGCATTCGCTATTGTCCGGAATTCGTACGGGAATTTCGTCCATTCATTCGTCAGAAAGACGAAAGAATGAATAGGAATTTGAGACAAACAAACACTGAATGTCAGTGTTCATTTGTTCATTTGTTCAGTTTATTACAAGGAGGGAGCTACCGGCTCGCAGCTCCCTCCTTGTAATATGTAAAAATAGAAGCGGCAGGGAGCTGTGCTCCCCGCCACTTCCTAAGCCCCCCATGTCCTTCCTTACTCTATGGGGGTCAATATGACCCCATATTAACATAAGGGAGATTTAAATCTCCCGAATGCCCCTACTCGCTATGCTGTGAGTAGGGGCATGTCTACTAAAATGTGAGGCTGCTCACTGTTGGGAAAAAAATGCCCCCTTCTAATAAATGGCATTCATGAGAGGCGGGTGGGAGCCCTGAAAGACAATGGGGGGGACCTAATATTTGCCCCCCAGCCATGGGCGACGGGTGGGGGCCCTAAAAGACAAGTGGGGGGACCTATTGTTCCCCCTGGGCTCCCACCCATGGACGACGGATGGTGGCTAAATGAAAAGTCACTAGTCACAGTCCCACCTAGAAAAGATAAAATAAAACCCTACCTACCCCCTCACCCTAAAAATAGTAAGATGGGGACAAAAAAAAAATGAAATACCTGTAAATAAATTAAAAAATACTCGCCATTTGAGGTCTTCTTTTTCTAAAAAGGCCAAATTAAAGTCCACTAAGCACTTTGTTCTTATAAAATAAAAAAAGACCAGGGTGCAAAAAAAAAAAAAAACACGCACTGGAAAGAAAAATCCTGATACATAAAAAAAAAAAAAATCCATCTTCACCCAGCGAGGGCTCCGCGCAGACTGAGCTCTGCAGGACAGGAAAAGGTTTATTAAGCTTTCCCACGCCCTGCAATTTGACTAATATCGCTCTGAGTGCTATGATAGGTGAATAGTGAGCCTTACAGGTAACCAATTAGGTTATCATGGGTTGGGATCTCACCCATTGTCTTTTAGGGCCCCCACCCGGCCCCGCCTGTGTGGGGACCGGGAAGAGGACAATAGGTCCTTTCCCCCCATTGTCATTTAGGGCTCCCACCTGCCGCTCATGGGTGGCGGCCGGGGGGGGGAGGGGGGGTGGAGGACAGTTGGTCCTACCCCCTCATTGTCTTTTAGGGCCGCTGCTCATGGGTCCCCACATAGGTCCTTTCCCGCCATTGTCTTTTATGAAACCCACTCATGGGTGGGGGCCTGGGGGACCCTATGTCCCTCTTTAAATTAAATAGCCACCAATCTTGGTCTTTCCGCCTTTTGGTAGATCACTCCCTAATTCCCACAGTATTAGGGAGCTATCTACTAAGCAGCTGCAAGATGCAACCGCAGCACGGATCGGAATTTCATTCATTCAAATGAAATTTTGAACGGAACTAAATATCAAAGCTAAAACCTTGAAAAATATGGCGTGCTGAGGTTACAACTTTAATAGTAGTTACAGATTCCAAAACCACTACACAAAAGCAAATATGTGTAGAAAGTACATCTCCCAGGCTAAGTAATTACAAACATTTTTACACTTCCCATTTAACCATTTTATTACAAATTAGATAAAAAAAATTCTTTCAACATATGTTCCACTACTGCAAACACTGCATGCTTTTATTCTGCTATTAGTCTTGAGTACAATGATACCTCACATATATACATTTCTCACTAATCCAAACCCTTTCCATTATGCTCCCTATAATCCAATGCTAATCTGACCCTAATCCAACCCATAGTCATACTCATAATCACAGTCTTAATCCAACCCCGTTATCCCACCTCTCAAAGGATTATCTCTACTAATGTCAGTACTGACTTCAGCAGAGGGATTTCCTAGCTCACGCGGTGCAAAGGGTTCTGTACACAATCTGTACTTTGTGATTGCAGCATGAGAGGGAGAGCTCCTCACACAGAGGTTGGTGCTGGGCAGCTGGCAGAGCCCAGCACCGTTTCTGCTGCAGGGGGCAAGCAGAGACCGGTGTTAGGGGGACACTGACAGAAGAGAAGACACTGTTTTTCTTTAAACTGACAAAGAAATGGGTTTCTGCAGCCACACTGAAAATGTAAGTAGGTATACTGTAATGTAAGTAGGTATACTGTTTCAAAATGGTTTGACTTCTTATCTGGAGTTCAACTGGTGCCACTCTCTGCCTCCACCAAAAGCTTTGAGCTTAAAGGAACACTATAGTCACCTAAATTACTTTAGCTAAATAAAGCAGTTTTAGTGTATAGATCATTCCCCTGCAATTTCACTGTTCAATTCACTGTCATTTAGGAGTTAAATCACTTTGTTTCTGTTTATGCAGCCCTAGCCACACCTCCCCTGGCTATGATTGACAGAGCCTGCATGAAAAAAAAAATGGTTTCACTTTCAAACAGATGTAATTTACCTTAAATATTTGTATCTCAATCTCTAAATTGAACTTTAATCACATACAGGAGGGTCTTGCAGGGCCTAGCAAGCACAGCAGGGGATAAGAGAATCTTAATTAAACAGAACTTGCAATAAAGAAAGTCTAAATAGGGCTCTCTTTACAGGAAGTGTTTATGGAAGGCTGTGCAAGTCACATGCAGGGAGGTGTGACTAGGGTTCATAAACAAAGGGATTTAACTCCTAAATGGCAGAGGATTGAGCAGTGAGACTGCAGGGGCATGTTCTATACACCAAAACTGCTTCATTGAGCTAAAGTTGTTCAGGTGACTATAGTGTCCCTTTAAGCCCCAGTGGTGCTCTCAGCCAACGAACTGACATTGCACTAGAGGGCTTAGCTCATGAAAGTTAAATTTTGTAAATAAAAAATTTGTTTTTAGTAGGTATGCCAACATTGAATGCATTTATTTATGCATGTAGTAATTGGGGGTATATCTTAAATGAGCTTGCAAAGGTTGCAGTTCTCATGACTACAGAGTTTTCAAGCCCTCTCCTTTTTCCTCAGAAGAGACTTTGTCCTTCACGGGGGAAATATCTAATCCGAGAAGCCACTGAATATGTGCACACAGTTGCTTGTGCATGCGTCTGGGTTGAGGTCTGAGGAGGCAATGAATGAGCTGAAGATGCTGGTCTTAGGTTTGCGCGGGAGAAGGCAGGGTGCAAACATGCTTGGTTGTTTGTTTTACAGCCTGGAAAGTGTTCCATAATTTAATTATAAATGTGCTGAATCCTCATAAACTGATTAAAAGAGGATACCCCTCACCCATAAAGCACGTCCGCAAGCAAGACTGCAAATTAGCTTGGGAACAGGGGTAGGCAGGCCCATATAAAAAGGAAAACTGTTATAAAATACTTTTACTACTTACCAGGGCACTCCTGACACCTTAACCAGTATGTGCTCTATGTCTCTGTTGACGCCAAACATTTGTGAATATATTGGTGATCAAGAATTCTACCTCTTTTTGGTTCCTAAAAATATTTTGTTGCTAAATAACTTTGTCTTGTACTACTGATCTGTGAACTGAACTATTAGAATATTAACGCCAATGCTCAACAACCTAAGTTTAAATGAACACTGTTGCATTGGGAATACATATTTGTATTCCTAAAGCTACAGTCCTGGTGGCCATTCTCATTTTGCAGCTCCCCGCCTTCCAGAATTGTACAAAAATAGATTTGAAATAAATTAAATAAGTTACTCACCTTTCCTATAGTGCAAAGTCTTACTCAGCGCTGTTGCTATCTCCTCCTTGGGTTGCGTCATCCTGGAGGCATTGGGGATTTTATGATACTTCCATAGAGATGATTCTCTATGGCCAACTTTACAGCAGATGCACTTGTGATGTAAGAAGTAAGAATCCCGCATCTCATATCTAGAGGGCTTTGAGGCAAGGCTTGAAGCTGCACTTCAAAGCCTTCTAATTAGTTTAATATTGGGATTTGGTGGGTAGGACTGAGGGGGAGCTGGACTGCAGGCACTATAACAACTTCTGAAGTTCTTAAAATGTCTACAGTGTCCCTTTAAGCAATCTTAATCTCAGAAACTAGTCAATAGCAATACGTAAAAATAAATGCATTCCGGTAAGAGTCATCGTAAGTTACCAACATATACAGATGTCTTATTGTTTGTGGTTACGGATTCTCTGTAACAGAATCCTTGTGGATGATAATGGCACAGAGTTCAACCTACATGGTAGTGACTGTGATCTTAAAGGACCACTATAGGCCTCTCTAGTTTTAACCCTGCTGCTGTAAACATAGCAGTTTCAGAGAAACTGCTATGTTTACACTGAGGGTTAATCCAACCACTAGAGGCTGCTTCTGCGATTCTCACTGAAAATCACGGAGAGAAAACCCTGACGTCCATAGGAAAGCATTGACTAATACTTTTAACCAGAAGTGGTTCTACCATGTTTCAAGCTGCCAAAAGATGTAAATTACATCTGAAACTATAAAAAAAAAAATTATTTGTGTGTGTGTGTATATATATATATATATATATATATTTATTTGTAGTCGGGGATAATAAGCCGTACATAACACCGTTGGCTATGTATGAGAGTCGGTTGTGGTGTGCCTTAACCGACGATCGTGTAGGCCTGAAATAAATGAGGGCCCACCAAGGAAGTGTTTGTTAAGGGGTGTGGTGGGTGGGTAGTCTGGATCGGTGTCGGCCCTGAGTGGAGGTAAGTCTGAGTATAAATAGGCCGGTAAAACCCCTCCCACAACTACAGGCTCTGCCTTAACATTTGTAGTCGGGGATAATAAGCCGTACATAACACCGCTGGCTATGTATGAGAGTCGGTTGTGGTGTGCCTAAACCGACGATCGGGTACGCCTGAAATAAATGAGGGCAAAAAGATTTTAATCGTAACGCTATAATGCTGATATCGATTGCCTGACTCCTTCTGTGAAGGCTTCCCGAGTTCTTTCTTAGGTTATGGAATTTACTTGTAAGCAGCTGATTCCCATTTACTTAATTCCTTGATTAAGGAGTGCCGGTACTTACCTGATAGAAGCAACAGATGCGGCACCGATATTTGGGGGGTTGACCTATGACGGTAAACGGGAGCTAGCCTATAGTGGTAGCCGGGTCGTTATGTAGTCCATGAATATGCCGTAGCGAGTGATTTGTTGTATATATTGTGATTAGGTGTGTTTGGCTTTGTCTCTCTGTGAGAAAGAGGCAAACATTTTCAATAAATGCATCCACCATACTGCTGGACTCTACTTTCGGATAGAACTGGACCTCTGATTGGGTGTATCTTGTTTATATGTCCGCCACGAGGCGTTGCTAAAAGTTCGAATGAGATAGAGCGTTGGCCGTGATATCACCTTGTCTGGGTACATGTGTGTATACCATACGGAATTATGTGACACCGCCAACTAGGTGATTCCCCTAATGAGTGCCTGTGAGGGAGAACACCCTCAATTTATATTTACGGGAGCTACTTGCTATTGGAGATCATGTGATGGTTTGCCTTCCCGTCAGGAACCCCAGGCGTGATCTGCTGCAACTTATGGGTTAAATGTCGGAATAGTGTGACAAGGGATGCAGCCGGCTAGAAGGGTCAGGGAGTCGAGGGGCCATAGGTCACGGAACCACCAATCTTGGCATAAGGCCGTGAATACTGAATGGCCTGCTGCATCGATACCCATAACCAGTGTTACTACGTCCGGTGGGGGGATGAACGTAGAAATCCCTTCGATACGTAAGAATCCAACATCATCTCAATGGTCTGTTTGCGTGAGAGCCAACTGAGGCGGTGTCATATTCGTGTAGAGCCTCTGGTAGGAGGTGAGGTAGTCGCAGTAGAAATTGAGCGGCCCAGTGGCATTGCGCGAAATGCAAATGTGAGAGCCAAGTAGGGATTGCAGGTCCTTGTGGGAGCGGTTACTCATGTGTAAGAACAATATCACTCGTCGATGTGCTATACTTTATCGTCTGTTAACCTTGCTAGCCTGGTGGTTGGGTCCAGGAGGATTCCTTAAGGTTAGCTGGGTGGAAGGCCCTCTTATTTCTCGCCAGGTAGGGAAGACTCCTGATGAGGTGTATACTGCCACGGTGTCGATGTTTTTAAGGGAACTGTTGGGAACCTCGACCTGGAGGAAATCATTGGGATAGCATATTGCTACTGGGCTGTGATTCACATATTTGGAAGTGCTCGCGTAGTGTTTCCGTGGACTTGTCTAATGTTCGGGGCTAATCTTGTCTCCAAACGTCCGACGCCTGACGAGACGTGAGGTCGTGTGAAGATCCATTTCCGAAGGACCCGAACTTGTCTTACGCGAATCCTCTATTTCGCTGTCAAGGCAAGCATCAAAGATACAAAAGTTCCTGTGATTAGACCCAACGATGCGGAGAGAGGGTCGCACGTGGAATTGAGTAGACCCACTGAGGCCATGGTTGTATTTTGTATGTATTATGTGATAGCCCAAGTGGGGGGTCGGAATCCTGTCTGTGTTGAATCGCCCCTGTAGTACTGTATGTAATGTGGTGAGGGCCGCGTATAGAGGTATGTCTGAAGGACCTGAGGTATTTAGTTGAACAACATCTCTGGTTTACTATAGGGATATGTCAGAGATTCGTTGAGAGCCTGTGACTGGACTCCTAGGTGCGAAAAGAGAGAGGCTCATGGGTGACAGAGAGCCAAACAAAGCGACAGTAGTATGTAATGGCCCAAGTGAGGGGCCGGAACTAATTCGTCGTGGAGCGCCCGCGGAGGGCCGTATGTAACGTAGGAAGTGCCAACCAAGTGAGGGTCGCGTCTAAGGCTTTCTGGAGGACCTGACGCCTGTTTTTAACGACCACTCTACGTGAACGACAGAGATTCCTAAACCTGCGACTGAACTTAGAAATGCCGAGAGAGAGGGACATGCGAAGAATTTAGTGGGTCCAAGGGGGCCCTGGATGTATGTGATAGCCCAGTTGAGGGGCCGTTCTATTGTCGTAGAGAAAAGTCCACGCGGGCCATATGGAGGCAGTGATGACCTATTGAGGGCTGCATGTAGAGGTATTCCCAAAGGAGCTGAATCCAGTATTCGACCCATGTCTTAACTTTAACATCGGGAAGCAACACAAGATATGCAAGAATTGCCTGTGACTGTACCAATAATTGTAGTGTGGAGAGTCGTACGAGGACTTGAGTGTGCCCAAAGATGCCGCTGTCGTATGTAAATGCCCAAGTGAGGGGCCGTAAAAGTGTTGTAATGAATGCCCGCGGAGGGCTGTATGTAACGTAGGTAGTGATGGCCTAACTAGGCTGCGCATAGTGGTGTTACTGAAGGCTAAGTGCCAGAATGTAGAGACTATGCCATGTGTAATTGCCCGTTCCAGGATTTGTAATGTGGGTGCATTGGATAGCCTGCAGAGGTTATTTGGAACATATGGAGGGAGGCCGTGAGTAATGTTTGACCGCAGTATTATAGAGTGGCAGTTAATTCTCATAGGCTGGAACTGAAGTAGGAGCTGACTAGCTGTGTAGCGTGCCGTAATAGACGTATCTATTGTGCGTGGCTACAGTCGGTTAAGCATCTGAGAATGTGGGAGCCGTAGCATGGCCTGGGAACAGTGGGTGGGCGGTATAAGACCCCTGGGATATGTGCAGGTCTCTCAGGGGTAGTGGGGGCTAGACCAATGGAGTTGTATGATGTAATGGCAGGACGTCTATAAGCTGTGGCCAGGCTACTTAACAGAATGATTTGTGACAAATTGGTACGTGGAATAATAGGTGACCTGGTTGCCCATAACATATACCAATGTGACAGTTGAAGTGGCATAATAGGAGGGGATGGATAGACGTACGTAATCAGAGGGTTTGGTCCCTCTGTAATGCCCCTGGGTGCCGTTCGCTGGGTAGGAGTGGCCGTGTGACCGGATGGTGTGTCCTGACCATGGTATGCTAGAGCCGTGTATAATCCTGTATGGCTCATATGTAACTTGCCAAATTGGAGTTTAATTTGTGTAAATGTAGAACTGTATATGATACATTCCTGCTTGCTACCAGAGTTTGACTTCTTACTGTTTTGCACAACGCCCCATCCCCCGCCCCTCCACCCCCCAAGTATTTGGGCCATCTATGCATGCCTGAGGTGAAGTATGGCGCCTCTCGTATATGACTGTAGTGCTGATGTGTGGTCCATTTAAAGACAATTTATTGGAGTCCGGACTGGTTGGAAGTTCCAGGGTGTCAGAGTACGAGATGTGATTGCTGGTGATTGGGAGTTAATATTCCCAATCAACTGCTCAGCTAAGACCCTACATGCCCCTATGCCTTTGGCTACATTTGCATGTGAGGAGTGAACTGGAAATTGTGGATGCATTTGCCGTGTGCGTGTGTGGCTCCCCCCTTTTTGTCATGGTAACCTGGTAATTCCTATCTGTTGTATGATAGGTATTGACTGTTTGTGGTGTCATCGTCGATTTAATCAGGGGAGGCCCGAATCCCGCTTTCCTATGTTACCTCTTATTTTTAAACCTTGACCGTGTCCCCCTAGCCTAGGAGGTTGGTAACCTTGGAAGTTTGGTGACTGTTTTGTCCCTGATATGGGGAAAAGATACCCTTGCACCATTAGTACGTGTAAAGTTAGTTCATATGTAGCAATGACAATGGGGGAACGTGCTGAGCCTAAACTGTTAGGTGATATGAATTTTTTTTTTTTTTTTTTTGTACACCGGTGTGGTTCGTGGGAGTAGGCTTTGTGATGGCCATTGGAGTGAGTTTCATGAAAAACTTAGCTGGTAAGGCTGCCGAACGTGGCCGTGCGTGGAGGGTGCGAGGTTCGTGGCTGTAGTGGGGGTAAGGTACTCACACTACCTCCATGTGCCGAGGTCCGGATGTTAAACCATAAAGCAGCGGTCGGAGCGGAACACGGTGGTTAGTTTATGACAAGCTGGCCGGGTCACCCCAGGGGTTGCCAGTCTTCTGTGAGCCTAGGATGTGTGGTAGGCCGTGGGTACATGACGGCAGTCTCCTGGGATTAGGTGCTTCGCTTCTTTTCCAGGTAAGAACAATGTTGAGCGAACCGGAAGTGACGGAAAGTAGTCTGCCCTGAGTGGAGGTAAGTCTGAGTATAAATAGGCCGGTAAAACCCCTCCCACAACTACAGGCTCCGCCTTAACATATATATACAAATACTTTTTTTTTTTTTATATAGTTTTAGATGTAATTTACATAATTATATGATTTTATTCATTAGAGGGTTGGATTATGCAACAGATCAGGGGATTAGATTAGGGCAGGATTAGGTAAAAAGGTATATGTGTGGGGTATCGTGCTCGAGAACAGTAGCAGAATACATATATATAGAGATATATAGATATATATAGTGTTTGCAGCAGTGGGACATGTGTGATTGGTGAAATACCCCAAATATTCCTCAGTGTTATACCTTTGCAATAACAAAACATACAAGTAATTTATGCTAAACAAAGTACAGATGCAGGAGCAAGGCATACCTCCCAAGTGTCTTTATATGGGAGATACAATCCTACTTTGGGCCTGAATTCTTCTGACCCTCTTTTTTATGAGCTCCATATTGTTGATGTATTTGAGTGTATAACAGAGCTCCACAGCAATTATACTCACAGCTCATGTGTCTTTAAACTACAATAAACGTGTTTAGAAATCAGTAAACAAGGTGAACAGTTCTTGTTATAAATAACATTTATTTGCTTTCATTGTTACTTGTAAGTCACCTACAATTTCTCAGGACTGCATTGCTCTTGGCCACACACTTAAAATTAAATGTAAGTGTCCCTCTTTGAGCATATGTTGTCATACTTCCCAGTATTTCAAATGATCTGAAGGAAGTGGAATATTGTTGCCAAAAACAGGAATGTAAAAGTGCCTTGTATACTCAGGGGACACGGATTGCTATGTAAAGTAACAATAAAGTGTATATTAAAGGAACACTATAGGGTTAGGAACACAAATCTGTTAGAACATACCTTCTTTCCAGCGCCGCGCAGATCCGCCATTGCTGGCCCCTTCCCCTATCCGCCTCCTTGGTGACATCAGAATTTACGATTTTTAGCCAATCCAACGCTTTCCTCTAGGATTGGATTTCCTCTAGGATTGGCTGAATTCGGCAAGGAGGTGGGATGGGGCGGGGTCAAATTTTTGGCCCATTTTTGGCCAATTAGTACCTCCTCATAGAGATGCATTGCATCAATGCATCTCTATGAGGAAAATGAAGCGTCTCCATGCAGAGAGTGGAGACGCTGAACAATAGTTCTGCCTACTGTGCATCACTGCCCCAGGAAGCAGTATAAAGGAATGATAAAGATGAGTCAACAAAGTGGGTGTTGGGTGGCAAAAAAAATAGTTTGTGTTTTTCAAACTACTGTGCTAAATTTTTCGCAAACATTTAGGAAACAAAAGTTAGAGATATCAGGAATATAAACCATCTTTGTTGTATTACCTGACATGAGTGTCTAATGACTCGTGATCACTTAAATAGTTCTAATAAGGTTGGTAATGCACAAATGGTAATGGAATTTCATATGAGAACATTCTCAAAAGATGTGGTTTAGGATTTTCCAACTATCTGGAGATTTTACATGGTCAATGCTTGATATATTTAAAAGAAAAAAGAATTCATGAAGTGACAATTGTTTTTATTTTCTTTGTCATAGTACTTGACTTGATTGTGCTTTCTATCTTTTAGTTCAAGATTGATAATGAATGGTGGACTTGGATTAATTATGAGAAGTTCCAACATCTCGTCCAGGAATTTGAAAAGAGTGGAGGCAGCCAAAAATTTACTGCTTTGGACTATGTAGCAAAAACACCGAACTGGGCTCTCTTTGGCTCCACAGAGAGAGGCTTTGATCCTGTAGATACACGGTTTCAACGGAAAAAAACAAAGGACATCTCTGGTTGTTAGGATGTATCTAGTTAAGTTACTGTTTGATACACAGAATCTAGGTGCAATTTCTTAATAAATTGTCCAGTAAAATTACTAACAAAAAATTACAGGGTTATTTACTGAATTGAGAATTCAAAGTGAATTTCAAACTTAAGGTCAAAATAGCCAAACTGAAAAATTATTTATCGGGAGTTATACACCTTAGTGAAATAAAAAATAAAATATTACCTGTTTAAAAAAAAGTGTAAAAATATCTCATGTGGTTCCAAAGCCACCTACAAAAAATGAAACCAAAAGGAAATACAACCATGTATATTGTTTTAAAATTACTATACAAACATTATTTAGAACGATGACAACAGATATAGATAAATAGCAATAAGATGTGTCAATATAATAAAACTATCACAATATGTAAAGTACTTTCACACTGTGAACATACATTGTTTGGCACAATATATCATTGTATAAAAAGAAAAAAAAGTGCTTATAATTCCTAAAATGGTAGTAAGTGAAATTAGTCACTTACTATATACAGTGGTATGTCGCCTAAACAGAGATTTATATATTTTTTTAAATGTACACACCAAGAATAGTATACCAGCAGTACATTAAATACTGTGCTAAAATGAACTTATACAGACACATTTAAGAGCCCACTGTTAGTTTTATATATGCACTAAATGGGAAATATACTCCAGTTTGTGTTATCTTCCCTTGATCTGAACTTCAACATGCCATGGTATGAAAGGATAAAAAAATACTCCTATTTTTTCAAAAAAGCTTACATTTAAAATACGCCTACTGGCCGCAAGCAGTTCTTCAGTGTAAAATGCTATGATGGCCGCTCCAAATCAGCAAGTTTGCAATGATGGACCAGTCATGGATCAGATGAAACATGATGTGCGAAACCCAGAGACAGCTGAGAACTTCCTTACTTGGAGTCTTACACTAAAGGACTACTTGATGCCTACTTCACTTGATACACTAACTGATGTTATTTTAAATATAAGCTTTTATTTTGATGTGATAAAAACATGAATGCTTGTATCTACCACTGGCTTTTTCTCCCTTTCTGACTGAGAGACGATACCACAAACGACAGTGTATATCCATTGTTCGCATATATACACAGAGAATGGACTTGGCACAATTCTATAAATACACTTTTATTCACTGATGGTATATTATTCCTGGTGTGTACATTTTTAGATGACATAACATTGTATATAATATATACTTTTTATGCCCATTTCTCTTGTTGCCATTTTGGTAATTATAAGCACTTTAAACGTACAATGTACTATTGTATGTAAAGAAAGTGTTTAGTAACATTTTTATTATATAGACACATTATCAGCCTTACACAAAAACAATGTGTGGCTTCATATGTACTTTTTTGTGATTTGTGTGAAGAGATTTTCAGCACTAGGGTAGGGTTTAAATGTTTACATGTGATACTAATTTATATAAATACCCTCTTAATGTGCCAGTCTTATAAAGTGCAATTTGAACATTTATGTTTTTGTGGAAATATTAAAAAAAAAAAAAAAAAAAAGGGGGGGGGGGGGGCTGGCAATCTTATGAGGTGCGAATCCAGTTCTCAAAACTGAAGAAGAAAAAAAATAAATGTACTGGAATGGCACTTTTTTAGAAATATTTGCACAAAAACTTGATGGTTGAGATTGCACTTTTAGCAGGTATTTATATCAATTAGTAGCATGTTAAAATAATCCCCTAAGCACTTCACCGTAACAACTTACAAATTTTGGATATATAGTAAAATAATCCACTTAGCGCTCCACACTATTATTGTTTTATTTCCCTGTTATGTGTTTTGGATTTTAATGTGGAACCTCAGGAGATTTTTTTCCAGATAAGTACTTTTTTTTTATTTATTTTTTTCATATTACAAAGTGCATCCCAGTTTTTTTTAGATGGATTGTTTCTTTCCTAAAAAAAAAAAAAAAAAAAAAAATCTGAGGATTGTGTCAGCTTAACATATAATTTTAGTAGATGTTTCCTGAGTTAACACAGATTTCGGTTTCAGCTAGACTTTCAGTTCAGCTAGTCTGACCTTAAATTTGAAAATCACTATGAATTTTTGGTTTGGGAAATAACCTTGTTAGTTTTTCTAAGATTATTCTGGATTGGCATAAATGTTGTCAAGAAATAAAATTTGAAAGGGACTTTAAACAGTCAAACATAGATCTGGCTCTGTATAAGTGGCCTGTTGGATGAATATTCTTACTTTTTGAATGTTTCATTGCCAAAATTAACCTCTAGGTAATAGCTTGCCTTCAGGTAAAACGCCAAATGAGTACCTTTAATGAAACAAGCATATAAAGCATTATACAAGGAAGAAACACAAATCAAGTAACATTTTTGTAAGTGACTTTGTTGCCACTCTTTAAATATTCTTAAATGAGAAACAATTGGATAGTTATATCAGAAACATTATCCTGTAATAGGCAGTTGCTAAAGCTGTCTTGTTTTTTTGTTATAAACCTGTACACCTGTATTATTCAAAACAGAACTAAAACATCTGTTTTATCAATGACAGTGCTGCTTACATTCTTTATAGAGATAGTGTGGTAAGTTTTATTTTAATGTGTATTTTTTAGTTTATTTTAGAAATCTTTACTTTCTTCTATTTTCTTCCATACTGTATACTACTGATTTATAGTTTGTTATCCAATATGTCTTTTTAGAATCTGCTGACTTTTCAATCAGTGGTTCTGCATTTTTTATAGGGTAAATTATAATTTCTATGCAGTTCTACTGTGGTCTACTTCTGGAGAGTCACAGCCCTAAATACAATGATATATTTAAAAATCAGGTGACTGTTAAATTCCAAGTCCATTTCTGCACAAAATGCCCAAGATGACTCTGTTATGGTAATTTGGTTTATGGCTTTTTCTGTATGTCTTCCTTTTTTTTAACTGTTCATAACACAATAAAGCTTGTTAAAAGAGAATTGGACTGCTCAATGCCTTTTTATGGAGTTTACAATTTGATATACGATATTTGCTTGCCTTGTCTAATAATTGAACCTGGAAAATATTTGTTTTGAAACAGATATAATGGTGCCAGAGGGAAACTCAAACATTGCATTTATAAGAGTACACCCAGGGTGCTGAAACAGTGCTAAGAACAAGAACACTTGTCTAATGATGTGAAGTTGGAAATGAATAAAATAAACGTAAGATGTTTAAAATAAATGATATTCAGATAAAACAGCATACAAAGGGATAAGAGTTACACAACATGCTTAATTTGACCATCAACACTTTCTCCTCTACGTCCTGGAGCTGGACAGATAATATACTAACTAATGGAATTGCTTTTTTGTGCCACTCATTGGAATACTCTGAATAAAATGCCTATAAGACACCTGACAGATTGCCCCACATTGTTCCACTGTCCAGGTGAATGTGGTTGGTTGACTAAGGTATGAGATGTAAGACCCCCGTTGATTGATTTGAACCCAATAGAGTGTGCATTCAGAATCTTGAGATTTAGCACCAGACTGGTTTCAAGTATTCAAGTTCCATATGGTCTCCGATCTAATAGATTGTGCTTGCAACCAAAGAGGACTTCAAGATGGCCACCCCCATTGAGCAAGGGTAATTCCGGAGATGCACTAAATAATAATTTACTTCCTTTCACTTGCATGCCCTCTTATGCTGTAAGAGTAATATCTTGTCCATCTGTGAACTCCTCTTTCAGAAGTAGTCAGAAACAAAATAATTTGCTGTATTTAATCACAAACTGTTTTCAGTATAAACTGTACATTGTTATGGATCTCAACATTTACTCTGCCTGTTTATAAACTTTTTGTTGTTTTAGAAGCTCTAGTATCTGCTCTTTGTAGACATATGAAAGATACTATATAAAGCAGAACAATTGCTGTAGGAAAAAAATCTTTCTATATATATTTTTTTAATCCTTTAACAGAAGATTTTATCTCTAGCTACCAGTTGTAGTTTGTTGCCCGTATACTGCACATAGTCATGACATTCTATGGGGAAGGATACCAGTGATCTATATATGATGTAAGGGAATCCACAAGTTTGTCTGCAGTGACTGTTTTCAAGCATCATAACCACTACAATAAACTATAGTAGTTATAGTGCTTCGAATGTTGCTTTAAAAAAAAGCTGCTCCTTACAAAGTGTTTTTTAACTTAAAAAAAAATCATTCCCTACCAATGCTAGAAGCAGTGGGAAAGAATACAGCACCAATGTGTATTATTTTTAGTAACTGTTTAGAATACCTCTGTTTCTTAGCTCTAGTTTGCGGCTTCCCGCTGTGGATGCATTGAATCTTATTAGCTCGAGAGTTCCTGGTGACCTGATGCTTTCTCTTGGCAGCAATAATGTAATAGCAGCTACAGCACTGAATGGGAACTCCAGGGTCAATGGTGATTTGTAGATACAGCCTGGAATGGAGAAATAAAGGTTTCTATTTTTATAATGGTTTCTTTCTGCGGTACAAGGTACAGAACCTTTTCTATAAGGGTTTGAAAGAAGCATTTGAATTTCTAATTTGTACTACCCCATTGTGTTGATTGCAGTTTTATAGAGTTTCTACCTGATTCTTAAATAAAGGTGGTCTTGTTTTAAAGCATATGCTATATATCACCCAGCGCAAACACATTTTCCTTGTTTAAAATTAAATTTTGTGGGGCGAAGCAAAGCAGCCGAGCAGCCCAGACGTGTCCAGCGCGAGCTCCCACGTCTGGGCACTAAAAACGGGGTATGACACCCAGCCATAGACACCCACAAGCCGCAGACCACAATACCGGTAACCGGGAGAGGCTGCTGCGTCGACCGGTGCCTCTCTCGAGCCTCTGCGCAACTGCCCGGACGCACCGAGGCTTGCGGCCTACCTAAGATTCAGCCACGGAGAGACGGCCGCTCTCCAGGTACATCAGCAAAGACTGGGACCCCGGTGACAACTCCATATATAGCTGCCTGACTCACCCTGCTGACAACGGGCTGCTGATACCGCACAAGGTAGAGGAGTAACTCCATCCCTGAAAATGGCGGACACACTCTCCCCATGCGGCGAGCGAGACGGGTGCGCAACGGTAGACCTCATGCTACAGCACCTGGACTAGTTATTTGCCAAGCTATGGCAGAAGCTGGAGGTACGTGCTAATGGAAGGGAAGGGAGTCAGAGGGGCAATCGGAGGCACACACGAGTTGGGGTGCAAGAGGCCCCGCCGGGCGTTATCACTCGCCGAGCACTTAAGCCGTACAAACTTAGCCCACCCAGGCAGCGTGCCGGCGGGGTCTTTCACCCCAGGAATTTCTGGCTGAAACTGCAGCACAGACTCTCCACCACCACCGTTACCAACAAGCAAGGGGAGAGGGAAGCCTGACAACGACAAATGAGGGTGCCTGCTGCCAGAACCACACAGAGGGGTAAACCCACTCTTCCCCCGACACATACAGCTATGAGACCTAGTGCACGCCGCCTGCCCAAGCCGAGAGCGGCGGAAGCTAAATATCGAAGGCTCCAAGCAAAGAAACGCAGGGAGGCATGACAGCGCACGAGACCCGAACGACCGACCCACAAAGCCCACTGTCCTATCCCACCAGAGACAAGCCTGAAACCTGCCAGATCACAGACATCTGCGAAACCAGAACTTGCTAGCCTGCGAATCTGGAGCCGGGACAGCTCCTTCTCTACGCTCCGCATTGCTGCCACCAACTCCAGTGATCCAGCTAACCTGCCACCTGACGGAATCGGCTTATCTAGGTTATGGGACTGACAATGGGCTGGACTTTCCCCTTGACGACCTGAGTAGCTAATTTTGCCTTTAAATGCCATACACCGAGTATTATGTCCTTTTATACTTTGATTTTTCATTTCTGCTGTCTCTCCTTATGCTGTCTAATGACACTGCAGGGCAACTTGCTACTAATACTACGCCCAGGGGGGCACTAACCCGATAGCATGTCTACTCACAGCTACACTGGTATATATTACCATGGCTAGCTGCCTTGGACCCCCACAATTAATGAGCATCACAAACCTGATATACTGAACTAGACCCTCCTTGTTTTATTCCCGTAGTCAGACATGACTGTGTAGCTTGAGGCCATCTTGTCTTTACCACATTATAAAATGTATACGTATACGTAGCGGATGACTACTGTGCTCAACCATGGCTCGGCGGCAGACCCGCTTAGAAGTCACTCAGAATTAAAGCTACCGTCCCTAGCTCAGCAAACTCAAGCTATATGATTTCCGCTTGCTTAACTTTCGTTTAAAAGATAGTTCATTTTATTATTTCTCAACATGTAATCTGCAGAGAGAGGCATCTCATGCTATCTAGCCTTCCACTTCGGTAGTGGGCACTCACTTAGATTGCAATTCTCTTTAATGTTGTACTATTGATACCAGTTTAAACATCTACCCTCTCGAAAATGCAAAGCTACATACCATAAGCTTAAACGTAACTAAATATGTCATATGTCTTATGAATAAGTTTTTATTGCAATCATTATGACTATTACAATTATCGGTTACAAACTAATAGCATATCGATTATATTTTATCCAGAATTATTATCCATAGGCCCAGTGGTGGAACTAACGTAGAAACGGTAATGGTGCAAGAATTATTTTGCCACCCCCCATCAAAAGTATGTCCCAAAGGACATAAAACTCTACAATACTTTGACAGCAAGGGTTCTACTATATTTCCATGCTTGCAGGGTTGTATTTAGCACAGCGTTTGCGTACTTAACCCCTTAACGCCGTTACGGCGTTCTATGCCGTCGCGGCTTTAAAGGGCTTTAAAGCCGTTGCGGCGGCATAGAACGCCGTAACGGCTTGCAGCCCCAGGAGCAGAGGTGTACTCACCTCCGCCGCGATCCTCTTCTGGGGGGCTGTCTGAGAGCCCAGGCAGCCCCCCTCCGGCAAATGAGGCCCCCGGGGGCCATGTGATCGCTCTCAAAGAGCGATCACATGGCCCCCTATAGCTGGCTATGGATCTGCCAGCAGGGGGACTGTCTAAAATATTAGACAGTCCCCCTGCTGGTAGGTAGTGTAAAAAAAAAAATATTAAAATGTTCTAAAATAAATTAAATGTCTTTTTATATATATATATATAATATGTATATATATTATATATATAATATATATACATATTATATATATGTAACGTCATACGTAATGTATTTTAATATTAATATTAGTATATATATTAATATTAAAATACACTTAGAATGACGTTACATATATATATGTATATATATATAATCTACATATATATATTATATATATACGCATAATTACAATAATAAATAAATAAAATAAATAAATAAAATATTGAAACAAAATATAAAATAAATTATATATTCATATGTAATTTCATTCTAACTGTATTTTGTTATTAATATATATATATTGGAAACAGAATACACTTAGAATGACATTCTATATATATCTATCTATATATAAAATACAAATAACCGCAAATATATATATAGAGATAAATACATATAATTACATAAAAGATTACATTAGTATACACGTAGAATTTATATACCTATAAATGCATATATATTAAAATTCTACGTGTATATTTAAGTAATTTTTTAACATAATTATGTCATTTGATTAATTAAAATTTGATTGACATGCCTGACAACACAGGGAGAAAGTGCAGAGAATTTAATTCGCAAGCACTATATTAGACCCTGTAACTCTCCAAGACACCATAAAACCTGTACATAGGGGGTACTGTTTTACTCGGGAGACTTCGCTGAACTCAAATATTAGTGTTTAAAACTGGTAAATTGTATTACAACGATGATATTTTAAGTAAAAGTGACGTTTTTTGCATTTTTTACAAACAAACGGCACTTTTATGGACTATATTATTGTTGTAATATGTTTTACTGTTTTAAAACACTAATATTTGTGTTTAGTGAAATCTCCCGAGAATAACAGTACCCCCCATGTACAGGTTTTATGGTGTTTTGGAAAGTTAGAGAGTCACATATAAGGCTTGCATTTCATTTTTTTGACATTGAAATTTGCCAGATTAGTTATGTTGCCTTTGAGACGTATGGTAGCCCAGGAATAAGAATTACCCCCATGATGGCATACCATTTGCAAAAGTAGACAACCCAAGGTATTGCAAATGGGGTATGCCCAGTCATTTTTAGTAGCCACTTAGTCACAAACACTGGCCAAATATTAGTTTTTTGCTTTTTTCACACAAAAACAAATATGAACGCTAACTTTGGCCAGTGTTTGTGACTAAGTGGCTACTAAAAAAAACTAAACATACCCCAAGGTTCAATACCTTGGGTTGTCTACTTTTTCAAATGGTATGCCATTATGGGGGTAATTCTCATTCCTGGGCTACCACACCGTCTCAAAGGTAGCATTACTAATCTGGCAAATTTCAATTTGAAAATGGAACGTTCTATATTTGACCCTGTAACTTTCCAAAACACCATAAAACCTGTTAATGGGGGGTACTGTTGTACTCGTGAGACATCGCTGATTACAAATATGTGGATTTTGTTGCAGTAAAACCTAACAGTATTATGACATTTACAGCTAAAATGTGAGGCGGAACTACAAATTTAAAAAAAGAATTTAAATTTCTCAGTTTTTTTTTATTTTATTCATAATAAATTGTTTCATATACAAATATTTTATATGAAATGAAAGCCCTGTTTCTCCTGAACAAAATGATATATAATAAGTGTGGGTGCATTTAATATGAAAGAGGGGAACTACGGGTGAACAGACATATAGCGCAAATTCCAGTTTTTGTTTACGTTTTGTTTTGATCAGAACGTGTACTATTGACTCCGTCCTGAAGGGGTTAAATGCTTACTTTTTGTATGGAGTATGTTTGTGTGAATGTAGTGTTGGCATTTGGATGCAAGCATGCATTTGTATGTAATGTGGTTTTTTAATGCAGGGGTGTGTTTATATATAATTTTGTTTTTAATACAGAATTGTTTGTAAGTAGTGGTGGCGTTTGAATGCTTGTGTGCTTGTATGCAGTTTTGATGTTTGACTCCAGGGGTGTGTTTGTGCATAGTGTTGGTGTTTGTAAATGTGTGAGGCACTGTTTTTAATTATCACTCCAATGGTAATTCAAGTGTAAGCTCACCTGCCTTCTCAAGGCAAAACCTCTTAGATGAGTCCTACACTGACAATTTGCCTTGATGTTTTCAGCTTAAATGTAAAATCACTAATGAGACAGGGATATTTTTCAAACCCCTACATGCTTATTAATGGTTAATACAGCACATGGGGTGGATGGCAGCACTGTTACATTGCTGTGTGATACAAAGGCAAATACAAACATACAAAATCAAGCCCTGTGCTCACTATCCCAAATCCATTGAGATTTGGGATAGTGCACCATTAACTATTTTAAATTTGGGTTTGATTGTATGTATTGGGGCTTGTAGAATATTGCATATTCTATGTTTCTATTGATTATGTATGGATGTCTGGATTGACATAAATAACAGATGGTATCAATAAGTCACAAGGTTTTCTTGTATGAAATCTCTGGAATGTGGATCGGGGGGTCTTGTCCTTATATGGCTAGAGCCTGACGTCAGTATGGGCACATCTATATAGTAACTGAACAAAGGGACACAAGGTCTCTCTCTTTCTCTTGGCTCTTCTTCCTGTACAGCTATGTAACTATGTAACTCTCACTTCAGAAGTCCAGCAATTACCATCTGCTGTTAAACCATCCATGATCACGTAACATCATTTGTTGTTTAATTATGTATCAGTAACTAAGAATAAACCGTAAGAAAATGTAAGTCAGATTGCGTATTAGTACTTTTCATTGATATAGACATATATTCATGTTACAAGCCTTTTAACCCAAGAAATATACATAAAATAATTATTTCAATCAGCTGGAAAAAGACACAGAAGAAACGGGAATTATTACAGGGCTGATGTGTACTATAGTCATTGTGGCCACCCAGGAGTAGAGTGTATAGTGTGTGTTTTTATTCTTGTGTGTCCCCCCACCACCACCACCACCAACTCCTGATTGTCCTTTATTTTTCTGGTGTCTTCAGGCAGAAAAAGAGACCAGGTCCATTTAAGAGCCGTTCACCTTGCAGCATTGAGATTTATTCTGCCTCATTATGTTTAGCTTAGGTTGTTACACAGTTTAATAGAATGGTATATTTTGGGATATATGGGTTGGATCTGCCAGTCTGCTTTTATATTGCATGGCAGTTGTTACCACTTGTGTATGAATTGTCGGGAAGAGGGTTGAAACTAATAGAAGGGTAACCAAAAAGTAGATTGTACAACTGCCATGATGCTTGGCCAGTTGCAGATTTTTAATTTGCCCATCCCTGCAGGGTTGTAATTATTTGAAGTGTCTGTGTGTTTGAATGTTAGAATGTTTTTGTATGGAGTAGGTGTGTATTTGTGTTTAGTGTTGGTGTTTGAATGCAATTTGTTTGTGTGCAATTTTGCCATTTGGATGAATGGGTGTATCTGTGTGTAGTGTTGGTGTTTGAACGTAATTTGTATTTGTGTGTAGTGTTGGTGTTTAACCCCTTAAGGACCAAACTTCTGGAATAAAAGGGAATCATGACATGTCACACATGTCATGTGTCCTTAAGGGGTTAAATATAGTGTTGTGTTTTTATGTAGTGTTGCAGTTTGATTGCAGTGGTGTATTTGTATTTAGTGTTGTTAATGGTGTGTGTGTGTGTGTGTGTAGTGTTGGTAAATGAATGCTAAAATGTATGCACAGATACCCACACTTACTGATAGATGCATACACTGACACAGAGATACACATACACTGACACACAAACACACTTACTGATACATGCATACACTGCCACAGAAAAACATGCACACAAAGACACTCAAACATAGATGTTGCAATTTCAATATTTTCAGGCCCCATGCCTTTTCCGTGCACAAGTTAATGTATAAAAGTGCCAATTTCTTTTGTAATCTGCAGTTTTTGTAAAATTAAAAAAAGAGGAAACTCTCTTCACACATAAAGCACATTAGCAAGCAAAGGTTTTTTGGTGTTTGGAGTGTTCCTTTAACCCCTTAAGGACACATGACATGTGTGACATGTCATGATTCCCCTTTATTCCAGAAGTTTGGTCCTTAAGGGGTTAAGGCAACAACCTTGGGATTTGAAAAAACAAGAACCTCTGAGGAAAGTATCATGTAATAAACTAATTTTACATTCCTATTTCAACATTACGATCTAAACTTGCACTTTTCACAATTGTCTGATGAATAGGCTTGCTCATTTTAGAGTCTATGGTGACCTTGTTAAAGAAAAGAAAGAAAAATAGTTTTTAGACTTTTTATGAAATAAATTGAAAAAAAAAATAGAAATACTAATTAAAAATTAAGATTTAGGGGGCGGAGCCTGACCTCGAGAGAAGATGGACGCCTGATCCCTGAGCTCGCTCTCCCCGCAGCACGTTAATCCGCTTCCATCGGCACCCCTTCCAGTCACAATCCTCCCCAAACAACGCTAACACACCCCGCACAGCCTGCCCGACGCCCGACAGCATGGGAGGAGGAAAGAAAAAAAAAGAGCAGACACCATCGGTCGCAACGCTCTTCCGCACACCAAACACCTCACAGAGGCCTACCTACTCTCAGCAGACGGAGGAGGAGGATTCCGACCCTGAGGAACTGACCCCTCCACCGGACCCGGCGGCCCCACTCACCATAGAGGTACTCCGCAACATGCTCCAGGAGGCTACCGCCGACATCAAGTCCCACGTGGCAACAGAGATCTCCAAGCAACTAGAGGGCCTCAAAGCCGATGTGGCCACCCTGGCCTCCAAAACGGACCAAGCCGAGACCTGCATTACAAAGCTCCAGACTACCGCGGCAGAACATGCCCAGGACATTGCCTACTTTCACGGCAAACTAGCAGCCCTGGAGGACAGCATGGAAGACCTTAACAATAGGTTGCGGAGAAACAACATCCGGATCCGCGGCCTCCCCGAGACGGTAACTATAGAGCAATTTATACCCACGCTGAAGTCCATATTTAAAGGTGTAGCCCCTGATCTCACCCCCAGAGACCTGGAGATGGATAGGGCCCACCGGGCCTTGAAACCACCTAACCTCAATCAGGCCATTCCCAGGGACGTCATCACCCGCCTCCACCACTTTCCGGCGAAAGAAAAGTTAATCCAAGTGGCCAGACACAAGCAGCCCAAATACAAAGACTTTCCTCTTACTTTTTTCCAAGACCTCGCCCCGTCCACACTGAAGAAACTGAGAGATCTTAAACCCCTCACTTTGGCCCTCCACCAGCAGGGGTTGAAATACATGTGGGGCCACCCCTTTAAGTTGGTGGTCAAAAAGGATGAAAAAACCCACATACTCCTCCACCCGGCGGAGATGGCTCCCTTCGCAGAATCCCTGGGGATTCAACTCATGAAGCAGGTCCCCCTCCCCAACGAGCGCCAGAGACTCGCCCGGGAGGCAGACCCAGATCTCCGCGACCCCCGAAGAAAATAAGACCGCAAGCACCGGACGAAGTGGCTGACCAATCCTCACAAAGCTGGTAGCCGCCCCACTCGCCCGGCCCCTGCAATATCCGCACCAAGACGCCTCACTCTACAACGCCTCACACCGAAGTCCGCACCTTCCCCCTGGACAAATACCGCATCTACCCTTGTGTCCACCTCCACCTGTGGACCAGACGACGACCGTCCCCCAACTACGGGGCCTATGGACACTCTAAAAAGTACACTACCGGAAACCCAATACCGATCTCGACCATCACCACCGCTGCCCTGTCGAAGATGTCATCCCGGGACTTGCCCGACCTCTCCAGCTCCCAAGGCTACCTCGTTGAGCTTGTGACATTGGACACAGGGAACATCCCTCCATACCCAATAATACACAGCAAGTATTTATCTGGACTACCTGAGTAAAGCCCGGAAGGGCTGGGGATAGATTCTGGCCATAAGACTAACCACCCACAGGGGTAACCTGGTCGCCCGACTGTTACCCTCACGCTTCTGGACTTTATGAGTATACACCCTGGGGGGTTCTCCTTAACCGTCCCCTACCTATGAGCACATGACGAGGCCCCTCACCACTTCTATGTTGATAGATTCCAAGCACCAGGAAGGGACTACCTCGTTCCCCACTGTGGGATATAAAATAATATCTTCATACACAGATCTCACATTATACTATTTGATATATGTGTATTATTGTTTTTTTCCGCACAAAGCCAATGTAAATATTCCTTTCCCCCCCCATTTATTCTTCACGCACACTTTCAAACATCAAGAGCCAATGCACCGCATTAGCAGAACATTGACCCAGGCTCACAGATCACCACTTAGCCACCAGATGACCAGCCTGACAGACCCTAGCCCCCCTGCACCGACTGCCCCCTCAACCCACTCCGGACACACTAAACTGTCCTCCATGCACCGCTCTGCGAGCAACCTTGACATTGAGGTTATAATCTGTTTTATGGAGCGAGGGGGAAGGGGGGAGGGAGAAAGAGAAAGGGATAATAATAAGAAAAAATTTCATTTAAAAAAAAAAAATCCCTAGACCTACAAGACTCCCCATCCTGGAGACTGGACCCCAACAAAGAATCCAAGCGACTCAGTGACAGGACTCCGCTAGGACAGGGTAACCCAAATCTCACACATAGGTCCCTTGACCATGCAACACACTCCCACACTGGTGCGGGGAAAAGCAAAGTAAAATACTTAACTGTTCAATGCTGTTTATTCATGTTTAATTATTGCTATGTTTCTATGTGTTTACATGTTTGTTTTTATTTGGAATAGCACTTCATCTCCCACCGACGAGGGATCTGTATCTAACTACGGACTACAACCCACACAACTGACTCCCCCCGCACGACCGATGATCCCTCGTTGAGCCACCGGAACCAGAAACCGGAGGACCCCTACCCCCCACTTGTGACACCGAGAAAGGGACCACTCACGCCTCCGCTACAGACCACTACCTCCGAGAACCTGTAACCGTGAGTGAACCACCCCAATACGTGCTGGGGGAGATGACGAAGGGAACGTGAAAACCTTCCTCCTCTCCCTCACCGGGTATACGTACACGCCCACATCAGGGCACAACCCACACCCCCCCTCAGGCTCCTCTAACACCCCCCAACACCGCCTGGCTAATAACCTATAAGACCAGGGACCCTTCACACCCAATCACCCAAGACCTCCCCAGCCTCTCCCTCTCCTCACCCCCCACACCATTACTCCACAGTGCATCTAAGGAACCTCCTCAAACACTCACACTCCTGCCACACCTAAATCACCAAGGATGCCTAGAACACTCTCGTGCATATTTGCAAAGGCCTTAACAATCCAACCAAACGGCACCAACTCTTGAGATGGGCAAACCGCTCGAGGGCGGAACTGATCCTTCTCCAAGAAACACATTATGACGACTCCAGACCTTTCCCTCTGCGCAACAAACACTATACTGCATGCCACCTCGCAAACTCCCACACTGGGAAAAAGAATGGAGTGGCCATCCTCATACATAAATCCTGTCCGATACACTTCACACGCACAGTCTCCGACCCACAGGGCCGATACCTCACAATCGAGGGCCACTTAGGAAGTCATAAATATGCTATTACCTCCCTCTACGCACCTAACATCCCTGACACATCTTTCTGGTCGACCCTCAGGGCACACCTAAAAATATTTAGCTCCCACCACTTGATTTTAGGAGGGGATTTCAACGCGACTATGGCTCCCGAAATAGACCGCAAACGACCCACTCCTCACAAAAAAGGGCCCATCCCCCGTCCCACAAAACTGGACAAATCCCTCTCCAATTTCACACTCCAGACGGGTCTACATGATGTGTGGCGGTTACAACACCCCAACACCCTAGACTACACATTCTACTCACACCCCCACTCCTCGTACTCCAGAATCAACATGTTTCTGATCTCCCCCTCCCTGATACCCCAGGCCACGAAGACGACAATAGGTACCATCGCATGGTCGGACCATGCAGAGATTTCCCTAGACATAGAAATCCCTCTAGCGCCCAAAACCTGGACGTGGAGGCTAAACCCCACTCTAATGCAAAACCCAGAAATCCAACAAAGCACACACACTGCTATAAAAAACTACTTCACTGAAAACATGCACTCGGTCACCTCACCCAGCTCACTATGGCCAGCACACAAAGCGGTCGTACGAGGCACCCTGATCGAACAAGCCACCAGACTTAAAAGACAAAAACTCAGGGACCTGGAAAGTCACATAAACTCCCTGAGGGCTATTTCAGCCCAACACAAACAAAACCCCTCCAAAGACAAACTAGCCCAAATGACGGTACACCAACAAGCTATTAAAACTTTTATGACCAAAGACTCCCAAAAGGCGCTTCTTTGGACTAAGCAACTTTTTTACGACAAGTCCAATGAGGCAGATTCACTCTTAGCTCACAAACTGCGCCACAAAACCCGAGCCAAAAACATAGACAAAATTAACTCCCCCGGAGGGACCACATACTCTACCCCCGATCAAATTGCCTCCGTCTTTGCCGCATACTTCACAAACCTCTATGACCATAGGTCTAACTCCAGACATAACCTAAACCACCCAATCGACCCTCAAGCCATAGAATCCTATCTCGGAAATATCCCTCTCCCAGCGCTGTCGGAAGACACGAGACAAAAGCTCGTTATACCCATCACGCCGGAGGAAATTGCACTCGTTATTAAGTCACTTAAACCTCACAAATGTCCAGGACCGGATGGATTTACCGGCCAATATTACAAATCGTTCCCGGACACCCTCCTACCCCACCTAACCACACTGTACAATTCGCTTCTCCAAGGGGACGCGTTACCGGATGATATGTTGAGGTCCAACATCACCCTAATTCCGAAGCCGAACAAATCACTCTCTGACCCGGGCCATTACCGACCAATATCCCTCCTTAACGTGGATATTAAAATCTTTACCAAACTCCTAGCTAATCGCATCTAACACTCCCTACCTAAATTAATCCATTCCGACCAAGTGGGCTTCATCCCCTCTAGACAGGCCAGTGATAACACCAGGCGCATTCTAGATCTCATTTGGGTGGCAACACACAGAAGGACCCCGACCCTCCTGCTTTCCATGGATGCCGAGAAGGCGTTTGATCGCCTCCTCTGGCCCTTCCTCTTTGCCACCCTCAGAAAATTCAACATCCCCGACCCTATCATCCCGGCCCTGAAGTCCCTCTACAACACTCCTACGGCCCACTCTCCTTATACCCAACTCCAGACCTACTTCAATCAGAATTCACAACGGCACTAGGCAGGGATGCCCTCTCTCTCCGCTCCTCTTCGCCCTTTCTTTAGAACCCCTTTTACAGAAGATACGAGACACCCCTCTAATTACTGGCCTTAAGGTGAGACAAACCGAATATAAAATAGCGGCTTATGCCGACGATATCCTCCTCACACTCACGAACCCAACCCAATCCATCCCTCCCCTACTGACATTCTTGGAAGAATACGCGGCCCTTTCAGGCTACAAATTGAACCTAGACAAAACGGAGACACTCCCCATAGGGATCCCAGACGGCGATCTAGACATCCTCCGCCACTCACACCCATTTAAATATAACGAAACCAGTCTCCCGTACCTCGGCATCCACCTACCGGCCAACCCCGATTCCACATATACACTAAACTACCCCCCCCCCCCTAATTCGACAAGCCCATATAGACCTCCACACCTGGAACTCCATGCCAATCTCGTGGATGGGTAGGATAGCTTCCATTAAAATGAATTTGCTCCCCAGATTCTTATACCTATTCCAAACCTTACCCGTCCCGATCTCCCGGAAAGACTTCAAGACACTTCAAACAAAAATTGACAACTTCATATGGTCTAACAAACGACCCAGAATAAAAAGGACCACTATGTATAAAACCACGAAAACTGGGGGACTGGGACTACCCAATCTCTTAAGTTATTTCCAGGCTGCACAGATATCACAAATACAACAACTACACGCCTCCCCAGGTCTTAAACTGTGGGTGGACCTCGAGCACGACCTTCTGGGTGGGGACCACCCCTCGCTACTCCTTTGGGTCCCCAAACAATCCAGACCTGACACCCCACAAACGTCCCCTGCCCTTTGCACCTCGTTACAGCTGTGGGACAAAATCATACTAAAATCCCGCCTGGTCAATTCCCCATCTCCCCTAACCCCACTCTTGAGAAATAAACAGTTCCCTCCCGGGATGACCCCCCGAGACTGCGCACATTTTGAGGACAATGAACTCTACCGCTTCTACCACTTCTTCCGATCCAATCAAATGCTCCACTTTCCAGACTTACCCAGGCATACACCTCTAAACACCTCGGACCACTTTAGGTTTCTCCAAATACGTAGCTTCCTACAGAACCCCCAACACTCCTCCACGGCGACCGCCGCCCTGACCCAATTCGAACGGGAATGCGTACACACCCCAGTACGCAAAGGCCAAATCTCCTCCATTTATTCCCGACTTAACTCCTCCTCCCCAGCAGATGCACTAGCTTACACCAAAGCATGGGAAAGAGACATCGGCCCCCACAACGACCCATCGGATTGGTCGGATATATGGGAAGCGACAGCATCCCTTACCATCTGCGTTAACCATAGGGAACAGGCGTACAAAACGCTTCTCCGATGGTATCTAACACCCCTGCGAATGAAACAAATGAAATGCTCGACCACTGACGATTGTTGGAAAGGATGTGGGTCACAAGGTACCTATATCCACGCCTGGGGGCACTGCCCCCACATATCGCAAATCTGGTCAAAAGTAGCAGACCTCACCTCAGCTCTCCTACACACAGAGATCCCTCTAGACCCATGGATCTGGCTACTGTCTTAACCCCACGCCCCCCTGTTCAGGGCACAAAACAAACTGCTCGCCAAAATAGCCTTGGCCACGAGGCGCACAATAGCCGAACAATGGGGCAACAAAAACATACCCACCTTAGACACTGTACTCAAAAAAACAGAAGAAGCCAGAGAGATGGACAAGCTCTCAGCCCTACTCCATGACACAACCCACCACCACAACAAAATCTGGGACCCCTGGGTCATATATAGGCTGACTCACCCCTGCCCATAACCCAACACCGTGACATCCCCCACACACACCTCCCCACCACTGGACCCACACCTCCCACATAAAGCCCCCAGACCATGGATAACCGACACAGCACACTGGCACGAGCGGCCCACAACCTGCCAGACATAGCCTAACTCCTACCAACATCGCGAGGGCCCAGCTCCATAGAGAATAAAAGGATACCACCTGAACTACGGATAAGCACTCACTTCCCCTCCCCCACCCTCCACAGGCCCTACCCACCTCAATAACCCCCTGGACACACACCACGTGACTACCTAACGCTGACGAAACTGAAACTCCTCTAACTTAACCACCCAATAACCCAGACTAATGGGAATACAAAAGCCGACTGTTCGCAACACTTTGTACTTGAAATTATGCTATTCCAGCTAATGAGACCTTATCTCTGATATATTAAATGTTAACCTACTGTACTAAATGGATCGCATATGTACCCCACCCCTCTTTTACATTCTGTACCCCTCGCTTACGATCAAACGACTTAAAATACTGAAAATAAAGAATTTATAAAAAAAAATTAAGATTTAGATATTTGATGAAATGCAGTTATTTTTGAGTTTACTGAAAGAAATATTGAGAAATACATATTCAGAATCCAGATAAACTCCTGTCCAAATGTGTTTTACACCCATAGAATGTAAGCTCGATTGAGCAGGGTCCTCTTCAACCTATTGTTCCTGTAAGTTTATTTGTAATTGCCCTACATCCCCCCTCTCATAATATTGTAAAGCGCTACGGAGTCTGTTAGCGCTATATAAATGGCAATAATAATAAAAGATAAAACAATATTAGTTATTGACCTAAGATTTTTTTTTTCTCTAGAGTACATCCAATAAGTCATATTTTCTTAATTATTTTAAGGTTATTCTCTAAACTCTGTATTTTAATGAATTAAATCTGAATAGAAAAACTAAAAATAGCCAGTTGTGTATATGACTAACTTGAAGAATGTTTCCAAGATCAGTTATTTTTTTTTAAATTCAATTTAGTTTGCATAAATTTGAATTTAGTGGATAACCCTGTTTCCTATGACTTGTAACTGTAATGAGGAGTTCCGGACTATAAATATGGCTTCAATATGTTTTAGCACAATCACATAAAATAATTGTCTACTAAAGTGAAGCTATGTCCTCAAAACACACCAATGTCCAAAGTTTTGGAACATAATTAAAGGGACACTATAGGCATCAAGTCTACTTTATCTTAATGAAGCAGTTTTGGTGTATAACTCATACCCCTGTTGTCTCACTGCTCAATGGTCTTCCATTTAGAAGTTAAAACATATTTGTTTGTTTTTGCAGCCCTAGCCACACCTCCCCTCACCGTGACTGGCACAGCCTGCATGAAAACAAAATGGTTTCATTTTCAATCAGATGTAACTTACTTTAAACATTTTAATCTCCTGCTCTGTAAATTGAGCTTTAATTACATACATGAGGATCCTGCAGGATATATATAGCTATTAACAGAGCTGGAGATAAGAAATGTGAAATTAAACATAATTTGCAATAAAGGAAGTGTAAATATTGGATCTCTCTTTACAGGTTTAGGAAGGCTGTGCAAGTGCAAGTGTTTAGGAAGGCTGTGCAAGTCACATGCAGGGAGGTGTGACTAGGGCTTCATAAACACAGTGATTTAACTCATAAATATCAGAGAATTGAGCACTGAGACTGCAGGGGCATAATCTATACACCAAAACTGCTTCATTAAGCTAAAGTTGTTTTGGTGACTTTAGTGTCCCTTTAATATTGGAGATAATTGAAACAACACAGGAATAAAGAATGCACAGTTATAATTCTTCAAACATGGCTGCTTAAATTTTTTTTTTTCCTCTTCCTTTTTAAATCTCATAACTTTATTCAGGTAACAGGAGGATACAACAAATACAGCTAGCTGAAATGCTGCTGTCTACTGACTGAACAGTATAAACTTTATTCACACATATAAACTAGATTTATACATTAGTTGTTGCATATATTCTAACAATTAGGAAGTGTATAAATCTTGGATTGTTGGTGTGTCTTGAGTACTGTCACAATACTATACTTTAAAACGCAGTGCTTAGGATAACAACTACCACCTAAATAGAACAGATGTATTACCAAACCTTGGAGTGGGTGGGCTTAAAGTACAAAAGAGAGAAACGTGTGGGCATGATGGAGTGACATGGAGCACCCTGTATGCCTTTAAGAATGCGAACAGTGATTGAATTACTGAAAATCAGGCGGCGCTCATTACTTGCCCAATCGACGAGTTCCTCCCGCATGGTAACATCACATCGCCATGCCAACCGGGCAAGTAGCACCACAAGAACTGGGCTTGTTACCTCTGAAATATACTCTACTTAAACTTAATTTGTATGTTAAAATATTTCTATTAAAATTGGCCTACTGTTCGTGAAGAGGGCAGAAGATAAGGTGAAACGAGTGCTCTATTTATGGACTTGCATGTAGTGTTTGGTTTTCCCGTTAAATTTTTTTGTTCTTATTTTTATCCTTATTTTTTTTTTTTTTTACACAAGTGACAAATATTGCTATTCAATTACCAGAGATAAGCTTATCTGTTACAATGGAATTCAGACTATTTTATAACCGAATATAGTCCTTAAACTACAAATTGTTCTTTTTAGGTATTTTTACAATTGTACAATGTGCAAATGTAGCATTTTCTATGTGTAAATTTGTATCAAGCCTAAAGTTTGATATACAATAATATCCTTTTTTTCTTTTTCTTTTCAGAGACACTTGGTAAAATATTAATTCAAATAATTCTGCTATAGCTGTAATCTACAATTTATATCTGCAATCGGAAGATGTGCATACAGAATTATCGTGGTTAATCCTCAGGTTGCATATATTAACTGTGTAGTTTTGAATATGCAGCTAGGCAAAAAGAGGTATTTGAAGAAATTGGAACTTATCCTAAATTTGGAGTAAAGTTAGCATTTTTTTGTATGTGAGGGTCTACGTAATCGCCAATACACATCAGGAAATCTTATGCCAGCACTGAAAAGCTTGATATAACAGATTATTATGGAAGAATGGATCAGAAAAGAATGTGAGTAACCTGGAATATTGCCAGTGACAGTTAAATTGGATGCTCAGAAATTTCCATGTTTTAACAGTACAAGAGAGAGTGGAATTACAATGAATACTACCCGGTAAGTCCATCTAGGGTGTATCAAGTAAGTTAGTGAGATCGATTTTTGGTATCATGACCCAAGATCTAGTCCAAAGCATGGCGGTATCTTGCTGCCAAATTATACATATGAGGAATATTAAGACCTAAATTGATTTTAGATTGTTATAATTGTATCAATACAACCCTCATCCTCTTTCCATATTGTAAGAATGTGTTAAAGAGATGATGTATTATATGCACATCAAGTTTCAAAAGCAACAATGTAAGATTTATAATGGACATTCCACATGAACAAGGACACCACAAGATGGTAAAGCAGTAAACTGCTGCTATACTATCCCTTGCTATCCTTGTTCACTTGGAAGACCATCTCTCTACTTGGGGGGTGGAAAACACCTGTTGTGCATTTATGCATTAAGCCTGGTTAAGGATCTGCACCATGGTGGTTTCAATTAAAGCCCTAAAGAGAGCCATCTTTATTTTTTAATGTATTGTCCTATGATGGTATTTTTTCTGTTTGTTCCATATAGGACATTGTAATCACTCTGCTGGTACTTTGAAATAAAAGTACATGTTGTTGCTGCATTTACTTAAAGGGGTATACACACTTTTGTCTCACAATGTAATTATTCTGCTGCTATTTTGAAAGGAAAGATTGCTGCTGCAACTACTTCATAGGGCATACACACCTTTTGATTTCTGCTTATTTATTATACATGGCATACTTTATTTTCCTAGTGGCATAAATTCAAAGAATAAGAAAATAAAATAGTAGGTCTGGATGACCCAATCCATGTGAGATTCAATCAAGAATAAGGACAATATTTCAGTCCAATAAGATGGTGAGTCTTGGAGAATGTGAGGTTTCAAATGTTGGCCAAATCAAAAAGTGTTGTTTTGCTTCTTTAGGAGAGTCCCAAAAGTATAATAAAGTAAATTTAAATTATTATTCTATCAGAACCTCCCAAAGAGGAAAGCATTTGCTTTGTTTGGCTGTGAAAAGTTGAATGAACTGATCTTGATATTTATATTAAAGTATTTTCCAATAGGCCTGAAAAATGGTAATTTTTTTTGCAAGATTTAGTACCTTGAATATGACATGTCGTGGTCGCGAGGTGGAGTTGGTCAGTTTATCAGGACATAACCAGTGAGCTCTTTCAATGAGAAGCCGTTGTTCAGTGTAAAAAGAGCATATGAGATTCAAAAATAATCTAGTAGGTTCAGCAAATGGCAGGTAGAGGTTGAAAGTTCTGTAAATCTGCTGACCCATGAACCTAAGGTAAGTAGATATTCCAATCTCCTGTTGTCAAAAATGCAGTGGTCCCACACCCACATTCAATATAGTGGGAAATTGTGCTGGGAACTATACGGATGAAGGCAGCTATCCTTGCTGTCCACTGTTTATGTGGTTTTCCAGTTCGGCAGACCACATAGCTCCTAGCGATGGTTGCTGCCCTCTTTTATGATGCGACACCTGCATGAAGACTTTGACTTCACTGACATGGATTTGTGTCACATTCAACGCTCACTCACCTTTTTGTGGTGTGGTTATTGTAACAATGCCCACAACATATAAATAGGAATATTTCTGAGTGTCCTATGCCCTGTTATATTTCATTCTTAATGTTTTCTGATATTCTGTGTTTTTGACCTGGCTTTCATAATGACTATTCTGACTTCTGGTGTTATGGACAAAATACTTGAATGGATAAAATGTCTATTTACTAATTTATTCTATGTATTTGTGTTCACTGTGTAAAACTGGCTAGAGTAAAAGCTTCCCTTTCCCCCCTCTGTGTGCTCAGTAACTATTTCCTCTGTAAATTCCTCCCATCCTGCTACCCCCCTCCCATCGAGCAAGCCTCGTGTAACAAATTCCTGTGTTAAAAGAACAGCTTCATTTACTAACTCCTCCCCCACTTCCTTTGTGCAACTAAAAGCTCTAAAGAAACATGCCACGTGTAGTAAAATGGAGCTGGAATGGGGCTGGGATACAAAGAAATGTAATGTGATGATGCTGGGGTCACACCCAGTAGGGTGAGTTTAGACAAGACCCCTTCGACTGTTAACCAATTGATGAATGTATACTTTATGTTAACTGTGACTCTGTACATGATGTATTTCTGCTTTAAAAGGGAATCGCACACCCTGGAATAAAGGCCATTCTGAAGTCCTTCATAAACCTGCAATGTGTCCGGTGTGATTTACTTCTAGAAGACATGCGCACAATCAATTTAGAAAGGAGTAGATAGACAAATAATCAAACAGTGTGTTCGATCTAAATCACTGGTACCCATAACCTTGCTCTGTTTATGTGATTATTCAGTTTCCGGTATACCTTGATTTTGACTTCGAAAAAATCACAAAGAAGGCTCAGCGCTGATATATCAACAAGGAGTACAATGTAATAACGTATAGGCAGCACACCTGTAAGGATGGGGGAACCCCTCTAATCCCCTCAGAATAGGTATTGCGTGTGGGTGGTACAATCCCCACCTAGGGATTCTTGGTGCTTCCCATGTGTAAGAGATTGGTCCCAATTACACATGGGAAGCTGGGACGGATTAAGGGCACACTGGGCCTGGTGCTGACAATTATGATGTGCCTAATTACGGAATCTTATCGACCAAAAACACTAAAACAGTCATACCTCCCAAGCGTCATGTATCTGATGGAGATGGTGCTGGAGGGAAACTCATAGGATGCAGCTATAAGAAAACACATAGGAGATAAAAAGAGGGGGGGGGAGGGCTGCGCTAGAGAGTAATAATACAGTATAAACCAGACCAAATGGTCACAATCCGATAGTAACGGTAAGCGTAAGTCTCTAGTAACGCTTACCGTTACTATCGGATTGTGACCATTTGGTCTGGTTTATACTGTATTATTACTCTCTAGCGCAGCCCTTCCCCCCCCTCTTTTTATCTCCAGTCTGTTTTATTAGGGTTTTGTGGGATTCCCTAATTAGGGTTGCAGCTTTTTCTGTTATTTAGCGCAGACTCTTCTCTCTGTTTTTATAAGAAAACACATACTCTATGCTAATCTCTCTCTAATTTATGCTTTTATCTTTCAAGTAAACCATAACCCTTAACAGCAGTGTCCAGTAAAGCAGGAAGTCAATGGGCAGGGTAAAAGGGTGGGCCACTGATGCGAATCACGTGACCAGACCTGCCAAAAGAGGAGAACATGCCCAAAAAGGGGGCATGTCTGTCCAACAAATTTGAAGGACAGCCTGGCATGAATGCATGTCAGGCTGCCCGCCAATCATGCAGGCTGTCCAACTAAGGGCATACTATGCAGGCAGCACCCTGAGCTTGACATAAATGCGTCTAATGATGCGCTCACTCCATGCTTTCTAAGGACTGTCCCCTAGCACTCGCTGAACCACTTGTGAGAAAGATAAAAGGTGTATGTAGTGAGTGTAGAAGAATGGGGACATGCCACAGTGTTAGAGACCAACGTCTGCATTACCTAAACTAATTTTGTCAGCCAGTCCACACAAGTTTTGTTCCCATACATCCCTCTTAAGCTTCCAAACTTAAAGGGACACTATAGTCACCAGAACAACTACAGCTTATTGTATTTGTTCTGGTAAGTAGAATCATTCCATTCAGGCCTTTTGCAGTAAACACTCTTTTTTCAGAGAAAATAACTCCACTGGCCACTCCTTAGATGGCTGCTAGAGGTTCTTCCTGGGGCAGTACTGCCTAGTATGCATGAGGCATGCAGACACTGAACTTTCCTCATAGAGATGCATTTATTCAATTTATCTTTATGACGAGATGCTGATTGGCCAGGGCTATGTCTTGTGCTGGCTCTGCCCCTGATCTGCCTAGTTGACAGTCTCAGCCAATCCTATTGGAAGTATTGTAATTTGCTCAGACCACCACTTCTGATGATGTCAGCAGACAGTTCAGAGACAGAGCCATCAGCTGCAGACTTGAATACAAGTTATATTTTACTATACTTAGGGAGGCAAGAAGGGGCCAGGGTGGTGGTTTTAACATAATAGGGTCAGAAATACATGATTGTGTTCCTGACCCTATAGTGCTACTTTAAGCAAGAGTATGTGAAGAGTTGTTAGGGTTGCCACCTTTCTTGGAAAAAAATACCAGCCTTAATCATTTGTATAATCACAAGGAGTGACATCAGAGAAAATTCTGTAAAATCACCAACAGTTTGATTCTGCTGTATAGATGGATTGCTCACAGTGTCTGTCTCGCAAGTCACCCAGTGTCTCAGTGTCCCTATGTATCACAGTGTCAGTGTCCCCATGTCGCCTAGTCTCCCAGTGTCTGTGTCCCCATTTCTCCCAGTGTCTCAGTGTGTCCCCATGTCACTAGGATACTGGGGACACTGAGACCTGGGGACACTGGGAGACATGGGGACACTGAGACATTTAGGGAAACTGGGAGAAATGGGGACACAGACACTGGGTGACATGGGGACATTGAAACATTTGGGGACACTAAGACACTAGAGACATGGGAACACAGACACTGGGAGACTAAGGGACACTGGCTGGGAGACAGACACTTGGGGACACTGGGAGACATGGGGACACTGGGACATATAGGGACACTGGGATGACATGGGGGTCACTAGGGACACAGACACTGGGAGACATGGGGACACTGAAACAGTTGGGGACACTAAGACACTAGGGACACAGAGACATGGGAACACAGACACTGGGAGACTAGGGGACACTGGGAGACTAGGGGACACTGGGAGACTAGAGGACACTGGGAGACTAGAGGACACTGGCTGGGAGACACACTTGGGGACACTGGGAGACATGGGGACAGTTGTGGACATAGCCATGGGGACACTGGGACATAGAGGGACACTGGGACACATGGGGACACTGGGCACACAGAGACATGGGACACGGACACTGAGACACTAGTGACACTGGATGGGGGGCATGCGGACACTGGGAGAAACAGCATCCCCATGTGTCTCAGCATCCCCATGTGTCTCAGTGTTCCCAGATCTCCCAGTGTCTGTGTCCCCTAGTGTCTCAGTGTCCCCAGGTGTCCCTTAGTGTCTCAGTGTCCCCATGAGTCCCTCATGCCTTTCCTCCCATCCCTCACTTACCTGAGCTGTAGAGCTGCTGTCTGGACTCTGTGCTGTGTTGCTGCTCCCCACTGATCAGTGAGTAGTAGAGAGAGGCAGGGATATGCATAGACATGTAATATCTAGACGCCGCATTGACCGCTACTTCCTATTGGCGCTGATGAGCCGCGGGGCCCTCATCTCGGATTGGTCACAGTGTGATCTGCAGCATAGACATATATAGAATATATGTCTATGATCTGCAGAGCAAGGTCCTCAAAGTAAACATGGCTAGTCTTAAAATCCACCCGGAGGGTGTAACGATCCAGTAGCATGACGTTTAATCCTGGGATATTAAATAAAATTAACGGACATTTGCTGCTTTAAGACCTCTGTGGTTATTTACGTTATCGACTAAGTTTACTCAATACATTGAAATTATTTGATACAACGAGGAGACCCTTGAAACAAGGGGATCCCAAAAAGTAGCTCTGAACACACAGAAAAAAACATATGTAGTACCAGATAATGAGAGGAGAAAGGGCTAATAACCCAAAAGGATATATAAGGTATCCCAACTAACGTAAGGCAGACAAGAGATCCTATAAAAAATAAATAAAAAGAGCGCCCGACGCGCGTTTCAGTGTGAATACACGCCGTCGTCAGGAGCAATTACATGTGCATGTCCCACTGAGCCGGTTAAGTACCTGTTCAATCAGGGAGATAATCCCTCCAGCTGATCCAACGTGTTGAAGGGGGTGGGTAAATGACATGAAGTCACCACGCCCCCTTGCCGCGTCATTGCTTATGGTGTGTGACCATTAGAGTATAACGAAGTCAATCACTGCAGGGGGAGGGTGCACAGTCGGACACACCTCCCTTCAACATCGCGGCTAGCGTGAGGTTGATTGACAGATTACGAAATCAACCATCATGCCTGCTGCCAGTATCTAAAACATAGAATAGAAGTCCCTAGGGTGATAGGAAAATTAGGGGTTAAGAACTTTAACCCCATCATATCACATATCCTCTGTACAGCAATAAGAATACCCTCTGCTGTCAGAACACCGTGAATACTGCTTCCTGGACATTTAAACTTAGGATGGTGTGAAGCCAGACCAATCTAAGGCTTCCACCATCCAAAGGTCACTCTATGTGAATGTTCATATAACAATATAGAGGAGGGATTTATACATAATTAATCCTCTAGTGTTTACTGACGCCAATTGGTTGCTAAATTCTAAGCTAAATACACTTTAAAGAGTGAGACAGAAAATAATTTTCAGTATAACGGTGTCCTTCTGCAGAGTAAAATAGAGTACAGAGAAAAACCACCATTTAGGGTTTAGGTGAAACTATTAGTATTGTGGTCTTTGATAATAGCAACCATTTATATCAGCCATATAATCAGGTCAGAACTGGTTGGGATCTATGCAACAATTTAATAAAAAACAAAAAAACTTTAATTATTTACATATAAACATATTTACCTACAGCGATTAAAATAAGGTGGAACAGGTAGGTATATATATATTCTGTTGATGGAAATAGGTCTATAGAAATGATGAAAACTAAAAACCTTTGTTTAATCCCTGTGGTGGGAGTGTTTTCAATTTATATATCCAGTAAGATTCTCTTTGCTTTAACTTACGGTCCCAATCCCCTTTGCATTGGGTTTGGGTTATGAGTTCTATGCCCATAAAGCGTATCCTACTGGATGAATTGGCATGATGTGCTTTAAGATGCCTTGAGATGGGAGTTTCCAGTTTCCTTCTGACTGAATTTACATGTTCTCTAATACGGAACTTTAAAGGACGGAAAGTCTTTCTGACATACTTAATTCCGCAGGAACATATCAAAAGGTAAATTACTTCCATTGTGGGACAGTTGAAGAAGGACTGTACAGAATGAAAGTCCTGGTTCAAACTGTCAGAGAAAGTCCTAGTTTCCTTTGGCTACATATTGGCAGGCCCTACAGTGGCCACACCTCTATGTGCCTTTAGGTAGGTACAGTTTGGGAGAACTACTGGTGGGTCAAAATGACTGGGTACCAGTAGGTCTTTAAAGTTCTTCCCTCTTCGTGCCGTAACAGAGGGGAATGGTAAAATCACTGACTTGATATGAACATCTGATGTCAGGATTGGCCAGTATCTGCCAAGGATTGACAACATTGTATGCCAACCTGCGCCATACGTCCCAATACATCGAATCTGATGGCTTGGGAGTAAAGTTTTATCCTGAAGGAGGTTCACTCTATCCATATTCAGTGCCCTAGAGTATGCCCTTTTAAGCACTCTTTTGGGGTACCCTTTGTCTTTGAAGGATTTCCGTAGGCTGCCAGCCTTTATTTTGAAATCTTCAAGGGTTGAGCAGTTTCTGCGCAACTGCATGTATTGCCCAATCGAGATACCTGCTTTAGAGGGGTAAGGATGGTAACTGTCCCAATTAAGAAAGCTATTCGTAGCTGTTTTTTTACGGTACAATGTTGTAGATATTCGACCATCCTCTTGTAGTGACAGGGTAATGTCTAGAAAGTTTAGATGTTTACCCCCAACCTCGCTGGTAAAATGTAGATTTAGTTCATTTTAATTCAACAGCTGGACAAACTCGTTAAAGTCATCTACTGAACCCAGCCACACTATGAGCACATCATCGATGTAACATTTCCAACAATATATTTGTGTCAAATATTGGATCAAACGCTTATCAATTTGGAGGTTATTTTCCCATGTGCCCAAGTACAGGTTTGCCACTTTAAGTTATAAATCATCATTTAACACTATCAAACTCTAACTAACATTCAACATGACATGCTGATACAACACCCTAACAAACAGGTGTCCTATTATCCCACCAAATAAGGTTTGGATAAATATTTCAGCACCATTCACAAACAACCACACCACTAATACTAGAATGACACGGTTCCACACTCACTACTGCCAAATTATAAATTATGTTTATTTATATGGTACACTTCTTTTTGCCCTCTTTATTACAGGCTACTGCATTGACGGTTCCGGCAACCCACGATGTTATTAACTATGTTTATTACTAATTATGTGTTATCTAACCATTATGGCAATATTGCCCCACCAACAAAAATCATTTAGTTATTTGATCATTCAAATTGAGCAAACTTACCTACTTCCTAAACTCTTCTTCATCCATTTTCAAATATCTCCTACCTATTATATGTAAACTGTGGTTGTCAAAAAAAACCTTCTCTTTGCCTGATCTTTGGTTGAAAAGATATGACCTGATTTGAATTCCAATGTTTATAGGTTACTAGAACTCTGAGTATTGTGATGTCATTGTGACATCACAGGGAGCATGACTACTTCATGTCTTATGCTAATATAACAAACTGAAGCTATGTTTGTACAACTTTCCCCACCTCATAGATGTATTATTAAGTTTTGAAATATTCATCATGGCTAACATGACAAAATTGTATTCCCAACCATAAATTATGTGTATATCTAGACAGCAGCACACAACGCAATTATTTGGCGGTACAATCTTGTTTTGTTATGAATGCTGGTATCTGTTTCTGTTTGAAAGTTATGTCCAAGATATGGCTTAAACACTAAGGCCACCAAGGTTACGTCATCTCAATGCAGTGTCCCTGGCCTTTTAAAACATTGCAGTTTTTCTAGAAACTGCATTGTTTACATTAAAGTCCACTTCTAGTGGATGGCATACTGAGGCTACTAGAGGTGCTTGTGCTAAACCAGGGATGTCGAGCATGTGGCCCCCCAGATGTTGCTGAACTACAACTCCCATGATTCCCTGGCTATCTGTTTCATTGAAAGAATCATGGGAGTTGTAGTTCAGCAACATCTGGGGGGCCGCATGTTCGACATCCCTGTGCTAAACTGATCAAGTAAAGCTCCGTCCCCATCTGAAAGTTTGAATATGCTGCATATTTACATTAGGTCCCCAATGCTTCTTTATGAGGAGCATTAGCATAGGAGTGAGCGCTTGGATTTTTACATTTTATTTTATATAAGAAGAATATTTATTAAAAGAAAGAAAGTGCAACAATAGTGGAGAGACCAACTGATCAATCCACTAGAGTTGTAAATGGTTGAAGGGTAAATAGGGCATAACCCAAAAGCAACAGTAACATAAGAAAAAACTGAAATGGGTGAAAGAGAATCAATGCACCCATAATCAGAATTTTACCCCAGAGAGAGTTAGCTCCGTTAGCAAATTGCACAAATTGCCAGTAATGGAGCTTGAGATTGAACTTAATAATAGAAATTAAAAGCCTTTATTAATCCCTCTTGAGGGAAAGAAACGAACACCACAAAAAAATAATAATAAATGAGTAAATAAACAATGTGTATAAGTATATGTACAGTGATAAATGTGTAAATCGTCTAGTCCCACCTAGGATACTGGTATGTGTAGTCCTAGGAGACTACCGTAGTAAAGTAAGTACTGGCCGGTCCCTAAAACAAGGCTCCGTTGCAGACCGTGAGCCGAGTATGCAGTGAATGTATGTGGCCATTCACTATTCTGAACAGCTGAAAAAAGCTGTTCTATAGCAGCTCATAGGCGGATAAAAATTCCCCCGGTCTAATTCTACGAGGTGTGGCTGGACAGAGCCTGTTACAAAAGTTAAATAGGAACAAAAATGTAACAAAAAATATAATGGTATCAACCCAGGAACGATACAAACTAGGCTGGTAATTTACAGTTGCAAAGGGTGTATAGGTAAATAGAGGGGGTAGCGTACGCCCAACTTAGTGGTCAAGTGGGTAAGTAACACTGACTCCCCAGTTCATAATATTCCCGATGACCTTCCAATAGCACCCTGGACTGTCATACACGCCAAATAGGCTAATACCCTGGTTAGTTAGTTGCAGAGGGTGCACAGGAATATATGGGGGCAGTGTACGCCAAATTTAATTAAAAAATTGGTAAGTAACCCTGCCTCCCCAATTAATAATATTCCGAATGGCCTTCCCAGAGCAACCTGGGCTCCCAGAGAGTAAAAAACGGAGAGTGAACGGCAGGTGAAAATATAAGTATCTCGAAATTATAAGCCTAGACCTCTCTTAGTATCCTCATTTTCTGGAGCCCCAGTGGTATTGAAATCCTCCCAGCTCCCACTGAATATACACACGAACACCCTTCGTGGGTTAGATGTCCAGGGTACACGTCCCAGGTATCCCCAAAACAAATGAGTGTAAGTGATTACCAGGGGAACTGAGGGTTAATACGACAGGGTTGTATGTACGGCAAATAAGCCGTGAGACAGCAAAGTATCTGAAGTATAGAGTAGAGTAGCCCTTAGATTAAACCTGGATTGAAACTAAGTGGCAGCGGCACCGTGTGAACGGGACGTGCTACGTAGAGAGTATTTTCCTAGATAAGACAGCACTTAGAAACTTAGGTAATTAACCAAAATACGGTAAACTTGTTGAAGAATGCTTTTAAATAAACAAATTGCTATCCTGAAATAGGACACATTGTAGATAGTACTCGTGAGTTGATTAGCTATCCTGAATAAAGCGGTATAGTTAATTACGCTAGAAAGCTAAATGCTCAGGACTTACTTGTCAAGAGCTGAGCTCTTGACAAAGGCGCATGCTGCGCCGAAACGCGCGTTGAGCGTTAACCGACAAACCTTGTCCTACTTAGGATAACTATTTAGCTTACGAGCGTCATTTTCAGTATGTCCTAGTTAGGAAAGTATTTAACTTATGAGCAATTCTCTTTTGGTCCTACCTAGGATAGCCAGCCAGCTTTGTGTTCTATCGAGGAAAGTTCTGAGCACTTAGCATTATGTCTTACTTAAGCAAACCATTTAACGTAAGAGCAGTTCTTCTTTGTCCTATTTAGGATAGATAGTCAGCTGCATGTTCTATCCAAGTAAGTCCTGAGCATTTAGCTTTCTAGCGTAATTAACTATACCGCTTTATTCAGGATAGCTAATCAACTCACGAGTACTATCTACAATGTGTCCTATTTCAGGATAGCAAGTTTGTTTATTTAAAAGCATTCTTCAACAAGTTTACCGTATTTTGGTTAATTACCTAAGTTTCTAAGTGCTGTCTTATCTAGGAAAATACTCTCTACGTAGCACGTCCCGTTCACACGGTGCCGCTGCCACTTAGTTTCAATCCAGGTTTAATCTAAGGGCTACTCTACTCTATACTTCAGATACTTTGCTGTCTCACGGCTTATTTGCCGTACATACAACCCTGTCGTATTAACCCTCAGTTCCCCTGGTAATCACTTACACTCATTTGTTTTGGGGATACCTGGGACGTGTACCCTGGACATCTAACCCACGAAGGGTGTTCGTGTGTATATTCAGTGGGAGCTGGGAGGATTTCAATACCACTGGGGCTCCAGAAAATGAGGATACTAAGAGAGGTCTAGGCTTATAATTTCGAGATACTTATATTTTCACCTGCCGTTCACTCTCCGTTTTTTACTCTCTGGGAGTCCAGGTTGCACTGGGAAGGTCATTCAGAATATTATTAATTGGGGAGGCAGGGTTACTTACCAATTTTTTTATTAAATTTGGCGTACACTGCCCCCATATATTCCTGTGCACCCTCTGCAACTAACTAACCAGGGTATTAGCCTATTTGGCGTGTATGACAGTCCAGGGTGCTATTGGAAGGTCATCGGGAATATTATGAACTGGGGAGTCAGTGTTACTTACCCACTTGACCACTAAGTTGGGCGTACGCTACCCCCTCTATTTCCCTATACACCCTTTGCAACTGTAAATTACCAGCCTAGTTTGTATCGTTCCTGGGTTGATACCATTATATTTTTTGTTACATTTTTGTTCCTATTTAACTTTTGTAACAGGCTCTGTCCAGCCACACCTCGTAGAATTAGACCGGGTGAATTTTTATCCGCCTATGAGCTGCTATAGAACAGCTTTTTTCAGCTGTTCAGAATAGTGAATGGCCACATACATTCACTGCATACTCGGCTCACGGTCTGCAACGGAGCCTTGTTTTAGGGACCGGCCAGTACTTACTTTACTACGGTAGTCTCCTAGGACTACACATACCAGTATCCTAGGTGGGACTAGACGATTTACACATTTATCACTGTACATATACTTATACACATTGTTTATTTACTCATTTATTATTATTTTTTTGTGGTGTTCGTTTCTTTCCCTCAAGAGGGATTAATAAAGGCTTTTAATTTCTATTATTAAGTTCAATCTCAAGCTCCATTACTGGCAATTTGTGCAATTTGCTAACGGAGCTAACTCTCTCTGGGGTAAAATTCTGATTATGGGTGCATTGATTCTCTTTCACCCATTTCAGTTTTTTCTTATATTTATTAAAAGAACACTACAAACACCATAACCACTACAGGCTTCTGTGTTGGATATGGTGCCAGGACCGTCCTGGCATCCTCCCAGTATAATTTGTCATACTCTTTTAGAGCTGCAAGCTCCACACAGTGCACTGTAGTGGTGATGGTGTTTGCAGTATTAATTTTTTAACTTGACTGGAGGCCAAGCTTAGGCTGATCAGAACTTTATAGCTTAAAATATGGTAAAACCATTTATTACCATTAATGCTCTTCCCATGCAGTACACACATACAGCACTGCATGTATACACTCTATTCCAGGGATAGGCAACTTTTGTCAGTCCAGATGTTATGGACTACATCTCCCCTAATGATTTGCCAGCGTTGTGGCTGTAAGAGTATTATGGAAGATGTAGTCCACAACATCTGGAGTGCAGAAAGTTGTGTACCCCTGCTGTATTCCATACAAATTAAATGTAAAATTTCAGCATGAACTAGTTGTGTCCTTGTGTTTTTTAGACCTCAGGTGACATGTAATAAGACTTAGCAGCCAGTCATCAGTGGTTTTATGTGTGAGTGAAATTACGGTAACACGATGTGACTTGGGTTGAAATGAAAGTCTGAATTTAGGCTAACATGAAGCTGGAACGGCACACTCGTATAATCTGCAAATCTATTCACTTTTCGGTTTGCATTATGTTTTTGTTGAGCAGTTCAGCAAAATTAACAGCCTGGCAGTTAAGAATATAGCTTAGGTAAGAGTCATCAAACTCACATGACATTAGAGCAAAAGGCAGTGGCAGAATTACCGCTGGAGCAGCGGGATAATTACCGCATGGCCTTGACATTTAGGACCACCTGATTGGCATCTCTGATCAGGGACCTGGTTGGGAGCCATGACCCTTTAATAGTGGCTAAAATATGTCAATTATGGCATGTATGTGCACGTTCTTGTGTAAAACTGCGTGTGTTTGTCAATTTGTGTATATGCATGTATGTGTCAGTGTATGTATCTCTGTGTAATGTGTGGCAGTGTATATGTGCACACACTACTGCATTCAAACTCGCTAATATTATATACAAACGCATCTCTGCATTGAAATGCCAACACTACATACAAATACACCACTATATTCAAATTGCAACAACATATACAAACACACAACTGCATTTAAATACTAACACTGTACACATATCCATACAATTACACACACATAAAACTTTGCTTACATTCAAACACACACTGCTCACAAAAACTGGATGGGCAAATGGTAGATCCCCCCAACTGGCAAAGCATCATGAGAGTTATATGCCAAAGTTCAGCAAAACGCACAGAGTTGGTGGACACAGACATTTGGACCACGCTATCTTGATGATATTGTGATACACGTTTAACCTATTCTAATTTAAATGCAATGAATGTGTTAATATACTGAAATATGTGGTGTCTAGCACCATTACATTGCATTTGGTTTTAATAGTGGCATTTCTATAGCCCTTGTCTGGAGGATGTAAATTATATGAAAACTGAATTAATTATATATAAGGCTCTTTCTCATTCTGTGCTTGTGAGTGCAATATTGAAACTTCTAAATTTAGTAGCTGTTCATAATATTAAACTATGTTGTTTTGTATTTCTTAGCATTGGCTGTATCTCTATATTTTTTTGTCTTGTATCTACATTGTAAATAGGACTAAAGGAAAGGTCCTTAGACAAACCATCCAACTAATTCTGAGTATATGTATGTGCTTTTCTCATTGTGTATGAGGGTAGTTATGTTTAAAGCAGGGCCTGCCGTAGGCCTTTAGGCGCTCTGTGCGAAAAATCTTCACAGCCCCACTCCCTGGTCACATACAGTGTGTGTAATGTTTGTAAAGGGGGCTTTTTAAATTAAAATTATTATTTTTTAAAAATTTTCATTCCCCCTTATTACCTTGCAGGGAGGGGGGCATGCTGAACTGTGGTGGTCCTGTGTGCTGGGAATCTGGTCTACACCACCTTTGTGTGTGATATTTGTTAAGGGTGTATTGACTGTTTGTGAAATATATGTGTGTATTGACTGTTATATTTGTGATGTGTATTTAATTCAGGTCAAGAAATAAAAATGCACGTAGGCTCATGTGTGAATGAAGATGTGTATTTTTGCAGTGTTACAAGCACACAGTCCCACAGTCAGATACACACAGTTATACACATATACTGTCAAATATTACCACATGTACACAGTCCCTGGCACATAGTCACTCACACCGTTACAGGCAGTCAGTCCCCCACACACACAGACAGGGACACAAACAGTTACAGACAGTCAGGCACACACGCACTCTCACACACACACAGTCATAGGCAGAGAGTCACACATACACACAGTTAAAGGCAGCCTTACACAGTAACAGGCAGACACACAGACAGTCACACACATGATCACAGGCAGAGGCAGACAGTCACACACACACACACACACACAGTCACAGGCAGACATTAACACACAGTTACAGACACACAAAGTAACAGGCAGCCAATCACACACAATTACAAACACACAAACTCTCTCACTTACAGACATTATGAGCTTGGAGGTGGGAGCAAGGGCATTGGGTCCCTGGTGTGTAGTTGTTGGGGAAGCAGAAATAATTTAGATTATTTATTCACCAAAACTAGAATAATCCTCAACTTTACAGCTAGATGGGGGTTTCATATTTGTAATTTTAATGACCAGAAACAAACGCGAAAGAAGTAGAGTGAGGAATGGATACAAAAAGTCAGAAAACTAATCCGCTGCAGACAAAATTTCGGATTAAGAACTGCCCATGTCCATGGCAGTAGATGCCACGGTACCTCGAACCGAGTGGTCACCCAAAGGAACTGTCCACGTCTGTGAGATGAAGAATCCATTTGACCCATCAAGCCACCGTGGGAATCAAAACTGGTTTAAAAGGATGTACATAAAAGATCAAGAGTGGACCATGGGGGGAAGAATGCAACAATGAAGTCGACGAGATGTCTCTCTCAGACAAGAGTTTTGTGAACTACAAGAAGACAAGAAGTTGTGAAATACACACCATCAAACAATAAGGAAAAGGATTCACTTAGGAAAGCTCTTATATCAAACACTCTGCAAAACAAACCAGTCAGAAGATTAAGGCTAATTTTGTTGAAAACTGATGCAAAGATGGCAGGAAGTTGACCGGCTATCCTTCCAGAAATTAAAGAGAATACAAAAATATAGTGAAGTCACTGAATGTTCCTAGAGACACTGTTGGAAGAATAGTTCACAAGTTCAAAGTTGAAGGAACAGTGGTTACATTGCCTGGACCGGGCAGAAAAAAGGAAGCTATCAGTATCAATGGCTGCAAGCAGATTTCTGAGAATGCAATTTGTTAAAAACCCTCAAGTAGTGATGTCGCGAACATAAAATTTTCGGTTCGCGAACAGCGAACGCAAACTTCCGCAAATGTTTGCGAACCGGGCGAACCGCCATAGACTTCAATGGGCAGGCAAATTTTCTGGCCACAATAGTGATGGAAAAGTTGTTTCAAGGGGACTAACACCTGGACTGTGGCATGCCGGAGGGGGATCCATGGCAAAACTCCCACGGAAAATTACACAGTTGATGCAGAGTCTGGTTTTAATCCATAAAGGGCATAAATCACCTAACATTCCTAAATCACAATGGATATGTATTGACACCTGACATATGACATATTGACACCTTGACATATGGATTGACACCTGTCCTCAGAGACCCTGATACACACTGACACAGAGCAGAATAGGGACTGTTCCCCCTACATAGGGTCACTTGGCAGATATGGATTGACACCTGTCCTCAGGGACCCTGATACACACTGACACAGAGCAGAATAGGGACTGTTCCCCCTACATAGGGTCACTTGGCAGATATGGATTGACACCTGTCCTCAGGGACCGTGATACACACTGACACAGAGCAGAATAGGGACTGTTCCCCCTACATAGGGTCACTTGGCAGATATGGATTGACACCTGTCCTCAGGGACCCTGATACACACTGACACAGAGCAGAATAGGGACGGTTCCCCCTACATAGGGTCACTTGGCAGATATGGATTGACACCTATCCTAAGGATCCCTGATACACACTGACACAGAGCAGAATAGGGACTGTTCCCCCTACATAAGGTCACTAGGCAGATATGGATTGACACCTGTCCTCAGAGACCCTGATACACACTGACACAGAGCAGAATAGGGACTACATAGGGTCACTTGGCAGATATGTATTGACACCTGTCCTCAGAGACCCTGATACACACTGACAGAGCAGAATAAGGACTGTTCCCCCTACATAGGGTCACTTGGCAGATATGGATTGACACCTGTCCTCAGGGACCCTGATACACACTGAAACAGAGCAGAATAGGGACTGTTCCTCCTACATAGGGTCACTTGGCAGATATGAATTGACACCTGTCCTCAGAGATCCTGATACACACTGACACAGAGCAGAATAGGGAATATTCACTAAATGCCAAACATTGTTATACAGGGGAATATTCAGTAAATAAGGATAAGGGGGGACCTACTGTCCTCCCTCCAAGCCCCCACCCCTGCGCAGTGGGTGGGGGCCATAAATCACAGTGGGCGGGGGTGGGGGACCTACTGTCCTCCTGCCTGCCCCCACCTGTGAGCGGTGGGTGGGGGCCATAAAAATAATGAGGGGGGGGGGAACCTACTGTATGATGTTGTATTGATCAGGTAGTGTAAGGGTTACGCCCGCTTCACAGTGACAGATCAAACTCCCCGTTTAACGCACCGCAAACAACCGCAAACAGTCCATTTGCACAACCGCAAACTCCCCATTTGCACAAGGTTGGATACCAAGCTAGCCATGTCCGTTCCTTGTCCTCACTGATGTCATTGAAGGTCTCTTCCTCCACCCAGCCACGTACAACACCAAGGGTCCCCGAAAGGTGACAACAAGCCCCCGGGATGCCTGCTGTGTTTGGTCTTCCTCCTCTGACTCCTCTTCTTCAGACACCTCTCTCTGCGTTGCCTCTCTCTGCGTTATTATAATGTGTGTTAAGTAGTACTATTCTTATCAGTTTAATCGTTGTTACCAGTAGAGGACTATTTCCTTGTTTCGCCAAACCCTTTCAAAGATGGAATATGCGGTATGAGTGAAAGAAACGAGGAAATGTGGTCAGGTGGTGGTGCCAGCCCCACCGAGGGCTTGTACCCATGTATGCTAATAAACTGAAAAAAGAAAAAATCTCCCAAGAAGGAGATCTAAAACTGGCATAGGAAAAGGTTAGACAACTATAATAAAGTGATACCTACAAATCCTAGTGAGCATAGGTGTATAATAGAGGGAGAAAGGGAAAGCAGAGTAATGCTTCATAATACCGTGGTTAGTACCCTTTGTTAAAGTAAATTGAGTAATGGACAAAAGTCTTTATTGTATAATTTATAAATAACAAAGGGATACTATACTCATTCCCCTATAGTGGTTAATTGTGTACTAATGGTAATACTATTACCTATTATATAATACCGGAGTGATGCTGTCATAAAAAGTGTCAATAAGGTGATATAAAGTTAAATGTATCACAGACACACAGCCACCCTTTCTCTTAGCTAGTTTCCAGAAATGCTGGATAGGTAGAAGGGCTATAAAGACTCAGAGAGGTCTAAGAAGAATCCTCTAAACTAGCCCTAATCTCCTTAAACACCTTCAAGGGTGTTCTAAGCTATAGCTCAATTTAAAAGTTTAGATGACTGCCTGATTTCTCATAACACTGTGCAAGACAGAGTGGGTCTAAGTGCCCATAGTGCAGTAAAGTGTCCCTAGTGAAGTGAAAAAGAGAATAACGAACTGGCGCCCAAGAGATTAACGAGCTGGCGCCCTATCAGGGGACGTGTGTATGGCATCGATTTTAGGAACCGGTAGATGGAAAAAGATGCTTGGTCGGTCCTCCTACTTCAAATTTGGGGCACTGCGCGTGCAATCTAATGTGCCACCAGATAGGAGTGGTGTGTTAAGCACAGGGGAGGGCTGGCAGCCTTAGGCCTGGGGGAAGAAACCAGTCAAGTGGTCCATTGCACCACCAAATCAGTTCACCATCCATGCCCACCTTTTCCTGGTTTTATAACGGATATTGATGTTATGCTAATCAAGTAGCTCTTTGCCATACTTGCTCCTTCACGGCTCTGACTTTCAATGTTGTCAGAGCGCAGGCTGAGAATCTCTGCGCCTGTGCTCTGACTCACTATCTGAGCGCCGGAACCACGAGGGAGAGGATATGATCTGACTGCACCTACTGCTGGTGCGCACCAGTGGACCACCAGCGAATCGTTTAAATTGAATATGCTGGTGTACCCAACTTGTGAGCTGTGTTGGCCGCCGGGTGCCTCTGTTGTCATGGCACCCTGCGTGACCGCACAGCTTGCACACCCCAACGGCTGGCCCTGCTGACACACACTGACGTTACTACTTAGACATCCCTCAATATTAATACAGACATCAGAATAAACACCAATAAACTGTGGAAACAGAGCTGATCCCCCCAAAATTTATAAAGGTTTGCTTAGAGGATTTATTGTAAGATGAAATCATGCCTCCTCCTCTCTCTCTCCCATGCGCTGCTCTGTAGGTTGGGAGGAAGTGAAGAGTAATCACATTCTCCCAGCACAGCGCCACCTGTGGCTGCATGGGGAACAGCTGTTTAATGTAATGCTTGCAGGACGGCCAGCTGCCGCAGAATCTCTTTGTTCCCGTCTCTGCAAAGGGCTCCAGGCACTGCTTGTTTTGAGTGTGAGCCACTGTAAATTAGGGGCAGAGGGCACTTGCACTGCGGTAAAGACGGGGCAGGAGGAGAGTGCAGTGCAATTAGTGCACTCCCCTCCTGTGGGTCACCAGTAGACTGGTGCACCTGCCCAGGATCAGAGCCGGTGCAAGGATTTTTGCCGGCCTAGACAAAATAAAAATTTGCCGCCCCCCCCCCCATGTGACATCACAATGCCCCACCCATATCATCTGCCATATGAACTAACACCAGTGCTGCACACAGTGTGTTTACATTAAAAAGCCTGCAGGGGCCAGCTATAGACACCAGAACCACTTCATTAAGCTATAGTGTCCCTTTAATGTGAGGTAAACTATAGATTAGTGTCACTAATAATATACTAGATTGCCTACTTACAACCAGATGAGGATGATGATGGGCTGCAGTTTGGCTCCACTGGTCTGGTGTAGAACAGGATCTCTGGAGGCTGTTTGCAACTGTGGTCACAAAATTCAATGTTCTGGGAGAATTGGAAGCAGCTCCAGTTTTTGGGGGCTCCTTACACAGCTCAAGGTCTGGGCCCCAGGGCCTGACGGTGAGTATGCCCATAAGGCCCACTCATAAGTCCACTTATATGTTCCACCCACCCATGAGTTCGCTCACAGGGAGTGGAGTGTGTAGGGGATGTGTTATGTGTTATTGTAGAGGATCTAATATGTGTGCTTATGGTATGTAGTGTATAGGGATACCAGTTTGTGCAGGTGATGCAGTGTGTTTGTGTGTATAAGAAATGTATTATGTGTTTCTGGTTGTGTGTAAGGGATGCATTGTGTGAATCTGTGTTTGTATGCAAAAGGGATGCAAGGTGTGTGTCTGTATGTGTGTGCATTGAGTAAGAGATGCATTGTGTTTCTGTGTGTATGTAAGAAAAGCAGTGTGTGTGTTTGCATGTGTGTGTAAGGGTTTGCATTGTGTGTTTCTGTGTATGTGTGCAAAGGATGCATTGTCTTTGTGTGTAAGGGTTGCATTGTGAGTGTGTGTAATGGATGCATTGTGTGTGTGTGTGTGTGTGTGTGTGTGTGTAATGGATGCATTGTGTGTTTCTCTGTGTGTAAGAGAAGCATGTTGTGTTTCTGTGTACGTATAGGGATGCATTGTGTGTTTCTGTGTATGTATAGGTATGCATTATGTGTTTCTGTGTATGTATAGGGATGCATTGTGTGTGTATGTGCGCGTAGTGTGAAAGAGCTCCCTGTCTTGCCCCCTGTCCTATAGAGCTGTCCCTTCTGTCCCTTAGAGCTCTCCCCTGCCCCTTAGTGGTCTCTCCTCTCCCCCACCCTCCCCTAGCGGTCTCTTCTCACACTCACCCACCCTCCCTGTGCTCTTCTCATCCCCCCCCTCCACCCTCCCTGTGTTCTTATCACTCCCCCCCATGTGTTCTCCTCACCACCCCTGTGCTCTTATCATCCACCCTCCCTGTGTTCTCACTCCCCCCTCCAAGTGTTCTCCTCACCCCCGTGTTCTTCTTACTCCCCCCCCTGTGTTCTTCTTACTCCCCCCTCGACTCCCTGTGCTCTTCTCATCCCCCTCCACCCTCCCTGTGTTCTTCTCACTCCCCCTCCATGTGTTCTCCTCACCATCCCTATGCTCTTCTCATCCCCCCTCCACCCTCCCTGTGTTCTTCTCACTCCCCCCCTCCAAGTGTTCTCCTCACCCCCCTGTGTTCTTCTTACTCCCCCCTCCACCCTCCCTGTGTTCTTCTCACTCCTCCCTCTTTGTGTTCTGCTCACCCCCCCTGTGTTCTTCTTACCCCCTCCTCCCTGTGTTCTTCTTACTTCCCACCCTTGTTTTTCTTACTCCCCCCTTGTTCTTCTTACTCCCCCACCTGTTCTTCTTACCCCCTTCTTATTACTCCCCCTTCTTCTTACCCACTTCTTCTTATTGCTCCCCCCTTCTTCTTACCACCTCTTCTTCTTCTTACTCCCCCCTTCTTCTTCTTAACCCTCCTACTTCTTCTTACTCCCCCTTCTTCTTCTTACCCCATCTTCTTCTTCTTACTCCCCCTTCTTCTTCTTACCCTATCTTCTTCTTCTTACCCCCCTTCTTCTTACTCCACCTTCTTCTTCTTACTACTCCCTCTTGTTCTTACTCCCCCTTCTTCTTACTACTCCCTCTTCTTCTTACTCACCCTTCTTCTTACTCCCCCCTCTTCTTCTTACCCCCCTTCTTCTTACTCACCCCTCTTTTTCTTACTCACTCCTTCTTCTTACCCCCCTCTTTTTCTTACCCCCCTCTTTTTCTTGTCTCCCATCCTTCTTACTCCCCCCCCTCTTCTTACTCTCCCCCTCCCCTCTTCTTACTCCCCCCTCTTCTTACTCACCCCCCTTACTCCCCCTCCTCTTATCCCCCCTCCCCTCTTACTCCCCCTCCTCTTCTTATTCCCTCCCTCCCCTCTTCTTATTCCCCCTCCCCTCTTCTTACTCCCCCCTCCCTTCTTCTTACCCCCTCCCCTGTAGCGTGCCCGGCCAGACTGACAGGAAGATGCACACTCAGTGTGCACTTCCTGTCAGTCCGGCCGGTTACAGGAAACAGAAACTGTGCGGGGAACAGGAGTTTCTGTTTCCTGTAACCGGCCGGACTGACAGGAAGTGCACACTGAGTGTGCACATTCCTATCACTCCGGCCGGCCACCGCGGACCGGAGAGGAGCTCGGCCACGCTACAGGGGAGGGGAGAAGCAACTGCAGCCGCCTGAGGCTCTTTACAGAGCGCTCAGGCGGCTGCAGCATTAGTGAAAATACAAATATATTGTCTGAGCGTGTTACCCAAAAAGATACCAAGTCGCTCTAAAACACCCGTGTGGTAACCTCTCTATCCACACTAAAATTCAGGGTAAAAGATGATGGTATAAAAACAGATGGAATAACTGTAAAGATAAAATAGTAGACGAGCACCTAGTGCGATATCATACAGTATGGAAATAATAAGACATAAAATCTATAATTCAGTACTCACAAGGAGAGAGCCAGAAAGTATGGCTCAATCTGGACACCTGTGGGATAATCAGAAGGGATCCCACTCCCTTTAGATGTGCAGATGATTCTTTGTTGGTTCCAGAAGAAATGCCCACACCAAATAGTAATAGGGGACTAAACTTATTTTAATAAACAAACAAAATAACAATAAAATGCAAATATTAAAAGCAAGACTAAAGCTTGCAAAAGCCCACTATATAGTGGTAAAGTAAATAAGTCCTCTATGGGATAAAAACAAATGCAAGACGCGTTTCACCTAAGTCCTAGGCTTCTTCAGTTGCTGATGTTACCTTCTGTTGGTGTTCTTTTATGTCCATTTGTATCAGATTCACAGATTCACCTGACAGATTCACCTGTTCCGTGTTCGCGCGATGTTTCTATTTCCGGTCGCATGATAAAGACGTATTTCCGGTTCGCGGTCACTGCTGGAACGCATATGCGTTCCACTAATGCAAACAAACTTTATTGTCCTTATTGTCTGTCATTGCGAACAGTTTGTTTAAATACCAGATTGTACACCCGGTCACATATAAAATGTAATGAAAAGATAGGAGATGTTATACAAAGGCAGAGTCTCATTGAAATATAATAGGAAAAAGTAATAAGTGAGGCATAAATATCGGAGGAAATATGTACATGGTGATGAATAGGAATTAGTCCATAAGAACTGGAGTATTGTATTTTTAAAAATTGCAGGGTATCTAAAAGACATCCACAGCGTATATATAAAAAAAAAAAAAAGGGGGTGGTATATATAGTAGAAAATGTATGAAAAATATATACTACATATTTAAAAATGGATATAAAGAGTATATATATATATATACAGGGAGTGCAGAATTATTAGGCAAATGAGTATTTTGACCACATCATCCTCTTTATGCATGGCCTCCTTGTTCACCTGATCTGAACCCCATTGAGAACCTGTGGTCCATCATCAAATGTGAGATTTACAAGGAGGGAAAACAGTACACCTCTCTGAACAGTGTCTGGGAGGCTGTGGTTGCTGCTGCACGCAATGTTGATGGTGAACAGATCAAAACACTGACAGAATCCATGGATGGCAGGCTTTTGAGTGTCCTTGCAAAGAAAGGTGGCTATATTGGTCACTGATTTGTTTTTGTTTTGTTTTTAAATGTCAGAAATGTATATTTGTGAATGTTGAGATGTTATATTGGTTTCACTGGTAAAAATAAATAATTGAAATGGGTATATATTTGTTTTTTGTTAAGTTGCCTAATAATTATGCACAGTAATAGTCACCTGCACACACAGATATCCCCCTAAAATAGCTATAACTAAAAACAAACTAAAAACTACTTCCAAAACTATTCAGCTTTGATATTAATGAGTTTTTTGGGTTCATTGAGAACATGGTTGTTGTTCAATAATAAAATTAATCCTCAAAAATACAACTTGCCTAATAATTCTGCACTCCCTGTATATATAAAGAACATATAGAAAATTTATAAAATATGGCGTACGACTTCTAAAATTGATAGCCAACACCATGCATACACTTCATATACAAGGAATATTAATAAATTAAGTGCAATTGTTGTGTTAAAAGAAATTACATATTTCAAAATCTAAATTAAGACCATTAGGTGTAAGAGTATTAAAATAAAAATTAAACTTAATTTCTTCTTTCCCTAGCTTCTTAATATAATCACCTCCCCTCCAATCTTTTTGGACTGATTTAATTGCACAGAAGAATAGACCTGTGGGGTCTTGGTTATGGCCGATTTTGAAATGTTGGGAGACAGAATGTGTTTCTAGGCCTTTTTTGATGTTTCGAACGTGTTCAGCAATTCTTACATTTAAAGGCCGTATAGTTCTTCCGATGTAGAGAAGATTGCAGGGGCATTTTAGGACATAAATTCCTTTAGAGTAACAGGTAAGGTGGTCTCTTATTTTATATGGTTGTCCTATTAATTCGCCTATGTCTACAAGATGTCTTTTTTTGTTTTTTGTAGCTCTACATGGTAGACAATCTTCACAGCCATAAAAACCTATAAGATTATCATTAAAGTGCTTAGGTTTTGTTGTTTCTAAGTTACTCTTAACTAAAATATTCTTTAAATTACTGGTACCTCTGTATATTATCTTTGGTCTTGATGGTAAAATATCTTTAATTATAGGGTCATCTCTTAAAATGTGCCAATGTTTGTTTATGGCTCTTTGAATTTTTTTCGTACTTATATTTACTAATGAATGGGATTTTGTTGTGATTTCGAGACATGTTCTTAGGTTTATATTTTAAAAGTTGATTCCTTTCCAAGAGTCTGACTTCTTCCATATTTTTCTTTAAGTCTCCTTCATCGTAACCTTTCTCTATGAATTGGTTCATTATGTGTTCAGCTTGTTTGACATATTCTTCTTCTTCTTTACAATTTCTCCTTATTCTTTTTTTTTTTTTCAATTTGAATTTTGGTTTTATTTGTCTGGAGTGTTTACCCGGTGTTTTGTAACCTCCGAATGTTTCCCAGTCTACCTGCCTTCCCCCCTTTCAGTTTTGTGTCTGTCTCTCCTCCTCCTGTCGCCCTTTAAGTTCGACGAGATATGCTCTCCACTTTTCTCCGGCCTGGTTAAGTGTGCTTCCTGCGCCCTATGTATTTGTCTGCCATCAATTCATATTTCCAGTTGAGAGATGTCTGTGATATCAGTGCTTCTCTAGTGGGTGTCTGTGTTTTTTCCATGCTCTTGCTATTATGGTCACAGCTGCTACAAGTAGGTGGAATACTAATTTCTCTTCTACCTTGCTCAGTGTCTTAGGTATCATGAATATTATGCCTTGTTCTATGTTTATAGGCCATGGTCTACCCAACAGCTCCGTCGCCACCTTTTCCACCTCATTCCAAAATGGGCTTATGCCCTCACAGGACCACCATATGTGGCTCATTGAGCCTTCCCTCCCTCTGCATCTCCAGCATACAATGGTCATACCCTTGTACATCGTCGCTAGTTTTTCTGGCACCAAGTACCACCGGTATTGCAATTTTCGTATCATCTCTATGTGGGTTGTGCATAGCGTGTTTCCCTTGTGTATGGTGAATGCCCTTTGCCATGTCTCCTTCCCAATGTTGTGCCCCAATTCTGTGTGCCACGCTGTTTGGAAGTTCATGACCTCCTCTGTGGCTGGCGTTAGTAAGAAGGTATACATCCTAGCCAATGCTTTCTTGGGCGGTCTACCCGAAAGGCATAGTGTTTCAATGCTGTTTGTGTGCGGCGTGTCTTGTCGCTCTATTGTCATATCTGCTAGTAGCGACTTCATTTGCAGGTATGTAAACAGTGCTCTGTTGGGTATGCCATATAGTGTTTGCAGTTCAGGGAAGGGCAGCAGTTTGTTTTCCTTATATAAATCTTTAACCATGGTGCACCCCCGTTCTTCCCACTGTTTCGTATCTAGATTTGGGATTCCTACTTTGAGGCATGCCAGTGGCGTTCCCTGCCTTATTACTCGTTGGCCTGTCTCTCTGCCCCTGGTTTCGTCCCAGTGTTTAAGAGTCAGACTAGTGGTCGGTAAGGGGTTAAGGTGTTGTGGGCGCATGGCCTTCGGGAGCCAAAATAGGTTCCTCAGGTTCTGTCTATTTATCCAATGGGCCTCTATTTCGGTCCACTGTGGAGTTTCCCCCTCTGCTGTAGCGGCCTTGACTGTCGCTAACTGTGCTGCTTTGTAGTAATCTTTAATGCTCGGGAGACTGAGCCCCCCTCTTTGAATTGGTTGTTGTAGTATGCTGGCAGCCACTCTTGGTTGTTTGTTGGCCCACACGAATCGGGTTATTAATCTTTGTAGGGCTGCTAAGTGTGTGTTTGGCAGTGCTATAGGTAGGGTTCATAACAGGTACTGGAATTTTGGTAACAGCATCATTTTCACCGCTGCCATTCTTCCCACCCATGATAGGTATTTCCCTTCCCATGACCTGAGTGTGTTGGCTATACTCTTCGCGAGTGCGGTGTAGTTTTTGTCCAGTAAATTGTTGAGGTTTGGTGGTATTTTGATGCCTAGGAACGTTAAGTGGTCTGTCCTCCAGTCTAGTGGAAAGGATGTTTTGAGTCTCTCTATTATGACTGTTGGTATCCCTATGCCCATGGCCTGTGTCTTGTTGACATTTAGTTTATAATAGGATTGTTTCCCGTATTCTGTGATAGTTGCCATTAGGTTTGGAAGCGATATGTGTGGCTGCGTCAGGGTTAGTAGTACATCATCCGCAAATAGGTTCGCTTTATATTCCCTGTCGCCTATCTTTACTCCGTGGATTGCTGTGTTTTGTCTTATGGCCGCTGCCAGCGGTTCTAGGGCTAACACATACAGTAGCGGTGATAGGGGACACCCCTGCCTTGATCCATTCGTAATCTTAAGCGGGTCTGAGGCGAATCCCGCGTTTAATACCCTTGCCGTGGGTGAGTTGTACAGTGCCTTGACCGCCGAGAGGAAGCCCTCCGGCACTCCAAATTTGAGGAGGACCTTTTCTAAGAATTCCCAACTTAGGCGGTCAAAAGCTTTCTCTGCGTCCAACGATACCAGCAAGGCTCCCATATTCTTACGTTGGGCACTTTGGACGATATCTAGTACTTTCCTGGTATTGTCCCCTCCCTGCCTGTTCTTTATAAAGCTTCCTGGTCGGTGTGTATTATGTGCGGTAATATCTTACTGAGGCGTGTTGCGTATATTTTAGCGTACAGCTTAGCGTCCGTGTTCAACAGGGATATAGGGCGGAAATTCTGTGGGCAAGTGGGGGATTTCCCTGGTTTCGGGAGGGTGATTATGTGTGCTAATAGGGTTTCGGTGGGTAATTTTTGTGCCTGCGTGGCTTCATTAAATGCTTTAACCAAATATGGCGTTAAGGTTTCTTGACATTTTTTGTAGTAACCATTTGCGAAGCCATCTGGCCCCGGGGATTTCCCTAGTGGTAGGTTAAGGATAGCTTCTTTTACCTCTCTGTGCGTTATGGGGGCGGTGAGTTCCTGTTTTTGCATCTGCGTAAGGGTTGGTAGGTTGACCGTGTCTAAGTAAGCCTGTATAGTGTGAGGGTTTGGTTGGTGCGTTTGTTTATCCTTGGCCAAATTGTATAGGGACGTGTAGTACGTAGCGAAGACGTTGCTGATATCCTTGGGCGCTGTGACTTTATGTCCTGCTTCCGTGTAAAGGTGTGCTATTTTTTGATTCGTTTGTCTGGCCTTGAGGTGTTGGGCCACCAGTCTGCCCGCCCTATTGCCCTGTGAATAGTGAGTTGCTTTGAGTCTATGTAGTTGGTGTCCCATTTTTTCTAGGGCCTGTTTGTGTATATCTTGGGTAATTTTAAGTATTTGTGTTTTGAGCCCCTGTGTGGGCTTTCTTTGATTTTGGGTCGTTAGGCTCTGCAGTTCCGTTAGCCAGTCCCTCATTTGTGTTTGCGCCTGCCTCTTTAGTTGTGCTGCTCTCTGTATCATCATTCCCCTAACTACTGATTTGTGTGCTTGCCATATTGTGTTATACGGCATGTGTTCTGTGTCATTCTCAGCAAAGTAATGCTCAAGTTCCTTTTGTACTGTGTTTGTGAATGTAGGGTCTGTGAGCAGGGAGACGTTTAGCCTCCACGGGCTCCTATGTTTGGATTCATATATGTCGGCTAAGGTTGCTACCACTGGGGCGTGATCCGACCAGGTGATTTGTTCTATGTTACAGCTCTTAACCTGTTCTAGGTGTTGTCCTGTTATTAGTATGCCATCAATTCTAGAATATGAATTATGTGCGGTGGAGAAGAATGTGTATCCTCTCTCCCCGACATGTGTTGCTCTCCATATGTCATAGTAGTGGTGCTCATTCAACAGTTTGCCTATGGCCTTGCATTGTCTCTTTAGTGGTCTCAGTCGCGCTGAGTACTGAGGAGGTGTCCATATTTGCATCTAACACATGATTGAAATCCCCGCATATCATTCCTATTCCCTTCTGTGCTGTCTCTAGTTTCTTAAATACATGGTGGAGAAAGTTTCTCTGGTCCGTGTTAGGGGCATACACGTTTGTAATGGTATATTCAACGTCATTGAAGGTCCCTCCCACTATGACATATCTCCCCTCTTTATCTATGTCAAGATATGAGAGGGTAAACGCTATGTCTTTACTGATGAGAATGGATGCTCCCTTGGATTTGCTAGTGTTAGTGGCATGATATTGATGTGGGTAGTCACGTGTGAGCAGGGGTGCATGTGCATTGGTCTTGAAATGCGTTTCCTGGAGACATAAAACGTCAGGCTTGTGTTTAGTCAGGTCTCGGCGCAGTAGGCCCCGTTTGGACGGGTGATTGAGTCCCTTGGTGTTATGGGTGTATATTTTCATGGGGGGTCGTCTCTCTTGGGTGTGGGTGGTAGTGTCGCTAGTGCTATTTTGGTTTGGAGCGCCTCCCTTCCCAGCAGCATCGATCTAGGTGGCGTCTCCCTGTTATGAGCACGTCGTGTGTGTATTTTCCCAAGCATGCAGTACGCTTCAATTCCTCCGGCTTGCGGAGTTAGTATAACCTTATTGTGTGTACATTGTGATTCACATAAAAACAACATAATAAAATAAACATTCCAACAATTAATTAAACAAAAAGCCGAACGTGTGGCTTGGCGCCAGCGATAGGCGCAACGGGGTAGGAAGCTTCTCGCTTCCATGCCTGTACAGCTCGGTCTTGGCCGTGTCTTTCAATTACTTATCGTCTCTCTAGTCTGATGTCATCCCCCTCTTTTTTTCTCTTTTTTTTTGTGATTTATTGATTTATTTATTTTCTCTCACTTTCTTTTTCTTCTCCTTCTCTCCCCCTTTTCCCGCCTCGTCTATCCTCCCTAATACTTTGGTAGGTATCTTTTTTGGTTATATTATCTGCCCCAGAGTCTCTTATGGTAGTACTTGCGGATTATGTGTGCTTCCTTGATCCGTTTGCGGGGATCCTCTTCCACTCTGGGATGGGTCGGTCTCGGTTAACAGCGGCGGGTCGCGGCTTCGGCGGTGGTAGACCCCATTCTGCGAGGATCTTTGCTCCAGCCTCCGGTGTAGCATTTGTAAGCCAGGGGTGTGGTGACAGCTAGCCCGATTTATATAGCTGTTCGTATCTACTGGCTTAAAATAATTCCTAGTAAAAATAATGGATTATTTTATATAGATATTTAAATCTAAAAAATAAATATCTGTGTTGCTTACATTGCTGGTCAATTTAATGCCCCAATCATTGTTGTTCAGAAACTTGAGGAAATGTGTCAATTCACAACTATCACCTGTCCAGATGAAGAATATATAATCTATATACCTGCGGTAGGACACCAAGTTCGCAATCCAGCCATGACCACTGGAGATAAAATGCTCTTCCCAGTATGCCATGAAAAGGTTGGCATAGCTGTGGGCGAACTTGGTGCCCATCGTATTACCGCAGATCTGTAGGTAAAATTGGTCTTGGAACCAAAAAAATTATTGGTTAAAATGAGTAAAATTCCTTCTAAAATGAACACTATTTGTTCTTTCTTAAAAGATGATTTCTCAAAAAAATATTTCGCTGCTTCAAGTCCTTTCTTATGGGGGATAATACTATATAGTGAACTGACGTCACATGTGACTAAAAAGTATCCTTCCTGCCATTCAGTCTGCTCTAATATTTGAAGCATATGTATATTGTCTTTGAGGTAGTATAAATTCTTCACCACTAGTGGCTGCAGCATAACATCTATATATTCTGATATCCGGGTGGATACCGAATCTATGCCTGATATTATTGGCCTACCTGGTGGGTTATATTGGTCTTTATGTACCTTAGGTAGGTGGTAGAACACGGGTATTTTAGGGTGGGCAATAGATAAATATTTAGCTTCCTTTTCATTTATAATTTCTAATTCTTTTCCTCTTAAAATGTATTCCTCAAATTTTTTCTGTATCTCTCCCATAGGATTAGATGATAGTTGCTGATACGTCAGCGGATCCAAAAGATTTTTTTCTGCTTCTTTTATGTAGTTGTCTTTGTTGAAAATAACAATTCCTCCCCCCTTATCAGCTGGTTTAATGACGATATCTTTGTCCTTCCCCATCTCTTTTACTATTTTTTGTTCCCTTCAGGATAAATTCTGCTGATAACTGTTAGTTTTTTTGATCTTATTTACCTCCTTCATAACTACAATTTCAAAAGGCTTAATTTGGTCAGAAATCATATGTTTAGGGAAGAAGGTGGACTTTTCTTTGAGATCTGAGTGTAGGACCGGCATTAGGACCGGCCCGCCGTGGCCGGTCTTAAAAGAATTTGGGTCGGCCTGGGGGGCAATTGCCTCCCTGCCCCCAGCCCAGCCCGCTCCTGTCCTTGACATACACCTGACTGTGGGCAGATGAGCGGGAACTGCTCAAGGCGAGAGACGGAGTGGCGGATGGTTGAGAGGGGGCAAGGAGGACAGCAGTGGTTGATGTGGCTGAAGATGCTGGACCAGGAGGAGGATGGCGGCTTTGAGTTTGTGTGCTGCTTGTACTCATGTGTTGATCCCATAGGCGTTTGTGATGTGCAATCATGTGCCTACGCAGAGCAGTTGTACCTAGGTGGGTGTTGGACTTCCCACTTCTTTTGGCACAGGTTGCAAATGGCATCGCTGTTGTCAGAGGAGAGGCAGACTGTCACGTCTAAACATTTGTTATGAAGGAACACAACTGCAGATTTCTTATAGTTTGAATATTTATTATAAAAAGTAAAAGGTATTGACTTTAATTCCAATTTACAGGTACTGTAGCTTTAAGTAGTAAACGATAACTGAAGTCCACAATTATAGGCACTGTAGCTTTAAGTAGTAAACGATAACTGAAGTCCACAATTATAGGCACTGTAGCTTTAAGTAGTAAACGATAACTGAAGTCCACAATTATAGGCACTGTAGCTTTAAGTAGTAAACGATAACTGAAGTCCACAATTATAGGCACTGTAGCTTTAAGTAGTAAACGATAACTGAAGTCCACAATTATAGGCACTGTAGCTTTAAGTAGTAAACGGTAGTAATTAGCAGACACTGAATCAGAAAGAGTCTTTTAGTAGTATTAATGAATTAGGTGATAAGAAGTTACAATAGCTGTTCCATAGACTTTAACTGAAGCAAGACAGATGCAGCTAACTGAGATAAAGTATGAGTTGAAGTTAGCTGTAACGGGTTTGTTTTATCGAAGGACTTTGGAGACAGGAAATAACAGCTTTGAGATGCAACGCTTATCACAGAGGTTTTACTTAGCTTCCGGCACATAGAACACTGGTTCCCGAGATCTCCTCAGAGGCGGTTATCCTGAATGGAGAGAGTTCAGCTTTAGTCGTGGATGAGGAGAGGTGAAGGGAACTTGAAGTCTTCCAGTCCGGTCCGGTAACAGAGGGCTTTCACAACGATGTTGTAGCCGGTTCGTGAGTACGGAACGTAGTTCAATAATCCAGCGTCGATCAGCTGGTGCGGTCGGATTAAATAAGGAGACCGTGTCATAAAGAGGTGTGGCTAAGCTCCGTGGAACCAGGAAGTAAGAGGATACCATAGTTAAGGCATGACAGTACCCCCTCCTTAATGAGCAACCTCTGGGTGCTATTGACTTGGTTTAGAAGGGTAACGCTTGTGAAATTTGGAAATCAATTTGTCAGCATGAACGACAGAGGAGTCTTCCCATGTATCTTCATCAATTCCATATCCTTTCCATCTGATGAGGTATTGTAAAGAGCCACGATGGATCCTTGAATCCAGTATACCTTGAATTTCGTATTCTTCTTCACCCTGGACCAATATGGGATCAGTTGAAGTAGTGACATTTCTTTGGAAAGGGTCAGGATGATGAGGCTTTAGCAAGGACACATGAAAAACAGGATGTAGCTTCAAAGTAGGTGGAAGTTTCAATTTAACAACATTACGGTTGATAACCGATATTATTGGAAAAGGACCAAGAAAAAGGGAACTTAACTTCTTTGATGGACGGTTTGTAGAGATGTTCTTAGAGGAAAGCCAGACAAGATCACCGATTTCATAAGAGGGGTGAAGGTTGTTCCACCAAGAAGTCCATAGAAATGGATTGCCAAGGCCGTTCAGGAATCGGTAAATTCAATAATTGACCGAATGGTCGATGATGGACATGTTTGGATCTTTGGCATATAGAACAAGATTTGACATAAGATTCAATAGTTCGGTCTTGACGAGGCCACCAATAGTATCTCTTAGACAATTCAAGGGTCTTTTTCATACCTGGATGACCTGCCAGAGGAGAATCATGAATAAATTCAAGTACTTTAATTCTGAAAGAGGGAGGTACATAAATCCGGTCTTTAAAATAGTAGAGACCGTTTTTCTTGGATAATTTCATTGATTTAGGAAGTTCAAGAGCATCTTCACTGAGATCTTTAATGTCGTCAATAAGAGAAGATAAGATTCCAATGACTGTAGGAGGAGGAAACTCCAGTTCGGTGTCAGAACAACATGAGGTTTTAGCTGGTTCTTTAGTAGACTGAAGAATTGGAATACGTTGCAAGCATGTTTTCTTGCAATAATCGGAATTAAAGGCAAGAGAGAAGGGAAACCATGAGATTTGAGGGTTGTGGTTCCTTAACCAATTGATCCCTAATATAATAAGAAAAAATGGTGATGAGACAACATCAAATATAAGACTTTCAGTATGAGTATGATTGATGGTTACTTTTAGAGGGATGGATTCATGAAGTATTGGTCCCGATGAAATGAGGGACCCGTCAATCACTTTAACAGGTACAGAAGTTCTTTTACGAACACAAGGAATTTTATTCTTGGTTACAAAGGCTGAGTCGATGAATACTCCATTTGCACCAGAATCGATGATAGCTTCAGTCATAATTCTTTTATTGTCCCACTGTAATACAAGAACGATAGGGGACATTTGAGTATTTGCTGTAGAGGGAAGTACACTTAGGATGGAAGAGGCATGAGACTGCCTACTGCCTTTTATCCGTTTCAATGAAGGACAATCAGAGACTAAATGAACTTGAGAGGCACAATACATGCAGAGGTTTAATATACGTCTTCGATTTTTCTCTTCAGGAGTGAGGGGACTTCTTATTATCCCTATTTCCATAGGTTCAATTGGTTCGGATGGGTTGCCAGGAGGCTTTGGAGGATGAAATGATTTTTTCCCAGTTCAAGTTGAGAGAGCCTTTTCGGTCTTTCTTTCTCTAAGCCTTCTGTCAATGCTGATCGATAGATGAATCAGAGCATTCAAAGTAGTAGGGAGTTCTATTCTGGATAGTTAATCTTTAACAGCTTCAGATAAGCCGATTCGAAACTGGTTGCGCAATGCGATGTCATTCCATTGCGTTTCTGCTGCCCATCTTTTAAATTCAGCAATATAATCTTCAACGGGTCTATGGTTTTGTAGCAAGGTTCTAATTGTTAATTCAGCAGTATTTTGTTTGTATGGATCTTCATAGAGAAGAGACATGGCTTTAAGGAATTCCTCCAGTGAATCTAAGATGGGGTCATCATTGTCCAAAAAGGAATGGGCCCAGGACATAGGTTCACCTCTCAGAAATGAGAACTGAATAAACCTTAGATCTTTCTGTGGGATAAGATCTAGGTTTTAAAGCAATCAATAATTTGCAGGAATAAAAAAACTCCTTATATTTGGAACGATCACCATAGAATTTTTCAGGGTTACATACAGCAGGATCGCTAGCCGAGTGCAGAATAGTATGAGGAGTATGAGTTTGTAGATCTCTGACATAAGTGAGAATTCTTTCGTTAGTAACTTGCAGGTCTTGCACACCTTGGGCTAGTGTATCAACTCTTTGATTCAGCGTAGTTATTGTAGAATCGAAATCTGCTGGATCCATTACAATGGCTGGATTATTCTGTCACGTCTAAACATTTGTTATGAAGGAACACAACTGCAGATTTCTTATAGTTTGAATATTTATTATAAAAAGTAAAAGGTATTGACTTTAATTCCAATTTACAGGTACTGTAGCTTTAAGTAATAAACGATAACTGAAGTCCACAATTATAGGCACTGTAGCTTTAAGTAGTAAACGATAACTGAAGTCCACAATTATAGGCACTGTAGCTTTAAGTAGTAAACGATAATTGAAGTCCACAATTATAGGCACTGTAGCTTTAAGTAGTAAACGATAACTGAAGTCCACAATTATAGGCACTGTAGCTTTAAGTAGTAAACGGTAGTAATTAGCAGACACTGAATCAGAAAGAGTCTTTTAGTAGTATTAATGAATTAGGTGATAAGAAGTTACAATAGCTGTTCCATAGACTTTAACTGAAGCAAGACAGATGCAGCTAACTGAGATAAAGTATGAGTTGAAGTTAGCTGTAACGGGTTTGTTTTATCGAAGGACTTTGGAGACAGGAAATAACAGCTTTGAGATGCAACGCTTATCACAGAGGTTTTACTTAGCTTCCGGCACATAGAACACTGGTTCCCGAGATCTCCTCAGAGGCGGTTATCCTGAATGGAGAGAGTTCAGCTTTAGTCGTAGATGAGGAGAGGTGAAGGGAACTTGAAGTCTTCCAGTCCGGTCCGGTAACAGAGGGCTTTCACAACGATGTTGTAGCCGGTTCGTGAGTACGGAACGTAGTTCAATAATCCAGCGTCGATCAGCTGGTGCGGTCGGATTAAATAAGGAGACCGTGTCATAAAGAGGTGTGGCTAAGCTCCGTGGAACCAGGAAGTAAGAGGATACCATAGTTAAGGCATGACACAGACACACAAAAAAAATTCCACACTGCGTAGCTCTGCAATGACGGCATGCTGGTGGTGGACACAGCATGCGTTGATTGGCGTGCTGTCGGGCTGACCCCGGGTGCCGATGCATGCTGTCTGACTGTGCCATGAGCTCCATGCGACGACCTCCCCCTGCTTCCATCTCGTCTCCTCCTCCTCTCTGTCTCCCCATCTGAACTTTCGCCCTGTTCTTCTTCTTGCCGAGCGGGCACCCACGTGACATCCATGGACACATAGTCATCATCAACTGCTTCACTTGTATCTGACAACTCAGCAAAGGAAGCAGCAGCGGGTACAACATCATCTCATCATCACACCGTACGTCCATGTGTGTAATGCTGCATGACTGAGACATATCCCTGTTATCTACATCCTCTGGCAATAATGGTTGCGCATCACTCATTTCTTCAAACGGATGTGTAAATAACTCCTCTGACAGATAAAGTGAAGCGGCTGTGGTGCTAGTGTTGGTGGTGGCGGCAGGCGGTTGAGTGGTATCTTGAGAGGTGCCCGAAGCTAAGCTGGAGGAGGATGGTGCGTCAAGGTTCCGAGCGGAAGCTGTAGAAGATTGGGTGTCCTATGTTAGCCAGTCAACTGTCCTCAGAACTTTTTAAGTTATGGGTACGTGGCCTCTGAAAACTTGGCATTATTCTAGGGCAGAAGGGAATCACAGCACCACGACCATGATGGCCCCTGCGGGGTGGCCTGCCTCTGCCTGTCATTTTTTTTTGGATTAGTGGTACTATGCGTGCAAGCTACTGTGAGACCAGATATGAGTGGCACTGTGCAGTGGCAGAGGTTGGCAGAGTACACGCTGTAGGCCTGACACACACGCTTGAAGACAACTAACTGCTGTTCAATCTATAACAGTGAAATTTTTTTTGTTGTTTTTAAATGCACGCTATTGTGACACCAGATATGAGTGGCACTGTGCACTGGCAGAGGTTGGCAGAGTACACGCTGTTGGCCTGACACACAGACGCTTGCAGACAACTAACTGCTATTCAATCTATTACAGTGAAAAAAAAAGTTTTGGGTTTTTTAAATGCACGCTATTGTGACACCAGATATGAGTGGCACTGTGCACTGGCAGAGGTTGGCAGAGTAGACGCTGTAGGCCTGACACACACGCTTGAAGACAACTAACTGCTATTCAATCTATAACAGTGAAAACATTTTTTTTGTTTTTAAATGCACGCTATTGTGACACCAGATATGAGTGGCACTGTGCACTGGCAGAGGTTGACAGAGTACACGCTGTAGGCCTGACACACAGACGCTTGCAGACAACTAACTGCTATTCAAGCTATTACAGTGAAAACATTTTTTTTGTTTTTAAATGCAAGCTATTGTGACACCAGATATGAGTGGTGGCACTGGGCAAGTGGGCACAGTATCCACTGTGAGCCTGACACAGAAGCTGGCAGGCAGGCAACTGCAATTAGATTACACAGGGAAAAAAAGCAGACTGATGTTCTAGCCCTAAAAAGGGCTTTTTGGGGTGCTGTCCTTACAGCAGAGATCAGATGAGTCCTTCAGGACTGTAGTGGACACTGAATACACTAGCCTAGCTATCCTATCTAAGAATGCAGCTTCAGAATGAATCTAAAATGGATGCTGTACAGGAGGTGGGAGGGTCTGGAAGGGAGGGTCTGCTGCTGATTGGCTGGAATGTGTCTGCTGACTGTGAGGCACAGGGTCAAAGTTTACTCAATGATGACGAATAGGGGGCGGATCGAACCGCGCATATGTTCTCCCGCCGTGGCGAATGCGAACACGCTATGTTCGCCGGGAACTATTCGCCAGCGAACAGTTCGGTACATCACTACCCTCAAGTGACTGCAAAAGACCTGCAGCAAGACTTGGTAGCAATAGGCACTGCGGTTTCAGTGAGCACCATAAGGTGCGTACTAAACGCCAAAGGTTTCCATGCCAGAACTACACCACTACTGATCCAAAAGCACAAGAAAAGTCTGGAGGAAGAAGACTGAAGCATACGCTGATAAGAACACTCTGCCTACAGTTAGGTATGGTGGTGGCTCAGTGATTCTCTTGGGCTACTATGCATCTTTGGGCACTGGAAATCTGCAGCGTGTGGAAGGCAAGGTGGATTCATTGAAGTATCAGGAAATTCTATGAGAAAACATTATGCAGTCTGCGAGGAACCTGAAGCTTGGGTGTCATTGGACCTTCCAACAAGACAGTAATCCCAAACATACCTCAAATTCCACCAAGGCTTGGTTGCAGAAAAAGTCCTGAAAAATTCTACAGTAGCCATCACAGTCACCTGACTTGGTTTGAAAAAGGCAGTTGCAGTACGCAAACAAAAGAATATTACCGTACTGGAGGAAATTGTTTATGAACAATGGGCTAAGATTCCTTAGGAAGCTGACAGAAACTGGTGTCTGGCTATGCATCTCATTTGCAGCAGGTCATAAGGGGTTGAAAATTTTTGAGACTGGAGATATCATTATAGGTTGCCTTTTCGGGTGAATTTTGGGAAACCACTTGAATCATTTGTTATGTTGAGCTATTTCAATTACTTTTGTTTGATTTGTTCATTGCAAACAGTTGAAAGTCTGTAAAATTTGACAATAAACCTGATTTTCAATTAATAATTTTGATCCCTACTTTAAGGCTAGCACGTCTAGTCCAATCGCACAAAAGAGCTATTGTAACTCAAGTTGCTAAAAACATAATTCTGGCCATGATCGGAAGGTGTCCATAATGACATTCGTCCACCGCCTCAAACTGCCTTCAATGAGTACGGGAGTGTTAGAAATGGACCATGGTGCAATGGAAGAAGGTTGCCTGGCCTGATGAATCACGTTTTCTTTCAGGCGGATGACTGGGTGTGAGTAAGTTGTTTACCTGAGGAAGAGATTAAAGCTGGATGCACTATGGGAAGAAGGCTGTCCGGCAGAGGGAATGTGATGCTCTAGGTAATGTTCTTTTTGGAAACCTTTTGGGGTCCTGGCAATCATGTGCAGACCAAGCACACCCCTTCATAACAATGGTGTTCCCTAATGGCAGTGGCCAATTTCTGAAAGAAAAAGGAAGCCACACTGCACAAATTGTTCATGAATGGTCTGAGAGACATGACAAAGAGTTCAAGGTGTTACCTTGGCCTCCAAATTCCCCAGATCTCAATCCAATTGAGCATCTGTGGGATGTGCTGAAACAACAAAATGCGATCCATGGAGGCCCCACCTCTCAACTTGCAGGACTTAAATAATCTGCTGCTAATGTCTTGGTGCCAGATACCATAGGACATGTTCAGAGGTCTTGTGGAGTCCATGCCTCGACACATCTTAGCACAAAGGGGACATACACAATATTAGGCAGGTGCATTTAATGTACAGTGTGGGAAGCTGAGGTCTGTTTGTGTGTGTAGGGATCAGGGCATGCACAGATCAGGCTCCTCAGACTGAATACAGTGATCCCAGATCGCAGAAGCCAGTAGACACCCTAGAGGAGGTAGAGAGAGGAAAGTAGGCTCAGTTTAAAGGGCAGGTGCCCACTGTGTCTAATGGGAAATATAACCCTGGGCAAAGATAACTCTATGCCCTCAACTGCAATATTATGGCATATTAAACTAAACTCCAGGTTGTGCTCTTTTATGTGATGGTGCTTTGCTGCATTGTTATTGACTGCCTTTACAGCCATTTAGGATATGTAATTGAGTACACCTTGTTCTTTGCAAGGTTTTCCCAGGACTTTCTAGGCTTTCATCACTCTTGATGTCTTCCAATAGCAAGTGGGAATTGGGTACGAAAGGACAGTGGCAAATTGCTGCAAGCGTACTTGGTCATTTTCACTCTCCACCACATATTGAAATGAGGTAAAGTTCTTGCCAAGGTATTCATTCTACTTTTGTAATAGTTTGTCTAGTGTGTGCCATGACCATCAGTAGCAGAAATTGTTAGCACGTGCAATGCTTTACCATGTTTAGTGTCATTATATTGCCCCCTACCTCATAACTAATTAAAGCATTTTGTTAAAAATCTAAAAACTTAGCACAGAAATATCCTTATTGAGGTGTCAAATTAGCCATTATTGTTAAACATTGTTTAAAGAGACACTCCAGACCAAGCACTTTAGATTGCTGAAGTTTGACCTCTTTTTTCATTGAACAAATTAAATATAAATTTATCTTGTTATGCCCCCCTAACTGTCAATTAAAAAAACAGTCCTGTTACTTCCTGGTTCTTTAGCTCAATGGAGCTAAACTCAAGTGGCAACAATTGTCCAGAGCACCTGCCTTGCAAAGACGTTTCATTGAGCTGCGTTGGGAAGTCTGTGGGTGGACAGCCGCAGAAAGTCTGAGCAGTGTTAGAAAATATGTAGGACGTAGTAAAACCAAATGAGCACAAACACCGGGTTAATGAAAAAACATTGTGGCTTCATAATGATTTTGAGAACAATATCTTGGCATATGGATACAGATCTTGCCAAGCCGGCTGATGCTTTTTTTTGTGTTTCTGTTTACACCTACCTGGAAAATATCACGTTTAGTTCTAGTACTTAGCACAGCTTTATTGTTGATCATTTTAGACATCTGAGAAAAAAAAAATGCATTTTGCTTTAGGCAGTATTTTTTTGTCAATGTATCAATTTAAATTGTTTTTAATTTTGAAACACAGCATTGTTTTTAAAACATGTCCAATATGAATATTTGCATAGAGAAACACTGTTTAAGAGGTAACAAAATATAATTAAAAATATCCCATACAGTCTAATAGATTTTTGGCAACATCTTACAGTTAAAGAGAATCAGCATTTATTCCAACATTCTAAATTAATTTTCCTGGCTAATCATGTCAGCATATACAAATAGGTATGCCCCTTACAGCTGATAGGACAGGAAAAACACCAAAGGCTTTAAAAGGAGGCTCCATTCCTAAGGTCCTCAGTCTTTTTCCTGTCCTACAACCCTTAGGATGTGAGCATTTTGCTCCCTTTACTTATGGACATGTATGTTTTTTTTCTCTTCATTACTTTATTTGTTTTTGCTATTTTAGGGTGCCTTTATATTATGGTGTTTTTGCATTGTGGTGCTTTTAAACTGTGATGTCTTTAAACTGTGGTGGATTATGCAGCTGTGCCTTATGCTGTAATGCCATTAGACTGTGATGTATTTAAAACCCCTTAAGGACCAAACATCTGTAATAAAAGGGAATCATGACATGTCACACATGTCATGTGTCCTTAAGGGGTTAAACTGTGGTGCATTATGCAGTTCTGCCTTTATACTGTGATGCCTTTATGCTGTGGCGTCTTTAAAGTTTGGTGACTTTTGCACATTGTTGTCTTTTAAATCACCTTGCAGGCACTTTTATTTTATTTCTTATGCTTCCCTTCGGTCCCGGCGATTTATTTCCAGTTCCCTGGGTGTTCAGGGGCCATGTATGCTGCAGACCGAGCTCTCTCCCCGGTCTCTAAACGTCAAATGCACGCAAAAGACACCCGTGCAGTTTGTGCCTTAAAAGAGCCCAATAACGATGACTTGCATTATGGGAATACAAGTTGCGGCAGTCATTTTGAATAAGGACAATTGCCAGAAAGAACCTAAAATGGAGAGAAAATACAGTAAACATCCCAAACTTATTTGGAAGGTATATGCAGGTTCTCCAGACATGGGTAAGTGCCGTTTTCAGTCAGTTTTAAATCTGTTTGACTGTTTTCTTGGTAATAGAATTTGACAGTGCCCTTTTGTACTTTAGTACTTTGCAACAGGTAATATTTATTTTATTGTTTGTTTTATGTCTGAATCTACACATGTTCTGATTGTGATGGGAATGCAGTGGAAGGAAGACCATTATACATTGACTGTCTTCAGAAGGTAACCTCTTCAGCATCACCTATACCTGGACAGCCACAGGACATGTTGGCATAGCTTACTAAGGAAGTTGCAAAGTATTGTCTGAATCCACACCATGTTCTGGTTGTGATGGTAAAGCAGTGGAAGGAAAACAGTTATGCACTGACTGTTTCCCCGAAGGTAGCCGCTTCAGCATTACCTATACCTGCGCAGCCACATGACATGCTGGCATGGCTTACAAAGGAAATTCCAAGGTATTTCAGAGGCCTTAAAGGCCAAACTTTACCCTGTGGAGTATGGTACTTCCACCCCCTGGACTACACCACGTAAAGTGGATGCACCTATTTCCAGGGTAGCCTGTGGGATGATGCTACCGCTTGACAACTCTGCTTTTTTATGCAAGCCTATGGATCAAAAGTGGACGCAGAGCTGTCACAATTTATACGCCTGCCGATGCAGTATGTCATCCAGCTGTAGCTTTTACTGATGTTTCTAGAGCCATGAAAGATCTATATGCTGATGTGGAGAGAGATATTGAGAGCCAATATTTAAGATGCAGTCTGGAGTCTTCAAGTTACAACTGACTTCTTCACAGAAGCTTCCATAGATGTAACTAGCATATTCTCTTGAACAAATGGCCTTATCTATAGCAGCTAGGAGAAACCTGGCTCCTCATGGTCAGACAGGAGAACCTCAAGTGACCAGAATACATGGAGTTACTGACCCTGCAGGGAATACTCCAGGGGTAATTCATGGCAGTTGGTAAGCCTCTCTATGATTGGAGTTCCTATACCAACAAGAGAATTCAGACAGATGAATCAAAAGGTATAGCACTGAAGGAATATGTAAGAAACCTTCTGGACGAAGAGGTGATTTCTCAGGTCCCATATCTGGAAATCTATTCATAAACAGGGCTATACATAGGACACGAGGTCATACATTTAGGATGGAAGAAAGGAGATTTCATCTAAGGCAAAGAAAAGGCTATTTTGGGGTCAAGAAGGTTTTTTGCCTTCTTTTGGATCAACAGCAACAACATATGTGAGGAGGGCTGAACTTGATGGACGCAAGTCTCTTTTCAGCTATGTAACTATGTAACTATATATCAAGAGTGGTTCCAGGGATAAAATCCACCTCTTCATGTGCAAAAGAAAAGTCACATGGAAGCATTTACTGAACCCAAGAAGGGCCAACAAAAGGCTGAATGTCAGAACCTTCAGGATGGAGTCAATCTGATCCATATCCCCAGCAATTTGGAAGAACAATTTCCTTATCTCTATATATCTCAAGGATGCCTACTATCACATTCCAATAGCCATAGATCATCAGCATTATCTCAGATTCGTTATAGGAGAAGAGAACTTCCAATTTAGTGCCCTACCATTTGGCCTCACTGCAACCCCAAGAACCTTTTTTCAAGGTACTGGTTGTGCTTATAGTGATATTGAGAGTCCAGAACACCACCTGGTTCCATTATCTGGACGATCTATTTCTGGTAGCCTCAGACCCACAGAAGGCAGGCACACAGAGGGATAAAGTTCTTTCATAACTCCTGAAGTCTGGCTGCTTGATGAATATCAAGAAAAGCAGTCTCACACCAGCTCAGAGGATGACATTTCTGGGTGGAGAACTCTATACTCTGCATTTTCCCTATCTCAGGAACAGTTCCACAGATTGTGGAGGTTTTCTCTTCCAGTTATGTATGAGGATATGAATGCTGGTCATGTTTTGTGTTTATAGCACTTATTAAGTAGCTTAAACTGACACTATAGGCACCCAGACCACTTCAGAGAATTGAAGACTTATACTGAGAGACATTCACAGACACAAACACATACTGACGCACACACACACACACACAAAATTTACACTTTTAAACCCACCCTCCAGTTTCCTATCTTGGAGGGTGGCTTCCCCAGTGTCCCTCCTCTCTGCCTCCTCTGTTTCTCCCGAGCGGCTCCTCTCTTTGAAGGAGGAACTAACTCATGGCCGTCACTTCCTCCCATGTTGCCGAAAAGCAAGAGGGCCCGGTCGCGCTGTTAAAGCGCCACAGCGCACAAATGGGCCCCTGCTGATACAAGCCCACCAGGTGGCCCATGCCCCGGTGGGGCTCCTTAGTGTGCGGGTCCCCGGCTGCATTGGTGGGCCTGTGGAGTGGAAAAATAAATAGTTGAGGTCAGCAGGGCTCAGTGAGCAGCTGCTTTGGGTCCCCTAGGTATAACTGAGCCTGGGGCAGCTGCCCCATTTGCCCCGCATTAGATGGCCCTGCTCATCCCCCAGGAACCCATCTGAGTCTGTACTCTCACACATGCGCAAAAGTACAACACTGATGTTTTTGGATAGATATTGTCTCGATATGAGCCAGACAATGCCTTATTCACCAAGCTGTTGCTAGCAATGGCTGGGGGAAACGACACAATTTGATGGTAGTAGCTCCACCCTTTGTCAAGTTTTGTCAAAGCGAGGATTCTACATAAGACAAAGTAGTCCCTGCTTTGTCTTATATCTTTTGACTGCATTGGAATGTAAATAAAATATCTTTATAAAGATTTTATCTTTATGAAATGCTCAAAATGTTTTTTTAGGGTGATACAGCTGCTTTTTATTTGGGATAGATTTATTTTTTGCAGTTTTACTGTGTTTTTTGTAATGTAACCGATGAAGAACAGATGTTTCAGAAACCGATGGATCTATATTACTGGCAAACAGTGTCCAGATGGTGTTAAAATGATCTGCTACTGATATGAATGTAAACCTCATTATAACTATTTAATATTATGATGATTGTATTCGAATTGTACTAAGGTGATTTATATAAGTTTTGAAGAGACTAGGACATTTACATGTGTTACTTTATCTATTTATAGCTTTATATATTGTAGAAATATCAAGAAATATATTTCTTCTTTAGGGGATTCAAAAACCTGCTCCATTTTATAAAAATATTTTCAAAAATAATCTGAAAAGTGTCTTTTTGATGGAATTTGCCTACAGACTTTTGTAGTACCACAATTATGTCCCACTAAGAATATTATGTAAACATTCTACAAGGATTCTAACTTTCTACAAGGATTCTAACTTGCTTTTAACACTACGATAAGAGGGGTGTAGGAGAATATAAGAAAACGTAAACTAAAAAAGTTTTCTGGTGCAAAAAGAGGCTTAAATATAAATTAATAGAATGTGCTACACAAAAAATTAATACTATTTTTGTGAAAAATAACCATCATAGAACTGTCCAATTGAACATGCAATCCAGAGACCAAACAATAAGTTATAATATGCCGTTAAAGTACCGTTGCAACAATTAGGTCCGAAAACAAATGCCCAAGTGTCCAAGTCTCATGAAAAGTGGAAAACACAATGATATCTAATAACTCATGCCAGGAAAATAAACTTACTTTAAAAGTATAGATTATTTACTGACAATTGGATATATCTCCTCTATATGTGATATCTTGATAAGTTCCCTTATTTGCTCACAACCTTCATCTACTATACATCTACACTAATAAAAAAATTCTACGTGTAAAATGCGTTAATTAAATTGATATTTTTAAAATAAATGTTTTACATGAAAAGACCTTTCCTCAGAATTAATAAAGTATTTTTTTAGTAATTTTTAAATATATTTGTTTCCGATTTTTCTTCATTCTTATTTGTTTTTGCAATTTCATTTATTCATATGAATGTACGTTGATATAGTAAGAGGTTGGTAGTCTTATGTACAAGTGTGGGTTTTCTTTTTTTTTTTTTTTTTTTACATTCTTTATTTTCAGTTCATAAACAAGAGGTTCAGGGTTGTACAATGTGTGTATAGTAAGTAAACATCATAATAAGTACAATTTGATATTCTTGAAAATAAATTGTACAATTCAACAAGGCAGGTGTCATCTGTGCATTGCACCCTCAGTATACTGCAGGGTGTAGTTATTGCAGTAATTCAAACTACGTTGAGACAAGGGAAGATAATAACAGAGGGAGAAAAGATGGACAGAAAGAAGATATGTTTGGGAGGCGTGCAAAAGTGTGAGGGAGAATGAGGTGAGAATATGCAGATGAGAAAAGCGAAAAGGGTGAGTAGTGAGGGAGAGACAAAAAAAAAAGGTAAACAATAAGAGTGAGGGGGGAGAGGTGTAGAGAGAGGAGCATCACTCCACCCTCACCTCCCCACGGGCTACTGCAAGGTCTCCATATAAAATCCCATGGTCTCCTAGTCTCCTATATCTGTACGTCTACAAACATACTCTCACCATTGCGCCCATGTCTGTGCACATTGTTTCCCTATGTCCATGTAGAGAGGCTGTGACTGTCTCCATTTTGTATAAGTCCTCCACTTTGGTCGTACACCATCTGGCAGAGATCAGGGACTTGGTAGCGTTGAGGAGATGCTTCGTTAAGGATTTCTTATGAGTAAAGGCACAGTTTAGTGTGGTGTGGCTGTCGGAGCAGCACAGAGTCAAGGATAATGTGTTATTCCTTATGTGTGCTTTGCTAGAATTGGGTTATGCACAGGCAATTCCACCATATGTCCTGTCTGCATCTCCAATGCAAGCCTGCAGCCTGCTCATCTGGTGTAACTTTTCTCCGGCACCAACCCAGGAGTAGTTTATAGTTCAGCTCCTGTAATTTGGAGCTTACTGCAGATTGAAAGATCAATACATAGATCTTCTCCCACTGTTGGTCTGTCAAAACCCAGTGTCTCACTACCATCTGGCAGCGTATTTGGCGGGAATCATTGGTGCCGCAGTCAACAATAAAACGTAAAGGATCAAGATGCCTCTAGTGAGATGTTCTCAGCTAGCGCATAGTGTTTCAGAGGCTGTCAACTCTCTGTGGACCAGATGTTATGGTAGGTAGGTATGGATGTTATGTCCATTTAGCGACGAGTAGAATGCCTGCACCTGGAAATATCGAAGCCTATCTAAGCCAGACGATGCTCTGCCGTTGATCAGATCTAGTAGAGCTTGCAAGGAGGTTGAAATATGCCCAGTTTGTGTTTCTGAAGTTGCGTATCTCGCCAGGTGTTAAACCTCACACAATCGCTGGGTTGAATAGTTGTCTCGGATGTGCCATTCAGTCAACTTGAGTAAGTGCATAACTCTTTAATACATTTGGATAGATGGTAGGCTCACCCCACCTAGTCGCTTCAGAAACCATAGAAGGCCTTATTTGATTTTGAAAGTTTGAGAGTGAATTGAAGTTCCTCAATCGATCCGATGGTATGTTCTTGGTCTTGTGAGGTATGCTGTTATTATTTGGGCACGATACTGTTCTGCTTCTCAGGTGCGGTAAGGTGTAAGAGTGTTAAATTAGGAATAGAAGTCCCGGAACTCTGTTAGAATTACATATTGGCGCTGGGTTAATTTAGATCCATGTGTTTTAATAATCAAGATATCACATAACCGTCTCTTTTTCTGGAGTGTTCTGACAAGAAGTAGGCGGCACTTGGTAGAATATTTGTAAAAAAAAAATATGTGGGAGTATCTAATGGTGTGCATGAGCTTCTGAGATAGGATGTTCTTTAGCCATTATCGCATCTCTAGGAGGGCTTTGTAAGAGTTGTCCATCTGAGTCGTTTTATGGTTGCGTTCCAGGGTGGTTATGTTGGTGTGTAACTTTTCCACTGTGTGCAGACAATGATCAGGTGTCTTTGAATCATGCACTTATGCACTTTCCATAATGGAGGTAACTCCACAGAGACATTGTCTGCAAAAGAGTGTGTCAGATTCTGACGTATTCTCGCCATTAATCAGAGTCCTTCAATGTCCCCTCATTTAGCTTCCATTGATGGTTTTGATGTCGGAGCAGCAGAGAGTGAAATCTGGCCAACACATGTGAGTGGTCAGACCACATGAGGGGCAGAATGTCTGCCAAAATCAACTGAGGTAGGTATTCCTGAGCCACAACTATGTAATCTAGTCAGCTGCACCTTTTGTGCACTGCAGAGTAAAATGAGAAGTCTCGGTCATCACCCTCCAACAATCTATTAATCCCGCTGAGCGTAATGAACCTACTGCAGAATGTAAGTAATGTGGAGGCTGCGAGCTATGACCAGGGATGTGTCCATTACTGGATTAAGTGGGAAGCTGAGATCACCTGCTACTATCAGAAGATCTACTCTGAATTTATCCAAGGCCAACAGTGTCTTCTTTGAGAATAAATGTTGTCCCCTGTTATGTGCATATGTGTGCAAGCAAAGGTACAGAAGTGTTCAATGATTGACCCCTTGAGGAAAAGAAACCTCCCCATGGGATCAGCTTGATCTGCCGTGCATTTAAATGCATGGCAGCTTGGCAAATAAAATTGCAACTCCAGCATTCCTGACTGTCTGATTATTTGTGAAGTATCCCAAGGGGGACCTCGAGTCCCCTAGCTCAGGGGCTTAATCTTGTATCCTGTAGAAAGGCCACAAAAGCTCTATACGTCCATAACGTGCGTAGCACATATGATCATCTCTCTGGAACATTGAGTCCTAACATTGCTATACCAAACATGAAGAGGTGCAGGGGCAAGGTCTCTAGCCTTATCAATGTGTGGTTGTGCTGACATCAGGGCGGGAGAAGGCGGTAGAGCTAGGTGATTCTCAAGAAAGTTAAATTTATTAGTAACTAGTCACGGTATATATGTGTGTGTCCAGTGTTCTATCCCAACCTGTCTTGTGTTTTAGTTTTTATCTGTTATTTTATCCTTGCTAGCTATTTCTCAATAAAAGCAATAATCTCTTTTTTAAGCATATATTTTTCATCATGGAATTTATTTTTTCCAAGCAATGTGCTGTGGTCCAGTGATTCACTGAACGGAGTGTTTATTTCCTTGAAAGAGATAGAGGTTTGCAGTGCTTGATTTATTTTATTTATGGTATTGAGTAAGGCTTTATTGATTCATTTTAAAAGCTTCATTCTCAATGTCCTGATCCGCAGGATCTGAATTCTTATGTTAGGAGAAAAACAAATTGCCAATGCGAGTGTTAATGACACTTTCTTGGTTCAATGACACCTGTTAAAAAGCATCAATACAGATTAAAACATTACCTTTGTCTGTTCATTTTTTTTCTTCCAAGAACTATACTTGTGAGAAAAATTAACAACCCATTCTATGTCTTTTGCTAGCCTAATGGCTGTTAAAAACCATCTGCTATAACACTAAAGATATTTCTCCTCCTCTCAGTTCAACTAAACATATTCTAGACTTCTTAATGGGATAACAACTCCTAAATTGCCGGGATATTTCCATGCTGACTACTGACTAGTCCTGTCTTTCCTCACTCTAGGACAATATCTGTCCCTGTTTCCCTTTAGGTCAATGGAGCTATCATATTCTTTATTCAGTCAGGGCTGTCTTTGATGCAGGGTAAATGGTGCAGCTGCCCCGGGTCCAGTTACTCCTGGGGGGTGGGGGCCCAAAGCAGCTGCCCTGTGGCCTCGCTGCCAGCACTATTTCCCCCGACCCCAGGCTCCAGGGGGCCCTTTTAAATGCTTATCCAGGGTCCAGTGAATATTAAAGAAGGCCCTGTACCCAGCAAGCACATTGTCTCAGTGTGCTCTGACACTGACCTTCCTTTTACCCTATACATAACCTTTATCATTAAATCCTGCCTCTTTTACCTTTTTCACTCAAGGCACAACCATAGAAAGATAGAAACATAGTATGTGACGGCAGATAAGAACCATTCGGCGGATCTAGTCTGCCCAATTTTCTAAATACTTTCATTAGTCCCTGGCCTTATCTTATATCTAGGATAGCTTTATGCCTATCCCAACAACCAAAATGTTGCCTATCCCAAAATGTTGCCTTATGCCTATCCCAACAACCAAAATGTTTGTCCGCACACTGCTTGTTATTTGTCTTTATTATTGTAATCCTCTGCTTACAGTCCATTATGAATGCCTCTGTCAGGCTTATCTACCTTATGCAGCACGACTCTCAAAATACACAACATTGTCAGTCTCTACACAAGCTTCCTGTTTCATTTAGGATTTGACTGCCTCTCCTTTATGGAATTCCCTACCACACCACATTTGACTCTGTCTCCCCCTATCTCTGCAGTCTCTGCATCCTTAAAACACTTAAGGGACTTGTCCCTTAACTGCTCATCCCGGACAATCTTCCTCTGCTGTTCCCCACCAACTGTGCTCCCTCCTCCTAAACATCCCTCCCATCCTTTTTTGTATCTCATTCCCTATTTTCCTCTATGTATTTGTCCCTCTTTCTTCCAAATGGTAAGCGTGTTTGGGCAGGGCTCTTTTCATTTACTCTTCCTGTATGTCAAACGTGTTTTGCTAGAACTCGCTGTTTGTCTTGTTTTACCTATTGTTCAGTGCTTCGGAATATATTAGAGCTATATAAAAATCAGTACTTGTAATTGCAATCAAATATGTAGTTATGATGCAGGAAATCTTAATATATCACAGCAACAGGGATGCTGAAATCTCTAATCTCCAAAAATGTTTATAAAATAAAATAAAAAATATGGTTGAATCTAAAACTAGTCTGAAATGACAGCCATACCTGATAATAGCTGCTACATTTTTTTTTATAATTAGGATAATCTTTGAGAATAAGGAAAAAAATAAGCGTTAAAGGATTTTGCATAGCACTTTTACTATATAGTACTGGAGTATAAACCTGCCATCAGAATGTTGATTTTAAATGGATTCATGTGAATTTTTATTTCAGCACTTGAAATGCAGAAAAGAAAAGGTCACATCATCTATGCAAAGAACGGCCCATTCTATTCAGGGAAATGACTTTAGTGTTTCCAGGAGTTATTTAATCTTATTGTATCTTTAACATGAATACCACTAAGATTACATAAGGTAAAATTCTTTTCTATGCTTCTTGATGTGCTTTTCTCTTGAATCTGTATCCTACATGTGTTATTACATCCGTGGAAGCTGTTAATACAGTAATCTTTTTCGTTGGACAATCATTGGGGAGCTTTAGTGCCTGATCACTGAGCAGACTTTAATCATGTTTGCAGTAAGTCAGATGAGATCTAGAACAAAATCATTTTAGCGGTAAATGCTTTTTTTCAGTATGAATGATAAGATGTGTGTGGATGTGAACAGCCAGACGTTAAAGGGACACTCTAGAAGACTACATTTTACCAGCATAAAGATTGCGGACAATTTGGAAATTGGTATTGCAAAATATTCTGCATGGTAGTGTATCAGGGATTTTGTCATTCACAATTGATTTAAAGGTCCATGTCATATCTATTTGCTAAGTTGCCCGGGCAGTCTCTAATGAATTGTCAAACTATGTTATCCCCCCTCCCCATTTGGCCCCAATTGTACTTTCTTTTTATCTGGTTAAAGGGACACTCAGACACCTAAAACACTTGATAAAATGCTTTCATAAATGAAATGGACACTCCAGGCACCCAGACCACTTCTGCCCATTCGAGTGGTCTGGGTGCCAACTCCCACTACCCTTAACCCTGCAAGTGTAATTATTGCAGTTTTTATAAACTGCAATAATTACCTTGCAGGGTTAAGTCCTTCTCTAGTGGCTGTCTATCAAACAGCCACTAGAGGGACGTCCATGTTCTTAGAAGACAAAGTGTTTTAAGCGACACTGGATGTCCTCACGCTATGTGAGGACCTCTAGCGTCGCCGAAATTGAATAATGCTTTCCTATGGGGAGGTCTAATGCGCATGCGTGGCTATTGCCACGCATGCGCATTAGGTCTCCCCCGCCGACGTTAGCAGAGGTGAGTAGGCGGAGCCTGACCAAGCGCCGAGGGACATTGGTGCCGGACTCCGGAAAGTCACTGAATGGTTTTTAACCCCTTCAGCAACTTGGGGTGGGAGGGAGAGGGGCACTGCAGGGTCCTGAAGTCCCAGGAAAACTAATATGTTCTCCTGGCACTCGAGAGTCCCTTTAATCCTGCTACACCGCCCATCTGTCAATCAGACCTCAGGTTCTGTTACGTCCTGGTTGTTTAGTTCAATGCAACTGACCACAAGAGGAAGCAATTGCCCAGAGCACCTTCCTTGCAAATACTTTTCAATGAGCTCCACTGGGAAGTCTGTGATTGGACAGCCACAGAAGGTCTGGGAGGGAAAGGGGTTAGAAGAGGAGGGCTTGAAAAATCAGTAGACAAGAGAACTTTAGCTTTATTCAAGGTGTTTTATATATTTCCCAATGCAAAAATGTGTAATTAACTGCCTGCATGTTTTAATTAGGGTTTATCTACTAAATAGTGATTTTTAAAATATTTTTGCAGTGAAGTGTCCATTTAAGGAAAACAAATCATTAAACAAAGCTTAGTTGAAAATTAAAAAATACAAACAAACATCAAATCTCTCTCCAAAACACAGTTTGAGGGATAAAAATAAATATGTACTGTGGCCAAAACAGTATGGGCTACACATACCAATGAATGAATCAATGCATCTCTTTGGGGCGTGTTTAGAGTCATTATGCAGAGTGTAGAGACGCTAAAATTAGATCTGCAAAGATTGCATGATGTAACCAGCAAAGACCCTCTAGTGGCTGTCTGAGTGACAGCCACTATAGGTGTTACTAGGCAGCAATGTAAACGCCCTCTTTTTTCTGAAAAGGCAGCATTTACATTACTGAGCCTGTAGGGACAGGCTATAGACACCAGAGCCATTATAGTTTTTCGTTTCCCACGCTTCGCCTTATAATGACTTTACTTTTCCTTCCAGACACTTAAGTCTTGTACTCTTTATTTCATATTAACCCCTTAAGGACCGGACTGTTTTTGCGGTGTTGTACATTTGCGACTAGGCCTCTTTTTACACTTTTGTGGTGTTTGTGTTTAGCTGTAATTTTCCGCTCTCTCATTTACTGTTCCTATACAAATTATATATTGTTTTTTTCAGGACAAAAAAGGCTTTCTTTACATACCATTATTTATATAATCTCATGTAATTTAATTTTAAAAAAACAAACAAATATGATGAAAAATTTAAAAAAAATACATGTTTTTTTTACTTTTACTTGAAAAATATTTTACTCATCTACAAAAGCGAATAAAAAAAACTGCAAAATAGATTAAAAATAGATTGTCCTGAGTTTTAAAATACCCAGTGTTTACATGCTTTTTTTGCAAGTTATAGGGTTATTAGGTACAAGTAGGATATTGCGATTTCAAAACATATATTCTTTCAAATTTATCAATAGTGACATTGTAACACTATTATCTGCCAAAAGTCTCTGAATAACACCCCACATGTACATATTTTTTTTAAAGTAGACAAACCAGGGTATTCAATATAGGGTATGTCCAGTCTTTTTTAGTAGCCACCTAGTCGCAAACACTGGCCAAAGTTAGCGTTCATATTTGTTTTCTGTGTGAAAAAACGAAAAAACTAAATTGAACGCTAATTTTGGCCAGTGTTTGTGACTAAGTGGCTACTAAAAAAGACTGGACATACCCCATTTGCAATACCTTTTGTTGTCTTCTTTTGCAAATGGTATGCCATCATGGGGGTAATTCTCATTCCTGGGCTACCATACGCTCTCAAAGGCAACATAACCAACCTGGCCATTTTCAATGTAAAAATATTTGACCCATATATTTGACCCTGTAACTTTCAAAAACGCTATAAAATCTGTACATGGGGGGGTACTGTTATACTCGGGAGACTTTCTTGAACACAAATATTAGTGTTTCAAAACAGGAAAACATATCACAACAATTATATCATCAGTAAAAGTGCTGTTTGTGTGTGAAAAATGTGAAACAAAGTCACTTTCACTGACAATATCATCGCTGTGATAGGTTTTACTGTTTTGAATCACTAATATTTGTGTTCAGTGAAGTCTACCGAGTAAAACAGTACCCCCCATGTACAGTTTTTAGGGTGTCATAGAAAGTTACAGGGTAAAATACAGTGCTAGCAAATTAAATTCTCTGGAATTTCGGCCTGGGTTGGCAGGCAGGTCCCTCAAATTGCAATTAATAAAATTACTTAATTATGTAAAAATATTAAATAAATATGCACGTAGAATTTAAATATATATGCATATTTATATATTTGAAGTCTACGTGTATATTTATATAATTATTTATGTAATTTTGTATATGGACATATATATATTTCGTATTATTTTTATTTATTTATATATACATAGATATATATACAATTTCATTCTAAGTGTATTTTGATATAAATATATATTTTAATATCAAAATACAGTTAGAATAAAATTTCATATAGATATGTAATTTTTTAAATTTTTTTATTATTTTTAATTTAATTTACTTATTATTTGTATTTTATAATAATATATATATACAATATATATAGTTATTATATATATTATATATATACACGTGTGTAATTTAATTATAAGTGTATTTTTATATTAATATATGTACATATTAATATAAAAATACACTTAGTATGACATTATATATATATATATGATATATAGACGTATATTATATAGGTATAATATATGTATATATATCATATATATATATATATATATATATACACACACATATATATAATCATTTTTTTTATTAACTTTAACTTTAATTTTTTTATGATTTTACAGTTGCAGGGAGACTGCCTGTCAGCACAGACAGTCCCCCTGCAGGCAGACACATGGACACCTATTGTGACCATGTGGTCGCCCTTTTGAGCGATCACATGGCCACAGGGGTCCTAATCCGCCATGGGGAGACTGTCTGGGCTGCAGGCAGTCTCCCCACAACGGGAGCACCGCCGATCGCCGCCGGGGGAACGACGGCGATCGGGTAAGTACATCTGACCGTTAGGACGGTTCAGGACCGTCACCGGTCGGCAACGCAAAAATGCTGATGATGGTCCTGAACCGTCCTCGGTCGTTAAGAGGTTAAAACATATTGTGCTCATATAAAATTAAGGTGTCATGATGTTATTGTTTGTCAATGCATGTCATCAACTGTTTCTATTGCTCAAGCATTTCTGTCATTATTAGTTAATCTGTATTTTGTTCCTGTTTAATCCTGTCTGTATGTATTTCTTGTTAAAAATACAATGTTTTTAAACATCCAAAAAAAGAGTTTGAAAAAAGCTAGCTAAGTATAGAACCATACTGTCACGATACCTGTCTCTCGCAATGCCATACGATCATGGAAGTGATGTCTTCTCTTTGTTCCATAGACACCTACTCATCCCTAGCTTCCTGGTGCCATAGTATGACATCATATATGATATGGAACCCTTTCATTGGGCTGCTTTTATAGTTTCAGTCTATGTGGCACTTTTTGATGATGTGTTCACATTTGTGACATCCTGGCTCTCTGTAACCAATCACAACCCAGTATAGGGTATATATACTTCCTAGTTATTCTTGTTTCCTTGCCCTCTCATGCTTTCTGTTTACCTGAGAGTGTGTGTGTTTTTGTCTATATTTTACAGTTTTGTTTTTTTTTTACTTTGTTTTTTCAGACTATTCTTGCTGTCCGTTATCCTGACATTGGCTTGTTTCTTGTTTCTCGTTTCCGTGTAACTCTGATATTCTTGACTCGGCTTGCATACATTTCTTCAGTCTCTTGCAGATATTCTGACTTATGTTATATAAGTGCGAGCCCAGTCACTCTAGCGACCAGTACGCATTCAAACTTTATCTTTATCTTAGGGTCATGTCAATCTTGACACACACAACTTTTAAAGTAAATTTCTGAAAATAACTGGTCACACACTGTTGGATATATTATGTTTTATTTGAAATGACAAGTATCTTTTGCATTGTACTGGGTTTTTTTTTTAGATCTCTGACGTTCACAAACTGCATACAATTTTAATAAAACGAACATGGGGAAAAACTGTGCATGAATCTTTACTGATTTAAAAAAAAGTGTTTTGTTTTTTCCCTTGTATTTAGCAAGCGTTCATAGAAACATCTAATAATTATTGTGTTTATATTTACTTTTTACAGACAAATTATAATAATGCTATTTTAATTGAAGTAACCCTACACCAGCTTTTGAGAACAGCCTAAAAATGCAGATGGTCCTTTTATAAAATACACATGAAAAGCTGTGCAGTGCATTTCAACTGCAGAATGGAGAAACCATTCATATTTTTATTGCCAGCAAAATCATGTTTCTATGGACACTAACGAGCTTTACAACTGTAGTTAAAAATTCAATATTGGACACAAATGTTAGTGATGAATCTAACAGAGCTCAGTCCAAAACGATTGGATACAGAGAACAAATGCAATCAGAGCTATTCTTCTGTCTACTGTATCTTTTCTTCTAGTGTGTTCGCTTATTTATTTTCCTTGGGACTATTTAAATTGCCTCCCTGATACTCATTTAACCCACATATAAAAATGCAAGAAACACACAGGAAATGGAAATCACAATGAAATATGAAAAGAGCACATTATACTTTCTTAAGGTGTATTTATTGGTAATTTGTGGTTTGTTTGGTTCCAAATAAGAGATGTATTCTCTAAAGACAGAATTGTAGTTAATGAAAACGAAATTGTGTGACTTAGGGAATAATAACTAAGCTGTGACTTCCTTAGTCCACCTGCAAGTATTATGGCACAAAACAAATGTGGGTCAAAGCAGGGCTGGATTGGTTGACTGGGAAACCTTGTTGTGATATCTTGTTGGACTTCTCTACCCATGGACCAACTGCTCCTGTTGGCAATACTTTCTTTCCATGAATAAATGAATTGCCATGGTACATTTCTTTCAATTGGCTGTAAAACAGAGCTAGGCATGGAAACTCAGGAGGAGTAGATACAACCAATCGCCCTTCATACTATGAGTATTGTGCAAAATGCTGTATACCTGACATCATACTGGGAGGCTCAGAATCCCATGTACAAGTGTAGAGAAAAGAGGCGCATATAAGGTGTTCAGGTGAGATAACTCTCCTCACAGTTATTCAATAAACTATGATTTGTAGAGAATGAAAATCTGAATGGCATAATGTAGGCCAAAATAGCTGATTTGGAAACATACTCTAGGAGTTTGCTTTTTTAGAAATATTCAGAGTTTAGTGACTACACTCACAGGTCTCCAGTCTTTGCTTCCAAGCTGGCAAACTCATGTGGCACTTCATAGGATTTCCAAATAATCAAATTAGCTTTCTTCATTTTAGGCAGATCTGCAGCCGCATTGAGTCAATGTTTTAGTACAAATACAGGACTTTTCTTAAGATATCAAAGGTAGCCTGTACAGAAATGGACAGCTCGGATTAACTAGTGCAACAAAAGAGAAATAACTTAAAGGAACAAACTGAACACTGAAATTCTTTGAGTCGTAAACCCCTTAGTGAACAGACTGCTTTTACATTTCTGCGGTGTTTGTGTTTAGCTGTAATTTTCCTCTTACTCATTTACTGTACCCACACATATTATATACCGTTTTTCTCGCCATTAAATGGCCTTTCTAAAGATACCATTATTTTCATCATATCATATAATTTACTATAAAAAAAATTATAAAATCTGATGAAAAAAGTTAATAAAACACACTTTTTCTAACTTTGACTCCCAAAATCTGTTACGCATTTACAACCGCCAAAAAACACCCATGCTAAATAGTTTCTACATTTTGTCCTGAGTTTAGAAATGCCCAATGTTAACATGTTCTTAGTTTTTTTTGGAAAGTTATAGGGCAATAAGTACAAGTAGCACTTTGCTATTTCCAAACCATTTTTTTTTTCAAAATTAACGAAAGTTACATTGTAACACTGATATCTGTCAGGAATCCATGAATAACCCTTCAAACGTATATTTTTTAAAAGAAGACAACCTAACGTATTAAACTTGGGGTATTTTGACTCTTTTCATGCAACCATTTTATCACCAATCTATGCCAAATTTAAAAACAATACAAAATATTTGGTGATTTTTTTTGACACACATAGCAATTGCAGAATACATGTACTGAGAACTTTAAGGGTTACTGCCAAAGAACACCCCAATATGTGTTCAGCAACATCTCCTGAATACAGTGATACCACCCATGTATAGGTGTGTTGGGTTCTCTGGGGGCTAAAAGACCTTATTTGGAGACTGTGCATTCCAGTTTCCCAACTTGGAAATTTCACAGCTCGTCATCATGCACCCATGTCCTATTTGGGAGATTTTTGAAGCTGCCCAATGTAATTTACCCCCCCCCCCCCCAAACCATATATTTTTGAAAAGTAGACAACCCAGGGTATTCAATATGTGGTATGTCCAGTCTTTTTTAGTAGCCACTTAGTCACAAACACTGGCCAAAGTTAGCATTTATATTTGTGTGTGTGTGTGGGAAAAATGAAAAAAACTATTGTGAATGCTATCTTTGGCCAGTATTTGTGACTAAGTGGATAGTAAAAAAGACTGGACATACCCCATTTGCAATACATTGGGTTGTCTTCTTTTGCAAATAGTATGCTACCATACATTCTCAAAGGCAACATAATCAATCTGGCAAATCTCAATGTGAAAAAACAGCCTTATATTTGACCCTGTAACTTTCAAAAACACTATAAAACCTGTACATGGGCGGGGGGGGGGGGGGGGGTAAAGTTGTAATTGGGAGACTTTGCTGAACACAATTATTAGTGTTTCAAAACATTAAAACGTATTACAACAATATCATCAGTGAAAATGCCTTTTGTGTGTGAAAAATGCAAAAAAAAACTTTCACTGACAATATCATCACTGTGATATGTTTTACTGTTTTGAAACACTAATATTTATGTTCAGTGAAGTTTACCGAGTAAAACAGTACCCCCCATGTACAGGTTTTAGGGTGTCTTATAAAGTTACAGGGTTAAATATAGTCCTAGTAAATTCAATTCTCTGGACTTTGGGCCTGGGTTGTCAGACAGGTCCCCCAAATTGCAATCAATAAAATTACCTAATTATGTAAAAATATTACATAAATATGCATGTAGAATTTAAATATATATACATATTTATACATTTGAATTTTACATGTATATTTATGAAATTATTTATTTAATTATGTATATGGACATATGTATATTTCGTATTATTTTTATTTGTGTATATATATATATATATAATTTCATTCTAACTGTATTTTGATATATATATATATATATATATATATATAAATATCAAAATACAGTTTGAATAAAATTACATAATTTAAAAAAGTATTTTTAATTCATTATTATTTATTAATTATAATATAAAGTTATTTTATATATATATATATATATATATATATATATATATATATATATATATATATATATATATATATATATATATACGTGTGTGTAATTTTTGTTGTGAAGGGGTTTTTCTCTATCATGAAAAGGATCCTAGGATCATCTAAATGTGTTTTTTTCCGTGGATGTCCAGGTTTTTTTGTGTTGCAGAGCTCACCCGTGTGTTCCTATTTTCTCAGAATTTACCACACTGTCGATTTGGTAACTCTTAATGTTTCTGCTATATCTGTTTGATTTTTTTTCCCAGAGCAACAGCTTCCAAATGCAAATGCCACACCTGGAATCAACTCCAGACCTTTTCCCTGAAGAAATAATGAAGGAGTAGCCCACACCTGTCCATGGAACAGCTTAAATCAATTGTCCAATTACATTTCCCTTAAAAATATGGGGGTTATATATTAAAGAGCTGTAATTCCTAAACCCACCAATTTCTCAAACTTGGATGTTAATGCCCTCAAATTAAAGCTGAGAGACTGCACTGTCCATCTTCATGATTTAAATGTAAATTGAATTTATTTTGGTAAACAGCCAAAATAAGAAAACTTGTGTTGGTGTCACGATATTTCCGGGCCTAACTGTAGGACAAATATTTGATCATTTTAATTATTGAGGTAACAGTGAATCACTGTTTTGAAATTAAACATTTACATCTTCGAGACTACATTTAATCATTAAATCACGACAACAATTTGTTACATTTAATCATTAAATCACGACAACAATTTGTCATTTTAACTTTTTGAATTTAACCATTTATCACCCTGACACAATCTGCCGGTAACATTTTATTTTTGTGGGTATTTTCTCAAGGATACCACTTGTATCTTTTTACTGTAATGATTCCAGTGCAATTGTCTGTTATTTCTCCGAAGCACAGCAATTACCCCCATTCAGATTTTCACCAGAATTTTGAGAAGTGATTCGTTCAAACTATTTGGAAAAGAAGATAATTTGCGCTATTTCATATGAGACATTTAAATAAAAAACAATAATAATTTATGCACATAGTGAATTTTAATGGTGAATTTGCATAGCTCGTCTGTGTCTTACTACTTTAAATAGCTCATAATATTTTTTGCTGCATCTCTCAAATACAGAGATAGACTAAATGTATACTTGTGTCTGTTTTTGGGGACATTTTGCATGCTGATTTTGTGATCTTCGCAGGCTCAGTTTATTCAAATCCGTGAAACCGTGCACCTATTTTAATTCATCTCAGTGTCACTACATCAACATACTTCTATAAATCCATAATAGTAACAGTGTCTTCAAATCTGCAGAAAACTCATAAAATGTTAATAGCACTGAGACAATCATTTGTGCAGTTTTGATGAATGATGTTTTTAATGTGACAGACTAAATTTAATGATGTTCTTTTTGTAACTACTTTGGGGATATTATAACCAGATGATATATTTCAAAAGATTTTGTTTCCCAATTATGTGTGTTTTTCAGTTACTACCAGAAAACTGTCCCTTGCAATCTATTAATGGTTTATATCTTGGAGAGCTGTTCTTATGTTCTTGTTTATAAAGTGTATATCACTTAGTTCAGATACAATATATCTTTTTAAATGTAGAATATAAAGTGACAGTACATGTTGTTTATTTACTCCTTTTTTCCATTTTATTCCTATTCACTATATAAATGAATTAGAAACCAAGCAGATGAGAGCTGCATATGAATAACTTGAGGTCTAGATTGCAAGATATCCTCTAAACTAGGTTGGTGAAAAACAATCATAACTGCTTTATTGCATTTTTTTAAATTTTTTAAGAAAATTGACATAGTATAATAGAAAGGGCTTCAGTGTGTAGTAAAAGATGAAAAACTTAAACACATTTTCTTCTCATTTTGGGCTGTAGCACCCTTATTCATAAATACAAATCCATAATTTGAAGACCTCCTTCTAATTACTAAAGTTCAATTATATTAAAGACATTGTAGGTAAAGCTTGAAATAACAATATACTAATTTGCTGTGCAGCATCCCCCTCTTTAGAACAATCAATCTAAAACTTGTTCAGTATTCAAAAGAACATCAACCCATAGGACATGCTCCTAGGGTTATTATTCCGGTTTTCTTTTAAACACATTTTTTTCTCATTTTTCATGGCTCATTGACATCTGAAACTAGAATGACAATTTTGTAGATGCTCCTCAACTTAATTTTGAGAAATGTAGTTCTAACAAACAAGTCCTTACTGAATTGGAAGCCTGGATACTGAGATCTGGCGCAAGGAAGAAAATATAATAAATAAAATAAAGGCACATGGTGTGTGGGGGGGGGTGTAATTATTTCTATACAAGTATGAGGAAATAAGGAAAAGAAAAGTGAAAGAAAAAAAATGACATTGCGGCGTTAAGTAAATCTTGCGATTGCTCTGGAATGCCCATGAAATTCAAGGACATCATATTTGAGAGTTTAAAAATAAAATATTTTCTTGATTTGGTCCTTCTTTAGTTTTTAAAAGGACACAATAAGCACAAGAACAACTCTTGCATAACTAAGTAGTTTTGGTGCATGGTGTCACGGTTTAGTAGATGGAGCCCAATATGAAAAAAAACAGGAATATTGTACTGTATTTGGCTGTTCAATAAGACTTTTCATGCACATTCAAACCCGTTTGTGAGAAGTTGCTATTGCTCAGTTGTTTCTAGTACAGGGGGGTGTTTATAGGAAGACCAGGTAAAGTATTAGGTTGGTGGCCATAGTTGAGTTGAAGTGGAGAAAATTAAGTGGTGTCATGTACGCTAACATTATAGGCAATTTCAGCAGATGTTAAAAGTTCCTTCCAGTCTGACTGCAGGTATAACAGTAAAAGTAAATTTCTAAGGTCTGATTAGTTCTTTCAGTTTGTCCATTGGACTAAGGATGAAAAGCACTGGACAAATCAACAGAAATATGCAAGGATTTACAAAAGGCTTTGCAGAATCTAGACGTGAACCTCTGTCGGAGAGTATAGATTGAGATATTCCACAGAGCCTGAAACTAGCATCATGAAACAGATTTGCAGTTTTCTTTGCAGGAGTTCTCTGATGGGTACAAAGTGAGCCATCTTCGTGAGACGATCCACCACCACCATTATAGTGTTGCAGCCTTGTGGTTTTGGTAGAGTCACAATGAAATCGACTGATATATGTGTCCAAAGGCTTAAAGGAATAGGTAAGGGATTTATCAAACCTGCAGTTCAAGTGTTGGTTGTTTTGGACCTGACACAGACGGTACAGGAATTGATATAACCCTTACATCTTGTATCAGTGAAGGCCACAAGAAATGTCTTTGAATATGGAGTATGGTTTTCCTTTGTCCACAATGACCTGACGTTGGTACATCATGATAATATTGTAACACTCTTAAACTGAGAGATATTGGCATGAATATTTTACCATGTGACATGGGGTATCCTTCAGGAGAAACAGAAAGGGAAGAGGATAAAGCTGCTTTTTGCATGTCTTGTAGTAAGGTGACTGTAATCCCAACAAAATGATGATCTTGTAATATGGTTACGTCTTTCTTGATGAAGGTACCATCTGTAGCATACATTCTGGACAAAGCATCTGACTTCAGATTTTAGACCCTTGATGAAAGATAACATGGAAGGCAAATCAAAACACGGCCCATTGTGTTTGTCAAGGATTCAATTGTTTTGCTGTGCGAATGTCACAGGAAAAGTGGCTCCTTTCAAGAGATGTCGCCATTCATCAAACACTCTCTTGATAACCAACAATTTATCACTTATGCTGTAATTAGTTTTGGCTTCAGACAATTTACGGGAATAAAAGGCTACAGAATGTAGTGTTACCATAGTACATTGAGACAGTATGGATCCGGTGGTGATGTCGGAGGTATTTTTGTAGTCTGGTAAATGTAGGATAGTAGCTGAAGTGAAGAAATTCTTATGTGTTTGAATGCCATGACCATTTTTTACTTATCTTGGTGAGTCCAATAAGTGGTTGAACTTTGGAGTAGTCACATATGAATTTATGATTTTTTTTTTTTTGTTCTTCGGTGTAGCTTCAATATATTTAATAATGATGAAACCAAGGAATTCTACTTCTTGAGTTTCAAAGATAAGTTTATCTATCTTGGCACATAGTTTGAATTGATAGATTTAATAGATTATGGCATAGTCGTTTAAGTCCTTTTCTCATATGCATACAATCCGTAGAGAGATCAGGGGAAAAGATGAGGATATCGTCCAAGTATACTATAACATATTGATCCAGTAAATCATGGAAACATCATTTAAAAAATGTTGGAATGTAACTGTGACATTATACAAGACATAAGACATCATCAAGTACTTGTAATGCCCATAACGAGAACGAACCCATCCATTCCCTTTGATGAATACATTATTATTAATATTATGATGATATTTATATAGTGCCGTCAAATTCCGCAGCGCTTTACAATGGGTGGACGAACAGACATGTAGTTGTAACCAGACAAGTTGGTCACACTAGTTCTTTGGAATCTTCCCACACTGTGTAAAATGACACAGAGCACTGTGATTGGATGGATTTCAAGCCACCCAATCAGAGTGCTCTGTGTCATTTTACACAGCGTGGGAAAATTCCGAAGAACTTTCCCACGCTGTGTAAAATGACAAAGAGCACTCTGATTGGCTTAAACCAACCAATCAGAGTGTTCGTAGCCTAATTGCAGAGCGGGGCAAGGCTTTATAAGCCTTCCCCCGCCCTGCAGAGCACAGTCTGCGCGGAGCCCTCCATGGGTGAAGATGGATTAATTTTTTAGCGTCGTGTTTATTCTTTTTCAGCTGGATTTTTTTTTGCGCTCGGAATTTTTATTTTATTGTAAGTTTGATGGGTATAATAGCTTTTTATTTGCCCTTTTTTGGGGCTGAAAAATGAATATTTTAGAAAAAAGAAGACGTCAAATGGTAAGTTTAATTTTTGTTTACAGGTTAGTTATTTTATTCCCCCTCACTATTTTTAGGGTGAGGGGGGTAGGTAGGGGCTAGTTTTATCTGGGTGAGTGACTAGGGGCTTGGGGTGGGGGCCGGGGGGGAGGACAGTAGGTCCCTCCCCTTATCATTATTTAGGGCCCCCACCCACCACAGGTTGCTCACTGTTTAATAGACATGCCCCTACTCGCGGTATAGCGAGTAGGGGCTGAATTTACTAATACTAAGTAATCTTTACTTGGTATTAGTAAAGTTGGCTGAAAGACCAATTTAGGTATTTCAGCCTTTTAGTAGATAACTCCCTGATACCGTGGGAATAAGGGAGTTATCTACTAAGTGGCTGCAAGATGCAGCCACAGCACGAATAGGATCAGAGTTTCATTCATTCGAATGAAATTGCGATCCGAACAAAGTCCCGAATTGCATCCTAACACGAATGGAGAAACTGTTCTCTTTCTGTTAGGATGCAATTCAGCAGTTTTGCCGGTGTTCTGTCTAAGTGACAGGACGTTTGGCAATACTGACAGGAAGCATCGTGGGAACAGGGAGGAAAGGTGAGAATCGTGGGAAAATTGCTCTGACCAGCGGAAATGAAGCACACTTTGCTCCTCCGCTGGTCAAGCGGAGAAAACCTCCATAAGGCAAATAGTCCCTACTTTGTCTTATGATTTTAAAGAAAACTAAAGAAGACAGGAAGAAAAGAAGAACAGATCCTGAGAGAGGGGGAGAAGAGGAAGAGATTGAGGAAAGGTAAGTTCGGCATGACAGTGCAGCTTTAAGTGCTAGTGCCCCAAAGGTGATCAGCACAGATAGATATATAATGCAAATCGAAAGTATAAGTGGAGCGCAAAAGTAGATAATCACAAACCCATTGTGCAAAAAAAAGTGGAAGTATAAATATAAATACTTAATATTGCTCAAGCAGGGTTGTATGTAGATTCATATATAAAAGAGAGCAAAGAACAAATAATAATGTAGTCTGTATGACATATGTGCAAATGCTTTAAAGGTGTTATAACAATTTATTAATAGAAAAAAGAAATAGATAAAAACAACAACTGTGCAGCCGCGTACAGGATGGAAGTAAGTGAGCATATGCGGTTTGTAGACACCGCTACTCACAAAAGCTGGTATGGCAAATAGCCATGTGCAGGAGGATGTCCACCAGCGTTGTAACCCCGTTCAAACTTAAGTGTGGGGTTCCTGCGGCTCAGTGCTCATCTGGGTGTTTCTGCTCCTCGGTCAGCAAGCGGCTCAGTAACATTGCAAGCTTCCAGTGGAAGGTTCACGGGATTCAAGCTCCGCCCACAGTGTGATGTCAGTGCGTCGTGCGTCTACATGTTTCGCCTTTCGGCTTCGCTAGGACGTTAGGCGAGTATCAGCCTATTCGAAATTCACAAATGTTATGCATAAAAAGAGGGGGATACAATGCATTTAATTTAGATTTACTAGCAGACTCATGTCAAGGACGATGTGGAAGTCTTAGAGAGAGCTGTATAAATATAAAATATCTATCTATCTATCTTTCTTAAATTGTTAAAGCTATTTTATGGTAAATTCATGAATATGGTATGGTATTAAAAACCCCACAATGTCTCCATTTACAAAATGGTCTGAAAATTCATCTAGGAGAAAAAAAGGAGAATTAATCTGTTAAAAGGGCATTCAATTTGGAATTGAAAGGACCTGCTCATTCTCAATTTTCAAAGATTGCTGCTCAGGGAGTTTTATTCCTATTCACTTGTGGAATCTTGTAAGTGTCCAATTTTGTGTAGCAAAGTATCCGTTTTTATGGAAAGCACTATGTCTTGCTGTGCTTCCTTTCACGCCTGATACTGGGTGAATTTATAAAATTGTACATTTCTACTGAAATCTGTTATTTTTGTAAAATGAAATAAAGAAGACACACTCTTCACACATTAAGCTTTTCAGCAAGCTAAAATGCTTTAGTGATCTCCAACAAGAACATAAGCACATGGTATCACCTTTCTTGTCTGATGCTGGGCCCCCTCCATCTGCAAGTGAAATCCAGAACTATCGAGGCATGTATTTTTATTGTCATTCCTGTCCTTTCTTCAAATGGCTACTTTTTGCACTTGTGAAGCAGTAAGGATTTGGGATTTGCTTTAGTCTATTTCCAGTGGACAACTTGTCAAGAGATTACACATAATACGGGTATGCAAGATCCCTCTTAAGGGTCACACCATGTGCAAAATGATAATCTTATCAGAATGCCAAAATTATGTGTTTTTCAAAACTCATTTGAAATGCTGGATATTGCTTTAAGAGAAAAAAAGCGTTCCTAATTAAAAAAAAAAAAAAATACAAATGCATAAGCATCGGCTGAGTACAACTAAATATTTAATTTACCTCCGTATTAAAAAGAATAATGCTTTGTAGACAGATTATACAGATATGGTTTATAATGAGCTGTTAAATTACCATTGCAGTGCAGTTTATTACACTGTGTGGTTGATCAAGCCGTGTATAGCAATAAACTACTGAATTCTGTGAATTTTTAATAATTTTGAATTGTCTTGACATTCAGTTTGTCAGGTATTATAAAGTGACATTAAATTTGTGCTGCATTTGTGTGTCTATAATTTGCTTCTTATAGATATAAAGAAATAGTGGAAGTGCACTCAACCCTTCATCCAGGGATCCAGGGTGCTTCACTGGATAAGTCCCAGTACCAAAATGGACCAAATGGAAACTTATAAAATGTAGAAAATAATCCAGGCACTCCAACGAATTCCAAGAAAAATAGGCAATTTATTAGAACCAGCAGCTACACAGCTGTGTAGCTGCTGGTTCTAATAAATTGCCTATTTTTCTTCGAATTCGTTGGAGTGCCTGGATTATTTTCTACATTTTATAATTTGCTTCTTGTCTGCAAGAAACTGAGATTATTATTTCTCTTTTATTAACATTTAAAGATGATCTAATTTCATCTGTAATGCATGCTTGATATTAAAAAAAAAAAGTAAAATACAAAAGGTCAAGAAGGTTATACCAAATTAAAGGAACATTATAATGTCAAGAATACAAACGTGTATTCCTGACACTATGGTTTTGAAAGCATAGTTTAGGTGACTGGCCCTCCTGTCTGAGGAGTAAAAGGTGTTTAAATTCACCTTTTTTTCCAGTGCCGCGCCGGTCTTGTGACTAGCACCACCCTGTCACACCCACCACCTTCACTGATATCATCAAAATTAATGATCCCATAGGAAAGCATTGGGAGGCTATTGCGCATGGGCGGCAAAACACCATGCGACACCAATCAGCATCTCCTTGAATCAATGCACCTCTATGAGGAGCGTTCAGCGCCTCCATGCAGAGTGTGGAGACGCTAAATGTCAGTCCCGCACGCTATGCAGCACTGACCCAGAAAGCACCTCTAGTGTCCATCTGAGTGACTGCCACTAGAGGGGTTCCTAGGCTAATGTAAACACTGCTCCCGCACCCCCCCTCTGTAAGTTGCATTTTGAAAAAAGTTTTACTTATTTGCTGTCCCTTGGTGGCCTTATCCTGCAGTCAGCTGCCTTAGAGATGCATTAAGTCAATCTCTCTTGAGCATCTCCATGCAGAGTGTGGAGATGCTGAACTTCAGTCCCGCAATCTTTGCAGGAGCAAACCCAGGAAGTTCCTCTAGTGGATGTATGAGTGAAAGCCACTAGAGGTGGCCTTAAGCAGCAGTGTAAACATTGCACTGCCTTTTCTCAGAATTCATTATAGAACTGCTGGCTCACTAGGCCTCCTATTACTTGAGACATGAGCAACTTCAACATACCATGGAGTCATGCTTTATAACGTGGTAAAATGGAAGACAGGAGCCTCTGTAAATATCTAAAACAAAAACTCATCTGTTTTGGACTCTAGTAGTCCTTATTTATAGATATACTGACACATATCGAAAAAGGTTTAAAGAGGCATTCTCAAACTAATTTTGTTCTAAAGAGCACGTGAAAGAACATTCAAATGAAAAATGCTAGCAAATGTGTAGATTTCATGAAAAAGCAAATAAAAATCTGGTCTCTCGCATAATCTGATTTTCCTGACCATATCCATGGCAGCACAACATTGGGTAGCTCCTCCCTATCCCCATTGGACAGGAATAATAATTAAGCCGTATAAGTACCATCTCCTACCTGTCAGGGTGGCGGTCCGATGCCCGGGACCCAGACACTGTCCGGGCGGCGGTGCAGGACCGGGACCCAGTATGCCTGATGTACAGAGTAGGAGTCACAGTGTGGAGGTGGATTAGCAGGGTAACAGGGCCATGTAAGCCATCTTTTCATACAAAAAAATAAATAAATAAAAAGAGTGGTAATGTACTAATAAGCACGTTTGGTGTATTGCAGTGCTAAAAGTACAAAGACTTCAGGATCGTCCAAAGGGAAGTCGCCCAAAAGGACGCTGTGCATATCCTGTGATAACAGAGCCATAGAAGGGAAACGTCTCTGTTCGGATTGTCTCTCAGGAGCTGCCGGACCTTCTCATTGAACACCGGACATTATGCAACTTATTAAGCATGCAGTTGCCCAGGGCATCAGAGAGGTTGGAAAGACCCACAAGCGACCTAGATATTCTGAGCCCTCAGATTTGTCTCCAGGAAACTCGGAAGATGAGTTTATGGATTCAGCTTCGCTGAGAGACCTAGCTTTTTCCTCGGAGGAGGATGCTATGCCAGATCCTGACTTCCTGGTACCTGCGGAAGTGGATCATTTAATTGCACGAGTCAGAGAAACCCTCACCTTAAAGGAACCCTCGGAGGAGGAATCCTCTACGTCTAACCGCTATTTCTCTGATCTTAGAAGGAAAAGAGCGGCTTTCCCTGTGCATGCCACAATTAGTGATCTTATTAAAGAAGAATGGTCCAGATCTGATAGATGATCATCTGCAAAAGGGACCTGTGGACGATGCAGGTTCCTTCAGGGATCCAATGGATCGTAAGATGGAATACTACCTTTCCAAATCCTATGTAGCCTCAGGCACGAGTCTCCACCCTGCTGTTGCTCTCACGTCAGTTACAAGAGCTATGAAGGTTTGGCTACAGGAGCTGGAGGAGGACATCAGGAGTGGCAGAAGCCGTTCCTCCATTGTGGATGGCCTAAGAGATATGCATCTAGCCATTGATTTCTCATCAGAGGCAGCAGTGGATCTAGTAAGGAATCTTGCTAGAAATATGTCCTTCTTGATTTCCTCCAGACGTGCGCTTTGGCTCAGATCTTGGGCAGCCGATGCTTCCTCCAAGAATATTTTGTGTTCCTTGCCATTCCACGGGAGTATGTTGTTTGGTAAGAATTTGGACGAATGCATTAAGAGGGCGGCTGAAGGAAATAAAGCCTTTCTACCTCAGGAGAGGAAATATAAAGGATCCTTTCGTGCTTAGAAAGAGTACCATTCCTTTTGAGACAGTAGGTCATACAAGCCGGGTAGAGAATATTCCAGATTTAAACCTGGGAAAGGAGCCCCATCTGGAAGCAGAGGAGGCAAGTCACGCGGTTCTTCTTCCTCCAAAAATCCATGGAATTTATGACTACATAATTCCCAAATCCGAAGGTGTTGGGGCTTGTCTTCTCCAATATCTACCGATATGGGACAAATCCACAAGCGACGGTTGGGTGCTGGATATTATTCGGAGAGGATACCTTCTAGAATTCTTTGAACATCCTCCCATTAGGTCATTTCACCTCACAAAGTGGCCAGGGGACAAAGAAAAGTGCATGGCCCTACGAAACTTCATCCTTTCCTTGCAGAAGGAGAAGGTCATCATCAAAGTACCAGCAGACAAAGAACTCAAGGGTTTTATTCCCACATTTTCTTAACAAAGAAATCCTCAGGGGGATGGAGACCCATTCTGGATCTACACAGGCTAAACAAGCATCTGCACATTCGCAGATTCAAAATGGAATCCCTGCAGTCTATAATAAAAGTAGTGTCACCCAACCAATGGATGCTGTCTATAGATCTGTTAGACGCATATTTTCACATACCCATTGCCCAAACCCATCAAAGGTTTCTGAGGTTTGCTGTGGAAGAAGGTCATTTCCAGTTCAGGGCACTCCCCTTTGGACTGAGCACAGCCCCGAGAACGTTTACAAAGGTACTGGTTGTTCTAATTGCAGAACTCAGAAAGCAGAACATCGCTATTTACCATTATTTGGACGACATCTTAATCATAGGAAACAACGAAGATTCTCTGACATCCCATGCTATTACCAGCATTCAGTTCCTGCAAGCCCACGGCTGGAAGATCAACATCAAGAAGAGCCACCTCCACCCAACACAATCCATGATTTACTTAGGTGCTCACTTCGACACTCTGAAGGGCACTGTCCAACTTTCATCAGCAAGAATACTGAAACTCAGGATACTATTGAGAAGGATGTTGAAATCAAGGGTTGCCTCTGCAAAGGCTGTCATGAGCCTCCTAGGTTCTATGTCCTCCACAATAGGACTGACCAGATGGGCACAGTGGAGAATGAGACCATTCCAAGCCAATTTCCTGAGGCAATTCTCCTCCAGGAACCTGCTCCAACCCATCAAGTTACCCCTGACTGTGCACCATTCTCTGATGTGGTGGCTAAACAGAGAACACCTTTCCAAGGGTTTTCCACTAGGAGACATTGCATGGATAACAGTGACAACGGATGCCAGCCAGTGGGGCTGGGGCGCTCATTGTCTCCACGACTTTGCGCAGGAAGAATGGAGTTTCGGGGCAAACAATGTTCATTCCAATTTGCTAGAGCTTCTGGCTGTCCTCAAAGCATTAAAACACTTCTCGATTCATCTCAAGGGTCAATGGGTGAAGATAAGAACGGACAACTCCATCGTGGTATCCTATGTCAATCACCAAGGAGGTACCAGGAGCTGCAAGATGATGGAAATCATAAATCACCTGATGTGGTGGGTTCAGAGAAACCTGGCAGGCCTTACAGACATTCATCTACCAGGGAAATTGAATCAACTGGTGGATTTCCTCAGCAGATCCAGGATAGATCCAGGGGAATGGTGCCTATCGGACAGAGTATTCCGCATGATTGTGGACAAATGGGGTATCCCTCAAGTAGACCTACTAGCCACTCGGGCCAACAGAAAAGTAGAACATTTCTTCACGAAAGAAGACGACCACCTAGCACTGGGAAGGGATGCTTTATCAAGCCCCTGGAGATTCAGGATGGGATATGCAAGTCCCCCATTTCCACTGATTCTCCCACTCCTGAGGAAGATGAGAACAGAGCAAGTGTGTCTCATCCTGATTGCGCCCTATTGGCCTCGAAGACCTTGGTTTCCCCTGCTTCAAAGTCTTTCGGTGGAACCTCCTCTCCCACTCCCCAGAGCTCCGGATCTTCTGTTCCAGGGTCCGGTGTTGCATCCAAATCCTGTTTCACTCAATCTCATGGCATGGAGACTGAAAGGAACTGGCTTTTGAACAAAGGATTCTCCCAAGCCGTAATAGATACTATGCTGAAGGCGCGTAAGCATTCCACTTCGGCCACCTATTATAGAGTGTGGGAAGTTTTTTCCGTCTTCCTCTGATATTTTGGAGTTCCTGCAGTCTGGGCTTGCTAAAGGTCTGAGTTACAACACTCTTAAAGTACACGTCTCAGCTTTGTCCGCTCTAACCAATCATAGATGGGCATTGGACTCGGATGTCATCAGATTCATCAAAGGAGTCCCTAAGATTAAGCCTCCAATTAAGCCATTTGTTCCATCCTGGAATCTCCCTTTGGTCCTGAATGCCTTAAAATTGGAGCCCTTTGAGCCATTTGATACTATTTCTCTGCATGTTCTCTCTATTAAGACTGCTTTGCTGATTGCCCTAGCTTCTGGCAGAAGAGTTTCTGAGCTCCACGTTCTATCCATTAAGGAGCCTTTTACGGTCTTTCACAAAGACAGAGTTATCCTCCGTACGGTTCCTGGATTTCGACCTAAAGTCACCTCCTCCTTTCACATCAACGAGGATATTGTTCTTCCATCTCTGAGGTCTGAATCCCAAGAAAGTGGGAATTCTACTTACCTGTCTTCTCTGGATCTAGTGAGATGCCTCCAGATATATATTGAAAGGATAGCTTGCAAGTGTATCTCAAACAATATACAGAAAAATAACAATATAAAAAGCAATAGTACTTAGCTTATAAAGATGCGTGACAGCCTCCATAGGTCGCTACCCAAATAAGCGACCTATATCATACATAGTGTAAAACAAAAAAGAAGATTCGGGATATGGCTATGTAAATCTACAGAAGAAACATAAAACAAAACATAGTGTGATATTGTTATAAAATACAAAATTTCATGCACAGCAATCTTTTGCACTCACAAGATGTAGATGATAAAAGCGCTCTTAGGGTGCCACCCCTGAAGAAATGGGGGGCTAGCTGGTATTGCTTGTCACCTCTGGATCCTTATTCCACCAAAAGACATCCACAGGTCAGGGTTCAGCAATAAAAAATGTATTTAAATAAAAAGTGTAGTCAGCATATTCAGCATAGGATATAAATAACAAAAAGTTGTCCTACGCGTTTCGTTCTGTAAGAACTTCCTCAGGGACCACAATTAAAAACAATAATCATGTATCAGTGTACAATACACAAATAAACATATCCTATACAAACCCCCCCCTCCCTGTGTCCTTGTCAGGATCGGGACAGGGATCCAACAAGCAGAATACAAACAGGAGCTAGGTACGTATACCGGACCTTAGAATGGCCGGACTAACGTAAGGAGAAAGCAAAGAATGGTCAGAGACAAGCCGAGGTCGAGGGAACGAGAGAACAGGTAAGCGAGAGACGAGCCGAGGTCAAAGGACACGAGAGATAAGCAGGAACGAAAGTACAAGCCGAGTCAGAACCAAAGAGACAATAGTAATAAGAGCACTGAGTGACCAGACAAGCTAGAACCACGACAGGGCAATGAACCATTACACACATCCCTATTTTATACCTAGCTCTTTGATTGATGACTCTGCCCCTGCCGAGCCCTGATTCGTTGTTCGGAACTAGATTGACAGGTCGGGACGTGATTGCCGTCATGACGTCGGCTCCTGAGCGCCGCGTCATAAAAGGAAGCGGGGCTATCGCGGCCGGCGTGTAAACGGTTATGAGAGCTGTGAGGATTGGGTGAATCAGTCCCCCTGAGAGGACGGCCGTTAGAAAGTCTAACCTCCTCCGAGGTAGAGACTTCAGGTACCCTGACAGTCCTTAAATAGGGCTAATCCCCAGAGTCCATTGGTGGATCCAGTGGGTGTGTAAATCCTTCCTATTCCTGGTTGGAGGAGTAATCTCCCTGTGGCAGCTGTTTTCCATCATCAATTTCGTAATTTGCGCTTTTTTTCGGCAAATGTCGAGAGTAATCATATTTTGCCAAAACCGGAAGTGACGTCACGGTTACTTCCGCGTTCCACCAGTGACGTCTCCATAGCAACCAAACGCGATCGAGCTATTTAAAGATCGCATGAAACTAGGGAAGATGAAAACCTCTATTCTGCTAAAGAAAAGATTATTAGACATGTACAATATAGTTAGCCATTATTCACATCTTTTATACATAGAGTATCATCCTCCTCAACCATCCTGTCATTAAAAATAATAATATCATTAAAAAATAATAATAACATTAATCCTTATATTTTACCCAATAATCATGATACCTCAATGTGTTATAAGTCAAAAGACTTAATATTATAAAGTGATGAAATTCCTCCTATAAATCATTATAAAGTGTTTTATGTTCAATATATAACTTTATACAGACTTAGTGAAAATGGACATCACAGTTAATCCATCACCATCATTAATTGATCTTCAGTATGTCACATCTTATTTGTGCTCCTTATATAAATCTTTTAGACAAGCCTATTTGAAGAAAGAAATAGTGAATTATAACTTAAAAATTAATGTGCATCAAATAGCTACTATTCATACAGACTCTATTTAGTGAATCTCCCACATTTGAAATAATACTGGCCCTATATATCCCTAGAGCAAGTTTATTTTCCATATTAGAACAATTAATTACTGTGCTTTAATTGTATTTTTGTGATTTAGGTTGTGCAAGACAATAAATCATAACATATAAGGTAAAAAAATATATATACCGTATATACTCGAGTATAAGCCGAATTTTTCAGCACATTTTTTGTGCTGAAAAACCCCAACTCGGCTTATACTCGAGTCAGAGTCTGTATTATGGCAATTTGCATTGCCATAATGCAGACTGGGGGCTGCAGAGATGTTACTTACCTTTCCTGCAGCTCCTGTCAGCTCTCTCCTCCTCCGCGCCGTCCGTTCAGCACCTCGGTCAGCTCCCAGTGTAAGTCTCGCGAGAGCCGCGGCTCTTGCGAGACTTACACTGGGAGCTGACAGAGGGAGCTGTACAGACCGCGCGGAGGAGGAGAGAGCTGACAGGAGCTGCAGGAAAGGTAAGTACAGCGCTGCCAGCACCCCTCTCCCCCCACTGAACTACCAATGACACTGGACCACCAGGGAAGGAGCCCCCCTCCCTGGCCAGCTAGCAAGCAGGGAGGGGGGACGAAAAAAAAATAATTAAAAAAAAGAATAATAATTAAATAATAAATAATAATAAAAAAAAAATAATAATATAAAAAAAATAAAAAAATAATAATAATTAATAATATATCAAATGCCCACCCCCACCAACACATACACAAACACACACTGCATCACACACTGCATCACACACTCACACTTCATTCATATACACACACTGCACTCACACACACTGCATTCACACACACACTGCATTCACACACACACTGCATTCACACACACACTGCACTCATACACACACTGCACTCATACACACACTGCACTCACACACACACACACACTGCACTCACACACACACTGCACTCATACACACACACTGCACTCATACACACTGCACTCATACACACACACTGCATTCATTATATACACACACTGGAAATAAATATTCAATTAATATATACGCACACACACTGCACTCATAGACACACACTACACTCATACACACACACTGCACTCACGCACTGCACTCATACGCACTGCACTCATACGCGCACTGCACTCATACGCGCACTGCACTCATACACGCACTGCACTCATCCGCGCACCGCACTTATCCGCACACTGCATTCATACGCACACACTGCATTCATACGCACACACTGCATTCATTATATACACACACTGTACATAAATATTCAATTAATATAATTTTTTTAGGATCTAATTTTATTCAGAAATTTACCAGTAGCTGCTGCAATTCCCACCCTAGTCTTATACTCGAGTCAATACGTTTTCCCAGTTTTTTGGGATAAAATTAGGGGCCTCGGCTTATATTTGGGTCGGCTTATACTCGAGTATATACGGTAGTTACTTGATATTAAATATACATATAAATCCTCGATCTAAATAGGGATTAACCTTCAACTGTAGAAAAAAAAAACAAATTGGGGACAAACACACATATCTTTATATTCCATTTTTAGACTTATTTAGGCCATATCAATCTAAAAAACACATTAAGTCGATATCTATATTTAGACCCTTAGGTGTAAGAGTCTGTAATTTATGTATCCAGAAAGTCTCCCTTTGGGCTAGTCTTTGAACTCTATTACCCCCACGCCAAAAAGGGGGAACCCGTTCTATTCCCCAGCATCTGAAATCCTTGAATGAAAAAAGGGACATCATATGCAATGGGTTGGGACTGAATGTGTCATCAGTCTCTTTCTGATATTGTTTAGATGTTCCAATAGGCGAACCTTCAAAATCCTCTTAGTCCGTCCCACGTATTGCATGCCACACGGACATTGCAGCAAATCCGTGTGGCAATTGATATTATCCTTAAGTGTAAAACTCTCCCCCGTGATAGAGCTGAAAAATATATGTGTATTTTTAATAGACACCGTGGTACAGGCTTTGCAAGTACCACAGCCTCGAAATGAGCCTGATCGAGCAGAGGTAGGGATTGATGGTGGTTTAATGGCATAACTAGGTGCCAACATATCCTTCAAATTTGTATTTCTTTTGTAAATCACCACGGGATTATCCGATAGGTGTGCCCCCAAAACAGGGTCTTGTAACAGAATAGGCCAAGAACTTTGAAGACTCCTCTTAATTTTGTTATAATCAGTGTTGTAATGGGTGATAAATGCTGAACGAAAATTATCCCTAGTTCCCGGAATAGAAAGTCTATTCTCCAAAAATGTCTTTCTTTCTATATCACCAATACGACAGATCTCTTTCTCTAGTCTCTTTCCATTATATCCTCTGTCTATAAGCTTCCTCTTTATATGTGATGATTGGGCAAAGAAATCTTGTTTATCTGAGCAATTCTGCCTAAGGCGGGTAAACTGACTCTTGGCTATACCCTTAAGCCAGGGTTCATGATGCCCACTCCTGCGATGAACGAACCCATTCCCATCAGTGGGTTTAAAAAAACATTTACTCTTTATCTGTCTCAAATCGTGAGACAAACAAAGATCAAGAAAATTGATCTCATTTTTATTCCAAATGGGGGTGAAAACCAGATTGTACTCATTGTGATTCAAGAAATTGACATAATCATAAAACAAGATAGAAGACCCTTTCCAAATAATAATAATGTCATCAATATAACGCCGCCATAGGACCAAGTTCGTCCTCCAGCCATGCCCAGACCAAACAAATAACTCCTCCCATCTCCTCATGTATGTGTTGGCATAGCTGGGGGCGAACTTGGTCCCCATGGCGTTCCGTGTGATTTGCAAAAAAAAGTCACTATTAAAGAAAAAATAATTGTGATACAAAATAAATTGGACAAAAGAAAAAATAAACTCCCTCATATCCATTGGTAACTCCAGATCTTGCTCCATAAAATAGTCAACTGCCTCCAAACCCAATCTGTGGCTAATCACCGAGTACAGAGAGGTCACATCGAGAGTGGCCCAACTGTACTCTGGGTCCCATTCAATATTCTCGATTTCTTGGAGAAAAGACTTAGTATCCTTCACATATGAAGGTGCCCTTTGGGCATATTTCTGTAATCGTGAATCAACATAAGCCGACAGATTAGCCGTCAGTGAATTAATGCCACTGATTATAGGTCGCCCGGGAGGGTTAGGGAGACATTTGTGCGTCTTTGGAAGAAAATAAAATATAGGGATAATCTGATTTTTTTGATATAAAAAATCACAATTTTTCTGTGAGATGGTACCTCTCTCTTTAGCTCTATTTAAAATTACTTGGAGCTCTGTATTGAATCGGCTGGTTGGGTCACATTTGAGTACACTATAAGTGTCTTTATCCCCCAAAATATGGGCTGCTTCCTGGAGATAATATGTGGTGGTCATTAACACTATCCCCCCCCCTTTATCTGCTTCCCTAATTATCACATCATCTCTTTCCATCAGTCGTTTAAGTGTATTTTCTTCCTCTTTACTTAGATTTTGAAGACGATTCTTTCTATTCCTATTGGTACCCTTAACCCCTTAAGGACACATGACATGTCTGACACGTCACAATTCCCTTTTATTCCAGTTTGGTCCTTAAGGGGTTAATCATATTGCGGAATTGTTGATCTACCAAATGCTCAAAAGTTTCTAAAAAAAGGGCCCTTACTATAAGTTGGAAAGAAATGGGACTTTGGGCGAAATCTATAATCAACATCAGTTTCCTCACCACCAATTTCGATCTCAGGTGGATGTAATAAAAAGTGCCTCTTGATAGTTAGAGAACGGATAAACTTTTTAAGATCAATATATAGTTTAAAATCATTGGCCCTTCTATTTGGGGCGAATTTCAAACCTCTTGATAACAAATTAATCTCCTCATCTGAAAGTGGAGTTGGAGTTAAATTAAAAATCCCCCTGCTCAGTTCTTTCTCATTCAATAAACCCCCATTTAAAGAAGTTATGCCTAATCCTCCGTCCGGATTCTCTTCACTGGGGAATCCTGGCATAGAGTTGCAAAACGGTTGGGGTGTTCCCAGGTCTCTGCCCTGGGCCGGAAATAGTTGGTTATGTTTTTTTCTTTGGGACCTCTCGGTTTTCCCTGAAAATTTACAATGGGATCATTATATTGGGATACAAAATTGTCTGAATTATCTCTGCCCCTAGATGTTTGTATGTGGGGTCTATTCACTTCCCTTCTCACAGGTGATAAACTATTATTTCTATTTCTAACCTTTTGTACCTCAGGTCTCCTTGTTTCACCTCTCAAAGGTAATGGGCCCTTTCGGCTCTTTGGGGATCTTCCATTATTCGATATCCTATGTGTATTTCCACCATAATTGTTACGTACCTTCCATAGAGTATTGTCGGCCTCTTTGTGTATCTCTAGAGCGAGAATTAGTCCTAGCCTTCCCCCTTGGAGATCCAAGTACAGCTCTCCTATAAATGGAGGGGCGTCTTTTTCTACGGGTCAATCTGTTTTTTGTGGCAAAAGTGTTAAGTGATTTATCTTCCTTATCTCAGCTATATTTTCTGTTCTTTGTGTCAGCAATTTTTTCATCCAATCTTTTTATATTATCATGTAAGGACTCTTCTTTTTCTTTATATTCCCTACTATTTACATCAATAGTGGGATTAGAGTCTAGAGTGATTAATTCAGCCTCCAATTCATTCTGTATTTTTTTTGAGTGTCTGATGATTAATTGGATCAACTGAAAAGAACAGTTAGAGAGAATGGCATCCCACTCCTCTAAAAATAAATCATCCTCTAACCCAAAGGCAGGTGTTTTATCAATTCTGAGGCCTCGTGGTATGAGGCCTTCCTTTAAATAATTTTCTAGATATGCTACCTCCCACCATTTTTTTGTTTCAGCAGAGAGTAATTTTTCTTTTTTTCTAAATAATTCATCCAACTCCTTGAATGGTTGAGGTTTATCCCACTCCTGAAACATAGCCTCAAATTTTCGTCTTCGATTAGATTGTAAATCAGATAAGAAATTCATGTTGGTGGCCATATTGTCGGAATAATAGATATGTGTGTTTCAAAGAAAGAAATGGGTTACAAACAATAGCTTGCAAGTGTATCTCAAACAATATACAGAAAAATAAAAATATAAAAAGCAATAGTACTTAGCTTATAAAGATGCGTGACAGCCTCCCTAGGTCGCTACCCAAATAAGCGACCTATATCATACATAGTGTAAACCAAAACAGTTTTTATTTAAATACATTTTTTATTGCTGAACCCTGACCTGTGGATGTCTTTTGGTGGAATAAGGATCCAGAGGTGACAAGAAATACCAGCTAGCCCCCCATTTCTTCAGGGGTGGCACCCTAAGAGCGCTTTTATCATCTACATCTTGTGAGTGCAAAAGATTGCTGCGAATGAAATATTGTATTTTATAACAATATCACACTATGTTTTGTTTTATGTTTCTTCTGTAGATTTACATAGCCATATCCCGAATCTTCTTTTTTGGTTTACAATATATATTGAAAGGACTTCTGCTTGGCGCTCTTCTCACAGTCTTTTGGTCCTTCATAGCGGCTGTAAGAAAGGCTCACAAGCTCCCAAATTTACCATTAGCAGGTGGATAGTAGCAGCTATTATTCTGGCTTATCAATCTGCTGGATATCCGGTCCTTGTGAGTCTTAAAGCCCATTCCACTAGGGCTCTCTCATCTTCCTGGGCAGCCGCAGCTAATGTCTCTCCTGAACTCATTTGGAAAGCAGCCACATGGTCTTCCACTAACACTTTCATTAAGAGTTACCAAATTGATGTCAGAGCAGGTCTATCTGATCAATTTGCTAAATCGGTTCTGTCTGTATCCGATGCCTGATTTCTATGTTTGTCACTGGTTGTGGTGTTAATACATTTTGCATTCAAAAATTTGGAGTCTGTGTCTCTTTCCCTCCCTGGTTTATTGCTTGGGTATTACCCAATGTTGTGCTGCCATGGATATGGCCAGGAAAATGGAAAATGTATTCATACTTACCGTAATTCTCTTTTCCTGGTCATATGCCATGGCAGCACAAGGGTCCCACCCGGGGCTATTGCTGAAAAACGTGACTGGGGAAGAAGGGGTAGGAGGTGGTACTTAAACGGCTTAATTATTATTCCTGTCCAATGGGGATAGGGAGGAGCTACCCAATGTTGTGCTGCCATGGCATATGACCAGGAAATGAAAATTACGGTAAGTATGATTACATTTTCCATTATAATAATATTCAGATGTAATCAGATATAATAAGGGGGATCTTTAAGTCTATACACTGTAGTTCCTGTGATTGTTACTTTCACATGTGAGTTTTGCATTTGCTAGAGCTGTACTGAAATGAAAACAACCATTTTAAAGAACTCTGACATCAGCATCGGATGCTTTTACCCAATGAGAATGCCAGAAGACTTTTAATTTATATAAATTCTCACTTAATATGATTTAAGAATACATGCTCACCTATATATTATTTTTGGAATTTATGTTATACTTTCACTAAGCAATGGGTCTATTTTGAAAAAAAGCCAATGCTGTTTTAAGAAACTTTAAGGTTCATCATGGGCGTATTTTGAAATATTTCTCTTTTCCTGGTATTTAACTACAAGAGATAGAAATATAAACTGAATTCTGAAAATGAGTTCTTGTGGATTTGAACCTTTGTGTGGTAGAGAAGGATTAAATGTTTTTAGATTGTGCTTGGAACTCTCATAGCAGGTGACTCCATGTTCTATAAATATAAGAGTAATGATTATTCATAGCTTCCCTTTTTTGTATTTCTTCATTATTCAGTCTGCTGTACAGTGGAATTGCTAGGGTAAAAAAAAAAAGAAAAACAACTGGGACTTGATCACCAAAATAATTTGGTGACTCCTTCCCACCTGAGATGAGTTGTCTCATTTTCACCTTGCTCATATATCCTAGAGACAGATCTGGCTGACTAAGAGTGTCTGCATCTTTGATTACCCACTCTTATAGCCAGGGCCAGATTAAGAGCCCAGTGGGCCTGGTGCTGGCAATTATGAGGGGCCTAAAAAAAAATCTTATCGACCAAAAACACTAAAACAGTCATACCTCTCAAGCGTTATGTATCTGGTGGAGATGTTGCCGGAGGGAAACTTATAAGATGCAGCTATAAGAAAACTCTCTTAAAATATGCTAATCTCTCTCTAATTCATGCTTTCATCTTCCATGTAAATCCATAACTCCTAATAGCAGTATCCAGTGAAGCAGGAAGTCAATGTACAGTGTAAAAAGGTGGGCCACTGACGCGGATCATGTAACCAGAACTCCTGAAAGGGATGAACATGCCCCAAAAAAAGGCTTGTCTGCCCAACGAATTGGAAGGCTAGCCTGGCATGAATGCATGTCAGGCTGCCTGCCAATCATGCATGCTGGAAAACAGCATCTTGAGCTTGGCATGCGTCTAATGGTGCGCTCGCTAAATGCTTTCTAAGGATTGTACCCCAGCACTCACATGTCCACTTGTCTCCTTACCTTCTTCCTAGCAGGCATAAGCTCCTGGTATACAGTCTGAGACAGAGAAAATGTGGATGTAGTAAGTGTAGAAGAAAGGGAACATGCCACAGTGTTAGAGAGACCAAAGTCAGCATTAACTTAACTAATTTCATTTCAGATAGTCCACACAAGTTTTCTTTCCATACATCCCTCTTAAGTTTCCATACTTAAGCAAGAGTATATGAAGAGTAGTCAGGGTTGCCACCTTTCTTGGAAATAAATACAGGCCTTACTAATTTGCATAACTAATTATGTAAGCATGACATCACATGATGTAAATCGCAAGGAGTGACATAGGAGAAAATTGTGTAAAATCATTTAAAAAAAAAACTACTTACAGTTTGATTCTGCTGTATAGATGGATTGCTCCCAGGTCTCCCAGTGTCCCCATGTTGCCCAGTGTCCCCATGTCGTCCAGTGTCCTGTGTGAGACATGGGGACACTGAGACACTTGGGGACACTGAGACTATGTATTACAGTGTCCCTATGTATCCCAGTGTCCCTATGTATCCCAGTGTCCCAATGTCTGTGTTCCCATGTAGCCCAGTGTCCCCTAGTGTCTGTGTCCCCATGTTTCCCAGTGTCCCCATGTCACTAGGGGACACTGAGATACATGGGAACACTGAGACACTTGGGGACACTGAGAGACATGGGGACACTGAGAGACATGGGGACACTGGGAGACATGGTGACACTGGGAGACATGGGGACACAGACACTGGGAGACATGTGGACACTGGGAGACATGGGGACACTGAGACACTAGGGACACTGGGAGACATGGTGACACTGGGAGACATGATGACACTGGGAGACATGGGCACACAGACACTAGGAGACATGGGAACACTGAAACACTAGGGACACTGAGACACTGGGAATCCCCATGTCTCTCAGTGTCCCCAAGTGTCTCAGTGTCCCTATGTGTATCTGTTTCCCCATGTCTCAGTGTCCCCAAGTATCCCCATGTGTGTCTGTGTCCCCAAGTGTCTATGTCCCCATGTCTCCCAGCATCCCCTCGTGTCTCAGTGATCCCAGGTCGCAGTGTCCCTTAGTGTCTCAGTGTTTCCAGGGTTTCCCCACGTGTCTCTGTGTCCCCATGTCTGCGAGTGTCCCCTAGTGTCTCGGCGTCCCCAGAGGTCTCCCTGTGTCCCCATGTCTTACAGTGTCCACTCTCTCAGTGTCCCCATGTCTCCCTGCAACCTTTACCCCATCTCTCACTTCCCTGAGCTGTAGGCTGTCTCTGCAGTCTGGACTCTCTGTCCTGTGAAGCTGCTCCCCCGTGGATCAGTGAGTAGAGAGAAGCAGGTATATGCTGTAACTTCCTATCCCTGCCTCTCTCCACACACACAGTTACCCCTACTGGCTGGTGCTGGTATTGCAGAGTAATCTCTGTTTATACTGAGAGCTGTACCTGCATATGTATTTTTGGATTTTTTTTTTTAAATGATGCAATATCAGCACCGACCAGGCAGTCTCAAATAGATACCGGCCAGGTAGCAACCCTAAGAGTAGTGTGTAAAAAAAAAATTTTTTTTTTAAAAATCAATGGGCCTATTCCATGGGCCGGGAGCTGCAGCTCCATCAGCCCCTGTGTTAGTCCGGCCCTGCTTATATGTGGGATACTAGTCAATGTTCTGCAATGTACAGCAATCCACAGAGTTTGTTTTCAGTCTTGGTATCTATAATAGAGCAGGTACCCTTCGGTCAAGCAGCTGCAGAACATACATACTATGAAAATTTTCTGTGTAATTTTCTGTTCCAAATATTATTCTGCATGTATGAAACCTACCTCAGAAACTCATGGAGGATGAGTCGGTGTCTCTGGCAAATCCATTTAGTGGAAGAAAATTGTGCATCGGGCTGCTTTGTTAAATTTATGTTTTCAGTGGAAAATTCCATAAACTGTTCATCATATTGGGTAAAATGTGACAGTGCCAAATGTTACGCTTTATATCCTTGGTGAATGTTGATACAAAAATCTATACCAAGGTTATTTCTTCCCGCATATTATTGCAAATTGTCAGGTTAGAGTTATTATAGGAAAAAGGGTGCGCTGTGCCTTTAAGACAAAAAATTGTGCAATATCTCTTTAAAAACCAATGTAAAATATTTGTGCGATAGTAATTCACAATCTTAGTATTGTGAGTGTAGTATTAACTTAATACACACGTGAACATACACAAAAGTGCTAATGTGCTGATATCACTGATATCACAGTGCTTAAGTGCAACTCAAAATTAAAAAATTGAAGTGGATACAATACCAAGCTGTATGTAACCTCGAATTGGTTGCTTCAAATTATTTGTGCATATACATGAAAATAAAAAGAAAAGTACATAGCGTAATACAGTAAGGTAAATATAGCATATGGAGACAAACTCTCTCTGGGTTCACTCACAAGTGGGGAGCAGATAAGCCTGCTCCAACTGTATCCGCTTTGTATATGAAAGATACACAGGACGGCAGCAGCTTGTAAACGAAAAATAACTTTTAATATCTGCAAGATTCCACAGTATAAAAACGGTGCCACTTAGCTCCCTTAATCCTCCTCTGGACAAAATGTTCGGTTTGGTTGCCGGCAAACACACTACCGCAGACACTTCCTGGAGGCGGGGCTTACGTGACGTAACCACGGGACGTGATCACGCACGTCCCGTGGTTACGTCACGTAAGCCCCGCCTCCAGGAAGTGTCTGCGGTAGTGTGTTTGCCGGCAACCAAACCGAACATTTTGTCCAGAGGAGGATTAAGGGAGCTAAGTGGCACCGTTTTTATACTGTGGAATCTTGCAGATATTAAAAGTTATTTTTCGTTTACAAGCTGCTGCCGTCCTGTGTATCTTTCATATACAAAGCGGATACAGTTGGAGCAGGCTTATCTGCTCCCCACTTGTGAGTGAACCCAGAGAGAGTTTGTCTCCATATGCTATATTTACCTTACTGTATTACGCTATGTACTTTTCTTTTTATTTTCATGTATATGCACAAATAATTTGAAGCAACCAATTCGAGGTTACATACAGCTTGGTATTGTATCCACTTCAATTTTTTAATTTTGAGTTGCACTTAAGCACTGTGATATCAGTGATATCAGCACATTAGCACTTTTGTGTATGTTCACGTGTGTATTAAGTTAATACTACACTCACAATACTAAGATTGTGAATTACTATCGCACAAATATTTTACATTGGTTTTTAAAGAGATATTGCACAATTTTTTGTCTTAAAGGCACAGCGCACCCTTTTTCCTATATTGTCGTTTTTTAGTGTTTTATGAGCTATTGCACTTTATAAGGGAGCCGCTTTTATAGTTTTAATACTTATATTGTAGACGTGTATTGAGCGCCTTTTGTTACTTGTTCTTTTCAGGTTAGAGTTATTGCCAGCCCTCAGATAACACTGGGAAAATTATAAATTCATTTAGCATACAATAACATCTTGCATCCCACAACTGCTAATATTGTTAGATGCAAAGATATAATGTAATTGGATCCACTGGGGTTATACAGCATGATAGCATCTCAATGCTGACATAGATCTTCCCATTATGTAGGCTGTAACCCTGCTATGCTTGTTTTATTTTGCCAAAGTTCTCACAAATATATCATGGTTTTAGGCAAGGCAGCCTCCTTCACCCACTGCCAAATGACCTTTCATGGGAACCCTCTCCAAGCAATCCAATCTAAAAATGGATGAGGAGTGGGATCAATGAAAACTGAGGATATTTGCGAATAATATTGGGTCAATCACAAATCCTAGGTCGAAATCTCAGGTGACTCCTTTCCAACCATAAATCCCTAATGCTAGATAATTTAAAAACATACTCCCTTATTTGGGTACAGGGATGATTACTTCACCTACTTCATTATCTGAATCACAAAACGCAGCTCAGCTCATTCAATACAGTGGTCGAGTGGACAGAATCACAAACTGACATGTCTCAGAGGAAGAAGTTTCATCTTTCTTGGTCCAGGTAGCTACAAACATGAACATGTCTGTACTTCCTTCATTATCTTTTTAGAATCATTACACTATGTGGGTAGCCGGCTATCTAAACATTAAGGTATCAATGAATTTGTGGATGTCAAACAACACAGATGCATATCCAGACATTATGGCCCCAATTTAATATTTCTGGATATTTTTTTTTTTTTAAATATTTAATATATAAAGAAATATTGTAATCTTATGATATATAAATATATGTATTTATGATTTTTTTTTGGTATTTTAATATTTAGAAAATGTGTTTTTAAAAGTGTATCCCAAATATTAAATCATGGCTTACATTTCTAAACCTAGGTCTTGAGGAGGATTGGGTTTACCCAAAATACATGAGCATTACAGATCAGCTATGGTATCTTATTGCATGTTTTTATTTGCTTGCTTGCATCTTTTACCTTGGTGATCAAGTGATATTTTAATGCTTACCCCCCAAAAGCAAGCATTTTATTGTCTTTCCTCAAACAACTAAAAAAAAATCTATTATTCCCATTCTCCTTTCCAGCATCTGGAGAGATATATGTATTTTCTGTCTATTTCCTACTAGTTTAACCTGGTGTTGATAATGTGGAGGGGAAAGGGGGGGGGGGGGGTGGGGGGGGGGGGCTTCTTCTCTTCCAAAAACTGCATAGCTTTAAGGACATCTGGCAATTGAAAAGTCCTTCTTTCCCCCATGACACCCCCTCTCCCCCACCCATCCCAGGGTCCACATCCCTTATAGTGACAATCAATAGCCATATTTATGTAGGAATTGCTATGAGGTGCCTACTACCTTTACATGCCCTCCTAAATAATACTTTCATATCAACTGGGAAAGGGAATTTATATTTGAGGAATAGGAAAACCCATGACCTTCAGCCCGGCAGGAGTGGGACCCTGAGGTTGGGGGCACCCTCAGGGCACTATTGTGCCAGAAAAACAAGTTTGTTTTCCTGGCACTATAGTGGTCCTTTAAGTGTTACATTTCCTTGTATTTATGTTCAATTGTTTATTTCAAATTAGCTGTATTGCTCTTTTTGAGAAAATACATACAGTATATCTTGTTGGCAAAGCTTCATGGGTTAAATTTATATAAAAGTGCTCTTATTCAGCTCAGATCCCTAACACAGTATAGGCACAGATGCAGTGGGTGACAATCAGCTATCTGCAATGCCCAGGATATGGTCTCTCTCTTCTCTCAAGCAATAAGATTGATTTGCTGCCATTAACCAGACTTGGATACGACATCCTCTACGGAGGCATCATACTCAAGGTTTCTGACATGCCATATGGAGCATAATTGTGTAGTTGTCCTTCTGGGAAGGAGAGAGGAATGTTTTAGATTGCTGCCTAGACTGTGGGAATGCCAATTAAGCTGGCCAAATTTGCGGGTGAGTTTTTAATGTGACTTTCATATAAAAAGAGATCCTTTAGGACATCGATTCGAATGTTATGAAAAGCTGAATAAAAGCTAGGTTTTAAGCTTTCAGGAAGTAAACACATTTATGCGAGATTAACCCACAAGCGAATAATTGAAGGCCCAAAGGAAGACATGCAACATTGATTCCAGCATTGTTCCTATTTATTGAATTGTTTGCCAACAGGCAATAATTACTTAAATTATTTCCTGTTCACACATAGTTCAGTAAGCAGGAACAATGCTGGCAGAAGTATTAATATTATAATAAGATAGTATTTTAAATAATTTAAGGCATGAGCAGCTAACACCTTCTAGGTATTAAAGGGAATGTCTAGATTGCTAAATTCATCATTTTTATATAGTTGAATAATCCAGTAAAAAAATATAAATTTATTATGTGTGTGTGCCCCCCCCCTTCCTAACAACCTACAATTAGTTGCAGTTTTGCAGATCTTACTTTCTGCAGCTATGATGGCCTCCCCCTTTATGCACATAACTTCTGATGGAGTAATCATTGTAGACACAGAGAGCATGATATAACATAGTATGAACACTAACTTAAATAACAGTTTAGTGTATATACATTTAGAATTTATAAAAAAAATATACATACAAATAAATACTAGTAAATAAAATGGAAACAAAATTGCATTATTTAATAATCAGCAACTTGATCTTTGACAAATTACTGTATTTTTCGCTCCATAAGACGCACCACACCATAAGACGCACCTTGTTTTTAGAGGAAGAAACCCAGAAAGAAAAATATTCTGAACAAACTGTCCCATAGTGTTCTCCCCCCCCTCTCCCATAGTGTTCTCCCCCCCTCCCATAGTGTTCTCCCCCCCTCCCATAGTCTTCTCCTCTCTCTCATAGTCTTCTCCCCCCCATAGTCTTCTCCCCCCCTCCCATAGTCTTCTCCCCCCCTCCCATAGTCTTCTACCCCCTCCCATAGTCTTCTCCCCCCCACTCCCATAGTCTTCTCCCCCCCACTCCCATAGTCTTCTCCCCCCTCCCATAGTCTTCTCCCCCCTCCATTAGTCTTCTCCCCCCCCTCCCATAGTCTTCTCCCCCCTCCCATAGTCTTCTCCCCCCTCCCATAGTCTTCTCCCCCCCTCCCATAGTCTTCTCCCCCCCTCCCATAGTCTTCTCCCCCCGCTCCCATAGTCTTCTCCCCCCTTTCCCATAGTCTCCCCCCCCCATAGTGTTCTCTCCTCTCCCATCCCCTTGTCCCATAATTACTTACCTGTCTTGTAGCGTGGGCTGGCCTTACAGCGCGCACCGCGGTACTGGAACTTCAATTTCAGGTTCTGGTTTCCAGCGGGACTGAAAGGAAGTGTGCACACTGAATGCGCACTTCCTTTCAGTCCCGCCAGAAACCGGAACCTAAAATTGAAGTTCCTGTACCGCGGTGCGCGCTGTGAAGCCGGCCCACGCTACAAGACAGGTAAGTAAAGCGTCATATTCGCTCCATAAGACGCACAGACATTTCCCCTCACTTTTGAGGGGGAAAAAGTGCGTCTTATGGAGCGAAAAATACGGTATATGACAAAAAAGGCATGTCAAGGTATATTATTTGAGCAGGACCCTAACCTAGCCTGTTTTTCTGTCACTATCTTACATATATATATTTGTACATTTCTTTTTATTAATGGTAATTTTTGTTTGTTTGTTATTGTTGCAAGTGAAAAAAACAAAAAATTCTGATTAGCAGTAATATTATAATTGTAACTTGTCACAAACACATATACATTCTAATACACGTACATAGTTACACAAACACACTGATGCACAGAGACACACACAAATACGAATACAGACATACATTCACAATGTCTATCCGGCTTTGTATTTCTGAGTGTGTCTGGTATTGTCTACCTGTGTATGTGCCTGAGAGTGTGTCTGATAGTGAATGTGATGGGGCGTGTGTCGCGTGGTTGGTGGTGTGAGTGTGACAGAGTTGGGGGTGAGTGTGACAAGATTAAAGCAGGTTAATGTAACAGGGTGAGTGTGGCATGGTTGGGGGGGATTAGTGTGACATAATTGGAGGGATTAATGTGATAGGGTGAGTATGGCAAGGTAAAAGGGGTGAGTGTGATAGAGTGATGGAGGATGAGTATGACAGGGTTGGGGGGGATCATGTCACATGCATTTATTTAATAAATGTTCAAATTGTCATACTATACTTATACTGTGCTTTGGTCATTCATGGGCTTATTTATTGGGGGCATAAAATCAATTCAGAATCTATTTCTACATTTGGGGCTACAACTCGGCATTCAGATTGATGGAAAATATAATTTGGATGTGAAAACCTTACATTATACATTATAAAGCTCTATGTTGAGGGTGAAGAGGAACTGATTTTAATGGTGCCACACTTGGCCTTATATGACAATCCCCATGGGTACGCCCACATGAACCTGATGGTAGACTGATTTACAACGTCACAGACCAATAACAATAAGGTAACAAGGCACAACACTCCCACACACAGCACACAATCCCTCCCCTCTGCCTGGGAGATAATTGAGTATTAACTCAATTATCTCCAGGCAGAAAAACACATATTTCTATAAAACCCAAACAGTACCCCAAAACACATAAGATCCCCACAAATGATACATCCCCTGATAGCCTGATCTGGGTGACCAACATATCCAAAAATCACCCAGATCAGTTCGGGGGTTCAGGAATTCTATGGAAGTCACATTTTGACCGACCGCACGCATGGTCCTATGCCCAAAGCAGTTCCAGAGAATCAGGCTGTGCGGCCGGGCTATTTTGGGAATTCAAAATAAAGCCCAAACTACCAAACATAGCCGTTCGTGGGTAAAGTCAGTTTATGTCTCTCGTTCGGGAGTTTATTCTTACCGAACGCCGGTAAAAACTGCATAGCTTTAAGGACATCTGGCAATTGAAAAGTCCTTCTTTCCCCCATGACACCCCCTCTCCCCCACCCATCCCAGGGTCCACATCCCTTATAGTGACAATCAATAGCCATATTTATGTAGGAATTGCTATGAGGTGCCTACTACCTTTACATGCCCTCCTAAATAATACTTTCATATCAACTGGGAAAGGGAATTTATATTTGAGGAATAGGAAAACCCATGACCTTCAGCCCGGCAGGAGTGGGACCCTGAGGTTGGGGGCACCCTCAGGGCACTATTGTGCCAGAAAAACAAGTTTGTTTTCCTGGCACTATAGTGGTCCTTTAAGTGTTACATTTCCTTGTATTTATGTTCAATTGTTTATTTCAAATTAGCTGTATTGCTCTTTTTGAGAAAATACATACAGTATATCTTGTTGGCAAAGCTTCATGGGTTAAATTTATATAAAAGTGCTCTTATTCAGCTCAGATCCCTAACACAGTATAGGCACAGATGCAGTGGGTGACAATCAGCTATCTGCAATGCCCAGGATATGGTCTCTCTCTTCTCTCAAGCAATAAGATTGATTTGCTGCCATTAACCAGACTTGGATACGACATCCTCTACGGAGGCATCATACTCAAGGTTTCTGACATGCCATATGGAGCATAATTGTGTAGTTGTCCTTCTGGGAAGGAGAGAGGAATGTTTTAGATTGCTGCCTAGACTGTGGGAATGCCAATTAAGCTGGCCAAATTTGCGGGTGAGTTTTTAATGTGACTTTCATATAAAAAGAGATCCTTTAGGACATCGATTCGAATGTTATGAAAAGCTGAATAAAAGCTAGGTTTTAAGCTTTCAGGAAGTAAACACATTTATGCGAGATTAACCCACAAGCGAATAATTGAAGGCCCAAAGGAAGACATGCAACATTGATTCCAGCATTGTTCCTATTTATTGAATTGTTTGCCAACAGGCAATAATTACTTAAATTATTTCCTGTTCACACATAGTTCAGTAAGCAGGAACAATGCTGGCAGAAGTATTAATATTATAATAAGATAGTATTTTAAATAATTTAAGGCATGAGCAGCTAACACCTTCTAGGTATTAAAGGGAATGTCTAGATTGCTAAATTCATCATTTTTATATAGTTGAATAATCCAGTAAAAAAATATAAATTTATTATGTGTGTGTGCCCCCCCCCTTCCTAACAACCTACAATTAGTTGCAGTTTTGCAGATCTTACTTTCTGCAGCTATGATGGCCTCCCCCTTTATGCACATAACTTCTGATGGAGTAATCATTGTAGACACAGAGAGCATGATATAACATAGTATGAACACTAACTTAAATAACAGTTTAGTGTATATACATTTAGAATTTATAAAAAAAATATACATACAAATAAATACTAGTAAATAAAATGGAAACAAAATTGCATTATTTAATAATCAGCAACTTGATCTTTGACAAATTACTGTATTTTTCGCTCCATAAGACGCACCACACCATAAGACGCACCTTGTTTTTAGAGGAAGAAACCCAGAAAGAAAAATATTCTGAACAAACTGTCCCATAGTGTTCTCCCCCCCCTCTCCCATAGTGTTCTCCCCCCCTCCCATAGTGTTCTCCCCCCCTCCCATAGTCTTCTCCTCTCTCTCATAGTCTTCTCCCCCCCATAGTCTTCTCCCCCCCTCCCATAGTCTTCTCCCCCCCTCCCATAGTCTTCTACCCCCTCCCATAGTCTTCTCCCCCCCACTCCCATAGTCTTCTCCCCCCCACTCCCATAGTCTTCTCCCCCCTCCCATAGTCTTCTCCCCCCTCCATTAGTCTTCTCCCCCCCCTCCCATAGTCTTCTCCCCCCTCCCATAGTCTTCTCCCCCCTCCCATAGTCTTCTCCCCCCCTCCCATAGTCTTCTCCCCCCCTCCCATAGTCTTCTCCCCCCGCTCCCATAGTCTTCTCCCCCCTTTCCCATAGTCTCCCCCCCCCATAGTGTTCTCTCCTCTCCCATCCCCTTGTCCCATAATTACTTACCTGTCTTGTAGCGTGGGCTGGCCTTACAGCGCGCACCGCGGTACTGGAACTTCAATTTCAGGTTCTGGTTTCCAGCGGGACTGAAAGGAAGTGTGCACACTGAATGCGCACTTCCTTTCAGTCCCGCCAGAAACCGGAACCTAAAATTGAAGTTCCTGTACCGCGGTGCGCGCTGTGAAGCCGGCCCACGCTACAAGACAGGTAAGTAAAGCGTCATATTCGCTCCATAAGACGCACAGACATTTCCCCTCACTTTTGAGGGGGAAAAAGTGCGTCTTATGGAGCGAAAAATACGGTATATGACAAAAAAGGCATGTCAAGGTATATTATTTGAGCAGGACCCTAACCTAGCCTGTTTTTCTGTCACTATCTTACATATATATATTTGTACATTTCTTTTTATTAATGGTAATTTTTGTTTGTTTGTTATTGTTGCAAGTGAAAAAAACAAAAAATTCTGATTAGCAGTAATATTATAATTGTAACTTGTCACAAACACATATACATTCTAATACACGTACATAGTTACACAAACACACTGATGCACAGAGACACACACAAATACGAATACAGACATACATTCACAATGTCTATCCGGCTTTGTATTTCTGAGTGTGTCTGGTATTGTCTACCTGTGTATGTGCCTGAGAGTGTGTCTGATAGTGAATGTGATGGGGCGTGTGTCGCGTGGTTGGTGGTGTGAGTGTGACAGAGTTGGGGGTGAGTGTGACAAGATTAAAGCAGGTTAATGTAACAGGGTGAGTGTGGCATGGTTGGGGGGGATTAGTGTGACATAATTGGAGGGATTAATGTGATAGGGTGAGTATGGCAAGGTAAAAGGGGTGAGTGTGATAGAGTGATGGAGGATGAGTATGACAGGGTTGGGGGGGATCATGTCACATGCATTTATTTAATAAATGTTCAAATTGTCATACTATACTTATACTGTGCTTTGGTCATTCATGGGCTTATTTATTGGGGGCATAAAATCAATTCAGAATCTATTTCTACATTTGGGGCTACAACTCGGCATTCAGATTGATGGAAAATATAATTTGGATGTGAAAACCTTACATTATACATTATAAAGCTCTATGTTGAGGGTGAAGAGGAACTGATTTTAATGGTGCCACACTTGGCCTTATATGACAATCCCCATGGGTACGCCCACATGAACCTGATGGTAGACTGATTTACAACGTCACAGACCAATAACAATAAGGTAACAAGGCACAACACTCCCACACACAGCACACAATCCCTCCCCTCTGCCTGGGAGATAATTGAGTATTAACTCAATTATCTCCAGGCAGAAAAACACATATTTCTATAAAACCCAAACAGTACCCCAAAACACATAAGATCCCCACAAATGATACATCCCCTGATAGCCTGATCTGGGTGACCAACATATCCAAAAATCACCCAGATCAGTTCGGGGGTTCAGGAATTCTATGGAAGTCACATTTTGACCGACCGCACGCATGGTCCTATGCCCAAAGCAGTTCCAGAGAATCAGGCTGTGCGGCCGGGCTATTTTGGGAATTCAAAATAAAGCCCAAACTACCAAACATAGCCGTTCGTGGGTAAAGTCAGTTTATGTCTCTCGTTCGGGAGTTTATTCTTACCGAACGCCGTTCGACTCCCGTTTGAATAGGCAAACATCCATGGAAGGTAAATAGTTAGCGGTGTTCGTTCCTGTCGAGTGTCCGATTTGAGTCGATGACCAAACACCGCTCATTGGGCTTGCAGCTTAAGATGGCTGTTGCCACGTGTTCAAATGCCGCTTCGGGGGTTTGAAGTGTTACTGTACAAGTCCAAACTAGCACAAACAGTGTATTTAACCGCAGTATATTCCAGGGGCCATAGTCACAGGGCAGGAGGCTGGCAAACAGGCTCCTCCAAGAACCAGCAACGAGGTTCAGATTGTCACATGTGGGATATACTAATAACTCAGTATAAACACATTGATATATTTCACATTTTATATATATTTATGGTATATGGGATTTCTTTTCCTTATAAGACACATTTTATTCACCCCTTAAGAACAGAGCTTCAGAAGTAAAAGTCCAGCATGACAGAACATTTTTCCTTAAGAGGTTAAACCCAGTCATCAAGTTCTTATCTGAATTTTCCTTAATTTCTACAGTATTATTTACAGAATGAAATAACAGTATCCTGCAAATGGAAATAATTTGTTTTTTAAAATCTACAGTGATTATCTTTTTGTTACTTATACCTAAGATTTGCTTTCAGTGTAGTAATAGCCCTTAAAGAGTAATACTGCATGTGAAACATTGACATCATTTTCTTTTCTAAATAATGTTTGATCAATACATTCAAAATTAAAACAATGCTTGGATTTCTACCAATATTATTTTTATTTTGGATATGCAGTGCTCTGCTTTGTCGGAAAAAGAATCAGGTGTTTGTATAAAATCACCGGTGTTCGCACGGTCGAGTGTCCGAGACACTCGACGACTCGGTCCGAGACACTCGACGACTCGGTCCGAGACACTCGACGACTCGGTCCGAGACACTCGACGACTCGGTCCGAGACACTCGACGACTCGGTCCGAGACACTCGACGACTCGGTCCGAGACACTCGACGACTCGGTCCGAGACACTCGACGACTCGGTCCGAGACACTCGACGACTCGGTCCGAGTTCCAGACACTCGACGACCCATTGGCGGATCCAGGCGGGGGGCAACGGGGCAATTGCCCCCCCCGAGATTCTCCCCTGCCGGCTAGTGCAGGGCTGACATTGCCCAAGTGCCAGCCCTGCATTGTGCCTGCAGACCGGGAGGGAGATCAGTGATCAGTGATCTCCCTCCCCGGTCCGCAGGCACATTACTGACAGCCGACCGGCAGGGGAGGGAGAGAGGACCCGGGAGCTGTTACCAGCAGCTCCTCCGGGTCCTCCTCTCGCGAGATTTGGAGCGTTGCCACGGTTACCACGGCAACGCTCCAAATCTCGCGAGAGTGAACTCTAGCCCTGGAGCGCGGGCTAGAGTTCACTGGAACCACTGGACCACCAGGGATTCCCCACTGGGACCACCAGGGATCCAGAAATGTCCCCCCTCCTCCTCAATAAAGGTAAGAAGGGAGGGGGGACATAATATATTTTATTAAATACATTTTTTTTTTATTTTATTAAAAAGCCTCCCTTCCCTCCTCCCCTCCCCCATACACACTGCCCCCATACACACTGCCCCCATACACACTGCCCCCATACACACTGCCCCCATACACACTGCCCCCATACACACACTACACACAAACACTGCCCCCATACACACAAACACTGCCCCCATATACACACTGCCCCCATATACACACTGTCCCCATACACACACTGCCCCCATACACACACTGCCACACACACACTGCCCCACAAACACTGCCCCACATACAAACACTACACACACTGCCCCCACAAACACTGCCTCCATACACACACTGCCCCACAAACACTGTCCCCATACAACACTGTCCCACAAACACTGTCCCCATACACACTGCCCCACAAACACTGTCCCCATACACACTGCCCCACACACACTGCCCCACAAACACTGCCCCATACACACACTTCCCCCTTACACACACTGACCCCATACACACACTGCCCCACATACAAACACTACACACACTGACCCCATACACACACTGCCTCCATACACACACTGCCCCACAAACACTGTCCCCATACAACACTGTCCCCATACAACACTGTCCCACAAACACTGTCCCCATACAACACTGTCCCACAAACACTGTCCCCATACACTGCCCCCATACACACTGCCCCCATACACACTGCCCCCATACACACTGCCCCCATACACACACTGCCCCCATACACACACTGCCCCCATACACACACTGACCCCATACACACACTGACCCCATACACACACTGACCCCATACACACACTGACCCCATACACACTACACACACTGACCCCATACATACACTAACTGCCCCCATACACACAAACACTGCCCCCATACACACTGCCCCCATACACACTGCCCCCATACACACACTGTCCCCATACACACACTGTCCCCATACACACACTGCCCCCATACACACAAACACTGCCCCCATACACACACTGCCCCCATACACACAAACACTGCCCCCACACACACACTGCCCCACACACACACTGCCACACACACACTGCCCCACAAACACTGCCCCACATACAAACACTACACACACTGCCCCCACAAACACTGCCTCCATACACACACTGCCCCACAAACACTGTCCCCATACACACTGCCCCACAAACACTGTCCCCATACACACTGCCCCACAAACACTGTCCCCATACACACTGCCCCACAAACACTGCCCCACACACACACTGCCCCACACACACACTGCCCCACACACACACTGCCCCACAAACACTGCCCCATACACACACTTCCCCCTTACACACACTGACCCCATACACACACTGCCCCACATACAAACACTACACACACTGACCCCATACACACACTGCCTCCATACACACACTGCCTCCATACACACACTGCCCCACAAACACTGTCCCCATACAACACTGTCCCACAAACACTGTCCCCATACAACACTGTCCCACAAACACTGTCCCCATACAACACTGTCCCACAAACACTGTCCCCATACAACACTGTCCCACAAACACTGTCCCCATACACATACTGCCCCGCACACACTGCACACCTATACACACACAGTGCCCTACACACCCTGCTGCCCCCCCATACACACATTGCCCCAAACACACACACGAGCCCCCATACACACACTGCCCCACACAGACATACAGTGCCCCCCCATACACACACTGCCCCACACAGACATACAGTGCCCCCATACACACACTGCCCCCTAACACACACACTGCCACCCTTACGCACTCACACTCACTTCACCGCTCACACACACTGCACCTTTCACACACACTTCACCCCTAACACACACCACTTCTCCTATGCCCTATATCCCAGCAGACCCCAGGTAAGTTGTCAAACTGTTCTTAAACGGTATGACTACTTACTCCGGGGTGGGATCCTGGCACTACTGGCACCATAACTACTACACTGAGCTGTAGTGGTTATTGTGCTAGGATTATTTTTTTTAAATAATCTACAAGTGCCCCTCCCGAGATCAGGCTCTGGATCCGCCACTGCGACGACCAAGTCCCGCTGCCTGCGTTTGTGCGATAAGATGGCCACACAGGGAGAGCACTTAAGTCTGTGTTTTTTTAATTTGAAGTTCAATGAGCATGGGAAATTAACTGGGATAAATAAATACAGCATTTTGTCACATGGAGGTCCACTGTTCTAGTTAGCTTTCTCAATGTAAGCTTGATATGAAACGTACTGTGCCTGCTTTTCCCAGAAGTGGTGCAGGGATAGCACCAACCAACACAAGGGGGGAAGCGACAGGGTTTAGAATTGAGTGTGGACTCACAGCCTGAGATGCGGTAGAGTGGCCACCTCTCCAACCCACCTGCTTAAACAAGCTGACATAACGAAGTTCCGAGCAAACTCTCATATAGGCTCTAGGAAATTCCCCTAAGGAAGCCATAGTGCTCCCTGAAAACATCTTCCTAAGATCTGATAGCTAGTAGTTGTTTATAGGGATGTTACTTAAAAAAAAATAGCAGGCATCCTGGGAGCTTTTGAACCATGTGTCCTCTCAGAATGGTTAAGCCCTATTCCCCCAATACATTTGAAATATTTTAAGAATTAAGCATTAAAATATCACGAAATAAATGTATGAAATAACATGAAAAATATGACATTGAATATTAGTGAACTGACCCATAGATGTGATTTTTTATGAAATTTGTTAGTGAAACAGCGCAGACACACTGTGCAATATAGAATTTGGGATAATTAAGGACATAATTCAGTAGAATATAAAAGAAGAAAATAAAGGAAAACCAATAAAATTAAGTAAATTAAACAATGAATTGGTACAGATGAATAAATGTATGAAACAGTGCCGGTGCTGAATAATGATAGAATGAAGTAAGGACATTAAATTAAATTGCAATACTTTTATTAGATTTGCCCTCACCAACCACTCTGACCTCTGCCTACCCTTCTCTGGGCTGACATTATTAATGTAGCCTGATTTAATGTGATTTGAATGTTTAATGTGTTGATCAATGGCTGTGTCCCTACTAATCCTTGTAAAGTACTCTGGATACGGGTACTACATAATATATACAAATAAGAAAATCTATCTGGATGTAAGTATGTTAACACAGAAACAGCTGAAGTTAGAAATTCCTATTTTGTAAAAAAACAATGCTTTAATTATTGATCTCTCACATTATCCTAATAGAAAACACCCTCCTCTATATAAATGTCAACCTGAAGTCCTTTGTGTATCTTAATTGTTAAGGGACATTATAGGCACCAAGACCACCTCATCTCATTGAAGTTTTCTAGGTGCAGTGTCCCTGTCCTTTTAGCAGTGGAATGATACTTCCTGCAGTTTCACAAAGTTTAACTGCGTGGAACGATGCTGGATGTCCTCATGCTTTGTATGAGGAAATTCAGCATCTTTAAAATCTCTATAGGAAAGCATTAATTCAGTGCTTTCCCATAGGGAAGGCCTAATGCATGCGTCCTTGCTGACATCGACAAAGACGGAGCCAGAGCCTGAGAGACCTTGGCACTGGAACGAGATAAGTGTTTAAAGCAAGCATGTCAAACTCAAAGTGTGGCACGGGCCACATAAACAAGGTTTAAGTTTATGTGGGCCGCACACACACACAAACACACACATACTCACTAACAGACACACACACATACTCACTGACAGACAGACACACACACACACACACATACTCACTGACAGACAGACACATACTCACTGACAGACAGACACACACACATACTCACAGACAGACACACACACATACTCACAGACAGACACACACTGACAGACACACACACATACTCACAGACGGACAGACACATACATACACACACACTGACAGACACACACACACTCACAGACAGACACACACACACACACACACACTTTTACTGACAGACAGACACACAAATGCTCACTGACATACACATACAGACACACACACATACTCACTGACAGACACACATACTTGCTGACAGACACACACACACACTCACTGACAGACACACACATACTTGCTGACAGATACACACACACTCACTGACAGACACACACATACTTGCTGACAGACACACATACTCACTGATAGACACACACACTGACAGACACACACACACTCACACTCACTGACAGACACACACACACACACACACACTGACACAGACAGACACACACACACTCACACACACATACTTTTCTTTATTGCTCCCTACCTTATGGAGCCGATGGGGGGGGGGGGCATCTCCCTGGGGTCCTTCGTGCTCCTCACTGCTCCTGCGTGCGGTTTAGTGATGTTGGGTGCCGGAGTATGACGTCATATTCCGGCGCCCGGCTTCATTTCAGATGGCGCATTCGAGGGAGCAGTGAGGAGTAGGAACACTGAGCTCCCTCACTGGCCGCCAGCGTACTGCTTCCTCTCCTCCGGCCGGGTAAGTGTAAGCAGAGTAGGCACCTGCAATATGGGGAAAGCAGCCCTTTAATCACAGGATGGGGGAGCCAGACAATGGTTTAGGGCTTAGGGACACTTAAGTATTAGGAATACAGCTTTGGATTTATAATGCTATAGTGTTCCTTTACTTTACGTATGTCTACACAGTGAGCAGGACAACAATTAGAATATGGTGCTATGCACTGAAAACTACTCTCCTGCAGTCATATTACATAAAAGCATTTATATAGTCACCCCACACATAGAGCTTCAGTAACCACAAATAAACAAAACAAGCAAATCAAATCCTTTTCATATAAGATGTGGCCCACAGTACCTTGGTGGTCTATTCATTTCAGAACCTACTGAGACCTAAAGGTTTTGATGGAGAGTTTATTATCAGTGAATAACACCACATTGTATTTGTCTATCCAGAAGGAGGGATGGACAATCATATAATGTAAATCATAGAAGGTTGAATTGATATTTTACAACAGCCTAATTGCAACATTGTGCATGAACTGACAGATGGCGGAAGCACTTATCTACAGCCATTGAGAAGACCACATTGGCACATAGTGTGCATAAACTCACAATGTTATATTTAAACTGACCCGTCAATAGCATTGCAGTTGTTAGCGTTTTAACCCTGCAATGCTTTACAAAACACTGAATTAATAATCTGTTTAACTAGGGAAATTCCCAATATGATACCCGTTCAAAATGTTTATTCAAGCCCTTATAACTAATGACTAACTTAAAATGTACCCTTCAAACAGTACACATTATACATTATAACAATGTAACTTTCATGCCCCTTGATACTGCATTCTTCCTGGTATTCACAATCTTGAATGTCACAGTCACAGTCAGTTATGCAGTTGCACCCACCCTGTTTGTTCTCTAAAATAAATGTTTTGCCATCTTAGAGGCATTTTGGAGACAGCACAAAGTTATGTTCCATACATTCATACAGGATTTCAAGTCATTCATTTGTTGATATGAGAAACAGTGAACATACCACACTAAATGGTCCACAAACAAAGTTTAGCAGACTACCATAAACATTAGAAAGCTAGCAAGAATTCCAGAAATATCAATCAGTCAAAAACTTCATCCTTTGTCAACAGGTCATGCAAAAATCTAATTTTCTCTTTGGAAAACTGTGTGAATGAGGATCAAAATCAGTTTTCTACGTTTTTAGGAGGAGGAGAACTTCATCCCTATTTATTTCGCTACAGAATAATTATTATTATTATTTATTTTTGTATTCTCCCTTACATCTCCCTCTCATCCTCCTCTTTTATAGTCAACTTCCCCCCACCATTACTTTACGCCATCTATTTTTATGCCATACTCTTATTACCCTTCCTCTATCAATCTTTTTCCTACTCTAATATAACTTCCTCTTTTGCTGATGCATCTTCCTTCTGCATCACCTCTAGAAAAATCACCTCTTCCCCCAGTATTATCTCCCCAAACTACCCTCCTCCTGCAATGTATTTACCACAGCTAACTACACTTTCCTTACACACTCTGTCATGCATCTAGCCTGCAGAGGAAATCAATGTACCTTCGGCATGTAGAAAGGAGACATTAATGACATTATAATGGAATTAAGGAACTTATAATTTCATGGTGGTCTCTCTATAGAGCAGAATTTAACTGATGTAGCATTTCACTATAAGCACAGTGAACTTCATGGGCAATAATAATGATTTAATCTAAAATCCGACCAGTATTTACGATATTATAAATACTTTGGAAAATATCATGAGTATATAGGGAAATATTGATTTGATATTCTAATCTAAAAAAGTACATTTCTGTTAAAGCAGTATATATTTTCTATACTTTATTTTTCTTAATGAAGGCCTATCTTATTACTGGGGGAAAAAAAGGGTTCAAATAAAATAATACATATCTGTGATGTATAAGGCGCTTAGAGAATATGAATAAAAAATAATAATGCCGCTGCAACACTTGAGTGGGGCCTTCCCTTACATTACACTGACAATATATAATACAAAAATAATGTTCTGAGTGACAAGATGTCAAAACTAACACCAGTATGTAAGTGCAGTGCTTACAAAGTTAGTGTACATTTTTATTAAGAAATCACTCACCTTTGAGTATATTGAGATGCACAGGAAAAATGTACTCAAAAAGAAAACAAGAATATATATATATATATATATATATATATATACATATATATATCTACACATATATATATACACACATACACATACAGTTGCAAGAAAAAGTATGTGAACCCTTTGGAATGATATGGATTTCTGCACAAATTGGTCATAAAATGTGATCTGATCATCATAACACACAAAGAATGAAATGTTGCCATGTTTTTATTGAACACACCATGTAAACATTCACAGTGCAGGTGGAAAAAGTATGTGAACCCCTAGACTAATGACATCTCCAAGAGCTAATTGGAGTGAGATGTCAGCCAACTGGAGTCCAATCAATGAGATGAGATTGGAGGTGTTGGTTACAGCTGCCTTGCCCTATAAAAAACTCACACCAGTTCTGGGTTTGCTTTTCACAAGAAGCATTGCCTGATGTGAATGATGCCTCGCACAAAAGAGCTCTCAGAAGACCTACGATTAAGAATTGTTGACTTGCATAAAGCTGGAAAGGGTTATAAAAGTATCTCCAAAAGCCTTGCTGTTCATCAGTCCACGGTAAGATAAATTGTCTATAAATGGAAAAAGTTCAGCACTGCTGCTACTCTCCCTAGGAGTGGCCGTCCTGTAAAGATGACTGCAAGAGCACAGCGCAGACTGCTCAATGAGGGGAAGAAGAATCCTAGAGTGTCAGCTAAAGACTTACAAAAGTCACTGGCAAATGCTAACATCCCCGTTACCGAATCTACAATATGTAAAACACTAAACAAGAATGGATTTCATGGGAGCAGGGCCGGATTAACATAGGGGCTGATGGAGCTGCAGCACCAGGCCCAGGCCCATGGAATAGGCCCATTGGTTTTAACAAAAAAAAAAAAAACATTTTTTTTCTTTTTTTTTTTACACACTACTCTTAGGGTTGCCAGGTATTTCTCATGTATTTCTTAGGGTTGCCAGGTATATCTCAGAAGTATTTCTCAGGTATTTGAGGCTGCCTAGCCGGTGCCGGTATTGCAGTAATACTGGCAATACAAATGTCTGTCTCAGTATAAACATAGATTATTCTGCAATACCAGCGCCGGCCAGTAGGGGTCGCTGTTTGTGTGGAGAGAGGCAGTGATAAGAAGTTACAGCATCTCCCTCCCTGCCTCTCTCTACTCACTGATCCGCAGGGGAGCAGCTCTGCACAGAGAGTCCAGACAGCAGCTCCGAGACATGGGGACGCTGAGACATTGGGACACTGCAGAACATGGGGACCCTGAACATGGACGTCCGCAGGAATTTTTCCGGGGGGGGGGGGGGGGGGAGGGGGGCATAATTGTAATGACATCCATGCTTGGCCCCCTTTTGACAGTGTCATGAAAGGGAAGGAGCATAGTCATTTTCACATAAAGCAAGGATGAATAGCGTTTTCACAACTATGGTGTCAGGAATATATGTTTGTATTCCTGACACTATAATATTCCTTTCATCAAATTACAGGAACATTCTGGTCACCATAACAACTTTATCTAAATGAAAATGCTGTGATGCAAGGAGGCCCCTGGGTGCTCTTTCTTTGAAGGGGTGAAACCGCTCTCAAATGGTTTACCCCCAAAGGCTTCCTTCAGCTCCAGATCTCCAGGTCGCTCAGTGGTATTCGACTTCTGAAACAGAGTGTCAGGAAGTGCAGATTGACGTTGGGCATGGGTACCGCTGATTGGCTAGAGTGGTCAGCTGACACTCTAAGCCAATCGCTAGTTCCCGATTTTTAAAAATGTTTTAAGTTTTTATGAATGGGGAGCTACTGATTGGCTTAGAGTGCTAGCTGACCCATCTAGCCAATCAGCGGCACCCCTACCCAGTGGCCCTCTGTGTTTCCTGACACTCAGTAAATAAAAGTGAACACATTAACACTGATATTGTTTGTTTTTACCTGGGGAGATGAGAAGGTCCAAAGTTTCCCTGCCAGGCCCAGGTACCAACGCCTTATGATGTGGTGTCCAGAATGAAGTGCTCCAATCTCATTATCTTCTCCTTCATTTGACACAGTCTTCTTTGTCTTCTGAGGCTCCTTCTGCTCCTTTACCTTTCTGCTACTTTCTGCTTATTTTGCGCCCTTCTGCTCCTTTCTCTTTCTGATCCCTTTCTGCTTCTTGATGGCTCTTCCTGCTCCTTGATGGCCCTTCCAGCTTCTTGCAGACCATTCCTGCTTCTTACTGCCCTTCCTGCTTCTTTCTGCCCCTTCCAGCTTCTTGCAGCCCCTTGCTGATCCTTTCTGTTCCTTCTGATTCTTCCTGCCCCTTCCTGCTCCTTGCAAACCCTTCCTGCTCCTTGCAAACCCTTCCTGCTCCTTGCGGACTCTTCCTGCTTTTTGCAGACCCTTCCTACTCCTTTCTGCCCCTTCTTTCTCCTTGCTGCCCCTTCCTACTCCTAGCAGACCCTTACTACTCCTTGCTGACCCCTCCTACCCCTTGCAGACCCTTTCTACTCCTTGCTGACCCCGCCTGCTCCTTGCTGCCTCTTCCTACTCCTTGCTGCCTCTTCCTACTCCTTGCTGCCTCTTCCTACTCCTTGCTGCCTCTTCCTACTCCTTGCTTCCCCTTCCTGCTCCTTGCTGCCTCTTCCTACTCCTTTCTGCCTCTTCCTACTCCTTGCTGACCCCTCTTGCTCCTTGCAGACCCTTCCTACTCCTTGGTGACCCCTCCTGCTCCTTGAAGACCGTCCCTACCCCTTCCTGCTGCCCCTTCCTATTCCTTGCTGACCCCTCCTGCCTCTTGCAGACCATTTCTACTCCTTGCTGACCCCTCCTGCTCCTTGCTGTCCCCTCCTGCTCCTTGCTGCTCCTTCTACTTTACCCTCCTGCTCCTTGAAAACTTTTCGACCCCATCCTGCTTCTTGCTGCCCCTTTCTATTCCTTGCTGACCCCTCCTGCCCCTTTCAGAACCTTTCTGCTCCTTCTACTTTACCTTACTCTATGCGGTCTCCCCCACCCCCCATCCCTCACTTACCTGCTCTGTAGGCAGCCTCTGTGCTGCTCCCCTGCGGTTTCAGTCATGAGAGAGAGGCAGGGATAAGCTGTAGCTTCCTGCCTTTCTCCATTCACAGCGCCACCTACTGGCCAGCACTGGTATTGCACTGTATTCTCACACTAAAACGAAAAATAGCAGCACAAGCTGAAAAATCCAGGGGGGGGGAGGAGGGGGGCAAGTACCCCCCTTTACCCCCCCCATTCGGACGCCGATGACCCTGAGACACTAGGGACACAGTGGCCCCATGTCTCCCAGTGGCCCCTAGTCTGTGTCCCCATGTCTCCCAGCCACTGTCCCTAGTGGCTCAGTGGCCCCATGTCTCCCAGTGTCCCCATGTCACTAAGTGTCCCCTAGGGTCCTAGTGACATCAGGACACTGGGAGACATGAGTACACAGACTCTAAGGGACACTGGGAGACATGGGGATACAAACACTAGGGGACACTGGGCGACATGGGGACACTGAGAGGCATGGAGACACAGGGAGACATGGGGACACTGGGCGACTTTGAGACATAGGAGACATGGCAGTGTCCCCATGTCTCCCAGGCAGTGTCCCTAGTATCTCAGTATCCCCATGTGTCCCTGGTGTCTCTCAGTGTCTGTAGTGTGCCAGTGTCCCTAGTGTCTCAGTGTCCCCTAGACCCCCAAAGTCCCCTAGTCTCCCAATGTCTCTGTGTCCCCATGTCTCCTAGTGTCTGTGTCCCCTAGTATAAAAATCTCCGGCACTCACTGTGATAGATTTAGGCAGGTTTATTGGACACCGCAACGTTTCGACCTGTACCCAGGTCTTTATCAAGTCTCCAATGTCCCCTATGTATCAGTGTCCCCTATGTATCAGTGTATCTCAGTGCCCCATGTCTCTCTGTGCCCATAGTGTCTCTGTGCCCGTAGTGTCTGTGTCCCCTAGTATAAAAGAAAAAAATCTCAGGCACTCACTGTGATAGCTTTAAGCAGGTTTATTGGACACTGCAACATTTTGACCTGTACCCAGGTTTTTATCAAGTCTCCAGTGTCCCCTATATATCACAGTGTCTCAGTGCCCCATGTCTCCCCGTGTCCCCTTGTGTCTGTCACCCAGTGTCCCCAAGAGTCTCAGATTTCCCAGGTCTCCCAGTGTTCCCTAGTATCTGTGTCCCCATGTCTCCCAGTCTCTCAATGTCCCCTAGTGACATGGGGACACTGGGAGACATAGGGACACAGACATTCCCCCTTTTTGTGTATGTTCGCCCTTTCGGACATTCTGGTTATGTGATTTGTGTCAGTAGCCCACCCTTTTACCGCATCCATAGACTTTCTGCTTTACTGGACACTGCTGTTAGGGGGTATGGGTTTACTTGAAAGATGAAAGCATGAGATTAGCAAAGGGTATGTGTTCTCTCATAGTTGCATCCTATGAGTTTCCCTACAGCATCATCTCCATCAGATACATGACGCTTAGGAGGTAGGACTGTTTTAGTGTTTTTGGTCAATAAGATTTTGTAATTAGGCCCATCATAATTATCAGCACCAGGCCCACTGGGCTCTTAATCTGGCCCTGCATGGGAGGATACCACAGAGGAAGCCACTGCTGTCCAAACAAAACATTGCTGCACGTTTACAGTTTGCACAAGAGCACCTGGAGGTTCCACAGCAGTACTGGCAAAATATTCTGTGTGGCGAAAAAGAGGCACAGCACACCAACATCAAAACCTCATCCCAACTATGAAGTATGGTGGTGGGGGCATCATGGTTTGGGGCTGCTTTGCTGCGTCAGGGCCTGGACGGATTGCTATCATTGAAGGAAAAATGAATTCCCAAGTTTATCAAGACATTTTGCAGGAGAACATAAGGCCATCTGTCTACCAGCTGAAGCTCAACAGAAGATGGGTGTTGCAACAGGACAATGACCCAAAGCATAGAAGTAAATCAACAACAGAATGGCTTAAACAGAAGAAAATACGCCTTCTGAAGTGGCCCAGTCAGAGTCCTGACCTCAACCCGATTGAGATGCTGTGGCATGACCTCAAGAAAGCGATTCACACCAGACATCCCAAGAATATTGCTGAACTGAAACAGTTTTGTAAAGAGGAATGGTCAAGAATTACTCCCGAATCCTGACCATTGTGCACGTCTGATCTGCAACTACAGGAAACGTTTGGTTGAAGTTATTGCTGCCAAAGGAGGTTCAACCAGTTATTAAATCTAAGGGTTCACATGCTTTTTCCACCTGCACTGTGAATGGTGTGTTCAATAAAAACATGGCAACATTTCATTCTTTGTGTGTTATTAGTTTAAGCAGACTGTGATTGTCTATTGTTGTGACTTAAATGATGATCAGATCACATTTTATGACCAATTTGTGCAGACCAATTTATCATTCCAAAGGGTTCACATAATTTTTCTTGCAACTGTACATGCACACAAATATAAAGTGCAACACTGTGATACAGTTTCCCCAAATGTGCTGTGGTATGCTCAAATTGACACACTCACATAATATAGAGCCCAAAATAGATTGTCCCAAAAAAGTGAAGGTGTATATTATGGAGTTCACCTTGGAAAGAGCCTCTTAAACTTGCTCAAGGATGGAACGTAGGGTATTAGCTATCGGGCGACACGTCTCTTTTGAATGGGCCATATAGAAGCAGGTTAAGTGTAAAAATAACACAATATATTAAAACAAATAAAATATGTTAATAAATGACTCATATAAAACTTGATAGGACATCCTCTAGTCCGAGAATAACCCTTCACATGTATATATATATTTTTAAAGAAGACAACCAAAGGTATTAAACTTGGGGTATTTATTATTTTTTTTAAATCTTTTTTGTTGTTGTGCGTATGAGTACAAATCACCTTAGTATTGCCACAACAGCGTACACCTCGGTATCTCAGTGAAACAGTGGCATGAGATTACAATGCACAGTTTTTTGAAAATTATTAACAAGCATAAATGTTTAGCAAGTCACAGGTTGAGGAGTCAGGTGGCTAGGTGTGGATTGGTATGCGTGCGTGTCGGTTCTTGTATAGTAGCTCAAGTTGTGGGTGTCATTCATGCTAAAACCTGTGACTATGTCGCTATGTCTTATAGTTGAATGATGTTATGAGTAGGGCCTGCGTGTGTTCTGACGTGAGTGTGTGGTCACTTTTTGCTTATTAGATGTCTGCCTGTGCTTACCGGTGTGTCTCATATGTACCGCGTTGGGTGATAACCTGTCGTAACATTGGTTGTTCAGGTTGCGTGTCTGACTTTAAGCCCGGCTTGCTAGCTAAAAATATATGAGGGTTGTCTGCCTATGCTGAGCAAGTCAATTTAGACCCTTCAGGGTGCTGGATGTGAGAGTGTTGGCTGGCTGTTAAAGAACATTAAGGTGTGCGCATACAAACGTTCTTGGCAATGCATGTTAAGTAAATGAAATGATAGAAAAAACTTAGAAAAAAATATATAAAAATATATAAAAAAGTAGAGCCACCACGTTTGGGTTGTAGTCCAAATGGTAGTGGCTTATGCGGGGAAAAGGACATCCCTGTGGAAGTGCAGTGAGTGAGAGTTCCGGATCAAGTCGTAGCTGTAGTGTAAGGTTCCCCTAGTGGTTGTCTTGGCATGAACTCTGGGTCCATGGGGAGGTTGAGCTTGCCCAACACTTCTGTGGCCTCTTGTAGGTCGTGGATTACTTGCGGCGTTTCTCCGGTTGCGACGTGTAGAGTGTGGCCTGGTCCCCATCGGTATATAATGTGGTGGAGCCCCAGTAGGGTGGTGAAGTGGCGAAAGGACCTGCGCCATGCAAGCATCCCACTTGAGAGGTCCGCATAGAAAGACAGTGCCATTTCTTCGAAGGGGTAATTTTGAAGGCCCTTTGTGGCTTTAAGGACTGCAGCTTTATCTTTTAATGTTTGAAACCGGATCACCACGTCTCCGGGGGCATTAAGTGGTGCATTAGGTGGTCGCGGTATCCTGAAGATGCCGTCTATCAAGATCGTTCTGGCCTCCTTCGGATTCAGTAACGCAGTGAGTAACCGCCTGGTGAAATGTGGGAGCTCTGCTTTGGGTACTGTGTCCGCAACACCTCAATCTTGCTGCTTGCCGTGGTGTTCTGCCATGAGGTCTCCCAGGGTTGTCTCAGTAGGCCGGGACTGAGCCCGTGTTGGTAGTTGCAGTGCCGGAGCCGATTTCGGGTCTCCTTCTGTATCGTCGGAGGTCTCATCCGAGAAATCCGTAGAGCCTCCGTGCATGGCCGCCATCTTGATGCTGGTGGTATCGTGGGCCTGCCGCCAGAGTTCTCTGATATTCATGCCCAGCCGGGGCTTGTCAGCATTCTGTTTTTTGGTTTTTCGACCCATGGGGCCCTCTGGAGTGTCTGGGTTGCCCTGGGATGAACTTGGCTCGTGTGTGAGAGTGGGTATTGGTCTTTTAGGTGAATAAATGTTGGGAGTTCTGTGGCCATGCGTCCTCCAGCTTCAGTAGCTTAACTCCACCCCCAAAACTTGTGGTATTTTGACTCTTTTCATGCATCCATTCTACCACCAATCTATGCCAAATAAATGTTTTTTATTTTTTTTTATTTTTTTTTTAATTCTTTATTTTTGTTGTGTGGGTGATTACAGAGCATTGTCATGCGCCACAACAGCGTACGTTTACATAAAGATACATATAGGTTAAACAGTGGCATGATAAACTTGCACAATTTTTCTGTTTTGTAAAACATGCTAAGCGAAGCAGTTTTGTTTAAACGATAGCAATCTATTTGAAATCAGGTTAGCTCTAAAAACGATTATTACAAGGCTAGGCATACAAGTTTAAACTATAGGGTTGCTAATAATAAAACAGGCTTATACGAGTCGAGAATATATTGAGGGTTGAGCAGGCTCATACTATTTATGCCACATTAGGAGGCAAACAGGCTGATAAAATCGGTGAGATATTGAGAGTTGTACAGGCTTGTGCTAGGTGGCTCACCGATCAAATGAGTTAGTAGGTGATTGCCTAGGTACAGGTTAGCCCGCTAGGGTCACAGTGCATCTTCACAGGACTAAATTATGCAACAGGCAAAATACATCAGGTATAACAGTGTGGTAGTGCATAGGCCTGCGCAAATTATCCAGTGCAGTTTCAATGATAGGGTACTCTGTGTGATTGCGTGCTGTAAATGCTGAACTGAGTGTGGGGCACCAGGAAGCATAAAGGGTGGTCAAATGGTGGGGGTTGGCGCAGAAAGTTAATCTATGTAACCTGCGTGTGTGTGAGCATGGTTGTCCACCAGTATGTTTAGATATAGGTAAATAGAGGGTACTTTCTCGTGACTAATAGCTACCAGGGTATTAGAGTCAGTGAATCAAGTACAACCTGGAGTCCAGGTAGGGTTTGCTGCATGTCAGTTAGACAAAATAAAGGACCCTTGTTAGTCATGTGTTGTTTAAAATTAAAACAAGCATAGGAGAGGAGTAGGAAATGCGTCTAGTGCCATGAGGGGTAATATGGTTAGATATGTCATATCCACATTTGTAAGAACAATACAGAGTGGGATCTGTGCAGAGGTATAGCAGTCAGCATGAGTAGTGGACATGTGCATTTCTATGCAGGCAACCACGAGTACTAACATGTGTTAGGTGGTCTAAGAAGTATCTAACCGCATTTTTATAAGTAAGTAGATTAGTGTCACAAGCTCTAGAGTCAAGAAAGAAAGAAAAACTATGTATGAAAGTAACATGTTAAATAAACAAGAGATTTAACCACATGTTGTCAGTTCCCTTAATAAACAGAAGAGAAGTTAAGTAATTCAGTCGCCTTAAAAGGGCACCAACCCCATCTGAGTTAGTAAGTATTTGCTGTGTAAGTATGAATAAGTATGAATAAGTATGAATAAACAACATGCTATGCTTCAAGCTGATGACCTTAAAACAACACACCGCCCCACCAACAGATGTTAAGTCCCAATTTCCCTGGCTGTGGATTGAGGCAGGTCCCTGTCCGGAATCCGTGGAACCAGGCTATGGGATATCAGGCTTACGCAAGGTTGGTCTGTTGCATGTGAGTCAGTGACAAAAATAGTGGTTGAATCAAAGGGCCAAGCAAATATTAAACATAAACATGTCTTTGGGCAATGTGGCCTCCACAGGGGTCCGGCAGATCTGGTAGCTCTGGCGTGACTCGTGCAGCAGAAGGTAAGTCCGGCTCAGCCTACCCCCAATGACGGGAAGTGCAGAGATCCTGAAAGGTAGTAATCGGCTTTTTGGGGCATAGGCAGGGACCCTGTCGCTGGTTTCGGTGGCTGCTGGGAGAAGGCAAAGTCCAGTAGTGGTAGGTCAGATGTCGGGCCCGTTCGCTTGTCGCTGTGGGTACCTGTAGTTTTATGGCAGGTAATTGGTGCTCCAGTCCTGGACTCTGCAACTCCCCTTGATGTGGACAGGTTTTGGCACCCTGATGGATGTTTGCGTCTGGATGGTTGCCTGGCGATATTCGGTGCCGTGTGAGGTTGGGGTGGGATCCGCCTGACCCTTTGCGTTATCCGTGCTGTTTGGGGCAAACGCTTGCGGGTATGCGGGTGAGGTCTCCGATTTCGGCGCCATCTTGGGGCTGCCTCCGAGCGGGGGACAGCGCGGCTGCGGTCAGCACGAGCGGGTTCGTCTCTGAGCAAGTTCACTTGTATGTTTGCCTGCCGCTCTCTGAGTGCCAGTTGTGCCCAGAAGGCATCGAAGATTGCGTCTAGCCTCTTCAGGGTATCGGTCTCCGCTCTGCCGCCATTGCAGTCGCACGTGGCATCCGCCATCATGTGGGCCTGTGCGTCTGGGGTCTGCTTGTCAGGCAGTTTGGTCCAGCGGGAAGATAGGGGCGCAGTAGTGCTGCCGTAGTGGGTATCTGGAGAGACTTGCATTTCGCTGGGCTGTGCATCTGCCACGCTACAGTGGCTATCCGTCTGCAGGCACCGTAGTTGGCCAAGGTTCGTGCCAGTCCTCAGAGACCACAGAGGTGTGTGGGTCAGAGCTGGTTGGACCGGGATCATTTTTTATTTTTAAATTGGTGATTTTTTTGACACACAGCAATTAAGGAATACATGTACTGAGAACTTTAATGTTACTGCCAAAAAACACCCCAATATGTGTTCAGCAACATTGCCTGAGTACAGTGATACCACCCATGTATATGTGTGTCATGTTCTCTTGGAACTAACAGACCTTATTTGGAGGGTGCGCATTCCAGTTTTCCAACTTGGAATTTTCACAACTGATCATCATGCACCCATGTCCCATTTGGGTCATTGTTGAAGCCAGCCAATGTAATTTACCCCCATCAAACCATATATTTTTTAAAAGTAGACAACCCAGAGTATTCAATATGGGGTATGTCCAGTCTTTTTAGTAGCCACTTAGTCACAAACACTGGCCAAAGTTAACATTTATATTTGTTTGTGTGTTAAAAATGCAAAAAACAATTATGAACGCTAACTTTGGCCAGTGTTTGTGACTAAGTGGCTAGAAAAAAAGACGGAACACACCCCATTTGCAATACCTTGGGTTGTTTTCCTTTGCAAATGGTATGCCATCATGGGGGTAATTCTCATTCCTGGGCTACCATACACTCTCAATGGCAACATAACCGATCTGGCAGATTTCAATGTGAAAATACTACCTTATATTTGACCCTGTAACTTTCAAAAACACTATAAAATCTGTACATGCAGGGTACTGTTATAATCGGGAGACTTCGCTGAACACAAATATTAGTGTTTCAAAACAGTAAAACGTATTACAACAATATCATCAGTGAAAGTGTGTAAAAAATGCAAAAAAACACTTTCACTGACAATATCATAGCTGTGATATGTTTTGAAACACTAATATTTGTGTTCAGCGAAGTCTCCCTGCAGCTAACACAATGGACGTCTCTTTCAGACGATCACGTGGCTCTTGGGGTCCTATTTTGCTGAGGGATGGCTGTCTGGACAGTCCCCCCGTGAAGAAGAACACCGATCGCCGGCAGGGAAACGGCGGTGATGGGGTAAGTACATGGGAATGGAGATGGAGGGAGGGAAAGAGGGAGGGAGGGAAGGGGTTAATTTTTTAAAATGTACTTATTATTTTTTTACCCCTCGAGGCACTCAACACAGGCAGAGCATCGGAAGCCTGCCTGATGGCTTCCGATGCTCTGCCTCACTGCCGGGCGCCACGTGGAGCAACCCGGAAGTGGAGAGATCACCCAGCGACCCAGCAGTGAGGGGGGTATTGATGGATGCCTCGACATCGAGCCATTGCTGCAATACCATCAGAGCGTCCGAAAGCGATCATGATTGCTTCCAGTGTTCTAATTAGCCGCGGACGTATCCGGTACGTCCGCGGTCCTTAAGGACCATTTTTTTGTTGGACGTACCTGATACGTCCGCGGTCGGGAAGGGGTTAAAATGCGCGAAAATTTCTGTAATCTTCCAAAAGTCCCTGTCCTCACATGCCCGCAGCAGGGTGTATCCACCAAAAGAATCATCACAGGAAAGGGCATTCCTATATCGCTTGACTCCTGGCTTATTAATTCCTACTTATCTTGATTATTCTGATGTCTGTATTTCTAACCATTAGCTTGTTTTTTCCATTCTGTGTACCTCTATTATTCCTGACATTTGGCTTGTATCTTGACATTGCTTATTCTCTGTACTTTGTACATTAGCTCGGCCACTCTAAGGTCCGGTAATACATATCTATCTATTTTAACTCGTCCTGTATGCTTGGTGACGACCTATCCTGACATTGCCATTGTGTTCAAGTGCTCTATTAGGAGAATATCTCATAGCAGTAATTTCCCTACTGTTGAGAGGAGAGAAGAGGATGGATGGTCAGTGCCAAATCCTGTGCACCATATAGCAATGGGACCACAGTTAAACCCTTTGGTCAATATATTTTATATTTAGCTTTTTCAGTAACCCTTAAAGTTACACAGAAAATACATTTTAATCATATATTTTGAGTATGGACAACAGTATACACTTTATGGCTTATATTCTAAACTCCAAATTGTTGTGAACTAAAATCTGAATGACACAAATTAGTAGAACATTGCTAATTTCTAAAATAGAACTATAGTCAAGGTTTGATTATTACTGCCTCAGTTTTTCCATTTTGATTTTAATTTGGTACAATATATAGTTTAGCAAATAACTCTAGTTATGTTGATTTATGTAAAAACATTTTCATATTCTTGACTGAAAAATATATTATATTGGCACAAGTTAGTATGTTCTTGCATGCACTCTGAACATTATTAAAGGTTGTCAAATAATGTTTGATACAAGCAAGGCCAGTGCTACTCCGGCAGCAAAATGCCCAGGTGATAGGCGGGAGGAGGCAGGGCCGGCGCCACCGGTAAGGTGACCTAGGCAGCTGCCTAGGGCGCAACTTACCAGGGGGCGTCGGATCCCTGTCCCCGCTGCGCCTCCTCATGCTGCGCCGCCTGAGCGCTTTAACAAGCCCCAGGCAGGGCCGGTGCAAGGATTTTTGCCGCCCTAGGCAAAAAAAAATTTGCCGCCCCCCCATATGTCCTGCCCACCATGTGACATCACAATGCCCCGCCCATATGCTCTGCCATATGGGCCAACGCCAGTCTTCACAAAGTGTCTTTTATCTGAAAAGACAGTGTGTTTACATTAAAAAGCCTACAGGCACAGGCTATAGACACCAGAACCACTACATTATGCTGTAGTGCTTCTGGTGACTATAGTATCCATTTAATGTGAGGTAAATTAGAGATTAGTGCCACTAATAATATATTGGATTGCCTACTTACCACCAGATAAGGACAAGAGGCTGATGATGGGCTCAGTCTGGCTCCACAGGTCTGGTGTAGAAGAGGCTCTCTGGAGACTGTTTTTAACAGTGCTCACAACAATTAACGAACAGGAAGCAGCTCCATTTTTTAGGGCCCCTTACACAGCTCAAGGTCTGGGCCCCCAGGGGGCATACGCCTACAATGCCCACCCATAAATCCACCTCAGGGCCGGTGCAAGGAGGGAGGACTACTAAGGAGAGGGGAGGAGGGTAAGGACCACTAAGGGGGGGGGGGGAGATTACCACTAAGGGGGTGGAAGGTCTACTAAGTAGGGGAAGGTCTACTAAGAGGTTTGGGAGAGGGAGGACCACTAAGGGGTTTGGGAGAGGGAGGACCACTAAGGGGGGGAGTGAGAAGACCACCAAGGGGGGACTGCAGAGGGACAGGGGGCCAAGGGAGAGCACTAAGTGACCGAAGGGGAGAACACGGAGGGACAGAAGGGAAGGGGAAATCAATAATTGACCGGAGGGGAGAGCACTATGATTTTTTTTTTTTTAAATAAAGAGCGGTTCCCCTCTCAGTCCCTATCCTACCCAACAAACCCTCTCTTTTACACTACACACATACACAATGACTCCCCCCCCCACACACACACAGAAACATAGAATGCATTCCTACTCACACACAGACACACCCGAAACACACAATGCATCCCTTACGTTCTCTTACATAATTAATGCACCCCTTACAGACACACACTGCATTCAATTACATACACAGAAACAAACAAATGTAGTGGTTCTGGTGTCTATAGCCTGTGCCTGTAGGCTTTTTAATGTAAACACACTGTCTTTTCAGATAAAAGACACTTTGTGAAGACTGGCGTTGGCCCATATGGCAGAGCATATGGGCGGGCATTGTGATGTCACATGGTGGGCAGGACATATGGGGGGGCGGCAAAAAATGTTTTGCCTAGGGTGGCAAAAATCCTTGCACCGGCCCTGGGAGGAGGGGTGGAAGAGCTATAATAATAGTAAGAGACGCAAAGGGGGAAGAGGGAGAGACATTTTTGGGGTGCGGTAACAGACACAAGGTTGGGGGTTTAAGACACAAGGGGGGAGCAAGAGACAGAGACATGAGGAGGTAAGAGACAAAGGGAAGATAAGAGGCACAAGTAGTTGTGAGAGCAAAAAAAAGGGGGTAAGAAACAAAAGAAACACAAAAGGGGGGTAGGAGACACAAAAGGGGCAAAAATGCAGATAAGATACACTAAAGAGAGTGTAACGGATCGACGGGCACCCCGACTGGGTACCTCCATTGAAAGATGCTCCTAGTGCTTCCTGAGGACTCCAAGCACTGCTGCAGACACCACAACCACCGAACCGGAGAAGCATACAAATGCTCTCAAGCATTTGAATGCTGTAAACAGATGAACAGGAAAAGCATACAATCAGCTTACACTCCTGGCAATCAGCATACAATACAATTCCCCCAATAACGAGACGACACTTCGTTTTGAGGTCAAGCAGAACTGACTGTACTGGCACATACAGCAGTTTTATTCACAATCCACAAACATAGTACTGCCCACAGGGTTTTTAAATACAACCAATCAATCCATACAATACACACAGACACTCCCACACAAAATCCACCCCTCTGTCTGTGATATGATTACTGAACACAATGGGTAATATAATTATCACAGAGAAATACAGTTTTTACAAAATATTAATAACTTCCAAAATATACATGCCACAAACATAAACTCAGCACACTTTAATTATAAACATAGTCAAAATTCAGCCAATTCCATCCAGGGGTTAAAAAGTTAGTTGGAGGTCCCTTTTTGACCAACCGCAAGCACATTTTCATGCCCAAAAACAGTTCCATAGATTTGGGCTGTGCGGTCGGTCTATTTCAGGATGAAAAAATTATTAAGTCCCATCGCCGAATGGGACTTAGTCTCTGCAGCTGCAAAATCATTGTGGGCGAAGGTAAGGCTCAGCGGTGTTCGTGGAACTGTGTAGCCAATTTCAGTTACATGAATTTGGCTCCACACACCGCTGACCGCATTGATTGGAAAAAGATGGCCGACGCCAAGTGTTGGTTTGCACGAACTGCGGCCACCCAGCGTTCGGCAATTTACCTACAGCAGGCTCCCAGTCTGGGAGGTAAATTGCCTGCACACTTCCGCAGTGAATGGCCCCAATTACCAAACCATAAGGGGAAAAGCCATTTAAAAGTTATTTCCAAAGTCTGGAGACACTGGGGACACCATCTTAAAGGAGCAGTGTCCCAAACAAGTCTGGGGAGAGTGGGGACACAGTCTTAAAGAGGCCTTGTCCCAAATTTTCCCCATGCTCCAAAATGGTTCTTAAAGGGCTAGTAGCACCATACAAATCCCAATATGCCCAAGTATTGTACTTAAAGGGCCATATCTTACCGGGACCATAATCACTGGGTAGGAGGCGGGCCAGCAGCCCCCTCCAAGAATACATGGCAAACTCTGTTAAAGGGGCGAGTTTGCTACAGAGAGTAAGAAAAACAAAAGGGGATAAGAGACACAAGAAGGGATAAGAGACAGTTTAAAAGGTAAGGAACCATAAAAGAGGGATAAAAATGCTAAATAAGAATGACAAAAGGGCCTACAAGATACAAAAATGGGGATAAGATACACAAAAGGAGCAAAAGATGGGTAAGACGGGCAAAATTTAAGATACACAGGCCTACACAGATGAATTTGGGGGAGGGTCAGCACAATGTGTCTTGCAGGATGGAAGCTGTAAAACAGGGCATCCTTGTCACAGTATCCTTGTCATACAGCACAAGTGCAACCTTAGACAGGCAAGTGCCATCTTCCAGATGGTGAACCAGAGCTGATACAGAGTTTGGCTTATTTTGAATCCTATTTGTACTCCATGCACATAAAAAAGGCAAGTGCCAAGCAATATTTTGCAGATTTTTTTCTGATCCCAAAGAGTTGCTATGAAGGTACGAATATTCTCTGCTTCTACTTGCAACCTGTACATGCATATTATTGCATAATATGTTGTATGCTATAGTGTGATACACATGACACATTTACTTTTTTTACCATGCAATATTGAAAATGGTATCAAATGTTGAAAAATTACTTGCACTGACTTTCTGGAATTTACTACTCTAATAGCGAATGGACCTTATTAACAGTAAGCCTTTAAAAAATATCGTCATGCACAATCAGCAGAAGGAACAAGAAATATAAATTAGGGTGTATATCAATACTTACTCCTTTATAAAATATAAAATGTTAACATTGTATTTTTGTGATACAATAAAAGTTTGTTTTGTAGCTTGAATCAGAATGGTGACTTAAAGAAACACTATAGTGCCAGGAATACAAACAGGTAATCCTGACACTATTGTTCTAGAAGCACAGTTCAGGTGTTGCCCCCCCTCTTTTGCATTTAATAAGGTGGAAAACGTACCTTCTGTCAAGCTCTGCGTAGGTCTTGTCACAGCTGGCCTTGCCTCCTTTCTGGTTCCTTGGCTGAGATTATCAAACAAGACGATCTCAACTAATCCAATCCAACTAATCCAATCCCCAGAAAAGGATTGGGAGGCTATTGTGTATGTGCAGCAAAACACCACACTTGAATCATTGCATCTCTTTGAAGAACATTCAGCGCCTCTATGCAAAGCGTGGAGACACTGAATGTAAGTGCAGCACTGACCCAGGAAGTACCTTTAGTGACCATCTGAGTGACTACCACTAAAGCAGCAATGTAAACACTGTCTTACACTGTCTTACATTAACCCCTTAACGACGAGTGACGGACGAGGTCCGTCACTCAGGGGAATGCGTTAATGACGAGTGACGGACCTCGTCCGTCACCCGTTAAAATTAACCCCAGATCGCCGCAATCGCGGCGATCGTGGGGTTAATGGTGCTCCGGTCTGCCTCTGCATTAGAGGCAGACCGGGAGCACCGGATCGGGCTGCCCCAGTACATGTGCCCGCTCTGACAGCATGTCTGAGCGGGCACATGTGCTCTCTATACTCACCTCCGCCTCCCTGCACTTCCTGGTTCTGTGTGAAGTGCAGGGAGACGGATCTTCAGTGATCCTGCCCCCTGGTGGAAAAAAAAATAGTAAAATTAAAATCCCACCCCCCTTTACCCCCCCTTTACCCATTTTAATAAAAAATTAACCCCTTCCCATGCCAATTGATCACTGACTACAGTGATCAATTGGCAGGGATTACATTTTACTAAGATCTGATTTTTTTTTTTACCCCTGAGGGTTAATTCTTTTTTTTTTTAACCCTCAGGGGTTCAATTTATTTTATTAATTAATTTAAATATTTTAAAATTATAAATTTAGCTAGCTGGGGAGGGTGGAAGTTAGTGGGGAATTGGGGGATTTAGTATTACGCTAACTAGGGGTTAACGTTAAAAAAAGTTTACAAATAAGCTTTCAAAAGTTAAAAAATTAAGTTAAAAAAAGTTTTAATAACATTTAAGTAAAAAATAAAAAAAAATAAACCCTTTACCCAGTCCAAATAAAAATTAACCCCTTCCCTGCCAGTCGATCACTGCCTACAGTGATCAAAATACAGATCACAGTATTATACTGTTCTAATTTTTTTTTTAACCCCTGACGATTAACTTTTATTTATTTTTTAACCCTCAGGGGTTAAATTTATTTAATTAACTAATTTAAATATTGTATAATTAAATATTTTGCTAGCTGGGGTGGGTGGGAGTTATGGGAAAATGGGGAATTTACTGTTAGTGCTGCTTACTGCTAGTTAGGGGTTAACGTAAAAAAAAAAGCTTAGAAAAATGTTAAATCTGTAAAAAAAAGTTTTACGAAAGTTTAGGAAACTTTAAAAAAATGAATAATCAAAACAAAAGTTTAATTTTTTTTTTAAAAAGTAAAAAAAGTTTTAAAAAGTAAAAAAATACATTTAATAACGCTCATTACCACTACACCTGGTACAAGCTAGCGGAAAAATGATCCCACGCTAAGGTTCAAAATATGCCTTTTGAAATACCCTGGGATGTCTTCTTTAAGAAATGGTATGGCTTTATGGGGTATTTGGATTATATAGCCTGGTAAAATACTCTAAAATGGGACATGGGCACAGCGTAAAAATTCAAAATTTGAAAAAAAATGCAATGGCTGTGTCCCAAATGTGCCCCTCCGATGTCCACATATACCTGGCAAAGGTACATACGGGGGTATTTTTGTACTCAGCAGACATAGCTGAGCAAAATATGAAGTATTATACAGTGGTAGTACACATATGGTTTGCAAAATATACTGTGCAAACTCACTTTGTGTGTCAAAAAGGCAGAAAAAAACGCTTATAACCACTACACCTGGTACACGCTAGCGGAAAAATGATCCCACGCTAAGGTTCAAAATATGCCTTTTGAAATACCCTGGGGTGTCTACTTTAAGAAATGGTAGGCCTTTGTGGGGTAGTTTGAATTTAAAACCTGCAAAGATGCTTGGAAATTGCACATAGGCCCGGCGTCAAAATTCAAAGTTCGGTCAAAACTGATATGGCTTGGTCTCCTATATGGCACTGTAGCTTCACAAAATAGTGCCATAGACATACAATGGGGGTGTCCTTTTACTCAGAAGACTTAGCTGAGCATAATTTGGGGGATTTGAACTTAGTGGCACACATGAAATATACAAAATGCCCAGCAAAAATGCAATCCGTATGTAAAAAATGCACAAAATTATTTTTTACCACATACTTTGGCATGTAATGGTAAAAAAATGGGGGCATGTTAAGGCACAATATGCACCTTATGAGATACCCTGGAGTGTCTTCTTTTACAAATGGTAGGCCTTTGTGGGGTGTTTTTGAACAGTCAAACTGTTATAATACCCCAAATGGAAGCATAGGCTCATTAAATCCGTCTCTCAAAATTCTACTGTGAATACTGAAAAGGACAGGTCTCCTGTATGGCACTGTAGCTTCACGAAATAGTGCCATAGACATACAATGGGGGTGTCCTTTCACTCAGAAGACTTAGCTGAGCATAATTTGGGGGGTTTGAACTTAGTGGCACACATGAAATATACAAAATGCCCAGCAAAAATGTAATCCGTATGTAAAATATGCACAAAATTATTTTTTACCACATACTTTGGCATGTAATGGTAAAAAAATGGGGGCATGTTAAGGCCAGGGCCGGCGCCACCTGTAAGGCGACCTAGGCAGCCGCCTAGGGCGCAACTTACTAGGGGTCGCCGGATCCCTGTCCCCGGTGCGCCTCCTCATGCTGCGCCGCCTGAGCGCTTTAGCAAGCCCCAGGCGGCGCAGCACTGCTGTGTGAGGGCGGCCGGGTTTGAGTGACCGGCAGGAGGGAAGCGCAGAGCGCTCCCTCCTGCCGGTCTCCATGTAGCGTGGCCGGGCAGCGCGGAACGGGGACAGGAACCTTTGTTTCCTGTACCCGGCCGCCGGCGGAATGACAGGAAGTGCTCATTTCCTGTCATTCCGCCGGCGGCCGGGTACAGGAAACAATGGTTCCTGTCCCGCGTTCCGCGCCGCCCGGCCACGCTACATGGGCAGGAGGGGAGGGTAAGGACCACTAAGGGGGGGGGGGGGTGTTAAGGACTACTAAGGGGGGGGGGGTGTTAAGGACCACTAAGGGAGGGAGGGAGGGTTTAAGGACCACTAAGGGAGGGGGGGAGGGTATAAGGACCACTAAGGGAGGGGGGAGGGTATAAGGACCACTAAGGGAGGGGGGTGTATAAGGACCACTAAGGGAGGGGGGGTATAAGGACCACTAAGGGAGGGGGGGGGGGTATAAGGACCACTAAGGGAGGGGGGGAGGGTATAAGGACCACTAAGGGGGGGGGGGGTATAAGGACCACTAAGGGGGGGGGAGGGTATAAGGACCACTAAGGGAGGGGGGGGTATAAGGACCACTAAGGGAGGGGGGTATAAGGACCACTAAGGGAGGGGGGGTATAAGGACCACTAGGGGAGGGGGGTATAAGGACCACTAGGGGAGGGGGGTATAAGGACCACTGGGGGAGGGTATAAGGACCACTAAGGGAGGGAGGGGGTATAAGGACCACTAAGGGAGGGGGGGAGGGTATAAGGACCACTAAGGGAGGGGGGGAGGGTATAAGGACCACTAAGGGAGGGGGGAGGGTATAAGGACCACTAAGGGAGGGGGGGAGGGTATAAGGACCACTAAGGGAGGGGGGGTATAAAGACCACTAAGGGGGGGGTATAAGGACCACTAAGGGAGGGGGGTATAAGGACCACTAAGGGAGGGGGGGTATAAGGACCACTAAGGGAGGGGGGGTATAAGGACCACTAAGGGAGGGGGGGTATAAGGACCACTAGGGGAGGGGGGTATAAGGACCACTAGGGGAGGGGGGGTATAAGGACCACTAGGGGGGGGGTATAAGGACCACTAGGGGAGGGAGGGTATAAGGACCACTAGGGGAGGGATGGGGGGGTATAAGGACCACTAGGGGAGGGATGGTTGGGATAAGGACCACTATGGGAGGGGGGGGGATAAGGAGCACTATGGGAGGAGGGGGATAAGGAGCACTATGGGAGGGGGGGATAAGGAGCACTATGGGAGGGGGGATAAGGAGCACTATAGGAGGGAGGGGGGGATAAGGACCCTATCCTACCCCACAAACCCTCTCTTTTACACTACACACATACACAATGCATCCCCCCCACACACACAGAAACAAACAATGCATTCCTACTCACACACAGACACACCCGAAACACACAATTCATCCCTTACGTTCTCTTACATAATTAATGCACCCCTTACAGACACACACTGCATTCAATTACATACACAGAAACAAACCTTGCACCCCTTACACACACACACACACCCAGAAACATACAATGCATTCCTTACAAGCAAAAACACACTACATCCCCTATAAACACACTACATCCCTTACACAAATTGCACACATAAAACATCCCCAACTCACGGATGGGCCATGTAGGTGGATTTATGGGTGGGCATTGTAGGCGTATGCCCCCTGGGGGCCCAGACCTTGAGCTGTGTAAGGGGCCCTAAAACATGGAGCTGCTTCCTGTTCGTTAATTGTTGTGAGCACTGTTAAAAACAGTCTCTAGAGAGCCTCTTCTACACCAGACCTGTGGAGCCAGACTGAGCCCATCATCAGCCTCTTGTCCTCATCTGGTGGTAAGTAGGCAATCCAATATATTATTAGTGGCACTAATCTCTTATTTACCTCACATTAAATGGATACTATAGTCACCAGAAGCACTACAGCATAATGTAGTGGTTCTGGTGTCTATAGCCTGTGCCTGTAGGCTTTCTAATGTAAACACACTGTCTTTTCAGATAAGACACTTTGTGAAGACTGACGTTGGCCCATATGGCAGAGCATATGGGCGGGGCATTGTGATGTCACATGGTGGGCTGGACATATGGGGGGGCGGCAAAATTTTTTTGCCTAGGGCGGCAAAAATCCTTGCACCGGCCCTGGTTAAGGCACAATATGCACCTTATGAGATACCCTGGAGTGTCTACTTTTACAAATGGTAGGCCTTTGTGGGGGTTTTTTGAACAGTCAAACTACTATAATACCCCAAATGGAAGCCTATGCATTAAATCCGTCTCTCAAAATTCTACTGTGAATACTGAAAAGGACAGGTCTCCTATATGGCACTGTAGCTTCACGAAATAGTGCCAAAGACATACAATGGGGGTACCGTTGTACTCAGCAGAAGTAACTGAACACATAATAAAACTTTGTACAGGAATAGCACACACCAACTTTACAAAATACACATGAGAAGTTCTTTGTTATAAGTTTGTGTGCGAAAACCCCCCAAAAACACAATTTTACTCCAATATTTAGCAGAGGTTGGCGGTAAAATGGCTACGTAGAAAGTGTCAAAACAACCTTAGGTAAATAGCCTAGGGTGTCTTCTTTATATAAATATATACTTTTGTGTGGCAATTTTGTTTTCTTTTATGGCTATTAGGCTTACAAGACAAACATACCAAATTCTAAAATCGCTCCACATAAAAAGTTTATTTTACTCCTTGTGCTTTGTGACCTGTAACTACCAAAAAAAACTTAAAATCCCAGACACATTATATATTCTGTAATTCAGAACAACTAAATGAATTTATTTTTAATTACTTTCCTTAACCTGCACTAATTATGTACACATTATTATTGCAAAAACTGTAAAAAAAAACACAAAAATTAATTTTTTTGCATAGTTCTGTATTTTTTTTTATAATAAATAAGCATTTATATATATATGTGTTACATCAAATTAAAGCCCTTTCTGTCCTTTAAAAAACGGTATATAATATGTGTCGGTGCAATAAATTAGTAAAATGCAAATTGCAGTTGAACGCAAATAGCAAAAAATGCCGTTGTCATTAAGTGAAAGACAAGCTTCTGAAGCTCTGTCCTTAAGGGGTTAAAAAGCCTGCAAGGACTGACTATACACACCAGAACAACTACTTTAAGCTGTAGTTGTTCTGGTGACTTTAGTGTCCCTTCAAATAAAATAAAAAATTACCATTTTTTTTTTTTAAACTCTTGACAAATACAGAGTGGGCCCAAAACACTTTTGTTATTGTAAGATGTTATGTTTATGCTCATCAATGATCCATGGACTTAGAGCAGACTTATTTTCCAAGTATACAATGCTTAAAAGCTAATTAATAGCAAGCTTGAGAGCTGGAATTGCAAGACAGCTGATATCAATCATTGCTTTGGAAAGGCTGTACTTGTATTTATTATTCTTGTCATATTACTGATTTATGAGGCTAGGTGCTGATTTTCATGTAGACATAACAGGTATCAATAATATAAAGCTTTTCACTCCATCTCAAAGTACATGTCATTACTATATCTATCGGGAATAATTGTCAGAAGATCCATGGCCGAGCACATTACTTTGACACAATGGAACCATGGAACATCTTCTTTTATATGAAATGCTTTACATACTTTTTTTTTCCAAAAAACAGGAAAATTAATTTAAGTGATTGTCAAGAAGAATTGACAGAGAAAAGGGAAAGACAACGGAAGGCTATTCATTTTAGTAAAGAAATAGACAGGTATGGCTGAGAGAAATAACAGAAATCAAAACGGGAATAGATGAGAAGGAAATAAAGAAACAATTCAGGGTGACGGGGAGAGAATGTCAGGACTGAGAAATCAAAGAACAAACTCAGTGCACCGGGTGTCAGGAGAAAGTGGGCTAAGATTGAGAACAGTTTGAAGAAAAATGGTAGTTGACGTGATGGTGAAATGATGAAGAGAAGAGCATATGTGAACCATCTATAAAGATGGAAACAATCAGCATTTACATTTCATTATCAACATTGGTGATTGTTCTACATATAGTTACATGACTGAGAATAGAGATGCGTCTATAACATTCAGCCTCTGTCACATTTGTTCTGTGCTTTATCTTTTCCCTAGAATTAATGCTAAAGAGGGTTATTGAAGCAAAATCAGAGTAGATAGTGTCAAGTGGAAAGCAGGACTGTGTAGTGGTACTGTGATGTGTATATTTATAATCCAGTCTAAAAGGGAAAGACAATGGAATCAAAAAGTAGACAGGTGTGGTGGAAAGCAATAACAGAAAGCAAGATTATGGATCAATTGAAGGCACTTCCAGTGGTGGACAGGGGTCATCATGGGCACTCTGACAGGTCTGCAGCTGCATAGCCCCATACACAGCAAATGGTGACGTACTGTATGTTCTGATACCTTTTAATCGTGTCTGACACCTTTTAATCGTGCCCAGCATTATGTTTTTCAGCAATTTGAGCTGCATCAGCTCTTCTGTATGATCGGACCAGACGGGCAAGCCTTCTCTCCCTATGTGCATCAATGAACCTTGGACTGGTTCACCGGTTGTCCTTCCATGGACCACCCATGGCATACAGGGAACACTCAACAAGACTTGCCATTTTGGAGATGTTCTGACCCAGTTGTCTAGCCATCACTATTTGGCCCTTGTCAAAGTCACTCACATCTTTTCGTATGCCCATTTTTCCTACTTCCACTACATGAAATTCAAGAACTGACTGTTTACTTGCTGTCTAATATATCCCACCCCTTGACAGGTGCCATTGTAAGTATACAATCAATGATATTCACTTCACCTCTCAGTGGTTTTAATGTTGTTGCTGATCAGTGTATGTATATACAGTAAAAAATGGACATCCTCTTTGAATGATATGGTTTTCCATACCAGGCCATAATAACAATCATCCATTCCAATTAGAGAGAAGGAGACAGAGAATATAGGGTGCTGGAGGGAACCAGCTGCCCCAGCTCTGAAGTGGTTACAAGGGGTATAGGGGGCTTGACCCCGGAGGCAACGAAAAGAAAAATGAAAGAATGGGCAAAATAACCACCACACATAGAATTATGTGAAGGTGGGAGATTGCTCATTCAATGATCTATACCCCTTTGGTAATGGTATTTGTGGGGAAGAGGATAGCGTAAGTTTTAAAACAAAAACCTTTTTTATGTTTTATATGGAAGAAGACGTGGGTATTCAACCTTTAATAGGACAACATTGTATTAATCACAGTAACAAAGTGCTTAAGGATCAGTAGGAAACACTGGTCCCTGATTATTATGCACCTAGTATATTAGACTTAAGCAACATATAGTGGCCCGTAGGCTGGCCAGCAGGGCTAGTAGCTAGAGTGTATAGGGATAATAAATAAACCCAGGTAGGTAAGGTACCCCTGGAAGGGGAGCAAAGTAGTCACTAAAGTGGGCTGCAAGTACTGATGTGAGAAGGCGGACAAAACAAATGGCCAATTCTGACAGTGTATGTATGCCCCACAGAGCATGAAGTAATAGCTTGCTGTCAAGTGGACCTGAAGGACATGTCCATCCCTCACCCTCAGTAGCCCTACGGTAACTAACTGTCTCCCTTAAAGTCAGGGGACTATAGAACTCTACCTGCTGCTTCAAGGCAGCCTCAAAGTTATCCCTGATACTAAGCCACACTCGCCCAGATGCTTTTAAAGAGTCATGCAATGAGCTGCAGAAAAATAATAAAATTGAATCAAACCGGAGTGTATCGGCTTTCTGTAATGCTCACTGGTCAAAGCTCATGCTGTAACAAAGTGCTTAAGGATCAGTAAAAAACACTGGTCCCTGATGATTACGCACCTAGTATATTAGACTTTAGCAACGTATAGTGGCCCGAAGGCTGGCCAGCAGGGCTAGTGGCTAGAGTGTATAGGGATAATAAGTAAACCCAGGTAGGTAAGGTACCCCTGGAAAGGGAGCAAAGTAGTCACTAAAGTGGGCTGCAAGTACTGATGTGAGAAGGCGGACAAAACGAATGGCCAATTCTGACAGTGTATGTATGCCCCACAGAGCATGAAATAATAGCTTGCTGTCAAGTGGACCTGAAGGACATGTCCATCCCTCACCCTCAGTAGCCCTACGGTAACTAGCTGTCTCCCTTAAAGCCAGGGGACTATAGAACACTACCTGCTGCTTCAAGGCAGCCTCAAAGATATCACTAATATTAAGCCCCACTCGCCCAGATGCTTTTAGAGAGTCATGAGATGAACTGCAGAGGTGCTAGAGCCGGAGCAAACAAAAGAACGGGGGGGGGGGGGGGAACAAACGAGGAGAAAAATAACAAATAAAAAATAATAATTTAATTAAACAGGAATGCATCGGCATTCTGTAATGCTCGACGCGCGTTTCGGCGTAACAACGCCTTTGTCAAGAGCTGGGGAGGTCTGCCTACCTGTCCGTGTTTAAAGGATGACGAAGCCCGCCTATGGGAACCAGCCCGCCAATCGTCGACGTTGGCACCGCCCACGACACTACGTCATGTTCCCACCATCCGGAAATCAATCGCGGTCCAATGGAGAACGAGGGGAGGAGTCAACGAAATCTGTCCCACGTGGGGGACGGGCTGACAGTCAGTTGTCAGTCTCTCGCATTAGACCCGCCCCTCCCAATAGCGTCATCATTTCCGATCCCCATACTGTGAGGTAAGGTTAAAGGACTACAGTCATCTCAAGAGTGGGATCATACAGTACATATAAGTCTGTGAACCTTATTTGGATGTGTATTTTGGCTGCTAGAGTCCCAAATAGGTGTATAGTTCCCAAATGTCCTCTTGGCTAATTGTGTCTTTCGGAAGGTGGGCATAAGTAACAATCCCACCAGATACTGACAGCCGTGAGTGGTAGCAATAGGGGATAGTAGCATAGGCTACTTAAAAGCCATGTACTGTGCAGCCCCCCGAATTTATCGGTTACATGGGGATGTACTCGGATGGCTGGTAGTGCTATCTGGGGGGAGGAGCGTTTATGGTCCATCCTATCTCCCCTAAACTTATGGGGTGAGGTAGCGAGGCTAGGTTCCCAGTGGGGTAGTGGGTAAGTCAGTAGGTTTAGATTGGGCAGAGAAACTACTAAAACAGGGGGGGGGGGTGAATCCCCAATGAATTCCATAAATACCTTATATTCATCACATTTTGTGCAAAAGACACCAAATAGAGTGGCCTTAAAGAATAGTAAAAGACAAGAAAGAGGAAAAGAAAAGTATGTTGGTGTGAACCCTCTAAATAGGGAGGGGCACTAGCCACTTGGATGAGAAGGGGTCTAGTGTATAAAAAAAGTAATAATAAATAAATGCAAAAATGGACATATCTCATGATTGAGGACTACCCAGTGGTCTTTCAAATATATTTCAAATGTAAGGGGCGAAAGAGAAGCCTTCGTTCAAGCCTTTTGGATACAGGGTATTGAGCTTGTAGATCCACCTGCACTCTCTTTGGCGCAAAAACTTGTCAAAGTCGCCCCGTCTCGGCTCACGTTTAACTAGCTCGAGGCCACAGAACCGTATGTTTCTGGATGAGCCATCGTGATGCTCCTTAAGATGTCTCGAGATCGGAGTCTCCACCCGATTCTTGGTGCATCGCGCGTGCTCTTTAATACGTTCCTTAAAGGGCCTGAAAGTCTTACCCACGTACATCAACTTGCAACTACACATGAGGAGATATACTACCCCTGCTGAGTTGCAGTTGAAGAAATGTGCAATCTGAAAAGATTGCTTTTTCTCACTGTCCCAAACTTTCTTAGAGTCCCTTAGGATAAATTTGCACGCTACACATCTTCCGCATTGGAAGGTGCCCACTGGGATCTGTCGCCCCAGCCATGACAACTGGGAGTTCTGTTTGTCAGTGAAGTGACTGGGGGATAGCATGTCCCGAAGATTTTTGCCCCGTCTGGCAGTGATGGTAACCCGTGGACTTAGTACTTCTTTCAAGTGAGGATCCTTCAAAAGGATGGGCCAGAATTTTTGGAGGGACTCGTTGATAACGTTCCATCCAGTGTCAAATGTGCCGATCATCCTGATGATTTTGTTTGTATTTCGGTTGGCAATGGGCCAGTCTGACAGGAGTTCGACCCTGTCTGTCAGAAGGGCTCTTTTATAGGCTCTTTTTAGGCACTTGTTGGGGTAGCCCTTTTCCTTGAATTGTTGCCGTAAGGCTTTGGCTTTGAGTTGGAAGTCCCCTGTGTCTGAGCAGTTCCGTCGGAGTCTGAGGTACTGGCCTGTTGGGATGCCCTGTTTAAGGGACCTCGGGTGGTGGCTTTCCCATTTGAGAAGGGAATTAGATGCGGATGGTTTCCGGAAAAGGGTTGTTTTAACGGAGCCATCCCCACAAATCGAGATTGACAGGTCTAAGAAATTCAGGGAGGGGCCCCCAAATTCGGAAGTAAATCTAAGGTTGTCCTCGTTGGTGTTGAGGAGTGCCACAAATTGGTTGAATTCATCCAAGTCACCTTGCCAGATAATCAGGACATCATCAATGTACCTGTACCATGATGTAATTTTGGACATGAAAGGTGATAATGTACTGTTGGTCCTAATCTGTTCCTCCCACCACCCCAGGTGGAGGTTGGCGTAAGATGGGGCACAAGCCGTGCCCATCGCCGTACCTCTCACCTGGTGGTAGAACTTCTTATTGAACAGGAAAAAATTATGTTTAAGGATGAATTCAAGGAGATTAACAGTGAAATCTGTGTGTGCCTGATGTTCAATACCCCTTTTGTTTAGAAAATGTCTGCTATGTTCCAAGCCTCTTTGATGTGGGATGGATGAGTACAGTGCCTCAACGTCGAGGCTGCAGAGTTTGGACGTAGGTAAGATCTGCAAGTCAGCGAGGAGGTGTAGGGCCTGCTTAGTGTCCCTGATATAGGACGGGAGACCCTCTACGAATGGCCTTAGGATATGGTCAATGTAGAGGCTCCCGTTTTGTGTAAGGTTATCAATCCCTGAAACTATGGGGCGACCGGGTGGGCTCTGAAGAGACTTGTGGATTATCCATTCCATAGCACTACAAGCTCAGATGAACAACAACACATGGCATATTACACCGCGTCATGATTTATTTATCAAAAATAAAGCTAAAAGGGAGAAGCCATGTGTAAAAAACTAAGTACACCCAGGCTAAGAAGTAGACCGCTGCTGCTAATCAAATGTCCTTGCTTGATTGATCATCAACAAGTGTGACCACCTATAAAAGCTGATGTTTTAGCAGTTTGCTGGTGTGAAGCTTTCAGGTGTGTGGTAACACAATGCCAAGGAGAAAAGTCACAAGTAAGGATCTTAGGGAAGCAATTGTTGCTGCCCATCAAACTGGGAAGGGATTTACAACAATTTCCATACAATTTAACCCCTTACGGACACATGACGTGTGTGACATGTCATGATTCCATTTTATTCCAGAAGTTTGGTCCTTAAGGGGTTAAAGTTCATCATTCTACAGTGAGAAAGAATTTTCAAAAGTGGAAAACATGAAGACAGCTGCCAATCTTCTCATGAGTGGATGTCCCAGCAAATTCACCCCAAGGTCAGACCATGCAATACTAAAATTTGCAAAACAACCTAAGAGTTACATCTCAGACTCTACAGGCCTCATTTAGCATGTTAAACGTTAAAGATCATGACAGTACAATTGGAAAAAGACTGAACGAGTATGATTTGTTTGGAAAGGTTAACAGGAGAAAGCCTATTCTCTCTAATAAGAACATGGCAGCATGGCTTAGGTTTGCAAAGTTGCATCTGAACAAACCACAAGAGTTCTGGAGCAATGTCCTTTAGACAGACAAGAAAGATGATTGGCCATAACGAACAGCGCTGCATTTGGCGAAAACAAAACACAGCATATCAGCACAAACACCTCTTACCAACTGTCAAGCGTGGTGGTGGGGTGATGATTTGGGCATGTTTTGCATGGGAACCTTGCAATCATTTAGTCAACCATGAACCCCTATGTATTCCAAAGTATTCTAGAGTCAAATATGAAGACATCTGTCTGACAACTAAAGCTTTGCAGAAATTGGGTCATGCAACAGGAAAATGACCGCAAGCACACCAGCAAATCTACAACAGAATGGCTGAAAAAGAAAAGAATCAAGGTATTGCAATGGCCCAGTTAAAGTCCAGTCCTCAAACCAATGAAAATGCTGTGGTGGATCCTTTAGAGAGCATAAACAAATGCCAGCAAAGCTCAATGAACTGAAGCAATGTTGTAAAGAAAAGTATGCCAAAATTTATCCATGACAAAGTGATAGACTGATAAAGTCATACAGGAAATTATAACTAAGTTATTGCTGCTCAAGGTGGTTATACAAGCTATTGAAGGTACATAAGGTGTACTTAGTTTTTCACACATGGCTACTCCCTTTTGGCCTATTTTTTCCTAAATAAATCATGACACAGTGTATGTAATATGTCATGTGTTATTCATCTGAGGTTGTATTTACCTAATTATAACACCTGCTAAGGAACGGGTTGTTATTAGGGACTGATATGTAAATCATAGAATTCAAAGAGGGTATACTTTATTTTTCCCATGACTGCGTGATATAAGTGCTGTGTACTTGATTTTTTTACATTGACAATTCTGTCAGTTAAGAACTCCTGTAAAGCACAGTTTTTTGTTGTTGTTTGTTTGTGTTATTGCAGCTATATTGCAAAAAAACAGCAAATAAATACATTATTTTTATTTTGTAGGGAAGAACAATTAGTGCAATCCCTAGGCAAAATAATGAATCACTTTGATTATAATGCCTCTCTTTAATTAATTATACCAATAATTTAATTTAGGTACATAAGTTAAATGGAACAATAACTTTGAATGTTGCTTTGCTTTTAATATGACGTGTGCAGTTTAGTATGGAGTGCAAAGTGCTGTAATTTATCATTTGTACCAGTAATCTCTTGCTCTTTTTGAAAAGCAAAACTTTAAGCAATGAACAGTTTGCCGTGGGTTGTAAACAGCAGCGTTGGTTTGTGCTTCTTATTTTATTTTAGTATTCCATACGTGACTGCAAAGTTGCAACATGTTTAGTGACAAGTCATCTTGTTGGCTAGATGATATATTTCATAACTGTAGGAGTTGGCAAGTTACTAAACCATTTTACTGCCAACTACACTGGACAGCCAAGCAATTTTCTGAAACTTGTTAGCAAGTGGGAGAAAAAAAAAAAAGAAACACATTGAGGTTTTATCCTTGTATTCTGCTTTTTGCAAATATCCCAGATTTTAAATCAACTACATTGTGTAAAGAGACTTTAAAATTAAGGGGTTTGCATGTGTAAAAGTTCCTTTAACCCCTTAGGGACACATGACGTGTGACATGTCATGATTCCCTTTTATTCCAGAAATTTGGTCCTTAAGGGTTTAAAGGGGCAATATAGTCACCAGAACAACTACAGCTTAACATAGCTGTTCTGATGAATATAGTCAGTCCCCACAGGCTTCTTGCTGTAAACACTGTCTTTTCAGAGAAAAGGCAGTATTTACATTACAGCCTCTAGTGACCACTCCTCAGATGGCTACTAGAGGTGCTTCCTGGGGCAGTGCTGAACAGTGTGCAGCACTGACATTCAGTGTCTCCACCCTCTGCACGGAGACACGGAACTTTCCTCATAGAGATGCATTGATCCAAGGCATGTCTATGATGAGATGCTGATTGGCCAGGGTGGAGTTTGGCTCTGCATGAGGGAGCCAAATCATATTTTTAGCACTATAGGGTCAGGAATACATGTTTGTGTTCCTGATCCAATGGTGTGTTTTGATATTCCATTTTACTGAATAATGTTTGTGTGAAAATAAAAGACTTCCCAATCTTAAAAAAGAAGGCCCAATGGGGGTACATTTTTTATTTATTAGATTTATGTGATATATTCAGTGTTAACTAAATATTACTTACTTGGAAGGTCCTGTAAGAGTAGCAGTCTTGATATCTAGATTTGCCTCTAGTACCACAGCCAGCTAAAAACGGATTTATTTGGGATATTGCAAATTTAACTGGGAATATGTAATCCATATGGAGATGGGGATGGAGCATGTTAAGAACCACAGAGATAGCATGCTAGCAAAGAGCCTGCCCAAATCCTGGCCACTGCCTCATCCCTGCAGTACTGTGCCAACACACTTAAAGCTTCCTTTATCATTCAACTTGTATCCAGGAAAATAAACTATATATACAATGCAAAACAAAGTGGAAGGGAAAAAAATGGATATTTCACAGGTAACCAAACAGGAATAACCCACATTTGAGCAAGGTTCCATAGGCCCAAATTCCATTAGAAGAGCAAAATGCCCTAGTTACAGAGACTGATATGGTCACGTAGCTCACAATATTAAGATGTGAGCTATGTGATTACAACAAAAGAAAAAGAATAAGGAAAGAGAATAGAGAGAGAAGAAAAAAGAGGGAGAAGGGGAAGAAAAGAAACAGGAGAAAAGAGAGAAAGCAAAAGGGGAAGGAGAAGGTGGAGGGTTGTACATGTTGAGACCAGATTAAAACAGTATAAGTACTGGACAGGGAGTCATCGATTGCAGTCGCTTGCTCCCCTGAAGGCCACAGAGTGCTCAGAGAACTATTTCAAACAACGAAACAAGGTATTCATGTAATGTTGATGGTTGTCAGTGCCTGAAAAGATAAGCTGCTCATAAGAGTGAATTTCTTCTACTTTGGGAATCCAAGCCTGCACTGTGGGCATCTCTTTCAACTTTCAAAAAGTGGGTATAAGACTGTGAGCAGTATTAAGGAAATAGAGGAGCTTATGATGATTTCTGGTAAGACTTTATGAAGAAACATGTCCAATAATCTGAATCAACTGCTGTGTACATGTGAGCTAGTGTTTTAGGGTTATGGTTCCAATGAGTGTTTAGTTTGTATCCTGTCTCATGGTAACAAGTACTAATGGAGAATTTGTGTATCAGTGGAAAACCAAGTTCACACGTTCTCATTTAAGGTTTTGTAAAGATTTGTGGTCCCATAGCTTTGTAAAATAAGGGAGTAGGGTGGCAGGTAAGTTGAGGGTGTGAGGAATAATTGATATTACTGGGAGATACAGTGTTCCAAGCTATGAGTGCGAAGACAGAATAAAGCTCAAGATGTCTCCCTCTCAAAACAAAATGCGATAATCAATTGTATCAAAAATGGGTCAGGAGTGTAGGAGGACCACCAAGGAAACAAAGGGCAGTAATTTGCTGGAGCTAACAATTTCATAAACACGGAGAGGGTATGTAAGGAAGGAAGGAGGCATGTAGAGCCTAAGTGAGTTGTCCAAAATTGGTGTTAGGGCAGAAGGGAATGTGGAAAGAGAGAATCTATCCCTGATTAGGTGTGCCTGGGACTGGCTAGATGAAGCCAAAGGAGGAAGACATTGAAGGGAATAGAGAGGTAGGGAAGAAAGGGCTTTTTAAGTAAAAATCCATTGTTTAGAGAGTCCAGGAATGGACCATTCCAGGACTATCTGCAAATGAATGGCCCTGAGAGACTCAGATTTAGTCTGTAGGGCAAAAAAAAGGGGCATATATGCTGGGAGGGTATGGAAGATATTGAGGACCCTGGCAATATATTCATCTTAAGAATTCCCATTGTACACAGCCAGTTGATATGCAGGAGAGTCTATTTGCACAAGTCAGTTTGTATTTTGGCAAACAAAGGGTGGAAAACAAGGTTAAATACCTGAAATAGGTCAGAGGGGATCTAATGCCCAAGTAGGTTAATGCAGTATCTGTCAGGAGTGTGGAGGAACCTAAACACCTAAACATACAGACCTAAGTAACAACATTTGTGCTTAGAGTGGCCGCACCTGATCAGTGCGGTCACACTATCACATTGCCCGATCGGCACCACAGTGTGACCGCACCTTATTACATCACAATTACATCACTAGTGACGTGAACGTGCGTGCAGCATCACGTTTTTGCCGTGCACACACGTTCTGGGGTCATGGGACCCAAATCAGCCAATATCAGGATTTACTGGGTTATTTAACCCCTTAAGGACCAAACTTCTGGAATAAAAGGGGATCATGACGTGTCACACATGTCATGTGTCCTTAAGGGGTTAAACACAAACCTGCAGTTGTTCAGTTCCCTATCGTGGTTTCCATCCTGTTGGTTATCCGAGAGTGTGTTCCTGATTCTGATTATTGGTTTTGGATCTTGGGTTGACTTGACTACCCATATTTCTGGTATCCCTGACCCTTTGGCTTTGTTATTTCCGTTTTTGTTCCTTTCTGTATTCCTGACCTCGGCTTGTGACTGTTTATTCTCTTACGTAAATTCCAGCCATTCTAAGGCCCGGCAATACGTTGTTACTGTTTGTATTTGTTACGTGTTTTACTTAATTCTGCGTGTTGGGCCACTGGAGACCGTCAGGCTTCATATCAAGCAGACTAGCATTGTTCTCCTTCAGGAAGTACTGTGTATAGGGCCAGGCTCCCTGTTGGTGAGCCACAGTAGGTGTGCTACACCAGGATTAGCCACCCTCTTGAGCCTAGGCCTTAAGGGGAGCCCGGGCTGCATGTCCAGGGACTCTCCAATTCTTTTTGGCAGGGTTACGGGCCCGTGGGCGCTCCGAGCGTCGGGGGAACCCTCTGGGTGTGTGGGCAGCTGGTTAGCTGTGCTTCCAGGTGGGCCCCCAGTGCAAGTACAGTGGTCTGGCGTACCCTCTCGAGGGGTCGTCGACCTGTGTGGGTTTCAGCTATTTATGCGGTGCCAGAACTCCTGGCAAAGTTGATCAAACTTGGCTTCGAAGTCTTCCCATCAGGTCTGGGTGTCTGCTACCTCCTTGGCATGTGAAGGCTATGGCTTGGCAGACATCTTGGGCTCCTCATGCAGTCCCCGGTTATGGGAGATTCTGTCATTACGGGGAGGAGGTTTTCCCCAGTGGGGATATCCCCCACTGTTCCAGAGGGGGCCGACGGGGCATCAGGATTGTCGCTTGTCAGTGCGCATTGTGGGTCGGAGGATTGGCCACCTCCCCGAACCTTCAGGCCGTCAGTCTTGCTAGGTCTTGCAGCCACACAGGTGGAATCCGCGCAGGAACAGTATGCATATTGGTGCCCTTCAACTGCTTAGCGGTAAGATGCTGCTCGGTCCAAGCTTTTTTGTGAGGTATAGGGCATGAAATGCCTGTATTCAGCCCTGTGGTGCAGGAACTGAGCTGAAACACGTCTGGCCATCTTGGCTGTCAGGCCCCGCCCTCACCCACACTTATAATATATAATTTATTATATATCATTTTAAGAAAACAGGGCTTTTATTTCAAATCAAATATTTATATATGAAACATAATTTAATATGAATAAAATATAAAAACAAAATTAGAAATTAAGATTTTTTAAAATTTTTTTAGTTCTGCATGGAATTTTAACTGTGAATGTCATAATACTGTTAGCGGTTACTGCAAATATTTGTATTCAGCGATGTCTCATGAGTAAAACAGTATCCACCATGTACAGGTTTTCTGGTGTTTTAGAAAGTTACAGGGTTAAATATAGCATGTCACATTTTTCAGTTTGTACACATTGAAATTTGCCAGAGAGGTAATGTTGCCTTTGAGACCGCATGGTAGCCCAGGAATGAGAATTAACCCCATGATAGCATACCATTTGCAAAAGTAGACAACCCAATTACAAATGGGGTATTTCCAGGCTTTTTTAGTAGCCACTTATCCACAAACACTGGCCAAAGTTGTAAAACGGATCATGTGAGCTGCAAATTATCTTGTCCATGTGGATTGAACTGCAATGGGAAGACTGAGACGGCACTGTATGAAAGAATAAGGGGGCACAGATCAAGTATTAGGACTGCAGTCCGAGATGGTCACACTGATAAACCTGTGGCATGATATTTCTTGGAATATAAACATCCCTTGACTTCCTTAAAGTGCAAAGCGATAGATCATGTCCCCTTATCCAGAAGAGCAGGAAATTGAGCCAATCTATTACTCCAAAGAGAGACATTTTGGATATGAGAATTAAACATCCTCACACCATCAGGTCTCAATGAAAAATTTACATGTATGCCTTTTATTTAGTGAATGGGACTTATCATTCACCCACTCCTAGATTATTGAACCATATGAGAAATATTTTTTTTTCCTTTTTTAATTTTAAGATTGATTTTCCACAATATATCTAGTGCCCCTATAGAAATTAACATTATTCTAAGTGTATTTTAATATATATATATATGCTTGCTGTCCTGATGAAAGTTCCCTAGAGGAACTGAAACGTTGACATTTTTCTTGGAATAAAATAGAGATTTTTCTACAAATACCTGGGAGTGCTGATTATCATTTACTTCTATTGAATAGTGCAATCGAGCACCAGGTCATCATAACCGTAAGTAGGAGTGCAAGGCTTTTTTTCTTTTTTGTTTATATATATATATATATACACACATCGTAGTAGCTTGCACTCCAAGAAGACTTTTGTAGTACCCGGTGCTGGTTGTGGCAAAGGTAGATATGGGTGTAGAAACCATCACACTCCTTGGACTTGGTTGAAGTAGTAAAATCTATCTTTTATTTATTCCATATAATATATCAACGTTTCAACTCCAACATAGAGCTGATGAAAGCGCTATGTTGGAGTTGAAACGTTGATATTTTATATGGAATAAATATAAGCTACATTTTACTACTTCAACCAAATCACAGGAGTGTGATTGTTTCTACACCTATATATATATATATATATAAAAAAATAGAAAAAATACCAGCACTCCTCGGTTTTCCAAATAAAGATTTTCTTTTAATCCAGTAAATAAGATCGACGTTTCAGCTCTGTTACAGAGCTTTCATCAGGACATAGACAACTCTTAAAACATAAGAAGACTTATATAGGGAGCTAAAATTAAGGTACTCACTTTTACAGCTGATGCCTATTCCCCGTTCCTGCCCGATACGCTCAGGTTGCATGTTCGTATACTTCCGGGTACGGACACGTGATTGGCAACTGCAGGGAGTCCGATTGGTCAGGCACACCACGTTTCCCAGGTAACCATGGGTGCATTACCTCATTGGTTAATCCCCCGTGTACTGGTGCCATGAGGGCTCAAACTTCATCATAGCCTCGGATTTCCTGCTATCCATTGCCATGACAACCTGAACGCAACCGGGCTGGTATCTGAGAAAAAGTAATCGGAGAAGTAATAAAAATGGAAGAAGACCTCAGTACTATACTTTCACATAGAAAATCAATTAAATGTAATCTTAAAGTGTACATTATCGTGCCAAAAAATATAAATTCCATATAAGGAGCTATTTTGTTATATGCTCATTCATTATAAGTGGAAACATATTTAGAGCTGCAAGATCACTAGCAAACATATAAATAAAGTGCTTATCATATATTACATAAATTCCTAGCCTGTATAATTTTAATATACAATTAATATTGTCATCAAGTGTTTGTGCAAACTATACAGATTTTTTTTTTAAAAAGTGCCAAAAAATATTAATTATTTACCATATATATATATATATATATATATATATATATATATATATATGTATTAATATTAAAATACACTTAGAATGATACTGTATGTGTGTGTATGTATGTGTATATAAAAGTAATGAGATCATATATATATATATATATATATACATACACACACATTACTGTTTATTGACTTACCAAACTTTTATTAACTTTTAAAAACGTTTTAACAGGCAGAAGGGGGACTATCTGAGAGCTCAAGCAGTCCCCCTGCAGGCAGACCTGTGGACAGCCATTCCAGCCATGTGATTATGAGGAGTCGGACCCACCGATCACATGGCCCAGGAGGAAAGAGGGGGACTGCCTGGGCTCCCAGGCAGACCCCAGGGTCGCGACCGCTGATGGGTGATCAGTGGGGACCTGGTTAGTAGTAAGGACGGCACGGACATTCTATGCCCCCCTCCGGCGTTTAGGACTGCCTAAAAAAGGACGGCATAGAACGCCAGCCGTCCTTATGGGGGTTTAAGAAACACTATAGTGATAGGAATGCTAAAATGTATTCCTGATACTATAGTGCTGGTGTGGCTGGCCCCCCTTGCATCGCATGGGTAAGGTATTTTTACTCCCCTTTCCTCCCACACCACACAGGTCTTTTCTCTGAAAATGTAGTGGTTCTGGTGACTACAGTGTCCCTTTAAGCAATGAAGACTAGATTGCAGGGAAATCATTGTAATTATTAGATGTCTTAAATATATTAAACCTCTAAAAAAGGGAATTCAAATTAATCATTGGCTATATTCAGATTTTAGTAAGGTAACCCAGTGCTGCTTTTTTCACCCTTTACTCTGCAATTATGAATATATGCAATCTCCATCTAAAGAGTTATTTACAAGTTTAAGATGTCTCAACACCAACATTATATTTCAACCTTCTGTTCCCTTCCTTCCACAGTCAAAAGCATTATGTTGTTTTCACATTGTTAGTTTTTGTTTCTTTTTCAATAGGTTGTTTCAGCTGAATGTTTTCAAATAAGATGTGTATTTTAGGATCTATATTATGCCTGGTTAATTACTATTGATTTCGGTACATTTTCAATCTAAACAGCATCACAGTATTTTCTCACTTTTATATAATGGTTGTTTGCAAATGTGTCTATGATGCATGAAAATGCTTGTTGAGTCGACTTTAGATATATATACTATCTATTATAAATACAGTAGAGACTCACATATATAGTGATATTGATTTCACCAAGAAATATGGAATATGTCTCAGAACTACACTAGCAATCCTAAAGGTGTCAATATCTAAATAGAGGGCTAAAGTGTCACCATTGGTCTACAACAGAGGTAGGCAACCTTTGGCATTTCAGATGCCTACCACAACATCTGAAATGCCAAAGGTTGCCTACCTCTGTTGTAGACCAATGGTGACACTTTAGCCCTCTATTTAGATATTGACACCTTTAGGATTGCTAGTGTAGTTCTGAGACATATTCCATATTTCTTGGTGAAATCAATATCACTATATATGTCACTTACATTTCCCCTGATGCTTTGCCAGCATTATGGCTGTAAGTGAAATTATAGGAGATGTGGTCCAAAACACCTGGCATCTCTAAGGCTGTCTAAGCCTGGTCTACAGGGTGCCCATTGCCTAAGAGATGATGAAGGGCAGTGATCTCGGTAAGCATGTAGTGGACCATATGACCTAATGTCTTATACTGCCTGACTCTGTGTACAGTAAGTAGCGCTTTATGAATTTTAAATTATTGAATGCTCTGGATAAGAATACTTTTTACTTTTTATGGTACAGACAATGCCACTCAATTCTAGTGAATGGACATCTTAATGCAACATAATACAATATAATTCTAGATAATGATGAGCTTCCAAATTTTATAACAAAAAATCCAGAGGCAATTTCCTGTTTTATCTTTGTAATGTCTCTGTGTAAAAAGAGAGGTTCAGGCAGATGTGATTGTTGAGACTGGTGTGAAAGAACATGTTTTGTCCTGACCATGTAGAACTTTAGTTGATGCATTGGAATATGGGCTACAAGTCATGCGTAAACATTATTGTCCAACCTCACTCTTACTGCTGAATGTAGGCAAATACCTCATTTTGACATAAGAGTGGTGGCTGACATCCTAGCATGGAAACGCCTTATAATTTTGGAATAAGATGTTCCAAAAACAATGTGTTCACTTAATTTTCACCATGCTATATATCATTATGTTCCATTAACATGCTTTAGAACTGGCAAAATTCACCCATCACCACTGACTTTTGCATCATGTATGGAAGTGACATGCATTTCTGCTCCATCCAAAGAGCATGAATCCATTCTGTCTAAATTAGTGAAACATCCTTTTTGGGTATCCCATCCACACACACACTCTTACAAAGAGGACTGCTTGCAACTTTCCTTTTATTTTATCACAAAGGGTTTCATTTAGGATAGCTTTTTTTTTTTTTTTTAAATGAAACAAACATATATTTCACTCTTTAGCTTGTTGACATCCATCAATTTTGGCATGAAGATATGCTTCCCCAGAAGACAATTGTAGAGTGGAACAATTTAGAAAAATTGATCAGGACTTAAAACAGGAGCTAGAAATGTTGACAGAGAAAAGGTAAAACAAGATGCAAATGGCCAAAAGAGAGAGAAAAAAAATCAATACAAATATGTGTAAGAAATAATAGAAAGCAAGCAGAAGGTAAAATGTGACTAAGTACGTAAAATTAATTGAAAATGTGGAAATAGAGGGGAAATAGGAATTTAATTAAGAAGTTCAGAGGATAAAGAAGAAATGTTTCTCAGTACAAATATTTCCCTTCATTATAGAGATGTCCCGAACAGTTCGCTGGGAACTGTTTGCTGGCGAACATAGCTTGTTCGCGGTCGCCGTGGCGGTCGAACATATGCGATGTTCGGTCCGCCCCTATTCGTCATGTAGGTGGGAGGGCCTGGGAGGGAGGGTCTGCTGCTGATTGGCTGGAATGTGTCTGCTGACTGTGAGGTACAGGGTCAAAGTTTACTCAATGATGACGAATAGGGGACCGAACATTGCATATGCTTGCCCGCCGCGGCGACCGCGAACAAGCTATGTTCGCCAGCAAACAGTTCCTGGCAAACTGTTCGGGACATCTCTACTTCATTATAAAAATGCAGCAGAATTTTTTCAATAACTAGTATTTAGCAAATTATGGATGTATATTAAGGGAGGATTACTTGACTCTAGTTGTATTAGGACAGTACTGATGACTAACTATTTTTTGACGAAGGAAAAACAAGATACTGACACGATCATGTGAGTCACTAATCATATAAAAGCAGGTTTCACGGAAGGCATTAACCATCACAAACAGAGAAGTGTCACGGTAACTGAACACCCGCCACCGTAAAAGACAAGGCAATGTCACTTTTGTCTAATAAATCTTCTGCCAGCTTTGTTTGTAGACTTGCTTTCTTAAACAGCAGAAAATCCTGACTGTCATTTCACTTGTTCAAAAAAGCAGATTATGCTTTAGTCAAGCTGCCCAGTAATGCTTCATGCTTCTGTTCCAGTGATGGTTAACCTTGGTACAGACAATATTTCTGAACTAAAATACTCTTGGAATTTGACTAGCCTTAAGGTTGGTTGAGGATCATAGGAAATATATTTCACAAACATCTGTTTTGTCAAGGTTAGCGATCACGTCTGTGCACCATTTAGCAAAAGTTAAACATCTGCTTAATGTCTATAATTACCCTGATATCCACAATAATTATGTTCAGACCTCCTCTGCCTATCCTCTAGCCGGTGCAAATTTCAGGTCCAACTTAACCTAAGACTGGACAATAAGAAGTGCAAGAAAAGTAAGTGGCGAGGATAGGTAAGTTGTGAAAATAGAAAGTATCTGCCCTACTGGAACTTGCTGTAGCATGATGTCTTCCAATAGTTATGTCTATCAGGTCAATTAGTTGTATTAGAATAGAGACACCACACACATTTGGTCAAGTGTCACATTTCATATATTGACCTCTATCACAATATATTGTTAGATTAAAGGGACACTAAAGTCACCAAGACCACTTCCTCTCATTCAAGTAGTCTGGGTGCAGTGTTTCTGTCCCACTTAGTCCTGCAAAGTAAATCATTGCAGTTTTAAAAAAAAAACTGCAATAATTACATTGCAGGGCTAAGACTGCCTCTAGTTGTTGTCAGTCAGACAGCTACTACAAGCACTTCCTGGTGACTAATCAACTTTTGGTCGCCTAACTGAAGCTGAACATCCTCACGCTCTACATGAGGAGATCCAGCGTCAGTAAAATACCCATAGGAAAGCATTGAAGCAATGCTTTACTATGGCGAGTGCCTAATGCGCTTGTAGTGTTCGCCGGAGATTTAAGTAATTCAATTTTTTTAGCCCTTTATGAGCTGGGGGAGAGGTAGGGGGGCAGATCACTCTAAATCGTTAGGAATAAAGATTTGTATTCCAAATGCTATAGAATCCCTTTAATTGCTCTCTATGAGCTGTTAACAATGTTAACACAATCACAATTGCAGCTATATCAGAAAAGAGGTGCCAAACCTTGCCATTTAAATTTATAGGTTTATGTCATTGGATAATTATCAACATGCTAACAGCTGCCAATGAGTCTTTAACCCCTTAACACTGTTAGGCAGTGGTGTATCCTGGTTTTGTGCTGCCCTAGGCAGGACAAAACTCAGGTGTCCCCCCCCCCCCCCGCGCGCCACCCCCACCCAACCTTTACCCCGCCCCGCATTCTAAATACACACACACACATTCACTGACAGATACGCATACACTAGCAAACAGAAACACACACACTAACAGACACACTCACACTCAGTAACAGACAAACACACTCACTAACAGACACACACTAACAGACACACACTCAGTCACTAGCAGACACACACACTCACTAACTTACATACACACACACACACACAGTCAGACACACACACACACTCACAGGCAAACACACTAACAGACACACACACACTAACAGACACACACACACATACTAACAGACACACACACACACTCACTAACAGACACACACACACACACTCACTAACAGACACACACTCACTAACAGACACACACACTCACTAACAGACACACACTCACTAACAGACACACACACACTCACACTCACTAACAGACACACTCACTAACAGACACACACATACACACTCACACTCACTAACAGACACTCACACTCACTCACATTAACACTTTTTTCTTTTTTTACTTTAACCCCCCCAGCCTCCTTACCTTTGGGATTGCTGGGGGGGGGGGGGGGTGGGGGTCGTCTTTTTTCCCTGGTGGTCCAGTGGTTGCAGGGCGGGCGGGCGGCTGGCGAGGGAGCACTTCCTCTGAGCTGTCTGCTCAGCTCCCTCGCGCGCCGCACAGTGAGGCTGGGAGTCGGAGCCGGAATATGACATCATATTCCGGCTCCCAGCCTCACTCTGCGGTGCGCGAGGGAGCTGAGCAGACAGCTCAGAGGAAGTGCTCCCTCGCCAGCCGCCCGCCAGCGCCGACCGACCGCCCAGCAGCCCAGCATGTCTGTTAGCTGCAAGGCTAACAAGACATTTGCCTTGGGCATTTGGGGGGCGGCTTTTTTTGCCGCCCCCTGGAAAATGCCGCCCAAGGCAAATGCCTTGTTTGCCTTGCGGCTAATACGCCCCTGCTGTTAGGGCATATTGTGTGGTTCTGCACAAAGAGGGCCTTTAAAACATACAAATCACCTTGCCGGTATCAACTAAAAAGGAAATTTCCTTACTTTAACCCCCCCAGCCTCCTTACCTTTGGGATTGCTGGGGGGGGGGGGGTGGGGGTCGTCTTTTTTCCCTGGTGGTCCAGTGGTTGCAGGGCGGGCGGGCGGCTGGCGAGGGAGCACTTCCTCTGAGCTGTCTGCTCAGCTCCCTCGCGCGCCGCACAGTGAGGCTGGGAGTCGGAGCCGGACTATGACATCATATTCCGGCTCCCAGCCTCACTCTGCGGTGCGCGAGGGAGCTGAGCAGACAGCTCAGAGGAAGTGCTCCCTCGCCAGCCGCCCGCCAGCGCCGCCCGACCGCCCAGCAGCCCAGCATGTCTGTTAGCTGCAAGGCTAACAAGACATTTGCCCTGGGCATTTGGGGGGCGGCTTTTTTTGCCGCCCCCTGGAAAATGCCGCCCAAGGCAAATGTCCCAGCCTCACTCTGCGGTGCGCGAGGGAGCTGAGCAGACAGCTCAGAGGAAGTGCTCCCTCGCCAGCCGCCCGCCAGCGCCGACCGACCGCCCAGCAGCCCAGCATGTCTGTTAGCTGCAAGGCTAACAAGACATTTGCCTTGGGCATTTGGGGGGCGGCTTTTTTTGCCGCCCCCTGGAAAATGCCGCCCAAGGCAAATGCCTTGTTTGCCTTGCGGCTAATACGCCCCTGCTGTTAGGGCATATTGTGTGGTTCTGCACAAAGAGGGCCTTTAAAACATACAAATCACCTTGCCGGTATCAACTAAAAAGGAAATTTCTCTGTTGAGACAGGAAGGGGTGCTTGCCCCTACATACTTATACACTCTTAATAAGACAAACATGGGGTGCCTGGCAGCAATGTAACATAGGTGTGTGATACAAACATCTTATACAAACACAAAGATAAAGCACCGCGCTTACAGCAGCAGTAGCTTAGTATCCAACAGCTCTAAATACATAGTAAAAACAAAGAGAACGTTACCTGCGCTCTGGCCTAAATCCCCATGTACATTTAAACAAAATGAAGGCTCTTTAGTTTTATTCCAATGGACATTTGAATATAAGCTTACTTGCCACGTCAAGGCAAGCCCCAAAAGGTGAGTCCTACTCTAGCCATTAGATTTGCTGATATCAGCCAATAATCTCCAATGAGACAGGAATGGGTATTTTGTAAACCCTTTCACATTTAACCCTTTATGGGGCTTCTACACATAGAATAAACTTTACTGGTATGTGTGTCAGTGTTTATCTGTGTGTCAGTGTGTATCTGAGTGTTTGTGTCAGTGTGTGTATCTGTGTGTATGTGCTAGTGTGTGCATCTGTGTGTATGTGCCAGTGTGTATGTCAGTGTGTATCTGAGTTTATGTATCTGAGTGTATGTTCCAGTGTCAGTGTCACATTGTGTGTATTTGTATGTATCTGAGTGTATGTGTCAGTGTGTGTTTCAATATGTGTATCTGTGTGTCAGTGTGTATGTGCCAGTGCACATACATGATGACAGTCACAGTTTTTAGATTGTATTCATATTAAATTGTGTCCCATATACAAATAGTAGATGAAGCCCTATTTTCCTGAATAAAATCATATATAATAAACATGGGTGCACTTAATATGAAAGTTTTAAATTATGATTAAACTAGCATATAGCTAAAATTCTAGGTTTTTGTTTTGTTTTCATCAGAACAATTATCTCCTTCCTTAAGGAGTTAATGTTGTCAGAATAACTCAGAATAACAAAATTTTTTACATTAGTTGAAAAAAAAAAATGGCCATACACCTTGTGTTAAGCAGTCAAGCTTAAACGTCACAATCATGTTGAGGAAGGTTTATCAGCAGCCAAAAGTCACTAAGAACACTTTTCAACTAATTAATCAATACTTTGTAAATGAGCAATTAGTTTGTGCCTGAGCCAAACAGAATAGCACAAACACATACTCTGACTCTGAGTGGAAATGTGAAAATGCACCAGGTATGAATGACTTCTGGCTGATCAGTTTAATAAAATAAGATCTACAAATATCATATATTAGTAGAAGAGGTATATATTATTAGGCATGTGCATGGAGAAAATTTTCAATTCGGTTCGGCATTCCGAAATTCGGGAATTTGGCAACTTCGGCACTTCGGAATTTCGGAACTTCAGCATTTCGGAATTTCAGGACTTCGGGACTTCTATTGCAGCCGCTTAGTAGATAACTCCCTAATTCCCACGGTCTTTCAGCCAAATTTACTAATACTAAGTAAAAGTTACTTAGTATTAGTAAATTTTGCCCCTACTCGCTATACCGCACATTAGGGCCCCCACCCGCTGCTCAGGGGTGGGGGCCAGGGGGGGCAATAGGCTGCTCACTGTTTAATAGACATGCCCCTACTCACAGTATAGGGGTATAATTTACTAATATTTACTTAGTATTAGTAAATTGTCTGAAAGACCAATTTAGGTCTTTCAGCCTTTTAGTAGATAGTTCTCTAATACCGTGGGAATTAGGGAGTTATCTACTTATTCATACACTGACTGGCCAAGTAACTTACATTTTATATGAATGTATGTTACTTGATTGTTGTAAGTGTTGCAAATGCTTACAGCTGAATCCTGGCTATGTTTGTATACTTTTTATTTAAAATTGTATACAATGTAACATTCTTCTTCTTTCACTGGGTAAGTATATTAGTACTTAGTCAATACTGTGCTTCGGAACTTCAGCACTTCGGCACTTTGAAACTTCGGAACTTCGTCAACTTCGGCACTTTGGAAATTCAGTAATTTCGGAACTTCGGGACCTCGGCAATTCGGTACTTCGGCAAGTCGGACATTCGGAAGTACCCGAATGTCCGAATTGCCCGAAATTCATCAGAATTCATATTCGGACCGAAACGAATTGCACATGTCTATATATTATAATTATACTATTCCCAAATCAAAAAATCTTCGAGAAAGGTTACCTTCAACACAAAAAACTGAGACTGGCCATATCGTTTCGGCAAGGCATATTTCTCAAGGACTTTTCAAGTGTTCCCTTTGCTTTGGGAATAGGGGACTTGTATATTTAACTTTTGAACTGATATTTGATATGTATACTGCAAAAAGATTATCTATATAGATTGTCGTAGTAACTAATTGTATATGAAGTAAAAAAAATTGCTTGTATGTGTATTGTGTAACAAAAATTGCTTTTGTGCTGTACTCTGTATATTTATGTTTTGGATTTAAAAAAAAAAAAAAATTAAGTCATTTTCCAAGTAATAAAACCAATCACACACACTGAATAACAGAAAAACTGAAATTTTTATTCTTCTGATTCTCTCTTTACTGAATGCTTCCAAATGGTATAAAATATTTTTGCATATGGGCTTATTCATATATCACTTATATTTAGGATAAAGTTTTGTCTTTTGTTCTAATTTAAAGGGACACTATAGTCACCCAGATCACTTCAGCTCAATTAAGTGGTCTGGGTGCCAGGTCCCCCAGGTTTTAACCCTTCAGATGTAAAGATAGCAGTTTCTGCGACACTGGAGGCGAAAATCACATTCAGTGTGCAGATCGTCCATAGGAAAGCATTGAGAAATGCTTTCCTATGGACTGCTTGAATGCACGCGTGGCTCTTGCCGCACATCCGTATTTCGCTCCACTTGGGATCTGACGACGGCGGGGGAGGAAAGGTCACCAGCGCCGAGGGAGTCCGGCGCTGGATTAAGGTAAGTGGCTGAAGAGGTTTTAACCCCTTCAGCCCAGCGGGAGGAGAACCCCGAGGGTAAGGGGGACCTAAGGGTTATATAGTGTCAGGAAAACTAGTTTGTTTTCCTGACACTATAGTGATCCTTTAATTTCAATAATATGGGACAGTTTGTCTTTTATTGTAATTTTTATATATTGCTTTCATAGAGCCCATTGTACTTTATTTGTAGCAATTCCTATGTGATAACTGGATGCCAAGTTGTTAACTGCATGAATCCTTGAACCCCTCCTCAAGTTTAGAGTTATCTACTCTTTTTGATGTTGTATGGAGTTTATTCATTAATCACCAAATTGTACTCCACTAAAACAGCAAACTGCAAAATGCTGGCTAAAATATAAAGTGGAGAATTCTTCCAAATCAGCAAATTTTTGCCTAAATTGTGCTCACATTCACTACTGTTTAATGAATAAATTCCTTACTACAATTACACACTCCAATTTCTCTAATCCTATTTGCGAGTGGCTATTCATTTTGAAAAGGGATGAGGACCATGAAAGAAGTAATAAATACAAAATAGACAGAAGTTGAACTTTTTGAATTATTCTACAATGTGGTGTTACAAGTACGGGTGAAATTGGATGCTGTATTTGTAGAAGAAAATACATGGATTTACTGAGCTTACATTGGAGTAATTGGCAATCCCTGCTTATGAGATATCAATTCACTGGCATTCAACATTATGTCATCTACGGCACGTCCAGAAATGTTACTGCTCATCCATGACAGTCTAAAGCCAACACTTGATATAGGAACAGCTGTCACTCTAATTACTACTCCTGTCAACCAATCTACTCTTGCACATTGGTATCAAAGGCCAATTTTGTGATTATGCATTTTCCCCATATTATCATGCAGACGTTCAGGATATGGTTATCTAGTTATAAATTAATCATTAACACCTCAAGTAGCAGTCCAAGAAGGTGACGCACACTGACAAGAAATTGCTTTGCCACATTATTTATTCACATAATATCCTGAATTCCAATGATTATTCTATTTACATCATCCTAGTGATTTCTTAAGACAAAGGAGAATGCACAGTTCAGGAAAACAAAGATAAAAATATGTGGCACCATACTATAACCTGAATATACATTATTCTGTATAATTATGTTGGCCACAGTCTAGATCAGTGAGTGAACCCACTGCGGTCAAGTCCTAAAAATTCATCAATATACCCACACATTTAAGTAGCCCATGCCATTTACAGTCAGGAAACCACCCTTCCAACATTTGAAATGCATTTATGTAAACAGTTGTATGTGAATGTGTGTACACATCTGTTCGAATGAACTTACAAATTAGTCACACATCAATAAAAATAGTCCCCGTTTTTCTCCATCTGGTTCTTATCTTCATGTGCAGGGACAATAAAGGAGAGAAGAAAGTTCCAAGAGTTCTGAGGGGTTAAAAGTTGTGAACTCAGCATTGTTACACTGGGTACAGGTGAGCTGTGGATTGCAAAACACAGATTCCTTCCTGCTCTTTTTTACATGATCCACTATGACAGATGGCACCCACTACCTGCAAGCTAGTTTATAATGAATACTCAGGCAATAGATTTACTGTATATTAATCCCATGCACAGAACAGTGGTTACTGAGTGCTGGGAAGGTTCCAGCTTCCTAGCAACCAGTAACAATTGTTCCTTGTATGGGATTAATATACAGTAAATCCACTGCCTGAGCATTATTTCATGCCCAATCACTTTAATTTGCAATCCGGTTTTGAAGATAGGAAGGGGATATTGTTTTGTTTATTATTGTTTTGTGTATTGAGTCTTGTTGGGTATGAAGGACAAGGAATTGATACATATGTATCATGGTTGCCTAAAACCCCAACACGCAGTGTGTAAACCCACAGAAAACTGTATTAGAATACTTAGAATGGTCGGGTTTAACGTAGGTTAGAAAAGAGTAGTCAGAGAATAGCCAAAATATCAGGATGCCAGAAATCAGTAGAGCGATACAGGAATAGCCGGGTCAGGATACCAGAAATGAGAAATGTCAAGATACAAGCCGTGTCAGGAAACCAGTTAACAGACGAGTCAATAGCCAAGCCGAGTCAAGTATATCAAGAAATCACTGAGATAGAATAAGTAGCACTAGAGGTAACTTTAAGAACCAAAATAGGGCAAAACGAAAAGGCGTCCTTTTTATATGGGAGCATCTTTTGCTTTCAGGCCACACCTGAAATGTAGTGATGTACCGAACTGTTCGCCAGCGAATAGTTCCCGGCGAACATAGCGCGTTCGCGTTCGCCATGGCGGGCGAACACATGCACGGTTCGATCCGCCCCCTATTCGTCATCATTGAGTAAACTTTGACCCTGTGCCTCACAGTCAGCAGACACATTCCAGCCAATCAGCAGCAGACCCTCCCTTCCAGACCCTCCCACCTCCTGTACAGCATCCATTTTAGATTCATTCTGAAGCTGCATTCTTAGTGAGAGGAGGGAAAGTGAAGCTGCTGCTGATTTGATAGGGAAATGGATAGCTAGGCTAGTGTATTCAGTGTCCACTACAGTCCTGAAGGACTCATCTGATCTCTGCTGTAAGAACAGCACCCCAAAAAGCCCTTTTTAGGGCTAGAACATCAGTCTGCTTTTTTTTCCTGTGTAATGTAATTGCAGTTGCCTGCCTGCCAGCTTCTGTGTCAGGCTCACAGTGGATACTGTGCCCACTTGCCCAGTGCCACCACTCATATCTGGTGTCACAATAGCTTGCATTTAAAAACAAACAAATTTTTTCACTAGAAATAGATTGAATAGCAGTTAGTTGTCTGCAAGCGTCTGTGTGTCAGGCCAACAGCGTGTACTCTGCAAACCGCTGCCAGTGCACAGTGCCACTCATATCTGGTGTCACAATAGCGTGCATTTAAAAAAACAAAAACTTTTTTTCACTGTAATAGATTGAATAGCAGTTAGTTGTCTGCAAGCGTCTGTGTGTCAGGCCAACAGCGTGTACTCTACCAACCTCTGCCAGTGCACATTGCCACTCATATCTGGTGTCACAATAGCGTGCATTAAAACCAAAAAACTTTTTTCACTGTTATAGATTGAATAGCGGTTAGTTGTCTGCATATTTCCTGCCCTTAAGTCAGAAAGAGAGACCTATAGCAGTCGAGGCCATTGATGGAAGGCCTCTTACCCAACCTTTCATCACACACGAAACTCTGCCAATCACTATCTCAGTGGGTATTCTCCACTCTGAAGAGATGGTTTTTCAAATCATTTCCTCACCTACATGTCCGATAATACTCGGTTTCTCTTGGCTCCTGAAACACAATCCACGTTTGGATTGGGTTGAAGGAGAGATTGTGAGTTGGGGTGAAAGATGCAAAGGTGTTTGCTTAAAGCAGATTCCACAACCAATTGGTACCATTAATGTTCCTATTGCACCTCCCATGACCACACAGATACCACCGCAGTATTTGGATTTAAAGGAGGTATTCAACAAAGCCCAGTCAGAGGGGTTACCTCCACATAGACCCTATGACTGTGCCATAAATGTATTACCAGGTACTATGCCTCCCAAGGGAGGAGTTTATGCTTTGTCCCCCCAAGAAAATCTTTGTTTAGAAGAGTATATAAAGGATGCTCTCAGAAAGGGTCATATCCGTAGGTCCTCCTCACCCGCCGGGGCTGGGTTCTTCTTTGTCTCTAAAAAAGAAGGAGACCTACACCCCTGTATCGACTATAGGGGTCTGAATAGGATTACTATAAAAAATGCCTATCCTATTCCCCTTATATCAGAGCTGTTTGGCAGATTGAAAGGAGCTCGAGTCTTCACTAAGCTCGATCTCAGAAGTGCGTACAACCTAGTCAGGATTAAGGACGGTCACGAATGGATGACCGCATTTAACACAAGAATGGGACATTACGAATACCTGGTTATGCCGTTTGGATTATGCAACGCTCCAGCGGTATTCCAGGATTTTATTAACGATGTCCTAAGAGAGTACCTTCACATGTTCATTCTAGTGTACCTGGACAACATTCTCATCTATTCTCCAGACCTAGAGACACATCACGAACATGTGAGAGCAGTACTTAAAACCCTGTTACAGAACGGTCTTTACTGTAAACTGGAGAAATGCCAGTTTGACCAAACGGAGATACAATTCCTTGTATACGTTATATCTCCGTCCGGTTTCCAGATGGATCCCCGCAAGCTGGAGGCAGTCTTACAGTGGCCGTTGCCCAAGGGCCTTAAAGCTACACAACGCTTTATAGGTTTTGCAAATTACTACCGCAAATTCATTAAAGGGTTTTCTTCCGTAATTTCTCCTATAACCAATTTAACCAAAAAAGGAGCAAATTGTATATCTTGGCCCAAAGAAGCAAGAGAGGCATTTGAACAGTTAAAATCTTTATTTTCCTCAGCACCTGTCCTGACCCATCCTGATCCAACCAAGCCATTTATTCTAGAAGTGGATGCGTCAGAAACAGGAGTTGGAGCCATTCTGTCTCAGAGAGAAAGTCCTGATACGCCTTTACATCCCTGTGGATTTTACTCTCGCAAACTCACACCTGCAGAGAAGAACTATGACATAGGGAATAGGGAACTTTTGGCCATTGTACTTGCCCTTAAGGAATGGAGGCATCTCTTGGAAGGTTCCAAAGAGCCACTTTTGATCTTTACTGATCATAAGAATTTGGCTTATATTGGGGACGCTAAGAGACTGTCCTCTCGTCAGGCTAGATGGTCATTGTTCCTCTCCCGATTCAATTTCGTAATTACTTATAGGCCTGGAACTAAAAACACCAAGGCAGATGCACTTTCTAGGCAGTTTGAGACAGAAGAAGTTCCTGAACAAGAGATATATCCTATCATACCTCCAGAATGCCTCATTGCCACCACAGTTTCCGAAGTGTCTTCTCCACTCTTCTGTGCCATAATAGCAGATCAAACTCAGGCACCAGTGGGAAAACCTCCGGACAAACTGTATGTGTCACCTCCGTTAAGAAAGAAGGTACTAGATTTATTCCATGATAACCTCACAGCGGGCCATCCTGGAGTCCATAAAACCCCCTCTGCTATCTCCAGGAGGTTTTGGTGGCCTAATCGTAGGAACGATATCAAAGATTATGTGGGGGCATGTCAAATATGTGCCGTTTCTAAAGTTCCTCCTAGATCGCCCCCTGGACTGTTACAACCACTGCCCGTACCTAATGCTCCATGGACCCATTTAGCCATGGATTTCATTGTGGATCTACCCAGTTCTAACGGGTTTAATACAGTCCTTATGGTTATCGATAGATTCTCGAAGATGGCACATTTTATCCCACTTAAAAAATTACCATCTGCTCAAGATCTAGTTCAGATATTCTTGACAGAGATCTTTCGGTTGCACGGTGTACCCAAAAGCATAGTATCTGACAGAGGTACCCAATTTATTTCTAGATTTTGGCGTTCCTTTTGTAAACAATTGGGCATCGAACTCTCCTTTTCGTCAGCTTATCACCCCCAAACAAATGGAGCAGCAGAGAGGGCTAATCAGTCTTTAGAAGCCTATTTACGTTGCTTTATCAATGCCAATCAGTCTAACTGGTATGAGCTCTTACCCATGGCTGAGTTCGCCAGGAACAACGTGACTCATGAATCTTCTAATCATAGTCCATTCTTTGTAAATCAGGGTTATCACCCCACTATTTTCCCTTCTGAATTCTCAGACACGGACATCCCTGCTTTAAACGCACGTTTAAAATCTATTCCTGATACTTGGGATTCTGTCCATTCAGCTCTGCAAAAGGCTTCGTTACGTGCTAAGGTCCAAGCTGACAGGAAACGGGGTGCCAATCCCGTCTATCTTCCAGGTGACAAGGTGTGGCTCTCCACACGACATATCAACTTCCGTCCATGAAATTTGCCCCTCGGTACATAGGTCCTTTTCGAGTCATCCGACGTATCAATCCAGTGACCTATTCCTTGGCACTTCCTGCTCACATGAGGATTGCAAATACATTTCATGTGTCTTTACTCAAGCCCCTTACTTGCAACCGATACACCAGGATATCCACACCTCCTCCACCCTTGGTAGTGGGTGACCAAGAGGAATACGAAGTTCGTTCTATCATGGATTCCAAAATGTCCAGAGGTGTCTTGTCCTATCTTGTTAACTGGAAGGGTTATGGTCCAGAGGAACGTTGTTGGGTTCCTGCTGACCGGGTCCATGCGCCCCGTCTTGTCCAGTCGTTTCACAATCGCTTTCCTCTTAAGCCGGGTAATTACCGCCTGGTGCGCGGTCTTCGAGTGGGGGGTACTGTTGCGGTCGCCGGCCCGCCGAGTCTCACGCCCGTGCCCGACCGGCACGACCGCGCCGACAACACGAGCTTACCTGCTCGTCGGCGAGCCGGGAACCGCTCCCCCAGGTCTTCCGGGCATCACGCCCATATCCAAGATGGCGCCGACCGTGTGGTCACGTCTATTGCTAGCCCCGCCCCTGGGACTTATACCAACGTGTGCACACGCTCGTTTTGGGGTCAGAGGTCGCCCTCTGACCAATCACAGCATAGAGAGGGATATTTAAACCCCTAACTCACCCCAGTACTTTGCCCTGTCGTGGTTTCCGTTTCCTGGTTTCCTGAGAGTGCTATTTTCGTGTTTCTGATTTCCTGGTATCCTGATCTTGGCTTTTCCCTGGTTATTCTATATTCTGGTTTCCCTGACTTGGCTTGTCTTTATGGTATTGTGTATTTTCTGGCTTCCTTGACCTCGGCTTTCCCTTTGACCATTCTCTGTCTCTAGCGTATTAGTCCGACCATTCTAAGGTCCGGTTTACGCTCTATCCTGTTATTTCCCTTTCCTTATATATGTATATGTTTACATAGTTTCTGCGTGCTGGACCACACTAGTAGTCGTGACATGTACTCTGCCAACCTCTGCCAGTGCACATTGCCACTCATATCTGGTGTCACAATAGCGTGCATTAAAACCAAAAAACTTTTTTCACTGTTATAGATTGAATAGCAGTTAGTTGTCTTCAAGCGGGTGTGTCAGGCCTACAGCTTGTACTCTGCCAACCTCTGCCACTGCACAGTGCCACTCATACCTGGTCTCACAGTAGCTTGCATGCATAGTACAACTAATTTAAAAAAAAATGACAGGCAGAGGCAGGCCACCCCGCAGGGGCCGTCGTGGTTGTGGTACTGTGATTCCCTTTTGCCCTAGAATAATGCCCAATTTTCAGAGGCCACGTACCCTGAACTTGAAAAGTTCTGAGGACATAGCTGACTGGCTAACACAGGACACCCAATCTTCTACAGCTTCCGCTCGGAACCTTGACGCACCATCCTCCTCCAGCTTAGCTTCGGGCACCTCTCAAGATACCACTCACCCACCTGCCGCCACCACCAACACTAGCACCACAGCCGCTTCACTTTATCTGTCAGAGGAGTTATTTACACATCCATTTGAAGATATGAGTGATGCGCAACCATTATTGCCAGAGGATGTAGATAACAGGGATATGTCTCAGTCAGGCAGCATTACACACATGGACGTACAGTGTGATGATGATGATGTTGTACCCGCTGCTGCTTCCTTTGCTGAGTTGTCAGATACAAGTGAAGCGGTTGATGATGACGATGCGTCCATGGATGTCACGTGGGTGCCCGCTCGGCAAGAAGAAGAACAGGGCAAAAGTTCAGATGAGGAGACATAGAGGAGGAGGAGATGAGTTGGAAGCAGGGGGAGGTCTTCGCAAGGAGCTCTTGTCACAGTCAGACAGCATGCATCGGCACCCGGGGTCAGCCCGACAGCACGCCAATCAACGCATGCTGTGTCCACCACCAGAATGCCATCATTGCAGAGCTCAGCAGTGTGGCATTTTTTTTGTGTGTCTGCCTCTGACAACAGCGATGCCATTTGCAACCTGTGCCAAAAGAAACTGAGTCGTGGGAAGTCCAACACCCACCTAGGTACAACTGCTTTGCGTAGGCACATGATCGCACATCACAAACGTTGTTTGAGTGTAAGTCACATGTTTGAGTGTAAGAAGCTAATGTCAGAAAGTCACCCCCTTGCCCAGCGTCTGACAGCTGGCTTGTCTAAACTATTAGCCCGCCAGCTTTTACCATACAAGCTGGTGGAGTCTGAGGTGTTCAAAAAATTTGTAGCTATTGGGACACCGCAGTGGAAGGTACCCGGATGAAATTTATTTTCACAAAAGGCAATCCCCAACCTGTACTCGATTGTGCAAAAGGAAGTAATGGCATGTCTGGCACACAGTGTTGGGGCAAGGGTCCATCTGACCACTGATACCTGGTCTGCAAAGCATGGTCAGGGCAGGTATATCACCTACACTGCGCATTGGGTAAACCTGCTGACGGCTGCCAAGCATGGAATGCGGTGCTCTGCAGAGGAGTTGGTGACACCGCCACGACTTGCAGGCAGGCCTGCTGCCACCTCCTCTACTCCTTTTACTCCATCCTTTTCCATTACCTCCTCGGCTGAGTCCTCTTCTGCTGCTGCGTCGTGCTCCACATCAACGGCACCCCCCCAGCTCCCCAGGTGCTATTCCACATCCCGGATACGGCAGTGTCACGCCGTCTTGGGTTTGACTTGCTTGAAAGCAGAGAGTCACACCGGACAAGCATTCCTGTCCGCCCTGAATGCACAGGTGGAAAAGTTGCTGACTCCGCAGCAACTGGATATCGGCAAAGTGGTTTGTGACAACGGAACAAATTTGTTGGCGGCATTGAAGTTGGGCAAGTTGACACATGTGCCGTGCATGGCACATGTGTGTAATCTGATCGTACAACGCTTTGTGCATAAGTACACAGGCTTACAGGACATCCTGAAGCAGGCCATTTCAGGCGTTCCTACACGGCCATGGCGCACTTTGCAGATATCCAGCGGCGAAACAACATGCCAGTGAGGCGCTTGATTTGCGACAGCCCGACACAGAATTCAACACGCCTAATGTTCGACCGCCTGCTCCAACAAGAAAAGCCGTTAATGAATATTTGTATGAAAGGGGTGCTAGGACAGCCTCTGAGGAGCTGGGATTTTTTTTGCCACGTTACTGGACTCTCATGCACAATGCCTGTAGGCTCATGCGTCCTTTTGAGGAGGTGTCAATCCTAGTCAGTCGCACCGAAGGCGACATCATACCATTTGTTTTCTTCCTGGAGTGTGCCCTGCGAAGAGTGCTGGATCAGGTCGTAGATGAGCGTGAAGAGGAAGAGGAAGAGTTGTGGTCACCATCACCACCAGAAACAGCCTTATCAGCATCGCTTGCTGGACCTGCGGCAACGCTGGAAGAGGATTGTGAGGAAGAGGAGTCAGAGGAGGAATGTGGCTTTGAGGAGGAGGAGGAAGACCAACCACAACAGGCATCCCAGGGTGCTCATTGTCACCTATCTGGTATCCGTGGTGTTGTACGTGGCTGGGGGAAAGAACATACCTTCATTGAGATCACTGAGGAGGAGGAATGGGAAATGAGTAGCTCAGCATCCAACCTTGTGCAAATGGGGTCTTTCATGCTGTCGTGCCTGTTGAGGGACCCTCGTATAAAAAGGCTGAAGGAGAATGACCTGTACTGGGTGTCCACGCTACTAGACCCCCGGTATAAGCAGAAAGTGGCTGAAATGTTACCAAATTACAACAAGTCGGAAAGGATGCAGCATTTGCAAAATAAATTAAAAAGTATGCTTTACACAGCGTATAAGGGGGATGCCACAGCAGAGCGGGAGTCTAACAGGGGAAGAGGTGAAAGTAATCCTCCTCCTCCCACGACCACGCCGGCAAGGACAGGACGCTTTAAAGACGTGTTGTTGATGGAGGACATGCAGAGCTTTTTAAGTCGCCACAGCCCTTCGGGATCCACCCTCAGAGAACGACTCGACCGACAGGTAGCAGACTACCTCACCTTAACTGCAGATATCGACAATCTGAGGAGCGATGAACCCCTTGACTTCTGGGTGTGCAGGCTTGACCTGTGGCCTGAGCTATCCCAATTTGCGATAGAACTTATGGCCTGCCCCACTTCAAGTGTCCTGTCAGAAAGGACCTTCAGTGCAGCAGGAGGTATTGTCACTGAGAAGAGAAGTCGCCTAGGTCAAAAAAGTCTAGACTACCTCACCTTTATTAAAATGAATGAGGGATGGATCCCGAAGGGACTGACAGTGGGCGATACATTCGACTAAAAAAGGCCTTATGAGATGAGCTGCCTTGGGCTAAAAATGGTGACCCTATGTAGGAGGAACAGTCCCTATTCTACTCTGTGTCAGTGTGTATTAGGGTCCCTGAGGACAGGTGTCAATCCATATCTGCCAAGTGACCCTATGTAGGGGGAACAGTCCCTATTCTGCTCTGTGTCAGTGTGTATCAGGGTCTCTGAGGACAGGTGTCAATCCATATCTGCCAAGTGACCCTATGTAGGGGGAACAGTCCCTATTCTGCTCTGTATCAGTGTGTATCAGGGTCTCTGAGGACAGGTGTCAATCCATATGTCAAGGTGTCAATATGTCATATGTCAGGTGTCAATCCATATCCATTGTGATTTAGGAATGTTAGGTGATTTATGCCCTTTATGGATTAAAACCAGACTCTGCATTAACTGTGTAATTTTCCATGGAAGTTTTGCCATGGATCCCCCTCCGGCATGCCACAGTCCAGGTGTTAGTCCTCTTGAAACAGCTTTTCCATCACTATTGTGGCCAGAAAGAGTCCCTGTGGGTTTTAAAATTCACCTGCCCATTGAAGTCTATGGCGGATCGCCCGGTTTGCCGGTTCGCGAACGTTTGCGGAAGTTCGCGTTCGCCGTTCGCGAACCGAAAATTTTATGTTTGCGACATCACTACTGAAATGTGGTTACAGACAAGATGCTTCAAAAGGGACACATGGAAGGTGTCTATTTTGAGTGGACAAGCAGATTCTGCCTTCTATCTAATAGGATGATGCAGTCCTGTAATTATCAAGCTGTGTCTTCTTGAGCAAGACAGACCAACATAAAATATTCTAGAACCACTGTTCTAATGCCTGCAGTTCACTTATGTACTGATGCAACACCAGCAATCCACTGGCAAAAATGGAGCACAAAGACCCCCAAATATAACCCATAATTGGTAAAGGGCTGTGCTCGGAAGCTTAATTCCTAGCAAAGGCGATCTAAGGTAACAAGTAAAACCAATTACCATAATAGTCAGATACACAGCAACAAACATACTGCTCTAGCGACTTGTTTGTATGTTTGTCTGAACCATTCACCTACAGGTGGTAGACAAAAGAAAATTAGAGTAAGATGCCCAATACAACAGCCAGAGGGACTGGCTCAAAGATAACTCTCCAGGGGAGCAGGCAGCATCTGGAGCCTGACATTAATGTAATCTTAAATCTCATATTAGAAGGTATAATTGAGTAGTTTGCCTTTCCTTTTTACTATATGTCGCCAAGCATCTGCCAGTTTCCTCATAAAACAGTATGTGCTCTAAAATAAATTTTACTTATTAGTAAAAGGATAGGGAAAGGGCATAGCTGTTCATTATGCCAGCTGTTAGCCTGGAGGTCTGACGACTTACTCTTCATCTTTTGAAGCTGATGAAAGGAGAATCCTAAGATGGTGACTGACGTGAAGTGATGCTCTCAAAATCAGGTACCATGTAGGATGTTTTAGTGGTTACACAAGAATAAATAAATATTCAAATAAAATGATCAACAAGTCTATAGTAGAATGTAAACATTATTATTATTATTATTATTATTATTATTATTATATTTATATAGCCCCGTCAAATTCTGCAGCGCTTTACAATGGGTGGACGAACAGACATGTAGTTGTAACCAGACAAGTTGGACACACAGGAACAGAGGGGTTGAGGGCCCTGCTCAATGAGCTTACATGCTAGAGGGAGTGGGGTAAAATGACACAAAAATGTAAGGATAGTATTAGACTAGTGACAGTTGCAGAAGAGGAATCAGTTGGGAGCTATTAAGAGTTTAATTGATACGCTTTTATGAAGAAGTGGGTTTTCAACGATTTTCTGAAGGAGTGGAGACTGGGTGAGCATCTAATGGAGGAGGGAAGCAAGTTCCACAGGAGCGGTTCAGCCCTCAAGAAGTCTTGAAGGCGAGCATCAGAGGTGGGAGTACGGACAGAAGATAGACGTAAGTCTTCAGCAGATCGTAAGGGCCTAGATGGGACATACTTGTGTATAAGGGAGGATAGATAGGTGGGAGCAGCATTATGTAGAGATTTGAAAGCAAAAACCAGAATTTTAAATTGAGCTCTATATTTGATAGGAAGCCAATGTAGGGACTGACATAAGGGTGAGGCATGGGAGGTGCGGGCGGACAGGAAGATGAGCCTCGCCGCCGCATTCATTATTGACTGTAATGGCGCAAGTTGGGAGCACGTAAGACCACTGAGAAGCGGATTACAGTAGTCAAGGCGAGAAAGGACAGTGGAATGGACCAACACCTTAGTCGCATCTGGCGTTAAGTAGGGGCGGATGCTCGCAATGTTTTTGAGATGGAAATGACAGGATTTGGCGATAGATTGAACATGAGGCTTGAAGGAGAGGTCGGAGTCAAAGAGAACACCTAGGCAGCGAGCCTGCATGGTGGAGCTGATGGTAGCACCGTTGACTTGGAGGGAGACAGACACAGGAGTAACAACACTTGAGGGAGGAAAGACCAGAATTTCAGTTTTGGTCAAGTTTAGTTTAAGGAAGTGGGCAGCCATCCAGTTAGAAACAGCAAAGAGGCAGTCAGAGACACTAGTCAAGAGGGACGGGGAGAGATCAGGAGAGGACAGGTAGATTTGCGTGTCAACTGCATAGAAATTATATTGGAAGCCAAGGGAGCTAATGAGTTTACCAAGGGAGGCAGTATAGATGGAGAACAGTAGGGGACCAAGGACTGAACCTTGGGGGACACCAACAGAGAGGAGTTGGGGAGAATAAGCAGAGGCAGAGAAAGAAACACTGAAAGAGTGCTGGGAGAGGTAGGAGGAGCACCAGGAGAGAGCAATATCTTGTATACCGATATTGCGGAGGATGAGAAGAAGCTGTTGGTGATCAACAGTGTCAAAAGCCGCAGACAGGTCAAGGAGAATTAGGATAGAGTAGTGACCACGAGATTTTGCAGCAAGTAGATCATTGGATACTTTGGTCGGTGCGGTTTCCACAGAGTGCTTAGCGCGGAAACCAGACTGAAGCGGGTCTAGCAGAGAGTTGGACTCGAGGAAGTCTGTCAATCTCGCATACACAATTCTTTCAAGGCTCTTGGATGCAAAAGGCAGTAGCGAGATAGGACAATAGTTGGATGGGGAGTTAGGGTCAAAATTGGGCTTCTTTAGAATTGGGGTTACAGTTGCATGTTTGAAGGGCGATGGAAATATACTAGAGGAGAGAGAGAGATTGAGAATTTTAGTGAGAGATGGAGAAAGAAGACAGAGTACGGATGAGATGCGAGGGAATTGGATCTAGGGAGCAGGTGGTAGGGCGGGAGGACTGGAGCAGAGCAGAAACCTCTTCCAATGTAGCGGGTGCAAATTAACATAGAATCCTTGAATGGGATCGCCCGCAGTAGAGAGTCTGCATTCGGCCAACTCCCTGACTCGGATGGAGTAGGATAGAGTGCAGAGATGTACTGCAGGAGACTACTCAATGGCAGGTAAGCCAGGAGTCCTGGCACCCCTAGGCCTGTATGGAGGCCCGCACCCTTGAACCACAGATCCAGGTATACGTGTAATCCAGGTCCTTTCCGATGGGGACATGGCTGAGGACTAAGATGTTCAGACGCCGCTGTCGGCGCTTAATCCTTTGCTGGTGTGGTCGATGCGATAGGGGAAACCCCTTGATGGCCTTCGGCCCGGGAAGGTTTGTGTGGAGCAATTTTGCAGCTTGTTGTCGAGTTTCTTCTGTGGGAAGTTCACTGCCTCCCTTCTTCCTGCTTCTCTGTACCCCTTCTTGTAGGTTTAGCTGGCAGGTCGCTGCCCTTGCCGCTAACTTAGCACAAAAGGCACGAAAAATCTCCTTCAGATCGTTAAACCAGAGGGGTCAGCAGCAGAGTGGATCTCTGATGTGTGAGATCTTCCGTGTGTCGTGTGTTACTTGGTAGTGAAGCGGTAAACAGAGTTTAGTGAAGGATTGGGTCAGGTCAGTGTGGACCAGGATAACCCTCTGCCGGTCCAGAAGGGGGTGAACAGGGCTTTGCAGAGTCACTGTGAGGAGGCATTGTATCGCAAGTCAGGGTGATTGGCCACCTCCCCCGCCCGATGCTGTCCCAGGCCTCACCGTGCCCGTCATAGAAAACAGAGGCTGACACTGAGTGGCACCAGACCAGGACTTCACACTCGGTATCAGGAGCAGGTAAGTCACAAATGCGGTCAATTGAGAACTCGGATGGGGCAATTATTTCGCTTAAAAGTGTACATGATGAGGCGCTCTCTCAAGATGTCTCCAGCTACCATGAGGTTCAAGCCCTGCCCCCCTTTCCTATCCTTTTTAAACGGAAATTATACCCTTTTTGGCTTTAATATAGGTTTGATCAGCCCCATATGTGGTTTTATTTGTAATGCCAGTGTACTTTATATATGCTTGGTGTGCATTTTTTTATTTTCCAGAATAAACTACCAAACATTTTATTATAGTGTTCTTATCTCTCTACTTGATTCGAAGATAAATTCAATTTGACATTGTAACACGCTAGTTTGCTGCATTGTCATTTTTTTGCAGCATAAACACATTTTTTGACTATATGTTAAAAGACAAATCCACTTACAGAGAAGTTTAAGAAAAAAGGCTGTAAACAAAGCCTCAATGGGCGCAGTAGAAAGTTAGATTTTATTAAAATAATTGGTTTACAAATCAATACGATATTAAGAGTTAAGAAGTGTGAAACTGTCTCTTCCTAGATGAAATACTAGTAGTATGTCCAGTTTAGTGAGATTCAAGCAACATTTCATCTTCCAAATTGAGAATTATTCTTATATCTGACAGTGAAGAATTTTTTGAAAGTTAACCCTATTGTTTCCTTATCAAGGTTAGATGGCTTTATTGGAAAACAATATATTCCAAATTAATTTCTAGCTTAACAAGTTAAATACATAATAATCAGCACATTACAATATGTCCCTCCATAAAGAAATGGGATAATGATCTTAAGAGCACTTTGTCAATTGAAAGCTGCTTTGATGCATAGATAATGGTCGAAAAAGCAGCGCGCTCAATTAATTTACATGAAACATTTTTCTAATTGCTCCATCTGTGGTACCTTGCCCCCTCACGTATTAATAAGGTTGATAAATCAACTCCCAACAATTGCTGGAGATGTAATCAGTTACAGGGAACATTGTGCCTTATATGGTGGGAGTACGTACAACTGGATCATATTAAACAGGAGTTAACAAATGTTTTTTCATATTTTTTTTAACTCAAGTTTCTATTCAGAACCTCAGTCCTGGCTTTTTCATATTAAGCTGCCAGGGCTGAATAAATCTAGTATTTTTTGGCAGTTAACATTTTGCTCGCCATAAAAAATTACATTGCTAGACAATGGCGTAAATCTGACCCTCCGTCATGGTCTGAAATTATTAAGCAGATATTATATCAAGTTAAAAGGGAATGACATTTCTTTGCTTTTTGCTTTTTTTTTTTTTTTTTACATTCTTTATTTTTTTGTAATGCATAGATATAAATACTAGATAGTAAAGGCCCAACAGCAAGATTATGCTTAATGGTAAACAGCAGTGGTAAATGCCAGACAAGCTTTTTAATTTTTCAAGTAGAACAACAGCGTGGACAATGCTTTATAGTAGGCCTATGCTTAGTATACTATGTCACATATGCGGCCTAGCATCAAGTCCATCAATGGATCAGTACAGAGACTTAGCAATCATAATAGGTAGAAGCTCAAGCTAAAAGAGAAAAGAAAAACAAACACTTGAGATTACTACTGAAACAAAAAGCTGTTTTCTGAGTGAGGTGGAAAATCACTGGAAGGTAGCCAGCACCAAGTCATCCTATGCCAAGGCAAGGGAAGCTACAGACCCAATTAAGAACAGCTATGTAGGCCCATTTGCTGTCCTAGATCCCACATCCCCAGCTCCGAGCAGGAACCGAACCAGCATGTACTGTCCAACCTGCTCACCACATCGTGTGTGCAGCACAGAGTCCAGAGTCAATCTTTTATACAGAGCTCCCCCAGGATGTGGACTGTGTCTACGGTTGTATCCCCTGTGGCTCCATGCTCAGAAAGGGATCAGCGACCTATAGTTCTACTGGATGCCTCCAAAACATGCGTCCTGCTCCATCAGCCGTCAAGCCCCGCCCACCCAACATTTCTTTGCTTTGAATAATGAACTGTCTTTTTATAAGGAGAATTGGTCACCTTGGTTTGATTATACTGTAAGTAACTAAGAGCCCTGATGGGATATTGGTAATTTAACTTAAAGGACCACTCCACACCAAAAATTACTTTAGCTTACTGAAGTGCTTTATGGGTGTTGAGTATCATAGTTTAACTCCAATTTTTAAAAAGTGCTGATTTCTATGAGAAATCAGCACTTTTATAAATTAACTAGGGAACACCTCCCTGGCTGTCAATCAACGAGTCTGGGAGGATTGCTTCCTACTTACATTAGCTCCCCTGATTTAATGGAAGTGGCAAGCATGATCTACCTGAGCGTGCCTGCCTCCCCCTCCCTCACAGACCTCAGACCAGCTCCTCTGTTCTAGACCTCAGACCAGACGTGCATGCGTGCACCAATGAGAAGCCTCTGAAAGTCTCTTCCGGGAAAAAAGGGCAGGGCTTGCTAAGGCTGCAGCCTTCTCAAGCTCTTTTCAGATATAACCCCAATGAGAACATGCATGAAAAACTCATGCATGTATGCACAGGAGGTGTATCTACTAAAAAGTGATTTTTCTTTCTTTCTTTCTTTTTTTATTTTTTATTTTTTTTAAATATGGCCAGTGGAGTAGTCCTTTAACCTTTGTGATCTGCTCTGATTTTATTCTATCCAGTACTTCAGGATGTTTGGTGCATGTCTGGTGTGAATGTGCTAGCATTAGTGTTAGTTCAAACTTCTTTATTAAATTTTAAACTAATATTTAAAATAAATATTACTGAGTCTTCCACACAGAGGAAGTTTGTAAAACAATATCTAAATGCTTACAGTTCCCAATGTGCAAAATATCACTCCAAGAAATCTGGATCTGGAAGATTTTCAGAAAAATGGACAATAGAACTGCTTATAGACTGGTAAAGAAAAGTAAAACAAAATATCTATATTGCTACTAATGGCCCACAGGAAGATTTAGTTGGAAGTCGCTACGCATGGATCCAGTGTGAAGTCATGTTTGCACAAACATGAGTTGCATGGAAAGGAAACCTCACCTGTGATCTGATTACAAAATATCTGAAGTATGTAATGCAACACACAGATAAACCAGAGGCATTTTGAAAGTGGTGTGGTCTGATTAAGCAACACTGAGCTCTTATTCTAAGTGACGGCATGTCTTGCACTGTGACCACAAATTCGTAGGACTGTCAGGATTATATTGATCCAGCATGTAGAATAGTATCACACCCCAGAACTAAGGGTAACTCCTTACCAGGCCTTAGAATGGCCGGACTTAACATACCCAAGAATAGTCAGAAAACTAGCCGAGGTCAGCGACACAGAATGAAACACAGTGATAAGGAAAAGCCAAAAGTCAAGTGTACCAGAAATCAGGGAAGTCAAAATGAAGCCAAAATCAAAAAACAGAAAAACACAATCAGGAACACACTCTCGGATAATGATCTAAGGGAAACCACGACAGGGCAATGCGCTAAGGAATAAGTGAGTTTAAATATCCCTCTTGCAGATCCGTTTGGCTGTATCTAGCCCTTGACCCCAAAACGTGAGTGTGCATCTTTTGCGTGACATCACCCGCACATCGACGTCGTCTTTGTTGTGGATGGACGTGGGGCTATATAATTGCGTGGCTGGTGTGCACCGACATGCCGCAAAAGCCAGGTATCATGGCTGAAGACCGCCGAGCGGCACTCCCCTTGATCTTCGGAAGGTAATTATCTCTGTTTTTGCCATATGGATACGAAGGATATGTGACAAAGACGTACCAAAAGAGGTGTGGGTCTGCCACCCCAGAGAGCTATGGTTGTTGAGATCGGGGTCAAGCCAGCAGATATATCTCCCCCAGCTGGTCTGGTCTCAGTGGACAGGCCCTTCTATCAGTGCTTTTTTCCAGGCAGGTGTGGTCCTGCTGCCCATGTCATGCTCCATGCAAGAATGGGTCCCTCTGCCTTCACTCTTCTTCCCAGCCTGCAGCTGGCTTCCCAAAATGGATGATCATCTCCTATGCCAGCTTTTCTCCATGGCAGCGATGGACCTCTCTGCCATCTCCATAGGCAGCAATCCATTCCTCTGTCTATACTGGGTGCCTAAAGGTGCTTGTGACATAGCTTAATTTGCCAACAGGTCCCAAGACACTGTTAGAGGGATTAACTCACAATAACTGAGAACAAATACCTAATGAAAGGAAAATCCACTTCCCACTCATACTTTATTTTGAACAAGGTCTAGCCTTTAGTCCTTACATATGTTGTGGAGCATTCATATAAAAATACCGGAGAGCAAGCAATCTGTATTAACACATCAACTACATATTAATAGTACCACTTTCTAGCATGAGTAAAAACACAAATAAATACATATAGCTGCTTATTTGGTTGTACTGATTTGTATACCAGCATTATGTAAATGGATCATTTCCAGTTAGTCAACAGAGAACACACAGGGTTATTTACAAAAATATGAGTTCAAAGAGAGTTCAAAATGAATTTCAAACTCAAAGTACAAATATGAAATGCTTCCAGTTCAGCTACATTGGCCTTAAATTCACTTTGAATTATTACTTTATTGAATAAACTGGATGTTTCTTCTGCTTCTCCTTTTCTTCTAACAACACCAACCTCAATGGCAGAAACAGGCAACATTTTTAACAATGATTGACAGGGAGCCAAGATGGAAGAGTCCAGTTCCAGGATAGAGGTAAACAGATCGCCGTGTAATTTTTAATTTAATTTAATTTGTATTATTTATTATATTATTATATAATTGTTTATTTTATTTTTACCCTTCACAAACACGTTTGCTAAATATAGGACATAAAAATAATATTAAAATCCTAGGAAGTGAGGGTTTATTGCAAACCTATATTTTTTACACAACATAATACATTTTGTCAGAACGTAAATGAATGAGTTAAATTAAATTACCATGTGGCATTTTTTTGACTACTAAATGCACAGATTTCCTTTTGTCCTTAAATTCTACGGTCACTGAATAATAACATTAGCATATAATTAATAACTCCAATTAATATTTGTACATTAGCCTATTGTTCTTACTAGATTTTAAATAAACAATTTAAGGTGACAGAAGGTTCTTCTGTTTATGCAGAGACTTTGCCAAAGCCTCGAATGCCAAGTGCTGAAAAGGTCCATTTCACAAAGCATTGTGTAGTTGAAGTTGGCATATAATGTTATGTACGCATTTCAAAGTGGAGAAACGAGTATTTCACGATCTTCCTATTTTACATTCTAACAGGATGGCAAGTAAGAAAAGAACATTTCTAGTGATCTCACTAATCCATTCAGAATTTGGGATGAATACCAATAAAGCAGACTTCATTGTTACATAGGATAATTTAGCATATATTATGTAATTGTTATTAGGGCTAGACTACAATGTGTGTGCTCAGTGTCATGAATTAATCCACATAAATCAGCCGTTGACTTCAATGAAGATTTGACTTGATTTCAGAGTAACAGAATTGGCAGGAAGTTTAAAATGCGTTCTGTTGCATGGCACATTTCAGTTGGTATTGCGCTAAACATGATTCTTGGTACTTGAAAACACAGCAGAATTTATATGATGTTTGTAGCCAAAAAAGACTTAGTCTCAGCTATTTGATTGCCCAGGGATTTTACGCTAAGCTTTGAATTGTCACATATGAGAAAAAGAGTTGGAAATAGTCGATTCGCAAAAGCTCTGGTATATGCATGGCTTTTGCCATTTCAGACTCAATTCTGCCAGCTACACTTCATCCACTACTAATTCTTACTTTAGTAAATAACCATGTAAGTGATAATAATATTTATTTACTTAATAATTTTCAGGATCACTGCTATTACAGAAAAGAGAAATACCAGGAGCAGCACAATATATAATCCTGATACATTTGCCAACAAGTGCCCTTCTGAAAATGATAGGATTTTTATTATTTTAATGTATTTTTTTTATTTTTCTGTGCTAAGTCAAAATTTGTTACAAAAATAAAATTCTAGTTAGTGGGAAATTAAGCTACATTTCGAATTGTACGGACCTTACATCCTTCGATTACAAGCATGTATGCCACACTATGTTAGTATTGATTTTTATGCTTTTCTCTTTGGCGTCTAGAATTAATATTCATGTTTAGTATGTTTACCAAAAAGAGCGCGCTAAACTGATGGAAAACATCTGTATCACTGTGGTTGAGTGCCGCCATACTCAACGTGTTATATTCTATAGCGCTCACACATTGTTGTTTTTTTATGTTTAGTATGTAGTTTGTTATTAGATTTATATTTAAAATGGGTTTAGAATTAATTTTAATCTTGGGACTAGGTTTCAGATTAGAGTTCTGTTTAGGGTTTGGATTAGGATAAAGGACAGTAAGGAAATTCTCCTGCTAAAATCAGCAAGGGGGCATCAGCAGAGGGCATACTTCTAACAGTATTTATATGGTTAGTATTAAAATTACGATTAAGGTTAAAATTATGATTAGGCATACAATTACGGTGTGGGTTAGGATAAAGCTTAGATTCAGTATTAGATTTAGGGTTAGATTTGGAATTAAGATTTGGCTTAGAATTGGGGTTTGGTTTAGGATTAAGAATTTAGACTGGGATTAAGATTAACATTGTTACTTTTCAAAGGCATACACATGGAGTATTGTTGAACTCAGGAGATGTTGCTATATAGTTGATATAAATGATTTTATTACAATGGGACACATGATATTTAAAAACAAAGCTTAAAAATACAATGTATATGTAAAAATTGACAAACTTTTGTTAAAAATATGGTAAACAAAATGAAAAATCAATAAATCTCAAAATATATCATGTAGGAATCTCATGGTGTCCTCTTTTGCAATTAGTATGCATTTATGAAGTAATCTAAATATGTGAGCTACTAAAATGTCCCAAATTGCATCATATACCTGTCTTCAATTTGTCATTTATTTACCCCCTTAAGGACTGAGACAAATGTACACGTTTTGATCAAAATAAAAACGTAAACAAAACTTGGAATTTGACTATATGTCTGTTCAAGCGTAATTCACCTCTTTTATATTAAGTGTACCCACACTTATTATATATCATTTTATTCAGGAGAAATAACATCAAATATTTAGCTATGAAACATAATTTAATATGAATAAAATATAACAAAATGGGAGAAATTACGAAATGTTGTTATTTTTTTAATTCTGCATGACATTTTAACTGTGGATGTCATAATACTGTTTGCTCTTACTGCAATAAAATACATATATTTGTATTGATGTCTCACGTGTAAAACAGTACCCCCCTATGTACAGGGTTTTATGGTGTTTTGGGAAGTTACAGGATCAATTATAGCATGTTAAATTTTTCATTTTTTTCACATTAAAATTTGCCAGATTGGTTACGTTGCCTTTGAGACCGTATGGCTGCCCAGGAATGAGAATTACCCCCATGATGGCATACCATTTGCAATAGTAGACAACCCAAGGTATTGCAAATGGGTTATTTCCAATCTTTTCTAGTAGCCATTTAGTCACAAATACTGGCCAAAGATAGCGTTAATATTTTTTTGTGTGTGAAAAATGCAAAAAACTAATTTTTATTAGTTTTTTAGCCAGTGTTTTTTAAAATTATTTTTATTTATACATAGGTATATATATATTTATGTAAATATATTATTTCCATCTAAGTGTATTTTGATATCAATATATATATATATATATTCGAAATTACAGAAATATATATATTTTCAAAAAATTTTCATTTTTCATTTTTAACATAGTTGTATAATTATTTATTTTACTTTATGTATATGTATGTATGTATATATATAGGTATATATATATATATATATATATATATATATATATATATATATATAATGTGTATGTGTACATATATGTATTAAGGTTGTATTTGTGGGAGGGGCTTAAATTAATTCACTCCCCTATATAAGGGACACCCCTTACCTGACTCATATTGCTTGTGGTCAGCATCAGAATGATTTACACTTCCAGGTCATCCAGACGCCTATTTACCTGATTACTCCATGAGGTTTTCTAAGCTGAGCTGTGTCAGGAATCCAGCCACAGGCTTTTCCGGCCTACCACCTTCTTTCTTCAATCCATCGCCGTGGATGGTGTCTAAGTGACTCACAAACCGTAAGTCGACCTACCCGTTACGCCAGGCATCAGTCCCACGGCACCATGCACGGGTCAGGTCCTCCCTTTATGGCTGCATTTTGTCTAAGTCTGTTCTAAAACCATTGCATGTTCATGCATATCATTTGTTTAAACCCCCTACCGGTCATTCGGTGTACTACAGGCTTCTCAGACATTATTGCATTTCATGTACAAACCAACGAACCACTGCATTTTTCACCTACACACTGACCCCTATCGGTCATTCGGTGTACTACAGGCTTCTCAGACATTATTGCATTTAATGTACAAACCAACGAACCACTGCATTTTTCACCTACACACTGACCCCTATCGGTCATTCGGTGTACTACAGGCTTCTTAGACATTTTTTGCATTTTCATGTACAAATCAACAAACCACTGCAATTTCACCTACACACTGACCCCTACTGGTCTTTTGGTGTACTACAGGCTTCTTAGACATTATCGCATTTCATGTACAAATCAACAAACCCCTGCATTTGCGCCTACACACTGACCCCAACCCGTCATTCGGTGTACTTCAGGCTTCTCAGACATTATTGCATTTCATGTACAAACCAACAAACCACTGCATTTTTCACCTACACACTGACCCCTATCAGTCATTTGGTGTACTACAGACTTCTTAGACGTTTTTGCATTTTATGTACAAAACAATAAACCACTGCATTTTTACCTACTCACTGACCCATACCGGTCATTCAGTGTACTACAGGCTTCTCAGACCTTATTGCATTTCATGTACAAACCAACGAACCACTGCATTTGAACACTGACCCCTACCAGTCATTTGGTGTACTACAGGCTTCTCAGACTTTATTTCACTTCATAAGAAAACAAACTAACTACAGCATTTTCGCTTTTATACTGACTCCTATCTGTCAAATGGTAGGATTAACCCCTTAAGGACACATGACATGTGTGACATGTCATGATTCCCTTTTATTCCAGAAATTTGGTCCTTAACCCCTTAAGGACCAAACTTCTGGAATAAAAGGGAATCATGACATGTCACACATGTCATGTGTCCTTAAGGGGTTAAGGGGTTAAAGGGTATTTTTACCATACAATCAGCATTTCTGACCCCCTACTAGTCAACAGCACAACTGTCTTCACATGTCATATACAATTTACCAGCCGATTAAGATTTACACATCACGGCACTTTACTTTTCACATATACTGTACGTATTAAGATAAGCTTGGTCTATGCCATATTTCCTTATGCCATACGGTTTTATCCATTCAGGTTACAGTTACTACTAAAAAACTTATACGGATTGTCAGGTTCAATACCATACTACCAGGTACATACACCTGCTCATGTAGTTATGCATCTCTTACCTTCCCTGGAATAGTAATAGTGTACTGGCAATTAGTGTTCTAGGGCCCAATAGGTATTACCCCCTTTTTTTCTCTGCATTATGCTTCGGTTAGTGGTCCCGCGAGGCCAACACCCTGCCTCACACTCGGAGGCATACACCCCCCGGGCCACTCGTGAGCTAGCCGCCTCGCATTGTATCATAGAGAGGGCCTCACCTGTCATTCCCCTTCCTATTTTCTGGTTACTGTCACCGAGAGGCCAACATCCTGCCACAACGTTCGGTGGCCACACAAAATCCCCTCGCGCCAAACATAGATAGAGCCTCTCAAGCCACTTGGCAACTAGCAGGGCCTCAGCAGTCACCAAAAAACACCAAGCCTAATCGTTTCGCCTTACGGCTTAGCTAGCAAGCCAGTACAAGACCCCTGGGTACAAATAATAATTGCAATCTTTATTGTTATTTAAGTATTTCTCAAAAAGATGGTGAAGAATCACCTCTTCCTAGCACCCCGGCTAGAATTGATACACCTTCAAGCAGAGGCGATGTTGCTAGTCCAGCAGCAATCAGATCCTGGACGATTCCACACATTACCACCGACCTAAGGAGGTGACAAATCCCCTACCCTGCCACAGCAAGGAAAGCAGAGTTATTCAAACTCCTCTATACATCAACAGACAACACGGAGGCAGGGGAAGGCCCAGTTACACCAACTCAGGTGACACCCAGGCCATGCTAGCTTCACTCAAACTCATGAGCCAAAAAATAAATAAAAAAAATTATGACAGACTGGCAATCTCGAGTCGGTCACCACAGCCCTCACAAGGCTGGGCCTCACGTTACTGTACAACCAGCACCAACCGAAACTCGGTTACCTGGTGCAATCAATTCTTATGACACACAAGACGTTAACCCTGCACGTATGATCCCAGCACATTGGGGAAGCAAGGCATATATATGTATGATTGTGTATCTGTGATGGTCAGATCCAGGGATTCCAGGTAAATCAGGAACTGACCATCCCTGGGTTGGGTTGGCATTTGGAATATGTAGAGATGTTTATTTGTGCAGGTACCCATACAGAAGGGATTTTGTCCCAAACAAATGGACGAGCACTCTCAGGCTCCATGTACCAGCACCTCTGAACTAGAAGAGACAATTGATATGAGTAGTTGCATTGCATATAGACTGTTGCATATATGTTCAAATGGTTCAGGGCACATGACAAACCATGTGTCCCAATACAACTTACAAATAACGTACTCACCATCTGTACACACCAATGCATTTTCAACACTCCTGACTCATCACCCTTCCAGACTTGTAGTAGATTTACTAAAGCTCTGGAGTTTCAAAGGGCTCCCATACAGGTATCATAAATACACCTTCAAGGAATATAGCATGCCCTCACTTACAGTCAGCACAACAGAACCATTGGCTGTAAACACACTCATAGCCAAGATTTGCAGATGGGTCTTCCAATCTCCACCATTTACAGCATGGCACCAAACACAAACACATTGGTATTGTCACAAGGAAATCTTCCCTTAAACAAAGACTAACCATAGACTTATTGGCACCACACACCTCCGCTACCCCAAGTCTCAACTCCCTCATACCCTCCGAGGAGTTGCCTTACTATACAACACCATTGATCTACCTTTACGGCTATCACTCAAGCATGGCTTGAAGCTTGGTTAAGTAAGACCAATATCATCAACGCAGTAAACAGCTACCATCTAACCTACACACTGGCACTTACATGGCATAAAATGGGCAATCCGTTCCCCGCTCAACTTTCGGGCTACAGATTAGCCTACTATCGATATTCGCAGATACTCTGTGCTGGTTATGATAACATATCCAGAGGCCTTACAGCAGTGGTGTATCCTGGTTTTGTGCTGCCCTAGGCAGGACAAAACTCAGGCGCCCCCCTCCCGCCCGCGCCACCCCCATCCAACCCTTCCCCCCGCCCGCACCACCCCCACCCTTCCCCCGCCCCGCCTTCTAAATACACACACACACATTCACTTACAGATACGCATACACTAGCTAACAGAAACACACACTCGCTAACAGAAACACACACACACTTACAGACACACTCACATTCACTAACAGACACACCCTCACTAGCAGATACACACACTCACACTAAATGACACACACACACGCACTAACAGACACACACTAACAGACATACATACACACACACTAACAGACATACACACTAACAGACATACATACACACACACACACACTAACAGACACACACTAACAGACATACACACACACACACACACACACACACACACACTTACAGACATACACACACACTAACAGACATACACACACACACTAACAGACATACACACACACTAACAGACATACACACACACTAACAGGCATACACACACACTAACAGACATACACACACACACACTAACAGACATACACACACACACACTAACAGACATAAACAGACACACTAACAGACATTCACACACACACTAACAGACACACACACTGACATACACAGACACACTAACAGACATTCACACACACACACACTAACAGACATACACACACACTAACAGACACACACACTGACATACACAGACACACTAACAGACATTCACACACGCACTAACAGACACACACACACTAACAGACATACACAGACATACTAACAAACAGACACACACACACTAACAGACAGACACACACATTCACACACACACACACACACACACACACACACACACTAACAGACATACACACATACTCACTCACTCACATATTTAACACATTTTTTTTTTTTAATTTACCCCCCCCCCCAGCCTCCTTACCTTTGGGAATGCTGGGGGGGGGGTGTCCTATTTCTCCCTGGTGGTCCAGTGGCTGCTGGGCGGCGCTGGCGGGCGGACGGCGAGGGAGCACTTCCTCTGAGCTGTCTGCTCAGCTCCCTCGCGCGCCGCACAGTGAGGCTGGGAGGCGGAGCCGGAATATGATGTCATATTCCGGCTCCCAGCCTCACTCTGCGGCGCGCGAGGGAGCTGAGCAGACAGCTCAGAGGAAGTGCTCCCTCGCCGGCCGCCCGCCAGCGCCGCCCAGCAGACCGCCCGCCCAGAGGGCTTGTCAGTTAGCCGCAAGGCTAACAAGGCATTTGCCCTGGGCATTTGGGGGCGGCGTTTTTTGCCGCCCCCTGGAAAATGCCGCCCAAGGCAAATGCCTTGTTTGCCTCGCGGCTAATACGCCCCTGCCTTACAGTCATACACTATCTAGAAGACTTCTTGTTGATCAAAGATAACATATTTTTCACTAGAAGCCTCACAGCAGATTAGTCTGGTTGGCCACTTGGGCGTCCCAGTACCCATAAGAAACAGAAGGCCCAGACACTATCATCACATTACTGGGCATCTGACTTGAGTCGGCATCCATACACGCAAGTTACCACAAGACAAATAGGGAACATTCTCAACTACATCAATCACTACCTCTTGCTTAGTACTTACAACTGCAAGGAACTACAATCCCTTCCAGGTTCCTTAATTTTGCCATGCCAATCATACCACAAGACCACACTTTCACATCCAGAGTACTTTCCCCTTTTTTCCACACTTCCAACATGACGATCAGAGGATGTCCCTAGACACCCCAGCAACAGCAGACCTGCACATGGGGGGGGAATTTCTTAACCACTTGGCATGGTAAAAGCATGTTCCTTCCAGGATTGTCTGACACTTCTCCAGCCAGACAGACGCGGCGTCTACCACGGGTTTGGCAGCGATCTACCGGGAACCATTACTTTGGAGCTGTTGGCATGACATCCAGGTTTGGAAATTTTTTCACCACCTCAGCCCCTTTGGGGGATCTATCCCATTGTAGCAGCTGCTGTGGCATGGGGTAAATCATGGTCAGTGTCATCAATCCGTTGTTACTCAGACAACTAAGCACATGTCATATCATCAACAAACGCCACTACTCATCCGTAAGGTCATGATATTTCTGAGGAACTCACTTGGTTGGCAACTTATCACATTTCTTTTACTTTCATGTACCAGGCGGGGGTATACATCCCTGCCGACAATTGCCTCATTTATATTCCAGGCATGTTCATCATACGCTTCCTAAAGCCGCCCATACAGTCACGGCCACTCTTTCGTTCCAGAGACAAAATCATGGATTAGACATACTTATGCAGCATAGCATGCACTATCCCACCTAGCACTTCCGTCCCATACTTGTAGAACGCATAACACAGTTTTCCACCTGGCTTAACCCCTTAAGGACCAAACTTCTAGAATAAAAGGGAATCATGACATGTCACACATGTCATGTGTCCTTAAGGGGTTAAAGAATCTCATTGGAACACGACATAGCTCAACCTGTGTCATAACATTTCTCCTAGGTTTTGCTTCTTTTTGCCACCTTAAACTTAAACTATCTCACACACCATTAATTATATATTTTACAGGAATTCAACAACACAGGATAACCTATGGCCCAAACTACCATAACTTCATGCTATCATACCAGACAAGAATATACTCAGAGGTTTTCAGGAATCCGTTCCCCCACGTTCCTCTCAGAGATTACCAATAGCCATCCAACTTTTCATCCTTATCGGACCTATTAGATCTACAACCATTCAATTATACTACCAAGTCGGCCATTACCAGCCATGCACATTGCCTTTTATGCCTTTCTCAGGCCAGAGAATCCACTACCATCACCACCACTCAGACAGATCATTGTCTTTAACGATCCCACGTACGTAAACACATATATCATTACCTATTGGCTCTACCACATTCCGAAACGAGTCAACACGCACCAACAGCAGAGATAACATACTATCCTACCCACAACAAATGGTGTCCACTTTTGGCCCTAGATTCCTACTAGTGATGTCGCGAACATAAAATTTTCGGTTTGCAAACGGCAAACGCGAACTTCCGCAAATGTTCGCGAACCGGGCGAACCGCCATAGACTTAAATGGGCAGGCAAATTTTAAAACCCACAGGGACTCTTTCTGGCCACAATAGTGATTGGAAAGTTGTTTCAAGGGGACAAACACCTGGATTGTGGCATGCCGGAGGGGGATCCATGGCAAAACTCCCATGGAAAATTACACAGTTGATGCAGAGTCTGGTTTTAATCCACAAAGGGGCGGACTGAGAACCGTCAGGGCCCCCGGGCAAAATAAATCAAGGGCCCCCTTACAGGCCCCACCCATACTCTGCAGCAAGCGCCACCCATGTCCCGCCTCCATGCACCGCCTCCAGCCACACCCTACACAATCTTTAGACACAAGGAACAAAAGTGCAATAATCCCTTCGAGGCCCCAGTAGAGACTACAATTGAGGGCTAATGGGCCATGGAGGGGGGTCTTTCTAGCAGAGGCTATCTCAGTGTCCTTTAGAGAGTGTGTTCAAAAGAATCCCCTCCATTCCCTATTAGAGACTACAATGGAGTCTAATAGGCTTGGAAGGGGGTCTTTCTAACAGAGGCCATCTCAGTGTCCCTGCTGGAAACTTGTCCTTTAGAGAGTGTGTTCAAAAGAATCCCCTCCAGGCCCCAGTAGAGACTACAATTGAGGGCTAATGGGCCATGGGGGGGGGGAGCATTCTAGCAGAGGCTATCTCAGTGTCCTTTAGAGAGTGTGTTAGAAAGAATTTCCTCCAGGTCCCATTAAAGACTACAATGGAGTCTAATGGGGCCTGGAAGGGGGTCTCTCCAACACTCTGGTTCCTATTCACAATATAGCAACACAACATAGCTCGCTGATACTTAGGCCAAGTTAGCTCCTCTTACCTTAATTACTGTTGCTGGCTGGCAGTCTGTGGGCTTGCTGGAAGGCTGTGGGCTTACTGGCTGCGGCTGGCAGGCTGTGGGCTTGCTGGCAGGCTGTGGGCTTGCTGGCTACTGCCGGCAGGCTGTGGGCTTGCTGGCTACTGCCAGCAGGTTGTGGGCTTGCTGGCTGTGGCTGGCAGGCTGTTGGCTTGCTGGCTGCAGCTGGCAGGCTGTTGGCTTGCTGGCTGTGGCTTGCTGGCTGCGGTTGGCAGGCTGCGGGCTTGCTGGCTGTAAGCCTAACTGGTGGCCTGTGGGCTGGCTGGCCGGCCTGTGGGCTGGCTGGCTGGCTGGCCGGCCTGTGGGCTGGCTGGCTTGCTGGCTACTGGGGCATTTGTAGATTATTTAAAGAAATAATCCATGCACAATAACCACTACTGCTCTGTGTAGTCATTATGGTGCCAGGAGGGCCGGACCCCCCTTTCAGAGTAAGTAGTCAAACCGTTTAAGAACAGTTTGACAACTTACCTGGGGTCTGCTGGGATATGAGGCTGTAGTAGGGTATAGGAGCAGTGGTGCAATGTGTAAGGGGTGCAGTGTGTGTGTGTGAGGGGGTGTAGTGTGTGAATGTGTAGGGTGTGTGGGGCAATGTGTGTATGAGGGGGCTGTGTATGTGTGTGGCAATGTTAGTATGGGGGGATGTGTGTGTATGGGTGGGCAGTGTATGTGTGTGTGTAAATGTGCATGGTGTGTGTGTGGGTGTATGGTGGGCAGTGTGTGAATGTGTATGGTGTGTGGGGGCAGTGTGTTTATGGGGCTAGAGTTCACTCTCACCACTGCGACCACCAGGAATCCCTGGTGGTCACAGTGTTGAGAGTGAACTCTAGCCCGTAGCTCCAGGGCTAGAGTTTACTCTCGCAAGAGCCGCAACGATCTGTGCTCGTGCAAGAAGGACCCAGAGGAGCTGCAGGCTGAGCTCCCGGGTCCTCTCTTCCTCCCTCCCCTGCCGGCTGCCCGCACGGTGCCTGCAGACAGGGGAGGGGGCAATTGCCCTCCTCTTACTCCCCCCCTTCCCCTCTTCTTACCCCCCTCTTCTTACTCCCCCCTCACTCTCTTCTTACCCCCTTCTTACTCTCCCCCTCTTCTTACTCCCCTCCCCCCTCTTCTTACCCCCCTCCCCCTCTTCTTACCCCCCCTCTCTTCTTACCCCCTCCCTCTCTTCTCCTAACCCCCCTCTCTCTTCTTACGCCCCTCCCTCTCTCTTCCTACCCCCCTCCCTCTCTCTTCTTACCCCCTTCTTCTCTCTTCTTACCCCCTTCCTCTCTCTTCTTACCCCCCTCCCTTTCTCTTCTTACCCACCTCCCTTTCTCTTCTTACCCCCCCTCCCTTTCACTTCTTACCCCCTCCCTTTCTCTTCTCCCCCCTCCCTTTCTCTTCTCCCCCCTCACCCTCTCTCTTCTTACCCCCCCTCCCTCTCTCTTCTTACCCCCCCTCCCTCTCTCTTCTTACCCCCCTCCCTCTCTCTTCGTACCCCCCCTCCCTCTCTCTTCTTACCCCCTTCCCTATCTCTTCTTACCCCCCTCCCTCTCTCTTCTTACCCCCTCCCTCTTCTTACCCCCTCCCTCTCTCTTCTTACCCCCTGCCTCTCTCTTCTTACCCCCTCCCTCTTTCTTCTTACCCCATCCCTCTTTCTTCTTACTCACCCCCCTCCTTCTTTCTTCTTACCCACCCCCCTCCCTCTTTCTTCTTACCCACCCCCTCCATCTTTCTTCTTACCCCCCTCCCTCTTTCTTCTTACCCACCCCCTCCCTCTTTCTTCTTACCCCCTCCCCTCCCTCTCTGTTTATTTCCCCCCCTCTCTGTTCATTTCCCCCCTCCCTCTCTGTTCATCCCCCCTCCCTGTTTATTCCCCCCTCCCTGTTCATTCCCCCCTCTCTGTTCATCCCCCCTCTCTGTTCATCCCCCCCCGTTCATCCCCCCTCTCTGTTCATCCCCCTCTCTGTTCATCCCCCCTCTCTGTTCATCCCCCTCTCTGTTCATCCCCCCTCTCTGTTCATTCCCCCCTCTCTGTTCATCCCCCCTCTCTGTTCATCCCCCCTCTCTGTTCATTCCCCCCCCTCTGTTCATTCCCCCCTCTCTGTTCATTCCCCCCTCTCTGTTCATTCCCCCTCTCTGTTCATTCCCCCTCTCTGTTCATTCCCCCCTCTCTGTTCATTCCCCCCACCCCCTCCCTCTCTGTTCATTCCCCCCCACCCCCTCCCTCTCTGTTCATTCCCCCACCCCCTCTCTGTTCATTTCCCCCCCACCCCCTCCCTCTCTGTTCATTCCCCCCCCTCTCTGTTCATCCCCCCTCCCTGTTTATTCCCCCCTCTCTGTTCATTCCCCCCCTCTCTGTTCATCCCCCCTCCCTGTTTATTCCCCCCCTGTTTATTCCCCCCCTCCCTGTTCATTCCCCCCTCTCTGTTCATCCCCCCCTCTCTGTTCATCCCCCCTCTCTGTTCATCCCCCCCTCTCTGTTCATCCCCCTCTCTGTTCATCCCCCCTCTCTGTTCATCCCCCCTCTCTGTTCATTCCCCCTCTCTGTTCATCCCCCCTCTCTGTTCATCCCCCCCTCTGTTCATCCCCCCTCTCTGTTCATTCCCCCCCTCTGTTCATTCCCCCCCTCTCTGTTCATTCCCCCCCTCTCTGTTCATTCCCCCTCTCTGTTCATTCCCCCTCTCTGTTCATTCCCCCCTCTCTGTTCATTCCCCCCTCTCTGTTCATTCCCCCCACCCCCTCCCTCTCTGTTCATTCCCCCCCACCCCCTCCCTCTCTGTTAATTCCCCCCACCCCCTCTCTGTTCATTTCCCCCCCACCCCCTCCCTCTCTGTTCATTCCCCCCACCCCCTCTCTGTTCATTTCCCCCCCACCCCCTCCCTCTCTGTTCATTTCCCCCCACCCCCTCCCTCTCTGTTCATTTCCCCCACCCCCTCCCTCTCTGTTCATTTCCCCCCCACCCCCTCCCTCTCTGTTCATTTCCCCCCCACCCCCTCCCTCTCTGTTCATTTCCCCCCCACCCCCTCCCTCTCTGTTCATTTCCCCCCCACCCCCTCCCTCTCTGTTCATTCCCCCCACCCCCTCTCTGTTCATTTCCCCCCACCCCCTCCCTCTCTGTTCATCCCCCCCCACCCCCTCTCTGTTCATTTCCCCCCCCACCCCCTCCCTCTCTGTTCATTTCCCCCCCACCCCCTCCCTCTCTGTTCATTCCCCCCACCCCTCTCTGTTCATTTCCCCCCCACCCCCTCCCTCTCTGTTCATTCCCCCCACCCCCTCTCTGTTCATTTCCCCCCCACCCCTCCCTTTCTGTTCATTCCCCCCCACCCCCTCCCTCTCTGTTCATTTCCCCCACCCCCTCCCTCTCTGTTCATTTCCCCCACCCCCTCCCTCTCTGTTCATTTCCCCCACCCCCTCCCTCTCTGTTCATTTCCCCCCCACCCGCTCCCTCTCTGTTCATTTCCCCCCCCCACCCCCTCCCTCTCTCTTCATTTCTCCCCCCTCCCTCTCTGTTCATTTCTCCCCCCATCTCTGTTCTTCCCCCCCTTCCCCCCCCTCTCTGTTCTTACCCACCCCCTCCTCTGTAGCGTGGCCGAGCTGCTGTCCGGTCCGCGGAGCCCGGCCGGAGTGATAGGAAGGTGCACACTGAGTGTGCACCTTCCTGTCAGTCCGGCCGGGTACAGGAAACAGAAACTCCTGTTCCACGCGGAACAGGAGTTTCTGTTTCCTGTACCCGGCCGGACTGACAGGAAGGTGCACACTCAGTGTGCACCTTCCTATCACTCCGGCCGGGCACCGGACCGCACAGCAGCTCGGCCACGCTACAGAGGAGGGGAGGTGAGAAGCTGCAGCCGCCTGTGCGCTCTTGAGAGAGCGCTCGGGCGGCTGCAGCATTTAAAGGGGCGGGCGGGCCCCCTGATGGCGGACCCCCCTCCCGGCCGGGCCCACGGACCATGTCTGAAGTGCCCGACCGGTCAGTCCGCCCCTGGGCATAAATCACCTAACATTCCTAAATCACAATGGATATGGATTGACACCTGACATATGACATATTGACACCTTGACATATGGATTGACACCTGTCCTCAGAGACAATGATACACACTGACACAGAGCAGAATAGGGACTGTTCCCCCTACATAGGGTCACTTGGCAGATATGGATTGACACCTATCCTAAGGATCCCTGATACACACTGACACAAAGCAGAATAGGGACTTTTCCCCCTACATAGGGTCACTTGGCAGATATGGATTGACACCTGTCCTCAGGGACCCTGATACACACTGACACAGAGCAGAATAGGGACTGTTCCTCCTACATAGGGTCACTTGGCAGATATGGATTGACCCCTGTCCTCAGAGACCCTGATACACACTGACACAGAGCAGAATAGGGAATATTTACTAAATGCCAAACATTGTTATACAGGGGAATATTCAGTAAATAAGGATAAGGGGGGGGGACCTACTGTCCTCCCGCCCGCCCCCACCTGTGAGCGGTGGGTGGGGGCCATAAAAATAATGAGGGGGGGACCTACTGTATGATGTTGTATCGATCAGGTAGTGTAAGGGTTACGCCCGCTTCACAGTGACAGACCAAACTCCCCGTTTAACGCACCTCAAACAACCGCAAACAGTCCATTTGCACAAGGTTGGATACCAAGCTAGCCATGTCCGTTTCTTGTCCTCACTGATGTCATTGAAGGTCTCTTCCTCCATCCAGCCACGTACAACACCAAGGGTCCCCGAAAGGTGACAACAAGCCCCCTGGGACGCCTGCTGTGTTTGGTCTTCCTCTTCTGACTCCTCTTCTTCAGACTCCTCTCTCTGTGTTGCCTCTCTCTGCCTTATTATAATGTGTGTTAAGTAGAACTATTCTTATCAGTTTAATCCCTGTTACCAGTAGAGGACTATTTCCTTGTTTCGCCAAACCCCTTCAAAGATGGAAAAAGCGGTATGAGTGGAAGAAACGAGGAAATGTGGTCAGGTGGTGGTGCCAGCCCCACCGAGGGCTTGTACCCAGGTATGCTAATAAACTGAAGAAAGAAAAATTCTCCCAAGAAGGAGATCTAAAACTGGCATAGGAAAAGGTTAGACAACTATAATAAAGTGATACCTACAAATCCTAGTGAGCATAGGTGTATAATAGAGGGAGAAAGGGAAAGCAGAGTAATGCTTCCTAATACCGTGGTTAGTACCCTTTGTTAAAGTAAATTGAGTAATGGCCAAAAGTCTTTATTGTATCATTTAGAAATAACAAAGGGATACTATACTCATCCCCCCTATAGTGGCTAATTGTGTAATAATGGTAATACTATTACCTATTATATAATCTTGCCAGGGGCAAGGAAATTCCCTCTAAATAGATGGGTATAGGCAGAGAGTATGGAGACCGGAGTGATGCTGTCATAAAAAGTGTCAATAAGGTGATATAAAGTTAAATGTATCACAGACACACAGCCACCCTTTCTCTTAGCTAGTTTCCAGAAATGCTGGATAGGTAGAAGGGCTATAAAGACTCAGAGAGGTCTAAGAAGAATCCTCTAAACTAGCCCAAATCTCCTTAAACACCTTCAAGGGTGTTCTAAGCTAAAGCTCAATCTAAACGTTTAGATGACTGCCTGGTTTCCCATCACAGATGCTGGCTAGGAATAACACTGTGCAAGACAAAGAGTGGGTCTAAGTGCCCATAGTGCAGTAAAGTGTCCCTAGTGAAGTGAAAAAGAGACTAACGAGCTTGCGCCCAAGAGAATAACGAGCTGGCGCCCTATCAGGGGACGTGTATCGATGGCATCGATTTTAGGAACCGGGAGATGGAAAAAGATGCTTGGTCGGTCCTCCTACTTCAAATTTGGGGCACTGCGCGTGCAATCTAATGTGCCACCAGATAGGAGTGGTGTGTTAAGTAGTATTATTCCTATCAGTTTAATCCCTGTTATGTGCCTTTTTTATGGTTTGGGTTTTGAAGCCACAGTGCAGCACCAGAGGCCCGAAAAATTAGGCATGTACACATGCCTGAAAAATTAGGTATTGTTGCAGCCGCTGCTGTAGCAGCGGACAGAAAAATTGATGTTTATTTCCCAGGCAGAAAGTGCCCTAAAACATTGCGGCTTGAACCCTAGTTGGTGGCGGATAAGTCACGCAAGTCAACCGGCATTCAGAGCTAAAATACAGCAGCGTGTGGACCATTTTAAGCCCAAGGCAGCTCATCTCATCAGGCCTTTTTTAGTCGAATGTATCGCCCACTGTCAGTCCCTTCGGGATCCATCCCTCATTCATCTTAATAAAGGTGAGGTAATCTAGACTTTTTTGACCTAGGCGACTTCTCTTCTCAGTGACGATACCTCCTGCTGCACTGAAGGTCCTTTCTGACAGGACACTTGAAGCGGGGCAGGCCAGAAGTTCTATCGCAAATTGGGATAGCTCAGGCCACAGGTCAAGCCTGCACACCCAGTAGTCAAGGGGTTCATCGCTCCTCAGAGTGTCGATATCTGCAGTTAAGGCGAGGTAGTCTGCTACCTGTCGGTCGAGTCGTTCTCTGAGGGTGGATCCCGAAGGGCTGTGGCGATGCGTAGGACTTAAAAAGCTCCGCATGTCCTCCATCAACCACACGTCTTTAATGCGTCCTGTCCTTGCCGGCGTGGTCGTGGGAGGAGGAGGATTACTTTCTCCTCTTCCCCTGTTAGATTCCCGTTGTGCTGTGACATCACCCTTATACGCTGTGTAAAGCATACTTTTTAATTGATTTTGGAACTGCTGCATCCTTTCCGACTTGTTGTAATTTGGTAACATTTCAGCCACTTTCTGCTTATACCGGGGGTCTAGTAGCATGGACACCCAGTACAGGTCGTTCTCCTTCAGCCTTTTTATACGAGGGTCCCTCAACAGGCACGACAGCATGAAAGACCACATTTGCACAAGGTTGGATGCCGAGCTACTCATTTCCCGTTCCTCCTCCTCAGTGATCTCAATGAAGGTATGTTCTTCCCCCCAGCAATGTACAACACCACGTGTACCAGATAGGTGACAATGAGCACCCTGGGATGCCTGTTGTGGTTGGTCTTCCTCCTCCTCCTCAAAGCCACATTCCTCCTCCTCCTCAAAGCCACATTCCTCCTCTGACTCCTCTTCCTCACAATCCTCTTCCAGCGTTGCCGCAGGTCCAGCAAGCGATGCTGATAAGGCTGTTTCTGGTGGTGATAGTGACCACAACTCTTCCTCTACCTCTTCACGCTCATCTACGGCCTGATCCAGCACTCTTCGCAGGGCACGCTCCAGGAAGAAAACAAATGGTATGATGTCGCTGATGGTGCCTTCGGTGCGACTGACTAGGTTTGTCACCTCCTCAAAAGGACGCATGAGCCTACAGGCATTGCGCATGAGCGTCCAGTAACGTGGCAAAAAAATTCCCAGCTCCCCAGAGGCTGTCCTAGCACCCAGGTCATACAAATATTCATTAACGTCTTTTTCTTGTTGGAGCAGGCGGTCGAACATTAGGAGTGTTGAATTCCAACGTGTCGGGCTGTCGCAAATCAAGCGCCTCACTGGCATGTTGTTTCGCCGCTGGATATCTGCAAAGTGCACCATGGCCATGTAGGAACGCCTGAAATGGCCACACGCCTTCCTGGCCTGCTTCAGGACGTCCTGTAAGCCTGTGTACTTATGCACAAAGCGTTGTATGATCAGATTACACACATGTGCCATGCAAGGCACATGTGTCAACTTGCCCAACTTTAATGCTGCCAACAAATTTTTTCCATTGTCACAAACCACTTTGCCGATATCCAGTTGCTGCAGAGTCAGCCACTTTTCCACCAGTGCATTCAGGGCAGACAGGAGTGCTTGTCCGATGTGACTCTCTGCTTTCAAGTAAGTCAAACCCAAGACGGCGTGACACTGCCGTATCCGGGATGTGGAATAGTACCTGGGGAGCTGGGGGGTGCCGTTGATGTGGAGCAAGATGCAGCAGCCGAAGAGGACTCAGCCGAGGAGGTTATGGAAGAGGATGGAGTAGGAGGAGTAGAGGAGGTGGCAGCAGGCCTGCCTGCAAGTCATGGCGGTGTCACCAACTCCTTTGCAGGGCCACGCATTCCATGCTTGGCAGCCGTCAGCAGGTTTACCCAATGCGCAGTGTAGGTGATATACCTGCCCTGACCATGCTTTGCAGACCAGGTATCAGTGGTCAGATGTACCCTTGCCCCAACACTGTGTGCCAGACATGCCATTACTTCCTTTTGCTCAATCGATTACAGGTTGGGGATTGCCTTTTGTGAAAATAAATTTTGTCCGGGTACCTTCCACTGCGGTGTCCCAATAGCTACAATTTTTTTGAACGCCTCAGACTCCACCAGCTTGTATGGTAAAAGCTGGCGGGCTAATAGTTAAGACAAGCCAGCTGTCAGATGCTGGGCAAGGGGGTGACTTTCTGACATTGGCTTCTTACACTCAAACATGTCCTTGACAGATACCTGACTGTGGGCAGATGAGCGGGAACTGCTCAAGGCGAGAGACGGAGTGGCGGATGGTTGAGAGGGGGCAAGGAGGACAGCAGTGGTTGATGTGGCTGAAGATGCTGGACCAGGAGGAGGATGGCGGCTTTGAGTTTGTGTGCTGCTTGTACTCATGTGTTGATCCCATAGGCGTTTGTGATGTGCGATCATGTGCCTATGCAAAGCAGTTTTACCTAGGTGGGTGTTGGATTTCCCACGACTCAGTTTCTTTTGGCACAGGTTGCAAATGGCATCGCTGTTGTCAGATTCAGACACACAAAAAAATTCCACACTGCTGAGCTCTGCAATGATAGCATTCTGGTGGTGGACACAGCATGCTGTCGGGCTGACCCCGGGTGCCGATGCATGCTGTCTGACTGTGCCACTAGCTCTTTGCGACGACCTCCCCCTGCTTCCAACTGACATCCATGGACGCATCGTCATCATCAACCGCTTCACTTGTATCTGACAAAGGAAGCAGTAGCGGGTACAACATCATCATCATCATCACACCGTATGTCCATGTGTGTAATGCTGCCTGACTGAGACTTATCCCTTCTATCTACATCCTCTGGCAATAATGGTTGCGCATCACTCATTTCTTCAAACGGATGTGTAAATAACTCCTCTGACAGATAAAGTGAAGTGGCTGTTCTGCTAGTGTTAGTAAAGGCGGCAGGCGGGTGAGTGGTATCTTGAGAGGTGCCCGAAGCTAAGCTGGAGGAGGATGGTGCGTCAAGGTTCCGAGCGGAAGCTGTAGAAGATTGTGTGTCCTGTGTTAGCCAGTCAACTATGTCCTCAGAACTTTTCAAGTTTCCCGCCCCCACGAGGGCTTTAGTGCCCAATGAGCACTATGACAACCAGGTCTCATTTCGGAGACCCCTCATTTGTATATAGTTGGTTATATGTTTTATGTTACCCCCCTCCTTCTGACCGAAACTGTCATTTTTTGGGGGATAAGTGGTACTATGCGTGCAAGCTACTGTGAGACCAGATATGAGTGGCACTGTGCAGTGGCAGAGGTTGGCAGAGTACACGCTGTAAGCCTGACACACCCGCTTGAAGACAACTAACTGCTATTCAATCTATAACAGCGAAAAAAACACATTTTGTTTTTAAATGCACGCTATTGTGACACCAGATATGAGTGGCAATGTGCACTGGCAGAGGTTGGCTTGGTACACGCTGTTGGCCTGACACACAGACGCTTGCAGACAACTAACTGCTATTCAATCTATTACAGTGGAAAAAAAATTCTTGTTTTTAAATGCACGCTATTGTGACACCAGATATGAGTGGCACTGTGCACTGGCAGAGGTTGGCAGAGTACACGCTGTAGGCCTGACACACACGCTTGAAGACAACTAACTGCTATTCAATCTATAACAGTGAAAAAAGTTTTTTGGTTTTAAATGCACGCTATTGTGACACCAGATATGAGTGGCAATGTGCACTGGCAGAGGTTGGCAGAGTACACACTATAGGCCTGACACCCGCTTGAAGACAACTAACTGCTATTCAATCTATAACAGTGAAAAACGTTTTTTTGGTTTTAAATGCACGCTATTGTGACATCAGATATGAGTGGCAATGTGTACTGGCAGAGGTTGGTAGAGTACACGCTGTAGGCCTGACACCCGCTTGAAGACAACTAACTGCTATTCAATCTATAACAGTAAAAAAAGTTTTGGGGTTTTAAATGCACGCTATTGTGACACCAGATATGAGTGGCAATGTGCACTGGCAGAGGTTGGCAGAGTACATGCTGTAGGCCTGACACCCGCTTGAAGACAACTAACTGCTAGTCAATCTATAACAGTAAAAAAAGTTTTTTTGGTTTTAAATGCACGCTATTGTGACACCAGATATGAGTGGCAATGTGCACTGGCAGAGGTTGGCAGAGTACACGCTGTGGGCCTGACACCCGCTTGAAGACAACTAACTGCTATTCAATCTATAACAGTAAAAAACGTTTTTTGGTTTTAAATGCACGCTATTGTGACACCAGATATGAGTGGCAATGTGCACTGGCAGAGGTTGGCAGAGTACACGCTGTAGGCCTGACACCCGCTTGAAGACAACTAACTGCTATTCAATCTATAACAGTGAAAAAAGTTTTTGGGTTTTAAATGCACGCTATTGTGACACCAGATATGAGTGGCAATGTGCACTGGCAGAGGTTGGCAGAGTACACGCTGTAGGCCTGACACACCCGCTTGAAGACAACTAACTGCTATTCAATCTATAACAGTGAAAAAAGTTTTTGGGTTTTTAAATGCACGATATTGTGACACCAGATATGAGTGGCACTGTGCACTGGCAGAGGTTGGCAGAGTACACGCTGTAAGCCTGACACCCGCTTGCAGACAACTAACTGCTATTCAATCTATAATAGTGAAAAAAGTTTTTTGGTTTTTAAATGCACGCTATTGTGACACCAGATATGAGTGGCACTGTGCACTGGCAGAGGTTGTCAGAGTACACGCTGTTAGCCTGACACACACACGCTTGCAGACAACTAACTGCTATTCAATCTATTACAGTGAAAAAAAGTTTTGGGGTTTTTAAATGCACGCTATTGTGACACCAGTTATGAGTGGCACTGTGCACTGGCAGAGGTTGGCAGAGTACACGCTGTTGGCCTGACACACAGACGCTTGCAGACAACTAACTGCTATTCAATCTATAACAGTGAAAAACATTTTTTGTTTTTTAAATGCAATCTATTGCGACACCAGATAAGAGTGGCAATGTGCACTGGCAGAGGTTGGCAGAGTACACGCTGTAGGCCTGACACACCCGCTTGAAGACAACTAACTGCTATTCAATCTATAACAGTGAAAAAAGTTTTTTTGTTTTAAATGCACGCTATTGTGACACCAGATATGAGTGGCAATGTGCACTGGCAGAGGTTGGCAGAGTACACGCTGTTGGCCTGACACACAGACGCTTGCAGACAACTAACTGCTATTTAATCTATTACAGTGAAAAAAATTTTTTTGTTTTTAAATGCACGCTATTGTGACACCAGATATGAGTGGCAATGTGTACTGGCAGAGGTTGGTAGAGTACACGCTGTAGGCCTGACACCCGCTTGAAGACAACTAACTGCTATTCAATCTATAACAGTAAAAAAAGTTTTGGGGCTTTAAATGCACGCTATTGTGACACCAGATATGAGTGGCAATGTGCACTGGCAGAGATTGGCAGAGTACATGCTGTAGGCCTGACACCCGCTTGAAGACAACTAACTGCTAGTCAATCTATAACAGTGAAAAAAGTTTTTTTGGTTTTAAATGCACGCTATTGTGACACCAGATATGAGTGGCAATGTGCACTGGCAGAGGTTGGCAGAGTACACGCTGTAGGCCTGACACACCCGCTTGAAGACAACTAACTGCTATTCAATCTATAACAGTGAAAAAAGTTTTTGGGTTTTTAAATGCACGATATTGTGACACCAGATATGAGTGGCACTGTGCACTGGCAGAGGTTGGCAGAGTACATGCTGTAAGCCTGACACCCGCTTGCAGACAACTAACTGCTATTCAATCTATAATAGTGAAAAAAGTTTTTTGGTTTTTAAATGCACGCTATTGTGACACCAGATATGAGTGGCACTGTGCACTGGCAGAGGTTGTCAGAGTACACGCTGTTAGCCTGACACACACACGCTTGCAGACAACTAACTGCTATTCAATCTATTACAGTGCAAAAAAAGTTTTGGGGTTTTTAAATGCACGCTATTGTGACACCAGTTATGAGTGGCACTGTGCACTGGCAGAGGTTGGCAGAGTACACGCTGTTGGCCTGACACACAGACGCTTGCAGACAACTAACTGCTATTCAATCTATAACAGTGAAAAACATTTTTTGTTTTTTAAATGCAATCTATTGCGACACCAGATAAGAGTGGCAATGTGCACTGGCAGAGGTTGGCAGAGTACACGCTGTAGGCCTGACACACCCGCTTGAAGACAACTAACTGCTATTCAATCTATAACAGTGAAAAAGTTTTTTTGTTTTAAATGCACGCTATTGTGACACCAGATATGAGTGGCAATGTGCACTGGCAGAGGTTGGCAGAGTACACGCTGTTGGCCTGACACACAGACGCTTGCAGACAACTAACTGCTATTTAATCTATTACAGTGAAAAAAAATGTTTTTGTTTTTAAATGCACGCTATTGTGACACCAGATATGAGTGGCACTGTGCACTGGCAGAGGTTGGCAGAGTACACGCTGTTGGCCTGACACACAGACACTTGCAGACAACTAACTGCTATTCAATCTATTACAGTGAAAACATTTTTTTTGTTTTTAAATGCAAGCTATTGTGACACCAGATATGAGTGGTGGCACTGGGCAAGTGGGTATCAACTGTGAGCCTGACACAGAAGCTGGCAGGCAGGCAACTGCAATTAGATTACACAGGAAAAAAAACAGACTGATGTTCTAGCCCTAAAAAGGGCTTTTTGGGGTGCTGTCCTTACAGCAGAGATCAGATGAGTCCTTCAGGACTGTAGTGGACACTAAATACACTAGCCTAGCTATCCATTTCCCTATCAAATGAGCAGCAGCGACACTTTCTCTCCTCTATCTAAGAATGCGGCTTCAGAATGAATCTAAAATGGATGCTGTACATGAGGTGGGAGCGTCTGGAAGGGAGGGTCTGCTGCTGATTGGCTGAAATGTGTCTGCTGACTGTGAGGCACAGGGTCAAAGTTTACTCAATGATGACGACTAGGGGGCGGATCGAACCGCGCATGTGTTCGCCCGCCGTGGCGAACGCGAACACGCTATGTTCGCCAGGAACTATTCGCCAGCGAACAGTTCGGTACATCACTAATTCCTACCTTCAAAATCCTTCCAGGAATTAAATACTCTAATGCATTTAAGGAAATGTCTGGTTAATTTGTATATATTTGTTGACTGTATTAAATCTTTGATTATTCATTTTTGCCCTCTTTATTTACAGGCCTACCGTATCGTCGCTCTCGGCACACCAAAACCGACTTGCTCCCTTTATACTATCCTACGCTTATGCTGGATCCTTACTCCATATACGGCTATTTGCCCCTTACACAAGTATTAAGGCCGTTTGGCCTGTATTTGTGGGAGGGGTTTAAATTAATTCACTCCCCTATATAAGGGACACCCCTTACCTGACTCATATCGCTTGAGGTCAGCATCAGAATGACCCTCCCACCCACTCCTCATTTCAACACTTTCTCTTTTCTTTCCATTTACTTTACTTTCTTACTCCTTGGTGGGCCCTCTTTATTTACAGGCCTACCGTATCGTCGGTCTCGGCACACCACAACCGACTTGCTCCCTTTATACTATCCTACGCTTATGCTGGATCCTTACTCCATATACGGCTATTTGCCCCTTACACAAATATATATATATATATATATATATAATATATAGATATATGATCTAAGTATATATTATTACATTTTACACAGTTTTTTTTTATTTTATTACAGGCAGCAGGGGGACTACCTGTCATTACAGTCACTCCCCCTGCTGGCACTGCTATGGACGGCTATTCCAAGAACGCAATGGCTGTGGGCCGAGGCCGGCAGGGGAGATCACAGGATCTGCACAATGTAACATAAAAAATATTTTTGTTAAAGTGATATATGTAAGGTACAGCTTTTAATAGTGATATATTCTTGTAAGAATTTTTAGCACCATCTATGTTACTTGCATGGAGGTACTGAAAGCTCCCCATAGATTGATTCAGAGGAGATTGATTCAGTGCAATGTTTTGCCACACATGCATAATAGCCTCCCGGCTGAGATGATCAAGTTTGATGATCTCAGCCATAGAGGTAGAGCCAGCTGTCGAGATTTGCGCAGCATGTGAGAAAAAGTGAATTAAAACACTTTTTCAGCGCAATCGGAGCGGGCCTGGGACCTAAACAGCTATATCAGGCTATAGTATCCTGCCAATATAGTGTTTGATACAATGTAATTTCAAATTGTATCAAACAACTCAGTTTCAATTATATCATTAATTTTAATACTGTGGTCACTCTTATAGAAGGAATTTGAGATGTGATACACAATATAAATTTCATCACTGTAACGATGTTGATATATTTCATAATGATGTATATGCTAGTGAGAATACTTTCCAGGGTAACATTGAAGTGTGTTCTTTGTACATTCTGTTTCCTCTCTGGGTATGTAGATGCTACTTGTCAATGTCAACATTCTAAGACAAACAGGACAAGAAAAGATATTCACCTGTAACATATATGTATTATTATTATTATTATTGTATCTCTTCTTCTTAGCAAAATTTTGTTTTATTTCGTATAGCTGCAAAGTGCAGGAACAATACATCTATTGATTTAAAAGGAACCAACAACTCTATTAATTCTGAACATGTGAAAACATCTGTCATGCAGTGTTACACCAACATGAATCAATAGAAAGGGCCTGCAATGCCCTGCATGTATTACCCTGTTTTCAAGCGTCACATGTATTTCTTTAACCATTCAGATGCTGGAAGTTGATCAATACATTGATTTTTACTGCTTGCCCCCTCTTGATGCAAGTAATTATTCTGCTTTTAGAAATGATTTATTAGCCTCAGATACATGGAAATGGTTAAACAAGCACGGCCACCTTGAAAAATACAAATTCCCTATTCTAATAAAGAAAGGACATGAACATCGTCTCTGCCAGTGTATGTGAAGATTGGAATTGTATTCTATTGTCATGTTCTGCACTTAGAAAGCATATAGAATTCATTAATAACTAAACAGGCTTCGCATTATTCCAACAATGAACTGCCGTGACACTGATGTTAAGCTATTTCCATTATTTAACAGAATCCCGTTATTAGACGCTGCTGAATGTTTTATAGCATCGGAAGTTTTGTAGCCATTAAAGTTCCATAGAAATGTGCATGGAATTGCACTTTTTGAGAGTGTGTTAATAACTATACATACACAGCAGCTTCATGAACTTCACCCACACAGGCAATGGACATTAGTGTTACATAAAGGGCATTTGTCAATGCTCAACAATAAACCCAAAGAGCAATATTCTGATGGTCAAGAAGCAGTGACAGCTGGGAGCATGATGTTTTTCGGAGCTCACTGTGGGTGTGTCTAAATTAACCACTCCCCATTTCACCCCCCACATACACATTTTGTTGCTCTTCTTTTAAAGGAAGGCACTATACCAACTATAGTCCACTATAGTAGTTATGATGTTAGGAATGCCCTAGCACCCTCCCACTGTTAATTGTAAAACATTTACGATTTGACAATTTATCTGAATCACTTGGTGTCCTGCAGGAATAACAATCGCTGTAAAGTTAAGCATGACTGATCCAGGATCATGATCATTGGCTGAGAGAGTTCACCTGAGCCTATCAATCAATGAGCTTGGCAGTGCACTGCCATGCCTAGCTTTATAGAGTTACCTCAATTCTCCTAAAGTAGAAGACATGAAGTAGGGGCTGCGGCCATGTTTAAGGACAGGACCCAGGTAAATTGTCAAACTGTACTATAATAATTTGACTACTTACCATGGGATAGCACTAAGGCACCTCTGGCTCCACATCACTACTAAGGACTGTAGTAGTTATGGTGTTCAGAGTGTTGCTTTAATACGTTTCACTAATTTTTCTATTAATGGTTGGCTGAGACTCCTAGGAGATGTATAAGCCTTTTGATCCGACCACTATATAATATGTAATGGGAGCTGGCTGACTGTTTTATATTATTCCCTTAGTATTAAAAATAAGTATTTCATTCATATGTAAATACAGAGAACGATGAATGTTTCCTAATACAAAGTTTATAGTAAAGGTCAGATTTGATGTTGATGCTCTTACTAAAAGTCCCCTACTTAGTACAAACATTTCCAACCTGCTTGAGTTCAACCTGAATGAGTTAATGTCTTTGTTGCAGGAACAAATGTATGATTACTTTCCCAGCAGTAAATTGTGTCCTGTTCTTTGGTATTCGTACATACATTTCTAAACATGTATTTCTACATGATATATTATTGACGTCATTCATCAGCATATCATAGACCAGACTGAGCCCAGAACATTTTCACAGAAACAGAGTGACTCTCATGTTTAATTCTGGTAGATCAGGAGGGAATTTTAATGGTTCAATCTTAATTTAACCTTATTGTTAGTTTTGGAGCAAAACCAGCAGAAAAGAGTAGAGATGTGTATAGGGGAAAAATGTGTTTCATTTTGTTTCAGATCCTTACATGGGATTGTCACATTTAATGATACAAGTTAGGGAGTTATCGGGTAAGCAGCCGAATGAGCAAAATTAAGATAAGGGCATTTCTTAATTGTGCTCTTTCAGTTGTTAGGTAGAGAACTCTCTAATTTGCTATCCTTATTCAAACCAATTGAGTCCAAAACTACTTGTTTTGATTAGTTAAGGATCCGTAAGTTTTCGTTTTCTATTGATTCGGCAAAACGGCTACTTTAGAAACATATTGCAAATGTCTAGAATAGAGTGCATTGCTGTGTACAGCAGATCATGTGAAGACAAAGGATATGACCATGAGATTATAGACTTCATTCAAATTTATCCAAATTAAACAACCAAGGTTTATTCACTAACGTGAAAATTGCTGGGAAGTAAAATCATGGGCATTTTAAATTTAAAGGGACACCATAGGCACCCGTACTACTTCAGCTCATTAAAGTGGTCTGGCTGCAGTGTCCCAGATCTCTTAACCCTGACCTGACGCTGGACGTCCACACGCGCTATGCATGAGGGTTTGCAGCATCACCTGAAACCCCATGTAAAAGCATTGTATAATGCTTTCCTATGGGGCTGTTCTAATGCGAGCGTGGCCATTACCGCGCATGCACATTAGATCTCCCCTGCCGGCTGACGTCAATGGGGAGGAGCGAAGGCGGAACCTAAGCCAGTGACCAAGGATATCGTGGTGGACTCAGGTAAGTTACAGAAGGGTTTTTCGACATACAATAAATGAAGTATGGCGAGACTAATTAATAAAGACTATAACCACCTGGGTGCTAATCCTCACTGGTATTCCCTCAAATACCAATATAAATAATCATCATCATAATAAGAAAGAGAATGCACACCAAAACTCACAATAATAACTAACCTGGTTTTAATGAACCAATATCAAATACAGGCAAAAAATAACAATAATAAATAAAGTGACACAAAATAGGAACAAATCATGAATTAAAAATCAATGAAGATTTACCAAGAGTTCTCACAAGCCTAATAGGGCAGAAACAGGAAACAAAAATAACCCCCCAACGTTTTGGCACCTCCTGCCTGCCTTTATCAAGGATATATTATATCTGGACTCACCACAAATCCCCTTAAATAGCTATAAACCACCTGATGGCCATAAGTATGATGAGGAGATCCGAAACCGGGAGTGATATCATCACTTCCGTCCTCATTATCACCCCCCTCATATAAAGTATCCATAAACCATGCATAACCCAAGAAGATACTAGTATTGTATTCACATACATTCCTAATCTCATGGCAGATTGTAATCATAAAAACTAGAAGCTTTTCGGCTACTCCACAATGACGCGCGCTAGTGCGCATGCGCAATAAAAGATGCCCGTATCGCCATTAAGGTTCCTGGAAAAACATCCCCCAACTTGTGCCATGCATGCGTGATGATGCGTTCTGAGGGAATACAGTATAGGATCCAATATGACCACTGTAATATGTGATATGCGTAAATTTACAGTGGTCATATTGGATCCTATACTGTATTCTCTCAGAATATATTGGATAATTGAATGGACAATATTATACTGCCTTATTTGTATGTGTAATGTAATACACGTTGGGTTTATCATATGTCATTTGTTCATGGATGTATTATATTGATGCTTTTGATGAATTATATCAGTTGATTGCTTTGTACAGAGTAATGTCTATTTACTATAGGGTGGACTTGTATATAAAATAGATATATAATATTATACTTATCTTTACATCTTGTATATATGATTAATTAGCGGTTTACAACTATATGCATTTTGTATAAATAGGTGATATGATTTACTAATGTGTTACATCTGGTATAGTCTCGTAATCATTGCTTATATTATAGCTAGTGCTACTTTGGTTATCTTTACATTATCGAGAGAGGTCAAAAAGTTTTGGGGAGGTTATTACCTATATGAGTAAATTTATATTTTTGACATTGTTATTGATATGGTGATTATTGTTAATATGCTAGGCATATGAATACAATATAGTTACGAGATATATACAGATTACCATATTGATACATATGGTGTTGTCTCTTTGATATTGTCCTTATACAGCTTTATTTTAGCAAATTATGTGAATGATTAATTTCCAGTTAGCTTTGACATTGGAGATAATTAATAAACATTCAATGCACTTATGATATATTTTTTCACTTTTTTGGTGTGTTTCTTTGAGATGGTGTTGGTTTGTTATTACCAATAGTATTAGTATTTGGGAATAATGAGTAACCCTATATGTTTGTCACCACTTGTCCTTTTCTATATTTCTTTTTTCTCATTTAGATAAGGGAGTTGTAAGTATACTCTATCCCTCTAACTGTCTCTTATGCTCGATGGTGTGTGCTGTCTAATTTACTCTGTGGTGAGGTGTCTGCACATGTGCAGTACACTTCACGACATTTTTCTTGGTAGTATTATGCTGATATTCGCGCTGTCATTTGCGCATGCGCACATTAGTCCTTACGCGCATGCACGTTCTTACGTGGAACGCATCATCGCGCATGCGCGGCATAAGTTGGGGGATGTTTTTCCAGGAACCTTAATGGCGATACGGGCATCTTTATTGCGCATGCGCACTAGCACGCGTCATAGCGGAGTAGTCGAAAAGCTTCTAGTTTTTATGATTACAATCTGCCATGAGGTTAGGAATGTATGTGAATACAATACTAGTATCTTCTTGGGTTATGCATGTTTTCTGGATACTTTATATGAGGGGGGTGATACCGAGGACGGAAGTGATGCACTTCCGGTTTCGGATCTCCTCATCATACTGATGGCCATCAGGTGGTTTATAGCTATTTAAGGTGATTTGTGGTGAGTCCAGATATAATATGCCCTTGATAAAGGCAGCCAGGAGGTGCCGAAACATTGGGGGGTTATTTTTGTTTCCTGTTTCTGCCCTATTAGGCTTGTGAGAACTCTTGGTAAATCTTTATTGATTTTTGATTCATGATTTGTTCCTATTTTGTGTCACTTTATTTATTATTGTTATTTTTTTGCCTGTATTTGATATTGGTTCATTAAAACCAGGTTAGTTATTATTATGAGTTTTGGTGTGCATTCTCTTTCTTATTATGAGAAGGGTTTTTTTAACCTCATCTGCACCACTGATTGGGAGGGGGCACTATAGGGAGCTATAGTGCCAGGAAAACAAACTGTAGTGCTCCTTTAAATACAAAATAGCCAAAACAAAATGACTTAAGGGAAATTTTTCAACTCAGCTACTTAAAGGGAGACTTCAGGCACCCAGACCACTTCTGCCCGTTGGAGTGGTCTGGGTGCCAATTCCCACTACCCTGAACACTGCAACTGTAAATATTGCAGTTTTCATAAACTGCAATATTTACCTTTTTTATTATTATTATTATTATGTTATTTATATAGCGCCATCAAATTCTGCAATGGGTGGACGAACAGACATGTAGTTATAACCAGACAAGTTGGACACACAGAAACAGAGGGGTTGAGGGCCCTGCTCAATGAGCTTACATGCTAGAGGGAGTGGGGTAAAATTACACAAAAAGGTAAGGATAGTATTAGGCTAATAACAGTTGCAGAAGAGGAATCAGTCGGGAGCTATTAACAGTTTAATTGATGCGCTTTTATGAAGAGGTGCCGTTTTAATGATTTTTTTAAGGAGTGGAGACTGGGTGAGCATCTAACGGAGGAGGGAAATGAGTTCCACAGGAATGGGGCAGCCCTCGAGAAATCTTGAAGGCGAGCATCAGAGGTGGGAGTATGGAGTACCTTGCAGGGTTAACTCCTCCTCTAGTGGCTAGCTACTAGGAGCGTGGGCGGACCCATACCCAGCGCCGAGGGACATCGGCGCTGGATACAGGTAAGTCACTGAAGGGGTTTTAACCCCTTCAACAACTTGGGATGGGGGGTGGGAGGGAAAGGGGACCTGTAGTGCCAAGAAAATGGTTTGGTTTCCTGGCACTGGAGAGTCCCTATAATTTTAAAGTTCAGCCTTTCTCATGCATCTGTTTCTGCTGCTGATCCAAGACAGGGCAAAAGTCCAGTTTGAAATGTTTTCCAATTTTGCAACAAACTAGGGAAAATCTTTTTGACCCCAGAATGAGATTTAGATCTCTCCTTGGATCAAAAAATATTTAACCCACTAATTAAAAATGATATACCTCAAAATTATATTTTTGCAAGAATATGTTGCTATGGAACACCATACAATAAAAAACATATTGTGGTTTGACAGCACAGTGTGCAATGTGGATCCCCTAATTCCAGCACATTGCTGAGACATACATATTGATTAAAAAAAAATTGAGATTGGTGAGAGTTACATTCCTGAATAGTAGCTGCTGTTTCCACTTGCTGCCTTGAAAAAGGCTGATGAGAGAAAATCGGTATCTCAAGAATGTCAGTAATCTGAGAGGATATCAGAGTAACAGATAAACAAGACACAAAGCCAAGAGTTAGGGATACCACAGTAAAGGATAAACTATATACAATGTCAAAGTAAAAAAACAGAAAAAGTCAGAACTATAGGAATGCATTCTTGGGCTCCAAAGACCACAACAGGGCAAGGAAGGGATGTCAATGGGAGGTATAAATAGGTCTAGGTGTGTTTTGATAGGCTAAACTAAGTCAGTTAATTAGAGAACAAGTATAAACATTCCCTTTAAGGAACCAAGAAAAAGGACCAAGGGTAAGGCGCACGGCCACTAGCTGGTATTGTGTGCCGAATGTCAGCCGAATGTCGGGACATGAGATCCAGCCTCTGCAGAGACTGCGGGATCGGAGGGGCGCGGGCCGAGAGGAGGTATCACAGTATATAATTTTAGTGTTTTAAAACAAGGGTGTGTTTGTATATAACGTTTACATTTGATTACATAGGTGTGTTTGTATGTAATGTTGACTTTTGAATGCTGGTGTACATTTGTGTGTAGTATTGGTGTTGAAGGAAGGGGTGTGCTTGTATATAATTTTGGAGTTTGAATGTTTGTATGTAATGCTTGTGTTTGACTGCAAGGATGCGTTTTCATTCTGTGTTGGTGTTTGATTGTTGGGATGTATTCTCACACATGCATACACTGCCACATACTTGCACTGATATAAATACACATTAACACACAGATGCACACATATAAACACACTGACACATGCACATTCAGATTCACATTGACACATACACATACTCTGACACACAGATACATACGCAGTTACACACACAGGCACATACAATCACACTCAGATACACAGCCTGACACATACACATACACACACCCTGACACACAGATACACACACACTAACAAATACAATCACACTCAGATACTCACAGTGACACATACACACACCTTGATACACAGATACACACTGATACACAGACTGGCATATACTCACACTGAAACACAGACTAGCATATACACACACTGAAACACACACATAGATACACACACCTTGACACACAGATATACACACATTGCCATGTACACACACTGCCACACAGACATACACAGAAACTGACACACACATACATGTCATGTTTTATATTCGCAGCCACCCTCCTGTTAAAATACCTTTTGTCTGGAGGTGGGTGGCTTGCTTATGGTACTGCTGGTTGAGGTTGATGGGAGTGTTGGGTTTGGAGCAGCTCTCTTTTCTTGCTTCTCTCCCCTCATGCTGCCAGTGGGGATTATCCGAGATTGACCAGGGAATTTTAAAATGTATTGAAATGAATAAGAATGTATCATAGGATTACACTACAACCGCACAGAATGGTTACAAATATTTACATCAGAAGGGATGCTTAGGGCGTTGATAATAGACACTTAGACAGAGAGTAAAGCCAAATCTAAAATAATTATCTAATATAAATGAATCTAGGATCACAAGAGCAACAATTTGCATATTTCATGCATAAAAAGAAAATAAAACATAGTTACTGGAAAGCTAATTACTGCAGATTTTTTTTAAGATTGCAATATGCAATGATCCATTACATGTTTTGTTAATTTATTATCCCTCAGTTATTTTCCACTGTTTCATTAAAGGAACACTATATTATCAGAAGTGTAAACATTTGTGCAACAATTTTTTTTCTATATAAAATTTTTTTCTTTATACACATACACGAAACATATATCGACATGGTATCAACACAATACTGTATACCTCAAGTATTCAGCGTATCATATTCTGCAGAAACTATTAAAGATTATTAAATCGGTACATATGGTGTAACTATTTAAGTGATAGCCGCCCTCCAATCACATGGGAAAGGTGGATTTACTTTTTCTCCCATGCTGCACAGGTCTCGCTGCGGCTGGCTTTGCCTCCATGGCTGAGATAATCAATCTTGATATTCTCAGCCAATCCAATACTTGAGGCTATTGACATGAGAAAACACTGCACCAATCAGTATCTCCTTATACATATGTATTGAATCAATGCATCTCTATGTGGAAAGTTCAGCACCTCCATGCAGAGAGCGGAGACGCTGAACGCTAGTGCAGCACACTGTGCAGCACTGGACTAGTAAGCACCTCTAGTGGCCGTCTGAGTGACTGTCACTAAAGGTGATCTTAGGCAGCAAGGTAAACACTGCCTTTTCTGTGAAAACTCAACACTTACAGTACTCAGCCTTTAGGGATACGCTATAGACACCATAATCACTATGTTAAGCTGTAGTGGTTCTGGTGACATAGTGTCCCTTTAAATAAGAGTACACTATTAGTAAACCAACAGCCAATTTGTATGCTATCAATGTTGGAGAAACAAGACAGTTTTTCAAAACACACCTTTTACCTTATTACCTTTACTTATTTTACCCCTGCAGCATTATATTTAAAAGAAACAAAGCAAAACAAAACTAAACTAAATTGACTAATCATCTAACTGTGACCAAATCCAAAAGCCCCCACTCCATTCTAATTCTACTAGACTGGTTGGGGCCATGGCCTAGTTCACTTTAAGGGTTGTTGCAATTTGCTGCCCTCGCCTTGTTCCGGACCCATTTTTTTTTTTTTACAGGTAGTATGCGGCTCCATAAAGGAACTGCATGCACACTAAATTAGCAGGGGAGTGCCTCTCCTCTCGTGCTATACATAAGAGCTCTGGGAGTCATGTGACTACCCAGCACTCAGTTTGAAACCGCATGCAGGACAATAAGAGCCACCCCTTATGCCATGACAGGTAAAACAGCATGGAGGGGGGCACCAATCTGTGTTTGAGCAGAGCGGGCACCATCTTCGCTTAGGATGCCGGCTATTTGAAGGCAGCAGCTGAGGTCTCTTAGGAAGGGGGAGAGGGAGGCATGGATGGAAAATAGGGAAGACATGGATTGAACTGGAGAGAGAAACATGGATGGATGGGGAAGGGAGACATAGAAGATTGGAGGGTAAGAGCCATAGAATGGGGAAGGGAAGAGACATGGAAGGGAAAGGAAAAGAGACATGAATGGAAGGGGGAAGAAGAGATATGTATGGAAGGGTGGTAAAAGAAATATGGATGGAAGGGTGGTAGAAGAAATATGGATGGAAGGGGTAGAAGAGATATGGATGGAAGGGGTAGAAGAGATATGGATGGAAGGGGTAGAAGAGATATGGATGGAAGGGGGTAGAAGAGATATGGATGGAAGGAGGGTAGAAGAGACATGGATGGAAGGGGGAAGAGAGACATGATGGAAGGGGAGGGAGAGAGAGAGACATAGAAGGAGGGGGTAGTGAGAGACATGGAAGGGGGCGTCATGGAAGGAAAGGGAGGAGAGAGACATGGTAGGATGGGGAGAAATATGAAACATGGAAGTGTAGTGCAGTCTGGTGCATTGGGTGCAATATCTAGTGCTGTGGGGACAATCTGGAAAATGGCAGTAAGAGTGAATAGATGTAGAGAACATGGTGTGAAGAGGAGCAGAGGTGGAGGAGTGAAGCAAAGTGAGTGAAAGCAGGTGGAATATACCTTTTCCTAGGGTGGCAAAAAGTTTTGCACTGGTCTGTGAGTGCATGTGTATGAATGTATCTGTGAGTGAATGTGTCTGTGTATATTTGTGACTATATCAATGTGCTTGTGTGTGTGTGCATGACTGTGGGGGAGGGGCGGACGCATTTGAGTCTTGGACCAAGGTCGACCCTACATATGCACTTATGGACCCCAGGCAGCCTGTATAGTAAAGAGAGCTTGCAGCGAGTTACCATTACAATGCTCCACGCGACATGCAGACCGGGCTCGTGAGAGTTGGAGAGAGCTTCTGGAAGCTGAAGATCGTCTGTGCTAGAGCCCCTCTTCACTACACAGCCACTGGCAGCCTGCAAAATGCCACAGTACTGCCGGGGAGTGTAATGTCCTCTCGTAGATTAGTCAGGGAGGGAACAAATAAAATTAATAATAATAAAAACATGAAAAACAAAACATTTCCCCACGTAACGGCCGTGTGCAAAGCTGCAGACCATGTGTTTCGCGATTTCTGGCCAATCGGAGCATTGCCTCATGTTATCACAGCAATGCACTAACACTGGCTAAGATCATGAGACACAGGTGGAGCTGCAGACCAGATATCATGGTCACTGGACCACCAGGGAATAGATTTCTTAAAAAAAAAAGTATTTTAGTGGAGGGAGGCTGCTCACTGAAACAGCCTCCCCAAACATTGCAGTGCCACTCTCCTGTCACCCTGTTCCACCTGTCATTCTACACAGTATCCCCCCCACACACATACACTGTCACCACACACACACACTGTCACCCCACACACACACTGTCACCCCACAAACACACTGTCACTCCTCCTACAAACACACTGTCACCTTCTACACATACACTGTCAGCCCCCTACACAAGGCCTGACACCGGCTTTAACCCCTTAAGGACCAAACTTCTGGAATAAAAGGGAATCATGACATGTCACACATGTCATGTGTCCTTAAGGGGTTAAGGACACTGACTGCTATTAGCTTACAGTGAAAAACGTTTTTTCTTTTTAAAGGCACGCTATTGTGACACCAGATATGAGTGGCAAAGTACACTGGCAGAGGTTGGCAGAGTACACGCTGAAGGCCTGACACCCAGACGCTTGCAGACAACTAACTGCTATTAGCTTACAGTGAAAAACTTTTTTTCTTTTTAAAGGCACGCTATAGTGACACCATATATGAGTGGCAAAGTGCACTTGCAGAGGTTGGCAGAGTACACGCTGAAGGCCTGACACCCGTTTTAAGGACACTGACTGCTATTAGCTTACAGTGAAAAACGTTTTTTCTTTTTAAAGGCACGCTATTGTGACACCAGATATGAGTGGCAAAGTACACTGGCAGAGGTTGGCAGAGTACACGCTGAAGGCCTGACACCCAGACACTTGCAGACAACTAACTGCTATTCAATCTATTACAGTGAAAAAAATGTTTTTGTTTTTAAATGCAAGCTTAAGCTATTGTGACACCAGATATGAGTGGTGGCACTGGGCAAGTGAGCACAGTATCCACTGTGAGCCTGACACAGAAGCTGGCAGGCAGGCAACTGCAATTACATTACACAGAAAAAAATAAAAGCAGACTGATGTTCTAGCCCTAAAAAGGGCTTTTTGGGGTGCTGTCCTTACAGCAGAGATCAGATGAGTCCTTCAGGACTGTAGTGGACACTGAATACCCTAGCCTAGCTATCAATTTCCCTATCAAATGAGCAGCAGCTACACTTTCCCTCCTCTATCTAAGAATGCAGCTTCAGAATGAATCTAAAATGGATGCTGTACAGGAGGTGGGAGGGTCTGGAAGGGAGGGTCTGCTGCTAATTTGCTGGAATGTGTCTGCTGACCGTGAGGCACAGGGTCAAAGTTTACTCAATGATGACGAATAGGGGGCTGATCGAACCGCACATGTGTTCGCCCACTGTGGCGAACGCGAACACGCTATGTTCGCTGGGAACTATTCTCCGGCGAACAGTTCGGTACATCACTATTGGTCATTTGTGTGTATGTATTAGGCTAAGCACTCCACCCATCCACTATAGTTGCCCCTTTGGAGGGGACCACAGGAAAGCATAAATTGAAGAGAGTCTAAGGAAGAGGTTAAAGCAGTAAGTATTGCAGTAAGCATGTTAATCTTCCATGTTAAAATTAGTCTAGGACCCATCAATATTGGGGTGCTGTGATGTGGTGGTGGGCTAAACACAATATGGTGATTTTAAATAGCCTTTTAAAATTTGAAACCGTTTTTTTTGTGTGTGTTTGTGCGCTGTTCTCTAATCTGTATTTTGTACATTCATTCAGTGTTTGAATGAATGTAGATGCAGAAAATTATGTATTTATTTATTATTAGTCTTTATATAGCGCCAACATATTCTGTAACACTTTACAAAATTATAAAAGGGGGAGATTTAAACAATAAATGAGACTGGAGGAGGGAGTAGAGTGGTGCCCTTTAGGCACTTCTTAAATGATTGAAGACTAGGGGAGAGGGGGAGAGGAGGAAAGTCTGATTGTGGTAGGCAGGCTAGGAGTCACCCGGAAAGGAGTCACCCGCAAGAATTACGGCAAGCGTGCGTTGGCTATATGGATGTGAGTAGCAAACAGGAGAAGGTCACGAGCAGAGCGGAGAGACATAAAAGGGGCATACCTATGGATCAATGAAGAGATATATGAGGGACTAGAATTGTTCAGTGCTTTATAGGTATAGGTTAGTACTTTGAATTGTCTCATGTAGGATACAGGAAGCCAATGTAAGGACTGACAGAGAGGTGAGGTGTGAGAGAAGCGACTTGAGAGGAAAATCAGTATGGTGGCAGCATTCATTACAGACAGTAGCGGTGCAGTACGGCTTCTGGGAAGACCTATTAGGAGAGGGTTACAATAATCCATGCAAGAGATTACTAGAGCATGGACAAGCTCCTTGGTAGTGACTTGTGTAAGAAAGGGGCGGATGCGGGCAATGTTTTTAAGATGAAATCGACAGGATTTGGTAGAAGACTGAATATGAGGCTCAAAGGTGAGACCAGAATCAAATATTATGCCAAGTCAGCACGCTTGCAAGGGAGAGCGAAAGAGGAAAGAGGAGGATCAGTATTAGGAGGGGGAAAGACAAGAAGTTCAGTTTTAGAGAGATTGAGTTTAAAAAAGTGGGTAGACATCCAATCAGAGATGGAAGAAAGCCAAGCAATGACACATTGCAGGATGGGAGGGGAGAGGTCTGAGGAGGAGAGATATATCTAGGTGTCATCGGCATACAGGTGGTAGTGGAATCTAAATGAAGCAATAAGTTTTCCAAAAGAGGCAGTATTAAGAGAAATCGAAGGGGTGCTAGAACAGATACTTGGGGACTTCAACTTAGACAGGATGAAGGGAGGAGGTATAATTAGAAAAGGAGACACTGGGGGGGAAAAGCCTAGCTTCTGAGCATAGCCGGCATGGGGAATCTGTGCTCTTGAATTCTGAGCCCAATTTGGGTGCTAAAACCTGACAACAGAACCCACCCAAGGGTACCACCAGAACCCGGCCTCCCGGCTACACAACCCGATATCTTAACCAAGCCTGTAACCTGACGGAAGCCCAGGCACCTCTGCTGAGGCCTGCTGGGGATGAGACTGAGGAGAGGCCACCGAATTACTTGTTCCCAAACCTTGGGTCTGACCTCACAGCTATCCTACCCCTCCACCATTGTACCGGCAGGGGTTATGGCATACCTTGACCTACCCTGCACTTGCATTGGGCCTCTGATCGCAGTCGATCTGAACTCCAACCATGTGGCTCACGCAAGATGGTGATTGCCCTGTCACCTGAAAAAGAATTACTGAGTCTGCCTCAAACGCCTCACCGCGGATCCTTACAGCATACCCTGCAAAAGCTTGACGAGATATTCCGGAACTTATAAGCACGACTACATGGCTGGGCACGAGCAGCCAAGATGGAACACACTGTAGTCAAGATAGGAAGCAATCTGCCGAAACAGCACAAGCATCCGAGGGGCAAATACACAACATCTGCTCCTCTCCTCCAACCTGATGCCTGCCCGCAATTACCGAGAGCTCCTAGAAGAAATACCTCCTCACACCCACCACAATTGTGGGAGACCGCCCGACGACAGCGGTCTTTACCATCTAGCTCACCCACTAGCACCAAGTCAGTGGATCTGGGATGCAGGCCCGCACTAATGCCGGGAGTTGGAGGGAAGACCTACGCAGACACGACCCTGCAGCTACTCACCTGGACCTTCTCAACACCACACTGACCTCGCAACCCATTGGAATTGGCTGAACCAGGTGCAAGACCGCGGCCGAAGAACACACAACAGGCGGATACCGTAGGAAGTGCAAAACAGGACATGCGACTTGTTGTCAATAAGGCTAATCCCACTGTCCTAAGTTAAGTTTTTCGTATGATTCTCATTATGTTCATTACTATTTTTATTTAACAATATGTGTGAATATCAATATGCAATATAGTAAGTGCAGAGGATCATTGAGGAAGGATGCCAGATGGGTAAAGACAAGCCTTTCCAAAAGCTTTGAGGAAAAAGGGAGCAGGTATATGGGATGATAGTTAGAAGGGGAGGACGGGTCAATAGATTAATTTTTAGGAGGGGAACTACAGTAGCATGTTTAAGGGCAGCAGGGACAATGGCAGAAGAGAGAGAGCAGTTGAGTAAGGAAGGCCCATGACAAGGGGAAAGAGATCAGATAAGGGCTTGGCAAGGGCTGCGCTGTTTAAACGCAAGATTAATTTATACTGGAGAAAGTCTGACTGGGTACAAGACTTCCTCCAGCAGCATTCAGCAAAATGGGAGTATCTCTGCAGGTAGCCTATTGTTTTAGTGTGCCACAGTTGGGGGTGTGTCCTCCTCGAGATGCATGTTCAGAGTGGGGCTGCAGCATCCAGAGCAGAGATGAGGGTAGTGTTCTATGAGGAAATAGACAGTGAGGGACAGGAAGGTAAGGATGGACTGAGGATGTTGGGTAAGGGGGCTCTTAAGAGCAAATTATAACAGATGTATTTATACACACATATATAATCACATATATACAATGATATATACCGTATATACTCGAGTATAAGCCGACCCGAATATAAGCCGAGGCCCCTAATTTTACCCCAAAAAACTGGGAAAACTTATTGACTCGAGTATAAGACTAGGGTGGGAAATGCAGCAGCTACTGGTACATTTCTAAATAAAATTAGATCCTAAAAAAAATTATATTAACTGAATATTTATTTACAGTTTGTGTATATAATGAATGCAGTGTGTATATGAATGCAGTGTGTGTGTATGCAGTGTGTGTGTGTATGAGTGCAGTGTGTGTGTATGAGTGCAGTGTGTGTGTATGAGTGCATGAGTGCTGTGTGTGTGTGTATATGAATGCAGTGTGTGTATGAGTGCAGTGTGTATGCAGTGTGTGTATAATGAATGCAGTGCAGTGTGTATGAATGCAGTGTGTTTAGAATGAATGCAGTGCAGTGTGTGTATGAATGCAGTGTGTGTGTGTGTGTGTGAGTGCAGAGCATTGGTGGGGGGTGGGCATTTTATTAATTATTATTTTAATATTTTTTTTAATGTTATTATTTTTTTTAGGTAACTATTTTTTTTCTTTTATTATTAATTGTATTCTTTTTTTTATGTTATTATTTTAAGATTTTTTTTATTATTATTATTTGTTTTATTATTAATATATTTATTTTTTCGTCCCCCCTCCCTTCTTGTTAGCTGGCCAGGGAGGTGGGCTCTCACTCCCTGGTGGTCCAGTGGATGGGCTGTAGGAGGGGGCTGTCAGGAAGCTGTTACTTACCTTCACAGCAGCTCCTGTCAGCTCCCTTCTCTCTTCTCCGGTGCGTGCAGCTCCCAGGTCAGCTCCCTCTGCAACTCTCGCGAGAGTTGCAGAGGAAGCTGACCTGGGAGCTGCACGCACCGGAGAAGAGAGAAGGGAGCTGACAGGAGCTTCTGTGAAGGTAAGTAACAGCTTCCTGACAGCCCCCGGTCCTTGTCTGTATTATGGCAATGTAAATTGCCATAATACAGACAACTGACTCGAGTATAAGACGAGTGGGGGTTTTTCAGCACAAAAAATGTGCTGAAAAACTCGTCTTATACTCGAGTATATACGGTACATATATACATATGAGTGCTTAAAACCAGGTATATAAATTGATATATAGATTAATAAAGAGACTTTCACTCTCAGGCAGTTGATGTTGTACAGTGAATTCAGTGGTCGCTGTGACCTCACTCTGTGATGGCAGTCAGTGAATATAACGCTCTCTCTTTTGTCGTGTATTAGTGCACAGCAAAATCTTGGTTGTTATACTACATAATAAATCCATTGAACTTGGTACAATTTAGTTATACTGGTGCAACGGCTACAAACCTTGGCGTTTCACTAAAAGGATATCCAAACAGTGTAAGAAGCTTTACTGATGAACCTTCTCAGGCCATTGTTCGAATTCCTCTTTTTGAAATGCCGAGATTTGTCGCTGTTGCAACAGCAGATTTTTCCTGCATTGTTTGCAACTAACGCAAACACCAGTACTCTGATTTGTAAACTATAGGTGTGGCACTTTTCTGAATATGTTTGTGGGTACATTTATATTAAAAAAATTGAGTTATATAATTTAGTGGTGGAAGTTATTAGCCCCCCCCCCCTCCCCAGTTTTGACTGTGGTACCTTTTTTTCCACTTTCTCAAGCTCAGTTTTTCTAAAACTACACTGTGCTGCACTGTAGTGGTTATGGTGCTTGGGTTGTTCCTTTAGCTATCTTCTATAGAAAGCATCAACTATTGTCTAAAGCTCTTTTGTTTTCCTCATTATCTAGTACCTTCTTAAACTTGTTTTTATACTTGCTGAAAAGCATACTAGCTGAAAGCAGCAAAGTGAATTTTTATTGTAGGGTTGCCTTGACAGTGCAGGGAAGCTTGCACTACTATGGCCATTGTGGTTTCATACCACTATTGATGTTTTTATAGGATTAAGTTAATTTGACATTATCTGTCTTTCATAGAACCCTGTGGACTGTCATCAATTATCTTCAAACTGAATTCCTGATTATGATCCCTTAACAGCCCTTCAAATAATTTCCCAACCACAGATGCCAAGATTGCAATTCTCGAAGTTAGATTTTGACCAGTTTTTAACATAGTCACCATATTGGCCTTATGCAATTTCTTTGGTGTGCTATGAGTGGTAATATTTTTTTTTCTTTTTACATAAAATCTAATATATAGTAAGGTATAGTAAGGTATAGTACCTTATATAGTAAGGTACTTCAACATATTTAGTAAATGTCTATACAGGCACACAATCTGTATCTTGGGTTTTTTTTTTACCCCAAGAGCTTTTTTGAGTTTTTTTTTACCCCAAGAGCTTTTTTGAGTTTTGCATCCACAGATTAACATTGTTGCACAAAATTAGATCATTATTGTAATATTTTATTTTAGAAAGATTTTTAAGTAAAGACAAATAAGGAATTGGGGGTCCACCCGGAACATGCATTTTTCAGGAATGGTGCTGCTTTAATGACCAAACTGTATACATAATACAGATTAAGGAACTGTACACACAAAAAATACAGTTTTAAATTTTATACGGCTACTTGAAATCGCCTATCTCAGCAGACAAAGGTGGGGATTCAATATGACCATATTGTGTTAAGCCCACCGCTACTTTACAGTTGTCAGTGGGTCCTACACTAATTCCAACGTGGGAGACAATAATTAATGCTAGTGCTAAATAAGCTAAAGAGCATTTTAATAATCTGTTGGAAGAACATTGTAATGTATATAATGTAAAATCAATGTGATAAACATAATTTAAAAAATGCAGTGTCAAAACTAAGCAGTTAAAGTGATAGTGCATTGATTTATATACTCACAATGCATATCAAAGATCTGTTCTATGTAAATTACAATTAAATTGAGACTTTAGCTTATTTAGCGCTATTTCATTTGTCGCCCACATTGGAACTACTGTAGAAACCATTGACTTTGCGGTACTGTGAAATAGTGGTGGGCTTTACACAATATGGCAGTGTTATGAAAAGATTAAGGAACATCACCTCCAATAAATATTTATATATTGGGGACATTGTAACACAAACAATGCCAATCTTATCATTTGCTCTTTCCACAGCCTTGTGAGGGGGGCTATTATATGAATACCTGCAAAATAAAAAGAAATATGCCTAATTCAGAAGTCTTCTTTTCTTCAGCCCATAAAAGGCCAAACTAAAATCCATTCCTGGCTAATCATGGCAGCATCACTTATGGGTAGCTCCTCCCTTAGCAGTCACAGGACAGGAATTAATTAGATTAATTAATTAATTAGACTGATAGGTATAAAGAGTCCCTCCTCCCCTTACACCACAGTCTTTTTTCCTGTCCTTAGCAAGTTCTACAGGACTTTTTACTTTTTATTTTATGGCCACCTTCCTGCGTTTGTCGTGGGTTCGTTCCAAATGAAGTTCAGCCTCTCTTCATTTGAAGGACCCAGTAAACAGCCTGCATGAGCAGGACTAACTGGGTCAGGTTCAGAGTAAGTACTGAACTGCTGCGTGGGATATATGTTTAGTGTTCTGAGGGAGACACTGTTCTAAGCTTCCTGGGGTTGGTTATCCTTAAAAATTTCCCCTTGTTTCTGGAAGTGCCCCTAGTAATTGGGGTCGAAATCCCCCCCCTTACCTTGTTGGCAGTGATTGGGGATCCATACTGTAGTCGTCCTGATGGAGTGCTTTTGGGCTCTATTAGATGTTGTTTCCTGCCTGCATGCCCTGTATTGCCCCTGGGGGCTTGCTGGGAGTTGCTGTCCTTGTGGGGGCTGTTTTCGGCCGGATTTGCTGGTTTGCCGCGGTGTGCGTTCCAGCCGCGGAATTGCCGAACCCGGAAGTGCCTCGCGCCGGCCGCGAGGCTTGGAACGCATGGCGTGCGTTCCAGCGCTCTGCGCATGCGCGGACCGGGCGCAGAGGTATTTAAACAGGGGAATACTGACACTTACCTGTCAGCTGTTCGGAACTTCTGATTTGCGGTCTGAATTTTCGCCAGTTCTCCTTCTTGCTGTATCCTGGCTGCCTGGAGTGTGTTTTCTGCCGTTATGAGGTAGGATTGCCTGTTTTTTTTCATGTTTTTTTGCTGGAGGCTTTGGGTTTGCTTACCAGTTTGCCTTTTTGGGCTTATTAGGAATGTGTTTCTGATTTTGCCTTTGTTCCTTTCATAGTATGGATTCTCCCTCTGCCTCTGCTAGATCCCTCTCTAGAAAACATAGGTGAGCCATTTATTTTGTTCAGGGGGGGGTTGTTAAAAGAGTGCCATACTGAGCCTGTAATATATGTTATATATGGCTTTCTTTCAGCCCCAGCAAACAGTTGGATTCTCCAGCAAGAAAATCCAGGGACAAGACCAACAGATGCGTCAATTGTTCATCTCCAGCTCCACCTGGAAAGAACCTCTGCAGGGAATGCTTGTCGGAAGCGGCTAATGTCCCCAGTAAGACTTCACCGCAGGACGACCTTAAGCTTTGGATTTCCCGTGCCATTGCTGAGGGCTTTAAGTCTACCACGGGATGTGGTGGCCCTCCTAAGAGACGCAGAGCGGAACCTCAGTCTTCCAGCTCTGGGGAGGATCCTGACCTGTGGGAGGTCTCTGATGAGGGGGAGGAGGAGGCTGACTATGCCTCCAGGTCTCTGGACTCTAAATCTATAGATCGACTTATTACCCTCCTCAGAGACACTCTTAGCCTCACGGAAGAAAAATCTGAATTGAGAGAGGCTGACAGGTTTTTTGAGGACTTGAAACCTAATAGACCAACGTTCCCAGTGCATTCCTCTATCAGGGACATGATCCTTCAGGAATGGAATAAGCCGGAGAGGAAGTCCACCTTGAAAAACAAATTCACAAGGACTTATCCTTATTCTGCCATGGACTGCTGCCTTTGGAATTCGGTTCCCAAGGTTGATGCCGCAGTGATCCATATGGCTAAAAAGACCACGCTTCCTATAGACTCCATGGCGTACTTAAGAGAACCTATGGAAAAGCGTATGGATGGTGACCTAATTAAAGCCTATCTGGCGCTAGGCTCCGCCCTTCATCCGGCAGTGGCGCTGACCACTCTCTCCAGGGCCTTAAGAGTTTGGCTCGCTAATTTGGAGGAAGATATTGGTCAGGGTGTCCGTAGAGAACATCTCCTGGAAAGTCTCAAGGATTTGAGCCTTGCTACTGAATTTTGCTCTGAAGCCTCCCTGGACATCACTCGCATGATTGCCAAAGGTATGGCCCTATCTGTGGCCTCCAGAAGGGCCTTATGGCTTCTTTCCTGGGGGGCGGACTATGCCTCCAAAGCGTCCTTGTGTGGTCTCCCGTTCCAGGGGGACCTCCTGTTTGGTAAGATCCTGGAGGATGCCATTCAGAAAGCAGCTGATGGGAAAAAAGCGTTTCTTCCACAAATCAGCAGAAAGAGTTTTTCCTCCTCCTGGAAAACCAGGCGATTTAAGGATCGGTCCTTTCGGGACAGTAGAAGCTACAAGCCCGGAAGGGAGTATTCCAGGAACTCTTCGTGGAAGTCCTTCTCTCACTCCTCTTCCAATAAGGCTTCCAGAGGTAGAGGTGCCAGAACCTCCGGGAAGACCTTCTGAAGGTCCTCGGGCCCATCCGGGTACGGTGGGTGGAAGACTGCAGTTCTTTTACCCGGTATGGGCCGCAAATGTCACAGACGAGTGGGTCACCTCAATCATAAAAGAAGGCTACAGGATAGAATTTTCCTCTCGTCCACATGCTGCCCATTTCGGAAAATCAAAAGTTTCAGAAGGTGTCAAACGAAGGGCCATGAGGACTTGCATTTCCACTCTGCTGGAACAGAGGGTGTTGGAGGAGGTCCCTACTCACGAAAGGTTCCAGGGGATGTAGTCCACTGTGTTTTTGGCCCCAAAGCCCCAGGGAAAGTGGCGTCTCATCCTGAACCTGAAAGGAGTGAACGCCTTTCTAGACGTAAGGACATTCAAAATGGAATCCTTACAGACTATCCTAAAGTGCGTAAAACCAGGAGATTGGATGACCTCCATAGACTTAAAAGACGCCTACTACCAAATCCCTGTAAACAGCAATCACATGCAGTTCCTTCGGTTCTGGGCTTTAGGAAGACATTTCCAGTTCCGAGGGCTTCCGTTTGGTCTCAGCTTAGCGCCAAGGACTTTCTCGAAGGTCCTTGTCTCTTTAATTGCCGTCATAAGGATGAGAGGTATCGAGATTTTCCATTACCTGGACGACATACTCATCATAGGGCCTTCACAAAGAATAGTGGAGCATCATACATTTATGGCAATGAACATCCTGCAAGATCACGGGTGGCTTCTCAACATAGAAAAAAGCTCCCTGATTCCATCTCAGACCATCGTGTTCCTCGGAGCGGTAATAAATACCATTTCTGCCCGTGTGTTTTTGTCTCCAGAGAGGGTCATGAAGATACAAGACAAAGTCAAGAAGCTCCAGGTTCTCGAAAGGGCCTCGGCAAGGGAAGTCATGAGTCTCCTGGGTTCTTTAACATCTACGATAGGTTTGGTGAAGTGGGCCCAATGGAAGTTTCGCCCTGTACAGAGTTGTTTCCTTCTCCAGTTCGACAGAGAAAAAACGGATTGGGATCAGAAAATATCTCTGCCACTGCCAGTAAGAAGAGAGTTGAACTGGTGGAAGAACGGGAAGAACCTAGCGAAGGGTTTTCCCTTGGAAGAGCCTCCGTGGACCGTTATTACGACGGATGCCAGTTCTTCTGGTTGGGGTGCCCACCTCGATTCCTCATGGACTCAGGGGTGGTGGACTTGAGAAGAAAGTCGGCTCCACTCGAACCTAAGAGAACTGCGAGCTATTTCCAAGGCCATTCAGGTGTTCCTTCCGAAGATCAGGAATTCCTGGGTGTTGATCAAGACGGACAACCGAGCGGTGGCCTCATATGTAAACAACCAGGGAGGCACAAGGAGCAAGCAGCTCTTAAAAGAGCTGGCTCCTCTAATGGTAATGGCCATGACCTGTCTCCAGGGACTGAAGGCTATCTATCTCCCAGGCTCGGAGAACGTAGCGGCGGATTTTCTCAGCAGAACAGAAATTCTCCCGGGAGAATGGAAACTTCACCAGTCGGTTTTTGCTTGGATCACCCATCGGTGGGGCATGCCCCAGATCGACCTGATGGCCTCGTTCAGGAATCGTCAGGTGGAGAATTACTACTCCCTCCACCCAGAGAGTCAGGCACTGGGCCAGGATGCTCTATCTCTTCCTTGGTCGTTCGATCTGGGGTATGCGTTCCCTCCCCTACCCATGATACCCAGGTTCCTGAGAAAAGTTTGGGCAGAAGGGAAGAAGGTTATTGCCTTAATCCCGATTTGGCCTCGAATGCCGTGGTTTCCCCTACTGTCAACGTTGAGCCGGGAACAGCCTCGGCCCCTGCCTGTTCTGAAGGATCTGCTAACGCAGGGTCCAATATCCCATCCTCATCCGGAACACCTCAAATTGGGGGTGTGGGTCTTGAAAAAGAAAGACTTCAACAATTAGGCCTTTCAGAAGCAGTGGTCAATACCCTCTTACACTCAAGGAAGGCTTCTACGTCCTCATGCTACCATAGAATCTGGGATGTGTTTCAGGAATGGGCTTCGGCCAAGCGAGTTGACTTCATACGCCCTCGCAACACTGAAATCTTGGAGTTCCTGCAAGAAGGTCTGGATAAGGGTCTTAGCATCAGCACTCTTAAAGTTCAGTCTTCGGCCCTGTCAGCTTTGTGCAACACCTCTTGGTCATCAGACCCATTGATCTCCAGGTTCTTCAAGGCAGCTTTCAAGTTGAGACTGCCTTCGAGATCCACTACCCCTCCTTGGGACCTTCCGCTTGTTCTCGACTACCTGACTGAGGATCTATTCGTTCCTCTTGAGAATTTGGATGCTGTCCTCCTAACTTACAAAACATTGTTCTTAGTAGCAATTACTTCCGCTAGAAGAATTTCAGAGATCAAGGCCTTCTCCACCCTGCCTTCTTGTCTACAATTCTACCACAATAGGGTGTGCCTGAAACCTAATCCAGCATTTCTGCCTAAGGTGGTCTCTCGTTTCCATCTCTCTCAAGAGGTGGTCCTGCCATCCTTCTACCCCAATCCTTCTTCACCAGAGGAGATCAAGTGGCAACGTTTGGATGTCATGAACTGCCTGTCTATGTACCTTGAACGTTCTGCTCCTTACAGGAAAACTCACCAGCTTTTCGTTTTGCCTTCAGGGGCCAGGAGAGGTGAGGCAGCCTCTCTATCTACGTTGAAGCGTTGGATTGCTCTTGTAATTAGAAAGGCATATCTCAATAAAGATCGCTCTCCTCCACTGAAGATAAAGGCTCATTCAACCAGGGCATTGTCGACTTCATGGGCTAATTGGGCAGAGGTTCCATACGATGACATTTGCAAGGCAGCCACCTGGTCTTCCCCGATGACGTTCATGAAACACTACAAACTAGATGTGGATACTCCTTCCACCTCATTTGGGAAGAGTGTCTTGTCTACGGTTTCTTTGTCCCGTTGATATTAAATTCAGTCATAGCATAATAATTTGTTCGGTGTATTTTATCATGATTTTATTCCCACCCTATTTTCTGTGAGCTTGGGTATTACCCATAAGTGATGCTGCCATGATTAGCCAGGAATAGAGAAAATTTATGCCAAACTTACCGTAATTTTCTTTTCCTGGCTATTTCTCATGGCAGCATCAGGGTTCCCGCCCTTTTTTATTTTCAGCTTTATAATTGGACTGTGGTGTAAGGGGAGGAGGGACTCTTTATACCTATCAGTCTAATTAATTAATTAATCTAATTAATTCCTGTCCTGTGACTGCTAAGGGAGGAGCTACCCATAAGTGATGCTGCCATGAGAAATAGCCAGGAAAAGAAAATTACGGTAAGTTTGGCATAAATTTTCTCTATTATGTGACACAATTATAGAAACATAAAACAATAGATTTGCAAAAATCGAAACCATGACATTATAAAAATAACTCCACTTCGCACTGTGAAATCTCTTTGCAGAATGAGGCTTCAAGGAGGAAAAAAACTTTTATAAATTCTTTCCCATGCTTTGAATTTTCATTAGAGTGTATTCCAACCAATCAGAGTGCTCTGACACGCAAGTCTCACTTCTCTTGAGACTTGTTGTGGGAGGATATTCCTTTCAATGGGTGGGGTCTAGGGTCCCCCCCTGTTTTATCAGAGCCCCCTCCGCTGGCCATTGGGTGGGCAGGGGAGTGGTGTCATGATACCTGTCCCTCGCAGCACCATGCTATCACACCCACTCATCCCTAGCTTCCATGTACCTCATTATGACATCATACATGATATTAAGTCTTCCATTGGTTTCCTTTTATAATGTCAGTCTATGTGGCATTTTTTGATTATGTATACACACTTATGACATCATGGCCCTGTATAGACAGTTATATGAAATGTCTGCAAGCAGACAGAAAATAAACAAGATAACAGAAATACACAGATTAGATAGCCAGGCCAAGATCAGGATAAGAGCAAGTATAGTCAAACAACCTGAGGTCAGAAAACAGGAAATGGCAAATAAACAAGGAAAACCAGGAAGTATATATACCCTATACTGGGTTTGTGATTGGTTACAGAGGACCATGATGTCACAAGTGTTTATACATTATCAAAAAGGGACACCTAGGCTGACACTATAAACAGAGACGAATGGGAGGTGTCCAAGTCATATATTATGTCATAATGAGGCACCAGGAAGATAGGGGTGAGTGGATATGCTTCAGAACTCAGATAATACATAATTTCTGTGATCGCACAGTGCTGCGAGGGCCAGGTATTGTGACACCCAGCAACTTTAAGGAGTGGTACGTGTTCCATTTATGTTTCCTTTATATTTGCGTGTTAGGGTATCTCCATTCCTGACTGGTGGACAGCGATTTTATTTATTTAAAGTACCTCACCTGATTCCCACTGCATGGCAGGTGATTACATAGGGGGTTTTAAAACCTAATACTAATATTGGGGTCTTACTGATCCTCATAGGCTTTTCAAAATTTTTCATGTATTTTCCTGTATAATGTGGTCAACTGTATAGCAAATGTTGGCTAGCTGTCACATGGCTAACCCTCACAGTACCAAAGATGATGAATTATTAGTAAAAGTAGTACTTGAAATGATGTTACTTGCAAAAAGTGAGTGAATGATAAATGTGCATAGTCCTTGATGCATTTAGTCCCGAATCGTTTATTGAATACCCCTGATAGCATGTTTTATTCAAACGCAGCAGTTTAGCATTGCAGAAATGTTTTTTTTTTCAAACATTGTACACCAGTGCATCTCCTCTCCTCACCTCTTGACCAACTCTCCCATCTGATAGTTTGCGTGCTCATCTGAGCAATATGGTCTTTTCCTCCTCTTCTTTTCCCACTCCTGCCTTAGTATCAAAATCACTCCTTATGCTAACTTCTTTTAATCTCTCAACAATCTTCACATTTCACCCTCTCTGCTACACTTCCCCCTCTCTCATATCATTCCCTGCTCTTATTTCTCTCTTCGCTCTCTCCTGCTCCCAAACGATCAAATCCTCGACCCCATCAGTACAAAACCCACTGTCACCTCTTGTCGCTATCTCTTCTCTTGCTTTTAGCAGCTGGTGCTGTTTCTCTTTAAACCCAGGGCCGTTCACATCTTCTGTTTACACTAAGCTTTCCAGAAACTGCAAGAACCTCATCCCATTACCCTGTAATTTATCCTCATCCTCCAACTTTCAGTGTGATCTTTTCATTTCAAAATGTTTAACCCTGCTAGCATTTACTGAGACCTGTTTCCACCTACAGCAATTCTCCACCAACCTCCAAACTCTCCTTTTACCCATCTCTGCCCTAGCTCTGCAACCTCCCTCTACAACTCTACCCTCTCCTCTGAACTAGATATCATGGCACTTCCTATAGTTAAACATTGTAATTTTTGTATATTGCTTGGATGGAATACTACTCCAAGGTCTTTGGGCTGTAATTACTAAGTTGTTCCTGGTTTATTTATGTATTATTGTTTATTCTGCATCTGACTACCTTCACTATAAATTTATGCTACACTAATACAGTTTAGCTATTTCCTCCACAAAAGAAAACTACTTCAAAACGAATTCAAAAATATTAGAATACCCTCACAACCAAGCTCCCCCAAGAACCCAAACACCTATTTCATACTTATAACCCTCTACTTCACTCTGTCGATACTTCTCCTCCTAAAAACTGTTACAAGAGAGTTATGTATGCTAGATTGACAGACTTCCTTGAATCCAACTTTCTGCTTGACCAAGTTGAGACTGGATTTTGCACTTATCATTCTGTTGAAATGGCCCTAACCAAAGATTCCAAGTATTTAATTGCTGCTAAATCCAGTAAAAGCTACTCTCTTCAAATTCTCCATGATCTTTCTGCTGCTTTCGACACTGATTATCATTATCTTTTCTTCCTCTGCAATTTCAGTTTACGATAGACTGCTCTTTACTGTTTCTCCTCCTAACACTTTTCTGATACTTCTTCTCTGCAACCCCTCTCTGTCAGTGTTCCCCAAGGTTCTGTCTTTAGTCCCTGTAGCTGACCACCTGGTAACCCAACCGGTTACCTCTGCTTATTCCCTTCCTTCAGCCGATCAGGAACCATCTAAAATGCAAAGAGACCCTTGCTGGATGCAGCTAAGATACTGGTCCATGCTGATATCATCTCTTGGCGTGACTATTGTAATCCACTTCTCAGTGTTCTTAAGCATTCACAGCTTACCTTCTTACAATCTATAATAAATGCGGCAGAGAGGCTCACCTTCCTGTCTGCCCACACCTTTCATATCTAACCCCTGAAACTGACTTCCCGTAAGATATAGGGCTCAATTTAAATTTCTGTTACTTGCTCTAGAATATCTACATAATGCTGCTCCTACCCACCTATCCTCACAAATACACAAGTATCTTCCATCCAGGCCCTAGTTCCTTCATGAGATCATTAAAAACTCAGTTCTTTAGAAAAGCACATCTATTACATTGACAAAAGCTTTCACAGCCTGCACTTTGGTAACCCACCTTCCTTGCTCTCCTGCAGCTGTGCCATCCAAAAAAACTAACCCTCCATTGTAAGCTATTCTAGTAACCTACTTTTTCCCATACTTGAAATAAATCCTTTATACTCCACAGAGAATAATATGTATATACATAATAAACTTAATTTATAAAATAAATGTATTACACATTATTGGGTTATTTTTAAGATTGAGTATACCTGTGTGATTTTTTTTTTCAGTTCTGTTTGGCACGGTTTATCACCTGTTTTGTCACATTTCTGTATCTTATGCAAGGTTTGGGAATCATTGTAGATTTACGGCTGCCTGTTCACATTATAGCAAGTGCCTATACCTGCCTTTTTTCTGTATAAGCTTGTTTGAGCAGGGCCCTCAACACCCACTCTTGTGAGTCCAACTAGTCTTGTTACAAATACTTGACTGTTAGTCTTATTGTACAGCACTGCAGAATTGTTGGCGCTTTATAAATAATTATAATAATAACTTGCTACATTTCCAGTTGCTGTTTAGTCTGCAATACATACTTATTATATATGATGAATGATGTTTCTACCAAAGAAATCTCACAACTGGGCAACTTTTACATTTAGCTATTTTACATTGCCTTTGAATTATTAGCCTTTGACCTAATATATATATATATATATATATATATATATATACCGGTATATATATATATATATATATATGTAGCGGAGAGCTGCTATTTCACAGGTTATCTCCGCTTTAGATCCCAGTAAGGCTCAGGAACAAGTATTATAAATCCATACGGCAATAATTCCAGCAGGCAAAACAATCCAACAATATTCCAACATCAATCCCAATGACTGGATGACACACAGCATCAGGAGCAGAACTGAATTTTAATTCACACAACTTCCTTATAAAGCATTCTCCCATGCAAGGGAGGGATTTACAATCAGTAGTACAGTATCCAATCATACTTGAGTAGGTGCCCACACATCTCCTCCCCTTGTGCGGGTGTTTCTTTCTACCGAACGGGGGGGCTGTTCGATAGTTTCTATACGAATTTACGGCAGTGTGGAGGTCTCAGCGGTGTTTGCCTAGCCGAGTGTCCGATTTGAGTTCCAGACACTCGACGGCAAAATACCGCTATTCGGGATTTTAAAATGGCCACGTGTTCGTCTCACGAATGGCGGCCACCCAGAGAACAAAGAACCCACTACATGAAGGGCCAATTACCCGTTCACAACATTGTTGCAAACGGTAATTGGAGGCACACTTACTACTGGTGTGGTCTGACTGTTTGGTAATTTCACTCTCATAATAACTGGAGTGATTCTACCGAACAATCAGACGAATGCTGCATGCAATTCACATACATAGGTTACAATTTAACCGAACACATAAGCATAACTGTACTTTTTACGACAGCCCAATGCCATCCGCTACAATATATATATATATATATATTATTATTATTTTTTTCTCCCTTAAAGGTGTGAAGCAGCAGGCTGCCTGGTCACTGAGTATTGGAGCACAGAGAGTTGCTTATAAACAAGGTTGGTGAAACTTATGATAGGTTTAAGTTTAATAGATAGATGTGGATCTAAAAGTCAGTAAGAGCTCAGATAAGCTAGGTTTTCATTTGCAGGGAATTCAGTTATATTATTGTTTCTTTTGTGTTGCTGCTGTCTCTTTTTTTTTTTTTCAATGTCTAATTTTTTATTGACATTTTTTCACATATGCAGCACAAAATGGGATATGATGGGGTACAGAAAGGAAGAGGGGGGGGGGGAATACAGCCTTTTATTAAGTCAACATTGATTCTTGATAACGCAGATCAAGTATTCAGAGTGTGTGCGAACCTCTGCAAATACATGTAAATATATTGCAAGACAGATATTGTAACATTTACAGAGATTGTGACATTTATCCTAATACTGTGGGCAAATTAATACATGTACTTAAAATTTAAACAACAACATATACTGTGAGTGAAGGAGGGTCGTCTGCCCAGTTCGAGGTGGAGATCTATCTGTGGAGCGGTTAGCTACTGGTGTGTGGTGGTATGCCCTCGGAAGGCTCCTGTTGAGCTCTGAATTGAACCCATCTGTGCCAACGTGCAGAGTATGTATGTTCCCTATTGTCAAGGCGGCTGGCCATCTGTTCATACCTACTCGTCGTGTCAATGCGAGTGATAACTTCTGAGAGGGTAGGACTATGTGGTGTTTTCCATCTATAGGCTATTGCAGTTTTTGCCGCAATGAGGCAATGGGTGAGTATGTGTAGTTCGTCTTCCCTAAGAGAGTGTGGGAGGATATGTAGGAGGTAGGTTTCCGGTGACTTTGGGACGGCTATGTGTAACTTCTGTACTAGAAGTATTTCCACCTCGGACCAGAATTTCTCTATGATCGAGCAGGACCAAAACATATGGAGGAGCGTGCCTATTTCATTGTGGCACCTCCAACAAGTTGGGGAGGTATTCTTGTAGATATGTGCTAAGCGTGCAGGTACTAGATACCACCTCATTGCTAGCTTGCAGATCGCTTCCCTGTGGCTTACGCTATGTGTAGCTCTCTTTATCTGGCCCAATGTTGTCGTCCAAGAGGCTTGGTCTACCTGTATGTTCAGGTCTTTCTCCCACGCTTTCAAGTAGGAGGGTGTATCTTTAGACCCTGCGTTCATGAGGGAGTTATAGCATAGGGAAAGTGTTTTGGCGTTTTGTAGTCTGCCTAGGCATTTGAGAACAAATGGTGGTGGTCTTGTGGGCCTGACTCTATGTAATTTGTGAAGTTGTAGTATATTCTTTATGCGAAGATATGTAAATAGTTCCTTTGATGGTAGGTTAAATGATTGTTGTAGAATTGGGTATGGTATTACGCCCCCCTTGTCAAAAAGGGTGCTGATACGGTATATGCCGTGCTCTGTCCACTGATCAAGGTTCAAGTCTGGTGTGAGGTGAGTGAGTGTTTTTAGGGGCGCTGCGTACAGAAGGTCCTTACAAATGTCTAAGTGGGGCAGTGTTTGATCCCATATGCGGAGTAGATTCGCCGTTGGGGGTAGTATAGAGGTGTTTTTCGTTCGTAGGTCTTGGCGCGCCCATAGGGCATCGGCCACCGTTTTTCTTGGCATGCAGGCGTTTTCCAATGCTAACCATAAGGGAGGTGTTTTATTTTCTAGAATTGATATGCCCTGTGCCAGGATTGCTGCCTTATAGTATAGCTGTATGTTCGGTATGCCAAGGCCCCCTCCTGAGAATGGCCTCCATGTTAATCTTTGTGTAAATCGTGGGTGTTTTCTCTTCCATATGTGGGCGTTAATCGTAGATTGGAGTCTTTTTATTATTGTGTTTGGGATCGCTATTGGGAGGGTGCGGAAGAGGTATAGGATATGTGGTAGTATCATCATTTTAACTGTGCTTATGCGACCTAGCCATGAGGCCCCTTTGTCGTCCCACTGTTTGAGTTGGAGGTCCAATTTTTGCACAAGGGGGTCGTGGTTTACTTTAGTGACTAATGAGAGTGAAGTAGGTAACTGGATGCCCAGGTATGAGATTGAGGATTTGCGCCAGTCGAAGGGGTATTTGGCTCGGAGGGATAGCAGTTCGTCATGTGGCAGACGAATCGCTAAGGCCTGCGATTTTTTTGCGTTGTTTTTGTAGTATGACACTTTGCCGTAATTGTCTAATAAGTGTAGGAGATGAGGGAGGGAGTGAGATGGTTCAGTGATGAACAGCAAGATGTCATCTGCGAACAGTGCAATTTTCATGGGTCCTAAGGGGGTATGAATCCCTTTGATGTCGTTCATTTGTTTTATGTGTGTGATCAACGGTTCTAAGCATAATATAAAAATCAACGGGGAGAGAGGGCAGCCTTGCCTTGTGCCATTGGTTATTGGGAACGGCCTTGAGAGGAACCCGGTGTTGTAAACTTTGGCTGTGGGATTTGAGTATAGGGCTAATATGCTTTTTTGAAATGGTTCAGGAAACCCTAGTTTGGTCAGTACTGCTGTCATGTACCCCCAATGTAGGCGGTCGAACGCTTTTTCAGCGTCGAGCGCCAACAGTAAGCCTTGTTGTTGGGAAGTATGTGCCCATTGAATTAAATTCAGGAAGTGTCGTGTGTTATCACCTGGTTGTCGAGATGGGACAAATCCTGCCTGTTCAGAGGAGGCTAGGTCTTGTAACATTGGCTTTATACGTGTTGCCAGGAGTTTCGCATACAATTTGGTGTCTGCGTTTAATAATGAGATTGGCCTCAGGTTGGGACATTCTGTGGGGGGTTTTCCAGGTTTGGGCAAGGTGACGACATGAGCTAGGAGCATCTCAGTCGGGATGTTCCCCGTGTTTTTGATGTGGTTGTATAGGGTTGTAAGATGTGGTAGGAGGTGTGTGGCCATTTTAATGTAGAAGAAGTTTGAGAAGCCATCAGGTCCCGGCGCTTTGTGTTTGGGAAGCGTTTTAATGGCTTGTAGTATTTCAGCTTCCGTGAATGGTGCCAGCAGGGAGTTTTTTTGTGCTTCTGTTAGGGAGGGGAGGTCTACTGGTCCGAGGAAGTCTCGGATTTCCGAGTTGGAGGGCTGATGAGTGTCCTCTGCACTACTAAGGTTATATAGTGAATCGTAGTAGGATGCCAATTCCTCCACTATGTCTTGAGGATTATAGAGTTTTGTGTTTTTTGATGAGGTCATGTATGGGAGTTTAGATTGTAGGCTGCGGGACTTCAGTCGGCGTGCCAATAATTTGCCGGCCTTGTTGCCCTGCATGTAGTGAGTTAAGTTTAGTTTGCGCATGTTCTGTCCCAAAGCGTGTAGGGACATGGCGTGTAGTTCTGCTTTTATTCGGGTACTTAAGGCAGTTAATTTTCTAGAGGGGTTATGTTTGTTTTTAGTCTCGGTTTGTTTGAGCTCCTCTAGAAGGCGTTCCCTGGTTTGGTTGGTTCTCTTTTTGCGTACTGCTCCCGCTTGTATGAGTAGACCTCTCACTACCGCTTTGAGGGCCAGCCATTGTGTTGGGACGTCCGTCCCATCCGTAGCATGGTCTTCGTAGAACAGTTTGATAGTATTGGTTATTTTGCATGATAGTGGGACATCGTTTAGAAGGGATTCATTTAACCTCCATGTGCTTCTGCCCCTCACTGGATATAAGGTTTTGAACGTGGTGATGACCGGGGCATGATCCGACCATGTTCTAGTGCCAATTTCTACATCTGCTACGTTTTGAAGTGTTATGTTGTCTACTAAACACATGTCAATCCGCGAATATGCGTGGTGGACATGCGAGAAATATGTGTAATCTTTCCCACTCGGGAACAGATTGCGCCAAGTGTCATAAAGGTTGTGCGTGTGGAGGAGTGTGGACAGTTTGCGGCTCAGGGATGTGGCTTGGTGTGAAGGCTGCTTGTTGTGAATTCTCTGTATGTCCAATTTGGGATCTAAAGTGCAATTAAAGTCCCCACAAATAATGGTATGGCCTTGCCTGAGTTTTTCTACTTTGTTGAGCGCTTTGTGCAGGAAGGGGGTTTGAGCTTCATTGGGGGCATAGAGGGAGGCTATTGTCACCATAATCCCATTCAGTGTACCTACTAAAATTAATAGTCTGCCTTGTGTATCCTGATATAATGTAGACTGCTGAAATATCCAGTCTTGGTGAAATAGTATAGAAACACCTCTAGACTTGTGGGGTGAGAGCGCATGGTATACTTGTGGGTAACAAGAAGGGCTGAATTTCGGAGGCTTTTTTATACAGAGGTGAGTTTCCTGAAGACAAACAATGGCTGCTTTGGAGTTGTGTATTTCTCTCATCGCCGAGTGTCTTTTGAATGGGCTATTTAAGCCATTGACGTTCATAGAGAGACATTTGAATTGGTGTGCCATTAGTCGGGAGATGGGAGGTCGATGCATAGGTGTGGTAGTTGTGAGACTCGTGGTGCCGTGTTTTGGGTCCAGCATAGGCTGTGGGGTGATATGAAACCTGTGTGGTATCGAGTGTATGTGGTGCGCCAAGAACCAGTTGGTGTGTGACTACCAGGGAGGTAAGTCAAGTGCAGGCTGTGGGGGGTAAAGAGGAGGGAATAACATAAGGAAACATAAACAAAAACATACATTATACAAATAAAGAATAAACCAAACTCTCTTCTAAGAGAGTATACCCATGGATGGGCTGGAAACTTAACCTGTTCAGTTCCAGTGGCCATCCTGTTGCGGGAACGTGTGGGGTAGACTCGTTCCAGAGCCATAGTTGTGGTGGAGGATGAGATTTCAGCACATATGGATGTGCAGGGAGGTATTAGGACGGTATTGTATTGCCTTGTAAGTCGGCATCAGGACATTAGGAGGACTATCGTGATCACCTCTTTAGTGTATGGTAGGGTGTTGGGGCATAACTGCGTCTACTAGTGGGAGATATTCATGTAACATTTCAACATAGTTGTGTATTTATTTATATATTTATTTATTTATTTATAATTTTTTTTTTTTTTTTTTTTTTTTTTTGAAAAAACTGAAGTCTAGCCGGTCCCCTCCCGCCAAACTGCATACCATGACCTATGGAGTTTTAAGCATCAATACTTCGGTATGTACTGTGTTCGGCCTTAGTCATTGAACTTAGGAGTACCTTCATTTGTATGTTTGTCACCATCCGTTGGGTGTGATAGATTTAAGGGCGTGCTTTCAATATTTATTATCCTAATTTCAACTGGGTCCCCTAGGGCAACAATTAAAGCATTGGTATGGCCATGAGTTGTGGGAGTCATTAAGATATAGTCTGATATCGGGTGCTACTGTCGTAACATACTTCAGGGTGCTTTACAAAGAAGTTCGGGGGAAGATGTGACATTTCGGTGACACGCTCTGTGTTTTAAACCCTGTGGTAGCATTTCTCGTCGTGTCATATAACAGCCCCTAAGATCGTGGCTTAGATCTTTTCATATGAATAGGCCCAGGTCAGGCAGTTGTAGGTTATGCCCTATTGAGCTCTCTGTGAATATTGTGGGAGCGCCGGACTCTATGTGACACTTATTGAAGGAGACGGGTTATGGTCAGGTACCGGACATTGTGCCCCGTGTTACATTAATGGGGTCCAGAGGGTGTGTGACCTAGTGGAGTGATAGTGTGTCCACCTTTAGGAGCTTTAGGTCCCGAAAAACACCTTTTTGGGGTGTGGTTGTTAGGGTGGGTGGATGGGTCGGTACCGGCTACCAGTTACCGCTGTGGTACCATATATGCATGTATTCGTATATTGGTGCGGGGAGTGGAGTGACACGCCATTAACTTACATTTCATATATACACCATTGAGTACGTTTACTCATTTATAACCTATAGTATTATATGTAGCTGCAAGGTTCAGCCTTACAGTAGTGGGGCCCATTGCCGGCGGTGGCCCAGTGAGCGTTAGATAGATTTAATGGTTGCGCCCAAGCATGTATAGTTGTAATCTAAAGAGACAGGTACAACAAGTAGTGATCGGGGATTTCGTGGGGTGTTTGTGTAATCCATATGTGTCATATTATGTACATACGGATTGGGCGATGGTGTGAGCGCAGACATGGGCACTCATTGGGCATTAAGTTCCCCATTGGTATTGCTGTGGGTGGACGGGGATGATAGGTTGGTGTCAACCTTTAAGTACTATCGCCCTTTCCCCACGTTAGTGTTGTGGTTATGGTCGCGGGAGGGGGTTAGCATAACATCAATATCTAACATATAATAACTCATTACTAAACATTGTAGATACTTATACCATCATAGTAGACCGCCATTTGCCATCATGTGGTAACAGTCCTTAAATCAGTCTCTTTGTCCTGGTGTCTCATGGCGGGTTAGTGTTGGTGTTGTCCCACCATCTTCCATTCCGGTTGAAATCGTTGTGGAGATGGATCTGTTGTTTTGGCCGGCTTTGTGGGTCCCAGAGGCCCCAGTCTTTCAGAACGGACAATCCCTGATCCGGGTCTGCCATGACATGTTGCTTGCCGTTGCGCCATACTAGGAGTTTCGTGGGGAAACCCCACTTGTATGCCACTTTGTGATTCCGCAGCGTTTTAGTAATCGTGACAAAGTCTCTTCTGCGAGCCATAGTTAGGGCTGAGAGGTCCGCATATAATTGAATACCTTCGTAAGGCGGAGGTAGGCTTTTCTTTGTTCTCGTCGCTTGGAGGAGGGCCTCTTTGGATTTGTAGTGATGGAACCGGGCGATTACGTCTCGTGGAGTGTCCGCCGTGAGGCGTGAAGGCCTTGGTAGACGGTGTATTCTATCCAGTTCCCATGCTGTGCCCGTTAGCGTCGGCACCATTTCTGCACACATGGCGACGACATATTGGGTAAGTTGGTCTGTTGTGACAGATTCTGCTATGCCCCGGAATCTCACGTTGTTCCTTCTCGACCTATCTTCCATGTCTGCCAGTTTTTGCCATATTTTGGCGTTGTCAGCTTCTAGCGCATGGAGCTTATCTGCTGCTATGTTGTGGGCTGAGCAGAGTTCCTCGGTCTTTTGCTCCAGGTGATCCGTCCGGTCGCCAAGCTCCGCTATTTCCTGATGGATACCAGAAATAATGGTGGTAAAGTCTTCTCGGATGGTAGCTCTTAATTCTAGCAGCATGGATTTAAGGTAGAGCTTAGTAACCTGCCCTTCCAGATCAGGGGCTAGTGGTTGGTCGGGGTTTGTAGCAGGCTCCTCAGATATAGTGGCGGGAGCTGTCTCGGCGCCATCTTGGGACGGCTTATGCTTATCTCTTTTCGGCGGTCGGGACGGGTCCGTTAATTTTGTTTGCTTCGAGGGGGACATCGTTGTGATGGTGTGATCGCCCTCACTGTTCTACCTCCGGTAGGGGTCTTTTTTGGTTGGCTTTGTGCTGTTAAAGTGGCTTTGTGGCTCGGTATGGAGAGGAGCTCTTACCCCATGCGACCGTTCTAGCCGGAAGTCAGACACGCCCCCCGTTGCTGCTGTCTCTTGAGTGGATATTCAATAAATTGCCTGGATTGGATTGATGTTAAAACCAAAAGACGGTGCATGTTTACTACCATAGAGGACCGTGCTAATTGCAATACATATATATATATATATATATATATATATATATATATATATATATATATACCGTATATACTCGAGTATAAGCCGACCCGAATATAAGCCGAGGCCCCTAATTTTACCCAAAAAAACTGGGAAAACTTATTGACTCGAGTATAAGACTAGGGTGGGAAATGCAGCAGCTACTGGTAAATTTCTAAATAAAATTAGATCCTAAAAAAATTATATTAATTGAATATTTATTTACAGTGTGTGTGTATGAGTGCAGTGTGTGTATGAGTGCAGTGCGTGTATGAGTGCAGTGCGTGTATGAGTGCAGTGTGTGTGTGTATGAGTGCAGTGTGTGTGCGTATATATTAATTGAATATTTATTTCCAGTGTGTGTATATAATGAATGCAGTATGAGTGCAGTATGAGTGCAGTGTGGGTGTGAGTGCAGTGTGGGTGTGAGTGCAGTGTGGGTGTGAGTGCAGTGTGGGTGTGAGTGCAGTGTGGGTGTGAGTGCAGTGTGGGTGTGAGTGCAGTGTGTGTGTGAGTGCAGTGTGTGTGAGTGCAGTGTGTGTGAGTGCAGTGTGTGAGTGCAGTGTGTGTATATGAATGAAGTGTGATGCAGTGTGTGTGATGCAGTGTGTGTGTGAGTGCAGTGTGTGTGTGAGTGCAGTGTGTGTATATGAATGAAGTGTGAGTGTGTGTGATGCAGTGTGTGTATGAATGCAGTGTGTGAGTGCAGTGTGTGTATATGAATGGAGTGTGAGTGTGTGTGATGCAGTGTGTGTATGAATGCAGTGTGTGAGTGCAGTGTGTGTATATGAATGAAGTGTGAGTGTGTGTGATGCAGTGTGTTTGTGTATGTGTTGGTGGGGTGGGCATTTAATATATTATTAATTTTTTTTTTTTTTATTTTTTTTTTTTGTATTATTATTTATTTATTTATTTATTTTTTTTAATTATTTTTTTTTTCGTCCCCCCTCCCTGCTTGATACATGGCAGGGAGGGGGGCTCCTTCCCTGGTGGTCCAGTGTCATTGGTAGTTCAGTGGGGGGAGAGGGGGGCTGGCAGAGCTGTACTTACCTTTCCTGCAGCTCCTGTCAGCTCTCTTCTCCTCCGCGCGGTCTGTGCAGCTCCCTCTGTCAGCTCCCAGTGTAAGTCTCGCGAGAGCCGCGGCTCTCGCGAGACTTACACTGGGAGCTGACCGAGGTGCTGAACGGACGGCGCAGAGGAGGAGAGAGCTGACAGGAGCTGCAGGAAAGGTAAGTACAGCTCTGCCAGCCCCATTCTCCCCCCAGTCTGTATTATGGCAATGCAAATTGCCATAATACAGACTATGACTCGAGTATAAGCCGAGTTGGGGTTTTTCAGCACAAAAAATGTGCTGAAAAACTCGGCTTATACTCGAGTATATACGGTATATATATATATATATAGAAGCAAGGGCTGCATTCACGGTCTTTGCATTGAAAGATTCTTTATTCCATTAAGTGAAAGAGATCAACGTTTCGGTCCATGCAGGGACCTTCCTCAGGATCAAGTGACACGTGACAAGTCACTTGATCCTGAGGAAGGTCCCTGCGTGGACTGAAACGTTGATCTCTTTCACTTAATGGAATAAAGAATCTTTCAATGCAAAGACCGTGAGTGCAGCACTTGCTTTTTATATCATAGGCGTTTATCTACATCCCCATAAGGATTGGCACCCGGCAAGTATACTAAATGCTTTAATGCATAAGAATTTTGAGCGTGAGTGCAAGGATTTGAATATTATTTGTGTGTGTGTGTGTGTATATATATATATACATATATATATATATATATATATGTGTGTGTGTTCTGAATATTATTTTTAAATGTCCAGCTCATAGTTTTCTTTGCTTTTCAGAGTTTATTAGATTCATTCCCTTTCAGCTGGCATTATGTGCTGCTGCCAACCAGCATAATAAAAATCCTCTTCAGCTATTGTTCTGATGTCAGAGTGATAAGTGAAGTGCTGTCCAAGGTCCTGAAAATCTTGTTCACTTGCTTTTCTCTTGTCACAGCAATAGGTAAATGGAGCCGGGATGTCAATCCGTCTTCCCTCTGAGAAGACAGGTATGCAGTCTATGTGTTTGTTTTTAACCAGCATTAATAAAAATAAAAATAAAAAGACTTTATTTTTTATAGACTGGTCATACATCCTGTAAGCAGCTGGAGAACATGTGTGAATAATCTCAGTTATGACAGCAAATGGATGTTTTGATTTAGTGACAAAAAAACATTTTAACAACATGAACTATTGGAAAATATAATAGAAATAGTGTGGTAAAACAATAACTTTTCAATGTAATATTAGTAAATGTGTTAAAATATTTGTAATTGAATCTAATTGTACAATTATGAAATTTACTCAAAACATGACATTTCATAGATACATTAATACTAATAATTACTGCTACTGGTGATAAATATGAATAAAAGTAGTAATTATTAGAGTATGTTTTTTGGGGCGGCAGGGGAGAGGGGGAGAAGGAGAGGGAGACAGGAAAAGAGACATTTTCTTTGTACCGACCTTGTGGTTACAGAGCTTTGCATTATACGAACAATATGTCTCGAAAGAGTAAAAAAGAATATTATTGTTTTAAGAAATACACTGAATGGTGAATTGTATTAAAATCAGTCACCCTTCCAGGACGTGGACTGTACATTTAAGCTTCAACAAATCCAGTTGTAAAAGTCAAGTACACAACCATGCTATATTTTTACAAAACAAAGTGACACTGTGATAAAATGCTACCTTTGCGACAAATCTTTTAGGAGTAACAACTGCTCAGCCACAAAGCAGTCTTTATAATTAAGAAGCTGCTCTCAAGTCCGAGATCACCATGCACATTCACTGGAGATAGGTAATCTAAAAGACTAAAGAATGGTTTTGCTAGATGCCAGGAGACTGTGACATGCCTGATTGCATAGTGCTAACTGGACGTTTTCTGGAAGAGGCATGATAGCATTGCATTTTTTTTTTTTTAATCAAACAATGAAATATGGAGAAGTAAATAAAACAATATAATTACATTAATGAATTACTCTTAAAATATAGAAAACCTTAGCACCTGGGACAAAAACAAAACAAAATATCAGTGTCAATTAACAACCCAGAACTAAAGTCATCGAGTACAGAGAATTGGAAAATGACACGTAGCAGAACAATCATAAATAAAATAAAACATAAGATTAGTAATAAGCAAGCAGCTGTAATTTCTTATTTTAAGAGTAATACATTATATTTTATCTACACCAAGTCCTGCATTTTAAAATTTTTGAAGATTCATATCCACCACCTATTTTGGGAGTCGCTGCACATTTTTTTTACAGGGTCGGCCAAAAATCTGAGTATGTTTTGGCAGATAAATAATGTATTTGTTAGTAGTTCAATTTTTTTTGCTGCAGGAACACAGTATAACTGAGTCTTGGGAGATTCGTCATAGGTAATTTCACGAAGAAAAAAACAAGAAAAAAATAGTGGTCTTTGAGGTCACATGACCGGGTGCAGCACACATATAAGGAAGCTGCTCTAGAGCGTGCAGCATCAGACACACTGCCAGTCTGGAGACAAGGACCAGATGATGCCGCTCGCTGTGGTGAGGTAAACAAGGTCACCGCGAGCAACGTGGGGGCAGGGGACCTGACAATTTCAACAGTATTGGGCTGCTGCCTATACAGCCAGGGCCACTATGGACCTTTTGAGACTACTGCTTGGCAAGTGGATAATTTCAAGAACTCCCCAGATTAAGTGGCAGCCACATTCACCTGACTTTTAGTGGCCAACTACTTACTGTGGGGATATCTGAAGAAGAAAGTGTACATGAACAAACCACTTACACTTGAGCAGCTCAAGGAGAATATCCATGTAGAATTTTGAGCGCTAGAGCCTTAAGCATTGACTAATGTTATGAATAATGCAATCAAAAGAGCCCAACTATATGGCAAATGGAGCTCATTTAAAAGATGTCATCAAACTAACCTCCGTCCATAAAGCATTCATTCTCTGTAATATCATTGAAATTGATTCATTAATAAAAAAAAGTTATTGACCCAACTCTGAATTTTGGCCCACCCTGTATATTTCAGCCTTATGGAGGTAATTTCAAATCCCTCTTTTTTCTTTTTGGACATTTTCTACGTTTCATGCAATACTATTTATGTCTAGTGGGAGTTCATCTTTATGCAACATCATAGCTTGAGGATTTTAGAGGATTCAGTGTTTCAGAATGACTGGGCTTGCCCAACCCTATTTTACCATGTAAAGTCATATAAACACACAGGCCAAAGTCCATTTACTAGCAGCTTGTTCAGACTGTTTACATAAAAACCCTTTTGAGAAGCACACACAACACATTTTGCCTCAATAGGACCATAAACTACACATTATTGCCCATCATAATTGCCCAAACTCACTAATGCTTTTATGGCCATTTTGTTTCAGTATAAAGTTGGAAGCTTTCCCAGAAGAATGGAAGATGCTAAAGAAGAAAAGAGACAATGATACTTTGCTTTATGCTTATTTTTTATTGTATATTTTAGTATCATTTTACATATAAAGTAATACAAATACAGGGAGTTCACAACTTTACGAACTAATTGGTTCCGAAGACTCATTCATAAAGTGAGAACCAATTTCCCATAGACAAAATGTAATAAACATGGGTTATGTTCCTGACCAACAAATGTTACCATTGAAAACCTTAATTATGAAGTACAAATACAAAATGAAAGCAAAGCAAATACATATGTGTTGTAGGAACAATAAAGGAATACATTCTATATTGAAATCTTCATCAAATTATCATCAATCCTCATACTATTCAATGAAGAGACATGCTGCACTTGTAAAATGTAAAAAAAACTTTCTTCTTTATTAACTTCCCCTCTCTTTTATCACTTTTCTTTTCCTTCCTTTATTTTATACACTGCTCTCAAACACTCTTCCTTCTCCTCGTTCTTGAGGCTCTTCAGCTCTTCTCCTGCTCCTCACTGATGATGCCTGCCAAAACATAGCACAATGGCAAACATACACATACAGACAGCAATGTCAGACGCACTCATCTCTACTCAATAGTACACAATAGTGCAATAATATTACAGGTGATGTAGATTAATTTAGAAATAAACAAATATGTTTAAATGTCTATCTGTTCCTGTCCAAATCTGAGATGATTAAATTGCGTATACGCAGAAGTAAGCTCACACTGACACATGGAGTTCAGGTTAAAAGCACTTCAGAAAATTTAATGCCATCTCGTTGGAAAACAGTTATGCAGGCCTTTTTAAAGGCAAAATGACATCATCATTGAATATCAGATAATAACAAATAAACATCATTAATTGGATTAAATGTTATGTGACTATATCAGTGTCCACCCATCAATATTATTAATTGGCTCAGGGGTTTGAGTGACTAGCTGGGTGTCCTCCCACCGGGAGGTGGTATTGTTCTGGACAAGGGTGTGGACAGAAGGCTCAGGCGCCATTTTTCCCAGCATGATTTTTACTCGGTGGAAAGGGGGGCTTGAGCGTCATTTTACACAGTCAGTGATGTCAATCTTGTGGTCAGGTGCAAAGTTCTTTTATGAATAGAACATTTCATTAGTACAGTGTTCTCATGGCCTTGGCTCTGGCCTTGGTTATACTTTGTTGCATGTTACAGGAGATTCAATAATTCCGGAGTCAGCTATGTCTTTATAGAAAATACAGTCTCTGTTCATTGTATTGAATGTTGCTGGGAAATTCTGTCATGTAATGTAGTTTAAGATGGAGAATCTGTCAGGTAATGAGGACAAAATGGAGGGTTTGTTACAGTGTGAGGTTAAAATGGAGTTAGTACAATAATTCAGTACAAGTTCAATATAGATTTTTAATAATTCTACATCAGTCCCCCCTATGAAATGTTAATATTCTAAAAGATAAACTTTATTGGTTAGTTCCAGAAGACAGGTTAGCCCAAAGGCACAAAACCCTATGAAGTAACGATTCTTAAAGTCTTCTTAGTTCTTCAGAGGGACATCATGAATAGACAAGCTTACATTACCATATGGACCTGTGTTATCTGGAATATAGGTACAACAAGTCATGGTGACAGGTAAACGTTGTTGGTTGCAATAGATATAATAAATGCAAATCAAAATATTATTATTATTATTAGCAGTGACGGTTGGGAAAATGGACTCAAACTTTCCTTTTACTGCAAAATCATCTGGTACCCCCCTTGGCACACCTATGGCATCAATATATATATATATATATATATATATATATATATATATATATATATGTGTCAAACTTTCCCTTTAGAGGGGTGCTCCTCTTTATGTTCTGAAGCATGAATGTGGTGTGTCAAGAGTACCTTGTCATGTATTATGTGTATGGACATAATAACCTTGGCTAGGGCGCATTTGCTTATGCATTGTAGTATTAAACCTGTCCCACGCTACATCAGCGTAGGTGGACTCGAATCATTTAGTCAATATTAATATCACCACAAACTCAGGATGGGCAAATAATCCTGAGGGAGCTTGGCGTTTGGATCTCTTTAGCTTCACAAGGTCTCCTTTTGGGGTCCTCGGCTTTCCATCGATGGCAGGTGGTCAGGCATTATTATGGCCATCAAACACCTACTTGTTGGTATCTTTTTATTTAACAAGTCATTTTTTCTTTAGAGTCAAAAGTGTGTCAAAATCAACAAATGTCACTTCTCATGTTGCAGAGAGAGAGAGAGAGAGTCTTGAATCTGGAACAATGAATCCACTGAGTGATCTCTGCAACTTTCACAATGCACTATTGGGTATATGGTCTTGGTTGTCACATTGATGACCGGCTAGGCTTCTGGCCATCCTGACAAAATGTCTATTATAACTAGTGCATATTTGACCCAGTAGCTCTTTGTCACCTGGATTCTTGAAAGGGATATTGAGAGTTAGCTAGGTGCTTAGGAGTATTTAGAGATCAAAGAGTTCATGAGGGTCTTGGATAGGTATAAAGTTCCATGGGCTCACTGCCCAGTACATGTTTTTGGGTAAACAGAGCTTGAGAGTGTTGGAGTACAGCCCGTCTTCAAGGGTTGCCCCTTTCTGTTTTTCAAGCTTTGTATTTCTTCAGGGTCAGCAGCTGCTTGTCATTCTTTCAGAAGCTTGAGATCTGTAGGTAGGATCTACATGGTGAGTATAGAAGTTTCTTTAGCGGACACCATTCTGTCCACTTCCCTTGGTGCACTTGTGGCTTGGTTGGCAGCTTTTAGTCAGCTGAGTGGTGCTTCTTATCTTCCAGATTGATCCAAAATAATGTGCTGCACCCAGGGCATATCTTGAGTCAGTGTAGGTATTGGCATGTCTTCCTTCAGGCATTTTGTATGCCACTGAGAAGGCTGTCAATTTGGCGCTTTCCAACGTGGGGCATCGGGCTATGTCTGGCCGGTGAGCTGTCCTAAGGAAGATGCTGTTGGACGGGGGAATCCTGGGGGTAGGAAAGGAGACTGATCACCTCCAAGTACACGGTAGAGACTTCTGCAGAGCCACCGGTATGTTCCGGCCCCTTTGATTGACCCGTCCACGTGTCTGTGACTGCTTCCCGGGAGGACATCAAAGACAGGTAATATCTTGCCCGGTGTCTCGTTACTCACTTGTTTACCTGCATTTAGTCTATCTGTTGCCTGGGTGTGTTTGTATTGGCCTATTTTAGCTTAAGTGCCCGGGTTGAGTGTCTGTTTGCTTGTTTTCCCCTTTTTTGAGATAAAGGGGGGTGGACCTGCGGGGGTTTTGCCTGGGGTTCTCTGTTTTGCCTGTTTCCCCTTTTTGAGATAAAGGGGGGTGGACCTGCGGGGGTTTTGCCTGGGGTTCTCTGTTTTGCCTGTTTTCCCCTTTTTGAGATAAAGGGGGGTGGACCTGCAGGGGTTTTGCCTGGGGTTCTCTGTTTTGACTGTTTGTCTGTTTCCCCTTTTGGGATAAAGGGGGGTGGACCCGGGGGATTTGCCTGGAGTCCTGTTGCCTGTTTTACTCCTTTTAGGAGCCACGTGTCTGTGGCTGTAGGGAAAAAGGGGGGTTGACCTGTGGAAGTTTCCTGGGGGTCTTCTTTGCCTGTTTACCTCTTTTAGGAGCCTCGTGGCTGTGGCTGTAAGGAAAAAGAGGAGTGTTGGAACTGTGGAATTTGTGTAGACCCATAATTTCCTGTGATCCTTCTTTGTGTCACTTTGATAGCCTAGCTAGCTTCACTGTGCGCTTTCGGACCCTCCGGCTCTAGTTGAGTTGGGGGCTTCCTGACCCGGACCCTCCGGCTCTAGTTGAGTTGGGGGCTTCCTGACCCGGACCCTCCGGCTCTAGTTGAGTTGGGGGGTTCCCTGATTATTTAATTGTGGTAGGGGACTTAGTCTTGTGGCAGGGGACTCTGTTTCCTGGGGGGATTCAAGTAGGCATTGCTTGTTTTCCGCATCACGTGGTAGTGAGACTTATAAGTGGGTTTATAGGGGCACTACGAGGGTGAGGGTGGCGCGGCCACTATTAAGTGGACTGCTGTAACGAGGGAGGCATATGGATTTCGGACCGGTGTTAGCTGTTATCCTTGGCCGCTGGTAGTGAGACTTACGAAAGTCGTTCTTCCGAGCGGGGACACTACGAGATTGAGGGAGGTGACTTTGGAGTAAGCACATGAGTAAAGGAAAGGGATTACTGTTGATTTCATATGAACTGTGATGCATGCACTGTATTTCAATTGTATTGTTGTCTTGTTTGTTTAATTAGGAGTCATTCAAACTCCTGTGTCTGTCTCTAAGGATTTTTTTTTCCTTACCTTTTTACCTTTTCTACACTTCCTGTACTATTACACTATCCTCTCCTATTTCTATTGTGAGAGAAGTGATTGGTCACACACTTCTCACCTCGCTCCAATTAGTGACTAGTCTACGTTTTGGGAAGACGCACTTGGGGGGACCCACCCCTCTCGAGTGAGAAGTCCACCATTGTAGACACTGTTTAAAACCATTTTCCCCTATATCTGGGACGCCTGTATAGGAGGGGAATGGAACAGGGTTAGAAAAGCCCAATAAGGGCTGGCTAGCGCGTGTGATCTAGTTGAAGATAAAGATTGCAAAAGTATGTAAGATTGCTGTGCCTTGATGTGGTAGATTACTGACAGAGAAGAAAGCAAGCTTACTGGTACAGAGTAGCAATGCTATTCAGCAGGAAGGTTAGGTTGAGGAAGAACTAGATCACAAAGGGTTAAGAATATATGTATATTATAATAATTGCTTTTGTATTTTTTTTTGTTAGCCATTACCCTGGTAGAGGGTGGGGGTTTTGTATTGAGTTTCACTGAGAGTATTATTAAATGTTGTGTTTTTGTGTCTCTTTGCTTTTGCAATAATTGTAACGTAACTGTCTTTCCAGCACTGACATGGTTAAAATGTCATGCTTGCAGTCCCCCCTACCTCTTGTTTCTCTCCCTCTCTCCTCCTACCCCTCCCTTTTTGCCTTCTGTGAGACAAGGGAGGGAGGAGGAGGGGGGGGGGGCGTGGTTGCGACTCAGTGCGATTCAGATTTGTGTTTCGTAGAGTTATTACTGATAAGACTTAGCAATGGAATTTTTGCTAGAAAATATTCTAATTGTGTATTTTGCTACTTACATAGGAGTGATGTGTCGTATAGGAGGTTTCTAGGGTTTGTGTGTTGTTGCTGCTGCCATTTGTGCGACGCCAGCAGGTTCCGTGGCGTTGTATATGTATTTGGACGTGTTGAGTGATTAATAGCTGGTGAATGATGGGGGAGGTTGGTTGCATCCCGTGAGTTTATTTTTTGCACCATGTTATTCCAAAGCTTCACGGGCTGTTAAATGTATAATGCTTTCATTTGTCAGCTGAAATGCCCTAAAAGAAAATGGCCCCTAGAACAAAAGAAGGTTGTCCTTAAAGAGACACGTCAGCCCAGGCTCCTGCCCTCACTCTGCCCTTAGTGAGGTCATATATACGCCCATATATAGTGTCACTTCGAGATCTACTTCTACCACGCTCATCCTATCCTAAGACATCCTGTCTTCCTTAAATTCCCACATATTATGAACAAAAAGTTACAATTACTAAAATTATCCTACTATTAGTTTCCCTATATCAGGAAAGTGTCTGTGAACAAGTGTGTTTAAACTTTGTATAAAAAAAAATAAAAAATTTGATAACATGCTGGAAGAGGGGTTATCTTACAGAACATTTACTAAAAGAAGTTTCTAATAAACAAAGATTTCTTGAACAAATGGTAATACAATTAAGGACTGGTTTTAAAATGTTTTGATCTAATTGAAAAGGAACCAGTTAACATTATAAGCATAACTATTAACAAATGAATAAGCCAAGTTTAAAGACTGACTAACATAATTTTTGTTGTAAGCCCAGATATTTTATTATTACATGTGCATAGGAATTGAGACTTTGGGCATTATAGTGTATTAATTCTAGATCTGTTACTAGCAGCAAGTGCTTAGCCTTATGCCTATCCCACGCATGCTTAAATACTTCTACTGAGTTAACCTCTACCACTACAGTTGGAAGGCTATTCCATGCATCCACTACCCTCCCAGTAATGTAATGCTTCCTGATATTATTTTTAAACCTTGGTCCCTCTATTTTTGAGACTATGTCCTCTTGTTATGGTAGTTTTCCTTCTTTTAAATATAGTCTCCACTTTTACTGTGTTGTTTCCCTTTATGTATTTAAAATGCTTTTATCATATTTCCCCTGTCTCATCTTTTCACCACAGCTATACCTGTTAAGATCCTTTAACCTTTCCTGGTGAATTTTACCCTGCAATCCATGAACCAGTTTAGTAGCCCTTCTTTGAACTCTCTCTAAGGTATCCATATCCTTCTGAAGATATGGTCTCCAGTACTGTATCCAGTACTCTAAGTGAGGTCTCACCAGTGTTCTGTACAATGGCATGAGCATTTCCCTCTTCCTACTGCTAATACCTCTCCCTATGCAACCAAGCATTCTGCTAGCATTTTCTGCTGCTCTATTACATTGTACATTGCCATTAACAGCCAGGAACTGGAGGTATAGCTGTTTAACAATGCTTAACAAAATCTCCATTATCTTTTTCATTTATTTTGCAGAAGACAATGTTATTTGTCTATTTTGTATGTTTTAAATATACATTATCAGTGAAGAGTAGAATAAATTTTATCCCATTTGCGAGACATAAAATTGTGATAATGTATATTTGTGATATAAGTAGGAATTACATTTTGGGATGTTAGATATAAATTAATAAAATAAAGAACGAGAGTCAGGGATAGCGTCTGTCTCCACGGGCACAAGTCTGGTGTGGGAGATGTGGCGGGCTAGCCGCTGCGGGACACCCACGGAGTGAAACGTTCGAGGCTTGTGGAGACAAGATGAGCATGTTAGCCTTTTATTATTTTTCTCTAGGGAAAGCATAGGGCCAGTTAATAGTTGTTGTACATGGGCTATTTGCAGCCTCCATTGCATTTCTACCTAGTCTTGATTTCTGATGTACCCTCCATTGCTACATCACCTGTCTGCTCCCTTACCTGCCCACCCCTGCTTACTCCTCCCACCGATCCCTCCCCTTCATCTACAGTCCCCCACTTCCTCCTACTACTCCTCCCTCTACTCCACCTTTTCCTCCTCCTACTCCTTCTTCCTGCTCTTACTCCTCCCAATACTCCACTTTCTCCTCCTACTCCTCCCTCTACTCCACCTTCTCCTCTCTCCTCCTACTTCTCCTCTACTCCTCCTCCTACTCCTCCCTCTACTCCGCCTTCTCCTCTTTCCTCCTACTTCTCCTCTACTCCTCCTCCTCCTTCCTCCTGCTCTTACTCCTCCCTCCTCTTCCTACTCCTCCCTCTATTTCTCCTTCTCCTCCTCCTACTCCTCCCTCTACTCCACCTTCTCCTCTTTCCTCCTACTTCTCCTCTACTCCTCCTCCTCCCTCCTCCTGCTCCTGCTCTTACTCCTCCCTCCTCTTCCTACTCCTCCCTCTATTTCTCCTTCTCCTCCTCCTACTCCTCCCTCTATTTCTCCTTCTCCTCCTCCTACTCCTCCCTCTACTCCACTTTCTCCTTCTACTCCACCTTCTCCTCTATTCCTCCTTCTCCTCCTCCTACTCCACCTTCTCCTCCTACTCCACCTTCTTCCCCTCTCACTCTATCCACTACTCATTCTTCCATCTCCCCACCACCATATCTATATCCTTTATATGCTTCCTCCCTTCTTATTCCTTACCAATTTCCTCCGCTCATAGACAACTCTGCCTCTACCTGACAACATTATATTTTGAAGAAAAGTTGCTCTGGCCACTCTTCCGCCACTTCCCAGGGGGGAATACCACACTAACGAAAAATTATTCAGACATGAAAGAACTGTTTTGGGCACTCTCAAGGAAATAGTGCGGTCCTGACCCAGATTCCCATGGAAGTAAGACACCTGTAAGGGAGGTGGCTGTCCCTCATGTTTTTTCTACACTAAGTCCCCAGAAATCTCATGAAAGGAACCTGACTCATTAGAACAAAACATGAACAATCAATTCACAACTCTCTACAGAGGGGGGTCAGCAAGAGAACTGTAAATAGAAAGACAAATACCCCCCAATCTCACACAGAAATAGGTGAGGAAACCTCTTCTACTGCTCCTCATGGTTGCTTTGAACAGATGAAAGAAGAAACAAGACACCTTTCAACAGAGCATGCAGTAGCTTTACCAGATCCTGACTCCACTCTGTTTGCGGATAAAGAGGAAAGGTACCATACTGGATTTGCTGTTGCTACAGAAGATCAGGTACGTCAAGCATCTTCACTTTCCTCACTCACATCTGCTCAAGACGCTGAATTGACAGCCTTCTCAGTGGCATACAAAATGCCTGAAGGAAGACATGCCAATACCTACACTGACTCAAGATATGCCCTGGGTGCAGCACATTATTTTGGATCAATCTGGAAGATAAGAAGCACCACTCAGCTGACTAAAAGCTGCCAACCAAGCCACAAGTGCACCAAGGGAAGTGGACAGAATGGTGTCCGCTAAAGAAACTTCTATACTCACCATGTAGATCCTACCTACAGATCTCAAGCTTCTGAAAGAATGACAAGCAGCTGCTGACCCTGAAGAAATACAAAGCTGGAAAAACAGAAAGGGGCAACCCTTGAAGACGGGCTGTACTCCAACACTCTCAAGCTCTGTTTACCCAAAAACATGTACTGGGCAGTGAGCCCATGGAACTTTATACCTATCCAAGACCCTCATGAACTCTTTGATCTCTAAATACTCCTAAGCACCTAGCTAACTCTCAATATCCCTTTCAAGAATCCAGGTGACAAAGAGCTACTGGGTCAAATATGCACTAGTTATAATAGACATTTTGTCAGGATGGCCAGAAGCCTAGCCGGTCATCAATGTGACAACCAAGACCATATACCCAATAGTGCATTGTGAAAGTTGCAGAGATCACTCAGTGGATTCATTGTTCCAGATTCAAGACTCTCTCTCTCTCTCTCTGCAACATGAGAAGTGACATTTGTTGATTTTGACACACTTTTGACTCTAAAGAAAAAATGACTTGTTAAATAAAAAGATACCAACAAGTAGGTGTTTGATGGCCATAATAATGCCTGACCACCTGCCATCGATGGAAAGCTGAGGACCCCAAAAGGAGACCTCGTGAAGCTAAAGAGATCCAAACGCCAAGCTCCCTCAGGATTATTTGCCCATCCTGAGTTTGTGGTGATATTAATATTGACTAAATGATCCGAGTCCACCTACGCTGATGTAGCGTGGGACAGGTTTAATACTACAATGCATAAGCAAATGCGCCCTAGCCAAGGTTATTATGTCCATACACATAATACATGACAAGGTACTCTTGACACACCACATTCATGCTTCAGAACATAAAGAGGAGCACCCCTCTAAAGGTAAAGTTTGACACACATATATATATATATATATATATATATATATATATATATATATATATATATATATTGATGCCATAGGTGTGCCAAGGGGGGTACCAGATGATTTTGCAGTAAAAGGAAAGTTTGAGTCCATTTTCCCAACCGTCACTGCTAATAATAATAATAATATTTTGATTTGCATTTATTATATCTATTGCAACCAACAACGTTTACCTGTCACCATGACTTGTTGTGCCTATATTCCAGATAACACAGGTCCATATGGTAATGTAAGCTTGTCTATTCATGATGTCCCTCTGAAGAACTAAGAAGACTTTAAGAATCGTTACTTCATAGGGTTTTGTGCCTTTGGGCTAACCTGTCTTCTGGAACTAACCAATAAAGTTTATCTTTTAGAATATTAACATTTCATAGGGGGGACTGATGTAGAATTATTAAAAATCTTTATTGAACTTGTACTGAATTATTGTACTAACTCCATTTTAACCTCACACTGTAACAAACCCTCCATTTTGTCCTCATTACCTGACAGATTCTCCATCTTAAACTACATTACATGACAGAATTTCCCAGCAACATTCAATACAATGAACAGAGACTGTATTTTCTATAAAGACATAGCTGACTCCGGAATTATTGAATCTCCTGTAACATGCAACAAAGTATAACCAAGGCCAGAGCCAAGGCCATGAGAACACTGTACTAATGAAATGTTCTATTCATAAAAGAACTTTGCACCTGACCACAAGATTGACATCACTGACTGTGTAAAATGACGCTCAAGCCTACAGAATAGTCTAAACCCATATTTTAGACTTGTCTATATCTTCAGGAACTGCATTCCTGATCCTCCTCTCTCTTCTTGTCTACTCCTTGCCACAAATTATAATTTTTCTCTTCTTGTTTGTGCTCAAAAGCAAACTTCTTGGTCCTGATCCGTGGATTGCTGACACAAAATAGTGAAACAAAATGGAAGTGCATTCAGGAAAAAGTTCATAAAAGCGGGAGTTCATAAAGCAGGAGTTCATAACGTGAGAAATGCCTGTACATTACAAGCAAATTCATGGCAAAGCGATTATATAGATAGTTTTATTTATTTATTTATCTATTTGATTCAAATAGTTGATTGCGGGTTTTGAGGCAAAGCAGGTAGCGAATTGTAGGGCAAGGTGGGCAAGGTTTGAACCTGCATCCAGTTATAAGACTGTCGCTGAGAGCATCTCTCTCTCTGAGGGATTGAGGCAAAGCAGGTAGAGAAGCATAGGGCAAGGTGGGCAAGGTTTGAACCTGCATCCAGTTATAAGACTGTCGCTGAGAGCATCTCTCTCTAATGCGATTGTCTATAACAATGCAATAGTCGACTAAATTATCTAATAAAACGGGTACCTCTCTGGATGCTATCTCATCGAGTATTTAATTGACTAATCCTACCTGAAATGCTGTTACCAGAGAATCGTTATTCCATGCCACTTCCGCCATTAGAGTATGGAATTCTATCGAATAGTCTATCAGTGTTCTGGAACCTTGTTTGATGCTTAACAAGGCTTTCCCAGTGGAAGCTATCCTGCCAGACATGTCAAACGTTCTCCGAAAGGACGACAGGAAATCAGCATAGGTGATGTTGGGTCCAGATTCCCATATAGTATTTGCCCATGCTAAAGCCCTGCCAAAGAGATGATTAATGGCAAAGGCTATTTTTGTCCTGTCAGTAGGAAAGGAGCGTGGGTTCATAACCATGTGTATATCAACCTGGTTCAGAAACCCACGACAAAGGGCAGGATCACCATTATACCTTTGGGGTGGTGTCATGTGTACTGAGTGAGAGGAACCTTATTTGTTGTATGAGCTAAATCACAATGTGTGATTTGCTTGCCTTTTAAATAGTAAGATAGGTAGATATGAAATAAATTGATAAAAGAAATACTATATACTGCACTATATATAAGCCTAAATAGAACTATTTTTTTTTTTTATTTAAACTAATTTGGACTCACAAACAGTCCTGGAAGATTTTGGTAATTTTAAAAATTAATTGGCAACTGAATCCAATGGTCAGAGCTAATATATAAATTACATTGTGCAGCCTAAACTACATATTAACTAGTGATGCATATCACAGTCAGGAAAATGAAAGAACCCTCATAGCTTGATGTAGGAGTATGTGAAGATTAATTGGCAGATTATTCTAGAATTTACGTAATTATCAGGTCTGTTTGATTACCTTATTTACCTGTTTGTTTACCATTAGAGAAACTGTATATCAGTCTATGTAAAATTATTTTATGGCCAATAAATTGGTTTTGGCACTTTTGAACTGTTTTCTTAGCAAAACCATTGGGATTCTGGGGACAATTTCAGAGGGACAATTGGAATGAGAGAAAACTATCATTAAGCAGTTAGTATAATCTAAAATAAATTAAAATATAGACAGCATCTCATACTAGTTTATCCTCATCTCAACTGAATACAATAAAATACAACAACAACAAAAAGTTTAGTCCCAGCAATCGTGGTTGAGTTATTTTCTTTTATAATTCTCCCTGAGAAGAAAAAAAAAACATTTAATAGATCAGATATTTTGGACAGTTTAATGACGGACACTGAGGGCATACATTTATTGAGAACTTGCAGCCATGGCCCAACTCGTGAAAATGAATGACCCTCTGCCACTCTGTTCTAAGTTTATTTAACTTTACAATACTGTGTCATGTCATTTTATAGCTTATAGAAGCCAATATCCTTTTACAGATTGTATAAAATCTAAAGGACATACACTCCAGAAAATAACATAAAACACAATTATGTATGCAGTGTTATATTTTGTTAGTATATACATACCTATAGAGATGTTTGTTGGATTTAGTTGTATTGAATATCAAAATAAGTCAGCTAATATTAATACAAATAAAAAAAAAATGTAATAGTCCGCAAGAGAACTCTCTGTATCTACCTCTTTATATATAAATATATACCTAAAACATAAGAAGAGATTGATGAGGCTACACAAAAGCTCGACCAGCCATGATAAATTTGTCACAATGCAATATAACTGTTTAATGCATGGCTAATATAAAATCAAAATATCACAAAGTACTGTGTGTGTTTCGATCAGTTATTTTGGGGGGGCATAGAGATGCAGACTTATTGTATAATATAGCTCTATAATTTTCAGAATGCTGCAGACCTCTAGTAGTAAATATATATTGTATTGATTTTTGGTGTTATACCTTCTTAAACTGTATGACAGTTCTGCAGTGAATTTGTCCTGTGAAAGGGCTTTGTTATATGTTTGACTAGCAGGGTGGTTGAGAGGTAAAGATAAAGATTATGTAGCAATATGTGTTAAATGGGATTAGAAATGTATATCTACTTTATATCTTCTTCTCAGTGCCAAGAAGAAGCTCTTTTAGCATAGACACAACGTGTCCAGACCTTACTCAAGCTTATTCATGACATGTTGTTAAAGATATTTTATGGTCCACCTTTGAAATTTAAGTTTTAGATAATTATTTTAAGGAGACCATCAACTATTCTTTGGTATCTACTTTTTTATTCTCATTTCAGAACTGTGCTATAAATGATGTACTTAGCCAACATCCTAAATAATAACCTCACTCAACTATAGTTATATTGGAAACATGTTTAGATTGATTATTATTTTGAGAAATAATATTACAGAAAGCTTGGATATGTGTGTTATTTGCTAAGTTTAAATGTTCTAAAAAATGCATTATTTCTATAGAAATATTAAGCTAACTACTTTACTTTATTTTATTTTAAAAACTCCACTACAAGCGTGGCTTAGCATCTGAGTAAGGAGCAGACTGAGAGAGCTCCTCACTAGAAAGCCACAATTAAGTGTATATTTCATGAATTGGTGTTATTTACTGCAATATAAGTGTTACTATCACCAGGGAACACTTTCATTCTTGAAATCCCAGACTGTTTTTCAGCTGAGGCCTACTAGCCTGTCAAGGCTTGAAATGCGGCTGATTTCCCGCTACTGAAAATCCTTGCATTATCAGAAATCCTCCTCCCCCGCCCCCATTTGGACTTCACCCACAATAGCTGCTATAACTGCTTCCCAGCGACCATCATCGCAACAGTCCACGTGGATGAAAGCCTTTACTCAGGTTTTTTTCTCCAATCAAACAAGCAAAAGAAATATTAAAAAAGAAGAAAACAAAGTACAGAGTACTAAGTAGAGAACTAACAACATACACCAATTGTGCAAAATTGTATTCAACATGTGTGCAATCGATTAAGTAGATCTGCATATTTATATCATACATATTGATAATATTCCAATATTGCATATGTGACATGAATCTTTTTGTGTGTATGTGTCAGTGTGTATCTGTATGAGCGTTAGTTTGTGTATCTGTATGTGTGTGTATCTGTATGTGTGTCAGTGTTTACATCTGTGTGTCTGTGTATCTGCTTGTGTGGCAGTGTTTGTATCTCTGTGTCTGAACAATTGTGTGTGTGTGTGTGTGTGTGTATCTGTATATGCCAGTATGTGTATCTGTATCTGCATGTATTTCAGTGTGTCTGTGCAACGGCATGTGTGTCATTGTATCTGTCTCTCTGTGTATCTGCATGTTTGGCAGTGTGTGTATCTGCATGTGTGTCCGTATGTTTATCAGTGTGTCTGTGCAACTGTACGTGTGTTGGTTTTTGCATCTGTGTGTCTGTTTATCTGCCTGTGTGGCAGTGTTTGTATCTGTGTGTCTGTACATCTGTATGTGTCAGTATGTGTATCAGTGTGTCTGTATCTGTATGTGAGTCAGTGTTTTTATCTGTATGTGTCAGTGTGTGTATATGTATGTGTCAGAATGTGTATCTGTGTGCCTGTATCTGTTTCTGTGTCAGTGTTTGTATCTGTATCTGCATGTGTATAAGTGTATCTATGCAACTGCACATGTGTCATTGTGTCTGTACATCTGTGTGTATCCCTGATAGTATATGTACATCTGTATGTGTGGCAGTGTGTGTATCTGTTTAAAAGATTGAGGTGCACATTAGGTTCAATGGCTCATTAGTAAATATGGTATATACAAGGGACCATTTTTTCAATACTGCAATCTTCTTAAAAGCTTTTTTGTAAATATTACATTTGCTTATTTTTTAGAGCATATATGTTAGAGATTGTCACTGGTGTGCATCATTTAAGGATCATTTGACGATTAGAAACCTCCCCTCAGCACCAATTAACCTTTTTCTGCAGGCAAACACCCAGTCTGAGAGGAACAATATCATAAACTCTATTTGTGTTAGTGTCACGTTTAAACATTTGTTATGAAGGAACACAACTGCAGATTTCGTATAGTTGAATATTTATTAAAGAAAGTAAAAGGTAAAAACTTTAATTCCAAATTACAGGCACTGTAGCTTAAGTAGTAAATGATAACTGAAGTCCACAGTTACAGGCACTGTAGCTTTAAGGAGTAAACGATAGAAAATTGCAGACACTGAATCAATAAAGAGTCTCTTAATAGAGTTAACGGTTTAGGTGAGAAGTAATTACAATAGCTGTTCCATACTTTAACTTAAGCAAGCCAGATGCAGATAACTGATATGAAGTATGAGTTGAAGTTAGCTGTAACAGGATTGTTTTTACCGAAGGACTTTTGGAGACAGGTAATAACAGCTTTTAGATGCAACTCTTATCACATTGGTTTTACTTAGCTTCCTGCACATAGAACACTGGTTCCCGAGATATCCTCAGAGGCGTATGAAGAGTGTTTAATCTTTAGTCTTGGATGAGGAGAGGTGAAAGGAACTTTGCAGAGTCTTTCAGTCCGGTTTGGTAGCAGAGGCTTTCACAACGAAGTTGTAGCCTGGTTGTGAGTAAGGAACGTAGTTCAATAATCCAGCCCTGATCAGCTGGTGCAGTCAGATTAAATAGGCAGACCGTGTCATAAAGGGGTGTGGCTAGGCTCCGTGGAACCAGGAAGTAAGAGGATACCATAGTTAAGGCATGACAGTTAGGTGCTAAGGCATGAAATTCCAATGGATATTTTTTAGCGTTAAATGTCGGTGGGGTTATGTCTGTGGGTTATGTCTCCTGGAGACAAGCAACCACCACCTCCACTTTAACTACCTGCTGAAGTGCTAACCTCCTTTTATGTGGAATATTCAAGCCATTTACATTAATTGAAAGTATTGTAAATTTAGCCACGCACTGTGACTTTTTCTGTCAAATATATCTTATTAGAGAGGGTTTTTTTTATATTTTATAGTAAACAATGAGCAATAGTAACAAATACAATAAGTATTAATGCTGGGAAACTGGGAGAAAAGGGGTATCCATTCATATATACCTGTACATCAAAATAAAAAATGAAATATTACTTTAAATAGTATCTATTGATAATAGTCTTATGTAAACATAATAAATAAATATACATAAATATTTATAAATTTTAATATAATCCTCTTCTGCAACTGTCATTAGTCTAATACTATCCTTACCTTTTGTGTCACTTTACCCCACTCCCTCTAGCATGTAAGCTTAATGAGCAGGGCCCTCAACCCCTCTGTTCCTGTGTGTCCACCCGCTGCGGAATTTGATGGCGCTATATAAATATCATAATAATAATAATAATAATTTACAAACCATACATTTTCTTTACATTTTCTTCCAATGCATTCCAGTAGTATAATAACTTATCTAATAAGGGGGATGGTTGTTCTTATTCTCTATTGTCAGGTTCAGGATTTATTTAATTGACGGTAATTTGGGAGATTACAGTATCAGGTTAGTGAACAACTGGCGGCAATTAAAATATCCTAAAATTATCCTATAATTATTTTGTAGATTTTATTTATGGAATGAGGAACCTTTTTAAACAAGCCTAATTCTGTCGTAAAATAAGTAAAAGAAAATGATTTCCAACATGAAGCACAAAATATAAAAAATAAAAAATAATAAAAAAATAATAAAAAATATATAATAAGCTGTACATGCAAGAAATATATATCAATACTAAATATGGAGAAGGACATAAAAAGTATCTAATATACAAATATAGTTCTCAAATACTCAGTGCTAGAGTTCGGTTGAGATCACTAGCATACACAATTTTTTTTATTTTTTATATTTTGTGCTTCATGTTGGAAATCATTTTCCTTCTATTTTTCTTTCTTTGTCTTTTTCTAGGATTAGCGTTAGATTGTTACACTTATATCTTTGTAGTCCTAGGTGGCCTCTTTTGTACCTATGAGGAGGAGCATACTTTTTTGTACTTTTTATTTTATTTTTTTTTCTGTATTTATTATCTTTTTGTATTTATTTATTTTTTCTTTTCTTTTTCTTTTTCTATTTTTTTTATTTATTAGTTTATTTTTGCATAATTCTATTTTTTTATTTTTTTTATTTATTATTTTTCATTGTTTATTTATTATTTTATTATTTTTAATTTATTTTTTATTTTATTTATTTTTTATAATATTTTTTATAATTTTTTAATTATTTTTTTTATTATTTTTTATTTATTTTGTATTTCTTATTTTTTTTTATTATTTCTTTTTTATTATTTTTACTATCACTTTTATTATTTATTTATTTCTCTTTTTATTCTCTTTTCCTGTTTTTTGTTTAGTATTTAGGTTGAATTTGCTATGTTTAATTTGTTTCTTTATTTAGATATTGGTTTGACTAATTATTATAATTTTTAGTTTATTATATCCTTGTTCATTCTGTGTATTATGGATTGTGTCCTTAACCTATGGTCTGTGGTAAACTCGTGTGTTTGATCACACGGACGCTTTGGGGAGATACATTCTTTAGTATTTTGGCGCTCTGTGCCTTGAGGCACATTGCGCAGGCTCCATTGTGTTGGTTATACGATCGAGCACAGAACCACGCTAATTTGGTCCTTGTGACAATCTGTCCTTAGGAGGTTGCTTCGTTTGCGTTCCAGTGACGTCATATGCGGTTCACGCACCCGGAAGTGAGCCCTGTTCGGACAGCAATGGGGATATCTACTATATATTAATTTTTTGTTCTATTTATTTATTTTGTTATCCTCTCTCCTCTGTTTGGGCACTTATAGGTAAGCTTTTCATTTAAACACTTGACTATAAATGATGATCGTGTTGCTGCAATGGGATGTCTATGTATACATATTCCACATTATGCCTAGCAATTGCACAATTGTATAGTAATTTATGATTTTGTATTTAGTGATTGATGTATTACTGTTTGTTAGATTTGATATAATGAATATATTATGAGATTTGATACTTGTTTGTTTTGCAATATAATTATTTATTTTCTGTATTAACTAACAATTAATCCTGTTAATGAGTTAATTGGATTATGGATTGATTTCCTGTTTGTCACTTTTTGCTATATAAGCACATTTTTCACCATGTGGTGTCAGCTTGAAAAAGACCTTTACGGTCGAAACATTGCGTTGCATTTTGTCACAATAAAACTGCCTGCGGCTTGAATTCGGAGTGCCTGTGATTCTTTCTTCTTTTAATAGCTCCCTTCAGACATTTTTAGACAAACACTGCCTTTTCAGAGAAAAGGCAGTGTTTATATTGCCCCTGGGGACACCTCCAAGTCGCCACTACTCAGATGGCCACTGGAGATGCTTCCTAGGGCAGTGCTGCACAGTAGGGGATAATGAATTTTCCTCATAGAGATGCATTGACTCTATGAAGAAGTGTTGACTGGCAAAAACTGTGTTTGGCCCCGCCCCGTCCCACCTCCTTGCTGATTTTAGCCAATCCAATGCTTTTCCTAATGGCAATTCAGATGATGTCATCAAGGAGGTGGATCGGGGGCGGGGCCAGCACGGCAAACACGTGCGGTGCTGTAAATAAGGTGAATTTTAATTCCTTTTAAGGGGGCTGAGTGGGGGGGGGGGGGGGGGGGGGGGGGTAAGCCACCTAAATGGTGGGTTTAACACTAAAGGGTCAGGAATACATGTTTGTGTTCCTGACCCTATAATGTTCCTTTAACCCCACTTCTGCCCTCCATCGCTGATATAGGAATATCTAAAATGAGCAAAAAAGAACAAAAAAGAAACAAATGTGCCCATTCTGGCTTGTCGCTTCCCCTCTAAAAGGGGGTGCGCCGTCCATCAAAAACTAGCTGTATATCAAAACTCCCATCAGAGAGACCGGGCGCCGACTGGGCACATTTGGGCACATTTGTTTCTTTTTTGTTTCTCTTTTGTTCTTTTTCGCTCATTTTAGATATTCCCTTATCAGCGATGGAGGGCGGAAGTGGCAGGCAGAACTATCCACACTATCACTTCCGCCAACAATTAACACCATTGGATGCCCAATCATGTTACCACCAATGAATAGTTTGCAAGTAAGCAATGCTAAAGATTGACAACACTATCAGCAAATCAAGACCTTTCCACAACAGATGTTTTTCACAGCACATAATATAGGGAAGAGGTCTGTCTATGTCATTGGCTAATTGGATACCATGTGACCCCAAGAGCAGGACCCACATGGACTCTCAAACATTTAAAAAGAAGAAGGATTCCTGAGGCTATCATACAGCTAATGAGGAAGCTCACAGAGTGAAACGTGTTGAGCTGATTTTTTTCGGACTTTTAATTTGACTTTTTTATTTTCTAGAACGTATTTATACTGTTTTATTGTAATGTTAATAAATTTAATCCTATTACTTTACACTCTAGTCCAAAGTCCTTCCTAGCCATCAGGGACTTCATTTGGGAGAGTGTTATCCCAAAAATAAGCACACTGTCCATCAACCTCAATGCCGGGATTCCAGGGCTCTGGTGATAGTGAGCATAACCATTACCATCTGCAATACTATTACAGTTTGTGCCATTCTACACAGCTGGTCTTGTTTTTCTTTCTCGTTGTATATCCCTGGAGGAGTGCCGCCTGGGACCAAGGGGTGTGTTTGCTGCCCAAAGAGCATAAAGGATCTACTTACGGAGCCAATTTTACATAGGCTCCCGTCCATGTGAGTGGTTTCAGTCATTCATTACCATCACTTGTTTATATTTGGGAACCGTCTGCACTATATATTTTTTTTTCTGTTTCCTTTTATATGTACATCCAAGCATCAATATTTAGGACTGTCATTGTACCAAAGGGGTGAGTGTATCCCTACATTGTTCATAGCGCTCCACTTGTTGGGTATAATATCTATACCTCGCCTTCTGTATATTTATATTTTATTGTAGATAAAGGGTATTCCACTTTTGGTGGTGAGCTGCTTATATCCTTCTGGCACTGTGAAGTAACACCCTCTATCTCCTTATAGAGATAGTTATTACAGTGTGTACCATTTTTAAAATTTGTTATTTATTAAATTGAATTCTGGGATAATATGGTCCAGTAGATCAAATTGTTCTTTCAATTTAACAAATTACATAATGGAATTTCCTTAAAAAATATATTTAAATTGAATATAGAATATCAAAAATGTAATATTAATGGAGAAATATGATGACTTAAAGGATCCCTATAGTGTCAGAAAAACAAAGCGGTTTTCCTGACACTATAGAGCCCTGAGGGTGCCCCCACCCTCAAGGTCCCCCTTCCTTGGCACTGAAGGGGTTAAAACCTTTATCCGGCGCCGGGCTCCCTCGGTGCTGGTAACCTCTCGTCCCCGTCCGACGTCACTGGAGCCGAATGAGCATGCGCGGAAAGTGCCGCGCGCGCATTCAAAGTGTCCATAGAAAAGCATTTCTTAATGCTTTCCTATGGACGCTCTGCACGATGGAGGCGAAATTCGCCTCCAGCGTCGCAGATGCGCCTCTAGTGGCTCTCCGGAAGACAGCCACTAGAGGCTGGATTAAACCCAAATGTAAACATAGCAGTTTCTCTGAAACTGCTATGTTTACATGTGAAGGGTTAAAACCTGAGGGACTTGGCACCCAGACCACTTCATTGAGCTGAAGTGGTCTGGGTGACTATAGTGTCCCTTTAAAATAGATAGTGGCATGACTCTTGTTAAAATAGATAATTGACTAACAGTTTTAAAAATAGTGTCCCAAACTTTTATGGTAACTTTGGTAGTAGGAAACATATAATTTTTGGGGCGTTTATTTGGAGGTAACCATAAAATATCTTTAATTGAAATGGGATTTATTTTATCTGACTTTATCTCCAGCCTTCTTGGTTTATTGACGTCTATATTAAATTTAATAGCGGAGGAAGCATTTGTTGCTGTATAATATTTACAAAGGTCTGGAACTTCTAATCCACCATTTATATTTACATGTTGTAAAGTAGTAAGTTTTTTCCTGCTTGGTTTATTTTTCCATATACATTTTATTAAAGTTGAATGAATTTTCTTTAAGTTTGAAAAAAATATAATATTTTTGGAAGAATATTCATCTTCCTGTGGCTTTCTCAATCGGTATCTGCTAACGTCTTCCTCAACTGTTTCAATCCTTCACGTCTGATCTGATTGGTTTGCTTGCTCGTGATTTAGCCAATCCCAAGCGTCCATTCACGAGTTGTGTCCTTTCCATCTGTAGCTCATCAACATCCTGATGTGCAGATAACGCAGCTCACATTCCTACCATGTCAGTTCCTCCAAGTCCAGGACGGCCATCTTACTTATTGGCGGCATTGTGGGTAAGTCTTGTATGTATCCCAAAACCAGAAGTGAAGTCTCGCAAACATGGCAACCGGATCTTTAAAGGGATCTGTAGGACTTACTTAAAATGTGCCCAAAATGGGAAAACATATGAAACAAATATTAGTTTTCTTAAATCACTATAGAGAATACACTAAGAACACATTCCTTTTACTGCTATTTAACATGATTAGGTTGGACAAATATACATATGTAGAAATGCATACAGAGACATTTTAAAATACATAAAAATAGTTAAGTGAAGGTCAAACACTGGATATTTATAAAAAAAAAGCCGTGAAAGACTTATAGTATACAAATTCTTAATAGACACTACCTTAACTGTATATACAAGTGTCCATAGGTAGTATTCAATACCTTAAAAATATAAAATACAACCAAACATAGTGTATACTGTGATATGAATAAATTATAAAGATATAGAGTGAAAAATTCCCACTCACACTTTTAAGAGCTAAATATGTATAGCTCAATTGAATAGCTTCTGGGGTCTGTAGAGGCAACTATATCCCTTCTTTGATGGATGTTCTTTCCTTTTCTTGCTTTCTAAAATGGGGAAAAGCGTATATGGTGCAGTACCATTGATTCTAAATATGTGCAAAGAGAAAAAATGGGTACTTACAAACTCAGAGCCATCCACATCGAAGCCATCCACATTAAGGACCACAAACCTTCTTTAAAAGAGTAGCAGGAACAATGCCAGTAGTGGTAAAAAATATAAATATACTTTATTTTACATAAAAATATATACCAATATAAAAACACAAACTAGGCATTAAAAGTCCAATTCATTAAAGACTGGTTTTCTCCAAGTTCCCAGGACGCGTTTCACTATATCAGCTTCTTCAACTGGATGTGTAAAATGGAAAAAAGTCTTTATATCTTCCATGGGACCAGTTCCTGCTTTTATACCTCTTCATAAGTCCAATAATGCGTATCTGGCTCGTAACTTCGCGGGCGTTCACCATGGAAACGGTGAAACCCAGCGTTTCAAGCCTCGTTTTTGATGTTTTCCTGGTTTCTCCGTCACTTCTGGTCACGTGGAAATGAGCCGATACGTCATGCGTTCCATCTTGCGGTTCACTCGGACCGTATCACGGATGAACAGGATGCCACAGATAATAATGGAAAATAAATATGAATTATATTTATAGCGTAAATACAACATTCTGATGTTACCTGTTTTATCAGAAAAGCCAAAAAGATATGTATGTTTAAAACCTTTTGTGAAAGTGAATGCATAAATCCATATCTTCTAAAATTGTATCAAACCATTAAAGGAAACAAAAATACAATGTAAATGTATATAATCTGTATCAGAGAAGACATAGGTACAATATAAATAAAATATATCTCATCTATATCAGAAAAGACAAAGGTGATTTAAATAGATTAAGAGATAATTCCACATTTTCTAAAATTCTTGAACCATAGATACAATATAAATTATAAACCAAATATATAAACAATAAGATCTTAATAACCATATAAATTAGAAATAAGACATATATTTCATTTTAAAAAGTGACACATCTCAAAGTCCGTGTTAAGACCATAAGGGATGAGGGCATTCAATTTAAAAATCCATTCCATTTCATTCTTACTCATTTTAGTGTTAAAATTTCCTCCTCTCCAATCTCTTTCTAATTTTTTCATACCTAGAAATTTAGTGCCTTTCATTTCACAATTGTGATGGACCTTAAAATGGGCAGAGACACTATGATTTTCGAAACCTTTAACTATGTTTCTACCATGTTCTTCTATCCGGATGTGTAATGCCCTTGTGGTTTTCCCAATATATTGTAGACCACAGAGGCATATAATAAAATAAATAAGATTATTCGAATGACATGTCAAAAGTTCCTTAATTTGATTTTTTGTTCCATCTTTACTATAAAAGTGTTTTATATGTCTTTTTTTATTTATAGTTCTCTTACATGCCAAACAGCATCCACATCTGAAAAAAACGTTTTCTGTGTTTAAAAACGTATTATTTGTTTTCCTTTCTTTTATGAAACTTGATGTGAGGGCAGTGCGCAGATTGTTAACTCCTCTATGTATAAAACAGGGTTTTTCTGGAAGGAAAGTCTTGGCTATAGGGTCTTGTAAAAGGATGGGCCAAAATTTGGCCAAGATTTTCTGTGCTAAAATTGCATATAAATGGAATAACTTTAAACTCATCGTCTTTTTTCTCTTTATATTTTAAAAGATCTCTTTCCATTCTTTTTACTTCTTTTCTAGCATTTTCAAATTTGCATTCTTCATAACCTTTCTCAAAAAAATCCTGTTTAATTTTGTCTGATTGTGTTTCAAAGGTCATGAGGTCAGTGCAATTACGACGAATATGTAAAAATTGACCTCTGGGGGCATTTTCAAGCCATGGAGCAAAATGATAGCTTTCTCTTCCTATATAGCTGTTTGCTTCCACTGTCTTGAAATTATTTCTAGTTTTGATATTATCTTCTATAAATATCTGCAAATCCAGAAATATAATTTCTGACTTACTCCAATTATTTGTCAGTTTTATCCCCCAAATGAAAAAAATATATCATCAATGTATCGGCCATAGGTGGACAAGTTCTGCCTCCAGCTATGTTGGCCACATATAAATGATTCTTCCAAATGGGCCATAAACAGATTGGCATAGCTGGGGGCAAACTTGGTCCCCATGGCCGTTCCATTAATCTGGAGGTAAAACTCTAAATCTATCTCCTCTAAAATATATTCTATTTTAATATCTGTTAGGTCCGAAAAATTGTTTAAAAAGAATTTAACTGCATTACACCCATAGTGGTGAGGAATATTGCTATAGAGAGCTGTGACATCACTGGTGACTAAAAAACAATTGGAATTCCAGGTACATTCTTTTAAAACATTTAAAATAGTGATGGTATCTTTAATGTATGAGGTAGTGTTTTTTACAAGAGGTTGCAAATGTATATCTACGTAGTGGGATAGTCTACTCGATACTGAGTCTATCCCAGCTACTATAGGTCATCCCGGGGGGTTGTTAACATCTTTATGAACCTTCGGTAAAAAATAAACCACAGGTAAAAAAATTTAAAAACTTTGATTCATATCGCTACTGGGATTGTAATTACATTTTTTAAATGTTGGATGAACAGACATATAAAAAACATAATTAAAATCCCAGTAGCGATATGAATCAAAGTTTTTGAAATTTTTTAAACAAAGGGAAAGAACTTAAAATACTTAACGAAAAATAATTTGATTTTTTAAATATTAAATATCCAAAACTTGCACTGTGGATGGATTTCAAGCCCACCAATCAGAGTGCTCTTTGTCATTTTACACAGCGTGGGAAAATTCCAAAGAACTCTCCCACACTGTGTAAAATGACACAGAGCACTGTGATTGGATGGATTTCAAGCCATCCAATCACAGTGCTCTGTGTCATTTTACACAGTGTGGGAAAGTTCTTTGGAATTTTCCCACGCTGTGTAAAATGACAAAGAGCACTGTGATTGGATGGATTTCAAGCCATGTTTAACATTGTTATATAGGGGAATATTCACTAAATGGCAAACATTGTTATATTCCCCTATATAACAATGTTTGACATTTAGTGAATATTCCCCTATATAACAATGTTTTGCATTTAGTGAATATTCCCCTGTATAACAATGTTTGGCATTTAGTGAATATTCCCCTATATAACAATGTTTTGCATTTAGTGAATATTCCCCTATATAACAATGCTTTGCATTTAGTGAATATTCACCTATATAACAATGTTTTGCATTTAGTGAATATCCCCCTATATAACAATGTTATAGCCCTTCATCCTTCCGAGGTAGATAAAATGAGTACCATTAAATTGGGTGATAGTAACAACCCCTGGATGTTGGGCTAAGGTAACATCCCCAGGACGTACTTGGAAACCAGAGTAATCTGAATGTACCTTTCCTGGTTAAATACTTTGTTATTATTAAATGTGCAAAACACAGAATTATAATACATTAAAGGGACACTATAGTCACCAGAACAACTACAGCGTAATGTAGTTGTTCTGGTAACTATAATAGCTCCCTTCAGACATTTTTAGGCAAACACTGCAAAAGGCAGTGTTTACATTGCCCCTAGAGACACCTCCAAGTGGCCACTCCTTAGATGGCCATTGGAGGGGCTTCCTGGCTCAGGGCTGCACAGTAAGCAGCCCTGCCGTTCAGCGCCCCTACGCTCTGCATGGAGACGCAGAATTTTCCTCATAGAGAGGCATTGATTCAATGCCTCTCTATGAGGAGGTCCTGATTGCCCAAAATGGTGTTTGGCCCCGCCCTTTGCCGATTTTAGCCAATCCAATGCTTTCCCCATGGGCAATTTAGCAATTTTGATGATGTCACCAAGGGGGTGGGGCCAGTGCCGACAGACCTGTGGATAGCTGAAAATAAGGTGAGTTTTAACCTATTCTGAGGGGGGTAAGCAGGGGCAAGCCACCTAAATGGTGGGTTTTCACTATAGGGTCAGGAATACATGTTTGTGTTCCTGACCCTATAGTGATCCTTTAAAAATAAAATTTTGTGAAATTTATAGTAAAAAAAAAGCTGATTTGGGAAAATTGTACAACTTGACCTGATAAACAGCTTGGCTATTTGAGCCACCTTTTAATTTGGCTTTCAATTGACTATAATGCATTGCCCAACGAGGAAAACACAAAAAACAAACTGATGTCATGATTCCGGTCCTCATTACTGCCCCATGATTTTTTTTTTTACTATCTTCATTTTACATTTTAAAGTATTATATAGTGATACAATTAGTAAAAATTAATGCATTCAAAATGAAATACTGACTTAATTTATACAGAATACAATTATTGTGGTATACAAGCAGACTTCAGCAGTTAAATAAAAACAATATTACCTAAAATAGGAAATACAAAGTAAAAAGACAACTTAAAGCTTACACTTTAAATAGAGCTAGGGACTGCCCAATTATGAGCATGGTTCTATCTTGTTTTATCTGCCCATTATTTTAAGCTTCTGTATTGGTAATACAAATACATGCATACAAGTACTGATTGATTGTCCATGCATGCATTGATACCCTTGGGCCATTTCATATTAGTTAAAATTAGTTATGCTATGAGAATAAGGATGACGGCAAGGCTGTTCTGAATATTACTAAATTGATACTGATTGTTTGGGTTGCTCAAATAGAGAACAGTGGGGAAAGAGCTGAAAGATAATCTCATTATTATTGACAGAAGATGAAGAGTTCATGGAAAAAAATAACTTGGGGCATCTTTTAAAAGGTCTTCAGACATTTAACCAAACCAATAAAATATATTCTTCACACAGATCATCAACTACAAGAACGCATTACCCAAAAAGAAGCAGAAGATCCTAAGAATTATAAAGAATTTTAGTTACAGAATCCTTGGAACATCTCTGTTAGCACTGTATGCTTATTACACCATCTTTACATATGCAAAATTCTTATATATAAACAGTGCATTTTCCCTAATAAAAAAAACTGGTCCAGAGTCCTTATGACCTCAGAATGGGCCAAAGATTCTTCTTCCACAGGACACATGACTGTTAACACACGACCAAGACAATGTGAGAGTGGCTTAGGGGCAGATCTGTACATGTCGGTAAGAGGCCTAGCAAGAGCCCGGATGTGAACCCAATCAAACATCTCTGGAGATACTTGAAAATTCCCCATCCAATCTGACAGAGGTTTAAAGGATCTGCATAGGTGAATGGCAGAAACTACCCTAATCCAAGTGTGCAAAGTTTGTTGCATCATACCCAAAAATACATGACGCTGTAATCGCTGTCCATAGGGCCTCAATAGTAAGTTAAGGATCTGAATACATATGTCAATGTGGGATTTCAATTTTCTGTTTCATATATTTGCAAAGTGTAAATATTTGTAAATGTTGTTTTTAGCTTTGTCATTATGGGCTATTGATTGTAGATTGATGTGAAAAAGTTAAACAATTGTAGCATAAAGCTGCAGTATAACAAATGTGGACAAAATGAAGGGGTCTAAATATTCTCTGAAGAAGTATGAGGTATTTGTTGAACTTGCCGAAAACCTCATTGTGAGGTTGAAACGTTGCTGATGTGCACTTTGATCCAATAAAGCTGCTTTCTACTGAGCTATTGTGTGACCAGACTTATTTGAAATTTACTGAGTAAGATGGATAGTGCCAACTTCTATTTGGTGTGTGGATCCTATATCCACAGGGGATTGTTTACAGAGACTTTATTAACTATCATATTCCTCAAATCCCCCCTAGAAAAGTATATTTACATTTTTTCTATTTTGTGTTTTTCTTCTATACACAAAAAGCATTGTATTGTTGATGTGGTGTTTATTCCAAGGATTTTTATAAATAGAAAAACCTTCATCCGTGTTCACTTTTTTCCTTAAGTATATCAATCTCCCCAGAGATTATTCTATGCTATGATTTATTTTAGAAAGTTTAAGAACCAGCTATTTACCTCTACAAAAGAATACTTAAAAAAGTAGAAAATCGAAATTAATGACGTCATATTTTACACTTTTCATGTGTCCATTTTACCACCAATTTGTAATATAGGCCTTAATTTAATATTTTTGGATATTTCTTTTTCAAAATATCAAAACATATTACATATTAAAAGAAAATATGTCAATGTATTGAAAAATATTAAAATGCCAAAAAAAACAATTTTTCTCTCTCTCTCTCTCTCTCTTTTTTTTTTTTTTTTACCATTTTTTGACCATGGCTATGTATGTTATGTTTTGTTTTTATGCTTTGGTGCTGTGTTCTAGATGTGTCTATGGTTAATATCAGGGGTGATATAATTTAAGATGTTAAGTCTAGATATATTAAGTATGATTATTAAAGACTACATTTGATTACGTGAGATTTTCGTTGTTAGACAAGTCGTGAACACTGTATTATGTCTAATGTATGCAATGTATGTATTGTCGGAAAAAAAAGGAAACATTTTTTCAAATAAAGATGAAAAATATAAAAAAATATATATTTTTCATAATATTAAATAATTTTAAATGTTTATCAAAAAAAGATGAAATCATTCGAAAATCTTACCAAAAAATTAAACTGGAGGCCATAGTTTGTAATAATTTTATTTCTGAGTGTTTTTTTTACTGAGTGCCAATACAGCAATATATGTTTTCATATGTTCAGCTATCACTTCTGATTATAACAAAACCCTGTTTGTTTCTTATGTCTTCTAAGAAATAGCACTGTCACATTTGTCTCATTCGGGGTAGATGGCCATGTAACTCATTTAAACTGCCCCCGAAAACAATAACATATTCAAAAATAATATGTATCGTTATATGTATTTATGGGCAATTTAATATTTTTTTAATTTCATTACTGTACCTTTAATGACATATGCCTAACTCACCAATGTAAACATGGTGACAAGCTTTAAAATAAATAGACCATATTTAACACGCATAGATAACACTTAATATTTTTTCAAAATTTTTATATACATTTATTACATTACAGAACATTTAATAAAAAAGCAATGTTATTGCTATGGTTAAGGGTAAGGAATGGGGGAGTTCGAATTTGGAGGACTTAAGTGTATGATGTTCTAAGGCAGGGGTAGGCCACCTTTGGTACTCCAGCAAGAACATTATGGGAGATGTAGTTCACAACTAAGGTTGCCTATCCTTTTCTAGAATTTCAGATGTCCTAATTAAATGAAGGTAGAGTTTATTCTAGAAAGAAGTTTGGAGTATGTAAGATAAAGAGGATTTAGGATTAGACGGGCTTAAATTTTTGTGGATTTACAGTTAAGGTTAAAAAATCTTCAATAAAAGGAATGTAAATTGTGCATTTAGGGTTAGTAGTAGGAATGGGCCTGCATCCAAGATAGTTGAATTGTAAATTTGATTGTAAAACCTGGTTGAGAGTGATTATAATTAATATTTACTGCATCACATCTGCTACATTTAACATTTACTGTCACTCACGATGATGATCTGCAGCCTCTCTGTGCCTCTGCTCAACAATTCCTGGCTTAGAAGAAGAATGTTTACTTCAGAGGGGTGATGTGTATCAGCAAAGTAGTACCACATTATTATTATGATTTTATATTGTACTTTAGAGACACTGTATCCCAAAAGTGGTATTTTTGTGAAAAAGTGACAGGTTGATAGACATGTCTCTCTGACAATGTAATTTAATTTTAACAAATACAGCTGTCACTGACAATCACACAATCCCTGCTGCCATGTTCCTATGGTAACTTATTGTGTGAAAGTTTACCCCCTTAAAAAATAAAAATATTTGGTAATTAAACACACATTATTCAAAAATTATAAAAAGAGAAGCAAAAATTATGTAGATCGATAGACAGACATTGGCTGTATTTGAATTAATTTCACTTTAAGAGTCAATAATGCACATAAACATAATATATTGTACCAATGCTTCAATGATAAAGTAAAGCGCCTTGTCCATTAATCTTCAATCAATTACATATTTTTTTTAAAAAATAAAGCTTTTAAAAAAAACATTATTTTTTGAATTTGTAGAAAGTGACCCCATGCAATCAAGTGAAACATGGACTTAAAGCAAATAAATGATGTGGCTAATTGGTTAATTAAGAGGATAATTACATTTACTTACGCAGAAACAAAGTCAAAGAATTATATAACACTTGGGGTCACATCTGGAGTCAACAATTATAATTGGCCACTTAGAACAGAAGACTAGGAGACTGGGTACCGATATCTGTAGCTGCTAACAGACAGGATACTATACACATTGCAATCTCTAAATTAACTTCATGCTACTTTTCTGTAACGGAGATATGGTATCTAATCCTCCTTAGGTTAAAAAAACAATTGGGTTTGCATAGCATACATTTAGTGGCACTATCTCAATATTTTCTTTTGACATAATGTTAATATATTAAAAGCAAAAACCTAACTATTAAACTAGAGTTGTGTTATGCAAATAATGTAAGTAATATATATATATATATATATATATATATATATATATATATATGTAAATTGTGCATTTAGGATTAGTATGAGGAAAGTGTCTGCATCCAAGATATTTGGATTGTAAGTTTAATTGTGAAACCTGGCTGAGAGAATTGAAGATTATGCTAGCTTTAGTGTACTAATAATCTTAATTTTAGTAATGACAGGAGGCAAGTATTTTGCATAATCTCTCTTTACTAGCTCCACACAGCAGCAAATAAACACATAGAAAAAAGAACCAATCCCAATAGAGTAGGATGTACATAAGGCATAGTGACCTCATCAGTCATCACTTCCTCTTTCAGAAAGTGACATCAAGCAGAAGTAAACATATAACAAGCAATAACAGTCCAACATCCGAAGGAGCAAACTTCCTCATGAATGCCACACAAAACAACGAAAATGTGTTCAGGGACAAATCAAATCCGAAGGATTAAAATTCCAGAGAGTTTCACACGAACAACCAAATGTCTTCAGAGAGGAATCATACTGAAAAGATAATGTGTGACAGGTTTAGACACATGGTCATGAACATGTAAATCTAAGTAACGTGCCATATACATCATCCTATAGAAGAAAATTGTAAATTACAATCTGATAACTGAATAACTATTATGTAAAACTCCAATGAGAATTCCAGATTAATGGAATTACAATCATCAATGTAAGCAAAAAACATTAAGAGCCAAATCTACCTTAGACCTGTGATACCAAAAAAAGAAAAAGAACAGAAAGGGTGGGTTAGCGAAGCAGGGAGGAAAAATACTCGCCTCCTGTTATTTCTACAACTAAGGTTATTAGTATACTAAAGCTAGCATAATCTCAATTTTACAACATGACAGGAGGCTTTGTATTTTGCATTTTTAACACTGAGAAAGGAATAGAAAATAAATGAAGAATCCGAAAGTGCAACGGGATACCTAGCAAGTCGGTCTACGGGAGAAACCTCCCCGTCGAACGCCCAAACATCTGGTACCTCCTGAAAAGCCACCAGTCCAAGCATAAAAGTCCATCAGTAGATGCCCCAGTCCTGTAGAAAAGAAACGGAGAACGACCTCCACATCCCATCAGCCGGAGGTGGATGTCACTGGTACATACGTTTTAGGATCCTTGTCCATCAGGAATCCCCAGACTGGGACACGGGTCATTGAGCCATCCAAACCACCACATAATGGATCAAGGTACAGGTCCAAACATCAATCAGACCAGGAACGCCCAGATGGAGAGGTAGCATCGTAACGTCCCTGGGGGCCCAAAACACTCCTAAGTGGTCCCTAGCAGCCTGTGATAGTCTGCTGATCTGCCAGGAACCCCAGAAAGAGTCCCGGCCACCAGGATCAGCCGACCCACCAGGAATAGAAGATGCGGGTTTCCTTTGGATCCGTGAGAATAGTAGGATATGAATGTAGGAGGAGGAGATCCTCAACAGTCAGTCCCATAAGGTCCGGGGAACAAGGTTGACTCCATCACAGCGGGGCAGCCAAGGCTGTGTTATTCACTGAACAATGAGATGATGAAAAAGTTTTGCAATTTTTGCAAGGGAGGGAAAAGCATACGGTGGCCGGAGTGTGATCACCATTGAGCACCCTTGTGACATGTACCAATTGAAGAAAAGTGCATTCTGGCAGTCCCTCTGATATGTCTCCCCCAAGAGATAGGCCGACCTCAGGGTTTTGCAAGGAAGGCAGGAATCGAAGATGCCTTTCCTGATGTCTGATGATGGAAGTTAGTTCCCTCCAGGCGATTAGTATACCTGACTGTCAACGCTCTGTCCATTAGTAGCAGGATGCAACCGATGGAGTACTCCTTTACCAGGCTGTGGATAGTGAAGTACTGCATGAAGAATTCTAGGTCTGCAACGTGAAGGAAGAATTCCTGAGTTGTGAACCCGTTTTCATGGGTGTGGTCTCGCAGGTTGTCCTCGAAGCCCTTTGCCCCACAAGCTGGCATCCGACTTCCGAACGAAGTCCGGTTAATCAAAGGGATCTGCCTGAGTGAACCTGACCAGGCCTCACTTCCTGTCCTGTAATGTAGCGAGTCTGGGAAGTTGGCCCGGATGGAGAAGGGCAGTACCCCACAATGTAGGGTCACAGTGTTGCAGTGAAGGACCGTGTGAAAATTTCCACATGCAAGGAGTGGAGTTGCTTACGAATCCTAAGAAGCAGATTATCCAGCACAACACACAACGATTCCAGCTGGACCATGGAGAATCTCGAGTGTTGGGGCAGTCTTGAGTTCCCTGAATTGCCCGCAGGAGATAACGCTACGTCTTCCCTATACATAATTGACCACTGCTTTTGGAAGTTTCATTAAGCCAAGGACTTGTGTTGAGGGGCCAGGTGAAGAGCCGAGGGGGATCATGTCACAGGAGACCTAGAAAACGTTGTCAAGGGGGTTGGAAAAGGATCACTATGACGTGTCTTTATATCCAGTTTTGTCAGGCCAGTCGTCCATGCGAAAGGTTCCTTATTAAGTTTGAATGCCTTCCACCTAGATACAATGTAAGCTCCTGTGGGCAGAGCAGAAAGTACAGACGATGGTACCTTAGAGGTGTTAACCTGAGGAAAAACGGTATTGAGCGCATCTGCATGTTTTGTGTTCTCTGTCCGATCATCTGGAGCACCAGAGGTGGACTCTCACTCCTCCTGGGTAATAGAGTTGGCGATAGCGGGGTGCGTGGTCAGCTGTCCTGAAGTGGTTGGCGACAAAGTCCCGCTGTCAACTGCTCCCGAAGAACACCCCTTAGGGGTGTTACCATATAACACCTTCCTCATGATGAGGGCAGTGGGACCATAAACATGTGCTATAAGTTCCCTCTGGAAAAGTGTGCCTTGTGCCTGGGATCCCAATGCGCCCAGATCCGCCAACCATCCGTCAATACGGAGGAGTGCTGCTATGCGCTTCCTATAGGAGAGGCGGACACTGAGGTTTCTGACGAAACGGACACATCTCTGAGTCCATTCACGAATATCGGGAGCCCATTCTCGATTTTACCCATGATAGAGTCCAGCAGTTAGTCTTGGGTGTCCCTGAGACCTCTCCTGGCTCCCTTGTGGAGTCACTGTCACCCAGAGTCATAAAGGACATCATCCACTGGTAAAATGTAACTGTCTGTGCCACTCCGTCTGGGAGGAAAAGGCATGGGTCGTCCAACCCCAAGTGTTTATGGACATCTTATCTAGAGGTTACAAAGCCACAGGTGCATATAGTAGCCAGGTGATCAAGAGGGGACCAGTCTCTCGAACATGAGTGAAGGATGTGTAGGTTACACATCCATTCACCAGTAAGTGTGTGAAGCACCATCATCTTAGTTACCTGGGGATCCCCCAGAAAGAAATAGGCAGGTAGTTTTATCGTGATATGAGATACCACTGTAGAAGGCACAAACCAGTAGGCAGTCTCAGGATGCAGGGCAAACAGATCAGCCTACCATAGTAGTAGGTAGTGTTCACAGAAGCCCCTGCAGGGTTGTACTCTGAACAGTGGCCAAATAAAATGGACTGGGCTCACCCAGTAAATAGAGGTTGCAACAGCATGCCTCCACTCAGCAGCACAGGGTAAAAACCCTTAAGTGCTGGCCCTAATAGAGAGTGTCCATCAGTTCTCCCACAATAAATTCACTGGCAAGGGAGATATGTCTTGAGGCAGTCAGTGTTGGAATCCTGTCCAGCAGTTAGCCAAAGCTGCAAAACAGCAGCGCATATATAGTAGGGGCTTCACAATGGTGCACAGGGTATGTGCTAGTCACAGCCCTGATATAGATCGTAAACCAGTTCTCCACAATGGCTCACAGTCAAGGGTGATATCCCATGTTAAAAATATGTCTTCCCTCAGCAGTATAGTGTGGCATACATATATGAACACTTAAGTGCTGGCCACAGTTCTGATAGAGTGTATCAATCAGTTCTCCATTCGCTGTCGAATGAGAGATTCCTTTAAGCAGGGAGTGCTGAAAATCCTGTCCAGCAGTTAACAGAGTCTGTAACAGCATGCCTCCCTGCAGCAGTGCATTGTACATCTAGTGGGGGCCTCAACCCCGGTGCATAGGGTATGAACGCTTAAGTGCTGGTCATCAGCCTGATAGAGAGCCTCCCTCTGCTCTTCCAATAATATCAGTCTGAGGTTAATATCCCTTTAAATCTCTATATAATAGATTCGAACTTGGGACCTTAGGTTCCAACACCTGTGTCAGAGACACCTGAGCTGTGAGTGCAGCTAAGTTTAAGCAAGCAGCGTTAGTATAAGCTACTCCCGAGTGCCGAAAATCATGGAGCACGAGTGTAGCAAGACGGCCGCCCTCAATCTTGCAAGACGCGAGATTAAAGATGGCCACCGTAGTGTATGGGTGAAGCAAAAAAAAAAAAATGCATAAAGTCAATTATTTACACAGACTGAGAGAAACTTTACAAACATTGATATTTGCTTAATATGTACAGAGAAGGGAAAGAAAGGAGGGGAGGGGGCCAAGCACCCAGATTAAGGTAAAATATCGAAACAATATAGACAAAACCTAGATGCCCATAGAAAGGAAGCACAGCAAAACTAATAGCAAAGCCTATGGAAATACAATCCCCAAAACAGTCCCAAAAAGGCAATGGAAGTACAATAATGGAGAAGAGTAATACTATGACCTGTCTGCTTGATGGAGCAGCAAAGAAAGAGGAAGTGAGGTCACTATAACTTATGTAAATCCTACTCTCTTGTGATTGGTTCTTTTTTCTATGTGTTTCTTTGCTGCTGTGTGGAGCTAGTAAAGAGAGATTATGCAAAATAATGTCATGTTGTAAAATTGATATTTCTGGCATCACATGTTCTACATTTTACATTTACTGTATATATAATCTAGTAATATATATATTTATTAATGGAGGCTGTGATGTTGAATTGATTTCAAGCATATATGTTGGTTAAAAATCCTTGCAGAATGCAAGACGTGTGTTTTTAGATTTGTACTAAATGATTCAACACTATTTCTGCTCTTCCTTCAATTTATTTGTTTTTATAACCAAGAGTCTGTGTGGCATAGAAGTTCTATGAGGATAGTCCTCGTACTGTTGCAAAATGTCTTAACTCCCTTTCAGGTTCCTTTATTCATTGAGGTGCTCAGTGTACAGAGTAACTCAAAAACATGACAGAAGGTTGTATTCCTGCTGTAATGTCTACTAATGATGCACCTGGATGTATCACAAGCAGTAAAACACAGCAGAGTATAGCTGTCTTTTATTTCCCCTTCATTGCTCTTTAATTTCTTTGGCCACTCTAGTCATAGTAAAAAATAATAAGAAACTAATAAAACATTTGTTACCTTTACCTCTAGTTTGACAAGGAAATATTACAGATTTACAATGTTATATTTCATGGTTCTAAACATTTTTACTTGCCTGACTTTGTGGCTTTAGCTATGTAGGAAGAACAAATAAGGCATTAAAAACATAGAGAATTTTTGTAGAAAATAAAAAATACTATAATTGGATTACTTTGTAATTTTTCATGGGGTGGCTCGTGTATGTTGGCATTCTACAGTGTAGTCCAATTCAAGAAAACCTGGAGAGGTGAGGATGTATTTAAGTTCTTTGGTAAAGTGTACACAGGGTGCCTAAATTCTAAAAGTTTAAAGGGTTACTCCAACCCTAATACTAAAAATATATATTTTTTTATTTACAATGCCCTATAGTCCCAATTACCAGGAGAACCCAAACATGCAGACAGATGACAGACACACAGAATTGCAATACCAGTCCTTAGAATGGCCGGGCTATGCAAAAGAGATAGAGTAGTCAGGGTACAAGCCAAGGTCAAGGACAACAGAGAGATAGAATATGGAAGAACAAGCTGAGGTCAAGGATCACAGAAAACAGTGTAAACGAGAAACGAGCCGAAGTCAGTAACCAGAGAATGAACCACAATACAAACGCACTATTGGGCTATGAAAGACCACAACATGGCACTGAGGCAAGGGGAAGGTAAACTTATATACATACAGAGTTTGTCTGATTGGCTAACTTCCAATTAGTGTTAATTACAACACATGGGAGGTGTCTTTTCCCTCTCTTGTGATCAGTGAGGTCATCACTGTGTGCTGTGTCACATGACTGGATCTGACACACATATAAGGAAGCTGCCTTGGAGCGTGCAGTGTCAGAAACACATTCAGGTTGGGGAGCGGCGGCAGGGAAAGCCGCAAACCGTGGACAGGAATCGGAAGATACCGCTCGCGGTGATGGGGTAAGCAAGGACGCTGCGAGTGGCATGGGGCCAGGGGACCTGACACCTATGGGGCATTACTAACATGTTCCCCAAACTGTAAGACCTGTAAACAGGTTTTTGTTTTACTTGTATTACTCTATCTCCAGGTGAAACTCTTAGTTCTGATCTTCCATGACGTCAGCCAGCACTACTGCAGTCTAATCACAGGTTTCTCAAGTGTGGGAAGAGGGAATAATAGGAGATGCAAGGAGCGGGTCATTACTAGGAGCAGTGTTAGTAAGAGGTTTATAGGTCAGGGAAAGAATATTGAATTAAATTCTGCTGTAAATGGGGAGCCAGTAAAGGGACTAGCAGAGAGATGCTTTAGACAGGTAAGGTGGTTTCATCTGGCAGAGGCATTTAGGATGCACTGAAGGGTAGAGTGGTGAGAAAGAAGAAGCAAAAAATTAATGCACCAATCAGTGACCACACTATAGGGAGAGAAGAAGGCCAGATAGTAAAATATTGCAGTAGTCGAGATTAAAAATAAGATGGAAGTGGGTGAGCTGCTTAGTCATGTCAGATCTCAGAAGTGGATGAAATTTGGAAAATATTGTGGTTGCAGCAGGATGAATAAAGTGGTACAAGGAAGATAAACCAGTGTCAGGATCATGGACATCCAAGGTTCATTGATACATGTGGGAAGCAAAGGCTAGCTCATTTAGTCTGATCACACAGAAAAGCTACTGTAGATAAAATTGCTGAAACACCTAATGCTGGCCATGATAGAAAGGTGGCAGAACACATATTGCATTGCAGTTTGCTGCATATGGGACTACGTAGCTGATGACCAGTCAGAGTGCCAATGATGGCCCCTGTCCACAACCAAAAGTGCTGTCAATGGGGACGTGAGCATCAGAACTGGATCCGGGAGCAAAAGAAGAAGATTGCCTGGTCTGATGAGTCACGTTTTCTTTTAGATTAGGTGGATTGCAAGGTGTGTGTGCGTCAATTACCTGGGGAAGAGATGGCAACAGTATGCACTATGGAAGGGCGGCAGAGGCAGTGTTATGCTCTGGCCAATGTTCTTCTGGGAATCCTTGGGTCCTGGCATTTTGCATGGATGTTACTTTGACACGTAACATCCACCTAGAGATTTTTGCATGTTTATTCATATGTCTCATTTAGTTTCTATACATTTGTTTATTTCATGTAATCAAACCTAGTATATTTCCATGTGATTTTTGAATAGATAATTTTCAGTTCTAAACTAGCCTTGTTCAATTAAATCCATTCTTATACCATAACACAAATGAGTAAGCATTCATCATGCTTCATTATTGATGGAACGGACAGTCCTTTTTTATGGTATATGACATCAGTGCAATTGAAAGTCTAGGTAATTTTTAGGCCACATGCAGTTGTTAATTACTCTACATAATTCTTAGGGATGTTCTTTCTCTACTCTTATTTGAATTACTGTAAAACAATGCATAACACTTGGTAAGATAGATGTCTTTATTGTGTTAATTTTGCCTTAGCAAGAGGTGTTTCCAGTTGTTTAATGGTTTTACTATCTCATAAATCAGCAAGAGGTAATTGCTTTCAATCATTTAATCAATGGTGATTTCAATTTGAATTCTCCAAATAGTTGTTTTTTTTTTGCCATTGAACAGAGAATATATGTTTGCAGTTCCTTGTTTCTCTTCAATTTGAAAATAGCTAGCCAAAATGTTTCTCAATTCAATTTGTAGATAGAAGTGGAGGTGCTATACATGAGAGAACAGACATAGCACATGCACATATATTGTAGATATTATATGTCATAGTATAGTTCACTAGTGAACTAAATAGAAATGTATGCAGTTCTGAAAGTGAATGGGCTTACAGCGACCATCTAAGTAATGGGCCTGCAGCGACCATCTAAGTAATCGACTTACAGGGACCATCTTGCTTTTCATACTGGCTTGTTTTCAACAGCCAAGATAAAAGACCTAGCCACTACCACAAGTGTAATAAAGCTTTGTCAAAAGTCTAATGAATAAATAAAGATTTATACAAAAAAACAAAAGGACTGCTGTAGCATGGGACCTAGGTGGCCAAGACTGAGGACAAAGCACAAGTGGAAATATCAATGGTGAAATATATGTAGATTTATTCAATTGCAGACATTTGTTACTAAAAATCAAAGTAGTAACCAGAATATGTGACCTAGGTGGCCACGTACAAGCGCATTGACACAACACATGTATGTATATGGCAGATATTATATGCTTTATAAAATTGTAGTATAGTTCATGTATCAACTTGCTTTGAACAACCACAGATTTATCTGTGTGGATATCCATGCAAAGGTTTTGAAGAAGATGTTTGGAGTATTTTGTGCAATACCATATGACCGGCAAATTGTATGATCAATGGACTTATCTTGAGTGAATCTGAATCTAGGTAGCAGCATATGCACACACATTAATTTGCACATCCGTAGCATTAGCAGGTCAAGAGAGGAAAATGTTTGAGTGTTGTGTGACATTTTTCATCAAAACCAATATGCTAACACGTCTCACTTTGAACACGTCTCACATTCTGGTCAAATGTGTTAGTGTTTTATACTGTATATTGGTTTTATCCTAAGGATTCACACAAGTTACTGAAAAAAACTACACTATATTCCATTATTTTGTCTTCTTATATTTAATATTGCTACTCCACTACACGGATCTGATGACATTCTGAAGGCGCTGCTTCCCTGCACCCTTTCCCGTACAGTATCTGTTCTCAACCAGAGAGAATAGACTCCAGACGAGCGCTAGAAATCTTACTATTTTGCCTATATGGATGTATAATTGTTTAATCATTTTATTGATTTCCCAATTTTGAATTATATTTTCACTTTATATTGTAGATTTTTTTTATGTCTAACGCATATTAGCCTTTATTATCCCACTCTTGGTAATCCACTGCACTTTAGGGCATGTATTAGTATTGGAAATTTTCTATACTTTTGAAGAAAACAATTAATAATTATTGATGTTCAGAATTCCTTGAGTGTTTAGTAAGGAAGCAGTTCATGGGAATTCCCAGGGTGTTATGTATATCAAGATGAATATTATTTTAGTATAGCTTCTTTTATCCCAGTTTTACCCTCTTTACATGTTTAATCTTGATTTATTCTGTTCTCCATTTCATAATTTGTATATAACAATAGTTATTGTACTACCTATAGCACATTTAATATTGTTAGAGGATTTTGAACAGCTCTCATCTTATTAGAGTATCCTTCACACTCCAAAATATAAGACAATGGGGATTTCGCGAATGAAGTGTAACCATATAACCCTTATAATGTAGTACCTATTACTTTGAGCATAAAACAAAATCACCCCCCCCCCCCCCCCTCTTGGTTCCTCAAAAATATTTAACTTCGGTGTTAACAGTATCAGGGCCGGACTGGGAATTAAAAGCAGCCCTGGAAAAAAATATTTACCAGCCCCATAATGCGTCGCGCCAGCATAGTGTACAAATACAGCATTAGAAAAGATAATTTAAGATTAAAAATTATTACTCCAACGTGAAAAAAAGCACATATAGGCTTCAAAAAAAACAAGAGTGCAGATTTATTTTAAGCAGACGTGTCTTTGCATATAACCAATGTTTCAGTCCAACTACCTTGACATATTAAGAAAAGCTTGGTAATGGGACTGAAATGGTGAATGTATGTAGGGCACAACTGTAAAAAATGACGGTATCTTGTTTATTTTGAAGTCCTGTGGGTGCGCTCTTCACTTGAAATATGTTATTGTGCTGGAGTATGCACCTAGCAACAAGACTGGGCCAATATTTGCTCATTACATATGGTACATATCAATTACATTTCTCTGTGTATTACGTATATATATATGTACATTAATATATGTGTAAATATAATAGGCATAATTATATATATATATAACTAATACACACATAAATATACATGATATATATACACACACACACACCAGTGGCGGATCCAGAGCCTGATCTCGGGAGGGGCACTTATAGATTTAAAGAAATAATCCATGCACAATAACCACTACTGCTCTGTGTAGTGGTTATGGTGCCAGGAGTGCCGGGACCCGCTCCCAGAGTAAGTAGTCAAACAGTTTAAGAACAGTTTTACAACTTACCTGGGGTCTGCTGGGATATGGGGCAATGTGTGTGGGGGGGTCTGGGTGTGTGTATGGGGCTAGAGGTCGCAGTGGTGAGAGTGAACTCTAGCCCGTAGCTCCAGCGCTAGAGTTCACTCTCGCGAGAGCTGGAGCGTTACCACTGTAACCGCGGCAACGTTCTGTACTCGCACAAGAAGGACCCGGAGGAGCTGCAGGCTGAGCTCCCGGGTCCTCTCTTCCTCCCTCCCCTGCTGGCTGCCTGCATGGTGCCTCCAGAACAGGGAGGGATATCTCGGATCTCCCCTCCGGTTCGTGAAGGCACATGGTGCTTGGACAGTGCCAGCCTTGCATTGGCCAGCAGGGGAGAGCATCTGGGGGGGAAAGGGCAATTGCCCGTTGCCCCCCCTGGATCCACCAGTCATATATATATATATATATATATATATATATATATATATATATCTAAATATATATATATATATATATTTATTTCTCCCCCTCACTGCTCCTCTGTGTCCATGTCACCCCTCTCCTTCCCAGTCACTCTCTTCCCCCTCTGCCTCTTTCTCCCCCTCCCCTTGTGTATCTCTCTTCCCCTCTGTCTCTTTTTCCCCCTTTTCCCTGTCTCTCTCTACCATCTCTCTATCCCCCTCTTTCTCCCCTTGTGTCTCACTCTCCCTCCCTTTGTGTATCTCTCTCTTCCCCTCTGTCTCTTTTTCCCCCTTCTCCCTGTCTCTCTCTCCCTCTCTACTATCTCTCTATCCCCCTCTTTCTCCCCTTGTGTCTCACTCTCCCTCCCCCTCTGTCTCTCTCTATTCTCCCACTGTCTCTTTCTTCCCTATCTCTGTTTTATTTCCCCCCTCCCCTTGTGTCTCTATATCCCCCCCTTTTGTGTCTCTATATTCCCCCCCCTTTTGTGTCTCTATATCCCCCCTTTTGTGTCTCTATATTATCCCCCCTTTTTTGTCTCTATATTTCCCCCCCATTTTGTGTCTCTATATTACCCCCCCTTTTGTGTCTCTATATTATCCCCCCTTTTGTGTCTCTATAGTCCCCCCTTTTGTGTCTCTATATTATCCCCCCCTTTTGTGTCTCTATATTATCCCCCCTTTTTTGTCTCTATATTATCCCTCCCCTTTTGTGTCTCTATATTCCCCCCCCCTTTTGTGTCTCTATAGTCCCCCCTTTTGTGTCTCTATATTATCCCCCCTTTTTGTCTCTATATTATCCCCCCCTTTTGTGTCTCTATATTCCCCCCTTTTGTGTCTCTATATTATCTCCCCCTTTTGTGTCTCTATATTATCCCCCATTTTTTGTCTCTATATTATCCCCCCCTTTTTTGTCTCTATATTATCCCCCCTTTTTTGTCTCTATATTATCCCCCCCTTTTTTGTCTCTATATTATCCCCCCTTTTTTGTCTCTATATTATCCCCCCTGTTTTGTCTCTATATTATCCCCCTTTTTTGTCTCTATATTATCCCCCCCTTTTGTGTCTCTATATTCCCCCCCTTTTTTGTCTCTATATTATCCCCCCCCTTTTTTGTCTCTATATTATCCCCCTGTTTTGTCTCTATATTATCCCCCCTTTTTTGTCTCTATATTATCCCCCCCTTTTGTGTCTCTATATTCCCCCCCCTTTTTTGTCTCTATATTATCCCCCCCCATCCCCTCCTCTCCTCCATTTACCTGAGAGGAGTCAGAGGGGGCCGGCCGCTTTCCACGCTGGTGCCGCCGGGCACTTTTAATGCTGAGGACGGAAGGAGGAGGAGGGAGGAGCATGTCTCTGTACCATGCTCCCTCGCGGTTCCCACAGTTCACAGCACAGGAACCACGAGGGAGCATGGTACAGAGACATGCTCCTCCCTCCTCCTCCTTCCGTCCTCAGCATTAGAAGTGCCGCCGGACCGGCGAGGCTGCCACCCGGCCCGGTGGCACCAGCGTGGAAAGCGGCCGGCCCCCTCTGAGTGTGCCACCGGACCGGCCACCCGGTGGCACCTACCTCTGCAGCCCCCAGGTGCCGCGGCCCACCGGGAAATTTCCCGGTATCCCGGTGGGCCAGTCCGGCCCTGAACAGTATGAGGCACACTGAATGCAGATAGACAGAGTTGATTAATTCCTATTGTCACGACTACTAGTGTGGTCCAGCACGCAGAAACTATGTAAACATATACATATACAAGGAAAGGGAAATAAAAGGACAGAGCATAAACCGGACCTTAGAATGGCGGACTAATACGCTAGAGACAGAGAATGGTCAAAGGGAAAGCCGAGGTCAAGGAAGCCAGAAAATACACAATACCGTTTACACAAGCCAAGTCAGGGAAACCAGAATTCAGAATAACCAGGGAAAAGCCAAGATCAGGATACCAGGAAATCAGATTCACAAAGATAAAGCACTCTCAGGAAACCACGACAGGGCAAGGTACTAGGGTGAGTTAGGGATTTAAATATTCCTCTCTACCTCTGACCCCAAAACGTGCGTGTGCGTTGTCGTCGTGACGTCACACGCACATTAGTATAATTTTTTGGGCGGAGCTAGAGATGGACGCGACCACGCGGTCAGCACCATCTTTGATTTGGGCGTGACGCCCTGAAGACCTGGGGGGCGGTTACCAGCTCTCCGACGAGCAGGTAAGCTCGTGCTGTTGGCGAGTCTGTGCCGGTCGGGCACGGCCGTGCCACGCGGCGGGCCGGTGACCGCAATACCTATGCATTTCATAGGTCTACTTCCTCATGGCAATTGAACGATTACTGACTACTACCTATTTAAATGCTTTCAATAAACACTTTAGTGCAGGAGTAGGCAACCATCAGCATTCCAGATGTTGCCTTGTGCCTTGACTTCTCTCTTCTGCCTCTAAGTTAAAAGAACACTATAGAGTCAGGAACACAAACATGTATTCCTGACCCTATAGTGTTAAAACCACCATCTACACCCCCTGCCTCTCCTTGCCTCCAAAAATATAGTAAAATCTTACTTGTTTTCAAGTTTGCAGCTGTTTGCTCTGCCCCTGACATCATCAGAAGTGGTGGTCTGAGCCAATCACAATGCTTTCCCATAGGATCAACTGAGACTGTCAAGGAGGCAGATCAGGGGCAGAGCCAGCACAAGTCAAACACAGCCCTGGCCAATAAGCATCTCCTCATAGAGATGCATTGAACCAATGCAACTCTATGAGGAAAGTTCAGTGTCTGCATGCAGAGGGTGGAGACACTAAATGTTGTGATGCATACTAGGCAGGACTGCCCAAGGAAGCACCTTTTGCAGCCATCTGAGGAGTGGCCAGTGGAGTTGTCCCTAGGCTGTAATGTAAACACTGCATTTTCTCTAAAAAGACAGTGTTCACTGCAAAAAGCCTGAAGGGAATGGTTTTAATCACTAGAACAAATGCAATAAACTGTAGTTGTTCTGGTGACTATGGTGTCTCTTTGAAAGCGACTGGTTGCTGCCTAAAGTGGAAATGTTTCCGCCTGCTGCCTTCAATATACTTGCAGCTTCCAATTTAAATACTACTTTTTAGTTTATTCATACTTTGCTGCCTTCAATAGGAAGACTTTACTTTTTGCCTTGAAAATGTATACTTTGCTGGCTTCATTATAAGGACTCAATTGCTTTACAAAGATGCTGTATTATGCTTACAAGCTTTATCCTGATTGCAACTTCAATCACTCAACTTGAAATTCAAGTTGCTAAAATTAAAGTATTCTTTTTTTATTGTCACAGTATATATAAAGTTATTTGCAATTTTCCCGTGCTGTGTAATTTGACACTCTGATTGGTTGATTGAAAGCAAACAATCAGAGTGTTATAAGTCAAATTACACAGCATGGGGAAATTCCAAAGAACTTTCCCATGCTGTGTAAAATGACCCAGAGCACTCTGATTGGTTGGATTCCAAGCCAACCAATCAGAGTGCTGTGACAGGTAAATGTAGAGACTTACCTGTCAGTCTCTTCATTTACCTGTCAGAGCACTCTGATTGGTTGGCTTGGAATCCAACCAACCAGAGTGCTCAAAGTCAAATTGCAGGGCGTGAGAAGGCTTTATAAGCCTTTCCCCACCCTGTGGAGTTCAGTATACGCGGTCCCCTTGCTGGGTGAAGATAGATTATTTTTTCCATCTGGATTTTTTTTTATATTTATTTTTGGCGCTCTGGATTTTTTTATTTTATAAGTTGGACAGGACAATTATAGATTTTTATTTTGTCTTTTTTGTGGCTGAAGAAAGAAAAGAAGAAAAAATACATCTAATGGTAAGTATGACATTTTATTTTACAGGGTGTTAGTTTATTGCCCCCTCTCACTATTATTAGGGTGAAGGGGGTAGGTAGAGTATTTTTATTGGGGGGGAGTGACTAGGGGCTTGGGGACCCCTAATCACTTTATCATTTGTGGTCCCCACCCACCGCTCATGGGTGGGGATGTGGGGGGGACATTAGGTCCCCCTCATTATTTATTTAGGGTCCCCACCCGCCACTCATGGGTGGGGACCAGGGGGACAGTAGGTCCCCCCATTATTTAATTATTTAAGATCCCCACCCAGCCGGCCATGGGTGGGGACCAGGGGGGACATTAGGTCCCCCCATTTAATTAATTACGGTCCCCTCCCGCCGGTTATGGGTGGAGACTTGGAGGGGACATTAGGTCCCCCCATTATTTATTTAATTAAGGTCCCCACCCGCCGGTCATGGGTGGGGAACTGGGGGGGGACATTAGGTCCCCCCATTATTTAATTAATTAAGGTCCCCACCCGCCAGTCATGGGTGGGGGGCTAGGGGGACACTAGGTTCCTCCGTTTACATTAATAGCCCACACCCACTGTCCATTTTAGTTATTTAGGTTCCCCACCATGGAGGAACGGGGGGACCTATGCCAGGTCCCACATTATTGCACTAGCGACTGGGCAGCAACAGCACTAGCTGCCCAGTCACTAGTAATTTTAAAAGACAGCAAGCAGACACTGGCTGCTAGTTGTTTAGGTGACATGCCCCTTGTAATGGATACCTTCCATTAATGGCGCTTCCTAGCTTGCGCCGAGGACCACAAGCACCGCACTGGACACCACAACCACCGCAGACTCCACAACTGCCGTAGCTTAACTGGAGCCTCGTCGTCTTCCGTCCATCCTGGATCAGCTTCTGTCCTCCAGGAGAGCGTATCAGGAACAAGAGCTAAGCGATGAAAGCTCAAGGGAGTATGCAGAGCATAGCAATCCCCAGTGTGATATAGCAGTTCCCTCCAATGACGAGACAAGGCTACGTATTGAGGGTCAAGAAGATCTGTCTAACACTTTATTTTACTTGGGACTAGCCCATATGGTCATCACATCAACATTGCTGTGAAAACTCAATAAAATTACAAACAGTCAAATCATAGCAGGCAACATACAGTGACTTATTATAACACAATGGCATATTTTTAAAGGGGTGGGGGAGACAATATTTAACAGAAAATATCTCACGTGCCTGCAGAATTAGCAATTTGCAAATCTACCCGAATATGCAAATGAGCCAGTCTTGCTATTCAGGTAGTGCATATTGCTGTTGCTACCAACAGAGGGCACTAGACAAGCTCCATAGCCAAATCCACCTAGTTGGTAGCAAACCTCAGCAGTACAGGAGAGCAGACAATACATTTCACAGTACTCACACACACACTATAAACAATTACATTACACACACCCTGCACCTATAATGGGTACAGGGTGACTAAAACATAAGAGAAATAAAGCAACCTACATAAATAGTCTGTCTGAAGGTAGAATAGGGGCTTTAAAGTCAAATACATCAAAGAGTCATAGTCACAGGGTAGGAGGCTGGCAAGCAGGCCTCTCCAGGACCAAGTGGCGAAGGGCACTTCGTCACACCCCTACTCTTATCAAATTGCAAAAAATAGGATAAACAAATTAATAGATGACAATAATGTATATTCTTCTCCTGAGAAAATTGGTAAAAAATGTAATGAATATTACAGCAACTTATATAATATTCATTACATTTTGATCTTTTCTTCTATTTCTAAATTGATTTTATTCTGGAATTCAATTAGCCTTATCATATTTTGTTTAGAAGGTTGAATTTTATTTAAATTAGAAAGTTGAATTTTTTTTTATAAAGTTGATTACCCTTTAATTTTTTTCTGATGTTTATCAATTTTAATAATAATCCTCTCATTACTACTTCATAAGTAGCCCATAATGTAGAATCTAAAATATTTGGGGAGGGAGGCACTTTCATTCCAGAAGAAGCCTTATGATTCCATCAAATTCTTTTGATTATCTTTTGATTTCAAAATGGAATCATGTAACCTCCAAGTTTTTAAACACTGGGTCTTGGGTTTAACTAGTTCTAATATTACAAAACTATGGTCAGAACTAGGTACTTAATGGGAATCAGTATGTGGCAGCTGTATTTATTATATTTTTATATTTACTTTTTATTTTTTCATTTCTGAATGTCTCTCCATTACAGGGTATACTCATTTTTATTTTTTTGAGGAATGCAATTATTTCATAACTTGACCACAATGCATAATGCAGTGTGGATATTTACATCAAGTTCTAACTATATAGAAATATAAAAGAAGAATATTTGCTGTATTAAAACCTTGCAGCACATAGATCCACTTGCTTTTAGAAATTACATATATTTCTCACTTTCATGAATCAACAATAGTGTTGCTATTTACCCGAAAAGGAAACCAACCATAACGTGACTCAATTGGATACATTCCCTATTGAAACTATATCCATAATTGATACTTAGCATGTAACCTTTATCCCATAAGGGATTGATCACACTGGGGATATACACGATAAGGTTTGTCATCCGGTTATTCAGATATGACATCTTTAATTTGTTTTTTTTGTCCACCAAATAGTGTGCCGATATTGAGCAGTACTGTACGTATTTTGAGGTACTTGTACAATCTGTCCGCGGTGACTATATGCCTTTCTCCTCCATCTACTTCTTTATGACACATGTTTTTACCTATTAGAATAGGTGGAGGAGTGTGAGATGTTTACATATTACTTCCATCATTTGTGTAAATATTCAGATGTAGAATTCAGAATCCATATGTATAATTTACATCTATTAAATGTTCATGCCTGATTGTGACCATCTTCAATTAACCTATATTTTCAGTAGTGATGGTGTTACCTTTAGACTGAATCTTCGATATATAGGCTGTCACAACCTTAGTTTATTAAAATCCCAAACCAGTTCTTTTTTTTCCCCCAGCATTGAAGGGGTTAAATTTCAGTCTGGAACGGGATAATTACATCATCATAACTTAGCACGCCCATCTACCGACGCCCTAACTGCTGAATGGTTGGACAATTAAACTACCAAATTAGTCTCTCCCTATATAAGGGGGGCCACACAGTGCCTCTTTTTCCCCTGACGAAGGTGCACAGGCTAGTGCACCGGAACGCGCGTTGGGCATTATGTTCTGAGTGGGTGTTGGGCACATATCACCTATGCACTTGGGATGTCTATTTAATATGGACATTGTGGTGAAGCCAACCTCGCCACTATGAACTGGAGAAGCCTGGTTGCCCGCCTGCTGCCTTTAGATTATGGACCGGCAGCTAAAGGGTTAATTTTGCTGTGCAGAAGGATTTATTTCTCCCTTTCTGCACAGCAGTTCGGTAGATTCCATCTACCAAACAAACAGCCGTTTACCAACCTCCCCAGAGCCGTGGGAAGCCGGCCGGCGCCGTTAATTGGCCACCCAGAAGCTGGAGTGTGCTGCCAATTTACCTCCCTGAAGCTGCGGTTAACCGCAGCTTAATTGCTTGTTACTGGGTGGCCGCTGTTACACTTAGCGGCCGCTAGGTGGCGGTGTTCTGGAGCTCCCCGGGCAGCCAGCGCTTTTCTGCCCGGCTTTCATGCACCAAAACCGGACACTTTTACGTGAAGGCACCGCTGAACCTCCAGCCCCTGGTTCTAATTCGTATGGATTTGGTGAATGCAGGGAAATTCGGTATTTTATGTTTTATGTGAATGTTTTAACCCAAATAGCAATGCCATGGAGCCTGTTCGTATAATTAAAGACTTTAGCTCCATGGCACCTAAACTGTATTCCGGTGGTCTGGGTGCCATTCACCTAATAATGTGCACCCAGACCTGAGCTATCTGGGGATATGTTACATGTCTGTGTTTTATGTATAAAATGTGTCTTTATGTATTTTAAAGTGATAGTCTGTTTCTGTGTCACCACGTGTATAATGGAGTCTTGCCTTTGTCCTGGGAGATAATTGAATTACTTCATTAATTATCTCCAGGACAGAGAGGAGGAAGCCAGGATGCATTGGGGAAAGTATTGTGGCTGTATGTACTAAAGTGATACATGTCTGTCTGCTGTTTCAGTCTTCCATGTGGTCACTTAGGGAAGTGTCCACCAGGTGGGAGACCTGCATAAATACTGGGCAGGTAGCCCTCAGTAAAACAGATTCTGCTTGACCCTCAAACCGATGTGTCGTCTCGTTTTTGGGGGAATTGGATTGTATGCTGACTGCCAGGAGTGTAAGCGGATTGTATGCTTTTCCTGTTCGGCTGATTCCAGGGTTCGTGTGTTTCCAGTTCGGGAGTTTCCAGAATTCGTACCGTTTGCAATTCGAGAGATTGGTGCTTGCAGTAGCTGCTGGTCTAGGAAAAAGGGGATTATCGCCTAAACGATTTTTATCCCCTTTTGAGCAAAACGGTCCGTTACAGACATGCAGTGTTTTCACTGATTTAATTATTCTCTCACTCTTTTTATTCTGTCTCTACTAACATTCTAGCTAGCTTACCGGGGAGAGAGGCTTTTTATCTTACTGTCCTACAAACTTTCTAATTAACCTTTGTTAGGACTGTATATTACTCCTTAGATATTGTGTCTATTGGTCTCAGACACCCCCACCAATAAGGTATTTACTCTCACCATGGTATATTTACTTTAATCAAGTTTTGGGACAGGGCAAATTCTGGGCTAAAACAAGCAGTCTTATAAAGCTACCATTAGTTTAAGCAATTTACTGGATGACCTTATGCTATGAGTTAGTTGAGAAGCCTTATAAGGCTAGTCATTTTCTTACTATATATGTACATTTAGTGCTGGTCCAGCTAAATGTAACTTACCTACTATCCAGCTTTCACTCACCCACTTTGTTGTGGTTTGAGTGTCTTCATTTTCTTTTGTTTCCTTTCTTTTCATATATTATAGGGTTAAGCCCTGCAGACACAGCTGGAGTGTCTTTACTGGTGCACAGATCCTAAGTGGTGTTCCCTTACGTATCTGATTATATGTTTGTAATATGGATATTCCTCCAATTACAAGCTGAATCTACATAAAACTCAAATTCTAAGTAAAGGGCTATCAGGCCATCAAAAGTAAGGGTTACAAAGCAAATTCCAGTTTAGCTGGGAAAACGATCAGATAGATTATTTGGGTATAAAAATAATGCTGGAGCTTGAAAGATATATACCAGTAATTTATAAATGACTAATTAAGAATCTTAATTTTCAAATAGACAAAATTAAAAAAGTAGAGGCTTAATTTTTGGGTAGAGTAAACTTTGTGAAAGCATATTTGGTTCCAAAGGTCTTGTTTTTGTTTAGGATGATTCTACTGCGAATACCAGGTACTATCTTGGAGAAAATAAAAAAAAATATTCCTCTTATACATCTGGGAGAACAAGAAACCATGGATAGCATACAATGTTATTAAAAAAGATAGCACTCAATTTGGGTAGAGCTTTCCGGATTTTTGTGTTCAACATGATGTAACTATGTTTTCACATTTGATTACATGGGGCTTGGAGGAAAATATGTCAACTGGCTGGTTTCATTGTGAGAGATACCGGATGGGAAAACTAATTCCCTCCCACTTGTACTGGATTAAGCCTTCTGCGGCTAAAGGATTTAAGTTTTCAAACCCTATTATTATGGCTGCAATTAAACGGGGGCAAAGGTGAGAGCAAAGATGGGTATTAAAGAATATATTACTCAGGACACACCGATAACTGTCCTTAACCAGTACATTGAAGATTTAGATTTATCAAGTTGGAGTAGCAAAGGAGTTGATTGGCGGATTTGTGTTCAGAATAATAGATAGTATCTTTTAAAGCTCTAAAAAGAAAAACTGATTTATCTAATTGAGATATTTTTATTTATCTAAGATTGAAAAACTTCAAAGCTGGATGAGCTTATAGCAAAAGCTTCCACCTCCAAAATAATTTTAAAAAGAAAAAATAATAATTTTAAAAAACCAACAATATGTAAAGTTGCCATCTATAAGTAAATGGGAGAGAGATTTGGAGGTTTGCAATCCAATGGAAAAATGGATAGAAACCTATCGATTAGGAAAAGAGTACATTCCATAAACTTGCAGGAGGTATTCTTTAAGTTAATACACCATTGGTATATGGTACCTGGGCGTATAAGAAAATTTAACACACTAAATTTAACCCTCTAGGAGCCAGGCTGTGTTGGGTCAGACTGGGTGTATTGCCCATAAGGCTATTTTTGGTCTATGATAAATGGACTATTTGTGTTCTATGTAAATGCATTGCAACTCTCTTGGGGACAGTGGTATTTAGGGTCTATGATCTAAAATGGTTAAGATGATTTCGGTTAATGTCCAGGGTCTAAATACTTCAAATAAAAAATCTTTAATATATAACTACATGCTAAGAAATAAAGTAGAAGTGGGTTTCTTTCAAGAAACCCACTGGTCAGATACGGATAATCATGGTTGGGGGGGTAAAAAATTCCCTACTGTGATACATTCCTCATTAAGTGGGAAAAAGCAAAGAGGTGTAGCAATAGTCTTTTCTCACACACTAAAAGTAGACATATTACATCAAATTATAGATAAGAACGGTAGATATGTTATAGTTTGCTGTAAATTGAATGAGATACCCTATACATTGACGAACATATATCTTCCTAATGATTTTCCCGCCCCAACCCTAAAAAAAGTTCTGGGTCTAATGGAACCTATTAAAATAGGCATGTGTCTGGTAGCTGGGGATTTCAATAGTGTATTGGACCCGATACTAGATAAAAAGACAACAGTAACTTTATTACATCAAAAAAGAACAGATAAGTTAGCGAAATCTATTAAGAGAAACATGATTAACTTTGACTATTTCGATCTATGGAGAACGATTACTCATTGGAATATACTTATTTTTTCGCATGTGCATCTGTCTCACTCCCGAATCGATATGGTTTGGGGTAACATAACAGCATTAACAAATATCAAATACTGTAAGATATTGGATAATACCTGGTCAGACCATAGTATTAATATGTGGGAGACGAAAAACCAATGGACCAGGATCAATCGTGAAACCTGGCGCATGAATGATAATTTGTTAAAATCTAAGATCCATATTGATATATTAGAAAAACAAATTGAAACTTTTTTTCTTGAAAATGATCCAAATGATACTTCATATATAAACAACTGGTGTGCATTTAAATCTACCATTAGAGGCAATATAATAAGTATACAAACAAGGTATAAGGCACAAAATAATAATTTTTTTCTGGAACTTCAAGAGGAATTAAAAAAGGCTTCAAATGAGAATAAGCAGTCTCCTTCTAAATTAAATGCAGATGCCCTGAAAAAAATCCAAAATAAAATTAATAATTTCCTTATAGAAAAAAACTCTAAGGTTATGAAGAAACTGAAAGCGAATTACTATTATAAAGGAAACCGAGCAAACAGGATTATGACTAAAAAATTAAGAGATAAAATCAGCTCCAATAAAATAGTAAAGATAGTGGATGAGGAAGGGGTTTATCTAGACCCCCAAAAAATAGGTGAGAGATTTAATAAATATTATGAGGCCCTGTATAATTTAATTCCTCCGAAAATGAATGATGAGGATTTTTTGAGTAAAAGTAATATACCTAAACTCAAGGTGGAGCAAAGAAATAAGTTAAATGTTCCTATTACAGTCCAGGAAGTGGAGGCAGTAATAAACAATTTAAAACCAGATAAGACGCCAGGCCCAGATGGCTTTGTAAATCTATTTTATAAATCCTTTAAAAACCATATAGTTTGTCATTTAACTAATATGTTTAATGAAATAGTCTCAGTAGGTAAATTTCCTTCTGAGATGTTAAGAGCAAATATTCTTCCAATTCTAAAAGAAAATAAGGATCCCTTAAAGGTGGAAAATTACAGACCTATTTCTTTAATCAACACGGACGTTAAGATTTTTTCATCAGTTTTGGCTAATAGACTAAAGGGACTCATGGATAAGATTATAAAAAATGATCAAATTGGCTTTGTACAGGGGAGAGATCCAGTTGACAACTCTAGAAGATTACTCGATCTGATAGATGCAGCTCAAAGGAATAAAACATCTCTGTTTATTTTGGCAGTAGACGCGGAGAAAGCTTTCGACAGGGTCGGTTGGGTCTTCTTAAGGAAAACTATGGAAAAATTCGGCATACAGGGGTGGATGCTTAAAGCAATTCTGGCACTTTATGAAGGTCCAGAAGCAAGAACAGTGGCTCCAAATATATGCGCTGACTGGTTCACATTAAAAAATGGAACGAGACAGGGTTGCCCCTTATCGCCCATTTTATATATTATGACAATGGAGATACTAGCTATTAATATAAGAAATAATCTTCAAATAAAAGGCTTTAGCTATAGAGAGAAAGAATTCAAATTAAATCTATATGCAGATGATCTGATTTTGACCTTAACCGACCCTGTCGAATCGCTTGGTGCCCTGATGGAAGAGGTAGATAAACATGGTTTGATTTCAAATTATAAAATAAATGTAAATGTAAATAAATCCACTTATATAGCTATAAATATCTCTAGAGAATGTTGTCAATATATAAGAGACAAATATAAATTTAACTGTAACAAAAACATAATATCTTATCTGGGAATAATGATTACTGATGACTTAAAAGATATAATGCAAATAATTTTTTTAAAAACATTTAGATCAACCCACGAGTCATTAAAAAGATGGAGACAAACTGAACTGTCCTGGTGGGGTAGAATTAATTTGGTCAATTCATATTTACTTCCCAAATGGTCCTACTTATTCCGCATGATCCCCTTGAGAATGCCACAACCATGGCTATATATGATACAACGAGATATAAATAACTTTATCTGGAAAGGAAAAAGGCAGAGGATGAATAAACAACTTTTGATGCAGAAGATTAGGAAAGGAGGGATACATTTTCCAAATATTAATATAATCTATTTAGCTAATATGATGTTTCATATTTATAAAACGCAACTTTTAAGTTCTGAGGAACTGGGTTGGTACCAATTAGAAAAGGAGATGACAGAAACAGATAATTTGTACCAATTAATTTGGTTAACCAAACAAGATGAAAGAATTAAGAAGGTGTGCTCCTCAAATAGTTGTTTGCAATCAATTCTGATGGAATGGGAAAAGTTGAGGACAAAATGGGGAATAAGTAATAAAATATTGGGAAATTTTAACTTCAATATTATTCATCTAAGGATGAAGGATATAAATATAAGCGTATGGACAGCGAAGGGTATTAACTTTATAAACCAAATAATATTGGGAGATAAAATCAAACCATTTGAAAGCCTGGTACATGAATATTCGCTACCCATGCAGGAGTGGTATAATTACCTAAGAATCAGAGGTTTTATCCAACAATTTTTGTTACATCGACCCATAGAGGGAATAGAAAATTTGACAGCTCTATTAAAAAATGATAATGTACCGCAAATAGTGTCGAAGGCAAGAAGTGCTCTCCTACAAATTGAGGCACCTAGTAGGAATGTTAATATGCAGAAATGGAGTAGCGAAATGAATGTACAGATTTTCAAGGTTGAATGGGATCAAGCAATATTTCAAACAGGTAAAATAATCCACTGTCTGAATCTTCTTGAGGTATTATTTAAATTAATGAATCAATGGTATTTAGTTCCCACCGGAATGTCCAAAATGTATACCTCTAACTCTCCATTGTGTTGGAGATGTAACGAAAAAGAGGGGACTTTTGGTCACATATGGTGGGAATGTAGTAAAGTTAAAAATTTGTGGTACATGACCTTTAAATCTTTGGAGTATATTACAGAGACAAATATTCCTAGAGGTCAGCATAACGGCCTATTTCATTTAAACCTACAATTACTTCACTTTAAAGAAAGATTTATATATGTCCACTTTGTTGCTGCAACAAAAATAATAATCGCAAGGAATTGGAAGAGTAGTGCGATTTTTATACAGGACCAATTATATTCACAAGTCCAATACCAATTAACTATGGAGGCCTTGGGGTACCAGTCTGCAAAAATCAGAGAAGTCAGTAAATTCTGGAAGGAAAAAATAGAGAGATTGATCAGACAAATTCCTGGACAAAACAATTAGGATAACATTATTTTTCTTTTGCTTTTTTGAACATAGGCTAAGATATAGCGGCCCACGGATGTTCCCCAAGAAGGGTTTTGCAATGCATAATAGTGTTTTGTGTATGTTAAGTCCATCACAGTAATGAAGGCACATGAAATTAGATTGTTAAGAAGTGGTTCCACTGGGAGAGAGAGGTGTAAAGAGGGAAGGAAAGAGGGAGGAGAAGAGAGAATTGAAAGCGAGAGAAAGGAAAGAGAGACGAAAAGAAGAAAACGAGAAATCCATATGTATAGAAATAACTGCACTTTAACTTTAAGAATTGATTCACGATATGTAATGACACTTCTGAGTACAACATAGGTGGACTAATCTTGAATTAGGGATATGGCAGTATTACCCTCTCAAAGGAGAGAAATTATTAACTATGCACTTTATATATATAGTTCTGTTGATGGTAATGCATTGTGTAGTGTGTATTGTCTTTTTGTATGTTTGTCAATTAAAATCAAATAAATTATTATAAGAAAATTTAACACACTAAACAAAGGGGGATGTTGGAGATGTTCACATACACAAGGTACATTAAGGCATATTTGGTGGAATTGGGGAAAAAATTCAACAATTAAAATTATTAACAGAAAGCATATTATCTAATTTATTGAGGGGAAACATTAAGTTGGAATCACAAACCTGGCCTTTTCATTTAGATCTCCCCACAATAAGTAAACCAACTAAATATTTAGTTATAAATATTTTGTTGGCAATCAAAATATGTATGGCAAGAGACTGGTTAAATCTGACCCACCGGCATGGATTAAAATTACTAGTCAGATGTCACTTCAAGGTAGAATAGAAAAACAATTTGACATTTTGAACAGTAAATTATCTCTATATAATGAAATATGGACTCCATGGTGGGAGTATATTGAAGAGATCACCGATGGGAGAGTGCCTTGAATAAATATAAAAAAATTTGGTTTAGCTGACGATTCCTTAGAAGTAATGGAATAAGAAGGAGGAAAGATCAAAATCCTCCGTGAAAGAAAATTCCAGACAGATAGATGGTTAAGTGGTATGTATGGATGTATGGTAGAGTGGGATATGAATGATGATTGAAAAGGGTCATAATGTTCTCTCTTTACTCCTGGTTTCCTTTACTATAGATAATTCCTTCTCATACATATTAAGTCGAATTATAATTGAAGTAAGGTGGTAAGTTAGAAAGGGAATCTAAGAGGGATAGAAAAGAAGTGAATGAGTAGGCAAGATATGAAAATGTTATTCAATCTATTGTGACCCTAATATTTATTGAATGTACATTTTATATAAATATAAAAATATATATATATATATATATATATATATATATATATATATATATATATATATATATATATATAAAATCCTGGTTCCCCGCACTCAGTTTAACCGGTCTTGTTCAGTGCCTCGGTGCAACAACTCCAGCCTCTCCATATATTCCCGAAAGAGTGCACTCAGAGGACTTGAATAAACTTCAAATAAATGCTTTATTGAGCAATAATGTGCAGAAATATGCAGTTCAAGTCGACGTTTCAGTCCAGACGGACTTTTATCAAGACCAATAAAAGTCCGTCTGGACTGAAACGTCGAATTGAACTGCATATTTCTGCACATTATTGCTCAATAAAGCATTTATTTGAAGTTTATTCAAGTCCTCTGAGTGCACTCTATCGGGAATATATATATATATATATATATATATATATATACAAACAAAGAAAAAATATATATATATGTGCGTTTGTGGTTTGTAATCATGAAAATCTAATAAAAATGAACTTAAGAAAAAAAAATGAGTAGAGCAGTTATAAAAATGTTACTTAGAATTGATCCAATTCTTCATTGAGACCATTAGGGGGGGAGTTAAGTTTAAATATACCTTTGGATTAAGCCCTTGTTAGATCTCTTTTCCTCTTAGTGTAACAGTCACCTGGGGACTTATGTAACAGTTTACCAGGAGTTGGAGCCCAGTTGCAGGAGATGGCAAAGGAAGGAGGCAAAATCCCAAAGCGCAGTACAGATTAAGGGGAAATCCAAAGGCAGGGTCGCATGAGAAGCAGAAGTCAGGGCTGGCAGCAGAGCAACAAAGTCTGTAAAGCAGGCAGAGGGCAGAGGTCAGCGTCCAGGAAATCAGTCAGTAACGTAGCAAAGATCCAGCAGGAAACACCAAACAGGCAAAATGACCAGATACTACGTTTCAGACAGGGCTGGCTTTTACAGCCTGCTAATTAGATGCAGCTGACCCCAATTGGAAAAGGGTTGCAGGTGGATCAGTGCTGCTTAACCCAGGCAAAGGGTCAGGAAGCAGAACAAAATGCAAACAGAAACTGAAGCAGCCTGGTGGATGTCATGGCAGAGAACCTGACTGGGATGCTGGAGCAGCCGGGTCTCTTAAAGGGGCGGCCACCCCTTGCTGTCTGCAGGGCTCGGGCTGTGCCGTGACACTTAGCCAGATCTCTTTTGACTGGAATTAGTTCAATTCCCATTACTGTGATAGATGAGGGATCACTGTTGTGGGATATCTCAAAATGACGGGCCACTGGAGATCACCTATCTTTATGCAGAATAGCTAATCTATGCTCTCTGAATTTGCATTTTAGTGGTCTGATGGTTTGTCCCACATACTGCTACCCACAACTACACGTCAGCAAATATACAACAAACGTAGCATTACAGTTAATTATATAGGGGACGGTAAAAACCTCCTCACTCTTGTTAGATCTAAATGTAGAGGTCTTGTGACATAAAAAGCCACATGTGAGACACCTACTATGGCTACAACAGAAAATTCCAATGGTGAGATCCTTTTTGACTATAAAACTAGTATCGGATTTAAATTTCGAAGGGAATTAATATATTTTTAAGGTTGGAGGCTCTCCTGAAAATGACCCTTGGGACATCAGAGATACTAAGGTTATGCCAGTCTTGCTTCAGAATCGGCCAATATGTAAGAATATGCTGATAACCTCGTCAAACCCTAGATTGAAAATAGTGGAAAAGATGGGCGATTTTACAGAGCACACCTCGTTAGTACTAAAGCCTTAAATTCAACCAATAAGTTAAGGATGGCTTCATGATATCTGGTGTAGTAAACTGGTTCCCATGAAGCTCTGATTGGCCTCAAGTCGGATCACTGAGATCCTCTCTTTTCATCATACCAGCTTTCAAATATGCTCTTAGAATGGGTCGTGGTGAGTGTGCTATTTCCACAAAACTTTGGCAAAGCAGAAGAGACTCTCTATCATAATCAACCAGGAGGGAACAGTTTTGACGTATTCTGAGAAACTGCCCTAGAGGTATATTGGCAATCCATGTTGGGTGATGTCCACTGTCTGCATGAAGGAAGCCATTTACATCAATGTTCTTTTGGTAAGTCTTGGTGCAGATGCCTCCCTCATATCCTCACAGCGTGAGATCTAAAAAATCTATCTCAGATTTATGCTTGGTATGTGTGATAGATAAGCCCCATTCATTATGATTTAGGAAAGAAATGAAATCATCAATTTCCTCCCAATCTCCCTTCCAGATAATCAAGACATCATCTATGTACCTGCAATAGAGGGCGAGTCGCTCCATCCAATACAGGTTATCCAGGATCATTGTCTTCTCCAAAAAAAGCCAACAAACAGATTAGCAAAGGATGGAGCGAAACTTGCCCCCGTCGCGCTCCCCTTAATTTGCAGGTAGAAAAGGTAATTGAACTGAAAATAATTATGTTTCAAAATGAAACATGTGAACCTTAAGATAAAATCAGCCTGCTGCTCTGGATGTAGAGGGTCCGGTAGGAGATAATGTTTAAGAGCCCTCAGACCTAAAGAATGATCAATATTGGTGTACAGGGCTGTCACGTCAATAGTTATCCAACAATAGTGATCCAACCAATCCACATCCTTGATTAAAGTTAAAACATGTCCTGTATCTGTATGAGGGCAAGTGGGGGACATACAGGGCCGGACTGGGAATGAAAAGCAGCCCTGGAAAAAAATTCCATACCAGCCCCGTAATGCATCGCGCCAGCATAGTGCGCAGATATGGAAGCGGGAAAAAAACTGAAAACTATCACTCAAACATGAAAGAAATTGTTTGTGCATGGAGGGGTGCTGAGTGCGTGAAGGGGTGCTGTGTGCATGAAGGGGTGCTGTGTGCATGAAGGGGTGCTGTGTACGTAAAGGGGTGCTGTGTGCGTGAAGGGGTGCTGTGTGCGTGAAGGGATGCTGTGTGCGTGAAGGGGTGCTTTTTATGTGTGGAGGGGTTCTGCGTGCATGAAGGAGTTCTGTGTGCATGAAGGTGTGAAGGTGTTCTGTGTGTGGGGGGGGTTCTGTGTGTGTGGAGGGGTGCTGTTGGTGGGGGGAGGAGTGTAGTGTGTGTATGGGGGGGGTTATAGCATTGATATATTTATATAAAAAAAACTTTTTTTAATCCCCTCCCCCTTTACCTTTGGTCAGGGCCCAGGGGAGAGGGGGAACTTTTCAATCCCTGGTGGTCCAGTGGTGGCGCGTGCTGTTCAGCCTGCAGCTCCTCTGGCTGCAGGCTGACTTGGCTCTTCTCCCGCGAGAACCGCAGGCAGGTCGGAGCGTTGCCATGGTAACGCACGGCAACGCTCCAACCTGCCTGCTAGCAGGAGGAGCGTTCTCGCTTGCAGGTTCCTGTCAGACCGGGTAGGGGAACAGAAGCTCCCCTACCCAGCGGCGTACACATAACCTATGGGGCTCCGGTGCGAAAATTGATCCCTGGGCCCCCCCCCCGCACGCTTACTCTGCGCAGGCGGGGCCGCAAGACATGGCTGCGGGCACCTGGTCGCAGGGGTTGCAGGGTTGCGACCCTGCGACCGTGGTATGTACACCAGTGCATGCAGATGCACACACACTTAACCCCTTAAGGACCAAACTTCTGTAATAAAAGGGAATCATGACATGTCCTTAAGGGGTTAAAGGACCACTACAGACACCCAGATCACATCAGCTCAATGAAGTGGTATGGGTGTCAGGTCCCTCTAGTTTTAACCCTGCAGCTAAAAGCATAGCAGTTTCAGAGAAACTGCTATGTTTCACTGAGGGTTAATCCAGCCTCTAGCGGCTGTCTCACTGACAGCCGCTAGAGGAGCTTCCGCGATTCTAAGACACTGAACGTCCATAGGAAAGCATTGAGTAATGCTTTCCTATGGGCAGTTTGAATGCGCGCTCGGCTCTTGCCGTGCATGCGCATTTGGAGCTGAGCGGCGGAGGGATCCCCAGCGCCAAGGGAGAAAGGTAAGTGCTGAAGACACACACACACTCTCACGAACAGACGCATACACACTAGCTAACAGACACACACATTTACTGACAGAGACACACTCAGCGACAGACATACATACACACTCACTTACAAAACATACACGCTCACTGACAAACACACACTCACTAACAGACATCAAACAGACTCACTAACACAAACACACTCAGTAACAGACACACACAGTAACACACTCACTGACACTCACTAGCAGACACACACTCACTGACACTAACACTAACACTCATAGTAACACTCACAGTAACACTAACACACACAGTAACACACACACTAACACTCACAGTAACACTAACACACACAGTAACACTAACACACACACTAACACTCACAGTAACACTAACACACACTAACACACACAGTAACACTAACACTCACAGTAACACTAACACACACATTAACACTCAGAGTAACACTAACACACACACACAGTAACACTCACAGTAACACTAACACACACACACACTAACACTCACAGTAACACTAACACACACACACACTAACACTCACAGTAACACTAACACACACACACACTAACACTCACAGTAACACTAACACACACACACACACACACACACACACTAACACTCACAGTAACACTAACACTCACAGTAACACTAACACACACACACTAACACTCACAGTAACACTAACACACACACACACACACACTAACACTCACAGTAACACTAACACACACACACACACTAACACTCACAGTAACACTAACACACACACACACTAACACTCACAGTAACACTAACACACACACACTAACACATTTTTTTTAATTTAATCCCCCCAGCCTCCTTACCTTTTGGAGTGCTGAGGGGATTCCCTGGGGTCCAGTGGTGCTGCTGGGCTCCTGGAGGGCCGGTCACCCAGCAGGCAGGCAGGCTGGCCGGTGCGCGAGGGAGCACTCTCCCCTGAGTGCTTCCTCTTCAGCTCCCTCGCGCGCCGCGTACTGATACCGGCTCCGGAAGATGATGTCATCTTCCGGCGCCGGAAGATCAGTGCGGTGCGCGAGGGAGCTGAAGAGGAAGCACTCAGGGGAGAGTGCTCCCTCGCGCACCGGCCAGCCTGCCTGCCCGCCGGGTGTAAGCAGGGCCAGCCTCGGGGGGCCCCCCAGGAGAAGAGGCTGGCCCAGTGCCACTGCCCCTACCCGGTCTGCCTGCCCGGCCACGCTACATTCTGTGACCGGCAGGAGGGGAGCGCATCCCCTCCTGCCGGTCACCCTGTAATTGCGGCCCGGGCTGGTGCACACTAGGCGGCCGCGCACCGGCCACCTAGTGTGCTGGCCCACCAGGAAATTTCCTGGTGTCCCGGTGGGCCAGTTCGGCCCTGGGGACATATCTCTGTAGGTGAAAAGGGTTTTCCTCTGTAGGTGGAAGGGGTTTTCAATCATGATTTTTGACCGCCATAACCTTTTGAGTTTTTGCTTCGCAAGTACTGCCAAGCCTCAATAGCAAGCCAGTAAACAACCTCATGCTGATGATTTGCATTAACAATGAAACTGCTGTTCTTGAGTGGTTCACTGGCTTAGCATCTTTTCCTAAGTTGTGTTTCAAAGCTGTTGTATACAGCAAACACAAACTCAAAGGAATCCGTGTTTAAAATGGAATGAGGCAAAAATGTGATTCTTAGTTGAATTAATTTGCACATGCCCACCCAGAATCCTTTGCAGTAGTAACATCACTGCAAATGTGTGATTTCTGTGGGAAAAGCAAGTCTTATGGCTTGACTGGTGTGCAGATTTTTGTTTAACATTGTATTGACTATCCATAGACTTCAGGTGGAAGGGGTTTTCAATCACAATTTTTTCCCACCATAACTTTTTTGGTTTCTGCTTTGCATGTATACAAAGCATATATGGATGTGGAAAACTAACAAATACTTTTTAATCCAAATTGCACTTACAAGATATCAAAGGAATGAAAGCACATCTCAGATGCTCATGAAACTGTGCAGCTCCACTCCCCAACTTAGGAGAAATCTGGGCACCAGATACATTTTCTTTCTTTCCAAGTAAATAAACAACATATTACTTTAGTGAACGAGTAGTGGATGCATGGAAAAGCCTTCCAGCTGAGGTGGTAGAGGTTAACACAGTGAGGGTGATTAAACATGCATGGGATAGGCATAAGGCTATCTTAGATATAAGAAACTATTGTTTAGAAAATTGGGAAGACTAGATGGGCCAAATGGCTCTTATCTGTCATCACATTCTATGTTTCTATGTTTCTATGTTTCTAAACATCAAAACAACATAAAAGAATAAAAACATGAAGTAATCAGTCCAGCCCAATGCTTTTAGTTCGATAGGTTTGGACCTCTTCAGGGAAAATAAAGTTCCTCCTTTCAGGGGTTGATCAGCATACTTGTGCTCCCATATAGTCCCTTTTTTATTTCGCAAACTGCAGCTGATGGCTACTGGCCAGTCAGCTCACTCCAGATGGTATCGTGTGTGTGGCTTGCAGTGTGCGGCTCAAGTCTAGTTTAAGCTTCATCTTCAGGGTTCGTCATGAATTCCATCAATGGGAAGTATCCATTCCATCTAGTCCAGAAAGGGTCTAGGAAGGGGAAGGAGATAGGAGCACCAAACAATGAAACCTCACTCCATGCCACCAGAGGGGTTCAGTTTAAAAATATATACAAAACTAATAAGTGTAAAAAGAAAAAAAAACTTCGAAATTAATATATTCATGGAACTGAATGATAAGTATTAGAGTGTGAAATAAGTAAATTATGAGAAATAAATGGAAATGAAAGAAAATATAAAAATTAAATATAAACATGGAAATAAAAATAAAAATGAATAATAAAATAAAAAAAGAAAAGAAAATGAATAAAAAAAATTAATAAATAGAAATAAAAATATGAAAATAATAAATATAAAAAATATATAATAAAAATAAATAAATCTACTTGTTAGCTTGTTACAAAATATTACAACTTGCTGGGTCAGTTACAGTTCTACATTGTGTAAAATCAGTAACTCTTTTGAGCTCCACTATACATCATGAGCATATTAGAGTGTTAAAGGCTGCAAGATTGCAGGTATTTTTATTTGACATATTAAATATATGAAATATATTTATAAATACATATCCAATTATTAAAATACATAAAATGAGTTTAAATACGATGCAAAATGTATTTCTAAAATATATTTACTAATTAATATGTATACAAATACAATATTTAAAATATAATAATGTAATATTTAAACCTATAATCAGTTAATACTATTGCATCATTTGAAAACAGCTAAATCCAGATCTTTTTTATATATAATTTTTATATAGCTTAAATACTCACCAAGGTGTTCATTAAAAACATTTAATAGGTGGTAATCCATAGTTGTTCAGTTACCCTGTACGCACAGACCTAAGAAACGCATAGGAATTGAAAGATTACCATATAAGTGTTTCTGAGCCAATCCGGACATCGTACTATTGGCACTCTGTTTGTTTTATACTGCTAACACTGGTGGGAGATATTGTAGAGGATCCGAAGGCTATAAATGAACAAATGTATACATTGGAATTTAATAAATACTACACTGCAGCGTTTTTTTGGTTGTGCTTCATTCTAGATTTACCATTGCCTCATTTTATGATTTGTATTTCTCTTATTTTTCCCTTTTCCATTATACTTTCTATTTGTCATGTAACTTTTTTCCTTTTTTGATGAGAGATAGATAGATAGATAGATAGATAGGTAGGTAGGTAGGTAGGTAGATAGGTAGATAGATAGATAGGTAGGTAGGTAGGTAGGTAGATAGGTAGATAGGTAGATAGATAGATAGATATGAAAAATAAATAACAACTGTTCTGTAGAAACATGTCTTCTACATATGTGTGAGCTAAATGAAAATATGTGTGAGCTAAATGAAATACTAAATTCTAAATTTGTATTGGTCCTATGGTAGAAAATAGGCTTTAAATTAAGGTTAATATTAAATTATGAACTATATTTCTTTTTTGTTTTGTTGCCTATTAGCCTATCTTAAAAAACAATTAACATAAAAACAATATAATATCAGTATGTTTTTCTAGAAGAGAGAACACACAATTAGAAAAGTTTAGGAAAGCTGGCAAATATTATAATTGGTTGTCATTACTTTATGAGTCTGTTTTTCATCTGGTTAATTTTGTATTTCTTTTCTAACTTCCATGGTTCTTTGCAATTTATGACTGCTGTCTTGCATATGATGTATAGTGTTTTGCAACTAAGGCAGTCAATACATTCCAAGAAATTAAATGCATCCCATTAGAATTCGGCCCACCACAACCTATAAAATAGTAAGTTCTTTACACAGTTGGCTTCACATGAAGCCCTTTTTGTAATGTGTTTATCTCAATACCCTGAGTACTTTCCTGTGTTGTATCCCAATGGAAGAGAAAAAGAATACCTAAACAATTGTTAAAATAACATATTGTACTCCAACTTTTACTCAACAGCAGAACTATAAAGCTGATGCATTCCTTTCTATGTATAAAGAGCTTTTGTAACTCCAAATCAGCACTAAACACCCTTTGGGGCACTGTTATTCCATCAAATTAAACATTTGAAAAAATCACATTCTATTTTGAAAACTAAATAGCAGCATGACTACCAGAAAATAACCATAGTCAACCGGAGAATTCATATATTTTTTTTATATTAAAGAATTGTTTATGTACAGGGTATTTTTTTAACAGAATTTTTTTATTTTTTTCAAAAAATTCTTCCTGTACAAAGGAAGATGCAACAGGATCACAAAAAAAGACAGGAATATAGAATATACAAGGATCACATAATTGATTTGGGCACTGGTCTGTGAAATGTTAAGCATCTCGCTTCACCTTCAAATATTGCAGACCTAGGAACAATGAGATTTTCATCCCACCCATCCCATTGACACTCTGTTTTATGCGAATGTTGCCAAGGCCAAGCCAGAGGAGAAATAAGGGGAGAGGGGGGGGGGGAGAGAGAAGGAAAGGTGGGAAACTAGGGAAAGGGAAACAAGGAGACATGAAAGGGAGGGATGGATTGTGTGTTAAGCAGGCCTGGCATGACATCTCAGCTGTCCAGACCTCCTCCCTATATTCCAGACATCAATTATGTAAAGTTTGCAGAGGACAGCCAGTAAAACCTGTATTTTGCTGATACAGCTTTAAGCTCTTCAAATTTTCTTGTATCTTCTACCTCATCCCCCCCTCATACCTCATATTTGTAATGGTGGTGTGCAAGCCTATCTACAGAATATTGGGATCACCACTTTTGAAGTGTTTAACTGCCTCGGTACCATGGTTCGCTTGTATGCCTGGATCGAAGCCTGGATGTGGTGTAAAACAAATGTTGCTGCTTCGAGCGGTGGGGATTCATCCGACAGATCTCTAAGGACCTTATCTATTGCCACCCAATACAGGGGTATCAATCGACAATCCCATGACATATGTCTGGAATCTCCCAGTTCCTCCCCACATCGCCAGCAAGCGTCTAGCACAAAAGGGTCCCGAACATGCAATGCTGCAGGTGTCAAGTACCACCATGTGAATATTTTATAGAAGTTATCATGTATGTTTGCTGAACCTGGCGTGTTTTGCACAAGGTATGTCATCTTGTCCCATTACTCATCAGATAAGGATGTCTGAAGGTCTTCCACCAGCATTCCATAAATGCAAGGTATTGTTGTCTAAAATGTGCATTGTATTGTGATGGACCTCAGTGATACACCCATATACACTGCATTTTAATGTCAGTTCAATAGGTCGTCTCTCTCTTTACTTTTCTTACCTGACCTATCTATTTCTCTCCCCAATTTCTATCCTCAGCCTTATCAATCTCTCCCCTTAGCAAAACATCTCTCTTTCTCCCCAACCTCACTTCTCTCTTTCATTTCGCTTTGCTCAGCTCCATCTCTTTCTTTTCTATCTTCTAATCCTATCTGTGACTCCTTCTCAGCCCCACTTGGTTCTGCCCCTCAGTCTTATATCTCTCATTACAATTGGATCCCCTCACCATAGTGTTTAGTGTAGCTTGCAGTCATGAGCTTCATTCGTCTCTACTTCAATGCCAACACAGAGCAGCCTCCATGGGATATCAAGTGTTTGGATGGCTACTGATGTACCAAGTGAGCCTAAATCATCAATTCTTCTCTTGCTCCTCCAGGAAGCATCCTCAAACTTTACACTGCAAGCAGCTCTATGTCAGTGGGGAAGCAGCAGAGACCAATGCAGCTCCCTCATAGATGTTGCTAGCAAGTGTGACCAATCACATACCCATGCCTCTTAACCATCCTAATTTCGAAGGTAGATTTCTGTTTTTTGGTTTTTTTTCCCCAGTTCCTGTGTCATCCTCCTGACTTTGTTCCCTGCTGTCTCGCTTTTGGTGACACCAAGGAACTGGGCAGGTGTTATCCCTTGGGCAGAGAGAGTGACACAATTGCATCACTAGTCCAGTCCCCTTTATCCCCCTACTACCAGTGTCCTATTACTATGCTGGAGGCATGCACACCAGTGATTGCAGGTAAATCCATAAGGGCTTGTGACCACTTGCAATTTTATATGGCAGCTGAGCGCTTGGAGAGGGGAAAAGGCCATTTATTTATTGAAGTGGATGTTCCTTAGGTTTTTGTTTTGTAGTCAGAGAGAGATGATTTTAAGCAGCCTTATAAAATGTAAAACAGTTTTTTATGTTCGTGCTGTTCCTTAGTTTGTATCTTGTATACATGTTGGTCAGAAGAATATTCCTGTAAAATGCATGTTCAGGGTGTGCCACCAACTCCCTTTATGTCTTTACTAAGAGAGAGATGATGTGACTCATGCATCCTCTGCCAACAGTTGAAGAGGGAAAGATGGTAGTGCACCAAGGACAGAGAAGAAGTACATTTTCCCACAGGACGCACAGGGGGCCTTTGCACAGTCCCAGAAAACTATTTAAAAGCAACTGCATTTCGAAAAAAAAGCCCTCACTTCCACTTTAAAACACTGCTCAAATTAAATAAAGAAGAAAGCCTCCTGGCTGTAACTAAGGGGGGAGGGGTGGGGTTATAAAATTCTGATTTCTCTTGCAATCGGTACTTCTATAAGTAAGAAAACGTGAACATGCATTATGGATTTGGAGTGCTTTTTTATTAATTGCCCCCCAGTTATTTATAACACAACACCCTTACTGCACTGCATAAAGCTCATATTAATTAAAGTGTAGGCACAGCAAATCTCTGAATTAATGTAGTGAATACTTACTGACCCACACTCGCCTCCTACAGCGCCTGTAATGGCAATCCATGAAAATGTTATGCTACAAAGATTACCCAGAGTATGACTGTTTTTATAACAGATACCTCAGGACCATGTGTGGAATTGTAACACAATATATAAAAAGAAAGAAGGAAGGCTGCTTGAAGTCATTCTTCAAAACAGAGGAGCAGAAAGACCAATCACAACCCTGCTTCCTCACTTGGTAGCTCAACTTATGTTTGTGTAAATACACTACCTTCTAGTGACTTGAGTCATCTCTCTCAAACTCTCTCAACCAGTTCTGACATAAACCTTCTAGCAAGAAAACAGATTAGGTGTCATAATAAATGTTCACTTTCCCATAAAATATTTACATATTAAATAAATACTAAATTAAGGTAATCTTGATCTCCAATTACATTTTCAACCAGCTACTACTGAGCTACAAATGTCATAAAACTATAACATGTTCAAATACATGGGAGACCTCAAACCTCTTTGATTAAATCTATCATTCTTAGATTAATTTACAGGCTATCACAACACAGAAAGTTATATAAGCAAGAATGAGGTTATAAGAAATGAGTGACTGAAGGGTAAGAAGTGTGAGAAAGTGTCCACATAAAACTGATGAAGGTAAAGAAACGAAGGACATGGTATCAGAGTATGATGGGGACTGGACATATGAAGATGATGTATACGGTAAAAAAAAAAGATAGACATCTTGATACAAGAAACTATAGATGAGGGATTTGAATGTTTCATTACATGTATATATTAGTAGAAAGCATTAAAATATAACTCATTAAAGTTTGTTGGAGTTTAACATTTACACAAAGACATGAAGGGGTTATTTGATAGAAGATAATGGAGAGATTGTTGGTGTCCAGTAGCTGGAAGGATTCATGATTGAAAGCTTTGCAGTCGATGGAGGGAAGCAATGATAAGGTTGGTGTCATAATATAAACTATGGAGCCCAAGTAATGAGTGACAGTGAGAATTGTCCCTTCTTACTTGCTACTGTCTCGCTACTCAGATGGTTCTTTTTCTGCTGCAAATAAACTCTTTAATGTTGGCAAAGAAATAATAGACACAGGCACCAGAGCAGGATAAACATTCCCTATAAATATTTATGTTTAGGATTACTTTAATGGTTTTATACAGATTGTTTTCATATCCAAATAATTTTCATATTCATACCGACTTTCAATGATCCATGATAAAAATATATCGCAAACTCTGTTGATCAGACCCCTAACAAGAATATTTAAAGGGGAACTCCTCTAAAACTCCAACATATCATTTTGTAATTTCACATAGAATATTTTTCTCAGATTTAAAGAATTATTATAGCATTAGGGAGACAAACGTATTCCAAACACTATAGTGTTCTCAACACTGTTTAGATGTGTTGACCCTCCCTCCTCCCCCTCCTCCCCCCGGAAAGCGTTAAAAAAAATCATATTATTTATCTTGTATCGTGTGGCGTGCTGGTCTCGCCACTGCGGCCTCATCTCTTCAACTGAGTTAATTAATCTTGATGATCTCAGACAATCCAATGCTTCACCATAGGGAAGCACTGGGAGGCTAGCGTGCATGTACTGAATATCTCTGTGCTGCACCAATCAAACGTTCTCTGGGAGCAGCAATTGATTGAATACCCGAGTCTGACTTGGTTATTGAGCAGAAGTATCTCTGTTGGCTGCCAAGAAGACAGACACTAGAAGTGCAGGAAGCCTGCATTAAAGATATTGGTGTATTTCTAAAATTGCAATGTTTTACATAGCAGGGCTAAAAGGACAGGATCACTGCGCCCAGACTACTCTATTGAGATGAAGTGGTCTGGGTGCCTTTACTACACTATTAAAAGTGAAGTCATGGAAATGTTTTATGTGTGGGACCATAGAAACAAACTGTTATAAATTTGTTGTGAAATGTATTCCCCAATCTGAAAATATATTCCCTTATTTGAATGGATAAGGAACCAGGAACTGCCAGCTGGCATAGAGGGACTAGATTTCAATAAAGGAAGGGATAGAACAAGGAGGTAACAAAGATGGGCATAGAATGGTTGTTAGTGAGTAGAGAACTAAGCTGGCATTGAGGCTTGGGGGAAAGGTGACATGAACCAGAGCATTGAAGCTTGAGTTGGCATGCATGGAGGAAAGATAGGAGCCGGCATGGAGGCAGATTTATTGCCAAAGGAATAGGTGGATAGAGAGGAGCTGGTAGTGAAAGAAGTAAGAAATGAATATACATAGATAATCAGGTGAAAGAACCAACATAGGAAATGGAAAAACAGGTACTGGCATTGAAAAATGGTGGGAGGGGTTGTGCAAAGAACAAAATGGAGGAAAACAGGTGAGAAAAGCTAGCGTATAAAATGGCATGGGAGATAAACTGGTATGAAAACATGGCTGTAAGAAAGCTGACACGTGAAGCGAGAGGGGAGATTACTCTAAAACATGTGGGAGAGTAAATGTGATAGAAAGGAAGGTAGAAGAATGGATATGGGATTAAAAAAACGCCAAAACAAAACAGCAATTAAGTAGCAAAGACACACTAACCGCAAGGCATTATAGACTGCTGTCTGTGGCCCGAGTACCTGGAAATATATTTTTTTTTATATGTCCGGTCTTTGTAGTTATACACACAGAATTTTATGTGACTGTGTGCTCATGCATGTAATTTTATTCAATATTGTTGTTATGTATGCAGAGCATTGTATATGAGCATCCTTTTACTCTATGGATTGCATGGGCATTGCGGTTATAAGGCCTAGAATGCCCTGGTGACATCCCCCAGTTTTATAGCAATCATTTCAGGAATAGTTTGAATAAACCGGCTCTTCCCAACAACCATGGACTGATGCCATTCCTAAATGTTTTCATATCAACCTAGGAGATATTTCCAGGATGTTGTACGCAATATAATCACTACACGGGCTTTAGCATTGATTATGTTGTTTACAATGTCCCTTTAAAAAGAGCATAGGATTAGGAATTCTTTGAGATGCTGCGGACTGTAACTCCCATGATTCTCAGCCAGGTGAAGTCAGGTTTTTGCAATTTTTTTTTTCAACATGGATATTTAAAATTCATACAGCTAAAATTATTATTTTTTTTTTGCATTTATTATTATTTTTTGTTGTTAAAACTAACTGTGTACTGGCTATGGACATAGGACTGATGCTCCTATATTTCCAGAGGTCATCTTTATCCTCAGCTAACAATATATAAAATTTTAACTATTATCAAAAGTGAAACCGTTAAAATAAATGATATTAAGTCTTTGTTTACTGGCTTTGCTCACTGTTTTTGCACTCAAATGGTTAAACATGCCATAAATGTCAAAGCTATTTTTGTTTGTTCATCTGATTCTGTAGCACGAGCCTTAAAACAATTAAAAATGCCAATCGAGTCTGAATTTGTCTTCATTTCTTTTGACAATTAATAGTGTTAAAGTTAAGGATTGGAGAGTAAACAAAAAAACATTTTAAACATTTTAGGGGAAATATAATTTCTGAAAATCAGCAACATTTATATATAAAAAATAATAGCAATCTAACTTTGTACTGAAAAGTATGAGTTCCAGGCAAATCCCTGATTCCACAAACTGTGTGTGTCCTTGTTAAAACAAGTCTTTCCTTACACCAATGTGTAGTTTTAATAGTACCAGTGCCCATGATGTGAAATTTTTAAAAAAGTTCTACTGAACAACATTGTATAATGCTTTACATGTCTGAGCTCAGCTTGTGTGAGAAACAGCTGTTTTAGAAATAACTTTTTATTTAAACAAAAAAAAAGAGTTCTCTGCTAGTTATAATTCCCCAGCAAGCTATTACCTGTGCTGTAATGAATGATGGAAGGCTTGTGTGCCAGTAAACCCCCTCTACTGTCCAATGTGTATTAGTCACTAGCTCAGTTGGCTGGAGTTCAGTGCGCATGTTCCAGGCTACAGACAGAGCAGAGAATTCTATGAGTGTGTGGATGCATGGGTGCATGTGAGAGCTCAACTCCTGAGTCTTGACTGCTTGTATTCCAGCTGGAGTTCAGGGATCCAACCATCCCCCTGGAAGAAGAAAAGACTGGGGGTCAATGAAGGAAGGGTGAAATAGTAGCCCATCACCTCACGTGGAGATCAGAAAGAGAGAGGGGGGGGCTGAGAAGACCTAATGTAACTTTTGGGAGCAGGCTGCAGGATGATGTCCAGGGGCATGCCTTTGTGGAATGGAGTTTAATTGGAGTGTAACTCCTCTTATTGCATCGCAGCTGCTGGTGCACATCTTGGACATTAATGCTCCCTGGTGCACGGCATATGTCTGATCGGATCACCAGCGTTCACCAACACACGCACACGTGCACACACCGGGGCAGATCGTCTTCCACTGTGATGGGAAGAGATGGTGCTTGTGAAAGGTGCCTTGGCTGAATGGTGCAGATGAATTAAAAGCGCCCCCCACCCGGGTCTCCCTGCTTCATTCAAACGAAGAGCACAAAATATTGACCTGGACCTAAAACTATAAATATACAGATAGAAACACCTAAACAATAAACTCAGTAGGATCAAATAGATAAAGGAGCACAGACAGGTAAGATTCTTTTTTTTTTCTTTATATCTATAACCACAGACAGTTTTGGGGAGGGAGAAGAGAGGGTCTTGTTTGTTATTTTATTTTTGTTACTGGGGCAATTAGTACTAATTCTGAGAGGGAACCTATGGCCAGACATGTCATGAGGGGGCGTGGCAGTGAAGGGGTTAATTTACATGGCTTCTGTCTATCAAGCGCTGGTATCAAGCAGTCGAGAGAATAAAATGATTCCCTGAAACCTGTTGTCATACTAGTAAAAGGGAAAATGGATGTGCATTACATTCATATTTCGTTCAAGGAATGTAAATATGTAATGTAAAAAAAAAAAACAATCAAATATGTTTGCGGGATTTGCTGCAAAACAATAGTGAGAAGTGTTTAATGATGTGTAATTTACAATTTACCTTTTTTTAGTCACTGCAGTGAATGCTGATTCCTGATCATCCACTGTGTTGGATGGGAAATAGCTACAAGAAGCTCAGTGCTCTCAGCTCCCAGAACTGGCATGGGAACAGTGCAATCTGATTGCCAGCTTTTATATTTATGTGCTCTCATAATTAAAATGCTACTTGGTCAGATTAAGTTTCTATGGCTAGTCATCTGGATTGGATGAAGAGCTCAGCAGGCTGCTTCATTCCCATCTCCAGTATTGCGAACACAGGCAGACTGAAGGGAGAATTGACACCTGTACAGCGTATTGTAGACATGTATGGCTGCTCTCCGAACACCATGGTAAAATAGTACCGATCTTTTAAAGCAATAGGTGCATATTTTTCATTTGTGGACAATGCGTGCTTCCCAGTGGGACCTTTGTACTTCATACAGGGAAGCACCGCCTGTGGTCCTATTTATAGAGGGGGGTATTGATGGCAGTAGGTGCCTCGTGCAGAAATGCATTCCTGGAGACCCTTATACTTTCATCAGAGTACTAATAACGGGGGAGAGTCTGTGTCTGTCCCATCACATATTGCACTGCTACCTGTGGGGTGGAATGTGTGGCAGATGATTACAATGTATCATTTCGGGAGAGTTACTAAGCAGAGTATGGGTTGGTTCTAGTTCCCTGGGATTCAATTCCTTAAGGTTCCATTGGAAAGTGCTGATTATTACCAGGATGACATATCGGTATTCTAGCATAATCTCGTGAATATGCTAGTTCACATTTGCATTAACAAGATGCCTGATGCATGCTGTACAATGTGTTAATCTTCATACTGATGCTTTTTCTCCACCAAAATGTAAATGTGGGAGACTGCTAGGATGGATGATAGTATAGCTTGATAATGTCTAACCATAGAGTCCCAATTGAATGTGAAGACCATTTTCCATGTAGGCGCTGGCAGAGCATCATGGGAAACGTAGTTGACAAACATATGGAGTGCAGGATAGATATCAGTGGATCATGCAATCTCGCTCGGAGGACGGACCACGTTCGTGACCTAGTCACTTGCTCTGTTACAGCTGACAGTGTACATCAGATAGCTGCTAACTAAGATTAGAAAGACAATGTAGTTGATGATAGGTTTTGTCTAGTTGTATTTTTCTTCCTAAATGCATTTGTGTAGAGATCCAGCTCATCTTGCTTAATGCCCATTGTCTTTTTTGGTGGATTAAGATGTTTGCAGCATATTTTGATTTTTAGGGAGGACGCATACTCATTGGTTGAAATATTGAAGCAAAAAAAAAAGCCACATTCATAATCAGTACTGGTCAAAATATATGTATATTTTTTTTTTACCAGAACACTGTATGCTACCAATATTTCAGACACATTCTAAGCTACCCTGCATTATTCACATATTCAAACCCTCCATATTGTGCAGTATGATTTCTCCCTTCACTCCTAACACACATGATTTATTGTAGTGTTTTAGGCAATCGAACCTTTTTATGACTTAGTAGAAATGCTATCATTAAACAATGCATTCTTTGGACACTTTATTTAACCCTTTGGCAGATGCTGAACAATGAATGCATATACATTTTATTCCTCATCTGGAAAACGTGACAAATTGACAAGTGAAAGCCAGAATAATTACATTGGAAAAAGTTCTCCTACTTAGATATATTGTTTCTGTTCACCGTTTAAGACCTAAATTTCAAAAATTGTCACTTCTCCAAAATTTCAAACATTAATAAATACATTCTGACAGAGTCATGATTGTTACCTCATTTGACTTGTTTTCATTACTAGGATGCTACTATTACCTAAACATATCTGTTTTTTTTTTCCCGATTAATTTTCATTGTCTGCAGGGATCTCTTCAGTAAACATTCACAGGGCTATGAACTAAAGTGTGAGTTGTTGGGAGTTTAAGTGAATCCAAGATTCATTTCAAATGTCAGCCAAAAATAGCAAACTAAACACAAAAGATTGAAGAATTTTTCAATTTCTGCTATTTTTGCCACAAGTACAAGTTGCCACTTTAAATTGAGCAATTCACACTATATTTTTTATTCAGTTGCTATTTTGGCCTATATATTGCAGGTCACTTCACAAGTCTCCCCGAAGTCACGTCGCCATTCCCTGCCCTGATTATCCAGTCCTTTAAAAAAACAAATCTTTCAAACCCATGTTTTTAAAGAAATATTGCAAGCAGCTTGCTGTATTGGTTATCGTGTCAGGAGTGCTGTTGCAACCCCCTCCCCCATTGTAAGTAGACAAAGCATTTTTGAACTGTTTGACTTCTTACCTGTGGTCCTCCAGGCACTACTCTCTGACTGAACTGCTTATGAAAGAGAGCAGAAATCTCCTAAGCAAGAATGTCCATCAGCTCTCCTCATTGGCTGAGAGCATCTTCTGGTCAATTTCAGCTAATGAGCTTAGGTGCTTCTGGCTGTCCGGCATAAGCAGTGGATGGTGGACTCTAGGTAACAAGTAAAAACCATTCTAAACAGTTTGACTACTTACAACGGGGGTGATGTCGGAGCACTTGTGGCTCTATATATATTTTATTAGTAAGCTTCACCAATAAGATTCTTTACCACCCTCTCCCTTTCTGTAAGTGAAGCTTGTAACAATTATTTGCACATCTTTCCCACTCATTGTAAAGCATTGCAGAATATATTGATTGTTTGTATATAAAAATAGTAACTAGACCAATACATTTCATTGGCCCTATTCTGAAGGTGGAGACGCAGCCATACAGGAAAAGTTTTTTTATAGTTTATGGTCACCTTTGGGTCTGATTCTATTTTCCATGTAAGGTGTCTCGGGCAGTATGGCTAGGTCGTAGCTGCAGAGGTCTCGGTAAAAGCTTTTTCTTATGATAATGATTTCCAGTAGGTACGGACCAAGGCCAAGTTCCAACTTGCTTCCTGTAGGTATAAAATGTGAGTGTCCCACTGCCAAACTGTGCAGGCATCAATGCTGTTGCTCATGCATTGCTCTGTGTTTCTGCTGTTAGGAGCCAAAGATGAGTCATAGCACTTGGGAACAGTGGCATACTGATTAAGATGCAGCTTAATCATGATTAAAACTTTGAATGGGGAACAGCAAGGAGCATTCTTCAAACCCTATTCCAGTTTACCCAGTGATGCTCCGTAAGCAGACAAAGGGTGAAAAAGGCTTGATCTTAACATGTTTTGTATTGTTGGTCTCTAGTGGAATGTAATAATCGTAATATAAAAGCTAAATGATACTATACATATATGAAGTTTACTTTCATTTTCCTTCTGATCACACAGTTCTTTTGTTTCTCCTTATCATGTTCTTGCAGTTATATCACATATCACTTCTTTTAACAGCTTTTACATACTTAGAGAGAAATAGCATGTTGTTGTGTTGTCCACTAAGCAGTAAGTTGTGATGAAATGACAAAATAGTGCTGATAGAAAGTAAATCACCAAATTGTAGGGATCTTTTCCAATTCAAATATATCAGCTTAAACTTGTTGTTTAGTGAATAATTACTTAATGTCCGTGGAGATGCCAAAGAGTGCCTATGCACCTGGAAGTGTTTGCAAGGAACAGTTTTCTCTGAAGCTAATGTTTGTAAAAGGGTTACATAATAAAGTGAAAATGTCAAATTTAAGGCCAAAGTATCCAAACTGGATCAATTCTCAGTCAACTATGCTTTCAGTTTGGCTACCTTGGTCTTAATGGTACATTCCAATGAATGTTGTTTTTATTATTTAAACCAGTTTTAGTAGATATACTCCCAATGAAAACATGCATGCACTTATTGCTGGATTTGTTTTCACTGAGGGGAATATATCTAAAACAGCTAGCTGAAGCTGCAGCTCTGCTGCCTGCAACCGTTGCAAGCCCGCCACTACTTTCCCAGTTCAGAGATTCTTTGACTGACCAATCAGACTTCCCAAAGAGAAGTCTTTGCAAGGCAAGTGCTCGGGGCAATTGCGTGCCCCTTGGGTAGCTCTACTGGGCTAACCAAACCAGGAAATAACATAACCAGCTGTCTGACAGCCATCCGGTTGCAAACAAGGTACATTTATAAATGTGCCAATTTCTATTGAAATCTGCACTTTTTGTAAAATTAAATAAGTGGACATACTCTTAAAGCACTTCAACAAGCCAAAGTGTGCAAAGTATGTGGAGTGTTTGTTTCAATTCCTGACAATTCTCACTTTAGTAAAAATCCCTATAATTGTTATTATTTTGCCAGCTCTGTGTGATCAATTCTTTTGTTTTTCTACTGTATAGCTACGTATATGGATTTGAGTGATTGGGGAGAAGGTTTTTTTTCACATCAGTACTGAGTTCCCTAAAATCAACTAAAATAATTTAGGAGTTATATAGAAACCTTTGATTTCCCCAATGTAAGAGTGTGACAAAACATTTCTTATACTGCAGAGGATATGAGGAAAATTGAATCATATCCAGCCTTTCAAACATTGTATGAATCATATGTAACCAGCTATATCTATGTTACAGTTCCTTGGAAATACCATACTGGGCATTAAGTGTACACAGTGGCAGGCAGTCTCTCACCTCATTAATTATGTATAGCATAAACACACAGTTCTGGTGAGTGGCCTTGAACCTCATATTGTAGTTTCTGAGAAAGCCTGTAAAAGAATGTCCATGTTGATAACAATATGCAGAACATTCTTGGTATATAAAATAAGAATATATATATATTCAAGTAATGAACGCATATGATAATGGAAGTTAAATATTACTCAGTGAAAAAAATACTATAAGGTAAGCCTAGTTTCCTTGAAAAAGAGGGCTATTTGCTAAAGCAATGTTTATGTAAAGCACTGTGATTTATCGTTAATATTATGAGGATTACTGGTACGTACAGTAACACCGTGTCTTTATGGTAATTACCTGTGACATGAATCAAGATACATGAAAGTGATGTAATTTGAAGATAGCAAAATAATATTTTCAGCTTGAAGTTCTTTATGACTTCCTCTATCCAGACGTGAATTGCAGGTCTGCAACTGTTAGTCACTCATTCCTGAGAATGTCATTTTGCCTGTAAATATTTATAAAGGTATTCCAGGCTTTGTACTGGTTGTATATAGAGTCAGATAAGTAAATTCACATTCTTTAAAGAGGAACTGTCACTCCTCTGGAATTTGCATCATTGAATAAAAAGGTAAAAAAAACGCCTATATTTTGTGTTAAACATTTATTTGCAAGGTGATCTGTTTTTCTTTAAATTTATATTAAAGATTTATCAAATACATATCATACATCATAATCCAGCTCAGACAAGGCAAAGCCAAGCAATCACTGCAAATGAAAAGAAGAAATAAATATATTCTTTCATTTCTTGTCTTCTCTACACACTGTCTCTATGCTCACTTCCAGGTGCAAAGGACAGCGCTTAGAACAATGATTTACAGTGAGCTAAAATGGAGGCACCAAGTTTGGCGATAACTTTCTGATTTCTAAAATAAAATAAAGTTTTTCGCACCTCACAAATACATATTTGTTAAATATAGGGATAAATTAACATCATTTTTAAAATCCCGGGAAGTGGCAATTCCTCATTAAAAAAATAAAATGCTTAGAACCAGAAGCATTGTGCTCGGAAACGTTATAGCTAAACAAGGCCATTGTGGTTTTTATTTTATGTAACACTAAATTTTTTTACAAGGCACTGTTTAAGCGGACACAACACTGGGCAAATCCAAAATAAATGTAAAAATCACTATTTAGAAGATATATCCGTTTTAATTATGCATTTTTTTTGGAGGTACATTTAAAACAGTTTTGTCTGTAGTCTCTTGTCTGCAGTCTTTGCAAGCCCTCCCCTTCTTCCCGATCCCAGACTTCCTGTGGCTGACCAATCACCCAAAGTTAACAAAAGTGTATTCAGAGAACCTCTTGAAATAATGTTAGAACTTTGTTTTGCAGGTGAGAAGGAGCCTGGCTATAATTTTGTGATATTTGTATTAATATGTATTTGCCTTGCAAAGTACATTCGTCTGGTGTCTATGTTTCAAAAAGTATTTTTTAGTATTGCTTAACTCTGTACTAAATCACCTTTTTATCAAACACAAAAAAATGATACCATCTCTTGACTGAAAAATACAGAAATAAACTTTTAACTTAAAAAAATGTAGTGACTTGTATTTAACCTGGAGGATATAAGCTTCACAAAGACTGAATGTGAGATGTTGCTAAGGTAACAAAGAAATCCTTAAATCAGGCGCACCATATTTTTGGAGATGATTACAGAATTTGCATGTAAAGAGGATTATCTAAGATGTAACGAACTCTGGTATTGCAGATACCCGTTCGTCGGTTTGCTCCCGAACTGCTAGAGCTCGAGTGATCATAGCTCGCAGTTCGGATGTTAATTAGAATGTTTCTCAAGATTAATTACAGCATCGAAGTTTATTCTCCCAGCACAGTAGGCAGATACCCAAAAATCAGCCTAAACTAGATGAAGGGTACAACAGGATTGCTTTATTCAGGCTAACCATCCAGTTTATATGTAGTTAACAATGTACAGGGTTTACCTTGACATATTCCAGGGGCATTCCCCAATGGACCTGAGAGGGGACAGTGACAAAATACATTCTGCAGTTAAATTGGCTCTAAGGTCCTATATAATATATACAATAATATAATCCTTTATCTGTACTGGGGAGATAATTGAGTTAAGCACAATACTAAACTCAATTATCTCCCAACACAAAAAACATACATTTCCACAAAACCCAGAAAGTACCCCAAACTCCATGGAAACCCCACAAAAGTCATATGCCCTGATAGCTCTGATCTGGGGGACCAACATATTCAAAAATCACCCAGGTCAGTTCAGGAGTTCAAGAGTCACATGGAGGTCTTAATTTGACCTACTGCCCACAATGCTCCTGCCCAGAAATAGTTCCATGAAATTGGGCTGTGTGGTTTGAAAAGCACAAAAAAAGAATAAATCCACGAACGGTTCCCCTGGCTTATAGGTAGCGTTTGTGGGAACAAACCTACCAAATAGCGCTCTCCTGGCTGGTCGGTGAAAAAAAGGAGTTCGCAAAGTTGACCAGCATTTGGGAAGTCGAGTGTCCAATTATAGTTCCAGACACTCGACGACCAAGTACCGCAACCTCCTTTTGTGCGAACAAGATGGCCGTCGTTTTCTCTTGCTTCTCTTGGCTATATGAACAGCGGCCACACAGAGAGAGCACTGAATTTGCTGTTTGCAAAGTTTTCCCGGTCTCTCAGTCTCTCTTAGTAAAGAGACCAGGAATGTTTAAGCATTGAGAATGGCAAAATTTATGGTCTGTGGGAAATACTACCTATTGAAGCTGTTTAAACACGGAACTAGGTAGAAGGGATGCTGGCATATGTGAGCGCCATTTTGAAGTGTTGTTTATTTTTTTTTGTACAGATAGTTTTCACTATAGAGTATTATTTATAACAAAAAAAAAGTCATATACATGTGGAATGTTTCTCCATGATAAGCACATCATAATTGCTGGGATGACATTTTGAAGTTTTTTTTAACACAATGTGTGGTGAATGCAGCTAAAACGATTGATTTGCACAATTTAAGGGACATTGCACTTTAATTGATGTGTATTGTTTCTGCACTTAAAGAGTAATTTTATTGATTTGTTTTGTACTTAGTAGCTCTTTAGAAAATCTATTTAAGCATCTGGCAAACATTTTTCAGTTTTTGTTGTTGTTGTTTTTATTTTTTAAGAAAAATGTCACCCTAAATTATTTTCTAGATTTGGTGTTTTCGTTGTTTTTTTTTTGAGTTCAGTTTTAAATGCACCACCAGGGACTGTCCCCTAAATAAATCCCCAAATTGAAAAATAATATGAGGATTATCTAAATAAACTCTTTCGTTTCATAAGTCTGTGTATCTTTGTTCTTTATTTTTGCGACCCAATTGTAGAACTGAGACTGTTCTTTGTAATTTGCAAATTGATATAATTTTTTCCTGTCTATTATATGGATTTTCCCATCTATTTTCCTTTTTTTTTTTCTGATGGCCATGTAAGGTCATTGTGACATTGTATGTTGTGCAGCTACAAGGTTCACTGGTTTCAAAGCTGTATATTGAAACAATCAAAATAAATACATATTTATATTTTCTTGCAAATATGCTTTGCTAATTTTTGAAACTGAAGAATCCTTCAGTGATGTTGATGGGACATTATCCCCAGAGGATAAAATAACTATGAATTCTGTTGCTTAGAAATAATTCAATATATTACAAAGAAAGTACTGGCATACATATTTGATATGCACATTTGTCTACCTGTGGGCATGCTTTAATAATTACCTCTTTCTTCTCAACACCATGTTTACACAGTCTGATTTTCATTTTTCAAGAAAAACTAATGTAAAACAAAATGTAAATTATAATGAATCACGTCTTCCGTTTTGCCCCCGAACTTCTTTTTTACACTTAACAGAGAGACAAATTTCTCTGCAAAAGGCAGTGCCTAAGCATATGATATGAAAAAAAGACTCAAGCTACTCCGTTAGTGTACCTGTAAATCTCTCTTGTTAGGTCCTGTGGAACCCCATGTTCCATGGGGCGCTTCCATCAAAGCTCAGCATCTGTAGTCTGCAGTGCTATTAAAGGACCAGTAAAGTCATCCAGACAGCTTCATCTCAATAAAGTAGTTTTGGTGTAGTGGCCCTGTCATTTTAACCCTTCTTTGTAAAACATTGCTGTTTGCAACATTGCAAACAGCCACTAGAAGTGTGTCCGCCTCCATAGCCAAGTTAAAGTTGACTATCAATCAGATGGTCTCAGTGCTTTGCCATGCATGGGCGCTAGTCTCCCTATATATTCCAATGGGGAAACAGTGGATTGGCTGAGGTAATTAGTCTTCATGATCTCAGCCAAGGATTGTATCAAGACCAGTGTGACGAGGGATTAAAGGGAAGTAAAAGCTATCTTATAAGACCTCATAACGTTGTGTGTGGGGGGTGGTTGTATTCCTAACACTTTAGTGTTACTTTACAGCAGGGGTGGGGAACCTTCGGCCCTCCAGATGTTTTGGACTACATCTCCCATTATGCTCTTACAGCCATAATGCTAGCAAAGCATCAAGGGAGATTTAGTCCACATCATCTGGAGGGCCGAAGGTTCCCCACCCCTAGCTTTACAGGGGCACTCGAAGCACAAAAACAACTGCATCCTAATGTCATGGATTTAGAGCAAAATTGCCATCCCTTTTTCTCTGGTAATATAAAATATTGTAATTTCTGAGAAACGTCAATGTTTAGATTTAGCTGAGAACACGCCTCTTGTGGCACAACATGATGGTGCTGAATGCCTCTAATGCTTTTTCATAGAGAAGTTCTGGATTTAATGCTTCTGTATAAAAGCTTTTGATTGGTATAGTAATGCAGTTGCTGCATTTGCAACCTATGTCCACCATGCAAAGTATTGCATCTGGTCAAAAGTAATTTGAACGGATGACTGCATGCGTAGAGGAGCGGCTGCAGAGAGGAGACTTTAATCTTTTTTTTTTTATAACCAGGAGAGTAATTTAACTAAAAAAACAAATACTCTGATGTTAAAATTAATGATGTTTATTTTTAACAGGACAGTGTTCATTTAAAGTAAATTAAAGGCAACCACTACCTCCTCCAATATTCTACAGCACTACTGCAGGTCAATCATCTTGACTGCATTCTAGCAAAGAATGATGGAAGTTTAGGAAGAGTTCTGAGCACATTGAGTACACAACAGGGATTCTTTTCAGGCTGCAGAAACAGCTTGCACTGATCTGTATAGTACAGATGCTTTGTGTAGCTGTTTTCACTGTATGTAAGCATTATGCCAACACTACTAGTGCCTTGTTTAATAGAACTGGGGGGAAATCACTATTTAGTAGAAATACCACCAATTTAAACATGCACGTTGTTATCAGGGGGAATTTCTAATGAGCGGTTGCAAAAGATGCAGCCGTTGCAAGCCGTACCTGTGTTCCTTGCTAGAGACACTGAATCTTTTTACAAGCAAATTACAAGGAATAATTGAGAAGCCACTGACTCTGTCCTTCTATGTGCGCTCCTGTCTGCCACAGCGTTTTGGAAGAACGTTGGTGTGAAGTGAGGTCTAGGAAGAAGAATAGGAGAGAAGGCAGGCGAACTCAAGTAGAGTGGGTCTGCCACTTCTTTTAAGTCGGGGAACTAACAGAAGAAGGAAGCAAACATCCATGGCTGTCTGATTGGCAGCTAGGGAGTGTGTTTCATAAATTAATTATAGAATTATATAAATGAATTATCATTTATATAATATTTGAGCCAATGAAAATGACTATTCTAGGAGCTGCAGTTATACAAATAACAAATAATAATAAAAAAAAAAACTATAACAGTTGTACCACATCAGTCATAATATGAGTCACAGCACTGCAGCTCTTTATGCATCATAATTATAGGTTATAAGTCAAGTGATGTATGAACAGTTAACTCATTCATCTTCAAACTCGGCTAAAAGTAAGATTGGGACTTCATTTCCATCTCTCAGGTTAAAATTACTTTAAAACATAATTTACGAAACCCATTGCATAATCTGGTCTCTAAAAACCGTAAGCCTGTTTGGTTTATTATTATTAGTACTTCTGTCAATGCAACTGTTGCTTCATTAAAAATGGGATGTTCTATTTTGAAATAGGTTATTTAAAAGCTAGAATCAGTATAATAATTTGTTCTTGAAGGGGTTAATAACATAGTTTTTAAACAACTCAAACAAAAATCATTTAGTTTGTATAATGATATTATTTTATCAGCAATGGTTGAATATGCTATTAGCCTGTCTGGATATTATTCATTCAGAATGGCGTAATAAACATGGATGCAAATGGTAAATCAATACAGTTTTTACCGTTATCACAGTTGATCATTCTAACTAAGTACTAATATTGCTTCTCTATATTCACTTTGGCAGAGTACCACATTTATCTTGTTTCATGGAAATAATAAGAATGCAGGAAACCATTTGTTCTCATTATTTATCACTGGTAGCATATTAAATACATAGATTGTTTCATATTTTTAATCATATCACAGTATGTATAATAGGCAGGATAATATTCCTCTTTTTGCTATTTTTTCTGATAGGATTTGTAATTAATATTCAGAGACAAATACACTGCCTTGGCATAAAAATGGCAAACACGTTCTTGAACATGGTGTGTGCTGAAAATTGTTTTCATACTCCTTTAACACAAGAAAAAATGTGAGATTATTGATAATATATATTTGTGCAATATTCAAAAAAGATGGATTCACAATTCTGATTTCAGTAAAGGAATGACCTTGCTGGTCCTAATCCTAATCCGAACCCTAATCTGAAATCTAATCCCAAACCTAAAATGAATTTTAAACATAATCTGAAATATAAACCTAATGATACATTTAATAGTTATTGTAAGCCTAATTTAAATCCTTAATCTAATCCTAATCACAAAGGGTTCTCTCTGCTTATATCAGTGGTAATATTAGCAAAGGGAATGCTTATATAAAACAGAGTGGCATGTTTCTGCCATCTACTGGTTATTTTCATTATGACAGGCATCTCCTGGTAGATTGAAAATAGCATGCCCAATACATTGCAGTACATTGCATGCCTCCATAAATATAGCAAAATCTTACTTGTATTCAAACCTGAAGCTATAGCTCTGCATGATGTTTGCCCCAAAAAACAAGCTGTCTGCTGACATCATCAGAAGTGGTGGCCTGATCCAATCACAATGCTTCTCCATAGGATTGGCTAAAACTGACAAGGAGGCAAATAAGGGGTAAAGCATAGAGATGAATTGAATCAATGAATCTCTATTAGGAAAGTTCAGTGTCTGCATGCAGAGGGAGGAGACACTGAATGTTTGGATGCATTTTAGGCAGCCATGACCCAGGAAGAATCTCTAACAGTTATCTGAGGAGTGGCCAGTGAAGTCAACACTAGGCTGTAATGTAAACACTGCATTTTCTCTGAAAAGCCTGAAGGTAATGATTCTACTCACCAGAACAAATTCAATAAGCTGTAGTTGTTCTGGTGACTATAGTGTCCCTTTAAGGAAATCCCCTTCAGAACGAAGTATGCCTGTCTCACTATGTGTGTGTATCCCCCAAGAGTGCCCCCCAGAGAGACCGCAGGACCAGGGGACCCGTCAGCACAGTTCCCCCGACCACCCCCACCCGCAGCCCCATGTCTAGCCCAGCCCAGTGACAACCCAGAGTGTGACCCCATGCCCCGGCCCAGTGGCCCACCCCGAACCACTCCCCGTGCCCCACCCCCCAATCCAGTATCATGAGTGTACAGTATATATTGTTGTTGTGCGGGCTATGGTCTGAGGGCGTTTCGTCCATACTGGATAAATTTGACTCTGGTATGCATTTCATGCACCCTGTGGTGAGTTAAACTATATACATGTGTTTTGCAATGGGAGGGGGGAGAAGGGGAGGGGGAGAAGAGGGAGGGAAAAGGGGGGGGAAGCAGGTGGAAAGCGGGAAACCAAATTGGTTTGCCACACACGCTGTCTGGTATACAATGGATGGGTCACTTTCAGCCAAGTGTGTAGCGATTCTACCAATATCGCCATAAACAACCAAACACTGTCATCGATTGTAGATCGACAGTGTGTCATCTTGATAATTAAGTTCATGTTCTGTCCTGTATTTGAGAATTGCTTCTTTGATGGAGAAGTAATGAAATCTAATTATGATGTCTCGTGGAGTCATTCCTTCCCCTAATCGAGCGTGTAGTGCTCAGTGTGCTCTATCTATCACCCATCTGTCATCAAGTATATCTGGGATCAAGTGCTTGAAATAGTGCCCCATTTTTTCTATGAGAGGGCCTTCATTGGGTGCCTCCGGTAGGCCGCGGACCTGAATATTGATCCGGCTGGAGCAGTTTGCCAGGTCCTCCACCAACATCTCCAGGTCTCCTAGCTGGTTCTCCATGGCTTGTGAGTGGGTAATTACCATGTTGTGAGCCTGTACCACTGTCTCAACCCTTGCCTCCAGGTCTGATGTACGTGCCCCCAGGGCCTGAGTCTCAGCTTTTACCTCTCTTGAACTGTGGCCAGATAGTTCTGTACCTCCATTAGCTGAGTAATGACTTGGGAGGTCTCTCCTTGTTGTGTGTCCGGCGTCTCATCGCCCGCGGTAGAGGCCCGCGACAGTGAGCTCCGCGGACTTGCTTGGTGGCCATGTTGTGCAGCCTATGGCGTGCGCGAGGCAGCAAAGAGGTTGGCCACTGTGAGGTTGGCTTCCCTTCCCTCTCCCCTCTTTTTTTTCGAGGTTGCTTCGCTCCAGCATTCATGTTATACATGTGGAGTTGCGTTTAAGTGGGTTTGTGTAATTCGATACTCGTTACAGATGCTTCATATCAAGTGGGTTAGCGTGAGCTCCTTAATCAGGTGGCTATTCAGGTCCGCAGTCAGACCACACCCCTCGATTATTTAACTGCTTAACCCTCACATGGTGGCACTGAATGGGAGTATAGGAGGACCCCTTAGTCCCACCTATTCTGCCATACAAAATCCCATCCCACTGCTAATTGGATAAGGTTATAGCAACTGAATAGCAAATGCCAATTCACTGTTTTATTTAACCCCTCCAGCTACTTGGCATGGGTTGTTAAGTAGGCTGACCAGTGACAAATTCTCTGACTCATAACATTTGTCATTGATGTGATGAAAATCGTTTTCAATAACTTTAAACAACAAATTCAGACTATTCTCAGAGTTTAGTGAATAAATTAAGGGAGAGTTGTTGGGAATATGAACTATGCCAACGTTTGTCCTAACATTTTCTTGTTTTAATATGTTAAATGGATAAGCATTTCAAATGATGAATCTAGAAAAATTATCACAGAATTTAAAGTAACACTATAGTGTTAGGAATACAATGCAGTAATCCTAACACTACAGTGTCCCTTTGCCCCTGCGGATGAACCAATCCCTCCTTCCAGCATTTAAACACTTACTTGATACTACTGCCAATGTCCGTCAGAGCTGGATTTGGCTCCTTATCCACCAACGTCACCGCAATTCAGTTTCTGTAAAACTGCAATGTTTTAGGGAACAGGGGCACTGCACAGGACCACTTCAATGAGATGAAGTGGTCTGGGTGCCTATAGTGTCCCTTTAATACAGAATTCTGTAGATAAATAATTTGAAAAGTTAATCCAAATATATTAAATTGTTTTAAACGCTTATCCAAAAACATTAAATCAATGACATATTTTGTTCTACTGAGCAAGGAGGTTAAACCTTTTAATGTAGCCTTTGCAAAGAGTTCTTGCATATGTCCTTAAAGCTCAAGAGGACAAATGATTTTCTAAATGTTTTATTTAATTAATATAAAGTGACATTTATTGGGGTAGAACAAGATTTGATCCTTTGTTGAATGATTTTGTTTTGTTAGGCATAACATAATTTTACATTAGTGTATGTGTTACATTGGAAAGCTTGTTCAATTATATTGTGCCCCTAAGGCAGTATAAAGCTTTCTGATTAAAGAAACAGGCGAATGTGCATTTGCAGCACAAATGAAAACTCATTAAAGACTTAGCTTGTGTTCATGCGTTATGTAGCCTCACCTACATGTAGAAATCAAAATAGAATTTTTTTTATTTACAACTAGGCGTACTTCACGCACTTCAAGCAATATAATAGCTACAATAAAGTTAAAATAAAATCGTAGATCTGCTATGAATAGGATGAAAGTATCTACGGATTGTTGCTATCAGCATATTGATCGGTCCAACTCTTCTTGTATATAGCAGCTGAATTACCTATAACATAAATCTCTATTTGACAGTTCTGAGAAATACCCAGAGACCAGAATGAAAAGATCCTGACGGATAGTGTGGGAAGCTCTTGATCTGGGACAGTCTACCTGCAAGTGCTGTTTTTTTTTTTTTTAAATTCCTTATTTTTGCCGTGCACAGATTAACATACAGCCTTGCAATTCCCCAACAGCAAGGCCAAGCTAAACAAATATACATAGCTTTACAATAGAAGGCATTAGAGATCAAGCACAATTTTTATATAACAACAAGAAAGATTCATATCTGTCTGGCAAGTAGTCAAGGTATGGGCTACGATTTGTTAGCTAAGCCTGTCTTGAGCTTCAAGCCAAAAAAATGTAGGTGGATGTGGATAGACCTGAAGGCAAAATGTGATACGTGCAACTGTTTAAATGTACTTAGCGACATCTACTAAACATATCAGTATTGTAGAAAGTTATCTCAAGCATAGGTACATAGTTAGGTTGCACACATGGCAGGATAGTTACCACTGGGCCTGGACATCTGGTCAACATTAATATTGAAGCGCCCCAAGCCACATGTAAGGAAAGCAAAGATAAAAGACAACACGTCAAACGTAAATTAAAAACATGAAAACAGGGTGGCTATGAGTATGCAATAGAAATTCCGCGGTGGTAGGCCATACTGCAGCAAGAGTCCCTCAGTCAACCCACTCCCAATGATGGGACGCCACTGGAATAGGCTGGAGTTTAACAAGGTGCAGCAGCAGAGTAGATACGTGGTGGGGCGTCCCCTCCGCCTCTAGCTTATGTGTAGGCCGGCATCTCAAGGCCATGGACCTGGTGACTCTCCGAGTGCAAGTCCTTCCCAAGTCCTTCCCATGAGAGGGAGAGGGTCCAGATGATCAGGCGCCACTTGTGGCGGACGGTCCTCTGCTGATTTGGGCGATGCATTGGGGCTAAGCCCCTAGAGGCCTTCAGCCAAGGTTGTCCAGAAGCAGTAAAAAATGTCATCGCGCTTCATGAGTGAGTGCTCTAGCGTACCTGGTAGTGTAGCCTGTAGCAGTGTTGGACCCTCCCCAATTGGAGTGAAATCATCTGCCATACTTGTGAGTACACTTATATGCCAGTGCAGGTAGGAGCAGACTGCTGATGGTTAGCACGCCCAAATAGTACATTCCAGTGAGGTCCGGGATAACCCCCGCCAGCCCAAAGGGGGGCGGGGGGAACAAATTTACTCTGGGTCAGCACTACAAGGGCTTGGGAGAGCGACCGCCTCTTCCGTCCAGCAATCTACCAGGCCCCACAGTTACTCCCGAGGTACTTGGCAGCAGGGTCTGTAAGGTACCGATCCAGAACACCCAGTCCGGTACAGACAGTGTGTAGTAGCACTACGGTGCCTGATGAGAGTGCTAGGAGTTGAGGAATTTGGCAAAGGTGAGCTCAGGAATAGGAGCTGCAGCAAGATGCGTCCTGCCACCATGAGACCTAGGTCCCGCCCCTGCAAGTGCTGTTTTTTATGAATTTTAATGGCAACCATATTTTCATATGATTATTCTAATTATGCTTTACATTAAAAATAAAATGCATTTACGATGTATAAAAAAGGTTTCACTCCATGCATATTGTGTCTCTTTAAGTCTATGTCTGGATTCAATAATTAATATCAGTGATAAGCCATGGACTTCATTATCATTATGTTTTTTTTTAGCCTTAATAATACTATATATTTTCTATGGCTAAAATAACCATGTGTAGAAAAAGAGATCTGTTGAGTTTTGCGGCACGTGGTAATACTGGTTGCCGGTTGCTTTTGAAGTTAAATTGTATTCTTGTTTATTGGTATTTGTTTGGCTATATGTTTGGAACATTTCGTTGTGCTCAATATAGGCTATATATTTGTATAAATTAGTTGTTTACTTGTCTTCTTGTTGCAGTAGCTTTCATTTATTATCCAAAGAGTTTTGATTTGCTATGCAGTTCAGAACAATTTTGGTGCCATGTTACCTTAGTGAAGTTGATTAGATAATAAACCACATCACCATATTTATTATTTTAAGCTACTTTATTTATAGCATAGTGTTTCATAGTGTTTTCTCATAAGACAAGCAAGATTGAAAGAAAAAACAATAACGAAACACTAAGGAAATAATACAGAATACTGAAATTGTTTAACATGGAAGATGAGAATCACACAGATCACCAACCTTAAAAGGCAATATAATGTTTTTTATGTTATCACTGATGTTATGCTTTTATCTGCAGATGTAAGCTATTTTACATTAAAAAGATGAACATCAACAACTTATTTTGGCGTTTTTCAGTGGAACCCATGACTAGACACTAAATAAACTGACAAGTCACCAGGTCATGATCACTACTGCTATATAATGAGGGATCCATGGCACAGGCTCGATTTATCTGTCTGTCTATCATATAATGAATGATCCATCGCACAGGATCAGTCTGTCTATCTGTACAATTGATCGTGTTATATCTAGTGGCTGCTTTGAAAATAAGCTGCCTAATGTATAAATAGAAACACCACTAATATCACCCCTGGTGCTTCAGCCAGCCCGGCAACTCCTCAACTCCACACATAGCCCATAAGTCCCTCAATGCAATTATCAAGCACCTTACTGCACCTGCATGTCCTTATTTCTAAGAAAATATTACAAAGCCTTATATATATTGTCTCATATAGATTGTGACAACTGGCAATACATGAACAATGCTCAGAAGGAATTGGAAAAACCACCAGCTCAAAACGCCAGCTGTTGACAAACCAAGCAGTCACACACGTTTCCAAAATCCAGACAATCATTGTTGCAAACATTGATACTGGAGTGCTTGGCTCTATATAAAGTCAACAAGACACTAAAGCCTTAATCAAGAACTCTATTGTCAAATGGAGAACAACACCAGAAACCAATTCCCTACACAAGTGAAATGTGACATATATCAAGGTGATGCACTATCTCTAATGCTGTTATGCATGTCACAACTCCCTCAGCCTGATCATCATAAACAATAAATACTGATAATTCTAGGGTTACCGTAGTTCATATATGAAAAAGTAACACTTCTTTTACTTTATTAATTTTAGGACCTCCCTTAATTTAGCAAACATACAAGGCCATTACTAAAGGGTGCATACGTCATGGAAATTTTCCTGACTTAGTTCAAGGTGGCATCTTAAAGTCTGAATAGCTTATCTGTTGTTTATACTAAGACGTAAGTGCACAGGAGATTCCCGGATTTGGGGAAGTTTCATTAACTTGTGGTTACCACAGTATATTGTGTACTGAAAGAGTCGTAGTATAGCCTTGAAGCTTGTTAATGCATTATTGTTATTGTAATTCGTCTGGGACAAAATGGCGCAAACATATTATGCACTGAGGTTATTGTTTAAAGAAACATCTATGAAAAACAATATGTTCCATTTCTAACACCTTGCCAGTTTGCAATATCTCTTAAAGACAAAGTACACAGTTTAAGAAATACAACATTTCATTCTAAAACTTGTAATATTTGCATTTGCCCATAACAGTTCAAGAGTGGATCTACCATCAGCCCCCTCCTTTACTCTGACAACAGTAAGCTGCATGACAAGGATGAACAGGACATCATCTCACTGATCCACCTAACTTGGATAAAACTAGATAAAGGTATGCTGATAATAGCAAAAAGAGGAATGATGATCAGGACAGAATGAGTTCAAGTAGCAGAAGGCTATATAGAAGAGATAGAGAACCTCTACAATTAGCTGGGAATACCACACAAACACGGGAACCATGCAAAAGTGGCAAGGAGGATAGGGATCAAGATCAACACCATCAATACATACGCTCTACCAGTCATCAGGTTCCTAGCTGAGATAAAAACCTTGCCAAGAGAGGTGTTAGGCATCTTGGATTTCAAAACCTGGAAACTAATCATGATGCGTGGAGTATTCCACTCGAAATCTGGCACCCAGAGTGTGTACAGCCCAGAGAGTGTACAGCCAGAAGGATGGAGTTTGGGGCCTAATGAGTATCAAGGCCACCTAGAGAGTGTACAAAAGAAAAGATGGATGTCATGGCCTTGGACAAAACACAAAGCATATACAAGAACATCACATAGATGGCTCCTAAAGTTGAACTGCTTAGGGAATGCCTGTGACAAGAGTAGATAAAGTCTGAAGATAAGGAGGAAGTTCCATGGCAAGACAAACCCTTCCATGAGATGTATCACTGTCAGATATTAGATGTGGCTCAGATTGTGAAATTGTACCAGTGGTGTGAAAAAGCAGGCCTAAAAGACAGCACCGAGGCGCTAATCATAGTAACACAGGAACAAGCACAGTAGAAGTGAGGGTCTTCCACACCAGACAGGTGCAGACTGTGCAACAAGGCCTCAGAGACATTCCAGCACGTATTAACCATATGCAAGATGTTAGCAGGCACTGCATACACTGAGAGGAACAACCAAGTTGCTGGGATTGTATACTGAAACATCTGCACAGAATGTGGGCCGGACTTGTCCCACAAAGGGTAGTTGAGAATGACAGGGCTGTGCTGTCAGACTTCCAGATTCAGACAGACAAGCAAATACTGGCCAACCAGTCCGACATCATAGTGAACAAGGAATGGAAGAGTGCAGTGATAGTGGATCTGGCAATACTCAATCACCATAACATTAAGAAGGGACATGAGAAGGTGGACAAATACCAAGAGGAGAAAAAAGAATTGTAATGGGGCTCCAGTATTCTGGCTGAGCACCTCCATTAAAAGTTCCATCTGAGTAGAGAATACATCGCTGAAGTGATATAGCCCTTTCCCTCAGACAATACTTGGTGAAAAGTGAAATAATACACCCACTTTATTGTCACCAAGCACACATTTAGAGGTGGCAATCACAAGAAGAGACCATCCACTGGGACAATAGGTTTCTTTCCTGGTGTGGCTTTGTCTGAGGGATAACTAAATTAGCTAGGACTGATTATTAACTTCCAGACAACAGGGTGCCATGCAATACTTTAAAAGCATACCTTTTCATAATAATATATTAGCAAATTGCATTTTCCAGGGCAGGGCTAATTCCCACAAGCGAGATGTCCAAAAAGCACCCTGAATGGATGTACCCAGCGCGAGAAATCATCAAATGAAGTTTAGCCGTGCTGTGGCTATTTTTCAATCCAGAGCTGAGTTCCAGGATGCCACGACTAAGAGACAGTTTAAAAAAAATGAGTCCTACTGCTTTGGAGAAGAAGGCAGTTGACTCTTAGTGAGCACTGATGGTTCTTCATTTTCTCCTTCTCCCCTACAAATAGTCCTCACCTGGGCAATTGGGTAACTGAGCAGGGACAATCATAAATTGCACTGGGCAGCTGCCTCGCACTTGGCCGATTTAGAGTTCCAGTCGGTTAGTGCCTGGTCTTGCTGAATGAATTGCGACTGCCCTGGTCCCATAGAGCAGTCCCAGTGATGGAAAAATTATAGCACTCTGCTGTATGGGAATAGATGAAACAAGGAAGAGCCACGGAGGGTGAATAGGCCTCCTTTCGAAGGAGTTAGATTTTGAGTCCTGCACCTATTAGTATGAACGGATCAGGCTCTGCCTCAAAAATATAGGTAATAGTCCTAGTGGTGCACTCAGTGTTGTAAGCCCCATCCCAAGCAGAGGGACTTCAGTAGATTCCAGGTGCGATATCTGAGATCTCTGTTCAGATGAGTGGTCTTGGCTGGCTCATTTGCTATATTAATTGTTCCTTCATTAAAACTCATGTCAATATCTACCACCTTTACTGCTGACTGCATTGACAATTTGAACACTTAAAGAGATCTGTGGTAATTGACATAACTGGATATGTGAACAAGTAAAACTTTCTAAGAGCATTTAAAAAATCAACAGGATTACAACCTGAACATATTCTAAAATATTTATTAACAAGCTCCATTTCCCATTTCTAAAAAATCCTGAAGAATACAATGTATTCTAAACCTGAATATCTGTTTAATAATAATAATGGCTCACTTTAAAATGGTAATTGGATGCCCTGAAAAATACTAACCCTTTCGATGCATATAACTCTAACAACATATGAAAGGCACTGTTACAAATAGATTGTATTGGTTTTTGCAAATTAATTTTGTTAGCAAAATATGCCCATACTACTTATTGACGGTTTGCTCATGAGCTGCAGCAGGAGCCATGGTATCACGAGCAGCAGCTTAATCAATGAAACTGTGAACTGGATCTCCAGCTGTTGTTCGAATGAGATAGACACAGAGTATTAGGAAAGTAAAGCAGCGTGTCTATGCAACGCATGAGTAGCTGTTGTAGATGCTGTATTCAGCTCTGTGTTGTTTTTGTTTGTATCTATCTCCTTGTGATGCCACTCAAGCAGGGATATTTACCAAAACACCCTAGAATGTAAGCACGTCTGATCAGGGCCCTCAATACTCTCTGCCCCTGTGAGTCCAACTCATCTTGTTGCAAATAAGTAGTATTAATAATTCTAATAAATAAAATAAAACAGCTGAATTGGATGTATTCTCCATTCAGCTATTTTGGCCTTACATTTGAAATTCACTTTGTATTCACATAGAGTTACTACAGTTATCAGTTTAGTGAATAACCACGCTGCTCTTCAAATGAGATAGACACAAAGAAATAGGAAAGTTACATAGTGTGTCATGTAATGCACGAGTAGATATTTAGTAGATATATATGCAGCTCTGTGTTCTTTTTCTTTCAATGTGTTTGTATCTACATCAACACCCTCTGTCCCTGTGAGTCCAGCTTGTCTTGTTGCAAATATGTCTGTTAGTCCACCTGTTGTGTACAGTGCTGCAGAAGCACTTTATATATAATATTAATAGCAATAAAAAAATAGCCTAATTGGAAAAATTCTTCTATCAGCAGCTATTTTGGCCTTAAATTTGAAATTTAAATAGTTATAATTTTAGTAAATAGCCCTGATCGTGTGTGTTTCTTATGTGTATGTTTCCCTCTACATGTATGAATTCGCTATACAGTGAATTGGGGTGAACTGTAAAATTTTAACTTTTGGGTAAAATAGACAAGCTGTGACTGTAGCATTTCTGGAGGATATTTTCTAATTGATTATGTTGTTTGGAATATTGCCATTCACTTTTTCATTAATTGAAAGCTGAAAATCTGAAAAAAAATGGTTGGACATTCCAATAAGGAAATGATCCAAAATACACCTCAAAATCAGCCATGAACTACTTCAAGGAACAAAAGGATAAAGGAACAATCTGTGTGCCATAATCACCTTTTCTCTACTAAGTGGTTCTGATGCCTTGGGTCTCCAGGAGCCAGTCTGCTACCTGTACTAATGCAGAAGTATTAGTGCGAGCAGCGAAGGAATGGCTATAATAGACTGAGAGCTATCAGCTGACATTGTATTAACTTGGACAATGTAGTGTTTATTCAACCAATTACCCGAGGCATATGCAGTCTTTGTAAACCTTGCTAAGTACAAGCACAGATTTATAAATGTATTTTACACATGCAATGAAACAAGAGTAAAACATGATTCTTTTTTTTAATTTGGAAGGATAAGTATCTATTTACTGTTTGCTAAAAGATACAATTCTGTTGAATAATGTAACCAGTTCTGCTGTATTGGTTATTGTAGTTGTGTGAATGTGCTCTCTACCTGTTCGAAATGGGGACTGCATTCCTCCGTCTACACCAGGGGTGTCCATAAGGTACATCCCCAGATGTTTTAAAACTACAGCTTCCATGATTCTTTGTCATTCTAAATGCATGCAAAGCCTCATGGGAGTTTTAGTTCTACAACATCTGCGGATCTACCTATTGGGCATCTCTTTAGAGCCAGGGTTCCATCCTTAAAGGTATCTGTGTGGGTTTATGGTTTTGGTTTATTTAATTAGAATGTTAGCCCCTGAAAGTTACACCCTGTTTTGTGTGTAGCAGCCTGGGGGTTCAGCTGAAGCCAGTTATACTTACTCGTAGTGCTACTCAGCGGTCCCCACCACTTCTCTCTTCAGCTCCTGGCACTTCATGCTTCAGGAGCTGGGTCAACATTGCATGTGTGAAAGTACAACTCAAGAGGCCTTGTGGCATCCTTTTGTAAATACTTGCAAAAACATAACATACAGAGATAAAATTTCTACTTAGTGGGGTCCTAGCTGCTTGATCCAAGGAGACATCTGACTGCGATTTTGGGGACAAGAAGGAATATTTTTTTGCCTTCTTTAGGATCAACAGCAACAGCATATGTGAGGAAGGCTGAACTTGATGAACGCAAGTCTCTTTTCAGCTATGTAACTATGTAACTCTCACAATTGCCTTGATTTAAAGGGACACTGTAGGCACCCAGACCACTTCTGTCCATTGGAGTGGTCTGGGTGCCTTGCCCCTCTCCCCTTAGCACTGTTAGTCAAAACACTGTGGTTTTGAAAAATCCAGGGCTAAGGGCTAATCTAACCTGTAGTTGCTTATGCGAGCCGCTAGATGGTGCTTCCGTGTTCTTAGATCACGAAAAGTGTTTTAAATGACGTTTGACGTCCCCACACTCTGCATGAGGACGTTGAGCGTCGCTGGAATCCCCAGAAGAAAGCATTGAGTAATGCTTTCCAATGGGGAGGTCTAACGTGCGCGCGGCCATTGCCGCAAAACGCATTAGACCTCCCCCGCCAGCAGTCGGCGGCAGGGGAGGAGCGTGGGCGGAGCTGAGCCAGCGCCAAGGGACATCGGCGCTGTACTCAGGTAAGTGACTAAAGGGGTTATTAACCCCTTCAGTGCCGCAGGAGGGCACCTTGACAAAAGGTCATGCTATAGTTCCAGGAAAACGAGTTACGGTAGTTTTCCTGGTACTATAGTTTCCCTTTAATATTTTTGAATATCTATATATTAACAAACAAAAAAAATATTTATGACATACGAGCAGACCTATGTATCAGAAAAATAAAAATATAAAATAAATAAATAAATATATATATATGTAGGCCAGGTAATAATATACATATATAGGTCAAATACATAATATACATTATCTAGTTGGTGGAAATCAGATACAATTAAAAAGATAACTGACTTGTGAATTTAATAATACTGTCAGCTGTCCACAAAGATCAAATTTGGACTTAATTCTTTCTGACTTAAGAAGTCCTCTGCCAAACGATTAAACATAAATTTATGTTAGTTGCATCCCCTACATAATATGTGAAAGCAGCTAATGACCCCCAAATCTCCATATTGCCTTTGGTGCCTTAAAACTTTTAATCATAATGGTACTCTCACTCCTTTACTACCCTCTCATTAAAAGCAATTTTTAAAAAAAACATTTAAAATATTTTTGAAATAAAATAAAAATGTAAACATTTTTATGTGCAATTGGTGTGTGAACATTTTTTCTTATGAGCCAAACAAAACAAATTATATGCGTGATATGTAAATATTGCAGCATTATCATATATTTATATATACACACACTAGAACATTATTGCTAAATACATATTTAGATATCCATGACTGATGTAAATGAAATAATTTAAATATATTAAATAGATATATGCAAATGTCATTACTATAACAGGGATGTTTAAAGCTTTAGATAATCATCTTGATTATGCAACATTTTGCAGAAACTGTACTTTGAATAGATACATCAATTTTCTCATGAGATATTGTTGATCCCCAGAAATAGATTCCATTTGGCAATATAAGCAGGTAAATACATTATTATCAGCCTGTTATGTAGAAGTCTATATTTGTGTTTTCAAAAATCTATGGTATATTAGAATATTTTCAAAACTGATTGATCATTTAGTTTAATTCATCAGATCTCCTCTACTGAAGATCTAATTTTAGCTTCTTTTACAAAACAGCTTATATCTTGGCTAAAAATGTATGCAGCTGTTAGGCAGAGTCCAGTTCTACGTTTAATGCACAGTAATAGCATCAATAATAATTTACTTCATTGCATTTTTTTTCAATTGCAAAATCTTATTAAACGTTCTAGAGTCTAGACTTTGCAATGCCAGGTCATGATTACACTTGTGCAATCATGCTTTCTGGAGTATTTTTTTGCTATCAGGGTTATTCACAAATACCAGATTTTGTCTGAATGGACAAAATCCAGTGAAAATTACTGAATTCCTACTGCATTGGCAATTTTCGCAGATTTAGTAAAATAAATTAGGCCTGACTCATTCTGTAAAAAAATTTCGGAAGCTTTTCAGAAAATCAGTAATAATTGCATCTGAACCAGTTTAAACCATAGAAATCAGAAATTTATCAACAATCACATGGCAACCAAAGACAAATCAAATGCATTCAGCAGGACGCACGTTCGCACATTATCATTCACTTGCTTTTTGCATGTGAATTAATAATTTTAACTACTATTTGATCGCTGGTAGCTCTAGTTTAAAATACCCTCGGTGGCCAACCAACAAGCCAGCCTGGGTCAGCAACCATTTTTTGGGGCTGAAGAACACACGATTTAGAAGAAAGAAAACTTCTAATAGTAAGTAGAAGCATATTATACAAGTATGATATCCCTTTCTGGATTGATACATTCGGCACTATTATTTGTGTTTCTTTTATCATGTGGCTGAGAGATTAAAGTAATCTATGAAGGAGAAACATCGCACTGGCTGATCAGTAGACTCAAATAACCCACAAGCTTGATTCATGTAAAATCTACACTATTTTGGTGTCGTTTTTTATTGTCACATAATTGTATTAATATCATATTAAATCCTAACTGTCCCTTGAATATGAATTCATTTTTATTAGCCTAATGAGCTAGGCTACCGTTAGTGTTGCTCAATTCCGACAAAAAGGCACCAACCCTAAAACTGAGAAATTGCAATCACAGGTTACTAAAAGGATTGCCAAAGTCCTAGGCATGTTTATATTACATCAGTGCTCCCACTTTTTTGATCTAACCCCAACTATATGGTTTTCACAAAGAGCAAGTTGTCTCAGAGTTTAGAAGTAAAGCAGCAAACTATTCACTAAGACATCTACGGTCTCTCTCTGTAATAAAACTCAAGGGACTATTCGTTCCCTGTCTCAAAGCTTGTAGTTTTCATTACTGGAGGTGAGTATGGAATCCACTGCTGACATAATGTCCATTTTTTTCCCTGAACAGGTCTTTTGTTTGTTCTATTAACCCAGGAGATCCAAATATCTGAACTCATTTTGCTGACTTTTACACACTTGAAAGCTAAGAGCTTTCATGTCCTCTGAGATATGGTTCACAGTCACCATATGTTTGATACTCAAGAATAGCTGATAGTGATCTGCCTTGAGAAATATAAATCTCTATGTAGCTATCTCTATGAAATGTTTTTTAAGTAAAAAAGTAAATTCAACTGTTTTCCGATATGATTTGTATCTGTTTTTCACTAACATTATAGTATATTGTTGGGTGCCTATTTTTTTGTCATTTTAACATATGGATAATTGTTTTATTTGTACTGTGTTAGTCAGCTAACTAAATGAGAATAGTATAACAAAAACATTATATAAGTGATACATTTATTGGCTAATAAAAAAAGGAATATTTACACCTGATGAAGCTTGTATGTAGGTCCTGAAGGTTGTATGTAGCACTGAGCAGTGTTTGTATGTTTGAATGTAAGCTTGTTTTAGTATGGAGTGTGTGTAACTGTAGGGTGTATTTGTGTGTAGTGTTGTGTTTGTTTAATTTACTGATGCTATATGAAAGCAGTAGGTTACTTATCTGTAGTGTTTGACTTTGAATGTAGGGGTGTGTCTGTATGCAGTGTCAATGTGTGTATTGTTTTTAGTGTTTTGTTAGTGTAGAGTTTGAATGCTGAGATATATGCACATTTACATATACACTGCTGAATACATAAACACATACATATACACACATGCAGATACTCCTACATATACACTAGCACACAGATGCATGCACACAGAGACACAAATGCAGATGCACAGACACACACACACACACATAAAAATGCACAGAAACATGCAGACACACGTGCACACAGACACACAGATGACACACATACAGAAACACAGATACCGATAAAAACAGATACACAGACACACAGATAAATACACTGACTCACATACACACAGATACACAGACACACATACAGACATGCACACACAGACACACATATACAGATATATACACAGACACACTGATACACAGACAGGCACACAGATACAAAGACACACACAGATAGATACACATACAGACACAGATAGACATACAGGCACACATGCATACACATACACACACACACACAAAGATACATAGACGCATACAGGCACACAGATAGATGCACTGACATACATACAGGTATGTACACATTAAGGCAAAATGTACACCTTTTAAGCCTTTTTCCTACCTTTTGGGTGCTTCCCTGGCGTCCAGTTGTGTGACTGAGTGTCAGGATCGGGACAGGGATCCAACACGCAAAGTACAAACAGGAGATAGGTACGTATACCGGACCTTAGAATGGCCGGACTAACGTAAGGATTAAGCAAAGAATGGTCTAGAGACAAGCCGAGGTCGAGGGAACGAGAGAGCAGATAAGCGAGAGACAAGCCGAGTCAAAGGGTAATAGAGGTAAGCAGGGTAGAACAAACAAGCCGGGTCAAAACCAAAGAGACAAAAAGATAACAAGAGCACTGAGTGACTAGACAAGCTAGAACCACGACAGGGCAATGAGCAAATGCATAAAGCCCTACTTTATACCCTGGTTCTAGATAGGTAATCACGCCCCCGACGAGTCCTGATTAGTGGTCGGGACTTGATTGACAGGTCAGAACGGATTGTCGTCATGACGTCGGCTACTGAGCGCCACGTCATAAAAGGAAGCGGGTCCCTCGCGGCCGGCGTGTAAACGGCCGAGAGAACTGCGAGGAACGAGTGAGTCAACCCCTCTGAGAGGATGAACGTCTAAGTATCTCACCTCCTCTGAGGTAGAGACAACAGGTACCCTGACACTGAGACTGTTGGAACTCAAAAGTTCTCCCACTACGCTCTTCTCCTCTCTGCCTCCGTTCCGGCTCTGTGTTAGCTGGGAGGAAGTGACCATCTGTCACTTCCTCCCTTGATGTCAAGATTATATTTGTCCAGTTGCGCTGTTAAAGGGGCCGCAACACACGGCCGGCTTACCCCTGGTGTAGGAGATACCAATGTTGCATTACCTATAATATAGTGTGTGCCTCTCAGTGCATGATATTTGGGATAATTTACAGCATTGTATAAAGCCAAACTGACCTGCTTAGTTCAAATACAGTAACATGTAGATTTTTGGTTTATGATTAGATTTGTTGAATCACTTACTGGTAATTCTTTTTGTCCAAATTACATATTGCACAATCTGCCTTTATTGAGTTTTGGCATACCTCCCGGCTATCCTGAGGTCAGCATGACCTTTCCAGATTTGTGGTTCTGTTCCAATGTCCCAGGTTTACCTCCTGCTACTCTGCAGCCATGGACACCTGCAAATGTCCCCAATCAGCTTAGCAAGCAAGGCAAGGTGCCTTTGTTCCCACATCAACACCCACCTGCCCCTTTTGTTGTACTCATATCACCCATACAGGGAATAATGTTTTTTTTTTTTTTTTTAAATACCTGGATACTTGTTTCATAGCCACTTGTAGAGAAACTACAGCCATACCCATGTAGCTTACTGTAGGACTTGTGGTAAAAAGAGAGAATGGGTGAGTCACTTTTTTGGTTGCCTGACATATCTAGCTAAATAGCTTATGTAGCCCATAAACTAAGTGCCATTGGTCCTATCAAAACAACAGAAAGCCGATGGCTAAAGTTTATCACATTTGTAATTCACCAACAGCTAGAAGGCAGTATTTGAATACCACTGTATTACAGTGATGATGTATATATCATGACTACAAAATCTATGCTACAGAGCAAGGCCAATAGTACAGATTTTGTTTTCAAGCAATCAATAAGGCAAGTGCTATTTCACTTCACTGCTTGAGCTGTATTTATATTTGGGGATATAATATCTGTCTGCAGGTAGAATTATCAAAAATATTTATTTTAGAGTTGTATATATATTAATGCCATTTATACCGATTAGTCTGTAACACATTTTGAATTATTTTGTTTCCAAAAAGTTTTGTTTATAACATGAGATAGAAGTACTACAGCTGCGGTCTCAGAATAAATCTCTTGTCTTTTCCCGGCAATGTTAATTGTGATTATTTCATTCTTATAAACTATGTGCCTTGCAGATACTTATTTTAAAATGAATAATAATAGCATACGTACAGTCAGGTCCATAAATATTGGAACAGCGACACAATTCCAATCTTTTTGGCTCTATACACCACCACGATGGATTTGAAATGAAATGAACAAGATGTGCTTTAACTGCAGACTTTCAGCTTTAATTTTAGGGTATTTACATCCAAATCAGGTGAACGGTGTAGGAATTACAACAGTTTGTATATGTGCCTCCCACTTTTCAAAGGTCCAAAAGTAATGGGACAATTGGCTGCTCAGCTGTTCCATGGCCAGGTGTGTGTTATTCCCTCATTATCCCATTTACAAGGAGCAGATAAAAGGTCCAGAGTTCATTTCAAGTGTGCTATTTGCATTTGGAATCTGTTGCTGTAAACTCTCAATATATGATCCAAAGAGCTTTCACTATCAGTGAAGCAAGCCATCATTAGGCTGAATAAACAAAACAAACCCATCAGAGAGATAGCAAAAACATTAGGTGTGGCCAAATCAACTGTTTGGAACATCCTTAAAAAGAAAGAACGCACCGGTGAGCTCAGCAACACCAAAAGACCCGGAAGACCACGGAAAACAACTGTGGTGGATGACCGAAGAATTATTTCCCTGGTGAAGAAAACACCCTTCACAACAGTTGGCCAGATCAAGAACACTCTCCAGGAGGTAGGTGTATGTGTGTCAAAGTCAACAATCAAGAGAAGACTTCACCAGAGTGAATACAGAGGGTTCACCACAAGATGTAAACCATTGGTGAGCCTCGAAAACAGGAAGGCCAGATTAGAGTTTGCCAAACAACATCTAAAAAAGCCTTCACAGTTCTGGAACAACATCCTATGGACAGATGAGACCAAGATCAACTTGTACCAGAGTGATGGGAAGAGAAGAGAATGGAGAAGGAAAGGAACTGCTCATGATCCAAAGCATACCACCTCATCAGTGAAGCATGGTGGTGGTAGTGTCATGGCGTGGGCATGTATGGCTGCCAATGGAACTGGTTCTCTTGTATTTATTGATGATGTGACTGCTGATAGCAGCAGGATCACCCAAAAATGGGCAGACGAACTACAAATAGAGATCACACAAAAGCAATGGCAAGCTATATTCCTGTCTATACACAAACCATCCACCTCTCTTGTAGCTCAAGAAAGTAATTACAAGCGTATTTCCCGCTGGCATTACACTCCATTAAAAATCCAACAAATACATAACTCAGACAATAGCAACTGCTGGAGGTGCCAACACACAGTAGCACACCATGCCCACATTTGGTGGCAATGCCCGAACCTTACCAATTACTGGAGCAGATTACACACACTCATTCAACTAATTATGGGCATAAAATTTCCTTTGACACCACAACGTCTTATCTTCCCATTACCACCACCAAGACTACGAAAACCGCAAACCATATTATTTAAACACCTGACCATGGCGGCCACCCAACTGATTCCCAAACACTGGGAACAGACACAAGCCCCAACCATCAGAGAGTGGATAACGAGAGTAGAAGGTATCAAACAAATGGAAGAAATTACTTACGCTAAATCAAAGAACTACCAATACTTCTCTAAAATCTGGGACCCTTGGATACAATTCATAAAAAAACACTAGGGAAAACCAAACAAACAGAACTAGGAAAAACTTTCTCCTCAACACTTAAGATCACCGACCCTTTTCTTGAAACCATAAAAATAAAAAACTTTTTGAAATTAAAAAAAAAAAAAAAAGCAGCAGGATGAATTCTGAAGTGTTTCGGGCAATATTATCTGCTCATATTCAGCCAAATGCTTCAGAACTCATTGGATGTCGCTTCACAGTGCAGATGGACAATGACCCAAAGCATACTGCAAAAGCAACCAAAGAGTTTAAGGGAAAGAAGTGGAATGTTATGCAATGGCCAAGTCAATCACCTGACCTGAATACGATTGAGCATGCATTTCACTTAATGAAGACAAAATTGAAGGGAAAATGCCCCAAGAACAAGCAGGAACTGAAGACAGTTGCAGTAGATGCCTGGCAGAGCATCACCAGGGATGAAACCCAGCGTCTGGTGATGTCTATGCGTTCCAGACTTCAGGCTGTAATTGACTGCAAAGGATTTGCAACCAAGTATTAAAAAGTGAAAGTTTGATTTATGACTGTTAATCTGTCCCATTACTTTTGGTCCCTTAAAAAGTGGGAGGCACATATACAAACTGTTGTAATTCCTACACCGTTCACCTGATTTGGATGTAAATACCCTCAAATTAAAGCTGAAAGTCTGCAGTTAAAGCACATCATGTTTAATTTCAAACCCATTGTGTTGGTGTATAGAGCCAAAAAGATTAGAATAGTGTCGATGTCCCAATATTTATGGACCTGACTGTAATTAGATGAAATCTGCTTTGTTGAATACTTTTCCCAGCAAGGGGCAGCAATGGCTCTTATAGCAAACAGTAGCTTTAAAATCTGTTTGCAAATGTTATCAAAGTTTATTTTCTTCACATTATAGCTGCAAGGATGCAGCTCTGTAGAGAAAACAGGTAATGGGAGCTAAAGAAGAAACAAAAATAATATTCTGATTGACTACTTAGTGTTTTGGGGCAGTCGCTTCACATGTTTAATTAAGATCAAGGTTTAGTATATTGAGTAGGAAAAGCATGTAGGATCAAAATAAACAAATGGCAGTTTTCTGTGTCCCATCACATTCACACTTCCCAGATCAAGACAATTAAAGAGCATCAAATTCATTGCATTTGCATTAGTTTTTGAATATCTGTACATTTTCCCTTATTTGTTAAAATAGAACATATATTCATTGTAATTGTCTCTTTAAAGCAAAGAAAGCTGCATGTGCACAGCATTTTCCTATGTTGCATTTTAATCACGAGTATAAAATACAACCATTTCCTCCATATCATGGTGGTAATTTCATTCAGACACTATTTTTTAGTTCTTTTCAGCAATTCCTATAAGCAACTTGACTAAATGGATGAATGAGAAATGCACTAATTAGTAAGATCTGTTTTCTTATTAGAGCTAGTTACCACTTTTACTTGTTCCGTATTTGAAACACTGGAATAACAGAAGCAATCGTTGGACCACATGCTGCTAGCACTCACCATAGAAACCAGGAATTAATGTGACCAAGCACTCTACTTTGATATATGCTTAATCAGAGAGCTGATGCCTCATTTGCAAGCTAAACATGTCAAGGGAACAGTGAGAAATAACCATTTTCATCCTCCCACCTATCACCTGCTACTAGTATACATGTTCAAAAAAATTTGTGGAGCATAGAAGCAGTTACTACAATACATCAATCTCACAGTATTTTTACCTATCAGCGTGACATACAGTATGCCTTACATGTAATTGCTTCTAATTTCCATGGTAACATCAAAGTCTATAGAAGATTTTCAGACTATTCACACAATCATAGAACGTTCGTGTGGATCTCCTCACGTGTTCTTCACACAATTATTTACTATGTGTAGATTTCTAATAAAGAAAGGTAAAGAATGTAGATTTGCAATTTAAGAATCAAAACAAATGTAGCTTACTGAAGCAGTTTTGGTGTGCAAATTGTGCTCCTGCAAACTCACTGCTCAATTCTAAAGAGGGAAACTTTACATTTAGGGGTGTGATGTAGCCTTAACTGACTGTTTTATGACCACAGGCACATTGCGTGGTGGTCATTGTACCGGCGGGACATTCACGTGAAGGTCAAAATGAACTTCACTTAGTACAGATTCTACTGGTTCAGTAGAAACATCTCACAATTCCTTTAAAAGCAGTTGTTGTGTCAAGTGCCCTTTTAAATGATTGTCCATCACACTAAGTTCTGGAGGGATGGAGAAATGCATCAGCCCTAGACGCTCACAGGTTGATAGCAGTGGCTTCTGACAGGCTTGTGTGTTAATACGGACTTTAGTGGCTGTCTACCTGACAGCCACAAGAGGTGCTTCCACGATTCTCAGTGAGAAAATCACACTGAGATGATGCTGGACGTCCATAGGAAAGCATTAGTAATGTTTTACTTTGAGTGGTTTGAATGAGCGCACGGCTCTTGCCGCATGTGCTTTTGGAGCTGACGTCTGCAGGGGGAGGAGAAGCCACCAGCTCCGAGGGAGTCCGGCGCTGGATTAAGGTAAGTGGCTGAAGGGGTTTTAACTCCTTCAGCCCAGCGGGAGGGAGAGCCTGAAGGAGGGGGGACCTAATAACCGCATAACAAGTTTGTTTTTCCTGGCACTATAGTGCTCCTTTTAGTCTGGTGGCACTTGGCAGTAGACATGCTTCTACTGCCAAGTGACACCAGTGCTAACTTTATTTTGTCTCTCAAGCACATAATATGACATGTTTCCCCTGAATCGAGCTGGCAGGATTGGGGCTTATTGCTTTAAGTTAAAGTGACAAACTAAAAGAGCCAATTAAGTCTGTATATCACTTCAGCAGTGTTTGGCTGTTCCTCATATGGAGATCTGTATGGAGAAAGTGTAACTTTCCTATTGATGGCTGTCTTTTACAAATATACATTAGCAAAATGATTTGTTCTCCCACACGATCTACAAGACTTCCCATAAGCAGGACACTTTTGTGCTAAACAGGTGCATTTGTGCTAAACATGTGGTGGTGTTGATGCTGTGTTTTGCTAATGTGTTGTTGCTGCATTGCAATATTCATGCACTTGGTCTGCTATCTGTCCTGTTCTATAACTTTTATATGTCGGTCAGTGAGCTCTGGTGTATGGCACACTTCAATGGCTGTGTTTAAAGTTAATTTATGTTCTCTTAAGAGACGCCTGTGTGTGATCTCACTAGCTGTACCAAGAACAATGTTGTCCCTTACCAATGCATCCCTCAGAATGCCATATTCACAAGTTGCAGCTTTTTGACAAGGTTATCAAGCGATTCTCCCTCTTCTTGTTTGCAGCATCCAAACACATTCTTTTTTATATATGGCATTACTAGCATATATGTGAGTAAGCTTCCAATGCATCTAAAATGTGTGCAACATCCTCTTTCTGCTCTGCTGTGATGTTTGTGCTTATAAACATGCCTGCATTCAGTGCCAATGACTCTTTTCAGAGTAGCTGCCTGCACTGCTGCAGATTTCTCCTTCAACCCTATAGCCATGGACAGGGCTGGTCTTAGGGGTGTGCGAGCTTGGCGGCCGCACAGGGCCGATGGCAACAGGGGTGCCGGGTGACCTACGCAGCTAGCATACCCCTAAGCAGGCATGGCAGGCAGCTCCAGTAATAATGGAGGCGCACAACATCATGTACCGGCGCTACGTCAACGTGCTCTGCCTTCACTGATATTCCAGAAAGCGTGGAAGGATCCGCTGTGACTGGGGTGGCTCTGAGTGCAGGCAGCACCCTCCCTGCGGTAGTATATCTTTGAGGCCGGACCCAGACAATGTCGGAATGAAGCAGCAGGTCGTATGGGTGTTGGATTCTTGATTTGATGTCTAATAATGTGAGTTGTTCTGCTTGCTTGCAGCTTGACTAATAATATACTTTTTTTCAAATAGATACTGGAGTTCTTTTTAGACTGTGGGTGTGGCAGATTGTGTAGTGGGGGGTTCCAGATTGTGTTATGGGGAGGTGGTGGGTTGCAGATTGTGTTTTGGGGAGGTGCAGATTGTGTTTTAAGGAGTTGGGGGTGTTGCAGATTGTGTAGTGGGGTGTTGCAGATTGTGTATTGGGAGGTGTGGGGGGTTCCAGATTGTGTATTTTGGGGGTGGGGGTTGCTGTTTGTGTATTGGGGAGGTGGGGGATACAGATTGTGTGTATTGGGGAGGTTGCAGATTTTGTTGTGAGGAGGTGGGGGTGGTTGCAGATTGTGTTTTGGGTGGATGGGGGGCTGGGGTGGGGGTATCAGTCTAGGTCCATTGGGTTAGGGGTTGTGGTCAGAGGGAGTGTGGTTGGAAGGGGTGTGGTCATTGTACATTGCCAAAAAGTATTGCACAGGGTGCTTAAAGGTCTAAGGCCTGCTCTGGCCATTAAATAATCTTAAAATTCAGCTCTGAACATTTCCCATTTGCTGCTCCAATCCCCACTGATTTTTATTAAATCTGGGGGAGTTATGCAATTTATGGCAGCCATTTTGCCTGTCAGCCTCTGAGCTCTCAAATGAGTGTGGCGCTGTGAAGGGATGAACAGATGTGTGGTGATGTTCTGCAATTACTGTGTGCACTTGCTCGGTTATCCTACACTCAGTATGCAGATTGTAACAGGCTATGTGCCCAGGAGGGATGCTGGAAATTGATGGAGCAGGCTTTGCTTTGGTGTAGATGAGAGCTATGAGTTATGGGAGACAATGTTCTTAGGACATCTGTGGTTGATGATTCTCTAAGAAACCATCCAAGGCGAGCCAGATGATACAGATGATGAGGATGACAATAACCATAACAATGAAGAAGCATATGCTGAGTTAATTCAGTTGTTAGATAATAAAAGTCTGTCTTTAATCATGAGGGAGGCAGCTGATGAAGAAAGGACACTTTAGATACTAGATAAGAGATTATTATGCAGGCAAGAAATAGCCCCAAATAGTGCATTTGTACAACGAGCTAACATCCCTTCAGAAAGGTGCATATGGAAGTGTGACGTACTATGTTATATGTGCAGAGACAGCCAGTACATCATTAAGAAATTCAGGAGAGATGTTTTGTGACGAATTGATAAATGTGATGATTCTGAAGGGTTTGCCTGGATTGATTTAATCTGTTTGCCATCCATATTGCAAAAGGTGATGGTAAAGTATATTTTGTAGAGTTCATAACACACATGAGAAGTTTTGATGATTGATTGTTTAAATTAAAGTGAGTATTGTGACTCCTAGTTTTAAATTGAACAACTCTACTATTGTTTCATACAATTGCAGCCAATGAGGATACAGCGTCAGAGCATGCTCAAACAGTCAAAATGGCAGCCAAGCACTGTGGTGTATTTACTGTAGTAGTCAAACAGAGATGCAGACTGTAGACACAAAAAGAGAGAGAATTTGTAAAAAGTGGCATATAACAATGATAACAGACACTAGAGATTCGCAATTTCATTTAAATAAGTACATTTTCTAATTTAGATTTTGTTCAAAATTCCAAAATTATCGATTCAGAACAAAAGGAAAATCTGAAAAAAAATTAAGAAATGAAACAAAATTTTGACGCAATTATTCCAAAGGATACAAATTAGAATGTTGTTTAGCTGATAATCTGTGAGTTTGCTATCCATATGTAGCAGTCACTCATAAGAGTAATCAGGGAGCTATCTACTAAACAGCTCAGAAATTTGGTAACCTTTTATATGGCAATCCCACATAAGGGTACCACATTAAATAGCTGCTGTGTTTATTAGAGATAGCTCCCTAATTTGGTATCCATAAAATGACAATATCAGATAAGAGTAATAAATTAGAGAATTATCTACTAAAAAGTTGAAAGAGCAAAATGAAGAAAAACACCCTTTTTCTTAATTTTGCAGTTTTATTTGCTTAGTAGGTAAATCTTTAATTAGGTACTTAATTATTGGAGAACAGGTAAGGTGATTTGTGCACACAGAAATAAATATTTTAGTTTACCTTACACACAATTTGTCATTGGTGTCACGTATTCATCCCCTCCATGTAAAGATTACAATAGTAATTACCTTCTTAAGAGTAATAGAAGTGCCGCTCAGCAGCCCTATGCCACTATGCCTGGCATTTGCGACACTCGGTGGATGCCGGCCACTGCAAATCCACTCTATTATATAGCCCGTCTGTCCACAGTAAAGAAGATGTTGACGTGCGGGTGACGTCACGCAAAAGATGCACACACACAATTTGAGGTCAAAGGCTGAGTATGGCCCATCAGATCCACAAGAGGGTTATTTAAACTCACTTATTCCTTTAGCTCATTGTCCTGTCGTGGTTTCCCTTTGCTGGTTATCCGAGAGTGTGTTCCTGATCATATTATTCTGTTTTTTGACTTCGGCTTCATTTTGACTTCCCTAATTTCTGGTATCTTTGACTTTTGGCTTTCCCTCATCGTTGTGTCTCATACTGTATCCCTGACCTCGGCAAGTATTTTGACTATGCTTGGATACGTTAAGTCTGGCCATTCTAAGGTCCGATTAGACGTTATCCTTAGTCTTAGGTGTGATACTATTTCTTCGTGCTGGATCAACTAGTAATCCTGACATTACGACATGGCCATAGATCCTGCAGAATTGTGTCAGCACATAGCAGCTTGCGAGCGAAGGCTGGAGGAAAATAATCACCATATGGATCAATTTGCCCAGGCTTTCGAACGCTTCTTAATCAGACGGCTCATTTACAGCCTGATGTTCCTCCGACTTTTTCACCTCCGCCTAATGTACCTCCACCTATTGTATATAAGGCACCTACTTCCACATTATGATGGTAATATTCAAGAATGTCAGGGATTTCTCAATCAGATTGAGTACCACTTTGAGGCCTCAACTGGGTCTTTTCCCACGGATAGAGCTAAAATTGGGTACTTGATGAACCAACTTAAAGGTAAAGCCTTAGCTTGGGCCAATCCTTTATGGGAGAGTAACAGGAGCATTGTTTATAATTACTAGGAATTCCTTGTGGAATTCAAATTAACTTTTGAACCACTAGGCAGGGAGGATGACGTTTCCACTGCCCTAATGCGTATCAAACAAGGGAACCGGTCTGTCTCAGATTATGCCATAGAATTCTGCACTTTGGCTTCTGAGGTAAACCGGACTAACAGCAGATTAATCTCTGCATTTAAAGAGGCTTTATCCAAAGCTATCCTTGATGAAATTGCTGCCAAAGATCTACCTAAGAGGTTAAATGAATTTATCACATTACCGAATTAGGAACAGGGAAATTACTAGAAATAGAACCAGACATATGACTATGTCACTGGCACCTTGTTTTTCCAAAGCTATTGTCCCTGGCAGTGGCATACACACAATCCATGTGGCCCCAAGTGCGAAACTGATCCGTGGGTCCCCCCCTCCCATTCCCCCCCTACCCTGGCCCTGTCCCCCCTGACCGTAGCCCCCCCGACACATACATACAGACACAAACACACACCCCCGACAGACACATACATACACACATGTAGACACACACATACAGACACATACATACATACACACATGCAGACACACACAATTGGATGCTTACAGCTTAATTAAAGATGAAAGACCTTGGAAGAATCAAACATTTCTTAGGCATCAACTTCAAACAAAGTGATGGTCTAGTACAGATGAAGCAAAAGAGGTACATATCAGAGATTCTGGAGAAGTTCAGTATAGGAATTTATAAGCCCAGATCAACAACATGTGAACAAATGCTAGATGGTCACCAAAAACAACAATGAAAAGTTTTCTATGAGTGTAGCGCTAGGTATAGTTAGAAATATAAAAGTGAAAAGTGCTTTAATTACACTTACCCTCTTTTTCACACTTGTATATATGAAAAGAAAAAAGAGAGAAAATATACAAATAATTGTGCAGTATATTAAAGTGGGTTAAGTTAAATAGTGAATTTGCCGGATATAATATCGAATCCACTCACACTTTTTAGAGCCTTTTGCAGATATAAGGCTCTAAACTTCCTAGTGTCTGTGTCTTTTTGGGTAGACCACACGACCCTTCTCTCCCGATATACGTATGTGTATTTTCCTCTGTGTTGGGTAGAAAAAAAGGACACAGGTAATCCAATCTGAGCGTAGTATTTCAGATACTATAAATGTCAATGTGAATAAAATATAGTATTGCTCACCTTCTTTAGAGCCTTTGATAACCGGCTCTAAGTATATTGGCCTAGTGTCAATTTGTGGGGTGACACTACCCCTTTCTGGAATCACTTCAACAGGATGCAGCAAAGTTGGTTTGAATATAAAATGTATATTTATTATAAAAGAGAATTTCTAAAATTTGTGTACAGTATACTAGAAAATAAAAAATAAAAATACCATATGGATAATACAAATATAAATATAAGTTATTGCCAAAACGCGTTTCACCATTACACGGCTTCCTCAGTCGGCTCCTGATCTTCTTCTGGGTGATTCAGCTTTTTATACCTTTAAATTGGCCGCCAAAAGTCTCTTAATTCTCAGTCCGGTGTGTTTTCAGTGACGCGGGCCGATGCCGTCGCGTCACTTCCTGTCTTTTTTACTACATTTCCCATGATGCTGTATGCGTCCCGACGTCATTTCCGGTTTGCGTCAGCGGTATTATGGGAGATCGAGTCCATAGTGACATCGTTGGAAAGTCCGTTTTTAGTCCATAAACACATTGTTAGCATATTGTTTGTTGGGACAGGGATAAAAGGAGACAAATATAACTTAATTATTAAAAAATTATACAGCTTAAGAAAATATAAAACTCAGTGTTAAAAGGAAAGAAAATTGGAAATGAAATAAAAAATAGTAATAATAATAGGATAAAAATACAGACTGTCTGTATTTGATATGTAGGTTTCTTTGTCTAAAGTCATGTTTTTATCCCTAAAGATTTAACTGTGGGGTATTCTTGTAAAGACAAAACTGTTTGGTTGTCCTACATTTTAAGCAGCATATGTTGGAAAGTCTCTCTTATTCATCTAAATTGTATCTATTGTGGCATAATTGTTGATGGTTCTTAATATTAAAAGGGTTAAAAATGATAAGAAATTAAAGGAAATGGCATAATTCGAAATCCGCATTTAAACCCAAAGGGGCTAAGGTATTTAAATTAAAAATCCACTTTGTCTCTGTTTTTTCCTAGCTTTTTTATTTCATCTTCCCCTCTCCAGTTTAGAGTGACCTTTTGAATGGCTAAAAAGTTTAAAAATTGAGGATCATTGTTATGTACTTCTTTAAAATGATTTGAAACGCTATGTTTTTCATACCCTTTCTTTATATTTCGTATATGTTCGTTTATTCTTACATATAAAGGACGCTTAGTTCTGCCCACATATAGAAGATTACAAGAACATTGTAGTAGGTATATAACTCTCTTTGAAAAACATGTAGTCATTTCTCGTATTTTATATTTATTTTCTTTCTTCGAGTCTAAAAATTCTGTGACATGTCTTTTCGTGCTCTTTGTATTTTTACAGGCTGAGCATAGCCCACAGCCAAAAAAACCTTTTTTTTGAAAGAAAGGGGTGGATTTTTTGTCTTTTATATGGTTGTGTACCAATTTTTGTTTTAGGTTGGGTGCTCCCCTGTATATACATTTGGGTTTCTCTGGTAAAATAGAGTGCAGCATTGGATCATTTCTTAGCATTGGCCAATGTCTGCTGATTATTCTTCTTATTCTCTGGCTTTCCTGATTAAAATTGCTAATAAAAGGTAAAATATTGTGTTCGTTTGTGTTTTTTTGTTTGTATTTCAATAGAGAGGATCTATCCATAGTTCTTATTTGTTTAATGGTGTTTGAAAGGGATTCTTCTTCATAACCCTTCTCTATGAATTGATTTTTAATTTTTATGGCTTGGGTTTCAAATGTACTTGTGTCTGTGCAATTTCTGCGGATCCTCATTAACTGTGCTTTCGGGATATTTCTTAACCAGGGTGAGAAATGACAGCTGTTTAAAAAAATATAATTATTCACATCTACTGGTTTAAAAAAAGTTTTTGTCTTAATTTGGGCTCCTTCTATAAAAATTGTTAAATCCAGGAAGTTTACGCTTGTTTTGCTATACTCGGTGGTCAATTTCACTCCCCAGTCATTAGTATTTAAAAAGTTTAAAAATGACTTTAAAAGATCCTCTGAACCTTTCCAAATAAAAAATATGTCGTCTATGTACCGCTTGTAGGAGACCAGGTTCGCTCTCCAGTCCTCGTTATGGTTTATGAACTTCTCCTCCCAGAATGCCATGAAGAGATTCGCATAACTCTGAGCAAACCTGGTCCCCATAGCGGTACCGACTTTCTGTAAAAAGAATTCGTTATCAAACCAGAAATAGTTGTTATTTAAAATAAGTTCTATTCCTTCTGTTATAAAATTAATTTGTTCTTCAGGGTAAAAATTCTCTTCTTTAAGAAAAAATTGTGTGGCCTCTATTCCTCTAGTGTGTGAGATAATCGTGTAGAGTGAACTCACATCCGCAGTGACTAAAATGTAATCTGGTTTCCATTGTGTCTCCTGTAAAACGTGGATGATGTTAAGTGTATCTTTGAGGTAGTTTTTGGTTTTTTGTACAGTTGGTTGTAAACATTTGTCCAGGTATTCTGATAGTCTACTCGATACAGAATCTATACCTGAGACTATCGGTCTACCTGGAGGGTTAATGGCATCCTTGTGGATTTTGGGTAGGTGATAAAATACAGGGATTTTTGGTTTCGTGACGTTGAGGTATTTGTACTCTCTGTCATTAAGTATCTCTATTTCCTTTCCCTTCAGTAGTAGATTCTCAAATTTTTTCTTAATGTTAGTTGTTGGGTCTCCTGATAATTTCTCATATGTGTCTACATCTCCAACTAGTCTATGTCCTTCTAGTAAATAATCCTCCGTCCTCATGACTACAATACCTCCTCCCTTATCGGCTGGTTTGATAACTCTTTCCTTGTCCTTCTGGAGTATTTTTAAAGCTGACCATTCCTCTTTATTTAAATTCATGTGTTTCTTATCTTTCGGTTTTATCGTATTTATTTCCTGCATGACTGCATTCTCGAACGAAACCATTTCTTTAGATATAAAGTTGTTTGGGAAGAAAGTGGACTTTTCTTTAAGGTCAGTGTGTATATACTTTGAGATTGGCATCTGGTGCACTGATTTATCTGTCCTCATAGCTCACCTAGCGCTACACTCATAGAAAACTTAGGTTTTCATTGTTGTTTTTGGTGATCTTTTATGTGTGGTGGGTTCATAGGAGTGCCCACAGAGTGTTTTAGCGGCTATTTTGATATAAATATACACGAATATATACGCGCCACCTATTCCGCACCTTTGTGTATTTTGAAATGCTAGATGGTGGTCACAATAATTTTGTGGATACATAGTAGTCTCGAGAAATAATAGGTCGCTTATTATACGCAATGATCTGCACAAGGCTGGATTTAAGATGGGTAATCAGTAAATTGTAAAAGCTTGTCAGTACCAACCGAACAATATTTGGTCACAGCTAAACATGTGATGAGGTACTTGAAACCTAGTATCAACTATGAGTTATGTTACCAAGACCTGGAACTAGAAGCATACAGTGATGCTGATAGGGCCTCTGATGTGAATGATAGAAGGAGCATGACGGGATACTGCTTTAGTCTAACAAAGGAGAGTCCACTGATGGCATGGGAGTCCAATAAACAGTCTACAGTAGCTTTGTCCTCTTTTCCAGCTTTGCTTGGACTCATTAGAGGAAAACATGAGATGGGACACCAGAACACACAGGGATATGTACAAGTTACTTCAAAATGTCTGTCAATATTCTTATAGTATAATGAATATACTTAATATATAATATTAATTTAATTTACAAATAACAAATATGTTCTAATGAAAGAGTTTATATATTCTTAAAGGACCAGTATAGTGCCAGGAAAACATACTGGTTTTCCTGGTACTATAGTGCACAGAGGGTGCCCCCACCCTCAGGGCCCCCCTCCCGCCGGGCTCTAGGGTGAGTAAGGGGTTAAAATCTTACCCTTTTCCAGCGCCAGGCTCCCTCGGTGCTGGGGAATCTCCTCCTTCTTCTGCCCTCATCAGCTGAATGCGCATGCGTGGCAAGAGCCGCTCGCGCATTCAGCCAGTCTCAATGCTTTCCTATGGACGGCAGCGTCTTCTCACTGTGAAAATCACAGTGAGAAGCACGGAAGCACCTCTAGCGGCTGTCAATGAGAAAGCCACTAGAGGCTGGATTAACCCATTTGTAAACATAGCAGTTTCTCTGAAACTGCTATGTCTACAGCAGAAAGGGTTAATCCTAGAGGGACCTGGCACCCAGACCACTTCATTAAGCTGAAGTGGTCTGGGTGCCTATAGTGGTCCTTTAATTAAATACAAATCCTAAAAGCAAAACAGGATATACATAGGATGACAGAAAAATCATGTTCTGTAGTCCTTTAACCACTAAAAATGTTACAGTGACTATCCAGATCATATAGATGCTAAAGTTTCATCTCAGCTGAAAGGAATTTATGGCATTAAACTATTACATTCTACTTTCAACTTTGTCTTATATGTAAAAAGCAGCATATTTCAGATCCCTTTATATATGCCACATAACCAACTCACTGGAAACAGATTTAAAACACATGAATTGTAGATACAGTTACACCCTTTAAAAAATAATATACATCTTGTATTTGGTTTGTTACAATCAAGACATAAAATTAAAGAAGTCTGAAAAATAAACCTTGTCCTGGGATCCTATTTCTTGAAATTATTTATATTCTAGCCAGATCTGTCATCTATAAGTTTTTGCTTAGTATTACCCTAGTTGATCACGACAGAAAGAAAAGCACTATAAGGAGTACTCTGACAATTTTTGGCCAAGAGGGGCGAATACAAAGTAATCGTCTTTTTTTTTTAGCTCCAAACTCACAGAACTTGCAAAATATGCAAGTGGCCCAGTCCAAGAATAGAAGAGCATTGAGATTGCAGACCAAATCTGCAAAATGTTGGTCAAGCAAAGGACCTGCACAATTCATTTCTGCCCCCTCATGATGCCGTTATTTCAACAAATCTCCAGTTATTATTAATCTGAAGTGGAATGGTGCTGCGAGGCTGTGGCCCATAAATCTTGTATGCTAGTGGCCCAAGATCCAATCCACTGATTGTAAAAATAGAACATATGGCAGACCTCACTTTCAAAATGAACCTTTTTGTATAAATTCCATTCATATCTCTGAGTCACATCGGTAATGCGTATCTCCCAGCTCTAGGATTGTGAGTCTTGCAACTCGATAGGGCTTTCCAAATGACACCAATGTGCTTTTTAGTGTCAACTGGAAGAGTTAAACATGTCTTACTAATGGCCAATGTCTTAATGACCCAGCAAGGTTCACCGGTTTGGTTAAATGTAAAAATGTGATTTCAAGTTATATGTTTTAAAAAGACTGAACAAAAGAGCAATTTTTATAAATTGGACATGTATTGATTTATTTTACAGTGGGAACATTAAAAGTACACAAATAAAGCAGTTTTTGCAATATATGCAAACACAGTCCACTGAGAAAGTTTATATTATATTCATATCTGTTCTGATTTTATAATTATTTTTTATTATTTTTTAAAGTGATTTGCATTACAATGTAGCAATTTTCAAAATTCCCCAAAATTCAATAGTGCACAAACATGGTGACAAGCAAACAAAACTGAGTGATTACAGCTCAAAACTGTTCTACTTGATAATTTCTCAGAAATGAAATGAAGCATTACTAAAAACAAGCATTTCTTAAATACTAACAATGCATTGGTAATACTATTTGCAACTGTATTTGGAACAAAGCCCACATGTGTAATTTTTTTGTAAATTGTTTGACCACAGTCTCTCATTTGACATAGAAATTTGCTAAGTCCACCAGTGCAGACCACTCTTCTTTTCCTCATATAATTGAGTGGATGAATGATTCTTTAATCGTCTTGCTTGAAAATAAAATATCCAAAGCTCTAGTGCACCTGGAGATGCTTGGTTGTAAACACGCAAAACCGCTAAAAGGTATCGCTAGCAGGAAGAATGATAACATAAAATGATAAATCAACAATTTAGGTAACATTAACTAGATAAAAAGAACTTCAAATAGAGATCATGTAATATAGCCTGCACCCCTTGCGGGGATAATAGTAGTCATATTCAAATGCTGGAACAGTAGGGAATCAAATCTAAATGATCAATAAAAGCACTTCAAAGGAGAAAAGCAAGCAATAATATAAATATTAACAGCTTCACCAGAAAAGAGAGTCCACTTGCCAGCTATATGCCAGATAGTATTATCAAGGAAGCAATGTCTCTGTGGACCGGTTGAGCCAAGTAAAAGTCTTTCTCAATAGGTCCGGGTAAAAAGTGCTGTTGGTTCGATAATAGCTCTGAGTATTAATTAGCAAAAGTACACAATGTAGAAATGAAGACACTAAATCTCCTCTGAGGATGATACAGTCCCCACAATACATACATACAAATTGCAAAGAGCAGCGAGCAAGAATCGATAAAACAACCTCTGGTCTCCACTGGAAAAATTGTGCCTTAAGCATTGCGCTCTGTCTACTTGTTACGTCTCAATGGTATTTTACCAAGACAGACATGCATATATGGCTCAGAACAGAGTTATATATAGAGAGATCAGTTCATTCAATTAACCCTATGCAAGGCATTACATTGTTAAAAATGAAAGGTAAAACGTTACCAAATATGTGTCAAATACAAACATATATCAAAGGCTTATTCAGACTCCTACATGATGATAACCATTTTTTTTTTTTAAAATAAGAGATAGGAGTGGTGATAAAATGAAGGAAAAGGTGATTGCGCACTTTTATAGAAGGAACTCTTGGATTGTGAAAATAATCTCTAAAATCTGTAAATATAAAAAGCCAACATAGCGTAATAAAATCACACACAAGGTATGAAAGATTGAATAATTGGAAAACTCACAATATTTAGAGCATTTCTGAGTTTGCTCTAAACTATGTAGGCAGGATACATCAAACAGATGTGGAATTGCTGGTTTGGGGTCCCCCAGAAGGTATAGATAATCCTCTGTTTAGTAGATCAGGAACCAAGAGGGCCTTAAAAATGAAGTGCTGGACAAAAATGAGTTTACATTTCTTCAAACAAAGTATCCTAAAATACCAGTGATATATGTCTTGCCCAAAATCCATAAGAGTCTAGATAATCCGCCGGGTAGACCTATCGTTTCAGGGATAGATTCTATTTTATTTTATCCATTTCTTTTTGTACCTTTGTATGTAAGTGTAAATGAGTGACTATACACTTAGGTGATACTGCTGCATGCCACATTATCTTTGATTAAGATATTTGGTTTATTAGCGCCACCCCTTTTCTTTCCTGTTGTATCTATCGACAGGAGTGGTGATGTTGGACTAGCCAATGTCAGGACCCCACAATAGGTTACAGGAGGTAAAAAGGGGCTTAACCCCACAATAAGTCAAATTACTCCAAACTGAAAGAATGGGACAGAAGAAACCACTCACTTAAAAGTGAATGGAATTCGGTCTCATTCCAAAAATTACCTCCTAAAGTAAACGTTACAAAAAATATGGTAATAACCTTTATTATTATAAAAGTAAATAAAAAAATAAAACAAACAAAAACTAAATATATAAAACCTACCCTAAATAGAAACCAAAAAATTATATGTGAAGGTCACGTGAGGGTAAAGGGTTAAAAACCTGGGAACATGCTCCTCAATCTCCTAGAAAAATATATATATATATAGATACACATACCTATAGAGTCCACTAGGGTAAATAGTAGTAAAGTCTCAAAAGAGGTCAAGGTAAGACCATATGGACCACCAATATATGGACCAATATGAAAGGGGAAGGGAGCAAAAATGTTGTCCGCATAAAACTTCAATAGTAGACCAAATAGCGCTAATACCGGTAAAAACCGTGAGTAGGGTTACTGGGATCGTAGGTGCCTGGCAGTAATAACACTGTAATAATGGAGCTAGACTGTGATCACTATTAAGGGTGACTCAAAAGGGTAGATCCAGGTAGCTCACTGGTAGAAAACACAGCCACAAGGGAGCACAAACAAGTGCTAGTAAATATATATGTAGCCGTCCCTGCTGTAAAGGCTCTCAGAGAAATAATTAGTCTCAGTTAACAGTATACAATATAATATGGGGATTATCCAATAGTGATATATCCCCTAATATGAGGCACAAAACATACAGTAGCCACAGCGGTAAGTAGACAGATATAGCAGAGGTACCTTGGACAAAAAAGCCCCCCTCCGAAGTTCGTGATAAAAGAGGAGAGGAGACAGTACCCTAGGACACCCTGGATTTACTGCCTAGCCCACAGACAGGCCATAAATGCTAACTGCTACTTCGAGGTAGCCTAACAAGTCCCTATAAACTATATAGACGCATAGTGGGAAAAATCAAATCAGTAAAGCAGACATCAGTCGCACCCAATTTTTAGCTCAGTTTAGTCAGAGCTCTCTGCAAACATGTCTAGCTAGCTCTGCCCCCATGATAACCATTTTAAAAACAAAATATAATCAAATAAATAAAGCAAATAAATGTTTATGAGCAGCACTTCTTGATAATGATAATATTGATAGTAATAACAAATATATAAATATACATAAAAAATTGACAAAAATTCCTAGATTTTACTAGTAGCATGACGTAAAGTCATGATTTTATTAATGACACGGAGGCTCCTATTATGCTTCTCTTTCTTTAATTTTCCCTCAGCAGTGAAGAGAGAAATGAGTGAAAAGAGAAAAAAACATATCATTAACATATATACATATTCAACATATTCCATAGTGCTACATAAGGGAACCTCCCCCTTCCAGTATATAAGGTGTAGCACTCTCTTCCTCTTCCTCTTTCGTAGCGATCCGAAGACCAGTAAACCGAACCATAACTTGAACTTGAACTGTAATCTTGGGAAGTTGAACATATCTTCCTAGGGAATGCGGAGTCAACCTTGAAGCTCCTGTTAGTTCCATTGGTTTGTGGAATCATACTAAAAAAGAGAGGAGAAATATGGTAAAATCTCAACTGACAACTGGGTGTAACATAGTCCAGTATTTCTAGTAACCTATATTTCTGAAAAGGAAATGAATGTCATATTAAATAGACACAATATATGGATATGCAACGGTTATGATCAAATAAGCTAACGTCAACTATGCCTGAAAGAAAAAGGCGTCACAGTGTCCCCAGGAAAAGAACGTCAAATAGTTATGCATAACTTAATAAACTTGGGCCAGGAAGACCCGTCCTAAAGGTATGAGTGTAAGTTGTGAGTCAGTCTAGAATAACAGGTTGTAAAATAAGAACATACCACCACTTCCTTCCCAGGGAGGGAGGGAGGGAATAATACTCGCCTCCGTGTCATTAATAAAATCATGACTTTACGTCATGCTACTAGTAAAATCTAGGAATTTTATTAAAGACACGGAGGCTCCTATTATGCTTTTTTAAAGCTGAGCTATAACTTTATCTGAAAAATGTTGTATCGGTCTAAAGTAAAAATTCCTGAAGGTGGATTCCGTAGACCAATCTGCAGCCTTCAGAATGTCTTCCAAGCGGCATCCGGCTGCCGATGCTTTTGAGGCCATGGCGCCTCTAACAGAGTGTGATGAGAAAACAGAGACATCGATCCCGGCCGTAGCTAACAGCCATTTGATCCATCGTGCCAGTGTCGGCGTGGATACAGGTAGATGAGGTTTCTTCAGGGAGATGAACAGAGGGCCGTCATTAGACGGGCGCAGTGTAGAGGTGCGAGACTCGTACTCTTTTAGGCATGCTATTGGGCATAAGTTAGGCAAACACGGTATTCGTGGATAGCAAACTTGTTTGGTGGCCGACTTCGTTCTTCGTGAGATATCGAACGACACCCCCTCCGGGGTGAATGTACGGGCTCGCCAGTCCAAGGCTCTCACATCTGATACCCGTTTACAGGATAGTAGGCAGAGCAGCATAAGTAGTTTTGCCGATAATTGTTTAAGTGAAAGATCCACGTTTGTGGGCCAGCCGTCTAGGAGTCTGAACACACAGTTGACGTCCCAGAAGGATCCGTATTTGGATGTGGGGGGACGTGAGAAACGGACTCCCTTGAGCAGGCGACAAATTAGAGGATTTTGTCCTAGTGGGAGGCCGTCTACCTGGTCGTGTCCTGCTGAGATGGCCGAGCGGAATACATTGACCGTGCGGAAGGCCTTGCCTGACTCGAACAGGTGTGTAAGGAAATCTAGTACCGACTTCACAGGGGCTGATACCGGATCCAATGATCGTCCCAAGCACCAATTGGCCCACTGTCTCCATGCCGCAGCATAAGCTTGTCGTGTACCAGGTGCCCATGCGTTTGCCAGGAGTTGCATAGTCGTGCTCGAAACCTCTGTGATCTCCCAGGGTCCCCGGAAAGGAGCCATGCCATGAGACGGAGAAGGCCCTGTTCCACTAGGGAGTGGTTCTCCCCGTCTGGGTTGGTCAGTAGAGATGGATGGTCCGGCAGTAGCCTTGGGTGGTCTATCGCCATCTCCAGCAGGTGTGGGAACCAAGGTTGAGATCTCCAGCACGGGGTTATCAGGACCAACGAGCTCTTGAAGCGTCGGAGGTGTGCCAGACAACGAGCTATTAGATTGAACGGTGGGAAGGCGTAAGCCCTGCCCTCGGACCAATCTTGGAGGAAAGCGTCTGTCGCTATGGCCTCTGGGTCTGGTCGCCAGCTGCAGAACCTCGGTAGTTGTGTGTTGAGTCTGGATGCGAACAGGTCCGTGCTCAAAGGTCCCCATAGGGATGAGATTTTGCGGAATACGCTCGGTAGCAGTCTCCAATCTCCCGAGTCCCTCAAGTAGCGGGAGTTCCAGTCCGCGGTGTAGTTGTCCAGGCCCGGGATGTGTTCCGCGGTAACGGACACGCTGTTCTGTAAGCAGTAATTCCAGAAGTCTCTGGCCAAAACCGCTAGGATGCGGGACCTGGTTCCCCCTAGATGGTTTATGTAACGTACCGCTGAGACATTGTCCAGCTTGAGAAGAATCGAGCATGAGATGCCTTTGGGTGATAGACTGCGAATGGCGAACGAGGCCGCCAGCAGTTCCAGAGAGTTTATGTGTAAGAAGGACTCTTCCGTGGACCATCTGCCTCCTGTGGAGATATTGCCGCAGCGTGCGCCCCAACCATGTAAGCTGGCGTCCGATTCGATCACTAGATCTGGAGTGGACCCGAAGATCGCCCGGCCGTTCTAAGCCTCCATGTGGGTTAGCCACCAGTTCAGTTCCTCCCTCGACTCCGTGTCCAGGGAAATGTGGGATTCGTACGAGTGGCCACTTCGTAGGCAGGCCGCTTTCAGTCGTTGTAAGGCTCTGTAATGCAGCGGGCCTGGGAAAATCGCCTGGATAGAGGCTGCTAACAGGCCGATGACCCGTGCCAGTTGGCGCAGGGATATGTCCGGCCGTTGCATAAGTTTCCTTATTTCCCTCTTGATGTTGGACATCTTCTCCGCCGGGAGGCAGAGAACTTGTAGTACTGAGTCGATTCGGAATCCGAGGAATTCCATTTGTTGAGAGGGGATCAGAACCGATTTCTTCCAGTTTACAAGGAAGCCCAGGTTCTGTATGAGGTGTAGGGCCCACCCTAAGTGCTCTAGTAAGAGTGATCGAGTCCCGGAGAGTATGAGGATGTCGTCCAGGTATATGATAAGGCGGACCCCGTGTAATCTGAGGAAGGCCACCACCGGTTTCAGTACTTTTGTGAAGCACCAAGGGGCTGAGGACAGACCGAAGGGTAGGCATGTGAAACGCCACTTTTGCCTTCCCAGCAGAACTGGAGTAGGTTCCTGTGAATTGAGGCTACGGGGATCGTTAGGTAAGCATCTTGCAAGTCTAATTTGACCATCCAGTCTCCGGGTAGGAGCAGGTCTCTGAGGCAATGAATGCCTTCCATCTTGAAATGCCGGTATTGTATGAAGGCATTCAGGGGCCGTAGGTTGATAACCGGGCGGACCCCGCCTCCCTTTTTGGGCACTAGAAAAAGGTTGCTTACGAAACCTGGTGTGTCTAGAGGGACTTCCTCTATGGCCCTCTTTGCCTGTAATTCTCTGATCTCTGTAGAGATGAGGTCTAAGTGCGCAGTCGGCATATGAATCGCCCTTGGGGGAGAAGTCTGAATGGGGGGAGCAGTCAATTCTAGGTGGTAGCCCTCTATCGTCTGCAACACCCAACTGTCTGACGTGATCAGTGTCCATGCCCGAGTGAACCGGGCCAGTCTGCCCCCTACCCGTATATGGGAAGAAAGGGGAAACATGGTACTCACCATAAGGGCGTTTTCCCGTGGGTGCTCCTCGACTGCCGCGGGTATGCCAAGCCCGTCCTCGTGAGGGGAAGAACGGGGTGAAGGACCGTTCCTGGGTCGGTCTCTGTTGGTTGAAGGAGCCTCTGCCCGGTCTTGAGAAACCCCGGGGGTTGCGGCCGGGTAGACGGCTCCTACCTCTACCGGCCCCGCCAAAAACCTTTGGGCTAAATACCCGCTTGATGGAGGATTGGGCCTTGTCCAAAGCTGTGAAGGTCTTAACGTAAGACCCCAGGTCCTTTACAAAGGACTCCCCAAATAGAAGGCCCTTTGCGGAGGCACCGGGCTCATTGGAGGCCATGCTCGCGAGCTTGGGCTCAATCTTAAGCAGGATGGCTTTCCTGCGTTCCGTTGACATAGCCGTATTGGCGTTGCCTATCATACATATAAGACGTTGGAGCCATCCGAACGCCACATCAAAATCTACTGGAGCCCCACTAGCCTGAGCCGATTCTAGTAGCTCATATAGTTTGGTGACTGGGCCCAGGGTGTCAAGGAATTTGTCCTGACAGTTGCGCATGGAGTAGTCCAGGCCCTATTTGGGTTTCCAACCCGTCTTGCCTAGGAACTGTATAATCTGGGGGTCTACATCAGGGTCTTGGCTACCGCATCGGGTATGATCGGGCGGGGGCATTCCGCCCTCAGTTTGTTCCGACCCTCCTGTGAGAGGGATTTACGGACCCTAAGGGCCAGGTACCGGGCTATATGGTCCGAAGGCTCCCATTCCGCGGAGCGAGGGTGCCTGAGGTTGTCTGGGTCAAATGCCAGGGCATCTTTATCGTCAGAGGTTAGCTCTGCATCATGGGCCCCTGAAAGGGCTTTGGTCTGGGTTGGCTTGGAGGGAAATTGTGACCCCGGGAGGTCATCGTCCCCTGAAACCTCGTCCCCGTAGGGATCCGAGAACTGATTGTCTGACTCCTCGTCCCCATCCTCGTCCGAATCGGACAATAAATCATGGGCACGTGCCCGTTTCCATTCCCTGGCCGCCGTAGCCCGGCCAGTAGCTCTACTGCGCGGTTGTTGCGCGCCATCATCGACAGCCTGAGGCGTGTCATTCAAACCAGGCTTTACCTGGGTATGGGGGTGGTCAGCAGCGTGTTTACGTTTGCCAGGCGCCTTGCGCCCTGGGGTAGTCCCTTCAGGGGAGATGGGAGAGTGTCCTGGCCCAGACTGGGCAGGGAGGGCCTGCCTAAGGGCCTGAGAGATGGACAGGGAGATGCTAGAGGACATAGCTCCCATGGCCGAGGAGATGGCCTTGTTAATGGAGGTGGACATAGTGGTGTCCAGAAGGCTTTGAAACTCCTCAGAGCCTATAAGATTAGAGTCAGCCTGGGAGTCAAAACCTGTGGTACCCTTAGGGGGGACAGGGTGTGAAATTAAATCACCGCAGGCAGACTGCATAATTATAGATAATATAGTGCAAATACCGAGAGTATAGGACAGGGATAGATGCTGGATTGATTAACCCACGCACAAAGGACAGAGCAGGAGAGAAATACCCGGTATAGGAGCAGGAGCAGGGAGCATGCAGCCTCCACGGAGCAATACAGCAAAAAACGCCGCGAAAAAAGGTCTTAAAATGGCCGCCGGCACAACCGGCGACAAGAAACCAACAAAATGGCCGCCGCGCGTCTTCCGCGCATGCGCAGAACGTGCGCGCGGCGGAACCGGAGAAGAGAGAAAACCGCTCGGGTAAGCCGCCGGCGGGAGTCTAAGGGTGCCGAAAACGGCTATGGGGGGGTGGGGAGAATGCCAGGGGCACTCAAAGAGCCCAGGGACCCGGGTGAAAACGGGCCGGGTCAAAACAGCCCAGAGAGAAGAGAGGGACCAGAGCCCACCCCACAGGATAGAAGAAACACAGCAGTAAAAGTGTATAATAGGAATAACTGAATTAGGAACAAGCCCTGCAGAAGAACAGGGACAGTAAATGAAGATACAAATGACAATAATATAAAAAAGTCAATGAAGGTACTTAGCTGGTCTGAGGGAGCAGCGAAGAAAGAGGAAGAGGAAGAGAGTGCTACACCTTATATACTGGAAGGGGGAGGTTCCCTTATGTAGCACTATGGAATATGTTGAATATGTATATATGTTAATGATATGTTTTTTCTCTTTTCACTCATTTCTCTCTTCGCTGCTGAGGGAAAATTAAAGAAAGAGAAGCATAATAGGAGCCTCCGTGTCTTTAATAAAATTATTAATTATTGTGTAGCAAATAAAATAAATGGAGTCATCTCTTCATCAATTCTGCTAACTATATAGAAAATAGGTTGAACTCAATAAAATAATTATCATTATTCACCTACTTATAAACTGCTTATTATTAAAACAAAAAATATTAAAAACATATTGAGAACTATATATTTAGACAATCTATAATCTCATTAAGTCACTCTGGAAACAGAGTACACAGTAAATAGCGAGATTCAACTTTAAGGACTACTCTAGCCATAGTTTGTGTGTCTGTCGTGTGATGTTACCCTAAATACAGGATAATGGTAAACCCACAAAAGGAGGGCAATGAAAGACGTATTACTGAACCTTAGAGTAGCCAGACTTGATGTTAAATACAGATAGAGGCAAAATCAGAAATGGCCATGGTCAGGATTATAGAAATATGGATATACGAATAAACAAGCCAGGTCACGATTCCAGAAGTATAAAAAGTCAATAAACAAGTAATGGTCAATATCAGAAAAACAAGAGAGACTTACAGAACGCACTATACGTGTACCAGTGTTAAAAACCACGATAGGACACTGAATAGGGGTCTAAACAAGCATTTGAACAAGTATGCATGATGGCAGTGTCAAACCTAGGGGGGATCCCCTCCAATCTCATCAACCTGAGGTTACCCTGATGTACTTTGCTAAAATGTATAGCTTCAGAGGTTATAGTACTTTTATAGCTAATTGAGGCTCTATGTTCCATAAATCTCATTTTTAATAATCTTTAGTCTGACTAGAGATGCTTAGACCTGGGGTGGGGTGCACTACATTTGTTTTTATCTGTTTTAGTAAAGTGTTTCTACTTTTAAGATTTTAATCTGTGAAGTGTTGCTTTTTTATTTACATTTTATATATGGAAGAGAAAAATATAGCATAGGTAGCAAAGATGTTTTGAAAGTCAAAGTAATTCATTACCAGAGTCAGAGACATGTAAACACACATTTAAGGCTTTTTTTAAATATAAATATAAACTAATCAAGATAAGCCCAATTAATTATTTTGTGTTCTATTAGATCTTCTAGTTCAAAAGCAGGAAGATTCACAATATAGTGTACCCCAGGACTGAGTATCCCTGTTTACAAGCAAACTGATTAAAATGCTTCATCCAATAAATAAGAATGAAGTTTGTGTATCAGGAGCTGGTAGTAGAGTCCAGATACAGAAAATACTTTCTCGTGCTGAAGCAGCTTTATCCCAGTTGGCTGATGTCATACTCTCAAATAGTGATAACCAAGTCTAAAACATAGAATCCAAATCACAAGTTAAATCCATATCTGAAAACAGAGATGGAAAACAGAGCGGGCATTGAAGGTCAAAGTAGAAAACCAGGCGTCAAGGAACCAAAGAAACAGAAAAGGGCAATAATAAAACGCCAGGAATCACAAAGCCCTGCGATATCCAAGCGACTTACCTGTGTTTTCAATTCATAGGGTTTGCCTCACTGCTGATGTCATTGGAGATTTTGGAAGTCACCTTCCAGCTGATGGTTCCAGCACATAATGCATGCACACACTCTATCTTTAAGTGAGGTAGTAGTGTGTTTGCTCATGTCCACAGCAGAACAGCCAGCATTGGATAAAGTGCTACATGTTATAAAATATTTTATTGCAAGTCACAATTTTTCTTTTTGTTTCCAATTAGACCTGGAATTTTAATGGTTTGGGCTTAACAAAACTGCTGGAAGCATTCCTTAGATAATCTGGTCCCTGTTGGCATGGTTCCCACAGTTGCATCACTCAGTTGCTACAAATTTAAAGAGAAAGCTGCACTTATGCCAAGCTCAGGATGCTGTCTGCATAGCATGCCCTTAGTTGACCAGCCTGCATGATTGGCAAGTAGCCTGAAATGCATTCATACCAGGCTGGCCTTCCAGTTCTTTGGCCAGACCCACCACCTTTTTGGGCATGTTCGCCCCTTTGGCGGTTATGGTTATATGATTTGCGTCAGTGGTCCACCCTTTTACCTCGCCCATTGACATCCTGCTTCAACAGACACTGCTGTTAGGGGATATGGATTTACGTGAAAGATGAAAGATTAGCATAGGGTATGTTTTTTCTGATAGCTATATCCTGTGGGTTTCCCTCCAGCACTACCTCCACTAGGTACATGACGACTGGGAGGTATGAAAGTTTTAGTGTTTTCGGTCAATAAGATTCTGTAATTAGGCACATCAGAATTGTCAGCACCAGGCCCAATGGGCTCTGAATCTGGCCCTGGTGCCCAAAGAGCATCAGCTCCAATAAGCAGCATTGCTGGTAGATCGTGGTGATAACCGTGTATACGCCCTGTGTGAGAAACATTAGATTAGCCATAAGATTACCACCAGATAACGGAGGACTATATTTCTCGTGCATGTACTTATATTTACTCATCATGAAGCACTTAATTATAAATCTGTGAATTAATCCTGCAAGATTATCTCTTTTACGGTTTAAGTTGGTTGGTGCACCCAATTTGTGTTTGTCATTTCGGTATTATTGGAAATTACCTGTTTTGTTCACTTATTTTGTGATCTTGACCGCCATTAGGGCTAAGCTGGTGTACCCAATCCACTTTAATACTTGCAGTGTTACAGCTATGCTTTTCTGTATAGTACTGTTGTAACATGGTTACTTTGGTTGGTGATGCACCCAATTTGGTTACTGTTTCTGTCAGTTTGAACAGGTCTGGCCATTCTTTTTTGGCCCAAACTTTTTTTTTCACATTTTAGCTTATAATAATCTATACACATAAACTGCAACTAATTAAAAAGGACTCAAAATAGATTGATTGTTAAATGCCTTCTATGTTATGGTCTAAATTATTTCTGATAGTTAAAACTAACCAAACCAACACTAACGCTACACCATCCATACTCAATGCTTACACCTACTCTAACCGTATGCTTACCCTAATCTTCTCCTTAACCCTACACTATCTTTAACCCTTAAACAGCAATAACCCATACTCAGAATTAACCCTAACCCTACCCCTACACTAACTTTATTGCTACAGCTAACCATCACCCTACCCTTACACTAACCCTACCTTGCTCTTACCCGTAAATATAACCCTATCTCCAATACTAACCCCAGCCCCAACCCTAAAGTCACCCACTGCTAATAACAATTCTGATCTTAAAAATTTGTTATACTATTTAACACAGTAGATAGTGGTCTGTAACCGCCATCTACTGGCAATTTTCATATTTCCAGTAGTGCATTGAAAAAGGGCAACCCCAGAAACATTTCTATAAATGCTTGTTCTTCAGTAAAATACTGTAGAACTTGTTGCACAAACCTTTGGTTGAGCTTCCCTCCTTTTTTCAAAGTTTTACTTGCCTTAGTGTTATTATGACAATGTAATTATTAATGTTTCCAGTCGATTACATTGAGAAAAGTGCTGGGCAGCTGTCAAAGTCCAGCTCAAGTCCTAATTGGCTGAAAACAGGCTGGGAGACCATGCCAGGACCTATTCAGACCACGGAGGGTCTCCTTAAATCACCTTGCAGTTCTGAAAAACTGCAGCTAATTGAAACTGCTCAATAGTTTTATGAATGGGCCAGATTAACATAGGGGTTGATGGAGCTGCAGCTCCAGGCCCATGCCCATGGAATAGGCCCATTGATTTAAAAAAAAAAGAAAAAATGTAAATTATTTTTTTTACTACTTTTCATGTGCTCTTGCTTAAGTATGGAAACTTAAGAGGGATGTAGGTGAACAATACTTGTTTGGGCTAGCTGGCAATGAAAATAGTGTAACGGCTACCCAGGTAGTGAGAGGGTATCAGCCGTTGGAGACGTCCTTTTCCTTGGCAAGTTGCTGTATCAAAGTAAAGCTGGTATAATCCCATCCACGAGATCCAGAGGGAGAGTCAGGTTCAGCTGTAAAAAGAGCAGAGTAATAATCCAGTATAATTCCCTTTCAAGAACGAGACAAGGCTAAGTTTTGAAGGGTCAAGAAGAACTGCGTGCTGGAACACCCAGCCTGGTTTTTATTACAGAAAAGTACAAACAGAACACACCCAGGGGGAGGTATAAAATAGCCAATCACATACATGGTTCAACCACAACGTCTCCTCCCCTCAGATAACGTAACATAATTAAAACATACACAATTTTACTCAAGTTCTGGATGTACACCTGAATCCAGTACCACTGATAGCTCTCAGTCAGGGGAACAACATGTCCAAATATCAGCCCATTCGGATGAATGGTTCGGGAGTTATGGAGTTCCAAAGTTTTGACCAACCGCACAGACAAACTGTCACGGTAATATACCCCAACACGCAAGAATAGTCCAGATAGTCTAGAGGCAAGAAATCAAGATACGTCTTACCGGACCTTAGAATGGCCGGACTTAGACGAGTACAAGAAAAGACAGAGTCCAGAACAAGCCGAGGTCAAGGGAACCGAGAGACAGCGTAAAGTAGAACAAGCCAAGGACTGGTACACAGGAGAGCAAACCGGCAGAGATACAAGCAAGGATAAAGAGAAAGCGGAGTCAGGAACAAAGCCAAGGTCAAGCACCAAAAAAACAACTGAACGATACAAGCACTAAAGGGAACTGAACAGAAACCACGATAGGGCAAGGTACAAAGGAAACAGGTGAGTATAAATACCCTAGAGTTCACTTTGATTGGCCCCTGTCATATCCACGCCCCCAAAACATGAGTGTATGGGGAATGTGGCATGACAGGGGCCAATGGGAGACTGTTTTAATTTTCGTCTCCCACTGTCCCTTTAAGAGCGCGCCCGAGACACGCGGCGCGCTCTTAGTGTCAGACAGGACACATGATAGCTTCTCGTGGTCACTGCCCGCCTTCCTGATCTCATCGTCGGAGGAGCCGCGCGCGGCTCGTGCAGGAGCATGACCGCGCGCGACGAGAAGAGAGGACCGCGGCCGGCCCCTGGAGAGGGTAAGTACCGCTACACAAACTAGCCGAAAATAGTTCCAAAAGCTTTGGCCTTGCGGTCGGTCCTCGTTCGTATGGTAAAAAGGCACGAAAATCTTGCCATCCATTCGAATCTCGGTGGTCGCTAGAATCCCTATAGGCTGTTAAGTCTTTCTACCGAACAGCAGGGTGTTCGGTAGCTTTGGCACAAATCCCCGGTGCTATGGAGGTCTCAGCGGTGTTCGCCTGTTTGCGTAGCCGTTTTTAGTTCCAGACGATTGCTGGCAAACACCGCTGTTCGTGCGTAAGATGGCCGCGAACACGTGCAAAGTCCCGAAATGGCGGCCACCTATACTTAGCACAAAGGATTCGTGCTGACCCATACGAACGGCTGAAATAGAACTGGGAGGTAAAATATCCCTTAATTACCAGCAGGGTGGTCCGGTGTTCGGTAGTTTGATTCGTTTATTTATAAGTTGCATTATTACCGAACAGATGATATAAAATACAATTCCCTTGATTATTCCACAGGCACCAGGAAACTGTAAGGTTCTGTTACAAATAGTTATGGTACAGCTGACTGCTAGGTTAGGAGAGGAGATGACAAGTGAGTGCTAGGCAACAGCGAGACAGCGAGTGCTAGGCGTCAGCGAGAGCATTATTAGACATATTTATGCCAAGCTCGGGGTGCTCTCTGCACAGTATGCCCTTAGTTGGCCAGCAGCCTAACATCCATTCATGCCAGTCTGACCTTCCAATTCTTTGGGTAGACACGCCCCCTTTCGCATGTTCACCCCTGTGGCGGTTCAGGCTAAGTTATTTAACGTCAGTGGCCCAACCTTTTACGCCATACACTGACATCCTGCTTCACTGGACACTACTGTTAGGGGGTATGGATTTACTTGAAAGATAAAAGCGAGAGATTAGCATAAGGTATGTGTTTTCTGATAGCTATATGCTGTGAGTTTGCCTCCATCACCACCTCTGCCAGATAAATGACGTTAGGGAGGTATAATAGTTTTATTGTTTTCTGTCAATAAAATTTTGTAATTGGCCCCATCATAATTGTCAGCACTAGGCCCAATAGGCTCTTAGTCTGGCCCTGCTGACTTCAAGTGATGCATAGAGCCCATCTGCCAATGTGGAGCCACTAAAGATGATCATTCTGACTAACAAGAGTCGCAGGTATCCATTGATAACTGAGGTTAGTGGTCTGAGCCGCACACTCACTTCCCACATTCCGTTAATGACTCTGAGCACTGTCTGTGGCTCTCTCTGTCACCAGAAGCACCGGGGGCATCAAAAGGGTGTTCTTAAAGTTCTCTGTTTTGAAGAGAGGGAGCACAGAGCCATGCAGGGAGATCTTTTGATACAGCTGCAATACAGAGCACAATAAGAGTGGACCAGAGCACTGCCAGGGCTAGTTTAAATAACCATCATGAATGTCAGAGCCTTGGTGTCCTAATTTTTAGAGACATGCATTTTAAAATTTAGAGAGAAAGAGAGAAAAAAAGCACTAGTGTAAAGTCCAAAAGGATGAGGTATTATATTTTACAGGAATGGTAATGCTGTTGATAATTGCAGTAGGATTTATGAACACGGGTGTGAATAGAGGATAACACAGAGTAATCAGGAAGCGTGCACTTTTGAATTAGAGAAGGTATGAGGTGGAGGGTGGAGAGTTTCATAACTTAGTATAATTATTTTGAAATTAATTCTGAAGGTTATGAGTAACTAAAGTGAGGACTGGCAAAGTGGTGTCAGGTAAGTGTGACAAGCCTGGCAGTTTTATTCATAACAGATAGTAGTGGTGAAATATCGGCTTTTATATGAGAATGTATTGCAGTATTCATGGCAAGAAATGATAAACACATGGAGACAGACTATATGTGGGCAGATAAAGTGAAAGATGAATCAAAAAAAATACCAAGGCAGGTTTGAAAGGTGTCCAATTGACCTGTACGGAGTGCGCCTGTATAATGCACTTGTTTTGAAGTACTGTTCGCAGCTTTCATTCATAGCAATCCGTTGTGGAAGCTGTCCTATCCTGACCACTAGTGAAGCCAGCACACACTAATACAGATGTGTTGATGTTGAAACAGGGGAAAAACTAAAACAAAACGACAACCAATGCAGGATATACATTTCTATAACATATTATTAGGTACCGTATATACTCGAGTATAAGCCGAGTTTTTCAGCACATTTTTTGTGCTGAAAAACCCCAACTCGGCTTATACTCGAGTCAGAGTCTGTATTATGGCAATTTGCATTGCCATAATACAGACTGGGGGCTGTGGGGGCTGCAGAGAGATGTTACTTACCTTTCCTGCAGCTCCTGTCAGCTCTCTCCTCCTCCGCCGGTCCGTTCAGCTCTTCTGTCAGCTCACAGTGTAAATCTCGCGAGAGCCGCGGCTCTCGCAAGATTTACACTGGGAGCTGACCGAGGTGCTGAACGGACCGGTGGAGGAGGAGAGAGCTGACAGGAGCTGCAGGAAAGGTAAGTAACATCTCTCTGCAGCCCCCACAGCCCCCTCCTACACAGTGCCCATCCACTGGACCACCAGGGAAGGAGAGCCCCCCTCCCTGGCCAGCTAGCAAGCAGGGAGGGGGGACGAAAAAATGTATAAATATTAATAATAATAAAAAATAAATAATAAAATAAAAATAATAATAAAATAAAAAATAATAATAAAATAAAAAAATAATAATAAGAAAAACATGTAATGAAACAAAAAAATATTAAAATAATAATTAAAAAATAAAAATGCCCACCCCCCACCAAGGCTCTGCATCACACTCTGCATTACACACACACATACACACACTGCATTCATACACACACACTGCACTCATACACACACACACTGCATTCATGCACACACACTGCATTCCTACACACACTGCATTCCTACACACACTGCATTCATACACACACACTGCATTCATACACACACACTGCATTCATACACACACAGCACTCATACACACAGCATTCTCATACACACACACTGCACTCATACACACAGCATTCATACACACATCATTCATACACACACACAGCATTCATACACACACACTGCACTCATACACACACACACTGCATTCATACACACACACACTGCACTCATACACACACACTGCACTCACACACAGCATTCTCATACACACACACTGCACTCATACACACAGCATTCACACACACACACACACACACACACACACACACACACACACACACACAGCATTCATACACACACACACAGCATTCATACACACACACTGCACTCATACACACACACACTGCACTCATACACACACACTGCATTCATACACACACACTGCACTCATACACACACACTGCATTCATACACACACACTGCATTCATACACACACACTGCATTCATACACACACACTGCATTCATACACACACACACTGCATTCTCATACACACACACACAGCATTCTCATACACACACACTGCACTCATACACACAGCATTCATACACACACACAGCATTCATACACACACACAGCATTCATACACACACACTGCATTCATACACACACTGCATTCATACACACACACTGCATTCATACACACACACTGCATTCTCATACACACACACACAGCATTCTCATACACACACACTGCACTCATACACACAGCATTCATACACACACACAGCATTCATACACACACAGCATTCATACACACACACAGCATTCATACACACACACTGCATTCATACACACACTGCATTCATACACACACTGCACTCATACACACACTGCACTCATACACAGCATTCTCATACACACACACTGCATTCATATACACACACTGCATTCATATACACACTGCATTCTCATACACACACACTGCATTCTCATACACACACTGCATTCATTATATACACACACTGTAAATAAATATTCAATTAATATAATTTTTTGGATAAATGGATCTAATTTTATTTAGAAATTTACCAGCAGCTGCTGCATTTCCCACCCTAGTCTTATACTCGAGTCAATAAGTTTTCCCAGTTTTTGGGGGTAAAATTAGGGGCCTCGGCTTATATTCGGGTCGGCTTATACTCGAGTATATACGGTAATTAAAGCGGTGTTATATACTGATTTGTTCTATAAGTATGCAATGTTTTAAACCTCTTCTTAACACAAATAAAATGCTAGCTCATTGTTCTTTGCCTTAATAGTTCCTTGGGGACTTTAATAAGCCATAACTATGCCTCGATAAAGCCACGAAGAGAGTGTTACATCTACATACAATATGCATCTTTTCCACGCACTAACTTTGTTATTTGTGTTCTTCTGCAGTACAAAAACTTGGGCAGGTGTTTATTAGTGTAGTTACTGTGTGTTCTACTGTAATGAGTAAAAGAAATGCATTATAGACCCAAAGTAACCGCTGATTACTTGGCAGATCCAATTAAACACCTGCTAAGGCCTGGCTCAGCAAATCATTAAAATAATTATACTCACAAAAACATGTTGCGATTCTACTTTCCTATGATATATCTGTACTCATCCTACCTTTTCAAAATCTGCATTTGCTAGTGTCTGCTTGATACATATTAATTTGCCCTAGTTCATATTTTTTAATTTTTTTTATTGTATTGTATTGTTGTAATTCACATATATCCCATGAGAGGAAAAGAAAAAATAATTATTATGTATTAAAACATCAGAAATGTCTATAACATGCTTTTGTTAGCATATTTATATTTTGCTTTTAGAGGGGAACCTTATTAATTGCCCAAATCTCCTGGGTGCTTTAGTAAAGTGAGGTGTTGAAATATCTATGCAGTTAGATAAATAACTGATTTATTTACTACATTGGAGCTTTACAAATATACTTTCCCCATGTCTATAAAACGACCAGCTCTAAAACCAAACATAAAGACATTAAAGGACCCCTATAGTGCCTCCGGCCAGGCTGAAGGGGACTGAAGGGGTTAAACTTATATCTTTCTCCAGCGCCGGGCTCCCTCGGTGCTGGGGAACTCTCCTCCTCCTCCCGACGTCAGCTTTGAATGCACATGCGCAGCAAGAGCCGCGCACGTGCATTCAAACAGTCCATAGGAAAGCATTTCTCACTGTGACGTCAGCGTCTTCTCACTGTGATTTTCACAGTGAGAAGCGCGGAAACGCCTCTAAGGGGTGTCAGTAAGACAGCCACTAGTGGCTGGATTAACCCTGTTGTAAACATAGCGGTTTCTCTGAAACCGCTATGTTTACAGCTTCAGGCTTAACCCTAGATGGACCTGGCACCCAGACTACTTCATTGAGCTGAAGTGGTCTGGGTGCCTATAGTGGTCCTTTAAGGCGTTCTAACAGCATAAAACTGAGTTGGCCCACAATGTGCCCAAGGAAGATAAAAGAAGATAATTTGTTAAATATGTTTGTATCATGGTAAACTAATAAACTGTGTAAACAAATATATGGAGTGCCAAAATATACAGTCCGGTCCATAAATATTGGGATATCGACACAATGCTAATCTTTTTGGCTCTATACACCACCACAATGGATTTGAAATGAAATGAACAAGATGTGCTTTAACTGCAGACTTTCAGCTTTAATTTGAGGGTATTTACATCCATATCAGGTGAACGGTGTAGGAATTACAACAGATTGTATATGTGCCTCCCACTTTTCAAGGGACCAAAAGTAATGGAAAAATTGGCTGCTCAGCTGTTCCATGGCCAGGTTTGTGTTATTCCCTCATTATCCCATTTACAAGGAGCAGATACAAGGTCCAGGGTTCATTTCAAGTGTGCTATTTGCATTTGGAATCTGTTGCTGTCAACTCTTAAAATGAGATCCAAAGAGCTGTCACTATCAGTGAAGCAAGCCATCATTAGGCTGAATAAACAAAACAAACCCATCAGAGAGATAGCAAAAACATTAGGTGTGGCCAAATCAACTGTTTGGAACATCCTTAAAAAGAAAGAACACACCGGTGAGCTCAGCAACAACAAAAGACCCAGAAGACCACGGAAAACAACTGTGGTGGATGACCGAAGAATTCTTTCCCTGGTGAAGAAAACACCCTTCACAACAGTTGGCCAGATAAAGAACACTCTCCAGGAGGTAGGTGTATGTGTGTCAAAGTCAACAATCAAGAGAAGACTTCACCAGAGTGAATACAGAGGGTTCACCACAAGATGTAAACCATTGGTGAGCCTCAAAAACAGGAAGGCCACATTAGAGTTTGCCAAACAACATCTAAAAAAGCCTTCACAGTTCTGGAACAACATCCTATGGACAGGTGAGACCAAGATCAACTTGTACCAGAGTGATGGGAAGAGAAGAGTATGGAGAAGGAAAGGAACTGCTCATGATCCAAAGCATACCACCTCATCAGTGAAGCATGGTGGTGGTAGTGTCATAGCGTGGGCATGTATGGCTGCCAATGGAACTGGTTCTCTTGTATTTATTGATGATGTGACTGCTGACAAAAGCAGGATGAATTCTGAAGTGTTTCGGGTAATATTATCTGCTCATATTCAGCCAAATGCTTCAGAACTCGTTGGACGGCGTTTACAGTGCAGATGGACAATGACCCGAAGCATACTTCAAAAGCAACCAAAGAGTTTTTTAAGGGAAAGAAGTGGAATGTTATGCAATGGCCAAGTCAATCACCTGACCTGTATCCAATTGAGCATGCATTCAAGTCAAAACTGAAGGGAAAATGCCCCAAGAACAAGCAGTAACTGAAGACAGTTACAGTAGAGGCCTGGCAGAGCATCACCAGGGATGAAACCCAACGTCTGATGATGTCTATGCATTCCAGACTTCAGGCTGTAATTGACTGCAAAGGATTTGCAACCAAGTATTAAAAAGTGAAAGTTTGATTTATGACTGTTAATCTGTCCCATTACTTTTGGTCCCTTAAAAAGTGGGAGGCACATATACAAACTGTTGTAATTCCTACACCGTTCACCTGATTTGGATGTAAATACCCTCAAATTAAAGCTGAAAGTCTGCAGTTAAAGCACATCTTGTTCATTTCATTTCAAATACATTGTGGTGGTGGTGGTGTTTAGATCCAAAAAGATTAGAATTGTGTCTATGTCCCAATATTTATGGACCTGACTGTATATTTTGGCACTCCATATATTTGTTTATACAGTTTATTAGTTTACCATGATACAAACATTTTTAACAATTTATCTTCTTTTATCTTCCTTGGGCACATTGTGGGCCAACTCAGTTTTTGTGCTGTTAGAACGCCTTAAAGGACCACTATAGGCACCCAGACCACTTCAGCTCAATGAAGTAGTCTGGGTGCCAGGTCCATCTAGGGTTAACCCTGAAGCTGTAAACATAGCGGTTTCAGAGAAACGGCTATGTTTACAACAGGGTTAATCCAGCCTCTAGTGGCTGTCTCACTGACAGCCGCTAGAGGCGTTTCCGCGCTTCTCACTGTGAAAATCACAGTGAGAAGATGCTGCCGTCCATAGGAAAGCATTGAGAAATGCTTTCCTATGGACTGTTTGAATGCACGTGCGCGGCTCTTGCCGCGCATGTGCGTTCAAAGCTGACGTCGGGAGGAGGAGGAGAGTTCCCCAGCACCGAGGGAGCCCGGTGCTGGACAAAGGTATAAGTTTAACCCCTTCAGTCCCCTGAAAGTCTGCAGTTAAAGCACATCTTGTTCATTTCATGTCAAATCCATTGTGGTTGGTGTATAAAGCCAAAAAGATTAGAATTGTGTCTATGTCCCAATATTTATGGACCTGACTGCATAAAATACAAGTATTTATTAGACACAGAGTATAATAAGCATGTACAGATATTAAAAGCATGTGACAGAGCATGAGACAGAGATAAACAATTGAATGATCAGTGTAAAATTACAGGAGAGAAAGCCCATTAAAACATACAGGCTCAATGCACTAAAGTCCTAGTGATCATGAATGGAGCACACTGGTACCAAGAAACCTTGATATAGTAGTTCAGTCTGGCAGATAAACTGCATTTACTAATACTCCAGGTGAAAGCTGGCTCTCCAGTATAAGAGATAAATTCAACCCACAAAGGGCCCACATTTAATGGGATACAATAAGTATAGATGCTCGTAACAACAATGGAATAGGTAGCCATAGCTTGATGATTAATCTGCTCCACACGTGATCAACACCATACCGATTGTAGCAACAAAATCTATGTTACATTTCACTTGGAAATAGACTTTATATCCACAAAGTCGCCTATATTTAGCTGGGTGGCAGCCAATATTGTTTATTATAACTATTAATTGATCATTATTACCCACTATTTTGCGGTTTTAACCCCTTAAGGACCAAACTTCTGGAATAAAAGGGAATCATGACATGTCACACATGTCATGTGTCCTTAAGGGGCTAAACTGGTAAACTGTACCAAACTAAATTATCACACAGTGGACCTAATACATCTAGACTACAGAAGTTCATTGATAAGTGGGGATTCAATTCGGAGAAGCTATGGAATTGAATAAATAATAGATAGAGGGATATTCATATTAGAATAGTACAATTTAGTGTACTAAATTCACTGATCCATTAAAAGTAATTAATTGTACTAAATGTATGCCAGCCCCATAAGTCATTGTGTCATGTAGTATGTGTGTGTGTGAATGTGTATGTATATATAAATAAAGCCAAATATGGATAGGTTTGCACTCACCTGAACATGCATACATTATAGGGTGCTGCTGGGGCCAATTTGTACAAAATACAAAGTACACAATCCAGTGCACTCGCTCATTCACTAAACAGCAATTTCAAGTCTCACAGATTATAATAGGTTTATTTAAAAACACATCACCTATGCAAAAAATAATGGGGGTTTAGTTACAGCATATGCTCATACATTGCATAAGCCTGTCACAACGTCAATACACCCCATTCTTGGCAGGTCCTATCCTAGCAGCCTAATGCCTGCTCTTATGAGATTTATCCACTATATATACATATATAATCTTACTGGTACACAAACTTAGCACAAACAAACTCTCTGACACACACACACACACACACACACACTGCAGACAAACTGATTGGTATACACACAGAAGCTTGATACAGACAAAATCACTATCACACACACAGGGCCGCCACCAGAAATTTAACTGAGCTCAGGGTCTGGGCCCCTTGGGGCCTGCCTCCAATCCCGCCCACAGGGTCCGCCTCCAAATCCCACCCACAGGAATACACACACACTGATACAAAAGGACACAGATATACACACACAGATACATACACACATACTGAAACAGACATACACGCATATAGGCATACTGTCAGGATCGGTGGTAGGTACGTATACCGGACCTTAGAATGGCCGGACTTAACGTAAGGAGTAAGTAGAGAATGGTCTAGGAACAAGCCGAGGTCGAGGGAACGAGAGGACAGGTAAGCGAGAGACAAGCCGAGTCAAAGGGTAACAGAGATAAACAGGGTAGTACAAACAAGCCGGGTCAGAACCAAAGAGACAACTAGAATACAAGAGCACTGAGTGACTAGACAGGCTAGAACCACGACAGGGCAATGAGCAGATGCCGAAAGCCTTACTTTATACCTTGATTCTAGAGGGTAATCACGCCCCCGACGAGTCCTGATTAGTGCTCGGGACTTGACTGACAGGTCGACCCGGGTTGGCGTCATGACGTCGACTACTGAGCGTCGCGTCATATAAGGAAGTGGATCCCTCGCGGTCGGCTTGTAAATGGCCGAGAGAACCGCGAGGAACGGAAGAAACAACCCCTCTGGGAGGATAAACGTCTAAGTCTCTCACCTCCTCTGAGGTAGAGACTACAGGTACCCTGACAGTACCCCCCCTCTCAGAAACGCCCACCGGGCGGAAGGAACCGGGACGAGATGGAAAACGGGAGTGAAAAGCCCTGCGGAGGCGAGGAGCATGTACATCCTCCTGAGGTACCCAAGTCCTCTCCTCAGGACCATATCCCTTCCAGTCAATAAGATATTGTAACTTCCCCCGGGAGATTCGAGAATCAATGATGGAGTTGATTTCATACTCCTCCTGACCCCCAACCTGAACAGAGCGAGGGGAGGATATAGTGGAGGAAAATCTGTTACAGACTAGCGGTTTCAGTAAAGAAACATGAAAGGAGTTAGGAATGCGTAAGGCAGCTGGAAGGGCTAGGCGATACGCAACTGGGTTAATTCGAGTCAGAACCCTGTAAGGGCCAATGTAACGAGGAGCGAATTTCATAGAAGGAACCTTCAAACGAATGTTTCTAGTACTCAACCATACCCTATCACCTGGAACAAAAACCGGAGCCGCCCTTCTGTGCTTATCAGCATGTTTCTTGAACAACATGGAATTATGTAGGAGAATTTGTCGAGTCTGATCCCACAACTTCCTCAAATTGGCAACATGAACATCAACCGACGGTACCCCTTGGGAAGGAGAAACCGAGGGAAGAATGGAAGGATGAAAGCCATAATTCATGAAGAAGGGACTGGAACGAGTAGAATCACAAACGAGATTATTGTGTGCAAACTCCGCCCAAGGAATCAAACCGACCCAATCGTCCTGGTGTTCAGAAACAAAACAACGCAAATATTGTTCAATCTTTTGATTGGTACGTTCAGCAGCTCCGTTAGACTGAGGGTGATAGGCAGAAGAAAAATTCAATTTGATGCCTAGTTGAGAACAGAAGGATCTCCAAAAACGTGAAACAAATTGGGAACCTCTATCGGAAACAATTTCGGAAGGTATCCCATGTAAGCGAAAAATCTCTCTCGCGAATATCTCCGCCAATTCAGGAGAAGTCGTGAGTTTAGTTAAGGGCACGAAATGAGCCATCTTAGTAAACCTATCAACCACCGTGAGGATCACAGTCTGTTTTTTAGAAACAGGCAAATCTACAATGAACAAGAAAAAGTGTGGAGTAGGTTAGCGCTAATAATATACATAGGAGGCAGCAACCTTACAGAGGGTCACCCTCTAACCCTCTGGGGTAAGGATATACAGGAAAAAAGGGGAGAAAAGGCTGCGCCAAGAGATACAATAAAATAAGTCCCAATAAAAATATAAAAAGGACATATATATATATAAAAGTCAATATAAAAAACAGTATAAAAATCAAAAGAGGATAAATGTCTATGTTGCGCTGGTGTTCTCTCTTCTTATGATGCTTTGGATCCTCCCGTGATATGTAAAATATAAAAGGGAAAAGGACCAATGGTGCAGATTGTGGGGTACGTGGAAAATGAAGAATAAAGATGTAATAAACTCACATTTGTATGAGCTATAACTAGCTCAGGTGGAATGGGCGTTCTGCAGTATAATCCCTGCTAGTAGGATATCAGGAAATTCTGATCCACTGGTGCTGTCCAATTCTCAGGAGAAGGGAGAAAAATATATAACAGATAGTGCTCTCTGAAGATAAGATGTGGTATATATAAAACAAAATAAATATACTCACAGTATACAGTGCAGATGACACTGCACTTGAGATATGGCGTGGGTGGTATAATCCCCACCTTAGGATATATAAAATGCCAGGAAAGGATAATATAAAATTGGAGTGATAAAAATATATATAATAAAAATATGAATGGCACAAAGATAAAGCCAAACGTAATTTATTATTAAAAGTATACAATAATGGATTTTATTGTATACTTTTAATAATAAATTACGTTTGGCTTTATCTTTGTGCCATTCATATTTTTATTATATATATTTTTATCACTCCAATTTTATATTATCCTTTCCTGGCATTTTATACATCCTAAGGTGGGGATTATACCACCCACGCCATATCTCAAGTGCAGTGTCATCTGCACTGTATACTGTGAGTATATTTATTTTGTTTTATATATACCACATCTTATCTTCAGAGAGCACTATCTGTTATATATTTTTCTCCCTTCTCCTGAGAATTGGACAGCACCAGTGGATCAGAATTTCCTGATATCCTACTAGCAGGGATTATACTGCAGAACGCCCATTCCACCTGAGCTGGTTATAGCTCATACAAATGTGAGTTTATTACATCTTTATTCTTCATTTTCCACGTACCCCACAATCTGCACCATTGGTCCTTTTCCCTTTTATATGTTACATATCACGGGAGGATCCAAAGCATCATAAGAAGAGAGAACACCAGCGCAACATAGACATTTATCCTCTTTTGATTTTTATACTGTTTTTTATATTGACTTTTATATATATATATATCCTTTTTATATTTTTATTGGGACTTATTTTATTGTATCTCTTGGCGCAGCCTTTTCTCCCCTTTTTTCCTGTAAATCTACAATGAAGTCCATAGCCAAACAGGACCATGGTCTCTCTGGAATGTTCAAGGGATGTAACAACCCACATGGAAGCGTATGAGGTTGCTTAGTCTTCATACAGACCTCACATGCTCCGATGAAATCCCTAATATCCTTCCGTAAAGAAGGCCATCAGAAATCTTTAGAGATCAAGGAACATGTCTTGTGAATACCCGGATGCCCAGCCGCCTTACTGTTGTGAAAACACTGTAAGAGTTCCAGTTGGAGTTCAGGAGGAACGAAATGCCTTGCCCCAGGAGTCTGTCTAGGCGCCAGATGCTGCAACTTCATGATCTGACCAAGCAACGGAGAGTGAATCTTAAGACTCGTGTTGGCGATAATATTGCACCTGGGTACTATAGAAGACAAAACCGGCTCAGATATCGCAGAAGGTTCATATTGTCAAGACAAAGCATCGGCTTTAGAATTCTTAGAACCAGGTCTATAAGTGAGCACGTAATTGAAATGCGTGAGGAATAAAGACCAACGAGCTTGCCTGGAGGACAAGCGCTTGGCCTCCCCAATATAGGACAGGTTCTTGTGGTCTGTCAAAATAGTAACAGGATGTAAGGTGCCCTCCAATAAATGTCTCCACTCCTTTAAAGCCATGATAACTGCTAGTAGTTCCCTGTCACCAATGTCATATCTGCTCTCAGGGCCTGATAGTTTCTTGGAAAAAAAACCACATGGATGTAAGGGCTTATCCACACCTAACCTTTGGGACAGGATAGCACCTATACCTGTCTCTGAGGCGTCTACCTCGAGTAGGAAAGGCAGAGTCGTATCAGGGTGAACTAAAATTGGTGCAGAAGCAAACAGTTCCTTGAGTGTTTTGAAGGCAAGAAGGGCTTCAGTAGACCAGTTCTTAGTGTCAGCCCCCTGTCTGGTCATATTGGTAATAGGAGCTATAATTGAAGAGTAACCCTTAATGAAGCGCCTATAATAGTTGGAGAATCCAATAAACCTCTGAATGGCCTTGAGGCCCCTGGGTAAAGGCCAATCCAAAATGGACTGGAGCTTATCCGGGTCCATCTTAAACCCTTCCCCAGAAATCACATAACCAAGAAAGTTTATCTGGGATTGGTCAAAGCTGCATTTCTCCAATTTGCAGTACAGGCCATGTTGAAGAAGCTTGCGCAATACCCTTCTGACTTGTCTCAATCTCTCTAGAGTGTATAAGTATATCATCCAGATATACAATAACGCAGTCATGTTGAAATTCCCTAAGAACTTCATTGATCAGGTCCTGAAATACTGCCGGTGCATTACAGAGGCCAAAAGGCATTACTGTGTATTCATAGTGCCCATAACGGGTATTGAACGCCGTCATCCACTCGTGTCCCTGCTGAATTCTCACCAAGTTATACGCCCCTCTGAGATCTAACTTGGTGAAAATCTTGGAGCCTTTTAGACGATCAAAGAGCTCGGTAATCAAAGGAATTGGGTAGGCATTTCTAATGGTTATTTTGTTCAAACCTCGATAATCAATGCAAGGTCTTAGTGTACCATCCTTCTTTTTAACAAAAAAAAAACCCAGCCCCGGCAGGAGAGGAGGATCTCCTAATGAATCCTTTTTCAAGGTTCTCACGAATATACTCCTCTAAGACTAAGTTCTCTTTAATGGACAAAGGATATACATTACCCCTGGGGGGCATAGTACCAGGTAGTAGATTAATCTTACAATCAAAAGACCTGTGTGGAGGTAAAGTATCAGCATTCTTTTTGTCAAATACTGCCTTTAAATCCAGGTACAGGGGCGGTATTTGTACCTCTGTAGAGTAGGTAGAATTAATCGGTGTGTTAACTGCGCAAAGCGGTGACACTGTCCGTAAGCACCTGTCCTGACAACCCTGACCCCATGAGATTATCTCCCCTAATTCCCAATCAATAATAGGGTTATGTTTTTTTAACCAAGGGTACCCCAGGACTATGGGAACAGAAGGAGAAGAAATAAGCAATAAAGATATGTCTTCCTCGTGTAAGATACCAACAGTTAATTTAACGGGTATGGTTTCACGGAAAATAACAGGCTCAACTAAAGGTCTACCATCTATGGCCTCAACGGCCAAGGGTGTCTCCCTTAACTGGGATGGGATAGCGTGTTTGGCAACAAAAACTTGGTCGATAAAGCTCTTAGCAGCTCCGGAATCTATCAATGCCATAGTTTCTAGTACTCCCTTCTCCCAAGTTAAAGAAACGGGTAGCAGAAGCCTGTGATCTTTATAATTAAGATTAGAGGACAAAATAGAAACACCCAAGGCCTGTCCTCTAGAGAAACTTAGGTGCGAGCGTTTCCCGAGCGATTAGGACAATTTAGGCGTAAATGACCTCTGACTCCACAGTACATACACAACCCCTCCCTTCTCCTGTACTGTCTCTCCTCTTCTGAGAGGCGAGTATTGCCTATCTGCATAGGTTCTGGAAAAAGTGAGGTTGTGGATTCAGAACTTTGAAATGAAGGAGCTAGTTTAAAGGAAGGTCTACGGTTTCTCTCTCGAGTGTTCTGCCTCTCTCTTAAACGTTCGTCAATGCGAGAAATAAAAGAAATTAAATCCTCCAAATTTTCAGGAAGCTCTCTAGTAGCAACCTCGTCAAGGATTATGTCTGATAACCCGTTTAAAAATACATCTATATAAGCCTGTTCATTCCACTTAACCTCTGCCGCCAAGGACCTGAACTCTAGTGCATAATCCACAAGTGTTCGGTTTTCTTGTCTAAGGCGCAACAGTAATCTAGCTGCATTGACCTTTCTACCTGGAGGGTCAAAAGTTCTTCTGAAAGCAGCTACAAAGGCATTCTAATTATATACTAACGGATTATGATTTTCCCACAATGGATTGGCCCATCTCAAAGCTTTCTCAACAAGTAATGTGATAATAAATCCAACCTTCGCCCTATCTGTAGGATAGGAGCGGGGTTGTAATTCAAAATGGATACCTATTTGGTTTAAGAAACCACGACACTTCTCTGGAGAACCACCATAACGTACAGGTGGAGTGATACGGGAAGAAGCACCTACAGTGGCTACCTCTAGACCTGAACTCACAGGAGAGATAGAAGTATTACGCATCTCCTCTGGTTGATTACCAGAACGAGATAGTAACGCCTGTAGTGCTAGAGCCATCTGGTCCATTCTGTGATCCATGGCGTCGAACCTAGAGTCAGAAGGACCAACCTGAGTGTTTGTACCTGCAGGATCCATTGGCCCTGTCGTAAGGTCAGGATCGGGACAGGGATCCAACACGCAGAGTACAAACAGGTGGTAGGTACGTATACCGGACCTTAGAATGGCTGGACTTAACGTAAGGAGTAAGTAGAGAATGGTCTAGGAACAAGCCGAGGTCGAGGGAACGAGAGGACAGGTAAGCGAGAGACAAGCCGAGTCAAAGGGTAACAGAGATAAACAGGGTAGTACAAACAAGCCGGGTCAGAACCAAAGAGACAACTAGAATACAAGAGCACTGAGTGACTAGACAGGCTAGAACCACGACAGGGCAATGAGCAGATGCCGAAAGCCTTACTTTATACCTTGATTCTAGAGGGTAATCACGCCCCCGACGAGTCCTGATTAGTGCTCGGGACTTGACTGACAGGTCGACCCGGGTTGGCGTCATGACGTCGACTACTGAGCGTCGCGTCATATAAGGAAGTGGATCCCTCGCGGTCGGCTTGTAAATGGCCGAGAGAACCGCGAGGAACGGAAGAAACAACCCCTCTGGGAGGATAAACGTCTAAGTCTCTCACCTCCTCTGAGGTAGAGACTACAGGTACCCTGACACATACATACTGACACACATACTGAGACCTACACACACATACAGGCACAAAGGCATACAAAGTGACAGACAGACACATACTAACATACATACAGGCACACATGCATGAGGACATACAGACACACTGACATACATACAGACACTGACATACATACACACATACATTCATAATGACATATAGACATATACACATACATACAGACATACTGACAGACATACATGCATACAGACACTGACATTGATACTGCCATACATACATACAGACATACATGCATACATACAGACATACATTCATAATGACATACATACATATATATATACATACATACTGACAGACAGACAGACATACTGACAGACATACATGCATGCCTACAGACATACACACAGAGAGCATATTTTTCAGCCACCCTCCTGTTTCTTACCTTTTCTTTGCAGGAGGGTGGCTGGGGCTAATGGGAGTCGGCGCGACTCTCCCTCTTCACTGGCGCTCCTCCTGTGCGGAGTGAGCTGGGAGGAAGTGACCACTTCCTCCCAGCAGAACTTGCGCTGCGGATGCGTTTTTTTGTTTTTTTTTAATGAGGCCCGGTCGCGCTATTACACTGCCACAGCGCTGTAGATATAGGGCCCATCAGGTGGCCCTAAGTGCATGGCCAACCCGATAGGCCCCATTAGCGTGCGGGCCCCGGTGTAACTGCACCAGCGGCAGTTCCACCGCTACATGTGCCCTATAGGGCCGCCGGGCCCGTGACAACCGTCATGGTTGTCACCCCATGATGGCGGCCCTGCACACACACATGCTTACTACAGATGTGCTCACTGACACATGCTCACTACAGACAAGCTCATTGACATACACACATACAGGCTCACTCACAAGCAGTCACATAGAAACACAAGATCACTCTCTTGGACTGCTGCGTATTTTAAGCCTATCTGATACTGAAAGCTGTGGGAGTACTGGGAGGTGAAGTTGACATTTTCCTTTCTTTTCCTGCCGCCGAGGTCAGCTGCTTGAGGCTGAGTGGCAGAGGTTGAGTGCAGGGGTTAGCTGAATAAGCACTGAAAAGCTGCTGGGAATTATGAAGGGAGATTTTCAGTGCTACAGGAGCATTCTGTATGTGATTAAAGGTCAATTTACAGAGGAGGAAATAAAACCTTTAAAAGTAAGTTACATCTGATTGGAAATTAAACCATTTTGTTGCCCTGCAGACTGGGCGAGTCACAGCCAGGAGAGGTGCAGTGAAACTTCAGAGACATGATCTATACACAAAAACGGCCTCATTAAGTTTAAGTTGTTTTGTGTGTAAGTTTGGGTGTACCTTGAAATGGCATTAGGGCTGTCTGCCAGGCCCTGCTGCTGCAGCCCACTAGAAAATGTCCTTGTATCCCTGTGGGCCAATACCCTTTAAGTAACACAAGCTTATTTTATTCTTGCAATGAATTACAAGACCTGGAATTCAGAACTCCCAGTTTAGTGTTGACACAATCGCTTATCTCCTCTAACATTTCGCTAACCTGCAGCATCTTCTCTTGCAGAAACAATACTATATTTTTCACAGCAAAATGCATAGTTGGGCCACATGAACAAAGTTTGAGGAAGTACCAATTTAAATTTTGGTTTATACACCCTTTGTAAATTATCCCTTATAATATTCTTGATCTGACAATCAGTATTCGCCTGTGAGCAGCAGTAGTTGGCAATAAATCTCCATAAACCTTTAAAATGTCTTTAGGGGTATACTTTGTGACTCACTGTTTACATTTTAATGCTGAAGATATTGTGATTCCTTCACAATGATGAAAGCTTTTAGCCATATTGGCAATCTGGGTAATATCATGGTTATTTGTCATATCTGCAAGTGTAAGTGATCTTTGCATAATGCAATAAAATGCAGCTACACAAAAGGGACGTTTTCGTTTAACTACTTGGTCTGAAAATTAACAGAGTGGTAAATATCTATTGCTTTTATATTTAAAACACATTTTCACATGATTATTTAAACTTTCCACTTACATTGTAATAATGCAGCTATTTAAAAAAAATACAGAATCGGCAACCTACACTATAGTGCAGTAAGTCAACATTGGATTTTTTTGTAGCAAACCGCAAGCAATGAGTTTGAGTTGTGGAGTATTCACAATTTGCACTCATGGTGTGTAACCTTGGATAACCAGTTGGTCACTGAACTATCACTAAGCCTGCCAGATGGAATGGCCTGCTAATCATGACCACCAAATGATCCTCATTATAGCCACCCTTTATTGGTCTGTGGTCTGTTTGTATGATTTCTGTTTTTTATGAGGATAAAAAGAAACATGTGTCATAAATTGTATTTATTGAAAGAACAAATCTATATGTCATAACTCTTGTGAAACAATATTAACAGATGACTGTAATTTGTTTTTTCTTATTTATGATTCCAGGAAGAAGATGCCATTCCACCATGTGACAGCTGGTTTGTTGTATAAAGGGAATAACTACTTAAACCGATCACTTTCCACTGGCAGTGATAGTGAACAGCTTGCCAACATTTCAGTGGAAGAACTTGATGGTAAGCAAGGCCAGATTAAGAGCCCAGTGGGCCTGGTGCTGACAATTATGATGGGCCTAATTACAGAATCTTATCAACCAAAAACACTAACAGTCATACCTCTCAAGCGTCATGTATCTGATGAAGTTAGTGTTGGAGGGAAACTCAAAGGATGCAGCTATAAGAAAACACATACTATATGCTAATCTTTTCATCTAATTAATGCTTTCATCTTTCAAATAAATCCATACCCCCAAACAGCCGTGTCCAAGCAGGAAGTTAATGGGCGGGGTAAAAGGGTGGACCACTGACGTGAATCACATGACCAGACCTGCCAAAAGAGGTGAACATGCCCAAAAAGGGGGCATGTCTGTCCAAAGAATTGGAAGGCCAGCCGGCATCAGTGTCCCTATGTATCACAGTGTCAGTGTCCCCATGTCACCCAGTCCCCTAGTCTCCCAGTGTCCCTATGTCTCAGTGTGTCCCGTGTCACTAGGATGGGGAGACATGGGGACACTGAGAGATTCAGGGACACTGAGACACATGGGGGCACTGAGACGCTTGGAGACATGGGGGCACTTGTGGATACAGACATGGGGACACTGGGAGACATGGGGACACTGAGAGAAATGGGGTCACAGACACTAGGGACACAGACACTTGGAGACATGGGGACACTGAAACATCTGTAGACTAGGGGACACTGACACTAGGGACACTGGCTGGGAGGCATGGGGACACAGACACTTGGGGAAACTGGAAGACATGAGGGCACTTGTGGACATAGACATGGGGACACAGACATTTGAGGACACTGGGAGACATGGGGACACAGACACTGGGAGACATGGGGACACTGAGACACTAGGGACACTGTCTGGGAGACATGGGGACACTGGGAGACATGGGGACACAGACATTTGGGGACACTCTGAGACATGGGGACACATGGGGACACGGAGACATTGGGACACTGAGAGACATGGGGATACTAGGGGACCCTAGGAGACTAGGGGACACTGGGAGCCATGGGGACACAGACACTAGGGACACTGGCTGGGAGACATGGGGACACTGGGATACATGGAGACACAGTGTCCCCATGTGTCTCAGTGTCCCCTAATCTCCCAGTGTCCCCTAGTGTCTCAGTGTCCCCTAGTTTCTCAGTGTCCCCATGTCTCCCTGCTGCCTTTCCCCCCATCCCTCACATATCTGAGCTGCAGTCTGTCTCTGCAGGCTGGAAGCTGCTGTCTGAACTCCCTGTGCTGTGTAGATGCTCCCCCGTGGATCAGTGAGTAGAGAGAAGCAGGGAGATGCTGCAACTTCCTATCCCTGCCTCTCTCCATACACAGTGACCCCTACTGACCAGTGCTGGTATTGCAGAGTAATCTCCGTTTATACTGAGAAAAATATTTGCATTTGTATTGCCGGTATTATTGCAATACCGTCATGGCCAGGCAGCCTTAAATACTGTCTGTGCCTTAAAATACCAGTCAGATGGCAAACCTAAGAGTAGTGTGTAAAAAAAAAAAAAAAAAAAGTTTTGTTTTTTTTTTGTTTTGTTTTTTTAAATGGGCCTATTCCATGGGCCTGGGCCTGGAGCTGCAGCTCCATCAGCCCCTATGTTAATCCGGCCCTGATGGTAAGTTCTAAAGAAATTTGTGAATTCACTGTCCACTAATGAGAGAAGCAATACTTTTTATAATTGGTTCATTTTTCTATGATCTAAAATAATAATATTAGTAAACATCTAAGTCAGGGGTGTCCAACACGCAATCCACATGTCCAACACGCAGCTGGGACTGCTAGCAGTGTGGCATTGTTGCCGTCTGTGCTGCCGGGCAGAGAGGGAGGCAGGGATCAATTTAAATGTTTTGCTCCTCCTGGACAGCACATGAGGAGATGAGGGCCCTATTCCTGTGGGAACTTACAATCTAGATTGATGGGGAGGTGAGAAACAGGAGAAAGGGACTTCAAGGGTGAGACTGATGTTAATATAGAGTGAGATAAGCAGATTTATTGAGTACGTGGAATTCATTAGTTACTGAGTTGAATGGTAGGCTTCCCTTAACAATTATGTCTTTAGGGAGTGTTTAGAAAGACTAGGGGAAAGTTAGACAGTGTGGGGAAAGGCATTCCAGAGAGTTGATGCTGCACGAGAGACCCTTTTCCTGCAGACTAGCATGGGAAGAGGTGATAAGATGAGATGCAAGGAGAATTTTAGGTGGTGAGCTGGAGTATATTTTTTGATTAGTTTGGACAGGGGAGCAACATTAATAAAGGCTTTGTATGTTGGAGTGAAATTTTTTAATTTCATTTTGCTGTGAATGAGGAGTTCACAGAGTTGAGAGGCTCACAGAGAGGTGTAGCAGATACAGAGCAACGGGTAAGGTGGAATAGCTTGGCAGAGATATTTAATATGGACTGAAGAGGAGAGAGTTTGGAGATAGGAAGGCCAGTTAGGTTATTGCGCTAGTCAAGGAGTGAAATGACAAGGGAGTCATTTTTTTTTAAGTAGTAGTCTGTACGGTCTGGGAAACTGAAGTCAGATGATGGGGGTGCTGCAGGTGAGTAGAGGGGAGAGCTAAAGGTAGAAAAATCTGTTTAGGATTGAAGGAAAGAGTAAAGATCAGAGAAGAGAAGTATTTTAATGGCTACTTGGAGGGCAGAATTATACAAATGGAGAATTAATTTGTAGTGGATGAAATCAATATTGGTTCTTTTAAGGATCCATCATTGAACTGTGTCCTGAATTTTTTTCACAACACAATATTTTTTATTTTTTTTTTGCTGTAACACAATGTATATGCCCATTAAAAGGTGCACTAGTAAACATTGCCCCCTAATAGCATTAGCAAAAAAATCCTACACTATTTAAAATAAATAAATAAAATAGTATACAAAATGAGCCTCTTGCAACAAAAATGGTTACATTGGTTGTTTTCCTTTAAGACGTTGAAAGCACTGAATGTTGAAAACAAATTATGTTAACATATTCACATGCTATTATACTGTGTAGCTCTGAGCAAACAGTAGTTAACAGTTGTCAGCATCAGTGAACTGAAGATAGTGGCACCCAGATGCTCATTTATTTGATCGTGTTATGTAAGGACAACAGCAATGTGACGCTTGTATAACACAACCATTAAAAATCCTTTTTACTATACCTATGTTACATATTGTAGAAAAAAAAAACATTATTGGGGGATATAATTTCTAAAAGGCAAAAAAATAGGTAAATATTAATTAAAATTTCTAAAATAAAGTTCACTAGAAAAAACATTTTATTTCATGAGTGCCCTGGCAAATGGTCTGTTTTGAAAGGGTTAATAAAACACACAGGCTGCTAAAACAAAAACAGATTATTACAATGGCTTTAAACTAATTGTACCAGGTCTTATTAAATCAGGCTCGTTTAATTTGATAAATTGGGTGCTATCCCTTCTCAGTTTGGGGAATTACTCATAATCTCATTATCGGCACTAACATAAGATGTGGGACATAACACCCGAGCCAAATAAAGTAAGCTCTATAAATCTAATAATTTAATAGGAAGCATAAAAATACTGATTCATTTTTATTAAACAAAAGGAAGATGAGGATTGTATTTACATTTGTCTGGATATTCTAGGATTATTTAAACATCTTTTTATACTGGTAGTTTTATAATGGACCAGAAACAAACATGAGACAGACGTATGAGCTGATTACCAATGTAGAAACATCTAATTAAAATGATTCCTTAAAAAGAAAAAAAAGAAAACTTTTTTTTATCTAATAAATTGATTATTGCTATGTTGCTATGTTAAAATAATGGTATAGTCCTTGGAAGAGAATTCTATTTCAATATAAAAAAAGAAAAAATGAACATACCACCAAGAATGAATCACTGAATATTTTTATACATATAATAAACAAAGATATCTTATATCATCAATATTACACAGTGATGGAGATGTTAGCACCCATCACTAATCTGTTGATTGATTGTTGCAGTTTGCTTGCCCTTTTTCTAGAGTTTACATTGAGATTTACGAGAGTGCTACTCGGAAAAAAAAAGCCATTGTTGAAAAATAGACCTTATGCCATCAGCACAATTAGACGTGAATAATGTGTTCGTGGATTGCAGGTGTTTTCTACTGTAGTTCGGTAATGGGACTTGAATGTGAATTTCAAAACTCTTAAATAGAACTATTATTTTCACTTATCATTCAAGTCATCCAAAGCAACTCAATTCTCATCCCAAATGAAGCACAGAATGGCAACAAAAGCCAATCGTTATTATATCTTTATTGGCATCAGCAATTTATAGAGCGGAATATGAATAGAAGATATCTGGTGTTTTTCACTGGCAATATACTGATATTTTATGCACCACGTTGACATCAGCTTCCATACTTGCCAATTGTCTGGCATTTTTAAAGACAGTCTTACAGGTTTAGATTTAATTTAATGATTGGCTTAGGTCTACTTTTTAAAAAAAATATCATTCTGTATTTTGATAGTTAAGTTAAGGCAGATATTTAAGCATTGTATGCTTAAGAAACATATGTTAGTCTCCAGATAAAAAAAAAATAATTGTTTATTGCACCATTTAATATGGTTTTAATGGACTCCTGAATATTAGAAAGTATAAGCTTTTGGAGAAAAAAAAATCTTGATACAAGTAGCAACTTTGTAAAGCTTATTAATATGTGATTGTGCTGTTCTTGGTCTTCCAAGGAGCAAAACACTATTGACCTTGGCATATGTCAGCTGCATTTTAAATGGCTAATACAAAAATAATATCATCCTATTAGATTTTCTAAAATACCCAGATTCTAATTTATTTTTATCTTATCTTCTTTATCATTTATTATGTTTACAGGCTAAAAAAAAAATGTAAATATTTTAAGTAATGATTTCATCTCCTAATTAAATGTTTAAATATTGAAAAATGCAAGAGGCTGTGTATCATAATGCTCCCGTGCAGAGAACTTTAACTGTTCCAGAGTTTACTATCCAGTGGTTTGCTGCCTTCAGGAGATAAATGTTAATGTAAAAGATCATATGACTGGAAATACAAGTGGTTTCCTTATGAGCCCTGCATTTCTTTTGTTGAATTTTACATTTTAAAGTTAATTGTCTCATCTGGAAATTGGAAAACTATAATTTGAAACCTCTTCTGTTTCGCAAAATGTCCTTCAAATAATAAACTAGTAAGCACAGTGATAATTACTGATACCTAGTTTGGATTGCTTTATAATAGGATTCTATCTTGTAGAATACTTTGATTCACATTGTACGAATATAGTGGCTGTGAGAGTATGTTATAGTTTTTAAGCCATTTAACAGACATCCCAATATTCATTTTCTGAATTTAAATTACAGAGTGTGTATGAAATATAATACAATTATGCATGCACACATGCTTAGCAATTCATTCCCAGAAAACAATTCACTGAAGAGGGATTGGCTGAGGGATCTTTATTTCTGGCCGCTGTAGACTGTATTGAAGGTTTTTCAAATATACTGAAAGATATTCAAAGGTGAATATGTTTTTTAGTACATTTTTGTATAGGTTATATTTGTAATAAGGAAATGTATTCATATTTGGCAAAATGTTTTGTTAGGAGTGTTTCTTTCTTTCTTTCTTTCTTTCTTTCCTTCCATATAGGATAGGATTAGTAGATTTTTAAATTACATTTTCACATAGTAATTCTTGTTTATTTTGTTTAATTTGGTATATTTTAGAATTTTCAGTTATTTTCAGTGTTTGCAAATTTGCTCATGTTTAATAGAAATGATATAGTGTAGTTTTCTAGCATGCAACAATATATGGGATACATTGATTTAAGACAATAGGTTTGTTTTGTTTGGTGGTTTAAAGGATTAACTATTTTATTTAATTTGAATAGTTACACCTTTCTAAAGTATATGTAAATACTGAATAAGAATGCTGGACTGCCTATGATTAATTACTTTAATGAACATGAAACGCGTTTGGATTTTTTTTGTATACAACCTCTGTCATTATTGTATTGCAATAAAAAAAGATTTGTTAAGTTTGCTAAACAGCTGCAAAACTGAGTTTCTTAACCTCCATGGACCCTGTTCTATAGATGCCTGAACTATACCGGATCCCCAAGCAGAAGTGAAACAGATGTTTTGACAATCTCCAAGCCAAAGTACTCTGAAAATAGGTCCATAGACAGTAACTATTAACAAAATGGTGGGATCTGCAGCAACTGAATAGTCTGATGCCTGACAGGCACAATTTCTTAACCAATCACCTGAAAATGTTGATTTTCAGCCTCCACTCAGAAAACCTGTTTGAATATTGACTGGCATATACGTTTAGAAAGACCATTGGTTTGCCTCTGAGCCCAACTCATGAGAGAGAGTTAATGACTAAGCCTGGCACTTTTTGTTTCTCCTTGCTTGTTGATAGAGAAAAGGGCCATTCAGGTGTCCATGCAGAGTTTCACACAGAATCCCCAAAGATGCCCCTGGACGTGACAAAAGTTTAGAAGTGCCACTTTGAGTTACAGGAGGTTAACTAAGGTTTGTGTGAACAGGTGATGCCAAATTAACAATCAGCAATTGTTAGCTTGTGCTCTTCATTATTGCTGCAAAACCTCTTCTGAGACTGTCCTGACATGTTCACCAATCCATGTCTGTCTTGCGAGCAGAACAGATTAAAATATTATGGCAATGTTGGCCTGTGTACGGATGCAATTGTCTGAGTTATGCCACTGAGTCCATCTGGCAGCATTGTCAATTGCAAAGCCATCTTATTTCCAGGACAATTGACAAAAGCATCCATAGGTGCTGCTGACCAACAGACTACATCTTCCTCCAAAATACACTTTATTGCATTCCTTATCTTTACTATCACAATCTACGCAAGGATTGGACTGTTTTTTTGGCCTCTATGCTTGACGGGGCGGGAATGGTTCTGAGAATGGTTTTAAACACGCTTAAAACACATATAAGAAATTCCAGCCAACATAAAAATTCTAACTCTTTTAATAATAATAATTAAACAAGTTAAATGTGTGAGGGTACATAATCACTTTTATTTACCACCCCAAAATGTCTTTAATATTATGCAATATAGTTGTATTTTAATATGCCATTGGCATTACAATATCACTAGTAAATTTTACATTGTATATTTTTGGCTTTTCTCCTGCAAAAGTCAGGTACTTTACAAAACATTTTAATCCAATTTCTGCCAGGATTTGTACCGCCTGATTGCAGTATGTGTGTTCTTTGATTTTATTATTCATGGTACAGTGGTGCGTTAAATCAAATATCTTATACCACTGCTCAGTGGCAATTTTTATGCTTGGCTCTCTTTACCATTAAGATAAAATATGTTAGAGCCTTCATTCCAACTGATTGTATTAGACTATATAATTTCATTATCCCTTTCTAGAATGTTTTTTTTTTTTTTTTTTACTATAAATTTGTCCAAAGGCTGTAAAAGGTCTCTTCATGTGTCACTTCTGTGTTTTCACCATTGCAAAACTAAATTCTGTTTGCATCTATCTATGTTTTGTATTACTAATATGATGGTCATGGTATACTATGATAGTTAGACATACGCTATTGCCTTTAGATTTATTAATATTTCAAATGTTTGTCTCACTGATCATATGCTTCCCAGTTCCAATAGTACATAAAATTATATATTTTTAGTTTTTTATGACTAGGTCCATAAAGCCCATCCTAACGTGTACATCACTAGTTTTAACCCTGAAAAGAAGTAAATTTATTTACCATGGCTTTATTCTGGACATGCTCTGTAAATGGTTTCCCTATTTCCTCTGATAGTACAGAAACATTTTGGTCAAACTTTATGGTGGCATTTTAGTATTTCAGGAAGTTGCATTCATAAGAACCTTACATTTTTTGTCAATCTGCATTTTATTGTGGCATTAAGAATGTACATAACAGTTTCAAGTCAGCAATACTAACCACATTTTAGTAATGATATGTAATAACAGGATTGGCAAACTTGTCTAAACAGTTTGGAAAATCTATGCTTTCTTATAGGCAAGACATTTCAGACAATCAGAGCTTTACATGTGGGCAAACATGCTAAGTAAAAAACAAAAAAAAAACAAATACTGAGAGAAACGAAGAATGTGAGGAATATAAATTTGTACCACTGGGTGTATGCTACAAGAGAGTATGAGAGGAGTAGGAGCAAACCCCAGACCCACAGCTTTGTTGTAGCAAGGATAATAATTCGCAGTAAGACAGTAAAATGAGCATAGCAGCGGAGAGTCTGTCCACAAGGTTGCTCAGCCTTTGCCAGTAGATGGGAGGCTGTTAATGCAAAGAAAAGTAAATCCACAAACATTGAAACTGGGCCTCTGGACAGACCCATTGCACACTACAGGCACAGCTGCGTGAGAACCCTCCAGTGATGCGATGTACGCTTGTCAGTGTGGTCCTCACTGTAGCACCGATGAAGGACATGACTGCAGGACTTAGAAGAAGGCAGACCACAAGGTAGCTACAGCTTTGGCCTCTGTCTTAGCCATCTTACCATCCTTTTTGTGCTGGAGAGATGTCAGGGAGATGTTGCTGAATCCCACTTACCAAGAGCTGGAGTCTAGACTGTCATGTCCGGCTTGTCAGGTAACTTAGTCCGTGGAGCCAAGCCAGATGTGAGGTACCTAGCATTGGGCTGTGAGTAGATAGGCATGTTTGTGTCCCATATGCTGGCCGTGAAGGGTGCACAGCTTCAGCCAGAAGTTCGTAAACATCTCCTCCAGCTGCCAATTGTTGTTTCCATCAGGCCTTATGTTGGGGAGATAGAAAGGGGATCGTAGTATGTGCAACGAGACAGACCCAGTGTTTCTGGGGTGTTGGTAAGGTCGGCCTCCACCAGTGGGTGAACGAGTAGGTGCCAGGATAACCCTCATTGGCGGGGGGAGAGAGGTAAGCCCTCCTCTCCCTCAACAGCCTCTGCTAGTAAGCCGCATTGTGTGTATCTGGTTTGAGTCACCCGTAGCTAGTTGAGCAGCTTCAAAGTGAAGCAGGAGTCTCCAGCACAATGGGTTCTAGTTTTCATAGAGGGAGAATTTAATTAGTAGTGCTTTTTCGGTAGCTGTGTACAGAACTCACATGAAGTGCGACCAGTTAGAATGGCAGTCAGGCCCCGCCCGTGTGAAAATAAAAATCTGTTTTGTCTTCCATTTTGTCTGACCGTTTTGTCAGTCCAAATGAGATGATACAGCTTGGTACCAGACTCTGCCTCCACTCCTTGCTCTGTCTGTGTACGGCGTCGAAACAGGAAGGGCTGTGACTTCCATGGGCCAGCGCTCTTGTGTACTTGGTAGCAGAAGGGGGCGTCCTCCGGGTTATGCCGGTTCCGGTGAAGGCAAGGGAGTCTGGATCTCCGTGGTCGAGGTGAGTAGTGACGGCCATGTTGCTGGATATGATGGGGAAGCTTTGCCCGCCGCTGTGGCTTCCTGCATCTTCTCACTTTCCTGGTTGTGCGGGAGGGTTGTTTATACATGCCGCTTCTAGTAGCAGGACGTCTCCAGGGAATCGCTGGGCCTTCAGCAGGCGTGTAGGGTAGCTATGTGGGGTGCTCTACCCCAGGAGAGTGAGTAGGTGTCGCCTTGATGCAAGCCTTCAGTTTTGCCCAGAAGCCTGCAAATATCGCATCCAAGCACTCCAGTATGTGTTCGGCAGCGCCTCGTTGTGTTTCCATGGGATGTGTCAGTCCAGACTGGTGGAACAGACGCGTGTCCGCCATCTTAGGTGAGTTAGCCGCGATCAAGAGTCGTGGGATGGCAGCTGTTTAGGGTCGTTAGAGGTGTTAGCCAGTGGATACCGGGATAACCCTCGCTATTCCGGGGAGGGCGGGGGGGACCGCTATGTTCACCGGGACCACTCTGTCAGCAAGGGAGCTAGGAGAGTGGCCGCCTTAATTATCAGGGCCAGATGTAGGAGCTCTTGCTATGCACGTCTGGCTACATTGGAAGTATAGCTACGCCCCCTCTAACCATATATTATGGAGTGTCAAAGAGAGGCTGAGGAGGCAATCTAAATACATATGCTGTCGTAGCCTATCCACTGCATGCTTTGGGGTGTTCTGCGTTCACTGTTGTTCTTCTGCATACCCCTGTGGCTATTTGTCTGCATGATTTTATTCATTGACCTGCTTCCACATGATTGGTCTAGTTAGATATGTGCATCAATGAGCATGTGTACAGGTGTACATGATAATGTGGCCATCTACTGGGTGTGTATATAAAATTCCCAACTTGGACTGACAATATTGTGGACATTGCTTGAAGTTTTCTTGAAAGTAATGAAATAAAGGGCCACGCTGTTTACCCCATCTACGAGACTCCTTAGTGGTGTATTATTTGCATTTGTATATGTAGTGGCCAGGGATTCACCCCAAGCTAGTACAGTAAACACACACACACCACAGTAAGAATAAAATGATAATTTAAGATTTAAATCCCTACATACAATGTCCTGTAAGTATCCCAATGCAGTTTTTTTTTTGGCACATACACCATTATTTATACAAAGTTGTATTAATGTTCATCTGGAGCTAATGCAAAATGTTCTGGTTTTACAAGTGTATAATTAATCTGAATATGTAATTTTGTCGAATATTATATTATCTTGATTTATTTTATGTTTCATATCCTAAAAAGCAGGAGCTTGTCACTTCTGATTAGAACGACATTTCTTATTTAATACTTGCACAGCATCTGTGTTGTAAAATATGCTTAGTAAATGTCCCATCAAAACTAACTGACTAAGCTTTATGAGATATGCGTACATTGAATGTCTATGATTTCTAATAATGTTTATGTACATAACAGTACAGTTTGCTGAAATTTCTTTAGCAATGCAAGCTATTTCAAACATACAAAATGAAGCCTTGTGCTTAAATTCCAAATGGCCATTAGATTGTAAGCTCACCTGCAGTGCCAAGGAAAAACCTCTTAGGTTTAACCGTTCACCTTGCTTCTTTCAGCTTCAGGTAAAAATCTCTAATGAAAAATAAGAAATGATCCCAAGGCACACCACGGTTTTGCACATAAAAAGAGTATTTATTCATGCATAGAAAATACAACAAGATATCATTATAGCAGAGAGAAAGTGCATAGTATAGTGCTAAACCAGTATATAGTACCGAAACCATAATGTAAGTAAAGTGCTAAATGCAAAAACCCATTAAAAAAGGTATACTGACCAAGAGCAGGAGAAATGAAACCCCAATGTTTCGGCTGTGAAGCCTTCCTCTTTATAAAAATCTCTAATAAGACAGACAGGGTATCTTTCTAAACCCCTACACACTTATTAACCATTAATAGGGAACACATAGGGTGGGCAGAAGCATTTTAACATGGCTAAGTAATACAAAGGCAATTTCAAACATACAAAATTAAGTCCTACGCTCAAATTCCCTCTAATCCTGGGTGGCAGCAATGACACATCAGCCCCAATACAAACAATAAAAAAGTTACTTGCGCACTATACCAAATCCCTCTGCACGTTTTAATAACTGGTGGTGTTTTAGTATAACTCCATTGGCCATTTAATTGTAAGCTCACCTGCCTCCACAAGGCAAAACCTCTTAGTTGAGTCCTACACTAACAATGAGGGAATATTCTAGCTTCAGGGACTGAATAATCTAAATTTTATTAAAGACAGGAGGCGAATATTTGCTTTACTTTTTTTTACTGAATCCTCCCGGCAGCAAAGAAACAGTTAAACAATTGAAAACAAAATCAACCAATCAGAAGACATCTAGACAGTGATATGTGGCTATGAGACTTCTCCCAACTCCTCTTTCTTGATGTAGCCAAGACTTGAAGTCAACTGTGTAAACCAGAAAATAGTCCGCAAAACACAAAGCGTAGTAAACCAAGTAAATGAGACAAAGAGTCCAGTGAAGAGATGAATCAAGGATTGCGTGAAGGACAAGAAGAAACTTCACACTAGAACGAAAAGACAATTTGTGAAAGTATGGTGTGATTGGTAGAGTGGAAGTCATACAGAAACAAACATTAATGTGACAAGTCATCTGTCAATACTTATGCAATATACATATATATTATGAAAACTAGAGTAATCTAAATACATTACAATAAAACCATGATTCAATGATGTACGAGACAAGTAAAAGGCATTGACGACCTTACCTGAATATCCCCAAGTGGATGAAATAAAGGGTGGGACATTGAAAGATTTAAATAAGCCAATGGGTGGGAAAATATTCGCCTCTTGTCTTTAATAAAATTTAGATTATTCGGTCAAGACAGGAGGCTTCATATTTGCCGTTTTAACGCCTGGAGAGTAAATGGGAAAAAAGTGCGAGGTGTAGGTAGGAAATAGAAGGTAGACCCCTGGTGACCAAGGCGGAGGATGGAGCCGCGCCCTGCACAGACTGGGAACCAAAAGAAGCTTCAACGCCCGCAAGACAAATAAGCCATCTAATCCAACGAGAAATCGTGGGACGGGAAACAAGGTTATAAGGATGAATATAAGATACAAACAGAGGTCCCAATGGAGCCTGAAGAGGGGAGATAAGAGTGACATATTGCTGTAAGCAACAAGCAACACAAAGAGAAGGTCTATCTAGAAAGTAAGGATAAAAAACAGGTGGAAAGAACCCTCGTGTGACAAACAATGGAAAAACTTACACAGTTAGGGGTGAATGCAAAAGCATGGAAGCCAAAGGACATGCTGTCAGAACTCAATGAAATGAAACCAAACAAAGCAATAAGGATAGTTTGGCTGAGAGTTGGTGCACGGAAAGTTCTGAATTAGGAGGCCAGGAACAATAAAACCTGAGCAACATCCCAGAATTCAATGTATTGAGGAGCCTGGGGTCAAGAAAGACAAATACCCCGTAACAATCTGCAAACAGAAGGATGTTTCCCAACTGGAAACACGTCAGTCGGCATATGAGCTGCCGAAATAGCAGAACGAAAAATGTTTATGGTATGGTAAGACTTTCCTTTGTCAAAAAGAGAAGATAGGAAGTCCATAATATTCATCAAAGTAGTTGAAAAGGGATCAGAATCCCTTTCCAAACACCAGCTAACCCAGAAAACATCATGCTGAAAGGTATGCTCTACGAGTTCCAGAGGCACATGAATTCCAGAGGAGTCCTCGAACAGAGTCCGCAAGTCCTGAGACATACCAGGATACCCTGAAACAGTCCAGGTCACAAGTCGAAGATGACCTTGGATGGCGAGAGAATAGAAGTCCCCTTAAGAATCTTGGAGGAGATTGTGAGATACCAGGAGAAGCAGAGGGTAATCTGCAGACATTTCTAGGAGATTGAGATACCAAGGCTGGGCCCTCCAGAGAGGAGTTATTAAGAGGATCTTGACTCCAAGAACCCTGAGACAATGAAGAGTTTGAGAGATCATCAAAAAGGGTGGAAAGGCACAAGCCCCTGTCGATAGCCATGGTAGTAGGAATGTGCCGACGGCTTGAGAAATTGGATCTGGTAACCAACTGAAAAAGGCGTCGGTCTGACGATTCAATCTGGAGGCAAACAGGTCCAGAATAAGAGGCACACAGAGTAGATGTAGATGATGGAAAATGCCCTGATCCAGGTGCCAATCATTGGCATCTCGCCAGTGACTGTCCTGAAAGGTATTCTGCTCAAAGAGAGAGGTTCCATTCAAGACAGAACTGATCAAGTTCTCTCGTAAGGTCTGAAAGGAGTTTTTATCGAGAACCCCCTAGAAGATTGATATAACGGAGAGCAGAAGCGTCCATCCTGAGAAGCAAAGAACAGTTGTAGGCGTCCTTGGCGAAGCTGCAAATCGCAAAGGAGATGGCAATCAGTCCGAGGCAATTGATATGAAACGTTAGTTCCGACTGTGTCCAGAGTCTGCCCGTGGAGAGGTTGGGGCAGGTAGCCCCCCAACCTAGGAGGCTGGTGTCTGATTCCAGGATAAAATCGGGTGGTCAACCGAATATAGCTTTCCCGTTCCAAGCTTCCGTTGTCTGGAGCCACCAGTCTAACTGACGGACCTTGTCGGTAATAAAAATTGTTTGGTCATATAACTTGGATCTGTGAAGATAATATGTCTGGAGACATTGCATTGCCCTGTAGTGTAGCTTGGGAAAATTGCCTGAATGGAGGCTGAAAGTATTTCTTTGATTTGAGCTAATTCGCAAAGATAAACCTGTTGAGAGGACAGCAGTTTCCAAATATCCTTTTTGATGGATTTTATTTTTGAGGACGGGAGTTGAAGAATCAAAAGGACTGAGATCGAGATTTTTTCAATCTGAAATTCCCAGGAAAGAATAGTCTGAGATGGGATCAGAGAAGATTTCTCAAAATTGATCACAAATCCGATGTTCTGAAGGAGAGATTTCTGTATGTTTTTGAAGGGTGAACAGATCTTGAGCCATGATTAGGATGTCGTCTAGATAGACAATAGATTTTATACCTTGGGAACGTAGAAGAGCAATAACTGGTTTCATCAACTTGGTGAAACACCAAGGGGTGGAAGAGAGACCAAAAGGGAGGCAAGTAAATTAGTAAAAAGAGATCTTGTTGCCAGAGGAATTGTAGAAAGGGGCGATGGGAAGATGCCACAGGAACTGTAAGGTATGCATCTCTTAAATCGAAGTGGGAGAACCAATCTCGAATCTCGAAGCATGTGTATGCCTTCCATTTTGAAATGATCATATACTATGAACTGATTTAAGTTTCTTAAATTGATGATGGGGCGAAGTTTGTTAGATTTCTTCTGGACCAGGAAAATGTTGCTAAGAAACCTGAGTGAGAATGGAGAATGTTCGATCGCACAATTGTCTCTGAGATTGCAGAGTTCTGAGTGTAAAATGGCTGTGTCTGATTGTGACATCCTTAGAGGTTGAGGAGGAAACTCTTGTAAGGGGTCTGAGATTAAATCTACGTGAAACCCTGAAACAGTTTCAAGGATCTAAGGATCCTGAGTGAGTAGAGACCACTATGGGGAAAAAAATGGGTTAGACGGCCTGCAATAGGTATTAGAAAATAAGGTAGGTTGATTACCTGCAGCAGTGTGACCCATCTGAGTGAAGTAGAACCACGTCCTTTGATCGATCCTTCATTTGTGAAGAGTTGTCTGTGATAGGGGTGGGTATAACCCAAGTTCCAAGGTTCAGTGGCACGGGGCCTATAGCCTGTGAAGGCAGTCCTGCCAGTAGCTCAGCTTCTATGTGCAGGCATGTTTGATCTTTATAAACCCCTTAGTGACCAGACCGTTTTCAATTTTCTTACCGTTAAGGACCAGGGCTGTTTCTACATTTCTGCTGTGTTTGTGTTTAGCTGTAATTTTCCTCTTACTCATTTACTGTACCCACACATATTATATACCGTTTTTCTCGCCATTAAAGGCTAAATAGTTTCTAAATGTTTTCCCGAGTTTTGAAATACCCAATGTTAATGTGTTCTTAGTAATTTTTTGCAAGTTATAGGGCTATAAGTACAAGTAGGACATTGCCGTTTCAAAATATATTGATATTGTAACACTGTAATCTGTCATAAATCTCTGAATCACACCTCACATGTACATATTTTATTAAAGTAGACAACCCAGGGTATTCAATATGGGGTATGTCCAGTATTTTTTAGCAGCCACTTAGTCACAAACACTGGCCAAAGTTAGCATTTATATTTGTTTGTTTGTTAAAAAATGCAAAAAAATATTATGAACGCTAACTTTGGCCAGTGTTTGTGACTAAGTGTCTACTAAAAACGACTGAACATACCCCATTTTCAATACCTTTACCTTTGCAATACAATACCTGCAATGCCGTTTGTCTGTGAAAGATGCAAAAAACTTTCACTTTCACTGACAAAATCATCTCTATGAAATGTTTTGCTGTTTTGAAAAACTCATATTTGTGTTCAGCCACACAGTACTAACTAGATATGTCCGCAGTCCTTATCAACCATTTTTTGTCAGGCATACCGAGTATGTCCGCTGTCGTTAAGGGGTTAAGAGAGGTGAAAACAGAAACATGTCTGTTGAGGTCTCTCATTAATTGATTCAGCTTACAGGTGGTAGCAGAATCCAAATGAATTAATGAGGTTGTCAAGAGAGGCAGTATAGGGATAGAACAAAAGGGGACCAAGAACTGAGCCTTGAGGTACTCCGACTGAGACAGGACAAGGAGAGTATGTACATTCAATATGCACATGCACAGCTTCCTATTATGAGAGTGAGTGCTGGAACGTTTCAAAGTCTTAAATAAATTAGGCACAAAAGGGATAACCCTAGGTAAAGAGTATAGAAAAGAGGCGCAGTTGCCCTATTATGTGAGATTCTTTAAAACGTAATGTTTACAGAACGTAAAACAAACATAACATAACGTTTATTGTATTTGTTAAAAAGCACATTTAGCCACAAATTATATTTGTAAAACTAATATAAGAATAAACCTAATATTATCAAACTGGTATAAAGAAAAGTCAGGAAAAGAGAGAAAGAAACTAAATATGAGTTGTAAAAAAAACCAATTGATGGAATTGCAAATCAATAAGGATGTTTTTGCTAGACATATAGAGTCAGAAGGATGTCTGAAATCATATGTTAGTCAGACTGCCAGAAATGTGAAATTTGACAGTCTGAGATAACAATATCAAGTTGCAAGTTGCAAGTAGCAAGTGTTACAATGTTTACATTTTAGCAACTAAATAGTTATGTTGCAAATGCCCTTGATGTGGGCTGCTAATAAATAGTCTGAATGCTCTAACTTGATCGGAAGAATTGTCCCCAATAATTATTCTAATCAAGAAAACACACCATCAAAGAAATTAAACTAATAAACCCCTAAATGGCGCCGTAATCTAGTAAGAGAATTCTAAACTGTGCCTCCGAGGGCACCTGTTCTATGTCAATATACTATCTGCTGATCTGAAGTTAGCACCATCTAAGATGAAATGAGTCCTGGGTTTATGACTCTGGCTTCCCCCAATGTCCATAAACTGTAGGAAAACTTTAACCCAATAAACTATGTCGTAGGGCAGTACTGAAAATATTGTAGTTCTTTGAAGTCTGGGGTAAACACAGAGCCAAGACCCAAAGTGCGTTTCACCGGTCAGACGGCTCTTGTTTCTCCTTTATAACTTTTTTGACATGTGTCTTAATGGATTTTTTGTTTTTGTTATTCTGTCTTTCACTGTTAAAATACACGTACAATTAAAATTATAAACATATAATTTCTTTGTTAGTGGACAAACATTCAAATTAGGCAGGGGATCAAATACTTTTATTCCCACACTGTAATAGAATAAAGGTGTCGGAATATCTGTCCTTGGTTATCACCTGCCAAGGACTTAATGTTCTATTCAATTGAACCAGGCCCTTAAGTACTTGTGGACACTCTTGAGAGACCATGGCAATTTTGGAACTATAACTACTATAGTGGGCTATTTGGATTGAGAGAGAAGGCACTAAGCGTACTAAATCTTAAAAAAAAAAAGAAAAAAAATGAAAATGAAGAACATGTTTGTGTGTGTAACTATATGAAGACACCATAACAAAGATATCAATATTTGTCAAATATATGAAAACACTATAACAAATATATAAATATTTATCAAATATATGACAGCATTATAACAACTGCATTTTACCAAAGTGGTTATGATGCAAAGATCTTGCCCCTGCAGCCTTTCTTATTAAACAGTTTTACTTCTGGAGATACATTTTTTTTTTGTTTCTGTGGATCGGACAGCTCTTAAAATCATAGCAACTGGAATATGCTCTTCCTAAATGGCAATATCCATTTCTTTCAATCTGTGTGTCTGCTGTCAGTATACACAGTGTGCAAACCCCAAAAGCCCAGGACAGGCTGCCAATGGTAACCTCTACTCTCAAGTAGTTTAACCTTCCAACACCCTGGTCCTGTCATTGACCTCTGTTCTTACAAGGTACATATGTCATTGGAAAAAAAAAACCTGCAATCCATTTAAGTGGGATTTTATGTTTCATCAAATTGAGTGCAATTAATTTCCTGTCCTACAGGTCCCTGTTGGATTGCAACTGATGTACATCTAACTAAGGGCCGGTAAGGGAGTTATGAACTTGCTTCTGCTATTGCAGTTCAACCACTACCAAGACAGTAAACATGAGACCTATATGATGTTTTGCATGATGTTGGTTTACTGTGATTATTAGGCATTAAATGCCTTCTGGTGTTTAGGGTCTCATGCTTGACACATGTTTTATTCTGTTATCCCCTGGCTATGCAAGTTGCAATATATCGCATTTGTAAAGTTCTAAACCCTGTCACTCAAAGATGTCCCTGTGTAAAACACCACAGGTCATGTCTTCTATCCCTAATGTTAACATTTATGCAAACGACAACATGAGGTTTATCCTGGTTTATCAGAGCATATAGACCCAATTAAATGTATTAGGGCAGTGCTTTTATGTTTTCAATGTTATTTAACCACACACATCTTGAGTAAAACTTTTGATCTGAAAATCCTAACCACAAAGATGCTAAAAATTATCTGTGTCCCGTTCCTATGTGATGGAGTAGTTATTGCAATAATGTAATATGTACATAACACTATTTTATTTTCTTACTCAATAATTCTAAAAATAATCACACACATTTTTGTATTTTATATAAAATACTAATGGTATATTCATTTTTGATATTTCAATGTATATTTTTAAGCATATCTAGGTTTGTATGGCGATTGATTTTTATCTGTGATGAATGGCCGGTGGGATTTGGGAATAAGGAGATGCAGTTCAGGAGATAACCTGCAGTTTTGGACAGGGACAATGTTGGAAGAATAATTAATGATAACGCCAGTGATGTAAGACTGAGCATTGTTTGGAAATCAAGATCAGGAGAGTATTATTGCTTTCTGTTTATTCTTGGTGGATTCGGAAGTCTATGGAGGTTTTTGCAAACTGGAGCAGTTGATGAGAAATGATGAATGAGGTAGATGGAATTGGTGGCAACATATTGCTTGAATGGGAGTCGGTACATATTAGAAAAAGCCAATTAAATAAAGGCTGCAGTGGCCAGTACATTAATGTCTAAAAGTATCATTCTCATGTTAGTTTCCTAAGACACATTAACTTTTATTCTTACCCTACATAGTTTTTCTTTCTTCCTGGTATCAAGGATATATAATGATTCATCTATGGATATTTTCCCTGACTAGGAATGTGTATTTACTTGTGATAAAGGAGAACAAAGGAAAGTGATTTAAAGGGACACACCACTTCCCAATTAAAGCAATTGAATTAAAAGAACTAAATAAAAAAATCACTGATAGATATACCCCAATGGAAATACCCCCATTTAATAATGAATTTTATCATTGGGGGTTTATCTAAAAGCAGCATGCAAAAGCTGCAGTTCTGTTGTCTGCAGCCATGGCAAGCACGTTCCTTCTAACCCTATACCATCTATAACTCTAAGCCCAACCCAGTTCAATCACAGGCTTCCCCATGTAGCTCAATGACAAGTCTTTGAAAGGCAGGTGCTCTGGGCAATTGCTGCCTATCTTGTTTGGCTCTACTGAGATAAACTACCAGAATGTAACATGAGCAGTTGTCTGATTTACAGCCAATGGGGGTGTAACGGATCGCCTGGCACCCCGACCGGGTACCTCCGTTAATGGATGCTCCTAGTGAAATAAAGATAAAGATGGTTCTAAAAAAACAAAAACAAATAAAAGCTGGCTGCATGTATATATAAATAAACAATCTCTATATTATATATATATATATATATATATATATATATATATATATAATAGAGATTGTTTTTTTTAGAACCATCTTTATCTTTATTTCACTTTGTAAATGGGTAACACATTTCGAACACTATAGAGGGTTTAGACAAGATACTTGTAAATGATGACAAACAAATAAAGGCATAAACGATGCAACAAGGGCTATAATCAAATCAACTCACAGTTTATTGACATAATAATGTAATAAAGCACTCACCGCAACATATTCAGATCAAAATGCTTGCATTTGGCTTGTATACTAGTCTGCAGAACATTGGAGAACATTTTTAACTAATGTACCACAATTTAATTGACATCTAGTAAAGGGACTTCAGTACCAGTTTGCTTTGATACCATACAATTTATTTTTGTTATGGGACTAAATGACCAATGAACATTTCACTCTTCAGTTAGTTACATTGTTAGATTGATTGCATTACTCTAGATTTGCAACTTTACAGTTCTAGATGTTTGACTATATCACTAAAGGGACATATTAGTATAAATAAGGATTATTGTTTTTCATGAGATAAATTCAGAATTCATTTGTGATTTTTTTTTATGAAGATTTTTATTTAGATTATTTTGCTTAGCAAGACATCATTAACAATTCTCGTAGTGGAGAGTAACGATAACAGATTATTCTAGAACTGGGCAAGTGTGGGGTCCCGGAACCATGGTACCATTTGGTCACAAGTAGTGATGTCGCAAACATAAAATTTTCCGTTCGCGAACGGCGAGCGCGAACTTCCGCAAATGTTCGCGAAACAGGGCGAACCGCCATAAACTTCAATAGGCAGGCGAATTTTAAAACCCACAGGGACTCTTTCTGGCCACAATAGTGATGGAAAAGTTGTTTCAAGGGGACTTACACCTGGACTGTGGCATGCCAGAGGGGGATCCATGGCAAAACTCCAATGGAAAATTACATAGTTGATGCAGAGTCTGGTTTTAATCCATAAAGGGCATAAATCACCTAACATTCCTAAATTGTTTGGAATGACGTGCTTTAAAACATCAGGTATGATGTTGTGTCGATTAGGTAGTGTAAGGGTTACGCCCGCTTCACAGTGACAGACCAAACTCCCCGTTTAACACACCGCAAACAACCGCAAACAGTCCATTTGCACAACCGCAAACTCCCCATTTGCAAAACGTCGTGTGTGGGGGTGCTGGAATGACGTGGGCCAATGGGAGCCTGAATCAACTTTTGGCTCCCACTGCCCCTTTAAGAGTGAGCTCGTGACTCAAGCCCTGCTCCTAGTGCCAGGCGGGCCACGTGACCGATCACTGCGGTCTGTCCACGTGGCTAAGTCAGAAGAGGAGATCAAGCCGCATGCGGCTCATGTGGAGGCAGGAGTGATCCAGCCACGCGCGGCTCAAGCTTAGGAGCCAGGTCGGTCCCAGGATAAGGTAAATACAGCCACAACCACTTATCGCAATCACACACCTTTCCTAACGTCCTATCCCATTAAAAGCATATTACCGCGTATTTAATAAAACAGATAGACCCCCTACTTCATCCAGGTTACCGATCGATGGTTTGATATTCTGAGCCCTCTCTGATTTACTGTACACGACTATTCGATATTCCCACAAATTTTATATAGCATTTTATGTTTGTTTGAGACCACCTTAAAAATATTGGATATCGTTAAAAATCATGATCACTATATACTTTCTCTACAAACCTCTAAAACTAACCAAACTACTCATCCATCCGCTATACCACTTTATCCCACCTAGAACTAGTGCCCAGTTAAAATACTTGACTCTTACGTACCCACACTCAGTCATGCCACACACATTTCACCACTACTCTCACTGAATCCCTCTGACTACGGCCAAATTCATCTTCTACATCAGAACACTACTCCTAAGATTGGGTTGTATCCATGTCTCGGGTCTTTCATTTAGAATAGGGGCAGCTTTGGTCTCCTTCAACACTGACACTCCAGTGCATATTATTAAAAGATTGGGCAGATGGAAATCCTCAGTCTACAACCGATATATTCCTCATCCCGAGAAAGAAATGAGGAAAGCTTTTAAAAGTTTGGCTTTGTAAATTTGATGCAATAAGTGTGTTTTTCTTTAATACCTTTTCACCCTCTTTGCATGAACCCGATTTACATATATTACTAATATGTTTCTGAACATATATAGTATATTATTCACTCACTCACTCACTCTCTTGGCTGGCCTAAAACATCATGCTGCCTAGGTCCAACGATGAATGACTATGGGGGATAATGTAGAATAAACACAGGTTACTGGCTGTGGGGGAGATAATGTATAATAAACACAGGTTACTGGCTATGGGGGGATAATGTATAATAAACACAGGTTACTGGCTATGGGGGGATAATGTATAATAAACACAGGTTACTGGCTATGGGGGGGGTAATGTATAATAAACACAGGTTACTGGCTATGGGGGGATAATGTATAATAAACACAGGTTACTGGCTATGGGGGGATAATGTATAATAAACACAGGTTACTGGCTATGGGGGGATAATGTATAATAAACACAGGTTACTGGCTATGGGGGGATAATGTATAATAAACACAGGTTACTAGCCATGGGGGGGATAATGTATAATAAACACAGGTTACTGGCTATGGGGAATAATGTATAATAAGCACAGGTTACTGGCTATGGGAGGATAATGTATAATAAACACAGGTTACTGGCTATGGGAGGGATAATGTATGATAAACACAGGTTACTGGTTGTGGGGGGATAATGTATGATAAACACAGGTTACTGGCTATGGGGAAGATAATGTATAATAAGCACAGGTTACTGGCTATGGGGGGATAATGTATAATAAACACAGGTTACTGGCTATGGGGGGATAATGTATAATAAACACAGGTTACTGGCTATGGGGGATAATGTATAATACACACAGGTTACTGGCTATGGGAGGGATAATGTATAATAAACACAGGTTACTGGTTGTGGGGGGATAATGTATGATAAACACAGGTTATTGGTTGTGGGGGGATAATGTATAATAAACACGTTACTGGCTATGGGGGAGATAATGTATAATAAGCACTGGTTACTGGCTATGGGGGGATAATGTATAATAAACACAGGTTACTGGTTGTGGGGGGATAATGTGTAATAAACACAGGTTACTGGCTATGGGGGAGATAATGTATAATAAGCACAGGTTACTGGCTATGGGGGAGATAATGTATAATAAGCACAGGTTACTGGCTATGGGAGGGATAATGTATAATAAACACAGGTTACTGGTTGTGGGGGGATAATGTGTAATAAACACAGGTTACTGGCTATGGGGGAGATAATGTATAATAAGCACAGGTTACTGGCTATGGGGGAGATAATGTATAATAAGCACAGGTTACTGGCTATGGGAGGGATAATGTATAATAAACACAGGTTACTGGTTGTGGGGGGATAATGTGTAATAAACTCAGGTTACTGGCTATGGGGGAGATAATGTATAATACACACAGGTTACTGGCTATGGGAGGGATAATGTGTAATAAACTCAGGTTACTGGCTATGGGGGAGATAATGTATAATAAGCACTGGTTACTGGCTATGGGGGGATAATGTATAATAAACACAGGTTACTGGTTGTGGGGGGATAATGTGTAATAAACACAGGTTACTGGCTATGGGGGAGATAATGTATAATAAGCACAGGTTACTGGCTATGGGGGAGATAATGTATAATAAGCACAGGTTACTGGCTATGGGAGGGATAATGTATAATAAACACAGGTTACTGGTTGTGGGGGGATAATGTGTAATAAACACAGGTTACTGGCTATGGGGGAGATAATGTATAATAAGCACAGGTTACTGGCTATGGGGGAGATAATGTATAATAAGCACAGGTTACTGGCTATGGGAGGGATAATGTATAATAAACACAGGTTACTGGTTGTGGGGGGATAATGTGTAATAAACTCAGGTTACTGGCTATGGGGGAGATAATGTATAATACACACAGGTTACTGGCTATGGGAGGGATAATGTGTAATAAACTCAGGTTACTGGCTATGGGGGGATAATGTATATAACACACGTTACTGGCTATGGGGGGATAATGTGCTATGTTCGCCAGGAACTATTCGCCAGCAAACTGTTCGGGACATCACTAGTCACAAGACAATAAAGAAAGAGGATAGCCAAGAAAGATGAGTACTGTAAGAAGATATAAAGGGGGGTTTGAATTGCTTTGTGATTTTAAAGTGCCAATGTCAGGGCCAATGTGGCTTGTTGTCAAGTTATATACAAGATTATATATTTTAGCATTGCGGTAGTCTAATTGATTGCAAATGTATTTCTTTATTCATTTTAGCTGCTTTTTACAGGGTGACTGAATGCTGTTAGCATTCAGCAAAAAAATACAAATATGAATGTTATCAAGTGGGAAGTAACCTCATCTCCAAGTAACAGCATCTCAAAACAGTTTATGCATTATTGTGACCGTTGTCAGGAACTCAAAGTTAATTTAAAACTTTAGGACACAAAATCCAAATAACAAACATTCTCCAAGCAAGTTCGATTTTCATTTTGATTATTTTGGCCTTCAATTTGACATTTACTTTGAATTCTTAGTCATCTCACTTTAGTGAGTAAATATATCTGTCCACTGGGGGGTAAACATGTGTTCTCAAGTCAATGATATATTTTGGTTAATATATTTATTGGTGATTTTCACAGTTAATTTTCTTGATTGAATCCAAATCTACCACTTGATTAGTGTGCCTGCTCATCGAGACCTGAGTATTGGGTGTCTCTAGAGAGAACATTGTGCATTTTTGTTTGATGTATAATCCTTTTAAATATTCTTATGAGGTCCAAATTGCGACTTTATTCTGAAGTCTTAGAGCATGCTAAACATTCAATGTGACTATGATGTTTTAGCAATATTATGCTTGTTGCATTTCCCTGATCAAGTTTTATTTTGTTTTATATTATATTTATAAAATTACACAGGATACTTTTGTTAACTTCTTTTGAAACTAGATACAAAACAATTTATAACTTGTTTGAGATTGCTGCCTTACTTGACTTTAAATACAAGGTACCGTGAGGAGGGATTTTTATTATTATTGTTTACTAACATTTATTTACATATCAATTCAAAATACAGAAATGCAACATACACAGTTCAACCTTTTAGTTTAATCAACAGGGGAGTCATTATGCGATAAGAAAAGTTCTATATATATATATATATTTTCTATTTTTATAGTGTTCAGGTAGCTGTTAATAGTTAAAGGTAAAAACTTTCATGGTTGGTAGACATCTCGTTTTTATTCATGAATTTATAGTGAGTGAAGCACATTAATTAAAACAACTTACTGGAACATCCAGCTCCAGTGAATTCTGCTATTTTAAATAAGAAGAATGAGACTTAATTATCATAGATCACACAAGTATTCAGAGTAGGAAAAAAACAAAGAAAACCATTCACGGTGATAAAGACTGAATACATCATGTTCTGCTATAAAGGGCCCAGTAATTGATTCACTACCATATAAGAAAAATACAGTATGTACCATACAGTAATTAAAGAACATCATTAATAAGTTATCAGCTAATAATTATTTAATTTTGTAAACTACAGACAGTCATGTTTTTTGGGGTTTTTTTTAACGGCACCTATTAAATGTTCCTCAGACAGTATGGTACAAGAACCTTTTTCCCTGGATTATGAGATTTAATGGAGCATTTGCACCCCCTAGGTAGAGGTCCATTTTTGAGATTGAAACATGATCCAACAGAGCAGGTATTAACGATATATTGCACTACAAAATCCAGGACTAACAGGGATCAGAGGTCCATGGCAGTCTGCTAGTCATATATTTTTGTCATTCAGAAATAGAAAAACAGTTGCTGTTTCATTAAAAAAAAAGATATGATGTTAAGCTCTGATTCAGAATGAAATTGCCGAGCAAAGTCTGGATGAGTGAAAGACATCGTACGATCATAAAAGTGTAAGCATCGTAGAAAAAAAATATAATTTTCTATATATGAGATTTCAGTTATATTTCTTGTACAGTTTGACTTTGATAAGGAGGTATTGGCGCTCCACGAGAATTACATGGTTTCTAGCAGAACAAAATGGGCTTTTTTATATAGCTCATGTCTTTTGTGTGACGTGATTTGAAATGTTGTTAGTTGGACATTTAATTTAAGGGTTTCTCTTAAAGAGACCCCATGCCTATATATATATATATATATTAAATAACAGAAAGGGCTTTCTTTTAACATCCTAAATGTATATTATTATTTTTACAACATTTTATTATTTTTACAACATTAAGTGTGAAAAAAAATAAAAAAAAATGCGATTTCATTTTTACACATCCAGCGCAACCAATTAAAAAAGAAGGCGAAATAGATTCACATGTCAGTCCTGATTGGTAATTGCATCATATGTCTAGAATCTAAATTCATTTTTGGTAGTAATTGCTAATCATTTACCACCTCTCCACGTAACTCTAAATCTATGCCAACCCTACCCCCTAACTCTATGCTTAAACTGATGGTAACCATATACTTACCATAAACTTACTTGTAGCCTTAACCCTACACTATTAGAATCTCTAAAACAGCACTAACTCTAACCCTTACCTTTCCCTAACACTAAACCTACACTATCCCTAACCAACCCTACAACTAATACTAACCCTATCCCTAACCCTGCCACAACCCCAAACCCTAAGGAAACACTCTGCTAAAATCAGTATTAATATTAGCAGATGGATTTCCTATTTAAAACAGAGAGTGGTCTGTGACTGCTATCTACTGGCTGTTTTCTGTGTTACAGGGAGATTTCCCTGTAATACTGAATCAAGCATGGTTTCCCAGACAATTACACTGGTCACAATTTGCAGATAGACACTGTCAGGTTCGGTTCAGACCCTTTGGTCTCTCTTCAGCAGCCCAATCTGCTGATCTCAATTAATTTAAATGACTGCAGCAGCACTCACTTTGAGCATTGCATAAAGCACATCTGTCAGTCTTGGGCCACTAAAAATGGATGGATTAATGAATCATTTGATACCTGGGACTCCCTGGTGTGAACATTGATTTAACACTGCTAACACCAAATCATTAGGACTTTTCACATAGCCCACTCTGTGGAGGCCAGCATGTAACATCCTAATGTTGATTACAGGCTAATGTGTTTTTTAAATTTTGTTGTTGAAGAATGCTATGCAGAAAAAAAACACGTGTCTAATTTGGAGTGCAATATAGGAGTTAATTACAATCTGTTCTTTAATAATTATCCACATGTTACCAGCTGCCGATGAGCCAATAATGATGTAGATACAATCACAATTTCACTATTCCAGTACATAGCAACTACACATTTCCTATTATCAGTTTGGTGAAAAGGGACCTATACTTTATGTTTAATAGTCAAGTTCAAGTGATCACAATTTTTCCAAAGTTGTTTTATGACATATTCATGGAATCATAAGATACTTAGTAATTTCAACACCTGAGAAAACTGGATAAACTAGTGAAAAAACTTAAAGGAGCACTTCAAGTGTCATAAAAACTATAGCGTGCTGTACTGGTGATGGTGTCAGTATTGCCCTGGCACTGCCGAATGTTAGTAGTTGACCTTCTCTAAGCCTTCAGGAGAACCAGAAGTTCATGTTAGGAGATTTTGTTAGCTCACCTGAGCTAAGCCATGCTGTGCAGTGCCTGTGCATTGGCTGAGAGTGTCAGCTGATCACTGTTAGTGAGTGACCTTAAACTAGCAATGCTGGGCCTAACTCAGAGCTGAGCTTTTCTGGCTGATAAGAGGATGCACTGGAGGCAGGGTATTACTAACTCATTTGACTACATCATTTGGGCAATGCAAGGGTACTCCTGCACAATAATAACCAAAGTGTGCTGTAGTGGTTATGGTGCTTGGAGAGTTGTTTTAACATTTAACCAGTACCTTGAAAAAATGCAAAGCGTTTGGTCAAATACAGAACTAACACTTTCTTTGAGTTGATTAAATGCAAAAGCAACAACATGAAAAGTTACATACAATTCATTGTTGACCAATTAAACCTACAAAACGATATATATAAAAATTGGAAAAGCAAAATAAAATAACATATACACATGTATACTATACTCAAACTGTCAAAATTGAGCATGCTTAAAGGGACAAGGCAACAATATTAATGCGGTGGTTTTGGGGCGTAAATGCTGTTTTTTCAGACAATATAAAACATTGCCATTTTAGGACAGTCAGACAGTAGTGTTGTCGCGAACCCGAAATTTTCGGTTCGCGAACGGCGAACGCGAACTTCCGCAAATGTTCGAGAACCGGCGAACCGCGCGAACCGCCATTGACTTCAATGGGCAGGCGAATTTTACAACCAACAGGGACTCTTTCTGGCCACAATAGTGATGGAAAAGTTGTTTCAAGGGGACTAACACCTGGACTGTGGCATGCCGGAGGGGGATCCATGGCAAAACTCCCATGGAAAATTACACAGTTGATGCAGAGTCTGCTTTTAATCCATAAAGGGCAGAAATCACCTAACATTGACACCTGTCCTCAAAGCCCCTGATACACACTGACACAGAGCAGAATAGAGACTGTTCCCCGTCCTCAGAGACCATGATACACACTGACACAGAGCAGAATAGAGACTGTTCCCCGTCCTCAGAGACCATGATACACACTGACACAGAGCAGAATAGAGACTGTTACCCCTACATAGGGTCACTTGGCAGATATAGCGGGGTCGTGGGAGGGGGAGGATGACTTTCACCTCTTCCCCTGTTAGATTCCCGTTGTGCTGTGACATCACCCTTATACGCTGTGTAAAGCATATTATTTAATTTGATCAGCATGGCCACTTGAGTTTTTATAGTTTTCACGCTGCTTGTAGTTTATATATGGTTCACAAAAATCAAACAAACGATAAAGTAAACATGTAAGGATTCAGAATATTCTTTCAAACCCTTACACATTGTGTGTACGTATTTTTTGTCTTAAGTTTGTGGCTTTAAAGAGGTTCACGTTGTTTCTATGATGTGCATAACATGTTCTTGTAAATGTTTGTTAAATTTTTCCTGGAATTGTAATTTTTCAATCTGAATAAAGATAGTCAAATCCCTGATACACACTGACACAGAGCGGAATAGAGACTGTTCCCCCTACATAGGGTCACTTGGCAGATATGGATTGACACCTATCCTAATGATCCCTGATACACACTGACACAGAGCAGAATAGAGACTGTTCCCTGTCCACAGAGTCCATGATACACATTGACACAGCAGAATAGAGACTGTTCCCCGTCCACAGAGACCATGATACACACTGACACAGAGCAGAATAGAGACTGTTCCCTGTCCACAGAGTCCATGATACACATTGACACAGAGCAGAATAGAGACTGTTCCCCGTCCACAGAGACCATGATACACACTGACACAGAGCAGAATAGAGACTGTTCCCCGTCCACAGAGACCATGATACACACTGACACAGAGCAGAATAGGGACTGTTCCCTGTCCACAGAGTCCATGATACACACTGACACAGCAGAATAGAGACTGTTCCCCGTCCACAGAGACCATGATACACACTGACACAGAGCAGAATAGAGACTGTTCCTTGTCCACAGAGTCCATGATACACACTGACACAGATGGAAGAAGATGCTTGGTCGGTCCTCTTACTTGAAATTTGGGGCACTGCGCGGGCAAGCTAATGTGCCACCAGATAGGAGTGGTGAGTTTAGTATTGTTCATATCAGTTTAATACCTTCCGCGTCTCCTATCAGAGGACATGTATATGGCAGCCATTTTAGACACACCCGCTTGAAGACAAGTAACTGCTATTCAATCTATAACAGTGAAAAAAAAAATTGTTTTTAAAAGCACGCTATAGAGACACCAGATATGATTGGCAATGTGCACTGGAACAGTTCTGGAGAGCACACGCTGAAGGAAGGACTGACAGAGCCGCTTGAAGGACACTGAATGGCTGCTATTAGCTTACACTGGAAACCTTTTTTCTTTGTAAAAGCACGCTATAGAGACACCAGATATGAGTGGCAACTGTCAAAGTACGCTGGCAGGGTTGTGCAGGGCACACGCTGAAGGAAGGCCTGACAGAGCCGCTTGAAGGACACTGACTGGCTGCTATTAGCTTACACTGGAAACCTTTTTTCCTTTGTAAAAGCACGCTAAAGAGACACCAGATATGATTGGCAACTGTCAAAGCACACTGGCACAGGTCTGCAGAGCACACGCTGAAGTAGGCCTGACACCCAGACGCTTGCAGACAACTAACTGCTCTTCTATTACAGTGAAAAAAAAATATTTATTTTAAATGTAAAGCTTAACCAATTGTTAAAACAGATATGAGTGGTGGCACTGGGCAAGAGGGCACAGTATCCACTGTGAACCTCACACAGAAGCTGGCAGGCAGGCAACTGCTCTTCTATTACAGTGGAAACAAAATTTTGGTTGTAAAAGCACGCTATAGAGACACCAGATATGAGTGACAACTGTCAAAGTACGCTGGCAGTGTTGTGCAGGGCACACGCTGAAGGAAGGCCTGACAGAGCCGCTTGAAGGACACTGACTGGCTGCTATTAGCTTACACTGGAAACCTTTTTTCTTTGTAAAAGCACGCTATAGAGACACCAGATATGAGTGGCAACTGTCAAAGTACGCTGGCAGGGTTGTGCAGGGCACACGCTGAAGGAAGGCCTGACAGAGCCGCTTGAAGGACACTGACTGGCTGCTATTAGCTTACACTGGAAACCTTTTTTCCTTTGTAAAAGCACGCTAAAGAGACACCAGATATGATTGGCAACTGTCAAAGCACACTGGCACAGGTCTGCAGAGCACACGCTGAAGTAGGCCTGACACCCAGACGCTTGCAGACAACTAACTGCTCTTCTATTACAGTGAAAAAAAAATTATTTCTTTTAAATCTAAAGCTTAACCTATTGTAAAAACAGATATGAGTGGTGGCACTGACTGTGCAAATGGGCAAGGCATCCAACCTGACACAGAAGCTGGCAGGCAGGCAACTGCTCTTCTATTACAGTGAAAACAAATTATTTCTTTTAAATCTAAAGCTTAACCTATTGTTAAAACAGATATGAGTGGTGGCACTGACTGTGCAAATGGGCAAGGCATCCAACCTGACACAGAAACTGGCAGGCAGACAACTGCTCTTCTATTACAGTGAAAACAAATTATTTATTTTAAATCTAAAGCTTAACCTATTGTTAAAACAGATATGAGTGGTGGCACTGACTGTGCAAATGGGCAAGGCATCCAACCTGACACAGAAGCTGGCAGGCAGGCAACTGCTCTTCTATTACAGTGAAAAAAAAAATATTTCTTTTAAATCTTAAGCTTAACCTATTGTAAAAACAGATATGAGTGGTGGCACTGGGCAAGTAGGCACAGTATCCAATGTGAACCTCACTCAGAAGCTGGCAGGCAGGCACCTGCAATTACATTACACAAGAAAAAAAAAAAAAGCAGCCTGATGTTATAGCCCTAAAAAGGGCTTTTTGGGGTGCTGTCCTTACAGCAGAGATCAGATGAGTCCTTCAGGATTGTAGTGGACACTGAATACCCTAGCCTAGCTATCAATTTCCCTATCTAATCAGCAGCAGCTAAACTTTCCCTCCTTTCACTAAGCATGCAGCTTCAGAATGAATCAAAAATGGATGCTGGGAGGGAGGTTGGAGGGTGTGGAAGGGAGGGAGTGCTGCTGATTGGCTGGAATGTGTCTGCTGACCGAGAGGCACAGGGTCAAAGTTTGCTCAATGATGATGAATAGGGGGCGGATCGAACTGCGCATGTGTCCACCCGCCGCGGCGAACGCGAACACGCCAAGTTCGCCGGGAACTGTTCGCCGGCGGACAGTTCGGTACATCACTAAAGGATAGTGATCATATGAAGCTATTTATTATCATACAGTTGTTTGGCTCCTTTTTAAATCATCGTGCTAACAAAAATCACCCAAATGGCCCTTATCAAAAGTTTACATACGATTGAATATTTGGCCTTTACAGACACACAAGGTGATGCACACAGCTAAAATGGCAATTAAAGGTTAATTTCCCACAGCTGTGGCTTTTTAAATCGCAGTTAGTGTCTGTGTATAAATAGTCAATGTGTTTGTTAGCTCTCACATGGATGCAATGAGCAGGCTAGATACTGAGCCATGAGAAGCTGAAAAGAACTGTCAAAAGGTAATGTAACTTTATAAAAAGATATCCAAAGCCTTGAAAATGCCAGTCAGTACTGTTTAATCACTTATTAAGAAATGGAAAATTCAGGGATCTCTTGATACCAAGCCAAGGTCAGGTAGACCAAGAAAGATTTCAGCCACAATTGCCAGAAGAATTTTTGAGATACACAGAAAAACCTCAGGAGAAATACGGACTGCTCTGGAAAAAAAGACAGTCTGGTTGTTTCAAGGAGCACAATACAATGATACTTGAACAAAAATTAGCTGCATGGTTGAGTTGCCAGAAAGAAGCCTTTACTGCGCCAATGCCACAAAAAAGCCTGATTACAATATGCCTGACAACATCTTGTAATTTGGAGTTATGAGATCAAAAGAGAGCTTTATGGTCACAACCATTACCACTATGTTCTGAAAAGGGTCAACAAAACCTATAGTGAAAAAAATACCATCCCCACTGGGAAGCATTGTGGTGGCTCACTGATGGGTTTTTATTTTGGGGGGGGGGGCAAGGGGTGGAGCTCTAAAGGCACGAAGAATCTTGCGAAGATTGATGGCAAGATGAATGCAGCATGTTATCAGAAAATCCTGGCATACAATTTGCATTATTCTGCACAAAGGCTACGCATGGGACGCTCTTAGATTTTCCAGCATGACAATGGCCCTAAGCACATGGCCAAGTTGACCCTCCAGTGGTTAAAAAAGGTAAAGGTTCTGGAGCGGCAATCACAGTCTCCTGACCTTAATATCATCAAGCCACTCTGGGGAGATCTCAAACATGCGGTTCATGCAAGGCGGCCAAAGAGTTTGCGTGACCTGGAGGCATTTTGCCAAGACAAATGGGCAGCTATACCACCTGCAAGATTTAGGGGCCTCATAGACCACTATTACAAAATACTACGTGCTGTCATTGATGCTAAAGAGGGCAATGCACAATATTAAGAACTAAGGGTATGCAGACTTTTGCACAGGGGTCATTTCATTTTTTTTTTTTTGCCGTGTTTTGTTTTATGATTTTGCCATTCCATTATAACCTACAGTTAAATATGAATCCCATAAGAAATAAAAGAAATGTGTTTTGCCTGCTCACACATGTTTTCTTCAAAGATGGCACATATATTGCCAATTCTCCAAGGCTATGCAAACTTTTGAACACAACTGTAGAAGACTATCTAGCACTGAATTACAAGTAAATGTTATATTTTTTTGAATATTATTATTATTCTATTGTAAAAAGGGGTGGCAATAATCTACACTCTAACGTTAAAATAAAAAATATATCTTTATTTTTAGTGTTAATGGTCCTTTAAAAAAAAAAAAAAAACACTCAGTCAGTATCAATTTGGAACACCTGGTTAAAGACCTGCATGCCATCTATTATCATCACTTCTCAAGCAAGCAGGCTAAATATTTCCAAGATAGACATTTATTTGTTGTTCATGATCTGATTTTGAGATTGCATGATTAATAATGACGACTGAAGTTAAAGGGACACTGTAGGCACCTAGACTACTTCAGCTCATTGAAGTGGCCTGGGTGCTGTGACCCTTTTGCACTTAATGCTGCAGCTCTAAGTCTGCCCTCTGTGGATTTGCATTCCTGGCACTATAAGATCCATTTAAGGCTGTTTTTAAGTTAATATGTTAATAATGATTTCTAGTTTCAGTAGCGTTACCGATAGAAAAAAGTTCGACAGTTTTAGATTGCCATTGCTATGAAAATAAAAGCAATAATGTGATCTGAATTGTAATTTGCCTCATAGTGTTTGGACTGTGTCTATATTGCTACATTTTTTAAACTTATTTAAGTCTTGTGCTTGACCGGAGGAGGTGGCTGGGCCTTTTATTGGTGTGCAGATTGCCAGCTCATTAAATTTGGATGCTGATATTCATGGTGGTATATAAGAAATGAAATTAGTTTTTAGAGGAGTATACAGTTACATGTTATAAAAATAAATGTATACCCATTACATTTTTGTGACGTAATATTCATTATTCTTAGTGCTGCTACCTTTTAAAATGCAAGCTTCCATGCAGGGCTTTCAAAATCAAGTGTGCTATTTGCTTCTGTCTGTCAAAAGCATTTTTGTCATGATACCATTTACTTACTTTCTAGTGATGGAAAATTGCTTGATGGTATATCAATAAGTAATATTAAAGGTAGCTCTTTATATTTCACTGAAACTAAGTTGGTTTCCTCAAGTTCAGAAGGATACCTTCCCTGCTTACTCCTATAAATATTATAGGGGTACTACTGTTTTAATTATGAAAAAAGTAAAATATTCCCTTTATTCCAGTCTGCTGGTGCTGGCTCTCTCCCTGATCAGGGACAGAGCCAGCACAAGTCAAACATAGCCCTGGCCAGTCAGCATCTCCTCATAGAGATGGATTGAATCAAAGCATGTCTTTGAGGAAAGTTCAGTGTCTGCATGCAGAAGGTGGAGACACTATATGGCCATGATGCACACTGTGCAGCACTGCCCCAGGAAGCACCTCTAACAGACATCTGAGAAGTGGCCAGTGGAAGTGTCTCTTGGCTGAAATGTGAACACTGCCTTTTCTCTGAAAAGACAGTGTTTACTGCAAAAAGCCTGAAGGGAATGATTCTACTCACCAGAACAAATACAAAAGGCTGTAGTTGTTCTGATGACTATAGTGTCAGTTTAAATGTTCCTGTTCTCAAACATCTGCAGAAATAAAGTCATAACTGTTTAAGTGTCCAGACTCTATTTTATTCACATTTTCCTCTTTGCTTTCTGCTTTTGCTGTTTGTTGACCAATCTTTGCATTTGCGCTTCACATTGCCCCCTTATTTGTCTTATTCGCCCTGATGCCAGCATTACCTATACCAGTTTGCCTGCTAACAGTATTCTACATCAGGTGTCTTAGATCACAGTATTTAATCAGTAATACAGGTTGGATGGCTATTATGTGGGCAAACATTGGATGCAACATAAGAAGTCTGAATCATGGTCCATGTCATAGACCTGCCAGCAAGAGCGCTGATCTGGGGCTTTCTTGATACATGCTTTTTTATTAAAGATTGTTAAGCTATTAAAATGCTTTTGCTATATACCATAAAGTATGCGTTATAGTTAAAGGGTTACTCCAACCACTATATCCACTTCAGTGATTTGAAGTGCTCATAGTGGTAGAATTCTGGATGTGCTGTGTTTCTGTTTGAAACACATTCAGACTTGTGTCCGGGGGGCTAGTTGCCTAATGTCAAATCTGTGCATATTTTACGCGTTGATGACAGACATAACACAAATGTTATGTTCACCCCTTTTCACACAATAAAATCCCTCCTTCCTACTATGCATCCCCATTCCCTCCTGAGTTAATTCCACCCTCCCCTCCCCACTATGAGAAGCATGTGATAGGAACACACGTTGACTGCCATGATGTCGGATAGAGGCCAGCGGGGATCTTCGCCTGGCACTAGATTAAGGTAAGTATGTCTATAGGGCATTTTGAGGTAAATAAAAAACAAACTCATGTTTAAAAAGGGTTACAATAAACCTTTATTATAAGTGAAAATAAAATGAAAGTAAGTGATTCAGTTAAGGCAGCATGGTCTATATTTGTCACATTGCTGAAATTGTTTGAAAATGCAAGGGACATTACTGTGTGCATACAGTTCCGTTTCATAAACTGCCAGGGAATGTAAAAGATGTACTCCACTACATTAACGGATACACTTTATGCATCTGTCTCTATGTCTTACGGTCTGTCTGTGCAAACTGGGAACAGCCTGCTTTTGTAAAAAAATATACAACTATGACAAAATATGTCAGAAAGAAATGTTCAGCTGAAACAAAAAAATGCGGCTGTGCGACTGATTTAAAAATGAATTGTAAGCAATGCCAGTTCAGTTTCAGGAAAACAGGGTTCATAATAATAAAAAAGTAAAGAATAAAAAACCTATGTACTTTTTTTATATATCCATTTTCCGTGACATATTGCTTGGAAATCCTTAAGGAGGCATTCAAATTATTTTTATACAGAAAACACTTGGCTGTTTCATATCCCATGTGTAAGATGTGAATGGAAGCGTTTATCCTTTAAGTGCCAGTGGATACTGAACTTCAGCCTCCTGTTTCTGAATACAACATGCAGATAATGCTTAAAAGATAATGCTGATAGGGTTACTAAATCGTTAGGATTACAGGTTTGTATTCCGAACACTTTATTGTCTCTTTCCGTAGTAATATAGGTCCCCCTTGTTTGCAATTAAAAATAATAAAATAAAAGTTTTTACTTACTTTTGTTCCAGCAATAAGGCTCCCTAGTCACTGGTTACCTCTTCTCCTTCTGCAAAAAATCATGGAGGAGGCATGGCCACCTCTGGAGTGGTTCAATGCAATGCTCCTCATAAATGAGTATTGGGGACCTGATGTTCAAGTGCCGCACTGAATCAATGCTTTCCTGTGGGGGATACAACATCACGTGATGGAGTTATGTCACTGGAGGTGTGTTTAATGCTTCAAGTTAATTATTGTCGCATCTGCAAAACTCCAATGTTTTATCTTAAATGGTTAAAAATTACAGAGGCCCTTTAAAATGACAGTGGTCCTTTAAAATATCATAAAAGAAATAAAGACATAAATATAAATAAATAAATACAGGTACATTCTGCGGCAAATCTTAATTTCGCAAATGTTGTCAGGGGTCTGGAACACCATATATATATATATATATATATATATATATATATATATATATATATCTCAAACAGTAGAGTCCCAGATGTTGTTGAAATGCAGCTTCCATGAATCGTTACCATTCTAATGGCTGGCAAAGCATAATGGTAGTTGTAGTTCCAGAACATCTGGGGATCTTTCATTCACCCAACTCTGATGTAAAACATTGATATTTCTGAGTAATGGAAATGTTTACATTTGTCAGAGGGCGCTCTTATAATGACTATCAGGTTAACACCCACTAGATGCACATCAGATGCTGATCCTTGACTGAATTCCTGTTTACGATCCTGTGCCGCCTGACCAGGCCTTTGGCTTTCCTGACTTTTCTACGTGTCACACCTATTTGTGCTGCAAACCTGATCTTGTGCTTCTCAGCCCTTTACTGCATTGTGGGCTTCATCTATTATACTGTGCCTGAACAGATAGTGAGACAGACTTTCTTGTCCAGTATCAGTGTCTGACCTTACAAATCCTCTTATGGCTGAAATTGCATATATTCCTACAGACACAATCAAAAATCTTATGGAAAGTCTTCCTGGAAAAGGGACATCTGTTATAGCCAAAAAGAGGGGACCAACATTATGTTATTGCCCACTGATATATCAGTGATCTCTAAGTGACTAATTCATGAGGACAGTAAAGAAAACAGTCAAAACACCAAGCCCTGAGTTAGAGTAAAAACCATTATAACTGCAGAGTTAAAAACAAAAACCAGTAACAAAGATTCAAAATAAACAATAATACTAAAATGCGACTTGTTCCTGAGCAAAGATTTATGATTTCAGCTGCTCTACTTTTTTTTTATCCCAGCTTAATCATGTCTACTTACAGTTTGCAATTAATTGCACTTAAGTCTCTGGTCATAGGTCTATTGCTGTATGTTTTATGACTGCTCTAATTGATGCTGTTTGCAGTAAATTCATACTGTTGTGTCCCCATTTATTTTTTAAGGCAAGGATTTAAATGCAAATAACCAGACAGGTAATTAGTGTGTTCCAACTGTGAATTTCAAGCACAACATAATGTACAATGGAGATGTTCTTGATCATTCTTTCCTCGTCTGATGATGTTCTTTTAATTAAGATAGTAATATACAAATTAGGTAGCAGGAAAATTGGAAATACACAGTACTGGATTCTAAAGAATTGTTAAAATGACCTTTATTTGTATCTCTGATATCCAATCATAGTGTGTAAGAACAAGTGTTATCACCTAACTCTCCACACATTAATGCAAACAGCAATAGAATTAAAAAACTCTTAAAAAAAAATATATTTATATATACATACATATATATATATGTAAAAAACAGATAACATTTGTATCTTGTAATACCTTTTTTATTGGACTAACAGAATTTTTTTTTTTTTTTTTTTTAGCTTCTTTATTTTTGAAGTGCAGGTAATTACATGCGACTTGTCACGCCCCAACAGCTTGTGACAGGAGACAAAATACATAGCTTATAAGCAGTAAGGCAGTGAGAAAACGTGCACAATTTTTTTGTTAAATTAAGTAGAACGATAAAACAACAGATTATAATAATCAGGCTATACTGGCTGACAATAAGAATAGTATAAATGAGAATAAACACTTGCATTACATGCTGGGTAGTTTGGCTACGGATCCTGAGCTCTCTAGCATACTATATATGAAAATATCAAAAACTACAAAACATGAAGGTAACAGGCTGTATTTTGCTATTTGTGCAGCGTAGAAATGCTAGGCTAGTCGTGCCTACAACAGAGCCAGTCCTATAACTGAGCTAGTTACTTTTAAGAGTATGATGTGCATAATGGTGCTGCATTTCTGAGAAGGGAAACATTTATATTTGTACTAAAGCCAGAATTGCTACCGCTTATATGCTTGCTTGATAGTTAACAGGCTAAGCCTAACACAGTAGGGCACCGTACAAGATCATGCTAGGCTTCAATAGTATGTGGCATAGTTGTAAATAGCATAACATTTGGTATACATGTAGATGACAAGATATGTTGCACTTTTTGTTTTTTGTGTAGTAGAGATGATGACAAGAGTTATAACATGAAATTCTAAGGAACAGAAGTTTAGTACAAGCTTAGTGATATAGATATCATTGTTGATATTATCAGGGTGGCCCCACCACTCTCTCGTGGACAAGTTAAAGGCAACAGTGGGATGTGAGTAGCTAGGGATCTGGGTTTACAGTCCACATTACGGATCACGGTCTGTCCACAATTTAACGTTGGGGTTTTTAATGTGGTGGGCTATGTAATATTATTAGCTATATTAGACATGCTGGAACCCCACAATATTTAAAACGAACAAGGGGAGAAGGAAAGCGGAGGACTGGTAAGGTGCTAAAAACATTGCAGGAGTATAGCCCATACCAGTCCTTGCTAAGTTCAGCCTATACCCCGGGTGGGCAGTGCAGAGAGTTCCGGTATGAGGCCTGTCTGCTCGCCGGCTTGAGGAGAGTGAGCGTAGGTGTGCCTTCCCGACGGGGCCTGATGGCTTGCTCTCTCTGTCTGTATAAGCCAAGGTAAGTAGGGTTGTTGGTTCTCCAGGATACCCACATGGAGCTGTGTCTGTAGGCTGGACCGGGGTTTCGTTGGCTTCAGGCAGATACCAGCCGTCTCCTTGCACGGACGCGTGCGTTTGCTTGCAGGTGGGTGGAGGCGTCGTCTGTGGTGCCTTTGGTAACTCTGCTTCATCGGTCGGGGTAAGCTTCTCCGGGTAGAGTAGGCGGGCAGTGCCACCGGTGAGCACCCTTCTGGGGTCTGTGTACTTGCCTGCCGTTCTCTCTGCTCCAGCTTTTTCCAGAAAGCTGCGAATACAGCATCCAGTCTTGCGTGGATGTCGAGCCCCTGAGCTGAGTCACTCTGCCTGGTGGCGGTTTCCGCCATTTTGAGGACAGTGGACTTCGTCTGGGTACGTTGCCAGTCAGTCTGGTGAGGCTCTCCCGGGACCGAGATAACCCCCATCGGTACATAGGGGGGGGAACAAGGGCCCATATTCAAGATTGTAGCCGTCGTGGGCAACAGGGGAGCGGCCGCCTCCCCCGTGCCTGCCACGTGTGTAGGCCTTGGGTGTCGCATTGGGGATTTATGCAGGGTAGGCTGCTTGTTCGGTATCGATACATGCCCCTTGTTGTCACCTCGCAGTTGGTGGCCCATGTGTGGCTTTTAAGGGCTGTTTGTGGCTTGTAGCTGGCAATATGTGCCTGGAAGAGCAGGAGCAGTACTTTCCTGCGTCCGCTCAGCTTGGCGGTTAGGCCCCGCCCCGGACTAACAGAATTTTTTAGTGACAAGCTTTCGGGATAACCTCCCTTTCTCAAGTCTGAAGCATTTCTGAGCAAGACGACACATAGAATTCAAAGTTGAGTTGTGATATAGGGGTTAAAGCGACATGAGTGTAGATAAGACACAGGTTTGGTAGAAAATAGACACCATCTTTGTAGAGGGTCATAAATATCTTTCTGAAGAGCAGAGTGAGGGGGGAGAGAGGGAAATGAAAAACAAACAAGCAGACAGTGCAGAGGATGGTACACTTTATACATGCACACACACATAAATGTGTATATGTGAAATATTTTACTTGTATGCCAGTGTTTCTCATTTCTGAACTTCAAAGCAAACAGCAGTTTGTGTTTTCTGTTTGTTTTTTGTATTTATTGAAAATTTCATCACAAGCTCTTTAGTTAGTCTCTACATAGTAGAAAAAAAAATGTGATTTATGAAAATATACTGAAACCAAAAAATTGAGTTTGGATGGGGCTTGAAGATGATACTGTTGACATCAGCAATATGTGTGTTTGTCATATTCTTCAGTAGCTAGAGCTGTAGCAAATGCACATAGTTATGAAACTGATTACGGTTTCTGCATGACTCTGAGATAAACATCCTCTCTGGTTCGTTATTTTCTATCCTGTGCAAAATAGAAGTGGTCCTCTGTTTACACGAAGCCTTTGCATTAGTTTATTTTTTTATTTTTTATTTTTTTTTTTAAATACCTATTTCTGTGTTATGCTGTTTCTGGGCCCTGTCTCTGAGTTTGCTTGCCTGGACAATATTTAATGAATAATCCCCTTGCCTACTACCTCTGCTGTTTTTGAACTGATAACTGGCTCTGACTTTGTTTACCTTGCTTGCTTGTTAATTCTGTTATTGTTGGACTAATACCTGGCTCATACTTGACTTTGTTTACCTGGACACTGTTTACTTACTGGATAATCCCCCTGGTTTGTAACCTTGGCCGTATCTTTTGTCTAATGCCGAAATTCAGTTCTGCTTTGCTATGTTTAATATACTTTCTATGTTTATTCCATTTTACTTTGCTTGTTTATTAATAAAGAGCATGGTATATGTATATATGTGTGTGTGTGTATATATATATATATATATATATATATATATATATATATATATATATTCTAAACTACCTACAGATATCACACACACAGATGCTCTTGCCTGAAAAACAAAACATGACACAGCTAGTAGAAAATGATTACTATATCATAATGAACACCTAACAAAAGTTATGAGTAACTATCCATTGTTGAAAAAAGTGTCAATAAAACATTCCTGACCACATTCTCCACCAAATGTTGCAGATTTAACAATTCACATATTGTAAATTAGTTCAGAAAGTTTTATTCTTATCATAACGTTAAGAAACAGTTGATGTAAGCTGATAGCGCTGTTTAGATGTTCATATAAGATTGTCATCATGGATGTATTAAATGTTTTCAGCTTATTTCATTCTCAACTCAAATACATACAATATACTTTTTATAGTCCTTGTTAAAATAATGTAGCTGCTATAAGAAAAAAATGGAGGTTAGAGGGTGATGTGTAAACGTATGCTTAGTAATGTTCAAGATTAGCAAACTTTTACAGTTGGCAACTTTGAATATAGAATATAGGAGACATCTGGAGTCAGAAAAAACTGGGGTATTTAACAAATGTACTGCAGCACAGCAAAGAATTGCATGGATTGGAGCCAATGTGAGGGACAAGCGGCCATATTGATGGACAAATTCTAAGAAAAAGGTTATTCTGAGGATCACTTGCAATCATAGTTTGATTTTTGTAAAACTACGGATAGAAGGGTTTTATTGCAAGATAAGAAACATACTAACAATTGTAATAGTAATTTTAAATAAACATTGGTCCTTATTGTTGGAAGATGATGTTTTAGATCCCGAAAAATAACCTTCACCCTAAGGTTATTTTTAGAAAAGGGAGAAACTTCAAGAATATTTTGGTACCCAGTACTTCTAAGATTTCAAAGAATACATACAATAGGCGGATCACACATTCTGATGTATCTAAAAGAGACAAAGTAATATAGTGCAATATTACCAGTATAAACAATATACATATATAATGGGTATCAAGTACTCACACGTCTGGAGCCAAATAATAATATATGGCTCTCATGGGTAATGCAGAGGGACTCTTAGTAGGATGTCCCCATCCTTCTTCCAGGTATTCCTTGTGCGGTCTTTAGGATTTCTGGAGTAAAGGTGTGCTGCACAGTTAACTTTCCATAAAAGATGCTTTATTTGGTGATGTAAAATAAAGAAAATGCACTTGCAATGTGCAATAAAATCAAATATAAATAAATGATTAAAACAAAAGTTCAAATGAGTCAAATGGCGTCATACGGCATGCGTTCCAGTGATGCCAACCATGCGCCCTAATTGGCACAGGTTGCACAACCCATAAGTAGAGTGCATGATGTCTGTATTGGAACGCATAATGTGTTCCAAGTGCGGTCAACTGAACCCGGAAGTGCCCACAAGAGACGATTCAAAAGGACGCCAAGGAGGCCCCCAATAGTACATACCGACTGAGAAAGTCCCCACCATAGGGCAAAATGCGTTCTGGATCCATCAGCTATCAGGCAAGACCTTCATTGGATTAATTAAGACTCATTTGAACTTTTCAGAATACAGCAGGAATACAGCGCTAATCAACACACAATATATGCAGAATGGGCAGCAACCCAAGCGAAGGAAACCCTTCAAGTCCTTCAATGGATCAAATACAATAAACGGCCACTATAAAATGTGCAGTTTTAGCACAATGCCACTGATGTCGCAAGTTTTGAGGGAGCGTGCAATTGGCATGCTGACTGCAGGAATGTCCACCAGAGCTGTTGCCCGTGAATTGAATGTTCATTTCTCTACCGTAAGCCATCTCCAAAGGCATTTCAGAGAATTTGGCAGTACATCCAACCGGCCTCAAACCACAGACCACGTGTAACCACACCAGCCCGGAACCTCCACATCCAGAATCTTCACCTCCAAGATTGTCTGAGATCAGCCACCCGGACAGCTGCTGCAACAATCGTTTTGCATAACCAAAGAATTTCTGCACAAACTGTCAGAAATCATCTCAGGGAAGCTCATCTGCATGCTCGTTGTCCTCATTGGGGTCTCGACCTGACTGCAGTTCGTCGTCGTAACCAACTTGAGTGGGCAAATGCTCACATTTGATGGAGTCTGGCACTTTGGAGAGGTGTTCTCTTTACGGATGTATCACAGTTTTCACTGTACAGGGCAGATGGCTGACAGCATGTATAGCATCGTGTGGTTGAGCGGTTTGCTGATGTCAACATTGTAGATCGAATGGCCCACGGTGGCAGTGGGGTTATGGTAGGGGCAGGCGTTTGTTATGAACAACGAACCCAGGAGCACTTTATTGATAGCATTTTGAATGCACAGAGATACCATGACGAGATCCTGAGGCCCATTGTTGTGCCATTCATGCACGACCATCACCTCATGTTGCAGCATGATAATGCACAGCCCCATTTTGCAAGGATCTGTACACAATTCCTGGAAGCTGAAAACATCCCAGTACTTGCATGGCCTGCATACTCACCAGATATGTCACCCATTGAGCATGTTTGGGATGCTCTGGATCGACGTATACGACAGCATATTCCAGGTCTTGCCAATGTGCAGCAACTTCGCACAGCCATTGAAGAGGAGTGGACCAACATTCCACAGGCCACAATCAACAATCTGATCAACTCTATTGAAAGAGATGTGTTGCACTGCGTGAGGCAAATGGTGGTCACACTAGATACTGATTCGGACCCCCCTGGACCACCCCAATACAGTAAAACTGCACATTTTAGAGTGGCCTTTTTTGTGGCCAGCCCATGGCACACCTGTGCAATAATCATGCTGTCTAATCAGCATCTTGATATGCCACACCTGTGAGGTTGATATATTATCTTGGCAAAGTGCTCATTAACACAGATTTAGACAGATTTATGAACAATATTTGAGAGAAATAGGCCTTTTGTGTACACATAAAAAGTCTTAGATCTTTGAGTTCAGCTCAGGAAAAATGGGGGCAGAAACAAAAATTACATTTATAATTTTATTCAGTGTATATACCAAAGGAGTTGTGGTAGGGAAAAAAGTGTGGATGAAAACCCCTTCCACCTAAAGTAAGTGAATAGTTAATACATTGCTAAACACAAGTACACACACCAGTCAAGCCATAAGCCTACAGAAATCTCACTTTAACCGTGCTCTCACTAATGCAAGGGATTCAGGGTAGGCGTATGGAAATAAGCTCAACAAAGAACCACATTTTTGCCTCATAACTCCATTTTATACATGGATTCCTTGGATTATGTGTCTGCTGTATACAACAGCTCTAAAACACAACTCAGGAAGAGGAACAAAGTGGTTCACTGGCTTTGATTTATTTTCTCTTTATGATAGGTTATTAGGTAATGCACTAAGGTATAATATGTGCCTCATAATTTGTTACATTGTATTTAATTAATATAGAAGATTGGTTACTCCTTAATAAGTTGGAACATACAACTTATTGTGGTTTGTGTTCCTATACTCTAGTACAGTTCCAAAGATGAATACGGAATCACAAAATGTAAATACCTACCGTATAGTGATGTCGCGAACATAGAATTTTCAGTTCGCGAACGGCGGACGCGAACGTCCGCAAATGTTCGCGAACCGGCGAACCGTGCGAACCGCCATAGCCTTCAATAGGCAGACGAATTTTAAAACCCACAATAGTGGTTGAAGGGGGGGGGGGAGGAGACCTACTCTCCTCCCCCCCCCGGCCCCCACCCCTGGGTTAGGGTGGGGGCCATAAAGATAATGAGGGGGGGACCTACTGTCCTCCCCCTCTCCGGCCCCCACCCCTGTGCGGCGGGTGGGGGCCCTACAAATAACAATAAGGGGGGGACCTATTGTCCCCCCCCGGCCCCCACCCCTGGGCGGTGGGTGGGGGCCCTAAAAATAACAATAATTTAACCGCTCAGGGATGGGGGCCGGGGGGGACAATAGGTCCCCCCCCTTATTGTTAATTTTAGGGCCCCCACCCACCGCTCAGGGGTGGGGGCTGGGGGGGGACAATAGGTCCCCCCCTAATTGTTATTTTTAGGGCCCCCACCCGCCGCTCAGGGGTGGGGGCCAGGGGGGGGGACAATAGGTCCCCCCCTAATTGTTATTTGTAGGGCCCCCACCCGCCGCTCAGGGGTGGGGGCCGGGGGGGACAAAAGGTCCCCCCTAATTATTTGTAGGGCACCCACCCGCCGCTCAGGGGTGGGGGCCGGGGGGGACAATAGGTCCCCCCCTTATTGTTAATTTTACGGCCCCCACCCGCCGCTCAGGGGTGGGGGCCGGGGGGGACAATAGGTCCCCCCCTTATTGTTCATTTTAGGGCCCCCACCCGCCGCTCAGGGGTGGGGGCCGGGGGGACAATAGGTCCCCCTCTTATTGTGATTTTTAGGTCCCCCACCCCGTTTTTTTTTTTTAACAGTGAGCAGCCACAGGCTGCTCACTGTTTAATAGACATGCCCCTACTCGCGGTATTGCGAGTAGGGGCACAATTTACTAATACTAAGTAATTTTTACTTAGTATTAGTAAATTAATAGGGGGCGGACCGAACATCGCATATGTTCGCCCGCCGTGGCGAACGCGAACACGCTAAGTTCGCCGGGAACTATTCGCCGGCGAACAGTTCGGTACATCACTACTACCGTATATACTCGAGTATAAGACGAGTTTTTCAGCACATTTTTTGTGCTGAAAACACCCCACTCGTCTTATACTCGAGTTAATGTCTGTATTATGGCAACTTGCATTGCCATAATACAGACAGGACCGCCGGGCTCATTACAGCCCGGCGGTCCTGTTGGGGGCTGGCAGGAAGCTGTAACTTACCTTTCCTGCAGCTCCTGTCAGCTCCCTTCTCTCTCCTCGGGTCAGCTCCCTCTGCAAGTCTCGCGAGAGCCGCGGGGTCAGAGCGTTGCCACGGGTTACCGTGGCAACGCTCCGCGCGGCCGCGAGACTTGCAGTGGGAGCTGACCGGAGGAGAGAGAAGGGAGCTGACAGGAGCTGCTGTGAAGGTAAGTTACAGCTTCCTGCCAGCCCCCCACCTACACAGACCATCCACTGGACCACCAGGGAATGAGAGCCCCCCTCCCTGGCCTGCTAACAAGCAGGGAGGGGGGACGAAAAAATATAAATAAAAATTTAAAGAAAATAAATATAATATATTAAAAATAGTAAAAATAATAATAATAATAAAAAAATATAATATATAAAAAAATAATAATTTAATATTAAAATAATAATAATTTAAAAAAATAATAATAAAAATGCCCACCCCCCACCAAGGCTCTGCATCAGACACACAAACACACTCTGCATCACACACACACTGCATTCATACACACACACACACACACACTGCATTATATACACACACACTACACACACTGCATTCATACACACACTGCATTCATACACACACACACACACACACTGCATTCATACACACACGACACACACTGCATTAAATACACACACACACTATGCACACTGCATTCATACACACACTGCATTCATACACATACACACACACCGCATTCATACAAACACACTGCATTCATTATATACACACACTGTAAATAAATATTCAATAAAAAATATAAATACAAATTTAAAAAAAATATATAATATATTAAAAATAGTAAAAATAATAATATAAAAATAAAATATAATATATAAAAAAAAATAATTTAATATTAAAATAATAATAATAATTAAAAATAATAATAATAAAAATGCCCACTCTCCACCAAGCCTCTGCATCACACACACACACACTGCATTCATACACACACACTGCATTCATACACACACTGCATTATATACACACATACACACTACACACACTGCATTCATGCACACACACACTGCATTATATATACACACACACTACACACACTGCATTCATACACACACACACTACATTCATACACGCACACTGCATTCATACACACACTACACACACACACACTATGCACACTGCATTCATACACACACTGGATTCATACACACACACTGCATTCATACACACACACACACACACACACACACACTGCATTCATTATATACACACACTGTAAATACATATTCAATTAATATAATTTTGGGGGGATATAATTTTATTTAGAAATTTACCAGTAGCTACTGCATTTCCCACCCTAGTTTTATACTCAAGTCAATATGTTTTCCCAGTTTTTTGGGGTAAAATTAGGGGTCTCGACTTATATTGTTTCTTTTTACCTAATTGAATTTCAAGATGAAATTCCTTCATCTATGCTTTACACCCCATTTTTTATTGAATATTACATTTTATGGCAGAAGATGCCATGGGCTCCCTCAAATCATTTTACTGGAACATAGAAGGTATATTATTTAACTTTTCTTCATGAGACTCTCAAACCACTGTTTGTTAATGGAATTTGAGACTTAGCCAATTTATAGTGTATTACTTATATTGTATATGTTTTTAATATTTGGAGGTGATTCCTTTTTGGTGCACCTTTGATGTGACACTTGTGAATAGGTTTTGCCTGTATTGGTCACTTAGCCCTTTCAGTGGCTACCTTTTTATACAATTTACAGTGTAGTCGCCATAGCAAAAGAATATGATGAACTGGTTAAGCCATGTTCTCCCTACAAGAGTTTTCTAATAATATAAGGTTGATTTAAACAAGATTTTACTTCTGAATATTGTTATTTTAAGGAAGCTCCACACCAAAAATGAAGAGGGTACTCTAGTGACATGAAAATAGTATTAAAATACTATTATTTATTTTATTTTATAATCTATCATTTAGAAAGTGTTTATTTATTTTTTATTCTTTTTTTTTGGGCAATTTTGAATTTTACAGACACTTATTCGTTGCTACATTGTCCTATGCATAAGGGAACATAATATATAACATCTTGTCATTGTAATTTATGTCAGGGTAGCATATTGCATCTAAAATAAAGTGGTCTGTTGGGTTGTAATGAGTTGGTCCTTGCATGGGATGTTTATCCCCCGCTATATGTGGTTCCATGAGAGCTGTGTGCCAGGGAGGTCTGCGGGACCTAGTTCGCTTAGGTTTGGGGGGGAGGGGGGAGGTTGGCTTAGTTGTTGTGTTGCCTTCGCCTGGCAGGGGAGCTGTAGCTCCAATGTGTTTCTAGTGTGATGTCCAGGCTGGTTCCGTCTCTAATGATCTCGTAGATTACCTAAATGGTAAGGGTGAGAGTGGTGTGGGTCATATTTTTCTACCGGGCCCGGGTCTTTGTCTGTGGATCTGAACCCCTGCTTCCCTGTCTTTTCAACTCTGGCACTTCGGAGCTATGGGGGGAGTAAAATTTAAGCGTCACAGTGGAGTGGGATGGTTGTGCGTTGGTGTGCATTAGTAGTATGTTAGTATGTAAATCTGCTTCCCATATTGTCCTGAGGTTGTTTTGGAGTCCAGTGAGCATGTCCTGGATTTCCCGCTTTGTTGCCAGAGCTTCTGTCTCTGGTGAGCGTGGGGAAAGTGTTTCTTTGCTGTAAACAATTGTTTGATAGTAATTAGTGGGCCAACAATCATTTCAATCTGTTTAAGGATTATGATCTAAAAACTAGTAATTTAATTAGAGACGTATGGATAATATGACATTTCTAAAACTAAATAAATTCTGGGCTCTCATAAGGTTTAGGGACCAAATTGTATTGGCACAAAATGTTAACATTTGGTTCTTTAAAAGTACAACTTATGCAACTTGTGTATTTTGAAAAAATAATGCAGAACATACACATACTAGTGTATAGATTAAATTTTAAATAAAATATACGTGTGTGTACAATGACATGTTTTTTTTTCTGACAAGTACGATTATTAACCCATTTATTCAGGACAGGCTAAGGGCAGCACTGAAACAAAGTGCTAGAGTGCATGGGTACATTTTGCAGAGTAAACTCATCTTTTGATGATTAGATATTCATCTAGTATCTTCAGATACGCAACAACAGAAAACAAATCTTATATGGCTATATCCCACATCTGCCATATCAGAATGTCCATTGTTATCTGCTGGATAAAATGAATACCATTAATTATACAGCTTAAAAAACAAATTCTTTGTGCCTAAAAGTTTAACAATTTGACACATTGTGGCTATTTCAAAGTCTGCATGTAAGGCATACAAATACAAGAAACTTTCGATTACTAGTCTATGCCTTGTGTAGATATGTTACTACTTTAATTATACAGGGGATTTGCAATATTCTTGCTAAAATCTTGTGTTTGGATATTAGTTTTGTTTAGTTGACACATTCTACTTTATTTCACAAATATACTATTTTTTTCACATAAGTAAATAATCATTTGCAGTCAAGAAGTTATGGGGCACATGATTAGCCAAATAAAATATAAACTCAAAAGGCACAAACATTTGACAATACAGATATATCATTAGGTGCTTGCTGCAAGAATCCATCTGTGTTGACTGCTAATGGACTTGCGACATGAATTTAAATATTATTCCTGTATCACAGTAAAACATTGACATGTAAGCATAAAACGTAGCTAATGCAATTGCAAAAATGTACGACAAAGTCTTGTGTGTACTGAGGGTTAAAAGATTTTATTTTCGGTTTCATAATTTTGGTACTTGAATACAAACCCTGTAGAGCAGTGAGGTATATTCAGAAAGCTAAGCCATATAAAACCAATTTAATCTGAGTTTAGGCTTATTCTGCATCCTCCTCTTTCTAATTAAAGTCCTAATCATGCTTTTATTGTGTGTCCTAGAATTCCCCCATCAAAATAATATACAAAGTGTTACCTACCACCACAAAAAGTAATATTAATTATACACACATAAAATAATCTACCAAAACCAATAGCTGTTCTAAATAATACTTTTTAATGTTCATGTGACTTGAATTGTTCCTTTTTGACCAAACTATCTATTTTTCTAAAAATGGTTGGTTTTAATAATAATTAGCAAGTAATCATTAAGGAGCCTTGCAGTATTCCAAACACTTGATAATACAAACTGAGCCTTTCAGATCTGTATCATCATTTTATTATTGAATTTTTATTTGTAAAATATTTTATTTATTTTTAGGAAAATTTTCTTACTTGCATTTCACACTAAGGCATGGTTGATCCTGAGTGACATGAACAGATAACAATACGTTTCACAAGCTCTTTTATATTTCTGAGCATTCTGAAAACATGGGGATGACCTCCTAAAAAGGTTATTAGAATTGCCAGCAAGAATATTATTTGAAAAGCATTGTCTGTGTAATGTTTTGCTTGCACACCCACTTTAGTGATGTATATATAGAATGTATTACATGTGTAACCCAGACATGATGATACACAGACACTGGCACACAAAACATCAAGGAGTCCGCACACGGCGCCGAAGACAGACAAGGCGAACGGCCTGCAAACCCATGCGACGGACATTACCAATGGCGGCGCTCCGCCGCAACAAACACCCGGCAAAATCCCACATACCAGCAAGGCATGAAACGGGGAGCCTGCAGCATCTACACCTTAACCTAAGCTGGGATCAGACACAGCTGAGGGGGCCCGGGCGGACCGCATCGAGTCTTCCTTACCACCATCATCCAGAAGCAGATCCCACCTTGAGCGCACACCTGGGCATAACCCTGACACCAGCACGGGACACTGTAATCCCCCAACGGGGCTTTGGCTGATATTGGTGCAGAATTGAGGCGCTTACTACTCCTGAATGGGCAGTGTCCTCTTGATAATCACAGACACAGACACTGCAAGTAGTGGGGGCAAACATGTTTACTCAGTTGCATATTTGGGCAATGTCACTTAATGATGCAAGTAGCCTCTTGGGATATTTCATGTGCAGTGAAACCAGTGTCACTTTATTGCTGATTCCGCAGCATAACATAGCTCAGTTTAACTTACTAAGCACTAAGCAAAAGTTAAAACAACTTACTCTAGCAATAACTAACTCATGTTTATTAATCCTTTAAAAAAAAAAAAATGTGCAAGCTCTATCTAATGTCCTAAATGTGATCATATGCTTTGTAAGCTCACTTGCTTATTACTTGCTTTGGGGCATGACAAAAAAAAAAACATCAAGGACAGTGTGTTTCCAGCTAACATTCTAAAGTCCAGCAAATGACACCAGCTTTTGATCAATTTAACGTCAATGACGTAAGGACTGAGTTTGTTCTTTTGTAGAATAAATCTGGTTTTATAAGAAAAGCCAGGAAAATAGGATTTTGTTATATTTTATGTGACACAGAACAGTATATGTTTATATTTGATACAAGGTGGGCTTATTTTACAAGAAAAAAAAATGAAGAATATATATTTATAAATAGATATAAATAAGTATCAAGTAGAATTTTAATTTTTATTTGTCATTTTTCTCCAAAATTGATTTGTCTGATGATTGAGATTGAAACAATACATCTCTGTGATAAAATTTCAGCGCCTCCATGCAGAGCGTGGAGATGCTGAACGGCAGAGCTGACTACTGTGCAGCACTGCCCCATGAAGCACCTCCAGTGGCCATCTGAGGAGTGGCCACAGGAGGTATCCCAAGGGGGCATTGTAAACACTGCCTTTTGCATGAAAATGTCTGAAGGGAATGATTATACCCACCAGAACAACTGCATAGTGTCCCTTTATGCAATTGTAGAATAAGGCTGCAGCACAGAATATTGTAAAAATAAAAGAAAAATGAAGATGTCCGAATACTTGCTGAATGCACAGCAATCAAATTATCTAGTCATAGTACCAGTGAGAATGTTGGAAAACTACATTGACAGTTTGTGAAAAACACATAATTTTTTTATTTGAACTGTCATTGAACTCGCAATATATTCTTTTTTTTATTTTTATTTTTGTTGTATTGGGCTCTAAACATGTCATGCTTGTTTCAGACTTTATTTTCCCAGTTAGGGTTGCCAAGTTCAAATGGAATATACTAAGTTAGGTTTCCCATTCTTGCAGCTGTGTTATCATTTATTAGGATGACCCTATGTTGCTAGGTCACATGTTGTGGCACAAACACAAGATACATTTTTATACAGCAATATTATACAGAAATAAGTAAAAGGATACCTATTTATTCACTTTTTATTTTTATAAACACATGATCTCAAAATGTAGCTTCATAATACATGTTGCTATCCCTTGTGCAAAGAGTACATTGCTTATATTGGTATATATTTGAATATCTAATCATTATTTTCTGCATCACCATGCTTTGCACCACTCTCCTAATATATATGTCCAGTAGTGATTGAATGAACATATATTTTGAGGGCTGTTTTTCATGGATCTCAGAGTAGTGGCAGATAAAGTATTTCTTGGAAGATTATTGCACATTTAAGAGACTCTGCTTGGAACAAGCTGCTCTTTCTACTTCCATATTGGATTATGAGATGGAAAATTAAATGCTAGCAGTATGTGGAAGGCTATCGTTGGTGGAGACCTCTTGAGTTACCCTAGTGCTTAATTAGGGTGGAGGTTTTCCGGGCACATGGGTAAGAATCAAGCAAGAAAAATGAAAGGTATGTATGGCTTCAATAATTACCATTCTTTAACCCATCACACCGGTAGGTTTTGTGTTTTCATTGGAGAACAAAGTGACCGAGTGGATTAAAAATATTCAGAATTTGACAACATCACTGATTTGTGGTAATTTCTCTATTAAAAGGCTGCACATACAAAGATTAACTTTTATGCTGCACAGTGGAGGCTCATTCTTATGAGCACTAGGGGCAGCACTACACCAGTTTTTATGTGGTTGAAAAAATAATTTGCAATAGTTTCGAAACACTAAGATTCTTTTTTCTGGACAGAAGGGTAGTAAGAAAAAAAGGAAAACATTTGTATATCTTTAATTTTGTAAGATGTTTTAGTTCTGCAGGGGCTTTCACACTCATTGGTAGCTGTTTGGAGAAGCTTACTAGAGAGCATCAAGGCATGCCAAAACAATGGGACAGGTCTGAAACCTGCCCATTTTCAGCAGGTTTTGGTATTGCCTGGAGGGCTGTGCGGCCCCCCAAAGAAATGCCACCCCACACCATTTCTGACCCACTGCCAAACCGGTCATGCTGGAGGATGTTGCAGGCAGCAGAACATTCTCCACGGCGTCTCCAGACTCTGTCACATCTGTCAAATGTGCTCAGTGTGAACCTGCTTTCATCTGTGAAGAGCACAGGGCGCCAGTGGCGAATTTGTCAATCTTGGTGTTCTCTGGCAAATGCCAAACGTCCTGCACTAGGCATTTGTGATTGCCTAGTCTTATTTAAGAAGGCATCTCAGGAATTTCCAATGAGTTGCAATTTGGGCAGCAGAATCAGCAACCCATGAGTGGAGGAATGATATCGGACTCTCTATTCAGGGATTATCATTAACCTTTAGCACCAGTGGTGGGTTTACAGTGACCACAGAAGAGAGAAGCACAAGACCATTTTGGAAGCAGCACAGGGAAAGCACAGCAGCAGCAGCAGAAACTCCTGGCCTCTAGAATGCCTAGTTGTGGATAAAGTTTGTGTTTTTTGTTCAATATATAAGCCAAATAAGGAATAAGTTCTTCACAATTAAAAATATTTACAGGAGCTTAGAGTGCAGTGACTGAACATAGCATCAGACATCTCCCTCATTTTCAGTGCAGCTCCCTGACACCTGCAAATCATACGGAATATCCCAGAAATCACATACACAATCTGACATACAATGTAGATCTGATTGCGTGCGTGTGATTTCCAGGATATTATATGATTTGTGGGCCACCTGATAATACTCGCCAAACAGGGGCTCTTTAAGAGATGTCTGTAGCATATGTGGTGAGATTTCATATTTAGGCCATGTTACTAATAACTGAGAAGCAAATATAAACCATTTTAATTTTTAGCTGGTATGACATGGGTGTTTCAATACAACGCAATTAGAATCCAAATATGTCACAACCTTTTACTGCCAGTAATACCTTCAAAGCTAGAAATCTTATTGACTTAAAATGAGGCTTAAATTCAGTCTTTAATGTTTATTACATAATCTCTAGAACTACAAGATCATGAGGTTAACTAGACACAAAATGGATCTATCTTTAAGATATATCACCTGCCTGTTTGGCCCATTTTATAGTGCAGTGGCAATAATAGAGGGCATGAGTGTCATTAACCCATTTTGCATAGGAATCACTAGTAAAACGTTGAACATTTTGAGGGCATTGGTTAATTGTTAGAAAACAGTTTTCTGTGGCTTATTAAGTCTGTTAATATGTTTTTGGATTGTGATGAGATATAGAGTCCTATGCCACTGAAAAATAGTAAAAGTGTGGTCCAAAAGTATTATCCAGTGACATTATTTATTTGACAAAAAAGAAAGTAATAAGAAATCAATGTGGAGCACCAAAGGATAAAGCAACACACATTAACTAGGTGTGTCTAAAGATTTCCTAAAACTGGTGCTTCCTTTGGGCATCCGCCAGTCCCTAAATATACAAAATCAAACAAAGCAAACGGAGGGGTGGGTGCACACACAGTCACACCAGGATATCCAGGAGTTATCCATTATAAAAATGTACTTCATTGTGCAGAACAAAATATCAGGTTATCTCAAGTGAGGTGGCTGTAACCTGATCGTGTCTTTCTTAATGTCTTAATTCCTGAATCTCTTGGTGTAACAGTTTGTTCACCCCCCCTTTTTTTGGTTTAGAATTGGCTGTTATTGAATTTACATCATAGCTCATTGACCACCATTACATGTCCGTTATTATGAAAGGGCATATTGTAATTTACTCCTTAAAAGCGTCATGAATGGCTTAGAAATCATAAAACCTAATTAAATTGGGCAAAATGTTTCTACAAGAACATTTTTGCACAATCCTTTCAGCACAACCAATAAGACGGTTCGTTCCTTTATAACCTGCCTCACAATATGTCATTAAGTTTTTCCAAAATCTCAATAATACATATATTGATACATATATTAATGACCGCTATGCAGTACAGGTGCCTCTTATTTCAGCTCTGCCCAATTTTAGTATTTTCCCCAATGTCCACCATTTTAAATCAATCCTCACAGACTGAGGGCTGAATAAATTGCATCAGCAATTGTCAAACAGAAGAATAGCCCTCACTAAGCGGAGGACAGCTTAAGATATGTATGAGCTTAAAAGAGCTCTAACCCTTACACTAATATGTATGCTAACACACTTACATTAACCATTAACCCACCATCTCAACCTTACTCACTCACACCATCATGAACCCTACCCCTAAAATGAATACCACCACTAACCTTTTTGAATACTGATGTAGTTTAATCTGATCTTTCAATAACCACTTTTTAGGAAAGTGATATGCTACTAGATGCTATTACTTTAAAAATGAACAGTACTAACAAAAAATGTATTTATCTAGGAGAATCTGTATAGTTATATAGCGATATTTTAGCATAAAACCAGAGGAATTCTCTGCCTGAAGAGGTGGTTTTATCAGAGTCCATACAGATGTTTAAACTGCAATTGGATAAATACTTGCAAAAACATAACATACAGGGATATAATTTCTAATTAGTGGGGTAATAGCTGCTTGAACCAAGGAGACATCTGACTGCTATTTTGGGGTCAAGAAGGAATTTTTTCCTAGTTTGTTGCAAAATTGGAAGTGCTTCAAACTGGGTTTTTTGCCTTCTTTTGGATCAGCAACAACATATGTGAGGAAGGCTGAACTTGATGGACGCAAGTCTCTTTTCAGCTGTGTAACTATGTAACATTACTATGTAATATTTCAACTAATATTATTTTTTTATATTAAAATACTGAGTGTTTTTCTGCTTTGTTTGTTACTGTTTGGCACAATATGAGAAACATATTCAATCAAGATTGATGGTTACAGTTGCTAGATATTAGCCTAAATTTTAACAAAGAAATAAGAATGATGGAAAGAAGTATAATGTATCTTTACTCAATTGACAATTCCTCTCTAAAGGTGTATTTGAATGATAATTGCTTTAAGATAATATGAAAGTACTAGGTAACAACAGAAAAGAATCTCAATAAATGAATTGTGTGCATGATCCAGGCTGTCATTTAAAAGCTTGTACATTTTGCGAGCATGAACTGAAGAGCATCTGGGTGAAGTTAAAAAGAAATTATAATGTGCATTTGTGATGCCTGTGTATGATTATTGTAATGGTAGAAATACAGCACAGAATAAAACCAGCCATTACTGCAAAATGCTTAATTTGAAAAATACATTATATAAAGTAACATGTGCACAAATAATGATCATCAATGTTATATTCACAATAGGCTGTAATCACATATGTGAGTTGAAATAATAGAAATGTTTAAACAACTGTTACAGAAATGCTTAGAATATGTAGCACCAACCAGTGGCGTCACTAGGGTTGATTTCACCCGGTGCGGTAACTCGCGGTGTCACCCCATCACCTTAATAAAGTGTTTTTTTTACTAAAGTAACTCGAAAATCATAATTTCCATCAGGGCCGGTGCAAGTATTTTTGCCGCCCTAGGCAAACAAAAATGTGCCACCCCGTCATATGCTCTGCCCACCATGTATCATCACAATGCCCCACCTATATAATCTGCCATATGAGTTAACGCCAGTGCTGCACACAGTGTCTTTTCTCTATAAAGGCAGTGTGTTCACATTAAAAAGCCTGCTGTAACAGGCTATTAATACCAGAACCACTACATCACGCTGTAGTGGTTCTGGTGACTATAGTGTCCCTTTAATGTAAATTAGAGATTAGTGAGACTACTTTCCACCAGACGAGGACCAGAGGGTGATGATGGGCTCTATCTGCAATCTGGCTTCACTGGTCAGATGTAGAACAGGCTCTCTGAAGGCTATTTGTAACTCTGCTCAAAAAAATCAACGGACAGGAAGCAGCTCCATTTTTTGAGGCCTCTTAAACAGCTCAAGGTCTGGGTCTGAGTATGTCTACAAGGCCTGCCCATAAGTCCACCTACATGGCCCACACCTGAGTGTATGTGTGTAGGGGATATGTTATGTGTTATTTTAGAGGATGCAGTGTGTGTGCTCTTATGGAATGTAGTGTATAGAAATACCAGTTTGTGTGCAGGATGCAGTGCGTTTGTGTAACATATTCATCCTCACTTTGCGGTCGGCGGCCATGCATCTGCACGGATGACGCTTGCGGCATATTAATGGACGCAGGCTGCTGCGGATCCAAGGCTAATTATACCCCCACGCTCGCCCACGTAACTGACGACATCTGTGCGCACGTGACGTCGCACACGCACCGCGCACGCACGTTTTGGGGTCAAAGAGTGATCACGGCCAATCAGTACGCAGGTATAAAAGCCTAGAATTACCTTTCCTCATTGCCCTGCCACGGTTTCCTTAGTGGTTGTCCGAGAGTGCGTTCCGTATTCTGGTTATTCTGGTTATTTGACTTTGGCATTGTTATTGACTTACCTGGTTTCTGATATCCCTGACCTCTGGCTTTCCTTTATCATTGTGTCTCTTTCTGTGTCCCCTGACCTTTGCTATTCCTGACTATTCTTTGGTACGTTAGTCTGGCCATTCTAAGGGCCGGTATACGCTACCTATTAGTCTTCTGTATTACACAGTTCTACGTGCTGGATCATACTGTAATCCTGACAGTTTGTGTGTAAGGGATAGAAAGCAGTGTGTGTTTGTGTATAAGGGATGCATTGTTTGAATCTGTGTTTGTATGTGTAAGGGATGCAAGGTGTGTTTCTGTGTATGTAAGGAGTGCATTGAGTGTGTGCAAGATGCATTGTGTGTCTGTATGTGTAAAAGAAGCAGTGTGTGTTTATGTGTATGCGTAAGGGATGCATTGTGTGTTTTTGTATATGAGAGATTCATTGTGTGTGCAAGGGCTGCAGTGTGTGTGTGTGTGGGGGGGATAAATTGTTTGTGTGTAATGGATGCATTATGTGTAAGGCTGAGTGTGTAAGGGAAGGATGGCGTGTTTCTGTGTGTGTCTGATTTACTGTATGTTTTGGTGTGTGAGTAGGGATGCATTGTATGTTTATGTGTGTGTGTGTGTGTGAGAGTGTGTGTGTGTGTGTGTGTGTGTAAGGATGCATTGTGTGTTTCTGTGTATGTGTAAGGATCTATTGTGTATGTGTGTAGTGTGAAAGAGTGGGTTTGTGGCCCCTCTGTGTGTCTTTTCCCTCCCACCTCTAGGTCCCTCTGTGCGTCTCCCTTCTGTGTGTCTGTGTGTCCCTTAGTAAACTTCCCTCCCCTCCTGTCCCTAAGTGCTCTTCCCTGCTCCCCTGTCCCTTAGTGCTCTCTCACACACTCATTCACACTAACACACACACACACACACACTCACTAACAGACACACACACTCACACTAACAGACACACACACTCACACACACACACACTCACAGACACACACACTCACTCACAGACACACACACTCACTCACAGACTCACACACACTAACAGACACACACACACACTCACACTAAGAGACACACACACTCACTAACATACACACACACTCACACTAACAGACACACACACTCACTAACACACACACACTCACTAAAATACTCACACACTAACAGGCACACACACACACTAACAGACACACACACACAAACTCACTCACTAACAGACACACTCACTCACAGACACACACACTCACTCACTAACAGACACACTCACTCACTAACAGACACACACACACTCACACTAACAGACATGCACTAACAGACACACACATTCACTCTAACAGACACACACACAGTCATAGACACACACACACACACACACACACTCACAGACACACACACTAACAGACACACACACTCACACTAAGAAAGACACACACACTCACTAACTGGCACACACACTCACACTAACAGACACACACACTCACTAACACACACACTCACTAACACACATACACTCACTAACAGACACACACACTCACTAACAGACACACACACACTCACTAACACACACACTCACTAACAGACACACTCACTCACAGACACACACACTAACAGACACACACAAACTCACTCACTAACTGACACACTCACTAACAGACACACACACTCACTCACTAACAGACACACTCACTCACTAACAGACACACACACACTCACACTAACAGACACACACACACTCACTAACAGACACACACACTCACAGACACACAAACTCACAGACACACTCACACACACTCATAGACATACACACACACTCACTCACAGACACATACACACTAACAGACACACACTCACTCACTAACAGACACTCACACTAACAGACACACACACTCACTCACACTAACAGACACACTCACTCACTAACAGACACACACACACTCACTCACATTAACACACCTTTTCACTTTTTTTAACCCCCCTTACCCCCCCCCCCTAACCCCCTTACCCCCCTTAGCCTCCTTACCTTTGGGAATGCTGGGGGGTTCTCCCTCTCCCTGGGGTCTAGTGGGGCTGCTGGGCGGTCGGGCGGCGCTGGCGAGGGAGCACTTTCCCGTGAGCGCTCTACTTAGCTTCCTTGCGCCCCGCAGAGTGATGCCGGTATCACTTTGCGGCGCGCGAGGGAGCTGAGCATAGAGCTCAGGGGAAAGTGCTCCCTCACCAGCGCCGCCCGCCCGACCGGATTGTTAGCCGCAAGGCTAACAAGACATTTGCCCTGGGCATTAGGGGCAGATTTTTTTGCCGTCCCCTGGAAAGTACTGCCCAAGGCAAATGCCTTGTTTGCCTCGCGGCTAATACGTCCCGGCATCCATGTGTATTTCACACACTAACACTTTTACCTACCTTGCATTTTGTGTGTTTTACAAATAATCAGGTAAATTAAATGGCTGCTTATAATATTGATCTATTGTTTTCATTGTTATTTTTTTCAGGTTTGTTCTATTTACAAATGTATCTGTTGTATTAACAAAACCGCATGTCTGGCAGATTAAAGTTCCATAGGGAAAGATCCCTATTATTCCAAGCCAGTTAGCTGTGACTGGCATTATTATTGTGCTAAGGAATAGAATATTAGCAACAGTACTGTTTTGCAGGCAGTATATCTAACCACTGTACAAATTTAATACCCCAAATCATCAGCTAAAGTTGAAACTGAGCCATTTATTTGTTATTTACTAATTATTTATTAGATCATTTTCTATATTTTTCAGCAAAAGCAAGTGAGTATGTTTTCCTTTGAATTCAGATCAAACAGTATTATTAATTCACCTCCCCTTATTTTGCAGTTTTAGAATCAGGAATTAAAGCAGATTTGTTACTTCCCTCTCCCTATTAAAGTATTTACCGGATTAAATAGTTATATAGAAATAAAACAAGAGACAAACTTTCCCCTGTATGAGGTTTGGATGGTGAGTCTCCTCTCTATAATCTCCTTATGACACCTACATCACTAACTGGTTATATGACCTCTCCATTTTCTTTCATTATAGTAAAACTCTCATTTCTGTTTTTCTGAGCCTTGAAAAACATCGCAGGTGGGTTTGAAACAGAAATTTGTCTCCTGGACAAATGGTGAAAAATGTAAACGCTCCATTGTGTGGGGTGTGTGCATACTTATTGAATTAATATATATATTTAGGTCAAATTCAACAAATTTAGCACCGCTATTTTGGCATGTAATTTGCAATTCCCTGATGAATTCTTAACAATTTGTGGTTCAGTGAAAAAGGCCTGTCAGTCTCAGATTCTTATTTAATTTATTTCCCAGCCTAACTGCTGCCCACCAGCTCTGCTGATATAATAATTGTCTATGTGCTACTTTATATGTGGAATATCATTGAGTGTTGCACTATTGTGAAAAAGTATTTGATCCCCTGCTGATTTTGAACACTTGCCCACTGACAAATGAAATCATCAGTCTATAATTTTAATGGTAGGTGTATTTTAACAGTGAGAGACAGAATAATAATAATAAAAAAAAATCCAGAAAAATTTCAATAAAGTTATGAATTGATTTGCATGTCAATGTGTGAAGATATCTGGCTTCCAGGTGTCTTTTATACAGGTAACCAGCTGAGATTAGGAGCACTCTCTTAAACAATCAATCAATCAGATTCTAAACTCTCTACCATGGCCAAGACCAAAGAGCAAATGGAAGAAACACACAATAACTGTCAGTCTCCCTCGGTCTGGTGCTCCATGCAAGATCTCACCTCGTGGAATTTCAATGATCATGAGCACGGTGAGAAATCAGTCCAGAACTACATGGGAGGATCTTGTTTATGATCTCAAGGCAGCTAGGAACATAGTCACCAAGAAAACAATTGGTAACACACTACGCCGAGAAGGACTGGAATCCTCCAGCGCCCGCATTATTCCCCTGCTCAAGAAAGCACATGTACAGGCCAGTCTGAAGTTTGCAAATGAACATCTGAATGATTCAGAGGAGAACTGGGTGAAAGTGTCATGGTCAGGTGAGACCAAAATCAAGCTCTTTGGCATCAACTCAACTCGCCGTGTTTGGAGAAGGAGGAATGCTGCCTATGATCCTAAGGACACCATTCCCACCATCAAACATGGAGGTGGAAACATTATGCTTTGGCGGTGTTTTTCTGCTAAGGGGGCAGGACAACTGCACTGCATCAAAGGGATTATGGACGGGGCCATGTACCGTCAAATATTGGGTGAGAACCTCCTTCCCTCAGCCAGGGCATAGAAAATGGGCTGTGGATGGGTATTCCAGCATGACAATGAACCAAAACACACAGCCAAGGCAACAAAGGAGTGATTTAACCCCTTAAGGACACATGACATGTGTGACATGTCATGATTCCCTTTTATTCCAGAAGTTTGGTCCTTAAGGGGTTAAGAAGAAGCACATTAAGGTCCTGGAGTGGCCTAGCCAGTCTCCAGACCTTAATCCCATAGAAAATCTGTAGAGGGAGCTGAAGGTTCGAGTTGACAAACGTCAGGCTCAAAACCTTAAGAACTTGGAGAGGATCTGCAAAGAGGAGTGGGACAAAATCCCTCCTGAGATGTGAGCAAACCTGGTGGCCAACTACAAGAAACGACTGACCTCTGTGATTACAAACAAGGGTTTTGCCACCAAGTACTAAGTCGAAGGGGTCAACTACTTATATCACTCATTGACATGCAAATCAATTTATAACTTTTTTGACATGCGGTTTTCTGGATTTTTGTTTGTTTTGTTATTCTGTCTCACTATTAAAATACAAATACCGTTAAAATTATAGACTGATCATTTCTTTGTCAGTGGGCAAATGTTCAAAATCAGCAGGGGTTCAAATACTTTTTTCCCTCACTATATGTGCTATGGTTTTCTGCTGATAATGCTTGGAGCTTACTTGGTAAAATGCAGCCTTGGCTGTAATAATTGCTGTTATGATGTGCAGGATATGTATCACGCTCAGTGGGAGAACTTGCCCTGGAGCTCACTGAATAGATCTGTTGGTTAAAGTAATGCATCAGGTTCTTGTTATTCAGATACCAAGGATAATGGACTGCGCAAAGTTGAGTTTAAAATTCCTCACAGTACAGTAGCCCTAATGATTTTGGTTTTCATATTAAAAATATACCCACCATAAGTAGGAGCAATCCAGATACAGTATGTTTGCAGAAAAAAAGGCTGCTCTTTGTAATAAATGTTCAGTGCATTTAATGCTGATTATAGGGAAGCTTTGTAGGATAGTTTATAAATTTAAGATATCCGAGTTTAGTTATAAACATCTTATTAGGAATTGAGCACGTTCAAAAATTACTTGGTTCTATTTAAAAACCTGTGTGATGGCTTATGGAAGAAACTCATTTACTTTGTATTTACTCTATATAGTCTCTATGGACTTTCCTGATTCACTCCTTTTAATTAATGATCGGCCTTGTAGTATCATACGAATCGCGAAGTTGAGGGAGCCGAGTAGTGACTGCAGCTCTTTGCGGGAGCAACTACTCTATTATTTAGTCTCTGATACGTTGAATTTTGTCAACTGGTAAACTGGCTAGCATGTTGCTGAGTCTAGGTGGATACCTAAACGGTTAGGTCAGTCGAAGGACCTATTGTTTTCTCTACAGATAGGGTGACTCCCAATGTAGAGAATAGTGCAACTGTTTTGTTAATGCTTTGGGGAATTTTGTTGGGATCCCCGACTGTGAGGAAGTCATCGAGGTAATGTATAGCTACTGGGCAGCAGCACACATTTAGGAGTAACCAGCATAGTGTTTCTGCGGACGTGTCCAAGAGTTTTGGGCTGCTTGGGGTGAAATCTGGTGCTTCCCGTATACGTCTGACATGCTGGTGTGTGGCTTTTTTAATGTCATCCTGTAAAATATCTGTCCAGACCACCAGTGTAAGTGGTGACAAGCAACGGTGTCCTATTGCCCGAGTTAGTATCTTAATGAAGGCCAGGATGGAACCTCCCCCCCCCCCCCCCCTTCGGGTGATGATACTTAATTTGTGTTTGGGAGGAGATGCTTAGTTGTCGGTCTTAGTGAATAAGCGCAAGCGTTCGTTGGCTGGGTACCGGAGTGGTGCAGAGTCTGACCCGTGTTTGAAACAACTCGGTGTGCCCGTGGTAAGCGTAGGAATAAGCTAGCTGTGGACGTCGGCATGGTCACCTGAAAACCCTTCTGTCATATGGATGGATAGTCACACGAACCTAGTAGGTAGGTGTGCGCCGTGAATGGGCGAGGTTCGTGACCTTGGTGGGGGAAGTGGTACTCACGTGACAGGTAGTACTTGCGACACTAATGCGACGCCGTAAGCGGCGGCGGGAATAGCGTGTGGAAGACTGCTTTGTGGTGCTCTGGCCGGTGCTCTGGCCGGGTCTCCGGCGGGGATGAGAGCCCTCCGTGTGCCTGGGAGGCTGCGGTTGACTGCGGGTGAAGGCCGGAAGTTTCCCTGGAATAGGTACATCTTCTTTTGGTGGGAATACTGCTGAACCGGAAGTAGTCGCAAAGGAGTCTGGGTCGGTATCGGCCCTGAGTAGAGGTTAGTCTGGGAATAAATAGGCCGGGTCACCCCTCCCACAACTCCAGGCATTGCCTTAACATATATATATATATATATATAATCTGTATGTAGACGGCTACACTATAGCATCATAGATCTATGATCCTGATGAAAGTCCCTATTTGGGACTGAAATGTTGATCCTGCTTTTAACCATTGTGGAATAAAAGTTATTTTTTTTATTCAAATCCCATGAGTGCAGCCATCTACATACAGATTGGATGTTGGAGCCCTGTTAGTGCACCCGGCCACCTTGTCTATTTGCAACCTGAGTGCAAGGAATTCCAGTATATATATATATATATATATATATATATATATAAAACCGAGAGGGCTGCACTCACCTGCACATGCATACATTATAGGGTGCTGCTGGGGCCAAAATATACAAAATACACAATCCAGCGCACTCGCTTATTCAGTAAACAATTATTTTAAATCTTAGAGATTGTAATAGTTTTATTTTAAAAAAAAACTCACTTTGGCAAAAAATAATGGGGGTTTAGATACATTATATGATCATATATTGCATAGGTCTGCCACAACGTTAATGTACCCCATTCTTGGCAGGTCCTACTCTAGCAGCCAAATGCTTGCTCTTATGAGATTAATCCACTTACTTGGGAAATACTTCATTACTGGGAGCAAGCATTAGGCTGCTAGAGTAGGACCTGCCAAAAATGGAGTACATTGACGTTGTGACAGGCCGATGCAATATATGATTATGTAATGTAACTAAACCCCCATTATTTGTTGCCTAGGTGAGGTGTTTTTAAATAATACTATTACAATCTCTAAGATTTGAAATAATTGTTTAGTGAATAAGCGAGTGCACTGGATTGTGTATTTTGTGTGTATATATATATATATATATATATATATATATATATATATATATATATATATATATATATGTATATATATATATATATATATATATATATATTTGTATTTTTTGTTTAAACATAACTGGTGGAAATAAGGCAGGAAATATAGGGAAGCAGCGCTTTTCGGGTAAGGTCCTTGTTTGTAGGTTTCAATGGAGCAGCATAAAAGATAAAACAGGGAAGGAATCCAAATATAGTGTAGTATATTGTATAGCACAATGGTAGAGAAAACAAAAAGTATTGCACTTACACTTTTCTGGAGCTAGAGATTTGCTCCAGATCTCAGCGCTTGGATGGTACAATCCCCGTCTATTTGAAAAAGCCTTTTGTATAGGGGAAACGCATTAGTGTGTTACTTATTTTCTTTTTATCTTGTGTATTAATAAAATTAGTTTTTACAAACTATTTGGACCTTCTCTGAAGAGTTTTATTGGAAAGCCTCATCTCACATTCCTTGGTGGGGAATATACCACCTATGCTGTTTAGGACTGAGCAATACCTACTTGCTCGTCCATTGTGAGTATATCTCCTTTATTATTTTACCCATTTTATACAATAGAGAGCACTATTTTTTGTTTGTACACTCTTTTCATGTCACTGGAGCTCCAATCCATCAACATACAACGCTGGCTATACAACATGGACCACTGGCCAAAAGACATTTCAACAAAGAGGACTAGGACCTCCTACATATCCATAGACAGGGATTGTACCATCCAAGCGCCGAGATCTGGAGCTAATTTTTACCTCCAGAAAAGTGTAAGTGAAATACTTTTCTTTGTTCTCTACCTTTGTGCTATACAATATACCACACTATATTTGGATTCATGTCCCCTTTTATCTTTTATGTTACCCCATTGAATCCTACAAACAAGGACCTTACCCGAAAAGCGCTGCTTCCCTACATTTCCTGTCTTATTTGCACCCACGACCAGAAGGAAGAGACTCTGGTTTGGGAAGTTCTAGCTGCTACACAAAGAGCAAGCTCCAGAAATCTCATCTGCTGCTATATCATAAAAACTGGTAGGGTGTTGCATCAAATGTCCCTACAGACCAGCTTCCACTGGGTAAAAACATCAATAAACTATGGCAGAGCATTAGTTGATCACAAAGTTCCCCAAACTCTAACACTAATTACTTGACAACCACGTTCCCCAAACTTGAACACTAAGCCCCAAAAATGAAACACATAATAGTAAATTATATATTAGAGTTCATTAATGCCATCTTGGGTTTCTGGATCTTTATGGTATTGTTTTTCGATAATATATGGGTCACCATATCTAGCAATCTATCTGTTCATCTGTCTATCATGACAGCTTTTTACACAGCTTGCTTTGGTTTTTAATGTGCTTAACATTGTACCACATTTTTTAGTTCATAGCTACTGGTGAAATGTCTCTCCCGTGCAATGTGACATAAATTGCAGATACTTTGTTTTTCTGTTGCAACGCATTTGTCACTAACAGCATGTAGACGATAATAAAGGAAGGTTGAGATATTTTTTTGTAAGAGCACCTCGGTCATTTTGGCAAGTTGTTACAGGTCTATTGTTTCATGACATGTCAAAAATAACCATGGAATAAACCTGCTGTGTTTGCGTTCATTTGCATTAAACACATTTCATTGAGTTGTGTGGATAATACAGACACATTTCTATTTGCTAAAAAGAGACATCTTGTACTTCTTAAATGCATTTCTTTGTAGCAAATAATTCAAATCATTATTTGCAGATTTGTTTTATATATTTTAGAAAAAACATTTCTAAGTTACATTTTGCAATATTTTTTTGTTCTTATATTCACTAGTTCCTAATAGAACTGAATGTCTGTTTAAGGCTTTTAGGCTTTGTAAGATAAATACAGATTGTCCTCCAGACCTTTCTAGATTGCATTTCTGGTCACTAATAGAACCCATAATAAATCCATAGATCATGATTGTCACACCCTAATTTTGTAACAGTATTTCAGAGGTGTCCTTACTCCTCCCCTTCTTTAAATTTTTTTTGACTTTTTCCAGTATTCCCCCTTGTAAACATTTGCATTTATAGTTTTTTTTCTTATTGTAAATTATCTTTCACACTTTCATCTTCTTGATTGTCCTGTATATCTTTTTTATTTTTAGGTGTTGTAAGTATAGTATTTATAATGTGCAGCATAAGAAATGTTAAATAAGTACTAAGATAATATCAGTTACACATGTCATGGTCCATACTAACATCTACAAGAACAAACTATAACTGTTTATTCCAAACTGTATACCTCATCACATATATCATATAATATTTTAATTATTAATAAGTAAGATATATTAAATCATGTTTAATTGTGTTCATCTCTTGGGTTTTTTATTTTTTTATTACTTGCAGTGTGTCACTTGAACAAATCTTTATAATTATAGTTGATACATTTGTGATCATAGTTCACTGGAATCTATAGACTTGAAGTTAGCACAGCCAATAATAAAAAAAAAAAATCACATTGATATACGTATATTACTGTCAGTCATCCAAATGATTTAAATATAATGCAACTGTCAGTTACAACCATTAAACAAATTGCAATATGGTTTGTGTTTTATTAGCAACCAACAGTCTAAACCAACAGTGATTTATTAAGAAGAATCATTGATTGGAAATTGTGTGTAGTCATCGCTCTAGATGCAATGAAAACTCAGTTATGGATGTTTTAATGAATTCAAATGTATCTTTCTTCTATTTTATACTGTATTTGAATTGTCTATTTTGAGCTGTTTTTCATTGACTTAACCCATAGTTGCCTTTGTAACTCAATGGACAGTAATGCAGTTGTAAAAAAGACTTGATATCGTTGTCTTTGTTTAAGAGTACTGGATGCTTAAGATAAAAAAAATAAATACAATTATTGATACTTTATTCTTATATTATTCTGCTAAGAATTGGTTAGCTTGGATGGTGGAATATCTTTTCCCCTGCATGATTGCTGTCATGGGCTACTTTTGATGGAATGTCTACATTTCTTGATAAATTCACTGCTTGTTAAATCTAAACACATTTGGCAAGATTTTCCCCTTTCTTAAAGTGAACCTGTCATGACTCACCTGACCCTCTGATTCATTGCTGCCATGACCTCACCAGCGATCTGTCCATGCTCCATCTGTACTGCACCCATTGCCTTATTAAGTGTCTAAATGTAGTGACATCAAACACTCTGTTCCTATACTTCATAGCCAGCACTATGAGCATCAGCTTGGAAGCTCCCATAGAAACCACAGTGCTGATGTCACAATACCAGCAGTGATGTCACAATATTGATGCCTTTGACAGCCACATGGTAGGATAGTACAAGTTTGGAGAGACACTCTATCAATAGATTTTGGAATCACAAATATACTGAACTGTGCATATTGTAATGTGCGTATTACTTTGTAGATTATATTAGAGGAGCCTACCCTCTTCTCGGTTAAGCCAATGTATTAAATTCAAATTTAATGTAGATACAATACACTTTAATTTAGACTGTCTTTTAATACAGCATGAACCTGTTACTTTCAGTCAATGTAAAAAAATTTTGTGTTCTTTGTGCAGAAATAAATGCTCAAGTTAAATAAAAAAACACTTTCATTCACATCACATCTCTAGTTATTTTAGTTCACCAAGTAAAATGGTTCTCTTTGAAGCTTTGACATGAAACGTGATGGAATTTTATGAATAGAATGAACCATAATCTTCTTGACATTCGCATGAGTCACTGTTAAAACAGGTTGCATCAGATTATCATTTTATCATTAATATTAACTCAGGGGCGTACCTAGAGCATTTGGCACCCGGGGCGGGTCCTATTTTTGGCACCCCACCCCCCAACTTTAAAATGTAAAAAGCAACCACAATTTTTTTTATTTTTTTTATGTATTTAGTATTAAGCAGTGTTTATGCTTTTAAATGTAAGCATGTTTTTGTATGGAGTATGTTTGAGTGAATGTAGGATGTGTGTCTGTATGTGGTGTTGGCGTTTGAATGCAGGCATGCATTTTTATGTAGTGTGGTTTTTGAATGCAGTGGTGTGGTTATATATAATGGTGACATTGAAATGCAGGGTTGTATTTGTGTGTAGTGTTGGCGAGATTCTGAGATGTATGCACATATACACATACACACACCTAAATACACACTGACACACATGCAGATACATAGACACATAGGAACAATATATAGGGGGTAAGATACCACAATCCAAACTGGGGGGGGGGGGGGCACTAAAACATTTCACTAAGGGATGGGGTAATGTGCTGCCATTGGCAGCATGCAGTGCACGTTGGCATCAGTCAACAAATTTGCATATAATTCACATTAGCCACCCAGATTTCTTGTTCGTGAGCTAGCTGACTTCCTTAACGTCGATCTTTGTTTATCAGATAACTCCCTTATTTGCTATCCTTATGTGGGATTGCCATATTTAGGGACACCAAATAAGGATAAGGGAGCTATCTGCTAAACAGAACCCTAATTTGGTATCTTTAAATATGGAAATCTCACATAAGGACACCAATTTAGAGAATTATCAACTAAACAGCTAAAAGGTGAATAAAAAAAAAAAAACCTTTTCCTAATTTCAGTTGTTTAGTAGATAACGCCCTTATTTGTTATTCTTATGTGGGATTGCAATATTTAAGGACACCAAATAAGGGAGCTATGTACCAAACACATACACATTTATATACACACACAATAACACAATAGGTGTATGTCTGTGTGTATATCTGTGATTGTGTGTGTGTATGTATATATTTACACGTGTGTATGTATGTGATGTTTGCGTGTGTATATCTAATTATGTGTGTTTGTAATTGTATGTGTGTGGGTCTGTGATTGTATATGTCTGTGTTTATGTGTGTGGTTGTGTGTGTATCTCTGTAGTTAAGTGTGTTGTGTGTGTATATATATGTGTGTATATATATACACACACACACACACACACACACACACACACACTTAACTACAGAGATACACACACAACCACACACATAAACACATACATACACAATCACAGACCCACACACATACAATTACAAACACACATAATTAGATATACACACACAAACATCACATACATGCACACATTTAATTATTAAGAGGTCCACCCAGCCTCCCTACCTTGCTCTGGGAGGGCTAGAGTGGATCCTCAGTCCCTGGTAGTCAGTGGTTGCTGCTGGGATCTCTGTGCTCTTCATGCACACTGTGGCGAAACCAACCTCGCCACTGGGCCCTGGAGAAGCCTGTTTGCTAGCCTCCTACCTGCTGACTATGGCCCCTGGGTTATTTGGGGCATATTGTACTTTATATTGCTGCTACTGGCCCTTTTAAAATCATTGATGGAAATATTGGGACTTTTTGGGATTGTGGCGAAACCGACCTCGCCACGTGTCCTTGGAGGGGGCTGATTGCCTGCCTCTTGCCTTTGGACTATGGACCAGACTTTATGGGAATGTGATACCCCAGATAGCTATACCATGGAGCCTATTCATATAATGAAAGACTATGGGAAAGACTTTAGCTCCATGGCAATTGTACTGTGTGAATAGGATCTGCGCGCTATTCGGTAGTTTTGTGCGCTCAGATCCCAGCTATCTGGGGATAGGTGAAATGTCTGTGTGTTATGTGTAAAATGTGACTTTATGTATTTTAAAGTGTTTTATGTTGTTTTGCAACCATGTGGTTAATGGAGTCTGCCTCTAGTCCTAGATAATTGGATTACTTCCCCCCATTGTCTCCAGGATAGAGGGCCCTGTAAAACCATGCTTCCAGAAGGTCAAATGCACATTTGTACTAACTTTTGAACCCCTGGTCCAATTCGTATGATTTTTGAGTATGTTGTTCCCCTGAATGGATTGATTGTGAATATGTATTTTTATGCGAATGTGATGTATATTTTGGGAGTTATGAATGTTGTGTAAAAACTGTATTTTCCCTACCTATGATAATTGTATTTTCCTGTGTGTACAGATAATTAGTTTACAGGTAGAGGGGAGGGCTATGTGTGGGATGTAACTATTGTGTGATTGGTTAATGTACGTTACTGTGTGTGTCCCTCCCCTTCATGGGAGCACGTAATAAAAAGGGCTGCAAGCTAGCAGCCAGAGAGTTCCTGTTTAACCCTCAAAGTGAAGTGTCGTCTCATTATTGGGGGAGGATTTATTGCATGCTGTTCCAGTTTGACTGCTAGGAGTGCAAACCTATTCGTATGGTTCCTATTCAACTGTGTACAGCATTCAGAGGCTTGAGAGGATTCATATGCTTCTCTGATTCGGTGATTGTGGTGTCTGCCAGAGTGCTTGGAGTCCTCAGGAAGCGCTAGGAGCATCCATTAACGGAGGTACCAAGTCGGGGTGCCGGGCGATCCGTTACACACACGTCCCTTGCACATCCTGTAATATGACGCCGATGCTTGGATGATGTTATGTGCCGACTCACTGCAGGGCGAAGACAGTCAGATACAGTCAGATGTACACAGTTATACGCATATACTGTCAAATACAGCCACATGCACACCGTACCAAACACATAGTCACTTGCACACTGTCAAACGCACAGCTGCAGGCAGACAGTAACACACAGTTACAGACCGACAGTCACACACACACAGCTACAGGCAGACAGTCACACACACACAGCTACAGGCAGACAGTCACACACACACAGTCTCACACACACACAATTACAGGCAGACTGTAACATAGTTACAGGCAGCACACAGTCACACACACTCAGTGACATGCAGACAGTCCCAGGTAAACAATCACAGGCAGACATTCATACATACAGGCACAGGCAGACAGTCACACACACAGTCACCAAAAGTCAGTCTCATGCACAGTCACAGGCAGACATTCACACACACAGGCACAGGCAGACAGTCACAGACGTAGTCACAGGTAGACAGCCACAGGCAGACATTCACACACAGTCACAGATAGCCACAGGCAGACATTCACACACAGTCACAGATAGCCACAGGCAGACATTCACACACAGTCACAGATAGCCACAGGCAGACATTCACACACAGTCACAGATAGCCACAGGCAGACATTCACACACAGTCACAGATAGCCACAGGCAGACATTCACACACAGTCACAGATAGTCACAGGCAGGCATTCACACACAGTCACAGATAGTCACAGGCAGACATTCTCACACTGTCACGTCTAAACATTTGTTATGAAGGAACACAACTGCAGATTTCGTATAGTTTGAATATTTATTATAAAAAGTAAAAGGTATTGACTTTAATTCCAATTTACAGGTACTGTAGTTTTAAGTAATAAACGATAACTGAAGTCCACAATTATAAGCACTGTAGCTTTAAGTAGTAAATGATAACTGAAGTCCACAATTACAGGCACTGTAGCTTTAAGTAGTAATTGATAACTGAAGTCCACAATTACAGGCACTGTAGCTTTAAGTAGTAAATGATAACTGAAGTCCACAATTACAGGCACTGTAGCTTTAAGGAGTAAACTATAGTAAATTGCAGATACTGAATCAATAAAGAGTCTCTTAGTAGAATCAACGGTTTAGGTGATAAGCAGTCACAATAGCTGTTCCATAGACTTTAACCGAAGCAAGACAGATGCAGCTAACTGATATGAAGTATGAGTTGAAGTTAGCTGTAACGGAATTGTTTTTACCGAAGGACTTTTGGAGACAGGTAATAACAGCTTTTAGATGCAACTCTTATCACATTGGTTTTACTTAGCTTCCGGCACATAGAACACTGGTTTCCCGAGATCTCCTCAGAGGCGTATGAAGAGTGTTTAATCTTTAGTCGTGGATGAGGAGAGGTGAAGGGAACTTTGCAGAGTCTTTCAGTCCGGTCTGGTAGCAGAGGCTTTCACAACGAAGTTGTAGCCGGGTTGTGAGTAAGGAACGTAGTTCAATAATCCAGCCCTGATCAGCTGGTGCAGTCAGATTAAATAGGCAGACCGTGTCATAAAGGGGTGTGGCTAGGCTCCGTGGAACCAGGAAGTAAGAGGATACCATAGTTAAGGCATTACAGTACCCCCTCTCTAATGAGCAACCTCTGGGTGCTATTGATTTGGCTTAGAAGGGTTATGCTTGTGAAATTTGGAAATCAATTTATTAGCATGAACAACAGAGGAGTTTTCCCATGTATCTTCATCAACACCATATCCTTTCCATCTGATGAGGTATTGTAAGGAGCCACGATGGATCCTTGAATCCAGTATACTTTGAATTTCGTATTCTTCTTCACCCTGGACCAATATGGGATCAGGAGAAGTAGTGACATTTCTTTGGAAAGGGTCAGGATGATAAGGCTTTAGCAAGGACACATGTTTGGATCTTTGGCATACAGAACAGGAATTGACATAAGATTCAATAGTTTGGTCTTGACGAGGCCACCAATAGTATCTTTTAGACAATTCAAGGGTCTTTTTCATACCTGGATGACCCGCCAGAGGAGAATCATGAATAATTTCAAGTACTTTAATTCTGAAAGAGGGAGGTACATAAATCCGGTCTTTAAAATAGTAGAGACCGTTTTTCTTGGATAATTTACTTGGTTTAGGAAGTTCAAGAGCGTCTTCACTGAGACCTTTAACGTCGTCGATAAGAGAAGATAGGATTCCAATGACTGTAGGAGGAGGAGACTCCAGTTCGGTGTCAGAACAACATGAGGTTTTAGCTGGTTCTTTCGTAGACTGGAGAATTGGAATACGTTGCAAGCATGTTTTCTTGCAATAATCAGAATCAAATGCAAGAGAGAAGGGAAACCATGAGATTTGAGGGTTGTGGTTCCTTAACCAGTTGATCCCCAATATAATAGGAAAAAATGGTGATGAGATGACATCAAATATAAGACTTTCCGTATGAGTATGATTGATGGTTACTTTTAGAGGGATGGATTCATGAAGTATAGGTCCCGATGAGATGAGGGACCCGTCAATCACTTTAACAGGTACAGAAGTTCTTTTACGAACACAAGGAATTTTATTCTTTGTTACAAAGGCTGAGTCGATGAATACTCCATTTGCACCGGAATCGATAACAGCCTTGGTTATAATTCTTTTATTGTCCCACTGTAATACAAGAACGATAGGGGACATTTTAGTATTTGCTGTAGAGGGAAGTACACTTCGGATGGAAGAGGCATGAGACTGCCTTCTGCCTTTTATCCGTTTCAATGAAGGACAATCAGAGACTAAATGAACTTGAGAGGCACAATACATGCATAGGTTTAATTGACGTCTTCGATTTTTCTCTTCAGGAGTGAGGGGACTTCTTATTATCCCTATTTCCATAGGTTCGATTGGTTCAGATGGGTTGTCAGGAGGCTTTGGAGCCCCTATTTCCATAGGTTCACTTGGTATGGAAGTCTTATCTGGAGCTTTTGAGGGAGTGAAAGGTTTGCGGTCTTTTGAATGTGAAAGGGCTTTTTCGGCCTTTCTTTCTCTTAATCTTCTGTCAATGCTGATTGATAGGCGAATTAGAGCGTTCAAATTAGTAGGGAGTTCTGTTCTAGATAATTCATCTTTTACAGCTTCCGATAAACCAATTCGAAACTGGTTGCGCAATGTGATGTCATTCCATTGCGTTTCTATAGCCCATCTTTTGAATTCAGCAATGTAATCTTCAACGGGTCTATTTCTTTGCTGTAGTGTTCTGATTGTTAAATCAGCTGTAGCTTGTTTGTTAGGATCTTCATAGAGAAGAGACATGGCTTCAAAAAATTCATCTAGTGAATCTAAAATGGGGTCATCGTTTTCCAGAAAGGAATGAGCCCATGACATAGGTTCACCTCTTAGAAAGGAAATAACCGAACAAACTTTAGTTCTTTCTGTAGGATAGGATCTAGGTTTCAAAGCAATTAAAAGTTTGCAAGAGTTGAGGAACTCCCTGTATCTGGAACGATCTCCATAGAACTTTTCAGGGTTACACACAGCAGGATCACTAGCCGAGTGCAGAGTAGTATGAGGAGTATGAGTTTGTAAATTTCTGATATAAGTGAGAAGTCTTTCATTAGTAACTTGCAGGTCTTGCACACTTTGGGCTAGATCATTAACTCTTTGATTCAGCGTAGCTATAGTAGAATCGAAATCTGCTGGATCCATTACAATGGCTGGATTATTCTGTCACGTCTAAACATTTGTTATGAAGGAACACAACTGCAGATTTCGTATAGTTTGAATATTTATTATAAAAAGTAAAAGGTATTGACTTTAATTCCAATTTACAGGTACTGTAGTTTTAAGTAATAAACGATAACTGAAGTCCACAATTATAAGCACTGTAGCTTTAAGTAGTAAATGATAACTGAAGTCCACAATTACAGGCACTGTAGCTTTAAGTAGTAATTGATAACTGAAGTCCACAATTACAGGCACTGTAGCTTTAAGTAGTAAATGATAACTGAAGTCCACAATTACAGGCACTGTAGCTTTAAGGAGTAAACTATAGTAAATTGCAGATACTGAATCAATAAAGAGTCTCTTAGTAGAATCAACGGTTTAGGTGATAAGCAGTCACAATAGCTGTTCCATAGACTTTAACCGAAGCAAGACAGATGCAGCTAACTGATATGAAGTATGAGTTGAAGTTAGCTGTAACGGAATTGTTTTTACCGAAGGACTTTTGGAGACAGGTAATAACAGCTTTTAGATGCAACTCTTATCACATTGGTTTTACTTAGCTTCCGGCACATAGAACACTGGTTTCCCGAGATCTCCTCAGAGGCGTATGAAGAGTGTTTAATCTTTAGTCGTGGATGAGGAGAGGTGAAGGGAACTTTGCAGAGTCTTTCAGTCCGGTCTGGTAGCAGAGGCTTTCACAACGAAGTTGTAGCCGGGTTGTGAGTAAGGAACGTAGTTCAATAATCCAGCCCTGATCAGCTGGTGCAGTCAGATTAAATAGGCAGACCGTGTCATAAAGGGGTGTGGCTAGGCTCCGTGGAACCAGGAAGTAAGAGGATACCATAGTTAAGGCATTACACACACACAGTCACAGATAGTCACAGGCAGACATTCTCACACACAGTCACAGATAGTCACAGGCAGACATTCTCACACACAGTCACAGATAGTCACAGGCAGACATTCACACACACAGTCACAGATAGTCACAGGCAGACATTCACACACACAGTCACAGATAGTCACAGGCAGACATTCACACACACAGTCACAGATAGTCACAGGCAGACATTCACACACACAGTCACAGATAGTCACAGGCAGACATTCACACACACAGTCACAGATAGTCACAGGCAGACATTCACACACACAGTCACAGATAGTCACAGGCAGACATTCACACACACAGTCGCAGGCAGACATTCACACACATTCACAGACACAGGCAGACATTCACACACATTCACAGACAGTCACAGGCAGACATTCACACACAGTCACAGACAGTCACAGGCAGACATTCACACACAGTCACAGACAGTCAAAGGCAGGGATTCACACACAGTCACAGATAGTCACAGGCAGACATTCACACACACAGTCACAGATAGTCACAGGCAGACATTCACACACACAGTCACAGATAGTCACAGGCAGACATTCACACACACAGTCACAGATAGTCACAGGCAGACATTCACACACACAGTCACAGATAGTCACAGGCAGACATTCACACACACAGTCGCAGGCAGACATTCACACACATTCACAGACACAGGCAGACATTCACACACATTCACAGACAGTCACAGGCAGACATTCACACACAGTCACAGACAGTCACAGGCAGACATTCACACACAGTCACAGACAGTCAAAGGCAGGGATTCACACACAGTCACAGATAGTCACAGGCAGACATTCACACACACAGTCACAGATAGTCACAGGCAGTGGCGTACGTACCGCGGTCGCAGGGGTCGCAGCTGCGACCGGGCCCGGCACTCCAGGGGGCCTGGCCGCCCTGCGGCCCCCCGCGACCGGGTAGCAGCTGCCATGCTTTGCGGCCCCGGCGGCAAACCGCCGGGGCCGCATGTTAAGGGGCCACCCGATGGACATGGATTGTAAGGGGGCCCGGTCTGCGCTGAGCGCTTTAAGAGCGCGACCGGACCCCCTGTGATGAGATCATCACACGCTGGGAGGAAGTGACCGCACGTCACTCCTCCCAGCATACTGAGAGCCCGCGCGGAAGGAAACAGAAAGGAGGAGGGAGTCAGAGTGAGAACTCTGACTCCCATCAGGCTGAGCCACCACTGGACCCCAGGGAAATCACACATGGTAGGAAACATTTTGTGTCTCTGTATGTGTGTATGTATGTGTGTCTGTGTCTCTGTATGTGTGTATCCGTATGTATGTCTGTGTGTGTGTGTATGTGTGTCTGTCTCTTTGTGTGTGTGTATCCATATGTATGTCTGTGACTCTGTGTTTGTATGTATGTGTGTGACTCTGTGTTTGTATGTATGTGTGTGTCTCGTGTGTCTCTGTGTGTATGTTTGTCTGTGTCTTTGTCTCTGTATGTGTGTGTGTATATGTTTATGTATGTTTGTGTCTGTGTCTCTGTATTTGTGTATGATTGTATGTCTGTGTCTCTGTATGTGTGTATGTGTGTGTCTCTGTATGTGTGTATGTGTGTGTCTCTGTATATATGGCTGTGTATGTATGTGTGTATCTGTGTCTCTGTATGTATGTGTCTGCATGTGTGTATGTATGTGTCTGTCGGGGGGGTGTGTGTGTGTGTATCCGTATGTATGTCTGTGACTCTGTGTTTGTATGTATGTGTGTGTCTCTGTGTGTGTTTGTCTGTGTCTTTGTCTCTGTATGTGTGTGTGTGTGTATGTGTTTATGTATGTCTGTGTCTGTGTCTCTGTATGTGTGTATGATTGTATGTGTGTATCTCTGTATGTGTGTATGTGTGTATGTGTGTGTATGTGTGTATGTGTGTATGTGTGTGTCTGTCTCTGTATGTGTGTATCTGTATCTATGGCTGTGTATGTATGTGTGTGTCTGTGTCTCTGTATGTATGTGTATGTATGTGTTTGTGTCTGTATGTATGTGTCGGGGGGGAAGGACCCACAGTCAGGGGGGAGAGGGTCAGGGTAGGGGGGGGGCACGGATCAGATTCGCCACTGGTCACAGGCAGACAGTCACACACAGTCACAGGCAGACATTCACACACAGTCACAGACAGTCAAAGGCAGGGATTCACACACACAGTCACAAGCAGTTTCACACACACACACTCTCTCTCTCTCTCTCTTACTTACTGGTGGAGGAGTCCAGTCAGTGAGTCCCTGGTGTGTTGGAGTTGGGGAAGCAGGGCCTCCTTCCTGCTTCCCCTCAGTGTGCTGCAGTGAAAGGCAGCAAATGGAGGCTGGCTGTAGCTCCGCCCCCGCTTCCGGTTTGGCTCCACCCCCATTTCTCCGTGCAGTACACTGTACTGCTGAATTCCCAGCCCCTGCGTGTGTGAGCTGTGTGGCTCCCGGCGCCCTGTGCAGCCACACAGCTCACAGAGTCACAAGCCCTGGAGGCACCCCTTACCTGGAGGCACCCCCTTACCTGGTGGCACCCGGGGCGGACCGCACCCCCCGCCCCCCCCCCTTAGTACGCCACTGTATTAACTCATTATTTGTAGTGACTTGGATCTCAACTTCTTTTTGATAAATTTAAAACTAGTAGGTGTAATTAGATGAATATTTATAAAATTCTTTGCTGACCAACATGCTGAATGCCCGTCTGGTTTTTTTTCAGCGTTTGAAATAGAGGAAATCTCATCATAACATTGATACGGGATGCTCTTGACCCCACTTATTTTGGTTTAATTAGTATCACCATAGTTTGTATCTATGCATAGAAGTGTTTAATTGAGGCTGAAAGAATGCCTGATGGTTCTATAGCACATTGGAAAGGACTCCTGATACTACTGTGTGTACTTGATAAATAGATATTTGAATTTAAGAAAGCATTTATATTTAAAAGTATATACAATTTACAATAAACTTTCATAACATAAACATGGAAATAATGCGTTAACTACTAAATTATATATTATTTCTTTGAGATTAAAAGATCTATTATATCTAATTTTGTTGCAAAGGAAAAAACACCACTGCAACTTTTTTCTTCACTAACAAGAGAAATGTAACAAATAACAAAACTTGAGCAAAATCTGTACATTTGGAAAATAGAGATCTAATGAATGCTTCCAGCTCAGCTACTATGGTCTTCATGTTGTTTAATGTGGATAAAAGTTGAAATGGATAAAAAAAATATATTCAGATGTAAATCAAATAAAATAAATTCTAGTTCATAAAAAAAAAAATCTGATTTGCATGTAATGGAAGAGAGGTTTTTAATTTAAAGAAACTGTTTAACTTTAGAAATACAAGCCTGTCTCACACAGGACACAAGAATTCAACCCTCTTACTTCTCTGAACCCACAAGGTCCAACACTAATCCTTTTATAGAACCCACATTCCGGGCCAGGCTACCAGCATGTAAAGAAGCCTTGGCTATGGGACTCTATCTAAGGGGGCACAGCCAACACCTTAATATGGGCACATTGTAGAAGTCAATAATACTCACAGAGTCCGCAACAAACCACCATCTTGTCTATAACAAAATATTAAGAAAATAAAGAATTTTAAAAAGGAAATACAAACCTGTCCAATTAAATTCAAGAACACTCCCCCTACACCACCCCAGTAATTAAATGGTTTCACCCTGGCTACAATGATCTCTGCTAATCAAACTAATCCAAACATTGAGCGGTTAGTGCACATGCACAGCAATTGCAGTGCTGCATTAAATTAATCATAGATATGCATTTCATAATTCTATCTCTATGGTTACAATTTGGCATTTTCATGCAGAGTTTGAACATTATTCCTGCAAAGATTGCGAGACTGCAACAGTAAGCACCTCTAGTGGATGGATGAGGTGTCATTAGAAAGGAATGAAAACATTGCCTTTTCTCAAAAAAAGCAGTGATCATGGTCTGGATAAGTGAGTCAGATTCTTTAACCCCTTAAGGACACATGACATGTGTGACATGTCATGATTCCCTTTTATTCCAGAAGTTTGGTCCTTAAGGGATTAAGGGACACTGTAGGCACCAAGACCACTTCAGCTCATTGAAGTGGTTTGGGTACAGTGTGCCATTTGCACCTAGTGCTGCAATGTTAAACATTGCAGTTCCAGAGAACTGCAATGTTTACATTGCAACTCTAAGTCTGCCCTTTGTGCAGGGCCGGCGCGTCCATAAGGCGGCCCAGGCGGCCGCCTTAGGGCGCCCGAGCAGGGGGGGCGCAAAAATCCGTATCCCCAGCCATCGGCTAGGGATTCGGATTTTTATAATGCCGCAGCCGCCTACCTTGCCCTGCTGAGGCTGCTCTCCGAATCCTTTTGGCTTCCTCCCTTGACGGAGGTGAAGTCTCTGTCTGCCGCCGCCCACTCCTGATGACGTCAGGAGGAGGGCGCGACTTACACCTCCCCCAGAGTCCCCTGCGGTCCACAGTGTCGGGCTACCTCTGCGGGCTCCAATATGGCGGCGCCCATGTAAATTGGAGCCCGCCCGCGTTTGGAGCCAGGCCAGCCGGGAAAAAAACTGTTAAAGGAAGGGAAGGGAAGAGAAGGGAAGGGAAGGGAGGCAGATAGGCCCAGGCGGACTTCATGGTGAGTAGGTGGCCTGACTTCCGCCGCCCTCCCCCTTCCACTCCCCCTGACTCCATATTGTCCAGGTCCTGCAGGCAGCAGACACACCTTGGAAGAACTGCCTCTTCTGCAAGACTGCTCCCCATAGTGTTGGAGTGCCTGCAGTCTCCTCAGATCCCCCTCACTTTAGACCTGGCTGCCAGCACTTGAAGGGGGTAAGTTTGAATTTTTTTTTATATTTAATTTTTTAATTGTACACTGTCTGTAACCCCCTGTCAGGGCACTAAGGGGTCAGAGTGACAGGGGGTTACAGGCTCCTAATCCTAAACCATTTTGTCCCCAAATCCACTATCATTTGTTCCTCGGCATCCCATTTCTCACTGTATCCCACAACAAGCCCCTTTTCACTTGGTTCCCGAATTTAGTCTTAATTCGCTGTATCTCCTTAAAGGGATACTGTAGTACCAGGAATACAAAGCTGTGTTCCTAGCACTACTGACCCTCTGCCTACCCTTTCCCTCCTGTCCCCCCCCCCCACCTGTAAATAAAGGGTTAAAAACCCTTTACTTGCCTTATCTTAGTGCAGCGCCTAGCGGGGTCTAATGCGCATGCGCACAGCAAATGCCGAGTGCACATTAGACCTCCCCACAGGAAATTATTGAATCAATGCTTTCCTATGGGTAAAAATCTGACCCTGGAGGTCCTCATGCAGAGCTTGAGGACGTCCAGCATCAGATAACGGACCAAAAGTCTGTTTCAATTCCAGAAGCGTCCCCTTTGGTAGACAGCCACTGAGGGCAGACTTAGTGATGCAATGTAAACATTGCAGTTCTTTGGAACTGCAATAGTTTACATTGCAGCACTACGTGCAAAAGGGACACAGCACCGAGACCAGTTCAATGAGCTGAAGTGGTCTGGGTGCCTACAGTGTCCCTTTAAAGCAGCACTGTCACCATCTGGGGACTTTGCCGAATTTGCAAAGACCCATCTAAGAGTGAGATTTACTTACATTAACCTGTCTCTCATTTGTGCAGCAATCTTGTTCAGTCTGCTCCGATGTCCCTGCGCAAGAGTACTGCGTTGAAGTTTATGCCAATTCCCTGCCGCTGTTACTGGTGACTGCTTTTAGGATAAACGATTAGACTCCACCCTGAGTCTAAGAAAGTCAGGAGGAGGAGAAATACAAAGGCAAAGTAGTCAATTCTTTGTCTCTGATAATCTCTCGACTGAGTTGGAATTTCAGTGGAATTCCAACACAGTGAGAATATTTTATAAAGATTCTATCTTTATGAAATACTCATTTCTTGGGGGGGGGGGGGGGGGGGGGTCCAGGGGGGGATGACGACAGTGCTGCAGTAATCCCATGCCTCTCTTAGCCTCTGCCACTAATACCCTGTCCCGCTAGTTACTCTGTCCACAACCTGTGTCAGTCTTTCAATGTAATCCCTTATCCCCCAATCCTTTGCCACTCTGTTCGCTGTATTCTCAGGGTGGGTAGGTTGTTTAATGTTTATGTACTTTACACATAGCTAAGCTATTAATTCAACTGTGAAAATTGCAGTAAATGTGTGTGTGTAATTTACAATAAAAAAAAAAAAATCACTTGCGTATAATTCCAAAACCCCTATGTACATTAAAATAACTGTTTTTTTAGTGTGAGTATTTTAGCTCATCTTACTGTTAAAATTATATTAAATGTACATAGTGATTTAGGATAGTGCTCAAGTAATTTTTTCTTTTTTATTGTCTATATTGGGGCTGATGTGTACTATGGTCATTGATACTGTCCAGGATAAGTGAGAATTTGAGCACAGGGATTTATTTAGTATGTTTATATCTGTAATTGTATTTTTTTTTTTTTTTTTTTGTAAATGATTAATGATTTTACATTGTAATCACAACACAAAACATGTCAGGAAATAGTACATCACTTAGTGCAGGGCTCGACAAATCCTAGGACTAGACTAGGAATTTTGTTCTGGCGGCTGACCGAAGAGCATGGAGCAGTAATCTTCCTGCAGTGCTTGCTCTGTTTCTTCCCATGCTGGTTAGTGATGTATGCATCTGGATTATGACGTCACTCCGGCCACCGCATCACTAAACAGCACGCAATGGAGCAGAGCAAGAAGGGCAAGAAGAATAGAGAGCAGCCACACCGCATACTAGTGAAATAATCCACTCCTGCTCTCCCAATGGTAGGGAGGCTGGGTGTGCTTAACCCCTTAAGGACCAAACTTCTGGAATAAAAGGGAATCATGACATGTCACACATGTCATGTGTCCTTAACCCCTTCAGGACCGGCCTGTTTTTGCGATGTTTGTACGTTAAGGACCAGAGCAGTTTTAACACTTTTGTGGTGTTTGTGTTTAGCTGTAATTTTCCGCTCTCTCATTTACGGTTCCCATACAAGTTATATACTGTTTTTTTCACGACAAGAAGGGCTTTCTTTACATACCAGTATATATATTATGTCATATATTGTATTTAAAAAAAATAATAAAATATGGTGAAAAATAAAAAAAAAAACATGTTTTTGGACTTTTACTTGAAAAATCTTTTACTTATCTACAAAAGCTAATGAAAAAAACTGCTAAATAGATTCAAAATGTTGTCCCGAGTTTAAAAACACCCAGTGTTTACATGCTTTATTGCTTTTTTTTGCAAGTTATAGGCCTATAAATACAAGTAGGAAATTGCTGTTTCAATATATATATATTTTAAATGTATCAATAGTGACATTGTTACACCGTTATCTGTCATAAATCCCTGAAACACACCTAACATGTACATATTTTTTAAAGTAGACAACCCAGGGTATTCAAAATGGGGTATGTCCAGTTTTTTTTAGTAGCCACCTAGTCACAAACACTGGCCAAAGTTAGCATTTATATTTGTTTGTGTGTTAAAAATGCAAAAAACGCTAACTTTGGCCGGTGTTTGTGACTAAGTGGCTACTAAAAAAAGCTGAACATACCCCATTTGCAATACCTTGGGTTGTCTTCTTTTGCAAATGGTATGCCATCATGGGGCTAATTCTCATTCCTTGGCTACCATACGCTCTCAAAGGCAACCTAACCAATCTGACAAATTTCAATAAAAAAAAAAAAGTAAAATCAAGCCTTATATTTGACCCTGTAACTTTCACAAACACTATAAAACCTCTACATGTGGGGTACTGTTATACTCAGGAGACTTCGCTGAACACAAATATTAGTGTATCAGAACAGTAAAATATATCACAGCAATAATATCCTCAGTGAAAGAGCTGTTTGTGTGTGAAAAATGCAAAAAACTTCACTTTCACTGACAATATCATCGCTGTGATATGTTTTACTGTTTTGAAACACTAATATTTGTGTTCAGCGAAGTCTCCCGAGTAAAACAGTACCCCCATGTACAGGATTTAGGGTGTCATAGAAAGTTACAGGGTTAAACACAGTGCTAGCAAATTAAATTATCTGGACTTTTGGCCTGGGTTGGCAGGCAGGTCCCTCAAATTGCAATCATTAAAATTACTTAATTAGGTAAAAATATTACATAAATATGCACGTAGAATTTTAATATATATACATATTTATATATTTGACGTCTACGTGTATATTTATGAAATTATTTATGTAATTATGTATGTGGACATATGTATATTTCGTATTATTTTTATTTATTTATTTATACATAGATATATATATCATTACATTCTAAGTATATTTTGATATAAATATATATATATCAATATCAAAATACTGTTAGAATAAAACTGAATATATATATATAATTTTTTTTTAATTATTAAAAATTATTTTTATTTTTTGTTATTTATTTTTATTAACATATTATTTGTATTTTATAATAATATATATATACCATATATATAGTTATTATATATATTGTATATATTCGTGTGTAATTTAAATATAAGTGTATTTTTATAATTATATACGTATATATAAATATAAAAATACACTTAGTGTGACATTATATATATGATATATATATACATATATTATATATAGGTATATATAGATATAATACATGTATATATAGCATATATATACACATATTATTTTTTTTTTTTACACAGATTTTTTTTTTACACTTTATTTTGGATTTTTCACTTGCAGGGAGACTGCCTGTCAGCACAGACAGTCCCCCTGCAGGCAGACACATGGACACCTATTGCGGTCATGTGATCGAGTGATCACATGGCCGTGGGGTCCTGATCTGCCGAGGGGGGACTGCCCGGGCAGACAGGCAACCCCCCTGGACCGGGTGGAGCACTGATCGCCGCCGTGGGACCGACGGCGATCAGGTAAGTAGCCCAAAACCGTTATGACGGTTCAGGACCGTCAGCGGTCCAAACGCACGTTTTACCGCTGACGGTCCTGAACCGTCAGCGGTCGTTAAGGGGTTAAGGGGTTAAATGAAAAAAAAATAATAATAATAATTTGTGAGTGTATGACAAAAATATGTGTGTGTGTGTTTAGGTTACCGCCCCCCCTCCGATCTCATGGGACAGGTATTTTTAATCAACTTTTTTCCAACACCGTGCTGGTCTCACCATGGTTGGCCTTGCCTCCATGGCTGAGTTAATCAATCTTGATTTCAGCCAAGCCAATGCTTTCTTGTAAGAAAGCATTGGAGGTCTATTGTAAATGTGCTGCAAAACGTTGCACTGCAACAATCTACTCGTAAAGATGCACACTGTGCAGCACTGAACTAGGAATCACCTCTACTGGCTATCTGAGTGACTGTCACTAGAGGTGTTAATAGGCAGCAATGTAAATACTGCCTTTTCTCTGAAAATGCAGTGTTTACATTTAAAGCCCTGCATGGGCAGGCTTTAGACACCAGAATATTAAGCTATAGTGGTTCTGGTGACTATAGTGTCCCTTTAAAAATAGTTGTTTGGACAAACAAAGCCCACACTACCTTACCTGACCTACCATCGATACTGCTTCAAACATGTGAGAAACCTGACAAACAACCCACTGTAAAAGTGAACTCTTATTGGTATTCACACAAGTTAACCCCCCCCCCCCCAAAAAAAAAGAGTGCAATGTTTTCACAAGCCATAACTGAATATGCAATATTGTATCAATGTAATTTTACTCCATGTCTTCTTCAACATGTACGTTCATCCTTGCACTACAAAAATAAAGAATTAAAAAAAAAAAAAGTTTTTTTGGAAACCCTGGCTCCTAAATCGCAAACAAATTTGTCAAACCCTGCAACAAGCAGGTTTGAACTTTGAGGGATTATTGAGTTGGTGGAGAAGCAAAGTGGGTACTCTGAGAGGAACACCATAAAGGAAGGAACTGTTTGGACCAGACTGGCCTGTTCTGGCTGCTGCAGTGAAGGAAAGAATCTGCATCAAGGACCAGAGCGAGGAAGGCAGGTTGAGCTGTGGATGGAGACATGGATGAAATTTCACTTTTCCTTATAATGTTAAAATTCCTAATTGTGCGTGAAATTAAACTTCATTCTTATTCTTTACATAGCTGGAAAAGTATATTCAAAATGCCGAAACTATTTAAGGAAAAGAAATCATCAGGGGCAGTGTTCAGACAAAGACGAGCAGAAAAAGAGAAAGCTGGGAAGCGGATGTCTGAAGCTTTAAAGGAGTACTTGACTTCTCACAAAAGGAGAAAGCAAGATACTGCTGCATCAGAACCAGTTTCCAATGTTGCAAGCGAACCTGTACAAATCGATATTGATGAATCTTCAACATCATCATTCAAACAGCCCATCACAATCCAAAAGGCTGTTAATGTAGATGATGCAAATACTGGAAAAATACCAGAACAACAAGATGATGAGCAACCTTCCACATCATCACACTCTGTCTACCTTGAGAAGACTATTGACACAGAAGGATCAAATGACGAAGAAGAAGAAAGAGAGGAACTGCAGCAGGAGGAACAATCTACTTCTTTGGCAATACTGGATTTGTCTGATCCAGCTAATTGGCCAGCTGTTCTCACCATCTCACTAAGGGATGCTCTTGTCAGGAAAGGTCCTGCAAAGCAAAAAACTAATTTCATTTTCCCCAAAGATGCGGCGAATAGACGTTTCACTAAAGCAAATTACAAGCGACGGCTGCCAAACGGTGAAGAAACCTTTAGAAACTGGTTGGTTTATTCTGTCAAATTGAACAAAGTATTTTGTTTTTGTTGTAAGTTATTTGCAACTAAAGTCACTACAAGTTTGACACGTGGAGGTTATGATGATTGGAAAAACTTATCTCAAAATCTTTCCATTCATGAAAAGTCTAATTCTCATCTTGTCGCTGTAAGAGACTGGAATGAACTCTCAAGAAGATTTGGTTGTGGAAAAACAATAGATGCAGCTTCCCAGAGATTGTTGGCAACTGAAACACAACATTGGCAAGATGTTGTTAAGCGCCTTATAGGCATAGTAAAATATCTTGGTCGCCAGTGCTTGGCTTTCCGAGGTAGCAGAGATACATTATACAGTGACAATAATGGGAATTATCTGCAACTTGTGGAAATGCTGGCCACATTCGACACCGTTATGCAGGAACATTTGAAAAGAATAAAAAATAAGGACATTTTCCAACATTATCTGGGGAAAGACATTCAAAACGAACTCATCAGCCTTATAGCGAAAGAAATCACAAAACACATTCTGCAGTTGTTGAAAAATGCAAAGTATTATTCTATAATACTTGATTGCACACCAGACATTACATTAATTGAACAAATGACTATACTTGTTCGATTTGTGTCCATCAAGGAAGGCAAGTTTCCAACTGCTGAACCAGAGATCTGTATAGAAGAAAAATTTCTAGGTTTTATCAAAATCCAAAGTTCAACTGGGGAAGGTTTAACTGAGGCAATTTTGTCTGAACTTGAAAAATTTAAAATCCCAGTTGGTGATATGAGAGGACATGGATACGATAATGGATCCAATATGAAGGGCAAACACCAAGGTGTTCAGAAAAGAATCCTGGATTTAAACTCGCGTGCCTTTTATATTCCCTGCAGCGCTCATACATTAAATCTAGTTGTGAATGATGCAGCCATGTCATGCAGGGATGCTGCAACCTTCTTTTCTATTGTACAGAAAATCTATGTGTTTTTGTCAGGATCCACAGTTCGATGGAATGTCTTGAAGAAGCACATTGGCAGACTTACGCTAAAACCTTTGTCTGACACCAGATGGTCTTCAAGAATAGATGCTATTCGCCCATTTAGGTTCCAGGTTGGAGACATTTTTGATGCGCTCTCTGAAATCTCAATAGAGAACTCTCACACGGCAATGGCACGGTCTGATGCTGAATCGCTTTCAAAAGAACTGAATAACTTTAAATTTTTGTGTCTTATTGTGTTGTGGTACAACATCTTAAATAGAATAAACTTTGTTAGCAAACTTCTCCAAAGTAGAAGTATGTATCTTCCAGATGTTATAGATATTCTGGAATCCACAACCACTTTTTTGAAGCATTATCGGTCAGATAAAGGGTTTGAAGATTTACTGGTAGAGGCAAAAGACCTATCATTAGAAATGGAAATAGATCCTGTGTTTCCTCCTTTTATGCGACAAATTAAGAAAAAGAGGATGTTTTGTTATGAAGCACCGGATGATCCGATTTGTGATCCTGCTAAAAAATTTAAAATTGAGTGCTTTTACAGCATTTTGGATGCATGTATTAATTCTCTTGATGAGAGATTTGAGCAAATTAAGCACCACAGTAAGCACTTCCAGTTTCTTTATACTATACAAAAACTTAAGGATGTACCAAGGGAAGCCGTTATGGAGTACTGTACAGACTTGCAGAATATTTTGACTGATGATAAATCAGGAGATGCTGATCTGGATAGAGCACAACTTTGCGAGGAACTTATAATATTGGCTCCTATCTTGAGGCCTACAATGACACCCAGTCAGATTCTAGCCTATGCACTTAAAAATGGCTTTGCTCCCAATGTGTCTATTGCACTTCGCATATTGTTGACATTGCCGATATCTGTTGCCTCTGGGGAGCGAAGCTTTTCAAAGCTGAAGTTAATCAAAAATTATCTTCGGTCCTCTATGTCTCAAGAGAGATTGGTGGGACTTGCAATGATTTCCATTGAAAATCAGATTGCAAAAGAGATTGATTTTAAAACTCTGCTTCATGATTTTGTAAATGCGAAAGCAAGAAGGGTTAAGTTTTTGTAGGCTACCATTCTCACTTTGTTTGTGTGCAATATCTGTTAAAGCACTTTACACTTTAGGTGAATTTGCACTTGCAGAAACCTAAAGCGTACAGTTTTATTCATTGTATAAAAGTTATTTATAGTAATTATGTTAATTTTAAAGCACCTTGATACTAGTTGCACTACGTCATGCAGTGTGAGTAATAGTTACTGCAGTTTACATGCACTTGAATTCATTATTTATTTTTGTTCTGTTTTATAATTTTTGTTTTGTTGAATAAATGTTAATAAAATATACTTTACAAAACCACAAATTTGTTCTTATTTTTCTCAATAAAAACAAACAAAAAAACACATGTTAAATATATAACATAACTATAACGTAATGAAGTGGTTTTGGTGAAAAGAGCTTGTCCCTGCAGTCTGACTGACAGATGTAAATATTGCGTTTCATAAGAAAAGGCAGCGTTTACATTTGCTTCTAAGGACATCTCTAGTGGCTGTCAAATGGCTTTATCTCTTAAAAAAAACAAAGTGTCTATCTATCTAAATATCTTTACAATCTAGTGTTTTGTCACACCTCTAAAACATTTTAGAAACTGCAAGAAAAATGTATGGGGGGGGGGGGGGGGGCGGCAAAATGCTCCTTCGCCTGTGTAGACAAAATTCCTTGCACCGGCCCTGCCTTTGTGGTTGTCTACCAGACAGTCATTAGAAGGCTTCCGGAATCGTAATTGATTTTTGGCCCGTTATCTGACGCTAGATGTCCTCATGCTCTGCATGTCATGGGACAGAGGAAGGGACAGAGCTTCGACCCAGCGCCAAACAAACAATAGGCCAGGATTGGCAGCTAAGCTTCATAAGCCGTAGTCCAGCAAAAGATCAGGCAAAATCTAAGGATACACGTAGACACATACATACATGCATACATACATGTCATAAGTTTTATATTTGCAGCCACCCTCCTGTTAGCATACCTTTTGTATCCAGGAAGGTTGCTTGCTTAGCGTCCTGTTGCTGCTGGATGAGGCTGATGGGGGTGAGTGTGAGGGTCTACAGGAGATCACTGCTACTTTTCTTCTCCAGGCTGTATGTGCCGCCGCCTCCTTATATCATGGTGGGTGGTAGTGACCAGCTGTTACTTCCTCCTAGGCCAATACTAAAGGGGCACTATTGTGCTGTTAAAGGACTGCAGTGTTGACCCCTGTTACAACAATAAGTGCAACGGGCCTCCAAAGCATGTGGGACTTGGTGAAGCCACATTGGCTGCAGGGCGGTAGTTCTATGACTGTGTGTGTATGTGTATGTATAAATATATTTAAAAATAAAATTGATTTTCTCATCCTTCCTAGTTAATATATTTTCTTCATTCTGTGGTAGGGACTTGTGAGTCTGACTTGTGAGTCTGAGGGTCATGCACAATATCTTAACTGTTCCTACAACTGCAATCTTCTGGACAGTGATCTCAGATGTCCCACCTGCAATCTGTTGAAGCCACTCCCCCAACTTGGGAGCCACAGCTCTGAGTGCTCCTTTCACTACTGGGGCTACTACTACCTTCACTTTCCACGTCCTTACTATCTGTTCTTTCAGTCCTTGGTATAGGTCCATCTTCTTATGTTCCTTCTTCCTCGTGTTATAGTCACCCGGTATTGCTATATCCACCACCGCTGCAGTCTTTTGTTTCTTGTGTGCCACCATAATGTCAGGTTGGTTGACCAGTACTTGCTTGACTGTCTGGATCTTGAAATCCCACAGGATCATAGCCCTGTCACTCTCAACTACCCTTTGTGGAATCTCCTATCTAGACTTAGGCAGGCCAGCCCATATTCTGTACAGATGTTTCTGTACACAATTCCAACAACTTGGTTGTGCCTCTCAGAGTATGCTGTACTTGCTAACAGGGGCGGACTGACCGGTCGGGCACTTCGGACATGGTCCGAGGGCCTGGCCGGGAGGGGGGCCCGCCATCAGGGGGCCCGGCCGCCCCTTTAAATGCTGCAGCCGCCTGAGCGCTCTCTCTTAAGAGCGCTCAGGCGGCTGCAGATTCTCCCCTCCCCTCCCCTGTAGCGTGGCCGAGCTGCACTCCGGTCCGTGTGCCCGGCCGGACTGACAGGAAGGTGCACACTCAGTGTGTGTGCACCTTCCTATCAATCCGGCCGGCACCGCGGACGCAGAGCAGCTCGGCCACGCTACGGGGAGGGGGTAAAAAGAGAGAGGGAGGGGGGGGGGGTTAAAAGAGAGAGGGGGGGTAAAAGAGAGAGGGAGGGGGGGTTAAAAGAGGGAGGGAGGGGGGGTTAAAAGAGAGAGGGAGAGGGGGGTTAAAAGAGAGAGGGAGGGGGGTTAAAAGGGAGGGGGGGTTAAAAGAGAGAGGGGGGTTGTTAAAAGAGATGGGTTAAAAGCGAGAGGGAGGGGGGTTTAAAAGAGGGAGGGGGGTTAAAAAAGAGAGGGAGGGGGGTTAAAAGAGAAAGGGGGGTTAAAAGAGAAAGGGGGGTTGTTAAAAGAGAGAGGGAGGGGGGTTAAAAGGGAGGGGGGGTTAAAAGAGAGAGGGGGATGTTAAAAGAGATGGGTTAAAAGCGAGAGGGAGGGGGGTTTAAAAGAGGGAGGGGGGTTAAAAAAGAGAGGGAGGGGGGTTAAAAGAGAGAGGGGGGTTAAAAGAGAAAGGGGGGTTGTTAAAAGAGAGAGGGAGGGGAGGTTAAAAGAGAGAGGGGGGGTTAAAAGAGAGAGAGAGGGGGGGTTAAAAGAGAGAGGGAGGGGGGGTAAAAAGAGAGAGGGAGGGGGGTAAAAAGAGAGAGGGGAGTAGGGGGGGTAAGAAGAGAGGGGGTAAGAAGAGAGAGAGAGGGGTAAGAAGAGAGAGGGAGGGGGGTAAGAAGACAGAGGGAGGGGGGTAAGAAGAGAGAGGGAGGGGGGTAAGAAGAGAGAGGGAGGGGGTAAGAAGAGAGAGGGAGGGGGGTAAGAAGAGAGGGGGGGTAAGAAGAGAGGTGGGGTAAGAAGAGGGAGGGGGGTAAGAAGGGAGGGGGGAGTAAGAAGGGGGTAAGAAGAGGGGGAGGGGGGAGTAAAAGAGGAAGGGGGGAGTAAGAAGAGGGGGAGGGGAGAGTAAGAAGAGGGGGGTAAGAAGAGGGGAGAGTAAGAAGAGAGGGGGGAGTAAAGGGGGTAAGAAGAGGGGAGGGGGGAGTAAAAAGAGGAAGGGGGAGTAAGAAGAGGGGGGAGGGGATAAGAAGAGGGGGGAGGGGGTAAGAAGAGGGGGGAGGGGGTAAGAAGAGGGGGGAGTAAGAAGAGGGAGGGGTAAGAAGAGGTGGGAGTAAGAAGAGGGGGAGGGGGAGTAAGAAGAGGGGGAGATTAAGAAGGGGGAGTAAGGAGAGGGGGAGGGGGAGAGTAAGAAGGGTGGTAAGAAGAGAGTGGGAGTAAGAAGGGGGTAAGAAGAGGGGGAGGGGGGAGTAAGAGGAGGGCAATTGCCCTCTCCCCTGTCCGCAGGCACCGTGCGGGCAGCCGGCAGGGGAGGGAGGAAGAGAGGACCCGGGAGCTCAGCCTGCAGCTCCTCTGGGTCCTTCTTGCGCGAGCACAGATCGTTGCCGCGGTTACCACGGCAACGTTACGGCTCTTGCGAGAGTAAACTCTAGCCCTGGAGCTACGGGCTAGAGTTCACTCTCAACACTGTGACCACCAGGTATTCCTGGTGGTCGCAGTGGTGAGAGTGAACTTTAGCCCCATAAACACACTGCCCCCACACACCATACACATTCACACACTGCCCCCCATACACACACACTGCCCCCACACACACCATACACATTTACACACATTGCCTCACACACACACACACATACACTGCCCACCCATACACACACAGCCCCCCATACTAACATTGCCACACACATACACAGCCCCCTCGTACACACATTGCCCCACACACCCTACACATTCACACACTATACCCCCTCACACACACTGAACCTTTCACACACACTGCACCGCTTACATATTGCACCACTGCTCCTATACCCTACTACAGCCTCATATCCCAGCAGACCCCAGGTAAGTTGTCAAACTGTTCTTAAACGGTTTGACTACTTACTCTGGGAGGGGGGCCCGGCCCTCCTGGCACCATAACGACTACACAGATTAGTAGTGGTTATTGTGCATGGATTATTTCTTTAAATAATCTACGAGTGCCCCAGTAGCCAGCAAGCCAGCCAGCCCACAGGCTGGCCAGTAGACAGCCAGCCAGCCTACAGGCCACCAGTTAGGCTTAAAGCCAGCAAACCCACAGCCTGCCAACCGCAGCCAGCAAGCCACAGCCTGCCAGCCAGCAAGCCACAGCCTGCCAGCCGCAGCCAGCAAGCCCACAGCCTGCCAGCCGCAGCCAGCAAGCCCATAGCCTGCCGGCAGTAGCCAACAAGCCCACAGCCTGCCAGCAAGCCCACAGCCTGCCAGCCGCAGCCAGTAAGCCCACAGCCTTCCAGCAAGCCCACAGCCTGCCAGCCGCAGCCAGCAAGCCCACAGCCTGCCGGCAGTAGCCAGCAAACCCACAGCCTGCCAGCAAGCCCACAGCCTGCCAGCCGCAGCCAGTAAGCCCACAGCCTTCCAGCAAGCCCACAGACTGCCAGCCAGCAACAGTAATTAAGGTAAGAGGAGCCAACTTGGCCTAGGTATCAGCTATGTTGTGTTGCTATATTGTGAATAGGAACCAGAGTGTTGGAGAGACCCCCCTCCAGGCCCCATTAGACTCCATTGTAGTCTCTAATGGGACCTGGAGGAAATTCTTTCTAACACACTCTCTAAAGGACACTGAGATAGCCTCTGCTAGAATGCTCCCCCCTCCTCCATGGCCCATTAGCCCTCAATTGTAGTCTCTACTGGGGCCTGGAGGCGACTGTTTCCAGCAAGGACACGGAGATGGCCTCTGTTAGAAAGACCCCCTTCCAAGCCTATTAGACTCCATTGTAGTCTCTAATAGGGCCTGGAGGGGATTCTTTCTAACACACTCTCTAAAGGACACTGAGATAGCCTCTGCTAGAAAGACCCCCCTCCATGGCCCATTAGCCCTCAATTGTAGTCTCTACTGGGGCCTTAAAGGGATTTTTGCACTTTTGTTCCTTGTGTCTAAAGATTGTGTAGGGTGTGGCTGGAGGCGGGACATGGGTGGCGCTTGCTGCAGAGTATGGGTGGGGCCTGTAAGGGGGCCCTTGATTTATTTTGCCCGGGGGCCCTGAGGGTTCTCAGTCCGCCCCTGCTTGCTAACATCTTGCACCCAGCTACTATGTGTTGTATATTCTCATAGGCCTCTTTGCACAGCCGCAGTCCTGCACCTTGGGTTTTGCCTGGTGTGGCTGACACCTGCGTCTATTGATCTGGTGCTGAATGCCTCTTCCTGAGCTGCCAGGATTAGTGCCTCAGTCCTGCCTTTTCCAACCACTGATAGGATTTTGTAATGTGAGCCACATCAGCACATCCACTATCTGCTGGTGGTAAATATTTTTTTTTTTACTGCTCATACTCTTTTTCCCTATTAATTACTTTTTTAAAAAAATTGATCTGTAAACCATGTGGAGGGAAAATGCACCTGCAGTATATTTTGCAGTGTAGTGAGTGGCCCATTTTGAGCCCTTTTTTTTGTACGTGCAAATCTTTCCCTGAATATTTTTCATTAAATATATTCTGACAAGTAAAACCGTCAAATTAACTAGTGTTGGAGGTCATGAACTAAATTTCATTTCTGGAAAAATTGGTTTGGCCAAACCAATTTTTTCTGTTGTGTTCATTATTGGTACATCACAACTCATTGTTTAAGGAATACACATAGAAACTTACAGCAAAAAAATTATTAAGATAACCTGTATAGATCTTTGTTTTTAATAAACACTTAAAATACTTTTCAGAAATAATGTAACCTTGTTCTCACACCTCTGTAAAATTAGCCATGTATCTCTCTTTATAACTATCCCTCTAATTATTAAATAGGCTTTCTTTACCAAACATTATTAGTGAATTAAGAAATAAATTGAAGCGCGTGTGTACTGTACCCATTTTTTTTTCTTCTATTTTTCCTCGTGGATTGTGAAGAGCCCTTTCCTAACTATTTTCTCCTTCTAATCTTCATTCTTCTTTATTCTCTTGCTCCCCAAACATAGAAAAGTGCACCAGAACAGTGAAGCCCTCAAATCTATGTTCGGGGAAATTTCCTTGAACATAGATTAGAGGGGTTCCCTGCTCTGGTGCGTTCGACTATGTTCAGGGAAGTTTCCCCGAACATAGACAAACGCACTAGAGCACGGAATCCCTTAACTCCTCACTTATCGACCAAGTCGTTTTACGACCAGGTCGTAGGAATGGAACCCAGTCGGTAAGTGAGGAGTGTCTGTGTTCAGCTCAAAGATTCAAAATCTTATGCCTTAAAATACAGTTACTCCTCCAATTCTTATCAGTACCTGGAAACGTAATGGGAAAAATTCTATTATTGCAGGTGGATAAGTTTTGCTCCCTATGTAACATATGTCATTACCATTTAAAAAAAATAAAATTATGACTATGTTGCTGTCTTCATATTATTATTTGTTTGCTCTTCTGATTCTGTAATAGTGTATTTTATGATTTGTAAAACCAAATAAAAAAACAAAGTTAAAAACATTAAAAATTACAAAATTTAGATCAAAATAGTTGAGTTGGAAGAAAATCTCGCGCTCGCTTCTAAATCCTGCTATTTTCACTTGTAGTTTGAAATTCAGTTTTCAATTCATTACATTTTAGTGTTTAGTGATGGATTTCATGGACAGTGAGCAGCTATATTTTATAAGGGTTGTGGACAAAAAAAGCAATGTATACTGTACATGATTTTTTATTATGATTGTTTATAAACTAATAACAAGCAGGTTCTATTAGAGTAGATTTTCGATTGTCCATCGGCTCACTATCTTGTGTTCTTCATTATCTGCAGCATGGAAACTCAACCAATGGTAATGCATAATTCATTGTTTCGGTGGAAAATCAATCTCTAAAAGGCAGACAATTGTCACAGGTTAATCAATTTAAAATGATTATCTGCTATCTAGATTGATTGATAATCCAGCAAAATTGATTATCTGTCAACCATGGCCCCCCATGACCAGTTGTTAATCAATTATATTGTGCCTCCAAAAGCAGTCTGAATAATCCTAACCTGTTGACTTCTCAAGCATACAATAGCATGTTGCATTTAAAACTGCAAAAAAAGTATCAACTTCTAAAATAAAAATAAAACCATTGATGCATGTTTCTTATATTATTCGGAAATTATTTTTCCAAGCAGATATTTAAGTACCACTTGTTATGCAGACTAAGATAGAAGAGCATAGTTCACTTACTCATAAAATGGAATCAAGCGTAAGATTATGGCATGTGGCTTATTGTCATAGCATGAACTCTTACAGCTCAGCTTAACAGTCAGCGTCTATTGGCCATCTCCTGTATATTCACATGTGCTGCTTAAGGGGCTACCTTAAGCAGCACGCAAGGCTGTCTATAATATTAATAGGACCCTATTAATTTTCTTGGGTCTCCTGAACTCTGCCTCTTTCCCCGCCCCCCCCCCCCCCCCAATCACACATTTCACCCCAATGCAGTGGAGGAACTAAAGTAGAGAAATTCAAAACAAAAACACTACCAGACATACTGACACACACACACAGACAAACACACACACGCATATATTCACTGACAGACATACTGACACATTCACAGATACATGCTGACACACACACACAGAGACAGACTAACTGACACACACAGACACACACATACACACTGGCAGACATACACGTATACTGACAAACATACTGACACACACAGATGCATACGCTGACAGACATACTGACACACACAGACACAATGATGCCCACATATACTGACAGACATGCTGGTACAGATAGACATACTAACATATACACAGACATACTGACACATACATTGACAGACACACACATACACTGACAGACACACTGACATACACATTATACTGACAGACATACTGACACACAGACATACACTGACAGACATACTGACACACACATGCTGATAAAAACACACATGCACATACATACTGATACATAGACACATAGACACACACTAACAGACACACTGACACAGACACATACACTGACATACATACTAACACACACAGACACACTGACACACACATACTGACAGGTATACTGAAACACACAGACATACACTGACATATTGACATATACACTAACAGACATACTGACACACAAACTGTTTGACATACTGACACACTTACAGTAATACTGACACACACTGCCAGACAAACTGACACACACACAGACATGCTGACACAGACAAACACTGACACACACACAACCATACAGACACACCCACTGACAGACATACTGACACACACACAGACATACTTACACACACAGTGATAGACATACTGACACACACAGACATGTTGACACACAGACATACTGAGACACATTCACACACACGCAAAAGTTACACTTTTAAACCCATTTCCCGTTTCCTACCTTGGAAGGTGGCTTCTCTGGTGTCCGGACACAATAGTGTTCCTTTAAGTAATGCATGTCCCTTTAAATAGAAATTCGTAAAAACTATAAAGAGTATAATATTGATTTGCAACATGACACAACACATCAAAGAAATGGAATAATGCAAGAAAACGGGATTGTTGAATGGACAAGCATGATATGAAGGAGAGAAGGTAATAATTAATATGAATACAAGTGAGGAGACAAGGTAACATACGAAAAATAATATACACAATTTTTGTTATAGTGTAAATAGAACACTTTCATCTAGTATTTATTCATGATTAAAGAGTTGGCAAGCAATTATATTTAGACTTATTGCTATGTTTTATAAAAATACACTTTTTACTTTATACAGTCAGCGTAAAATCATATAACAAAGGAGAAAAAAAATAGCAAAATAAATACAAATTAGTGACTAGCTAACATTTAGGAATGTAACATGACTTAACTTAATCTCTTGTAACATTTTACAGAAAGCACATTAAGAATCCATTGCTCTAGCTTCATTAACCATTGCCCAACATCAGAACATAAGGTTTACTAGAGCGATGGATTGAGCAATAAATGCTAGACATGCCTAGATTTTCCTGTTCAATGATCCAGCCATCGACTAAAATGAAAACAGCAATCCATCAATAAATACCCAGCGAAAAGAGGGATAGATCCATGAGATCTGTTGTTGTATAAATGAAGCAAATGAAAAGAGAATCACATTGTGTAACAAATACAGTACAAAACCAAAACCATGTACGTAAAGGAATATAAATCATGCACATATAGGAAAGGGATCAAAGCTTTTAACAGAACACAGTGCTTTCTTTTTCAGTACTTGCTGTTCTGAATCCGCTTTAATCAGTGCATGTATAGTAATACTATGTGCTCTGCTGTTTTTTATATCAGTGCAATATGCGAATAAGAAATATATGCTAGCCTATGTCAGCCATGGCACCTACATGATAGAAGTGTTGTGCATAGTGCCAGTCAACTAGCACTGCATGCACAATAGTTGAAAAACAAAATGTTGTGATATTATCAAAGATTCTGAATATCCTAAATAGTGGTTTTATTTCTCGTCTTCATTTACACCATTTGTCGTGGCTTTGCCTTCTCTGAACGGGATTAAGCTAATTTGTTAAATCTTTAATATGAATTTCAAAGAAAATGGACATCACGTGAAAAAAAGGGTTGACACAATGTGTAGTTGATTCTCAATGTTTTCTTCAATGGTGTAAATTCAAGTGAACTCACAGATCCTGTTTAGTCTGTTTATGTGCTGTGAAAGAATGTGATATCTTGGTGGGAGGTCGGAGGAAACAGTAGCAATAAATACAAGGAGAGGATCAAAGCATGAATGTAGGGTGGTAGTAATTGGGAAATGTAATATGCAAGGAGTACAGGGATTAAATTAAAATTGTAGATTATGCTAACGTAGTGTACCTATAATCTTAATTTTAATGACAGGAGGCGAGTATTTTGCATAACTTTCTTTACATTATGCCTCCAGCAGCACAAGTCAATCAGAAAACTTTAAACCAATCAGTAACAGGCATCACATCCATATATAAAGCCCTGACAGTCACATGATTTCCTCTTTCTTTGATGCGAAAACAGTCCATTATAACGTCAGGGAATTCAAATAACAGTCCTGAGTAACGTGTAGAACATGACTTGAAACCTTCCAGCTTTATCTTGATCTTTATCTTTATGATGGTTACTCTGAAAAGAACAGAAATACGTGAAAGGTGATGGAACCCAACTGATGTCCACATTAAAGCGGCACTGTCATGCCGAACTTACCTTTCCTCAATCTCTTCCTCTCCTCCCCCTCTCTCGGGATCTGTTATTCATTTCTTCCATTCTTCTTTAGTTTTCTTTAAAATCATGACCAGCTCTGACCAGCGGAGGAGCAAAGTGTGCTTCATTTCCGCTGGTCAGAGCAATTTTCCCATGATCCCTAGCTTTCCTCCCTGTTCCCACAATGCTTCCTGTCCGTATTGCCGAAAGTCCTGTCACTTAGACAGAACGCCGGCAAAACTGCCGAATTGCATCCTAACAGAATGAGCACTGTTTCTCCATTGGTGTTAGGATGCAATTCGGTACTTTGTTCGGATCGGAATTTCATTCAAATGAATGAAACTCCGATCCTATTCATTGCTGTGGCTGCATCTTGCAGCCGCTTAGTAGATAACTCCCTAATTCCCACGGTATCAGGGAGCTATCTACTAAAAGGCTGAAAGACCTAAATTGGTCTTTCAGCCAAATTTACTAACACCAAGTAAAAATGACTTGGTATTAGTAAATAATATGCCCCTACTCGCTATACCGCGAGTAGGGGCATGTCTAGTAAGCAGTGAGCAGCCTGTGGCTGCTCACTGTAGAAAAAAAAAATATATTGCCCCCCACCCCTAAATGACGGGTGGGGGCCGTTAAGTAAAATAAGGGAGGGAGACCTATTGTCCCCCTCCCCCCCCGGCCCCCACCCCTGAGCAGTGGGTGGGGGCCATAAAGATAACGAGGGGGGGTACCTACTGTCCTCCCCCCCCCCGGCCCCCACCCCTGGCCGGCGGGTGGGGGCCATAATGGTAATAAGAGGGGGGGACCTACTGTCCTCCCCCCCCCGGCCCCCACCCCTGGGCGGCAGGTGGGGGCCATAATAGTAGTAGGGGGGGGACCTACTGTCCTCCCCCCCGGCCCCCACCCCTGGCCGGCGGGTGGGGGCCATAATAGTAATAGGGGGGGGGGACCTACTGTCCTCCCCCCCCAGGCCCCCACCCCTGGGCGGCGGGTGGGGGCCATAATAGTAGTAGGGGGGGGGACCTACTGTCCTCCCCCCGGCCCCCACCCCTGGCCGGCGGGTGGGGGCCATAATAGTAATAGGGGGGGGACCTACTGTCCTCCCCCCCCGGCCCCCACCCCTGGGCGGCGGGTGGGGGCCATCATAGTAATAAGGGGGGGACCTACTGCCCCCCCCGGCCCCCACCCCTGGGCGGCGGGTGGGGGCACTAAGTAAATCCCCCCCACCCATCAAGGTGACTAGGGGTGCCCAAGCCCCTAGTCACCCACCCCCCACCCAAATAAAAAATGCCCCTACCTACCCCCCTCACCCTAAAAAATATTGAGGGGGGAATAAAATTGCTAACCTGTAAAGTAAAATTAAACTTACCATTCGACGTCTTCTTTTTTCTAAAATCTTCATTTTTCAGCCCCAAAAAAGGCCAAATAAAAAACCATCATAGCCGTCGAACTAAAAATAAAATAAAAAACCCGAGCGCAAAAAAAAAAAACCCGACGAAAAAGAAAAAACCCGAGCGCACAAAAAAAATAATCCATCTTCACCCATGGAGGGGCAGACTGAGCTCCGCAGGGCTGGGCAAGGCTTATAAAGCCTTGCCCCGCCCTGCAATTAGCCTAAGAACACTCTGATTGGTGGGTTTAAGCCAATCAGAGTGCTCTTTGTCATTTTACAAGCGTGGGAAAGTTCTTTGGAATTTTCCCACGCTTGTAAAATGACACAGAGCACTGGGATTGGATGGCTTGAAATCCATCCAATCACAGTGCTCTGTGTCATTTTACAAGCGTGGGAAAATTCTTTGGAACTTTCCCACGCTTGTAAAATGACACAGAGCACTGTGATTGGATGGCTTGAAATCCATCCAATCACAGTGCTCTGTGTCATTTTACAAGCGTGGGAAAATTCTTTGGAACTTTCCCATGCTTGTAAAATTACACAGAGCACTGTGATTGGATGGCTTGAAATCCATCCAATCACAGTGCTCTGTGTCATTTTACAAGCGTGGGAAAATTCTTTGGAACTTTCCCACGCTTGTAAAATGACACAGAGCACTGTGATTGGATGGCTTGAAATCCATCCAATCACAGTGCTCTGTGTCATTTTACAAGCGTGGGAAAATTCTTTGGAACTTTCCCATGCTTGTAAAATGACACAGAGCACTGTGATTGGATGGCTTGAAATCCATCCAATCACAGTGCTCTGTGTCATTTTACAAGCGTGGGAAAATTCTTTGGAACTTTCCCACGCTTGTAAAATGACACAGAGCACTGTGATTGGATGGCTTGCCATATAGAGTCCCCCCGTGAAGGCCTGAGAAGCAGCCGCGCCTCGTCCCGAATGAGTACCCAAAGCATGTCTCCACCCCCGTTAACGATAACAACCAGTAAACCCATCTAGACGGAGTGTTCATGGTAACTGGCTTGTATGGTTGGTATAAGCCCAGCAGATGTCCTTAATGTAACAATCTAAGTGTTGTTGGGATCTCCATATAACAAAACACCGCTAACTGCACAAAGACTGGGAAACCGCCGGGAACAGGGTAAAATACGGACGTGAACAGGATTTAGTTCTACGAGACACCGTAGAGATCCTTCCTTCTGGTGATACTGAAAAGACCATCTACGTCGAACTCCAGTATATCTGATACCCGACGAAAAAAATCTAACGTAACGTGATTATGGCTGATGGCTGACGGAAGGATAGGTTCGTGTTATCTGACTAGTTCCGAAAAACCCCAATCAAAGTCCCACAACAGTGATACTTTGACTCATGGTTCTGGACCGTATGCTACCACGCAGAAAACGGCCTATCAAAGGCTCTTGATCGACCGGAGTGTCGTGAATCGTACTATGCGCTGTCGAAATAGCAGAACGTATCCCGTTAATGGAATGGTTGGATCGTTCCGATCGGTCCGTAGTGAAAATTATGATAAAGATTCAACATCGAGGTAGATAGGGGTAATAAAAGGATTGCAGTCCCTTTCCATACCCCAGCGAACTCCAAGTGTTCCATGTGGATAAGTTATTTCGGGGAATACCTGTTGTCCATAATAGGGTCTTATAGTTGATTGCGATAGTCCCTTGACATACCAGGCTCCCTTGGAAGACACCAATCCACCAACTCTAGCCGCTCCTGCATTATCAATAGATGATGTTCTCCCTTTTGATCTGCCCGAAGGCAAGTTAAAACTGAAGAAGCAGAGGATGATCCCAATTAAAGACAATCATTCTAGGTGTCATGCTTAGCTCCTTTACCTCGGTAATGAGTACTATCGAAGTCCTTGCCATTCTGATCCCAATTTCATAGGTGTGCCCGGATCTCAGGCAGTGAGCTTTCAGTCGATGTCTGGCCCGGTAGTGAAGTGGTCCTGGGAAATAGTCAAGATATTATGGAGCCTTTCTGCCGTACCCGTCGAATTTCCTTACAAAAAGTCGCTACTGCTGATGTGGGAAAGGTGTAATCCGTCCAAGGTGGAATCTATTCCGAAGTAGAGGTACGTAATTACTCGGAACTGGGATCGAACCGACTCCTCTCTGTTCACTATGAATCCCAACAATTCCCGAAACTGTAACAATAAATCTTGTTTGTATACGTAGTTAGGAATTGGGCTTGCAAAGTGTCAGCAAGTCGTCTAGGTATGCTACAGCGGATACCCTTTGCTCTTCAGTGCGCCCTGACCAGCTTCCGAAACTTCTTGAGGTACCATATGAACCAGTAGGTAAGTGTCCTTTCAATCCAACCTTTGCAAACCCCTTTCGAGGAGTAGGTCTCCTAATAGATGTATACCTTCCTTCTTGAGATGTCGGTACGCCCCAAAACCATTGGGTTGGCCTATGTTGATGACTGGGCGAGAGACTCCTGTCTTCTTCTTTACTACTTTTACGTGGACCTCGGTCTGATTGGGACATAGATATCCCCACAGTGACACCGGGCTCCCTGGTGAGGACTATCTTGTTCGTTCCTAGATGGCATGGGCATTCCATCCTGAGCTTGTTTCGGACTTCTTTTCCCCGAAGCCGGAAGTTGGCAAAGTGTGCCCGGTGCTCCGGCAAATCCCCTTCGGATGATCCTGGGTGTCTGGTGGTACGTGAGTCAAACAAGATTGTCCAGTGTGCCAAAGGAAACCTTTCTTGCTAGGCGGATTCTGTCACTTTATCTCTTCCGATGGAGACTCTCTATTCTCTCATGATCTCCAGAGAAGGGGGAGCGATGAAGTCCTTGTCCCCTGATGATGGAGCCTGAGATATTTAATGGGCAGGACGTTCTGAGAGATGGTTCCGCTAAGTCGGGGTGTTCTCTTTCCCCTTTGGGGAAGCCGCGTGGTGTTTAGGTGATAAGGTGCCCAACTTGTTAGTCAGCCTCTTGGAGAGGACTTCTTCCCCCGGAGCTGCCTTGGCGGCTTTAATCCTCACCTGAAAATTGGTCGGTGAATTGAGGGAAGTCCGACCAGTTGGTTCACACCCTTTCGGTCTGTGGAGCCAGGATCGTACAACAGTACGCTTATTGCCACTCAGTGTGCCTCTGTGTATAACTGGGGTCACCCAGAATTTCGATTAATCGGTACCACTTTCGCAGGATCTGGGTAGTGGTCTGAGAATGAGGACACCCTCCGTAGGACCGGGACGAGCGGTCTGTAATGTCGGGACGTAGCCCGAGTATGGGAGACGTGAAAGCCTCCCTATGTATAATCCAATGGTTCATCCTTATATGTCCTAGAATTGTGGAGTTTGGCAGTATTGTGAGTTCTCCTTCTCGGTTAAGGGAAGGGCATACGGATCCTCCAATTGAAGCATAGAGGTGTCGTAACACATGCATGTAGTGTGCCCTGGTCTGTGCATACAATGCCAGAGCGTACTCTGAAGGTAGAAGCCCTAGACAAGGGCGCGGGGGATCACCCCTTCGTACCTATGCCACTAGCACCAGAGTAAGACTAGCCTGGGGTCACTGTGAGCTCTCCTTCTTGGTGCTGTCGACATACATGTACCCATTGTGTTCCTGTCTGTGCATACAGTAACATATCGTACTCCGTGGTTATTAGCCCGTCCTAGGGCGTGGGGATTGAACCCCAATATATATATGTCCTTAGCCATTCCGGGTCTTGGCTGAATTCTGACTTCCTGAGGTATGTCTTGCCAGTCCTCCTCCTCCGAGGGCGAGTCCTCTGCCCTCCATTCGTCTATGATTTCTAATGACGGTGGAGATAATGGTTCCTCATCCCCTGATGAGGGTTCTTGTGGAGGGGAGCGGTCCAGGCGCCTTGACTGGCGGCTCCACTTCCTCAATATCTTCCCCTCACCTCTTGGAAGGGTTGTGCTGGAGCCCTTCCATTGGTGTTTGGATGCCCCTGCCTCCGGCCCAAGTTGTGTAGGATCCTTATCTTCTGTTCTTGATGGAGGCGTGGTGTCCACCATCTCCGACGGTGTCTGCGTCATCCTTTTGGCCAAAGCCTTTTCCACCGTGGCCTGGAAATCCACCGCTGATGATGGAGGAGTGTCTGACACAATGGGAGCTTGTTCTTTCCCATCCGTGGGGAGACAGGGTATACGTCAGTGCATATGTAGCTACACAGTGGCTTCCACGTACAACTGGGGGTCACCTAGGTACCATGTACTCAGTACCACTAGGATTTGACTTGAGGTTTGACTAGTGGTCTGTAGAGGGGTCACCCTCCTATCGACCGGGGTGAACGGTCATTAATGTTGGGACGGAGCCCGGTAATGGTCGGGACGGAACCCGGTAATGGTCGGGATGGAGCCCGGTAATGGTCGGGACGGAGCCCGGTAATGGTCGGGACGTAAGCCCGGTAATGGGAGGTATCGAAGACCTCAGTACGCTTTTGTAAGGGGTCAACCTTGTGTATGGTATTTTGTGGAAGTTTCGCCACTGTGGATTGTGCGTACTTCGTTATAAGCCCCTGATTGGGCGTGGTGGTCACCCTTTTGTAAAACAAAATTTTCACTTCGGACAATTGCCAGGTTTTGTTGTTGTTGTTGTTTGTTTGTTTGTAATGGTTTCTGTGGGTAGTTCTTCAGTGCTTTCACCCGTGTGGACCAATCATCATTGCCTTCTGTTCATCCAATTGAGCAGTGCAGCCTGAGCCTAATGGGAGTTGTTCCTGGTTTGGTGCAATACAATCCTAATGGTAAGTTACCTGCAGTGGCCCTTTAGCACAGAGTTGCAGGGGTTAACTGCAGTGAGAAGTGTGCTTAGTTTTACAATTTATATTATGTGGCAAAACCTTTATTTCAAGGCAATATCAATAATTTTACACTTTTACCTTTAAAAAACTAGTGCCAGTTCGTGTGAATCACGAACTGGCGAAATTAAGATGGCCGCCGAGGGTCTCGCGGTATCGCAAGATCCAAGATGGCCGCCGTTCACGCGCAAATGTTGCCGCTCGGTCCGTGATCGCGGCCCAACGGCACCCCCCCCCCCACCCCCCAGCACCCTGGACCCTTAATCAAACCTGTTGGTCCCGCGTGATCGCGGTAAAATGCCGCGAATCGCAAGGGTCCTCAGGCAAACAGGCTGACAGAAACAGAGCCCTGAAGGGAAAAACCCAGGGCAGTGTGGAGGAAAAACAGACTGTCCAGGGAGAAGGGTAGATTGAGGGGAAGAAGGGAGAATAGAGGGACAGATTCAAGCCCCAGACAAGGGGTTAAAGACACAGTGTACAGTGTAACTTAAAGGTACAAATACAAGTTAAAATAGCACTATAGACAGAAAGCAGTTGAGAACATAATACTCTGACCTGTGCCTTGGCTGGAAGCAGCAAAGAAAGAGGAAATCATGTGACTGTCAGGGCTTTATATATGGATGTGATGCCTGTTACTGATTGGTTTAAAGTCTTCTGATTGACTTGTGCTGCTGGAGGCATAAAGTAAAGAAAGTTATGCAAAATATGAAGCCTCCTGTCATGTGATAAAATTGGGATTAGGTTCGTTATCCTGATTTCTCAATGTGTGTTCTGACATAGGTGTCGATTTAATAAGATTCCCAAATGATTCAACACTGTTAGAGAAACTTTCCAAATTATGTATTTACAAAAAATCCCATGGACTTTAAGGTGGACTTCTTTAGGCAAATCATTTGGAAAGGTTTTCCAACAGTATTTAACAATTCTGTCTAAATAGGTTATATGAACTTCAAAAACCAGAAAAAGAGAAACACCAGGCAAGCAAGAATAAAACAGAATATCTATAGACTGTAAGCTCGTTTGGGCAGGGTCCTCTTCAACCTGTCGTTCCTGTAAGTTTTCTTGTAATTGTCCTATTTATAGTTACATCCCCCCCTCTCATAATATATTAAAGCGCTACGGAATCTGTTGTCGCTATATAAATGGCGATAATAAAAATAATAATAATACCACCTCAGGTGGCCTCTGATCTCTCAAGATGAGATCTAGTAAGCTGTTAAGGCACATACAACTATAGTACCGGCATACTCAGAGATAGAGAGAGAGAGGTACACATGCAAAACCATAAGTAATATGATTAAGGCAGTTGTAGTAGTTTAGGCTGTTGCTAAAGTGGGATTCCTCCAAGTGTTTAGCATGCAGATCAACTGATACCTGCTGCGTCAAGTCCACAACATCTGGAGTGCCAAAGCTTGCTGTGACGAAATGCCCTTCGCCACTTGGTCCTGGAGAGGCCTGCTTGCCAGCCTCATCCCCTGTGACTATGACTCTTTGATGTATTTGGCTTTAAAGCCCCTATTCTACCTTCAGACAGACTATTTATGTAGGTTGCTTTATTTCTCTTATGTTTTAGTCACCCTGTACCCATTATAGGTGCAGGGTGTGTGTAATGTAATTGTTTATAGTGTGTGTGTGTGTACTATGAAATGTATCGCCTGCTCTCCTGTACTGCTGAGGTTTGCTACCAACTAGGTGGATTTGGCTATGGAGCTTGTCTAGTGCCCTCTGTTGGTAGCAACAGCAATATGCACTACCTGAATAGCAAGACTGGCTCATTTGCATAGTCTGGTAGATTTGCATATTGCTAATTCTGCAGGCACGTGAGATATTTTCTGTTAAATATTGTCTCCCCCACCCCTTTAAAAATATGCCATTGTGTTATAATAAGTCACTGTATGTTGCCTGCTATGATTTGACTGTTTGTAATTTTATTGAGTTTTCACAGCAATGTTAAGGTAATGACCATATGGGCTGGTCCCAAGTAAAATAACGTTTTAGACGGTTCTTCTTGATCCCTCAAAATGTAGCCTTGTCTCGTTAATGGAGGGAGCTGTTATAATCACACTGGGGATTGCTATGCTCTGCATACTCCCCTGAGCTTGAATCACTTAGCTCTTTTAAGAGCTGTTCCTGTTATGCTCTTCTTGAAGGAGAGGGCTTCCCCACACAGTCCTGGATGCTGGAGGTTCATACAAGGTGGAAGGAAGAGGCCTTTCCCACACGGTCCTGGAGGACAGAAGCTGATCCAGGGTGGAAGGAAGACAGCGAGATTCCAGTTAAGCTGTGGTGGTTGTGGTGTCTGCTGCTGTGCTTGGAGTCCTCAGGAAGCGCTAGGAGCATCCGTCAACGAAAGGTGTCTTCAGCTGTTTTGATACATATTTACTACAATACTGCTTTCTTTTTCGTGGTAATAACAATGAAAACATTTTTTTTCTTTGCAGGAGAACATAGTGTACATACTTAATAGTCAATACACTCTAAAAAAAAAGCACAAGATTAACCAAACAGAGACTGGAGTAGTGGCAGTATAGAATTATCTTTATTGCAGTAGAGAGAGAGGAGTCAAAACTAATTCTAAGAGACAGAGAGTTTGAGATTTGAGATCAGTTACAAACAAAGAAATGTTACTCTCCCCTTTCTACCTTTTCTTACACTATATTACATAGCACCTTCTTGCAAGGAGGTTAAGTGGGGGGGAGGGAAGAGGAATAACTTCTGATAACCTTGAGTGGGAGCAAGCAGCAAGTGAACATTATATTAAGTGAACATTATATGGATGATGATACATTTTACCTATTAACCCTTCTACTGCCACTTATCAGACCTATCCAATATCAGTTGGGTTACTCTGGTTTGCATTTTAGCATTACATAACTATGTGGATATGTGTCACAATCCCTTCTCTTGAACAAATTATAAATTCCATATGTTCACTTAAAATCCATTTCTATAAGAGTTGGCTTCAAAAGGTTTCTCTTAGTCCTTACATGTCCTTCGGAAACAAGTAATGCCATTGTAGTGTTCTTGTGGCTGGGATTTTCCAATAGAGGGATTATTAATAGACAAGTAGATAGCATGTCATCAACTGAAACAACCACCTGAAAACAAACATTAGTTACATTAAACACTTGTTATGCGAAATGGACCAGACATTGCACACATGGAGCCAGACATGAGTTAGACAATGGAGCTATTTTGTGTGTGGGTAATTAACCCTCCAATTAGTAGATTAATAAGCAAACCAGTGTGCCAAAAAATTGTAATTATAATGAAAAATATTAACAATCATTTATTTCTCCTCCTTTTCCCTGTCTTTCTCACTTTTTCTAACTTTCCTGTTTTGTCAAATTTGTCGAACTGTTATTGTGTATTGGTTGTTCATATACTGACTACTGGTTTCTGCGCGTTACTACAAAGGCCTGCATATCAGTTGCTTATTCTAGGGTTGTATACCTTTACTATAGTTGGGCACTTGGCTGACTGTTATTCTGGACCGTCATGGTTCTGTCTTGCAATACATTAAATTAATCCTCACAAATCGCCCCAAACCATCACGTCATCACGTTCATAGGCCTATAGAAATTTAGTCACAGCCATGTCAATTTCTCTTATAACAGAAATCCGTGAAGCTTTTCGAGTTTTGGACCGAGATGGTAATGGATTTATTTCAAAACAAGAGCTGGGCATGGCTATGCGTTCATTGGGTTACATGCCCAGTGAAGTTGAGTTGGCTATCATCATGCAACGCCTCGATATGGACGGTAAGTGCACACATTGAAAAATAGGTTTGTTATCCATTTTCACTTTTACTATTCAAATAATATAACAAATGATTGGAGACTAGCAGAATGTATATAAAACCATTTTTTTCTTTGTATAAATTAAAGTATTTTTTTGAATTTGACCATTTTTATTGTTTTTCTCAGAGTATAGAAGAGAAAGGGCGGGTTATAGGGTGAAAAAAGTGTTTTTGTACATATTGATCCAGAACATGCTATAGACATGTGTTATACCTCAGGTTTGTCAGATTGATGTCAGATTTACATATAAGGGGTATAGAAATATACAGTTTTCCTGTTCCAGTGTATCGTATAACCAGCATGTGAGGTAGGTTTTGTGTGGGCGCAGTTTGCGCTGGTCGTGAGCAGTGTGTCATAGTGTGAGAGATAACAGGTATGCTGGGGTGGTGTTAACTGGATTCTTGAGTTGCAAGTGGAGTGTTTCAATGGAGGGGGGGGGGGTGTTGTTCTCCACTTTACTGATGGTGTCTTGTTTCAGTAGCAGGATGGGGGGAGGGGGGAGGAAGGGAGGTGTTGTGGTTTACAAGGATTTTGGACCTTGTTTTGGCTATATCTCTTGCATTTTCAAGGGATGTTTAGTACAGTGTGTTTGTATTTCCAGGTGTTCCACGCTTCACAACAGGGTTCTGCGTTAGGCTCCGTTCTTCTGGCCATTTTTTCATATAGGCTGTTGGTCTCTACTGTTTGTATGCATTGTGCAATGGTGGGAGGGTTTGTGTTTTTCCATTGTCTGATGATTACCGTGAGGGCTGCTATGAGTATGTGGTAGAAGAGGTATCGTTGCATCTTGTTCAGGCCTTTTGGCAGGAGTAGAAGCAGGAATGTCTCTGGCTGGAGTGGGAGTTGTATTTCGGTGCATTGCTTTGCAAAGGTTGCCACATCCTGCCAGTATGTATTGAGTCAAGAGCAGTGCCACCATGTATGCAGCATTGTTCCTTTGTCTGTGTGGCATCTCCAGCAGATGTCTGATATGCTGGGGAAGCTTTTTTGAGGTGTGCAGGGACCAGGTACCACCAGTACAGAATCTTGCGCAATAGTTCGACATGGGATGCGCATAGTGTCATGGGTTTTTGGGCCTTGAATATTTCCCTCCATTGGGAGTCTGTTAATATGTGTGCAAGATCTTTTTCCCATGCTTTCGTGAATGGAAAATATTTGATGTTCTGTGTAGAGTGTTCGGAGGTATAGATTACGGAGATGAGTTTCTTTGGCGGCTTGAGCTGCAGACAGATCTTCTCCATGTCCGACAGGTGTGGTTTCGGTATTTTGTAATCCGTCTCCTTTTTCGTCTATTTTATCCAGGATTGAAGTTGTATGTAGGAGAAGTGAGCTGTAGTAGGCAGATTGAACTCTGTTTGTAGGTCTGGGAACGGTTTGAGGTTGGAGTTGTGTAGAAGTTGGGACAGGGAGTGTGCCCCGTGTCTGTTCCAGATTCAATAAGTAAATCCAGGAATTATGAGGGGCCCGCAGCTATTGGTAGGGCTGGGGGGATGTGCTACGTCAAGCCTTGGTTGGCTTGATGGCTGGCCCATAGGGTAACGTATGTCGCGTGGTGGGTAGCATATTTAGGCACGTAGGCTGCCTGTCTTTGGGTAACCATGCCAGGTGTGTCGGGGGGATCCCTTCAGTGAAACTTATTTCGATCTCCATGCATGTCAGCAGTTTCTTGTGGTGAAATGCTGAGAGTAAGGGAGCAATAAGGGTCGCCTGGTAGTAGCCTGTCACGTCAGGCAGTCCCATACCGTCTTGGTGGAACACTTTGAACATTGTGGCTCTTGCGACTCTGGGTTTGATGTTCCCCCATATAAAAGAGTTTAGGATGTGTTGTACGTCCTTGAGGTATTTTGCCGGTAGATGTATTGGGAGTGTTCGAAAGAGGTATTGGATTTTCGGCAAGAGTACCATCTTGACTGTTGCTATTCTGCCAGACCAGGAGATAAATTCCCCCCTCCATTCTTGAGTTATGTTTTTTAGTTCATTGAGGAGTTTTGCGTAGTTGGCCTTGTGTAGAGTGTTGATCGTGGACGTTATGTTTACTCCTAAGAATTTGATGTGGTCTCTTCGCCAGTCATATGTGAAGTTTTGTGTCAGGGCGGTCATGTCGTATTTTGGGATGTGGATGCCTATGGCTTGTGTTTTGGTCACATTTAATTTGTAGTAGGAGCATTTGCTGTATTGGGCAAGGAGTTTGTAATTTATCACTTCAGCCCATATATCCCCCTCAATAATCATACACACAATAACCCCTGTCTCCCTCAATACACACAACAGCCCTTGTCTCCCCTGAACAACACACAAAACATTCTCTGTGTCCCTCCCAACCTCCCAACATGCACAACAGTCCCTATCTCCCCTTCAAAAATATGCAGAATAAATTACAGTTCAGGCAATTTAGGGATTAAAAAAAAATTACAGCATTATTGGGGCAAAAGCAGCAACCTTTCGACCCTACAGGGTCTATCAACACATACAAAACAACCCCTGCCTTCCCATCATATACATAACAGCACCTGCCCCATAACACACATAACAGATCTGAACACCCAGAAACAAACACTGCAGCCAAACACTACAGTTCATCCCCAATTCACCCCACACACTACAACCCGTATCCCACAACAAACTACAGCCCCAATTTCACCCCTAAACACACATTATAGCCTCAACTTCCTCCTCCCAAAACACACACCACAGCCATTATCCGTTTCCAAACACACACCAGAGCCATTATCCCCTTCCAAACCCCCCCCCCCCCCCCCAACACACACTACCCCTATACACATACAGGCCTTATTTACATGCACACACAGTACATCATAAAGAAACCCACCCCCAAGATACTCAAACCTGCATGTATAATCCTTAAAACACAAAACTCCACATGATCTATATATGGAAAAAAGCATCTCACCAAGTAGCCTACCCTTACACATCCAACACCATAAATAGCCATCACCACACATGCAACCCCCACAATAAGTATTCCCACAACTATACAACTCCACAAGCAGTCTCCCCCATACATAACACCAGAAGCAACCTCCACACATATACCCTTTCTCAGCGCTATCGCACTTATCATCCAACCACCAAACTAGTCAGATTCATTATCCAATCATATCCCAAATTCCCAAAATAGCTGCGTTCACAAATCCCATCACATAACCTAAACTACTCCCATTCTACCATCTAATCACTTATCCCAAACTATTAGCATATATGTATATAAGAAGGGATGTGTGCTTTGAGGAAACTGGCCTTTGGCAGCAAGGAAGGTAATTTGGCACTGATCTTTATCAGGTAAAGGAATTAACAGTCATTAAATCCACTTTAAATTTGGTCATTTAGCTTGATGTAAAACATCTCTAATTCCAGTTCCTGTTTATTAAAGGTAGAATTAGCAAAATAAAGTGCGTATAAATAGATGTTCAGGGAGAGCAATTAACAAGTTGCAAAATAATTCTGAGAACAGACAACAGCTCAATTAGCCTGCCCTTCGATGGATCCCTGCTCAGTTCTCCAGCTGTTTTAAGCTCATCTTGTGCCATTGCAAAAAGAACCAGGGCCATTTGCACATCAGACTGATCCCAGCCAAAAGGGCAGTACAGATTAAAAATGTAGACCGGTTCTTTCTGCACATGAGCTGTTGTAGGTTTTCAGCACTCTCTTGCGACTTGTTCTTTGCTTTCCTTAAGTTTAAAGGGTAATACAGACGTGGATCCCTTGCTCATCGTGTGTAGAGGGATATCAGCTATACCTCACTGACGATGCCTAACAAGGTTGAAACGATTGTCTGGGTTTGCTGGTTCTCTCGTGCAGAGAGCAGGCCTGTATTTTGGATCGGTTCTGCCCTTTTAGGTGGAATCAGTTTGAGATACAAATGGCCTGGTTCTTTTTGTAATAACACAAGATGAGCTAAAACCAGCTAGAGAACTGAGTGGGGACCCATCAAATCGCAGGCTAATTGAGTTGTTGTCTGTTCTCCGCAATCTCTTGTGACTTGTTTTTTGTTCTCCTATTAACAGATGTTCGTTACATGAAACCTCCAGTGCATTTCTCCTTTGTTGTCTTCACGTGTGCTCTTTCAAATCCTTACAGTTATTCCCTATTAGTTGTTTTAAATGAATATGAGGTTTATTAACTAAATGCCAGACATTTGTGAATTGAAAATTGAAGGTAAAAGGTGCTGATTTGGAAACATTTTTCAATTCGACTATAGGTACAGATTGGTTATTTTTTGCCTGCATTTTGCAATTCACTTTTCATTTCAATGCAGGTTTTTTATTTTTAATTGCAGCATAGTTTGATAATATACAAGACAGGATTGTAAAACATTGCCACACAACATAATAGTAAGATTCATAGCAGGTACATAACAGGTATGGGTATAAAGATGTAAGTCAGTGTGAAATATCAAAATCTGCGACCGTTTAACAAACAATATGGTGATACAACACTAGAGAAATCGAGATGCGTGTGTGTATTCTAGGTATAGCGTGAAAATGCAAGAGCGTATAGTGGTTCAGTAAGATAAAATTTAGTCACTCAATTGAAGCAGGTCAGCTTAATTTAGCGCTTCGAAACTCAATTTTAGTTGGTTTATGTGATAGTATAGCCTAGTCATGTTAGGGTAGTCAAAGTCGACATGGGGCATGTAAGATGCAGAATGGCCCAAGAGTGAACAAATGTTTCAGGTATGTGTCATATCATAATACAGCATAAGATTTGCCCTGTCACACGTAGGTAACTGATAACAAACACAGTTTATTAAATGTAGGTATTTAAACTCAAGAAGAAAAGCCTAGATAAAAATTAGGACTTAAGTGAGTTAAGATAAGAAAAACACTAGAACATAGCAACAACGATCCGAGTCCCGGAGGGAAATAGGGGGTGGGGAAATTGTTTTGTTGAACATCTGGTCTAATCCCCTATGGAAAAAGGCCAAAAAAAGGGGAAGTGGCCTACGTGAAGATCCCCTCCGAGCACCAGTGGACCGATGTCCCAGGGGGCCTTGGACAAGCACGCACCAATGTTACCAGAGCACTTATTACATTTTGTGCTTTTAAAATATTCCTTGAATAAACTTATCTCCCAACATTCTGTGTAACTGTTACAGAACACAGGGGTGGTTTGTGGAGAACATCAGAATGTCCCGAATATTAGATGATTAGGATGTGCATAAATAAAAATCCTGTAACTATGTCATATTTTTTCAGTGTTCCCAAAAAGCAGTACACTGTATGGTAAATGTGGTGACATGGGCCGAAGGTTTAAAAATCAGGCCTATGCACCATGAAACTCTTGTCATGTGCAAACACTGACATCTGAAAACTGTTGGACATGTTAATGAAGAACAAAGGATACATTCCTAATACACTGCTAATTGACTTAATGCTGTCACAAACCCCACTAGCTTTATTCCACATCTCTCTAATTTCATGTCTATTATAAACTAGTACTAGAGAAAATGAGTCAGTGTGAAAACCTCATTAATCAGCAAATGTGTTAATAGACTTTTGGCATTGGATAGTGTTTGTGTTAACAGTCTTGCATGCTCTGAATTGCGTTTTGTAATTTTAAATCAGAGAAAATAGATAAATAGTATTTTATCAAAAAAGTGCTGAAAATGTTCTGATAATTCTTTATACCTAAAGGAAGACTATAGGGTCAGGAACACAAACCTGTATTCCTGACCCTATAGTGGTAAACAAACCATTTAGGTGGATTGTCCCCCCTCCCCCTCTCAGCCCCCTTAAAAGGAATTAAAACTCACCTTAAATGAAATGAGATGCATGGAGGGGTAGGGGCAGTGGTGTATTTAGCCCAAGGCAAACTAGGTATTTGCCTTGGGCGGCACTAACAAGGGGGCGGCAAAAAAATGCCGCCCCCAAACACCCACTTGGGTGTCCCTGGTGTTCTCTCTGTCATGGGGCCACCTTAATGGACCTCCCCCCGGCATACGGCTGTTTGAGAATCACAGGCGGCGAGGGAGCTGTCATCTCCCTACTCTGCTCCCTCGCACACTGTTTGCTGATGCCGCAGGAGCCAAAATATGCCGTCACATTCCAGCTCCTGGCTTCAGTAGATGGGCCGCGAGGTGTGAGGGAGCAGAGCAGGGAGATCACAGCTCCCTCGCCATCTCAGATGTCAATACAGCCGCCCACCTCATAGCAGCCCCACTGGACCCCCCCAACGACAGGTAGGAAGGCTGGGTGAAAATGTTTTATTATAATAATATTAATAATTAGTGAGTGTTTCTGTGAGTGTATGAGTGTGTATGTCTGTGTGTGTATGAGTGTGCCTGTGAGTGTGTGTGTGACTGAGTGTATGCATGTGTGTGTGTTTGAGTGTGTATATGAGTGTATCTGTCAGTGTGCGAGTGTCTGTGAGTATATGTGTGTGCATATGAGTATCTGAGTGTGTCTGTGTGTGTATGAGTGTATCAGTCAGTGTGTGTTTGTGAGCGTCTGTCAAATCAGCAAGATAGTCTGTTTGTCATTGAGTCTGTGTTTGACTATCATTGTGTGTCTTTCAATGAGTGTCTGTCTGTGTGCATGTGTGTGTCTGTCAATGAATGAGTGTCAGATCAGTGAGTCAGTGTCAGATCAGTGAGTCTGTGTCTGTCAGTGACATCTGTGCGTTTGTCATTGAATGTGTGTGTGTGACTGTCAGTGCATATTTGCCAGTCTGTGTCTGTTGGAGAATGTGTATGTGTCAAATCTGCGAGTTTGTGTCTGTCAGTGATGTTTGTGTGTTTGTAATTTAGTGCGTGTGTATCTGCCAGTGAATGTATGTATGCCTGTCAGAGTGTGTGCTTAAAGGGACACTATAGACACCCAGACCACTTCAGCTCATTGAAGTGGAATTGGTGCAGCATCCCAGTCCCCTTTCCTGGCACTATAGCATTGCTTTAAAAAAGAGTAGAAAAGGATGGAGTTCTTAATCAGGAAGAGGTGCTGCCTTGACTGGTAGGGGTGGGGCAAAACTAGATTAGGGGTTACCCAGGTTTAGTCATGCCTAGGGCAGCACCAAACCAAAATACAAAACTGGGTAGGGGGGAATTAAACACATAGAGGTGTGGAGGGTATTTTAGACATATGGAGGAGCTGGGGTGAATGAGACACATGAATGATCTAAGGGTGAATGAGACACATGAAGGATCTGAGGGTGAATGAGACACATCGAGGGGCTGGAAGGAATGAGACACATGGAGGGACTGGGGAGGAATGAGACACATGGAGGGGTTGGGGAATGAGACACATGGAGAGGTTGGAGGGAGGGAATGAGACACATGGGGGTGGCAGCGCAATTTTCGCACCAGGGCCAAAATTAACATACCTCGGTTGTCAAGAAGCTTTAGGGGACACTCAGGACCCATAAAGCACTCTAGCTTCCTGAAATATGTGAAGAGTGTAACATCTTTGTCCGTTTTAAAATAAATGCACATTTCAACAGGGTTAGAAGGGGAGGGCTCTCAAAGCAGCAGACAAAAGAACAGACTATTTTATAATCTGTATTTACATATAAACCCAATGAAAAAATGCAAAATTAAATGCATACACATTTTATTGGGATATATCTACTAAACAGTATGTAGCGGAACCCCTTTTTGGCTGTCCCATCTCTTGTTTTATTTGTTGGCACTGCAGAGGTTTTTCATGCCTGGATTACACACATTTACATTGCACCATCTATGGACATACTTTGTTCGGTATACGAAAAAAGTACCGAACAACCGGACCACCCTGATGTACATTATTCATGTAATTTACCTCCCTGTTCGCGTCTCTTATTCCCTTTGTTCATACGAACACGCTGCTGTATTCCCTGGGTGGCCGCCATTTCGGCAGCCGAACACGTGGCGGCGGCCATCTTAAACCCACGAACAGCGGTGTTTAGTCGTCGAGTGTCTGGAACTCAAAACAGACACTCGACTAGCCAAACCCCGGTAAGACCTCCAGGACGGCAGAAACTACCGAAAGAAACTCACAAACGGCCCGTCATTCGGTAGGATGAATCCCACGAACTAGGGGATTCATCCAGTTACCGACTCCATTATGTGTGGCATAGCCTTTCGGGAGTTTTGGGGCACGAATAGAGACCGACCGCAGGGCCAGATTTCATGGAACTAATTTCAGCATCTTTACCCATGCGGTTGGTCAAAACTTTACCTTCCTATAACTCCCGAACCCCTGGTCTGATCTGGGTGATTTTTGGATATTTAAAGATATATCACACATATTTGGGGTACATCTGGAAAGTGGGGGAAAGTATGTACAGTATAATTGTATTATCTGTTAAGCTAAGGGGAGGAGATGTGTGGGAGGTAACGTCGATATGATTGGTGTAATGTGTAATTAATGTGAATCCCTCCCTTGCATGGGAGAATCTCATGAAAGCAGGAATGTTTCCATTAAACTTTAGTTCTACTCGTGATACTGTGTGTCGTCCAGTGATTGGGAAAGGTGATGGGATATTATTGGATTTTATTGCTGACTGTGCTGGATATTCTCTGGGATTTATTACCTGTTCCTGCATCTTTTGGATATACTGGTGGAGTTAAGCTGTGAGAAATCAGCTCTCCGCTACACAGTAATTATTTTTATTCTTTGTATTTGGGCTGTGGAGTGTCCCTTTAAGTAGTGTGAGAGTTTACTAAAAAAAAGAGGTTTGGGCATTTTACATTCATTCATGAATTTAATACTTTGATAGTAGACCTTTGTAGCAGTACTGATACTTTACTTTTATAAAGTATAGTTCTAGGCTATAATAAATAACTCATGATGACCTGTGCCACATTTTAAATTTTAAAGCCAACATAACCAATAATGTTTTCAAGACATCATCCCAATGTGAGCTGGTAGAAGCCCGTAATCTATTTTGCAAATACCACTTCTTGACAGCCTCTTGTCTTTAAATACCAGGACTGTGTGCTATCTAATAATTTACTGTTTAAAATGCCAGTGCACAATGACTTTCCTTGCCTTATTGTCCCCTTTATCATGCTGAATACACAAAGCATAATGACATTGTCCTACTAAGGAGCAGTGTATTTTTGGCATTTCTCCTTTTTTTACATTTCTCGAGTACAAAGTGCAATACTATACTTCATAGAACTATTAAAGATACTCTGATCTGCCACAACATTAATCCCTTAGTGACCGTTTTAAAATTTTCTTACCGTGTTTAGCTGTAATTTTCCTCTTATTCATTTACTGTACCCACCCATATTATATACTGTTTTTCCCGACATTAAATGGTCTTTCTAAAGATACTATTATTTTCATCATATCATATAATTTACTATAAAAAAAGTATAAAATATTATGAATAAATTTAAAAAACACACTTTTTCTAACTTTGATCCCCAAAATCTGTTACGCATCTACAACCACCAAAAACACCCATGCTAAATAGTTTCTACATTTTATCCCGAGTTTTGAAATACCCAATGTTAACATGTTCTTAGCTTTTTTTTGGCAAGTTATAGGGCTCTAAGTACAAGTAGAACATTGCTGTTTCAAAATATTTATTTTTAGAATGGATCAATAGTGACATTGTTACACTGTTATCTGTCATAAATCTCTGAATCACACCTCACAAGGTACGTCCGCGGTCGTTAAGGACTGTTTTTTGTCGGACGTACCTAGTACTTCCTCGATCCTTAAAGGGTTAAAATCACCTGCCATGTAAGTCCCTCTTCTGCTGCGAAAACAGCTCTGATGCATTGAGGCATGGACTCTACAAGACCTCTGAACTTGTCCTGTGGTATCTGGCATCAAGACCTTATCAGTAGATCATTTAAGTCCTGCAAGTTGCGAGGTGGAGCCTTATGTTCCAGCACTTTCCAATCAGATTAGATTAAGATCTGGGGAATTTAAAGGCCAAGACAACACCTTGAACTGTTTGTCATGTTCCTCAAACCATTCCTGAACAATTTTTGAAGTGTGACAGAGTGCATTATCCTGCCAAAAGAGGACACTGCCGTCAGGGAACACCATTCTCATAAGGGGTGTATGTAGTTTGCCGCAATCTCTAGGTAGCATGTACATGTCAAAGTAACATCCACATGAATATCAGGAGCCAAGGTTTCCCTTTAGAGCATAATGGACGCAGGCTTCCACCAGCCTGCCTTCCTCCCATACTGCATCATGCAGCCATCTCTTTACCAGGTAAAAAATGCACACAGCCATCCACCTGATCTAAAAGAAAAGGTGATTCATCAGAACAGAAAACCATCTTCCATTGCTTCATGGTCCATGTCCTGATTGAAGGCCCTTTCAGTGATGGACAGGAATCATCATGGGCACTCTGACCGGTCTGTGGCTGAAAGCCCATATGCAGCAAACTGCAATGCATTGTGTGTTATGATACCTTTCTGTCATTAACAGCATTACATTTTTCAACAATTTGACCTACAGTAGCTCTTCTGTGTGATCGGACCAGATGGGCTATTGTTCATGCATGAGCCTTGGGTACCTATGACCCCTGGGACCTTACTGGGTCTCCTTACTTGCACCACTTTTGGAAGGTACTAATCACTGCATACTGGTAACATCTCACAAGACTTAACATTTTGGAGATGCTCTAACCCAGTCATCAAATTTTGGCCAATTTTTCCAACATATGAAATTCAAGAACTGACAGTTTGCTTGATGCCTCATATAGCAGTTGAAAGAGGGAAGAGCTCATGACATTGTACAGAACACTGGTGAGACCTCACTTGGAGTATTGTACACAGTACTGGAGACCGTATCTCCAGATGGATATTGATACTTTAGAGAGAGTTTAGAGCAGGGCTACTAAACTGGTTCATGGATTGCAGGATAAAACGTACAAGGAAAGGTTAGTGGAAAGACGAGACAGGGGGATATGATAGAAACATTTACATACATAAAGGGAATCAACATAGTAAAGGAGGAGACTATATTTAACCCCTTAATGACCCTTAACGACGAGTGACGGACGAGTGACGGACCTCGTCTGTCACCCGTTAAAATTAACCCCAGATCGCCGCAATTGCGGCGATCGCGGGGTTAATGGTGCTCCGGTCTGCCTCTGTATTAGAGGCAGACTGGGAGCACCGGATCCGGCTGTCCCAGCTCATGTGCCCGCTCTGACAGCATGTCAGAGTGGGCACATGTGCTCAGTATACTCACCTTCCGCCTCCCTGCACTTCCGGGTTCACTGTGAAGTGCAGGGAGACGGATCAGTGCTGATCCTGCCCCCTGTAAAAAAAAATAAATAAAGTTAAATTAAAATCCCACCCCCTTTACCCAGTTTAATAAAAAATTAACTGGTGATCAATTGGCAGGGATTTAATTTTACTATGATCTGACTTTTTTTTTAACCCTACTTTTACAAATGGTAGGCCTTTGTGGGTTTTTTTGAACAGTCAAACTACTATAATACCCCAAATGGAAGCATAGGCTCATTAACCCCTTAAGGACCAAACTTCGGGAATAAAAGGGAATCTTGACATGTCACACATGTCATGTGTCCTTAAGGGGTTAAATCCGTCTCTCAAAATTCGACTGTGAATACTGAAAAGGACAGGTCTCCTATATGGCACTGTAGCTTCACGAAATAGTGCCAAAGACATACAATGGGGGTACCGTTGTACTCAGCAGAAGTAACTGAACACATAATAAAACTTTGTACAGGAATAGCACACACCAACTTTACAAAATACACATGAGAAATTCTTTGTTATAAGTTTGTGTGCCAAAAACCCCCAAAAACACAATTTTACTCGAATATTTAGCAGAGGTTGGCGGTAAAATGGCTACTTTTGTGTGGCAAATTTGTTTTCTTTTATGGCTATTAAGCTTACAAGACAAACATACCAAATTCTAAAATCGCTCCACATTAAAAGTTTATTTTACTCCTTGTGCTTTGTGACCTGTAACTACGAAAAAAAACTTAAAATCCCAGACACATTATATATTCTGTAAATCAGAACAACTAAATTAATTTATTTTTAATTACTTTTCCTTAACCTGCACTAATTGTGCACACATTATTATTGCAAAAACTGTAAAAAAAAAATGTCATTTGTTTTGCATTTTTCTGTATTTTTTTTTAATAATAAATAAGCATTTATGTATATATATATATATATATATATATATATATGTTACATCAAATTAAAGCCCTTTCTGTCCTTTAAAAAACGGTATATAGTATGCGTCAGTGCAATAAATTAGTAAAATGCAAATTGCAGTTGAACGCAAACAGCGAAAAATGCAAAAAATGCCGTTGTCATTAAGTGAAAGACAAGCTTCCGAAGCTCTGTCCTTAAGGGGTTAAAAGAAGAAAAACTGCCACAACAAGAGGATATAGTCTTAAATTAGAGGGACAAAGGTTTAAAAATAATATCCGAAAGCATTACTTTACAGAGAGGGTAGTGGATGCATGGAATAGCCTTCCAGCTGAAGTGGTAGAGGTTCACACAGAGAAGGAGTTTAAGCATGCGTGGGATTTACATAAGGCTATACTAACTATAAGATAAGGCCAGGAACTAATGGAAGTATTTTAAAAAATTGGGCAGACTAGATGGGCCGAATGGTTCTTACCTGCCATCACATTCTATGTTTCTATATATCCCACCCCTTGACAGGTGTCATTGTAATGATATAATCAATCAGTGTTCACTTCACTGGTCAGTGGTTTTAATGGTGTGGCTGATCAGTGTGACACATTTACATTTATTTAAATAGTGCCACTATATTCTTCAGGGATGTCCAGTAGTTAAACCAAGACAAACAATTCTGACAAAACACCTTTGGCATATGGGAACAGTATGTGGCAGCAGAAAATGGGCCCTGTCCAAAAAAAGCTTACAATTTAAAAAGGTGATGGACAAATACACAGAGGGAAATGAGGGAACAATGAAATTAAATATATTTTTATTTTTAATGCAGTCTTTTGCCCAAAACATTGGATGGTGTGTGCCCATGCTGAACATTGTCAAATGATAGTACATCTCTTCCCAAGAGCTTGTTTCACAAAAATATCACCAAACCTTTACAGAAAGCAAGAATAAAACATATGAATGGAAGCATAATAGCAAAACACAAAGAGTGATATTGATCCATTACTTAATTCTGATAAATTAAGCTCAACAGCTTGTTATTTCACCTCTTCCCCGGAATCTCAGGTGTCATAATTTAATATAAAACATGCCCTCAATTTCAGATATTGCTTGTTCTTCTGCATTAATGTATATTTTTTTATTTATTCCCCAGCAGGGCTGCTCTTAATTCTATTGTATGCTACTAGCTCTCATAGGAAGCTGTTTTCCCTCTTGGAAAGCAATTGGATTTGGAATAACTATTATTACCCCATCACAAAGCTATTGACTATATGTATATATGCAATATTTAAATATTTGGATCTTCTTTCGCATTCATAGTTTATTTATAAATTATAGTGAAAGGAATACATTCATACAGAGCTTGTCTTATTTACAATACAATGCTACACAAATAATGCATAATCAGAATAAGTAACATTTACTACCGTTTTCTGTTTGTTTTAATTAAAATAGGCTGACATTTTTAAAGAAATAAAGTCAATTTATAGAAACATAGAAACATAGAATGTGAGTCTAGTCTGCCCAATTTTCTAAATACTTTCATTAGTCCCTGGCCTTATCTTATAGTTAGGATAGCCTTATGCCTATACCACGCATGCTTAAACTCCTTCATTGTGTTAACATCTACCACTTCAGCTGGAAGGCTAGTCCATGCATCCACTACCCTCTCTGTAAAGTAATGCTTCCGGATATTATTTTTAAATTTAAGACTATATCCTCTGGTTGTGGTAGTTTTTCTTCTTTTAAATCTAGTCTCTTCCTTTACTGTGTTGATTCCTTTTATGTATTTAAATGTTTCTATCACATCCCCCCTATCTCGTCTTTCTTCCAAGCTATACATGTTAAGATCCTTTAACCTTTCCTTTTAAATTGTATCCTGCAATCCATGAACCAGTTTAGTAGCCCTTCTCTGAACTCTCTCTAAAGTATCAATATCCTTCTGAAAATACGGTCTCCAGTACTGCGTACAATACTCCAAGTGAGTTCTCACCAGTGTTCTGTACAATAGCATGAGCACTTCCCTCTTTCTACTGCTATATGAGGCATCAAGCAAACTGTCAGTTCTTTAATTTCATATGAAAAATTGGCCAAAATTTGATGACTGGGTTAGAGCATCTCCAAAATGTTAAGTCTTGTGAGATGTTACCAGTATGCAGTGATTAGTACAACCAAAAAAGTTTGAGCGCACACACACACCAAACAGGAGTGATTACCTGGGGTATAGCAAATAGGTATCTCCTCCTTAGTACACAATGATAGGGTTTGACAAATGGAAAATCCCTATATAAAAAATATAAATACAGAGAAGGACATAGTGCAACCTGTATAGTATATATACTTAAAAGTGAAAATTTGAGATGGAATCACTCACACTTTTTTGAGCCGTTTAGAAGTAGGCTCAGGACTTATACAGCTTTCATGTCACTTAAATGGGACATGCACATTTACTGGAATCCTCAGGCCAGTTCCCCTTAGGTCCCAATGATCATCAAGTTTGGAGTCAGGAGTCAGGAGCCAGGAGCCAGGAGCCAGGAGTATCAGGATAGTAATTTATTTTAACGGATAGTTAAAAGATAAGTAATAAAAAGCAATATTGCACACACAACGCGTTTCAACCAACTAAATGTGGTCTTCCTCAGGTGCTCTTCTAAGTTACAATAGATATACCACAGTTTATATAGGGGAATCATTACCTGCTTAATTAAACAAATTCACAGCACTTGTATATGTAATTACCCTTATATGGTCCGGACCGGATGTGGTCTGCCACCTCCAATATGGCTGCACATCCGGTTCGGAAGGGCATATAAACAGATTCAAAATACAATATACAGAAAACAATCACTAAAGACAGTCAATACATCCTATCTCCATCACAGTCAACTACCATGATATGATAAAATCATGTGTGACTGTGAAAATAGGTATATCTAAGGTTCTTTCGATGTTCCGTTTCGTCACTTCCGGTGACGTATCCAAAAATGGAGTCCGCCCGTCGCGTCACTTCCGGTGACGCATATATCAGCCTAGCCCGTCAATCTTGCTTCTGGTATCATAATGGGGAGGCGGAAACACTCTCTTCGTTCTCCTGGGAGTATAGGAGTGTCCATTTTTGCTTTGAGGATAAGGTGGCCATCTTAAGAGTGGGCAAACAGTCCTCTTATGAATAATTTCACACGCAAGGCACATATTGCATATAAATAAAAGAAAAACACAAAATATACATGTATTAATACCAACATCCACTATACACATATAAATGCAACCCATTTTATGACTCATTAATGCAGATAATAAATGCACTGCATTATTTAGGGGTGCAACAATGTAACAATGTTAAATAAACCATATATAAAAGTTCCTGTACTAGGAAAACTAAAATATAAAAAATAGCTGTCTATTAATAACCTGATCTCAACCGACTAGACCAGAAATGATATAGAATAAAATAATTATAAATAATTAGATAAAACATCCTAAAAAGGACCATATTAAAAATAGAAAAGATATAAATGCTATAAAAATTCCTCGTAAATGAGTTCTCAGATACCATCAATTATAGCAGCTTATTGATCTCAAAATCAATGTTGAGACCTTTTGGGGCCAGAGAGCGTAATTCGAAAATCCACTTGGATTCTTTTAAACTAAGGGCTTTCGATATATCTCCACCTCTCCAGTGTCCCACTACTTTTTCAATAGCAAAAAAGCTCAGAAACTTAGGGTCCGAGCCATGATGTTGTAAAAAGTGTCTCGATACACTATGGTTCGGAAACCCTTTTTGAATATTTCTTAGATGTTCACTAAGCCTAATTTTAAGTTGGCGGGACGTTTTCCCCACGTATTGGTATCCACAACTACATTGCAAAAGATAGATGACATAAGTAGAGTGACACGTAATTAAGGTTTTAATGTGATATTCTTTTTTAGTCACTGTGGAATGGAATTTCTCTACCTTCTTGTTATTCAATCTTAGGGTGTTGCAGCAGGCTCTGCACGCCCCACAGTAGAAAAAACCTTTTTGTTCTTGTGTCCAGTCACTTAAAAAGTTTCTTGGTACTTCAGTTTTGATAAAACTGGAAGTTACCATTTGTTTGAGGTTTCTTGCACCCCTGAATATAAATTTGGGCTTTATGCCTACAAATTGTTTAATATCCTCCTCATGTTGTAAAATGTGCCAGTTTTTGTTGATAATTTTCTTAATGGCACCTATATTGCTAGAAAAATTAAAAATAAAGGGGATCTGTTTTTGTTCACTTAAATCCTTTTTACTTTTATATTGTAACAGGGGAGATCTGTCCATGTCCCCGACTTGATCTATTTTTTCCTGTAAGTCGTCACTCTCATACCCTTTTTGTATTAGCTGGTTTTTAAGGGACATAGCCCTAAGGCCAACACCCTAAGATTGAATAACAAGAAGGTAGAGAAATTCCATTCCACAGTGACTAAAAAAGAATATCACATTAAAACCTTAATTACGTGTCACTCTACTTATGTCATCTATCTTTTGCAATGTAGTTGTGGATACCAATACGTGGGGAAAACGTCCCGCCAACTTAAAATTAGGCTTAGTGAACATCTAAGAAATATTCAAAAAGGGTTTCCGAACCATAGTGTATCGAGACACTTTTTACAACATCATGGCTCGGACCCTAAGTTTCTGAGCTTTTTTGCTATTGAAAAAGTAGTGGGACACTGGAGAGGTGGAGATATATCGAAAGCCCTTAGTTTAAAAGAATCCAAGTGGATTTTCGAATTACGCTCTCTGGCCCCAAAAGGTCTCAACATTGATTTTGAGATCAATAAGCTGCTATAATTGATGGTATCTGAGAACTCATTTACGAGGAATTTTTATAGCATTTATATCTTTTCTATTTTTAATATGGTCCTTTTTAGGATGTTTTATCTAATTATTTATAATTATTTTATTCTATATCATTTCTGGTCTAGTCGGTTGAGATCAGGTTATTAATAGACAGCTATTTTTTATATTTTAGTTTTCCTAGTACAGGAACTTTTATATATGGTTTATTTAACATTGTTACATTGTTGCACCCCTAAATAATGCAGTGCATTTATTATCTGCATTAATGAGTCATAAAATGGGTTGCATTTATATGTGTATAGTGGATGTTGGTATTAATACATGTATATTTTGTGTTTTTCTTTTATTTATATGCAATATGTGCCTTGCGTGTGAAATTATTCATAAGAGGACTGTTTGCCCACTCTTAAGATGGCCACCTTATCCTCAAAGCAAAAATGGACACTCCTATACTCCCAGGAGAACGAAGAGAGTGTTTCCGCCTCCCCATTATGATACCAGAAGCAAGATTGACGGGCTAGGCTGATATATGCGTCACCGGAAGTGACGCGACGGGCGGACTCCATTTTTGGATACGTCACCGGAAGTGACGAAACGGAACATCGAAAGAACCTTAGATATACCTATTTTCACAGTCACACATGATTTTATCATATCATGGTAGTTGACTGTGATGGAGATAGGATGTATTGACTGTCTTTAGTGATTGTTTTCTGTATATTGTATTTTGAATCTGTTTATATGCCCTTCCGAACCGGATGTGCAGCCATATTGGAGGTGGCAGACCACATCCGGTCCGGACCATATAAGGGTAATTACATATACAAGTGCTGTGAATTTGTTTAATTAAGCAGGTAATGATTCCCCTATATAAACTGTGGTATATCTATTGTAACTTAGAAGAGCACCTGAGGAAGACCACATTTAGTTGGTTGAAACGCGTTGTGTGTGCAATATTGCTTTTTATTACTTATCTTTTAACTATCCGTTAAAATAAATTACTATCCTGATACTCCTGGCTCCTGGCTCCTGACTCCTGACTCCTGACTCCAAACTTGATGATCATTGGGACCTAAGGGGAACTGGCCTGAGGATTCCAGTAAATGTGCATGTCCCATTTAAGTGACATGAAAGCTGTATAAGTCCTGAGCCTACTTCTAAACGGCTCAAAAAAGTGTGAGTGATTCCATCTCAAATTTTCACTTTTAAGTATATATACTATACAGGTTGCACTATGTCCTTCTCTGTATTTATATTTTTTATATAGGGATTTTCCATTTGTCAAACCCTATCATTGTGTACTAAGGAGGAGATACCTATTTGCTATACCCCAGGTAATCACTCCTGTTTGGTGTGTGTGTGCGCTCAAACTTTTTTGGTTGTACATGTTTCTTTAAGTATATTTAGTGGTAATATACTTGGTTTTGGCTGCACCATCCATCGATTTGACCCTTTAGCGCCACTTCTATACTATTCACTGTTACATGCAGTGATTAGTACCTTCCAAAAGTGGTGCAAGTAGGGAGAACCAGTAAGCCAGGGGTCATAGGTACCCAAGGCTCATGCATGAACAATAGCCCAACTGGTCCGATCACACAGAAGAGCTACTGTAGGTCAAATTGTTGAAAAATGTAATGCTGTTAATGACAGAAAGGTATCATAACACACAATGCCTCGTATACCTCTCCCTACTATACAACCTAGCATTCTGTTATCATTAAATAATCATTCCTCAGATGTTGAGGTTAGGACTCTATCATATATTCTGTACTCTGCCCTTGGGTTTTTACGTCCAAGATGCATTATCTTGCACTTATCCACATTAAATGTCAGTTGCCAGAACTCTGACCATTTTTCTAGTTTACCCAAATCATTTTCCATTTGGCTTATCCATCCTGGAACATCAACCCTGTTGCAAATTTTAGTATCATCAGCAAGAAGACAAACCTTACCATCAATATCTCCTGCAATATCACTAATAAAAATATTAAAGAGAATCCCTGAGGTACCTCACTGGTGACAAGACCTTGCTTCGAATATACTCCGTTGACTACAACCCCCTGTTGCCTGTCACTCAGTGGCTGCCTTACCCATTCAACAATATTGGAATTTAAACTTAAAGATTTCAGTTTATTGATGAGCCTTCTATGTGCAACAGTGTCACTGTTGATTTGTTTGCATCATCTCTGTTATTGCGTGTTTGAGGTGTAAGAAGCATGCCTGACTTTCTGCCATCTGTTATTAAGAGTTTTATAAAGACAAAATTACTTAAACATGCGATGATCTTTTATAAAAGATGTATGAATGCACATGGAAAGGTCATGTAGCTTTTTTTTTTGATTGCTCCAGAAAAACTGTATTTCATAGCAGACACCAGATTTAATTCTCCTCTATCTGCTTTCTGGTCACTGATAATAATTTTACTATGAATTTTATTGGATAGAGAAATAACGAGGCCAATCAGAAGACAGCTTCACTTTTATATTTTGTTTTTCTCCAATTCAGCTTCAGTTAATTTTTTTTCTTCATTCTCGCACTGCAGCTGTCAACAGCTTAATTTAAAAGGCAGATTTCTTGCTCTATTTAAATGAAGCACATGACTTTTACATACATATATAATCACATCTCTTGTGATCTTTCGTATTAACAACATTCTATTGAAAAAGGTCAGGATTTTATATTTGCCTGCTATCTGAATGTAACATTCTCAGAAGTGTCCTTTTGGACACTTTGGATATCGATGGTTAAAGTTAGGTGAAATGGTAAATTTGGAGATACTCCTCACATACTCCTGCTGTGTCAACATGAATAACTAGAAACTAAACCTGTTTCTTCTGCCGCCATCTTGCGGACAGTTGATTAGATGCATTAATATACAGTTTTTATATAAGGGATGTACATGTTATCGCTTGAAGATTAACAACTGACTCCTGATAGCCAGGAAACGGTGAGTGTCAAGGTTCGTTTTAAGATCTCCGTCATGATTTGTGGTTATTATGTTTCTAGAGCTGGATCCCAGAGAGGCACGTCATTGTGAATAATCACTAACTGAGAAGGCCAGAATTACGAACAGCCTTTTGGGGAGTTTCTAGGTAGCGATGGGCTTAATAAAAACAAGAGAGAATTTAAAAAAGATTTGGAGATCTGAATACAAAGGAACCAGATTACATTATATATATAATTATACAGTCCAGGACTTAAGCACTGAAGCAGCCAGATTTCTAATGCCAGGTATATATGCATCATCTTGATTCCCTAACAAGAACTGTAAATGCAGAAAGGGCTCTTCTTTTAAAAGGCAATACATTTCCAAATCAATAACACATAATTAACCCATAACACAATTATTATACTGAAAACGGAATCCAGTGGTAAGTAAGAGTATGACCAAATGTTGTAAGATTCCAAAACAGGTTAATGTACAAAATTGAAAAAATAAATTCTAGGACAATTTTCAAATAATTATATTGAACCCTGGTTTTACGAGTGTGTAGTTTATAGATGATTCTCAAGCAGGAATAATTAATCATTCTACCCAGTGTTTACATCTCTTTAATATATTCATTAATTAATGATAATTATTTTGCAGTTGTTATTGAAAGCCATGCCCCAGTTTTTGTACATTTATTTATTCAGCCAACATAATAATTGTAATGTGAACTAAATTTACAAGCTGGGGAGATTTTAGGATTTCTTCTGGATCAGGGGTCCCAGCTGGAAATATCTGATTGTGCCAACCAAACATTCAGCACTATCAGTGATTGCAGCACTTGGTGAGGGGCAGTTCTCAATTTACTCTCTGCAGCGTTTGGAGGAAGTGACCCTAGATTACTTCCACTGAACACTTGCGGAGGGGAATGTGCACTGGAGGAGAAAATCCTGCAGCAGCCCTAGCCCTTGACGTTTACCTGTCTAGCCCGATCCCAATTTGAACTCATGAGATATTACACTATCAGAAGGGGGAATAAAACAAGTTAATGATTTTGCTGAGCAAAATACTGCTGATCAAGCTGATTAAACTTTAGAACCAAATGGTAGACACTCATCCAGAAAAAAAACAGGGAGTTTCAGCAACTCACCTGTCCTACCTTGAAATACCAATGTCAACAAATGAACCCTCAATTATTGTGGTATTGATTAACTTCCTGCTATAAAAGCCACTACTCAGCAAATGAAAAAAGTGAATCCTTAAAGGGACACTATAGTACCATGAGGGTGGCACTGACGGGGTTTTAACTACTCACCTTTTTCCCCGCCGAGCTCCCTTACCTCTCCCCCCCCCCCCGACGTCAGCATCCTTGTCTGATGTCACCGGCGCCGATTTGCCGTGCGTGCATTTAAAGTGTCCGTAGGAAAGCATTTTTCAATGCTTTCCTATGGACGCTCTGCGTGATTGAGGCATAATATGCCTCAATCATTGCCGATGCGCCTCTAGTGGCTGTCAGCCACTAGAGGCTGGCTTAACCCCAGATGTAAACATAGCAGTTTCTCTGAAACTGCTATGTTTACATCAGGCAGGGTTAACCCTAGAGGGACCTGACACCCAGACCACTTTATTGAACTGAAGTGGTCTGGGTGACTATAGTGTCCCTTTAAACAAAAGCAAAATGGATTCTCACTGTGCTACCAAAGGTAAAAAGGCCATAGGGGCAAGTGGATATTCAAGCAAAAATTGGGTGCAGATAAAAATGTAATCCATTACAAAGTTAGGCTAGTAGCAAAAGGATTTACTCCGAAGTATGGGGAAGACAATGACAAGACGTTTAGACCTATAGTTAAGTTCAGTACCGTGAGAACATGTAAACTGTTTTTTTTTTGTAGAGCAACTAGATGTAAAGTCAGTTTTCTTGAATGGTAATACATGATGACCTTCACATTAGCCTGAATTATTTGAAACAAATAAAAGTCAAGTATGCAAGCTATAGAGATTTGCAAGAGCAAGCAATGAGAAACTATGTGAAATACTCATAGAATAAGACTTTATTTGGAGTAAAGCAGACTCATGTCTATTTTCCAGATAAAGAAATGGAAAATGGAAATATGTACTAGTTTATGTTGATGACATGATCTTGTGCAGTGAAAGACAACATGATTGTTTTGTTAAATATTTAGACAAAGAAGTAGAAGAGAAAAGTGAAACAAGTAGAAAGAAATGACTTCTTCTTAATCAAAGGCATACAATTCTAGATTTAACAGAGCTAATGAATTTTAATGAAGCCTATGCTGAATCTATACCCATGTATAAAAACCTTCTCATAAGGTTAAAGTGAGACTTTACTCAACAACAATATATATAAAACAGTAGTATGTAAGCTTTTTCATCTTGCTACAACTTGCCAACCTCACATTGCATCTGCAGTGGGAATATTTTGTAGAAAAGTGATTTCTCCCAGTCAAAGAGACTGGATTACACCCAGAATAGCAGTAAGATATCTCAATATTATTTCTTCATCTCGAGCTAAAATTATCAGCTGTCAGAGATCCCAGACAAGTAGGATATACAGATGCAGAGTGGGCTCAAAACAAATCAGATCATAAATGTTCTTACATAAGAATGGTCCTATAGGGGAGGAACCTGGCTACTGAGCAGTCCAGATGTGTGTTGCATGTGTTCCCGCGCCTGGCACCTTACAATTGACAACATTTTCTATCCAAACACTTACCTGGATGCAGAGTACGACTAAGCTTGTTCCTGAAATGCCGGTGGTGCTGGGGACACCTCTCGCGGGCTTCTCCGCCACTGGTTCTCCTGTCTCAAGACTTTGCATCATACCAGCGACTGGGCGGAGGAGAGACGTCCGCTCTTCTACTGCTTTGACTGGTGGTGAGACACTCGATAAGTACTATCCCCCCCCCCCCCCATGGGCCGGCGGGGGTTATCCAGGTCCCCCCCCTGGCTAGCCCCTTGTACTCACGCTACACTCAGATAACCGACACCTGCCACTTGATGTATCCGGCTAAACAGTTTCCTCCATAACACCTCCAGTATGTACAAGCACCTCACCTCACAAGCAGCCAAATATGTTGCTATATATATTTTCCTGCACCACAAACATACTCCACATACTTACTAATTTTCACAGCAGAGACCCATCAGTTACGTTACGCTTGTTTATATATGTAAAATGTTCAAAAACTCATGCCACTATCTAGCCTGTACGCATCTATATACACTGTTGTTCTGTTTGACAATGCTATGTACCTACCTGCACAACAAACAAACAAAAAAAAAAGGTCCCATAAGCTGACCAGAGCCAAAGAACATGGAAGAAAACAAGAGAAGTGTAAAGATGGTGCAAATAGAGAAAGTAAATGTACGAACCAAGCATGTTGATATTAGATAACATGCAATATGAAAACAGTACCAGTAAGGATTTTTGGAGATTTATCAACAACACATATGACAGCTGACATTTTGACAAAAGCCTTGCCACGAGAAATGTTTGAGAAGCTATACTTGAAGATACATTTTGTGGGTTCAAATTAGGCACCATTTGATGATTGTTAGTAATAATCACTGGTGCTTAGTCTGAATGTGTTGGAGGACTTGATGTTGCTGCTAAAATTTTTCTGTCCTCTATAGTCTCTATGGTGCTAGAGAGGAAGGTGCGTCTAAATTTTTACTTGTAAAACGCAATACACTCAGGGAACATACCTCATCAGAATCGGGTCCATGTCCAGGACTATGATTACTTGCATGACTTGCAGATGAAAGAAACAGGAAAGGACATGTATATACTCCACTTGAACATGGTGTGATTTAGAGATACCCTGACTGTGGGCCATTTTATAAATATCAGGAAGTTGATACTGATGATCGTTACTATCCTGAGGAAGTTCCTATCTACTGGGATATTTTGTGTTGTTGTTGTTTCACTTAATACTTGTGTTAAGCCCTTATTTCATCATGCATAGTGTTGTAAATGTGTCCAGTAAAATTCTACACCAATTATTTTCTGCCACACATTAAAGGATCACTATAGGGTCAGGAACACAAACATGTATTCCTGACCCTGTAGTGTTAACACCACCATCTAGCCCCCTGGGCCCCTCATGCCTCCATAAATATAGTAAAAATCTTACTGTATTCAAGCCTGAAGCTGTAAATCTGCATGCTGTTAGACTCAGAAAAACAAGCAGTCTGCTGACATGTGATAGCCTGATCCAATCACAATGCTTCCCCATAGGATTGGCTGAGACTGACAAAGAGGCAGATCAGCGGCAGAGCCAGCATGATTCAAACACAGTCCTGGGCAATCAGCATCTCCTCATAGAGATGAATTGAATCAATGAATCACTATGAGGAAAGTTCAGTGTCTGCATGCAGAGGGAGGAGACACTGAATCACAGGATGCTGTGCACAGTGCTGCCCTGTGCTCTGCTGACAGCAGATCTGAGTGGATAGAGGCATATCATGCCTCCATCAGCTCTGAAGTCCTTCTGGTTCACTCTGAGTGACTGCAACTGGAGGTGTTCCTAGCTTTCAATGTAAACACTGTATTTTCTCAGAAAATACAGTGTTTGCATAAGAAAGGCTGCAGGGAGCTATAGTTCTCACCTGAACAACCTCATTAATCTGAAGTTGTGCAGGTGACTATAGTGTCCCTTTAATAAATGATAAATAAGTCCAAGTCCCGACTATATAGTCCCTTTAATAAATGATAAATAAGTCCAAGTACCAACAGTACTTATTCTTTCAAAAGCCAAACATTTGCTGAACATTTGACAATTTTGAAATTCATAGGTATTTTAATTCCCATTTACCATCAAAACCTCTCCCTGAAACATTGTGAGTGGTTCTAGATCACAATACTTAAAGAATACCTATACACTTAACTCAATTAGCACACGGTAAAGAGAGTGAAACAATATTTTAAGATTATATTTGCAACTTTTCTTGTAGCTAAATTTTGTTAGGAAAAGCGGACATGATGACTTATAACACAGGGTACTGTCTGCCTTCATCTTATAGTTTATCACTTGTATTGCTTTCAAGGTGGAACACACAGTACTAAATAATATATTTGAGATTTTCTAGCTTGAATGCATTGTACACTTTGAAAAGCAATCTGTCTGCGTTATCTGAATATCTGTAATTAAACAATTTTAGAAACACTGTCCTATATTCCTAACAGCCATTTTAACAGTCTGTTGGATTAAATTCCACGGGGTAAAACTGTAAGGACTGGAAAAACAAGGATACAGAAAAATAAAGCTATGGTTATATGTGACTGATGTTTTATTGCATTGTGTGTTTTTTCTCTTTGCTCCTCTTTGTTTATTTCTCTTTTGGGGTGTTTTCTGATATGAATGGGTTTGAAATAATCATTTTTATGCTATTTTTTTTAATGTATTTTTCTCTGACAATACTTCCTGTTTAGAGTACTGGCACTGCATGTTACTGCCTGGCATGATATGCTAATTATTCTCTTTGCCAGATAAAAAAAAAAGAACCTCCTTCTGTAATTCAATAAAGTGTATGAGCATCTGACATTTCAAGATAGAAACCTATATTTTAAATTATTGCATCTGTCATATACAGAACCGTCTATAATATTAATCAGACACTGGGCAAATCATTTTCTGGGGCCCCCTGTACCTTCCCCCCTCCCCCCTTCACCTGCTCCCACTCGCTGGTGTTTAATCACACATTTCACCATGGCACCTTTGGGGGAACTAAAGTGGAGAGGTGCAAGACATACTTACACAAACATATACACTGACAGACATACTGATACATACACACAAACATACTGACATACATATATTCACTGACAGATATATTGACACACACAAACATACTGACACACACACAGACATATGGACACACACACATATACTTTCATACACACAGACACACACTGACAGACATGCTGACACACACACACACTGGCAGACTTGCTGACACATGCACTAACAGACATACTGACACTTACACACACACTGACCGACATATTGACACACACAGAAACATCCACTGACTGACTTAGTGACAGACATGCACACAAACTGAGAAACACATAACTGACAGACATACTGACACACACACACACACACTGTCAGAAATACTAACACACACACACTGACAGAAAATACTAAGACATGCACACACTGACAGAAATACTGACACACACACACACACACATACTGACACACATTCACATACAATCACACATGCACAATTAACACTTTTAACCTACCTCCCGTGTACAACCTTGAAGGGTGCCTTCCCTGGTGTCCTGAGTGGTGTCTGAGGTTGTTGTGAGTTAGGGGCTGGATCTCCCGGCCCAGCCCTCCTCCTCACTGCCTCCGTGATCTCCCAGTGCTGCCGAAAAGCATGGGGCTTGTCGAGCTGTTAAAGGGATACAGCGCCCGACTGGGCTTCTGCTTACAAAGGTCCACCGTGTGGCCGTTAGTGCATGGGCCACCTGGTGGGCCTACTTAGTGTGCGGGGGCAAAAAAATAAATAGTAGAGGGCAGCAGGGCCCACAGGGCAGCTGCTTTGGTCCCCCCTGCATAACTGGGACTGTTTGCCCCGCATTAAAGATGGCCCTGGTCATCTACAAAATATGCTCTTCTTATATTAACTTAATAATATACAGAAATGAATGTAACTTTGAATAAATATATTTGATATCCAGGATCCAGGAGTTTTAAAAGCGAAACTAAGTAGAGAACATTGTTCGATGTTCCCTCTATGATTTAACCAATGTCTGATCTTACTTATTTCGGAGTGGAATTATTTCTTACTCAAAAGGAATAGTTTGTAATTCATTTAATATCAAGCTGTACTAAGGTTTTTTTCCCTGAAATTGTAAACAACGCCTGTTGGTAGAAAGACAAATTATTTATTTCAACTTATGGAAACTTGCCAGCAACTCAAATTCTTTGAATTGCAAATGTGTTGAGCTACACAAGAAAAGGCCCACCGAAGTCAATGGAATCATTTTCACTAGCAGTCAAAACTGCTAAAACCGTGATATGTCTTCTGTCCAGTCTATGGTTGTATGTATGCATGTGTGTATAGATTTGCTTACGAAGAATGGAAGAATTCATCATATAGCTAATTTTGACAATACATAATTCACTGCCAGGAGTGACTATAATTATGTGATGATGGAATCAGTAGCCAAATCTTATTAAATGATTTTATATATATATATATATATATAGACTGTAAGCTCGTGTGAGCAGGGCCCTCTTTAATCTATTGTTTCTGTAAGTTTTCTTGTAATTGTCCTATTTATAGTTAAATCCCCCCTCTAATAATATTGTAAAGCACTACAGAATCTGTTGGCGCTATATAAATGGCAATAATAATAATACTATTATATAACAACCCTGGTAATACATTTAATAACAGTTTTATTGTCAACAATACTTCACTCCAGTATAAATGGTGTCCTTCGTTTCAAAACAGTATTAAAGTATTTTTAATCCTCATTGAGATAATATAGATGTTATTATGTCTTAAAATAGTAGTCACTTATAAATAAAAGTAAATCCTAATGACATTGTAGTAGAAATTGATATATAAATATATAGTCAATGGGCCATCACCCTGTAAGGTATTTTCTTTGTTCATATTATTAAATTATTAAGTGGAAAAGCTTTATTAACTCATTTCAATATCAGTGATATGCATAGCACAGAATGAATACGAACAAACACAGAACAGTACAAAGCTGTGTCTTTAAAACCTCTCAGTTTTTCTGTATTGTGCCTGCTGTGCATGCAAGTGGAATTGACTCATCACTCAATACAAGCCCCTGGAGTTAAAGATGTCCTTTCGAAACTGGTTGACATATCATTATAGAGCTGCAGCTAGTAGTCTAGGGTCAAAATTCATCAAAAGGTTGCATGGACACAGTCTGCACTCTTTTCCAAGTGGTAATGTATACATTAATGTCAATGGGATACTGTCAAACTAATTATGCATCTTACAAAATGGTTTTTGAAGCTCTTGAGTAAAGACACTTTTAAGGAAAAAGAAAACTGATTGTGCTTGAAACAAATTAACCCAGATTGTCTTCTAGATTGAGCAGTAAATGCAGTATGGAAATACAAGTGATCAATGCTTGCTTTTTGTGGGTACACTGAAATAACCATTAGCTAAATATTTCACTGAAACTGCTGATGAACAGATCAGTAACATATTGCACTGTGTGCTGCTATCTGCATGAAAACATTGCAGCACAAAACTGCCTTTTGGTTGCCATGATCTTGTCATGTATTGAATGATTTTATTATGTTATTATTTATATAGTGCCAACAAATTCCGCAGTGCTTTACAGTGGGTGGACGAACAAACATGTAGCTGTAAACAGACAAGTTGGACACACAGGAACAGAGGGGTTGAGGGCCCTGCTCAATGAGCTTACATGCTAGAGGGAGTGGGGTAAAGTGACACAAAAGGTAAGGATAGTATTAGACTAATGACAGTTGCAAGAGAGGAATCAGTCGGGAGCTATTAACAGTTTAATTGATACGCTTTTATGAAGAAGTTGGTTTTTAATGATTTTTTGAAGGAGTGGAGACTGGGTGAGCATCTAACAGAGGAGGGGAATGAGTTCCACAGGAATGGTGCAGCTCTCGAGAAGTCTTGAAGGCGAGCATCAGAGGTAGGAGTACGGATAGAAGATAGACGTAAGTCTTCAGCAGAGCGTAAGGGCCTAGATGAGACATACTTGTGTATTAGGGAGTGTAGATAGGTGGGAACAGCATTATGCAGAGATTTAAAAGCAAGAACCAGAATTTTAAATTGAGCCCTATATCTTACAATAAGCCAATGTAGGGACTGATAAACGGGTGAGGCGTGGGAGGTGCGGGCGGACAGGAAGATGAACCTCGCTGCATTCATTATGGACTGTAACGGTGCAAGTTGGGAGCACGTAAGACCACTGAGAAGCAGATTACCGTAGTCAAGGCGAGAAAGGACAGTGGCATGGACCAGCACCTTAGTCACATCTGGTGTTAAGTAGAGTTGGATGCGCGCAATGTTTTTGAGATGGAAGCGGCAGGATTTAGCAATAGACTGAACACGAGGCGTGAAAGAGAGGTCAGAGTCAAAGAGAACACCTAGGCAGCGAGCCTGCGTGATGGAGCTGATGGTAGCACCGTTGACTTAGAGGGAGACAGACACAGGAGTAGCAACACTTGAGGAAGGAAAGACCAGAATTTCAGTTTTGGTCAAGTTGAGTTTAAGGAAGTGGGCAGCCATCCAGTTAGAAATATCAGAAAGGGAGTCAGAGACACTAGTCAAGAGGGCCAGGGAGAGATCAGGAGAGGACAGGTAGATTTGCGTGTCATCCGCATAGAAATTATATTGGAAGCCAAAGAAGCTTCCAATGAGGGCAGTATAGATGGAGAACAGTAGGGGACCAAGGACTGAACCTTGGGAGACACCAACAGAGAGGAGTTGGTGAGAAAAAGCAGAGCCAGAGAAAGAAACACTGAAAGAGCGCTGGGAGAGGTCAGAGGAGCACCAGGAGAGAGCAATATCTTGTAGACCGATATTGCGGAGTATGAGAAGAAGCTGTTGATGATCAACAGTATCAAAAGCCGCAGAAAGGTCAAGGAGAATTAGGATAGAGTAGTGACCACGATATTTTGCAGCGAGTAGATCATTGGATACTTTGGTCAGTGCCGTTTCCACCGAGTGCTTAGCCTGGAAACCAGACTGAAGTGGGTCTAGCAGAGAGTTGGACTCGAGGAAGTCTGTCAATCTCGCATACACAACTCTTTCAAGGATCTTGGATGCAAAAGGCAGTAGCGAGATAGTATGGTAGTTGGATGTGGAGTTAGGGTCAAGGTTGGGCTTCTTTAGAATTGGGGTTATAGTTGCATGTTTGAAGGGCGATGGAAATATGCCAGAGGAGAGAGAGAGATTGCAAATTTTAGTGAGAGGTAGAGAAAGAGAAGAAGACAGAGTACGGATGAGATGCGAGGGAATTGGATCTAGGGAGCAGGTGGTGGGGCGGAAGGACTGGACTGCTGTAGCGGGAGCGAATAAACATAGAACAGAAGAGGGAGTGAGGTTAGGGGAAGTATTCTAAGGGGAAGAAGAAAGATGAGAGATCTCTTCCCTGATAGTAGAGATCTTGTCAGTGAAGTGAGTTGCAAAGTCTGAGGCGGTCAATTTACTAGGTGGAGGAGGAACAATAGGGCGAAGAAGAGAGTTAAATGTGTGAAATAGTCGTTTGAGTTCGCAGGAGAGTGTGGTTATGAGGGTATGTAAGTAATTTACTTTTGCAGAGGAAAGAGCCAAGCTGTATGAGCGCAGCATAAATTTATAGAGGAGAAAGTCAGACGCACAGTGAGACTTTCTCCAACAGCATTCAGCAGTTCTGGAGCATTTTTGGTGGTATTGAGTCATCTTGGTGTGCCAAGGTTGTTGTTGGGGGCATTTGCTGCGTTTAAATGTAGTAAGGTGGCATGATGTCTAGTTGAGAGGAGAGGATGGAATTGTAGAAGGAGGTTGCAGAGCTAGGACAGATGAGGTTTGAGATTGGTAAAAGAAGAGCTTTGGGATTAGTGGAGAAATGCTCTAGGTCAAGACATTGGAGGTGTCTGTGAGAGTAATGTTGAGACGGTGGTGTCAATTGGGTCTTAGGTATGCCGATGTCAAAAGTCAGCAAATGGTGGTCAGATAGAGGAAAAGGAATGTTGGAGAGATTAGAGACAGAACAGAGATTGGTGAAGGCAAGATCAAGAGTGTGTCCCGCTGTATGGGTTGCTAAATGGAGCATTGCATAATGCCAAAGGAGGAGTTTACAGAGAGCAGACGAGAGGCATCAGTGCAGTTGGGGTTGTTGATTGGGATATTGAAATCCCCAAGTATAAGGGAAGAAGTGCTAGATGAGAGGAAGTGGGGAAGCCAGGAAGAAAAGTGTTCAATGAATAGTCTAGGATAACTTGGGTGTGTGGAAGGAGTGGGGGGAGGGGGGAAGTAGGGGGCAGTAGATGTTAGCAATTCTTAAAGAAGTGGGTTTAAATAGGTGGACAGTGTGGACTTCAAAAGAAGAAAAGGATAGGGCAGGGGAAGTTATGATTGGTTTAAAGGTATATTGAGGGGAAAGAAGGATGCCTACACCACCTCCTTTACAGTTAAGTCTGGGAGTGTGAGAGAATTGAAGCCCACCAAAACATAAAGAGGCATGAGTAGCGCTATCAAAGGGGGACAGCCCGATCTCAGTAAGTGCAAGTAGTGTGAGTAAGTTTGAGATTAGAAAGTCGTGAATGGCTGTTGATTTCAAATTACTGCAGATGGAGCGGGCGTTCCAGGGTGCACACTGAATGTTGGTAAGTGAGGGTAAAGGGCAGGTTATTGTGATGAGGTTTCTGGTTCTCTTAGTGTGTGTAGAGAAGGGTGAAGGGTCCTGGATTGAGAGAGACATCACCAGCTGCTGGAAGCAGTAGGAGAGAAAGGGACAGGAGGTGTGAATGGGTATTGTATGCATGGGTTCTAGGATGAGATCGATTTCGAAGGTAGCCTGACATCCTTCTGTTAACAGCAACACTATAGGAGCACATTCCAATGTATCCCCCATTGAAAACATTGCTCTTCTGCATGAATAGTAATGTTCTCATTGTAGGGTTACTATGCCTTGAGTGATTATCATACCTGCTGATTGGCATAGTGCAGTGTTTTGCCACATATGCACAATAGACTCTCAATGCTTTCATAATGGGAAAGCACTAGATTGGCTGAGATCATCAATCTCACTGATCTCAGCCAAAGAGGTGGAGTGGGACGAAGAAGTCTGGTCAGCTTACAGGTGACCAGGGCACCATAGCATTAGAAATAAACATGTGTATTCTAGATGCTAGAGCGTCCCTTTAAAGTTATTCCCTAAGGAAAAGCATCTGTATGAGAAGCACTGCCCATATAATGTATTTCTTAATAATCATGAATTTCATCCTAATTAACCCCTTAAGGACCAAACTTCTGGAATAAAAGGGAATCATGACATGTCACACACGTCATGTGTCCTTAAGGGGTTAAACAAAATGTAAAAAAAATAAAACAATAAGATGTCAATAATCACATATGTCCACAAAATAAATTAGAACATGTTTCCTATCACTATTGTTAAATTAACTGTCACATTTATTTACTTAAGCCTTCCAAGGTTCCTGAAACTTGTGAGCATAGAAGACACAGAATGGTCTGCCCTCAGTAGTATAATGTGATGCATACAGCCAATACGGGTGAAGCCAGAGGAAATGAAGCAGCAGAGGAGCAAGTGAGCAAAGAATGGCATACCCAGCATTGTTGCCCCAAGAAAGGGATAAAGGGGGCAGGCAATTATGCAATTGCATCGCTGGCTCTGCCAAAAGGCGACTGACCGCCTGGAAAGAGAAAGGTTTGCAAAAATTACAGACAGGTCAACCTTGCCAATAGGCAGGCCAGCACACTGAGGGCATGACTTGCAGGGAGGTGTTAATTATCTCTTAATATTAGAGAGAATGCATACAGTACAGACAAATCCCGACTATCCTGTGTTTCACTGAGTATTGCCCTAATCGAACAATGTCTGCAACATTAAGTTGAAAGTTATGCCATAATATGACAGTTTGAGGCGTAACTACAACCCACGGGGCCCTGGTGCAAAAATTGCCCTGCCCCCCCCTCCCCCCTTGTGTTGCATTCCCTCCATGTGTCCCATCTAATCACCCCCAGCCCCTCCATGTGTCTCATCCCCCTCTCCAGGTCCCTCATTTATCTAATTCCCCCACCAACCCCTCCATGTATCGTATTTCCCCCTAGGTCTCATACCCTCCACCCAGCCTCTCCAAGTGTTCCATTTCTTCCTCTCTCCCCTTAGCCCCTCCATGTGTCCCATTACTCCCTCTTTCCCCCCTGCCCTAAATGTGTCCCATTCCTCCTCCCTTCTAAGTGTCCCATTCCTCCCTCGCCTCCATGTTTCCCACTTCCCCCTCCCCTCCATGTGTCCCTTTCTTACCTCTATCCCCCTCCACTCCATATGTCTCTTTCCTCCCTCATTCCCCCTCCCATCCATGTGTCCCTTTCATCTCTCTCTCCCCCCTCTCCTCCACGTGTACCTTTCCTCCTTCATTCCTCCCTCCCCTCCATGTGGCCCTTTCCTCCCTCATTCCCCCCTCCCCTCCATGTGTCCCTTTCCTCCATCATCCTCCCCTCCATTCCATGTGTCCCTTTCCTCCATCATTCATTACTGTGTCTCTTTCCTCCATCATTCCTCCCTGTGTCCCTTTCCTCCCTCATTTTCCCCTCGCATCCATGTGTACCTTTCCTCTATCTCTGCCGCAGTTGCTGGTCTGACAGGACCCAACTGTCCCTTCAAAGGCAGCCCAGAATTTGTCCAAGAACCCTGGATTTCGCCCGAGATAATGCCGCTGTTCAGTAGAATTGCCTAAGACAGTTCTGCTCAGTCCAGGTTCACCTTCATGCCCAGGATTTTACATCAAATTCTACACAATGGATTGCCACAGGAACTAACTACTCTCTGCCAGGATGTACCACATTTGTATGGTGAGACCCCACCAATCCCTTTCTCTTGGAAATTTTTTCTTGCTTTTGATACATGTTGAAAGAACTTGGATTTTTGTTAAAGGAGCACTATAAAACAACCATCTAGCCACCCTGGTCTCCTCATGCCTCCCTAAATATAGAAATCATACTTGCTTTCAAGTCTGGAGCTGCTTGCATTGTCACTGTTTCCTTTAGACCTGCCCACTGCCTGCTGACATCAGCAGAAGTGGTAGCCTGATCCAATCATAATGCTTCCCCATAGGATTGGCTGAGACTGACAAAGAGGCAGATCAGGGGCAGAGCCAGCATGTTTCAAACACAGCCCTGGCCAATCAGCATCTCCTCATAGAGATGAATTGAATCAATGAATCACTATGAGGAAAGTTCAGTGTCTGCATGCAGAGGGAGGAGATACTGAATGTTTGGATGCATTTTAGGCAGCCATGACCCAGGAAGGATCTCCAACAGCCATCTTAGGAGTGGGAAGTGCAGTTATCACTAGGCTGTAATGTAAACACTGCATTTTCTCTGAAAAGACAGTGTTTACAGCAAAAAGCCTGAAGGTAATGATTCTACTCACCAGAACAAATTTAATAAGCTGTAGTTGTTCTGGTGACTATAGTGACCCTTTAATACGGTCAATATTTTTTCCTTTGTTTTTGTGCACTTTTTTTTACTTTTTCTTTTTTCTCTCTATTATTTCCTTTTTTCCCTTACACCGGTATTCTAAGAGACAATTTTTCGTATAACTAAACCATTAACTAACATTGGGTGGATCCACCGGACTATATGTTTAAAACAACCTAATAGTGTGTTAATATTTAATTAATGTGGAAAGTGATAATAGAGATACATTCCTTCCTATTTATTGTGGCATGAATTATGTTGTATACATTTATGGTTGATATCTATTGTTGCCCCCTTCTTTGCAATAGCAAACACATTTTTTTTTCTTTTTTTTTTCATTTATTAAATCATAATTCTTTATATGATACATTTTGAGTGCGGTATTTACTTTTTAGTTTTGATAAATAATATTAAACTTACTTATGAAAATTGTTTTGCGCTAATGTTTAACTCTTTTAGACTTTTTGAATTCATTTCCAATTCTCTGCTGTCTTTAGTTTGATGCTGAACGTTATCATATTAGAATGACCAATAAGGATCATGGTACAGATTGCCTTAATAGATTGTACTTTAAGCTTTAAACATACCTTCAAATCATCTGCAAGGAGTAATGCCAGTTCTTTGAAATAGGCCAGATATGTGACACAGTTTTAATTAGCCAAAGGTTCTGATTAAACACAACTTGGCACTACTTTTCTGGTACTGAAGTTTGAATGCCAAATTTATATCATCAATAAACCACTAACTACTGTTCTTCCTTTTTGACATAATGTCATGTACCGTATATACTCGAGTATAAGCCGACCCGAATATAAGCCGAGGCCCCTAATTTTATCCCAAAAAACTGGGAAAACTTATTGACTCGAGTATAAGACTAGGGTGGGAAATGCAGCAGCTACTGGTAAATTTCTAAATAAAATTAGATCCTAAAAAAAATATATTAATTGAATATTTATTTACAGTGTGTGTATAATGAATGCAGTGTGTGCGTATGTGTGTGTGTGTGTGTGTATGAGTGCAGCGTGTGTGTATGAGTGCAGTATGTGTATGAGTGCAGTGTGTGTGTGCATGAATGCAGTGTGTGTGTGCATGAATGCAGTGTGTGAATGCAGTGTGTGCAGGGCCGGTGCAAGGATATTTGCCGCCGTAGGCAAAAAATTTTTTGCCGCCCCCTCCCCCCCCCCATATGTCCTGACTTCCCCTCCTCCTCCCTCAGTGGTCCTTACCTCCCCACCCCCGTGTTCCTTCACTCCCCCCCCCAGTGGTCCTGACTCACCCCTCCCCCAGTGGTCCTTACCCTCCCCTCCCCTAGTGGTCCTTACTTCCCCCTCCCCTCCCATAGTGGTCCTTATCCCACCCCCTCCCTCTCATAGTGGTCCTTATCCCCCTTCTCCCTCCCATAGTGTTCCTTATCCCCCCCCATCCCTCCCATAGTGGTCCATATACCCCCCCCCTCCCATAATGGTCCTTATACCCCCCTCCCTCCCATAGTGGTCCTTATCCCACCCCCTCCCATAGTGGTCCTTATACCCCCCCTCCCATAGTGGTCCTTATACCCCCCTCCCTCCAATAGTGGTCCTTATACCCCCCTCCCTCCCATAGTGGTCCTTATCCCCCCCTCCCTCCCATAGTGGTCCTTATACCCCCCTCCCTCCCATAGTGGTCCTTATACCCCCCCTCCCTCCCATAGTGGTCCTTATACCCCCCTCCCTCCCATAGTGGTCCTTATACCCCCCCTCCCTCCCATAGTGGTCCTTATCCCCCCCCCTCCCTCCCATAGTGGTCCTTACCCCCCCCCCTCCCTCCCATAGTGGTCCTTATACCCCCCCTCCCTCCCATAGCGGTCCTTATACCCCCTCCCTCCCATAGCGGTCCTTATACCCCCCTCCCTCCCATAGTGGTCCTTAACCCACCCCCTCCCTCCCATAGTGGTCCTTATACCCCCCCCCCTCCCATAGTGGTCCTTATACCCCTTTTTTTTATTATTAATTTTTTTTTAATTATTTTATTTCTTTTTTTTTTTTTTTTTTTTCGTCCCCCCTCCCTGCTTGATATATGGCAGGGAGGGGGGCTCCTTCCCTGGTGGTCCAGTGGCAGTTCAGTGGGGGGAGAGGGGGGCTGGCAGAGCTGTACTTACCTGTTCTGCAGCTCCTGTCAGCTCTCTCCTCCTCTGCGCCGTCCGTTCTGCTCTTCTGTCAGCTCCCAGTGTAAATCTCGCGAGAGCCGCGGCTCTCGCGAGACTTACACTGGGAGCTGACCGAGGTGCTGAACGGACGGCGCGGAGGAGGAGAGAGCTGACAGGAGCTGCAGAACAGGTAAGTACAGCTCTGCCAGCCCCCCTCTCCCCCCAGTCTGTATTATGGCAATGCAAATTGCCATAATACAGACTCTGACTCGAGTATAAGCCGAGTTGGGGTTTTTCAGCCCAAAAAATGGGCTGAAAAACTCGGCTTATACTCGAGTATATACGGTAATCACATTAGTACATTTATTCAGTAAAGTTTTGCCCCATTGACCAAGAGTACACTTCCAATAAAATAATTATAAATTGCCCCCTATATATTCAACCTTTTGCCATTGTCACTAATAAAGGATACTGAGAAAGTGTAAAGCAATGGTCCTAACATTCTACATTGTGCTTGTAATGACGATACACAATTACAGTTTGATTTACTAGACCCCAGTGTCTTTTTTTTTTTTTGGTTTTGCAGCCAAGTTCAGCTATGTCAAAATTGTTATTTGCTACCTAGTGTAATGTTGATGTGAAGCCAATTAGCAAAGGGTTCTGGCTGGAACGTGGATGCTCTGTAGAAGCCAGGAACCCTACTTGCTATTTAATAAATGGCGTTGCAGTTTCATGGGCTCCAAAAAAGCCTTTTTTTGGCATAAACACTGTGCCAAATGAGACCAGTTGTAAAGTCTCACTAGTTGACCTACATAAATATATTAACTCTTTCAGTGTTACATCAAAGAGCAGCACGATTCGCTGTTATTCCTTGTGGCATTGAAAGTGAAGGAAAACAGTTATAATTGCTCTGCATACAATATAGATACTTGGCATGTATTAACAGAATCCCAACGGGCTCACTAAGAGACAGTTAGGTCTCTCTCTCAAAAAAAAAGTCTAATCCATAAGATACCCCTATGTTCACCAAAAAACAGAAGAAGCCCAGTAATAGGCCTTGTCTCTTTCTTCACCCCATGGGCTTTCGGGTGGAGAGAAATATGTTACCCGGGCCCTGTAAATAAATTAAGTACCCTTCTTGGCCCTTGAGACCTAAAGGGAGGAGACCTTAGGAGTGAATATTGTTCAGGAATAACCCCTTATTAAATGAATGGCCCTTTTAGGTGGCTGGTATCACTAAATTCCTAGGTACCCCTCACTATAACCACCAGAACAACTTTAGCTAAAAGGCCACTATAGTGCCAGGAAAACAAACTTGTTTTCTGGGCACTATGTAGTCCTTAGGTTCCCCCCCATCCTCATGGCCCCCTCCCACTGGGATGAAGGGGTTAAAATCCCTTCAGCCACTTACCTTTCTCCATTGCCGGGCTACCCTTTGTGCTGGGGAACTCTTTCCCCCTCCTCTAATCTGTTCTATAATTGCATGCTAATGTTATATTACTTCATTTATATTGTGGTTTTAACCTCAGATTAACTGTTAGAGCACAGTTCAGTGCTCTATATCAGGACTGTGCTGTATGATTACACATTATGTGGAATTATTCCAGTTATGGGATGTTTAAAGGGAACATGGATTAGTGCTCTCTAGTCAGGATGGGGACATGCACGCTCTAGAGTTCACATCCTGTACTCCTGTACTGCTGTACACCTGTGGTTAACACCTGGCTAGGTCATTACTACTTTGTCCTACTGAATGGAGTCAGGCTATTGCAGCTGCTGAACAGGATTCCAAGGACATATGGCTTAAAGAGATATTCCCTCTGGTTATCCAGTAAATACATCTTAAAGAGGTATAGCCAGGACACTTGAAGGGTTCATACCCCGTGCACCTCATACCCCGTGCTAATCTATTCTGCTGAATGAAGACAGGTTATATCAGCCTCTGTTAGCTACTGGACACAATTTTTAGCACTTCAATCTTCACAGAATATCTCCCATGACAGTGCATTAATCATTGGGAAGCTCTCTATCAGGCTGATGGCCAGCACTTAAGGGTTCACACCCCATGCACCCGGGGTGAGGACCCTACTAGATGTGCACTGCACTACTGAATGGAGACATGCTATGACAGACACTGTTAACTGCTGGACAGGAGTTTCAGCGCTCCCAGCTTAAAGGAATATTTCGCTCTACAGCAAATTTAATTGTTGGACACCTGATTGATGCCCTCTATTGGAGCTGTGGCCAGCACTTAAGGGTTCATACCCTGTACACCTGGGGACGAGGCTCATCTTCCTGTCCACCCACACCGCCCACGCCTCACCCTTCTCTCAGTCCCTACATTGGCTTATTGTAAGATATAGGCTCAATTTAAAATTCTGGTTCTTGCTTTTAATTCTCTACATAATGCTGCACCCACCTATCTATCTTCCCTAATACACAAGTATGTCCCATCTAGGCCCTTGTGTCTAACTTGTCTGGTTACAACTACATGTTTGTTCATCCACCCACTGTAAAGCACTGCTTAATTTGTTGGCACTATATAAATAATAACATAACAATTATAATAATAATAACAAGGGCTCATACCCTGTGTACCGGGGGTGAGGCTCCTACTATACATGCACTGCACTGGAATGCTGAATGGAGGCATGCTGTTGCAGCCTCGACTTAATGCTGGACAGGATTTCAATGCTGTCAGCTTAAATGCATATCTTCCTTGATAGTGAATTAATGGTAGGAGAACTGATTGACGCTCTTTATCAGGGCTGTGGACAGCAATTAAGGGTTCATACCTTGTGCTACTAGGGTGAGGCCCTAATATACATGTGCTGCACTGTGCTGCTTAGTGGAGGCATGCTGTTGCGTCCTCTTTTTACTGGGTAAGCCCCAGTCTATTTTATTTGTCCACTATTCAGAGTACAACTTGCAGGGATTTCTGTGAGCACTACCTACTACTGATCTGTTTGTCCTGCATCCTGTGCCTGCCTACTGGTTTGTGCCCATACTACGATAATCCTACCTGCCTATTTCTTTCTGGGGGATCTCCAGGTAACTGAAGGTGACGGTGCCTCGCATGCTACTGGCCGAGAATACAGAATGGCTGTGTAACCTACACATCCGTCACCCACATTCAAAAGACTGGTCCCCTCTCGATCACCTGGCTACTTTATGCACCTCTGGCTTTGTAGCCTCTAGATAAAGATGTCCATAACTGTTTGCAGTTGGACAACCCATGCCCTTACCTCCCAGACAGAGCAGCACAGACGACTGCGTTTGACCAGCGGATGGTGTCCTTCATGGTTCTGGCTGACAACGACTCCGCAGGGGAGTCAGGAGAAGTCTCATAGACAGCCAAGACTAACTGCTGGACTCTATCAACCCTATCATAGGTATGATGCCAGACGCCGCAAACACCATCTGGGAATGGGCTCAGAGATGTTTCTGTTTTCGTCAGAAACCCCAGTGTTCGCCTCTCCTATGGGACGCGATTAGCAGCACTCGTCCGTATTGAAGCATTGTTGGCGAATCATCTGGGCGCCAAATCATTGGGACCCCAGACACAAGGCATACCAGTTCCTGAGGGAACTTATTACATGCGTTTATGGTCCAACTTCCCTCATCAAGACCCAAACTTCCAGGAGGAAGTTACGTGGTTACCTCCACAAGGGGTGTTCTTTAGGACCGGTTGACAGTGGGGCTTGTCGCCAACCACTTTGGGACATCTGACCCGATACCCCTCTATCACTAACTGTATTACCCATATGAAGCGAGAGTCAACCCCTGGTGCTCCAGATGATCGGACAGAGAACACAGAATGCACAGATGCACTAGGAACCGTTTTTCTCAGGGGAGCGCCCCTGTGACAGACCCATCCGTCGGGACTAAACCTATTTGGGTTCGTCTGATTTGCCCAGTACTTATGGTCCCTGAGAGATTATGCGAAGGGTTGTGACTTTGTATAAAAGACATTTCAAGTACAGCGGAAACTAATGAAACGCCCAAGCTACCAAAGTCCTCGAGGTGGCCGACATCGGACAAAGGACCACGTGGCGGCGGCCATTTTAACTTCGAACCCGCCGACCCGTACTATCGACGATACTTCGACAGTTCAACGAAAGTCGAAGTACCGACCCACCTCGAACGGGACTTAGCCATTTTTAGGCCAGCAAGTGACCGACCGCACAGCCCGAATCCAGGAAACTATTTTGGGCAAGAAAAGGTACCTGCGGTCGGTCATAAACGGACTTTCGCGTAACTTTTTATTCACTGAAGGGATTGATGTGATTTTTGAGAATGGTTATGTTTTCAGTATGCTGAATCTGAATATGTGTCTCTTATGTGAACATGATGGATGGATGTGAAGTTATGAAAGTTATATAAAAGTATATTTCAAACTGTATGTATAATAGGATTATGTGTCACACCAAGGGGAGGGAATGTGTGGGATGTAACATCGATGCCAGTGGTCATTTTATGCCTCCCCTTGGGTGTGGCCTGTGTGTGTGAAATGCAAATAAAAGGCAGGCTGGCTGATCCAGTCCTGAGTTCATGTTTTACCCTCATAATGGAGCTTGGTCTCGTTATTGGGGGAACCGGGAATACAAGTGACTAACGACTGTGTCTGGAGCTCGGAAGGTGGTACCGTAACAACTGGTGGCAAGCGACGGGATGATCTTCAACGCCCAAAGAAACCGCTACGACCAAGAATAAAATGGAACTACAATACCAAAACCTGAGAAGAGCTACCTTAAAAGACTTATTGGAACAAAGGGGCGGACAGGCCAGTAACCTCAAGAAGAGGGACATTATTGCTTTATTGCTGGAAATGGATGGAGTACCAGCGGCAGAGGGAGCCAATGGACCCAGCCCCGACGACAGAACCCCCGAGGAGGCAAGATTTGACCGGGCGGTAAGAATTCGGCTGGCCCATTATGGCCCCAACCCCTCCGCAGAGATCATCACCCAGGTTCAAGCCGCTGTGGAGGCCAGCCTGCTACGCCAAAACGGTACTGCAGCGGCCCCAGTCACAGCAAACCCGGGGGACAAACAGAAAGTGCCATTTGCGGCCTTCAAAGCCTTCAGTGAGACCGAAGGAGAGATTGACGGGTACCTTGCGGATTTTGAGCGGCAATGTGCCCTGCACAAGGTACCCCCGGCAGACTGGGTTGCTATACTGTCCGGCAAGTTATCCGGCCGGGCCAACGACGCTTTTCGGGCTATTCCGGATGAGGAGATCGGGGATTATGTTACCGTCAGGGAAGCTTTACTTGCCCGGTATGCCGTTACACCCGAGGCATACCGGAGGAGGTTCCGGGACACTGCAAAGACCACTGGGGACTCATACGTGGAATGGGCCTGCAAGGTACATCGCACAGCCGCCCACTGGATGGCAGGATGCCAGGCGGTGTCGGGAGAAGAGGTGCTGCAGATGTTTCTATTGGAACATTGTTTCGACAAATTGCCGACAGGGGTCAGAGAGTGGGTACGAGACCGTAAGCCTTCCACTCTACACGAGGCGGCTCGCTTGGCCGATGAGTACACTGACGCTCGCAGACTGGACAATTCCATCACCAAGGCCACAGCCCGAGCGGAATACCAACCAGCCGCTGCCACGTATCAGCCTCCCATAAACCGACCATCCGCACCCCCTCCAGCTGCCCAATACCAACGTCCACCCCGGTTTAACGCCCGAGAATACTCTGAACCCCTTCGGTGCTTCCTGTGCAATCAGCTAGGGCACCGGCGACAGGAGTGCCCGATGAACCGTGCCAACAGGAACCAGTCCTGGAGGAAACCCACGGGGGCCCCTTCCCCAGCACCTCTCCCAGCAGTCCACTGTGTAGAGGAAGAGGAATGCTGGGGCATATTACATGAGGCGGACCCTGTTCAGGCTGCCCACCAGGACAATCGACAACACCACAGACAGAGTGTAAAGGTCAACGGGAAGGAAGCCAGTGGGCTACGAGACACTGGTGCAACCCTGACTTTGCTCCAAAAGCACCTAGTGTCCGAAGCTCAACATACCGGGGATACCGTGGCAGTACGAGTAGCCGGGGGTGCAGTATTTCGTCTACCCGTGGCCCGGGTACATTTGGATTGGGGAGTGGGCGCTAGACACGTGAATGTGGGGGTCATTAAGGATTTACCCGCTGATGTTCTTCTTGGCAACGACTTGGCCCCCCTGGTTTCGGCCTTTGCTCCCATGGGCCCCGCTGCAGTGGACGCTGTTACGACCCGTGCCCAGACCCGTGCCACTGAGGCCGGCCCACCTGCTGTTGAGACCCAGGTAAGACTCTCTACCCCGACTTGTACCTTAGACCAGGCCCCGTTAGGCTGGGACACCCCAGAAATGTACGGGAAGGAAACTAGGGAGGACCCGACGTTAGCCAAGTACAGAGCCAGGGCCGACGCTGGGGAAGAAGGAGTAGGTGGAGAACACTACGAGTGGGTGGGGGATAGGCTGTACAGGATCCCGAAACCTTCCCCGAAACCGAATGCCCCTCCGCAGAAACGACAACTAGTAGTACCTGCAAAGTATCGGCAGGAGATTCTGCGGGTTGGGCATGACGTGCCGTTAGCAGGTCATCTAGGTTCCCACCGCACAGCTCATAGAATCACCCAAAACTTTTTCTGGCCCAATTTTAACCGAGATGTGCGGATGTATTGTAGCACGTGCGACACTTGTCAACGGGTAGGTAAGCGGGGAGATCATCCAAAAGCTAGGCTACAGCCGATGCCTATCATTGGAGAGCCCTTTTCCCGCATAGCCGTTGACATTGTGGGTCCACTGGCCAGGGCTAGTCCATCCGGTAAGAAATATATTCTTACTGTGGTAGACTACGCCACCCGTTACCCAGAAGCAGTAGCGCTGTCTAATATAGAGGCAGAGACGGTTGCTGATGCCCTGGTCAAAGTCTTTACTAGGGTCGGGTTCCCTCAGGAGATCCTCTCTGATCAGGGAACCCAATTTACCGCTGTGCTCACCCAGCAGCTGTGGAAGGTGTGCGGCATCAACCCGCTACTTAGTTCACCCTATCATCCACAGACTAACGGTCTCTGCGAGCGATTTAATGGTACCCTCAAACAGATGCTGAGGACCTTTACTGACTCTTGCAGAGACTGGGAGCGATTCCTGCCTCATCTGCTATTTGCATACAGAGAGGTGCCCCAGGAATCAACTGGGTTCTCCCCCTTTGAGTTACTCTATGGGAGAAGGGTTCGTGGACCCCTAGATCTCATTAGAGGACACTGGGAGGGGGAGACGGAGCAAGAAGGGACCCCCATAGTGCCATATGTTCTGGAACTCCGGGACCGCATGGAGAAACTATCCCTGATGGTAAGGGAAAATCTCCGGGCGGCCCAGGGGAGACAGAAGCGATGGTACGATCGGGGCGCTCGACAGCGGGTCTTCCAGGTTGGGCAGAAGGTCCTAGTGCTCAAACCTGTGAAGGCAAACAAGATGCAAGCATCTTGGCAGGGCCCGTACAAGGTGTTAGCTCAGGTATGCGATACTACCTATCTTATAGCCAGCTGTTCGGATGAAAGGGTACAACGATCCTTTCATGTGAACATGCTCAAGGAGTATCAGGAACGACCCGAGGATGTTGCAGCAGTTTGTGCCCCAGCTACTGACGACCCAGAGAACTTACCCTTACCTGACCTGTTAGAAAGGGATCCCCAGACCGACCTTACTAGCCTCGTACAGTTAGGTGACCGACTAAGCCCGGCCGAGAAAACCCAGGCCAGACAGCTTCTGTGGGAGAAGCAGGCGACGTTCTCCCAAGAACCCGGGTACACCAACCTAGCTATACACAAAGTCGAGACACCCGGACAGAATCCCCTACGACAACCCCCATACCGTATCCCGGAAGCAGTCCGAGAAGGAATGCGGAAGGAGATACAGGAGATGACCCGGCTGGGGGTTATTGAGCACTCAGATAGTCCGTGGGCGTCGCCCGTAGTCCTAGTACCCAAGAAGGATGGGACCACCCGGTTCTGTGTGGATTACAGGCGGCTCAACGAGCGGACTACCACTGACGCCTACCCGATGCCCCGGATAGACGAGTTACTAGACCGCATTGCCAGGGGGCGCTATCTGACCACCATTGACCTATGTAAAGGGTACTGGCAGATCCCCCTGGCCGAGGATGCTATCCCCAAGTCGGCATTCGTCACCCCGTTTGGCCTATACCAGTTTAAGGTTATGCCATTCGGGATGAAGAATGCTCCGGCTACCTTCCAGCGTATGGTGGATAGGCTCCTCGATGGCTTCCAGGGATTTGCATGTGCCTACCTGGACGACATCGCGGTCTACAGTGAGTCTTGGGAAGACCACCTAGTACACGTAGGGGTAGTGCTGGACAAGATTCGGGCCGCCGGCCTGACTTTGAAACCAGACAAGTGCCATTTAGGCATGGCAGAAGTACAGTACTTGGGTCACCGGGTGGGTTGTGGGAGCCAGAGGCCCGAACCTGCTAAGGTGGAAGCGGTAGCTAACTGGCCCACACCTATCACCAAGACCCAAGTGCTTGCTTTCCTAGGGACAGCAGGGTATTATCGACGTTTTGTCCCCGACTATAGCGCGATTGCCAAGCCCCTGACTGACCTGACTAAAAAGAACTTACCTAGGCAGGTCCTGTGGTCTCCAGCTTGTGAAGCCGCGTTTCGGGCCCTGAAGCAGGCTCTTGTGAATGCCCCTGTCCTGGCTGCCCCAGTCCCTAACAAACGTTTTCTTGTCCACACAGACGCTTCCATGTATGGACTGGGGGCTGTGCTGAGCCAGGTCGGGGAGGATGGAGGAGAGCACCCTGTCGCATATCTCAGCAGAAAGTTACTACCCCGAGAAGTGAGTTATGCGGCAGTAGAGAAAGAGTGTTTAGCCCTGGTCTGGGCACTGAAGAAACTGAGCCCTTACCTATACGGACAAGAATTTTCTCTCGTAACAGACCACAACCCCCTTGTCTGGCTTAACCGGGTCTCTGGGGACAATGGCAGACTGCTGAGGTGGAGTTTGGCATTGCAGCCTTACAATTTCACTATCAGCTACCGGCCCGGTAAGCAGAATGGGAATGCGGATGGGTTATCCCGGCAAACAGACGTCCCTATTCTCCCTAAGTCCGGTCATCCCCAAGTTGACCCGCCACAGGGTCAAGCCGGGTCTGCCGGAGTGTTCCACAAGGAGGGAGCCATGTGACAGACCCATCCGTCGGGACTAAACCTATTTGGGTTCGTCTGATTTGCCCAGTACTTATGGTCCCTGAGAGATTATGCGAAGGGTTGTGACTTTGTATAAAAGACATTTCAAGTACAGCGGAAACTAATGAAACGCCCAAGCTACCAAAGTCCTCGAGGTGGCCGACATCGGACAAAGGACCACGTGGCGGCGGCCATTTTAACTTCGAACCCGCCGACCCGTACTATCGACGATACTTCGACAGTTCAACGAAAGTCGAAGTACCGACCCACCTCGAACGGGACTTAGCCATTTTTAGGCCAGCAAGTGACCGACCGCACAGCCCGAATCCAGGGAACTATTTTGGGCAAGAAAAGGTACCTGCGGTCGGTCATAAACGGACTTTCGCGTAACTTTTTATTCACTGAAGGGATTGATGTGATTTTTGAGAATGGTTATGTTTTCAGTATGCTGAATCTGAATATGTGTCTCTTATGTGAACATGATGGATGGATGTGAAGTTATGAAAGTTATATAAAAGTATATTTCAAACTGTATGTATAATAGGATTATGTGTCACACCAAGGGGAGGGAATGTGTGGGATGTAACATCGATGCCAGTGGTCATTTTATGCCTCCCCTTGGGTGTGGCCTGTGTGTGTGAAATGCAAATAAAAGGCAGGCTGGCTGATCCAGTCCTGAGTTCATGTTTTACCCTCATAATGGAGCTTGGTCTCGTTATTGGGGGAACCGGGAATACAAGTGACTAACGACTGTGTCTGGAGCTCGGAAGGTGGTACCGTAACAGCCCCTATGGTACCATCGACTTTACTTTCTACTACACCCACAGGAAATTCCATCTCATCTAGGTGGAAGGCATTCAAACCTAATAAGGACCCTTTTCGCGTAGATGCTTGGCTTGCGAAACTGGATTTGAAGACACCTCATAGGTTTCCTGTGACACGATCAACCTCGGCTCTTCACCTGATCCCTCAACACGGATCCTTGGGGTCTTCGTTAAGCTACCGAAACCAGTGATTAATTACGTGTAGGGAAGGCAAGGCAGATTGGATTGGATTGGACAATCTTCTTTGGGTTGATTCAGGGAACTGAAGAGTTTGTCAACACCCACGATTATTTGTGCAATACTTCACTATCTGTAGACTGGTAAAGAAGTATGTTACGGATTTCTTACACTCCAGCTGAGTAAATACGTGAAGGGTCTCCCGAAATCCAAATAAAGCAGAAGGTTTGTGAATTATAGCTCCCGATCCCCCAAACATGAAGGGGTAAAACGATCTGGTTTATTTATGGCCACAGCTTGACCTTTTATGCAGGTCCTCTAGCAAAGGTTACTCCCACAGGGACCTTGTGGAGGACAGGAACACAAAATACAGTAACCAATCATTTTACAATAAAATATAACACACTCCCACATGATCAGTGAAATCCCTCCTCTCTATCCTGGAGATAATTGGGTTAAGTGGCTGGAGCAAACATAATTATCTCCAGGTAGAGAAAATATTTCCATTTTACAAAAGTAACAAAAATACTTTAAAATATATAACTTTGCTTTTCCCGAACGGAACCCCCACATTCGACATATCCCCAGATAGCTTGGGTCTGAGCGCTCAATATAGCCGAACAGCGCTCAGATCCTACGAACACAGTCAAATTGGATTGGGCTACCTGGGGTCTGTCTCATTCATGTTTCAAATGTACCGAACGGCACGGCATTTGTGTAAATAGAAACAAACGAGGTGGAAGTTAGATAGTCCCAGCGGTGTTCGTGTAAAATTGTGGCCAAAAATAGTTCCATGTGGTCGACGACCAAATGTCAGGATCGGGACAGGGATCCAACACGCAGAGTACAAAGAGTGGAAAGGTACGTATACCGGGCCTTAGAATGGCCGGACTAACGTACCGAGAGTAAAGAATAGTCAGAGACAAGCCGAGGTCGAGGGAACGAGAAGACAGATAAGCGAGAGACAAGCCGGGTCAAGGGATAACAGAGAAACAGGGTAGTACAACGAGCCGAGTCAAAACCAAAAGAGCAAACTAGAATACCAGAGCACTGAGTGACTAGACAAGCTAGAACCACGACAGGGCAATGAGCTGAAGTAAGGAGTAAGCTTAAATACCCTGGCTCTGGATGGAAATCACGCCTCTGACAAGTACCGATTGGATATCGGACACTTGAGTGACAGATTGCTCGTGCTAGCGTCATGACGTCACGTATTGAGCGTCCTGCTAGAAAAGGACGTGGATTCCTCGCGGCCGGTGTTTAAGTGACTGGATGAACCGCGAGGAACGGAGGAAACAGCTCGCCTGGACGGATACACCACCAAGTCTCTACCTCCCTTAGAGGTAGAGGCCTCAGGTACCCTGACAGTACCCCCCCTCTCAGATACGCCCACCGGGCGGAATGAACCGGGGCGAGATGGGAAGCGGAGGTGAAATGCTCTGCGAAGGCGAGAAGCATGGACGTCCTCCTGAGGTACCCAACTCCTCTCCTCAGGACCATATCCCCTCCAGTTGACCAGATATTGCAATTTTCCCCTTGAAATTCTGGAGTCAATGATGGAGCTGACCTCGTACTCCTCCCGACCCTCCACCTGAACAGGACGAGGCGAGGGGACCTTAGAGGAGAATTTGTTGCAAATGAGGGGTTTCAACAAGGAGACATGAAAAGAGTTAGGAATGCGTAAGGCAGGTGGTAGAGCAAGGCGATACGCAACCGGATTGATACGAGTGAGAACCCTGTAAGGACCTATGTAGCGAGGAGCAAATTTCATGGACGGAACTTTTAGGCGAATATTCTTAGTACTCAACCATACCCTATCCCCAGGAACAAAAACAGGAGCCGCTCTTCTATGTTTGTCAGCGTGTTTCTTGAACAGCGAGGAACTATGTAATAGAATTTGTCGAGTCTGATCCCATAATTTCTTCAGGTTGGCGACATGATCATCAACCGACGGTATCCCCTGAGAAGAGGAAACCGAAGGAAAAATCGAAGGATGAAAGCCATAGTTCATGAAGAAAGGGCTAGAGCGAGTTGAATCGCAAACAAGGTTATTGTGTGCGAACTCCGCCCAAGGAATCAGACCGACCCAATCGTCCTGGTGTTCGGAAACAAAGCAACGCAGATACTGTTCGATCTTTTGATTAGTACGTTCAGCAGCTCCGTTAGATTGAGGGTGATAGGCAGAGGAAAAGTTCAATTTGATGCCCATTTGAGAACAAAAGGATCTCCAGAAACGTGAGACAAATTGAGAACCTCTATCAGAAACAATCTCTGAAGGAATCCCATGTAGGCGAAAAACTTCTCTCGCAAAAATCTCCGCCAATTCAGGAGAAGTCGGAAGTTTAGGTAATGGCACGAAATGGGCCATCTTAGTAAATCTATCCACCACCGTGAGAATAACAGTCTGTCTTTTGGAAGCAGGCAAATCAACGATAAAGTCTATGGACAAACAGGACCAAGGTTTCTCAGGAATGTCCAAGGGGTGTAACAGACCACATGGGGATGCATGAGGTAGTTTAGTCTTGGCACAAGTCTCACAAGCTGCGACGAACTCCTCAATATCCTTTCGAAGTGAAGGCCACCAGAAATCCTTGGATATCAGAGAGTATGTCTTGCGAATACCAGGATGACCAGCTATTTTACTTTCATGAAAACATTGTAAGAGCTCCAGTTGAAGTTCAGGAGGAACAAAGTTTCTTCCCTCAGGAGTGTTTCCGGGAGCTAGATGTTGTGACTTCAAGATCTGGTCAAGTAGCGGAGAATGAATTTTGAGACTGGTATTAGCAATAATATTGCATTTGGGTACAATGGAAGACAAAAGTGGTTCAACTGAAGCAGAGGGTTCATATTGGCGAGATAGCGCATCGGCTTTAGAATTCTTTGACCCAGGTCTGTAAGTCAGAACGTAATTGAAATGGGTAAGAAACAACGACCAACGAGCCTGCCTGGAGGACAGACGCTTGGCCTCTCCGATATAGGACAAGTTTTTGTGGTCTGTCAGGATGGTAACAGGATGTAATGTACCTTCCAATAAATGTCTCCATTCTTTCAAAGCCTTGATAACCGCTAGTAATTCTCTGTCACCAATGTCATACCTGCTTTCAGTACCGGTCAATTTTTTAGAGAAAAATCCACATGGATGTAATGGTTTATCAACACCCAACCTTTGAGATAGAACAGCACCTAAACCAGTCTCTGATGCGTCTACCTCGAGCAAAAAAGGCAGAGAAGTGTCAGGGTGAACTAAAATTGGAGCGGAAGCGAAAAGCTCCTTGAGAGTCTTGAACGCAAGGAGAGCTTCAGTAGTCCAATTCTTAGTGTCAGCCCCCTGTTTGGTCATGTTAGTGATAGGTGCAATAATGGAAGAATAGCCCTTAATAAAGCGCCTATAATAATTGGAAAAACCAATAAATCTCTGTATGGCTTTAAGACCTGTGGGTAAAGGCCACTCTAGAATGGATTGGAGCTTATCCGGATCCATCTTAAATCCCTCCCCAGAGATCACATAGCCGAGAAAGGTTACCTGGGTTTGATCAAAGCTACATTTCTCCAACTTGCAGTACAAGCCATGCTGGAGAAGCTTGTGCAAAACCCTCCTGACTTGCTTGTGATGAATCTCAATGTCACTAGAATGAATGAGTATATCATCTAGGTATACAATGACGCACTCTTGCTGAAATTCCCTAAGAACCTCATTAATCAGATCTTGGAATACCGCTGGCGCATTGCATAACCCAAAAGGCATGACAGTATATTCATAGTGGCCATATCGAGTATTGAATGCCGTCATCCACTCATGTCCCTGCTGAATTCTCACCAAGTTATATGCCCCTCTGAGGTCTAACTTGGTGAAAATTGTAGAGCCCTTCAAACGATCGAAGAGTTCGGTGATCAAGGGAATCGGGTAGGCATTTTTAATGGTTATCTTATTCAAGCCTCGATAATCAATACAAGGCCTCAAAGAACCATCTTTCTTTTTAACAAAAAAAAATCCAGCCCCGGCAGGGGAGGAGGACCTCCTGATGAATCCCTTGTCTAAATTCTCGTGCATATATTCCTCTAGGACTGAGTTCTCCTTTATAGATAATGGGTATACATGACCTCTGGGAGGCATGGTACCAGGGAGTAGGTTAATTTTGCAATCAAAGGACCTGTGTGGGGGTAAGGTATCGGCTTTCTTTTTGTCAAATACTGCCTTTAAATCTAGATACTGAGGCGGAATTTGTGTCTCTGTAGGATTGTCAGAGGTATTCGATGTATTAGTTAATCCAAGAGGTAAGACCTTCCGCAAGCATTTTTCTTGACAATTCTCTCCCCACGAAACTATCTCCCCTGATTCCCAATTAATAATAGGGTTGTGTCTCCTCAGCCAGGAGTACCCCAGGACTATGGGAATAGACGGAGAAGAAATGAGCATTAAGGATATATCCTCTTTATGCAGTATGCCAATAGTCAAGTTAATCGGTATGGTCTCATGGAAAATAACAGGCTCAAGTAACGGTCTACCATCGATGGCCTCGACAGCCAGAGGTGTCTCTTTTAACTGGGATGGAATAGCATGCTTGGCAGCAAAACCCTGATCTATAAAGCTCTCAGCAGCTCCAGAATCGATTAGTGCCATAGTCTTAACTACTCCCTTCTCCCACTTTAAAGAAACGGGTAACACAAGCCTGAGCTCCTTGTAGTTGTGAATAGAGGACAAAGTAGAAACACCCAAGGCCTGTCCTCTAGAGGAACTTAGGTGCGAGCGTTTCCCGAACGATTGGGACAATTTAGGCGTAAATGACCCCTGACTCCACAATACATACATAAACCCTCCCTTCTCCTGTACTGTCTCTCCCTTTCAGTGAGATGAGTACTGCCTATCTGCATAGGTTCAGGAATACGTAAGTCTTCGAACTCAGAGATTTGAAAGGTAGGCGCTAGTTTAAAGGAGGGTCTACGGGTCCTATCTCGAGTGTTCTGCCTCTCTCTTAAGCGTTCATCAATACGAGATATAAAAGAAATTAAATCCTCCAAATTTTCAGGGAGTTCTCTAGTAGCGACCTCGTCAAGAATTACATCTGATAACCCATTCAGAAACACATCTATATAAGCCTGTTCGTTCCACTTAACTTCTGCCGCCAAGGATCTGAACTCTAGTGCATAATCCACAAGTGTTCGATTGTCCTGTTTAAGGCGCAACATTAATCTAGCTGCATTGACCTTTCTGCCAGGAGGGTCAAAAGTTCTTCTAAACGCAGCTACAAAGGCATTATAATTATAGACTAGTGGATTATCATTCTCCCATAAAGGATTGGCCCATCTCAAAGCTTTTTCAATGAGCAGAGTAATAATAAATCCAACCTTTGCTCTATCTGTAGGATAAGAGCGGGGTTGTAATTCGAAATGGATGCTAATCTGGTTTAGAAAGCCACGACACTTCTCCGGTGACCCGCCATAACGTACTGGTGGGGTAATACGGGAAGAAGCACCTACAGTGGCTACCTCTAGACCTGAGACTGCAGGAGAGATAGAAGGAGTACGTGTCTCCTCAGGTGGATTACTAGCACGAGACAAAAGTGCCTGTAGTGCCAAAGCCATCTGATCCATCCTATGTTCCATGGCGTCAAACCTGGGATCCGAAGAACCAAGCTGACTGTTTGTACCTGCAGGATCCATTGGCCCTGTCGTAATGTCAGGATCGGGACAGGGATCCAACACGCAGAGTACAAAGAGTGGAAAGGTACGTATACCGGGCCTTAGAATGGCCGGACTAACGTACCGAGAGTAAAGAATAGTCAGAGACAAGCCGAGGTCGAGGGAACGAGAAGACAGATAAGCGAGAGACAAGCCGGGTCAAGGGATAACAGAGAAACAGGGTAGTACAACGAGCCGAGTCAAAACCAAAAGAGCAAACTAGAATACCAGAGCACTGAGTGACTAGACAAGCTAGAACCACGACAGGGCAATGAGCTGAAGTAAGGAGTAAGCTTAAATACCCTGGCTCTGGATGGAAATCACGCCTCTGACAAGTACCGATTGGATATCGGACACTTGAGTGACAGATTGCTCGTGCTAGCGTCATGACGTCACGTATTGAGCGTCCTGCTAGAAAAGGACGTGGATTCCTCGCGGCCGGTGTTTAAGTGACTGGATGAACCGCGAGGAACGGAGGAAACAGCTCGCCTGGACGGATACACCACCAAGTCTCTACCTCCCTTAGAGGTAGAGGCCTCAGGTACCCTGACACCAAACACCGCTGGGCGTTCATCAGTTTTAAATGGCCGCCGCCACGTGTTCGTTCAAATGAACGGTGACCACTCAGCCGTTCGTCAAGTAGCTGTGGGTAACCACAGCTTCTGGGCGATTAATGAGCTGCACATTCCCAGTGCGGGTGGTCAGGCTGTTCGGTAGTTTGTTCATTTTTAATGAAAAGTACGAAATAGGGCTAACTACACGAACAGCAGACAAAATGCAAAAGTCTTGGCATTCATAAAACCGATAGTCTACGCAGAACTGGGTTGTCCCATCTTTCTTGGGTACCAGGACAACCGGGGAGGCCCTGGGACTATCGGAGGGCTCAATTACCCTGAGTTGGAGCATCTCCTCTATCTCCTTCATTCCTGTCCTTACTGCCTCAGGGATTCGGTACGGGGCCTGGCATAAGGGAGCTTGTCCGGGGGTATCTACCTGGTGTGTGGTTAAGGTAGTGTACCCTGGCTTCTGGGAGAAGGTGAGGTGTTTGGACTGCAGGAGTTGGTTGAGCTGCTCCCTTTCAGTGGGGCTAAGTCGGTCTCCTATCTGAACCTGGGCTACTATACCTGTGGGGGGACTCTTTTCTAATAGATCGGGAATGGGTAGACTGTCTGGGTCTTCTTGAGGGGGACAACATACGGCCGTCACGTTCTCTGGTCGCTCAAAATATTCCTTGAGCATGTTTACATGGAATGTCTTCCTAAGATTGTTGTCGTGGCAGCTAGCTATTACGTAAGTGGTGTCTCCCCGTTTCTCTACGATCTGGTAGGGGCCCTGCCAGGATGCCTGCAATTTGTATGTCTTCACAGGCTTAAGTACTAACACCTTTTGTCCTATGGTGAAGATTCTCCTTTGGGCCCCCCGATCGTACCATACCTTCTGTCTTCTCTGGGCCGACTGGAGATTAGCCTCCACTGATTTGGCTAATTGCTCACTTCGGTCTCTGAGTTCCAGCACGTATGGCACAATGGGGACACCGTCAGTCTCCATCTCTCCCTCCCAGTGCTCCCGGATCAGGTTTAGGGGTCCACGTACCTTTCTTCCGTAGAGCAGCTCGAAGGGAGAGAACCCTGCCGTTTCCTGGGGCACCTCCCGATAAGCAAATAGGAGGTGCGGCAGGAAGCGTTCCCAGTCTCGGTATTCCTGAGTGAACGTCTTGAGCATTTGTTTGAGGGTCCCATTGAACCTCTCACAAAGTCTGTTCGTCTGGGGGTGGTATGGGGAGCTCAGGAGGGACTTAATTTTGCAAACCTGCCAGAGTTGTTGGGTCAATTCGGCCGTAAATTGGGTGCCTCGGTCGGACAGGATTTCTTTTGGAAATCCTACCCGGGAGAACACCTGTACCAGTGCATTCGCTACCGTATCCGCTTGGATGTTGGATAGGGCGACAGCCTCTGGGTACCTGGTAGCGTAGTCTACTACGGTAAGGATGTAGCGCTTACCGGAGGGACTAGGGGTAGCCAGTGGTCCTACTAGGTCAATAGCAACCCTGCTGAAGGGTTCCTCTACAATGGGCATATTGACTAGATGGGCTTTAGGGTGATCGCCTCGTCTTCCTACTCGTTGACACACATCGCAGGTATTACAGTAAGTTCTAACGTCAGCGTGTACCCCTGGCCAGAAGAACGTGTGGGTAATGCGGTGTAGTGTACGGGTTACAGCTAGGTGGCCTGCCAAGGGGATGTTGTGTCCTATCTTGAGGATTTCTCGACGGTATTTGTGGGGCACTACCAGCTGTCGCCTACGTTGTCCCTTTTTCTCTGTCAAGCAATATAGTTTCCCTTTTTCCCATAAAAATGTTTCGTTATCTGCCCTGCCCCCTCCGGTCTCTGCTCGTTCCCGGTACTTTTGTAAGGTCGGGTCAGTCTTAGACTCTGTCTCGAAAGCATCTGGGGTGTCCCAGGGTATGGGGCTTAACATGTCAGGCAAGGTCGGGGTAGGTATTACCTGTGTCTCCCGCACAGGTGAGAGTTCTCGCTCCATCCAGGCTTGGGCTCGGGTAGTCACTGGGTTCGGCTCGTTGTTGTATACAGGAGCATAGGCAGACGTCATGGGGCCCAAATCGTTGCCCAGTAGTACTTCGGCAGGTAAATTATCCATTATGCCCACATTCACAGCCCCCTTTTCCGCTCCCCAATCAAGATGCACTTTAGCTGTCGGAATTTTGTACACATCCCCCCCGCCACTCTAACGGCCACAGTCTGTCCTGATAGCTTGTGTTCCGGCACCAAATGACTCTGTACCAACGTGATAGTAGCCCCTGTGTCTCTCAACCCCTCGGTAGATCGCCCCTCGAGCCATACCTTCTGCCGATGGTGCTGGCGGTTTTCTGAAGCAGCATATACAGGGTCCGCGTCGTGAAGCGGCCCCAAATATTCCTCCATAGGGGCCTCTTGGTTAACACAGAGGGCCCGGGCAGGACGATATGACCCAGAGGGGTAATTGTAATTCCTGGGTGTCTGGTGCGTATTAAGGGGGCAGCTAGCCATGAAATGCCCTGGTTGCTTGCATCGGTGGCAAGTCGGTCTGGGACGATCAGAGCTGCTATTGGGTGGTCCTGAGTGTCGGGCGGGCCCTGCAGGCACCGGGGCTCGGGGCACGAGGGGGCACGAGGGGATGCACGGTAAACCTCTCTGAGCTCGACCCGTGCTGGAGCTCGGTAGTTCGTGGGTTCGTGAAGACGGGAGTCATAATGTTCATCGGCCAATTTGGCTGCTTCTTCTAGGGTAGAAGGTCGCCTGTCTCGCAGCCATTCCTTCCCCTGCTGCTCCATGCCATTATAAAAATGTTCTAAGAGAAACAATTGTAAAATTTCCTCACCAGTCACAGCTTTACTTCCGCTCATCCAGTGATTTGCCGCTCTCCGCATTCGGTGCGCCCATTCCATATGGGTGTCGTTAGGCTTTTTTTTCGTGCCCTGAAACTGTCGGCGATACGTGTCCGGAGTTACAGCGTACCGTCTTAACAGTGTCTCTTTAACCAGCTCATACTGTGTCACTTCCTCAGCACCCAGAGTACGAAAGGCTTCCAGGGCTCGCCCGGATAGTTTCCCAGACAATATCGTGGGCCACTCTCTGTTGGGAATCTGGTGCAGGGCACATTGCCTTTCGAAGTCCGCCAAGTATTCATCAATTCCTGACTCGCTCTCTAGGAAGGGTCGAAATGCTGCATAGGGTATCTTGGGCCTCCCAGCATTTTCGACAGGAACAATTACCTGCGGGGCTTCAGCATTGCGGTGTGCGTTTACTAGGTTGAGTTCGTGGGCTCAAGCCTTTCGTATATCCTCGTCCGCCTCCGCCATCAACTGCTGCCATCAACCTCTCCCGAACAATCCTGGCCTTTTCGTCACTATTCGTGGTTGGTGTTTCCGCCATTGTGAAGCTCTGATCCAGTTTGGTCAGTTCTGCGATCAGCTCTCTCCTCGGCCGGTTGCTGGCGTACCCTCCTCTGCTTTCAAGTAAATCCTTTAGGGTTGTACGCTTCAATTTTTCGTAAGCGCTCTCCTTCCGTTCCGCACCTCTCCTAGGAAATCCAGGATAATCCCACCGCTACCACCAAATGTTACGGTTACCCTTAGTCTTGCTGAGAGCTGGACCGCTTAGTAGTCTGGATTCATATTGCTGAAGAGGGGAGAAGCTGCTTTCCATAGTATTCCATACGAGTCCTGTAAATGTAGAATAATCCCACTAGCTGTAGCACAGCTAGGATACCCTTCTGCCCACAAAACGAGTCAAGGCTGCGATTTGAGGGTCAAACAAGAACTGAGGACTGGGATTCCCAGCCTGCTTTTTATTGTGGTTACATGCAAACAGGACACTCCCAGGGGGAGGCATAAAATCACCAATGACACATTTGGTGCAACCCACACATCCCCTCCACTCAGATAAACAGTTAAACCAATTATACTGTACATATTTTCGACCAAGTTCTGGATGTACCCCAAAACCAGGGAGTACCCCTTTAAATCCTACACCGCTGAATAGATCTTGTTCAGGGGAGCAACATATCCGAAAACCAGCCCGTTCGGATGAACGGTTCGGGAGTTATGGGTTTCCAAAGTTTTGACCGACCGCACAGACTTTCTAGCCGAAAATAGTTCCACACGTTTTGGCCTTGCGGTCGGTCTCCGTTCGTACGTAAAAACTCCATGAACCCGTTGCCATGGTTATCCCGGGGGTCGCTGTACTCCCCATGCGAAGGGTAATCATCCTACCGAACGGTGGGCCGTTCGGTAGGTCCAGCACGAAGTTGCATTAACCTGGAGGTCTCCGCGGTGTTCGCCTGTTTGCTTCTCCGTTTTCAGTTCCAGACGATTGCTGTCAAACACTGCTGTTCGCACGTAAGATGGCCGCGAACACGTGCAAAGTCCCGAAATGGCGGCCACCTATACGTTTACACAAAGGATTCGTGATGAACCATACGAACGGCTGCAAATAGGTCTGAAAGGTGAAAATAGTACTTAAAGGTACGCAATTAAAACTAATGCTTCTGTAACAATATCCTACTATTTTTCACGGACCCGAAGGGAACCCACATCTTCTATTCCTGGAGGGTCAGCTGCCCTGGTTGCCTGGACTCTTATTGGGGTTCTTGGCAGATTGGCGGACTATTGCAGGATGCATGGGCCCCAGGGATGTGATGATGCTACCTTCCATCTGGGTGTTCCTAGTCTGATTGGTGTTTGGAACTGTACCTTGATCCATTATGTGGTGATTGGGATGGCTTAACGACCAGTGTCCCGGTCTGAGGACTCCCGATGGACTAGGATCCTCTGGTGTACCTAGTGACATCCACCTCCGGCTTCTGGGATGTGGAGGTCATTCTCCATTTTCTCTATGGGACTGGTCATTTGCCGTCAGATACTGGAGGTTCGGGCGTTCGACGGAGAGGTTTCTCCCACACCCCTGGCATGCTAGGTCACTCGTCGCACTTTAGGATTCTTGCTTAGTTTTATATTCTTTTCTCGGTGTTTCTTTGCTAACCCACCCTTCCTGTTTATTTTCTTTGTATATATCACCAGTCTAAGGTAGGTTTGGCTCTCATGTTCTGTGCTTAAATTGATGATTGTATTTCCAATAATCTGGAATTCTCATTTTTTTTACATAATAGTGATTCAGTTATTAGATTGTAATTCACAATTTTCTTCTATGGGATGATGTATATGGTACGTTACTTAGATTTACATGTTCACAACTGTGCGTCTAAACCTGTCACACATTCTCTTTTCAGTATAATTTGTCTCTGAGGACATTTGGTAGTTCGCGCAAATCTCTCTGGAATTTTAATCCTTTGTATTTGATTAGTCCCTGAACACTTTTCCGCTGTTTGTGTGGCATTCACGGGGAAGTTTGCTCCTTCGGATGTTGGACTTAGGAGTTATTGGTATTGCTTGTTATATATTTACTTCTGCTTGATGTCGCTTTCTGAAAGAGGAAGTGATTAGTTCATTATACCTCATGTACATCCTACTCTCTTGTGATTGGTTCTTTTTTCTATCTGTTTCTTTGCTGCTGTGGAGCTAATAGAGAGAGATTTAGCAAAATACTCGCTTCCTGTCATTACTAAAATTAAGATTATTAGTACACTAAAGCAAGCATAATCTTCAATTATGATTCCTTCTTTAGATTTCTATGTATTAACCTGGGAACGGCAATGCTTCTTTATAGTTTAAATTCACAAGTTTTCTTGTCACATATTCAAAAGGCGTAAAGTAGAATTCTTCATGTTCAGGCTTCTGAGATGGAACCAAATATGTTTTTAGTTGACTCACTTTTATAATTTAATTTACATAATGAATTATTGAAAATAATTTAAGTGTGTCAGATATCTATATAGTTTGATAAATGAATACATATGTTCTTTTTTTTTCAAATTCGTATTTTATTGAGTTTTCAAAGTAGTAATTTGAGGGGGATACAGAAAGGAAGAAAGGAAGGGGGGTATCCACAAATATAAATATCCAAGTTTTGTACTATAATAGATACGGATAGTTCGTTACAATTACAATATGTTACAAGCATAATATAGTATAAACATAATATAATGTGTGATTGTTGATACAGAAACATTTTAGATCCAGTTTGGGCTAAGACAAAGAACAAAATACAAGTTGCTAAAACTCAGATTAGCCACAATTGAACAAATTGGGGAGATTATGGAGAGAACCAATGATTAGACTTAATCTAACACCTAACATCTCACAATGTTCAGTTTATTAGAGAGAGAATGAGAACATAACTTTCTAAATAGCTGCTCCGTCACCTACAGGTCTGATGTGGATACGTTGCGTTCGTGTAATAAAGATAATGCATTTTAACATAAAATAGAAATTTATATACATAAGATTGCGGTCAGGAAAATACATCTTTCTTGAAGCGCCATGTGCATTCAACATTACAAAGGGTACTTAATGGCGTAATTGAACCAAACATGAGTGATCAACCCTTTGTTATCAGTTATGTGTCGTATGCCATGTTTATGTATAAAGCTTACCCTATATGTAGAATCATCTATGCCTGCATGGCAGATTATTTTGAGCTTTGATTGTCGGTTATGCAACGACTCCATCTTAGCCAATTATTATGTGCGATGTCTCTACGTTTGGTCGTAGAGGAGGTTAATGTTTCATGTTTCAAGTATTGTTGTATTTTGTGGTGTAATTGTTTTGGTGTCGGGCAAATCTGTTGCTTCCAGTGGCAGGCAATAAGGTTCCGTGCAGCTAGAATTAGCATAGTTAACAGGTGTTTGTCCTGCGCAGGAACTTGATCAGGAAATAGTAGGAATATAGCGTTGGTGGGTGTGAGTATTTCCTCTAGAAGTCCTAGAGAGTTACCCAGATGTTGGACCTCTGTCCACAGTGGTAAGATAGTAGGACAGTCCCACCAGATGTGACTCATGGTCCCTATCCTATTAGTGCATCGCCAGCATGTTAGTGGGCTATTCGGATAAATCTTATGTAGCTTGTGCGGAGTGAGATACCATCGATACACCAATTTTTTATGTGCCTCTAAGTGTGTATAGCACAATGTTACGCCTTTGAGTGCACCAAGTGACCTCAACCATTGGTCATTAGTGAATTGTGGGTGACCTTCTTTATGCCATTGAATCGCAAAAGCAAAACTTGTCAGAGAAAGATGTTGCTGTAAGGCGGCGTATCCTAGGGATAGAGCCTTGGCCTTGAGTGGTGTTTTGTGGCACCTATTGTACATGGCTATAAGCTCCGTGTTCAGAGTGGCATCATCTTGGATTGGGTTATGTACCATTTCTATAACTATGCTTTTAAGTTGGAGGTACGGGAATATATAGTTTGACGGTAAGGCATATTTGAGTTGGAGATCAGGGAACGGCATTATGGTCCCATGTCGGTATACATCAGTTATATGTAAGATGCCTTTATCTTTCCATTTGTGGAAAAATAACCATGGAGATATGGACTGTAGCGCTGTTATTGGGGCCCACGGGGAAAATTTTGCAGTGTTCGTATGTTTTTTATGGAGGTAATCCCATATCTGGATCGTGAGTTTAGATGTAGGAAGTATCGAGATATTTTTCTCCCTGAGGTGTTTGGGCGTCCATAGTATGTCTACCACTGAGGAGCGTGGGGAGTATCCGTTTTCCATATCTACCCATTGAAATGTATGTAAAGGGGTGTGCAGTTTTATTGCTGCTTCTAGTATCGCAGCTTTGTGATAAAGTGCGATGTTAGGGAGGCCTAACCCCCCCTTGTTTGCCTGAATTTGCAGAAGCACGCATGGGAGGCGTGGTCTCTTGTTATTCCATATGTAGTTGTTTATAAGACGTTGGAGTTGGTTGCTTAGTGATGTGGATAAAGGGAGATGCAGCATCCTAAATACATATAGAAGTTTGGGAAGAACCACCATTTTTACTGCATTAATTTTCCCAAGCCAAGACAACCTCACATCTTTCCATTTGCGTAATATTTGCAGGCAGAGGTGTGGGAGTTGGGAGAAGTTGAGAGTGTTAATTCCTCTAAGTGTGGGTGCAATTTTTACTCCTAAGTACGTAATATGTGTAGTTCTCCAGTCAAATTTGTGTTGCTGTTTTAGCGACTGTACCAACTCGTGCTGCAGCCTAATTGGTAGGGCTTGGGTATTTAATTGGTTTAGTCTATAGTACGAAACTCTGCTATATTCCTCGAGGACAGTTATGAGATAGGTCAGAGATTCATCGGGGTCTGCTAGGGTTATGAAGATGTCATCAGCGAACATAGCCAGTTTAAATTCGTCTGTTCCCACCCGTATCCCTTTAATTTGGGCATGGTTCCTTATTATGTGTGCTAAGGGCTCGAGGGAGAGCACAAATAGTAATGGTGATAATGGGCAACCTTGCCTCGTCCCATTTGTGATGGTGAAGGGACTCGAGACAAAGCCTGCATTTGTGACTCTGGCTGAAGGTTGTTGATACAGTGCCATGATCCCCCCTATAAAAGACGTTGGGAAACCATACTTAAGCAGCACCTGTTCCATGTAATACCAGTTCAGTCTATCGAAGGCCTTCTCCGCGTCCAGCGCTAGGAGAAGACCTTCCAATCGGTTTGTGTCCATATGGGCTAAAATATTTAGATTTTTTCTAGTGTTATCTGACCCTTGCCTCGATTTAATAAATCCTGATTGGTCATTATGTACAATACGTGTTAAGATTCCTTTCAGTCTCTCCGCTATTAGTTTTGCATAAATCTTAGTGTCACAGTTCAAAAGGGATATGGGTCGGAAATTTGGGCATACATCTGCAGGTTTGCCTGGCTTCGGCAATGTGGAGATATGTGCCTGAAGCATCTCCTTTGGCATACATCCATTGGTGTAGCAATGATTTATAAGCAAGGTCATATGTGGGAGTAATGCCTTCGCAAATGTTTGATAGTACAGGTTTGTAAACCCGTCTGGACCCGGAGATTTGTGTGTGGGCAGATTGGTTATCACTGCCGCTACCTCTGATTCTGTGAATTCGCTCGTGATCTTTGCTATTTCCTCGTCTGTGAGAGTAGGTAAGTTCATTTTGGACAGAAAATCTTGAACTTGGGCGGGGGTGGGGACGTGTGTACCCTCTGAGTCTTTGAGATTGTATAACGTACTATAATACTTAGCAAATTCATCCACAATATTTTGCGGATGCAATATTTTCTGTTTGTCGGCTGTCAGGAGGTAGGCTATTTTGGCGTTCGGTGAACGCTCTTTGAGTTTCGCTGCCAGCGTAGCGCCGGATCTATTACCATGCGCAAAAAATTTATGCCGGTATTTGTGTAAAATGTAATTGGTTTTCTCTGTCTCTATATCACTTAGTTGTGTTTGTAGAGATTTAAGAGTTTCGTAGTGGTCTTGTGAAGGGTTTAACTTGTTCGCGTGAGTCAACTCCGTTATTTGTCTTATGAGGTCTGTATATTTAGCAGTTCTCTGTTTATTCCTATAGCTGGCATGTTTAATCAGGTTACCTCTGATTACGGCCTTATGGGCCTGCCAGTTCGTGGCTATGGCGGTCTCTCTTGTGTCATTTAGGTCAAAGAAGGTGTGGATATCTTCTTCAATGCTTTTAACTATGTGTGGGTCGTGTAGTAACGTTTCATTGAGTCTCCATGTGCCTTGACCCTTGTGTGGGAAGTGTTCCTGTATTGTGAGTAGTACAGGTGCATGGTCTGACCATGTCATTATCCCTATCTGTGAGCTGATAATTTTTCGGGTCATAGCAGTGGGTATTAAAAACCTGTCTATTCTGGAGTATGAATTATATACTTGCGAATGAAAAGTAAAATCCTTTTCAGAGGGATGTAATATCCTCCATATGTCTATGAGGCCTGCACCATTTATTGTCTGTCGTATTTGCTGTGTAAGGAGAGTGCGTTTTCGTGAGGTCGTCCGATTTACACTGTGAGTGGAGGTTGTATCGGCAGTGCTGTCAAGAATGAAGTTAGTGTCACCTCCTATGATTAAGTTGTTACAAGTAAATTTATGGGCTAAGGATATGATTTTGGATAGAAAGTCTTTTTGATTGTCATGCGGGCCATATACATTTAGTAGTGTGTATGGGTCCTCATTTATAGTGCAATATAGTAAAAGGAACCTGCCGTCCTTGTCTTTAACTTTTTTCTGGAGCTTAAAGGTAACATCTTTGTGTATCAGAATAGATACGCCTCTTTTTTTCTTTGTGTACCCAGTATGGAACCCTATGGGGAATTGTGTTGATGTGAATTTGGGCATTTTGGCATTAAGGAAGTGGGTTTCTTGAAAAAACGCAATTTGGGCTTTAAACTTAGTAGCCTCAGTCAGAGCCAGTCTCCTTTTATGAGGGGAGTTAAGACCTTTAGCGTTTAGCGAAAATATATTTAGGGTCATCATCTGTGGGCGTTATAAGTTGCTAAAGGTATATTAAAGGGACACTATAGTCACCTGAACAACTTTAGCTTAATGAAGCAGTTTTGGTGTATAGAACATGCCCCTGCAGCCTCACTGCTCAATCCTCTGCCATTTAGGAGTTAAATCCCTTTATTTATGAACCCTAGTCACACTCCCTGCATGTGACTTGCACAGCCTTCCATAATCACTTCCTTTAAAGAGAGCCCTATTTAGGCTTTCTTTATTGCAAGTTCTGTTTAATTAAGATTTTCTTATCCCCTGCTATGTTAATAGCTTGCTAGACCCTGCAAGAGCCTTCTGTATGTGATTAAAGTTCAATTTAGAGATTGAGATACAATTATTTAAGGTAAATTACATCTGTTTGAAAGTGAAACCAGTTTTTTTTTTCATGCAGGCTCTGTCAATCATAGCCAGGGGAAGTGTGGCTAGGGCTGCATAAACAGAAACAAAGTGATTTATATCCTAAATGACAGTGAATTGAGCAGTGAAATTGCAGGGGAATGATCTATACACTAAAACTGCTTTATTTAGCTAAAGTAATTAAGGTGACTATAGTGTTCCTTTAATGCGTCGTTGGAGATTGTGGAGCATACACCCGTCATAGGTCATAGCGTGACTATGTGTTGCCTCTGCATTTATGTTACCTGTCACGCTGGGTATTGTACGAAAAATTCCAAAATTAGCTGTTATATGGTTTTCCCACCATGGGGTATTACTATGAGTATGTTTATAGTGCGTGCAAATCAAGCGTGGTTGATGCGATTGAGCATCGTATTCCGTTCTTACTGCTTGTCGTCTGACTTGGAAGTCTAAAGTCGTATTTGGATACCTCGGGGGGTTCAGGGGGAGGGGGAAGGGTGTAGGTTAAACCAGTGCTCGAAAGCAACTATATACAATATAGTTTGCAGATCTGAAGCGTCTGCCGTCTGTTAGAAATATGCGGCTCTGTAGAGCCAAGTGGGGGGAGGGTATTCGTTATACATGTTTTACCCTACTTTCTCGAGCCCACTATGTTCCCGGACTTAAGTCACTTATCACAACCCTTATTATATCATCAACAGAATATAAAAAATCAAAACATAGATCAACAAAACGATACAATAAATCAATACGATTTCTAAGTGTATATACTGCTATCAAGCAGTTGCATATGCTCACGTATTCTCAGGCGATGTTTGCGAGTATACAGGTTAGCTGTACTGGAGAATACAGGAAATGTCCTTCACTTGTGATTGGATATTGTAAACCAGTCTTTGGATACCATCTTTGGTGGTTGTCGATGAGTCCCGTCTTCTGCGTCCCGTCTTTGTGCAGGTATAGGGAGATTCCATTCTTCGAGAAGATGGAGACCTTCTTGTTCCGTGCGGACTTGATGTTCCACTCCATTCTTCCTTATTATGAGGCGGGTGGGGTACCCCCATTTATATTGGATTCCTGCATTCCGCAGAGCTGCTGTGAAGGGCGTAAATGCCTTGCGCTTCGCCAATGTGGCCGCTGACAGGTCGGTAAACAGCTGAATACCTGCAAATTTTTCTGGTATCGTGCCTGGGTTCCTCGCTGCCCTCATAATTTTTTCTTTGGCCACAAAATAGTGTACCCGTGTTAGCACGTCTCGTGGAGCGGTGGAGGCCAGAAACTTAGGGCGCGGTAGGCGGTGTATCCTGTCTAGATGCAGTTCTTCCTCCTTGAGATCTGGACATAGAGTCTTGAAAAGTTCCGTGGTGAAGTTTTGGAGCTCAGTGGGATTAATCTCTTCCGGTATACCGCGCAGGCGGACATTGTTTCGTCTGTCGCGGTCTTCATGATCCGCTACTTTCGCCGCGAGTGCATTCAGTCTTGTGTCAAATGCTTCATACCCTGAGGCCAGGTTGTTGTGTGCAGCGATTATTTCTTCCGTCTTTTCTTCTAATTGGGAAGTGCGCTCGCATATCGCTTTAATGTCCATGCGGACATCTCTGGCCAATTTAGAAAATTCAGCCTGCAGGTTATTCTGTAGGTCTTGCATCATTCTTTGCATGGCTGTCTCTGATGCCGGCATCGTGGGATCCAGTGAAATTGAGGTACTGTCACTCCGTTCGGAGTAAGCTGTAGGGGAGTTAGGGCCTTCGGCGCCATTTTGAGGCTTACCTCGCGGTGGTGTGAGTGCCGCGATTCGCAGTTCCGCCGGTCGGATTTTCGTTTTTTTTGCCGTGCGGTGTGACATGGTCGGTGTAGAGCTCACCAATGCTGGTATGTGTGGGTCTCTTCTTCGGGTATGCTATTATAATCGCTGTTTTTCGGTTACCCCCGACGGAGCTGATCTCTCACGCGTCCAGTCTCGTGAGTAGCCAGGCCACGCCCCCGAATACATATGTTCTTTTAATTAAAAATGTGTACTTGACAGATCAATAAGACATTTCCAATGTCCATAATTTAATTTATTAAAATAGAACTGTCACTTCTCTTAAAGTGACAGCTCCTGTTTATTTAATTCCAGTAAGTATAAAGTGCACCTACCTTCACAATGCTTATGAGTGCAGGGCTCCGCCATTTCCCCATGATGCATCTGCTCAGGCACAAAGCACCAGAGTTTTTTTAAAAAACTTAATGTGCCAAAAGAGCAATTAAAAAATAATTTCAGGTTAAAAAAAAAAAAAAAAGGATAGCACTTTGTAAGAATACAATGAAGACTTCTAATTAATCGACTACTTCTTTGCCATGCTCTTCTATGTAATTTAGCAATCTCTTTGCAGCGCTTGGAAGAGGCCACCATGAACTGACAGACACAGACACAAGTTGTTCACGGTAACATCTCCAAAAATGTAATTGTATATCACAAGTTATATTGTATTCATTAACAAGACATGCTTTTAGTCTTTATCCAATCAGATAATTATACCAGGTCTTAATGTATAGAGAGAGTAGCAAAAGGTGAGTGAAGAGTTTGGACTTTCCTGCTGTTACTGGGCAGATCAGTAGATAAGGTGCCCAAAAGGTACATTCCCCAGATATTTGAAAACTACAGCTTCAAACATTCTAAAGCATGCTAAAGGCATGCAAAGAATCATGGGAGTTGTAGTTCTACAACATCTGGTGATCTACCTTTTGTGCTCCCCTGATGTAGATATTGCCTTAAATATATTATAAAATAATATGCTTTGTTACTAAATGATCATGTACGTAGGTAACTATTCACTAGATATCAGCTTACGGGCAGGGCCCTCTCTACCTTTTGTATTTGTTTATGTATATTGTACGTTCTCCCCTAATTGTACCTCGCTGCAGAATCTATTGGCACTTTCTAAATACCAGTAATAAATAAATAAACAGAAGTTATTGCAATTCTTTTTTTTATCTGAGGCCACCTGGCAAACATTTTGCCTAAACCTGAAAAATGGGACAAAAAATTACAGTCTGTAATAGTTGTTATGAAAGCAAAGCCACTGGCCATGTGAAATCTGTCATCAATTAACGATTTATTGTATAGAGTCCACGATGTTTAATAATTTCACAAGGTTCCCCTTTATTGATTTAGAGGACTGGTTGGTCATACTTCATCTAAAACCAGTACTTAATTATTCAGTTGTGGTACAGAGATAGTCTCTATCAAAAAATCTGTAAAAGCAGAGGCGAAACCAAAAATAAAGCATATTCTGAAATAAGTGTATAAATTAGGCTTTGTCTGATAAAAGTCAACAACCAAAAAACTACTCCCTGCTTTTTATTTTCTTAAATCTTAAAAATGGTTTTGTCTGCCATCAATTCTGTCGTCAAGATCATCAAAAAGAAAGATATTACTCTGATAGCAATGATGAAAAAAGTGTACTTGATGAAACATTTGAGCTGTTTGGTGGAAAGCGTACAGAGAATAAATCGACTTTTAATATAATAATTTTCCTTCAGAGATTAGCAGATGAATCAATGTGCAAGATGAAAAAGTGATTTAATCATCAATTCTTTGAAATGAATAGTCTATCTTAATAAAAAAAAAAAAAGATTGATGACTAAAACATATCAAGATAATAATTTAACATTGGTTTATGAGTAGCAAAATATTCAAAATTAAAATAGGATGAAAGACATATCAAGTAATTGTAACCCCTTACGTAATACATGCATACAATGACATTTATTCATTATTCATTCAATTTAGTCATTCAAATAAAAAACAAATATTCAGGGCATCAGAACATCACAACATATGACTATGTAGATTCTGAGCTGTGTACATACATTTATAAGGAAATCTTTTTTTTGTTTGTTTTTAAAATGTTAAATAAGACTAAAACGAATCAAATGCATTTAACTTGTATCAGTGCCCAGAGTATTCCTTTAAAGGGACACTATAGGCACCCAGACCACACTGCAATTGTTATATTGCATTCTTAAGACAACCACTTATGGCTGTCTCCGTAACACAACGCTGGGTGTAGCATGAGGACGTTTAGTGTCTTCAAAATGGCCATAAATGCTCTTTTACTTTAGGTGAAATATCAAATTTGTATGTGAAGCAATGTACAAGAGCATAAAACAAACAAATTCAAGAGCAACAAAGTGATCTAGAACCATTCAGTGAAAAAGCAGTGTTTACCTCCACTGGCCCCTCCTCAGAAGACTGCTAGAGTTGCTTCCAGGGACAGTGCTGCACAATGAGCAGCACTGCCATGCAGTGTCTCCACCCTATGAATGGAGACACTGAACTTTCCTCATGGAGATGCATTGATTCAGTGTATCGCTATGAGAAGGTGCTGATTGGCCAGGGCTGTGCTTGGCTTGTGCTGGCTCTGCCTCTGATTTGCCTCCTTGATAGTCTAAGCCAATCCTATGGGAAAACAGTCTGATTGCCTTTTGTTCAACACGTCTGATGATGTCAGCCAAGCGGGCAGATCAGGGACATAGACAGCAGCAGCAGACTGCAATAAAAGTAAAAAGTATTTTGTATATATTTAGGGGGGCAAAGGGAGGCAGCGGGCTAGATGGTGGTTTAACCCTATAGGGTCAGGAATACAAATTTGTGTTTCTGACCCTATAGTGTTCCTTTAATGATAATTTTAATGAAGGGTAAATTCACTCAATATGTTTGGTGACATTTATTTATGGAGATATGTAGATATGAGAATATGTAGTTTGAAGACTGAAGCTTACTATAAATACATATTTGCTTGTATTACTCATTTCCTTGAAAATATAATCTTTTTTTAAAGGACTTGTTAACATATAGTATATAACTAACCAATCAAATGTTTTGTACTGGAAATCTCTTAGTGTCTGTTAGATTCCCCATAATCTTTCTTTTAACATTTTCCTTCCTACCTCAAGATCTTCCATTTGTCATATCCAGGACCACTTTTCTTCTTTGGTCTCCATCCCTTATATATCCTCTCTACCATTCTCTTCCTCAATCTCCATCTGCATCCAGACTTCAGGCACTTACTTATTCCTGCAGTCACTGACACTATGCCAGTCATCCAGTCACAACTGTGGGGATATTTATGGGATAAAAATAGTAAACAGTTGAGAATTGCCCACTATTTCAATTCTCTAGATCCCAAAGATCGTTATCATGTAAGTGAAATGTATTCCATATAAATAAAATCACAATTTGTTATAAAAATAGATACAATTTATTGTGACAATTTAAATAATAATAATATGTAACATGCATGATAATAATCAATGAATATTTAGTATAACATGGTATGCAATACAATGGCAATACACATTCCAATGGTTAACACAGCAATTGTCAAGACAAGAATTATGAGGGACTTCACTGAGAAAGAAAGTCTCCTTTCACACAGCGCAGCAGCGAAAGGCCCTAAAACTTTGGCTAGCAGTTAACTAATAACACTTTCAATGCTGGCTAGATCCTGGGCATATAATACCTATTCTCATGTAATTTTAATTAAATTAACATTTAAACCCGCTCATTAATCATTTCCTGGAACCATCGAATAAGAGTAATCTACCATATTCTATCAGCCAAATTTTAATTTGCCTAAAAAGATATCTTGTCTTAATTTAGAGCAAATCAATACACCTGGATAAAAACAATGGTATGCTTACATGTGATAATATCACCTAATATATATAGTTATTCTTAATTCCACCTGCAGAATGGAATGTTTATAACTATATATTCTTTAGTTAACTAAGATTTCTAAATATCAAAATCTTACTGTGATTTATCCAGTCATATATCATGCTATTAGAAAATTTTTCATTAATTTAGATTAATTAAATAAAACCAGCATATTTACCAGTTAAGTAGATATTCTCATCAGATGCTTTTAGATAGTCCCAGGGACTTGAATGCGTGTATGAGTGATTGCATGGAAGTATGCAAATGTTGCTTCAGAGTGAATGTCTGTTATAGGCCTCTCTGCATGTCCGAATCTGGAAGCCCAAACTCCAACTGACTCTTCTCTGACTCCTTGCTCTCTCCTCCCTGACTCCTTGTTTCCTTACTTCCTCACTTAGCCTATGATCCTGATTTTTAAAGGGCCAGACTTTCTGTTCGTCATTACTTGATAAGCCAATAGGAAATTGAAGGTGGGGTCACCCTGCATATAGCAATTTAAGTATTTGGTCCACAGAGGGCAGTATCACCTCACTAAACTTTCCTATCCAGGAAACAGTTAACTTTTCCTGATGACGATTTTGACGTAATTTGGCTTATATATATGGTTGCCATAACTTAAGTTTTACTTGTCAGTTCAAAGCGTTTCTCTGGGTTTTGTCCAGACAGTGTGTCGACAATCCCTCCTGTAATTTCTAAAATGATAGTTGTAAACTAAAATTGACCCCTAACTTACAATGGAAATCTTGTAAAATTTAGAAAGTAAAATTAATTACTAAGTCTTATCTGGTCACTGGTGTCTGGCTTTCTTGTGTGAAGCTAACATTAAGAAGAGTATTCCATCCCCCTTCTCTGTTAGACTCATTGTATCACTTGGTTTGTTTATATAATACATTCCTTAGCTCCAGTTAAGTGGTTAGTGTTACAGAAAGGATAGAAATTTCATGTATCTTTGTTAGCCTGAAAATCCAAAATGGAGTCTGCTCTGTTCTGAGTGACTCTGGCAATATACACTTTTAATTTCTATCATAGCACAAAATGTCTGCTGATATAAATATCCTGACACAACCCTCACTCACACTGTTCAAATATAACATAAATTCATAATAGACAGTGTGCATAAATATGAAATGTATGTCACTGAATGAGTATGTGAACAAAGACATGTTTGTAAGTTCGACTTACCTTCTTGTGTTGTCCATACCTGATTGATTAACTGTTTTCTAAACATTTTACTGCCTCAGGTCACATTAGCGAATCACTTTATAAGTCTTGAAACTTCAAACAAGAACTTAATTTACGTAAAAGCAGGGATGTGTCTACCGCGAGGAAAACAAGGCATTTGCAAATACCTTGTTTGCCTCATTTTATGGGAGCCCAAGAGCTGGCCGGCTGGCCACCTTTGGGCTCCCCCGGGCGGGCAGGCAGCAAGGGAGCACTTTCCCCTGAGTTCTCTCTGCTCAGCTCCCTCGCGCAACCTGCAATAATGCGGCGCGGAAGGGAGCTGAGCAGAGAGAACTCAGGGGAAGATGCTCCTTCGCCACCCTGCTGCCTGCATGTCTGGCCACCTCCCTGCCTAGCAGCCCCACTGGACCCCTGGTGAAATATCCACCCAGCTATCCCAAAAGCAGGGAGGCTGGGTGGATTTCAATTTAAAATAATAATAATAATAATAATAATTGTGAGTGGGGGAAATGTGTGTGTGTGTGTGTGTGTGTGTCTGTCAATGAGTGAGTGTGTGTGTGTGTCTGTCAATGAGTGTGTGTGTGTGTCTGTCAGTGAGTGTGTGTGTGTCTGTCAGTGAATGTGTGTGTGTGTGTGTGTGTGCGTCAGTGAGTGTGTGCGTCTGTCAGTGAGTCTGTCAGTAAGTGTGTCCGAGTAAGTGTGCATCTGTCTATCAGTGTGTCAAATCAGTGAGTGTGTGCATCTGTCTGTGAGTGTGTGCATCTGTCTGTGAGTGTGTGCGTCTGTCTGTGAGTGTGCGTCTGTCTGTGAGTGTGCGTCTGTCTGTGAGTGAGCGTCTGTCTGTGAGTGAGTGTCTGTCTGTGAGTGAGCGTCTGTCAGTCAAAGTGCGGCCTTGACAGGAAGGGGTGGGGCAAATTTAAATTAGGGGAGAGGGGGGTGCCTGAGCACCGTCCTGCCTAGGGCAGCACAGATCCTAAATACGCCATTGCGTATAAGTGGACTGGGTACACCAGTTTTCCAACTGTGACATGTGCAAGTAAATTACTACAGTAAATTTCAGATTTTTTTTACGTTTTCTGTATTCTTTTTGAAGCTCAAATCTTTTTTTATGAGTCACATTTTTATAGCAGCAACTATTAAATTGACCCTATTGAATTTATTATATAATTATAAAAAATATAGTATTAACTTGAAAGATGTATAGTAATAAGTTATAGATAGCAGAATAAGTTCTGCATAAAATGAAAATTGGTATAATCTATAAACTTTTAATATTCATTATTTTCTTTGTTTTTCAAGCTCATTAAATCCTATGTACACTTGTCTTGTAAGAAATGTAGAATCAGCTTACTATTTATCCAAAGCTTTTCTCTAAAGCAGTAGAATACAAGCTTCATTATATTTTGGTAAGACCTCGCATGTCCTTTGCTAATTAGACTCTTGAATAATTACAAGCCATACTATAATGACACAATTGTTTTGGGGAATACATCTGGGTATTTTTTTTTTTTAAAGTTTGACATTAATTATGCTAATGATGCTTTGCTTATAAAGATATTATTTCAAATCTATATTTTGCCCTGTTTTACGATTGTTTGAGGCAGATGTCCTAATTACTTTGAGCTATGCTTTACAGTTGCTAGCCATCCCTAAAAGTTAGTACTTTTAATTACTAAGTTCAAAACAGTTAATTGGCCTATAAAGGGCAGTGTTTAGGGCATAGTTATGCCATTTGCTTGAAAACTCCATATGTCGATTCTGAATTAATGCTAAGTAATTAAAAATGAATGGTCATAATAATTATTACTATTTTGCATTTGCTAAGTTACAGCTTAATTCACAGTGTTTTACAAATGAAGGCAATACAGTATATACATAAAAATAAAAAGAGTGATCCGGTACATCTGAAGTCCTAAATAAGCCATGGCCTCTCTCTGTGATGAGTGCCATCTTTATTTTGTACCATTATACCATACATTTATACATATACAGTATACTGCTACCAAAGGAATAACAACAGAGCTCAAAGACCAATGATAAACCTTAATGTGTTGATTTCCAATGCTATACATACTAATACAAAGGGAGTAGAGAACCTGTAGAGCAGGAATGAAGTTAAAAATATAAAAAAATAGTGAGCATAAAAAATGCAAATTCATAAAATCTCTAATCTATGCTTGCAATTACACATGATTCTTCATATAGTAGGCAGCTGGTAAGAGATTTTGAAATCTAATATTCCAAGGTTGAAAATTAGGATGTTAAGATAATATATACAGAATTGTCAATTTTGGAAATACATGAAGAATGTGCATTTCTTACTAGTTCTGTTGCTCAAATGGCCTCACTTTTTTGTAAAATGCCTCAATATTGATCTGCACACACACACAATGTGCAATCTCAACTCTGTCAAGGTTAGCTAAAATCACAAATCTCAAACAGAATATGATAGAATATGACATAGACTAGCATTGATGTGTTAAGCCCAACACAATGTCAAAGTACCCCAATATCTGTGGTTCCTACCAAATTTTTTAAAACTCACTGTTATATGCATGAGCAGGCATGACCATCATAGGTGAATTAAGATTTTACAGGGGTCTAGGCAGGCCCAAGACTACATTTTGTGACCTCTTCTAAAACCAGCTCTATATCACCATTATGTCAAATTCTAAAATCTAATGTATTCTATAAATGACATTGTGACACCAAATATTTGATTGAATTCAGAATGTTACATAAATCTATCTTTAGAAACCCCACACATTCTTTATTAAAGCCAAGTCAAGCTGCATTATCATAAAGTATAAAATTGGAGGGGTTGTTTTTCTCTTGCTATTACAATGGATTCGGGGCTATCAATAAAACAATGTCAAAATTATACCTGGGGCTTTTGAGGACCTCACGTGGGGCTCCAATCCCTTTCAGCCTCTCCAGAAGTGCCCCTTGGTCTCCTTTAGTTTATATGCTTCTCAGCAGGTTTGCTACAATGCACCTGGTTGTGAAGACTGATATTATGAGCCAACAAACCTTATAAATACAGATTTTTGAAAATGTTGACACAATTTTCGCCACTATGGTGTTTTCTTCACTTCCAGTATTCTGTAGAAAACAATGCTGATATTATATGAAACATAGGATGCATAGTTAGCATGTAAAGGTAGGATTAAACAATGCTATTCGTGTGTAAAATATGTTTCGAGACACGTGAAACATTCTATTGTTTATCTTTTAAATTGTAAAACACCTAGGAATAGGAGTGGATTGGACAATGAGATTTTTTTTTTTTTTATATTTAAAGATACTTTTTCATAGTAAAATGTTGCACAGCCTTAAATGGAAAATGCTATTGTACTAAAGACTTTTAAAACAGCACGGTAACCTTTTGAGTCTGCACAAAGCCACCGGATGGTGACATTGCTGCTTGGTGTGCAATGGCCAGGGGTGCTCATAGCACTTATTGCCGCGTTGAGCCCATATTAATGCTGCACTCTTGCGCATGCACAGCACTAATGTCTATAGAGAATATTGCAAGACTGCAGGAGCCTTCATAAATAGTGAAGTGACAAAGCATGACCGAGGTAGCTCTACCTTTTGTCAAGTGGAGAAAAAAATACATAAGACAAAATAGTTCATACTTTACCTTATGTATTTTATGAGAAAAAGATTTATAAAGAAAAATATTTAATAGTGAGGAAGTGAAGAGGAGGAGATCGAAGCAAAGTAAGTCTATAGTTACAGAGATTTTGTAAGCAAAGTTAAGCAGTATTGTTCAATAATGCTACAACTGAAGTGACCATTTTAATGAAATTCTTCAAATGTATACTCATCACAAGAATCAATCTAATACAATAATAATTATTCTGTAATGTCACCATCTTTCTAATCTTTATGTTTTTAGGGGATGGTCAGGTTGACTTTGATGAATTTATGACAATTCTTGGACCTAAACTTGTGTCCACGGAAGGTCGAGATGGATTTCTTGGAAATACAATAGACAGTATATTTTGGCAGGTGAGAAATGTTGTTTTTAACATTGCTTGATTTTTGACAATGAATAACTGCTGCTAACAATGCCATTTTAATAGTTTCCCGTCATGAATGAAATCTGTATTACACTTTTCCTTCTGCTTTGTCTGTCTGTCTATCATCTATATTTTTCTCTCTGTCTTACCTTATAACCCATGCACATGTCTACAAGAAATCACAAATTGGTTGTTTCCTAAGAACTTATATTTGCTTGCTTATTTCAGAAAATGTAAAATGCTGACATTGCTATCATTGGAAAATGAAGACATTGCATATTTTTGAGGATAATTGACTTACTATGGCAAAATATTTTCTCCTTAAAGTGCAAATGTCGTGAAAATATTTAATGGATATAAAAAGGAGAATTTGAATCCATACATTGATATAGGACAATGCACAAACATACATGTCATTTTAGTGTTGGCATAATTTTTGCAGCTTATATCAGTATACTTTGTTTCTATTTATTAACTATTAGTGTAACTGGGCAAGGCTTATTCGTATATCTATAATGCATAGTTTCTAATCTTACAATTAAAAAATGTTTGACAGGACCGGTCATTTTGTGGGATTGGATAAAACACATTTTAGGTGCGAGCTCTAATGCATGAACTACCCACAAATTCTATATGAAGAAAAAGAACCTCATGTCATGGTATTTGCATGCATACTATGACTAGAAACATCTTTAACATAGTTATTTACTAAAAGGAAAATAAATTCACAGTTAATTTAAGAGTATTGAAGTATAGCTTATATAAATAATTCTTTCAATCTGGCTATTTTGGTCTTAACTTTGAAATTAACTTTGAATTTACTTTGCATTCTCAATTTAGAGAATAGCCCTGTGTTCCTGGTCCACTAAATCTTTGTGAATAGGAGGTCTACTTTAAAGTAACAACAAAAATGAATTTTGCAGAGTGACACAAATATATTTCTCTGCAAGCTCTGGATAACATAGCCTGCATGATAATGCATGATGCTTTGTCATGCAATTATATCATTATATCATCATTGTAATATGTGGATGTGGCACTGTCATGTGTTGGGTTTTTGTATTTTGCAGATGTCAAAAGCTGCATTGGAAACACCTGTGTTGATATTGTGAAATGCCACTTGCAAAGGTTTTCATAGTGTTAAAGATAGACTTAAAGGGTTATTCCAATTATTCCAAAGGGTTATTCAGTGATTGGAAGTGGTCATAGTGGTAGGAGTCTGTATGTGCAGTGTTTTTGCTTGAAATGCTGCACACACAAATATATTGGCACTTGTGTGCCGGGAGTTAGTTATACCCCTGGCATACGTGACTTTACTATCCATGAACTGTGTTCCGGGCTGCTTATTGTCAATTCTGTGCATATTTTATGTCTCTCATAAGCTGAAATGGGCTCAGCTTCAACCCTTGCAGGCAGAGCCTGCAAAGAGAAGGCTGAATGTACCCTTCCTCCATTAATGTATTCAATCTCTCTGCTTCTATCCTTCATTAATATTTGAAATCTTGTTTTTTTTTCCCCCCTCTCCTCTCCTATCCACCCCCACACATCCACCTCTGCTCTGAGCCAGCAAAATTGTCCAATCACAGGATTCTCTATGACCATTTGACTGCTATGAAATAATGCTACTTTACTCTGTCTGATGTGTTTTGAGTATGATTACATCAACTCACTAAAGTGAGAACAGCAGGAAATACTAAATTAATTAAAAAGTGAATTTCAAAATGTAGACCAAGTCAAAATAGAAAAAATAAATTCTGTTTAGTTTGGATTTTGTGGTTTTAAATCTGAATTCAATTTGAATTCTCACTTTAGTGGATAACCCTGAATTTGATTGATAGTGTTTTTTCAGATAATTTTTCAGGTAAAAACAAATGCTTAGATTCATATTGGTGGAATGAATCCCAACTTTATGAGTAAGCAGTAGTGATGTCCCGAACGGTTCGCTGGCGAATAGTTCCTGGCGAACATAGCGCCCCCTATTCGTCATCATTGAGTAAACTTTTAACCTGTACCTCACAGTCAGCAGACACATTCCAGCCAATCAGCAGCAGACCCTCCCTCCCAGATCCTCCCACCTCCTAGACAGCATACAATTTAGATTAATTCTGAAGCTGCATTCTTTTTATTTTGTATTATTTTTTTTTGTGTGTTTGTGTTTATAATACATTATCCTCCATAGCCAGTAACCTGTGTTTATTATACATTATCCCCCCCCATAGCCAGTAACCTGTGTTTATTATACATTATCCCCCCATAGCCAGTAACTTGTGTTTATGATACATTATCCCTCCATAGCCAGTAACCAGTGTTTATTATACATTATCCCCCCATAGCCAGTAACCTGTGTTTATTATACATTATTCTCCCATAGCCAGTAACCTGTGTTTATTATACATTATCCCTCCCATAGCCAGTAACCTGTGTTTATTATACATTATCCTCCCATAGCCAGTAACCTGTGTTTATTATACATTATCCTCCCCATAGCCAGTAACCTGTGTTTATTATACATTATTCTCCCATAGCCAGTAACCTGTGTTTATTATACATTATCCCTCCCATAGCCAGTAACCTGTGTTTATTATACATTATCCCTCCATAGCCAGTAACCTGTGTTTATGATACATTATCCCTCCATAGCCAGTAACCAGTGTTTATTATACATTATCCCCCCATAGCCAGTAACCTGTGTTTATTATACATTATCCCCCATAGCCAGTAACCTGTGTTTATTATACATTATCCTCCCATAGCCAGTAACCTGTGTTTATTATACATTATCCCTCCCATAGCCAGTAACCTGTGTTTATTATGCATTATCCCCCATAGCCAGTAACCTGTGTTTATTATACATTATTCTCCCATAGCCAGTAACCTGTGTTTATTATACATTATCCTCCCCATAGCCAGTGACCTGTGTTTATTATACATTATTCTCCCATAGCCAGTAACCTGTGTTTATTATACATTATCCCTCCCATAGCCAGTAACCTGTGTTTATTATACATTATCCCTCCATAGCCAGTAACCTGTGTTTATTATACATTATCCCTCCATAGCCAGTAACCAGTGTTTATTATACATTATCCCCCATAGCCAGTAACCTGTGTTTATTAAACATTATCCCCCATAGCCAGTAACCTGTGTTTATTATACATTATCCTCCCATAGCCAGTAACCTGTGTTTATTATACATTATCCCTCCCATAGCCAGTAACCTGTGTTTATTATACATTATCCTCCCATAGCCAGTAACCTGTGTTTATTATACATTATCCTCCCCATAGCCAGTGACCTGTGTTTATTATACATTATTCTCCCATAGCCAGTAACCTGTGTTTATTATACATTATCCCTCCCATAGCCAGTAACCTGTGTTTATTATACATTATCCCTCCATAGCCAGTAACCTGTGTTTATTATACATTATCCCTCCATAGCCAGTAACCAGTGTTTATTATACATTATCCCCCATAGCCAGTAACCTGTGTTTATTATACATTATCATCCCATAGCCAGTAACCTGTGTTTATTATACATTATCCCTCCCATAGCCAGTAACCTGTGTTTATTCTACATTATCCCCCCCATAGCCAGTAACCTGTGTTTATTCTACATTATCCCCCATAGTCATTTATCGTTGGACCTAGGCAGCATGATGTCTTAGGCCGGCCCAGACAGTGAGTGAGTGAGTGAATAATATAATATATATGTTCAGAAACATATTAGTAATATATGTAAATCGGGTTCATGCAAAGAGGGTGAAAAGGTATTAAAGAAAAACACACTTATTGCATTAAATTTACAAAGCCAAACTTTTAAAAGCTTTCCTCATTTCTTTCTCGGGATGAGGAATATATCGGTTGTAGACTGAGGATTTCCATCTGCCCAATCTTTTAATAATATGCACTGGAGTGTCAGTGTTGACTGTAATATAATAGCAGTCAGTTTCCTTCACACGTGTGCGTTTCAGGGCCTGCCAGGGCACAGTGTCACACCAGTGCAACTCATATCTGGTGTAACAGTAGTGTACATTTAAAAAAAAACACAAAAAAAAAACAGGGGTCTTGTTGTCACCTTTCGGGGACCCTTGGTGTTGTACGTGGCTGGGTGGAGGAAGAGACCTTCAATGACATTAGTGAGGACAAGGAACTGGGCATGGCTAGCTTGGTATCTAACCTTGTGCAAATGGGGAGTTTGTGGTTGTGCAAATGGACTGTTTGCAGTTGTTTGCGGTGCGTTAAACGGGGGTTTGGTCTGTCACTGTGAAGCGGGCGTAACCCTTACACTACATGATCGATACAACATCATTCCTGATGTTTTAAAGCACGTTATTCCAAACAATTTAGGAATATTAGGTGATTTATGCCCTTTATGGATTAAAACCAGACTCTGCATCAACTATGCCATGGATCCCCCTCTGGCATGCCACAGTCCAGGTGTTAGTCCCCTTGAAACAACTTTTCCATCACTATTGTGGCCAGAAAGAGTCCCTGTGGGTTTTAAAATTCGCCTGCCTATTGAAGACTATGGCGGTTCACAACATCACTAGTAAGTAGTTTATTTACTTCTGATTAATTAATCCCTTAAGGACGGTGGGCGTTCTATTCCGTCTTTTTTGGGGTGGCTCTAAATGCCCGAGGGCAGCACAGAACATCCCCGCCATCCTGAGGTCTGTCTGGGAGCTCAGGCAGCCCCCCTCTGCCTGATTTGGCCCTCCTGGGCCTTGTGATCATGGGGGGCCTTGTGATCACATGGCTGGAATAGCCGGTTTCTTCAGTGCCTGCAGGGGGACTGCCTGAGCTCCCAGGCTGTCCCTCTAGAGCCTGCAAAAAAAGTTTTTAAAAGCAAGTAAATGTTAATAAAAGCTTATAAAGTACATAAAAAGTACTTAGATTAAATATATATATATATATATATATAATATATATATATATATATATATTATATATATGTGTGTAAAAAGGATGAAGATGGAAAGCACTCCAAGGACTTCGTTTAAAATTTAACTTTTATTCGATTTCCAAAAATAAAAAGGTCAACGTTTCAGCTTGATATTCTCAAGCTTTCCTCAGGACACCCATCAAGCTGAAACGTTGACCTTTTTATTTTTGGAAATCGAATAAAAGTTACATTTTAAACGAAGTCCTTGGAGTGCTTTCCATCTTCATCCTTTTTATATTTCTATGTTTGGATTAAGCACCGGGCATTATATTACTTAATTTGGGTGGAGTGCAAGATTTGTTGGTATTTATATATATATATAGTGGTCTAGTGGAGGTCATACCGTGCAAGATCCCAGATAGTCCAGTTGAGGCATACTGTGGAACAGGATCCCTGGTGGTCCAGTGTGTTTTGCACCAATATCACGTGCAGATGACTTTAAGAGCTGCCAGTCAGTGACTCAGTGATGGATGCTCTCAGTCACTGAGAAGTGTCAAGGGACTGTAAAGTCATCTGTACCCAACCTCTCCGTCTAGCAGGTGATGGGGCGCAGGTCAGAGCAGAGAGGTCTAATGCTCTCTGTGCCAGTTTAAAGATGGATCCAGAGCTTCAGGTCCAGACATATACCAGCCCAGACAGTATATATTATATTTGTTTTTAGTTTAAATGCTGTAAGTTAATGAGGCTAGAGATTTAGAACTGTGATATCCACATTTATACTACATTTATACTACAACTCTTATAGTCTTTGTTTGGTCATCATATGACCCAACACTGCTACATTAAACTGTGCATTAATATGTAATTGTCTATAATAGAGCTGATAACTATATACATATTTATAATTATCTAGATGCTCAGAATAGCTGAGGTAAATGAGCACTGCAACTGTTTTATTAGTTTCAAATATGTGCTAGGCTACATTATTATCTTTTATTTAATAACCTTTAAGAAAGAAATATTGCATTCAATTCCAATTATGTGCATACTGTTCTGGATCAGAAAGATAAAAATGCCTATATGATTGAGGAGGTAGTGTAAAAAAAAAGCTCCCCTGAATACGTCTAGACTTGGAATTCAACTGAAGAGCTATATTTTTTACAAGTCAGGATATAACAATTTAGTTTTTCCTTTAATAAGTGATGAAATGCTCACTAAATATGCAGGGATACAAACTTCAATTTGGATGGAAGCACAAAGCATAGAAATGTCACAAAATTGACCATTCATCAACTGGAATCTAGAAAATAAACATTTGGACAACAAATGTTGGACCTCTTACCTGGCTTTGGGCATCACCCCTCTCCATCCTCTCACTCTATATGTGTGCTTTGAAGTGTTAATGGAAAAAAGAGAGTGATTCCTAAACACATGGCTTGTATGTGCTAGGTTTTACTACAAATAATACAACCCTTCTAAGTATCATGCCAAATAATGCCCCATGATGTCCTTAATTTACATTTAAAGAATGCAGTTTGATAATTGACACATCTAATAAAAAATGGCAAAAAAAAGTTGGTACAGTGACATAGAAGAGATGGTTAATGGTCATGTGAGGAGAAGTAGATCCAGGTATTATCTACATATAGCAGGATGAAGTATAAAAGAGAGCGAAAAACGTAGGAAATATTATAGGTGTTATCAATTATGAACAAATTTCTAACTTCACCTATCTTAGTATAACAATATATAATGTACAATATAACCAGCAGCCAAGACACAAATTAGAACCTCCCATTAGAACTACATATAGGCGATTTTGTACTGGACACCTACATATATTAACAGGTTGCCAAGAGGAAGTGTGTAGAAGAAGAACATCAGTAACATTTTCAAGGGATGGTAAGTTACTAGACATTTACAAATAGGAGTTAAATGCTGTTCCCTTCTATGTATGACGTATACTTCATTGGGGTTGAGTATGTGTTTGCCATTGCTATCTTGTAATTTTTTAATTTTTTTTGCCCTTTCCTACTGTCATTGTTTCCCTAAAAATGGTTTGGTACATTTTTGGCAATTCAATAAAAAAGATTTGAAAAGAAAATGCTCTATGCTTTTAGCAAAGATCTTTATTAAAGAAACACTATAGGGAAAGGAACATTTTTACTCACTTGTGCCATTACAGAGAGACCATATAACTATTCCATAGCAGAGTGATCCTACCCATTAGGGCAGTTCAGATCCGAAATGCGAGTAAGTTCCCCCTGCCTGACAGATGCAGCAACATCCGACTATCATTTGTCTTCTTTGAGCCTCGTCAGCAAAGTGTAGCTGATATCCTTTTTTAGACACAGTGAGGATGGGTCCATGTCTGAATTACTCTTTTGACTTAGGGATACTCTAATTAAATACATTGTAGAAAAAAAAATAGAGAATATGGGACCTCTGTTAACTGTTAACCTCTGTTAAATACAGTCCTCTAAAGAATATAGGATAGGTTTTGTTGTATGAGAGCATGTTTGAAGGACAGTGGGATAGTTCTAGAAGAGACAGTGAGTTAATGAGGTGTTTAATAGATGAGCCCAGTGGGAAGCAAATACAATTAATGAGATGGGGTAGAATAGTGTCAAGTGTAGAGGTTATTAGATGTGAATAGGAAGGGAGAAAATACTATTATGAATTTTAGAGTGACACAAAACAGCTGGTAAACAGAACAAATAAAGCATAGACTGGTTAAGGTGAACATAAAATATATGTAATACGATTCCAGATAAAATCTGATGCTTAGCATACAAATTCAATATGTATCCCAGTTAAAGGACAATCCAGAGTTGATAAAAGTTACTTCAACACCATGACCATTGCAGTGATTTAAAGTGGTCACAGTGCATGGAGTCTGTATGTGCAGCATTTCAGTTTAAAATGCTGCACATACAGAGATAGCAGCTTGCTGCAAGAAGTGTAAGCAAGTGTTCCCCACTTCATGCCGCACGCTTCCTCCCCTCAGCCCATCCTCTTTGATGTGCCTCCACCTGCAGTGAGGGGGAATGATATCCTCAGAGTAGGAACAGGTTGAGAGAGAATTTGGTCTCCATATGAGATTGCAGGTAACCTTTAGCTTTTTAATGGGTGGGTGGGAGGGAAGGCATGCCAATAAGGGTTACTCAATTAAAACACAATTTTTTTGGCTGGAGTTATCCTTTAATCCAAATATTACTCTAAATTGGTGTTAAAAAAACATGTCAGTAAAATAAAATTGAGGGGGATTTTAAATATTTGTCCTATGATATGCCGTTTCACATAGGGTATGTGCCTTAAAGTAGCACTACCTAATCCCACATATTATTGGTGTGCAGATTAAGTAACAGGTAACATCTCTCTCTCTCTCTCTCTCTCTCTATATATATATATATATATATATATATATATATATATATGTGTATATATATATATATGTGTGTGTATATATATATAATATAAATATATATACACACACACACACTGTAAGTATGGACAGGTTAAGGTTTTGGAATAACATTTATATCAGTGGAATAACTGGAGTTGGTGTCACCTAGAGCAGTGACTAATGGTGCCACCTGCCCATGTCACCTTCCGTAGCCAGACCATATGAGATCCAAGTGGTAGAGTGGTGAGCTCTTCTGCTGCAGGTTAAGACCCTGTGTATTGTTGTGAGTTTTGTCCCTCTTTGTCAGAGTATTGCCATTGGCTGGCACAGCAACACTTCGATACGGTCAGTGATAGTGTTGGAGGTAGAAAGGGATATGGAAGGTCTACACCTATGCCTGCACCCAGAAGGTCTCTGGGCCCTGTGCAGTGGATGAGACCATTCTCACCAACCCATGAAGGGACAAAGCACCCTTTGCATGGGTTGGTCGAGATGCCCTAAGAAGGCTAAGGTAGTGCCAGCCCTGTTGTTTTTACCCCTTCTGATGGTGTCACCTGGTGCAGTCCCCACTCTTTTGTCCCTCTCTATATACAGTGTATATAATGATTTGAGTATGTTTGATATAACATCTGTCTGTTTATCGTCCAACCAGCCATGTATCTGAGCATCCTCTATCTTTCTGCTTTCTTAAAGTGCCGTTCATTAAACAATCCGTGTTTTCTTTTATGTTTGAATAATTTGTTAGGCTGCCTTTCTCCTCATCCGAATATACACAGTACATTTCTTTTTTGCAATTTAAATTGTGGTTTTAATGCTTTTATTTGGTTTTGTGAAACGCAGATGCCAAACATCATAAGCCAATTTTCATTCATAAAGAAGTTTGGTCAGCAGTCATAATTTTTCAAATATTTTATTACAATCAAATTTTCCTAACCCTTTTATTTGCCTGTTCATTCATTTTATGTATTTTTTTGCTGAGGCAATATGCTTCCTTATTAGCTTTGCATGGCAGATTATAAAGGCCAATAAATCATGCTCATGACAGGAGTGTGTAGAATGTATCATCTTACTTTCTATAGTAGTCAAAGATAATTTACAGTTGTATATTTTAAAAATTACTAAGAAAATTATTTCTCTAGAAGTCACAGGGGAGCCAAAATATAACGTTCTTACAATGTCAGCCAAAATATAAAGTTCTTACAATGTCAATCTCACAATGCAAATTTTTCAAAATAATTTGACCCTGAGGGCTTCAAAGCATATTGTGCTCAAAAACATGTTATCTGTTTGATGAATAACAGAGGTAACAGGTAAATGAGAACACAATCCTCCATGGTATTATAAGGTTATGTTTAAAGATACCAACAATTAAACTTTGATATCACGACTTTCTTGGACATGCCAACTACCTGATTACAAAATACAATTTGAAGCTAAGAAAACTTTAATAGAAAAAATACATCTACAATACTGTTTTACAGGAACTTTGATTTGATTGAATTAAAATTTGTTCAAATACAAATAAAGAAGATTCTTGTGCATCACGTCAGTCAAAAAATGAAATGATCCAGGCAGAGGCATTGATTGGGTCAAAACACATCTGGGACTTGAGCCCAAAAATAAAACTCCGCTCCTGACCCCTTCCCAAACCCTGTACCGTCACAATTTCACCGCTTAACACGCCTCTTGGCAAACTCAGCTATTTACAGACACACACAAATGCACATGCACACACAGGGCTGCCACCAGAAATTAGACCCCTGGGGCCCGCCTCCAATCCCGCCCACAGGGTCCTCCTCCAAATCCCACCCACAGGAATACACACACAGACACAAACACACACACACTGATACAAAAGGACATACATGCATATAGGCATACATACTGACACACACATACTGAGACATACACACATATACAGACACACAGGCATACATAGTGACAGACAGACACATACTAACATACATACAGACACACATACATGAGGACATACAGACACATACATACATACACACTGACATACATACATACAGACACTGACATACATACACACATACATTCATAATGACCTACAGACACACATATATATATATATATATATATATATATATATATATATATGTATATATATATATATATATATATATATATATATATATATATATATACAGACATACTGACAGACATACTGACAGATATACAGACACTGACATCCATACATACACACATACATTCATAATGGCATGTAGACATACATACATTCAGACTGACATATATACAGACATACTGACAGACAGACATACATACTGCCATACATGCCTACAGACATCCATACACACATACACACAGACATACGTTCATAATGACATGCAGACATACATAATGACATACAGACATACAGACATACATTGATACTGGCATACATACATATATACATACATACAGACATACATACATAATAACATACAGACATACATGCATACAGACATACATCATGACATACATTGCTACTTGCATACATACATACATACAGACTTACATACATTCATACAGACACACACACACAGCTCATTTTTCAGCCACCCTCCTGTTACTTACATTTTCTTTGCAGGAGGGTGGCTGGGGCTGATGGGACTGGGAGTCAGCACAGCTCTCCCTCACTGCCGGGCGCACGCTCCTCCCGCGCGGAGTGAGCTGGGAGGAAGTGACCACTTCCTCCCAGCAGCACTTGCTGTGGCTGCGTTTTTTTTTTTTTTTAAAGGAGCCCAGTCGCGCTATACCACGGCCACAGCGCTGACCGGGCCCCTGAAGATATAGAGCCCATCGGGTGGCCATAAGTGCGTGGGCCACCCGATAGGCCCCATCAGCGTGCGGGCCCCAGTTCCGCTGCTACACGTATACCTCACAATTACTGGTAACTTGTCTTTGGTGTCTACATAAGTGGGATACTAGAAGTATTGTGAATGCGTTTAGAGGCTGTTTGTGGAATTGCGTGTGTGTTAAGGGGGCTGTTTGTGGTATAGTGTGTGTAAACTATTTAATTCCCCTACTCTAACCCTTTGTGTCACTATACCCCACTCCCTCTAGCATGTAAGCTCATCGAGCAGGGCCCTCAACCCACTCCGTTCCTGTACGTCCAGTGGTCTGATCTCAATTATGTGTCTGTTAGTCCACCCATTGTGCAGCGCTACGGAATTTGTTGGTGCTATATAAATAATAAAATAATAATAATAATAATAATAATAAGATCATCTGTTTGTTTTTGTGTTTGTGGTTTAGTATTAATAATAATAATAATAATAATAAGTGTGTCTAGGACTGTAGAGAGGGAGTGTGTATTCACAGAGGCTGTAGAGTGTGTTTATAGAAGGTGCAGTGCACGTTCGGGAGATGGATGTGTTGAGGAATGTAGTGCGTGTTAAGGGGATTTTATATGTTTTTGTTGATGATGCAGTTTGTGTGTGTGTGTGTAGGGGATGTAGTGTGTGTGTGTGCTGGTGATGGACTGTGTGTCTAGGATATACAGTGTGGTGCTGGGGATGCATTTGTGTGTTTTGTTTGCTGGGGATGCACGGTTCATTGGGATGTGTAGTGGTCCTGTTTAAAATATGTATTTTGGGATATGGCTGTAGTTTGTGCAGATAAATATCATAATATAAGAAAAATAATTAAATAAATTCATATGTCAAGTATCATCACATCACCATTGGCGTGTCCCGGATACCGGAGATGGCGCCTATGGTATAGAGAATCGTGTTTAAACTATATCTAATTATAATATGTAAACATTACTATGATAACAAGCCAGAGTGTTCAAAATCGGCAAAAATATAATGTGAAGATAGCCCACTCAAATAAAGAGAAGATGCTATAATCATGCAGGAATGTGCTACATGCAAAGTGTAAAATTAAGTGTGTCGGTATCAAAATAATGAATATATGCTTACAAAGGTTAAATACACCTATTCAACCCAACATGGATCAGTAGCTATAAAGCCTTACAAAGTATAATAATGAAGCTGCCCAAAAATATAATGTGGCAATAGTGTGCCTCTGTTTCATAGGCTAGAGAAAGACAATATATCAGCCTAGGAACACCTATAGTGGTCACTCCTCAGACGGCCACTAGAGGTGCTACCTGGGTTGTGCAGCACTGCCGTTTAATGTATCCATGCTCAGCATGGAGGCACTGAACTTTCCCAATAGAGATGCATTGATTTAATGCATCTCTACGAGGAGATGCTGATAGACCAGGGCAGCGTTTTGCCGTGCATGAGTAATTTCCTACCAATGCGCATTGGATTGACTTAAATCATCACTAAATAGTGGTTTTAGAACTATAGTGTCAGAATTCCATATTTGTGTTCCTGACAGTATAGTATATATAATTTGGTGAAAATGTTCATTGATCATATAATTTGTAGCCAACTGTTACTCAAAATATGGCCAGCTAGGCCATAGATTAATTAGTTATATAAGCCTTGGTGGTGAGATAGTTACAATGTGGTAGGTGGGGGCATATCTACTAAACTTTAACAATCAGCAACTGGAAAGGCCCCATCTCATGGGGAAGGTGTCTGTGGGTGGAGGGCATTGTCTTTACATTAAAATAAATCAATAAACATGTTATTACAAAAATAAAATGGGGGGATCATTCTAATGCGCCCCCTTTCATCACCCATATTTGTTGAACCGTGGAGGTATGGGGGTAGGACAGTGAGCTGTTCCCATCCTTTTCTTAAAGTTGGGGGCACCGCATGGTGTATGTAAAAACTTACTAGTGACTGGGAAGCAGTATTTTGCGGTAAGACTGACAAGGGGAGGTATAGAAGTTTTTTTTATATATCAGCAATCAGCCAGTGGCTGCTTAGTGAAAGGCACCAAACTAAATTTGGTCAGCAAGCCATTCAGTAATGTGGAAATTCTGTCAATGATGCATTCACAATCTGACTAGATCTGAATCTAAATTTTCTGTCATTTTTGTTTTTCCCAATACAAAATGCAATGTCTATGATTTAATGTCCAGTTTGATCTCCTGTTATGGGTACTTGCAACAAAAACTGCGTCATGTCTGCTTAGTAAGTACCACAAGATTAATGATCAGACAAAGCCAAATCTATCAGCTATGTGTTGCTTCTAAAACGCAGTGGTTAAAGCTTGAACACATGTCATGGGGAATGTCCCTCATTTCGTTGATATCACAGGTTTCAAAGCTGTCAAAATTGGTCATCGACTCCTGTGCAGTTTGCCCGAGGTCATAATCATATCAGTGCTTTTTGATTGCTGAAGCTGTGAAAATGTTACAACAGATATTATGAAAGATGGAAAAGTTTTAACTATTTGAGTGAGGGTTTTTATTTTTTATTTAGGTTTTTTTGTTAGATATTGGTACGATATTTGCCAGCGGATGTATTTCCATGTACTTAGTAGACCATACATGTGGATCATTATATGGTTTTATTATTTATAAATGATTTCTTGAATAAATGCACATTACAAATGTTGCCATAGTAATATATAAAAATTGCATTCTTTATTTTTTCTTCATTTGAATTGCTCAAGTTGGGAGAATATGAAAAAGAAAGCGTGAAAGAAAGAGCCCTACATGATACTCAGTCTGTTACCCACTAGTGAGCGATTAGTTGTAATTTATGAAATGCATAGTAATAGTTAATTACAATGAGACATGTAGTTAATGAATTCATAATGACTATAGTTTAATTTATGGCAAACCCCACTAGATGTATAATGATCATAATATTTTATTTTAATCAGAGTAAGTGCTTGGTGAATATATAAAACTAGTACAAATTAAAACCTAATGGATCAAGATGAGAAGGATTGCAATGCAATAGCAACATTCCACAGCAGTCAAACTCTGATATGTTATTAAATATGGCCTTTATTTAAGAAAGATGTATCCATAAAGGCTTCCATATTACAATTTCAGTTACAATTGCCCATGTTGGCTTTAACCCATCATTTTTACTGCTTTTAAATATAAATGTAAATACACACTATACAAAATAGTAAATAATAAAAAGATACTCACAATTAAAGTACATGCATCTGTAATAGATTCCCAGCCTTTACAAACACTGCAGGTTAGCAATGGCAACAAGGAAGTGATCAGCGAGTCAGGATGGTCTACCTTGAAAATGTACAACACCCACTGTCACAAAGATTCGCCCACTATGCCCAACCCACATAATTCATCTCCGCCTACTTATCAGTGTGCAGGTTACAGGGTCTACTCAATAAAGAGAGAATTGCAGGGAATTGAGATGGTAATTTTAAACTTATGGCCAAAGTAGCCGAGTTTGAAAAATTCTCCCATTCAGCTGCACTATTTCAGCCTAAAGTTTTAAATTCCCATCTCAACTCCCTGCACCTTTCTCTTTACTGATACAGTATACAGAGGTATACAATAAGCAAACAAGCTCACTGATACACATGCTCAAAGACTGACAAGTTCACTGACACAAAACACAAACTCACTGATACACACATATACGCTCACTGACAGACAAAACTCTGACTCTAACACAAGCTTACTACAGGCAAACTCATTAGTATAGACACACAAGGCTCACTACAGACAAGCTCAGACACACACAAGCTTACTATAGATAAGCTCACTGACACACACAAGCAGTGGCATCTTAACATTGTTATGGGCCCCTGAGCAAAGCAGTGCACTGGGGCCCTTCCTACACAACAACTCACAGGAATAAAATTGTAAATTATCGATACAAATTAAGATTATATTTATTGATACCTCCAACAAATGCAATACATACATACAATACATACACACAGACTGCTGAACACATTCACACACAGACTGCTGAATACATGCACACACCGGCTGCTGAATACACGCATACACCGACTGCTGAATATACATACACAGCGACTGCTGAATACACACACAGACTTCTAAGTACACACACACAGACTGCTGAGTACACACAGACAGACTGCTGAGTACATACACACAGTACACTGAATACACACAAACACAAAGGCAGACTGCTGAATACACACAGAGAGACTGCTGAAAAACACAGAGAGACTGCTGAATACACACACAGACTGCAGAATATATACACACAGTACACACAACAAACACACACAGAGACTGCTGAATACACACACACACAGATGGCTGAGTACACATAGACAGACTGCAGAGTAGATAAACACAGTACACTGAATACACACATAAAAACACACACAGAATGCTGAACACATACACATACTGCTGAATGCATACAGGCTGCTGAATACATACATACAGAATGCTGAACCCACACACGCAGACTGCTGAACACACACACACACACAGACTGCTGAATACACACACACACACTGCTGAACACACACAGATAGACTGCTGAATGTACACAAACTGCTGAATGCACACAGTCTGCTGAATGCACACAGGCTGATTTATACACAAAGGTTGCTTTACACAAACACAAACACACACACACACACACACACACAGACTGCTGAATACCTACAGACTGTTGAATACACAAACAGAGACTGCTGAATACATCCAGACTACTGCATACACACAGTGACGGGTGTAGTGTATGTGTTTGTGTGTAGGGGTGCTGTGTGTAGGGATACAGTTTATATGTGTGTGAGGGGTACAGTGTGTGTGTGTGGGGTGGGGTGCAGTGTGTGACAGGTTCTATGTGTGTGTGTGGGGGTGCTGTGTGTGTGTGTGTGTGTGTGTGTAAGGGATGCTTTGTGTCAGGGTGCTGTGTGTGTGTGAGGGGTGCTGTGTATGTGTGAGGGGTGCTGTGTGTGTGTGTGTGAGGGGTGTTATAATATAAAGCAATCTTTAACAGGTAAACGCTACATTAGAAAACTATTTAAGACAGTGGGTTTTTTGTACAAATATAGTTAAAATAAATTTAAACCAACAATAATCAACAATACAATACCCTAAAAGGTGCTGCATATGCCCAACCTCCTTAACCCCTTAAGGACACATGACATTTCTGACATGTCACAATTCCCTTTTATTCCAGAAGTTTGGTCCTTAAGGGGTTAAAGTATTTGCATTACCAAAATATCAAAATATGCCAGAGTTATATGAGATCTAGATGAATGGCCTCCTGATGGTGCAGCTCCTACAAAGTTTAGTGTTAATTGAGATACGAGGAATACATTAGAATGAAAGCAAGTCTGGAATCACATTTAAATAATGTATCTCTTTAACCTGGCTATGGGGCCATATGGGTGCCCCCTCAGGGTGCATAAACTATGAACCGACTCTGTAAAAACTTGGTTTGAGCTGAGAACAAAAAGGATAAAGAAGACAAACCATAGGTAGAAAAAGGTGATAGGGTATTAGAAAAAAGAAAAGGGGGGGGGGGGGCAAAATAAGTAAGCATTGTTATATTATTACACAGTAATTTTGTATGGCAAATCAAAGTGTAAAAGCTGCATATAAATATAGCTACAATTAACCCTCTTAACGTGAAAAGAAAACTCAACAACTTTACTTTATTAAAGTTGCCACGGTCGCCATCTTTTTAAGTATCTTGGTAGACGAGATATCAGCTGTCAGATGCCTGTTACATAATACTAACATTATATGCTGGTATAATTCATACCACTTCCTGCAGTGCTTCAGGAATAATGGCACAAGTATCTGCTTTGGATAAGCATATGTTGCCCTTGCATAGTGCTGATTACAGTAAAAATTTGGTAGGGAGGATGTTCTATTGATGTAAATACCATGACATAAATGTGCGTAATGGCAACTGAGGAAATTGGGACAATGACGATGCAGCTTGCCAGTAGAATATTGATTCAGGTTTTGGCACTATCCCAACCAAACTGTGACTTCTGGAAAATGTGACAATAATAAGCTAATTATATGTCCAATTCCATGTTTAATCGAGTTCTATATTTATTTTTATTTTTTTATATACATTTCTCTATCATGAATCTATCATGAATCTGAAGGATCCATATTTAATACTTAGAATTTTTCTTTATTTGTACAATGATTATAAATCACATTACAAAAAGATCTGCACAGGCATCCAGTAATGAAAGATTGTTGTGTATTCTGGCAAAATTGATAGAACTCTATATATCTGTCTTGTTGTTTCACCCACATAGTTTCATGCCATGTTAATAAAAGAAATTGAAAGAAATAGTCTTTGCACTCTATTACTGCAGACATATTGCAATCTCCACGGGGAACAATACAGTTCAGCTTTAATCCAACAAATTAAAAGGACATATATGGACTCCCAAAGAGAAAAAAACAAAGCATTGGGTTACTGACTAGCTTTATAACTACAGGCACAAAAAGCTTTTTAAAGAGACAATGTAATTGAGCAACCCTGATGATTCACAACTGACAGGGTTAAATCCTCTGGAAGAGTCACTGGACAATTTCAGGCAACATTTAAAGAAGCACTCTACAGTCAAAAATATGGGGAAACAAAATAATACTGTTTAGTAGATGTAGCCCCAATGAATACATGCATGTATGCATTGGGGGTATATATTTAAATAGTTTGCAAAAACTGAAGTTCTTATGAACTGCAGCCTTTGCAAGCCCTCTCCTTTTTCCCTGTAAGGACTTCCAATCTCTTCACAGGATAATAACCAATCAGAGAATTTTCATTGAGGAGTCTCTGAAGCTATCTTCCCATGCATGCGCACATACTGGCTCATGCACGCGCATTGACTCATGTGCATGCGACTGCTCATACACACACACGCACACAGTGTACCGCTGGTCTGATCTAAGCTCTGAGACCAAGTAGGCAGAGGGAGGCAGGCACACAGCTAACAGAAGCAGTAAAAATCCTTTCTGGCTGTTTGATTCATGTTCCTTTATTTCTCAAAGCACTTTTATAAAATCAGGAGTATCCTTTTTAACAGGATACTCATCACCAATGAAGCTCTTCAGCAAGCTAATGTGCTTTATGGGTGTGGTGTTGTCCTTTAAGCAGGTGTATACATTGATCAAACTAATGGTAAAATACAAACCATAAAAATGAAAACTACAGCTGGAATCACCTTAGACGCAGTTTTATGTATCAAGATGCAGAGTAAAGAACACTATAGTGTCAGGAATATACTAATAGTTGTGTCAGGTAGCTGTCCAGCCTTCCTTACCTCCTGTGAAAAAGGTAGTTTTGTCGTGACTGGTGCCATTCACGCTTCATCTACTTGGTTGAGATCATCAGTTTTGATGGTCTCAGCCAATCCAATGCTTTCCTGTAGGAAAGCATTGGGATGCTAATGCTATTGTGCATGTGGGCAAAATGCTGCCCTGTGCCAACCAGCATTTTTTTTTTATAGAGATGCATTGAATCAATGCATCTCTATGAGAAATATTCAGCACGTCCATGCAGAGCGCAGGGACACTGAATGCCAGTGCTGCACACTGTGCAGCACAGACCCAGGAATCACCTTTAGTGGCTGTCTGAGTTTCTTCCACTAGAGTTGTTCCTAGGCAGTCATGTAAACACTGCCTTTACTCTGAAAAGGTAGTGTTTACATTAAAATGCCTGCAAGGGCATACTATACACACCAGAATAACAACATGAGTTGTTCTGGTGACTATAGTGTCCCTTAAAATGTATAAACATTCAGAATTCACTCTAAATCTCGATATACATATGCATACAGATGATATACACAGCATCTTAAAGAAACACTCTGATGTTAAAACTAGCCCTATTTATGCCAAGCACCCCCCTCTATTAAAAAAAATAAATGTGTGTACTTTCTTTTCCAGAATAGAGTACCTTTTTTCATTCTTTACTAACATTTTGTGAAAACTACCAAATTTTGATCAAAATTGGAATTCTGTTCATTTACTAAAGCCAAATCTGGTTGGAATATAGTTCTCCTGATTGAGTAAGCATGATTTGCCTGATGCATTCAGTTTTCTTTTTAAAATCTGCACTTTTTTAAATCCATATCCAAATAGCACATGTCTAATAGAAGGTATAAGATCTAAAAAAATGTATCAAACATATATATATATATTTTTTTGCAAATCTTTATTTTTGTTGTGCATGGTAATAACATAGCAGATCTTACAATACCCTAACAGCACATGCAGGTTCAAGATTAAACATAGCATAGAGAAACAAAACTGTTGATCAGCATTTTGATTAGACTGCATATTTTAAGGGTGGATATGAAGAGGAAAACAAGAACAAAACAGGAATTAAAAGGGCATGAGTTTTCCTGAATGAACAAGGATGCTTGCCATGCTTCTAAGGCCTAGTGGGCTGTGGTGCGTGATGTAGGCTTATATACAACAAGAAATTCATAATGGTTTATAATGAGCCCTAATGGGTGTGTTACTTGGGTGTATATGCTACATCCTTCGGTAGCTAGGCAAGTTGAACAGATAGTGGTAGCTTATAGGGCATGTCAAAAAGTATCACTCATTTTTATCTTAGTGAACTAAAGAACTCAAAATATGTAACACATCTAGGCTATAGGCCGCATACTCAGCAGGATTAAACAAGACATGTACAGAGCAGGCTAAAGAGTTGTAAACCACTGGGTGCTTGAGATGTATCTGCATCTAGCTATGCATGATACGAAACAAACCACTGAAATAAAGAAATAGACTTATTCTAGTTAAACAAAAGCAGAGTACTTATAGATGATAGGGCTTGTAACAGTCAGAAGGCAATGTGTAGCCGCATATTTAGAGCTGCCTGTGGGTAAGTCCCGGTATGCACGGTGTGGTAATGTCCAGGAATGTGGTCAGACGGTCATCCTATGCCCATAATCAGGAACCAGCCAGCAAGCAGGTGTAGGGACCACATCCAATTTGGCCACTCAGTTGGCCCCAGGCCTTCTCAAGGGTCCCTGTGCATTTCTCACTGCTCCTGTCACTTTCAGCACCGCAAGCAAGGTCCTGGGTGGTTGTAAGATGGAAGTGTCCCGTCTGGATATGTTTGATTGTCTGCGTTCCAGGTCTGAAACTGGCAGATTTTGGTACCGTTGAATAAAGCGGCTTCCCCTTGTCTGGGAGACAGCCAGTATCTCACCTGAGTGGCAAGCAGATTGGGTGTTTTGCCGATTAACTATCCCGGTCTGTGGAGCCAAGGCGATCCACGTCTGATGCACTTGGTCTCCAGGCTCCGCCTCCCATCAAACATAAATTTTTAAGCACAATTTAGCTGAATGCAATCTGAAGAATGCACATTTAAAAATTATCATTAACTTGCTTTTTTGAAAGCAAACAATATTAATCAAGACTATAAATAGTTAAAAAAAAAAAAAAATCATTGGTGACTTGGGCTAGCCAGCTCTATATTATAACTTTTAAAATAATTCAATAAATGAGCAAGCCTATGGAGTCAATATAAACCTAATCTAACTATATGAAAGCTGAAAACCTTCTTATGCCCCACCTGCCATGACGCATGTGGGGGTTTATGGAGCACAATTAATCTAATATCTGTAAAAAAATAAAATCACATTTTCTGAATTTTCATTCTTCTTATTTCTTCATTTAAGTCATAAAACAGCCAAATAAAAATGAAAATATAAAAAAAAAAAAAAAAAAAAAAAAAGGATTGCTAAAAAAATCGATAAAAAAAAAATAGATTTTCACCCGGACCCTGCATCAACTGACAGTTCAAGATTGTAAAATGCTTTATAAAGCCTACACAATACAAATTTGTTGAGGATAGTTATTAACAAGTCTGGGAGAGATGTGGGAAAATACTCTATGTAAGCCAGAAACAAAATGTAAAAGACACTGAGAAGAGACAATAATTTCTTAGTTTACCCTAGTTCTTGCATACTGCTTAACCCTCTCCTCAAGGCACACCTAACAGTCCAGAATTTAGGGATTATTCCAAGTGAAAAGACCTTAGAGTCTAAGGTGTTTTTTTTGTTTTGTTTGTTTAAACACCTTAGATACACTTGGATAATCCCTATATCCTAGACCAGAGGTAGGCAACCTACGGCACTAGTGCCATGCACGGCACTCGAGGTGTCTTTGCACGGCACTCAAGGCTGCTAGAGACAAATAGGCTCTGGCCTATCAGGAGTCCCAGTAAAACTTCAGATATCTGTTAATCCGAAAAGGTGGTGAAGGACAATCCTCAATTTATGCATTGCAGCACGTAGAGGAAGTGATCTTAGATCACTTCCTCACAGCCCTTGTGAATAGGAATCCACACTGTAGTAGAGCAGCTCGCAGTTGCTGTTGCAGCTCCTGTCCTTGACATATACCTGGCCGGTCTGGTCCCCACTGGAACCCAGGGAAGCCACCCAGACTGCTAGATATACACAGGAATGCAGAATCCTGCATTCCTGTGTAATCCCTCATACAAATAGTACGGACAGCCCACACACAAACATACACATAATCTGCATAAACGCAACACCACTAACAATCCACATACATGCACACAACCCCACATGCAGTCTCTCACATGCAATACCTCAAACAGCCCCCACACATACTACCAAACACACAATGTGACATATCCATTCACACAATTCCACAAGCAGCCCCCATACACAACTCACATTCATATGTATCATATACAATACCATAAACTACTCATGAACATATACAATATAATAGCTAATATACGCAGGGCCGTCTTTAACGTGGGGCAAACTGGGCAGCTGCACCGTGAGCCCCGCTGGCCTCAACTATTTCTAACCCCCGGGCGGTAATCCGCACACTAAGGAGGCCCACCGGGTGGCCTGTGCACAAAGGGCCACCCGGTGGGCTTCTGTCAGCAGGGTCCCGGTGGCGCACTTAGGCGCTTTAACAGTGCGAGCGGGCCCCTTGCTTTTTGGCAACAGGCTGGGAGGAAGTGACGGCCGTGCATCACTTCCTCCCACAAAGAGAGGAGCGTGCGGGAAAGAAGAGTAGGCAGAGTGGAGGGGGGCTGGCCGAGAGAGCCAGACCCCAACTCCCAACACCTTCAGCCACCAGCAGGAAAGGTAGGAAACTGGAGGGTGGGTTAAAAATTGTAATTTTTGTGTGTGTCAGTATATCTGTATGTGTGTATGTCTGTGTCAGTATGTCTGTCAGTGTGTGTGTTAGTATGTCTGTGTGTGTCAGTATGTGTGTGTCGGTATATCTGTGTGTGTCGGTATATCTGTGTGTGTCGGTATATCTGTGTGTGTCAGTATGTCAGTGTGTGTGTGTCAGCATGTCTGTGTCAGTATGTCTGTCTGTGTGTGTGTCAGTATATCTGTGTATGTGTCAGTATGTTTGTGTGTCAGTATATCTGTGTGTGTCTGCATGTCTGTGTGTGTGTGTTAGTATGTCTGTGTGTGTGTGTCAGTAAATCTGTGTCAGTATATCTGTGTGTGTGTGTGTCAGTATGTCAGTATGTCTGTGTGTGTGTGTTTCAGTGTGTATATATCTCTGTGTGCGTGTATATGTGCATACATCTCAGCATTCACACACTAACACTACACACAAATACACCCCTACATTCAAATTTCAATACTACGTACAAACACATGTCTGTGTTACACACCAAAATTATATGTAAATACACCCCTGCATTCAAAAACCAACACTACACAAATACATGCTTGCAGTCATGCCAACACCACATACAAACATATTCCATACAAAAACCTGTTTACATTCAAACACACAAAAACCGCTAAGTGCTAAGACCTGGGAACATGGGTAAATGGTAGAGCCCCAGCACTCAATGCATTACTGGAGTTGCACGACAGATGGGGATCTACCTTTTAATCACTCGTGCAACAGGGAGGCCCAAAAAAATTCTTGCACCTCTCTACTTTAGGTCCGCCACTGTGTTGAGGTGGAGGACGTGATAGCACGCCTGGGGAGGGGGGACATGGTCTAGGGGGCCCCAAACAAATGCTTTGCCCAGGGTCCAGTCAATATTAAAGACGGCCCTGCATATACGCACAAATACAACGATACAAAGCAATTACAGTAAAAATAACACAAGCAGGATACAGCAGCATAAACACCTCATTTAAAAAAAAAATAGGACCGGCACGCTACGGGACATCACAATCCTATATCGGCACAGTGCTGCTAAAAGGTTGCCTACCCCTGTCCTAGACTATTAGGTGTGTCTTGAGGAGAGGATTGGGGAGCATTGCTTTAGAGGTCCCAGGTAAATTCACTTTAAAGGAACACTATATCGTTAAGAATACAAATAGGTATTCCTAATGCTCTAGAGTCCTAGTCACCTAAACTGTGACTAGGGCCTGTTCCTCAGCGAATAAATGGGTAATTAATCATTTATTTGCTTACCTTTATCCAACGTCGGGCTCCCTCAGTACTAGTGACCTCTCCTCCTCCATCGACGTCAGCTTCCGAGTGGAACCGAATGCGCAAGTGCGGCCAGAGGCACGCGCGCATTCGAACACGGCGCATAGGAAAGTATTATTTAATGCTTTCGTATGGGGATCTTTTTTTGGCACTGGACTCCGTGAGAACGTCCAGCGTCAAAAAAGTGGGATTTACTCAGTGTAAATCGTGGAAGCGATTTCTCTGAAACTGCTATGTTTTCAGCTGCAGGGTTAAAACTAGGGGGACCTGGCACTGTCATGGTATTTACAAATCTGAGAATTTAAAGGACCACTATAGGCACCCAGACCACTTCATTGAGCTAAAGTGGCCTGGGTGCCTATAGTGGTCCTTTAAATTCTCAGATTTGTAAATACCATGACAGTATGCCAGCTCCTTGCATTTGGGAATAAATGCAAAAGGCCATGCGCTTTAAAAAAAAAAAAAAAAAAAAAAAAAAAAGATTTGGATTCAAATGGTATTTTTTTTTTTCAATAAAAGAAACAGAAGATGATTTCTACAGCTTAGTGACTCTCTAACTTGAAATTATTAATAATACATAAACTGCAGTGTGAGAACAACAGGCTTTTAATTATAAATGAAATATATTTATAAAATACAACTCACATTAATTCGATAATCATTCACAATGCTGTATTTTTACTGTTAACAGTTTATATCATATTCTTGTAGTGTTGGGTATTGGCAGTAAAAATGTACAGGTGATAAAATTTGGCACGTGATTTGAGAGTCGGAAGCAGGCTCATATTTCTATTTTCTTGTCTTTAAACTCTGGCTCAGTGTCTGTATTTTATTCAAATGTTCACTTTACCATCAGTAAAATATGTCGTTTATAACTTTGAAATGTTAAAATTTCCCAAAAGAACATTATTAGTATGCTGTAAGCTTGCAATTTTATATACACATCTCTTCATTGAGAAATTTATTAAGGTTGCTTTTATTTAATATAACTCTCTAATTCATTTCTGAAGTTTGTTTTTCCTATGTGGAGTTATTTTATTTTATGTGGAGTTATTTATTTGATTTTTTTCGAGTTAAGACACAGTTATTGGGATTTTAGTTCATATATCCTAAATATATATATTTTTTGTGAAGAACTTCTATTTACATAATTCCACATATTTATGCACAGATTAGTACAACTGTCAGAGTATAGGGCAGCGGTTCCTTAACCAGTCCTCATGGCCCACCAACAGTTCAGAATTTATGTATTTCCCTGGTCTACATAAAAGTAGAGGAAAGGAAACCAATCCCATGTGTTCCTTATTAGGGGTTAATAAGCATGTAGGGTTGTATATATATATTAAAAAAACAAAACAAAAAAGAACAAACCCTTTCTGTCTCATTAGAGATATCTTTGCCAGAAGCTCAAGAAAGCAAGGTGAAAGGCTAGTTTAGGACCCACCTGAGAGATTTACCTTGACGTGGCAGGTGGGCTAAAGTCTCTCATGGCCATTGGAGAAACTAAATAACCACCATTTGTTTAAATATGCATAGGGATTTGGGAAGAGTGCAGGTAACTTTTTTCTTTGGTTATTAAAGGAATCATACATGAAATAAAATAAAATGGGAGGTATACATAACCAGGGGTATACTTAAAAGAAGAGGATAGGGAATGAATGCATTTATACATTGCATGGAAGGAGCATTTATATAAAAGAAGAGGAAAATTGAAGCACAAGGAAAGGAATAGTGTATAAAAAAAAGAGTAAAAAATGGATAGCATAAAATGGGAGCATACAGAAAAGTGTTCATGTTGTGAGACTACTTTTCCCATGAGCTAACAGAGGTCCAAAATGGCTGTCTGGTGTGATGAGGTAAAGAACAAACCATGGCTCACCATCAGTGATAAAGGCCATGCTGTGGTATGTCAGAAGCCTAAATTTAGCATTTCCATAATCAATTCACTACAATTTTTGGATTAGTAAATAAACCCTGTAGTGTAAGCAATAATTGTCTCTGTTACGGTTACCCCCAGGCTAGCTGAAGGCTGGACCGCTTGGATGTCCTGGTTCCCAAGTGTGGAGAGAGAGAAGCGCTGTTCCGGTCGGCAGACCACCAGAGTCCTGTAAACACAAAGCAATCCCACTAGCTCTAGTATAGCTAGGATACCCTGGTTCCCACAAAACGAGTCGAGGCTGCAATTTGAGGGTCAAACACGAACTGGCTTTAATGGCACAGGGTTAGCGTTATTTATGCGAAAGCCCAGGTCCAGGGACAGCCCCCTCTGGACCTGATGGGATACAGGGACAATACATACAGTTGACCAATGACAATACACTGCATTGTTTGAAATAGTCCCCCGCCCCACTTGGAGATAATGATTCCAACGGTTAGGGCAATGCAATTATCTCCAAGTGCACAGAATCCCACGTGCATTTCCAACATATAAAAACAGAATAAAATATATATTTATAACAATTTACACAATATCCCTTATATTCAACCATTTGTTAGATAGCTCGGGTCTGATAGATGAATAGCACTCAGACCTCACGAACGGTATGGCTAGTCTCTGTGATATAAGTCTTTTCCTATCTCATTGTCCCGAACACGAGATGGCGGCCATCTTTTCCGCTTGTGAATATGCGAGCGGGTGCCGGTCCCAAAACTCTTGGAACTAAATACGGATGGCCAGCTGCACAAATACCGCTCTCTGGCTGGTTGTCCCAACCCTTTGGGAACCGAACGTCCTCAGTGTTCTAATTACGGACACATGCCGGGGTGTAGGTGGTCCTCGTTCGGGAGTTTGGATACGGTTGAAAATAGTCGACGAACGAGGCTACCCTGAGGTAGTCAATTAAGGTTTACGGTTAACCGCAAACCGCAACTTCCCGGTGGTCGTCCGTTCGGTTGTTTCCGAGGTCAACAGGGTTAAGTGGCGGCACACGCCAGGGCCCGGGTGGTCCGAGTTTGTATGCACGAATTTGTAATCCAAAGGGGTTCGTGTAAATGTGTAAAAGTAATGGAAATACCGAAGGAACCGTCTTCGGTACTTTAACATAGGGTAATCCAATATGAGTCTGTGGGGTGTCTGTAACAGTCTCTTACCAACTGTTTAGAGGCCGTGCAATATACATAGGTATAACTTTTCACCAATGCTCTGTATAGCATTTTGGTGGGCTTGCAGCCAATAATATACCCTGATCAGCCACAACAATAAAAGCACTGACAGGTGAAGTAAATATAATTAATTATATTGTTACAATTGTACTTGTCATGGTGTTGGATTAGTTAGGCAGCAGGTGAACAGTCAGTTCTTGAATTTCATGTGTTGGGAGCAGGAAAAATGGGCAAGTCAAAAAGAATTGAGTGACTTTGACAAGGGCCAAATAGAGATGGCTAAATGCTGGATCAGAGTATCTCCAAAATACTCTTTTTCTGGGGTGTTCACAGTATGCAGTGGATAGTACGTACCAAGCATGGTACAAGGAAGGACAACTGGTGAAACAGTGCCAAGGTCATGGGCGCAGAAGGCTCTTTGATGTGGGGAGCGAAGGCTAACCCATCTGATCCAATGACACAGAAGAGCTACTGTAGCTCAAATTGATGACAAACATAATTCTGCCCAAGATAGAAACATATCAGAACACACAATGCATCGTAGTTTGCTGCATATAGATCTGCGTAGTCGCACACTGTTGACAGTGCCTATGATGACTCCTCAATGAGGATGTAAGTTCCATCAATAATGATTTGAGCATTAGAACTGGACCATGAAGCACTGGACGACAGTTGCCGGGTCTGATGAATCACATTTTCTTTTTTTTCTGATGTGGTGGATGGTTGGGTGTGCATTTACCTGTGGAAGATGTTGCAGCTGGATGCATTATGGGAGGAAGGCAGGCCAACGGAGGCAGTGTTATGCGCTGGCAATGTTCTGCAGGGAAACCTTGGGTCCTGGGATTGATGTGGATGGATGTTACTTTGATACATACCTAAAGATTGTTGCCGACCATGTACACCCCTTCATGGCATTGGTGTTCCCTGATGGCAGTGGCCTCTTTTATCAGGGTCATGCACCCTGTCACATATCAAAAATAGTTTGAGGAAAATTACAAAGCTTGATCAAGCTATTGCCTTGGCCTCCAAATTCACAGATCTCAATTCGACTGAGCATCCGTGGGATGTCCTGGAACAACAAAGCCAATCCTTGGAGGTCCCAACTCACAACTTGCAGAAACATGCCAGATACCACAGAAGACATTTAGAGGTCTTGTGGAGTCCATGCCTTGATGCATCAAAGCTTTTTTGGCAGCACAATGAGTAAATACACAATAATATGCAGTTGGTTTTATTGTGGCTGATCAGTGTATGTTATCTTTTATATATTCGTTATAAAAAATTTTAACATAAGGAAAAAAAACTTTTATGAACTCATATTGCAAGTGCAAAAAATCACCTAATATAAAATATTATTCATGTAAAAACAGTGGAAATCTAATTTACAGTTCACTTTCTTACTTGTGTCACTTTTTTATAGTAAAAGGTATGTGAGCAACATTAAAATGTTGCTGACCTGAAATATGATTTCAGTTTCCATGGGGACCACTTGGAAAATCTTTGTTTGAGCCCTTATAAAAATAGCCTTCACAGTGTTGCCATAGACCAGGTCATGATGTTCTTAAAATGTACATATAAATATCACGATGCCCATTATTTTAACGTAGGACATGGAATGCCACAATTTGTAATGTAATTTAATATCACAATAGAACTCTTACATAATATTACTAAAATAATACAGGCTTTTTAGTATACTTGTTTGCATCTTCGCAACATTTGATGTGTCTATTATATTAATATAAAACGAAACAAGGAAGGTTAGACTCACCTAAACATGCATACATTATAAGGGTTATTATGCTGGGGCCAGTGAATACACCATACAGAATCTAGCACATTCACTCACTCACTAAACACCAGCTTCAGAGTTCACACAATGAAATAATTATTTAATAAGAACCTGACTTGGGCAAACCGTATGGGGTATTTATTTACAGTACATGATCATACATTGCATAAGCCTGCCACAACGCCAATGTGCCCTATTTTTGGCAGGTACTGTTGTAGCAACTTAAAGGGACTCTCCAGTGCCAGGAAAACAAACCATTTTCCTGGCACTGCAGGTCCCCTCTCCCTCCCGCCTTCCATCCCAAGTTGCTTCAGTGACTTACCTGTTGTAACGGATCACCTTCCATTGACGGATGCTCCTAGCGCTTCCTGAGGACTCCACGCACTGCAGACGACACCACAACCACCGCAGACTCCACAACCGCCGTAGCTTAACTGGAGCCGCGCCGTCTTCCTTCCACCCTGAATGAACCTCCAGCATTCAGGACCATGTGGGAAAGACCTCTACTCCAAGGAGAGCGTATCAGGAACAAGAACTAAGTGATTAAAGCTCAAGGGAGTATGCAGAGCATAGCAATCCCCAGTGTGATATAGCAGTTCCCTCCAATAACGAGACAAGGCTACGTATTGAGGGTCAAGAAGAACTCTCGTTTAATGACAGGGACTCTGCTTTTATGCAGTGCTCCCCTGCAAAGGAGGCGCCCACAGGCAATTAGGTATTAACCAATCACATATCGGTTACATCCCACAGATTCCCTCCCCTCTGCTTGGGAGATAATTGAGTTTCCTACTGTATCTACTCAATTATATCCAAGCTAAAACTTATACATTTTTATACATTTCTATAACTTCTAAAATATACATGTCACAAACATAAAACATACATTTTCATAATCAATCCATTGAGGGGAACAACATATTAAAAAATGGCACGAATCAGACCAGGGGTTCAAAAGTTAGCAAAAGTATTTTTAAAACCCACTGCCAGCATGGCTTTGCGACCCAAACCAGTTTCATAGTCTTCTATCATGGAGATAATTGAGAAGTAATCCAGTTATCTCCAAGGACAGAGGCAAAACTCTATTAGCCACATGGCAGACAAAGGACAACAAAAGACATAAAAATACATACTGTTCAATCGCCATGGAGCCAAAGTCTTTCATACAGTCTTTCAGTATACGGCTGGACTCCATGGCATAGCTATCTGGGGTAGCATGGCTTTAACAGTCCGCAGAAAGGCACAAACCAGCCTTTCGGCAGGGAAAAAGAACAGGTTTGAACTGCAGGGCCATAGTCGCAGGGCAGGAGGCTAGCAATAAGTCCTCTCCAATGCCCAGTGGCAAATGGCAGTTTGTCACACCTGTATCCTCGGCGCTGGGTCAGCCTATGCTATTTTGCTTTTTTTTTTTTGCCGGCGGCGGGGGAGACCTAATGCGCATGCACAGCAATTCATTCCTCCCACTACCAAGAGTACCCAGTCTTTTCTTCCTGTCCACTCTAGCGACAGGTTTCTCTAATTAGAGAAAAAAATATTTTTGTCTTTACTGCCATTAATTATGTCAGTCTCATTGTATTTAACCTGTCTCTCTGAAAGGTTTAGTAAAGGGCCTATCCTGCAGATCAGGACTAAATAAACCAAATGGTTCTGAGTAGGTTTAGATCCATTCACTATGTACTCAAGTTTGTCTGCAAGACATCATACTGTGTTCTCTCTAACTGGCTTATTCATGTTCTTGGGAACCAAGTTTGACTGCAGTTTTGGGTTTCGATGGATTCCAAACTTTGCTTTTGTTCCAGCATTTTCTGGATCGATATATGCATGCACAGGCACCGGCTTTAGTGCAGTCTATTTAAACTCAATCTTCAGACAGCTCTCATAATGCTTGGCAAATAATTGTTATAGCTACCTAATATTCATGCCTCCAAGCCATCCAAGGCATGCTTTATCCTCGTTCTATGGCATATCGGGCTAAACTATTCTCCATTTGTTAACTATGATAGAAGTTGATGACATTTAGAAATAGCTTATTTTTTTGCATATTTTAACTTGGCCTCTAGAATAGAAAGGCAAGTCACACTTCTTTTTGAGAGACTAGAGAGTGCTACTGGCCCTAATAGGTATAACTATATGCACTTAGTTTCACCTTAAAGAAAACTTTGGAATCTCCCGCAAAGAAAAAGAAATACAAAATCAACAAGTATATGGGCTGCAATTTTCTTGCCCTTCAGGGCAAAAAAAGTTATGCCTGCAGTGTCAAAGGAAGGTTGCAGATACTCTAAAACAGAATGAGCAAGCTCAATGGAAACTAGGATTTCACGAGCCATATATGCAGGGTTCCAAGCTGCCTCAGCACAAGCACCAAAAAGTCTTCCTCAGAAGTCACCAAAAAGTCTTCCTCAGAAGTAGAGACAGGTTTAGAATAATCAGATTTAAATCAGGATCTATTATTAGAGTCCTGAATAGTAAATATGTTGAGAAATAAATACATATAAGAGAAACACTGAATATTCCACAAGAATATAAAACCAAGAGATTGGCTTGCCAAGTTCTCCAAGATGTGTATTACCATAATCCCATCCTAGAGACACAGATGAGGTTCCTGAGGTTCTTCATTCTGGGGAGACACTTTGTGTTTCTGGGTCTTCCATTCAGATTGAACTCTGCCCCCAAATCATTCTCAAAAATCTTGGTTGCTCTAATTGCTCATATTAGTCCAAGGATACCATTACTTGGATAATATTGTTTTTGTTGCCCATACCCACCCACATTTAAACAGAGATCATTTACAGAGTAATCTGTATTCCAGAATAACATGGATGGATAGGGAATTTTATAACATGACAGGAGGCTTCGTATTTGCTTAAGTCTCTCTTTACTAGAACTCCACAGCAGCACAGAAAAAACAACCAATCAGAAAAAAGTTAGGTACTATAAAACTCCCCTCCCATGCATCATTTCCTCTTTCTTTGCTGCTCCGCATCAGTACAGGTCAGAGTACCTCTGCCTCCTGCTTATTGTGGGTGGCTTTGGGATTTTATTGCTTATATTCAGTATTTTAGACTTGTAGATTGCACTTGTTTAATTTAGTCATAGATATATTTATCTTCAGTAATCTATTTATTTATTTTCTTGTGAGATTTTATTCTTAGGTATTTATTAATTTATTTTTTCTGCCCTTGCTGGATTTGTTCCATCATGATGTTTTATATCTTGTGTGATTTCTTTGTCCCCTGCAACTTCGCTGTAGTTTCCTATATATTTGTGGGGGGTCTTTGGGGTCCTTGCTGCTTTTTTCTTGGACTTGTGCCCCCCCTGCCCGTTTTCCCTTGGTTTGTGTATGCCCGTTTTTCTCATGCAATGTTTTTCTGTTTTTCCGCCTTTTCCTGGCGGTGTGTGCGCCGCTCGGGGGCTTCAGGAGGCTTACTACATCTGCCTCCTTCGACCCCCGAGCTCCGGGACCGCGGATTTCATCTCCGGCGGTCCCATGTACTTTGCCGGCCGCAGGGGTACTCGCGTGCGCTTCCCCTAGTACCCAGCGGCCGGATCTTCTTTTCCCACGTGGCCGCTCGCCGCGTGTGTCCGACCGGGCGGGGGAGAGTCCGACCGCCAGAGAGTGAAACCGCTCGCACCCCCCCCCCCCCCCCTGTCGGTACAATTCAATAATTTGCTTGTTGGAGTTCAGTTTTCCTGCTGCATGTCAGTTTATTTCTTTCATTACCTGACTACATGCAGTTTGTGCTTGCCCCTTCGGTTTAGGGGACAATGTAGACTTTTTCCCAGGAGATATTATATCCAGGTAGATGTATATGTGGGTGTATGTACTTGTATTTATGTATTTATGTAGATTTGTGTGTGTGTGCATGTGTGTGTATAGATGTTGAGTTGTGTATATTTAGATTTCTTTTACTGGGAGTACATGCCTATAGGCAGTATACCATATACTGCTCTGTCTGTGACACAGACCTTATTTTGCCAATGTAGGCGTACTTCATACGATTACTTCCTATGGGGGCCTGTACCCTGCATGCACCATATCTACTGTATCAGAGGCCTACGTCTGGCCCATTATTGCATGGTACACCAGGACCTATTATGTCACTCAGATTACTGTGGGTTTAGCTGTCAGTGTATATCACGGATTGCTGACAGTTGCGCGGACAGTGTATATCACAAATTACTGTGAGTCTTTCCTGACAGTCTACGTCACAGATCGCTGTGAGTTTGCTACAGTGTATATCACAGTTTTTCTGCGAGTTCTGCTATTCGTGTGCTTCTCAGTATATATTTTTTTCTGGCCCAGTTATGAGGACTCAGATGAGTCTACTCTGGTTTGGATATCCTGTCCATGGCACATATAGACATGACTGGACCAGGCTCTGACTACCTGGTATGGGAGACCAGTCTACGCTGTTACTATACGATTTATTCAGGTTCTTGGGGAGAACCATTGAGTTGGCTACTTAGCCTTGCTCCTGGGAGTGTCCAGGGTTACAATAGCCTTCAGGTGATATGATGATGGTAACCTATAATGATGCTAAAAAATTTCAAACGGTCCCGTGTGGGCATGTGCTTACCGATTCACAGTTTAAGGTAAGTATCGCTCAGCGTATCTTACATTCATGGACATGAGGGTCACTGGAACAACTCCCGCTTCTACCCACTAGAGCTGGAATACCACTGTTTGCCTGCTGGGCATTTAGGGGCTGCCAGTCCCGGTTCAGGTTGCCCACACGGCATTACACTGTCTAATAGGGTTGGTGTCTAAGGGTCCCATGTCACAAGTTGCCCTGAGGATCTGCAATTTTTAGGGACCTCTACCCGGACGCAGAGGTCCCCGTCGCTCATTCAGTACCCATTGTAAAGCGCTACGGAATTGGAAGGCGCTATATAAATACATGGCAATAATAATATCGTGGTAATACACAACCCATTGATTGGCCTGCTATGTCTGTGCCCATAAGAATGGCCTGCTTTGTCTGTGCCCATAAGAATGGCCTGCTTTGTCTGTGCCCATAAGAATGGCCTGCTATGTCTGTGCCCATAAGAATGGCCTGCTATGTCTGTGCCCATAAGAATGGCCTGCTATGTCTGTGCCCATAAGAATGGCCGTCTATGTCTGTGCCCATAAGAACGGCCTGCTATGTCTGTGCCCATAAGAACGGCCTGCTGTGTCCATGCCCATTTAAACGGCCTGCTGTGTCTGTGCCCATTAAAACGGCCTGCTATGTCTGTGCATATTTGCCGGGATATCTATTCTGTGTCCATTCATTTGGCCTGCGCCCTACTGACGGGCCTGCACTATTGGTTCCAAACCCCTTTTGGTCACAGGCCTGGGGGAATATCACTGAGGAAAACCCAGTGCCCACCAGTGACATGGAGATAGGCAGGTGTCCAGACAAACACCATTGCCATACTATCCAAGAGGACACCAGTGTACGGCCATCTGAATATGGTGGGAAGGGTGAAGGCCCTAAACCTCATGTCTGCAGGGCAAAATTTCTTCTTATGAAGACCCGGACGCATCCAGGGTTTACTCCAAACCGGCGATGGCACATCTCCAAAGAGGACTTCGCACAGGCAAGGACCGGTACTCAGACTCCTACAGGAGTAAGCAGGTTTTTTCCTTGTCTTTACCAGCTACTCCGTATCTGCCTCCCGGACTCCTTATAGGTTCAGTAGTTTTTTCCTGCGTTGGGTTAGCTCCTGACCCTGTCCAGTGGGACTTACTTTTCTTACCTTCCGGCCTGCTGTTTGCCTTCTATCCGGATAGAATTGGTGTATTTTCTCTTGTCTACGTTAATTGTTGCCTTTTTTGGTTTTTCATGACTTCCCTTTTCCCTTTCGCTCGGGTCGTCGTGAGGCCTGGCTTGACCTCTTCCGACCTCTCGGGCACTCGTGGATTGCGGAGAACGTCTCCAGCTCTCCTCAGGCTACCAACGGTCTACCTGGACCCCGCGCGCGCACGGAATCTGGTTAGTCGGTTGATAGTTTTTTCCACCGTTGTTTCCGTAGATTGCCCTCAACCTTATGCTGATGTTAATAATTGGTGCGCCCTACAGTTTGACCACCCTGAATCTCTAGGGACTCTAGTTTGCACCACGGGAGGGTGCGGCCCTCCATCACCTCGATCCGAGTATATTTATTTTCAGGAACAGAGGGCGAACCCTCTCATTCAGAACCGGATACTGATTCATTATTAGAGGGCGCAGCCCCTCACTCGTCCTCAACCAGATTCTGGGCTGGATACAGAGGACAGGTTGGGAGGACCCATTATCATAGAGAGAACCGGTCACGGATGTAGACTCTGCTGTTGGTTACTAACGGGCGCGGCCCGCTCAGGCTAACAGCCGGACACTCTTGCGGTATGCGATCACAGAGCGCGGCTCTCTCATGCACTCGGCGCTCTACAGTACCGGCCATCTGTTCATCACACTGGCTTGTACCTGTGCATGACATTGATGACTACATAGAGGGGCGTCCCTCCTGCGTTCAATTAGAGCTGACATCCACGCTACTGACTTCATTCTAGAGGACTGCCTGATCTTGCAAGAATTGCATGTTTAGACTAGATCCCTCTATTCTATCTCCTGTAATGGATCTACTGGATCCAGACCGCTGTGAATCACGCAAGAAATACTCAGAGGTATAACGGGGGGAGTCTCACACTTAATTACACACTCTCCTGGAGATGGTACGGCTAAGGGATGGCTCTCCGGTATTATGAGAGTGCAGGTTTTTGGCATATTCTGCGCCATTTGATACAGAGATTGCTTTTTGTTTGGATATTCAGACCATTACGAACAAACTGCGCAGACAGTTTCTCCCATGTCAAGAGGTCAGGAGATACGGAGACCTTCATGGAGCAAACAGGCACTGCCTTGCTCGGGTAACAATATTATGGGAGGCCTATTACCCGGTCTGAAGGTAAAACCGTACGTATGGATCACATGGTAAGACTGGAAACCCCGGTTGTCTTGACTTCCCCGGTCATTATGATCTTGGGATAGATGGCAGGACTGCCCCGTCTCCTCGGAGCGCGTACCTGGTGAACATGGTTCGGAGATAGAGGACCCTCCGTCTATGCTCTATTTATCCCTCACGGGAGCCGTTTTGTTGGATTCGCGCTAACCTATTTTTCAACTACCGTCGAGGAGACCTCCGAGACTTTATGGAGGTACTTAGTGTGCCCCGACTCCTACACAGACATCTTTCACTCTTGGACGAGGGCATTTCTGGATGGAAACCTGCGTTCCGGTTTGCTTTTCCCATTCCTTTGAAGATTTCTGGGATTCACTATTCCCGGAGTAGTCGACCACCGTTTCCTCCACACAAGTTCAGTTCGGATCCCTGAATGGACGTCTTTTGGAGCCTTTTCTGTACTGCGTCCGAGGATTACACAGTCCATTTGGAATATTGGTATCACTTAGAATACGGCTGGTCTGGCCACACTATTGCCTGCATTATGAATTTATCCTCGGATGAGACATCTCACCGGGTGGGACAGGAAGGAACGGAAGATCCTCCTCAGTTTTTCTATTGCGATTTTGGTGGCGGACTTAGGCGCATTCCTTGAGATTGGAGATCTACCTGCAAGGCCGCATCGCCGAATGACCCTGGCACGTTCGGAAGAGCCGCCTTAAGGATCATGAGTTGAGACATGGTGGCAGTTTCTTCTCACAACCCTAAGTCTTTGATCCGTCTGCTGTCATTTATCGTACTTGGAATGTCCATTTAGGATTACTCCAATATTTCCTGGAATGGATACCAGCGACACAAACAGCGTTGGATTGGTGAACTGAGCGTTGAAACAGCAAATACGAAGCCTCCTGTCATGTTATAAAATTGTAGATTATGCTAGTTTTAGTGTACCTATAATCTTAATTTTATTAATGACAGGAGGCGAGTATTTCCCACCCATTCTTGTCCCTCCCTTGTTTATTGTTATGCTTTAGATTATCAGGTACGTATGCAACTCTGTTTGTTGTCTCTGCTACCTGTCGCTTGTTTCTTATGTCTGTGTTTTTTCACATGTAGGGTTGGGTTATCTACATATTAAGGTTAATTTTGGTCACTACATTAGGTACCTACATATTTCTTCAGAGTACATTTCATTGGATAATCAACCTGTTCGATTCTGTTTTTCTCTCGTTTCAGTTTACAGTCCTTCAACACTATCAAGTTTGACAGTTACTCTCTCGGATGGTGGACATCGTTATATTCATCGTATCTAGGACTTTATTTCTTCCCCATGATGTTCTCTGCCTTTTATTCTGGTTTGTCGCAGCTTGAAAGAGGAAATGATGCATGGGGAGGGGAGTTTTATAGTACCTAACTTTTTTCTGATTGGTTGTTTTTTCTGTGCTGCTGTGGAGTTCTAGTAAAGAGAGACTTAAGCAAATACTCGCCTCCTGTCATTAATAAAATTAAGATTATAGGTACACTAAAGCTAGCATAATCTACAATTACAACAAGAGCACCAAAATACCTTCCAGGTAAGTAACTTCCCTGGGAGCATATCTGGACATGACTAACCGAGAGATAACTCTATCAAAGGAATGTCAAAACAGGTTGAAGCAGAAAATTATCTGATAGAGATGGAATTCCACCCAGCTTTCAAAATCATAATTCCAACAGGATTGAGATTGGTATCAGGTCATCAGCATATCAAATGAGACTCAAATTTATCTCCATTGGTGGGCGACAAGCTCCAACCTTCAAAAAGGAACCATATTTGACTAAACTGGCAAGTTCAGTTGGGAATGTCACTTCAAAGAAAAGTATGCTCAAGGCAGTTGGAATCAAAGAGTCAGTCTTTTGCTATCTAATCAACTAGAGCTCCAAACTGTCTACAAGGATCTGAGACGTGTTTAAGCTCAGCTGAAAAACAAGTGGCTTATAATTAAGACTGAAAACAAACCAGTTTCAGCATATATAAATCACTGGAGAGGGGGGTACAAGAAGCAGTAGTCTTCTTGCAGAAACGATGTTGCAATAAGCGAACGAGCAGGCATTGTTATTTTTAGGATAACTCCTTCTCCCTTTTGTCCACACTTGCACAATTGGATCAGCATGAATATAGGCTGATCCTGTATATTTACTCTCTTTCTCTTGCATTCCACAAAACAGGAAATACTTTTTTGCGTTCCATTTGACCGGAAGTGTTGCTTTCTACTTCGATTAGCGTTTTTTTGTTCATTTTCTTTTATACTTTATTATTTTTTTTCTCCTGTCTCTCCTTCCTGGGACACACATTGATAAGCTATTAACTCCTTAAGGACACATGACATGTGTGACATGTCATGATTCCCTTTTATTCCAGAAGTTTGGTCCATAAGGGGTTAATGTACTTGTATATTTTTGTGTTATTTGCATGATTTGTGTTAATTACTAATGTAAATGAGATATTTGTAAGTTAATAATTGGTTGATCATTTGCACTGTTTGATATATACACTTATTCTGACTATCTGGTGTTAGCTTGACAAAGACCTTATAGCAGGTCGAAGCGTTGCTGTTCTTTTCTTTTCTGTTAAAACTGCCTGTGGCTTGAACACCTTGAGTGCCTGGAGAATTTCTTGTCTTCTTGCATAAACTATTCCAATTATATTTGATCACAAAGAACTGTGTAGAGCTGTTTACTTATTGGAATAGACAACAAAGAAGCAGATGATCTAAGTCGACATAACTGTTCAGACGAAATGGTCTCTACATTGAGAAGTCTTAAGAAAATCACTCGCATTTAATCTCATGGCTTAATTTAATCTCATGGCTACAAAGTTCAAAATTCTCAAGTCAGAAAATTCTACATTCACCAACAGGCAGCCCAGAGTTTGGATGTATTGAGATAGGAGTGTAACATCATGCTGAATTAACCAACATCCCTCTCCTTTCACGAGTTCTGACAAATATATGGAAAGAGGAGACAACTGTAATCCTTGTCACGGCATTCCAAAACCATAACATCTGAGAGATTTTCGGGGGAATGGACAAGAGCAGTGTTTCCCTATTAGTGTTCCGTGGAACCCAGGGTTTTGCGAGAACAAAATTTGAGTTCTGCAGCGATTTGCCCATCGGGTGGCCCAAGCATTTAGGGCCACCCGATGGGTATCGCTTAACAGGAGTCCAGTCAGGCGCTGCAGTCATCTAAAACCGAGACCGGACCCCTCTAGTATTGGATGCTGGGAGGAAGTGACAGCACTTCCTCCCAGACAGAGCGCACCACCTAGATGGGGAAAGGAAGCAGCGGGGACTGAGCAGCACACCAACCTCAGCCAGCAGCACTGAAGATCCTCCTGCAGAAAAAAGGTAAGTGAACAGCAAATGTAAACATATGTGTGTGTGTATGTGACTCTGTGTGTACCTGTGTTAGTGTGTGTATTTGCCAATGTGTGTGAATCTGTGTGTGTATGTGCCAGTTTGTGTATCTGTGTGTCAAGGTGTGTGTGTGTCACTGTGCATGTATATATGTGTGTTAGTGTCTGTGTGGGTCAGTGTATCTGTCAGTGTGTGTATGTGCCAGTGTGTGTGCATGTGCCAGTGTGTGCCACTATGTGCCAGTGTGTGTGTGTATCTGTGTGTCAGTTACATACACACACACACAGAAATACACACTGACACACAGATACACACACTGGCACATACAAACACAGATACACACACCTTGACACATACCGGCGCATACAGATACACACACTCTGACACATAGATACACACACCTTGACACACAGATACATACATACACACACACACACACACAGATACACACTGTGTGTCAAGGTGTGCGTATCTGTGTGTCAGTGTGTGTATCTCTGTGCCACTACGTGCCAGTGTGTGTATCTGTGTGTCAGATACATACGTACACACAGAAACACACTGACACACAGATACACACACTGGCACATATCTAAATCACACTCCTGTGTGCTGGAGGTATCTTAATTTTTAGACCACACTTTGTAAGATTACTGGCAGCATCTTACCTGTAAGGCAGCTACCTAGTTTTCAGACTCTACTTTTGGTAAACATTATCGTCATACACACATTTCTGGATGCCCTTTTTGGAACCAGTATACTTTCTTCAGTTTCTTAATTATTCTCAATATATTTTCTAGCAATCTGTAATGTCTCTCTCACTTCTTTAGGTTGAGGATTCTCTATTAGTGATGCTTTTGTGATTGGACAGGAAAAAGAAAAATGCATACTATACTTCGCAGATTTTTCTTTTCTTGAACATTTCCCACAGCTGCATCGATGTTCGCATCCTTCAATGATTATAAGGGACTGGCTACTTGGTAGTACGAGGTTCTTTAAAAAAAAAAAAAAAAATAATAATAATAATAATAATTGCGACTTCCTGTCCTGCTTGCTCAGTGGAGAAATTTAACTCAGAGATGTGGCTGTTGGAAATAGCCAGGAAAAAAAAATTCCAGTAACTATGGTATCAGTTTTCTGTTATTTTTTTTTTGCAAAAGCATTAGAGATTGGCATGAATCACAGATGTTTGCTTCAATGCAAACTGCTTGGTTTTATATATTTTTTTCACTGAAAATAATTTGGAAGCACAAAGCTGTCAGATGGTCCTTCTTTCTAGAAATTAAACAATAATCCTCCATCCTTGAACAAAAAAAAAACAAAAAACAGTTAGCCCAAAGCAATTTAATTTAGAGTTATTAATGTGCCTTTTTAGACTAAGTACCCCCTGTGTATTCTCCCTTTGTTTCCTCATTAGTCTTCTAAAATAAACAAAATGTAACAACAGCAGGATATAAATGCATTGTCTCTGGTTATTTTCTTTACCGTGCTACAAGGAGATCAAATGGACACATTTCAAATATGCAAAATAAAAATAAGATAAACAGGGGCCTTCGATTAAGAATAATAAAATATCTAAGTAATAAACCTGTAGTAAATTATAGTATAGTTTTAGTTTAACTTGATATAGAAATGTTAAATAATCCTCATGTGTTCGAATTAAATAAAAGGATATGATAGCCACATATATAATTCTTTACCCACTGTATTTAATTGAGTATGGTCAGGGCCGGACTGGGAATTAAAAGCAGCCCTGGAAAAAAATATTTACCAGCCCCATAATGCGTCGCGCCAGCATAGTGTGCAGATACAGAGTTAGAAAAGAGAACTTAAAATTAAAAACTATTACTCCAACGTAAAGAAAAGCACTCATAGGCTTCAAAATAAACAAAAGTGCTGATTTATTTTAAGCAGACGTGCATGTAATCAATGTTTCAGTCCAACTACCTTGACATATTAAGGAAAGCTTGGTAATGGGACTGAAATAGTGAATGTATGTACGGCACAACTGTAAAAAATTGACGTTATCCTATTTATATTGAAGTCCTGTGGGTGCGCGCTTCACTTTAAATATGTTATTGTGCTGGAGTATGCACCTAGCAACAAGACTGGGCCAATATCTGCTCATTACATATGCTACATATCAATGACATTTCTCTGTGTATTATGCATATATAAATGTACATTAATATATGTGTAAATATAAAAGGCATAATTTTATATATATATATATATATATATATATATGTATGTATATATGTGTATATATGTATGTATGTATGTATGTATATATTGTGACCGAAAGCAAGGAATTGTGCTGGAGGGAATCTATATACCTCCCCAGATTTTGCAAGGTTCCTACTTTGTGTAATTAGCCCCAGGGAAATGTGTAATGTTATAATGAATGTTGTACTTTAAATATGTGTATATTTGGGCCCTGGGGTGGAGTACTTGGAGAGTAGGGTGGGCCAGTGCTCCACTCCACATTTTGGAAGTTGCTTTAAACCTACAGGTGAGAAGTCCAGTTCCAGAGTTTGAATCCTAATTTTTTTTTTTTTTTTTTTTTTTTTTGTAAATCTCTTTTTTATTGAGGCATAAAGTTATGTGGGTACAGAATGTAGAAAGGGAGACAATAAGGTTTCAAACAATACGGGGGTAATACCATGCAATACATATCATCTCTGTACGGTGTTAGCCTCATTTTTGTAGATATTATGTTCATTGTTTCTTTTCTTTTTGTTTTTTGTTTTTTCAATCAAGACATTTGAAGCTGTGAGACTCGCAGGTCTCCATAATGAATTATATGCAATTTAAATCAACATTAACAGTTCAGGCACGCAGGCCCACATTGCTGTTGGGTTCGCAAATCACTAATGTCAGTTCAGTCACGTTTCTGGTTGGATAAATAGTCAAGTGTGTGTTAGCTGGTGTCTCCCCCAGTGTCTGTGTGGTTTGGGTGTGTTTGGGAGTCAGGTGGAGTGAGCGCCACCATAGCTGTTGGAGCGTAGTTTGTGGGTTACTTTCTTCTGTAGGGGTGTGAGTTAGCTCCTTCCCCTCCTTGTTTCCTTATTCCCTTACTGTGGTTGGACCCTCCTTTTCTATGTCTGTCCCCCCGAGGGGTTGAGTGAGTTGGTAAGTCCGAAACTTGTTTGGTTCCTTAGATTTCAGGGTTGTATGTAGTGTTGGCTGGGGGTCTACGGTGGCTGGGTAAGCTCTTGTTTAGGGTCTGTCATTCTCCCTTGTGTTGGTGCGTTCCTGGGGGCTGAGGCAGGAGTGTAGCTAGGTCAACAGGGGGGGGGGAGGTGGGAGGGGGGTGGGTTGAAGGTATGTCGGGTAGAAGAGGGGGATCGGGTGCGTCCTTTGTCCGTCGTCCTCAGTCGTGTTTGTTGTGGGTTGGTCTAGTCTGGCTGTGTCTCAGTGGGCGTTAGTTCTGATGGTCTGTTGGAATCCTTCTTTTTCTGTCTCAAGGATCCAGTGTGTCCAAATGTCTAGGTAGGTCTTATGGGTCTGGTTGGCCGTCATCGTCAGTTCCTCAATTTTCCTAAGGTCTTCCATTTGGCTAAACCATGTCAGTAGCGGGGGTGTTGTAGTTTGCTTCCAGAATTGGGGGAGCACCTGTTTGGCTTTGTTAAGTATTCTAACGGTTATAGATTTTTTGTATTTGGAGTGTGGGACAGTTGTATGGTGTAGGAGCATTGCAGCCGGTTCCAGGGGGGGGGGGCGCATCCGAGAATTTCTCCAGGACCTTGTGTATTCCCTCCCAGTATGTTTTGATTTTCTCACAGTCCCACCATATGTGTTTTATGGTTCCCACCTCTTTTTCGCATCTCCAGCATTGGTCAGAGTGGGTTGGGTCAATTTGGTGTAGGAGGTGTGGTGTTTTGTACCATTGTGTTAATAATTTGTATGCTCTCTCTTGAGTTTTACTGTGTGTTGAGCAGTGGTGTGTTAGGTAACAGATGGACTCCCATTCCTTATCCGTGAGTGTGGTGCGTAGGGCCGTCTCCCATTTACCCATGTAAAGTGGTGTGTCGGATGGGGTTTCTAGTTGCAGCATGGAGTATAGATAGGATATTCCATGCGGGAGTGGATCTGGGCTAGCGCTGACCGCTTCTATTGTGGTCAGGCCCCTAGCGAGCGCCGGGCCTTGCGGTAGCGTTCGGATAAAGTTAGTTAGCTGGTTGTGTCTGAACCTGTGCATGAATGTCATAGGTGTCTCCCCTAGTAGGGCTGTCAGTGGTTTACATTCACCTGCTTGGAGGATGTGGTGTAGGCGAGGAGTCTCGCCCGGGAGAATGTTGCGAAGTGCTCTCGGGTTTAGTCCCGGGGGGAAGTCGGGATTATATGTAAGGGGCAGAAGGGGGGAGGGGAATGGCGACATGTTGCCGGTCTTGGAGGCTCTCCTCCATACTTTCAAGGTGTGCCATGTGTATATGGACATATCCTTCCCATCCGCTGCCTCCCGGCCCCAGGGTAGTCCGGAGAGCGGTCTGCCCACTTCTGCTTCCTCTACTGTTTTCCAGAGCTTCCCGACGGTATCTTTTGACCACTCCACGATCCGCAGTAGGTGCGCCGCGACGTAGTATCGGTAGAAGTCTGGGAGGGCTATTCCCCCCCTGTCTTTGGGGCGAGTTAGTGTGGTGAATTTCAATCTAGGTCTACCCCCGTTCCATACGTATTTGGTCATCTCCGATCTAAGGGACCCGAAGAATGTCTTTTGGATCGCTATGGGGATGGCCTGGAGGAGGTAGAGGAGACGTGGGAGGAAGTTCATTTTCAGGACCTGGACCCTTCCCAGCCAGGAGATGTGTGGGAAGGACCACTCTCGCATGTCTCTTTGGAATGATTGTAGTGTGGTCGTGAAATTTTCTTTGTACAAGTCCTCACTATGTCTTGTCAGCCATATCCCTAAGTACCTAATTTTGTGTTCGGCCCATTGGTATGGGAAGCTGTGCCGTAGGGGCTCTGCTTGTGCAGTATTTACACTGACGTTGAGAATGAATGATTTCCCGTGGTTGATTTTTAGGTTTGATATGGTCCCGAATTCCCTTAGTTCTTTCTGCAGGTTTGGAAGGGAGATCTCGGGTTTGGTCACCACAAAGAGCATGTCGTCCGCGTACGCGGCGACCTTGTGGTGCACTTGCCCTGTTTCCACTCCGGTGATGTCTGTGTTGTGTCTAATGTGTGAGAGGAACGGTTCTAGTGCGAGAACAAATAAGAGTGGGGAGAGGGGGCAACCCTGTCTCGTGCCGTTGTGTATGGTGAAGGTCTCCGTGGGTGCTCCATTAACTATTACCTGGGCTGTCGGTTCCCGATAAAGTTCCTCTATCCACCTTCTCAGGTGGGGTCCTAGTCCTGCTTGGGCCAGCACTTCGAAGAGGTACACCCAGCAGACCCTATCGAAGGCCTTCTCTGCGTCAGTTGACAGGAGAAGAAGGCCTTCCCTCTTACCTTTACTACCGTGCATGAGGGTAAGCGCTCTGATGGTATTGTCGCGGGCCTCACGTCCCGCCACAAACCCCACCTGGTCCGGGTGGACCAGCGATGGGACATGTTTTGTGAGCCGTGTGGCCAGGATCTTGGCCATTAGCTTGATGTCGCAATTGATGAGCGATATGGGCCTGTAGTTACTACATTGTTCCCTGTCTTTACCGTCTTTGGGGATTATGGAGATATGCGCCGCTAGGGCTTGTTTAGGGATATTGTGTCCCTCCCTGACTGCGTTAAAGGCTTCTACCATTGGTTGGTATAAGTCTTCAGCATAGGTCTTGTAGTATTTGGTCGGTAGGCCATCCGGCCCTGGGCTTTTACCTGTCTTAGTTTGCTTAATTGCCATCGCTAATTCCTCTATCGTGATAGGCACATCTATCATGTCTGCTATGTCTGGGTCTAAGGTCGGCAGTGGGTGTTCAGCTAGGTATTTCCTGATCGCTTCGCGTAGGTGGGCTTTCGCCTTTTGAGTTTGTGGTTGTGGCAGCGTGTACAGGTCCGAGTAATATGTGCGGATGGTGTTTTGTATGTCTTTCGGGAGATGGTGTAATTTCCCTTGTTTGTCTCGAATCTTGTCAATGTAAGTGTGTTGTCTCTGTTTTTTCAGCATCGCGGCTAGGAGCTTGCCGCTTTTGTTTCCATGTTGTGCAAAGAGGGCCTTGTGTCTTATCGCTTCTCTGTGGTGTTTGGTGTGCAGTAGGGTGGCGAGCTCTCTCCTTAGTTGAAGAAGTCGTGATTGGTGTGTGCTGTCAGGTGTTAGTTTGTTTTGTTCGTCTACCTTGTGGATGTCGGACAGTAGGTCGTTTAACCGTGCCTCGGTCCGTTTCTTCAGTAGTGCCCCCTGTTGTATGTAGTGTCCCCTTATCACGCTCTTGTGCGCTTCCCAACGGATTGTCGGGGAGGTCTGTTCGGCCGTGTTGAGTGTGAGGTATTCTTTTATTTTCTCGCCTATGAAGCCCGAGATCTCTTGATTGGCTAGGAGGTACTCATTGAGTCTCCATTTCGGGTTTGTGGGACGGTAAAGTGGTGATGTCAGGGTCAGTAAAACTGGGGCGTGGTCCGACCAGGTGGCCCCACCGATTGTGACTGTAGTCACCAGGGGGAGGTCGTGGTGCGTGGTATAGACATGGTCTATCCGAGAGTAGGAGTTGTGTGGTTGGGAGTAGAAAGTGAAGTTCCTTTCATCTGGGTGGTGGGCTCTCCAGCAGTCAACTAGGCGCTGGCTACGGAGAAGGGATTTGATGTGTTGTAGGTGTTGTGTGGGGACATGGGAGACGCCCGATGAGGTGTCCCATGCCGGGTCTAGCGCAATATTAAACTCCCCCCCTAGAATGAGAGTCCCTGCCGTGAAGTGTTGGAGCTTGTGTAGTGTCTGTTTGAGAAAGCGCGCTTGTTGTTTGTTTGGTGCATAGATGCTTGCGAACGTGTATTGGTGTCCCGCAATTGTCCCTTTGAGGAATAGGTATCGACCTTCGTCGTCGGTCATGCATCCCCCCTCCTGGAACGGCAGCCTTTTGTGAAGGAGTATCGCTGTCCCCCTGGCCTTACCACCATGGTAGTCGCTGTAATACCCTTGGCTATAGTGATGGTTTGTTAGTTTGGGTCTTGCCCCTTTTTTGAAGTGGGTTTCCTGTATCATGACTATTGAGGCCCTGTGTCTGTGGAAGTCTCGTAGGGCCCCCGTCCTCTTTTCCGGTTTGTTCAGTCCTTTAGCATTTATTGGTCGGGAGTCAACGTCATGTCGTGTGGTCGGTTCGTGTATGGACGGGTTTAAGGGGGTGTCTCCGTCTGGGGTCTCTGCCTGTCGAGTAAGCACGTCAGGTCTCAGGTGTGTCAGGGAGGGTACGGTCAGAGGAGTAGGCGTTAGGGTGGGGATGGAGGTGGTATGGGGGTCTGGGTAGAAGGGTGAGTGGTGGAGGTGTGGAAATGCCTCCGGGAGTCTCGTCACTACCTAATGACGATGAGGTATAGGCGTCGGTGAGCCTCACTCCACCGCACCTCCAGAGGTGTCGGTGAGCGGCTCGTTACCTGGTTGGCGCCTCCCTGTAGGGCGTCGGTTGGGCGTCCGGGGTGGCGAGTAGGTGTCCCTGTGGCGCGTCGGGTCACGTGGCTTTTCTATGTGGCTCGTCTTTGTTCGTTTGATATGTGCGTTTCTGTCGTCCCCGCCTCGGGGTGTACTGGCCCTAAGGCCTGTATGGGTGCGTGTCGATGAGTGCCTTAAGTCAGCGTGTGGCTGGTCTGTCATTTGTAATAAGGTCGCATTAATATAGCAGCGGTATAACTGGTTACATATCACAACAGGTGAAAACAAGTCTAAACAGTTTAACAACTTCACTAGATCGTGTACATTTCGCCCCCCCCCCCCAAAACCCACACAATTCCCACACATGGTGATTGAACATAACTGGGACGTCTGGGTCAGGTAGTGCTCGAGTTTCTGGGCCTCTCTATCCCGTATCATGAGTGGCACCCCCTACTGGGCCTATGCGTGTGGAAGGTTGGGTCCGAATTGTGGGTGCCTGAGACCCAGGGCGGGTTTAGTAGTAAAGCAGTACGGGTGGTTTGGCTATGCTAAGAGGATAATCACCAGGGTGTATGCCCTTTGTTGACCCCGTCCCCCTCCCACATTCATAAAGCAGATATTCGTGCAATCCCCCCTTCTGGGTCTTCCGTATCACCCGTCTACTCATCATCTGTTCTACAGTGTTTGGTCGTTTGTTCCTCCCCTCCCAGGTGTGCCCCACCAGCGGAGCCCCCCGCCTGCTCCCCGAGGTTCGTCACAGGTCGGGCGGGCTCCGGCGGTAGGGCCCAGCCGGGACACGGGTCTGCCCTATGTTATTCCAGCTAAGGTTGGATAAGTTTGCGAGCGTGTTCTCTTCCCTATAGTGACCCTTCCCCAGTTGGACCCTGTTGCCCCTGACTATTCAGCTAGGTGGTGGAATCTGGAGTCCGGAGCAATGTCTTGGTATCGCATTGTCCTTTATACTCTGCGGGCAGAACATGTCCGCCTGTGTCTCTAGTTCCCTGTGGCCATGTAAGTTCTGAGTGTCTATCGCCCATTGGGCTGTATACTTGCGTTTCAGACGTGCGGGGTATCTTTAGTCTCTCGAAGTGGGGGTGGGCGACTGTAAGCTTGGTTGCGGTCGGTCTCCCGTGGGTTCCGGAGTGAATCCTAATTTAACTCACCTGAAAAGGATTGCCAATTACCGGTGCTATTAAGTACTCCCCTGCCAAGGAAGGAGGGAGATTGTGTTTGGTTTTTGTGAGTGGAAACAGAGAGCTGAAAACCCTGAAACAGTAAGGTTGTTTATGCTTATGTTTATGTTGGGAAATGGACAAGCCATCCAACCCAGTTAGCTGATTATTTTGTTTAGTTAGTGCTCAGAAGAGCAAGGCTTTTGTTTTATATATTTTTGTTACCTTTATACCTTACTGTGCATTTATTTTGGAACCTCAATAAAAGAGCAAGTTAATTTACCTCATCCAGCGTGTGAAGTGTCTCTAAAGCCTGAAAAGACTGTGTGTAACACCCCAATCCCAGGACAAGGTACCAATGGAAAGGAGTACTTTTGTCACAATATATATATATATATATATATATATGTATGTATATAATTAATACACACATTAATATACATGTCATATACCATTGGAGGATCCAGAGCCTGATCCCGGGAGGGGCACATGTAGATTATTTAAAGAAAAAATCCATGCACAATAACCAGTACTGCTCTGTGTAGTGGTTATGGTGCAAGGAGTGCCGGTACCCCTTCACAGAGTAAGAAGTCAAACCGTTTAAAACCCCTTAAGGACACATGACATGTGTGACATGTCATGATTCCATTTTATTCCAGAAGTTTGGTCCTTAAGGGGTTAAGAACAGTTTGACAACTTACCTTGGGTCTGCTGGGATATGGGGCTGTAGTAGGGTATAGGAGCAGTGGTGCAATGTGTGAGGGGTGCAGTGTGTGAAAGGTTCAGTGTATGTGTGTGGGGGGGTGTAGTGTGTGAATGCGTAGGGTGTGTGGGGAAATGTGTGTATGGGGGGCTGTGAATGTGTGTGTGGGGGGCTGTGAATGTGTGTGGGGGGCAATGTGTGCATGTGTATGGTGTGCGTGTGGGGGTAGTGTGTCTATGGGGCTAGAGTTCACTCTCAACACTGCGACCACCAGGGGAGAGCCTTGTGGGGGGGGGGAGTCTCCCCTCTCCTTCCCAGTCTCTCTCTTCCTCCTCTGCCTTTCTCCCCCTCCCCTTGTGTGTGTCTCTCCTTTCTCCCTGTCTCTCTCTTCCCCTCTGTCTCCCCCCTTTCCCTGTGTCTCTCTCTCCCACCCATCTCTCTTCCCCTCTGTCTCTTTCTCCTCCCTTTCCTTGTGTCTCTCTCCCCCACATCTCTCTTCCCCTCTGTCTCTCTCCCCCCTTTCCATGTCTCTCTCTCTCTCTCTCCCCCACACATCTCTTCCCATCTGTCTCTCTCCCCCACACATCTCTTCCCTTCTGTCTCTCTCCCCCTTTCCATGTGTCTCTCTCTCACCCACATATCTCTTCCCCTGTCTCTCTATTCTCCCCCCTCTGCCTCTTTCTCCCTCCTTTCCTTGTGGCACTCTCCCTCCCCCTCTGTCTCTCTATTCTCCCCCTTCTGTATCTCTATTCTCCCTCCTTTCTCTGTGGCACTCCCCCTCTGTCTCTCTATTCTCCCCCCTCTGTCTCTCTATTCTCCCTCCTTTCCCTGTGGCACTCTCCCTCCCCTCTGTCTCTTTCTTGCACCCCCGTCTCTTTCTTGCAACCCCTCACCACCCATTCTCCCTCCCCCTCTGTCTCTCTCCCTCACATATCTCTTCCCCCCCTTTCCATGTGTCTCTCTCTCTCCCCCACATATCTCTTCCCCTGTCTCTCTATTCTCCCCCCTCTGCCTCTTTCTCCCTCCTTTCCCTGTGGCACTCTCCCTCCCCCTCTGTCTCTCTGTTCTCCCCCCTCTGTCTCTCTATTCTCCCTCCTTTCCCTGTGGCACTCCCCCTCTGTCTCTCTATTCTCCCCCCTCTGCCTCTCTATTCTCCCTGCTTTCCCTGTGGCACTCTCCCTCCCCCTCTGTCTCTTTCTTGCACCCCCTGTCTCTTTCTTGCACCCCCTGTCTCTTTCTTGCACCCCCACCCATTCTCTCTCCCCTCTGTCTCTTTCTTGCACCCTCCCCCTCTGTCTCTTTCTTGCACCCCCCCACCACCCATTCTCCCTCCCCTCTGTCTCTTTCTTGCACCCCCCACCCATTCTCCCTCCCCCTCTTTCTCTTTCTTGCACCCCCCATTCTCCCTCCCCTTCTGTCTCTTTCTTGCTCCCACCCACCCATTCTCCCTCCCCCTCTGTCTCTTTCTTGCACCCTCCCCCTCTGTCTCTTTCTTGCACCCCCATTCTCCCTCCCCCTCTGTCTCTTTCTTGCACCCCCCACCACCCATTCTCCCCCCCTCTGCCTCTTTCTTGCACCCCCCACCCATTCTCCCTCCCCTCTGTCTCTTTCTTGCACCCCCCATTCTCCCTCCCCCTCTGTCTCTTTCTTGCACCCCCATTCTCCCTCCCCCTCTGTCTCTTTCTTGCACCCCCCACCACCCATTCTCCCTCCCCTCTGTCTCTTTCTTGCACCCCCCCACCCATTCTCCCTCCCCCTCTGTCTCTTTCTTGCACCCCCCCCCCATTCTCCCTCCCCTCTGTCTCTTTCTTGCACCCCCACCCATTCTCCCTCCCCTTCTGTCTCTTTCTTGCACCCCCTCATTCTCCCTCCCCCTCTGTCTCTTTCTTGCACCCCCCACCCATTCTCCCTCCCCTTCTGTCTCTTTCTTGCACCCCCCCATTCTCCCTCCCCCTCTGTCTCTTTCTTGCACCCCCCCACCCATTCTCCCTCCCCTTCTGTCTCTTTCTTGCACCCCCCCCATTCTCCCTCCCCTCTGTCTCTTTCTTGCACCCCACCCATTCTCCCTCCCCTTCTGTCTCTTTCTTGCACCCCCCCATTCTCCCTCCCCTCTGTCTCTTTCTTTCACCCCCCACCCATTCTCCCTCCCCTTCTGTGTCTTTCTTGCACCCCCCCCATTCTCCCTCCCCCTCTGTTTCTTTCTTGCACCCCCACGCATTCTCCCTCCCCTTCTGTCTCTTTCTTGCCCCCCCACCCCCCTACCTGAGAGGAGTCAGGGGGGCCGGCGCGTTCCACAATGGAGGAGGGAGGAGCATGTCTCTGTACCATGCTCCCTCGCGGTTCCTGTGCTGTGAATTGTGGGAACCGCGAGGGAGCATGGTACAGAGACATGCTCCTCCCTCCTCCATCAGCCCCCAGCATTAGGAGTGCTGCCGGACCGGCGAGGCTGCCACCCTTGTACGGCGGCTCCAGCGAGCAATGCGGCCGCCGGCCGGCCCCCTCAGAGTATGTGCCACCGGACCGGCCACCCGGTGGCACATACATTGCCAGAGCAGCCCCCAGGTGCCGCGGCCCCTCCGAGAAATTTCCCGGTATCCCGGTGGGCCAGTCCGGCCCTGAGTATGGTTTACCAATTTAAAAAAAAAAAAAAAATAGATGCTTCCTGCTGTTTTACAGCGTTTAACTCACACTTGTATGAGGACATCCAGCATCTTTCAAAACCCCATCTGAAAACATTGATGTAATGCTTTTCTACGGGGGGGACCTAATGCATGCACAGCTGCATAAATGCACATTAGGTTCTCCCTCGTGATGACAGAGGAAGCGGCGATGGATCCAGTGCTGAGGGCCCTCAATGCTGAAATAAGATGTGTTTAAAAAAAAAATTGTTATACTTTAATTGCCACAGGGGAAGTGGGGGCAGATAGACACTAAGTAGCACTGTTATCTTCAGAGGTCTTTGTCCAGTGGTCAGGAGATGAGTCAGAAGGTAGTTACGCTTACCTGAAGCTCACCCTCATGGTCTCCTTTCATTAACATTCATACAGTCAACAGGAGTATTTCACAGTGATGATATATTTATTATATTATAAAATACTGAAAAAATATCTCTAGCTGACATACGCACTTTAACCAAAATAGGATTTGTCATGTATACAAAAATAAGTCCTGCGTTCATACTAACACTACTCTTGGGCTTCAGCAATGATTTTATTACACATCGGCCCCAATACATACAATATAAAAACAATGAAAAGAGTTACTTGTGCACTATACTATATCCCTATGCACATTTAAGTAACTGGAGGTTTTTAGTACCACTACAGTGGCCACGTGTGAGCTCAAGTGTGAGCTCACCTGCCACTTCAAAGCAAACCTCCAAGGTGAATCCTACTCTAAAAATTCACGTTGCTTATTTAATTTGTCATGACCAGGGATTTCAAAATTTTGGATGAACATAATAGATTTAGAGATGTCCTATCTATTTCTTATCTTTAAAATTCACTAGAGAATTCCCGACAATTCACTCTTAATGAATAACCTTGTTAGCTAGTGAAAATGGTTTCTTTACCTCTATCAAATCATCAAGATGCTGCCAAAAGATTTCTATGACATACATCAAGTTTTTCCCACAGGAGAAAGGTCGAATTTTTCTAAAGTATATTTTGGGATTACAGAATTTGCTATAAGAACATAACACCTTGTAAGTTCTGAATACTATAAGGTGGTTCAAGGCTTTGAATCTCACCCTGTGACATTTCTGTGGTTATAAAGAAGGATTTCAATAATCCTGCCTGATGAACAATAGTGAACTGCACCGAATATGTTTCTTTTATTGTTCAACTATAGCAATCTAACCTTCCTTGGTGGCTATTATTATTATATTAAATTAACAAGTCCACTGGGCGTAAAGTGGCCCATTATCTGTCAAAGGAAAACCATCACTTTCCAATGTTTTTAGTAATATTTTAGCTTATCTTCTATGCCGTACAATTCTAGCTGCCTGGGCGATACAGGTAAGGAAGTGGTTTCACTGTTATTGAGGAACACATCTTTCATAGTATTTTGCTTTATAGGTTTTAATATGAGCATCTGCTTCTATTGAATCCATTAAATAGATGTGGGAGTATTAATACATTGTCTAATTGGACTTCCAGTTATATTACAACAGAGTGTTCTATAAAAGTAATGCAGCATTTTGAACAACATGTGGGATGTTTATAGGGCAGTATAGTCCACAGTTTTTAAATAATTAAGCAAGCGTCATAATATCTGATTACTTATGCAAATAATTCTAACTACTCATTGTCCTTTAAAATCGTCAAAATTCTCTACAGTTGTAATCAGAATTATTTAACCCCAATTGAAAATCAGGTTTGTTGTCAAAATTTATAGACTTTCATCTGTTTGTAAAGAACAAATCAAACAAAAGCAATTGAAATAGCTCAACACAACAAATATTTTAAGTGGTTTTCCCAAATTCAACTGAAAATGCAATATATAATGACTTCTCCAGCCTCAAAATTATTCAACCTAATATTATTCAACATAATATGCAAAACAGGTGTTGTCTCAAGCACACTTGATGTAACTAATCACTGGCTTCATTAGTTGCACCAGGTGTGCTTGAGCTGGAACACTTGTAATACCTGAACTGACTAGGGATTTGTTTTGTGTCACGTTTAACTGCATGTTAGAAATATGGCAAAGGTAAAAAGAATGGTCCACAAAGTTAAGAAAAGAGATCATCGCCCTTCACAAACAAGGAACAGGATACAAAAATATAGCGACAGCCCCCAATGTTCCTACAAAGTTGAAGATACAGTTGTCTTACTACCTGGGTGGGGCAGAAAAAGAAAGCTAACAATGGCTGCAACCAGATTTTTTTATAATGCGGGTTGCGAAAAACCCTTAAGTGACTGCAAAAGACCTGCAGCAAGACTTGATGGCAACAGGCACTGAAGTTTCAGTGAGCACAATAAGGCGTGTATTAAACACAGACGGCTTCCATGTCAGAACTCCAAAATGTACTCCCCTACTGACCCAAAAGCACCAGAAAAGTCTGCTCCAAAATTCTCAAAATCATATAAATAAACCAATGAAGTAATGGCTTCTGTCACTTCTCTGGCACTGGAAACCTGTAACGTGTGGAAGGCAAGATGGGTTTTTTAAAAGTATTAGGAAATCTTAGGAGAAAACGTATGTGAGGAAACTGAAGTTTGGGCATCCTTGGACCTTCCAACAAGACAATGATCTCAAGCGTACCTCAAATTCCACCAAAGCTTGGTTGCAGAAGAAGTTCTGGAAAATTCTACAGTGGCCATCACAGTCACCTGACTTGAACCCCAAAGAAAATCTGGTGGGTGGGTGGTGGGTTTTGAAGAAAGCAGTGGCAGCACACAAACCCAAGATTATTACTGATCTGGAGACCTTTGCAATGGGCTAAGATTTATCAGGAATGCTACCAGTTTGCAGCAGGTCATAACAGCAAAAGGGTGCTCTGCTAAGTATTAAAGATGATTGCCATTAAGGGTTGAATAATTTTGAGTCTGGAGTAGGCATTATAACTAGCTTTTGAATTTTTGGGAAACCACTTGAAATATTCGTTATGTTGAACTATTTCAGTTGCTTTTTTATGTTTCATTGCAAACAGCTTAAAGTCTGTAAATTTTGACAAAAAACTTGATTTTCAATGGGGGTTGAATTATTTTGATTACAACTGTATGTTATAAATAATGTTTTTCACATTGGAACCAAAATCTCCTTTTGGGAGAGTGTGTGTTACAAAAGAAGTGTTTGTGGGGAAATCTGTATATAACAGCTCTGTACACTAATGTGGATTACCCTTTATTCCACATGCAACTAATACAGAAAAAATAAATTGGTATATAATATACATATACCTTAAGTGGAGCGCTATAAGTGTTGAGGGGTTACCTCACGAAATCTTGATTGAATCGTATACGTCAAGTAAAGATTTAAAAGATATAAAAAATATAATATAGTGTAGATTGTAAAACACTGTGTAAGTTTAGTAAAATAGAAAAATGGGTCACACACATTTTAAAGAGCCTATAATATTGGCTCAGTAAACAGGACTGGTATGCTTTTTAGGGCAGCATCCCATCACTATTTTCTGCTGGGATTTTTCCTCCGGGAAGATAAAAACTATAGAAACATCCAATGTGTAACATAGTTGTTTTAGAAATATGTTGGATTAATGTGGATAGGTATTAAGCTCACCTTTTTCAGAGCCTTAAGCCTGGCTCTGAGGGTAGTAGGCTTTGTGCCACTCTAGGGGGATGGCACTTCCCCCAATGAAGGTATCTGAGGCTTCAGTGGACTTAGTTAAAAATCTGACATATTTATTATACAAGCAATCTATAAAATAAACAAGGTAAACTCTGTACTTTAAAATTTAAAGTCCTGATTTCCAAAACGCGTTTCACTCCTCCTGGAGCTTCCTCAGTCAGCTGTAGCTTGATCCTCTGTACCTTCTGTCTTTTAAATGTCTCTTGAGTTCACATTTGAAGTTCAATTATCCAATTGTGTGGCAAAAAAGAGGCACAGCACACCAACATCAAAACCTCATCCCGACTGTGAAGTATGGTGGTGGGGGCATCACGGTTTTGGGGCTGCTTTGCTGCCTTAGGGCCTGGACGGATTGCTATCATCAAAGGAAAAATGAATTACCAAGTTTATCAAGACATTTTGCAGGAGAACTTAAGGCCATCTGTCTACCAGCTGAAGCTCAACAGAAGATGGGTGTTGCAACAGGACAATGACCCAAAGCATAGAAGTAAATCAACAACAGAATGGCTTAAACAGAAGAAAATATGCCTTCTGAAGTGGCCCAGTCAGAGTCCATATCATTCCAAAGGGTTCACATACTTTTTCTTGCAACTGTATATATACAGGTGTATGGATTTTTTAACACTGACCTGTACTCAAACACACTGCACGCTGACCCAAACTCAAACACACTGCACGCTGGCACACACTGACCCATACACACACAAACTACACATTCTCTGACACCCAAACACAGTACAGATTACCTACAGCAGCTTGTCCCATGCTTACTCTGCCCTTTATAGCATGTTGGCTGCCGGGTATGGTGTCACACTGAATCTTGGTGACCATGAGTCTTGAGCATTGTGAGGAGCGGTTGGATGCTACCGCTCTTCACACCTCTCTGTGAGCTACGGCAAGGCCCAGTGACAGCATCTCAGTATGCCTGTCAGAGATACACTCCCTGCTTTGCATCAACTTCCCCGATACAGCCCTAAAAGAATAATAATAAAATGTTTCTATCTGACACCTGCAACTGCATGTCGTCTGGCAATATCAATTCCACATCCCTGATACAAACTGTGTGCTTTGTACATAATTGCAATATATTATGATTAAATACACTGCTTAATACATACACAAACTGTCCAGGAGAGACACACACAGCCTTATACATACACACACAGTCTAATAGACACACAGACTGTGCATAATACACACACACACACACACACACACACAGAGTCTAATACATACACAGACACTGCCTAATACATACACACAAACACACACACAGTCTAATAGGCACACAAGCACTGCCTAATACATACATACACACACACATACACAATACACACACACACACAAACTGCTTAATACACACACACACACACTTGAAAAAGCCTACTGTTTGGCGAAACGCGTTGTGTATTTTTACTTTGTTTTTAATTCAAGTATTTTGTGACTACCACTTATCTTTGGTTAGTACATTTACTTTATATGTTGCTGTTTTATCCTGGCTGATTTTTTTTAAACAAGATCCAGTACTTCAAAAGAAATCCCTGGTGGGGATTATTCCACCCACGCCTGGTTCATAGAGCAGTGTGGCTGCTCTGAACACTGTAAGTATGTTTCTTTTTTATTCCACTGTCATTTTATATGTGGAAAACACTATGGGCTCTCTCTTGTGATTTTATTTTCATAAGACCGGCACTGCAAGCATCATTAGAGGAATATCCTACACGTGGGGAGTTAAAATACCACTGTATGCTGTTTTACTCAGAGCTGGTCATAGCTCTTTAAATTGTAAGTTGGCACTCTTAGGACCTCAGTGTTGTCTGTTGTTGCAGTATTACCAAAGTTATTGCACCATTGGGTTTTTCCATCTTTTATATATTTTATATGCTGACGTCTGTCTGGGATGGTGTAAAGAATCTTGTGAAGACACCTCCAATTGTCCAGCAATATCCTACATGTGGGGAGTACTAAATACCACTGTATGCTGTTTTACCTAGAGCTGGGCGTAGCTCTTTAAATTGTAAGTTGGCACTTCTCCACGTCTGTGTTGTTCGTGATCCTTTCCGCATTACGGTTTTGCACTATTGGTCTCCCCTCTCTGCTTTTGTATTCCATATTGGACTACTGAGATCCCAAAGAAAGAACCTAAGAACACTCACTCAAGGTCCACATTGTACCTAAAGACTTTTTCATCTCCCTTTATTTTATTTAGCGCACCCTGTATTTGTTGTCTTTTGTTCTCTCCATTCTTTGAAGGGTTTGAGGGTTACCCTTCCTTTCAGGTGTGCAGCTCTATCCCCCCTTGTGATCAGTACTGTAGCGCTGTTCCCCTCCCTTTCTATTTACTACACACACACACACTGCCTAATACACACATACACACACACACACACACAAACTGCTTAATACACACACATTAACACACACACACAGCCTAATACACACACACTGCGTATTACATACACACATACTCAGGTGGGGGCTGAGGGCAGTGACTGTGTTACCTCCTCTGTTGTCATGCTTCTCCTGGTAACTCTCCTCAGAAACAGGGCAGGGGGTGCAGCACATTGATGCTTCATCCTCCCACTGCCCTCCTCTTCAAACCACCAGGTTTCTGGAGACAAGGACTTGGGAGGAGGGGGGAGAGGCAGACCAGGGGCGGAGTTAGAATGCTTGGGGCAGGGAAAGGCATGATTAGTTGTAGAAGGGGCGGCAATGACGGGGGCAACCCCTATACATAAATACAATAATAATAGAAGTGATGGGGAGACAGGGAGATGGTAAATTGTTTTCCCTCTAAGAAAAAGGAGAGCAACCCTTAGTAGAAGCTTAAAACATCACTTTTCATCAATAGTTTTAAAATACCCAAGACAAGGATGTTTGAAAAATGATAATAATCAAAAAGTCCTAATACATACTGGTTCACAGTGTATATATGCAGGTATTAGAATTAGAGCAATAGCTAAGGGTGGAGAGCAAAACAAAAAGTAAGTTGAAAATAGAAGGTCAAAGCAGGGGTCCGTTTGTCTAATAGCCACTGACGGAGTGGTAGGATTGAAAGGAGCCAGATACAGGTAAACCAATCCTAATCAGCTAGTGCTTTCTAGGACACCCCTTAGAAAAGTCTATGGCTCAAACTTCCTCCCACATTCCCCCCCGAGGGACTTCCAAATAGAAAAAAGGAAAGTCCTACTCCCAACACCCTCAGTAACACATAATGAAAAAAGAAAAAATGAAAAATAAACTATAATAAAATAAATTAAGGTAAATAAAGATGAATATGGCGAGGTGGCTAGTCTAAACTCATGGAGTATTAATCCTATATCCCTAATCAAAGTGCCAAAACCTCCGCCAACTAATTCCCGACGCGCGTTTCGCCAAGTGCTGGCTCTTCCAGGTCCTGCAAAGCCAGCAGGGGAGAGGGAGGCAGTTCCCAGTTCTATGATTATACCACCGGGGAAATATCTTGCGGCACACAGTTTGGAAACTGCTGATCTATAGTAATGGTTTAGTCCTGCAAAGAATGATTTGGCATTAGGTAGTAACTTTGATGTTTCTTGAAGCTTAAGTACTATATGCACATAGAAGCAGAGTAATATTATTAATGTAAAACATACCTTGAAAATATTATTGCAAATAAAAATGTTTTGCCACATTTTTGTGCCACACACACACACTCTCAAGCGCATACATAGGCATGCAATGTGCCAGACACATAAATAGTCAGTCATAAATACACACAGCCAGATACACTCCGTCAGACACACACTGTGACTGAATGTCTGTATCTTTTAATGTGTGTTCAGTGTGTTTGTATGTGTGTTCATGTATCAGTGTGAGTGATACTAGAACATTAAGTGATACATTGAGTGTGTGTGTGTCTGGTACAAAAACAAAGTATATGCATTTTATTATTTATTCTTAAGGGTAGGAACTGCCTTATGGTTACTTTTAACCTCTACATTTTAAACACGGGTCCCTTCGAGACAGCTTTAGAAATACTGTATAGTCAAAGTTAAAGGTACAGTATCGAAGAAATACCACTCATGTATAGACTGCTTCAACTTTAATGGAAATAATTAGCATGTAGTTGAAATCATATAAGCTGCCTTGTAAGGTTGCCATGGTTCATGGAACATACACAATTTTAGGTGTGATGTATGAAATGTAGCATGATAAAATGTAGCAAAAATAAACATGCACTCTAAGTACAGTTATGTCGGTAGAGCATTGTTGTTATTACTTTTGCAGAGGTGATTTAACCTAATTGTTTTTTTTAAGGAGTGCTTTCTGTTTGTACATTTATAACCAAGCCCAACAGGCTTAAGTGTAATTTTAATGAACATATTAAACATAGCGTACTTTGACAGTTGCCACTCATATCTGGTGTCTCTGTAGCGTGCTTTTACAAAGAAAAAAAGGTTTCCAGTGTAAGCTAATAGCAGTCAGTGTCCTTAAAGCGGGTGTTTCAGGCCTTCCTTCAGCGTGTGCCCTGCAGAACCCTGCCAGTGCACATTGCCACTCATATCTGGTGTCACAATTTTGTGCATTTAAAACCAAAAAACTTTCTTCACTGTTATAGATTGAATAGCAGTTAGTTGTCTTCAAGCGGGTGTCAGGCCTACAGCGTGTACTCTGCCAACCTCTGCCAGTGCACATTGCCACTTATTTCTGGTGTCACAATAGCGTGCATTTAAAAACATACATTTTTTTCACTGTTATAGATTGAATAGCAGTTAGTTGTCTTCAAGCAGGTGTCAGGCCTACAGCGTGTACTCTGCAGACCTCTGCCATTGCACATTGCCACTCATATCTGGTCTCACAGTAGCTTGCACGCATAGTACCACTAATCCCCCAAAAAATGACAGGCAGAGGCAGGACACCCCGCAGGGGCCATCGTGGTCGTGGTGCTGTGATTCCCTTTGGCCCTAGAATAATGCCCAGTTTTCAGAGGCCACATACCCTGAACTTGAAAAGTTCTGAGGACATAGTTGACTGGCTAACACAAGACACCCAATCTTCTACAGCCTCCGCTCGGAACCTTGACGCACCATCCTCCTCCAGCTTAGCTTCAGGCACCTCTCAAGATACCACTCACCCGCCTGCCGCCACCACCAAAACTAGCACCACAGCCGCTTGGTATGTCAGAGGAGTTATTCACACATCTGTTTGAAGAAATGAGTGATGCGCAACCATTATTGCCAGAGGATGTAGATAACAGGGATATGTCTCAGGCAGGCAGCATTACACACATGGACGTACGGTGTGATGATGTTGTACCCGCTGCTGCTTCCTTTGCTGAGTTGTCAGATACAAGTGAAGCGGTTGATGATGACGATGCGTCCATGGATGTCATGTGGGTGCCCGCTCGGCAAGAAGAAGAACAGGGCGAAAGTTCAGATGGGGAGACAGAGAGGAGGAGGAGGAGACGAGTTGGAAGCAGGGGGAGGTCGTCGCAAGGAGCTAGTGGCACAGTCAGACAGCATGCATCGGCACCCGGGGTCAGCCCGACAGCACGCCAATCAACGCATGCTGTGTCCACCACCAGAATGCCGTCATTGCAGAGCTCAGCAGTGTGGAATTTTTTTTGTGTGTCTGCCTCTGACAACAGTGATGCCATTTGCAACCTGTGCCAAAAGAAACTGAGTTGTGGGAAGTCCAACACCCACCTAGGTACAACTGCTTTGCGTAGGCACATGATCTCACATCACAAACGCCTATGGGATCAACACATGAGTACAAGCAGCACGCCTACTCTAAGCCGCCATCCTCCTCCTGGTCGAGCATCTTCAGCCACGTCAACCACTGCTATCCTCCTTGCCCCCTCTCAACCATCCGCCACCCCGTCTTCCGCCTTGAGCAGTTCCCGCTCATCTGCCCACAGTCATGTGTCTGTCAAGGACATGTTTGAGCGTAAGAAGCCAATGTCAGAAAGTCACCCCCTTGCCCGGCGTCTGACAGCTGGCTTGACTGAACTCTTAGCCCGCCAGCTTTTACCATACAAGCTGGTGGAGTCTGAGGCGTTCAAAACATTTGTAGCCATCGGGACACCGCAGTGGAAGGTACCCGGCCGAAATTTCTTTTCACAAAATGCAATCCCCAACATGTACTCGATTGTGCAAAAGGAAGTAATGGCATGTCTGGCACACAGTGTTGGGGCAAGGGACCATCTGACCACTGATACCTGGTCTGCAAAGCATGGTCAGGGCAGGTATATCACCTACACTGCACATTGGGTAAACCTGCTGACTGCTGCCAAGCATGGAATGCATAGCTCTGCAGAGGAGTTGGTGACACCGCCACGACTTGCAGGCAGTCCTGCTGCCACCTCCTCTACTCCTCCTACTCCATCCTCTTCCATAACCTCCTCGGCTGAGTCCTCTTCTGCTGCTGCGTCTTGCTCCACATCAACGGCACCCCCCAGCTCCCCAGGTACTATTCCACATCCCGGATACGGCAGTGGCACGCCGTCTTGGGTTTGACTTGCTTGAAAGCAGAGAGTCACACCGGACAAGCACTCCTGTCCGCCCTGAACGCACAGGTGGAAAAGTGGCTTACTCCGCAGCAACTGGATATCGGAAAAGTGGTTTGTGACAATGGAAAAAATTTGTTAGCGGCATTGAAGTTGGTCAAGTTGACACATGTGCCGTGCATGGCACATGTGTGTAATCTGATCGTACAAAGCTTTGTGCATAAGTACACAGGCTTACAGGATGTCCTGAAGCAGGCCAGGAAGGTGTGTGGCCATTTCAGGCGTTCCTACACAGCCATGGCTCACTTTGCCGATATCCAGCGGCGAAACAACATGCCAGTGAGGCGCTTGATTTGCGACAGCCCGACACGTTGGAATTCAACACTCCTAATGTTCGACCGCCTGCTCCAACAAGAAAAAGCTGTTAATGAATATTTGTATGACCGGGGTGCTAGGACAGCCTCTGGGGAGCTGGGAATTTTTTTGCCATGTTACTGGACGCTCATGCGCAATGCCTGTAGGCTCATGCGTCCTTTTGAGGCGGTGACAAACCTAGTCAGTCGCACTGAAGGCACCATCAGTGACATCATACCATTTGTTTTCTTCCTGGAGCGTGCCCTGCGAAGAGTGCTGGATCAGGCCGTAGATGAGCGTGAAGAGGAAGAGGAAGAGTTGTGGTCACCATCACCACCAGAAACAGCCTTATCAGCATCGCTTGCTGGACCTGCGGCAACGCTGGAAGAGGATTGTGAGGAAGAGGAGTCAGAGGAGGAATGTGGCTTTGAGGAGGAAGGGAAGACTGTCAGGGTACCTGTGGTCTCTACCTCTGAAAGAGGTACAGCATCTAGGCAGGAAGTTGTCATCAGGACACTCCTCCGGAACGACCTGTCACTCAATTGCTGCAGGACCAATCAGGACGCCTCGGAGGCGTGGTTACTGCTCTGAACAGGGTATTTAACAGAGCTTATTTCATTAGCTCATTGCCCTGTCGTGGTTCTAGCTTGTTCTAGTCACTCAGTGCTTGTGTATTCTATTATCCCTTTTGGTTTTGACCCGGCTTGTTTACCTTACTCTGCTTATCTCTGTTACCCTTGATTCGGCTTGTCTCTCGCTTACCTGTCTTCTGTTACCCTCGACCTCGGCTTGTCTTTGACCATTCTATACTGTACTACTTACGTTAGTCCGGCCATTCTAAGGTCCGGTATACGTATCTGGCTACTGTTTGTACTCTGCGTGTTGGATCCCTGTCCCGATCCTGACATTACGACAGGGCCAATGGATCCTGCAAGTACAAACAGTCAGCTGGCTTCTCCTGATCCTAGGTTTGAAGCCATCGATCACAGAATGGATCAGATGGCGCTTGCGCTACAGGCTCTATTATCTCGTGCCAATAACCCACCAGAGGAGATACGTAATACCCCTGTTTCTCCTGTCGGTTCAGGTCTAGAGGTAGCCACAGTGGGTGCTTCTTCTCGCATTACCCCCCCAGTACGCTATGGTGGGGCTCCTGAGAAGTGTCGTGGTTTCTTAAACCAAATTAGTATCCACTTTGAATTGCAACCTCGCTCTTATCCTACAGATAGGGCAAAGGTAGGATTTATTATCACCCTACTTATTGAGAAAGCTCTGAGATGGGCCAACCCATTATGGGAGAACGATAACCCATTAGTTTATAACTATAACGCCTTTGTAGCTGCTTTTAGAAGAACATTTGACCCTCCAGGTAGAAAGGTTAATGCAGCCAGATTACTGTTGCGTCTGAAACAGGAGAACCGAACACTGGTGGATTATGCACTAGAGTTCAGGTCTCTGGCGTCAGAGGTCAAGTGGAATGAGCAGGCGTATATGGATGTATTTTTGAATGGCTTATCTGAAGTAATCCTTGATTTGGACTATGCAATGCTCCTGCAGTATTTCAGGATTTGATTAATGAGGTACTTAGGGAGTTTCAGCATGATTGTGTTATTGTTTACCTGGACGACATACTAATACACTCTAAGGAGATTGAGACTCACCATAGACAGGTCAGAAAGGTGTTACACAAACTTCTGCAACATGGTCTATACTGCAAATTGGAGAAGTGCAGTTTTGATCAGTCTCAGGTAGACTTTCTTGGGTACGTGATTTCTGGGGAAGGTTTTAAAATGGATCCTGGTAAACTCCAATCTATTTTAGACTGGCCTTTGCCCAAAGGACTCAAGGCTATCCAAAGGTTTATTGGTTTTTCCAACTACTATAGGCGCTTCATTAAGGGTTACTCCTCTATCATTGCGCCTATTACCAATATGACCAAACAAGGGGCTGATGCTAAGTTCTGGTCTGAGGAAGCTCTTGGTGCTTTTAAGACTCTCAAGGAACTTTTTGCCTCAGCTCCCATTCTAGTTCATCCTGATACGACTCTGCCTTTCTTGCTCGAGGTCGATGCTTCTGAGACAGGAGTTGGGGCTGTTCTGTCTCAAACGTTAGGGGTGGATAAACCGTTACACCCTTGTGGTTTCTTCTCTAAAAAAATTTCTGGGCCTGAGAGCAGATATGACATCGGGGAGAGGGAACTGTTAGCGGTCATTAAGGCTTTAAAGGAGTGGAGACATTTACTGGAAGGGACACTACACCCTGTTACTATTCTAACGGATCATAAGAACTTGTCTTATATTGGGGAGGCTAAGCGCTTGTCCGCCAGGCAGGCTCGCTGGGCCTTGTTCCTCACTCACTTTAATTATGTACTTACGTATAGACCTGGTTCTAAGAACTCTAAAGCCGATGCTTTGTCTCGTCAATATGAACCATCCACTATAACTGAACCACTTCTGTCCTCCATAGTTCCTAAGGGGAATATCATCGCGAACACGAATCTCAGGATTCACTCTCCATTGCTTTCTGAGATCATGAAGTTTCAGCATTTGGCACCCAAACAGACCCCTGGGGATCGACACTTCGTTCCTGCCGCTCTCCAACTGGAGGTGCTACGCTGTCTCCATAACAGCAAGGTGGCTGGGCATCCTGGCATCCGCAAGACTTATGCGCTGGTCTCTAAAGATTTTTGGTGGCCTGACTTACGCAAGGATATTAAAGAATTCATCGGGGCATGTGAAGTTTGTACCAAGACCAAGCTACCCCATTCGCTTCCATGCGGATTTCTGCACCCTTTAGAGGTTCCTGAAAAGCCTTGGTCCTGCCTGGCAATGGACTTCATTGTTGATTTGCCTATCTCTAAAAAGCAGACTGTCATCCTCACTGTGGTAGACAGATTTACTAAAATGGCTCACTTCATTCCCTTACCTAAACTCCCATCTTCGCCCGAGTTCGCGGAGATATTCGCCAGGGAGATTTTCCATTTGCATGGGATACCTTCCCAAATTGTCTCTGACAGAGGCTCCCAATTTGTTTCCCGTTTTTGGAGATCATTCTGCTTCCAACTAGGCATCAAGTTGAATTTCTCCTCTGCCTATCATCCTCAGTCCAATGGAGCGGCTGAACGCACTAACCAAAAAGTTGAACAATATTTACGTTGTTTCGTTTCAGAACACCAGGACGATTGGGTCGGTTTGATTCCTTGGGCGGTCTCATTTGTGATTCTACGCATTCTAGCCCTTTTTTCTTGAATTATGGCTTTCATCCTTCCATCCTTCCTTCTGAGTCTTCTTCTCAAGGGATACCGTCGGTGGAAGTTCATGTTGCCAATTTAAGAAAGTTGTGGGATCGAACTCGACAAATCCTTCTGCACAATTCTACGCTGGTTAAAAAACACGCTGACAAACGTAGAAGGGCAGCACCGGTGTTTGTTCCAGGCGATAGAGTATGGTTAAGTACTAGAAACATTCGGTTAAAAGTGCCGTCCATGAAATTTGCTCCTCGATATATTGGACCGTACAGGGTACTGTCTCAAATTAACCCAGTTGCGTATCGTTTAGCGTTGCCTAATGCCTTACGCATTCCTAATTCATTTCATGTTTCCTTGCTAAAACCATTAATATGTAACAGGTTCTCCTCCACGATCGCCCCTCCCCGCTCAGTTCAGGTGGAGGGTCAGGAGGAGTATGAGGTAAATTCCATCGTTGATTCTCAAATCTCCCGGGGGAGACTGCAATATCTGGTCGATTGGAAGGGTTATGGTCCTGAGGAGAGAAGTTGGGTACCTCAAGAGGAGATGCATGCTCCCCGTCTCCGCAGGGCGTTTCACTCTCGATTCCCTTCTCGCCCTGGTGTATTCCGCCCGGTGGGCGTATCTGAGAGGGGGGGTACTGTCAGGGTACCTGTGGTCTCTACCTCTGAAAGAGGTAGAGACTTAGCTGTTCCTCCATCCAGACGGCCTGATGGCTCCCTTCTCCACGGTCTATCCGGTCATGCAAGGCCGGCCGCGAGGGAGTGACTGCCTTTTACAGCATCTAGGCAGGAAGTTGTCATCAGGACACTCCTCCGGAACGACCTGTCACTCAATTGCTGCAGGACCAATCAGGACGCCTCGGAGGCATGGTTACTGCTCTGAACAGGGTATTTAACAGAGCTTCTTTCATTAGCTCATTGCCCTGTCGTGGTTCTAGCTTGTTCTAGTCACTCAGTGCTTGTGTATTCTATTATCCCTTTTGGTTTTGACCCGGCTTGTTTACCTTACTCTGCTTATCTCTGTTACCCTTGATTCGGCTTGTCTCTCGCTTACCTGTCTTCTGTTACCCTCGACCTCGGCTTGTCTTTGACCATTCTATACTGTACTACTTACGTTAGTCCGGCCATTCTAAGGTCCGGTATACGTATCTGGCTACTGTTTGTACTCTGCGTGTTGGATCCCTGTCCCGATCCTGACAAAGACCAACCACAACAGGCATCCCACGGTGATTGTTGTCACCTATCTGGTACCCGTGGTGTTGTACGTGGCTGGGGGGAAGAACATACCTTCATTGACATCAGTGAGGAGGAGGAACGGGAAACGAGTAGCTCGGCATCCAACCTTGTGCAAATGGGGTCTTTCATGCTGTCGTGCCTGTTGAGGGACCCTCGTATAAAAAGGCTGAAGGAGAACGACCTGTACTGGGTGTCCACGCTACTAGACCCCCGGTATAAGCAGAAAGTGGCGGAAATGTTACCGAATTACAACAAGTCGGAAAGGATGCAGCATTTGCAAAATAAATGAAAAAGTATGCTTTACACAGCGTATAAGGGTGATGTCACAGCACAACGGGAATCTAACAGGGGGAGAGGTGGAAGTCATCCTCCTCCCACGACCATGCCGGCAAGGACAGGACGCTGTAAAGATGTGTTGTTGATGGAGGACATGCGGACCTTTTTAAGTCCTACGCATCGCCACAGCCCATTCGGGATCCACCCTCAGAGAACGACTCGACCGACAGGTAGCAGACTACCTCGCCTTAACTGCAGATATCGACACTCTGAGGAGCGATGAACCCCTTGACTACTGGGTGTGCAGGCTTGACCTGTGGCCTGAGCTATCCTAATTTGCGATAGAACTTCTGGCCTGCCCCGCTTCAAGTGTCCTGTCAGAAAAGACCTTCAGTGCAGCAGGAGGTATTGTCACTGAGAAGAGAAGTCGCCTAGGTCAAAAAAGTCTAGATTACCTCACCTTTATTAAGATGAATGAGAGATGGATCCCAAAGGGACTGACACTGGGCGATACATTCGATTAAAAAAGGCCTGATGAGATGAGCTGCCTTGGGCTAAAAATGGTCCACACGCTGCTGTATTTTAGCTCTGAATGGCGGTTGACTTGCGTGACTTATCCGCCACCAACTAGGGTTCAAGCCGCCATGTTTTAGGGCACTTTCTGCCTGTGAAACAAACATAAATTTTTCTGCCCGCTGCTACAGCAGCGGCTACAACAATACCAAATTTTTCAGGCATGTGTACATGCCTAATTTTTAGGCCCTCTAGTGCTGCACGGTGGCTTCAAATACCAAACCAAAAAAAGGCACATAGTGACCCTATGTAGGGGGAACAGTCCCTATTCTGCTCTGTGTCAGTGTGTATCAGGGATTTGACTATCTTTATTCAGATTCCAAAATTACAATTCCAGGAAAAATGTAACAAACATTTACAAGAACATGTTATGCACATCATAGAAACAACGTGAATTCTGCTCTTTGTCAGTGTGTATCAGGGGCTTTGAGGACGGGGAACAGTCTCTATTCTGCTCTTTGTCAGTGTGTATCAGGGGCTTTGAGGACAGGTGTCAATCCATATCTGCCAAGTGAACCTATGTAGGGTGAACAGTCCCTATTGTGCTCTGTGTCAGTCTGTATCAGGGGCTTTGAGGACGGGAAACAGTCTCTATTCTGCTCTGTGTCAGTGTGTTTCAGGGATCCTTAGGATAGGTGTCAATCCATATCTGCCAAGTGACCCTATGTAGGGGGAACAGTCTCTATTCTTCTCTGTGTCAGTGTGTATCATGGTCTCTGAGGACGGGGAACAGTCTCTATTCTGCTCTGTGTCAGTGTGTATCATGGTCTCTGAGGACGGGGAACAGTCTCTATTCTGCTCTTGCATTTCTATTTCTTCTTAGATAACAAAAAAATTCTGAGACGACGTTGGCAGGGCTATTCACTTGTGTGATCTGTCATGAATTGTCATTTGAATGTTAATTTGAACTGTGGGGCACAAGAACTTGAATCTGATAATTTTTATTTCATCAGAGAACTTGTTCAGGATATAGAAAGGAAAAAAGGGAGGGTAAGCGGTTAAGGTACATCGATCTTATTCACATCTTATACATTCAAGAGCAAACTGGTTATTCATTCTCGTGTGAGTTTTTCCGCTGCCCTTGTGCCTTCGGTCTAGTACCATGTCAGGGTTGTCTTTCTCTCCTAAATCTGGGTTTGGTCCGGGGTATGGGAAGGGGGAAACCTGGGGACAGGCTATGGTAGGGGAAGAAGAACGGGGGAAATAGACGTCGGAAGCCCCTCATCTCCCTTTGTCTACTTCTTAGTTAGCACGCTGTGTGCGGTCACCGGGTCTATTCCCTTATCTAACTACTTAACTATGTACAATGTGGGTGTTTTTTCCGTTATGCCCTGTAGATTGTTTAACCTCAGCATGGTATACCTCAATGTTGGTTGTTGTACCATGGTGTTTGGAGTCGTTGCCTCTCTGCGTCAGAGGAGTTAGGTCTTAGGAGTGGTACTATTCATCCTTCGTGTATATATATGTGATATGTTCTAACACGACCCCCTCCTCCTCCTTCCTCAGATACGCCTCCCATATGTTCCTGGCTTCCACTATGTGGTGTGGGGGGTGTAGCCGCTGGCAGGTTTTTGTTTCATATGCTAGGTTTAGGGAGATCTGTTGGAGAAGGCTAGATCTCTCCGGTGGCTGTTGTTGTTTCCACCCTCTGGCTATTAATAAGTTGGCAGCAATCAAAATATGATATGTTAGGTCGGCATGTGCTTTTGGGAATGGGTCAATCGAGATGAAGAGTAGGGCATTTTCTGGTCTCAGGTTGGTTCTCGTGACCAGTGCCCCTTGTATCACCCCCTCAACTGCCTTCCAGTATCCTCTGATGGCCGAGCAGTCCCACCAGATGTGGAGCATTGTGCCCTACTCTATTAAACATCTCCAGCAAAGTCTTGAGGTGTTGGGATATATGGTCGCTAGTCTAGTCTAGCATTAGCTCTAGGTGGGATGCGCATCTGGATCTACCTTTATGGGCTATGAAGGCTTGGTTCCATTGTTCTTCTGAGAAGACTGTACTCAAATCCTTATGCCATGCCTCTCTGAATTTGTCTAGCTGTGGTGGTGGCTGTTGGGTAGGATTATTTAGAATTGCATACATGAGTGAAAGCGGTTTCTTGGGCATTGTTCTAGATTCGCATGCTTTCTGTATACAACGCGTGTGGGTCGGGGTTGTCAGGATAGTGGAGTTTGTCAGTGCTCCCTTTAGTTGTAGGTAGGAGAATATCGCTCTTTGTGGCAAATCGTAACTCTGTTGCAGGTCGGGGAATTGTCTCAGCTGTCCTTGATTATAGAGGTGTCTACTCAACGTGCATCGTCGCTCGGTCCATAGTAGATGGTCAAATGTGGGATTCATCATGTGTATGCAGTATAGTGGTGTGGCCAGTGCCCATTTATCTGTATAACCTAATTGTGGTTTAATCGTATCCCAGGTTTTCAGCAGGATTGCGGTAGTGGCCGGTGTGTCTGGTAGTTTAGGGCGATGTCTATGTGGGACCCAGAATAAGTACCTAAGGCCCTTGGGGCAAGCCCACGTTGATTCCATGTCCACCCATTGTGGTGTGTTGTGGGCTGTGTGTGCCTGCAGGGCGGTGGTCATCAGCGCTACCCTATAGTAGGTTCTCACCTCTAGTAGTCCTAGCCCTCCCTGCTCTAGGGGTTTGGTGAGTATGCTAGTGGCTACCCTGATTTTTTTGTGTGCCCACACGAAGCTAGTGAGAGTCCTTTGTAGACGTCGCAAGTACGCATTGGGTAATGGGATCTGTAGCGTTCTAGTCAGGTAATGGAATTTTCGGCAGCAGAAGTTTCCACTTTTTTTTTAAGAATTTGCCAGTAATCTTTTTTTGAAGTTGTTCCCCTCCTCTTGACACGATCAATGACCTGAGAGTCTCCGTAAGCAGGGTTGACCTGTTAGTCCCGTTTTCCATTCAAGTTGTGCATGATGTCCAGGCTAGGTTTCCAGGGACAAATGTTGTAGCCTGTTGAACGAGGTGACCTTGCTCGGGTCCCAGGTGTGCGGTTCCTAAAATCGCTGCCATATACACGTCCACTAATAGGAGACGCAACAGGTATTAAACTGATAAGAATAGTACTACTTAACACACCACTCATATCTGGTGGCACATTAGATTGCATGCGCAGTGCCCCAAATTTGAAGTAGGAGGACCGACCAAGCATCTTTTTCCATCTCCCTGTTCCAAAAATCGCTGCCATATACACGTCCACTGATAGGAGACGCAACAGGTATTAAACTGATAAGAATAGTACTACTTAACACACCACTCCTATCTGGTGGCACATTAGATTGCATGCGCAGTGCCCCAAATTTGAAGTAGGAGGACCGACCAAGCATCTTTTTCCATCTCCCTGTTCCAAAAATCGCTGCCATATACACGTCCACTGATAGGAGATGCAACAGGTATTAAACTGATAAGAATAGTACTACTTAACACACCTTACAATAACGCAGAGAGAGGCAACGCAGAGAGAGGAGTCTGAAGAAGAGGAGTCAGAGGAGGAAGGTGGCTTTGAGGAGGTGGAAGACCAAACACAGCAGGCGTCCCAGGGGGCTTGTTGTCATCTTTCGGGGACCCTTGGTGTTGTATGTGGCTGGGTGGAGGAAGAGACCTTCAATGACATCAGTGAGGACAAGGAACGGGACATGGCTAGCTTGGTATCCAACCTTGTGCAAATGGACTGTTTGCGGTGCGTTAAACGGGGAGTTTGGTCTGTCACTGTGAAGCGGGCGTAACCCTTACACTACCTGATCGATACAACATCATACAGTAGGTCCCCCCCTCATTATTTTTATGGCCCTCACCCACAGCTCTCGGGTGGGGGCGGGGGGGGGAGGACAGTAGGTCCCCCCATTGTGATTTATGCCCCCCACCCACCGCGCAGGGGTGGGGGCCGGGGGGAGGACAGTAGGTCCTCTCTGAATTTACTGAATATTCCCCTGTAAAACAATGTTTGGCATTTAGTGAATATTCCCCATTCTGCTCTGTGTCAGTGTGTATCAGGGTCTCTGAGGACAGGTGTCAATCCATATCTGCCAAGTGACCCTATGTAGGGGGAACAGTCCCTATTCTGCTCTGTGTCAGTGTGTATCAGGGGCTTTGAGGACGGGGAACCGTCTCTATTCTGCTCTGTGTCAGTGTGTATCAGGGGCTTTGAGGACAGGTGTCAATCCATATCTGCCAAGTGACCCTATGTAGGGGGAACAGTCTCTATTCTGCTCTTTGTCAGTGTGTATCAGGGGCTTTGAGGACGGGGAACAGTCTCTATTCTGCTCTGTGTCAGTGTGTATCAGGGGCTTTGAGGACCGGTTTCAATCCATACCTGCCAAGTGACCCTATGTAAGGGGAACAGTCCCTATTCTGCTCTGTGTCCGTGTGCATCAGGGGCTCTGAGGACAGGTGTCAATCCATATGTCAAGGTGTCAATATGTCATATGTCAGGTGTCAATCCATATTCATTGCGATTTAGGAATGTTAGGTGATTTCTGCCCTTTATGGATTAAAACCAGACTCTGCATCAACTGTGTAATTTTCCATGGGAGTTTGGCCATGGATCCCCCTCCGGCATGCCACAGTCAAGGTGTTAGTCCCCTTGAAACAACTTTTCCATCACTTTTGTGGCCAGAAAGAGTCCCTGTGGGTTTTAAAATTCGCCTGCCCATTGAAGTCAATGGCGGTTCGCCCGGTTCGCGAACGTTTGCGGAAGTTCCCGTTCACCATTCGCGAACCGAAAATTTCGGGTTCGCGACATCACTATTGATCAGTATTTAGAATAGAAACATTTGAGTTAGTTTGATTCTTGGTGATCAGTATTTATAATAGAAAACAGTATCCTCTGAGACTTCCAAGATATTTTCAGTCAACATTCTCTGTAAAACATGAAATATGAGCAGGGGCATTGCTATGTTCCCAAAACACCAAGGTATTGAGCTCATAGCAAAAGCTGAAAATCCCTACAATCATATAGGTGGATAAATGCCATGACAAGTCCTAACTGTGTATTTCATGTCTCCTCCTCTCTAATCCTGAACAGTGTGCTGCTTATGTTTTCCAGGATACCAGTGAAAGTATAGTTGAAAACAAGCACATGATGCACATGCTGTATTCAATTCAATCATGTCTTGATACCTTAGAACAGTGATATGCAGCAAAGTTCTGTTTCAAATATCCTCTTCTAATAGTTACCTTGGCGAGAACTGCACTAGTATTTATTTATTTTTTATCACAGGCAGCTGATTTGAGTAAAATAAATGATAATAAATTAAATACAAATAAATAGATTAGAAAGCACTATTATGATACTCTTCTCTCCAATACCAATAAAGAAGGTCTGAAGAGTCCCACCTTCTGGGCTTCAGCCCCCCCAAAGTCCCTCCCTAGCAATGCCAATAAATATGGGTAACATGTCAAAATGGCACCTCATACACACTGAGTAAATTCAATGAAGGCAGCATACAAGCCAAAGAACAAATACAAAATGAATGACAAGTTCCATATGGAATAGAGTTTTGTCGACATGATAACATGAAGCATTATACATTATATATGAACATCCTCAAAAATTAAAACTAAAAGATTTTACCCTTATCCAGTATTTATTTATTAGCTAATGAACTAATATAGCTATTAATTCAGTTTATATTAACTGTTTATTTGCAAAAAGTTGGGGACTTTGATGTATTGACTGTATCTACTATTTGTTGGCATCGAGTTCTGTCTTTGGCTTGCCTTGCCAATGTTCCATCACCTCCTGCATGTCATTTGAATTATGCCAAGGTCAGCTGTCTAGCCCACAAAGCTTTTTACCACATCTTAGCTGTGACAGCCACAGGGCAAAACTACAAGTGGACCTTACAATAAATGACACCAAAGAGCACCAACCTTATTAGAGTGCATGTGACCTTTTGAATGTAATGTAATGTATTACTGTCAATGCAAACTGAATGCTACACATGACAACTACCTTGGCAGGGACAGATTCAGAGACAGCAGGGAGATAGGACTACACACATCACAGGCTTTAATGATGCTCACTGAGCAAGCAATAACGTTTCTCTTTTGATGTATGCATGTCTGAATATATGAATAATAGTAACGTTGATAACTCCTACCATGCTGGTAGGATGTATATATGTATGAGAAGTATATGTTAATAACTCAACATTGAGTGTATATGATTAGAACCTTATACATGATTGGAACCCTTACCAAGGAAATCGTTTGTTGCAAACAAATATTAATTGCATATATATTAAGTGTGTTCTGAATGTTTTCCGATTCCCAAGCACCTATAAGAGAAGCCTGTAATGGGACCAATTGCCGGCTCAGATTTTAAAGTCTGTCAGTAGTGTGCAGTATACGCTGATGACAGATGTTTTTTTTTATGCACCGAATTGACATTAGGCAGTCTGGAGAAGAGTTCTGGGCTGCCAATTTCACGTGTGCTGGGGGTGCATCTAGCCCAAGCACACAATTACAGAATACACACTGCATACATATACTCCTACCACCATGACCACTTCAAATCACTAAAGTGGTCATGGTGAGTGGAGTCACCCTTTAATATAGTGTGCTATGGTAGTGTAGAATAAGTGGAGGGTTATGTTGTAAGGGCCGCACTGAGACATATACGTGCCCATGCTGCCTGAAATAATTTCAGGTCTTCCAAATGTCTCAATATTGGTAGGACATTTCTGTTTTTGTTGTCCTACCATCCCAGTTTTGATTCCTGGTGTTCACAGATCCTTAGGAAGCACAGCGTGAGTGCATCATTAGACGTGCTCACTCTGCGTAGTGGGCACTAGGACCATGCAGGGAGTGTTTCAATAGCACTCTCTACAAGGTTCTGTATGGAAGGGGCAGGGCAGCAGGCTGTATTTTAATACCAGGCTGACATGGCTCTTTTTAACAGGAATCACATCTGGCATTGAGCCTTTGAGAGCGTACGCATCCCGATCAATGTTAGTTAGATTATGGCATATGTGGGCAAATGTGTAGTAGAGGAGACTAGTATACATTCAGAGCACAGGAAAAACAAATCACAACATGTTACACTTCAAACATTGTTATTTAAAATATTGTTTTAGATCTATAACTTCATGATTCATGATTTTATTGATTTTTTTTTTACCTGTACATAAACAAAAATCAATTAAATTGTGGTAATTTGTTTCAAACCCTCTGGTAGCAAAGTGTTTATAGTAATTTACTATTGGAGGTTGCATATTATCTTGATTTGAACACAAAGAGACAGTATAATAATACATACAAAACATTGTTGATATCTTTCACCAAACTATATGAACAGTAAATAGGCATGGTTATTCACTAAATGGAAAATGAACAGGATTTCAACAGGGAAACTTTCTTCAACGCTCCTATGTATTTTCCAATTCACCTAGTGTGACAACCTTGTCAGTTTTTAGACTTCGAATACAAGTGTTTAAAACAGGATACAATTGAACAGAACATGATTTCAATTTCACTTGTATTTCAGTAAATGTTGACACCAAGACTAGATAGGTTTTATCTGCTGTACTCCAAAGGAATCTGTGATCCCATTATGTCTTTGCGTGCCCTACAACCTCTCATCTGATCTGTTCTGACTCCTTGATGTTTTAACTATAATAACAGCCACTATCACTGATTGGAGCAGTCCTAGAACCTTTGAGTCTTTCAAGGTTGATATAAAGAAAACCATTGACTTGACTTAAAATCAGATGTTGAGTCTGTTCCATTCTGAGAGAACACAATAAGCCAGGGGTAGGCAACCTTCAGCACTTCGGATGTGTGGGACTACACCTCCCATGATGCTTTGCCAGCATTATGGCTGTAAGAGCATTATGAGAGATGTAGTCCAAAACATATGGAGTGTCACAGGTTGCCTACCCCCTGCTCCAAGCACTCTAAATGCCTTTGAGGAGAACACCCTTGTATAAATATAAGTATAATTTTTCAAGAATCCAGAATCCAAGTATAAAATGTAATATACATTTTTGGTTAGGAAACCTATATGAATGGAATGGTGGGTTGAAACATAAAGCCTTATTGGTTTCAGAATAGACAAGTATACAATAGCTAATGGGGTATGTCTTAATTTTCATAACAAGCAGGTAACAGGGATTGCACTCAATCCACAAATCACGTGAGTACTCAGCTAGACCATGGACCAGCACTCGCCCATCAGAACATAGATATGAAGAATGAAGGTCCAGGTATATTTATTGGAACCAGCAGAACAAATGTGCCCTAAAGCATTGGACTGCCTGGACGTTCTTTCTTTTTTTTTATATATATTCATCTGCATTACAGCATCTAAAGAATTCAGTTTTCAAAATAGCTTGCACATATGTATATTTGTAATCCTTTATATGTACCTTAATATTTCTAAATGTCTGTAAAACTTTTGTTTCGGAAAAAGAATGGTCACTACAAGAATAATACATTTAAACCCATATTTAAACAACATGTAATATCTGTAGCCATTAAACATATATTTAGGTTTAATTTGCATTTAAGCCAAGTATCACAACATCACCTTTATCTTGTCACAATGCAGCAAATCAAAAGATACATAGATCAAGAACGTCATTGAGTTCTGCTGACTTAACACAATTCGTCCAGTTGTTTTGACATACCATGGTCTTCAAGTCTCCTCAGAGGCCTTCAGCACCTGCTACTGAATTTTAATTGAAATGATTTAATTTGTTGTCACGTGGTTGGTTGGGGCATATATCCTCCGGCAATATTTTCTAAGTAATTTAAAGTTGCACATTAATTATTTTGTTATTTACTGATACAATTGTTTGTGTTTAGATTAATTGAAGCTATACCTGTGTATGTAGCAGTGTGTTATTTAGTAATGCTAAATACAAACTCTATTATACATGCATTGAAAGTAATTAGTTCATAGTCTATAACTATAAAAATGACAAACACTTTGTGTTCAGGATATATGTCAATATGTTATTACAGTGCAGCTTAAATAATGTTCTAATTTAGTCCTTAATGAAGATAAATGAGTGTTTGTAGTCTCCGTATAATTATATAAGCATATATAATATCATTATCATGACACCTATTTCTTCAAAAGCCATTATCTCTCTATTATTCTTTTTTTTTTTTTTTTTTTTAAGAGTGATATAGCAATACAATGTTCCAATTAATTTGTTCCATTGAAGGTTACCAAATAATACTGCTCATATTTACACATTCACAAACCATCTTTTGAAATGCTTCCAAACGATGTCCCAAATGTGTTAAGCACCCGCTGTTGGCTATTCCAACGTACAGCGTTCTGACATGCCGAAATATGCAGATTATATGCCAGCACAGTTAACTCTGTTCATGCCAGATTACTCATTATATGTAAACAGCCACTGCTACAACTGTATCATAAAGTAGCATACAAAATGCCCTCTTCTTAAAGGAAGCATACTTTATTTGCCTGACAGGTCCAATTAAATGGCAAATAGCAAAAGTGGATTATAGAAATATTTATGTAGGCTTGGAATGCTAAAAGAAAAAAAAAAAAAAAAACAGGATCTGATTATAATGATACAACCAAGCTTTTCAAGTATTTTCTGCTTCCCACGTCTATGCCATCATATATCTATGCAATTAATTAACATGGTTTCTTTTAATATACTTGTGATTTATAGCATGCGCATACTGGGTAGTACATGCATTCTTAGTTGTATTTAAACTCGATAGCCAATCTTTTTTACAGTGATGCTGACAGCAATTATTTAATTATGCTGGCTCTTGTAATTGACTAATTGTTTATGTACTTATGCAATGGAGTGTGACAAATATATTACACATGGTTTTGATATCGTATTTTAAAACCAGCACACTTAGGCAAATATATCCTCAAGTGTTATCACTCATTACAGTTAATTATCTTTATAAACTAGTTTTGTTGAATTTTGGATACTATATTTGCAGGGAGAATACGTAAGCAACATTGTTTACTGTTAAAGGAAGTACTTTGATATTTGTTTTGGGCTGAATTACAATTCAGCCAAATTTGGGCCAACGGTTGATTGATGAAATTACAATTTCCATGCTGCCAACAACCAGAATCTTAGGGCAAACAATAGAGAAGGAGATAGTAGGTTGCCAGCAGGAAGGGGGGTTATTCCTGAATAGGTATATTACAACACAACACAGCACAAAAATATAGGTATATTACAGCACAAAAATAAAAATAGAACCAACCTGGTGGTGGATAACACGCTGATAAATTATCAATTGCACCTATGCTGTCATAAATATCCAAAAAGTATATCTAGTAGAGAATAAAAGAGGAGATTTAAATTTTATGGAGAACAGGTCATATTTAACCCATTAACGTAACATTTAAGTAGAAGAACACTTGTAGCAATTTTTTTTTTTGTCAAAAACAAACATACAGAATAGCAGTAGAATTTGGGGAGAGGACAGCATAAGCAAAAGCAAAGTAGGAAAAAGATATAGCCTCTGAGAATCTGCACCTAAACATGCCTTAAATGGCACTCATGATTGGTCTGAAATCCCAGTCCCACTAACCACTACTGGCTAAAAGGTTTGTGATTAAAATGAAACGCAGGAAAAAGCATAAAGGACAGGTGTAGGGTAACAACAGTCTAGTTTAATAATGTTGTGCACAGTCCATACAGGCAGGGTAGCAGAACTGGTTTCATAGATCCGCACCTTTTTTTTATTTATATAAAAAGGGAGTAGTAAAAAATGGTGGTAGGTAACCCCTATCTTGTCATGTGAATATCCAATGTAAAAACATATATTTAACACTGAAATAGAATACTTTTAAGTTCATCAGAGAACAAGTAATGTGTAACCCATAAAAGTAACAATTAACTCGATAAGGTAAAGGCAAGTAAGGAAAATATTTAGCACCTGTCCCTAAATGTGCCTTCAAGAGCCCTTATGCTTAGTCTGGGATCCCATTCTCACTAATTAATGCTGGCTGAAGGTTCCATGCTTAAAATGAGAGATAGAAAAAACAAACGGCAGGTGTAAGGAATAAAAGGTAACAGCCAGATTCAAGTGCTCCACATCATCCTCATTTCCATTAGCATTAATCAATTAAGTACTAGTGTACAGGATTGTGTTGTGACACTGCTACTGATGCAAATCCACCTGCGTCTTCGGCAGCCACAAGATAAAGGGTAGGGGTTAATGCATCGTGCCGGCAGAGCAAGTTTTGGATCACTTTGAGTGCCGCCAAAAAGGCCTACTTGCAAAGTGCAAATTGTGCAGCAAATAAGTGAGTAGGGGCGAGTGAAGGACCATCTCACTAGTGATCATATGAAGCGACAACTGCAAAGATATCACATCTGTATTATTGAGTGAAGAATCAAGACAAGAAAGTACTAAGCCAGCCAGCATTTCACTGGTGCTGATTCTATGCAGTCGTTAGGCAGAGCAAGTAGGATTGTGTAGTAGAGAGTGCCAGGGGTCGACAGAGGCTGGTTGAACAGGAACATTTTATCCCCTCATCAGGAAAAAAAAAAAGAAAAGAAAAAAAAGAAATGTTTTTCTTGCCTAAATGCTACTGCCAGTGCCACCAGGGCCGGTGCAAGGATTTTTGCCGCCCTAGGCAAAATAAAAATTTGCCGCCCCCCCTCCCCCCATGTGACATCCATGTGACATCACAATGCCCCACTCATATGATCTGTCATATGAACTAACACCAGTGCACACAGGCTATAGACATTTCATTCATTTAGCTGCAGTGGTTCTGGGGACTATAGTGTCCCTTTAATGTGAGGTAAATTAGAGATTAGTGTCACTAATAATATACTAGATTGCCTACTTACAACCAGATGAGGATGGTGATGGGCTCTGTCTCTATTGTCATATTAGCAAAGATTTTCAGATACCAATGTATGATTTTTTTCTACACTGGTAGCATGGTGAACTGACTGTTGATTGCTTAACTGCCATAACATTAACAGAGTTAAAAGCCTGTATCCATCTCTGATAGCCACAATTCTTTATAAAACACTGAACATTATGCTAATCATCCTAGAGTGGAAAATTACGCTCTGTTGCGATGACTAAATTGGAAGTTTAAATTGTCTATCTATACACCACTTAAATCTTTAATGATGACTCTCTTGAGTAATTTATTTTCTTTGAGGGAAAAAAAAGATACATGTAAAAAGGACATTGTATAAAGGATATAAAGAATGGATGTGCAATGCCGAAACAAAGTTTATTGATTACACTAATGATATAATAAAATGGTGGCCATTGAGTATTAAAATAATGTGCGGGAAACAGCTGTACTCAATGATTATATCATTTAAAAAACTGTGATGTATGTCCATGTAGAACAAATTAAAGGGGCACTATAGTCACCCAGACTACTTCAGCTCAATGAAGTGGTCTGGGTGCCAGGGCCCTCAGGTTTTAACCCTTCAGATGCAAACATAGCAGTTTCAGAGAAACTGCTATGTGTACATTTGGGGTTAATCCTGCCTCTAGTGTCTGTCTTCCGGACAGCCACTAGAGGCGCATCTGCGACTCTGGAGGCATATTTTGCCTCCATAGGAAAGCATTGAGAAATGCTTTCCTATGGACACTTTGAATGCGCGCGCGGCACTTGCCGCGCATGCACATTCCGCTCTGCTGACGTTGGATGGGGGAGCTGATGTCGGCAGGGGAGGAGAGCTCACCAGCGCCGAGGGAGCCTGGCACTGGATAAAGGTAAGTAACTGAAGGCGTTTTAACCCCTTCAGTGCCACAGGAGTAGGACCCTGAGGGTGGGGGCGCTTTGTTTTCCTGACACTATAGTGATCCTTTAATAACTGTTGAGGCATTATAACTATGGCCTTGATTTAATAGTTTTTGATAATACTTGAAAATATAGATTTCATAGATATCAATATATAAAAAATATCAAGATATTAAAACATTTTTCAAAATATTAAATACTTTGAACCTGAAAATTGCACCATTGAAGAAACCACGGAAAAATTATGTGGACTTTGTTTTCATATAATAACTCCAAAAAGCACTCTCAGAAAGTCACTCAAAATCCAGTAAGTCAATAAATTATCTCAAAGACCCACTATAGGCACCCAGACCACTTTTTCTCGATGAAGTGGTCTGGGTGCAGTGCCCTTATCATTTTAGCCCTGCAAAGTAAAACATTTCACTTTTGTCAGACCTGCAATGTTTTCAATGTAGTGTTAACACTCCACTAGTGGTGCCTGCCCAGTTCACCTGGTTTTAATAATTTATTTACTAAACATGTCACCTCCATCGACAGTATGCTCATTTGTTGTTGCCTATTTCTCAAATTTATTGGACCTCGTCAACATATAATTTATTTTAAATCTTACCACAAAAGTACAAAAAACATCTTTGTGTGGGTAATTACCCAAACTCTTTTTTTTTGCACATCACAATAAAATCTAGGGTGACTCAGCGTCTTTTGAAACTCCTTAAATATGTTTAAATTCTCACATCTGCTTATGATGTGCTGTCTGCTTTCTAGATTATATGGTAATGCAAGTCTTTTTTGTTTGTTTTTTTTTGTTAGAAGTTTTATCAGTTTTCTTTTGAAATTCCTTTCTTTTGAAGCTGCCCATGTTTTGCAATGCTTGCCAAAAATAATATATTGTTAATATGTTGTCAATTATCAGAAAAGAGGTTCAGTTGTATGTAGTGTTGTTGCGAACCCGAAATTTTCGGTTCGCGAACGGCGAACGCGAACTTCCGCAAATGTTCGCGAACCGGCGAACCGCACGAACCGCCATTGACTTCAATGGGCAGGCGAATTTTAAAAACAACAGGGACTCTTTCTGGCCACAATAGTGATGGAAAAGTTGTTTCAAGGGGACTAACACCTGGACTGTGGCATGCCAGAGGGGGATCCATGGCAAAACTCCCATGGAAAATTGCACAGTTGATGCAGAGTCTGCTTTTAATCCATAAAGGGCAGAAATCACCTAACATTGACACCTGTCCTCAAAGCCCAGCCCTGATACACACTGACACAGAGCAGAATAGAGACTGTTCCCCCTACATAGGGTCACTTGGCAGATATGGATTGACACCTGTCCTCAAAACCCCTGATACACACTGACACAGAGCAGAATAGGGACTGTTCCCCCTACATAGGGTCACTTGGCAGATATGGATTGACACCTGTCCTCAAAACCCCTGATACACACTGACACAGAGCAGAATAGAGACTGTTACCCCTACATAGGGTCACTTGGCAGATATGGATTGACAAATCCCTGACAAACAGCTACCACATGCAAGGAAGGCAGCAGGGGCGCAAATGACCCACTCCCGACGCGGGAAGGTAGTGACGACAAATAACAATACAGGACTCTTTAGAGGCCCTGTAATTGTAATCAGTCCACTTGAAATCCTTTAACTTTGATCAATTGGAGGGAAGTCTGGTGCAGAGCCACTGACCCATGCGCAGGGCCAGCCTTAGGCCTTTGGGCGCCCTGTGCAAGAAATCTTCACCCTGTCACACCCATGTGCAAGAAATCTTCACCCTGTCACACACACACACACAGGCAGACAGCCATACACACGCACACATACAACTGCGACTGACTAGGTTTGTCACCTCCTCAAAAGGACGCATGAGCCTACAGGCATTGCGCATGAGCATCCAGTAACGTGGCAAAAAAATTCCCAGCTCCCCAGAGGCTGTCCTAGCACCCCGGTCATACAAATATTCATTAACAGCTTTTTTTTGTTGGAGCAGGCGGTCGAACATTAGGAGTGTTGAATTCCAATGTGTAGGGCTGTCGCAAATCAAGCGCCTCACTGGCATGTTGTTTCGCCGCTGGATATCGGCAAAGTGAGCCATGGCCGTGTAGGAACGCCTGAAATGGCCACACACCTTCCTGGCCTGCTTCAGGACGTCCTGTAAGCCTGTGTACTTATGCACAAAGCGTTGTACGATCAGATTACACACATGTGCAATGCACGGCACATGTGTCAACTTGCCCAACTTGAATGCCGCTATCAAATTTTTTCCGTTGTCACACACCACTTTGCCGATATCCAGTTGCTGCGGATCAGCCACTTTTCCTCCTGTGCGTTTAGGGCGGACAGGAGTGCTTGTCCGGTGTGACTCTCTGCTTTCAAGCAAGTCAAACCCAAGACGGCGTGACACTGCCGTATCCGGGATGTGGAATAGTACCTGGGGAGCTTGGGGGGTGCCGTTGATGTGGAGCAAGAAGCAGCGGCAAAAGAGGACTCAGCCAAGGAGGTTATGGAAGAGGATGGAGTAGGAGGAGTAGAGGAGGTGGCAGCAGGACTGCCTGCAATTCGTGGCGGTGTCACCAACTCCTCTGCAATGCCACGCATTCCTTGCTTGTCAGCCGTCAGCAGGTTTACCCAATGCGCAGTGTAGGTGATATACCTGCCCTGACCATGCTTTGCAGACCAGGTATCAGTGGTCAGATGGACCCTTGCCCCAACACTGTGTGCCAGACATGCCATGACTTCCTTTTGCACAATCGAGTACAAGTTGGGGATTGCCTTTTGTGAAAAGAAATTCCGGCCGGGTACCTTCCACTGCGGTGTCCCAATAGCTACAAATTTTTTGAACGCCTCAGACTCAACCAGATTGTATGGTAAAAGCTGGCGGGCTAATAGTTCGGACAAGCCAGCTGTCAGACGCTGGGCAAGGGGGTGACTTGGTGACATTGGCTTCTTACGCTCAAACATGTCCTTGACAGAAACACATGACTGTGGGCAGATGAGCGGGAACTGCTCAAGGCGGGAGACGGAGTGGCGGATGGTTGAGAGGGGGCAAGAAGGACAGCAGTGGTTGACGTGGCTGAAGATGCTGGACCAGGAGGAGGATGGCGGCTTAGAGTAGGCGTGCTGCTTGTACTCATGTGTTGATCCCATAGGCGTTTGTGATGTGAGATCATGTGCCTACGCAAAGCAGTTGTACCTAGGTGGGTGTTGGACCTCCCACGACTCAGTTTCCTTTGGCACAGGTTGCAAATGGCATCGCTGTTGTCCGAGGCAGACACACAAAAAAAATGCCACACTGCTGAGCTCTGCAATGACGGCATTCTGGTGGTGGACACAGCATGCGTTGATTGGCGTGCTGTCGGGCTGACCCCGGGTGCCGATGCATGCTGTCTGACTGTGCCACTAGCTCCTTGTGACGACCCCCCCCTGCTTCCAACTCGTCTCCTCCTCCTCCTCCTCCTCTCTGTCTCCCCATCTGAACTTTCGCCCTGTTCTTCTTCTTGCCGAGCGGGCACCCACGTGACATCCATGGACGCATCGTCATCATCAACCGCTTCGCTTGTATCTGACAACTCATAAAAGGAAGCAGCAGCGGGTACAACATCATCATCATCACACCGTACCTCCATGTGTTTAATGCTGCCTGCCTGAGACATATCCCTGTTATCTACATCCTCTAGCAATAATGGTTGCGCATCACTCATTTCTTCAAACAGGTGTGTGAATAACTCCTCTGACATACCAAGTAAAGCGGCTGTGGTGCTAGTTTTGGTGGTGGCGGCAGGCGGGTGAGTGGTATCTTGAGAGGTGCCTGAAGCTAAGCTGGAGGAGGATGGTGCGTCAAGGTTCCGAGCGGAGGCTGTACAAGATTGGGTGTCCTGTGTTAGCCAGTCAACTAAGTCCTCAGAACTTTTCAAGTTCAGGGTACGTGGCTTCTGAAAACTGGGCATTATTCTAGGGCAAAAGGGAATCACAGCACCACGACCACGACGGCCCCTGCGGGGTGGCCTGCCTCTGCCTGTCATTTTTTGGGGGATTAGTGGTACTATGCGTGCAAGCTACTGTGAGACCAGATATGATTGGCAATGTGAACTGTAACAGTTCTGCAGAGCACACACTGTAGGCCTGAGACACCCGCTTGAAGACAAGTAACTGCTATTCAATCTATAACAGTGAAAAATAAATTTTGGTTTTAAAAGCACGCTATAGAGACACCAGATATGATTGGCAATGTGCACTGGAACAGTTCTGCAGAGCACACGCTGAAGGAAGGACTGACAGAGCCGCTTGAAGACAAGTAACTGCTATTCAATCTATAACAGTGAAAAACAAATTTTGGTTTTAAAAGCACGCTATAGAGACACCTGATATGATTGGCAATGTGCACTGGAACAGTTCTGCAGAGCACACACTGTAGGCCTGAGACACCCGCTTGAAGACAAGTAACTGCTATTCAATCTATAACAGTGAAAAACAAATTTTGGTTTTAAAAGCACGCTATAGAGACACCAAATATGATTGGCAACTGTCAAAGCACGCTGGAACAGGTCTACAGAGCACACGCTGAAGTAGGCCTGACACCCAGAAGCTGGCAGGCAGGCAACTGCTCTTCTATTACAGTGAAAAAAAAATGATTTCTTTAAAATCTAAAGCTTAAGCTATTGTTAAAACAGATATGAGTGGTGGCACTGACTGTGAAAATGGGCAAGGCATCCAACCTGACACAGAAGCTGGCAGGCAGGCAACTGCTCTTCTATTACAGTGAAAAAAAAATATTTATTTTAAATCTAAAGCTTAACCAATTGTTAAAACAGATATGAGTGGTGGCACTGGGCTAGTGGGCACAGTATCCAATGTGAACCTCACACAGAAGCTGGCAGGCAGGCAACTGCTCTTCTATTACAGTGGAAACAAAATTTTGGTTTTAAAAGCACGCTATAGAGAGACAAGATATGAGTGGCAACTGTCAAAGCACGCTGGCACAGGTCTGCAGAGCACACGCTGAAGTAGGCCTGAAACACAGACGCTTGCAGACAACTAACTGCTCTTCTATTACAGTGAAAAAAAAATATTTATTTTAAATCTAAAGCTTAACCAATTGTTAAAACAGATATGAGTGGTGGCACTGGGCTAGTGGGCACAGTATCCAATGTGAACCTCACACAGAAGCTGGCAGGCAGGCAACTGCTCTTCTATTACAGTGGAAACAAAATTTTGGTTGTAAAAGCACGCTATAGAGAGACAAGATATGAGTGGCAACTGTCAAAGCACGCTGGCACAGGTCTGCAGAGCACACGCTGAAGTAGGCCTGAAACACAGACGCTTGCAGACAACTAACTGCTCTTCTATTACAGTGAAAAAAAAATATTTATTTTAAATCTAAAGCTTAACCAATTGTTAAAACAGATATGAGTGGTGGCACTGGGCTAGTGGGCACAGTATCCAATGTGAACCTCACACAGAAGCTGGCAGGCAGGCAACTGCTCTTCTATTACAGTGGAAACAAAATTTTGGTTGTAAAAGCACGCTATAGAGACACAAGATATGAGTGGCAACTGTCAAAGCACACTGGCAGAATTGTGCAGGGCACACGCTGAAGGAAGGCCTGACAGAGCCGCTTGAAGGACACTGACTGTCTGCTATTAGCTTACACTGGAAACCTTTTTTCTTTGTAAAAGCACGCTAAAGAGACACCAGATATGATTGGCAACTGTCAAAGCACGCTGGCACAGGTCTGCAGAGCACACGCTGAAGTAGGCCTGACACCCAGACGCTTGCAACCAACTTACTGAACTTCTATTACAGTGAAAAAAAATGATTTCTTTAAAATCTAAAGCTTAAGCTATTGTTAAAATAGATATGAGTGGTGGCACTGACTGTGCAAATGGGCAAGGCATCCAACCTGACACAGAAGCTGGCAGGCAGGCAACTGCTCTTCTATTACAGTGAAAAAAAAATATTTATTTTAAATCTAAAGCTTAACCAATTGTTAAAACAGATATGAGTGGTGGCACTGGGCTAGTGGGCACAGTATCCAATGTGAATCTCACACAGAAGCTGGCAGGCAGGCAACTGCTCTTCTATTACAGTGAAAAAAAATATTTATTTAAAATCTAAAGCTTAACCAATTGTTAAAACAGATATGAGTGGTGGCACTGACTGTGCAAATGGGCAAGGCATCCAACCTGACACAGAAGCTGGCAGGCAGGCAACTGCTCTTCTATTACAGTGAAAACAAATTATTTATTTTAAATCTAAAGCTTAACCAAAAAAAAAAGCAGCCTGATGTTATAGCCCTAAAAAGGGCTTTTTGGGGTGCTGTCCTTACAGCAGAGATCAGATGAGTCCTTCAGGATTGTAGTGGACACTGAATACCCTAGCCTAGCTATCAATTTCCCTATCTAATCAGCAGCAGCTAAACTTTCCCTCCTCTCACTAAGCATGCATCTTCCGAATGAATCGAAAATGGATGCTGGGAGGGAGGTTGGAGGGTGTGGAAGGGAGTGCTGCTGATTGGCTGGAATGTGTCTGCTGACCGAGAGGCACAGGGTCCAAGTTTGCCCAATGATGACGAATAGGGGGCGGATCGAACTGCGCATGTGTCCGCCCGCCGCGGCGAACGCGAACACGCTAATTTCGCCGGGAACTGTTCGCCGGCGGACAGTTCGGTACATCACTAGTTGTATGTATGAAAAAATATCTAATAATACATGTAATGCTAGATAGCCAACTGTGGAAAAAAAACCTTTTCCTGTCATGTCCCAGGGTTTCCAGATAGCAGCTGCAGACACTTGCTTCTTTATTCCATGAGATGTACAATACAGTATTGCAAAATTAGTTGGGTAATGTTATCTAGAAATTATTCTTCATAATGCCAGGATTTACCTACATTAACCCCTTAAGGACACATGACATGTCTGACATGTCATGATTCCATTTTATTCCAGAAGCTTGGTCCTTAAGGGGTTAAACAGTATTAGGGTCCTGATTTCAGCATTGCACTTGGACAGACATTTGTCAGCTTAGTTAAGATCAGAGGGAATTACAGGTTACAGCAGCCACTATTTGAATTCAGCCTCTACCAGCAAATATTTTGTGAGAGGAACTGAAGAGGCGGATATGGTGCAGATACTATTCTATCAGAAGAAGAACAAAATAATTAGCAGCGGCTACAAAAAGTAGCTACTGCGTGTGAGTGTACCTCCCTCCAATTTCACCAAAATGTTCAAATGCTGCCCAAGGTTAATAGATCACTAATTCTAACTTGAATATCATATAATAAAAAAGAAAGAGCTGACCATGCCACATTTAGGTTTTATGGTTCTGGAGACATTCACAAATTACTTTACATTAGGAAAGATCATAATAAACAGCTAAATCCTTCTTTGTAATATATATTTTATATCATAATATTTTTTAGGTTAAGGTTAGTGTTAAGGTAGTGAGTGGCTAATGGTTAATTTTAAAGTACTGTAGGAGCTAATATTTAATGTTAGTGTATGAGCGAATGTTTATAGTAGTGTAGGGTTTAATGTGTAGTGTATGGGATAAGTTTAGGTGCCGTAAAAGAACATAACTCACGCCAACTTTTTTTCATTATTTCTTTATTTTTAATCCACAAAGAATATATGTAAGGCATAGTCAAAGAATTAAAATATATCACATAACAGCAGGTTAGTATCCAAAGCAATTGTTGAACTTTTTTGTTTTTTAAGGTTGGGAAAAAGGTCAAATTAACACAGGTTTGTCTCTAAGACTGAGCCCTTTGCCCCCTTAGCAGTAGTTGGTATGTGTAGTAGATTAGTAGTAAAGGGCGGTATAGGCTGTGTGCCTCTAGATACGGTAGTTAGTACATAGGTGTATGTTTTACATGGTAGCCCAGAGGATGACAATCACTTATTATTAGTGATGTCCCGGACGGTTTGCTGGCGAATAGTTCCTGGCGAACAAAGCGTGTTTGCGTTCGCGGCGGCGGGCGAACATATGCGAACATATGTGATGTTCGGTCCGCCCCCTATTCGTCATGATTGAGTAAACTGTTCCCCCTACATAGGGTCACTTGGCAGATATGGATTGACACCTATCCTAAGGATCCCTGATACACACTGACACAGAGCAGAATAGGGACTGTTCCCCCTACATAGGGTCACTTGGCAGATATGGATTGACACCTATCCTAAGGATCCCTGATACATACTGACACAGAGCAGAATAGGGACTGTTCCCTCTACATAGGGTCACTTGGCAGATATGGATTGACATCTATCCTAAGGATCCCTGATACACACTGACACAGAGCAGAATAGGGACTGTTCCCCCTACATAGGGTCACTTGGCAGATATGGATTGACACCTGTCCTCAGGTACCCTGATACACACTGGAGGGGGACCTACTGTCCTCCCCCCACCCCCACCCCTGCACGGTGGGTGGGGGCCATAAAAATAATGAGGGGGGGACCTACTGTCCTCCACCCCTGGCCCCCAACCCCTGCGCAGTGGGTGGGGGCCATGAAAATAATGAGGGGGGACCTACTGTCCTCCCCCCCGACCCCACCCCTGCGCGGTGGGTGGGGGCCATAAATCACAATGGGGGGGGACCTACTGTCCACCTCCCGCCCCCACCACTGTGCAGTGGGTGGGGGCCATAAAAATAAAGAGGGGGGGACCTACTGTCCTCCCCCCCTGGCCCCCACCCCTGCGCAGTGGGTGGGGGCCATGAAAATAATAAGGGGGGGGATTTTGAGTTCTTTGGAATTTTCCCACGCTGTGTAAAATGACAAAGAACACTCTGATTGGTGGGCTTGGAATCTAACCAATCAGAGTGCTCTGTGTCATTTTACACAGCGTGGGAAAGTTCTTTGGAATTTCCCACGCTGTGTAAAATGACAAAGAGCACTCTGATTGGTGGGCTTGGAATCTAACCAGAGTGCTCTGTGTCATTTTACACAGCGTGGGAAAGTTCTTTAGAATTTTCCCACGCTGTGTAAAATGACAAAGAGCACTCTGATTGGCTTAAACCAGCCAATAAGGGTTCTTGGCCTAATTGCAGGGCGTGGCAAGGCTTTATAAGCCTTCCCCCGCCCTGCAGAGCTCAGTCTGCGCGGAGCCCTCCATGGGTGAAGATGGATTATTTTTTTTGCGCTCTTTTTTTTTTTTTATTATTTTAAATTGCGTCGGTTCTTATGGCTTTTTATTTGCCCTTTTTGGGGCTGAAAAAAGAAGATTTTAGAAAAAAGAAGAAAATGGTAATTTTAATTTTTCTTTACAGGTTAGTTATGTTATTCCCCCCTCATTATTTTTTAGGGTGAGGGGGGTAGGTAGGGGGTAACTTCTTTTGGGGTGTGGGGGTGGGTGAATAGGGGCTTGGGGACCCCTAGTCACCTTGGATTGGGGGGGGGATTTTTATTTAGGGCCCCCACCCACCACTCAGGGGTGGGGGCCAGGGGGGAGGACAGTAGGTCCCCCCCCTCATTATTTTTATGGCCCCCACCCACCGCGCAGGGGTGGGGGCCAGGGGGGAGGACAGTAGGTCCCCCCCTCATTATTTTTATGGCCCCCACCCACCGCGCAGGGTTGGGGGTCAGGGGGGAGGACAGTAGGTTCCCCCTCATTATTTTTATGGCCCTCACCCACCGCGCAGGGGTGGGGGCCAGGGTGGAGGACAGTAGGTCCCCCCCTCATTATTTTTATGGCCCCCACCCACCGTGCAGGGGTGGGGGCCAGGGGGAGGACAGTAGGTCCCCCCCTCATTATTTTCATGGCCCCCACCCACCGCGCAGGGGTTGGGGCCGGGGGGAGAACAGTAGGTCCCCCCTCATTATTTTTATGGCCCCCACCCACCGCGCAGGGGTGGGGGCGGGGGGAGGACAGTAGGTCCCCCCAACCCACTGTGATTTATGGCCCCCACCCACCGCGCAGGGGTGGGGGCCAGGGGGAGGACAATAGGTCCCCTCCTCATTATTGTTATGGCCCCCACCCACCGCGCAGGGGTGGGGGCCAGGGGGAGGACAGCAGGTCCCCCGTCATTATTTTTATGGCCCCCACCCACCGCGCAGGGGTGGGGGCCAGGAGGGAGGACAGTAGGTCCCCCCTCATTATTTTTATGGCCACCACCCACCGCGCAGGGGTGGGGGCCAGGGTGGAGGACAGTAGGTCCCCCCTCATTATTTTTATGGCCCCCACCCACCGCGCAGGGGTGGGGGCCAGGGGGAGGACAGTAGGTCCCCCCTCATTAGTTTTATGGCCCCCACCCACCGTGCATGGGTGGGGGCCGGGGGAGGACAGTAGGTCCCTCCCCCTCATTATTTTCATGGCCCCCACCCACCGCGCAGGGGTTGGGGCCGGGGGGAGAACAGTAGGTCCCCCCTCATTATTTTTATGGCCCCCACCCACCGCGCAGGGGTGGGGGCCGGGGGGAGGACAGTAGGTCCCCCCTCATTATTTTCACGGCCCCCACCCACCGCGCAGGGGTGGGGGCCAGGGGGGAGGACAGTAGGTCCCCCCCTCATTATTTTTATGGCCCCCACCCACTGCACAGGGGTGGGGGCGGGGGGAGGACAGTAGGTCCTCCCCCATTGTGATTTATGGCCCCTACCAACCGCGCAGGGGTGGGGGCCGGAGGGGAGGACAGTAGGTCCCCCCAACCCATGGTGATTTATGGCCCCCACCCACCACGCAGGGGTGGGGGCCAGGGGGAGGACAGTAGGTCCCCTCCTCATTATTTTTATGGCCCCCACCCAACGCTCACGGGTGGGGGCGGGGGGAGGGCAGTAGGTCCCCCCAACCCATTGTGATTTATGGCCCCCACCCACCGCGCAGGGGTGGGGGCCGGGGGGAGGACAATAGGTCCCCTCCTCATTATTGTTATGGCCCCCACCCACCACGCAGGGGTGGGGGCGGGGGGAGGACAGTAGGTCCCCCCCCGTGTGTATCAGGGTCCCTGAGGACAGGTGTCAATCCATATCTGTCAAGTGACCCTATGTAGGGGGAACAGTCCCTATTCTGCTCTGTGTCAGTGTGTATCAGGGTCTCTGAGGACAGGTGTCAATCCATATTTGCCAAGTGACCCTATGTAGGGGGAACAGTCCATATTCTGCTCTGTGTCAGTGTGTATCAGGGATCCTTAGGATAGGTGTCAATCCATATCTGCCGAATGACCCTATGTAGGGGGAACAGTCCCTATTCTGCTCTGTGTCAGTGTGTATCAGGGTCTCTGAGGACAGGTGTCAATCCATATGTCAAGGTGTCAATATGTCATATGTCAGGTGTCAATCCATATCCATTGTGATTTAAGAATGTTAGGTGATTTATGCTCTTTATGGATTATAACCAGATTCTGCATCAACTGTGTAATTTTCCATGGGAGTTTTGCCATGGATCCCCCTCTGGCATGCCACAGTCCAGGTGTTAGTCCCCTTGAAACAACGTTTCCATCACTATTGTGGCCAGAAAGAGTCCCTATGGGTTTTAAAATTCGCCTGCCCATTGAAGTCTATAGTGGTTCGCCCGGTTCGCGAACGTTTGCGGAAGTTCGCGTTCGCCGTTCGCCAACCGAAAATTTTATGTTCGCGACATCACTACTTATTATATGATAGGTTAAAAGGTAAGCCTGTGTGTGGGTGTGTGTGTGTGTGTGTGGGGGGAATATGAGGTTAACCCTCAAGCCAACTGGTGTGAAGTATTGTGTCACTAGGGACAAGTAATACAGTAGTTAAAGGTTATATGGGAAAACAAAAGTTTTCCCACTTTTCCCATGTTAAACTAAGCAATCATAGAATTGATGCATGCATACTCTTCAGGGGTCTGGGTTCCCCCTTTAGGCACTAATGGGCGAACCCTAGCCAGGTCCCAGGTAGTCAGTGTAGCAGACTCCATTCCCCTATGTTTGGTTGTTTGTACCCCCTTGTTCGTCTCCCAAAAGACTTGTGTGTGGTCCCTTGTTATGCCCCAGTGAACACTGACCTCCCCTGGCTGTTAACCACAAATTAACGACCTGACACCTTTGCCTGAGTGCTTTCTCTGAGTGGCCATTCATGTAACTGGAAGCATGTGGTGCAGTGAATGGCGGCCATTTTGTCTCCCGAACGCAGGCAGTAGTACTTGATTGTCGGATGCCTGTAACTGTTTTCAGCCTCACGTGTCTGCGAACCTGGGCAAAGGTGGTACCGCTTGCTGTCCCACTTCCCGACCACCTAGACGAACGGCGTTCGGGAGATACATTTACATATTATATTTGTGTGTGTGTCCATATATATGTATATATATAGAAAATAGGAAAATAATACCGGCACTCTAGGTCTTCTAAAAATTTGTTGGTTTATTGTAAGTCAATCCAGAGGGTCAACGTTTCAGCTCCCATTTGGAGCTTTCATCAGGACACATAAAAATCATATCATAAAATGACAGGCTTAAATAGGACTAGAGATCATTAAACACTCACCAAAGTACAGCTGTTGCTTGTTGCCTCCAATGCACGGCATCTGTTCGGCACTATTGCGCATGTGCGCCGTTTTGGAAATCACTTCCTCATCACGGATCAGCTGGGGTCCTCCACGTGACAACAGCAGTACATTACCAAGGACCACCGATTGAGTTCGTTTTGGAACTCTTATCATTGACACTCAGTAATAACCATTTTCGCTTTGAAACCAAGTGGTTTCTTCAGATTTCAGGCACTTCCATGGGGGCGGCTATGGCCCCCATGTATGCTAATGCATACATGTACGATTTTGAAAAGCAATACATATTGGCAAACTTCAATGATCAAATCGTGAGGTACTACAGATACATCGACGATATCTTAATACTGTGGAGCGGCTCCAAAGAGGAAGCACTGTCATTAGTCAATTACATTAATAATCTGTCCACTCCAATCAAAGTAACCTCACACATTGACAATACATGTATTCAATTTTTGGACGTCGAATTGATGGTGATTAACCAAAAAATAGAGTACAAATTATATACGAAGAATACAGACCGCAACACCTTATTGCATTACGAAAGCTTTCATCCAAAGTCATTAAAAAATTCACTACCGTTTTCCCAGTTCTTACGTGTATTCCGTAATAATTCACAGATGGAACAATGTGAAGAACAATTGAAAGCTATGCATTCGAAGTTCATAATGCGAGGTTATAAGAAGGCAGCTTTGGAGCAAGATAATTTAATAAGAAAATGAAAAAAAACGGACAAAAAACGTAATACTAGAATGGTATTCCCGATGAAGCTACACACCGCGAGTCAAGATGTGACCAAATCCATTCTAAAAAATTGGAATATGTTAAATCAAGATCAGACTCTACCCAAGCAACTGACGCAACAACCCATGTTTTGCTTTAAGAAAAATAAAAACCTAAGAGATATGTTGGTGAAGACGGATCCGATCCACTGTTATAACCCAACAGCGGTGACAAAAAAGAACTATGGCTGTGTGAGATGTCTGGGATGTGTAACCTGTGGTCACATTATTCCAGCTAAAACTTTTGCCCACCCACAAACGGGTAAGGTTTACAAAATATCCCATTGAATACATTGTCGCACTGAGTTTGTGATCTATAAGCTTACATGTCCTTGTGGACTAAGCTATATAGGAAAAACAGAGACTGCTCTTTGCGAGAGAATAAGGGGCCACAGGTCAAGCATCCGTCTTGCCTACCGTGATGGAAAGACGGATAAGCCTGTGGCCAGACATTTCTTAGAAAAACAACATCAACTTTCTTCATTGAGATGTTTGGCCATAGACCATGTTCCAGAAATGGCCAGAGGTGGTAACAGAGGCAAACTCTTGCTACAGCGAGAGACATTCTGGACATTGAAACGTAATACATTATCCCCTAAAGGCCTTAATGAGAAATGCTCCTTTAGCCCGTTTCTGTAAATATTGTCTTCTTTGCTATTATTTGTGATTATCGGTATACAAGATTAGTGGTATTATATACATCATAAATATTGATGTTACTATTTTCTTTTTCTTTGTTTCTCCTCTATATAATGTTTATTTTAATTATACCTTGCCATGCCAATAGTATGTACAAAGTTATCATTGGATACTCACCTATCTGATCTTTAAATAGTATTAACATGGCCTTAAGAATCATAAACTATTTGTAATTTTCTAGAAATGCTATACTTTTTAAAAATTTTACAGTTCTCTCACTTATGGATATTTATCACACTCATGGTACTAAGTACTATAGATATAGCTTATTTTGACACTTTTTTGTTCTTTATTACGTTGTTTGATTGTATTTTTTTACACACTATCACCCTATTCAATATAATGAGATGCATTATCAGACACGATCACTTTAAATGTGGAGTATATTTCACACTCTACCATATACCAAATATGTATGTTTAATTAAAATAACATACACATACATCACATCACCAGATAGGATTTTTATTAAATTGCAACCATACACACATATATATATATATACATAGCTTCACTAGATAGGAGCACATTCTATATTATATTTACAGAATTTAGCATTTGATAATCTGTTCCTTTATTTGTTTATTTTCCCATGTATGTATTATGACTTCTGCCCCCCCATGCACGACGATCTCGGCAATTAAAATTCCAAATATATCCCCAGTCCGGTCTTCAGGTGAATCCTCCCCTGATAGAAGGAGTAATTTTCTCCCCGCGGCATGCAGAAACACAATGTTGCGTCTGACCGTAGTGTTTACTGCAGTCACTATGGCAACGTGACGCAGCCGGGTCACGTGGAGGACCCCAGCTGATCCGTGATGAGGAAGTGATTTCCAAAACGGCGCACATGCGCAATAGCGCCGAACAGATGCCGTGCATTGGAGGCAACAAGCAACAGCTGTACTTTGGTGAGTGTTTAATGATCTCTAGTCCTATTTAAGTCTGTCATTTTATGATATGATTTTTATGTGTCCTGATGAAAGCTCCAAACGGGAGCTGAAACGTTGACCCTCTGGATTGACTTACAATAAACCAACAAATTTTTAGAAGACCTAGAGTGCCGGTATTATTTTCCTATTTTCTATATACTGTATTTAGACTGAGCACCAGGCAATATCTGTATTCATAGTTGGAGTGCTGGAATATCCATTTTTTTTGTATATATATATATATATATATATATATATATATATATATAAAAATAATAATAGTAATACATAACAGGAGCTGAGAATCCATGCCTAAAGTACAATGTGTGTGAAAAATAACACAAAAAAAAGACTACCCAAAAGTTTGACAAAGACTGGTGGTAGAATTAGTGCATGGAAAGTGTTAAAATACCACCATTTGAAATACCCTAGGGTGTCTACTTTTCAAAAATATTTGGTTTGATGGGGTGAATTATATTGTCTGGCTTCAAAATGTCCCAAATAGGACAAGGGTGCATGATGACAATCTGTGAAAATTCCAAGTTGGAAAACTGGAATGCGCACCCTCCAAATAAGGTCTTTTAGCCCCTAGAGAACCCAAAACACCTATACATGGGAATATCACTGTACTCAGGAGATGTTGCTGAACACATATTAGGGTGTTCTTTGGCAGTAACCCTTAAAGTTCTCCATACATGTATTTTTAAATTGCTTTGTGTGTCAAAAGAATCACCAATTATTATTATACATTTTTTTAAATTTGGCATAGATTGGTGGTAAAATGGTTGCATAAAAAGAGTCAAAATACCCCAAGTGTATTACCTTAGATTGTCTTCTTTTAAAAAAAAAAAAAAAATATATATATATATATATATATTTTTTTTTTTTTAAAAGAAGACAATCTAAGGTAATACACTTGGGGTATTTTGACTCTTTTTATGCAACCATTTTACCACCAATCTATGCCAAATTTAAAAAAATGTATAATAATAATTGGTGATTCTTTTGACACACAAAGCAATTTAAAAATACATGTATGGAGAACTTTAAGGGTTACTGCCATATATATATATACATCTGATGGGTTGTTACGGAACGCAGTATATTAGTCCACGATATCCGTTGGTATCCTCAGGAAATCCACAGTCACGACAGAAAGCACGGCAATATTCCCCATCCTCCCAATAACCGGACGAAACACAGTTTGGGAGTCAACTGAACTCGGTTTATTCACAGGCAGTATATTTATACAGTTCCCCATGCAAGGGGTTTACAGACAGTAATTCCAGGGGATTTCTCCCACCATGCATCGTGACTTTCCCAACAGGCCTTGCTGCACGAGGGAGATACTCCCACTAAAATGGACGACTAAGTGGATTATCTCCTCGTGCAGCGAAACCGACAATTTATATTAAAATACAGAAATTACACATTATTCGGTACTTTGCAATAGTTGAACGTTCGGTAGATAGCTGGGGTCGGAGCGCACACTTTGGGAGAATACCGCTCCGATCCCAGCTGAATTGACCGAACGCCGCACATAATACAACAAAACATTAAAGTGAGTTTAAAAGCACCGAATAAGTACGGGACATACAATGGACCGAACGCGGGACTCCCGAACGTGCTGGAAGTCCAGCGGCGTTCAGATCATCGAGTAGCCGTTTTCAGTTCCAGGCTCTCGACGACCGAACACCGCTGCAGGGACAAAGGATCCAAGATGGCCGACCGCCGCATGGTCGGTAGTGGATCGACGGCCACCTCGGAGAGCCCTTAATCACCGATTGCAACAAGGTTGCAATCGGTGAATTGGTACCACACGACTTGGGAATGTGTGGTCGACCTGGGGAGCCCGGATTCGTACGGCGAACGGCCAGGATAGCCGTGTTTCGTCGTATGACTGCTTGGTGCGCTGGCCGCATACGGCGGCCAGCCTGCGAACGGCCACAATACGGTACATACACAGGTTAAAATACACAGTACATATCCAGCCTACGGACAACCTTTAATAACTACAGTCCAGAAGTGGCTAGTTTTGCCACACTGCTCCCCCAGAACCAAGCCGGCATACCCAGTCTGATCCAAACGGATCGGCTTGGGGATGTCCGGGAGAGTACTCACAGATCACTTCTCGAGTTCAGTCTGTCTAGATAACCCGTCAGCGTTACCGTTTTGTTTTCCTGGCCGGTAATGGATAGTAAAGTCAAAGGGCTGCAGCGCCAAGCTCCAGCGCAGCAGCCTGGCATTGTCTCCAGACACACGGTTTAGCCACACTAACGGGTTGTGATCTGTGAGTAAAGAAAAAGGTTGTCCGTACAAATAGGGCTGTAACTTTTTAAGGGCCCACACCACGGCCAGGCATTCTTTCTCGATGGCGGCGTAGCTTACTTCGCGGGGTAACAACTTGCGGCTTAAGTAGGCTACGGGATGTTCTCCGCCATCGGCTCCCACTTGGCTCAGCACTGCCCCCAATCCAAACATTGAAGCGTCTGTGTGGACAAGAAATCTTTTAGTTGGATCAGGAGCCATTAACACAGGAGCATTAGTTAGTGCGGTCTTGAGCTGTTGGAATGCCTGCTCACACTCTGGGGCCCAGACAACCAGTCGGGGAAGGTTCTTTTTGGTCAGGTCCGTCAGGGGTTTGGCCAGGGTACTGTAGTCGGGTACAAATTTCCTATAATACCCTGCAGTCCCTAAAAACGCTAGCACCTGGGTTTTGGTCCTGGGGGTAGGCCACTTGGCCACGGCCTCAATTTTGGCTGGCTCGGGTCTCTGCTGCCCACACCCTACTCGGTGTCCTAGATACTGCACCTCGGCCATCCCTATGTGGCACTTACTCGGTTTCAGCGTTAACCCCGCTCCCCCAATACGATCTAGGATCGCCCCTATATGTTGGAGGTGGTCCTCCCAAGTCTGGCTGAAGATGGCTATGTCGTCCAGGTAGGCACAGGCATAGTCTTGGAAGCCGTCCAGTAGTCGATCTACCATCCGCTGAAAAGTAGCCGGAGCGTTTTTCATCCCGAAGGGCATGACCTTGAACTGGTACAGGCCAAACGGGGTGACAAACGCCGACTTGGGGATGGCATCATCGGCTAGAGGAATCTGCCAGTATCCCTTACATAAGTCAATTGTAGTGAGATACTGGCCCCGTGCCATTTTATCTAGCAGTTCGTCTATACGGGGCATCGGGTAGGCGTCAGACACGGTCTTGTCATTCAGCCTCCGGTAGTCAACGCAGAATCGGGTTGTGCCGTCCTTTTTAGGCACCAGGACTACCGGTGATGCCCAGGGGCTATCTGAGGGTTCGATAACCCCTAACTGCAGCATTTCATCCAGCTCGGCCTTCATATGAGTCCGGACGGATTCCGGGACCCTATACGGGGCCTGCCGCATAGGTAGCTGTCCCGGGGTTTCAACTCGGTGGGTGGCCAGCGGAGTGTACCCAGGTAAATTAGAGAACGTAGCCCCTTTAGCTACGATCAGCTCCTGTATCTGGGCACGCTCGCGAGGGCTTAGCCGCTCCCCCAGTTGAACCCCCCGGGAGGGCTCTACCGGCTCTTCCTGTTCTAGCAGATCAGGTAGTGGTAAGTTCTCCTGATCTTCCAGGGCTGAGGCACAGATTGCCGTCACATCCTCTATCCGCTCGTGGTAGGGTTTGAGCAGGTTGACGTGAAGCATGCGTCTCTTCCCTACCCCGGAGCAGGGGCCAATCACATAGGTAGTGTCGCATCGCTGCTCCACTACCTGGTATGGGCCTTGCCAGACGGCCTGCAGCTTATCTGTGCGGACAGGTTTTAAAATTAAAACCTTCTGCCCCACTTGAAAGCTGCGGTCCCTGGCTCCCCTATCGTACCATCGCCGCTGACGTTGTTGGGCCGCCTGGAGGTTGGTGTGTACGGCCTGGGTTAGCGCCTCCAGTCGGTCTCGGAACTCCAGCACGTACGATACTATAGGGGTTTCGCTAGCGATACTCTCCCCCTCCCAGTGCTCCCTAATTAAGTTTAAAGGTCCCCGTACTCTTCTCCCGAACAGTAGTTCGAATGGGGAGAACCCAGTCGATTCTTGGGGAACCTCTCTATACGCAAAGAGCAGGTGAGGTAGAAATCTCTCCCAGTCTTTGTGGGTTTCCCCGAACGTCCGAAGCATCTGCTTCAGCGTCCCATTAAAGCGTTCACATAGTCCATTGGACTGGGGGTGGTAGGCTGAATTGACTATGGGCTTAATGCCACACACTTTCCACATCTGTTGGGTAACCTCAGCAGTAAATTGGGTGCCCCGGTCAGATATTATCTCCTGGGGGAACCCTACTCGGGAAAATACTTTTATCAGAGCTTCCGCCACGGTTTCCGCGTGAATGTTAGAGAGGGCTACTGCTTCGGGATATCGGGTGGCGTAGTCCACCACAGTTAAAATGTATTTCTTCCCAGAAGGACTGGGTTTTGACAGGGGCCCTACTATATCTACGGCGACCCTGCTGAAGGGTTCGGCGATAATGGGAAGGGGGCATAACTTGGCCTTGTGGCGATCCCCTCGTTTTCCTACCCTCTGGCAGACGTCGCAGGACGTGCAATATTGTCGCACATCCTGTGAGATCCCGGGCCAGAAGAACGCGTGTGTTAGGCGGTACCGGGTACGGGTCATCCCTAGGTGTCCTGATAAGGGGATATCGTGAGCAATTCTGAGCAGCTCCTGCCTATACTTCCGGGGTACCACTAGTTGTTTGTTCGTCAAAGTGACGGACCCCCCCACATCCTTGGCCGTGATACGGTACAGTAACTCTTTTTCCCACGTGTAATGCTCCCCCTCTAGCCCGGTCTGGGCAGCTTGTGCCCGGTCCCTATAGACTTGTAGAGTGGGATCGGTCTGTACTTCGGTGATAAAGGTAGTCGGGGTATCCCAGGATATGGAAGTCGGGTGAGGGTCGTGGTCTCTTACCTGAGCCTCAGAGTGTATCGGTGTAGCCGTGGTGCGTGCCTGTTGCCGTGTGGTTACTGGATGGGCTTCCTGGTAGGGTGCCTGCGGAACAAAGGCAGAGGTCATCTGACCCAAATCATTCCCTAACACAACATCTGCTGGTAAGTTCTGCATTAGTCCCACTTCCACTGTCCCCTCTCCCGCACCCCAGTTCAAATGTACTTTCGCCGTGGGTAGTCGGTATACAGCTCCCCCGGCTACCCGAACGGCCACAGATCCGCCGGTATGCGTGCCCTCCGAAACCAAATGGGGGGCTACCAGGGTTAAGGTAGCTCCCGAATCTCGCAGACCCTGCACTTCGGTTCCCTCAAGAGTTACCAGTTGTCGGTGATGCTGCCGGTTATCAGTGGCTCGGACCGACATGACTTCGTGCAAAATGCCCAGAGGTTCCTCCGCCTGCACACTCCATAAATCCTGAGTGGCGGGGTCCCTCTGGTAATGGTGAGCAGCCGCCCTGGGTGCGGGGTTTGGACGGCCCTGATTCCAGGTGGGCCTGCTGCGATTCTGGGTGCATTCTCGGGCCATATGCCCCCATTGTTTGCAGGAATGGCATTGGATGTTGGCCCGCCCGTTGTATCTGGACGGTGGCGGTATCTGTCCTTGTGAGGGACGGAACGGGGCAGCGGTGGGCGCTAGGGGTGTTGTGGCGCTAGGTAGTCCTGGGGGTCGGGAGTAGCTTTTGGCTACGGGTCCCTGGGGTCTCCGGGCATCAAAATGTTGATCGGCCAATCTAGCCGCTTCCGTTAGGGTAAGGGGTTTCCTATCCCGTACCCATTCTTGCGTCTCCGGGGATAATCCATTAAAAAATTGTTCCAGCAACATCAGCTGGCGCAATTCCTCCATGGTGGTGGCGTTGCTGGCCTGGATCCACCCTTGGGAGGCTTGATCCAATTTGTGTGCCCATTCTGCGTGCGAATCTCGCTCTGGTTTGCGTAAGTGTCGGAACTTGCGCCGGTATGCCTCTGGGGTAATGGCATACCTCTCCAAGATTGCACGCTTTACTTTGGCATAATCTTTGCTGTCCTCACTGGGTACAGCACGGTACGCTTCGGCTGCCCGCTGCTAGTTTGCTTGCTAGCAGTTGCACCCATACGGACCGTTCTAGCTCATGCAGATCACACAGTCTTTCAAAGTCCTGCAAGTACCCGTCTATCTCGTCCTTTTCCTCGCAAAAAGCCCTGAAGGCCTGGTAGGCCTGGTACGGGATCTTGGGCTTTACTGGGTTGTAGAGGGACCCTGGGTTTGACTCGGTTCGAGCCAGGGTGTGTTGCGGGCTGTGTGCCATAACATATTCCTGCACATTTGCCATTACCATATTTAACATGGCATCTGATATCGGTTGCGGCAAAAACGCTAGCCTGGTCCTCATTTCTCTTTCATAGAGCGTTTCCTCCATAACTACCGGGGGGGTAGCGCTGCGGGCTTGGTCTCCCTCCATCAGCTCGGCAATGATTGTCGCCTTGTTTTTGCTGCTGGCTACTTTCCCTCTGGCTTCCAGTAGTTCCTTTAACGTCTGTCGCTTCAGTATGGTATAGTCAATATCCATACGAATTGCCTTTGTTTTCCTCGTTCGGTAGTTCCAGTTACACGAACTCCGTTTTTCGGCTGTAAGGTTCGGATCCCGTCGCTTGCCACCAATTGTTACGGAACGCAGTATATTAGTCCACGATATCCGTTGGTATCCTCAGGAAATCCACAGTCACGACAGAAAGCACGGCAATATTCCCCATCCTCCCAATAACCGGACGAAACACAGTTTGGGAGTCAACTGAACTCGGTTTATTCACAGGCAGTATATTTATACAGTTCCCCATGCAAGGGGTTTACAGACAGTAATTCCAGGGGATTTCTCCCACCATGCATCGTGACTTTCCCAACAGGCCTTGCTGCACGAGGGAGATACTCCCACTAAAATGGACGACTAAGTGGATTATCTCCTCGTGCAGCGAAACCGACAATTTATATTAAAATACAGAAATTACACATTATTCGGTACTTTGCAATAGTTGAACGTTCGGTAGATAGCTGGGGTCGGAGCGCACACTTTGGGAGAATACCGCTCCGATCCCAGCTGAATTGACCGAACGCCGCACATAATACAACAAAACATTAAAGTGAGTTTAAAAGCACCGAATAAGTACGGGACATACAATGGACCGAACGCGGGACTCCCGAACGTGCTGGAAGTCCAGCGGCGTTCAGATCATCGAGTAGCCGTTTTCAGTTCCAGGCTCTCGACGACCGAACACCGCTGCAGGGACAAAGGATCCAAGATGGCCGACCGCCGCATGGTCGGTAGTGGATCGACGGCCACCTCGGAGAGCCCTTAATCACCGATTGCAACAAGGTTGCAATCGGTGAATTGGTACCACACGACTTGGGAATGTGTGGTCGACCTGGGGAGCCCGGATTCGTACGGCGAACGGCCAGGATAGCCGTGTTTCGTCGTATGACTGCTTGGTGCGCTGGCCGCATACGGCGGCCAGCCTGCGAACGGCCACAATACGGTACATACACAGGTTAAAATACACAGTACATATCCAGCCTACGGACAACCTTTAATAACTACAGTCCAGAAGTGGCTAGTTTTGCCACATGGGTTATTCAGGGATTCCTGACAGATATCAGTGTTACAATGTAACTTACGTTAATTTTGAAAAAAGCTAAATGATTTGGAAATAGCAAAGTGCTACTTGTACTTATAGCCCTATAACATTCCAAAAAAGCTAAGAACATGTTAACATTGGGAATTTCTAAACTCAGGACAACATTTAGAAACTATTTAGCATGGGTGTTTTTTCGCGGTTGTAGATGCGTAACATATTTTGTGGGTCAAAGTTTGAAAAAGTTTGGTTTTTTTTAACTTTTTTTCCATCATATTTTTATTTATTTTTTATAGTAAAATATATGATATGATGAAAATAATGGTATCTTTAGAAAAAACATTTGATGGCGAGAAAAATGGTACATAATATGTGTTGGTACAGTAAATGAGTAAGAGGAAAATTACAGCTAAACAAAAACACCACAGAAATGTAAAAACAGCCCTGGTACCAAACGGTAAGAAAATTGAAAAGTGGTCTGGTCACTAAGGGGTTAAATATGGCAATCCCACATAGGGATACCAAATTAGGGAACAATCTACTAAAAAGATGAAAGATTAAAATCAAGAAAAGGAATGCCTAGCAAACAGCTCCCTAATTTGGTTTTCTTATGTGACATTGAGAAATTTAAGGATACCAAATAAAGGGGGTTTATCGACTAAACATCTAATTTAATAAACTAAAATTTGGCAATCCTACATAAGGGTACCACTTTTATTGGGGGTGCTATTTACTAAACAGCTGGAAGATAAAAAATAATAAAAGCCCTTTTCTTAAGTTTAATTGTGCAGCTGCTTAATAAATAGCTCCCTAATTTGGTATTCTTAAATGGGATTGTCGTAGGTAAAAAAATGCTTTCTGAACTAGAGAAATGTTTAAAGGTTGAAGTTCAGGAGAGAGCATACAAACTATTATTTTGGTACTGCACCCTGCAAATAATGAAAGCAACAGACCTGAATACTGATAGGCTTCAAATATGATAGGACTCCCATCTCTATGCTCCACATATGCACGGAAATCCAACTTTTCAGACATCCCCTTCTCATTCCTACCAGAACCAGAACTACTATAACACACTACTATGTCCACCTCCTCATATTAAAATAAAGAACTCACTTGCTGTCATATGCCACCAAACACTTGGTGGATTTTTTTGGAAACAATATATGTTTTACATTCTCCCCACTCACATTGTGGTTCACTAAAATGGAAAAGATGGAATTCACAGAAAAACTCATATTCAGTGCCACAAATTGGTGTGCGCTAATATCAGGACGAACTGTATTGTTACTTCATCATCAAATCTCTTTAGGCCACTAATTAAAGTTAGATCCATGAATCTAGATGCTGGGTCTACCACTTTCTCCCTTTGCTGTTTTCTTTCAGTTTTGCACATAGCATTATGGCATTTGGGGATTGTGATATATTTCTTGCTGTTTCCAGTTCCTTTAGAGGGCTTGTTGAATTCACAGGCAAATACATTCATGTGCCACATGCCCTTCTCTGGAACTGATCAACCTGATATAAGAGACAACCATTACTAAGCATCTAAAATTGTCTTCTTGATTATGATAGGATTGTGTTCTTGAGAATTTCACAATCAAAACCAAAGGACTGTGACTCATTGTTAAAGGTTGTAGCATTAAATACAAAGCAGTCAAAACACACATTTCTGTTGAAATGAAACTGGCTTAGTGTCAGCTTTAATAACATTAAACATTACTGCAGTGTTCTGTACTTGAGGTGCAAGAGCCTGACACCTTAGAGTGTCCATCTTTTTTTAAGCTCATTGGGTCACTTTACCTGTATTCAATCCTCACCTACAGATGTGTTTTGTTTTGTTTTTTTTAAACTTACTACGTGCCTAGTGCCATATTAATCTGTCATGGTTCATTTAATTTGTTCTTATATGTCCAGAACTCTTTGGCTTTTGTAAACTATGTTTTTAAATAGCTTTAAATTCATTTTTGCTTGATTTCTTTTCGCTTTTCTCTTTTTCCTTTTCATCATTCTTATGATTCGCTCCTCATTGTGATTTGCTATCTGACCACTTTACATTTATGAAAATTAGACTTTTTTATTAAAATGCGATTTGCTTTAATGCATATCTGTTATTTTTCCCCAGCATTCTTTTATTATTCTGCTTATAGCAAGATTAGAGAAGTAAAAAATAAATAAAAACGGCAGAAGTTCAGTTCCTCTGGAAGGAAAAACTTAGCTTGATTTAGGAATACAGGATCTAGAATAGAATGTTAGGAATAAGGGTTGTATGGGGACAAAGGATCTATGGAACATGAGATGTCATAAAGAACGAAAAACCAAGGAGGTCAGGATCCAGCAATGGAATCAACTGTTGTGAAAAAACTGCAAAGTGAATGTGGTGGACCTAATTGCAATTCAATAAGTAAATAAGATCCAGGCATGACTACATATATTACTTTTCCAATTAGACTGCCACATACATTAGGGAGAAAATCTGGGCTTGGCAGCAGGTTCAGTGGCTCAGATAATGTTTCATTGGGTTGTGTAGAACTATCTCAAAGCTGCATAGCTAAAAAAAAAAGCCTCTATTATGATTGGTATTTAGTGTTGTCGCGAACCCGAAATTTTCGGTTTGCGAACGCGAACTTCCCGCAAATGTTCGCGAACCGGCGAACCGCGCGAACTGCCATTGACTTCAATGGGCAGGCGAATTTTAAAACCAACAGACTCTTTCTGGCCACAAAAGTGATGGAAAAGTTGTTTCAAGGGGACTAACATCTGGACTGTGGCATGCCGGAGGGGGATCCATGGCAAAACTCCCATGGAAAATTACACAGTTGATGCAGAGTCTGCTTTTAATCCATAAAGGGCAGAAATCACCTAACATTGACACCTGTCCTCAAAGCCCCTGATACACACTGACACAGAGCAGAATAGAGACTGTTCCCCGTCCTCAGAGACCATGATACACACTGACACAGAGCAGAATAGAGACTGTTACCCCTACATAGGGTCACTTGGCAGATATGGCGGGGTCGTGGGAGGGGGAGGATGACTTTCACCTCTTCCCCTGTTAGATTCCCGTTGTGCTGTGACATCACCCTTATACGCTGTGTAAAGCATATTATTTAATTTGATCAGCATGGCCACTTGAGTTTTTATAGTTTTCACGCTGCTTGTAGTTTATATATGGTTCACAAAAATCAAACAAACGATAAAGTAAACATGTAAGGATTCAGAATATTCTTTCAAACCCTTACACATTGTGTGTACGTATTTTTTGTCTTAAGTTTGTGGCTTTAAAGAGGTTCACGTTGTTTCTATGATGTGCATAACATGTTCTTGTAAATGTTTGTTAAATTTTTCCTGGAATTGTAATTTTTCAATCTGAATAAAGATAGTCAAATCCCTGATACACACTGACACAGAGCAGAATATGGACTGTTCCCCCTACATAGGGTCACTTGGCAGATATGGATTGACACCTATCCTAATGATCCCTGATACACACTGACACAGAGCAGAATAGAGACTGTTCCCCGTCCACAGAGACCATGATACACACTGACACAGAGCAGAATAGAGACTGTTCCCTTTCCACAGAGTCCATAATACACACTGACACAGAGCAGAATAGAGACTGTTCCCCGTCCACAGAGACCATGATACACATTGACACAGAGCAGAATAGAGACTGTTCCCTGTCCACAGAGTCCATGATACACACTGACACAGAGCAGAATAGAGACTGTTCCCCGTCCACAGAGACCATGATACACACTGACACAGAGCAGAATAGGGACTGTTACCCCTACATAGGGTCACTTGGCAGGTATGGATTGACACCTGTCCTCAAAGCCCATGATACACACTGGGGGGAGCTACTGTCCTCCCCAACCCCTGCACGGTGGGTGGGGGCCATAAATCACAATGGGGGGCCCTACTGTCCTCCCCCCTCCGCCCCCACCCCTGCGCGGTGGGTGGGGGCCATAAATCACAATGGGGGGGCCTACTTTCCTCCCCCCCGGCCCCCATCCCTGCGCGGTGGGTGGGGGGCATAAATCACAATAGGACGGACCTACTGATAGGAGTGGAGTATTGTTCATATCAGTTTAATACCTTCCGCGTCTCCTATCAGTGGACGTGTATATGGCAGCCATTTTAGGAACCGCACACCTGGGACCCGAGCAAGGTCACCTCGTTCAAGCTGCTCTGGTTCCTTGATGAGCCAGCTGCCCGTGAATTAACATGTCCCGTGGAGAAGCACTCTGTCCTGTAAAGCCTCACCACAAAAAAATTAAATAAATAACAGCACTCGGAGTGGTGAGTTTAGTAAATGTTCATATCAGTTTAATACCTTCCGCGTCTCCTATCAGTGGACATGTATATGGCAGCCATTTTAGGAACCGCACACCTGGGACCCGAGCAAGGTCACCTCTTTCAACAGGCGACATGATTTGGCCCTGTAAAACTATCCTGGATATTATGTACAATTTCTATGGATATGGCAGTGATTTCTGTAACAGGGAGATGGAAGAAGATGCTTGGTCGGTCCTCTTACTTGAAATTTGGGGCACTGCGCGGGCAAGCTAATGTGCCACCAGATAGGAGTGGTGAGTTTAGTATTGTTCATATCAGTTTAATACCTTCTGCGTCTCCTATCAGTGGACGTGTAAATGGCAGAGATTTTTAATTGTTGAATCACCTCCCCTTTTTAGGCCAAGGTGGGAAGATGCTTAGACCACTGGTATATTGGTGCCATCTTGGAGGATTTTTTTTTGGTTTGGTTTTTGAAGCCACAGTGCTGCACCAGTGGGCCTAAAAATTAGGCATGTACACATGCCTGAAAAATGTGGTATTGTTGCAGCCGCTGCTGTAGCAGCGGCCAGAAAAATTGATGTTTGTTTCACAGGCAGAAAGTGCCCTAAAACATGGCGGCTTGAACCCTAGTTGGTGGCGGATAAGTCACGCAAGTCAAACGTCATTCAGAGCTAAAATACAGCAGCGTGTGGACCATTTTTAGCCCAAGGCAGCTCATCTCATCAGGCCTTTTTTAATCGAATGTATCGCCCAGTGTCAGTCCCTTCGGGATCCATCCCTCATTCATCTTAATAAAGGTGAGGTAATCTAGACTTTTTTGACCTAGGCGACTTCTCTTCTCAGTGACAATACCTCCTGCTGCACTGAAGGTCCTTTCTGACAGGACACTTGAAGCGGGGCAGGCCAGAAGTTCTATCGCAAATTGGGATAGCTCAGGCCACAGGTCAAGCCTGCACACCCAGTAGTCAAGGGGTTCATCGTTCCTCAGAGTGTCGATATCTGCAGTTAAGGCGAGGTAGTCTGCTACCTGTCGGTCGAGTCGCTCTCTGAGGGTGGATCCCGAAGGGCTGTGGCGATGCATAGGACTTAAAAAGGTCCGCATATCCTCCATCAACAACACGTCTTTAAAGCGTCCTGTCCTTGCCGGCGTGGTCGTGGGAGGAGGAGGAGGATGACTGTTGTGCCTAATCATTAAATTCATGAAGCACCAATATCCAAAAAGTAATAATCAATCACCTAATAAGGCTTATAACGATACTGGCGGGCACACAACCCACTTCGGAATGAGTATATTGAGCTATAGGAAACAGAAATCACACAGAGACCAAGTTGCAGATAATAATTCACATCACACTTTATTGTCCATAAAGGGACAAAGTAAGCTTAATTCTCATTAAGTAGTTGCATGCATTCACATCAAAACAGCTTAGTATCTAGATATATCAACTTAAGTATACATCACCATTTAGAGGGGGCTTGGTTACGTCCTCGCTGCACGACCGGGGGAACTCAGACAGTCAGGCTTGGAGGGACCCTCTCTGGGAACAGCAGAGACCAGCAACACGCGTCCGCATTACAGGTGGGTAGTTCTCCAAGTGAGTGCCAAGTTTCCCCGTCTTTTATACTTTTTACCAAGTTTGTATTTCTTATCAGTGCAGCCCAGCATGTATCTTGTCATGCACGTTAGGTAGTCAGTACGGTTGATCAGGCCGGTCATGACCCCCAACGCCCATGCCAGACACATGCGGCATCTTATCTATCTATGTCCCTACTCTTTATCTTTCTAATACCAAGTCCCTCTCTTACACACAAGGGCCTTTTTGGATATTGGCCAGACATGCTATGGAATATTCTATGCAATATCAGCGCAACACAGTTTTAGTATTTTATGCAATGTCATCTTACACAGTCTAAGTATTTTATGCAATGTCAGCTTAGTTGAATTTCTTAGTGCGACACAGTTACAGACAAGTGCCATCTTAACTATCTATAATAGATTAATTTGCTCATTAGTGATCAATCAATCATACCTAATTAGTTAATTGGAATTTTATCACAATTATCACATTCCATCCCTTGATCACTCAGTGAGCAAAACCTCACACATTTACGCATGCCATTCAGGTTATCAGCAGGGGGCAAGCCCATTAACCCACTGATCCCCATATTGTTCCATTCACACCTGGAACCAATTCATGCACTAAAGCTCTCCGAGTCGAGGGTCACCCGTAGGACATGCCTCTTCCCGCTTAACATTCTCTATCTCTAAACAACATTTATCACACTTCTAACATTTGCTTTTTAAATGTAGTTACTCTTTGAATGCAGCAAATAACAATTTTGTAGCATAGATAAATACAGAGTATAATAAAAACACACCACACAATTCCCTTTAATATTTTCATCCCAAGTCCTCCTATCCATGATCCTATACCAAATGTCCAGTCAAAGTCTTGTGTAGCATTAGCTAGCCAGTGTTCCAAGTCATCTGTGGTCAGTGGTTTTCTAAAACGTTTCTGTATCTCTTCTAAGTGATGAAGCTCATGTTTAACTTTCCCTGATTTATCTTCTATCCACACACAACATGCTTTGCCTCCTATTCTTTTGCATACCCCCCCCTCTGCTGCAAGCAAATAATCTAAGGCTATTCTATTTTGCAAAGCTACCTGTCTAATCTGTTCTTGCTCATAAGTAAGTAAGCTAATAGCAAGTCCTGTGCTATTAAAGGCATCATCAAGGGAATCAATTAAAAGGTTTAAATTAGTTATCATCATTCCCACCCCCACCATTGGAAAAAGAGAGACCCAAAACTGTGCGTTTCTATCCATTTTAAACCCTGATAACTCGGTGTCTCGTTTCCTCCAATGATGATGGGCGCTTTCAGGTAAAGTTTTAGTAGGGTAAATGGCGGGCATCACCATTCCCAAGGTACAATCAATTTGCATTTTACATGGGAGTTTTTTATAAGCCCATCTCCCACATAGCCAATAGAATCCTTTTGAAGGGATAGGGTGATTTATACAACTTACATCAGAACGTTTAAAGGTAAAATAAGTGCCAAACACTCCTGTTCCTACTATTCTATGCCACCATCGACTAAATGTCACTGCCTCACCTTCTCCTAAGACATATTTCCATCTGCCCTCTGTTCTTTTCTCTTCATTTTCTGTCCCATTAAAATAGTCAAAACTCCATCCTGTGTAATAAGGAGATAATGCCATGGTATTTACATAACTGCCAGGTCTGTTGCTTATCTGGTAGTTACGGTCAGTGTAGTATTTTTGATAAACATTAATAGTCACTATCTCTTCTCGGTCGTCAGGGTATTCCCATTCCCCCATGCGCAGCTTAACTGCACCTGGCCTGTCCGTCGTATCTTCACTTAAGAAGATCTTGGGGGTCTCACTTGTGTCGTTTCTCACTAGAAAGTAAAAACCCACGTTATGTCGAATGATATACAACAAGTCTTTCTTCGTCAATATTTTAGGGAAGTAGGGGTACCCTTTGTCATGAGCATGTGGAGTATGGCCACACACCCAACATGGTTCACATAAATTCAAGCTCTTATATACATTAGCTGCTGCCTTAACAAAATGATTGTGTTCTTCCCAAGGAGAGGGGTGTCTGTCTGATTTAGTGGTGTCAGAACAAGTTGTCACAGAAGTCCTTTGAATTTTTAAAAGCAAATACCAAAAGGTATCAGGGGTGCTGTTAGTGCAGCAGTAGGTTGCACCACTATTCTCTATAACAGTGTATGTCCGCTTTGTGCTGTGCTCATTTGCGTAACCCACCCAATATTGGGTAAGTTCCTCTGAAGTAATATTAAAGTCAACATGTGTATATAGTATATGGCAGCCAAAGGGTGTTGTAGATTCTAACGTTAACGTATCAAATGATCCGTGCGGCAGCTTAATATAGTTCATCTTCTCAGTGTCGTTGTGGCTGAAATAGCCTTCTCCATACAGGCTTGCCCTCATGTTTGGACAGTCATAAGTCAGGCAGGTTACTCGCATCTCGATCTCTTTCCACTTCATTTCTGCGGAATCACTCCGGTCCCAACCTCCAATCTCGTTGTTGGTATCTGATTCGACCAAAAGGGGTAGAGTAAGCGCAACCATCACAATAACAGCCGGACCAATGAGCTTTGCCTGTAAAGATATGACTCATCTTATTCTCTCAAATAACATTTGCCCGAGGGCACGTATTCCCATTTGTCTTGTCCTGACTTGGAGAGTATCACAGTGTTGTCAAGGATGTCAATACCAATTATGTATTCAGGTATGGGGACAATTAAAACTGAATACTTCTTTTTGGGCAACTGTCCAATTTTCAGTTCTACCCAGGTCTGGACTGCTTCTGTCCTTTTACCTCCCAGACCTGTGATCACATAGGGTGATCCAGAAAATTTCTTAGGGTTACCATAAATTAAGGTGGCTTCGGCTCCAGTGTCCACAAGGGCAGTAACCCTTTCAACATTTTTATGTTTCCAGTGAATTTCTATATTTACATGGGGTCTGTGGTCTTTTACTGAAAAGTCAATCACTGGAGCCTGCCTCACTAGTCAATCCTTTTGGTCAGAGTCCGTCACCTCCAGGTCTCCCAGGTCTCCTAACAGGTTTCCCAGGTCTCCCAATTCCCCCAATTGCATAATGGCTTCAGTAACCAATTGCAATGAGTTTCCTGTTTGATTTATAAGCAGTGTCATTATTACCTGCTTATATGCTGGAGGGGCGGTCTTTATAATCTTATTTCTCATTTGAACTGTCACAGGCATTTCCATCAGTCTATCCAGCTGTTGGGAATTCTGGATAGCCTGTCTGACCATCTCCTGTTTCAGTTTCCTTACTGCATCTGTCAGCCCGTACCAAGGTTTGTCATTATCTGGCCAGTCACTGACAGATGGATACCTCAGTTTTAACCCTATCTGGACAAGCTCAAGGAGGGTGAGTGAAGCCGGATTCCCCTCTATGGCAGGGGGTCCGTTTAACAGCATCCTCCTGACATTCTCATCCTCTGAGATAGTGGCTAACTTTGGCGAGTCCATGGCATCAAGATTGATGCCTCCCGCCCCTGTCTCGGCTAGTCTCACAACCCACTCATCCAGCGGTTCCTTTGGCCGCTGCCTGAAGGTTGAAAGAATGTCAGCCATCTCCTGTTGAGTATAGTCTTCCATGGAGGTCTTGCTAATTTGCCCCAGGTCAGTGTACTCCAATTTTCTTCTGACCACAGGCAAAGCATTTACTCCACCAGACTCATCATCTGAACTCCAGATGTTGCCATCCCAAGTGTCAGGATCCCAATTGGATCCTACCTGAGCCAAGCACACCTGCATCTTCCTCTTGCTAATCTTACGAGTTCCAACCTTACCCTTAGCCTTGGTCACATTCATTACAGATTTTTGCAATAACATTTCATACAAACGCTTTTCTTTTTCCATAAGACATTTAGCTTTGTGTGTTTGTCTATAGGCATTCAGTATTACCCAACCTCTTTTCTGCCACTTATCTTTTGGGATTTTCGTCAGGCAATCAAGAAGGTTAGTAGGCATGTCAATTTCACTTTTTTCACAGTCATCGTTACCCTTGCCAGCTGAACGGGCCCATTCACTGGCAATCACCGCATATGGCTCATCCTCCCATCCGGGAATGATGGCATCATCACCTTGTTTCTTATTCTTTTTAAACATTGTGCAAAGTCCCTATGATTGATTTAGAATATACTTGCACTCCTTGGGGGATGTGTGTACTATGTGTTTTAGTTAATTTCACTTGAATATGTACTAATCCAAACACCTAGTGTCTGGCTTATTGTTTTATGCTTCACTCAAGCCTGCCCAAATGACTAATTTGGCTGCAGGTTTGCGCTTCCCGACCACACTGGCTTTCTACACACTCCGTAAAGTGCATAGGGGCATCTATGAATCGAGCCAACAGTCTTGCACTTTCAGGAACAGCCGTTTTATTCACTTCCTTAGTCAGCACTGGCTTCCAGCACCTGTTAAGGTGCGTAGGGGCACTTGTTAACTGACCAAGCACAATCACCCATTCGTGCCAGAATCACCCCAAACAATCTCGTGGTTTTGGTGACCTTATCTCAATACCTGGTATTGAGCTTATTAAATTAGCAGCAATTCAGCCTCATCCAGGACGCTAGCCTGTTTGAGGGTATCGCTCCCCAGCGGCACTGGCGTTCTACACACCGTTAAGATGTATAGGGGCGTCTACCAACTGAGCACAACTTGCATTCTTCAATCAATCTTCTGAAACACTCCTCAATCTTGTTAGATCGAGCATTCACTCACCAATTTTGCTCTTGCAAAGTCATGCAGACATTTTCAGGTTTACACAATGTTCAAAAGAAACTTTAGAAACTGTAGTGTTTGTTTCCTAAACTTAAAATCTCTATAACATATTTTACTGCAACGCACGGAAGAAACTGACAGCTTGCAAACGTCTTTTCTTTCCTCCGTGTCGCAGCAAAAATTAAACCTTATACAATGTTGGTTTCACTTTAACTGTACTTACAATTCGCCTAAGCAGTCCTAACAATTTCTAACCACAATATCCTTATCTACATACACAGTTCTAACAAGTCCTAAACACAATTTTCTTATCTTACGCAAACAGTTCCAGCAAATTCTAAACAACAACTTTCAAAACTATTTTCAAAAATTGATTTCAAGTTTCCTAGCCCAATTAATACTCATCCTGCCGACTACGCCAAAATGTTGTGCCTAATCATTAAATTCATGAAGCACCAATATCCAAAAAGTAATAATCAATCACCTAATAAGGCTTATAACGATACTGGCGGGCACACAACCCACTTCGGAATGAGTATATTGAGCTATAGGAAACAGAAATCACACAGAGACCAAGTTGCAGATAATAATTCACATCACACTTTATTGTCCATAAAGGGACAAAGTAAGCTTAATTCTCATTAAGTAGTTGCATGCATTCACATCAAAACAGCTTAGTATCTAGATATATCAACTTAAGTATACATCACCATTTAGAGGGGGCTTGGTTACGTCCTCGCTGCACGACCGGGGGAACTCAGACAGTCAGGCTTGGAGGGACCCTCTCTGGGAACAGCAGAGACCAGCAACACGCGTCCGCATTACAGGTGGGTAGTTCTCCAAGTGAGTGCCAAGTTTCCCCGTCTTTTATACTTTTTACCAAGTTTGTATTTCTTATCAGTGCAGCCCAGCATATATCTTGTCATGCACGTTAGGTAGTCAGTACGGTTGATCAGGCCGGTCATGACCCCCAACGCCCATGCCAGACACATGCGGCATCTTATCTATCTATGTCCCTACTCTTTATCTTTCTAATACCAAGTCCCTCTCTTACACACAAGGGCCTTTTTGGATATTGGCCAGACATGCTATGGAATATTCTATGCAATATCAGCGCAACACAGTTTTAGTATTTTATGCAATGTCATCTTACACAGTCTAAGTATTTTATGCAATGTCAGCTTAGTTGAATTTCTTAGTGCGACACAGTTACAGACAAGTGCCATCTTAACTATCTATAATAGATTAATTTGCTCATTAGTGATCAATCAATCATACCTAATTAGTTAATTGGAATTTTATCACAATTATCACAATGACTTCCACCTCTCCCCCTGTTAGATTCCCGTTGTGCTGTGACATCACCCTTATACGCTGTGTAAAGCATACTTTTTAATTTATTTTGCAAATGCTGCATCCTTTCCGACTTGTTGTAATTCGGTAACATTTCCGCCACTTTCTGCTTATACCGGGGGTCTAGTAGCGTGGACACCCAGTACAGGTTGTTCTCCTTCAGCCTTTTTATACGAGGGTCCCTCAACAGGCAGGACAGCATGAAAGACCCCATTTGCACAAGGTTGGATGCTCAGCTACTAATTTCCCGTTCCTCCTCCTCACTGATGTCATTGAAGGTATGTTCTTCCCCCCAGCCACGTACAACACCACGGGTACCAGATAGGTGAAAACGAGCACCCTGGGATGCCTGTTGTGTTTGGTCTTGCTCCTCCTCCTCCTCAAAGCTACAATCCTCCTCTGACTCCTCTTCCTCACAATCCTCTTCCAGCGTTGCCGCAGGTCCAGCAAGCGATGCTGATAAGGCTGTTTCTGGTGGTGATGCTGACCACAACTCTTCCTCTTCCTCTTCACGCTCATCTACAGCCTGATCCAGCACTCTTCGCAGGGCACGCTCCAGGAAGAAAACAAATGGTATGATGTAGCTGATGGTGCCTTCGTTGCGACTGACTAGGTTTGTCACCTCCTCAAAAGGACGCATGAGCCTACAGGCATTGCGCATGAGCGTCCAGTAACGCGGCAAAAAAATTCCCAGCTCCCCAGAGGCTGTCCTAGCACCTGGTCATACAAATATTCATTAACAGCTTTTTCTTGTTAGAGCAGGCTGTCGAACATTAGGAGTGTTGAATTCCAACGTGTAGGGCTGTCGCAAATCAAGCGCCTCACTGGCATGTTGTTTCGCCGCTGGATATCGGCAAAGTGAGCCATGGCCGTGTAGGAATGCCTGAAATGGCCACACACCTTCCTGGCCTGCTTCAGGACGTCCTGTAAGCCTGTGTATTTATGCACAAAGCGTTGTACGATCAGATTACACACATGTGCCATGCACGGCACATGTGTCAACTTGCCCAACTTCAATGCCGCTATCAAATTTTTTCCGTTGTCACACACCACTTTGCCGATATCCAGTTGCTGCGGAGTCAGCCACTTTTCCACCTGTGCGTTCAGGGCGGACAGGAGTGCTTGTCCGGTGTGACTCTCTGCTTTCAAGCAAGTCAAACCCAAGACGGCGTGACACTGCCGTATCCGGGATGTGGAATAGTACCTGGGGAGCTGGGGGGTGCAGTTGATGTGGAGCAAGACGCAGCAGCACAAGAGGACTCAGCCAAGGAGGTTATGGAAGAGGATGGAGTAGAGGAGTAGAGGAGGTGGCAGCAGGACTGCCTGCAATTCGTGGCGGTGTCACCAACTCCTCTGCAATGCCACGCATTCCTTGCTTGTCAGCCATCAGCAGGTTTACCCAATGCGCAGTGTAGGTGATATACCTGCCCTGACCATGCTTTGCAGACCAGGTATCAGTGGTCAGATGGACCCTTGCCCCAACACTGTGTGCCAGACATGCCATGACTTCCTTTTGCACAATCGAGTACAAGTTGGGAATTGCCTTTTGTGAAAAGAAATTCCGGCCGGGTACCTTCCACTGCGGTGTCCCAATAGCTACAAATTTTTTGAACGCCTCAGACTCAACCAGATTGTATGGTAAAAGCTGGCGGGCTAATAGTTCGGACAAGCCAGCTGTCAGACGCTGGGCAAGGGGGTGACTTGGTGACATTGGCTTCTTACGCTCAAACATGTCCTTGACAGACACATGACTGTGGGCAGATGAGCGGGAACTGCTCAAGGCGGGAGACGGAGTGGCGGATGGTTGAGAGGGGGCAAGAAGGACAGCAGTGGTTGACGTGGCTGAAGATGCCGGACCAGGAGGAGGATGGCGGCTTAGAGTAGGCGTGCTGCTTGTACTCATGTGTTGATCCCATAGGCGTTTCTGATGTGAGATCATGTGCCTACGCAAAGCAGTTGTACCTAGGTGGGTGTTGGACCTCCCACGACTCAGTTTCCTTTGGCACAGGTTGCAAATGGCATCGCTGTTGGCAGAGGCAGACACACAAAAAAAATGCCACACTGCTGAGCTCTGCAATGACGGCATTCTGGTGGTGGACACAGCATGCGTTGATTGGCGCGCTGTCGGGCTGACCCCGGGTGCCGATGCATGCTGTCTGACTGTGCCACTAGCTCCTTGCGACGACCCCCCCCTGCTTCCAACTCGTCTCCTCCTCCTCTCTTTCTCCCCATCTGAACTTTCGCCCTGTTCTTCTTCTTGCCGAGCGGGCACCCACGTGACATCCATGGATGCATCGTCATCATCAACTGCTTCGCTTGTATCTGACAACTCAGAAAAGGAAGCAGCAGCGGGTACAACATCATCATCATCACACCGTACCTCCATGTGTTTAATGCTTGTCAGGATCGGGACAGGGATCCAACACGCAGAGTACAAACAGTAGCCAGATACGTATACCGGACCTTAGAATGGCCGGACTAACGTAAGTAGTACAGTAGAGAATGGTCAAAGACAAGCCGAGGTCGAGGGTAACAGAAGACAGGTAAGCGAGAGACAAGCCGAATCAAGGGTAACAGAGATAAGCAGAGTAGAGCAAACAAGCCGGGTCAAAACCAAAAGGGATAACTAGAATACACAAGCACTGAGTGACTAGAACAAGCTAGAACCACGACAGGGCAATGAGCTAATGAAAGAAGCACTGTTAAATGCCCTGTTCAGATAAGTAAACACGCCTCCGAGGCGTCCTGATTGGTCCTGAAGCAATTGAGTGACAGGTCGTTCCGGGTTGGCGTCCTGACGTCGACTTCCGGACGTCATGCTATAAAAGGGAGTCACTCCCTCGCGGCCGGCTTTGCATGACCGGATAGACCGCGAGGAAGGGGGAAATCTTTTCGGAGGTAGAGACCTCAGGTACCCTGACAGTACCCCCCCTCTCAGATACGCCCACCGGGCGGAAGGCACCAGGACGAGAAGGGAAGCGAGAGTGAAATGCCCTGCGGAGACGGGGAGCATGAACCTCCTCCTGAGGTACCCAACTTCTCTCCTCAGGACCATGTCCTTTCCAATCGACCAGATATTGTACTCTCCCCCGGGAGATTCGAGAATCGATGATGGAATTGACTTCATACTCCTCCTGACCCTCCACCTGAACAGAGCGAGGAGGGGCGTTCGTGGAGGAAATCTGTTACATACTAGTGGTTTTAGCAAGGAAACATGAAATGAGTTAGGAATGCGTAAGGCATTAGGCAAAGCTAGACGATACGCAACTGGGTTAATTTGAGTCAGTACCCTGTAAGGTCCAATATACCGAGGAGCGAACTTCATGGAAGGCACTTTTAACCGAATGTTTCTAGTACTTAACCATACTCTATCGCCTGGAACAAACACCGGTGCTGCCCTTCTACGTTTGTCAGCGTGTTTTTTGACCAGCATAGAATTGTGCAGAAGAATTTGTCGAGTCTGGTCCCATAACTTCCTTAAATTGGCAACATGGACATCCACCGACGGTACCCCTTGGGAAGAGGGCTCCGAAGGAAGAATGGAAGGATGAAAGCCATAATTCATGAAGAAGGGGCTAGAATGCGTAGAATCACAGACGAGATTGTTGTGTGCAAACTCCGCCCAAGGAATCAAACCGACCCAATCGTCCTGGTGTTCAGAAACGAAACAACGTAAATATTGTTCAACCTTTTGGTTGGTGCGTTCAGCAGCTCCATTGGACTGAGGATGGTAGGCAGAAGAGAAATTCAATTTGATGCCTAGTTGAGAGCAGAAGGATTTCCAAAAACGGGAAACAAATTGGGAACCTCTGTCAGATACAATTTGGGAAGGTATCCCATGTAAACGGAAAATCTCCCTAGCGAATATCTCCGCTAATTCGGGCGAAGATGGGAGTTTAGGTAAGGGAATGAAGTGAGCCATCTTAGTAAATCTGTCCACCACAGTGAGGATAACAGTCTGCTTTTTAGAGATAGGCAAATCAACAATGAAGTCCATAGCCAAACAGGACCATGGCTTTTCAGGAACATCTAAAGGGTGCAGAAATCCGCATGGAAGCGAATGGGGTTGCTTGGTCTTGGTACAAACCTCACATGCCCCGATGAATTCTTTAATATCTTTACGTAACTCAGGCCACCAGAAATCTTTAGAGATCAGAGCATACGTCTTGCGAATGCCAGGATGTCCAGCCACCTTGCTGTTGTGGAAACAGCGTAACACTTCTAGTTGGAGAGTGGCAGGAACGAAGTGTCGATCCCCAGGAGTCTGTTTGGGCACAAGATGCTGAAATTTCATGATCTCGGCAAGCAACGGAGAGTGAATCCTGAGATTCGTGTTAGCGATGATATTACCCTTAGGAACTATGGAGGAAAGGACTGGCTCAGTTATAGTGAACGGTTCATATTGACGAGACAAAGCATCGGCTTTAGAGTTCTTAGAACCAGGTCTATAAGTAAGTACATAATTAAAGTGAGTGAGGAACAAGAACCAACGAGCCTGCCTGGCGGATAAGCGCTTAGCCTCCCCAATATAAGACAAGTTCTTATGATCCGTTAAAATAGTAACAGGGTGTAATGTCCCTTCTAGTAAATGTCTCCACTCCTTTAAAGCCTTAATGACCGCTAACAGTTCCCTGTCGCCGATGTCATATCTGCTTTCAGGCCCAGATAATTTCTTAGAGAAGAACCCACAAGGGTGTAACGGTTTGTCCACCCCTAACCTTTGAGACAGAACAGCCCCAACTCCCGTCTCAGAAGCATCGACCTCGAGTAAGAACGGCAGAGTCGTATCAGGGTGGACTAGAATGGGGGCAGAAGCAAAAAGTTCTTTGAGAGTCTTGAAAGCAACATGAGCCTCCGTAGACCAGGTCCTAGTATCAGCCCCTTGTTTGGTCATATTGGTAATAGGCGCAATGATAGAAGAGTATCCCTTAATGAAGCGCCTATAGTAGTTGGAAAAACCAATAAACCTCTGAATAGCCTTGAGTCCTTTGGGCAAAGGCCAATCTAAAATAGATTGGAGTTTGTCAGGATCCATTTTAAAACCTTCCCCAGAAATCACGTAACCAAGAAAGTCTATCTGAGACTGGTCAAAGCTGCATTTCTCCAATTTACAGTATAGGCCATGTTGCAGAAGTTTGTGTAATACCTTTCTGACTTGTCTATGGTGAGTCTCAATCGCCCTAGAGTGTATCAGTATGTCGTCCAGGTAGACAATAACACAATCATGTTGAAACTCCCTAAGTACCTCATTAATTGAATCTTGAAATACTGCAGGAGCATTGCAAAGTCCAAACGGCATAACTGTGTATTCATAGTGGCCATACCGGGTATTGAACGCCGTCATCCACTCGTGTCCATGCTGGATTCTCACCAAATTATATGCCCCTCTGAGATCTAACTTGGTGAAGATTTTGGAGCCCTTAAGACGATCAAACAACTCGGTAATCAATGGGATAGGATAAGCATTTCTGATAGTTATTTTATTCAAGCCTCGGTAATCAATACAAGGTCTCAGCGTGCCATCCTTTTTCTTAACGAAAAAGAACCCAGCCCCGGCAGGAGAAGAAGACCTCCTAATGAATCCTTTCTCTAAATTCTCACGAATATATTCCTCTAGAACAGAGTTCTCCTGAACAGATAAAGGATATACATTACCCCTCGGGGGCATAGTCCCAGGTAGAAGCTTAATTTTACAATCAAATGACCTGTGTGGAGGTAAAGAATCGGCATTCTTCTTGTCGAATACTGCCTTTAAGTCTTGGTACAGGAACGGTATCTGTTTTTCTGTGGACTGAGTAGGACTACCAGGTGTGTTAATATTAGCCAATGGAGAAACCTTGCGTAAACACCTCTCCTGGCAGCTCTGACCCCACGAGAGTATCTCCCCTAATTCCCAATCGATAATAGGGTTATGTCTCTTCAACCATGGATACCCCAGAACTATGGGAACAGAAGGGGACGAAATGAGCATAAGAGATAAATTCTCCACATGTAGGATACCAACATTTAAGTTAATGGGTATGGTCTCACGAAAGATAACAGGGTCCAGTAGTGGTCTACCATCTATGGCCTCAACGGCCAAGGGTGTCTCCCTTAACTGGGATGGGAAATTGTGTTTAGTGGCAAAGGCTTGGTCGATAAAATTCTCAGCAGCTCCGGAATCTATCAACGCCATAGCCTTTACTACTTCCTTCTCCCAAGTTAAGGAAACTGGTAGCAGAAGCCTGTGATCTTTATAATTAGGAGTAGAGGACAAAATAGAAACACCCAAGGCCTGTCCTCTAGAGAAACGTAGGTGCGAGCGTTTCCCGGGCGGTTAGAACAGTTCGAGAGTAAATGACCTCTGGCTCCACAATACATACATAACCCCTCCCTTCTCCTGTGCTGTCTCTCCTCCTCAGAGAGGCGGGTATAGCCTATCTGCATAGGTTCAGGAAGCAGAGAGACCGTGGAGTCAGGGCTGGGAAATGCGGGGGCTAACCTAAAGGAAGGTCTCCGGTTCCTCTCTCGAGTGTTCTGTCTCTCTCTTAAACGTTCATCTATACGAGAAATGAATGAAATTAAATCCTCTAAATTTTCAGGAAGTTCTCTAGTAGCAACCTTGTCAAGGATTACATCTGATAGCCCATTCAAAAATACATCCATATACGCCTGCTCATTCCACTTGACTTCTGACGCCAGAGACCTGAACTCTAGTGCATAATCCACAAGTGTTCGGTTCTCCTGTCTCAAGCACAACAGTGATCTGGCTGCATTAACCTTTCTACCTGGAGGGTCAAACGTTCTTCTAAAAGCAGCTACAAATGCGTTATAGTTATATACTAACGGGTTATCGTTCTCCCATAGTGGGTTGGCCCATCTCAGAGCCTTCTCAATGAGTAAGGTGATAATAAATCCTACCTTTGCCCTATCTGTAGGATAGGAGCGAGGTTGCAATTCAAAGTGGATACTAATTTGGTTTAAAAAACCACGACATTTCTCAGGAGCCCCACCATAACGTACTGGTGGGGTAATGCGAGAAGAAGCACCTACTGTGGCTACCTCTAGGCCTGAACTTACAGGAGAGATAGGAGTAGTACGTATCTCCTCTGGTGGGTTATTGGCACGAGATAATAACGCCTGTAGCGCTAGCGCCATCTGATCCATTCTGTGATCCATGGCTTAAAAACCTAGGATCAGGAGAAGCAAGCTGACTGTTTGTACTTGCAGGATCCATTGGCCCTGTCGTAATGTCAGGATCGGGACAGGGATCCAACACGCAGAGTACAAACAGTAGCCAGATACGTATACCGGTCCTTAGAATGGCCGGACTAACGTAAGTAGTACAGTAGAGAATGGTCAAAGACAAGCCGAGGTCGAGGGTAACAGAAGACAGGTAAGCGAGAGACAAGCCGAATCAAGGGTAACAGAGATAAGCAGAGTAGAGCAAACAAGCCGGGTCAAAACCAAAAGGGATAACTAGAATACACGAGCACTGAGTGACTAGAACAAGCTAGAACCACGACAGGGCAATGAGCTAATGAAAGAAGCACTGTTAAATGCCCTGTTCAGATAAGTAAACACGCCTCCGAGGCGTCCTGATTGGTCCTGAAGCAATTGAGTGACAGGTCGTTCCGGGTTGGCGTCCTGACGTCGACTTCCGGACGTCATGCTATAAAAGGGAGTCACTCCCTCGCGGCCGGCTTTGCATGACCGGATAGACCGCGAGGAAGGGGGAAATCAGACCGTCCGGATGGATGAACGGCTAAGTCTCTACCTCTTTCGGAGGTAGAGACCTCAGGTACCCTGACAATGCTGCCTGCCTGAGACATATCCCTGTTATCTACGTCCTCTAGCAATAATGGTTGCGCATCACTCATTTCTTCAAACGGGTGTGTGAATAACTCCTCTGACATACCAAGTAAAGCGGCTGTGGTGCTAGTTTTGGTGGTGGCGGCAGGCGGGTGAGTGGTATCTTGAGAGGTGCCTGAAGCTAAGCTGGAGGAGGATGGTGCGTCAAGGTTCCGAGCGGAGGCTGTACAAGATTGGGTGTCCTGTGTTAGCCAGTCAACTATGTCCTCAGAACTTTTCAAGTTCAGGGTACGTGGCTTCTGAAAACTGGGCATTATTCTAGGGCAAAAGGGAATCACAGCACCACGACCACGACGGCCCCTGTGGGGTGGCCTGCCTCTGCCTGTCATTTTTTTTGGGATTAGTGGTACTATGAGTGCAAGCTACTGTGAGACCAGAAATGATTGGCAATGTGAACTGTAACAGTTCTGCAGAGCACACACTGTAGGCCTGACACACCCGCTTGAAGACAAGTAACTGCTATTCAATCTATAACAGTGAAAAACAAATTTTGGTTTTAAAAGCACGCTATAGAGACACCAGATATGATTGGCAATGTGCACTGGAACAGTTCTGGAGAGCACACGCTGAAGGAAGGACTGACAGAGCCGCTTGAAGGACACTGACTGGCTGCTATTAGCTTACACTAGAAACCTTTTTTATTTGTAAAAGCACGCTATAGAGACACCAGATATGATTGGCAATGTGCACTTGAACAGTTCTGCAGAGCACACACTGTAGGCCTGACACACCCGCTTGAAGTCAAGTAACTGCTATTCAATCTATAACAGTGAAAAACAAATTTTGGTTTTAAAAGCACGCTATAGAGACACCAGATATGATTGGCAACTGTCAAAGCACGCTGGCAGTGTTGTGCAGGGCACACGCTGAAGGAAGGCCTGACAGAGCCGCTTGAAGGACACTGACTGGCTGCTATTAGCTTAAAACTTTTAAATCTAAAGCTTAAGCTATTGTAAAAACAGATATGAGTGGTGGCACTGGGCAAGAGGGCACAGTATCCACTGTGAACCTCACACAGAAGCTGGCAGGCAGGCAACTGCTCTTCTATTACAGTGGAAACAACATTTTGGTTTTAAAAGCACGCTATAGAGACACCAGATATGATTGGCAATGTGCACTTAAACAGTTCTGGAGAGCACACACTGTAGGCCTGACAGAGCCGCTTGAAGGACACTGACTGGCTGCTATTAGCTTACACTGGAAACCTTTTTTCTTTGTAAAAGCACGCTAAAGAGACACCAGATATGATTGGCAACTGTCAAAGCACGCTGGCAGTGTTGTGCAGGGCACACGCTGAAGGAAGGCCTGACAGAGCCGCTTGAAGGACACTGACTGGCTGCTATTAGCTTACACTGGAAACCTTTTTTCTTTGTAAAAGCACGCTATAGAGACACCAGATATGAGTGGCAACTGTCAAAGTACGCTGGCAGGGTTGTGCAGGGCACACGCTGAAGGAAGGCCTGACAGAGCCGCTTGAAGGACACTGACTGGCTGCTATTAGCTTACACTGGAAACCTTTTTTCTTTGTAAAAGCACGCTAAAGAGACACCAGATATGATTGGCAACTGTCAAAGCACGCTGGCACAGGTCTGCAGAGCACACGCTGAAGTAGGCCTGACACCCAGACGCTTGCAGACAACTAACTGCTCTTCTATTACAGTGAAAAAAAATTATTTATTTTAAATCTAAAGCTTAAGCTATTGTAAAAACAGATATGAGTGGTGGCACTGGGCAAGAGGGCACAGTATCCACTGTGAACCTCACACAGAAGCTGGCAGGCAGGCAACTGCTCTTCTATTACAGTGGAAACAAAATTTTGGTTTTAAAAGCACGCTATAGAGACTCCAGATATGATTGGCAATGTGCACTTAAACAGTTCTGGAGAGCACACACTGTAGGCCTGACAGAGCCGCTTGAAGGACACTGACTGGTTGCTATTAGCTTACACTGGAAACCTTTTTTCTTTGTAAAAGCACGCTAAAGAGACACTAGATATGATTGGCAACTGTCAAAGCACGCTGGCAGTGTTGTGCAGGGCACACGCTGAAGGAAGGCCTGACAGAGCCGCTTGAAGGACACTGACTGGCTGCTATTAGCTTAAAACTTTTAAATCTAAAGCTTAAGCTATTGTAAAAACAGATATGAGTGGTGGCACTGGGCAAGAGGGCACAGTATCCACTGTGAACCTCACACAGAAGCTGGCAGGCAGGCAACTGCTCTTCTATTACAGTGGAAACAACATTTTGGTTTTAAAAGCACGCTATAGAGACACCAGATATGATTGGCAATGTGCACTTAAACAGTTCTGGAGAGCACACACTGTAGGCCTGACAGAGCCGCTTGAAGGACACTGACTGGCTGCTATTAGCTTACACTGGAAACCTTTTTTCTTTGTAAAAGCACGCTAAAGAGACACCAGATATGATTGGCAACTGTCAAAGCACGCTGGCAGTGTTGTGCAGGGCACACGCTGAAGGAAGGTCTGACAGAGCCGCTTGAAGGACACTGACTGGCTGCTATTAGCTTACACTGGAATCCTTTTTTCTTTGTAAAAGCACGCTATAGAGACACCAGATATGAGTGGCAACTGTCAAAGTACGCTGGCAGGGTTGTGCAGGGCACACGCTGAAGGAAGGCCTGACAGAGCCGCTTGAAGGACACTGACTGGCTGCTATTAGCTTACACTGGAAACCTTTTTTCTTTGTAAAAGCACGCTAAAGAGACACCAGATATGATTGGCAACTGTCAAAGCACGCTGGCACAGGTCTGCAGAGCACACGCTGAAGTAGGCCTGACACCCAGACGCTTGCAGACAACTAACTGCTCTTCTATTACAGTGAAAAAAAAATATTTATTTTAAATCTAAAGCTTAAGCTATTGTAAAAACAGATATGAGTGGTGGCACTGGGCAAGAGGGCACAGTATCCACTGTGAACCTCACACAGAAGCTGGCAGGCAGGCAACTGCTCTTCTATTACAGTGGAAACAAAATTTTGGTTTTAAAAGCACGCTATAGAGACACCAGATATGATTGGCAATGTGCACTTAAACAGTTCTGGAGAGCACACACTGTAGGCCTGACAGAGCCGCTTGAAGGACACTGACTGGCTGCTATTAGCTTACACTGGAAACCTTTTTTCTTTGTAAAAGCACGCTAAAGAGACACTAGATATGATTGGCAACTGTCAAAGCACCCTGGCAGTGTTGTGCAGGGCACACGCTGAAGGAAGGCCTGACAGAGCCGCTTGAAGGACACTGACTGGCTGCTATTAGCTTACACTGGAAACCTTTTTTCTTTGTAAAAGCACGCTATAGAGACACCAGATATGAGTGGCAACTGTCAAAGTACGCTGGCAGGGTTGTGCAGGGCACACGCTGAAGGAAGGCCTGACAGAGCCGCTTGAAGGACACTGACTGGCTGCTATTAGCTTACACTGGAAACCTTTTTTCTTTGTAAAAGCACGCTAAAGAGACACCAGATATGATTGGCAACTGTCAAAGCACGCTGGCACAGGTCTGCAGAGCACACGCTGAAGTAGGCCTGACACCCAGACGCTTGCAGACAACTAACTGCTCTTCTATTACAGTGAAAAAAAAATATTTATTTTAAATCTAAAGCTTAAGCTATTGTAAAAACAGATATGAGTGGTGGCACTGGGCAAGAGGGCACAGTATCCACTGTGAACCTCACACAGAAGCTGGCAGGCAGGCAACTGCTCTTCTATTACAGTGGAAACAAAATTTTGGTTTTAAAAGCACGCTATAGAGACACCAGATATGATTGGCAATGTGCACTTAAACAGTTCTGGAGAGCACACACTGTAGGCCTGACAGAGCCGCTTGAAGGACACTGACTGGCTGCTATTAGCTTACACTGGAAACCTTTTTTCTTTGTAAAAGCACGCTAAAGAGACACTAGATATGATTGGCAACTGTCAAAGCACCCTGGCAGTGTTGTGCAGGGCACACGCTGAAGGAAGGCCTGACAGAGCCGCTTGAAGGACACTGACTGGCTGCTATTAGCTTACACTGGAAACCTTTTTTCTTTGTAAAAGCACGCTATAGAGACACCAGATATGAGTGGCAACTGTCAAAGTACGCTGGCAGGGTTGTGCAGGGCACACGCTGAAGGAAGGCCTGACAGAGCCGCTTGAAGGACACTGACTGGCTGCTATTAGCTTACACTGGAAACCTTTTTTCTTTGTAAAAGCACGCTAAAGAGACACCAGATATGATTGGCAACTGTCAAAGCACGCTGGCACAGGTCTGCAGAGCACACGCTGAAGTAGGCCTGACACCCAGACGCTTGCAGACAACTAACTGCTCTTCTATTACAGTGAAAAAAAATTATTTATTTTAAATCTAAAGCTTAAGCTATTGTAAAAACAGATGTGAGTGGTGGCACTTGGCAAGAGGGCACAGTATCCACTGTGAACCTCACACAGAAGCTGGCAGGCAGGCAACTGCTCTTCTATTACAGTGACAAAAAATGATTTCTTTTAAATCTAAAGCTTAACCTATTGTAAAAACAGATATGAGTGGTGGCACTGACTGTGCAAATGGGCAAGGCATCCAACCTGACACAGAAGCTGGCAGGCAGGCAACTGCTCTTCTATTACAGTGAAAAAAAATTATTTCTTTTAAATCTAAAGCTTAACCTATTGTAAAAACAGAAGGGTTGGAGTGTGTGGAAGGGAGGGAGTGCTGCTGATTGGCTGGAATGTGTCTGCTGACCGAGAGGCACAGGGTCAAAGTTTGCCCAATGATGATGAATAGGGGGCGGATCGAACTGCGCATGTGTCCGCCCGCCGTGGCGAACGCGAACACGCTAAGTTCGCCGGGAACTGTTCGCCGGCGGACAGTTCGGTACATCACTATTGGTATTTTATTGCCAGCTCCCTGACCAATCTCAATACTGAAATGCCTATTGTTTATACAGCTTGAAATGTTACTTATTGTATTTAGACATTTCACTTTTTTCAGTTTGTGTCAGTGGTTCTTAACCTTTTTTGACAAGTGCTCTACATGTTTTTTTAGTGACTTCATTCATCTGTTTTCAACGGTAATGCCATATTTAAAAACAACTTAATTAGGCTCTTCCCACTATGCATCTCCATTGTGCTGGAGAAGGCAGCACTGTCACAATTAGCAATTTATCTGGCAGATTTCTGGCATCTGTTGAATATGATATGCTTGTTCCAAGTCAGGACCCAAGCGCTAAGCACCACTACTCTATGTCAGTGTTGGAGAATTAGTGTTGGAGAACACTATGTCAGTGTTGGAGAATTAGCTTTAAACACAAACAGTGGTGGAGCTAATGTAGAGATGGCCCTAGCATGAGTAATTTCTGCCCCACTTTAGTTTCCCCATCTATCATACATCTCCCATATTGTTTTGGCAGCTGGGAATCCACCAATCACCTACCATTGCAGGGTTGTATTAATGAGCAGTATTTGTGTGTTTGGATGTAAGCATGTTTTTGTATGGAGTATATGTGTCTGTGAATGTAGGGGTGTATATGTGTGTGTGTATTGTTATTTTTGGAATGCATTTGTACTTTTGTATGTATATTTGTCATTTGAAAGCAGTGGTGTATTTGTGTGCAGTGTTTGCATTTGAATGTAGGGTGTCAGGATTGATCCTAACAAACAAACCTAGGTATATGCAAGGAAGGTATGCAAATCGTTCATTAGAGTCGCTGGGCTAGCACTGAGATTATAGTCAGAAAATCTGCAAGCAGACACAGAATAAATGTAAACAAGCCGAGGTCAGGGATTACAGGGGTACACAGAAACAAGTAACAAGCCAAAGTCAGGGTCACAGAGATCAAGAAGGGTGTAACAAGCCAAGGTCAGAAAACACAATTATTTATGATACACTCTGGGTTTAAACAAAAACCACAACAGGGCAAGAAAACAAGGACAACCAGGAAGTATAAATATACCCTGCACTGAGTTGTGATTGGTTACATAGTGTGTAGACATTATCAAAAAGAGCCACAATGACTGACATAATAAAAGGAGACCAATGGGAGGGTTCCATGCATATATGATGTCATAATGAGACACCAGGAAGCCAGGGGTGAGTGGGTGTGCATCAGAACACCAAAGAGACATCACTTCTGTGTTTACATGGCACAATGAGGGACAGGTATTGCGACATAGCGGGTGTATTTGTATGCAATGCTGGCATTTGAATGCAGCCATGCATATGTGTGTAGAGTTGGTGTTTGAATAGAGTAGTTTGTTTTTAAATAATGTTGTCATGTTTGTATGTAGTGTCTGCTTTGATTGCAGAGGTGACTTTGTATGGAGTTTTGGTATTTAAATGTATGCATAGATACACATATACTGCCACACACACAAAAGCACACACCTGCTTAGATCGATATACACTAGCACACATATACACTAATACACACACACTGACATACACACATACATAAAAGTCATTGTAGCCACCCTCCTGTTTCCATACCTTATGGGTACATGAGGTTGGCTTCCCTGGGATCCAGTGGCATCTTGAGGCAACTGGTACTGACTGAGGCTGATAAGAGTCTGGAGCTGGCTCTTTGACCATTCCCTCCCTTGCCTCCTCTTCACTTTGTGAGCTTGGACGAGGTGACCTGTACACAGTGCATCCGGAGCCCTGTACCTACATGCCAACCCCTGAATCTCCCATCTTGCTGGCCCTGGTACTACTGCAACAGTTGCACTGGCAGTAGTTCTGCCATTAACTGGCAGTAATCCATGGCATTGGTACTCAATCTGCTTTTTCTTTGTTGGTGTGTGTGCCAAGGCACCTCAGCTGAGACACTGCTCTTTTTATAGATGAAAGTTTTTTTTATTTTATATATACACACACATTTTCGGAAGTGGAAAGTGTTTTTTTTTTTTTTTTGCCCTTTAAGAATAAACACCAAATCATTTGATTTATTTTATTCTCTCCCGGAGCAGTCCTTTTGGTTTTCTTTCCCAGTTCTTTAGAATGGCTTTCTGACAAGGAGTTGTATGCAAACCAACTGTAGAGGAGAGCATGATTTTGAAAGATATTGAACTAACCCATTTTTTTTGCCCCCATTTTTCATGACCTGAACTCAAAGATCTAAGACTTTTTCTATGTACACAAAAGGCCTATTTCTCTCAAATATTGTTCACAAATCTGTCTAAATCTGTGTCAGTGAGCACTTCTCCTTTGCCGAGATAATCCATCCACCTCACAGGTGTGGCTTATCAAGATGCTGATTAGACAGCATGATTATTGCAAAAGTGTGCCTTAGGCTGGCCACAATCAAAGGCCACTCTAAAATGTGCAGTTTTACTCTATTGGGAGGGCCCTGGGGGGGTCTGAAAACCAGTCAGTATCTGGTCTGATCACCATTTGCCTCACGCAGTGCTACACATCTCCTTTGCATAGAGTTGATCAGGTTGTTGTTTGTGGCCTGTGGAATGTTGGTCCACTCCTCTTCAATGGCTTTGCAAAGTTGCTGGATATTGGCAGGACCTGGAACACGCTCTCGTATACGCCAAGCCAGAGCATCCCAAACATGCTCAATGGGTGACATGTCCGGTGAGTATGCTGGCCATGCAAGAACTGGGATGTTTTCAGCTTCCAGGAATTGTGTACAGATCCTTGCAACATGGGGCTGTGCATTATCAGGCTGCTATGAGGTGATGGTCGTGAATGAATGGCACAACAATGGGCCTCATGATCTCATTAAGGTATCTCTGTGCATTCAAAATGCCATCGATAAAATGCACCTGTGTTCGTTGTCCATAACATATTCCTGCCCATACCATAACCCCACCGCCACCATGGGCCACTCAATCCACAACATTGACATCAGCATACCGCTCACCCACATGACGCCATACACGCTGTCTGCCACCTCCCCTGTACAGTGAAAATCAGGATTCATCCATGAAGAGAACACCTCTCCAAAGTCCAGACGCTATCAATGGTGAGCATTTGCCCACTCAAGTCGGTTACGATGATGAACTGCAGTCAGGTCCAGACCCTGATGAGGACGACGAGCATGCAGATGAATTTCCCTGAGACAGTTTCTGACAGTTTGTGCAGAAATTCTTTGGTTATGTAAACCAATTGTTGCAGCAGCTGTCCATATGGCTGGTCTCAGACGATCTTGGAGGTGAAGATGCTGGTGGAAGACCTGGGCTGGTGTGGTTACATGTGGTCTGTGGTTGTAAGGCCGGTTGAATATACTGCTAAATTCTCTGAAACACCTTTGGAGACGACTTATGGTAGAGAAATTAAAATTCCATTCACAGGCAACAGCTCTGGTGGACATTCCTGCAGTCAGCATGCCAATTGCACGCTCCCTCCAAACTTGCGACATCTGTGGCATTGTGATGTGTGATAAAACTGCACATTTTAGAGTGACCTTTTATTGTGGCCAGCCTAAGGCACACCTGTGCAATAATCCTGCTGTCTAATCAGCATCTTGATATGCCACACCTGTGAGGTGGGTGGATTATCTCGGCAAAGGAGAAGTGCTCACTAACACAGATTTAGACAGATTTATGAACAATATTTGAGAGAAATAGACCTTTTGTATACATAGAAAAAGTTCAGCTCGTGCAAAATGGTGGCAAAACAAAAGTGTTGCATTTATAATTTTGTTCAATGTATAATGATTATTCTGACATGGTGCCAAATAAATTGAAACTCTGAGATATACATATTATGAAATAATTTAGTCATAATAATGGATGGCTCAGTCATTGGCGGATCCAGGGGGGGGGCAACGGGGCAATTGCCCCCCCCCGAGATTCCCCCCTGCCGGCTAGTGCAGGGCTGGCATTGCCCAAGTGCAATGTGCCTGCGGATCGGGGAGAGTGATCAGTGATCTCCCTCCCCGGTCCGCAGGCACTGTGCTGACAGCCGGCAGGGGAGGGAGGGAGAGAGGACCCGGGAGCTGTTACCAGCAGCTCCTCCGGGTCCTCCTCTTGCGAGATTTGGAGCGTTGCCGCGGTTGGAGCACGGGCTAGAGTTCACTGGAACCACTGGACCACCAGGGATTCCCCACTGGGACCACCAGGGATCCAGAAATGTCCCCCCTCCTCCTCAATAAAGGTAAGAAGGGAGGGGGGGCATAAATATATTTCATTAAATAATTTTTTTTTTCTTTTTCATTAAAAAGCCTCCCTTCCCTCCTCCCCTCCCCCCCATAAGGGGGGCATAAATATATTTTATTAAATACATTTTTTGTTTTGTTTTTTATTAAAAAAGCCCCCCTTCCCTCCTCCCCTCCCCCCCATACACACTGCCCCACATACACTGCCCCATACACACACTATACACACACTGCCCCCATACAAACACTGCCCCCATACACACACTGCTCCCATACACACACTGACCCCATACACACACTGACCCCATACACACACGGCCCCCATACACACACGGCCCCCATACACACACTGCCCCCATACACACACTACAAACACTACACACACTGCCCCACATACACACACTGACCCCATACAGACACTACACACACTGACTCCATACACACACTGACCCCATACACACACTGTCCCCATACACACACTGCCCCCATACACACACTGCCCCCATACACACACTGACCCCATACACACACTGTCCCCATACACACACTGTCCCCATACACACACTGTCCCCATACACACACTGCCCCACAAACACTGCCCCATACACACTACACACACTTCCCCCTTACACACACTGACCCCACAAACACTGCCCCACAAACACTACACACACTGACCCCATACACACACTGTCCACATACAAACACTGCCCCCATACACACACTGCCCCATACACACACTGCCCCCATACACACACTGCCCCCACATACACTGCCCCATACACACACTGCCCCACAAACACTGTCCCCATACAACACTGTCCCCATACAACACTGTCCCCATACAACACTGTCCCACAAACACTGTCCCACAAACACTGTCCCCATACAACACTGTCCCACAAACACTGTCCCCATGCACACACTGCCCCACAAACACTGCCCCATACACATACTGCCCCGCACACTGCACACCCATACACACACAGTGCCCTACACAAACTGCTGCCCCCATACACACATTGCCCCAAACACACACACACACGACCCCCCCATACACACAGTGCCCCCATACACACACTGCCCCACACATACATACAGTGCCCCCATACACACACTGTCACCCTTACGCACTCACACTCACTTCACCGCTCACACACACACACTGCACCTTTCACACACACTTCACCCCTAACACACACCACTTCTCCTATGCCCTATATCCCAGCAGACCCCAGGTAAGTTGTCAAACTGTTCTTAAGCGGTATGACTACTTACTCTGGGGTGGGATCCTGGCACTACTGGCACCATAACTACTACACTGAGCTGTAGTGGTTATTGTGCCAGGATTATTTTTTTTAAATAATCTACAAGTGCCCCTCCCGAGATCAGGCTCTGGATCCGCCACTGGGCTCAGTTTTTCTATTTAAATGGGTCTTAATTTTTTAAAAACATGTTGGAGAAATATTATAAATGAAAAAACAAAAACAGAAAAAAAAATAGCTGAATTTTATACATATAATTCAGCTCTAGTTATAGCAAAGATGTGTCCCCTTTATTGTATGGGGAACCTGGAATGTGAGTATGTGTCATTAAAAGTACATCTTTTTCAAGGAGTTTGTAAATAGTGGAATATTAATATATGAATATATGGTACATATATAATATATGAATATTACTATTGTGAAACCAAAACACTTTACATGGAATTGAATGTTTTTTAGCCTGACAAAAATAAAGCCACGGTTTTAGAGCTGACTATATGTACCTCCTGTTGATTTTTTTGGTTGCACAATAAATGATGGATATTACTTAGAAAAGAAAATCCATGGCAAAAATGTATTGTGCTGTAAAGTATTAAAATGCACAATAATTTGTAAAGTGCATGGTAATGAAAGCAGATTTCTTGCTTAAAGCAACACTGTCACTCCCCTCTCTGCAAAATAGGTATTTCATAAAGGTAAAAGACAGGGACTACTTTGACTTTGTACATTTCCTACACTTGACATTTCTAGACACATGGTGGAGCTACTGCTGTCTAGAGGGGTCAATCTCCCAGCCGTCACCAGTGATGCCTGCAAAGATACTAGCTGTATCTATGGAAGGTCCTGCTGTCTCGCGGTATCCTCCATAGACTTTAATGCTGTCCTCTCATGCTGAAGTGCCAGAAGCAGAACTGGATCAGCCAGAATAAGATGGCTGTGCCCGCAAGGGACAGATTCAGGTAACCTATATCTGCCCCACCCCGTGGTCAACGAACCACCAACAATTTATGCAAAGTCCCCAGAGGTTGACAGTGCTGCCTTGAACGTCAGTCTAAGTAGGATAACATGATTGCAAAATTTATGGTGCAGACACTTTCTGTATCAACTGGCTTTGACCTGCAGCTATTTGTAAAAATCACTTCAAGCTATAAAACATCTGTAAAATAGCCCCCAGATATATCAATGAGGCTTCTGGAAATCTCAGTTCTGACCTGTTAATATTAATATTTCCATGTTGCGCATGTAGTTTAAAAAAATATATATTTAAGAATGTATTATCCATAAAACACATTAAATATAGCTGGTTATTTTGATGTATACATTCTCTTTTGTCCGCATTTAGATAGTGGGCTCACTGGATTAGGGAAAATATGTGTATTAAATGGATGTCAGAGTTCAGTTATTGATGATAAATGGAATGTCTAATTGGATTAATAAGAGAAAGATGTCGGAGACCTACAACACTCATAGGTGATTATGCAAACCTTCAGTCAACTTGTCACTCTTGTGTTGATTCAGCTGAAGCTTATTCTTTCAATTTTAACTTACTTTCTCTAGCAAATTCTAACAGTTCTTGGATGTGGGGATTTACATTTACACTGAAAAGGGGTCAAACAAGAGAGAAGCTATGAAAGGAGCAAGTAACTTAAATATAATCTACAATAAATAATCTAATGGGTGCTGCTTTTCCTCTACATCATTCCTACACAGTATTGCTTTTTCCACAAGATGAAGGAGCTAACTTCCCCTGGCCCAGTGCCTGCCCATTTTATCCATCCTACTTATAGCTGTAAACCCTGCTTATTGGGGAGAGGCGTAAGTACAAAAGTCCATAAAAAGTCACATTCCTTCCACACCACTTCAATGGTGCGAGCATAGTCATGTGTTACAAGATGCTCTTGGCATGCTCATATACATCTGAACAAAAATGCTGTGCCAGTGTGTGAGCGCTTCAGTACGTTGCCATAAACATGCCTCCACCCATGCTTATAGCACTTTCTGAGAATTAAATTAATCTAAATGGTATGCTCTGACTATGCCAGGATTAAAGAAATAAAATGTCTCCAATTTATATATCACAATTTACAACAGCGTGCAAAAATCTCAGATCTGCTAATTCTGTCTTAAAGTTAATGGCCATTGAGGTTTTCCATGTATATTTTGTAAACTGAAATGTATTGTGCACAATCTTCTTTGTTGTGTACAGCATGGTTTGCCAATGGTAGATCCCGGCTACTTTACCAGGTGTAAGAATGCCAAAGGATCAAGGCAGTTGTAGTTCAAATACATCTGGAGTGCACTTCCTAGCCACCCCTACTAGGGAAGGCTCAGTGAAATCCTTAAACTTATATATCAATTATCTTAACACAAATGATAGAGGTATTATTTTAACTAGTGAATACAGCAGAGAGATTATTAACTTTTTAGATTTGCAGATTTTTATCCAAAACGGAAAGCTGAACAACAAACCGTTAAAAAAAAAAAAAAAAGTTTGTACCAATACTGTTATCGAGCAGTCAAGTTGACACTATAAGCCGTGGTTTGAAAGTGCACCTAAAAGCAAATTCCTGCTCTTTTGCAGAAACTGTTCCTAAATAAATGATTTTAATGAGCAAGCAAAGTTTAAAAAAAGAATAATTTTATTGATAAAAAATATTCTCAGACTTATTTAGACAACACCATTGACAAAATTAGAAAACAAGAATGGGCAGATCTTTTGGTTTATAGAGATAACAATAATGCCAACTCCTCTTCTATTCCTATTATTTTTAATTTGAACAATAAATCTAAAAAAGGTTGTAAAAAAAACACCGGCATATCTTAAAACAAGATGGGATGCTTAAGTATTTCATTTCAGATAGACCAAATATTGTTTTTAGGAGATCGCCCAGTTTTAAATCTATCCTTACAAATATTTTTACTCGAGAATATAGACCCAAAAACCACTCATCATTATTTTTTTTTTATGCAAAAGGCTTTCATAAATGCAAACAGTGTACTGTTTGTAAAAGCACTGACCCTTCAGTAACACATTTTACTTCTTAGATGATGAATACAAGTTATACTATTAAGGACTTTAATCAGTTGCAGCACAAATTATGTAATCTATCTATTGGAGTGCCCATATGCCCTCCTTGCTCTGTCAGTCCCTACATTGGCTTCCAGTAAGATATAGGGCTCAATTTAAGATTCTGGTGCTTGCTTTCAAGTCCCTACATAATGCTGCTCCAACCTACCTATCCTCCCTAATACATAAGTACATCCTGTCCAGGCCCCTGCGCTTTCCCGAAGACCTACGTCTATCCTCTGTCCGTTCTCATACCTCCGATGCTCGCCTTCAAGACTTCTCCAGGGCTGCACCTTTTCTGTGGAACTCCCTTCCCTTATCCGTTAGACTTTCACCCAGTCTCCACTTTTTCAGAAAAATCATTGAAAACTCACTTATTCAGGAAAGCACATAAATTAAACTGTTAGCAGGTTTTCATCCCCCGTCACCCAATGACTCCTTTCCTGCAACTGTCAAAATTACCTACTAAGCCCTCAATGTATACGTTTCTAACAACCTACTTCACACCCCTACTTTTACCCTTTGTGTCACTTTACTCTATTACCTCAAGCATTTAAGCTCATTGAGTAGGGCCCTCAACCCCTCTGTTCCTGTACGTCCACTTGTCTGGTTACAATTATGTGTTGGTTAGTCGACTCATTGTACAGCACTATATAAATAATAAAATAATAACCCTTAACTGCTTAAATGCATAGGCATACATAAATGCAAAACCCCTTGGAGATGGGGTAATATTAAAAATATTTTGGGCAGATCTGAGATGGAGTGGGTGTATAACCTTAAGACATTAGCCCCTAATGGTCTAAATGTATAATTTGATTTAATTCATTTAATTTGATCCTTTGTATATTTACTAGTGTATTTATGTTTTGTGCTTCTATACATGTATATTCTTACTTAGACAACCATGCTTTTCATTTTTACAATATATGTTCCTATTATTCATTTATTCAGCTATTATTTTCCCCACTTTTATACTTTCCCCTCCCAATATGGCTGCTGCATTCTCCCAATGTACTTTTTCCCTACAAAGATGGCTGCTGTATCATGTACATGCAGTCAATCACTTTATACCACTTCCCTCCTGATTCCTTTTGGAATATGTATTTTTTATATTTTATTTATATATATTTTATATATAAGTCGCACTTCTATTCCTCCCGAACATCAGCGTCTATAATTACATTTCGGCCATGTTCTGGAGACGACCGTGGCTATCTTTCACCAATGTTCTCACAAAAGTCCACATGAATGCGGCTATCTTGTGTACACTACAATCACTACAATCCCTATAATGCATTAGGGCTATCACAGAGGACGCAGCAATCTTGCACGACACGTGACCAGCCCATTTTTAACTTATACAACTTACTATACACTTGTTTTAGTATAATTTTCACACTTTCAAGTACCCTAAACTATGCACTTTTTTTTAAAAAAAGCCCCTTTTTATACATATATTATGCCAATTAATATGATTTTTTTTTTCGATTGGATATTGGTTAATGACGTAATTTTGGCGCCAAATTTCAAATAATTTATACCTATAAATACCTCAGCTAGCCTGTATGTATTTTTCTTTCTTCCATTTGATAAAGCCTATTGGTGAAATGCGTTATTGTTGTATTTTATTTAAATAAAGAATTTCTGGTCACTCTACAAGTGTACTGTGCCAATAACCTTTTTGTTTTTACTTCTTGGCACCTTTTAAAAAAATATTTTAACAATATTTTTTATTATTCTCTACGTTCTATTCACCCCAAAGAATCCTAGGTGGGGATTAAACCACCAGTGCCTCACTCATAGAGCAGTTGGTCTGCTCTACCTTTGTGAGTATAACTTTCATTCTACTTTTAAAGCACATATTTTATTTTACGGAGAGCACTATCTTTTGTATTTTTAATCCTCTAATTTTTGGTTGCGGGCACTTCTCCTATTGAGGAAACCTACACCAAATGCTATAAGTGGGGATTATACCACTGACCACCCTATACGCTGGAACTGGCTATAGCTCAACCAAATGTGAGTAACCCATTGTTATTGTATTATAACCACTTTGGTTGATGTGACATATTGCACTATTGGTGTTTCTTTCTGCGTTTTGTCTTTTTTTATGGACTTCAACAAGAAATTCTGAATAATACCATAGCTTCTCAACAAGAACTCTCTGCCTGATTTAGCACTTATCATTTGACCCAGCAACTTATCTGCATGTATTACACCTTAAGGGTACCTTTTACATAGGCTTTTTTGTATATTGCATTGTTTCATATTGTTTGTATAAGCCTCTGTTTATCCTTGGATAATATAAGTTTTTAGCATTTGTATTTAACTCTGGCACAACCCTTCTTTGATCCATTGTAAAGATTTGTGAGGGATCCCCTTAATTGGGTTGCTGCCTTTTCATTTATCTGTTACTTAGCGCTGATCCTTTTGCTGTTTGTACCCCTAGTAGGGCACTTTGTACTACATGTTTACTCATAGATGGAACAGCGGTGGACAAAGGGCAAATATACAGCTGAGGCAGAACTAAAACCTCACTCTTAATTGTAGTTTGACAAGAGCTGGGGTCTATGTTTGTTATTATGTGTGTTTTTCTTTAGTTTGTATTTTTCAATTGTATTAGCCCATTAAATACTGTAGAAAGCATTTCATTTTGCTTTATGCTCAATATACTTGTGTACATGACTTTCCAAAATTCTTAAGCAAAGGACAAACCACTAATTTGTCATTAGGCAGAAATAGATCCACTTAAAGAGTAATGGGGAGGTGGCAAAGAATATAGTTGTAAATGGTTTAATTAAATTGATGCGTGCAGGAAAAAATCAGTTCCAGCAATACACTTAGCATTTAATACTTCTTGCCAGTTATATCCACCAGTTCTATTGAATATTAATTTTTTACAAGTATCTAGTTCCTACAACTTTATATGACATAATAATGTTTGCAAAACTTCAAAGGCCACAAACAATGATCACTTTTCACATGTTAGTAAATGCCTATAGTGCATAATCTATATATATAAAAAACTGTATAAATGCACCAAAAACCTGTATAAATGCAACAAAGGTATGTCTCTTCAGTCATAATATAATGTTGTGTGCTATCTTGATCCTTTGTAAAAGTGGTAACGTCTTATCATCCTTTCCTGTATAGAGAGATGGCTAAGAAGAGGCAGATACACAATGCATTATACTGACTCCTTAAGATAGTTGGTTAAAGACTTGAAATGAAAGCCTTTAAGTGCTCTTCAGCCAATCAGCCTTAACTCATGAAATATTTTTATTATGTGAATGTTGTCAGTTGGCCCCAGAAGAGCCCAGGATGCACTTGCATGTTTCTGCTCTAGCATGGGCAATGTTTACGGCAAAGAGTAACCATATGGTTGGCACCAGCATCAGGTAGTCCAGAAGCATGAAAAAGTGATGTTTCGTGGCATAGCAGGATCTATAGGGGAAATTACATCGAGATGGCATTTTGGGGAATATGGAATGAAGAAAAATATTTAGCATTTGATATACTACAAATGGAAGGGTGATGTTATTTGGGAGTAGATCATTTAGAAACTAACTCTAACAATGGCTCCAGAGGAAAATCAGTAGATGTAAGAAAATGAAATATAAATGGGCAAATATAGACAATGATTAATTTTGGATTTTGTAAGGGAAGTACTTTATAAAATGAGGTTTGAATGGATCAGGAAGGAGATTCTGCAAATATTCCAGGAATGAGTGTCATTACCTTTTTCATATGTTTACATGCACAGTTTTCAGTATGGGATTATGTCATTGCTCAGAAATAAAATTAAACTGTAGTAAATCTTGCAGCAAATGACCACGGTAGACATCAGCTCTAATGTCTAATGAGAAATAGAGGGTTATTTTTCTCAACCCCTTTATACTTATTAATCCTTAATAGGGAACACAGATCTCTGTCTCATTAGAGATTTATTTACCTGAAGGTGGATAGTCAGTGTAGGACCCACCTCAGAGGTTTGCCTTGACGTGGCAGGTGGGCTTACAAATGGCCATTGGAGTTACTAAATAACCTCCATTTAATTAAATATGCATAGAGATCTGGGACGTGCACAGGTAACTTTTTTCTTTGGTTTTAACATTTAAGTCATATTTCACCGAGCTGGAGCATCACAACAGCAATTAGGTAAAGTCGATCTGTTTCAAGGTAACTATGGAACCTAAATATATAGTGATCTGTAAATAAACTAGTCTAAAGTGCTACTTTTGTATGTTTGCACCACTTTTCAGTGGCACTCTTTATGCTTAACACCCATCTAAACAAATTAATTGAAGTGAACCTGTTAATACAATACTTGCCACCTCTCTGTACCTCCCTGGACTGACAAGGAAGGGAGGACCTGACTGATGCCCGCAGTTAAGGGGTTGGGACCTAAATAGATACAATATTGCTAGTTCAGAGAGGGGATAAAAGATGGGGTGGAAAGAGGGGACAGTTTGTCAGGAAAAGTGTAAGGATCCTAGCTTTCCTGGCTGGCTGTGAGAAAAGATTACAATTTAAGAGTGAATAGTGAACATAGAGGCTGTGAATTTAGGCATTCCTACCTGTACTTTCCTGCTATCTTGTGGTATTGGTGTGAGTGGATGGTCGGTGTGAGTGGATGGAGATGTCCAGAGACTCATTGGTAGCCTTGTTGCAGGCGTACCTCGAGGCCAACGGTGCTGGGGCCCTGGAAGAAGTCATGTCTGGAGTGGCTGGTGGCTCAGGAGGGTCTGGAGACCCGGCGATAGCAGATGGATCACCTCAGGGTGGACGGAGGGTCAGGAGATCGAGGCCTCCATCGCGATTATCCCTTAGTCCGTTCCAGAGGGGCGTTGCCAGGCGGAGAAGCTGGGACCTGGAGGACCATGGCGCAATGGACGTTACCACTGGCGCAATGGAGTCGGGGTCCCCCAGCGCTCGGCGAAGTAGGAGACGGGCCAGCATCGGACAGTTGGATATGGCCCAAGACGGCAGGACTTTGGCGGTAAGATCCCACAGTCCGCCTTCCGACGCAGCCAGAAATGATGTCACCACGCCAGCGGCAGGAAGTGATGCGACACGGCGAAAGGACACACCCGGAAGTGAGGCAGAGAGCAGGAAGTCGGGCATGGATCACGACATCGCAGGGCATGTACGAGACGGCTACATGGCGGATCCTTACCGCGTCAACGGCCCTGGCGCCAGAAGGAGCCAAATGAGGGAGCCAGAGAGAGAGCTGGACACAGGTTCCGGTGTTCGGGTGAATGTTTCACGGACTGGAAGACTACTGGCTGGGCCTGATACTAAGTCTGAAGAGGTGGAGCAGGATCCAGTGGAGCAGGTGTTGGTGACTCCTCAGAGGTTCGGTGAGTTGGCCTGCGCTAGTGCTTGGGGGGACTCAGGGACTAGTCAGGGTCCTGGGCAAGAGGTCTTGCGCTTACTTAGAGGGGTTTTGGATAGGCTTCCAGGTCCCATGGCTTGTGCTGAGGAGTGCTTGCAGGGTCCCAGTCCAAACCCTGGGGGAGGAAAAGGGGTAGGGACGGGGACTTATCTCTCCCCCCTTTACCGGGCTTTGAGTTAGCCCCATTGGGCATGCATGTCCCAATGGAGGTACAGGACAAGATCTGTAGAGGTGAGCTTGTGGATGTCCTGTCACTGCCGCCGGAAAAGGAATCAGTGGACAGGCCGCACCGTGGGGACGTTGGTGACCCATAAAAAGTTAAGCAGGTCCCCCTTACATTCGAGAACTGGCTGCAGGGTTTTAACATCTTTGCCAGATTAGTGCGGTGTTTCCCTAAGAGGGCCACCTCATTATTTGGGTACCTGGATTTGATTTGGGGGGCTTATAAGGTGTACACGGGGCAATGCTGGCTTTGCTACAACCAGCAATTTCGCCGGAAGATTGCAGTGTGCTCGGGTATGCATTTTGAGGTCCAGGATGGTAGCTTGTGGTTGCTGCTAATGATCCCTAGTCATCCATCTCCCTTTCCAGGGGCTGCCGGCACCTCCGCGGGTAACAAAAAAGGGAGGTGTTGACTTTTCAATAACTCCTGCAGGTTTAGACACAAATGTTCTCATTGCGGAGACACACACCCCGCATTGCGTTGCTTCAAGAAGGGAAGAGCGAGCGCAGGTAAGGGGGAGGACTAGCGCAGGTAAAAGGGCAGGGCTAGCACAGGTAAGAGGGCAGGGCAAAAGGAAGGATGCGTCGGTGGTTAGACAGGCATCCTAGGTATGATGATGCGCAAACTCTTTTTGACGTTTTTTCTTTGGGCTTTTGGATTCCGTTTGTGGCGTCGGCTGAGCCTCAGTTCGCTGACAATCTCCACACGGTGAAAGGTAAGGAGGACATCCTCTTAGAAAAATTGGAAGGGGAGGTCTGTGTGTCGGAGGCGTATGGCAGGTCCGTTTGATTTTCCCCCGTTTCTCAACACAAGGGTTTCTCCCCTAGATTTGGTCCCCAAAAAGGAGGCAGGATCCTTTGATTAATCCATCATCTGTCCTAACCTAGATTGGGTGGGTCAGTCAATGATGATATCAATAATGAGGTCTGTAGGGTGATTTGATAAGGCGTTGGAGTTAGTCTGGGCAGCAGGGTCAAGGGCATCGAATCAGTGTTCTGCTTGTTGCATGTGCAACCAGACTGCTTTAATTTGCTGGGATGCCACATTCATGGCTCTAATTTCTATGGCGTGTGCCTTCCCATGGGCTGTGCCATATCATGTTATTATTTTGAGATGTTCTCGTCATTCTTGGAATGGGTCTCCGTTCAGGCGGCTCCGGGCAGTCACCCATTACATGGATGATTTCTTATTTGTGGATTCTGGCAATTTGCAGGAATGCTCACTTTTGTTGCACACTTTTTGGGTCACTGCTGCGGAGTTGGGGGTTTTGTTGCGTCTGGTAGATTTAGTCAAAGGATCGTGGAAAGTTCAGTTACCTCAGTTGCAGGTTTAGTATTTTAGTGCATGCAGAGTTCTTCCTATGGGTAAAAGATGGGGAGGAAGGTATTTTTTTTCATCTTTTTTAAGTACATAGGCTACCTTTCATATGAATACACAAAAATGAGTCCTGTGCTCAGACTCCAACTACTCCTTGGCGGCAGCAATGACCATAGTACACATCAGCCCCAATACATACAAAACAACCAAAGAAAATAGTTACTTGTGCACTATCCCAAATCCCTATGCAAATTTAAATAACTGGAGGTGTTTGTATCACTCCAATGGCCTTTCATATGACATTGTATTGTTTTTTTGTTTGTTTTCATCCCAAGGTCCACAAATATTGCATTAATCAAAACCCAAAGGCGGAAATTAAGATGCACTTTCTATACAGGAACCAAAATAAGGGCATGCCATTATTTTTCAAAACCACAATTAATTTTGATCTACTGCCATTAACCCCTTAAGGACCGCTGACGGTTCAGGACCGTCAGCGGTAAAACGTGCGTTTGGACCGCTGACGGTCCTGAACCGTCATAACGGTTTTGGGCAACTTACCTGATCGCCGTCGGTCCCACGGCGGCGATCAGCTCTCCTCCCGGTCCAGGGGGACTGCCTGTCTGCCCGGGCAGTCCCCCCTCGGCAGATCAGGACCCCACGGCCATGTGATCACTCGATCACATGACCGCAATAGGGGTCTTTGTATCTGCCTGCAGGGGGACTGTCTGTGCTGACAGGCAGTCTCCCTGCAAGTGAAAAATCATAAAATAAAGTGTAAAACAAAAAAATCAGTGTAAAAAAAATTATAATATGTGTATATATATATGATATATATACATGTATTATATCTATATATACCTATATATAATATATGTATATATATCATATATATAATGTCACACTAAGTGTATTTTTATATTTATATATACGTATATTAATATAAAAATACACTTATATTTAAATTACACACGAATATATACAATATATATAATAACTATATATATGGTATATATATATTATTATAAAATACAAATAATATGTTAATAAAAATAAATAACAAAAAATAAAAATAATTTTTAATAATTAACAAAAATTATATATATATATTCAATTTTATTCTAACAGTATTTTGATATTGATATATATATATATTTATATCAAAATACACTTAGAATGTAATGATATATATATATCTATGTATAAATAAATAAATAAAAATAATACGAAATATACATATGTCCACATACAAAATTACATTAATAATTTCATAAATATACACGTAGACGTCAAATATATAAATATGTATATATATTAAAATTCTACGTGCATATTTATGTAATATTTTTACCTAATTAAGTAATTTTAATGATTGCAATTTGAGGGACCTGCCTGCCAACCCAGGCCAAAAGTCCAGATAATTTAATTTGCTAGCACTGTGCTTAACCCTGTAACTTTCTATGACACCCTAAATCCTGTACATGGGGGTACTGTTTTACTCGGGAGACTTCGCTGAACACAAATATTAGTGTTTCAAAACAGTAAAACATATCACAGCGATGATATTGTCAGTGAAAGTGAAGTTTTTTGCATTTTTCACACACAAACAGCTCTTTCACTGAGGATATTATTGCTGTGATATATTTTACTGTTCTGATACACTAATATTTGTGTTCAGCGAAGTCTCCTGAGTATAACAGTACCCCACATGTAGAGGTTTTATAGTGTTTGTGAAAGTTACAGGGTCAAATATAAGGCTTGATTTTCCTTTCTTTTTTTTATTGAAATTTGTCAGATTGGTTAGGTTGCCTTTGAGAGCGTATGGTAGCCAAGGAATGAGAATTAGCCCCATGATGGCATACCATTTACAAAAGAAGACAACCCAAGGTATTGCAAATGGGGTATGTTCAGCCTTTTTTAGTAGCCACTTAGTCACAAACACCGGCCAAAGTTAGCGTTTTTTGCATTTTTAACACACAAACAAATATAAATGCTAACTTTGGCCAGTGTTTGTGACTAGGTGGCTACTAAAAAAGACTGGACATACCCCATTTTAAATACCCTGGGTTGTCTACTTTAAAAAATATGTACATGTTAGGTGTGTTTCGGGGATTTATGACAGATAACGGTGTAACAATGTCACTATTGATACATTTAAAATATATATATATTGAAACAGCAATTTCCTACTTGTATTTATAGGCCTATAACTTGCAAAAAAAAGCAATAAAGCATGTAAACACTGTGTGTTTTTAAACTCGGGACAAAATTTTGAATCTATTTAGCAGTTTTTTTCATTAGCTTTTGTAGATAAGTAAAAGATTTTTCAACTAAAAGTCCAAAAACATGTTTTTTTTTTATTTTTCACCATATTTTATTATTTTTTTTAAATACAATATATGACATAATATAAATACTGGTATGTAAAGAAAGCCCTTCTTGTCGTGAAAAAAACAATATATAACTTGTATGGGAACCGTAAATGAGAGAGCGGAAAATTACAGCTAAACACAAACACCACAAAAGTGTTAAAACTGCTCTGGTCCTTAACGTACAAACATCGCAAAAACAGGCCGGTCCTGAAGGGGTTAAATCATAATATGATAATACACTGTTTGATCAATCATAACATGGGGGATAAAATAATATTTTCTCATCTCTTTCCTTTTAGAACTTGTTGTATGGCTCCCCCTGTTTATACACTCTAAACAAGCTCATCAAGAGATAGACAGATAGATTGTTCTAGCAGCATTAGCTTGATGGTTTTTATTGTATTCCATGGTTTGATATTTACATATGCAGTTTTTTCATTTACATATCTTCCAGTTTTAAAAACCTCTTCACAGATGCATAATTCAATGTGTTTACATGTATTATATTATTCTGAACAGACGTCTGATAATGACTTCCTGTTTCCTTACATACATTTTCATTATAGAAGAAGTGTTGATGTAGCTCTTAATCTAATATTCTATGCAATTCAGTAAAAATAAATACATAAAATGTCATTAAAAGATGTGATGTTGCTTATGCCTATGGCACCGGGATGCAAATAAAATCTATTTTTATTACAAAAGTATACTGGGCTTGGGCTACAGTGTTAACATATAGTTGGATGCGTTTTGTTTTAAAATAAAACATTTTAGACATTAAGTATTAATGTTTGGGATGGTTTTATTGTGTAGCTTAATATTGTAGAACATTTCACTCCTGATCAGTTTTATAGTATGCCAGAGCTTTTACATTAGTTCTGGATATTAAACTAATATGCATATTAACTAAAGAAAATGTATTATTAACATGTGTGATTATGTGGACATAATGTAAGTATAACTATTACCTTAATTAATAATAATAATAAAAAATAATGAATACTTCATGCTTCAAGGAAATGGGCAAAAAATATATATATATTTTTAATCAAATACTTGAAACACTATGTGAAAGAACAGCATGCTTTCAGATCAAAGAATGTACTTTAAAAATCAAAGATATGTTTCACCTTTGTAGATCTCCAAAGGTTTCATCTGAATTGATCACGACTATTTTAAAAGGTTCTAAACCATCCTATAAGTGATGGAACGACTGTGCCATCTCCAAAACTATCTTGAAAGCACATTTGTTCATTATATATTAAATATGATTATAGACTGTTTTCTTAGCCATATTCTTGCACTACAAAAGTGCAATAAACTCAGAAAGATTTTAGCCTTTTGCACTCTATATTGATTTTATTTCATTTATTTGTTTAAGGTTAAACTGTTCCCTGATTAATCTTACCTATCTCCCAATAACCTACTAGCTACCAAACAACCAAACTACCTAAACAAATATCAACCGTATTAACAAACTTTGAAATTAAAAACAACCTTACTGTAAATTATCTTAATTTTTAATAGTATAATTGATCACCTTTAACTCAGCAAATTAATAGCAATATTTAGAAAAAAAGGTGGGGGGCGTAGTTTAACGGTGTAACTGTATGTATGGGCTTTCAGTGAGCTCCGTCGTTTTAGTTGAGAACAGTGCTTCCAAAAGCATCTTTAATCAAACTCTTTTGTCTGCACACCCAAGTCCAGCATGTCCCATAGCGTCCAAATGAGGACTGATAAGTGGACTGAGTGTCCTTTTTTCTAGCTAGAGGCGCATCTACTAAAGGCGGAAGCAGTGTAGAGCAGGCACAAGATGGCACTGATCAAACCTTGAGGGAGGGCTCTGCCTCACTTCCAGAGTATCTAGGGCTCCTCACACTGGACAGACCAATCTCCTCAGTGGAAATTAAAGCTCTGTTGACTGACCTAACTGTCACGATCACAGCCGTGTTCACAACCCAATTGCAGACTTTGTCAGCAGACGTTAATAAAGAAATGAATTATCTGTACCACTGATACCGGAGAAACTGACGGAAGCAAAGCACAGAGAGATGGACACAGGTTTCTTCAGGAAGGAAGAGATTCTTTATTGGATCACCGATCGGGACTCAGAGGGACTAATGTCACCAAAATACAGCAAGTTCTGAGCCCCGGACAATAGTGCAGGCTCCTTATATAGGCACATAACTCCTCCCATATTAAGCTCCACCCGCACATTCTCTTGACCAATCAATACAAATAAGAATTAACTTCCTGCTTGACCGCATGGCTTGTCCAGCACAATGGAGGAGGGGAATACTACATCCTGTATTCTTGCACATGCTCCGTACACTACTGATCGTATCTTGCCTCGTGCAACCAACTGATCGATACGTCAGCATATGCACGTACACATGCCACGTGGTAATCTCGGCCTACTAAATTTATTTTTACCGAGATTCCACCACATTCCCCCCTTTGATGCCTCTTGATATTTCACAATTACTTGAGGCATCACTTAACCTTAGTTTGCATACACCGCAAGTTACCTTGAACCAGACCAGACTTACCTTATGATGTGAATCTTCAACACTCATCTTCCTGCATTGGTTCTCCCTGATCTAAAGCCTTATATTTATATATTGCCATTATCTGTGCAGCAGCCTTCCTCTCTGCTATATTTTCTATCAGGCTTTGCACAGACCTAACTACTAAGGGTATAAGACACGGCAGGAGTAGACACAACATTAAAATCAGTAGGACTCCACCTACCACTGCCTTAAGCCCTCCAAACCACTCATACCAGCTCCCAAACCAACTACTTGGATTATACCCTTTCCATACCTGAGTAGGCACATGCGCTAGTTTAACCATATGGCTAGTAAGCTCAGCTATTGCTTGCCCTTCGTCATCTATTTGAAGACAGCAATTGCTCAGGTTAAACTTCCCACATACACCTCCCTCTACTGCCAAAAGGTAATCCAAAGCTAATCTATTTTGGTATACTGCTGTCCTCATCCTGGTATTATGCTTCGCTAGAAGATTGAGCGCTTGTGATGTCTCGTTAGTAATAATCTCAACCACCGCCTGTAATCGTATAATACGGTTGAGCATATAAATAGGGGTTCTATAACCAAAGGTACCATCTTCTGCCCATGTGGCTGGCCCATAATAATCTATAATACGCTGGGGAGGCCATTCATTATCTTCCCAGGCGCCTATTTCTATGGGTCCCCTTTTCTTCCTATGATTCACATCATACACTTTAACACCTAAAGTCTCACCTGTTTCAATAGGTAACAAGAAGAAGGATGGTTTGAGCATACCCAACACACATGCCCCTTCCCAGTCCTGTGGCAACTCCGAATAGGCTTTCTTACCACAGATCCAGTACAAATTTGCTGGGGCTCTCCAGGTAGATGTGATAGATAGGTCAAACCACACATCCTTTAAATTGGCGTATCTAGCAAACGGGTTAGATGGTTCTGAGACATTTGAAGCCGACCACCAAGTTGTATTCTTTGTATCATCATCATAAGCTTTTTGCCCTAGACAAGTTAATTCTCCTACAGAAGTATTATACATCATTCCTTTCCTTGCTATGCAAACATAACCTATGATGGAGGTCTTTAATCTCCACTCAGATTTACCTCTAACACTCATATGATAATCGGCTTGTGTAGATATTAATTGGTCAACTGCCTCAGAACCGGACATTACCTCCTTTGCTTCCCAAGGCCATTGGTCTCCCATGTTAGTACCTCCACACACATAGCAGTTGGTAACATTAAGACTACCGGCAATACTTTCGGCTAAATCAATGAACAGGTTTTTAGCATTATGGGGGATCTTATTATCTATACTCATCTCTTCATAAAAGGAATGGTATACTTGATGAGTTTGGGAGGATACCGTATCAGTCTCTATCCCTATAAACAATACTGTCCCAGGATCTAAACCCGTCCCATATATTTGAAACCCAAATAAATTACCATACTTGTCTAAGAACTTGTCGGGGTTATTTATAAGTATATGGACTGGATTACATTCCATAGACTTACAATATGGGCTGGTAGGCAACTTAGTCACTATCATGTCCTTGTCTACTGTCTGTCCCCAAGTTGCCCACCCCACACAAGACCAATATGGGCAAAAGTTATAATCTCTATTTGGGCATCTAGGACTCACATATTTATTTTTACTACTGGGACAAATATATTTATCATTAGACCCATACGTCCTCTCCCATCTAAGATCCCCACATACATTCCACGGCTTTCTACCACTTGATATCGCCTTACACGCATCAAATAGCAGAACACCCGAAGAATGTACGGATTCTAATACTGTCTTGTTAATTAGGGTCCCCTGAGGATCTCCATTCCTGAGAGTCAACCAAATTGTACGGGGTTGATACTCTGGACTGAAGCACTTAGGTTCTCCTACTCCTAAATGGCACACACTATATTCTATATTTAGGTATCTACATCTTGATACATCTCCTTTACACTCGTATTGTGAATGCCAAATTAGGGTTTGGGAAATATGGTTACCTGTTCTTGTAGTCTTAATGCATACCTCACAGCTAGGAGTGTCGGTACCTCTACCTTCCTGAATATAACAATACACATAAATAAACATTATCAAGAACACATCTTTCGTCGTCATCCTCAGTCTTCGTCCGTGCGAAGGCACCTCAGCTTCCAGGATGTAAGGGCTGCAGGGAATGGAGTTCTGCTCGTCTTCACAGGAGTCCCTTTGAGACTTTCCTGGCTTATACACTATACGTCGGTGAGCGGACAGGCTTTATTATGGCCTTCTCACTCACGTACCAAATCTCTGAAACAATAAAATTTTGTAATCCACAAAGTTCCTCGTCACTCCGACTGAGTCGTGCGTTTTAACCGGATCTTGCAGGGATTCTCTGGATCTGCTGTAACTTGCCAAGAGTTGACTGCTGCTGGTTTAACCCTGGAGTGATGTATCCACGGAGTCACTTCGGCTACTTTTATTGCTGTAGGGGTAGACAAAAGAACAACATAAGGACCTCTCCACTTGGGCCCTAACGGTACATTATTCCACTCTTTAATCCACACTTGGTCTCCTGGGTGGTAACTATGAACTGGGGGATAAATATTCACAGGTAATCTATCTTGTACCCATTTCTGTACCTCCTCCATAGTCTTACCCAACTCTACAACCTGCTGCCGGGTAATTCCTTCTCCCAACTGACTTAAATCCCCCCTTAAGTTACCAAGTACGGGAGGTGGTCGCCCATACATGATTTCAAAAGGAGAGAGGCCCATCCTTCTGGTAGGGGTACTGCGGATTCGCAATAGAGCTATGGGTAAGAGAACGTTCCACTTAAGTTGGGTTTCCTGACACATTTTAGCCAACTGATTCTTAATAGTTCTATTCATTCTCTCTACCTTACCAGAACTCTGGGGTCTATATGCCGTATGAAGCCTCCATTTTATACCAAGCATATGAGTCAGTTGTTGTAGGCACTGATGAACAAAAGCTGGACCATTGTCCGATCCTATAGAGCAGGGTAGTCCATATCGGGGTATTATTTCTCGTAGCAGGAATCTCACAACTTCTCCTGCTTTCTCTGTACGAGTAGGACATGCTTCTACCCAGCCTGAATAGGTACACACAATTACCAGCAGGTAACGATGTCCACCCGATTTAGGCATCACTGTATAGTCAATTTGTAAATCGGACATGGGGAGTCCCCCCATAAACTGGACTCCTGGTGGCTTTACTGGTCCTTGTCTTGCATTATTTTTAGCACACGTTACACATCTTCGTACAATGGCCTGAGTCAAGTTGGACAATATTGGTATGTAGAAATGTTTTCTGAGAGATTCCTCTGTGCTGTCTCTCCCAGAATGTGTCCCATTGTGATAGTTTTGGACAATTTCTACCGTTTCTGCTAGTGATGCTGGAATGACTATTCTTCCATCTTCTAACTGATACCATTTGTTCTCCAAATACTTTCCAGGTTCAGTCTTTAACCACTCCTCTTCTTGAGCTGTATAAACTGGAGTCCATTGAGACAGTGGAGTTGGTATAAGAGCAGCTATATGCCCCACATATTCCTGTCTTCCCGATTCAGCGGCACGCTTAGCTGCACTATCTGCCATCCGATTTCCCTTGGTTACATCACCATCTCCTCTCAGATGCGCTCGACAATGTATGATACCGACTTCTTTCGGCTCCCACACTGCTTCCAATAGTTGTAGGATTTCAGCTGCATATTTGATTTCTTTGCCTTCTGAATTCAATAGTCCTCTTTCTTTATACAAAGCTCCGTGGGCATGAGTGGTTAAAAACGCATACTTGGAGTCCGTGTAGATGTTCACTCTTAAACCTTCAGCCAATTGTAACGCTCGTGTCAGTGCTATCAATTCTGCCTTTTGTGCTGATGTTCCTTTCGCCAGTGGCCGAGCTTCTATCACCTTGTCTATTGTTGTTACTGCATATCCTGCATAGCGGATCCCTTCTTTCACATAACTACTGCCGTCGGTATAATATTGAACATCGGGGTTCTGGATAGGAAAATCACGAAGATCTGGTCTACTTGAAAATACTTCATCCATTACTTCCAAACAATCATGTTGACTTTCAGTAGGTTGTGGCAAAAGGGTAGCTGGATTTAGGGTGTTTACAGTCTCTAAATGCACTCTTGGGTTTTCACACAACATTGCTTGATACTTGGTCATACGGCTGTTACTATACCAATGATTTCCTTTGTAATCCAACAACGTCTGTACTGCATGTGGGACTCGTACATAAAGTTCTTGACCCAGAGTGAGTTTATCGGCTTCAGCTACCAGCAGGGCGGCTGCAGCTACGGCTCTTAGACAAGGTGGAAGTCCGCTGGCCACTGCATCCAGTTGCTTAGACATGTAGGCAACAGGTCTTTGCCATGATCCCAGGTACTGTGTCAATACTCCCACAGCCATTCTTCTTTGCTCATGTACATACAGGTAGAATGGTCGTGTGTGATCAGGTAGACCTAATGCTGGGGCACTCATCAAAGCCTTCTTCACATCTTCAAATGCCGTTTGCTGTTCTTGAGTCCATAAGCTCTGTACCTTTGATAGCTGCATACAGAGGTTTTGCCTGTATCGCGTAGCTGGGAATCCATATCCTACAGAAGCCTGCTGCCCCCAAGAATTATCGTACTTGTCTTCTATTCTTGGGTATCGGTATTTGGCACACAGCTTCTTTTCTCTCTGGCCCCATAATTCTTTGACCTTCAGAGATATGGAATCCCAGATATTTGACAGTTGGCAAACACAACTGAGCCTTCTTTCTAGACACCTTGTATCCTGCCTTCCAGAGAATGTGTAGTAGATCGTGCGTTGCTTGCTGACATATTTCCTTTGTAACTGCTGCTATCAACAAGTCATCTACATATTGTAACAATACACACTCTCCTGGGATGGACTCGAAATCCAGTAGATCTTGACTTAGAGCTGAACCAAATAGGGTAGGTGAATTTTTAAACCCTTGGGGCAGTCTTGTCCAGGTCATTTGGCGTTTTGAGCCCGTTACAGCGTTTTCCCATTGGAAAGCGAAGATACATTGTCTTTCTGCGGCAATTTGGAGGCAAAAGAAGGCATCTTTGAGGTCTAAGACTGTAAAGTAAGTAACCCCGCCCGGAATTAAAGCAAGCAGGTTATATGGATTGGGCACAACTGGATGTATACTAACAACCGCATCATTGACTGCTCTCAAGTCCTGCACAGGTCGATACTCATCTGTACCGGGCTTTTGAACAGGCAGCAATGGGGTGTTCCAGGGGGAAGTACAGAATTTTAGGATACCATACCGTATGAACTTATCCAGATAAGATTGGATGTTCTTCTTAGCCTTCTGCGGGATGTGATATTGTCTTAGGCTCACTGGATAAACCCCAAGTTTTAGTTCGATTTTAATAGGTGGAATATTGCGGGCCAGTCCTGGTGGGTTGTTCTCTGCCCAAACTCCTGGTATGTTGAATAAGGACTCATCACTCCTAGGGTTTTGGCTAGTCAACGCTGTATAAAGTCGCCACTCTTCTTCCTTTGGTACGGATAATGTCATAATACCTGAAGGTCCATTAAACTTTAAGGATGTTGTTCCATTTGGTAGGAACGTAATCTGCGCTTGTAACTTAGATAGCATATCACGTCTCAGCAATTGGACTGGACATTCAGGCATATAAAGGAATTGATGTTTTACTACGTGGCCTCCCAATGTACAGAGTCGACTTTTAAGAACCGGTTTTTCAGCACTTCTTCCAGTTGCTCCTATTACAGTAATAGTTCTTCCAGATGGAGGAGCAACTAGATTAGTCACCACTGAATGTTCAGCACCAGTGTCGATCATGAACGCACTCCTTTTTCCCCCTATTGATACATGGACCATAGGCTCCGCTCGACCAAGGGGGATGGAGCCCGGTCGGTATCAATAGTCCTCCATGACCGTGTCAGCCAATCCTACAAAGTCCCTACCTTCTCTATCGCGGGACCTTTGCGCTGCTGGAAAATACCTATCTTCCCTAACACTTCCTCTGTTCCCATTGCTCCCTCTATTACCATTACTCCCTCCGGGGCCTCCTCTACCTCTCGCTCTGCCTCTAAAGTTTCCGTAACCTGCCCTGGGTTGGTCTCTCTCGTACTGCTCTCTTTGTGGACACTCGTTCCTCCAATGCCCTTCTTCCTTGCAATACGCGCACTGATTCCTACTCAAGGGCTCCCTATTCCATCTACCATCGCCTCTATCTGGGCCCCATCTATCTACGCCTGCGATCGCTACCGCTAACATATCTGCCTTTTTACGCATCTTGCGCTCTTCCTCTTTCTTACTTTCTGTTTCCCTATTCATATACACTTTATTCGCTACCTCCATTAGTTGGGTGATAGACATTCCTGCAAACCCTTCTAACTTCTGTAGCTTACGCTTAATATCTCCGTAAGCTTGGCTGACAAAGGCGGAGTTCACCATTCGGGAATTATCTGCGTCTTCCGGATTAAAGGGGGTATACAAGCGGTATGCCTCCAATAATCGGTCATAAAAGACACTGGGCGCTTCATCACTTTTCTGAATCACCTCAACTGTCTTCGACATATTAATGGCTTTCTTTCCTCCGGCTTTCATGCCAGCAATTATAGCGTCTCTATAGGCTCTGAGTTGAACCATATCAGCACCATTTACATTCCAGTCGGGATCGGTATTAGGATAATGTGTTGCGGCCCATGCTGCTGGATTGGCTTGATTCAAAGCACGGGCTCTATCCTCTAGCGCTTTAATGGCCGCTTGGTTAATCCTTGTCCTTTCCTCATTGTTAAACAAAGTCATTAATAACTGCTGGCAATCAGCCCATGTCGGGTTATGTGTCTGAACTATCGAGGTGAACAGATCGGTCATAGCTTGTGGTTTCTCAGTATATGAGGAATTGTGGGTCTTCCAATTTAAGAGATCGGTTGTCGTGAACGGGACATATACAAAGACTGGGTCAGCAAGTGCCATTTGACCTGCGGCATCGATATAGGCTGACCCGGGATTCAGACGAAGAGGCATCTGATAATGTTTTAATTGTTGGGTACCGGTCAGTTGTCGGGTTAGTATGGGGCTACGTAGAGGGGCGTCAGTTAGAGGTTCCGGTCGGGGGGTAATAAAGCATGAGGATGTGGGAGCTTGGTTTTGGGAAAAATTAGTAAATAAAACACTTCGAGCCAAGCTAGAAGAAGCTTGACCGGAAGTCTGAAGTGGCGCCAAATCAGGATATTCAGATCTAATGGGGGTTGGCTCTGGTTCCGGAAGGGGAGATTTAGTACGAGAGGGGGTGGATTCTGTACTGGAGGAGGAAGCGGAAGTGGATGGGGGCAATGGGGGAAGGGGTGCAGGACTTCCTGCATTTGCGTCACTTCCTCTTAAAGGAAAGTAAGGGGGCGGCAAAGGGATCTCGGACTCAGGGGGCGTGTCCAAAATGGGCCTAACACCAGTCCTAGTGGACAAACAAGTCCTAGCCACCATGAGGCGACATTGCTCCTCGTGGCATGTCTGAATCCATTTTGGCGAGTCATTTACGGCCTGTCTCCAACAATCAATATAAGGAAACTGGCCGTAAAGTTCAGGCCTACCTGATACAGCCACGTGTAAGCGCTGTACCAGAGTTGGATCCAAACTGCCACGTGGCGGCCATGCCACAACCAAAGTAGGCCACTCCCTAGTACACAAAGTGACCAAACGTACAGGAGACATTTTAACCCCAAAATCACATGTTTTGAATCCCTTTTTAAAATTCTTCACCATACAACCTAAGGGATCCGGAATCGTTGACTGCGACGCGCCCATACTTATCAATGGAACGTCGTTGACAACGAATACTATGCACGCGTACTATTCAACAGTCACACCCGTTTCCTCTGGCAACAGCACCACGTGGTACGGTTACCAAGTGAAACGTACACAATAACACAATAAACACTCAGGGAATTCCCATACACACACAGCTGTTACACCAGTCACTAGATAATCAATATTATGCCCTTTGGCGAAACTATACAGTCACCCACGCTATAATTCTCTATATATGAATTACCCGTCTATAACACACCCCAGTAACATCGTCTTTTACAAATAGCGGTTACAGTACGGTTAGCATAGGTCAAAGCACAATTTAAAGTCACAATACAATTATTAGTGGTTATGGTGTTAAACATGCAATAGACGACAATGATTAGTACTTATATACAGTGTCAGTAAATATACAGGGTTATGGTACCGTGCACTATGATACAGCAACACACTATTAACACTCTCGCTAGACGGCTGAGCTCGCGCTATCTAACAAGATATACACTTTACTAAACAATCTTTAACACATTTACAATTCCCAACTAAACTATTGGCCAGTACCTTGAATGGACTACCTAAAACTATGTACACCCGTTTTGGTTAGCCACACTGCCCAAGCACCACATATAGCGAGCTAGAGGACCGAATTTACACAGGCGCCTCTTAGTCGATTACTATCAAAAATCTAGTGGGTTCCAAATTTACACGCCTTCCCACTTAGCCAAGATAGGTTGAGAGCTAGCGAACCGAATTTACACAGGCGCCGCTTAGTCTCCCGGTCCCTCCGACCTAGCGAACGTAATATACACCCTAGAACGCTAGTCTAGACAAGACACCGGTGTCCGGCTAGGGCTATTTACACCAGAACCCCGCCTGACTAACCAAATCAAACGGTCTGACTAAAGAGCGTTCGATTGAGCGGTGCGCCTTCGCTCCTTCCCTCCGACAGAGGGGGCAGATTCCATACACAAATAACCCCTTATGGGCCTACCGCACAATCGGTATACCCCTAGTGGGTCTGCCGTCTAAAACAGCAGTTGTCTTACCTCCTCGTTCCTGAACCTGAGTTCACACTCATCGACGGGGACACCCCAGCACTTCTTACGTAGAGGCCGATGATCTCCTGGACAACAGACCAGTGGCGCCGAGACGAAGGGAGGTCCACGCAGAAGTTCAGGGGTGCAGCCGTAGAGAACGTGGGCAAAGATAGACCGTCTCACGCCTCTGCCTCTCAGCTACCGTTGAACGATGAGCTTCCCGGCCAATGTACCAAATGATACCGGAGAAACTGACGGAAGCAAAGCACAGAGAGATGGACACAGGTTTCTTCAGGAAGGAAGAGATTCTTTATCGGGACCGATCGGGACTCAGAGGGACTAATGTCACCAAAATACAGCAAGTTCTGAGCCCCGGACAATAGTGCAGGCTCCTTATATAGGCACATAACTCCTCCCATATTAAGCTCCACCCGCACATTCTCTTGACCAATCAATACAAATAAGAATTAACTTCCTGCTTGACCGCATGGCCTGTCCAGCACAATGGAGGAGGGGAATACTACATCCTGTATTCTTGCACATGCTCCGTACACTACTGATCGTATCTTGCCTCGTGCAACCAACTGATCGATACGTCAGCATATGCACGTACACATGCCACGTGGTAATCTCGGCCTACTAAATTTATTTTTACCGAGATTCCACCACACCACCACATAGAGCAAAAGATCTGATCACAACTGATTCGCAGACAAGCTGCAGAAATTAGGCGGAGCACATTGGTTTTACTGGTATGAGCTATATATTTCATCCTACGTAGGTTCTTAGTTCACCTGTTTAATTGTTCTCCCTTCCGGATAACACCAGGAAATTGTTTCTGATTTGGCCAAAATTAAAGAGTTCCAGCTTGGGCAGACTCTTTGTGGTGCTTGATACGGAAATAGTGTGTGGCCCCCTCAGCTGGAAGGAATACTTCACAAATTCAGCTTTCCAATTGATTTCATGTGATCCATACTAGCGTTCTATACTACACCACAAGCACAAATATTACAAGGTGGGTTTTTATCTCAGCCTTTTCCTATAACCAATGGCGCACAACTGGGGTGCCCATTGTCCCCCTATCAGGATAGTCTAATGCCCAACACGCAGAACTTAAGTAACCAAATAAAATAATACTACCACAATCACTAACACTTGTTACTGGACCTTAGAATGGACAGATTTAATGTAACATCTAGAATACAAAGGACAAGCTGCTGTCAGGAAACCAGAGTGTAGGTAAACGGTAAGACAAGCCAAGGGTCAAGGAATGCAGATGTCAGAATAGTCAAGCCAAAAGCCAGTAGTAAAAAACATAGTAGAGTCAATAGAATAAATTCCAGAATGGAAACCATGACAGGGCACTAAGAGGAGTGTGATTCACCAGAAGCAACCATGTGATGATGGAACGTGTGTTTTGGTGTATAGATTATGCCTCTGAAGTCTCATTGCTCAATTTCCTGCCATTTAAGAGTTACTTAAAAATCACCTTTGTTTCTATGTATGCAGTCCTACCACACCTCCCCTGACTCTGCCTGCATGAAAACAAAATGGTTTTATTTTCAATCAGATGTTAACTTCCTTTAAATGTTTTTATCTCCTGCTCTGTAAAGTGAACTTTAATCACACACTTGAGGCTCCTGCATGGTCTAGCAAGCTATTAACAGAGCAGGAGATAAGAAATTCTAAATTAAACACAATTTGCAATATTTTAATTTAGACATTAGATGAAAGTTTACAGAAAGTGTTTAGGAAGGCTGTGTAAGTAACATGCAGGGAGGTGTGACTATGGCTACATAAACAGTTAAATGTGATTTAACTCCTAAATGGCAGATAATTGAGCAGTGAGATTGCAGGGGCATCTTTACCAAAACTGCTTCATTAAGCTAACATTGTTTTGGTGACTATACTGTACCTTTAAGATTTGCAATTACCAAGACCACCTCTAAATTAATTCCAATAAACTATATTAAAACGTATATAGAATACTTGTAGATTCATCTTGCAATCCTGGTCCTCATTATTTCTGACCTGGTCAGATCGTATAGCTGCTCTTAAAATGATCATTCTGCCCAGATGGCAGTATTTGTTTTGTACACTCCCACTGCAGATGCCAGCTTCATATTTCAAAACATTAACCGCTGAGATGTCAAAATTTGACTGGGCTGATAAAAAAACTGAGGATATCCCTGACACTTTTGCAGGCCCATGTCACCTTAGGAGGGCTTGGGGTTCCTGCCCCATAAGCTATTATCATGCCATAATTTTATCTTCAATCTTTCCACATTGGAACTCTACAAAGACCCCCTCCCCCCCAATAGGTTCACTTACTTAGAAAATAAGCATCTAGAACAACATACCATAGCTCATTTTGTTGGCTATCCTCGTAACACTGTCCAACAATAACCTTACTTCCTCCCCATGTTGAGAAATTTTTTCAAATATATAGACCAAGAGCACTATCTCTGCACTCCCATACCAGTTATCTATGTTTTAACCACAAACCATAGTATATAGCAGGTCACACTCATACATACCACCTCATGTGCAACAGGAATTTTATACCATTCCAAGAGCTAAAAGAAACATATGATTTACCTGAGCATTCATACTACTCAAACTTTCAACTCCTTTCTTTCATCTCCAAGTTAAAAATATAGAGTAGATATGAAGGTACCTAGTTGCCCACTTTAACACAATTTGCATGTTTTTATATTGCTAATAGTTGTATACCAGGTTACAAACTGATCTCCTTGTGCTACCAACTTATCTCTGATAAAACACCCTTTTCTAGCTCTCGTGTTGCTCAAAATTGTGAGTCAGACTTTAATTGCAATATTTCTCTCAATGGTCCCAGATCACTTAATGGTCCCAGATATATACTGTTGATAAGGAGCTGCTTCATTCATCCACACAATTTTGACAGCATAGGAAAATCATCGATCACTGGTATTTGGTGCCTACCAGGCTCCATAAAATATTCCCAAATACGTCTGCAATGTGTTGGTGCTGTTGAGCAAGTGATGGCACAATGCTCCATATATGGTTGAGCTTCACCGGCATCCAACCTTATTTGGTAACAGTTAGTGAACTAGTCAAATATGTCACAGTAGTAGGCCTTCCCCTTAAACCACTGTATTATCTACTCCTCACTTTTCCCATTACATACCTCTGAGACTTTACTGAGCTTATTTTACATATAACTGTTGCAGCTAAACAGCAGATTGCTTGGGCATGGAAATTCACCTCCCTGCAACTCCTTCAGAGAATATTAGGCTCTCTGGATGAGCAATATATTTCCAAAATAAAGTTTATCACAATATACCCACCTAATTCATTCTATTCCACAGCTTGAGACAAGTGGAACTCATGGAGATCGTGTCATCATCTGATATAATGTGTTGTTAAATTTGCTTGAGTGTATACAAATCAATGGTCATTCTTATCACTACAACTGCACTACACAAAACTATCCCTTAAATACTCAAATACTGTGTTATTTTATGTTTACTGGCTACACTGTGACTTATGCTGCATTATTTTGCCTGCCACCCTCCCCTCCCTCCCCCACCTCCTTCCTTTTTTCCCTTTCTGTACTCCTTTTATGAAAAATGTATATATGTGCAATTGTGCAGGAAGCACTGTATTTTTTTGAATGCAATAGATGCACCATGAATTTAGTCTATCACTATTGCTTGTTTCCATGAGTATCATTAAAACTGAAGGAGGGTAAAAAAAAAATTAACAGAATAGCCCCCAACGTTTCTGTGCTGTATTCCTTTATCAAGGGAGCATCATACATCATGCTCCCTTGATAAAAGTGTACAGCGCCGAAACGTTGGGGGCTATTCTGGGACTTTTTTCATCCTACTCTCATTCACTATGATAGGTTCAATTGGTCCTGGTATGTATTTTTTGGTTAACATTTGTATATAGGTATCCATTCTTTTTTGTATTTGCGTTAGTACCATTTAGTCTGCATATACAGGCATGCTTATTTCTATTTTCTGATTGGGTTAGAGCCTTTATATTGACTATACGTGTATGATTACATTTATAATTAGATTTAGAGATTGGATATTTGGTGATACCTGTTACTTTTGTACCTGCATAATAAAGTGCTTTGTATTTTAGTTGGCTGTGCTCCTCATTCAGTACTATAGAAAATAAATTCCCCATAAATATCAAAATGACACTGATACCATTTTATGTAAAAGATCTGTACTTAAACAGGTGGATACAAAAAGGTATCAGTTGAGTAGAACAACTAATGGAGAATGAAAGAAATAATCAAATCCTTTCCACAGCTGATTCAGGAATTCCATTTCTCGAATAACAAACTATTTACACATGTGAGGCTAAAAAAATATATAAATCAAAATATAATTTGTGATCCTCGGGAGGGTGCTAAGATGATATGTTCAGTGCTCAAAAATATGCAGGTCCATAAAGTAGCTTCAAAAGCTTCTAGTGGATTATTAAAATTAGAAGCTTCTTCTGCAATAACGGCATGTCAAAAATGGGAAAAATATTTAAATATCAAAATTAAAAGGGAGATGAGTGGTGTCTGGTGCTTCCCAGAGCATGTAAAGTTATTCATTGTTTGAATCTATCTGAAACCTTATTTAAAGTAATGAATACCATCTAGGTTAGCTAGCATGTTCAGTTCATGCTCTCCGATATGCTGGAGATGTAACAAGAGAGTTGGCTCTTTTGCTCACATTTGGTGGGAGTGTGTTATTGTGATGGAGCTTTGGATTAAGATTTTTGATATAGTAGAGAACTTACTAAACAAGCCTGTTCCTAGGCTCCGAAGAATGCTATTTTGCATTTGAATATTAAAATATTACGATGCAAAGAAGCATTTATATTCACTCATTTTATGGTAGCAGTCAAAATAATTATAGCACAAAACTAGAAAGTCTCCACATCGTTTTCTCTGGATACGGTGATAACACAAGTTAACGTTCATGGTATATATATATATATATTTATATGCAGTGGCGTACATACCGGGGTCGCAGGGGTCGCGGGTCGTATGTATGCCAGTGTTGCCAGCCTCTTCTCCTGGGGGGCCCAGGAGCTGGCCACCTCATGGCCCCCCAAAGCTGGCCCTGGTTTCACCAGGTGGGCAGGCTGGCGGGCGCGCGAAGGAACACTCTCCCCTGAGCGCTCTCTGCCCAGCTCCCTCGCGCACCGCACTGATGCTGGAGTCCGCCAGCCTGCCAGACAGCCAGCCCGCAGGACCGGATGCCCAGGAGCACCACTGGACCCCAGGGAATCCCCTCAGCACTCCCAAAGGTAGGGAGGCTGAGGGATTATTATATATTTTTTTTTTAAACGTGTGTGTTGGAGTGTGTGCGTGTGTGTGTTAGAGTGTGTGTGTGTGTTAGTGTTAGAGTGAGTGTGTGTGAGTGTGTGTGTGTGTGTTAGTGTTAGAGTGAGTGTGTGTGAGTGTGTGTGTGTGTGTTAGTGTTAGAGTGAGTGTGTGTGAGTGTGTGTGTGTGTGTGTGTTAGAGTGTGTGAGTGTGTGTGTGTGTTAGAGTGTGTGTGTGAGTGTGCGTGTGTTAGAGTGTGTGTGTGTGTTAGTGTTAGAGAGTGTGTGTTAGTGTGTGTGTGTGTGTGTGTGTGTGTTAGTGTTAGAGTGTGTGAGTGTGTGTGCGTGAGTGTGTGTGTTAGAGTGTGTGTGTGTGTGTTAGTGTGTGTGAGTGTGTTAGTGTAAGTGTGTTTGTTAGTGTGTGTGTGTGTGTGTGTGTTAGTGTGTGTGTGTTAGTGTTAGAGTGTGTGTGTGTTAGTATTAGAGTCTGTGTGTGTCAGTGTGTCAGTGAGTGTGTTACTGTGTGTGTCTGTTAGTGAGTGTGTGTTTTGTAAGTGACTGAGTGTGTGTCTGTCTGTGAGTGTGTGTGTATGTATGTCTGTCACTGAGTGTGTGTCTGTCAGTAAATGTGTGTGTCTGTTAGCTAGTGTGTATGTGTCTGTTCTTGAGAGTGTGTGTGTGTGTCTTAAGCACTTACCTTTCTCCAGCGCCGGACTCCCTTGGCACTGGGGATCTATCCGCCCCGATCCGCCTCTCGGCTCCGAATGCGCATGCGTGGCAAGAGCCGCGCGCACATTAAAACCGCCTATAGGAAAGCATTACTCAATGCTTTCCTATGGATGTTCAGTGTCTTCTCACTGTGATTTTCACAGTGAGAATCGCGGAAGTTCCTCTAGAGGCTGTCAGTGAGACAGTGAGGGATTAACCCTCAGTGAAACATAGCTCCCCCCTCAGTGAAACTGCTGTGTTTTCAGCTGCAGAGTTAAAACCAGAGGGACCTGGCACCCAGACCATTTCATTGAGCTGATGTGATCTGGGTGTCTGTAGTGTCTGTAGTGGTCCTTTAAGTATATGTGTATCTGCATGCAATGGCGTACATACTGCGGCCCCAGCCCACGCAGAGTAAGCATGCGCGCGGGGGGGGGGGGGCTCGGATCAGTTTTCGCACTGGGGCCCCATGGGTTGTGTGTACACCACTGCATGTATGCATGTGTGTATGCATTTGTGTAGATGTATATGTGAAAGTATCTGTGGGTATGGATATGTGCGAATATATATATATATATATATATATATATATATATATATATATATATATATATGGGTGTAGGTTTCATATTGCCTTTCCTTTTGCTTTTCTACTACACGGTAGAGATCCTCCAAACCCTTTTTTGTCAGTGTGTAATTATGTTTTTAATGTATTGTGAAAGTTTGTTATAAGTGCATAAAAAAAAATAAATAAAAGATGTCCAAAGTCAGGTGATTCTAAACGTTACTGGTGTCAATAGTTGTTCATAAAGATGAAAGAATGGGAGCCATCATTCATGGCCTACATCCCTGTCATGCTGTCTGTGTTTCCAGCTTGGGTGCCGACACAAGGTAAAGGACGCCAGAGCTAGAAACCGAAGTCTATACAGCACAGTTCTCCGAGCCAAAGAAGGGAATGGCATGCCTGCCGGAGCTTGGCAGTAAAAGTGGAATGGTACTAGATTGCGTGAAGGGTTTGACTAGGGATCCTGGATTAAAATATTTTACTAGTTCTGAGGTGTACAACATCTACATGTAGAGTAAATGTGACACTCATGTAAGTGATAGTATAACAACTGGTGGCTTGCATAGTGCCGAATTGGGAAAAATAAGCTAAATGAGGAAAAAGTGCCAAGTATCTCTGAAAGGCTCTAGCTATGAATTGGCCGAGGGACTGAGGCCACTGAATGATGTGGCAGGAATTTTGGCCCCTTGGTGACAAGTTAGAGATTCAAAGGAGTTGCCTCATTTAAAACCTACAGAGGTAGAAACAAGGCTCTAGCTATGAGTTGGGCTGATGGACAAATACCTCTGCATGAGGATGGGTGTAGGCCTTGCATGACTGAATTACAAATATACAATAATATGGCACACACCAATACTCTTAACAGCTAAGGAATGTAGGGGAATAGAAACGTAATACAATTATAGAAAGTATGTTGAAACATATATATGTTGCCCAACTAGTTTGTGGTTGAGCTTGAGAAAGGAATATCATAGAGAGGAACCTAAGGACACTATGGGAAAGTTAATGGAAATATGTCCAGTATGGTGTAACTACTTATTGTGGTTAAGGATTAAAACATTAACAGGATGATAAGTAGGGATAGTAGAAACCTAGATAATAATAAAACTTATGATTGTCAATATGGATATGAAAGAGACACCTAGAAATGCTGTGTCTAAGTAGGAGTTCCCACTGTGTATCCTTCCACAAGAAGGACCTAAAGTATGTATGAGAAGGAGTTGTGGATTATACAAGGCTTAGGTAACACCGTGACAGACCGAAGAGGCAAGAATATGGCTAAATGTGTAATGAGGGGTTCTTGGTTCTCAGGAGTGTACAGAGAGGGTCATAAAGGAAGGAATTGCATGGGCATAACAAGACTGAGAGGAATAGTCAACCGTAGTATGACAGGGTTGCAGTTGACCCTTGTAAAGCTGGAAATGTATGTAATTTCCAAAATTTGTGTCAGAAATTGTGTCATAGTGGATTGCCCACAGAGGGCCGTATGTAATGTATTGAGTAAAGGCCTAGCGAGGGCCGTGTGTAGAGGTATTGCAGCGGAGGAACAATATTATCAAATGTAAGTCTCGAGCTGCAGGGTGTATAATAGCGTGTATGTATAGTAATGATTATGGCATGAACAAATGTAGGTTAATTGTACCAAAGTTGTAGAAATGGACTGTGAATTGAGTATGGACAGTAGTGATGCTCTGGTATTCGATCTGGTTTTATTTATTTATTTTTACACTGAGGGGTGTACCTAAACGCAGTATAATAGGGCAATATATAACCCCAGAGTGACAGGAAGGCCAAAATTAAGTAAGCCCACTTGGGACTGTATGAAGCTTATGTAAGTAAAGGCCTAGTGAGATTTGTGTGTCAAGGTAGAAGGCCAAGAGAACTCATTGCGATTCATGAGTGCGGGTCTAGCCATTTAAGGCAGTATGAGAATTAGCGGGTGCATGAAGTGATATGATGTGGGTTGGTTATTGGTTGTTGAGCTGTGGAGCAGTTGTAATGTATACACAGTGATGCAAAATGGCAGACCTGCTCCATATCATAACATGTATATAACCAGGTTGACTATCATCTCTATACAAATACAAAAAGATAAGTCCTGAGCTCACTCCCATCACTCCTGGGCAGCAGCAACGACCACAGTACACATCAGCCCCAAGTTTTTACTTTATCATCTCTACAATCATGGCAGTGATCGTAGTAGGTTGTCCACTGAGGGCCATATGAAGCATATGTTGTGGAAGGCCAAGTGAGGGCCTAATATAAAGGTATATGGTTGATGTTCTGCAATCTGTATCTCTCATGGGGACTTAATAATTTCACAGGTTTTTTTTTCATGAATGTTTTTTTTTTCATGAAAGGTTGTGCCTTTTTTTCTTTTCGTAAAAGGTTGTGTTTTTTTCATGAAAGGTTGTGCTTTTTTTTTTATTTTTTTTTATTCTCTACATGTATGCAGTTACCACTCTATTGATAAGTATACATATTGTTTTCACACTGTTTAGCACACCCTGCTCATGATAGTGAAGGCCAAATGAGGGCCCAGAATAACTATACCTAGATGCAGGATGGTCAAATAAGGGACTAATGAGAAGTTACAGGTTCTTAATGATCCAATTAAATGGGGTTTAATGAATGTTGAAAATATTTGAGGAGACCGGTGGCAATGAAGTATGTTATTTGTGACACCCAATTGGCGGACCTAGTTTGTGGTATGTCTTGATTTGAAGTGTAAAAATAACATATTTAGATGAGGGCTGTGATTATGTCCGTATAACCATAGAAGAGACATAATTATGACCAATATTATGTTAAAGTGCACTTAACCCGGCCTGTGCGGAACCCAGAAAGGGCTTAAACAATGTAAGAAGTGATGGACAGTGAAATACAATTATTAGCAGGCAGTACCATACATGCTAACCATATGTAAGGCCCAAGTTTGGGCCTGACATAAATGTAGACAGTCAGTAGCAACACCTAGCCATATAATTATTAAACAATGTAGGCCCAATGAGTGCCTGAATACCCATATGGCAGACATATAGAATATACATAGGTACTGAGGTTCTGAATACATTTTTGATAGTTAATGCTAACCCTCTACCAATCCCCACATTAACGCTATATCAACCCTGTGACGAAATGCCTTTTGTCACTGGGTTTATTGGTGACAAGCTGCCCTTTACCCCTGGCTGTTGGAGGAGCCTGATTGCCAGCCTCTTACCTGTTTACTATGGTCCCTGGGAGATTTGGCCTTTCAGGTGCAACATTTGGGCATATTGGATTTGTATGGTGCTGCTGCTGGCCCTTTAAAAACCATCCGTGGACATATTATGACTTTTAGGAACAATGTCCCTTTAAGACTGTGTAGCAGATTGCATTCAGGCTGTCTTCAATATTATGTATGCTATTATGTGTTAGGTAAATTGTAAATGTATAGGTTCTATGTGATAAATGTAACAGTATGTATTTTTACGTCTTTTATTGTCCTTTGTCTGCCATGTGGCTAATGGAGTTTTGCCTCTGTCCTTGGAGATAATTGGATTACTTCCCAATTATCTCCAGGATAGAGACTCTGTGGAACTTGTTTTGGGAAGAAAAGTCATGCCTCATTTGGTAACAAAGGACTTTCCCTTAACTTTTGAACCACTGGTCTGATATGTGGGATGTAACTGTGATATGATTGGTTGTTTTATCCCTCCCTGTGGGCGGTCCTGTATTTGCAACAACAGTAATAAAAGCCAGACTGGGTGTGCTAGCACCTCAGATCATCTTGTACCTTCATGAAGTTTTGGCTCATGTTTGGGGGATTGGACAACTATCACTATACTCCCCAGGGTATAATCGCTGAGCTCTGCTAAGAGCTTGTTCCTGTTCCACCTCTCTGGATTTCGGAGAGGTCCACCTACTGGAAGCTGGACCCTGGTCTTGGGTCCAGAGTGGGTAGCGTGGCGAGACCCCAACCAAGCTGCGGCGGTTCGTGGGAGTCTACAGTGGTTATGGTGTCTGGTGGAGTGCTTGGAGTCATTGGAAAGCACTAGGAGCATCCGTCAGCAGAAGGTACCCGGTCGGGGTGCCAGTGGTTCCGTTACAAACCCTATATTAGCTAATTCTTACACTAACTCAACGTCAACCCTACACTATCTTAAACTCTAAAATAGCATTAACCCACACCCAACATTAAGTCTTAGCATACCCTACACTAACCCTATCCCAACACTAAGTGTTACTCTACCTTACTCTTACCTCTAAATCCTCCCTAATCCAACCACTAATCCCTACCCTAATCCTAGCCCTAATTAATACACTGCTAATAACAATTCTGATATTAGAAATGGGTTTTACTGTATTTAACACAGTTGTTGGTATGTTGCCACTATCTACTGGCCATTTTCAGAATTATACTTGTGTAATTGTGAATGAGCCTGGTTCCCAGCAAATTATATAGAGATCGGTACTGAGCAGCTGGCATAGACTAATTTTTTTTTTTTTTTTTTTTTTAGGACCAGTTTGGGCATTATAACAACTTCATTGAAACTTTAACCTTCACACAGTATGGTCTTCAAACAGGAATAGGAGAGGAGTGTTTACCTGGGAATATAACCCAGATGTCACTATAGCTCAGTGGCTCACAGCCCTCTAGATAGAACAAATGTTTAATTTTGCAAGTTAATGGCTTCTTGATTGGAATTTTGGATGAACACAACATAGCCTGCTACGAGAATTAATGTAGAAATGTTACATGTTACATTTGTAATAGATTCATTCGTATAACTTTCCAAAAGAAAAAAAGTTTTAAAGCCTTCACAAATGATAGAAAAACAAAATATATTCACTGCCAAATTCTAAAAATATCACATTGAAATAAGATGCCTTTATGAGTCATTGCATTGACCTATACTGCTTGCTACTTTCTTATTTCAGTGGCTTCAAATTTTATTTTTCCAAATAGCTACATGCATTGTATTACCAAACCCATTAAAGCTAAGTTAAAGCTAAGTTCCATAAAAATACCTCAAATTATATATCTATTTTAAAGGGGAATTCTAACCATCATAACTACTATGGGGCAGATTAGACCGTGTATCACCCATGGAATTCTTTGCATTAGTCTGTACTTTTCCCGCTAGTGAATGCAGCATCTCTCATTGCTGGCGATTCAGTTGGAATCAATAATGTCCTGGCGTCACTGTTACACAACAGTTCGGGAACTTGTATTGCCTGTGCAAACTTCCACTAGCTTGCCTGGTGAGCTTCTACCCTGAGCGCTAGGACTCTGGTACTTACACAATGATTCTGGTACTTGAGTTGTGAATCCCTGGCAAGCAGAATACATTACTGAATTGCTCCGGGTATTACAGAATATTCTATCTAACTAAAAACTGCTAGCAATTCTCCTGCTATAGCAGACTGTAGATAGTTACTGCAAAGAAAGAGACAGGAAGCTTCTTGATGTAAAAGCTTTTTCTACACTTACAGGCATGAAACACTTGTTTGCATAATACAGGGAGGAGTATGCAGATACAGTAATTACAGTGGGGAAATATTTAGAGCCTGCTCTTGCAACACCATGGGGCTCCTTGTCCATCTTACTTTAAGCTTACAATAGGCAGGATGTTGCCACTGGGCTGGGTAAACATCTTACATTGGCTTGCTAGGTACATTTCCTAATCCCATCAGATGGCATGGCATCTAGCTGTGGCCTTCTGAGACAAAGAGTAATTGAACACAATACACTTGCACTATTGTTATTATTAATATCTATATATCGCTATAAAGTATAACACGTCACTTTACAATAACTAGCATAGCTGTTTCATTCTCCTCTTGTAATCCTACATGTTGCAATATGATACAACACGGATCTACAATGTAACACTGTCCTAAGATAATCATATGTCTACCCTGTGAGCCAGACATATTCACTCAGGGGATCGCAGTGAATGGTTAAATTTGGCACCCATTTATGTTTTACATTTTCCTAACACATTTGTTAATCAATAAAAAATCTTGTCCACTAAGTGACTAGCTCTCACAGCTTAAATGCCAACTAAACAAAACCCCAATAACATTATGTTACAATAATGGGCGTCCAGAGGAATTTTTCCAGGGGGGGCATAATTATATTGACATCCATGCTTGGCCCCTTTTTGACAGTGTCATGAAGGGTAGGGACATATTCATTATCACATAAAGCCAGGGTGAATAGCGTTTTCACAACTAGGGTGTCAGGAATACATGTTTGTATTCCTGACACTATAGTGTTCCTTTAATCAAATTAAAGGAACATTCTAGTCACCATAACAACTTCATATTAATGAAAATGCTATGATAGGAGGCCCCTGGGTTCTGTCTTTCCTTTAAAGTGTTAAATCTCTCTTAAATAGTTTAACACCAAAGACTTCCTGCTTCAGATATCTAGGTTGCTCAGTGGTATTTGTCTTCTGAAACGGAGTGTCAGGAAGTGCAGATTGACGTCAGGCATGGGTGCCACTGATTGGCTAGAGTCAGCTGATGCTCTAAGCCAAACGCTAGTTCCCGGTTCATAAAAATGTTTAGCTTTTTTTTTGTGGCCTAACCACAGGAGCGGATAGTCGCATGGCCTCTGAGCTCCGACCAAACGATCAGCAAAAAACCCTAAAAAACCCTAAAAATCGAGACAAAGGGCACTCAAATAGCCCCTACTACAGATTCAATGGGCAAGAAAACGAAAAGGCTCAAACCCGACCGGCCCCAACAAGGGCGAAGCATCGGGGACCTCTGGCAGCAGGCACGCGGCGCCCAGGAGGCCGCAATGGCGTCCCTTCATGGAGGCTGCTCCGACTTCTCCGACGGAATGTCGGAAGAAGACGACGGAGACCACATACTGGCAACTGTACGGCAGCCAGCAGCGAAACCGGAGCCCCCGCACAGGACACCCGATGCCGCCCCAGTGACACTGGCGGCCATCAGGGAGATCATGGCGGATTTCCAAACGAAAATCTCGGCGGATGTGGCCTTGCTTCGTAAAGACCTGCGGGGACTGACAGGCCGTCTCGGTGAGATAGAACATACAACTCAGACCCACACAAACCAAATCACCGAACTACAGCAGAAAGTAGAAGAGCTCACACAACAGAGCCGCAAGTATGAAAACAAATTTGACACACTCGAAGATAAGCGGAGGCAGACAAACCTAAAACTCAGGGGAGTCGGGATGTCGGTACCACCAGAGGAACTCCCGCATTTTGCTAGGCGCCTCCTGACAGCCATACTTACGCCAAAGCAAGCCAAAGCAACGCAACTAGTGGGAATATTCCGACTCCCACTACCTGCCAAGGCACCACCCGGAGCCCCGGGAGACTTAGTGCTACAGTTCCACAACCTTAAGGACAAGGCAGCCGTGCTGGCGGCCCTCAGGGGACAAACCCCGTATAACTTCGAGGGGATGGCCCTGACCTTTTTCGCTGATTTATCCGGGGGAACCCTCGCTTGGAGACGGTCTTTTCGACCCCTTACCGCTCAACTACGCGCGAAGAACATCAGCTACCGCTGGAGCCAAGCCCGGTCACTTCTAATACCTCACGGAGAAACAGTCATTACCATTCGAGACCTGCCAGACGCAACAAATCACCTGCAGGCGCTGGGGTTGCCACTGGACTTGCTACGCCCGAGAAACCCTCACGGCTGGAATCCCGAGGCCACACGGGACTTTGTACCCAGGGTCCAGGCCCACACCTCCGGAGCTGAGGCCGCAACCTGATCATGCTGAGGGCCGACCCGGCGAAACCGGGATGACCCCTACCAACACCCCTGGTCTCCATCCCTTCAGTTGGACACGGACTGATGGAGTACTCACAAACTGGAGAAACACAGAGGTATAGTCCTAAAGCCTCTATTAACAGAGACAAGACAACGCTCTGGCCTACAGTGCTAGAAAATAAGGACAGTCTGATAACCGCATGTAGGACTAAAGGACTAACAGGTTATCCTCGCTTATATGGTTCTTTAACTTTACTGAGACGCCTGTTTTTGATGTTCAACACAAATGTTATATATCATATTGGTTTACCGGGGTCTCCTTCCTGTTACCACGGCTGCGTACAGTCGTTACTTCATCCCCCCCCCCATATTCCTTTTGTTTTGTGTTTTTTTTTTTTTTTTTCTCCCCGGTTTTCAGTTATCTGTTCCACCACTGCCTCAGCTCTGCAATTTAGCACCACATACACGACCACCCTGTAATGGCCATAGTGACTCCAAGGCCCAGAAAACTGTTGCCCATAATAATGCAACGCCAACACTAAGCGACCCCATTTTTAACCCCATACCGTCAATCACTCACTTGCACACACGACCAGCTAGAGGCCGTCATCTCCCTGCGGCCGCAATGGTCCCCCTGACAAGTACACCCGTATGCCAACAGCGAGGCACCACCCAATCAAACAAGCAACCACTAAGTTCTCACCCGAGACCCACACATAAGGCATCACACACTGACATGCGCCCACGAAACCAACGGGTTCCGTACACTCCCTCAGTTAACCTCACCGGACATTTTTGACAGACCCACAAGGGTATGGACCCCAACTGTGCCCCTCTGTTAAACAAACCGCCAGAGCAGTACAAAGGTACGGGCAAATCGATGCGACCCTTCCAACGCCCTAATACATAGGCACGCCATCCCGCATATCTTCTAGCAAGTACGCCACGCTAGTGCAGTGCCCTCTTCAAGGGAAGGCCAACCGACACTTGACTACACTAGAATCACACTATCCACGTTACACACAACGCCTGTTCCACACTCTGGGTTTGGGTTTTTCCACTGTCTAATCCCCGAGCATCTATAGCCATAAATGCTGTACTATATACTCATCACTCTCTGGTACAGTACTGTACGAAGCTGAATAACTATGTACCCACAAATGTACCATTGCTCAAATGCCGTATTGTGCAAATGCTTAATATGTAATATCTTTTTAGCTAATCAAGCGTGACTGAGTAATTACGTGCCTCCCAGCTAGGCCAGAACGCAATCGGACTGCCGGGGATGGGACCTTGTGTCCGGTCTAGTGTGCGTCGGACATGGTGCCCTTTCCCGGTTCTCTGGGTACACTCAATACTTACCCTTCGCACAGATCCCACAAAGAGAGCTGGGTGAGGGCTACCATCCTGGGGCTCCATAATCTCATGTTGCCTGAACCCATATTGTTCATAATATAAGTTAATCTGCTCCTACCTTGGAGCTATCTGTTTAAAGGATGCTGAGATAATCTTCTTTACTCACTCCTACTGCTTATACATGTTACCCCATAGCTACAAAGACCAGTTATGCGCTGGCACTAATATTTCTGCAGCGACTTATCAAACTAAACGGGAAAAGGTTACCAATAAGCGGTGTCATTTTACAATGTCACTATGCTCAACATAAAAACGTGCCTGTCTAACGAATGTCACAACCTATGTTCTGTAATGTACTTATGCATACCTTGATACCACTGTTGTGGCGAACCAAGGCTGTTCTGTTAAACTTGTGCACGACAAAAAATAAAGAATTCAAAAAAAAAAAAAAATGTTTAGCTTTTTTATGAATGGGAGCTACTGATTGGCTTAGAGTGCAAACTGACCGCTCTAGCCAGTCAGCGACACCCCTACTCAATGGCACTCAGTAAATAAAAGACACATTAACTTATTCTTCTGACACTGTATTCTCTCCTCCTTGGCTTCTTCTGCTCATTTACCTTACTGCTACTCTATGCTTTTTTTTGTGCCCTTCTGCTCCTTTCTCTTTCTGATCCCTTTCTGCTCCTTCTCCTACTTTACCTTTGTGCTCCTTCTGTCCCTTCCAGCTCCTTGCTGCCCCTTTCTGCTCCTTGATGTCCCCCTTCCTGCTCATTTCTGTTCCTTCTCTGTCCTGCTCCTTCTCCTACTTTACATTCTTGCTCATTTTTATTCCTTTCTGCTCCTTTTCCTTCTTTACCTGTACACTCCTTCTGCCCCTTCCAGCTCTTTTCTACCCCTTGCTGCTCTTTCCAGCTCATTGCTGGCCCTTTGTGCTCCTTCTTCTACTTTACCTTTGTGCTCCTTCTGATTCTTTCTGTTCCTTTACCTTTGTGCTCCTTCTGTCCCTTCCTGCTCCTTGCTGCCCCTTCCTGCTTCTTGCAGACCATTTTATTGCTCTTGCCTGCCCCTTCCTGATCATTTCTGTTCCTTTACCTTTGTGCTCCTTCTGTCCCTTCCAGCTCCTTGCTGCCCCTTTCTGCTCCTTTATGATCATTTCTGTTCCTTCTCCATCCTGCTCCTTCTCCTACTTTACATTCTTGCTCATTTCTATTCCTTTCTGCTCCTTCTCCTATTTTACCTCTGTGCCCCTTCTGTCCCTTCCAGTTAATTGGTGCCCCTTTCTGTTCCTAGCTGCCTTTTCCAGCTCCTTGCTGGCCCTTTCTGCCCCTTCTCCTACTTTACCTTTGTGCTCCTTCTGATTCTTTCTGCTCCTTTACCTTTGTGCTCCTTCTGTTCCTTCCTTCTCCTTAAAGACCCTTCCTGCCCCTTCCTGCTCCTTGCTAACTCTTGCCAAATCTGTAGGCTCTCCCTATCCCTCGCTTACCTGATCTGTAGGCTGCCCCCCATGCCTCACTTACCTAATCAGTAGGCTGCCCCCCTATCCACCAATTACCTGATCTGTAGGCTTCCCCCATGCCTCACTTATCTAATCTGTAGCCTGCCCCCCATCCCTCACTTACCTGATCTGTAGGCTGCCCCCCCATCCCTCACTTACCTGATCTGTAGGCTGCCCCATGCCTAACTTACCTAATCTGTAGGCTGCTACACCCCTCCCCATCCTTCACTTACCTGATCTGTAGGCTGCCCCCATGCCTCATTTAGCTGATCTGTAGACTACCCCCCCATGCCTCACTTACCTGATCTGTAGGCTGCCCCGCCATCCCTCACTTACCTGATCTGTAGGCTGTCTCTGCAGTCTGGGAGTTGCTGACTGCATTATGTGCTGCTCACCTGCGGATTCAGTCAGGAGAGAGAATCAGGGATAACGTACCTTTCTATCCCAGCCTCTCTCCATACACAGTTCCACCTACTGGCCGGCACCGATATTGCAGTGTATTATCAATCTCAAAAGAAAAATGTTTTGGCAAGAAGGGGTTGCCTAATCATCTATTGACTTGAAGGTTAATTTCCTTGGTGGTTGGAAGCCAATTGATGAGCAGGTGCCATTTTCCCAGGGGTAACCTGAGAGCCTATTGACGAGCAGAGGTCACTTTACTTGAAGTTTCTCAGGTGGCTACTGACCAGCACAGGGCCACTTTCCTGGGGTACGTATTAGTGAACATAGGATACTTTAATGAGGTAGCTGGGTATGTATTGGTGAGTAGGGGCCATTTTCTCTGCCTATTAACAAGCAGGGGCCACTTATCTGGAGCACCTGGGGCATTTATGGGTGGGCAAGGACACTTTCATGGGGTTCCTGGTTGCTTATTTGCAAGCAGGGGATACTTTCCTTGAGGTGTTCCTAGGCAGTTATCTTCAAGCATGGGGTCAATTTCCAAGAATGCCTGGGTGTTTGATATTCACCACACTGAGCAGGGGGCACTTTCTGGGGTTACATGAGAAGCTATTGGTGAGAATAGGTCACTTTCCCAGGTTGCCTGGGCACCTATTTCTTATGCAAATCATTTTAAAATCTGAAAAGAAGAAAAAACAAAAAACAACCGGTAAGAAATGTGCAAAACTAATTACCCGAATACTAGTTAGGCAAATTGTGTTTCTTTCCTGAAATTATCATTTGCCTTCATGCAATATTGTATACATGCCTTCATGTATACAGATCTATATACTATATATATTTATGCATTATGTTATATAACATATTTTTCATTGCTTTGTTTTCTTAAAATCATTTTTGTTACCAAATCAGTGGTTCTTTATCATTCTAAATTTGAGAAAAGTGCAGCTACAGTCCATCACCAGTAATTGAGAAACCGGCTGTGGCATTTCAGAATAAATTATTTTCTCCTAACTGGATAAGATCACCAAATAAATTTGTAATTGTGTTTACTTTTCAATTATATGTTTTGTCACTGATTAAACATTTATAAGACCTCCATCTTTGATTAGACAATTTATAAATGCTAAGCTTCAGCAATATTTACTTGACACAGAATTTTGAACAGTATTTTGTTGTATTTGTTTTCTATTTGCTATTTGTAATGGATTTCATTGGTGCTGCATGCCTGATTAGTTTTACTTTTGAATTTATTTTGTTATTTTCCATTCTTGTGAACGTGTGTAAAAAGAATGTTGATGTGAATGATTGTTATTACACCTGCTGGTACATATTGATATGATGGATAATCTGTCAGCAGGTGCAAATCGTGCTATAAATGCGTTTGCATTTTAGAAAATAGAAAGATTAATGCATATTCTTTTCTGGCTGTACTATACTAGGGAAATTCACATACACATTTAGTAGATATGTAAACCTCAGAGATGGATGGAAAGAGTTGTGGCATGATGTGAATAAATGTAAATAAGACATTGATGATAACACTCCTCTATTGGGAGTACTGATTTATTTCTATCTTCTGGGCTAAAGTCAAATCTATGAAATTACTGGAAGCATCTGAGTTTACTAGAGCGAATAGATGTAAGGTATAAGATGAACACTCTAGTGTCATTATGTCACGGGTGGCGGTCCAAAGACCGGAACCCCTGTGTGCCTGATGTTGAAAATAGGAGTCTCAGCGTGGAAGTGGACAATCAGGGTCTGGTGCAGGGTAATCACATGCCCCCCGGTATTGGGCACCAGGGTTTGTACAGCCATATACCAGGACCCTGGTGCAGCTTAGCAGAAGCTAGGAGCTGATATAAAGCAGATAAGTATCCAGTACTAGAAACAAGGTAAGACTAGAATAGGCACCAAACAAGATAAGACAAGACTAGAAGAACCCAGAACCGGAGTAGGACAGAAAGCAGAACCCAGAACATGTACACAATACATGTGGGAAACATGAACAGGACATGGACAGGGCAGGCTAGGACAGGACTGTACATGAACTGGGAATACAAGACAAATAAAAGAGACAAGAGATATAAGGCAATACAAGAGGAGAAATAACTAAGTACTATATATTTAATAAACATTGGAGATTTAGACATACATAAATGGCCAAGATGTATGCAGCCCACCACTGTGCCAAAGTACTCCAAGTACGGTGGGTCCTAACTGCCTAGATATGCACTAAATAAACAACAATAAAACACACAGTACTTACCTGCAAAGAAAGGAGCAGTGGTAATGAGACCACTGCTTGCAGGAACAGACTGAAACACAAATGATTAATGGAAAGGAATGGGTGAGGCAACAAAAAACAAACATTTAAAGGAATTCAGGAGACTGGGAATTCCAGGAATGGAATAAAGGAATAAACCCAGATCAGCCAGCATAAAGAAAACCAGACATAGAATATAAAACCAGAAAAAAACAAGAAAAACTAAACAAGAATTGTAAAAATAGTACTGGATAACAGAAGCAGTGATGCAGCTGATGTAGGAGGCGGGCAGCGAGGGAGTACTCTCCCCTGAGCTCTTCCTGCTCTGCTCCCTTGTACACCTGCTGTGATGCCGGAGCTGCAATATGACGTCACTCCGGCCATGGCATCACTGAGAGGCATGCGAGGGAGTGGAGCATGAGGATCAGAGCTCCCTCGCTGCCCGCCTCCACTCTGTGCCTGCCTGCCCGACTGCCTGCAGAGCTGCACCCAGCCCCACTGAACCACAGGGAAGAATCCACTCCAGCAATACCAAAGGTAGGGAGGCTGAGTGGATTGAACCTGACATTTATATCTTTAAATTGTGGGTGTGTTAGTGTGTGTGTCTGTTAGTGAGTGTGTTACTTTGCGTCTGTTAGTGAGTGTGTATCTGTTAGTGAGTGTTAGTGTGTGTGTCTGTTAGTGTGTGTCTGTTAGAGTGTGTGTGTTAGTGAGTGTGTCTGTCACTGAGACTGTATATATGTTTGTCAGTGAGTGTGTATGTGTGTTTGTCAGTGAGAGTGTATACATGTTTGTTAGCGAGTGTGTATGTGTCTCTCAGTGTGTGTGCATCTGTCACTGAGAGTGTGTGTCTGTCATTGTGTGTATGCATGTGTCAGTGGGTGTATGCGTGTCTGTCAGTGTATGTATGTGTGTTTCAGCATGTGTCAGTGTGTGTATGCATGTCTGTCACTGAGAGTGTATGCCTGTCAGTGAATGTGTATGTCTGTCAGTGTATCTGTCAGCTAATCTGTGTGTCTGTCAGTCAATGTGTGTCTGAGTTTATATATATCTGTCAGTGAGTGTTGTGTATGTGTGTTTGTCAGTGAGTATCTGTCAGTGAGTATATGTGTGTCCCAGTGTGTGTGTGTGTCTTACACTAAGTGAGTGTGCGTCTGTCAGTGAGTGTGCATGTGTGTCTTGTCATTGAGTGTGTGTGTGTCTGTCAGTGAATGTGAGTGTGTGTAACTGTGAGTGAGTGTAACTGTGAATGAGTGAGTGTGTATGTCTCTGAATGTGTATGTTTCAGTGAAAGGGTGTGTTGGTTAAACAGTGTGTGTGACAATGACTGTGTATCTGTAAGTGAATGTTGTCAGTGCATGCATCAGTGAGGGTGTGTGTTTGTCAGGAAGAGAAATTGAGTCTAACAACCCATAATTAGAAAGGCCAATCTACATGTTAAAAATATGAATGTTTTGCAACCCTTGTGTGCTAAACACATGAGGAATTCATGAGACCTCTCCCTAAAACACGAGTGTTTGGTGGTTTTACTTTTTTATTTTATGTATATTCTATTTGGGTGTATTTGTGAGATACACTAGGAAAATAATTTTCACCCGTGTGTTTTTTCACTTCTAGTGTTTCCTGTTTTTTTGTATATACCTCTCCCTAAAAGTTAAATTTCTAAAGAGGATCATCTATGAAACTAACAGGTAATGAGGTCATAAAAATTGTGCAAATTTTCTTTTGTGCTCAATTTTAGCTTCAGAGGAGCCAACCATTTAACCTTTTCTGTAAGCACTAGACATGTGCAATTTGCTTTGGCAATTTCGGCAATTTGGACATTTCGGCAAATTGGACATTCGGATGCTTCAGAATGTTCGAATTGCCGAAGTGCCAAATTTCGAAAAAGTGCTTTGGATTTCTGAAAAGTGCCAAAACAGGAGAGGGAGGGAAAATTAAGGGAATGATGACAGGAATCTAACCATAACCCTAACCCTACCCTAAACCTAACCCTAACCCTTACCCCAACCTTCCTCTAACCCTACCGCTAAGCCTACCCCTAACCCCAGTAGGGGCAGGGTTAAGGGTAGGGTGAGGGGTAGGGTTAGGTGTAGCGGTGGGGTTAGGGGTAAGGGTAGGGTTGGGGTAGGCTTAGTGTTAGGGGTAGGGTTAGGAAATTGCCAAAGTCCCGAATTGCCGAAGTCCTGAATTTCGGAACTGCCGAACCGAATTGCCGAAGTCCCGAATTTCAGAAGTGCCGAACCAAACAAAATGTTTGGCCCATGCACATCCCTAGTAAGCACCATTTATGTTAAATGGACACTCCAAGTATTAGAAACCACTACTTAATGTAGTTTATCTTGTGCAAAGACACTCTCGCTGCAGTCTCAATAATGTTAAACTGCCTTTTCTAAACAAAGGCAGTGTTTAGATTTCTTTCTATGGACATCTTAATTTCTATTTCTTTCAATGGACATCTTTCTTTCTAAGCCACTGACTTCCTGCTGTCCTCCTGTAATCTTTGCAGGACCAAATTTTAAATTCTTCATCCTCTGCATGAAGACACCAAATTCTTCCTGTTACGACACTCACCGCCAAATTAGATGAAGCCGCCGTTTAGTTAATAATCCCCTTTTCCAGAAATGCAGGTTCTGCACGGCCGACCGCCAAACTCCCGAACGGAGTATAAGGGAACGCGGTAACTCCCGACCATAAAATCAGCCGAACTCCTTTCACGGCTAAAATAAACAAAATGCGCTTTCCAAGTAATAATTCCCCCCACAAACGAGACCAAGCTCCGTCTTGAGGGTAAAACAGGATTCTGTTTAATGGGGGCTACCTGCCCGGTATTTATGCAGGTCTCCCACCTGGTGGACACTCCCCTAGGGGACCAGATGGAAGACTGTAACACATATTGGACAGTAGCCAATCGCAGTGGCTTAGGTGTAAGCCCTCCCCATTACACACATAAATCCCTCCTCTCTATCCTGGAGATAATTGGGAAGAAACCTAATTATCCCCAGGGATAGAGGCAAATCGCCATTTTAAATACAGTAATAAAAATACATTAAAATACATAAATGTGAAAATACAGAATATATGTGTTTCGTGTAACGTATCCCCAGATAGCCTGGATCTGAGTGCACATTTCTACCGAATAGCGCTCAGATCCAATGTACACAGTTCAATCGCCATGGAAGTCTCTTACAAGTCTTTCGGTATACGATTGACTCCATGGGACGGCTATCTGGGTGAAGTCCATACGTACGTTACAAACTCCCGAACGGACCGGTGTTCGTATGCCTGGATCAAATAGAAGGCGGGCGGTAGTTTTCAGCGGTGTTCGGTAGATAAAGTGTCCGCTTTTAGTTCCATAGAATACTCGCCGAACACCGCTGATCCTTCTTGTGTTCCAAAATGGCCGCCGCCTCGTGGCCGGTATACGAACGACGACCACCCATACGAAGAGAATAGAGAGGTGTCTGCGGTTAACCACAACGTTCTAATTGGGGCCAAGAGATTAACCAGCAGCACACTCCTCTCCTGGGTGGCCGTCCGTTCGGTAGTTTCAATCGGTATTTAGAGAAGCACACGAACGGGGCATATGGACAGGAAATCATACGAAATAAAGGCAAACAGACGAACCAGCAATCTTAGGCTGTACAGATGGATCTGACACTTCCCATGTAGATGCATGAGTTATGAGTTTCTACAGAGGTAAAAACTGACTGGTGCAGCGTGACAATTGCTGTGTATGCACAATAACTCCCAAATGTTTAACTATGGTCAAAAATTAGATTGGCTAGTGTCATTATCACTGATTATTACTGGTGATCTCAGCAGGTGCGGACCCGTTTCCAAGTGAGGCATATAAGGTAAAAGGCTTTATTTATCTTTTTAGAGGGGGTCCTACAATATAAATAGTTAGCAATACAATCTAACATTAGAGTTACTTTAATTGCATATTGTAAAGTTCACATGGAAATTTTGCTTGATTTTATAGAAAATCTTTAGTTTAAGCTTGAAAGTAGAGAAGAGGATGTCCATGTATATATTATAATATAATATTCAAAAACATGTAAAAATACTTTTATAAGCAGATTTAATCAATCTATGTAAATTAATATTTTTCATGAGGACCATTTCCAATGCATTTACAGCAGTACAACAAATGAAAGAGAGACTGAAAGTGGCAGAAAAAAATTAGAAAGGAAATCAAGAGGAAATCAGAGAAGAAAAATGCTTACAAAATGCTAAATAAATCAATGAACTAATTTCCTCTTGTAGGTACCGCATTTGTTTTATCTGATTAGCATTTCACATGTGATTATGTATTGTGTAAGTAAAAATAAGCACACAGGTTAAATGACATTCTTTAGAATGGAGAAGTATGTTAGAATGGCAAATCAATAAAGGGACACTCCAGGCACCGCAACATATATATTGAGCTTTTATAATCTTTATAATCTTATAGTATTTGCAAAAATAATTATATAATAAATATATATATATATATATATATATATATATATATATATAAATATATATATATATATATATATATATATATATATATATATATATATATATATAGTTTTTGAATCTCCCGCACTCAGTTTGCTGGTCTTGTACCTGCCTCGGTGCTGCCTCAGCCGTAATGTATACAAATAGAAAAAGAGTGCACTCAAGAGGACTTCTTTGAAAAATAAATTTCATTTATTCACATACGTATGATAATTTACAAAAACGATCAAGTCAACGTTTCAGTCCCCGAAGGACTTTTATCAAGACAACGAAAAGCGGGAAAAGTGGAGATTTAAATATGGTGAAACTGAACTCTGATTGGAGAGTGAACTTGCGAAAAAAGAAAAAAAGAGAAAGAGGTAGTGATGTCATAAATGTAATGTCAAAGTTCAAAGAGCATCATCCTAGATAGGATTTAACCCTGAAGAGTGTGAACTGGTAAGAAAACAGTGAATTACGTGAGCAACCGAGATGTAGATAATCCACATACTCGGGTACAGATAAAAAACAAGGATGCTGATAATGAAGGATCAGGATACCACCCAAGATACAGGTCTACTAAATGTCTAGAAAAGAATACAAACAAAAAAATATGATTAAACTAGAGCTGGGGTGGTCCGATCCTATGGAGGAATTAGAGTTGCAAGAGAAGGTATTGTCTAATATATACAATGTATACAATATATACAAAGACTCACAAGAGAGTAAGACAATAACACATTTTAGTTATACATAGTTCTAATACGAATAGCAAATCTGATGAGGTACAGAACACATAATAAGAATATTCTCAACCTGGAACAAAGTATAAAAATCTAATGAAGTAATAAATCATTATCTTTTCGGAATGAAGCAGTTTAGAGGATTAATCTCATTTAAACCTCCTGGATGTACTGTTCCCAGTGTAAAAATCCAGAAAGCTTCTCTTTGAAGAAGCAAGTTGTCTCTGTCACCTCCCCTCAAAGGGATCTGGACATGTTCAATGCCCATAAATTTCAAGGTTGGCAATGTGTGTCCCATTTGAAGGAAGTGTTTCGCTATGGGGGTCGATGCAATACCAATGGACAGTGCTATTCTGATGGTCGATCTGTGTCCCCTCATATGTTGCCTTAAATCATTCGATGTTTTCCCAATGTACATAAGACCACAAGGACATAAAATATGATAGACAACGTGTGTGTCAGGGTACCTGAGGCCTCTACCTCTAAGGGAGGTAGAGACTTGGTGGTGTATCCGTCCAGGCGAGCGGTTTCCCCCGTTCCTCGCGGTTCATCCAGTCACTTAAACACCGGCCGCGAGGAATCCACGTCCTTTTCTAGCAGGACGCTCAATACGTGACGTCATGACGCTATCACGAGCGATCTGTCACTCAAGTGTCCGATATCCAATCGGTACTTGTCAGAGGCGTGATTTCCATCCAGAGCCAGGGTATTTAAGCTTACTCCTTACTTCAGCTCATTGCCCTGTCGTGGTTCTAGCTTGTCTAGTCACTCAGTGCTCTGGTATTCTAGTTTGCTCTATTGGTTTTGACTCGGCTCGTTGTACTACCCTGCTTCTCTGTTATCCCTTGACCCGGCTTGTCTCTCGCTTATCTGTCTTCTCGTTCCCTCGACCTCGGCTTGTCTCTGACTATTCTTTACTCTCGGTACGTTAGTCCGGCCATTCTAAGGCCCGGTATACGTACCTTTCCACTCTTTGTACTCTGCGTGTTGGATCCCTGTCCCGATCCTGACATTACGACAGGGCCAATGGATCCTGCAGGTACAAACAGTCAGCTTGGTTCTTCGGATCCCAGGTTTGACGCCATGGAACATAGGATGGATCAGATGGCTTTGGCACTACAGGCACTTTTGTCTCGTGCTAGTAATCCACCTGAGGAGACACGTACTCCTTCTATCTCTCCTGCAGTCTCAGGTCTAGAGGTAGCCACTGTAGGTGCTTCTTCCCGTATTACCCCACCAGTACGTTATGGCGGGTCACCGGAGAAGTGTCGTGGCTTTCTAAACCAGATTAGCATCCATTTCGAATTACAACCCCGCTCTTATCCTACAGATAGAGCAAAGGTTGGATTTATTATTACTCTGCTCATTGAAAAAGCTTTGAGATGGGCCAATCCTTTATGGGAGAATGATAATCCACTAGTCTATAATTATAATGCCTTTGTAGCTGCGTTTAGAAGAACTTTTGACCCTCCTGGCAGAAAGGTCAATGCAGCTAGATTAATGTTGCGCCTTAAACAGGACAATCGAACACTTGTGGATTATGCACTAGAGTTCAGATCCTTGGCGGCAGAAGTTAAGTGGAACGAACAGGCTTATATAGATGTGTTTCTGAATGGGTTATCAGATGTAATTCTTGACGAGGTCGCTACTAGAGAACTCCCTGAAAATTTGGAGGATTTAATTTCTTTTATATCTCGTATTGATGAACGCTTAAGAGAGAGGCAGAACACTCGAGATAGGACCCGTAGACCCTCCTTTAAACTAGCGCCTACCTTTCAAATCTCTGAGTTCGAAGACTTACGTATTCCTGAACCTATGCAGATAGGCAGTACTCATCTCACTGAAAGAGAGAGACAGTACAGGAGAAGGGAGGGTTTATGTATGTATTGTGGAGTCAGGGGTCATTTACGCCTAAATTGTCCCAATCGTTCGGGAAACGCTCGCACCTAAGTTCCTCTAGAGGACAGGCCTTGGGTGTTTCTACTTTGTCCTCTATTCACAACTACAAGGAGCTCAGGCTTGTGTTACCCGTTTCTTTAAAGTGGGAGAAGGGAGTAGTTAAGACTATGGCACTAATCGATTCTGGAGCTGCTGAGAGCTTTATAGATCAGGGTTTTGCTGCCAAGCATGCTATTCCATCCCAGTTAAAAGAGACACCTCTGGCTGTCGAGGCCATCGATGGTAGACCGTTACTTGAACCTGTTATTTTCCATGAGACCATACCGATTAACTTGACTGTTGGCATCCTGCATAAAGAGGATATATCCTTAATGCTCATCTCTTCTCCGTCTATTCCCATAGTCCTGGGGTACTCCTGGCTGAGGAGACACAACCCTATTATTAATTGGGAATCAGGGGAGATAGTTTCGTGGGGAGAGAATTGTCAAGAAAAATGCTTGCGGAAGGTCTTACCTCTTGGATTAACTAATACATCGAATACCTCTGACAATCCTACAGAGACACAAATTCCGTCTCAGTATCTAGATTTAAAGGCAGTATTTGACAAAAAGAAAGCCGATACCTTACCCCCACACAGGTCCTTTGATTGCAAAATTAACCTACTCCCTGGTACCATGCCTCCCAGAGGTCATGTATACCCATTATCTATAAAGGAGAACTCAGTCCTAGAGGAATATATTCACGAGAATTTAGACAAGGGATTCATCAGGAGGTCCTCCTCCCCTGCCGGGGCTGGATTTTTTTTTGTTAAAAAGAAAGATGGTTCTTTGAGACCTTGTATTGATTATCGAGGCTTGAATAAGATAACCATTAAAAATGCCTACCCGATTCCCTTGATCACCGAACTCTTCGATCGTTTGAAGGGCTCTACAATTTTCACCAAGTTAGACCTCAGAGGGGCATATAACTTGGTGAGAATCCAGCAGGGACATGAGTGGATGACGGCATTCAATACTCGATATGGTCACTATGAATATACTGTTATGCCTTTTGGGTTATGCAATGCGCCAGCGGTATTCCAAGATCTGATAAACGAGGTTCTTAGGGAATTTCAGCAAGAGTGCGTCATTGTATACCTAGATGATATACTCATTCATTCTAGTGAGATTGAGATTCATCACAAGCAAGTCAGGAGGGTTTTGCACAAGCTTCTCCAGCATGGCTTGTACTGCAAGTTGGAGAAATGTAGCTTTGATCAAACCCAGGTAACCTTTCTCGGCTATGTGATCTCTGGGGAGGGATTTAAGATGGATCCGGATAAGCTCCAATCCATTCTAGAGTGGCCTTTACCCACAGGTCTTAAAGCCATACAGAGATTTATTGGCTTTTCCAATTATTATAGGCGCTTTATTAAGGGCTATTCTTCCATTATTGCACCTATCACTAACATGACCAAACAGGGGGCTGATACTAAGAATTGGACTACTGAAGCTCTCCTTGCGTTCAAGACTCTCAAGGAGCTTTTCGCTTCCGCTCCAATTTTAGTTCACCCTGACACTTCCCTGCCTTTTTTGCTCGAGGTAGACGCATCAGAGACTGGTTTAGGTGCTGTTCTATCTCAAAGGTTGGGTGTTGATAAACCATTACATCCATGTGGATTTTTCTCTAAAAAATTGACCGGTACTGAAAGCAGGTATGACATTGGTGACAGAGAATTACTAGCGGTTATCAAGGCTTTGAAAGAATGGAGACATTTATTGGAAGGTACATTACATCCTGTTACCATTCTGACAGACCACAAAAACTTGTCCTATATCGGAGAGGCCAAGCGCCTGTCCTCCAGGCAGGCTCGTTGGTCGTTGTTTCTTACCCATTTCAATTACGTTCTGACTTACAGACCTGGGTCAAAGAATTCTAAAGCCGATGCGCTATCTCGCCAATATGAACCCTCTGCTTCAGTTGAACCACTTTTGTCTTCCATTGTACCCAAATGCAATATTATTGCTAATACCAGTCTCAAAATTCATTCTCCGCTACTTGACCAGATCTTGAAGTCACAACATCTAGCTCCCGGAAACACTCCTGAGGGAAGAAACTTTGTTCCTCCTGAACTTCAACTGGAGCTCTTACAATGTTTTCATGAAAGTAAAATAGCTGGTCATCCTGGTATTCGCAAGACATACTCTCTGATATCCAAGGATTTCTGGTGGCCTTCACTTCGAAAAGATATTGAGGAGTTCGTCGCAGCTTGTGAGACTTGTGCCAAGACTAAACTACCTCATGCATCCCCATGTGGCCTGTTACACCCCTTGGACATTCCTGAGAAACCTTGGTCCTGTTTGTCCATAGACTTTATCGTTGATTTGCCTGCTTCCAAAAGACAGACTGTTATTCTCACGGTGGTGGATAGATTTACTAAGATGGCCCATTTCGTGCCATTACCTAAACTTCCGACTTCTCCTGAATTGGCGGAGATTTTTGCGAGAGAAGTTTTTCGCCTACATGGGATTCCTTCAGAGATTGTTTCTGATAGAGGTTCTCAATTTGTCTCACGTTTCTGGAGATCCTTTTGTTCTCAAATGGGCATCAAATTGAACTTCTCCTCTGCCTATCACCCTCAGTCTAACGGAGCTGCTGAACGTACTAATCAAAAGATCGAACAGTATCTGCGTTGCTTTGTTTCCGAACACCAGGACGATTGGGTCGGTCTGATTCCTTGGGCGGAGTTCGCACACAATAACCTTGTTTGCGATTCAACTCGCTCTAGCCCTTTCTTCATGAACTATGGCTTTCATCCTTCGATTTTTCCTTCGGTTTCCTCTTCTCAGGGGATACCGTCGGTTGATGATCATGTCGCCAACCTGAAGAAATTATGGGATCAGACTCGGCAAATTCTATTACATAGTTCCTCGCTGTTCAAGAAACACGCTGACAAACATAGAAGAGCGGCTCCTGTTTTTGTTCCTGGGGATAGGGTATGGTTGAGTACTAAGAATATTCGCCTAAAAGTTCCATCCATGAAATTTGCTCCTCGCTACATAGGCCCTTACAGGGTTCTCACTCGTATCAATCCGGTTGCGTATCGCCTTGCTCTGCCACCTGCCTTGCGCATTCCTAACTCTTTTCATGTCTCCTTGTTGAAACCCCTCATTTGCAACAAATTCTCCTCTAAGGTCCCCTCGCCTCGTCCTGTTCAGGTGGAGGGTCGGGAGGAGTACGAGGTCAGCTCCATCATTGACTCCAGAATTTCAAGGGGAAAATTGCAATATCTGGTCAACTGGAGGGGATATGGTCCTGAGGAGAGGAGTTGGGTACCTCAGGAGGACGTCCATGCTTCTCGCCTTCGCAGAGCATTTCACCTCCGCTTCCCATCTCGCCCCGGTTCATTCCGCCCGGTGGGCGTATCTGAGAGGGGGGGTACTGTCAGGGTACCTGAGGCCTCTACCTCTAAGGGAGGTAGAGACTTGGTGGTGTATCCGTCCAGGCGAGCGGTTTCCCCCGTTCCTCGCGGTTCATCCAGTCACTTAAACACCGGCCGCGAGGAATCCACGTCCTTTTCTAGCAGGACGCTCAATACGTGACGTCATGACGCTATCACGAGCGATCTGTCACTCAAGTGTCCGATATCCAATCGGTACTTGTCAGAGGCGTGATTTCCATCCAGAGCCAGGGTATTTAAGCTTACTCCTTACTTCAGCTCATTGCCCTGTCGTGGTTCTAGCTTGTCTAGTCACTCAGTGCTCTGGTATTCTAGTTTGCTCTATTGGTTTTGACTCGGCTCGTTGTACTACCCTGCTTCTCTGTTATCCCTTGACCCGGCTTGTCTCTCGCTTATCTGTCTTCTCGTTCCCTCGACCTCGGCTTGTCTCTGACTATTCTTTACTCTCGGTACGTTAGTCCGGCCATTCTAAGGCCCGGTATACGTACCTTTCCACTCTTTGTACTCTGCGTGTTGGATCCCTGTCCCGATCCTGACAGTGTGTTGTAGTACATGTGATACGTTGGCGTGTTTTGTATTCTTTCCCTGAATGTGGATGAAAAAATGATTTTCCTGTAGTCATATTATTGCAAGCTGTACATTTCAAGCAGCGAAAACAGCCAGGATTCTGATGTATAAAACGTCTTGATGCTTGTACATCAGTATGGACCAAATAGTCTCTTAGGTTCTTATTTCTCCTGTAGCTGATCATGGGGTTTTGTTGAAATATCGTTGGTAGTGTCTTATCTTTTTTAAGTATCTCCCAATTGTCCCGTACCATTTTAGACAAGTCACGAGATTGTGAATGAAAGGTTTGAGGAAAAATCAATCTGTCTTGTTTCTTCTTAATCATGGGTTCATCGGTGTATAGCTGCAGTACCTTTGAGTATGCTCTTTCTAGTATATATCTTGAGTATCCCCTCTGGGTAAATTTCTCACATCTCTTGTACCTGTATAGCAGCCTTGCTGGAGTCCGAATTATTTCTCAATACCCTTACAAATTGTGATACCGGTAAGGATTTCATCAGATTGGAAGGATGGTGGCTAGTAGCGTGTAATAACGTATTGCGATCAGTTTTTTTCTCAAATAAGGTATAGCTCAACTTGTTGTTTTCGATAAAATTACAAAGATCCAAGAAGTCCATTTGTTTATTATTAATTTGATATGTGAGTCTAAAAGGTATGTCAAGGTGATTAAGAGACTGTAACATGTTGAGTAATGTTTGTTCTTCCCCAGACCAAATAATGAAGACGTCATCGATATATCTGAAATATTTCAAAATATGCTGTTCCAATAACTCCAGGATGTATTCAATGGGGGGCTCAATTTTCTCCTGGTGTTGTAGTAGAACCTGTCGCATCGCTAGTATTCCTTCTTCGTGGGGAATAACAGTGCATAGGCTATTCACATCGATAGCCGCCAAGTAAACCCCTTGTGGAGGTAATTCAATAGAGCTGAGGGCGGCTATGACTTGAGCAGAATCTTTCACATAGGTAGGTAATGACATAACAGGTTTCTTGAATTTGGTGTCTAGCCATTTTCCAATGGGTTCCAAGAGACCACCAATTGCAGATACAATTGGCCGGCCTGGTGGACACTTCAAATTTGTATGTACTTTTGGCAATGTGTATATAATTGGACACCTCGGATGAGTTTCAAATAAATATTCAAATTCAGCTGTAGTGAGGAAGCCTGATTCCAAGCCTCTCTGTAATGTCTGTTGTATAACTTTACTGAATTCATTAACTGGGTCAATTTCAGAATATTCATACACTCTAGTATCCGACAGTTGTTTCAAGATTTCTGCCTTATAGTCCTCATATTGTAGTGTTTTTTTTAATATAGTGTTGGAAGTAAAAGAATCAAATGAACTACGTAATTTAAACCGTTCTGTGCCTTCCTCTTTAGTTTGATTTTGTTGATGCGAATTTTTAAAGTGGTCTACTAAACTGAGTTTTCTGTTAAATTTAAACTGGTCAATTTCCCATTGTAATTTATTAATCCTGGATGTAGGAACAAATGAGACACCCCTCTTTAATAACATAGTCTCTACTGAAGTGAGGGTTCTAGCCGATATGTTAATAATAGGATCATCTTCTAGTCTCCGTGGTGGTCGTCCCCTTGAAAAAGACCCTGAGGGGTCGAAACGTCGATTGAGATGTTTTACACTTCGTTGTAAAATTTTTTGCACAATAAATACACTATAGAGAAGTCCTTTTGAGTGCTCCTATTTATCGCTTGTTGTATATTTGGGACGTTGGATGCACCAAAGGCAAGATCTATTGGAACCTTTCAGGGGTGAGTGCCTAAATTATAATTTTTTGTATATATATATATATATATATATATATATATATATATATTTGTCACAACTATAAAGATTTGAACATGCAGAAAATGCAGCATGTTTATGTATATAAATATAAATATTGATCCAGTGCACTCACTCATCCACTAAACAGCAATTTCAAGGCTCACAGAATGTAATAGTTTTATTTAAAAACACCTCACTTGGTAAAATAATAGGAGTTTAGTTACAGTATATGATCATATATTGCATAGGCCTGTCAAAACATCAATGTACCCCATTCTTGGCAGGTCCTACTCTAGCACCTAATGACGGTTCATATGAGATTACCTGGAAAATGCTTACTCTTGTGACTCTCTGCAGGCTAAGGTTAAATTGGGCCCTGGAATGAGGCACCTGTGACATGGAGGGGTGTATATATACCTCCCTGTCACAGGCACATGTATATATGTCCTCTCTTTAGTGCAAGTTGCTTTGTCATTTAGATCACTTATTTTTGTGCATGGCTGTTTATATTTGATACGGTAGTATTTTTCTGCAGCTACAGGGTGTAACTAAGGAGGCAGGCTTATGATGCAGCATTCTGCAAAAAATGTATCTTATTGTGAAAAAAATGTAAAGGTTTAAAGGGACACTATACTCATCTCAATGTAGTTGTTTTGGTATGTGTATAGTATGTCCCTGCAGACTTTTTAATGTAAACGTTTATATTGTTCCCTAGGGACACTTTCAGTAGCCGTCACTCAGACGGCCACTAGAGGTGCTTCCTGGGTCATTCAGCATCTCCACGCTCTGCATGGAGGCACTGAACTTTCCCCATAGAGATGTACTGAGTCAATGCATCTTTATGAGGAGATGTTGCTTTGCATAGCACAGCGTTTTCCTGCTCATGCGCGATAAGCTCCCAATGCTCAAGTTTGATGATTTCAGCAAAAGGGGCAAGGCGTGGGTGGGACCAGCTGTGAACAGAAGCAAATGACGCTGGAAAAAGGTGAGTTTAACATTTTTTTTAACCAGAGTTAAGGATGGGGGAGGGGAGGGGCATGGGGCTAAACAGCTGTTTAGACCTTTATTACCAGGAATACATATTTGTATTCTTGACACTATAGTGTCCCTTTAACTGTAACAAATCTATAATATAAACATGTGTAGGTGTGATACTTTTGTTTTAATCAAAGTTCCCCTTAGCTCTTCGAAGAAGTGTAGTGCTGAAAGTGATTGCAGTCAATATTTTCACAGCAGTAGATTACTTCAGGCTCGTTATTCTGCCTCTATTTTTTTTTTATGTGAACTTCACAGCTAAAAGCTCTCTTACACAAGCTACCTCTTGCTAATATTTACAAGGCTCTTGCAGGCATGACGTTTATACTGGATTGGTGTGTGTGACAATCAACTCTACAAATGCTAGATATATTGTCAAAACATTATAAGTGGAGATATAACACACATTTTACACATCTCCTTTTATATATATATATATATATATATATATAAACATTTTTTAAAACATATATATATATATATATATATATATATATATAAAATCTCCCAAGAAAGGTTGCACACAAAAGGTCTTTCTTCAATGGTGATATTTATTCAAGCATAAACATTGCATCCGTCCGGATCGTCATTTTGACCCACTCGGGTCTTTTTCAAGATCAACAATGCACCGATACAAACATAAATATTAAAAAGTGAAAATGATCTTACCAATCCGGTGCTTGTAGCCCATGAACTCATCCGAAAGGGTGGGCCACGTGACCAATGTGAAAAACTTCAAATAACAAAAGTGTTTTAGCTTGCTGCAAAGTTTTATGTGTCCTATTTTTTTTTTATTTTCACAAAAATGCAGATTTCTATAGAAATTGACCCATTTATGAATGAACCTTGTTACAACCCACTCGCTGTCAATCAGACAACTTGTCCTGTTACTACCTGATTGTTAAGCTATTGCCCTGAAAAGGACTTGCCTGCCTAGCAAGGACTTGTCATTTAACTGGAAGTTTGTTATTGGACAGCTTTAAACTTATCTAGATTCTAGCGCCAGGCAAAGCTCTCCCCCGCTGGTTTCCCCTTTACTACATCACTCACAAGGTCCAATCAAGTGCTTCTCATAGCTAAATATTTGATTGGCTAGGAGCGCATGGGAAGGGAGACAGGGTGGACTAGGAAAGGGGGGTGGGGACTTAATATTAAAAAACAAAAACGCACGTTACGCAATACATGGAGGTGGGATTGGCAGGAAAGACGGAGGGAGGAAGGGTACATGGAAGCTTCATAGACGTGCTCTCAGCGCTGCCTGCACGGGTAGAAGCTGAGAACATCTGTTGCCAGTATGCAGTGATGCGTTGATGAAAGACAATGTTTGAACAGAATTGAGATTAGGCAATCCAGGACAGAGTTCTGCTATCTCTCTAAATACAGCATTCCAAGCAGACATATTGCACATACTGATTGCTAACTACCACCATGACCACTTCTAAAAGCAGAAGTGGTCATGGTGGTTGGAATAACCCTTTCAGCCCAGACAAAGTTTACATACATCTTATCCTTAGTAAATGATCCGCAATGGGCACTATTAATGTCACACAAAATGGGAAATGAGCTGAGATTATGATGGATGCATGGTGGAAAACGGCAAACAGAAAGTGAATATGAGCAAACTGCTGGATTCTCGCAAACAGAGTTAATTTTTAGTTTTTCAGAATGTTCAGAATGGATCATTGCTCTTTGCGCTGAACAGATTTCAAAATGCAACTGACATGCAATGTTGTTAAACCATATTGACCCATTATTAAGCTGACAGAGCAAAAAGTGCACAGAGAGCAGATGTCATTTTTATCTGTCAATGCTTATAAAAAGTTCACAAACAAACCACAAAAATGCTGCTTGAAACTTGTAAACGCATCCCTTGTTGGTCACTGAAACAGTGTGCAGCCACATTGCCCTTAGCAAACAGGTATAAGTAAACTGCATTAACGCACTTCTCTTTTTATCACTTCAAAAGTAAGCATTGCAACAGTATGTTTTATTTCCCTTCTCAAGCTGAATAATTAGTACATTATTATGATGATCTTTGTCTTTTAATGCTTTATTTCTAAAATGAACTAATTTTTTTGTAATTTGTTTTAGTTTTTAACTGTAAGATGTTGAGATAAATGGTCTATATTGAGATATATTTAATACAACAGTAATTTATCATTGTGTCATTTCTCTTGATAAGTTTTTGTTTGAGAATTATAAGTTTTGCTTACAGAAATAGCAGAAATGTTTGTTCCATGAAACTTCAATGTAGTGTATGAATGATAAATCCTACCTAAGAATTAAAACTAATTCAAATATATATAGTATAAATATAGTACATGCTATGCTAAAACTGCTCACTTTTTCAAATACATACATAGCTTTTTTTATTTCTTATTTGTAGAAATGGCAATGGGTAGAGAAAGCATAACATTGCATAAATGTAATTTCATAAAGAATAATCAAAGAACACATAAAAACTCACATGGGTATTAACTCACATGGGTAAAAGAATTACCAAGTATTCAAAGTGACTTTCAAATTTAAGGCCGCACTAGTTGAGCTGGAAACATTCTACAAGATCGCTATGTTTTCAGTTTTGGCTATTTTCGACAATTCAATTTGTATTACCCAAAGTCCTCACTTTAATGAATAACCCTGTAAGGATCAAGTGTTGAGGAAAATGAACTGGTTATGGTTGGGGATAAAATAGTATGTAAATTCAATTAAACGGTCCACATAGAAAAATAAATATAAAGGTTAGAAAGGACAATGAGGATCAAGGACATTCCACACAGACTTTAATGTACTGTAGAAACGACAACATAAAAGATGGACAATATATCAAATGTCCGAGCAAGGTAATTTCAGCATTCACACCGTACAGCTCATTTCAGACTCAGGACTCCAGCTTCCATTTCAGAGTAATATGTGCAGAATGCCAAATCTTTCCAGCTGTGGTAAGTGACGTGTAGGCATACATCATAGCTAAAGGAAATGATGGTCACAATAAATAACAGATGATGGCCTGACTCATAGTACTTTTCATTTGAGGTATATTCATTTTTTGTTTGTTGTCCAGAAATGTCTGTCTTTCCTCCTCTTTAAAAGAGTTATGACCAAAAGGTAGATCCTAGATGTTGTAGAACCTAAACCTCCATTGTGCCAACCTTAAACAAAACATCATGGGAGGTTCAGTTCTACAACAGCTGGGGATCTACTTATTGTGTTACTTTATAAAAGGATTGTAAAAAGGAAATCAGAATTATTTTGTTGCCCTGATATGAAATAAAAGATATAGGTAACATGTTGATTTCTGAGTCAGCTGCCTTTTTCAAATAATGTTTATTGAAATGTGATAGCATAGGTTAATAGAACATGAAACACAATTTGAAAGAGGTATGAAACATGCTGGTTTAATTCATTATTGTGGTCCCAGGAAATGATTGTGCTATAGCAGTTTATAGGGTAAATAAAGGATTGTTATAGTATATGCAGATGTGGCAGAGCCTGTGCATGACCAGTGTATACACTGGTGCAGGACTCCAATTTAACCTCTCCAACAGTGCTAAATACCCCCTGGCCACCTACCCTCTCCTAGTCCCTACTGCATTAAGTGCTCTGCTATACTTGGTGCCCAAAATGAGGATGACAGGGTTGTCACCAACCCTGACCAGACAGCTCTTAGTGCCCTTAAAAGTACCACCGAGAGTTACATAAAATTACTTGCACCTTTGAGTTAGCCGCACCAAATACCAGCTAACCCAAAGTTACTTCTGGCCCGGGATCTCTAAAGACATCCGCCAGTACTGCCAGATATGCAAAACCTGTCAGCGGATGGGAAAACGGAGAGACCCCCGCAAGGCAAAACTGCACCCCCTGTAATCATGGAGGAACTGGTTAGCCTGTAGCTTTAGATATTATAAATTTCTAACTATGCCTAGTTCCTACGCAACCAGGTACATGGAGGCTGTTGTGTTGACCAATATACATGCTGAGACAGTGGAGGATGCCTTGGTCTGAATCTTCTTCTGAGTGGAAGTTTCACCTGAGATAATCTGGGATCAGGGCACCCAGTTCACTGATACAGTCACTAACCAGCTCTAGAGGCTCTGTAATATAAAGCCTATTCAGAGCTCCCCTTACCACCCCAAACAAATGGCTCGTGCGAGCGCTCCAAACGGACGTTGAAGCAAATGCTTCGGACATTCGTAACTACTAGCCGGCATTGGTAGTGCTTACCGCTGTACCTCCCATTTGTCTATTGAGAGATACTACAGATATCCACCAGGCTCTTCCCCTTCGTGCTGTTGTTTGGGTGGCAGGTTCAAGGGCCCCTAGAGCTAGTAATGGAGAACTAGGAAGGTTATATCAGGCAGGACAGGACTCCTATCATCCCATACATGCTGCAGTCCACCTGGCAGGGCACCTACTAGTTGGTGAAATAAAAATGTGACACCACCTATGTGGTGGCCCAATGTATGGATGAAAGGATCCAGCGAATGTTCCATGTGAACATGTTAAAGCCCTAACTAAAGTGATCAAACAAGCAACATTTTCTAACCGACCAGGGTACGCCAGACTGGCCCAACAAAGAGTGGACACTGATCCCTTGCCCCTATGCCAACTCCCTTACTGTGTCCCTGAAGCTGTTAGGTAGGAGATGAGGAAGGATATTCATGAGATGATCCAGCTAGTGGTTATAGAACCCTCTGACAACTCCTGGGCTTCTCTGGTAGTGTGGGATTGAACAACTTGTTTCTGTGTCGACCACTGGGGGCTAATGATAAACTTGTGTCAGATCCCTACCTCATGCTCCGGGTAGATGAGCTGTTAGAGCCCATAGCCAGTGGAAAATACCTCACTACAATAAACTTTTGTAAGGACTATTGGTAGTCGGCCTTCGTCACCCCATTTGGCCTTTACAAGTTTTGGGTCATGCCATTTGAGATGAACAATGCCGCAGCCACCTTTAAATGGATGGTAGACCGTCTCCTCGATGGCCTTGAGTATTATGCCTGTGCATACCTGGGTGACATCCCAATATTCAGCTCAACAGGGGAAGAGCACTTAGGATACATCAGTGCAGTACTGGATAAGATGGGTAACACAGGTTTACCCTGAAGCCAGCGATGTGCCATACAGGGTGTAGCGATAGCAAAAGTACAGTATAGCATTTCTGCAGACTGCTGGCTACTATCGCAAGTTCGTCCCCACCTACAGGACCCTAGCTAAACGCCTCACCAATTTATACTACATTTTCTCTTTCCCCAAAACTAATGTCGACATTCTATCTCTTTTAAAAAAAAGAACACGTCTTCCTCTCACCCAAACATGACATTTTTTGTAATTTCATTGCTCTGTATTGTAAAAAAACAAAGTTTTAACAAAGCAGATGTATATATTCTGTGGGTGATAATGACAACATAAATATGTCATTGTCATTGTCAGTGACAACAACAGATAGAACCATATTGCACATTAAGGCTGGACTCAAGGCAGCCTAGAGCTCCAGTTCTGAGCGGGCCCACTTCGAGCCTGGCCCCGTGCTCCCTCATTTCATTGAGGAAGCATTGTGGGCTAAACCAATACAGACCACTTTAAGATCTCCCTTATGATTGCCTTCGCACATCTTGGTGACTCAGATGACTATAATTATGGTACTCAAGAAGTACTAGGAAGCAATTTATGGAGGTACTTGGATGGGGTGCCAGGCGGTCCGTCACATGTTCCTCTTGTTTTCCATCCATATCTCTCCCCATATCTCCCTCCCCCATTCCTTCTATCCCTCCCCTTTCCATCCATGTATCCCTCACCCTTTCAATCCATGTCTCTCCCCCTATGTTTCCATCCACCCTCCCTCCCATCCATGTCCCTCCCCATGTCTCCCTCCGCCCCTTCCATTAATTTCTTCTCCCCCTTCCATCCATGTTTCCCCTCCCCCTCCTTCCATCCATGTTTCCCTCCACTCCTCCATCCATTTCTCTCGCTCCCCCTTCCATCCATGTTTCCCCTCCACTCCTCCATCCATGTCTCTCCCTCCCCCTTCTATCCATGTCTCCCTCTTCCATCCATGTCGCCCCACTAATGTCTTCCACCTTCCCCCCTCCCATCTGTTACGGTTGCCTCCAGGCTGGCTGGAAGTTGGACTGTAGAAAGGATGCTCCTAGCGCTCACCAAAGGATCATCAGCACCGTAGACACCATAACTACTGCGTAGCCACCATAAGTACTGCAGACTCTACAAACCACCGCTGCTGGGCTGGTATCTCGCCGTCTGCTCTGCGCCCTGGACCTACGACCAGGCTCCAGTAGGGGAACCTCTTCCTTCTGTAGAGCGAAGCAGGATCAGGAACAAGAGCTCTTACAAGAGCTCAGTAGCTAAGGGAGTATGAAGAGCATAGCAATCCCTGTAGTGATTATAGCTGTCCCCTACAAACATGAGTCAAGGCTGCAAGTTAGAGGGTCAGAAGAGCTCTGAGGTGCTGGCACACCCAGCCTGGCTTTTATTTGTGCACATACAGAACACACCCAGGGGGAGGCATAAAATAACCAATCAAATAACAGTACAACCCACACATCCCCTGCAGTTAACATAATTATTACAGACAGTAAAAATACAGTTTTCACACATACACTGTAACTTTAAAACCATACATTCAATCTCCATAAAGTTCAGTATGGAAGAAGGTAAGGGTTAGCGGTGTTCGTGTATTTGCGCATCCGATTTTTTTAGCATACACCGCTGACCGCGTTCGAATGAACAAAGATGGCCGCCGCCACGTGTTCGACTGTCGAATGGCGGCCACCCAGCGGTCGGCAATTAAACTGCAGTAACCTCACAGCCTGGGAGGTAAATTGCATGCATACTTTAACTTCTGGGTGGTCTGCCTGTGTGGTAAGCCCTATTTACTGAACCAAGTGGGAGAAAGCCAGGAACAAGTTATTTTGCAGGTCTGGGGACATCTGGGGACATCTGGGGACATCTTAAAGGGGCATTGTTCAACAAAGTCACAATATGTCCCCCAGACGGTTCTTAAAGGGCCATACACACCCAATAAAAGTGAATAAGTTTTATGGGGCACAATCTTCCAGGGGCCATAGTCATGAGGAAGGAGGCTTGCAAATAGGCTTCTCCACAATCCAGGGAAGCAGGGCAATTTTCCATTTAAAGGGCCAGTTACAAATAGCAGTTTGTAACACCATCCATGTACCCCTCTCCTCCTTCCAGCCATGTACAGTTGTATCAGGTTCATAGTAAAAATTTACATACTTTCAGCTGTTTGCAATGAAGAAATCAAACGAAAACATTTGAAATAGCTCAACACAATGAATGCTTCAAGTGGTTTTACCAAATGTAACTGAAAATGCAATTTATAATGATTTCTCCAGTCTTAAAATTATGCAATCCCTTGAATCCCTCACAACAGTACAACATTGCAAAATAGGTGTTGTCTCAAGCACGCCTGATGCAACTAATCAAGGGCTTCATTAGTTGCACCAGGTCCGTTCCATACCCCCTAACATTGGCCGTCCGTGAAACAATGCTTGTGGGAGGGGTGTGTAGGGGATGGGCCAGTTATGCCATTGTTTCACTGACCCTGCTTAAAGGGTAAGGGTCTCCCATAAAGGGACTGGACTGCCCAATCAAGCAGGCCAGCCCACTGAGCACAGAACATGTAGGAAAACACTGTTTTAATACTCTTGGTAGGCTCCAATTGCCCTGAGTAAAACATGAGTTTGTCTAAAGATGCACTCATGCTAAATTTTTGGGGGACAATTCTCTTGTGTCCATAAAAGCACAACACGAAGAACTAAACTTAGTCCTGTGCAAAAAATACATCCATCATCAGCACACACTGCATACTGGTGACAACCAGTGGTGTATTTTGGATCTGTGCTGCCTTTGGCATGATGGAACTCCAGCACCCCCTAATTTAAAAAGTAACACTCTCACTTTGACTGACATACACACACTCTCAGATATACTGATATACACACACACTGAGTTGACACAATCTGGGCAACACACACAATCACCGACTCACTCACAGACACACACAATCACTGACATACACACACAATGATGCAGACACACCAACTCACAGACACACACACTGACAGGCATACACAATCACTCAGACACACACACATTCACTGACAGACACACTCACTCACTCACTCACTTACTCACAGACACACACAATCAATCAGACAAACTTACAGACAGACACACACACAGACACACAGGCACCCTCACAGACACATACAGGCTCCCTCATAGACACCCACTGACAGACATACTCACTCTCACTCAGAGACACAAACACTCACTCACAGACACACACAATCACTCAGACACACACTGACAGACATACATTCAATCAGAGACACACACACAGATATACAAACACACTGACAAACATACACACACACTGCCATCCAGACACACTCACACACTGTCAGCCAGCCAGTCACAGACACACACACACTGCCAGCCAGACACACACACACATCCCCACCACCCCAGTCACAGATTATTTTTTAATTTTAATTTAAATCCACCCAGCCTCCCTACCTTTGGGGGAGCTGGATTGATTTTTTACCTGGGGTCCAGTGAGGCTGCTGGCCCGGGCTACTTGGGCAGAGAGGGAGAACGGCGTGCAGGCAGTTGGGCGGCTAGCTGAATTCCAAGGCTGACAGCAAGGGACTGCTGATTTGTGAGCTCACTCTGCTCAGCTCTCTCTCGTGCCGCAGAGTGATGCCGGGAGCCGGTATATGGCGTCATATTCTGGCTCCCATCATCACTCTGCGGCGCGAGAGGGAGCTGAGCAGAGAGAGCTTACAAATCAGTGCTCCCTTGCCGCCCGCCTTGGAACTCAACTAGCCACCTGCCACAAAGCTAATAAGATATTTACCTGGGCATTTGGGGGCAGTGTTTTTTGCCACCCCCTGGAAAGTGACGCCCAAGGCAAATGCCTTGTTTGCCTCGTGGCAACAACTATAATGAGTTAATTCCTTTGCTGGGAAGCATTGCGTACTTGTCTGCAAGTAGAAGCCTATTGGAATCTGTGAGCACAGCGCTATGTACCACAATACAAATGTTAGAAGTTCCTCCTTCAATTCTAGTTCCCTCTCCCTTGGCTACACCCATTAGCCCACCCCATACTCCATTCCTCACACTTAAATGATTCTCTATCAAAGGAAACTGATTGGCGCATTTGCGATGCTTGCAGCATGCACCCAAACTCCAACAATACTGCTTAAAGAGAATCATCTGATTGGACCGTGAACTGGAAAAGGATAACACAGTGATGATAGAGAATGTAGAGAAAGGATTATGGAGAACTTGCCCCGGCGCTGTATTTCAGGTAAGTTTTATGCTATTTTTAAAGGTTTTGAGTCAAAAAAACGGTCGGAACAATTGACAACTGCACAATAAAGCATTTAATGCCTACTTATCGAACGTTTAAAGCCATATTGGAGTAAACCTTCCAAAAAGGAGCATAGAGTTCATAACTTCACATATGGTCAATTCAATAATAGAGAATTATACATAGTTTCATTGTATTAAAAGCAATCTCTATGAAGGAATAGTTTTGGTAAGTTGATTGATTATTAAACAGTTATTTGGTTGGCAACCTACTAAGGTTCAGCTGTTTTAAAATACTAGTTGAAAGGCTAGTTTTCCAAAGCATCTGAATAAACTTTGGTTTTCTGATTAAAATATGGCTATAATCTGATTGACAGTGTCTCCTGCTCTTGGATGATCTTTTTAAATGATGCACTTTTGTGGCAGTTAAAGAATGACCTTCAGTTTTACTGAAGTGATGCTGTACAGCCCAGTAAAAGCAGTAATCTAGCTGCATTTTAAAATCATCCCCTTAATCCCTTCAAAGCTTGTGGTTACTAATCTAATTCAAATGTCACTTCTGTTCAAAACAAATAATGACTTTTTTTCAGGTGCAAAATTTGCATAATGATTACAAAAACAAGAACAGTCTATTCTGTTGAAGCATAACTGATCATATTAATAAACACTTAGTGCAATTTTATTAAGTACTCATGTACATCTGCTCGTTATCACAAATATCTAATCAGCCACTCGTGGCAGCAATTCAGTACATGAAAGCAGGGGCATTGATAGAAAGGGACTGAGAGGGTTCGAGCACCAGATCGTTTGATGTCAGTGTCTTTATGGGCCAGTGGGGAAATCAAAGATCTCTTTTACTGCCACATTGCGGGAGGGAGGGGGAGTCCAGAGAGCCTCTGCTCTCACTCCTCGTCTGTTCCAGATCTCTGTGTATTGGCTCCTGTGAGCTCCAGGCAGTACAGTGCATGGGTTGCCATGGCAATGCTATGCCACTGAGACCAGAGATCGCGATAACTTTTACATGAGGTCTGCAACCGAGAGCTAGTGAGGGCAGCGGCTCTAAACGCACTGGACCACCAGGGGTAGCTGTAATTTCCCCCTTCCCAGCCCAAGGTAACCAGAGGCGGGGTGAATTAACAGTATTTTGGTTTTAACAATTTTTTTTAAGGTTTTATTAAAGTTCTATATAATTTCAATCCCCACCACACAATACAGTCCCTATCTTATAATACAGCTCTGCATCCCCAACACACGCACTGCATCACCAGCACACACTCTGTATCCCGGGCACAAAGGCAAAGACTATATACCTATCACACACATACACTTGCATTCCCTGCAAATGCACACTCACTGCATCTTCAGCATACACTGTCCTTGCAGCCCCTAGACACACATACTACATCGCAAGCACAAAAACAAGATATAGTTGCACATACACACTGCACAACAACAGTTCCCTTCACAAAAACACAATCCAAAAAGCAACTTCCAAAATATTAACAATACCTTTTGCTGCCCTGCCCAACTATTTTAATTTTTAATTCTTTAAAAGAAGAGCAGTGAAAGAAAGATATTTACTCTACCAAATAGCGAAAAGTGTGGCAGATTCCAGTTCCCAAGGTTAGTTTTTATTACTTTGAGAAGAGGTAAATAATTAGCTTTACATAGCGGGTGTGAGCAGGGCCGGTGCAAGGATTTTTGCTGCCCTAGGCAAAATAAAAATTGCTGCCCCCCCCCCCCCCCCCTGCTTTTTAAATGACTGATTTTTAAAAATGATCTATGTCAGTTATACTTTCATTTAAGCTACTCTGACCTTAAATTTAGAATTCACTTTACATTTTCATTTTAGTGAATAACCCTGTAGGCTGTAGCCTTTGGTTCAAGACACTGACAAATTGCACAAAAGACCACAATGTAAAATAAAGTGCAAATTGAAATAGTTTAATACATTAACATTCTGAAAGTGCAATACAACATACCGTTGTTAAGAGAAAAACATATGCCCACATTTATATTATAGTGGCATACTTGCATATTATAAGTGCAACAATAGAAATGGTATGGTCATTCAAAGAACCCCAAACACATAGCAAAATAAATACATAAATGCAGCATACAATTTAAGTGCTAAACACCTTTGTAAACATCTTCAACAACTTCGTAAACAGCTTAAATACTTTCTAACAGTTATTCTATCTAAATAAATTTAACTTTTCTTGCTTTGGCATTCGCAAAGTCCTTCAGTAATGTGTCAAAGTCAATCTCCTGTGCCGTCCGATTCTCTATTGATATCATGGCAAGTCCCACAAGCCGTTCTTGGGACATTGAAGAACGAAGATAATTTTTTATAATTTTCAGCTTCGAAAAGCTTTGCTCACCTGTGGCAACAGTGGTCAACATAATTTGAAGTGCAATTGCCACATTTGGAGCAAATCCATTCCTCACTGCGTAGGCCAAAATATCAACAGGTGTCATCGTAGGTTTTAAAACAGGAGCCAACACAGCAAGTTCTTCACACAGTTGCCTTCCATCTACATCAGACTCCTTTGATTTTGGATCGGTTAAGACATTCTGCAATTCCATGCAGAACTGCAGGAGTTCTTCTTTTTGCACATCTTTTAGATTGTGGATGTTATACAAAAATTGAAAATGCGTGGAATGAAATTTCAGCAGTTCATATCTTTCATGTACAGATTTTATTGTCGTGTCTAATATTGTGAAGAAACATTCCACTTTAAATTTATTTTTAGGATCTAAGATGGGGTCATCTGGAGCCTCATACAAAAACAACCTTTTTTTTTTTTCCTCATCTGATGCACTTGAGGGGGGAACACTGGGTCTATTTCCATTTCCACTGCTAGCTCTCCTGCTTCTGAAGGCCAAGCACTGCTTCCCAAGGTATTGAACAATGGCTACAAGCCGCTGTAGAACATTCTGCCAGTGCTGCGTTTCAGTTGCCAATAATCTTTGGTATGAATGGTCAATAGTACTTCCTGACCCAAGCCTTGTTAACAATTCTGTCCAGTCTCCCATAGCAGTGAGGTGAGATGGAGACACTTCATGTGTAGCCAGACACTGGGACAAATGTATCCAATCATTGTAGCCTCCCTTTGTCAGGCTCATTTCGTAGTTGTAAAGAGTTTACAACAAAAGCAAAATATTTTGTCCAGTCTAGGAGAATAACTAAGCCACTTTCTAACATGCACATGATGCTGATTTCTGTGAACTCTCTTCCTCGGTGTTTGTATCACTTTCTATGCCCAAAGAATGTTCGCCCACAGTTCAAGTAGAAGGGTGTGGTTAAGCATCTACAGCTTCACAATGCTCTTTAGTTTTGCACTCCATCTCGCTTACAGCTTAGTACTGGATCAGGTTTAAAGAACCTATTTAATGATCCAGCCATCTTAGAAGTGTCTTCTTCTTGGAGCCTTCTTTTCTTTCGAAAAGCAGCACCAGACAATTTCTTTCGTGGTGCAGACATCTTGTTAAATTATCAAAATAACTATTGTAGAATAAATGTACATCAAAAATTATTAATATTCAATTAATATTCTCTTTGATCATTAAACCACAATAATACCTGAAAATCATTTAGAAACCTACTGTACATATGTGCGCACGTGTGTGTGTGAGTGTGAAAGACGCAAAAATATATGTGTATGTAAGACTATGGCTAAGTTTTGCATGTTGATGTAAACATGAAGAATTAAAAATGGAGAGGGCAAGTGAGAGCTAGCACCCCCCATGCACAGACACACAATCATACAGCATCACAACATAATTACACAATTGCACACAGTCACAAACATTCACCTACAGTCATACATGGTCAGTCACATTACAAAGTCACATACAAAGTAATTCAATCTTCTATCTGGGTCCATGCAACAACATGTAATGGGGAGTTACTCTGTGTACCCCCTCCTTCTCATCACGCAGGTTGAACTATTCCTATCGCCCCTTGTTGGCACGCTACTGAAGTGACAATGTTTCAGCCTCAAAATACAGATTAGGGAACAGTGCACAAAATAAATCCAGTTTAAAATTTTATGAAGCTACTTCAAATCACCTCTACTAGCAAAAAAAAAAATGGGATTCAGTTACACGATATGGCGATATCCATCACTATGTTACAGTTCCCCAATATCCCCATCCCCCCCCCCCCCTCCATTTGGCTCCTGTGACGTTCACTTTGATTCTCAAAAATTCACACTTTTATAAATGAACCTGATAAAACATAGTTCAAATTGTACATTTCATTAAAGAGACATTTTTTATGAACCATTATTACCACTACATAGCATAGTGGTCTGACACCCCCACCCCCCCCACCCCCCCCCCCATGTAAGTAGTCAAACCGTATTAGAGCAGTTTGACTTCTTACCGTACATGGCCCTACCTTCACTACATCAGCCAAAAGCCAGAAGATCTCTGCATTGTGCAAGTGTGGGCACTGTCAGTGGTTGATGTAGTGGAGCTGGGGAGCAGCTTAAAGGAACACTATATCGTCAGGAACACTATACACTTGTATCCTGTTACATTAGTGCAGTTCTGTCCGCCCCACCTCGCCTCCGTGTGGTAATAAAGCGATTTTACTTTTTTCCCCACACAGATCATTAACCTTTGCTTTGGGAGGCTATTGTGCCTGTGCAGCAAAACACTGCACCAAACAGCATCTCCTCATACAGATGCAATGAATCAATGCATCTATATGGGAACGTTAAAGGGACTCTCCAGTGCCAGGAAAACATATTAGTTTTCCTGGCACTGCAGGACCCTGTAGTACCCCTCTCCCTCCCAGCCCACATCCCAAGTTGCTGACCTGAGTCCAGCGCCGATGCCCCTCGGCACAGGGTCAGACTCCGCCTACTGTCCTCCCTTGCCGACGTCAGCCGGCGGGGGAGACCTAATGCACATGTACGGCAATGGCCGCGCACGCGCATTAGACCTCCCCATAGGAAAGCATTATTCAATGCTTTCCTATGGGGATTTCAGCGACGCTGGAGGCCCTCACATAGCGTGAGGACGTCCAATATTGTATAACACACTTTTCGTGTTATAAGAACATGGAAGTCCCTCTAGTGGCTGTCTGACAGACAGCCACTAGAGGAGGACCTAACCCTGCAAGGTAATTATTGCAGTTTATGAAAACTGCAATAATTACACTTGCAGGGTTAAGGATAGTGGGAGTTGGCACAAGTGGTCTGGGTGCCTGGAGTGTCCCTTTAAGCTCCTCCATGCAGGGCGTGGAGACGCTTAAAGGGACACTATAGTCACCCAGTCTACTTCAGCTCAATGAAGTGGTCTGGTTGCCAGGTCCCTCAGGTTTTAACCCTTCAGATTACATTTGGGGTTAAGTCTTCCGGACAGCCACAATAGAGGTTCATCTGCGACGCTGGAGGCATATTATGCCTCCATCACGCAGAGCGTCCATAGGAAAGCATTGAGAAATGCTTTCCTATGGACACTTTGAATGCACACGCGGCACTTGCCACGCATGTGCATTCGGCTCCGCTGATGTCGGACAGGGGAGCTGACGCCGGCGGGGGAGGAGAGGAGCTGGGATAAGGTAAGCTGCTGAAGGGTTTTAACCGCTTTGTTTTCCTGACACTATAGTGAACCTTTAAACGCCAGTACTGCACACAGTGTCTTTAGTCTTTACTCTGAAAAGGTGTTTACCTTTTAAAAGCCTGCAGCGACAGGCTATAGACACCAGAACCACTACAGTAAACTGTAGTGGTTCTGGAACTATAGTTTCCTTTTAATGTGAGGCAAATTATGTAATAATACCACTATTCACTAAATAATAAAAAATATTAGATTTCCTACTTACCACACCAGATAAGGACAAGATGATGATGGTCTCTGGCTGCAGGGGAAGCAGGATCCAGCTACAATCCAGGAGGAGGCCACTGCAAGCAGCAGCCAGCAGGCACTTGAAGCAGGCACCTTCTTCCGCTTTAAAATCCCCCTCTCTGTGCTCGAGGGTGTAAGGGGTCAGGTAGAGGTCACTTCCGGCCGCCGAGTGCACAGAGCACTTGAACTCCGCCTCCAGCAGGAACAGGTAAGTGTGAGTCACTCTCACTCCACTCCGTGAGACCCCTCCTCTCTTAGAGTTCTGTCTGCTGCACGCCGACCCTCCCACCTTCACTGCCGCGGCGATGGCGGCGTGGGTGGGCGGTCTCATGGGCAGTCGCGTCTCTCTGCGGCCGCCCTCCAGGCTCCTCCAGCAGCTGCGTATTGATCAGTGCTGTGCCGTCTGACTGAGGACGGCTTTCTGTAGCGCTCAGGCGGGCGGCACAGCATGAGAAGATAACAGAAATTTTGCAACTTATATGCCGGATGCTGGCTCCCCCTGCTAAGCTGCGCCCTAGGCAGCTGCCTAGGTCGCCTTACAGGTGGCGACGGGCCCTGGGTGTGATGTGTACTTCTAGATATTTAGTATCTAGAAGTACACTGACTGGGCCTATCGGAATCCAAAGGATTGCATTATGTGGGGTGTTGGAGAGATGCTCAGACCCAAAATCTCACATTTAGTTACATTAATTTTGAAATTGGACATGGAACTTAACCTCTCTAATTAAGCAGTGTGGCAACAAATTGATGGTTTCTGTCAATGTGAACAAGATGTAATTGGTGAATGTGGAGACCTCTCCTCTGTGGATTCCTATGTATGACTTGTAATAAAGGTTCCATAATTAGTACAAAAAGCAAGGGGGAAAGGGGGGCAAGGGGCATCCCTGCCGTGTACCATTGTTTATTGAGTGTTCTCCATTTATTGGAACACTTGCTGATGGCCCTGCATAAAGAGTTTGAATCCAGTGCCTAATTCTGGTCCCAGTCCCTAATGCATCTAGAGCAGTGTTTCCCAAACCAGTTCTATTGAATAGATAGGACCAGTGCACTTTGTCAAATGCTTTCTCATTGAATATTGAGAGAAGAATGGTATGCATTCTAGCTAATATAGTCCCATGCATGATATTTATAATTTTGGTGGTGTTGTCCTGTGCATCCTTCCCTGGGACAAAGCACACCTCAGAGTGGATCAGTCAAATCAGAAGGGACTTGAGAAAAAAAGCCTTTTTTTTTTTTTGCAAAGATCTTTAAATCTTTGTTTATACATGAAATAGGCCTGTAATTACAACAACTAGTTGGGTCTTTCCCCAGTTTGAGAATCACTATTATCGATACATGAAGCATCAGAGGAGACAGATGAGCCCCGAGCATGAGGGAGTTAAGACAGTATAGAAAGTATAATTCAAGAGACAAGGACAATGTCTTGTAGTATTGGGAATGCAGCATCTTCTGTAGTACCATATGTTGGTGTTTTTGTGAATCCCTACAATTAGAGGTGCTGTCAACTGTCTGGTCCAAGAGCATTTTCCAATTACCTTATAGATCCCCTTCAAAAAAATCATTCAGTCTCCCGAGCATGGGTTTGTTAAATGGGACCTGATTAGAGTTAGGGGCATATTTGATTCATTTGTACCTTCACATTTACAAATCTACCTTGGGGATTAGATTTACAGTTTGTCAGAGTAAATGCTGTACAAGTCGAAAACAATATAGCTACTCCTCTTGATTTACCTCCATGATAAAAGTATGTCTAAAATGAATTTCCTGTAAAAAGTACACATCAGCTGAATTGCAATTGAGCTCTTAAAGTGATATAGGTAATTTCTCCAGTGTATTCAGCCCTTAGTTGTCAAAGGCTACATAAGGCCTACAAGTGTAAATAAGTATATATCTTGTGGTAGGTAGGATGAGTAGGGTCGACTGAGCATATCTGCAAGAACATTTAAACAGCAATAGGTAGCTTTTACTAAACAGGATTTAATATCCAGAGGTGTCGGTGGCTAAGATAGTGAAAAGTTTCCATTTGTTGGTGTTATTTAATTTATTTTTTCTTAACATTAAAGAGATACAATAGATCCCCAAAAAATCACTTCAAAGCATTGAACTAAATTACGTTAGCAACACACAACATCCCTGTTCAGGTTACTGTGCCCCTGGCTTCTTTTTCTCTTTTTCTCTGTGGTTATTTGCCATTTGGGTCATTGCACCAGGGTGCCACTTTTAAAAGACTGTGTTGTAGGCCCATCCAGTCCTTTACTTCTTCAGAAGGTAGATTCAAATCCTGTTGGAAAGCTAGTACATAAGCAGGGATAGAGATGGTCAGAATTTTTCCCTGATGGGTAGCTGACATTGGAAAAGTAAAGTTCCATTGGAATCTTATATCCCGGTCGGTAAGGGCTTTAATGATTGTTCTGAGGGCAATGCATGTTTTGAGTTAGATCCTGAAAAATGTGCACTATGTGGCTTTCAGAGGATATCTCATGCTGGAACCAGGCCTTCATAAAATCTTGTTCTTTCAGTGGGAATTGGTGTATGCAGCAGATTTTGGGTCTTAGGGCTCTATATACACAGTCAAATTTAATAGCTTCTTCACTGGGTTTGTGTTGGATTTGATTAAACAGCAAAAGTAGTATTTATTCAGTGTCTTTTGCCCTATTATCCGTGGATTCTGGGACTCCCATGCCCTCAGGCATGGGCATAGGAACCCCAAAAAATCTGGGGGGGATAGCATTTTTACTCGCCGGGTATATTCTTATTCCATAAACTAGGAGTTGTTTATCCCATTGTACAGCGCTACGGAATTTGCAGTCGCTATATAAATGATTAAATAATAACATTAAAGGGTCACTACAGGGAAGGGGTTTTACTTACCCGGATACAGCGCCGGGATCCTCCTGATTAGAACCACCCCTACCCTTCCCATGAATATTAGAACCACCCCTACCCCTTCCATGCACAAAAGAACCCCACCAACCCCTTCCACGCATATTAACCCCCTACTCCTTCCATGCATATTAGTACCCCCCTAACCCCTTTCATGCATATTAGAACCCACCCTACCCCTTCCATTCATATTAGTACTCCCCTAACCCCTTCCAATAATTTTTCTACCTCCCCCTCCTCCCATCCATATTAGTAGCCCCCTAAACCCTTCTACCTACCCCTCTCCCCCTATCCTTATTAGTAGCCCCCCTAACCCTTTCCAATTATTTTTCTGCCATGTTAACTAATGCCAGTGCTGGAGTGCCGCCGTGTTTACATTAAAAGGCCTGCAGGGACAGGCTATAGACACCAGAACCACTACATTAAGCTGCAGTGGTTCTGGGGACTATAGTGTTTCTTTAATGTGAGGTAAATTAGAGATTAGTGCCACGAATAATATGCTAGATTGCCTACTTACAACCAGTCTGCAGTCTGGCTCCACTGGTCTGGTGTAGAACAGGCTCTCTGGAGGCTGTTTGTAACTGTGGTCACAAAAATCAATGTTCTGGGAGAACGGGAAGCAGCTCCATTTTTGGGGGGCCCTTTACACAGCTCAAGGTCTGGGTCCCAGGGTCCACCTTCATGTTCCACCAATGAGTTTGTTCACAGGGGGTGGAGTGTGTAGGGGATGTCCTGATATGTGTATAAGGAATGCATTGTGTGAATCTGTGTTTGTATGTGTAAGGGCTGCAAGGTGTGTTTCTGTGTATGTACGGGATGCAGTGTGTGTGTCTGTAAGGGGTGCATTGAGTGTGTGTACGGGGTGAATTGAGTGTGTGTAAGGAATGCATTGTGTGTTTCTGTGTGTGTAAGGGTTGCATGATTGTGTGATTGTGTGTGTGTGTGATGGATGTCAATCTCTCTCCCTCCCTTGTCACTCTCTTTCTCCCCCTCCCTCCCTTGTCACTTTCTTTCTCCCCCTCCCTCCCTCCCTCGTCACTTTCTTTCTCCCCTCCTTCCCTCGTCACTTTCTTTCTCCCCCTCCCTCCCTTGTCACTCTTTCTCCCCCTCCCTCCCTCCCTTGTCACTCTTTCTCTTTCTCCCCCTCCCTTGTCACTCTTTCTCCCCCTCCCTTGTCACTATTTCTCCCCCTCCCTCCCTGGTCACTCTTTCTCCCCTCCTTCCCTCCCTCCCTCCCTTGTCACTCTATTTCTCCCCCTCCGTCCCCCCTTGTCACTCTCTTTCTCCCCCTCCCTCCCTTGTCACTCTCTTTCTCCCTCCCTTGTCACTCTCTTTCTCCCCCTCCCTCCCTCCCTTGTCACTCTCTTTCTCCCCCTCCCTCCCTCCCTTGTCACTCTCTTTCTCCCCCTCCCTCCCTTGTCACTCTATTTCTCCCCCTCCCTCCCTCCCTCCCTTCCTCCCTCCCTTGTCACTCTCTTTTTTCTCCCCCTCCCTCCCACCCTAGTCACTCTCTTTTTTATCCCCCTCCTCCCCTTGTCACTCTCTTTTTTCTCCCCCTCCCTCCCTTGTCACTCTCTTTTTTCTCCCCCTCCCTCCCTTGTCACTCTCTTTTTTTCTCCCCCTTCCTCCCTTGTCATTCTCTTCCTCCCCCTCCCCTACCTCTGTTGTAGCGTGGCCGAGCCCTGTATGGTCCGCGGGTACAGGGAGATTTTGTTTCCTGTACCCGGCCGGACTAAAAGGAAGTGCACACTCAGTGTGCACTTCCTTTTAGTCTGGCCGGGTACAGGAGACAGATGCTCCCTGTACCCGCGGACCATACAGGGCTCGGCCACGCTACAGTGAGGGAGTGACAGGAGGGAGCGCTTCCCTCCTGTAAGCCTCTCTCCTCATGCTGCGCCCGGGCGGTGCGCCCTCATGGACGCACCAGCCCGGGCAAAGCTGCAGCCGCCTGAGGCTCTCTGCAGAGCGCTCTGGCGGCTGCAGCATGAGGGGGGCCGGCGGAGCTGGGGTGGATTTCCCCATAACCTGTCCCCCCCGCATGATTTGCTGGGGGGGGATGCGTCCCCCCATTCCCCCCCGGTTCCTACGCCCATGCCCTCAGGTTGTTTCTCCTTCCCTTATTACCTACATTGCCCATCTTTCTCTGAAAATAGCGCAAAGCTTCAGCCTGGATCGTGAGAGAATCATGCATGGCATCCCACTGTCAGGCTGTGACTTCACCTTTCTCCTTCAACCTAGTTTGTGCACATCAACACCAAAGGTTTGTAATTTGTCCCCAAAATTTGCCTCAAGTTTATTGAGCATGCTCGCAATTTTTGATCTCGAGGGAAGCTGCAAGAGTATGGCATTGAGATCTGTATCTTCAATGGAGACTTTGGAGGCAGAAGGGCTCGTGAGCTGTCCTGTGGGCACTTATTTGGTGCAATCTTGGCTGCACCATCACCACCACTGGTCTCAGTAAAAAGCTCCCTCAGGAAAGACTATGAGGCCATTGATGGGGCTGAGGAGGTGCTCCCTAATGCAGTACGAGTCTTTTTGTTTGTCATGTCACTGTATTCGGTTCAGGATTCTCTTACATTGAGTAATAAAACCAACTGAATTCCAGGAAAAACTTGTCTTCAGTTACTTGCTGCCACAACTCCAGTTCCACAGGGGAATTAAATATGAAAAACAATGTGGACACTTACAAGATTAAATGTATCCCGGATCCTAATATTGGTGCTGAATTAATTCAAAATGTAGAAATCACAAAAAACAGCCAAACAGTGCAAACTCAGAATAATCTACCAGGCAGATGATGGAAAGTGCATACTTTATTGTAGGACAATAGTTAACAACATAAGTATATGTGCAGACCTCACAAGTGAGAGGCAATCCAAAACCTTCAACCACATGTCAATTAATGCAAATAATAATGATACAAAAATACAAAAAAGGAAAAACCTGCACCCGCCAGAAAGGGAGTGAGGGGGGACAAAAATATGAAAAATATATATTTATTTATTTATATATATGTTGGACGTTATACAAAGCAATCAATGTATGTAAATGATCTATGTTCACTAGTTGCATGTGAATTATCGCTTCTAAACTCTACTTTTTTAACCTTGCTTCACTGTCAAGTAATGCAAAATTTATTATGTACCTCCTGCAATAAAAATGTAAAAAAAAAAAAAGTGAAATGATCTGTACATGAAAGAGTAATTTGTCATGTGCCTATCATCTAGGCTAGGAGTAAACAACCTTTGGCACTCCAGATATTATGGACTACATCTCCCCCGATATTTTGCCAGTGGTATGGCTGTAAGAGCATTATGGGAGATGTAGTCCACAACATCTGGAATGCAGAAGGTTGCCTACTACAGTTCTAAGCTATGTATCAGGTTTACAGGAATAGTATAACATGCTGAAGATTTTTACTGAATCAATAATCTGATCACATCAACTTTAAAACATTCCAAATTTATATGAAATGTAGAAAGATTTTTTACATATCCATATATAATTGCCATCATTGTAGATAAAAAAATGAATTTATAGCAGGGTAATTTGCCAGTAGCAGGGTAATTTGTACTGGTTTGAAGATTAAAAATGCAAATATTTTGGCATTGCAGATAATATTTTTGTTTCATAACTGTAGAGGTCACTTACATTTACATTATAAGTTACATGAAGTTATAATCATTTAATTTTGTATCCAAAATTTGCAAGAGCACTTCTTTCACATAAATATTTAGAAATATTAGGATCAATTTGCTTTGTGGGTTGGAGAAAAATTGGATTAAAAGCTAAAATCCCATCAGGACTTTAAATTAGCTGACAGCTCTCTGAATGTGCTTCTAGAATGTGCATATTTATTTGGTCATTTACAAGAAATACCAAGCATCTCTTAGACTAAAAAATGATTTTTTCTACATAACTGCTAAACGCCAATGTATATTTCTTTTAGAATGGGACTAAATATATGCTCTTCTCTCAGCATGTGGAATTTCAGGCCAGTGCAGACAAGGCTGCTGATTCCCATTTTAGATATGTCTTCATAGGGCAACTTTTCCATACCTTGTAACTGTGAGTGTGGACAGCAAATGGGAATTCAAACTTTATTTCCAATTAAAAATTGCAAGCTCATTCCTTGAAGATTCTGCTGCAGGCGGGCGTCTAAATTAAAGGTTTGATAGATCGAGTTAGGCATGTACTCATTTTCACTTGGATCTTTTCCAGCACTGAATTCTGAATGGAAATTATGGTTCAAACCCTGCAATAGGCCATGTTTCCAAGAATTATAATTGGAATTTACATACAATGTCAGTTCCCAAAGACAAACAGGCGTTCTGTATTAAACTGGGGGCCCAGACCATGAGCTGTGAAAGGGGCCCCAAAAATTGAGCTGCTTCCTGTTCGTTAATTGTTGTGAGCACTGTTACAAACAGTCTCCAGAGAGCCTCTTCTACACCAGACCTGTGGAGCCAGATTGCAGCCTGAGCCCATCATCATCCTCTTGTCCTCATCTGGTGGCAAGTAGACAATCCAGTATATTATTAGTGGCACTAATCTCTAATTTACCTCACATTAAAGGGCCACTATAGTCACCAGAAGCACTACAGCTTAATGTAGTGGTTCTGGTGTCTGTAGCCTGTGCCTGCAGGCTTTTTAATGTAAAAACACAATGCCTTTTTTAGATAAAAGACACTTTGTACAGAACTGGCGTTGGTCCATATAGCAGCGCATATGGGTGGGGCATTGTGATGTCACATGGTGGGCAGGACATGTGGGTAAATTTAATGTTAAAACAATAATGACCTGTCACCCACGAATTAGGGAAACTGTCGGTATTCGAGGCAGACCGGGAGCACCCGATCGTGCTGTCCATACAGCAGTGATCGCTCTGACAGGTTGTTAGAGTTAAACCCCACCCCCCTTTTCCCTGCTTTATTAAAATTAACCCGTTCACTGCCAATTGATCACTGACTACAGTGATCAATTGGCAGGGACTACATTTTACTGTGATCTGATTTTTTTTAACCCCTGAGGGTTAACTTTTATTTATTTTTTTAATTAAATCAATTTATTTAATTAATTAATTTTAATATTTTAATATTTTATATTTTGCTAGCCGTGTGGGTGGGAGTTAGTGCAAAAATGTACTGTTAGGCTAGTTACGGATAACAGTAAAGAAAAAGTTTATAAAAAATTTAAAAGCATTAAAAAAGTTTGAAGAAAGTATAACAAGTTTTAAAAAAATGTAATAAGTAAAAAAAGGTTTACAAAAGTTTTAAAAAGTAAAAACAGTTTTAAAAAAGTAACAAAATACATAAAAAAAATGCTCATTACCACTACACATGGAACAAACTAGCGAAAAAATTATTCCATGCTAAGGTTCAAAATATGCCTTTTGAAATACCCCCAGGGTGTATTCTTTAAAAAATGTTATGCATTTTATGGGGTAGTTTAAATAACCAGCCAGCTAAACTACTCCAAAATGGAACATGGACACAGCGTAAAAATTCAAAGTTTGAAAAAACTGAATTGCTGTGTCCCAAATGTTCTCCTTCAACATCCACATATACCTGGAAAAAGTACATACGGGGGTATTCCTGTACTCAGACGACATAGCTGAGTAACCTATGAAGTGTTATACTGCTATAGCACATATAGGGTTTGTGAAATATACAGTAGAAGCTCACTGTGTGGGTCAAAAAAGCCGAAAAAAAATGCTTGTTACCACTACACTTGGTACAAAATAGTAAAATAATTATCCCATGACAAGGTTCAAACTATGCCTTTTGAATTACCTCGGGGTGTATTCTTTAAGAAATGGTATGTCTTTATGGTGTAGTTGGAATATGTTGCCTGCTAAAGTGCTCCAAAATGGGACAGGGACACAGCGTAAAAATTCAAAGTTTAAAATAAATCGGAAAGGCTGTGTCTCAAATGTGCCCCTTCAGAGACCACATATATCTGCCAAAGTATCCTATAGGAAAGCGTGGACAGAGCATGTAAACGCAGGAAGCACCTCTAGTGGCTGTCAGAGTGTTTGCCACTAGCAGTGTCCCTAGGCAGTAATGACCTTTTCATTAAAATGCCTGCTGGGACAGGTTATAGACACCACAACTACAATTATCTGTAGTTATTCTGGTGACTGTATTGTCCCTTTAAAACTATTTATTCAGACTCACAACTGTTGAACAAAATGTATTTAATGTAATTTTCCTATTAGCAGAACTGTTACAGATTTGTTCTCTCTGTAATGGCACAAGATGAGCTAAAACCAGCTTGAGATCTGAGCAGGGGCCCACCGAAGGGCAGGCTAATTGAGCTGTTGTCCATTTTCACCTCTCTTGTTTATCTCTCCTTAAGTTTAAAGGGCAATCCAGATGTGTACCCCTTGCTCATGGTGCCTAGAGGGATTTTGGCTATACCTCCCTGATGATATCTTACAATGTTGAAATGAGAGAGACCTGGCCTGCCCTTTTGGTTGGAATCAGTCTGAGATGCATGGCCTGGTTCTCTCTCTAATGGCACAAGATGAGCTAAAATCAGCTAGAGAACTGAGTGGGGACCCACCGAAGTGCAGGCTAATTGAACCGTTGTCCGTTCTCACCTCTCTTGCTACTTGTTTTTCTCTCCTTAAGTTTAAAGGGCAGTCCAGACGTGGACCCCTTGCTCACGGTGCCTAGAGGGATATTGGCTATACCTCACTGATGATACCTTAAGCGGTTGATACGATCGTCTGGGGTTGCTGTATCTCTCGTGCAGAGGGAACTTGCTGGCAATTTGGATCTAGACTGCCCGTATGAGTGGGACCAGTCTGACATGCTTCAGATATGTTCTCTCTGTAATAGCACAAGATGAGCTAAAGCCAGCTTGAGAACTGAGCGGGGACGCACCAAAGGGCAGGCTTATTGAGCTATTGTCCGTTCTCATCTCTCTTGCTACTTGTTTTTCTCTCCTATTAGCAGAACTGGGCATCAAAATGACATTGACTGGCTCTCATCAGAATTACATTATAACCTGAGAAAACAGTGATCTAAAATGATGTATTAAATGCTTTTGCAAAGTGCAGCAAATGTTTGCCTAATTAACTAAGATAATATGGACATTTTGTACTGAGCCACGTCCATTGTGTTGCTCTGTGACATGGATCTTCATACAGGCTGATAGAAGTAGCACTAGCACTATTTGTTCTAACTGTATTTTGATATTCATATACATATATATTTACGACTGCGGACATACTAGGTATGTCCTACACAAAACAATCGTTAAGGATCAAATAGGAGCACAGGACTTACCTGGACGGGCGATCCGCAGTGATCACGGTCGGGGGGGGGGGGACTGCCGGAGACCCCAGCAGTCCCCCTGCAGCAGCTCTGGCCACCTCGGCCCTCCAGGGCCATGTGATTACCATGATCACCGCCGCAATAGGAGTCTATGGAGCTGCCAGCAGGGTGACTGTCTGAGCTGTCAGAAATAAATAAGAAATAAAATAATATATATATATATATATATATATATATATATATATATATATATATATATATATTATACAAATATAATGCATATTTATGAGTTCATCATAAGTGTACTTTTTGAGATATATACACATATGAGATATATTATACATATATGTAAGATATATTATAAAATGCTTTAATTATAATATATTATATCTATATATATTCCAAATAGAGAGCACTCTGGAGTCTTTGTAATAAATTTAAACTGTTAAACTGCAAAAACAGTGATATAACTAGTATAATCTCACAACTTATAGTATAAGTTGATGTTTCAGTCGATGCAGACTTTTTTCAAGACAATTGTTACAGTATAATAGTGGCGGTTAAATACAAAGCAGAAAGGATCTAATTGGAGGGTGAGTGGGACGAATACAAAATTAGGTGACGTCAGAGATGAGGTAAAACAGGTGCAGATTACACATCTCTCACCATAACCCCCATGTTATGGAGTATCCTCTAGTTAGGAATTTCTTTGATCTGTGTTTCTGCAATGTTATGATCAGAGTTATTGCGAAAGACTCTGATGAACTGGGATACCTGTAGAGAGTCTTTCAAATTTGTTGGATGAAAGCTTGAAGTGTGAAGAAGAGTATTCCTGTCGGTAGGTTTGGAGTAGAGTGTGTACCCAAACTGTTTTCCTGTAATAAAAATTTGTAATTTGTAATAAAAATAATATACACACATTCTACATATATATTTAACTATTAACTACATAATTTATTTTATTAATTATAATTTGAGGGACCTGCCAGACAATGCAGGCAGACAGTCCAGAGAATTTAATTGGCAAGCCCTATATTTAACCCCATAACTTTACAAAACTCCATAAAACCTTTACATGGGGGTTACTGTTATACACAGGAGACTTTGCTGAACACAAATATGAGTGTTTTAAAAAGTAAAACTTATCATGACAATGCTATCACCAGTAAAAGTGCAGTTTTTAGATTTTTTTTAAAAAATGCAAAAAACTAATTAAAACGCTAACTTTGGCCAGCGTTTGTGACTAAGTGGCTACAACAAAAGACTGGAAATGCCCAATTTTGAATACCCTGGGTTGTCTACATTTGAAAATGGTATGCCATGATGGTTTTTTTTTTTTTTTTTACATTCCTGTTTTTTTCACATTCCTGGGCTAGCATATGGTCTCAAAAGGCAACACAGACCCAGCAATCCGATTTGGCAAACTGATTTGGGCAAGCCCTATATTAACCCTGTAGCTTTCCAAAACACCATAAAACCTTTACATGGAGGGTATTTTTATACTCAGGAGAGTTTGCTGAACACAAATATGAATGTTTAAAACAGTAAAACGTATCATGATGATGAAATCATCAGTAAAAGTGCAGTTTTTGTGTAAAAGAATGCAAAAAACAAATATCAATGCTTACTTTGGCAAGCGTTTTTGGCTAAGTGGCTAATATAAAAGACTGGACATACCACATTTGGAATACCCTGGGTTGTCTACTTTTTCAAATGGTATGTAATGGTGGGGTTAATTTTCATTTCTGGGCTACCGTCTCAAAGGCAATTAGCCAATCTGGCAAATAGCTGTTTACAAAAACAGAAATTGGCAAATCTTATGTTTGACCCTGTAACTTTCCAAATCATCATAAAACCTGTACTTGAGGGGTACTGTTGTACGCATGATCATGGTATGCCATGATGGGGTTAATTTTCATTCCTGGGCTGCTATATGGTCTCAAAGGCAACATAGGCCCAGCAAATCAAACTGGCAAATTTCAATGTGCAAACATGGAAAAGGGGAAAGCCCTACATTTGACCCCTGTAAGTATGCAAAAACCCATAAAACCTGTACATTGGAGGCACTGTTATACTCAGGAGATGTTGCTGAACACATATTGGGGTGTTCTTTGTCAGTAACACATATCAGGAACTGAGAATCCATGCCTATAGTACAATGTGAGAGAAAAATAACACAACAAAATTACTACCCAAAAGTTTGACAAAGACTGGTGGTAGAATTAGTGCATGGAAAGCGTTGAAATACCACCATTTGAAATAACGGATACAGGTAGCGCCAAATAAAACCAATAAAATGTGCAATAAAAATGCAAAGGTACCAAAAAAGTATTTTTAGGAATACAAGTCTTCAAGTGTTCAAAAGACGTCTATGGTGTGACTTGAAACATCAGCAGCATATGTAAGAGAAAACACAGGAGACCAATAGTGCAATAATGCAAGTCTGTGGACTGTAGACAATACTGAGATAAAATTGCCAACTCACATCTTTGACTGATGAGCCTGATGTGTCAGGTGATCAGATGTGCCAGGTGTGAAAAAAATAATAAACGTATAAAAGACTAACCCAAACAAATAGGTAGTCTAAAAATTTTACTTTTATTAAACAAATTTTAAAATCACAACGTGTTTCGCCCTATTAGGCTTTTTCAAGTGGAGTAAAATAAATGCCTGGCAACTTTGGTTTATATAGGTAACTAAATGACACAAATTTGAATGCTGGCGCCAAAATGACATCACAGGTCATGTGACAGCAGTCACATGACCTTAATTTATACAATACACTTTAAAGTAATTACAATAAAAAAAATCTTCGTTTTTTTAAGTAAAATATATCTATAAGCATTAGACTATAGTTTAACAGGTTGTACATTGTTTTTTACTTTAGAAATATGTGAAATAAAAAAAGAGTGATATATTGTAAAATCGGGGCGGCCACTCTATGTAAAGGGTTTTATGGGGGTGGGAGAGGAGTAAGTATGTAAGGATTAGTGTATAGAACATATATTGGACAAAATTAAAGGGAAAAGGGAAAAAATGATGATCATGATTGCAGGGTATTTTGGAAATGTAGTATCTTGGATAATAAAATGTCTGAGTAGTGTGAGGGGTCGGCCATATTTGATGAGGGCTAGTGATGGCAAATAGATAGCAAATGTACTTACCACTTTAACGACAAGAGAGAAACTATGTGTGTAAATAGGTAAATATGGAAGAAGGGGCAATTTATAATAATTTTATATTAGACAGGCAAACCATGGAATAATATATACAAATTATACTGATAGTAAAATGGGTGAATTAAGGGGACTAAGGATTAAAACAAACATATGAACAGAGAATAACATAAACATTAAAAGCATACGTAGCACAGTATAGAATTTTAATACTAGCATGGGTCCATAGTGAATGTGAAAATCTAAGAACAAATATTAACAGCATATATAGCACACATAAAATACTAAGGTGGGTTCATAGTCAATATAATCCTGATTTTGTTTAAACACATTATTTAAAATCATAAGAAGTTCAATAGATTAAAGTCCACATTTAAACCTTTTGGTACAAGAGTATCTAAATTAAAAACCCATTCCATTTCATTTCTGCCTAAAATGTTTTTTTATATCACCTTCTCTCCATGGAATTGCACATTGTTTTATACCTGTAAACCTTAAGCCACATGGATTTTTTGGTGATGTGTTAAAAAAAAATTGAAACTATATGATACTCATGGCCATTTTTAATATTGCGGCAGTGCTCAGATATTCTGATTTTTAAAATTCTAGAAGTCATGCCTAAGTATTGGATATTTGACTTGAATTGAGTTATTTTATTTGAGACTGTCCCTTGTGTGGTTTAACAGACAATTCATTTTCTACATTTGAAAAAAAACTTTTAAATTTGATAAAGCGGAAGGCTTAGTTGACTTGTTTTTCGTAAAATTCTTAGTGAGAAGGGATTTAAAATTTGAGAAAAACTCTGAATATGATGTTCAGCTTTTCAGGGATAATCTTATTAAGGACTCATCTTGCTGTAGGATGTGCCAAAGTTTTTGGATATTTTTTTTTTGATGTCTCTGTTTGTGGTTATAGTCGAATATAATCGGAATGGATGGTATGGTCTTTTTGTTAGTGCTCTTATCTTTATATGTCAGGAGATTATCTCTTTCATTCGATTTTACTATTGTTATTATAGTATGTAATTTTTCTTCTGAGTAGTTTTTTCCCATACATTTTTTTTTTTAAATAATAGTTTGTTCTTCAAAATCTTCTGGTCTAGAGCAATTTCTTTTTAACCTTAAATATTGGCTTTTTGGGGCACTCTCAAGCCAAGCTGTATAGTGTCAACTATTTTGATCAATAACGGTGTTTGTACAAAACTTTTTTAAAAAAAGTCTTAGTGTGTACAGTACCCTCTTTTATAAAAATATTAAGATCTAAAAAGTTAATTTCTTTCATTTCTTTCTGCCATCACTAGCCCTCATTAAAGATGGCCACCCCCTCACACTACTAGGACATTTTATTATCCGAGATATTACATTTCCCACAATACTCTGCGATCACGATCACCGATTTTTCCCTTGTGTCATTTAGTTACCCATATAAACCAAAGTTGCCAGGTATTTATTTTACTCCACTTGAAAAAGCCTTATAGGGCGAAACGCATTGTGATTTTAAAATTTGTTTAATAAAAGTAATATTTTTAGATTACCTATTTGTTTGGGTTAGTCTTTTATACTTTTATTATTTTATTCATACCTGGCAAATCTTATCACCTGACACATCAGGCTCAGCAGTCAAAGAATCCTAGGTGGGGATTGTTCCACCCTAGCTTAATACATAGAGCGGTCCGTCTGCTCCTCAAATTGTGAGTATATTTCCTTCTATCACTCATACTTACATATATGGAGAGCACTATGGGCCTTTTTCCCTTTTTTTATTGCATATGACCAACACTACTACCATCAAAGGGATATCCTACATGTGGGGAGTTTAAATACCACTGTATGCTCTATTACCGAGAGCTGGCCATAGCTCTAGAAGATGGGAGTTAGCAATTTTTATCTCAGTGTTGTCACCAGTCCACAGACTTGCATTATTGCACTAATGGTCTTCTATGTTTTCTCTTACATATGCTGTTGATGTTTGAAGTAACACCATAGATGTCTTTTGAACACTTGAAGACTTGTATTTCTAAAATACTTTTGTAGTACCTTTGCATTTTTATTGCATATTTTATATACCTTTACTGCTATTTTAGCTATTTATTGGTTTTATTTGGTGCTACCTGTATCCGTTGCTGCGTTTGTTTAGCTTTCTCCTGAAGGGTCTGAGGGTTACCCTATTGTCAGGTGTGCCGCCTTTTTTGTGATCAGTTTCTGTATCGCTGTTCCACCCTTGCTCTCTTTTGAGTCCTCTGACAACATTTGAAATACCCTAGGGTATCTACTTTTCAAAAATATATGCTTTGATGGAGGTAAATGACATTGGTCGGCTTCAAATATGTCCCAAATAGGACATGGGTGCATGATGACCAGCTGTGAAAATTCCAAGTTGGAAAACTGGAATGCACACTCTAAAAATAAGGTATTTTAGCCACCAGAGAACCCGACACACCTATACATGGGTAGTATCACTGTACTCAGGAGATGTTGCTGAACACATATTGGGGTGTTCTTTGGCAGTAACCCTTAAAGTTCTCAGTACATATATTCTTAAATTGCAATTTGTGTCAAAAAAAATCACCAATTATTCTAATTTTTATTTTATTTGGCATAGATTGTTGGTAAAAAGGTTGCATGAAAAGAGTCAAAATACCCCAAGTTTAATACCTTAGGTTGTCTTCTTTTCAAAAATATATACATGTAAAGGGTTATTCAGGGATTCCTGAAAGATAGCAGTGTTACAAAGTAACTTGCGTTAATTTTGAAAATATATGGTTTGGAAAAGCAAAGTGCTACTTGTACTTATTGCCCTGTAACTTGCAAAGAAAAGCTAAGAACATGTTAACATTGAGTATTTCTAAACTCAGAACAAAATTTAGAAACTATTTATCATGGGTGTTTTTTGGCGGTTGTAGATGTGTAACAGATTTTGGGGGTCAAAGTTAGAAAAAGTGTTTTTTTTTTTAAATTGTTTAATCATATTTTATAATTGATTTTATAGTAAATTATATGATATGATATAAATAATGGTATCTTTAAAAAAGACTATTTAATGGTGAGAAAATGGTATATAATATGTGTGGGTACAGTGAATGAGTAAGAGGAAAATTACAGCTAAACACAGACACTGCAGAAATGTAAAAACAGCCCTGGTCCTTAACGGTAAGAATATTGAAAAGCGCTCTGGTCACTAAAGGGTTAATACAAATGTTGTGTTAAAGTGTGGGGCTTTCAACCCATTCCCCAGCTGTCCCTCCAATCAATTATTAGTCTCCATACACAGCTTTTGGCAGCGTTAGTCATTGTTTGTATCCCATACTCCATGCTGTGTCCCTATATTACCAAGAAATCATGCTGTTCGTTAATGCTTGTGATTTTCCATCATGCGTTTCTGAATCATTTTCTTTGAATATAGTGCACCAATGTTTTGAAATTTTTAATATTCTACCTGCTCCTAGCATTATATTCACCAGTCTGTAACTGCAAACGGAAAATATGTATACACAGGATAATTCACTATTGTCAGAAATTTATAGTGAATTCCGAGTTAATTAAGTTTAAGGTCATCTTGGCTAGATGGGCACTTCTATGGAGAGTAGCCACATCATTATATCGTCTCCATTTTGTGGACAGACGATGCTCTTGGAGATAACTTTCTAGGAGCTTTGTGCATAACGCGAGTAGGGGCATGCAGGAGGATTTAACCTCCCTTTTATTAATATGGGGGTCATAGTGACCCCATAGGTTTTAATGCAGGGGGGGGGTATTTATTACAAGGAAGGAGTTGGTAGCGCTGCCGACTCCCTCCTTGTTTTTTTTTTGCACATGCGCAGTGTTATTTCTCTGTGCTGTGAGGGTTAATTCCCTGTGCAGCACGGAGTCTATTAAACAAATGAAACAAAATGAAAAGGTAATGCATTTGGCATTTGTAGGGCTTTGTAGGGCTTTTGTTTACGTTTTAGGGCTTTTGTTTACGTTTTAGTAATTGAATACGAAAAAAACTAATTTTCGAACGAAATCGCATTTGTACGAAAACGATGCACATGTCTTTGCCTTTTTTTTTTTTTTGATCCTATCATCTACCCTCAGTGATGTACAAAGTATGTGGTAGTTTACTGCACAATTGCCTGCGCATTTTTTTTTTTGTTTTTTTTTTTACTTTTTGTATAGAAAAAAAAAGTATTTTAAATCTGCTGTTGGTTCTGGTGGCTGTAGTATGTTTTTTTCAAATACCTTTCATTGTAGTGTTTTTTTTCCCTGCCTGGCCTATTAGTAGAAACTGAGCACAGTTGTTTTTTTTCAAAACAGTCATTTATTTTTAGAGGTGGACCAATAGCACTATAGTGTTAGGAATAAAACTTTATATTCCTAACACTATATAAAACCTTTAATGGTGTGCTATATACGTGTAAAACCACTAGTACAACGCACTTTTAAAAATAAAATGGAAGCAGCAGCCGCAGCAGTACCTCCTTTACTACTCCTCAGCCAAAGCAGGGGGGATGTTGATAATATTGACAGCATACTTCACAGATGATGGTTGGACAGGGACAGGTGAACAAGTGTTGCTGCTTAATATTTTGTTTGGATTTCAATCCAGGGCAATGACAAAACAGCAGGCTAATACAATCTCCCTGCTTTTTGTCCAGGTTTATGGAGTGCTTCTACTAGCCAGTATACTTCTTTTTCCTTGACAGAACACTGGTGGCTTCCCACTGTGCCTTGGTATTGTGGTAATAGTGGAGGTGGAGGTCTATCCTCACTGCAAACCATACCACTGCAAATCCCATGCGGATTGCTGGGTATTTCCACCATACTGTGAGGGATAGCCAACTCTTGAGGCAGGAGATAGGTTAAACGTGGCTTTTCACACACCATCTATGATAGAATGATGATGGAAACTCGACTTAATACACATGCTGGAAATAATTCTGGCACACAAGATGGCAATCCATAGTCTATCTTTCCACTGTGACAGCCACAGTAATGTCAGTTTGGGACTTGTCATCCCCTTGTTTACTCACCTCATTAAATATAAATAAATAACATTAATTACTCCTGCTGTGACAGAAAATTGATTGTGCTGCTCCCCCTTTTTTCAAATGCACTTTATTGTACTGGTTTCACAGACACAGTTGGGATAAGCCCATTGGGCTTCCCACACTGAAGCTACAGACTAGATGTGTGGGAAAAAATTGACATTCTCTGGGTGGTAAGGGAGAGTGGGTCATCAATTGCCCACTCACTTTATCCTTTCATTTTTGAAGCATATCATAGTTTTAAAAACAGGGGGGTAGGTGCAGTTCTTCAGTAATCCTTGACAAGGTATATGTGGACAGAACCAGAGAACAAATAATAGTGTAGTATTTAAAACTGTAGTGGTGATAGGTAAGATAAAAGATGTGCACTCACACTTTCTTGGAGCTTCAATACAGCTCCAGTGTATGTGCCTGGGTGGAATAATCCCTGCCTATGGATCAAGTGTAGAGGTAATTCTTTAAATTGTAGGTGCGGTAGGGGGTATCCTCATAAAAAAAAAATAAACAAATAAAAATCGTATATGGTGAAGTATGTAGAGCTAAGAAGCAAGGGTAGGTAAAAACTATAAAATGTACACTCCCATGTAATGGAGCCATAAAACCTGGCTCCTCTGATAGCGCTTGAAGTGGTATGATCCCCACTCAAGGATATAGGTATAAATATAAATTCTTCCATCTGTGTATATGTGGAGATAAACAAACAGAACCACAATAGTGTAAACCGTAAAAAGGAGTGTAAGCATAAATAAATAAGTTAAACCTACGCACATGTTAAAGAGCAAGTTCCGGTTTGCTCAATCCAAAGCGCTGGGTGGTATGATCCCCACCAGGGATATAGCTCCAAACAATGCAACAGCAGCAAAGTTAGGTCCAATTAAAAAAGTACTTTAATATAAAAAAAAAATAATAAAAGTAATACAATATATTATAAAATAGTGATAAAAAAGTTATAAACAATACACTTTGGATCATACCACCCAGGGGCTTTGGATTGAGCAAACCGGAACTTGCTCTTTAGCATGTGAGTAGGTTTAACTTATTTAAAGTACCTACCCCCCCCCCCCCCCCCTGTTTTTACCCAGTTTTCTGATTGTAAAAGAGAGACTCCATATTGGTGTTCAAGCTGCTTTTGGACTATTATCATTTTGCTTCCGCGCTGAATTTATTTTTTGTGTGTTTGTATAGTTTTATTAGCAGCTTAAGCCAGGGGTGTCTGTAAGGCAGAAATTGACAAACAGAGTTTGTAATGATTGAAGTGTTTGTACCATTTGGGGACCCAATTTCAAGAAAAGTAGAACTTGGAAGACACAGTTAGAGATTTGAAGAAATTCATTGCAACCCATACAGGTACCTGACATTATATATACATAATAATACATACATATAATATATGAATTATAGGGTGATTTTGATAAAAAAAAAAAAAAAAACCTCTGTATATATCACATTATGGTTGTTTTTTTAATATGTTTGTTTAGAATTCAGCTGTAACCCCAAATCTAGTGTATTTATGTATTTACGAGGAGGGTTTTTAAGGAGGAACCCAGGGGGTAGCTGCTAATACAGGCAAGAAGGTACAAGCCAAGACCAAGAATAATGTTTAGTTTGAACCATTAGCTATTTCTTCATAGGTACTTGATATAACAAGATTATATTAAAGAAATGGTACATCATGTGACCACGTGATGTCATTAAGTTACTATAAAATTTGTGATAGAATAAACCTGGAGTTGTACAACCATTGCTTCCATCTTTCATATTATATGCTTTTTTAGACTAGGGTTAGTGTGTTAGGCTTAGCATTTGGAAAGAGTTAAAACTTGGAAAAGATTAGGGGTTAGTATTAGAGTAGTGAATAGTTTAAAATAGAGTGCTTACTGACTTACTGACTTACCTACTTACTTAGTGCAGTGCAACCAGTAGTAATTTATGTGACCACAATTAATTCAGCATGTTACCAAGCTGAGTTTACATAATACTAACTGTCACTAAGGTTTATCATTACGATCACAGACTAACAAATTGGCACAGCTACATACATACATAAAGTCACATATAAATATACATATACATATACACACATATACATACATATATATATATGTAAATGGGATGTAATATTATTGTGATTATGGAGCATGTTGAAAAAGGAACCATGTATATCTATATCCTGTCTCAGTGTATTGTTAGGATGTTGTGTGTTTCTTAACAGATGACATTCCAGTTTGTCACTATAAACAGAAGGTGTGCATCTCCAGAATGTATAATTTATATGCTAGATATGCACTAGTGGAATTTAGGCTAAGTTGAATTTGTTTCCTGTACCTCTTACAAAATTGGATGCTATCTTGCTACTATACCAATACACCTTTGTTAATATAAAAAAAAATATTTATTTTGATTATTTTGTAATTACTTCTTTTCTAATGTCTCTCCGGTGACTTCTGAAAGCATTGTGTTTTGGTTTTCTTCTTTAACAATATGGACAGTGTCTACAATGTCCATTAGGGACTGCTCTTCAATTGACTTTTATGACAAGTATAGTGGAAAATGTATTCATACTTACCGTAATTTTCTTTTCCTGGCTATTATTCATGGCAACATATACACATAGGTTAGCTCAGCCCCTTTCAGCTGATAGGACAGGAAAAACACCAAAGGCATTACAAGGAGGCTCCATTCCTAAGGGCCTCAGTCAGTAACAAGCTCCACAGTAGATAAATAGAGACATTGATGGGTGGGTAATATATGCTGCCATGAATAATAGTCAGGAAAAGAAAATTACGGTAAGTATGAATACATTTTTCACTTTCCTGGCTAATCATGGCAGCATATACATCATGGGAATACCCAAGCTAACAAATGGAGGGACAGAAACGTAAATAACTGCCAATCAAATAATCAGAACAATTCAATATAGATAGAAGAATGAACTGAATTAAGTACTTGACGTCAAAATTGTGCATCATTGACTGCTTTAACGTCTAGTATGAAATGCCGGACAAATGTATCTAAAGAGGTTTAAATGCTAGCTTTACAAAAAGTGTCAGCAGAAACCATTGCCACCGAAGCCCATGATGCTGCAAATAGCATGAGTGGAGAGTACCCTGATACCCTTCGGCACAGGTAGATAATGGCATTAATAAGCTTTCCCCTTAGGCAGGATCTCAGGTGCCAAATGCAAGACAACCATATCCTGTTGAAAATTAGTGGATGGGGGTTCATATATTCTCCTTGCTAAGGTACTAGCCACCAGCAACATCACTTTCTGTGCTACCACTATGGAAGCTCCAGCTAGAGGTTCACATGATGGTTTAGTCAGAGCCTGTTAGACCAGTGGTACATCACATATTGGCTTAAACAGCCTCAGTAATTGCTGCTTACATGAAGCAAAGCGCCAGGGGCATCAATGCTCAATGGGTACCCTTCAGTACAGGTAGAGAATGGCATTGATAAGCTTTCCCCTTAGGCAGGATCTCTAGGGATAAATGCAAGACAACCATATCCTGTTGAAAATGAGTGAATGGGGGTTCACAGGACCAAGCCTGGAGTTCATACATTCTCCTTGCTGAGGTACCAGCAACAGCACTTTCTGTGCTACCACCATGGAAGCTCCTGTTAGAGGTTTGAATAATGGTTTAGTCAGAGCCCGTGAGACCAGTGGTACATCACATATTTGCTTTGACACACTCAGTGGAGGCTTGAGTTGAATCGCTTCTTACATGAAGCAAAGCACCAGGGGCTCCAATGTTCAATGGGCACCCATCAATGTGGAAAGTGCACATATGTGCTCCTCTAGAGTGTTAGAACTCAGACCCTTTCTAGACCTGCTTGAATAATTCCAACCTCTATTCTTGAAAACAACAGACAAAGGATCTCAATGACCGTCTCAGGGATACTTATAGAGACTCCTGCATCAACACCAGAACTTGAGGATCTTGGTGTTTCAAGGGACCTTGTACTGGAATTTCCCTTGGAGGTTCCAGATTCACCTTACTCATCATAAGAATTTAAAGTCGACGTGGCCTTCCACTGTCTCCTTTTGAATTACCTTAAAAAAATTATGATTGATATAGGATACAGTTGCATTGATATTTAAGCAAATTTGGACCCACTTGTTCTTCAGCAACCCTCTGAAGTGAAGAAGAGCCATGACAATGACTTGTAATTCCATACAATTGAATGTTAATATTGTGCCTTCCCATATCCACAGACCTTGTGTAACATGATCCAAACACTGTGCAACCAATCTTTGAAAACTGGAATCCGAGCTTATAATTGACCAATGAGGTCCTGTTCACTGGAAACCCAGAGATATATTCTCTCTTTTCAGCTACCCGGTAAGGTGTAACTCCACTGATGGTGACATCATCAGTGGCTGGCTCCAATTAATCTTTCTCTTGTTAAACCAAGATAGGAAGGACCTTTGAGCAACCCAGAGATGCCATTGGGCCCATCTGACAAGTCTGATGGTGGAAACCAGGATTCCTAGTAGTTGCATAAACTTTCTTGCTCTTACTAAGCGAAAAAATGAAGAAACTGGAAGAGAAAACTTCCACAATCTGTGGAACTGTTCCTGAGATAGGGAAAAAGCAGAGTATAGAATTTTCCACCCAGAAATGTCAACCTCTGAGCTGGTGTGAAACTGGTTTTCTTGATATTCATCAAGCAGCCAAACTTCAGGAGTTCTGAAAGAACTGTATTCCTCTGTGTGCCTGCCTTCTATGGGTCTGAGGCTACCAGAAGTAGATCATCCAGATAATGGAACCAGGTGGTGATCTTGACTCTCAATATCACTATAAGCACATATAAGGTTTTGGGGCTGCAGTGAGGCCAAATGGTAGGGCACTAAATTGGAAGTTCTCGTCTGAAATAGTGCTGAAGATCTAGGGCTATTGGAATGTGATAGTAAGCATCCTTGAGTAATATAGAGATAAATAAATTATCCTTCCACATTGCTTAAAATATGGATCTTATTGACTCCATCCCGAAGACGGTTTAGGTCCAATATAGGCTTCCATGTGCCCTTTCTTTTAGCACCTAAAGAGAGACAAATATTGTCCCTGGAACCGCTTTTGTTATGGGACCTAAGAAATAACCTCTTCATCCAGAAGGCTTCTTACATATTCCTTCAGTGCTATACCTTTTGATTAATCTGTCTGAATTATCTTGTTGATATAGAGACTCCTGTGCCTGAAGAAAAAACTCAAGTCTATATCAATCTGGACTATGGATACCACCCAAGTCTCCTCAATGTGACGAGCCCAGGTATGTCTGATCCGCAAAAATGAGGCTTCTAGTACTGGAGGACAGACACAAGTTCATTGATCAAGAGCAAAATGACAGCTTCAAAGCTCTATCAGAACCTCGAAAGGCAGGTTTACCAACTGCCATGAGTTACCTCTATAGTATTCCCTGCAGGATCAGTAACTCCGTGTATCTCAGAAATGCTGGTCACTAAAGGTTCTCCTGTCTGACCATGAGGAGCTGGGATTCTTGGAACTTCAGTCCTGAGGTACAAATACCTTGCAGCCCTTAACCACCTTTTTAATGGATTCATCCAAAGCTTTTCCAAACAGCAGCTCCCCTTCGAACGGAATGGTGTAGAGGACAGACTTGAAGGATGAGTCATCATCCCAGAAACAGAACCATAATGCTTTCCTAGCTGCTACAGATGCTATAGATAAAGCCATTTGTTCAAGAGAATATCCTAGTTAGTTTCTGTGAAGAAGCCAGTTGTAACTTGAAGACTTCAGACTGCATCTTCAATCTTGGCTCTTAATATCTCTCTCCATAGTAGCCTTTAGATCTCTAATCACACTTTTCATGTACTACAGTTTAAAAATATTACATAATATTACATTACATAGCTTCATGATGCACCACAATTTAAAGACATCACAGTTTAAAGGAATCACAGTGTAAAAGTACCATAGTATAAAAACACCAGAGTATAAAGGCACCCTGTCAGGGTACCTGTGGTCTCTACCTCCAAAAGAGGTAGAGACTTAGCTGTTCCACCATTCAGACGGTCTGATGACTCCCTTCCTTGCGGTATATCCGGTCATGCAAGGCCGGCCGCGAGGGAGTGACTGCCTTTTACACCATCTAGGCAGGAAGTCATCATCAGGACACTCCCCCGGATCGACCTGTCAGTCAATTGCTGCAGGACCAATCAGGACGTCTCGGAGGTGTGGTTACTGCTCTGAACAGGGTATTTAACAGAGCTTCCTTCATTAGCTCATTGCCCTGTCGTGGTTCTAGCTTGTTCTAGTCACTCAGTGCTTGTGTTTTCTATTATCCCTTTTGGTTTTGACCCGGCTTGTTTACCTTACTCTGCTTATCTCTGTTACCCTTGATTCGGCTTGTCTCTCGCTTACCTGTCTTCTGTTACCCTCGACCTCGGCTTGTCTTTGACCATTCTATACTGTACTACTTACGTTAGTCCGGCCATTCTAAGGTCCGGTATACGTATCTGGCTACTGTTTGTACTCTGCGTGTTGGATCCCTGTCCCGATCCTGACATTACGACAGGGCCAATGGATCCTGCAAGTACAAACAGTCAGCTGGCTGCTCCTGATCCTAGGTTTGAAGCCATGGATCACAGAATGGATCAGATGGCGCTTGCGCTACAGGCTCTATTAGCTGGTGCCAATAACCCACCAGAGGAGATACGTAATACCCCTGTTTCTCCTGTCGGTTCAGGTCTAGAGGTAGCCACAGTGGGTGCTTCTTCGCACATTACCCCCCCAGTACGCTATGGTGGGGCTCCTGAGAAGTGTCGTGGTTTTTTAAACCAAATTAGTATCCACTTTGAATTGCAACCTCGCTCTTATCCTACAGATAGGGCAAAAGTAGGATTTATTATCACCCTACTCATTGAGAAAGCTCTGAGATGGGCCAACCCACTATGGGAGAACGATAATCCATTAGTTTATAACTATAACGCATTTGTAGCTGCTTTTAGAAGAACATTTGACCCTCCAGGTAGAAAGGTTAATGCAGCCAGATTACTGTTGCGCCTGAGACAGGAGAACCAAACACTGGTGGATTATGCACTAGAGTTCAGGTCTCTGGCGGCAGAAATCAAGTGGAATGAGCAGGCGTATATGGATGTATTTTTGAATGGCCTATCTGATGTAATCCTTGATGAGGTTACTACCAGAGAACTCCCTGAGAATTTAGAGGATTTAATTTCATTCATCTCTCGTATAGATGAACGTCTAAGAGAGAGACAGAACACTCGAGAGAGGAACCAGAGACCTTCTTTTAGGTTAGCTCCCGCTGTTCCAAGTCCTGACTCCACGATATCTTTGCTTACTGAACCTATGCAGAAAGGGTATACCCGCCTCTCTGAGGAGGAAAGACAGCACAGGAGAAGAGAGGGTTTGTGTATGTATTGTGGAGCCAAGGGTCATTTACTCTCGAACTGTTCTAACCGCCCGGGAAACGCTCGCACCTAAGTCTCTCTAGAGGACAGGCCTTGGGTGTTTCTATTTTGTCCTCTACTCCTGATTATAAAGATCACAGGCTTCTGCTACCAGTTTCCTTAACTTGGGGGAAGGAAGTAGTAAAGGCTATGGCATTGATAGATTCCGGTGCTGCTGAGAATTTTATCGACCAAGCCTTTGCTAGTAAGAACAATTTCCCATCCCAGCTAAGGGAGACACCTTTGGCCGTTGAGGCCATAGATGGTAGACCACTACTAGACCCTGTTATCTTTCGTGAGACCATAACCATTAATTTAAATGTTGGTATCCTACACGTGGAGAATTTATCTCTTCTGCTCATTTCGTCTCCTTCCGTTCCCATAGTTCTGGGGTACCCATGGTTGAAAAAACATAACCCTATTATCGATTGGGAGTTAGGAGAGATACTCTCGTGGGGCCAGGGCTGCCAGGATCGGTGTTTGTGCAAGGTTTCTCCATTAGCTAATATTAACATACCGGAGAATCCTACTCAGTCCACAGAAAGACAAATACCAGACCTTTACCTAGACTTAAGGGCAGTGTTTGACAAGAAGAATGCCGATTCTTTGCCTCCACACAGGTCATTTGACTGTAAGATTAAGCTTCTACCCGGCACTATGCCTCCGAGGGGCCATGTATATCCTTTGTCTGTTCAGGAAAACTCGGTTCTAGAGGAGTATATTCGGGAGAATTTAGAAAAGGGATTCATCAGGAGGTCTTCTTCTCCGGCCGGGGCTGGGTTCTTTTTCATTAAGAAGAAGGATGGCACGCTGAGACCTTGTATCGATTACCGAGGCTTGAATAAAATAACTGTCAGAAATGCCTATCCTATCCCACTGATTACCGAGTTATTTGATCGTCTTAAGGGCTCCAAAATCTTCACCAAGTTAGATCTCAGAGGGGCTTACAATTTGGTGAGAATCCAGCAAGGTCACGAGTGGATGACGGCATTCAATACCCGGTATGGCCATTACGAATACACTGTGGTGCCATTTGGACTATGCAATGCTCCTGCTGTATTTCAAGATTTGATTAATGAGGTACTTAGGGAGTTTCAGCATGATTGTGTTATCGTTTACCTGGACGACATACTAATACACTCTAAGGAGATTGAGACTCACCATAGACAGGTCAGAAAGGTATTACACAAGCTGCTGCAACATGGTCTATATTGCAAATTGGAGAAGTGCAGTTTTGATCAGTCTCAGGTAGACTTTCTTGGATACGTGATTTCTGGGGAAGGTTTTAAAATGGATCCTGTAAAACTTCAATCTATTTTAGACTGGCCCTTGCCCAAAGGACTCAAGGCTATCCAAAGGTTTATTGGTTTTTCCAACTACTATAGGCGCTTCATTAAAGGATACTCCTCTATCATTGCGCCTATTACCAATATGACCAAACAAGGGGCTGATACTAAGTTCTGGTCTAAGGAGGCTCTGGGTGCTTTCAAGACTCTCAAGGAACTTTTTGCCTCGGCTCCCATTCTAGTCCATCCTGATACGACTCTGCCTTTCTTGCTCGAGGTCGATGCCTCTGAGACAGCAGTTGGGGCTGTTCTGTCTCAAAGGTTAGGGGTGGATAAACCGTTACACCCTTGTGGTTTCTTCTCTAAGAAATTTTCTGGGCCTGAGAGCAGATATGACATCGGGGAAAGGGAACTGTTAGCAGTCATTAAAGCCTTAAAGGAGTGGAGACATTTGTTGGAGGGGACCCTACACCCTATTACGATTTTGACGGACCACAAAAACTTGTCCTATATTGGGGAGGCTAAGCGCTTATCCTCTAGACAAGCTCGTTGGTCCTTATTCCTGACTCACTTCAATTATGTACTGACTTACAGACCTGGTTCTAAAAACTCAAAAGCCGATGCATTATCTCGCCAATATGAACCTTCTACTGTACCTGAACCAGTTCTTTCTTCTATAGTTCCGAAATGCAATATCATTGCTAATACGAATCTCAGGATTCATTCTCCATTATTGGCCGAGATCATTAAGTTGCAACATCTAGCACCTAAACAGACTCCTGCGGGCCGTCATTTCGTTCCTCCTGCTCTTCAACTGGAACTTTTACAGTGTTTACATAATAGCAAGATGGCGGGACATCCTGGTATTCGCAAGACTTACGCGTTGATCTCTAAGGACTTCTGGTGGCCTGCTTTACGGAGGGATGTTGAGGAGTTCATCGCTGCATGTGAAGTTTGTACTAAAACCAAACAACCCCATACGCTTCCATGTGGACTCCTGCAACCCTTGGAGGTTCCAGAGAAACCATGGTCCTGTTTGGCCATGGACTTTATTGTCGATCTACCTATCTCTAAAAGACAGACTGTTATCCTCACCGTGGTTGACAGGTTTACTAGGATGGCACACTTCATTCCCCTGCCTAAACTTCCGTCTTCTCCCGAATTGGCAGAGATATTCGCCAAGGAGATTTTTCGCCTACATGGGATACCCTCTCAAATTGTATCGGACAGAGGCTCCCAATTTGTTTCCCGCTTTTGGAGGTCCTTCTGCTCTCAACTTGGTATTAAATTAAACTTTTCTTCTGCCTATCATCCTCAGTCTAACGGAGCTGCTGAACGTACCAACCAGAAAATTGAACAATATTTACGATGCTTTGTTTCTGAACACCAGGATGATTGGGTCGGTTTGATTCCTTGGGCGGAGTTTGCACACAACAATCTCGTTTGCGATTCTACTCATTCAAGCCCCTTCTTCATGAATTATGGTTTTCATCCGTCTATTCTTCCTTCGGATTCTCCTTCCCAGGGGGTGCCGTCGGTTGATGTTCATGTTGCCAATTTGAGGAAGTTGTGGGATCAAACTCGACAAATCCTTGTGCACAACTCTATGTTGGTCAAGAAACACGCTGATAAACGTAGAAGGGCGGCTCCGGTCTTTGTTCCAGGTGATAGGGTATGGCTGAGCACGAGGAACATCCGTTTAAAAGTGCCCTCCATGAAGTTCGCTCCTCGGTATATTGGACCCTACAGGGTGCTGACCCGTATCAATCCGGTTGCGTATCGTTTAGCTCTTCCTAATACCTTACGCATTCCGAACTCGTTTCACGTTTCATTGCTGAAACCACTCATATGTAACAGATTTTCCTCCACAATAGCCCCTCCTCGCTCCGTTCAGGTGGAGGGTCAGGAGGAGTATGAGGTCAACTCTATTATTGATTCTCGAATCTCCCGGGGGAGAGTACAATATCTGGTTGATTGGAAGGGATATGGTCCTGAGGAGAGGAGTTGGGTACCTCAGGAGGATGTTCATGCTCCCCGTCTCCGCAGGGCGTATCACTCTCGCTTCCCATCTCGTCCCGGTTCATTCCGCCCGGTGGGCGTATCTGAGAGGGGGGGTACTGTCAGGGTACCTGTGGTCTCTACCTCCAAAAGAGGTAGAGACTTAGCTGTTCCACCATTCAGACGGTCTGATGACTCCCTTCCCTGCGGTATATCCGGTCATGCAAGGCCGGCCGCGAGGGAGTGACTGCCTTTTACACCATCTAGGCAGGAAGTCATCATCAGGACACTCCCCCGGATCGACCTGTCAGTCAATTGCTGCAGGACCAATCAGGACGTCTCGGAGGTGTGGTTACTGCTCTGAACAGGGTATTTAACAGAGCTTCCTTCATTAGCTCATTGCCCTGTCGTGGTTCTAGCTTGTTCTAGTCACTCAGTGCTTGTGTTTTCTATTATCCCTTTTGGTTTTGACCCGGCTTGTTTACCTTACTCTGCTTATCTCTGTTACCCTTGATTCGGCTTGTCTCTCGCTTACCTGTCTTCTGTTACCCTCGACCTCGGCTTGTCTTTGACCATTCTATACTGTACTACTTACGTTAGTCCGGCCATTCTAAGGTCCGGTATACGTATCTGGCTACTGTTTGTACTCTGCGTGTTGGATCCCTGTCCCGATCCTGACACACCCCAATATAAAGGCACCACAGAATAAAGGCACCCTAAAATAGCAAAATCAAATAAAGTAATGAAGAGGAAAAAACATACATGTCCATGAGTAAAGGGAGAAAATTCCTCACATTCTAAGGGCTGTAGGACAGGAAAAAGACTGACGACCTTAAGAATGGAGCCTCCTTTTAAAGCATTTGGTGTTTTCCCTGTCGGCTGTAACGGGTGGAGCTAACCCATGATGTATATGCTGCCATGATTAGCCAGAAAATCTTATTACTATTTCAGGTAGAGATGTCCCGAACAGTTCACCCGGAACTATTCGCCAGCGAACATAGCTTGTTCGCGGTCGCCGCGGCGGGCGAACATATGCGATGTTCGGTCGGCCCCTATTCGTCATCATTGAGTAAACTTTGACCCTGTACCTCACACTCAGCAGACACATTCCAGCCAATCAGCAGCAGACCCTCCCTCCCAGACCCTGCCACCTCCATGACGAATAGGGGGCGGACCGAACATCGCATATGTTCGCCCGGTGCGGCGACCACGAACAAGCTATGTTCGCTGGCGAACAGTTCCCGGCTAACTGTTCGGGACATCTCTAATTTCAGGTAAGAAAATAGTTTGATATCCTTAATCCATTAGATACGAGACATATAACACCCTCTTTTTATTAAATATAGACACTTTATGGAAAATAATAATAATAATTATTATTATTATTTTACATCTATTGACCACATTCTGAACAGTAATTTTGTTTTACTATCCATTTACACTCGTAAAAGGAAAATCACTGCATAACGATTGCTCAATGCTTGGCCCGTTAGTTCATTCTCAACCTCCCTTTGAATTCCTTCAATACCAGACTTAAATATACACAATTTAAAACAATGCTAGCATACCCCTGAATCACGTACACATGTTGGCACACATTCAAATGGTATTTGTTTATTATAATTAGTTTTGTTTGTGAAATTTAACTTTTCTAAGTCTTTACAGTGCAGCTGCATAGGGCACTATATTGCAGCATGCATTTTGCCAAAGGCTGAACATAGAGAGACTGGCTGTGTGAAGCATTTAAATAGGAATATTAGCATCTGCTCCAACAATAAACATCAAGATTCTTTCTTTAGTTCTCAGCGAGATTTTAAAAGTCCAACTCACAGCACTGCTTATGCAAGTAGGTGTCATGGCACCCGCCCGGCGTGAGTATCGGAGACGTGTCCCTATGCACTTTGTATACAGACAGCAAGCGCTACTTTCATATTTTTCCCATGCAACCACCCCTCCTTCTGGCTTCCTGTCCCATGCAGGCTGCCGCATATAATTTTGATGGCCCCTCCTCCTCACTCCAGGTTGATGATGCGCACATGCGCATGTCATCTCATTGATGTGGTCCATGCACGTCATGATATCGTAAGGGTCAAATCCACCAAAGCTACATATCTCCTCATTAGTTGTTGTACTGTGCCCTGTTGAAGTTTCCATTTAAAGATTATCCGAGAGTAAAGTTTTCCTCATTATACAAAGTATTTTCTGAAATTGGCTTGTTCTTTGACTATTCTCAATTCTGTTGTCTCTGATCTCTAGTGCCTGTTTTATCATATTTGCGGTTTTCGGTCACCGTGACCATGACTTGTTCTATACCACTCTATATTTGCATTAAGTTGGGCCACTGTAAGGCCTGATAATATGCACTAGTTTCATAGTTAACTCATAGTTAACTTCTTCTGTGTGCTGAGTCAAAGTTATCCTGACAGTAGAATCATTAGCACAACACAAATAACTAATTTCTCTGCATTCAACTGCATGCATCTATAGGATCGCTGTGGGGTATTTGAAAGGATGTGTGTATTTGTGTATGTGTGTGCAAAAGGGATAATGTGGCATCAGTGTTGGGAAAAAAACAAAGGAAATAAATTGTTAAAACTAAAAACCTAAGGAAGCAATAGTCAGGTGGACACCACTAGATGTAACCTGGGCTTAATCCTTTCAATAACCAAGAAAAGAAAGTGACTGGGTCAGAGCATCTCCAAATGGCAAGTCTTGTGGGGTGTTCTGGGTATATAGTGCTTGGTACCTACCAAAAGGAGGGACAACAGATGAAACAGCATCTTGGGTGCCCAACTCTCATTGTTGCACAAAGGGAGCTACTGTAACTCAATGCTGGCATGATAGAGAGTTGTCAGAACAAACAGTACATTGTGTTTTATGCATATGGGGCTGCATACCTGCAGTCAGAGTACCCATGATGATCCCTGTCCACTGCCAAAAGCATTTTCAATGGGGAAGTGAGTGTCAGAACTGCATCATGGAGCAATGGAAGAAGGCTGCCTGGTCTGATAAATTATGTTTTCTTTTTGATCAGGAGGATGGTAGAGTGCATCATTTACCTGGGAAAGATGTCAGCAGGATGCACTATGAGAAGAAGACAGTCCAGCAGAGGCAGTATTATGCTCAAGGCAATTTTCTTCTGGGAAACCGTGGGTCTTGACATTCATGTGGATGTTACTTTGACACATACCACCTACCTAGAGATTGTTGCTAACCATGTACATCCCTTCATGGCAGTGATGTTCCCTGATGACAGCAGCCTCTTTCAGCTCGATAATGCTACTTTATACACTGTGAAAATTGTTCAGGAATGGTTTGAGGAACATGGCGGAAAGTTCAAGGTGTTGCCTTGACCTCCAAGTACCCCAGACATAAATCCGATTGAGCAACTGTGGGATGTGCTGGAACAACAAATCTGATCAATGAATGCCCCTTTCAAATTGCAGGACTTAAAGGATCTGCTGCTAATGCCTTGGTGCCAGATACCACAGGACACATTTAGAGGTTTTGTGGAGTCCATTCCTTGATGCATCAGAGCTGTTTTGGCAGCACGAGGGTGATCTACACCATATTAGGCAGGTGGTTTTAATGTTGTGGCTGATCAGTGTATGTAAGAACAGTAATACATAGCAATATATATACTGCATCATTATGACACGTATGGAGAAAAGTTACATTATGGTGAATTTGACAACACTGAAGCATTAGGACAATTGCTCCGAGGCTCATAGTATTTGTGAAGGGATTATAGTATTTGTAGGGGAACTATTCACATAGAAATTTGTTATCATAGATTAGGAGCACAGGAACTGTTAAAGAAAATGTATGTATGTAAAATGTTATTTTTCTATCACTGTTCTGTTTACGGTCTAAAACGTGTAATCAGCAAGAACTATAAGTAGCAAGAAGACGTGCTTCAAATAAACGGATGCAAAGCAACTGAAGATAAACTGATGGCTCTGAGGAAGTTCAGAAATATAATGGATTAAAGGGACACTATAGGCACCCAGACCACTTCAGCTCATTGAAGTGGTCTGGGTGCAGTGACCTTGCCCCCTTAACCCTACAATGCTAAATATTGCAGTTTCTGAGAAACTGCATTAATTACATTGCAGGACTAAGACTTCCTCTAACGTCTGTCAATCAGACAGTCACCAGAGGCACTTGCTGCTTAATAGGTGACTTTTGGTTGCCTAACTGATGCTGGACGTCCTTGCGCTCTGCATGAGGACATCCAGTATCTGTTAAATCCCCATAGGAAAGCATTGCAGCAGCGAGGAAGATTGGTGCTGGAATTGAATACCTACAGTAAGGGTTTATTAACACCCCTTGCCGGGAGGGCATGGCTGACTTTCTGTTAATTCACATACTAGTGCTTAACTGCAAAGGTGTTTTGGTATTTATAGTATATATAGTTGTAATGTAACCTGAAAAGCTGTTTTGTTTTGTTTTAAATGCAAACTAACATTTGTTGTGAAGAAGTGCCTATCGGGCATGAAGTGTTTAGTTTTACCCTTTGGGGTCCTTTCTTTGTCTTTCCCCATGTGACTGGGCTTAGTAGTATATTTTTAAATTAATACGTTAGTTTCAATAATATTTTTTGGAGCCTATGATTTTCTTTTACATGCTGCATAATTATCATTTTGGGAAAATTCTTCATTGTTAACACAATACTGACAATTTAAAAGGTTTATTTATATTGTTGTTTAACATGTTGTAGGCATTCCATTGTTGTACTGGAGGTTATTTATTCATTATGATTCTATCGTTTAAAAAAAAAAAAAAAAAATAGAAACAAGCCAATTAAAAATAGAGGGGGAAAAAAAATCTCTATTCTGTTAATGTAATAGAATAGAAATTTTGTTTTCTCGTTGCAGGTTTTTGGAGTATTCAATAGAGAAGAAGACTTTCAAAATGTGTCCATATGTTGTTTTTGGAATTTGAAGGCACATAAACTGCTTATAGAATTTCTCAGCAACTAGCTAATAGTGTACAACAGATTGTTATTTTTTATAAACATTTACTGTTATAGTTTGGATAGAATTTATAAACTAATTTATAAATGATTTTGTACCAATAGAGCATTGCTCAAAAGCAAGTAAATGCTATTTACTGTTTGTAAAAATGAGTTAAAAAAAAATATATATATAACATTTTACAATTTAACAAGTAATTGCAGTGGAGACATCCATCTGACATATATCCAGAATCAACGTAAACCAACAGAATATGTATTTTGCTTAGTAAATAGTAAGGTTAATTAACTTGTAGTTGTGTTTGTGGTCATAGGGTCTTGAAATAACATTCTCTCCCGCTAGGCTAAATCTGGAAGGCTAAATGCTTACATGTCTGCCATGTTGCAGCCTTGCAGGATGTGTACAGAGCTCCCAGCAGGAAGAAATTCTATGGATTTTCTCTTTTGTTTTTCATACCTTGGCATATCTAAATGTCTTGCTTAATATGCATTGTCTCAACATGTGAGCTCCAGCAACTCACATATTTATAAATAGGTGCAAGTGCAAGTGTAATGTTTTTATTTTAACCTAGTTCTCTTTTTAACTACTATATGCAAGGTTTTTAATTCTCATAAAAAGACTTAGTTAAGAAACCCTTGATGTTTACTGTAATAGTTTTGCATGCCTATCAGTCTTGGGCACAGAAAAAAAAACATGCATAATACAATGCTGACAACATAAGCAAATTGTCTCTGCTGCTAAGTGTAATCCTAGTTTTAATATTGGGTGACATCACATATATTACTAGTTGTATGTTGGGAATGAGGTTATGTATTTATACATTATATTATTGTTATGTAATACATTTTATTGTTGTATTAATGCCTAAATATTAGTATTTTTCACCCTAACTTTACAAAGATTTTTTTTCTGCTCTCCCTCGCTTTTTGTATTAGGTAAATGATGTAACATTTAACTCTAAATGCATGACTCACATTATAAATTACTAAGGAACCTTATTGGTCCAACAGCCATATTTATTTTATTTTATTTTTTAAATTGCATGTGCTTTTTGAGAAGATTTGTTTCACTTGAGCATTGGTTTGTTACTATATCACATGATCTTTTACTGACATTACTAACATTACTAACATTTCTAAACAGTTTATCTGATTAAGGCATCAATTCAGTATTTTTGGAAATTTTTAAAATGATTTAATATGTTTGGATCAACTTACAGAATATTTAACATTATGAGAAATCCACAATAGGGCACTAAGAAATAGTTAATTCTAATTTAAATAGCCTAAGATGGGCACTGATTGGCTAATAGCAGTGCACAGTGACAGCGGGGACCATGACAGCATCTTCCTGTCAGACAGGGAAAAGGAAGATCCTTTACCTCGTTCGATGAGGTCATGAGACTCACAAAAGGGGGAACAGCAAGAAACATAAGGGGTTGAGAGACACAAAGGGAGGTAAGAGACACAGGGAGTTGAGGGACTAATGGCGAAGTAAATGAAACAAGGGGTTGCAAGTAAAATATGCAATGGGTAAGAGACAAAAGAGGGGATACGTGGGCCAAAAAGGAGGGTAAAAGCCACAAAAGAATATTCTAGATACAAAAGTGGCAAAAGGCGACCAGATACACTAAACATTATAGGATACACTAATCAAAAAAATACACCAAAAGGATGTAACATACGGGGGGTGGGGAGGGGTTAAGAGAAACAACGGCCTATGAAGACTCATGTGGGGGTGGAAAAATGCATCCTCGTCTGTGTGGCCAAAATCCTTGCACTAGGCCTAGGTCAACACATGCCTGAGTGGTTTATATTTGAAATATTATATTTTATATGTTAAATGATTAATTTGTTGGCTTCAAAGTGAAGTTGCCACTATCGCGTTACTAGGTGTCCATATATTTGCTGTTGCACTAACTTTCACTGGTAGAGACTTTGCAACTTTTGCTCTACCCTTTTATAGTGTCAAGGCTTGTAAAGTGGTTTTTGCTTCTATATTATTAAGTCAATCTGTTAAAAGCTTCTTCCTTGTTGCCTATTTTGTTGCTCTACCTTATTTTCCATGCACTGTATTTTATGTGCTTATTAATGGGAGATTATGTAGTAATATAGGAATGGAGTGACTATAATAACTTGATTTTTGTGGCCAATTCTCTGTTAATAAAGCCATTGTGACTCAGACATGAAGGAGATGCACACTACTTGAGGTTCTTGTGAAAAGCCATTTGCGTAGTGCAGGACAAAAAAGCAGGAGTGTATCTGTGTTATTACTGTTATGCTTGTAGCATCCCTGGCAGTGCTGAAAGGAGATGTTTCATTAACATTTTCTAATACAATTAAGTATATTTGTATATCTATGGTAAATTACATATTTAAGCTTAAAGTGATGGCATAAATTAAATTAAAATTGTCAAACACCTTCATCAAAACACAAATATTATATACAAAATTATTAGAAAGGTCAGCAGCTGTAACCATTGGTATGCTCAAACACATTGTATTTACGTTAAAGCAACATTGTGTCCTCCTAGACACAGTTCAAAAAGCAAAAGCTGCTTCTAAAATCCCTAAAAAGAGGTTATGAAATAATTGCATTCAATTTCAGTTTAACATATTTAAAGTGAGTCACCATTCTACTTTGACGTAAGCTGATTCTTTGTTTCATTCCCAAGTACTTTTTTTCAACCACATCTCTATTTGCAGATCTCCATTTATTCAACAATTGAATCCAGGGGTGCATACAAATGACTCACATTGTGAGAATAGTACATATCAGTGAGTTCTTACTGATGCAATTTCATTTCACGTATTCTAAAAACTCAAGAGGCAAAAGCACTTCAGAATTCAAAGAAATATGACAAAATACAGAGTCAACTGGCATTTAACATGCTTAGTATATAAATGGAAACCTTAAGGAGGTGGCTAGCTGGTCTCCTTTAGTCCCCCCCCGAGCATGCGCATATTCAGTAAGGCAGACTATGCACCTGCTTACCGCACATAGAAGGTGCTCAATCTGCCAAAATATACCTGACTGGCAGGAGAGTAAGCAGGAGGTGGGATGACCCAGGCTAGAGTCTCGAGTGGGCCTCCAAAAAGCCCCAGGTCTAAAATATATAATTTATTATAAGCCCAACATTATGGGCTGGCTGGGGACTCAGAGGCTACATGCACAGTGCACACTGCTTGATAGATGTTCCTCACTGAAGTACCTGCACTCAGAAATCACTTATGTTGTAGCGGAGCTGCAATGCTGAGACTGACTATCTCTGCTGTAATCCTCTGGAGCTGGAAGGGAAGTGCTGGTTAGTAGATATAGCCCATTCCCTGAGTAACTGGATGACACACAGTTCTGGAAGTCAACTGATTTTATTCTGGCCGCACACGGCTTTTATGCACAGATCTCCTATACAAAAATACAAGGCTTTTCCTCCCAAGATCATCTGTGTCTGAGAGATAATTGCTTGAGAAAAAAACTATAACTCAACTATCTCTAAGGTATAGAAAAATCTACAATATTTTAAAACACCCCAAAAATACATTTTAATGTTTTAGAACCCCACGAAAGTCACATCACTGAATAGCTTGGATCTGAGCACACACTTTGACAAAATATCACTTAGATCCCTTAGGTGGTTCGGGACCACCATTCGAATGAAGTTTTGATCGGTCGACCACCAGGTGATGCCCCAAAACAGTTCCAGAGAAAACAAGGCAATGACCGGTCATATTTTGGGGGTTCTTGCACGAACACTGATGAATGCTCCCCCTGGCTGTTAGTGAATGAATGTTCCCCTTGTTCAGTAGTTTATGCCACCTGAGCGCCGTTTTCATAACTGTTTGGGAAGTTGGATGGGCAGTGGTACCAGTTTACTGGGTATTTGCAGGGTCGTGTGGTCTAAAATAGTTCCACGCCATCGACGACCATGTACCGCTGCCTGCGTTCGCTAGACAAAATGGGCGCCATTTGTTTGCACACGTGCGTTTGGTTATACAAACGGCGGCCACACAGGGAAAGCACTCAAGTACTCCTTAATTGCGGTTAAGTAAAACAGCCAGAGGTGGTCGGTGTTCTAATTCAATAACAGGGGGGGACCACACATGCTGTGTTCGGTTCATGAACACGGGGATACATGTTTGTTTGTACAATATGGGTTCGGGCAACCTCAGGGACTGATGCCAGGTCCGCCACATATGTACTCAGATTATGCTATAGGTTGTGGAAGCTCTACCCTTCCGGTGTGTGTGAGTGAGCCTGAGGTGACAAAAACAGCCATGTCCTGTCATAAACACAGAACCTGAAAGAGACAAATACTCTGTAGCGGAGAGGTAGTACAATCCACAATATCTCCGCTGGTTGACAGGAACAGCATACAGTAATCCAAGTCAACAGCATATAATAATCCAGGTAGCGTTACAGGAATCCCTTCTTCCCAAGAACTAGACGACACATAGTCTGGGAGTCAACTGCGGCTTTATTCCAAAGTCACACCATTTATCCAGGTCCCCATGCAAGAAGTTTCTCGACTGGTGTTACAGGGGTTTTAATCAAGGGGACTGTGTGGGAAACTGATCATGCAAGGTCATTTCCCATCAGGCCATGCTGTACAGGAGAGATAATAGAGTAAGAATGTACTGATAATCACATTATCTCTCCGTACAGAAAACATACAATTATACATTAAAATCCATAACTTGTGGAAGACTGGGTAGAATTAGCCGAATGACTTATCATTGAGTAGCTGGGATCGGAGCGCACCATCTGGTGAAATACCGCTCAGATCCCTGCAGAAATAAACAAAAGCCATGCGAAAGACACTTTTAGGTGAACGGACCAGGTAACATGAGAATGCATAGAGAGCTTTAATATGCCGGAAGGATTATTCTAGTGAACGGCCTGGAAGTCCGGTGGTGTTCGTGAAGTCGAGTAGCCGTTTTTAGTTCCAGGCACTCGACGACCAAACACCGCTGGGCTTTTGTGAGAAACAAACACCGCTGCCACGTGTTCGGCATACGAATGGCGGCCACCTGCGAACCACATTAATTGACTGGGGATACAATGTTGCAATAGTTTAATGGGAGACACACAGCCCCCTGTGTGTGGTCTCCCATTTGGCAGTTTGGTCGTTTCACGAACAGCGATGAAATTCACTGTTCGTGAAACTCCCATATGAATGCTTGTGGCTTTCGTGCCGCAAGCATACGAATGCTCCTTTTTTTCTTACAACACAACCTAAGTAATATGGGTATAAGTAGGCAGGCTTGAAGTAACAGTATATTATACATGAATACACAGTCTTAAATGGCTAGGTTTGCCATATACACTTTCCAGCTAAATAAATGACAAGATGATGTCTAATCGAGTATTCAACTTGTGTATATGATTAGTGCTCGTTATATGAACATTTGTCTAGTTATAATAAATATTAATATTCTGCAAGAACTGCTCTGATTGAAGTGAGTTCTGCTAGAAAAGAAATCCTGCAAGGCACAGACATTTTTGTTAATAAAATAAATATCTGAACTTTGTCAAAACATAACAACATACTCTGCTGGAACTTAAGTGATTGCATGGCACAGGTCCACAGGTCATCAGTCCATGACTCTTGCTTGTGCCAGTGGCAGACCTGCTGAGGATTTACAATAAGTAGGCAGGGTGCTTGATTGCCAAGAAGGAAACAGAGGAAATAATGAATAAAGGCGTGAGGTACTAAATGGAGGAAAGAAGCAAAAGCGTGTTGATGTGGAGAGAAGGGAGACAGAATGGAGGCATGCATTCACATACATAACACGTAACTTATGAAAAATGCACATTGATGCCTACAGTACATTCAGATACAGGTATACACACTGACATAGTGCAGAAATATATTTGTACCAAAAACAAAGGAACACTTCTAGCAGGGGATAACCCTGAAACATGAAATTTCTACAAACCAAAAGGACTGGAGTGTTGTTCATGGTTTATTGATGGAATTCTAAGAGTTATTATTGGAATAAAACGTAACTTTTATTAGCACATAATTAAAAGAGTCAAAGGTTCAAACACATAAACAAAAGTACATTATACGCAATAAATATGTTCTAAGTAGAAGGAAGGGGAATACCACCTAAGCAGTGAGAGAGGTTCTACCAATTACAACCATGAAATAGGACTGCCTCCAAAGTTTGTATGCTTATAGATGCATAATCAAGATTATAGTGCAAATGAGTGCAAGAATTCTTACTTAAAAAAATAACTGATGAGGGGAATTATCGTCTATACTGAATTTCCACAGAAATAGCAGGAACAGTAATGATGCTAAAACAAATTACAGTGCCTCAAGCAAGTGGGCATTTGTCTCTACTCCTTGGAAAGTACTAAACACATCCGAGTGACAGACCCCTGAACACAATGAAATAACGAGAATGATGGAAGAGCAATATACAGACTGTAGGTAACAATTTATTCTCTTTATTATAGATGCACACGCAAGTATGATGGTAGTTAGATGTACAGTTGCAAGAAAAAGTATGTGAACCCTTTGGAATGATATGGATTTCTGCACAAATTGGTCATAAAATGTGATCTGATCATCATCTAAGTCACAACAATAGACAATCACAGTCTGCTTAAACTAATAACACACAAAGAATGAAATGTTGCCATGCTTTTATTGAACACACCATGTAAACATTTACAGTGGAGGTGGAAAAAGTATGTGAACCCCTAGGCAAATGACATCTCCAAGAGCTAATTGGAGTGAGATGTCAGCCAACTGGAGTCCAATCAATGAGATGAGATTGGAGGTGTTGGTTACAGCTGTCCTGCCCTATAAAAAACGCACACCAGTTCTGGGTTTGCTTTTCACAAGAAGCATTGCCTGATGTGAATGATGCCTTGCACAAAAGAGCTCTCAGAAGACCTACGATTAAGAATTGTTGACTTGCATAAAGCTAGAAAGGGTTATAAAAGTATCTCCAAAAGCCTTGCTGTTCATCAGTCCATGGTAAGACATATTGTCCTATCCTATAAATGGAGAAAGTTCAGCACTGCTGCTACTCTCCCTAGGAGTGGCCGTCCTGTAAAGATGACTGCAAGAGCACAGCGCAGACTGCTCAATGAGGTGAAGAAGAATCCTAGAGTGTCAGCTAAAGACTTACAAAAGTAATTGGCAAATGCTAACATCCCTGTTAGCGAATCTACAATACGTAAAACACTAAACAAGAATGGATTTCATGGGAGGATACCACAGAGGAAGCCACTGCTGTCCAAACAAAACATTGCTGCATGTTTACAGTTTGCACAAGAGCACCTGGATGTTCCACAGCAGTACTGGCAAAATATTCTGTGGACAGATGAAACCAAAGTTGAGTTGTTTGGAAGAAACACACACCACTATGTGTGGCAAAAAAGAGGCACAGCACACCAACATCAAAACCTTATCCCAACTGTGAAGTATGGTGGTGGGGGCATCACGGTTTTGGGGCTGCTTTGCTGCGTTAGGGCCTGGACGGATTGCTATCATCGAAGGAAAAATGAATTCCCAAGTTTATCAAGACATTTTGCAGGAGAACTTAAGGCCATCTGTCTACCAGCTGAAGCTCAACAGAAGATGGGTGTTGCAACAGGACAATGACCCAAAGCATAGAAGTAAATCAACAACAGAATGGCCTAAACAGAAGAAAGTATGCCTTCTGAAGTGGCCCAGTCAGAGTCCTGACCTCAACCCGATTGAGATGCTGTGGCATGACCTCAAGAAAGCGATTCACACCAGACATCCCAAGAATATCGCTGAACTGAAACAGTTCTGTAAAGAGGAATGGTCAAGAATTAATCCTGACCATTGTGCACATCTGATCTGCAACTACAGGAAACGTTTGGTTGAAGTTATTGCTGCCAAAGGAGGTTCAACCAGTTATTAAATCCAAGGGTTCACATACTTTTTCCACCTGCACTGTGAATGTTTACATGGTGTGTTCAATAAAAACATGGCAACATTTCATTCTTTGTGTGTTATTAGTTTAAGCAGACTGTGATTGTCTATTGTTGTGACTTAGATGATGATCAGATCAAATTTTATGACCAATTTGTGCAGAAATCCATATCATTCCAAAGGGTTGACATACTTTTTCTTGCAACTGTATATCCCTTACAGAAAGTACCTAGAAAATATATCTTATTCAAAATAAAAATAATAGATCAAACACGGAAACAGTCAAACACAAATAGGGAAGGAGGACTTTCGCCTAAATACTCATTTGGCTGAGAGTCTAAATCAAATTGCCGTATCGTATATCAAAAATTGTATTCGCAATTAATGCATGCAACTTGGCCAATAGGTAGACATACAAAGATTATAATGACTCCATATGATATCAAATATAGTGAAAATGGAAAATATGAGGACTCTTTGCGATATTAAATACAGATTTTATACATATATGCAGTTTAAAACGGCAAAGTATACTAATGCAAACCATAGAACCCCTGACGCAACGTTTTACCACAAGGCTCATCACCTGAATGCTCCAGACAAGCAAACTGCGAAAACTTTGGCTTTTATAGAGGTGGTCACACTCGTTGCTGACCTATGGAAGTAGTAAGGGTGTACATCGTTTTTCACACATGGGTTCTCCATTTTGCTATTAAAGGGAAAGTATAGTGCCACCCTTCCTGCACCCGCACTCCCGTGTGGTGCAGATGGGAATAAAATAACCTTCTGTCACTTACTTGGATCCAGCGCTGATGTCCCGACTGGTGTACTTGACTTGTGTGTGCAGATTTGTATTTAACAGTGCATTGACTATCCACTGACTTCAGGTGGAAGGGGTTTTCAATCTCTTTTTCTCCCACCTTAACATTTTTGGTTTACATTACCTGAATACACTGAAATAATATATGTAAAGTAAAATCTAGTTAATTTAATTGTTTTTGCCTGTGTGGCATTCAGTACTTCAGAGAGTATGAGTCTTCAAACTGCATTTAGTTTTAATACTTTTCACGAAGTGCTAGCGAAATGAGCTGTCAATGGCTCAAAGAGCCGTCTGGCATTTAACTGCTTAAAGGAACAGCCAGGTTTATTACTGATACCAGTTCTTCTTAAAAGAACACTACTAACTCCCATAAGATAATTATCCTAGAAGCAACAAAGTAAACGTAACAAGGGCATAAGATTTGGCTGTGTCAGTGTAAGATAGAAATTGGTGTCAATCACACCTGGGTTGTAGCTATGTCGGTGGCATAAAAAGAGGTTATATAGGAAATTCCTGACTGATGCTATTTTTATTTGATCAGTTTGCAAAGCTATTAGCCTCAGTGAGGAAGGTCAGCAAAACAGATGGATGGACTTTCATAATTTGATTGGTGCTCAATTGAGAGTGTATTTTTATTCATATATCCTATCCCCTGGAAGTATTTTTTTTTTCTCTGTTGAATATTTTATTTGACATTGCATTGAATGGGTCACGGAAGAAATGAATTACTCTAATTAATCATCTTAAGGATTTGTAAGTTCCAGTGACTTTAAATTATTGCTGGAACAAAACAATTCTAGCATATTAAAAAATAATAATTAAAGAGACACTATAAGCACCAAAACTACTTAACAAAGTGTTTTTTGATGAAGAGATGCTTTAGCTTTTTCAGTCAATGTAAAATATCGCTGTTTTTGTGAAATATTCAGCAATATTTACATTTGTCTGAAAGCACTCACTATATTGAAAGACACTCATGAAAGGGACACTGTAGGCACCCAGACCATTTCAGCTAATTGAAGTGGTCTGGGTGCTGTCTCCCTATTGCACTTGGTGCTGCAATGTAAACCGCTGTGGCTGGTCCATTATCTGACGCTGGACGTCCTCATGCTCTGCATGTGGACGTCTAGCATTAGATTTTCCTCATAGGAAAGAATTGAATAATGCTTTTCTATGAGGGGGTCTAATTCGCGTGCCCGTTGCGGTGACCCAGTGCTGAGGGACATCGGCGCTGGATATAGGTAAGTGGCTGAAGGAGTTTAACCCCTTCAGCCCCGCGAGAGGGGGTTCGCAAGGGAGGGGGCACTGTAAGGACCTATAGTGCCAGGAAAACTTATTTTCTTTAACCCCTTAAGGACACATGACATGTGTGACATGTCATGATTCCCTTTTATTCCAGATGTTTGGTCCTTTAAAGAACTTAATTTTAAAGTTTTTATGTTCAGCATCATCACCACAATGATGTTGAATGCATCAAATACTGGAGTAAATAATCAACTCCAAATAATGGAGTCGATCCTTCTCTATGAGAAGTATCATATTGGTGGAGAGAGAAAATTGCTGCACAAAGGTTCCAAATATTTTACTATAAGAAACACTGGATTGGATAAAGGTACTCAGTGCTGCTGATCTCTGAAAAAGTGAAGCAACCGCCATGAAGAGACAGTTCTTGCTCTGAATTACATGCAAGTTTATAATGTTTTAGTGTTTTTTTTTTCCTTAAAGGGACACGATAGTCACCAGAACAGCCTAATGTAGTTGTTCTGGTTAGTAAAGTCAGTCCATGCTGACTTTTTATTGTAACACTCCTCATACGGCCACTAGAGGTTTTTTTGAGTCAGTGCTGCACAGTGTGAAGAACTCTGCATGGAGACGCTGAACTTTCCCCATAGAGATGCATTGATTCAATGCATCTCTATGAGGAGATGTTGATTGGCAAGGGTGGAATTTGGCTCTGCCCCCACCCTGCCGTACCTCAGGTTAGAAAGGTGATTTACTCACTTTTTTCCAGCGCCGCGTGGGGTTCCTCAAGTCTGGTCCCGTCCCTTTTTTTACTATGGGAAAGCATTGTGATTGGCTGAGATAATCAATTCTGATGATGTCAACCAAGGGGGTCGATTGGAGATGCGAGAAGCCTCAGTAAGGGAGGCCGACCACCTAAATGGTGGTTTTAGAACTTTAGTGTCAGCAATACGTGTTTCTGACCCTATAGTGCCCCATTAATTAAAAGAGGTGAGGAACTGTATTCTAATGAGAAAAATGAACACATCTGTGACGGTAGTCACCATCAATGGGGGCTGAAGATAGAAACTTTATGTAGATACCCAGATTGCTCCTATGTTTTAGTCACCCTGTGCCCATTATAGATACAGGGTGTATCTGTTTGTTAGTTATTCTCTTTCTCCCACCCTTTTCCTTGTTGCTTTCCCATTGTTCCAGAGACCCCTTTCATCTGTTGTATAATATTATATGTGTTTTAGAGGTTTTCTTGTACTATGGGAGATAATTGTGTTAGCGTGTCTGTTAGTATAAAAGGTAAAACAGAAGGGTAGATAATTTGTTTATTATACAATAGCTATTGTGCAATGGGTCTTGGTGTCAGGCAGGCAATTCAATAATGGACTCTTGACCTAATTCTGTCCTAGAAACCAAGACTCCGAGGAGTGACTTGTATTGTTTTGTGTGATGACCCCCTGTTGTGATTACTTCTATATAAACCTGTTCTTCACTTAATACAACCAGTTCTACTTCACCCATTACTAAATCTCAGCTAGTGTTTAGGTGAGACAGCTATACACTCTACAGAAGAGATTAATAGCTTGCATCTGTAACACAAGACCCTGTTCCATGGTGGAAACCTATGGATAGACCCCAGTCAAGCTACGGGTGTCCTGGTTCTAGCTAGGAGGGAAGCTGGGCAGGTCCGCCACAACATCTAACTTTAAACATAATCTATTCATTTTTAAAGCTAGTGTTCCTTTAACTTCTTTTTCTTCAATTGTGTTTCCTTTGAAACAGACCCACAATGAATTTGCTTTAGTAAATAGAAAATAAGCACAGAATATATTTTTTGTCTGCATTTCTTTTTTACGGGAGTTTGAAAATGTAATAATTGCTAAAATATTTTATAACAATATTCTAATATGGTTATATATTCATAAGCGCCTTTTTTCCCACTTGTTTTTATATATTTCGGTTGATTAACTAGCCAGTGTTAAAAGTCAGAAAAAATGGTATTTACTAGCTAATGTACTGGCACACCATGCAGCTTGACTCATGGTGATGCAGCTGATGCAGCTGATGCTGAAAGTAACTCTCAGATTCAACCTGTGAAGTGTGCTAGTAAATAAGTGTGGTTTTTTTTTTGTTTTTTTTTTAGTCATGCTGCATTTAACTCTGACTTGTTACTCAACTTCAAATATTGTTATAAACTATTTCCACATAGCGTATTTTTCTGTGTATAAGACGCCTCATGTGTAAGACGACCCATATTTTTTGTGCCCAAAATTACAAAATACATTTTTTAAACATCAAATAGAAAAACTTTTATATTTTAGAGGTGACTTCTAAGGAGAACAACACACTCATGCCTCCCCTGTGCTATAGTACTCTGTGAAGTTATTGGCTCTATAGCGCATGCTGGGAGAATATAGCTCCCACAATACAGCACGTGGTGTAAGGGCATGCTGTGACATCACAGTAGTATTCCCTCTGCTCCCTGATCCCCATTTCCTCCTCCATGAATATAAATCAGAAAGCAAGACCTACCGAAGGTGGAGCAAACCTTAATATGACTGCTCCTTTTATGCTGTGACATGTCTCTGGAGCTCTGTTGGTGGTATGCTGATGTCTGCTGCAGCTCCCACGCATATAGGGACCTCTTGCTCCTTGTGACAGCATTCAAAAGTGGATCGGCAGGAGGAAGGTCAGGTGTGCATTGTCACTGGTGGGCCGTTAGTATTTGCAATTCACCCCACCTGCAGTGCCATTTACACATAATAATGTGAATGACAGGTAAAACAACCGGGTACCATGCAAGCGTTTCGGGTGCTCGGGTATCCCCTGAGAGTCGTGTCCCTGACCGCAAGTGATCCGATTGAGCTGTGCATGGCCTGCCAGGTTGTTCCTGCGGTGGGGTCTTCCTCTGGTGTATGAAGTATTGGGTTGGGTTGTGTCCCCAGTGGCCTCGTGAGGCGCTTACTGCCCTGTGTGCATGCTCCTGTAGTGAGGGGAAGGTAAATGACGGATATGTTTGATGAACGCCCGCGGTACCGTCCGGCGGGCCCTGGTTCTCAGGTCTGCCTGTTGGGGGAGGTCCAGGGTGTCGTGTAGTGTCTCATGCAAAGTTGAGCTACGGCCCCAGAGTGGGTATTCCAGACCCTGGTTGTGGGGTGTTGGGTTCATTGGCATTGCTGTGATCCCTGTGTGGTCCACTCCCTCCCTTCCCTTCCTGTTGGCCTTGTCATGTACTCACCATCATCCCTGCCAGGGGACCAAAGGGGAATGGGGTAAGGGGTGTGTCTCTGCCCCCGTGCAGCCAGCCCCCCCATCGCGGGTCCGGTGGGGAGGCTGGGTCCACGGGAGAGGATGGGAAGTAGAGGTCTCTCTCTCGAGTGCGACCGAGGAGGGAGGGTTGTAGCTCGAGAGGGGGGTAGGAGGAGAGTTGAAACTGGATGGGGGATAAGGGGAAAGGATGAGAGAGTGACCGACAAGGGGAGCAAAAACAAATAAGAAAGGTGGGGGATAGGTGTGGTTGGGCGTCATTAGCGCCTAGTCTTGCCCTATACGGGCTGCTGTGTGGCCCGGTAGAGGAGTTTGGTTGCAGATGTGTCTTTCAGTGCTTGCTTTGGAGTCTGGTTGGTTGGCAGGGTCAAGATTCACGAGGCTGGGCGTAGTAGTGGGTTTAGTGTTGAGCTGTTCCCTCTTCCAGTCCTGCCAGTCCTGTGTAGTTAATGTCCCATAGGTCCCACGTCTTGTGGAATGCTTTGAAAGAGTCATGTATTTGTGCTGTGAGTTCGTCAAGGTTGCGTGTCTCTTTCAGTTTGTGAATGATAGTTGCCATTTTGGGGATGCGTTGATCCACCCACAATTCTGCTATTGCCCGTATGGTCGCCTGGGTAAATCTGGCGACCAGTTTGATTTCACTCCTGGTGAGGGTGCCGGACAGTTTAGTGAGCAGCATTGTCCAAGGGTCTGCTGGGATAGTCTTTGCGATCACTTTCTCGATGAGTAGGTGGACTTACCTTAACTCAGGGCTTATTATTTACTAGTCACAGTCCTTACTTTCCCCGGTTTTGTATAAATACCAGCATTGAATCTAATTTTATTATGAGAATCAATATATTTATTATTTTCTCTTTAAGTAATATATTGGGTTCAAGCCCGTATGGTGGATCTGGTACCACCGCACTGACCTCTGTGTTCCCATTTTTCCACGTGGTGGAACTTGGTATACACAGTTATTTTTCTTTCATTCGACTCTTTATATTATACTGCTCTTAAGGCAATACTGTCTATAAGTTAGTTTCATATGACACATAATACTGCGGCTGGCACCCACTCATTGGTGCTGTTTTAAATTGTTATAATTTTGTCTGATATGCATTTTGCAAAGCGGCACTGTCTTTCACTCAATTGTATACTAAACCTGATCTTTCACCTTGTCTAAGCTTTATAATACTTAAAAAAAAAAGTGCAGGTTGCTTGTTTTGGAATTTAAAAACTATCTTTTCCTGATGTTCTGTCAAGACTACCAAACTGATGTAACTTTTCATGCACAACCAAAATAAATAATTATTTAAAAAAAAAACATGTGTTTGGCATCTGTATGCCCTTAGCTTTTAATTTTATCTCACGCCCACCTTATGAATGACTAGTGGGGAATTTAATTAAACAGGTGATGAGTTATAACATTGTGTAGGGACAAGAGAGCTGCTTGGCTCTCACAGTTTAAATGCTCCTGGATTAAATGGGTTTCACTGATTTTGCCTGTTTGGCTATGCTATGTAACAGTATTGCCGACCGTCTGCTATCAGCCAAATCATTTATGGCAGAGAATGCACTAATGGTTATGGCATTAACATCTCTAAACTTTCCTATTTAGCAATTTAGCTACAGCTTGAGGCTGGTAAATAGCATGAAAACTGCACCATCACTATAAATAACTGAGAGATCCACTTACTAAATCACCTCTATTATGCTTTTTTTTGGTAGTATTAATTTAAATGTAATGTTATTTGTCAATTTTTATTACAACATGGTCAAAGATTTAATTTGCAGTGTAGCAAGAAATTTATACCCTTCAAAGGGTTAATAAAAAGGCAATGCTTCAAGTGTAGATTGATCTTTGCAAAGCAGTTTTAAAGACATTTCACGTGGGAAATATCTGACGACCTGCATTGCGCCACATCCATTCTACCATAAAATTTTCACAGTTAAATTTAATTTTCCATATGTGAAAGCTTATTGCTGGTAACTGAGTAGAAAATGTTATCATTAATCTACATGATTTTTTCACATTCAAAAGCAATGCATGTGATACATTTTTATTGTGTAAGAAAAAGCCTCCTAACAATGGTATTAGAAAGCAAAACAGAGCAAATGTTATAATTTCAGCTGCGTTCATCACACTTTGTATTTAATAGAGGCCTCTGTCTGAAATATGTCAGACAGAGATATTGTATATTTTATAAATCATTTTGACTCCCACATTTTTACTGAGTTTAACTTATTTTTCCGGTATTCCAGAACAGTATATATATATATATATATATATATATATATATATATATATATATATATATATATATATTAATTCAATTGTTGTTTTGCATATATTTTATAGAAGAAAAGGGGTTGGCACCTATAAATAGAAAATTTAACTCCACATTTAGTGATTTAGAAAATAAATCAAAATAACAATTGGAAAACTGAACCACAGTAGCATGAGATAAAGAGACCAACAGGTCACTAGGCTTACTCCTGTTCTGTTGTTCTCCCACATATCCCGGATATAATGAAAAATATGTTTGATGACCTTTGAGCAAGATTAAAGGGAAACTGTCACTTCTCAAAATCTTAATATTACTTATCCGTTTATTTAACAAGTATGAATTTGTGAGGTATGAACAATAACATAAAAATAGAAACCCACACTTCTTTATCCTCTAAATTGAGTGAAAAGGCATGAAAGGTGTAGGTGAGCGAACGGATAGGTCAGTGTAGAATGTCAACAACACTCGAGGAGAAAGACACTCCAAAATAAATCATTAAAATTCATGCTTATAAATTTAGGGCAGTGGTTCCCAACCCAGTGCTCAAGTACCCAGTTGTGTCTAAAGTGTTTTTCTTTTTTTTTTTTTTTCTAAAAACACCATAGACACAATTGGTTCATTCCTAAATCTTGGACTGTTAGGGGGTACTTGAGGACTGGGTTGGGAACCACTGATTTAGAGCATTGGTTGTGCCACAATTATGTTATCCTGCCAGTATGTGTTTGTGGTTGTTTTGCTGGTGAATCTGACAAATGTTTTGATATATCACTGTACTACCATGGTTTATAGTTAAACCCCTGAGCAGCTGTTACCAGCTCCTGTTGGATCCCCCAGGGATATCATCTCTTGAAATCATTTTTTAACATCCAAATATCTCATTATGCAATTAGTTAGAAAAAGACCCTGACACTTCCAGAGGAATAGAAGCAGATTAAGTAGTACCCACACCTGTCTACCTACGCAATGCAACTGTGAAGTGATTTCATTCCAAAAACAACCATCTTGCAACAATATAATATCAAATACCAATGGGATTTCATGTTGAAAAAAACTGCTTATCTAATATATCATCTCATGAGATCCTAAACCCTAGCCACTGTGATGGGATGGGATGAATATCACTTACACCAGAACCTGATGACCACCTTTGTATAAAAGTTCATATGGCTTTTGTTTTATTATTACTTTTTAATGTTCTCTTGTGAAGCCTGTGATTTTGAACCACAAGCAGCTTTGGCTTTCTATTTATAAAGCAAGTCATGGAAAATTAAGGATTCTGTTGTAACCGCGGCTGGTTCCCTTATTTACCACTATAACGTCTTAAAGCATAGAACTTAGCAGGGCTAACCATACAGATATCTTATCCATAATTTTATATAGTTAGTAAGAGATCCTCCATTTAAAATATATAAATAATTGAGAATACAATATAAAATAAGGATTGTCTTGGAAGCAATAAAATATATAAAAATATAAATATAGACATATAAAATCCATTACAATAATTCACAGCAGAGTTTATAAGGTTAAACTAAATTCTTGCAAATATAATTAACAGATTAACATACCCTCCTGAACATGTCATCATGTCAGCCTCTCTGTCATTTTAAGATGGAGCAGCGTCTGTCTCCAAGTCTCTCCTCTGTGTCTTAACATTTAAAAGTACACCTATTTTTATACCTTAGGTGTCTTCATTTTAGGATTACCGTAGTTCATATATGAAAATGTAACACTTCTTTTACTTTATTCATTGTAGGACCTCCCTTAACTTGGCCAAAATACAACGCCATAAAAACGTAAGGGTGCACACGTCATTGGGAAGTTCTCTGACTTGAGACAAGATGTCATCTTAAAGTCTGAACATCTTTATCTATTTAGGGTTACCACAGTATACTATGTACTAAAACAGTCGTAGCATAGCCTTGAAGCTTGTTTATGCATTATTGTTATTGTATTTTGTCTGGGACAAAATGGCATAAGCATACTATGCACTGAAGGTAAGCAAGAGGTTATTGCTTAAAGACAAAGTACACAGTTTAAGAAATACAACATTTCATTCTAAAACTTGTAATATTTACATTTGCCCATAACACTGTGGACATGGGTAGAAGGCAGGCGCATTCTAGCAGAGTGCGTCTGACACTTCTGTTAGCTCTGAAGCTAACGGAAGTGGAAGATAACCTCCGTGGCTGTTTGATTGGCAGCCTGCAATACATTTTTGCATTAAAGCACTTAGCATTTTTGCATTTATAAAAGTGTCAATTTCTATAGAATTTAACACCATTATGAACTGCAATTAAAATGAACATATCGTAAAATATAAAACACAGGTGTTTTATGTGTGTGTAGTGTCAGGGGTTATCTTATGTAGGTAACAGCTTCAGCCAAAAATGAAAATTTGAAAATGTTGACATATAAACTACGCTAAAAGGAAGATCAATCAGAATCTAACATATTTTTTACTTAATGCTGGCAATGATTTCATGCCATAATACTTTCTGGGATATTATTGCATATGAATAATTATATAGGGTTTTATACGGCATAATACATATGCTTCTTAAGACAATAACTTACTGCTACACCTATCTGCTTAATTTTAGTATATGTTTTTTTCATATAGGTCTTGGAATAAACCACATATGTATTATAACATGGTTTACATTACAGTTTCATGGTAGAATTGTATAGTTTTGTTGGTGCATGTATTTTCTTCCTATCATAACCCTCTGAGAACCACTACGCCAATGATTTGGTTAACATGTCTGTCCTAAACCAGCTGCATTAGGATTAATTGTGTAATTATTTCCTCTTTACGCCTGCATGTGACTTTGGTTATCTAACAAATAGAAAACGTTGTGGGAAGTTCTACATATCTCTATGAGTTTTTAATCTCTTTTAGAGATTACTATGGATACAACTGATATTTTTGTGTAACTTTAACCCGAAAAAAAAGGATTGCGGGTCTCTAATAAATCAAGCTCCATATCTGTACTCAATAATGACATGAAAATGTTTTCCTTTTCTACGGATTAATAACTGGAGCTCAAGTTGCGGTAAATCTCTGAGGGAATTCTCTAGAGAATATTACTAGTAATCATGCAATGGAACTCCACAAGAATATTCAGGCAATGTAAGGTCTAGGCAGGTAAGCTTTATAAATGGATATAACAGTCCAAAGTAGGATAATCTGATATCCATGAGGGCAGATCAGCTTTCACACAGGTTGCCATAGAAGGACCTGGAACCTACCTTGGGCAGACTCACATCTGTTCACATTCCATTCTGATGGTGGTGGAGGATTTCCCTGGTGGTTTCCAGTGGGGATTGAGCTACTAGACAGTTGGGACTGCAGACTGTTATGGAGTTGCATGCTGCTCACCTCACATCCTACATTACTTCCCCTGCATGAACGTTAGGACAAAGTGATCTGATATCACTTCTTCCAAGCGCTGCAGCACATGATTGAAGAGGTTGCTATCAACGCAGTCCAATAATGGGGCTGATCATCTGGCGTTTCACGATGTGGTCTGGTTCATGTGGGCCCCTTTACTTGACCAAGTCCCATAATAGAGTCTTGGGTGTCATTCCATAATAGTGGCCCTGGTTAATCACAGGGATAACAGGCTTAGCTGTTACATTAGGTATAGAATATATGTGATTACAGGTTACTTTAATAGTCACTAAGGGATTAGCCAACGTTTTTGAAGCTGTTGCAATTTATTATTGTAATGCTGTAAAGTGTACATAGAAATAATAATTAAAGCAATAACTCATGCATTTAATTACAAGTCTCCTAAACAATTGTAATACTTCATTACTAAGTGGATTCTTGGGCTCTTGTTAGTATAAAAGATTACACAGGCATATAAATATAGCATTATAAAAAAATGAAAAAAAAGATATTTAAATAATTTTCTATGTGATGAGTTTTTTTTTTTTTTTTTTTAGATTATGCTTATTAAAAGATGCAGGAGAAACATTCACAGTGTATAAAGTCCTGTTCAAATCAAACCAAGATTATGTAGTCAATAAATGTTCGTTGATTAAAGGAAAAATAAATATTTTTCAACAACAAATGACAGAGATTGTAAAACATGCGAACAATATGCACAATAGACAGCTTAACATTTTTGTCAGTATGAAACAAAAAACTGCAATCTACGGTTATATATATATATTATGATGGATGTTGTAAGTGCTCTGTTCTGTACTATGAGCTCTCTGTGTAAAACTGCAGCAGCAAACAAATGTTGTTGCCACCTTTCTTGGAAAATAAAATAGCGGCCATGCTAATTTGCATAATTAGTTATATAGGACATCAAAGCATGTAAATCACAAGGAGTGACATAACAATAAAAATAACAATATTTACAAATACACGGGGTTTATTCACTAAACACCAAATTGTAATGAATTACAGTCCGAATTGCAAAATGTAGGTTCAAATAGCCAAGTTGTGCCTAGGCTGAATTGGAAAATGTTATCAAATTAATTATTTGTGTCTATAATTTTAATTACCGTATTTATCGGCGTATAACACGCACTTTTTCTCCCTGAAAATAGGGAGAAAATCATGGGTGCGTGTTATACGCCGATATCCCACATTTACTTACCTGTCTTGAAGTGTGGGCCGGCTTCACAGCGCGCACCGCGGTACTGGAACTTAAATTTCAGGTTCCGGTTTCCGGCGGGACTGAAAGGAAGTGTGCACACTATTGTGTGCACACTTCCTTTCAGTCCCGCCGGAAACCGGAACCTGAAATTTAAGTTCCACAACCGGCGGGACTGAAAGGAAGTGTGCACACAATAGTGTGCACACTTCCTTTCAGTCCCGCCGGAAACCGGAACCTGAAATTTAAGTTCCAGTACCGCGGTGCGCGCTGTGAAGCCGGCCCACGCTTCAAGACAGGTAAGTAAATATGGGACAGAGGGAAAGTGCACTAGGGGACACTATGGGAGGGGGGACACACTATGGGAGGGGCACTATGGGGGGTGGAGAATACTATGGGAGGGGGGAAGAATACTATGGAAGGGGGGGAACACTATGGGATGAGGGGGGAACACTATGGAAGGGGGGGAGAATACTATGGGGGGGAGAATACTATGGGAGGGGGTGAAGAATACTATGGAAGGGGGGGGAACCCTATGGGATGAGGGGGGGGGGAGAATACTATGGGGGGAGAATACTATGGGAGGGGGGGAGAATACTATGGGAGGGGGGGAAGAATACTATGGAAAGGGGGGGGGGGAACACTATGGGATGAGGGGGGGGAATACTATGGGAGGGGTGGAAATTTCCTGGAATTTCCTTCTGAAAAAGAGGTGCGTGTTATACGCCGGCGCGTGTTATACGCCGATAAATACGGTAATATTTAAATTTACTACTTTTAAAAGTTTAATGAATAAACCTATGTAGTTTATACCCTGAAGTAAAGAGTTTACGATAAAGAATTAAAAACCAAAGTACCTAGTAAAGGCTAAAGTAGTGGATTTGGACAAAAAAAAACTCCAGTTCTACTATAGTCCCAGTTCCAATCATTTATGGCTTGAATTTAGCAATTTGTTGTTTTTTTGAAGATGCCTTGTGTGAATGCATTAGTGTATTTAGGCATTCACACAAAGCATTTTTTTATCCCCCACCTCAGTCCCTGCCCCCCTCCTCAGCCCTTATCCCCTTTCTTAGCCCCTGTCCTCATCCTCAACCCCTGTCCTCCTTTCCCTGTCCCTTTTCTCAGCCTTGTCCCCTTCTTCAGCCCCTGACCCCTTCCTCAGGCCCTGTCCACCTTCCTCAGCTCCTGTTCCCCCTCCTCAGCTTCTTTTCTACTTCCTCAGCTCCTGTTCCCCTTCCCCTTCCTCAGCCCCTGTCCATTTGCTCCACCCCTGACACCCTTATCCTGTCCCTTTCCTCAGCTCTGTCCACTTCCTCAGCCCCTTCCCCCTCTCCTCAGCCCCCCTCCCCCTTACTCAGCTCCTCTCCCCACCTCTCAGCTTCTGTCCCCTCTCTCAGCTCCTGTACTCCTTCCTCAGCCCCATGCCCCCCCCACCACAGCCCCCATAACATCTTCATTACATCTCCTTTCCCCCAATTGCAAGCCATATCACCCACACCACAGAGTATGGATGTGTGTGTCAGTAGGTGTGTGTGTGTTTATGTCTGTGTGTGTGTGTGTGTGTGTTTATGTCTGTGTGTGTGTGTTTCAGTATGTCTGTGTGTGTGTGCCAGTATGTCTGTGTGTGTGTCTGTCAGTATGTTAACCTCCATCTGTGCCTGTCCTGTTAACTCCCATTTATGTCTCTCCACATGTTGTCACCCATCTATGTCTATCCTGTTGACTCTTTGTGTCCAAACCCCATCTGTGTCTCTCTACCTGTTAACCACATCTGTGTCTCTCCTCATGTTAACCCTGTCTGTGTCTCTACCTGTTAGCCCCGTATGTTAATATGTGTCTCTCCTCCTGTTAATAATATCTGTGAGCCCATCAAAGAATGAGACCCCCTATGTGTCTCTCCTTGTGATAAGCCCAAGGGCAGGCTGGGATGGGAAGCAGGGAGGCAATTGCCCCCCAGGTCGTCCTAAATCCAGGGCTGTCCACATCTAGCAAAAAAAGGAAAGATCTGAATTCCCTACCTCTAGCTGGGGACTTTTTTCAACTTACTTCTCTCACCTCTCAGTTAACCTCCATCTGTGCCTATCCTGTTAACTCCCATTTATGTCTCTCCACATATTGTCACCCATCTACGTCTATCCTGTTAACCTGATCTGTGTCTCTCCACCTGTTAGCCCCCATCTGTGTCTCTTCACTTGTTTACTCCCCACCTATATTTCTCCATCTGGTAATCTCCATCTGTGTCTCTCCTCCAACTTGTGTCCCCCATTCCTTACTTACCTGATCTACAGGCTGGGGCATGCAACTTGAACTCTCTGTTATCTGTAGCTGCTCCCCGCAGATTCAGTCAGGAGTGAGAGTTATCCTTGCCTCAGTCTCTCCACACACCTAGGGACACCTACCTATTGTCCCAACTAACCAGCCCTGGTATTGCAGTCTAATCTCAATCCCAAAAGAATTACCAGCAGCCTCAAATACCAGCTGTACAGGTAAAATACCAGCCAGATGGCAACACTACAGGCAGGTTAGGTCCAGTGGCAGTAGATATATCCCAACATGGTTGGTCAGCCAGATAACTAAGTAACATTTTCTCAAAAAAATCAGTATACATCAAGCATGTCAAACTCAAAGGCTACCATGTGCCATAAGATTATGTGGGCCGCAAAAAAGCAGACTTACATTTTCATAGAAACTTAGGTTTGTTTTGAAAAGTACAGTATAAAAAAACAGCATCCCCCTATCCTAAACCCCAGCACCCCCTCTACTAAACCCCAGTCCCCCCTCTATACTAAATTCCACCCCCTCCCCCCTCTATACTAACTCCCAGTCCCCCCTCTATGCTAAATCCCAGTCACCCCCCTCCTCCCCCCCTACTAAACCCTGGCCCTTGTTTAAAAAAACAAACAAACAAAAAAACAATATTCGCCAACAAGCAGACTCCACTAACATTGCCGCTGCCAGTATACGACTCCAGAGTCCGCCTCTGGAGTCCAGACCCCAAATGGTGCCATAGCACCCTGTGCCAAAGTGGATCCTCCTGCTACTCATTGAAACCCTGTGAAGGTGGAGCACATTGACGTCACGTCGGAATGTGACATGGCATTGTGTGCCTCCGTGCACCTCCAGGTCCTCCACTGTCCAGCCACGACCATCGCAACTCTGACCAACACGCACTCACTTACTGACTGGCACACACACTCACTCTCTGACACACACAATCACTGACTGACTGACACACACACACACACACACACACACACAGTGAGCAACAGACACACTGACAGACACACATACTGATAGACACTCACTCACTCACTTTCTGACAGACACACACGCTCATTAACTGACAGACAGACACACACACACATACTGAGATACACGCACACTGTAAGACACACACACTCACTGACAGACACACGCACACTCACACACATTTACACATTTTTGCACACACTCACATCATTTAATTTATTGCTCCCTACTTTTGGGAGCTGGTGTGGGGTCTCTCCCTGCGGTCCAGGGGGGATCTTCTCTCGGTAGGTCTCCTACCTGCTCCTCACTGCTCCCTCACTGGCGCAGTTTAGTGATGCCAGGTGCCAGAATTATGTCATATTCTGGCACCCGACATCAATACAGAGCACGTGCGAGGGAGCAGTGAGGAGCAGGAAGAACTCTCCGCCAGGTACATTTTTAATGAGTTGGCATCTGCAATGTGGGAAGAGCAGGTGCCTACTCTGCCTTATTAAGCATGGCAAACTCTCGGCTCGCCGATCCGCAAAGATATTCATTTTGGGCCGCATGCGGCCCACAACCTGCGAGTTTGACATGCTTGGTATACAATATTTATTTATTTTTTAAATCATTAGGTTTCATTAAATGTAAACATTTTTTAAAAATGAGTTGGATAAAAAGTGAAAAGGGTTTACTTTTATTTCACTCCACATGTTTAAATTGCTCTACATATGTAATTTTCTGAGTAGTGTTTTCATTTTCTCCACAGTTTGATATGCAGAGGATAACATTGGAAGAACTAAAGCACATACTGTATCACGCATTTCGTGATCACTTAACAATGAAGGACATTGAAAATATTATCATTAATGAAGAGGAGAGCTTAAACGAAAACTCTGGAAACTGCCAGACAGAGTTTGAAGGACGTAGGTATCATGACTGGGTTTCTAAATAAACAATGTATCTTATTTATCTTGTAGTGTGTACTTGCTTTGCAGTTAATGAAATGTATCTTATTTTTTTTTTCTTCATTTCAGCATTTTCCAAGATTTGTCTTTGTTCTGCTCAGATGACCGTTTTGTATATAACAAAACCAAATGCAGGGTGATTCAGTAAATGAAATTGATAAAATTTTGATCAGAATGGCAATTCTTATATTTACTAAAGTTAATTTCAGTCGGAATTTGGCCAACCTGACCAAATCTGCATCAATTGGTTAGATACATTCGGTGTTCGGTTTAAAATCAATGCTTTTAAAATCCAAACACTATTCAAAGTATAGAGTTTGGAATATGTACAAAGCACCGATTTGCCCATAGGCGGCGGGTGGTGCTTCATTTAAAAATACAAATGCAATCCCCCGGGTTGCTATAAGTACCCAAGCTCCTTCAAATTAAATTAGCTTACCCCCTCCACCCTGATAATAGTGAAAAAAAACAAAAGCAAAACAGCTTGTAAACCAATCAAAACACACAGACAGTCAAGTCTCACATGAGAATGTTCCAAGTAAAGTCCTGAGAGAAGTGAAACTTGCTCATCATGATCATTTTATTGGTTGGGTTTTCCTACCTTGAAATCTCATTCTTTGAGGGGCTCACATGTAATTGTATTTGTTGCATCACAATTTTAATTTTTTAAAGAGTTTTTTTTACAGTTTGATCCTTTTTTATTTTCATTAGTAACGTCAGTATATTGTGATTTAATTTTATGGGGGGGGGGGCTTCTGGAGCTGAAGAAAAGATTTAAGAAAAAAGAAGATGTCTGATTTTTACAATTAGAAGTTGTATTGGTTCCCCTCACTGTTATTAGGAGGAGAGGTTTAGGTAGGATCCTTTTATGAAGTGAGAGAGGTGGCTAGGGCCTTGGGGACTCCTAGCCACCATCAGAATGGACTCAAGGACAATAGGTGGTGGGAAATTGCATTTCCATCCCACCTTTTATATTTACTCTTATAAGATGAGGGGGCATTTTCCCTGGTTATTATACCTATAGCCACCACCCCCTATGTTTAATAAGCAAGATGACTCCCCCTGTTTATTTTTTGTATGTACTTTCCCTTTCCCACTGGCTATGGGTGGGGACAGGAAGGTGCCAGCAGACAAATAGTTTGGATTTTTTAAATCTGGCCTGGAATGGAAGCAGCAATCCTAGTCCAGATTTTAGACATCTTGCAGTTTTTGGTCTGGAGAAAATCCAGACTATATTCAGGCTCAGCTAATGAGAACAAATATCCCAGTGTCACCCAAAATTGTGGGATACACTGGGAGGAAGCACAAAAGTATTGTAAACGTTATTCTCAATGATACAAAAAATAATGGTCCACTTAAAAAGAAAATATGAATAGTATTAAAACAGGGGTAGGACAGGTAGGGAAGAGGGTATTTGCAAAGAGAGGTAGAAGGTCTGCATCCTTAAACTAGACTCATCAAAACTTCCCCTGTACACTGTGTCCCAAAATGCCAGAGAGGGAACCAGGAGGTTGCAAAAGATAAAGGTACTACAAATTTTCCATTAATACAAATATTTTGCTGTCCCTATATACCTCGGCACCACACAGAGCTAATGCCTACCTGAACCAGTAACCCTGAACACTCAAAACAAACATTCAAATGTGCATAGTGCTACCCAAGTGCAAATTGAAAGTAAAAGAGCTCTATATTCAGGCTCATTAAGAGCTTGTTTTGCTAAATCCAGACAGTGTTAAATACCATAAGCAATGTCCAGATTTTGCATTCCACATGGTTTTGCCAAATTTTGTACTGGACCATTTTGAATTTAGTGAATTTCCCTGATGGCATACACCCAGAATTGATTGAAAACCTTTATAATAAAATTAATTAATCAGTAAAACACTTTCCAGAATTGCTGGCTTTTATGTCTTACATATATAATACATAATTTTGTCATTTGCTGGGAAAATAGTAATATTCTTTACATCTTGTGATATTGTTATCATATTTAATGCTGTAGCTTTTTTTTCTGTTAGTATACACCAAAACTGAGTGCAAACATCTCTTTAAAATCACAATAGATTGATCATTGAAATTGATCATGTCATTTTAATAAAGCACTTTGTAAAGCTCAGTGGAATGTTTTTTGGTAATAAAGTGAATTTTATGTCTTAGGAAAGAGAGAGAACTAAGCTAAGAAATTTGTGTTTATTTGGTGATTATTATTAGTGTAAATTTAATCAAATAACAGTTGGTGGAAGCACATTCATGAAACAGAGTTGGATGAGGAAAAAGTATTGAAAATAAATGTATATAAAACTCTAAGTAAATCATCATCAGTGAAGGAGCTTATTGCGTTACAAAATCAGGTATGTCTTTGTAAGAAAACTATGGAGAGCGATATGTACAATATTTTACTTTAGGATAGGTATGTGAAAATGTATATGAATATATGAAATGGTAAAAATGTAACTATGTAAAGTAATACACATTTTGTTTGTTTTAAAAAGACCAACTTTCTTCTAAAATTAATATGGTTAAGTAGTGGGTTAGTAGCTTCGGTGTGTACAATTTACAGCTTATGAAAGTATAAACTGAAACTCTATCTGACTATTCTTTGTAAACTTTTAACAAAAAGTTAAAAGAACACTGTAGGCACCCAGACCACTTCAGTCCATTGAAGTGGTCTGGGTGCCAACACCCATCACCCATAACCCTGAGCATGTAATTATTGCAGTTTTTCTAAACTACAATAATTACCTGCTAGGGTTAAGTCTTCCTCTAGTGGCTATCTACCAGGCCGCCACTAGAGGTACTTCCGGGTTCTTAGACTACTTTTGGTCATCTAAATGACGCTGGACGTCCTTACGCTATGCATGAGGACTTCCAGCATTGCCAGAATTCACATAGGAAAGCATTGAATAATGTTTTCCTATGGGGAGATTCTAATGCAAGCGCGTTAGGTCTCCTCCGCCGGCAGACGTCGGCGGGGGATGAGCATAGGCGGACCTGAGGAAGCTGTGTATTCCCAGTGACTGAAGTGGTTATTAACCCCTTCAGCACCACGGGAGGAGACCTTGACAGAAGGGTAAACTACAGTTCCAGGAAAACAAGTTTGTTTAAATTGGTACGAATATCTTATTTTAGTAAAGGGGAAAACAATCTAAGTTTAAAGGATCATTAAAGTCACCCAGACCACTTCATCTCATTGAAGATATGAATCTATTTTGATGTTCTCTGAGTAGCTCGATGCAAGATGTATAAGATTGACAGAGTACTATATGTATGTCAGGAAACGTTTTACTGGACCTTTGAATGGCCTGACTTAACGTACCCCAGAATAGTAAGAAAACTAGCCGAGGTCAGGGACACAGAATGAGACACAGCGATAAGGAAAAACCAAAAGTCAAGGTTACCAGAAATCAGGGAAGTCAAAACTAAGCCAAAGTAAAAAAACATAAAAACACCATAAGGAACACACTCTCGGATAACCATTTAAGGGAAACCACGACAGGGCAATGAACTAAGGAATAAGTGAGTTTAAATAACCCTCTTGCAGATCCGATTAGCTGTACCTAGCCTTTGACCCTAAAACGTGCATGTGCGTCTTTTGCGTGACGTCACACACACGCCGACATTGTCTTTACCATGGACGGACGTGGGGCTATATAATTGCCTGGGTCCGCAACGGCACAGATATGCCGCACAAGTCAGGCATCATGACAGAAGACCGCCGAGCGGCACTCCCCTCGATCTTCAGAAGGTAATTATCTCAGATTTTGCCACATGAATACGAAGGATACGTGACAATGTAGACATCTGTGAAGGTGTGTCTCATGTGTGGGACTTGTAAAGAATAAAATACATTAGGGAAACTGATAGTGTCGTTATAGATATTTGTACAAGCAATTAAGGAAAGTATAAGTTTGGAACATTTAAAAAAAATGAATTATGTGTAACAGAGAGTAATGACATCCTGTGGGATAGATGACTTTCTGGGTAAGTGGATGACTATAGTCAATGGAGTGTAATAAATTGAAAGATGTGTGACATCCATGTAGACCAGAAAAGACCAGTTTTCTGGACTTATTGGATAAATCTATCTAGTAAACCACAATGTGGTCAAAACATAAACATCTTTGGGAAAAATGCAATAAAGAATTGGAATTGTTAAAAATAATAATTTTAATAAAGTGTGTAAATTAACTGTGATTTTTTGATTACTTGGGGTTGTTGACATTAAAGCTGGCTCTATATAATAATAAAATAATAATAATAATAATAAAATAATAGTTCTTAAGAGGATGTATTCATTGTCTCCAAATCTGGAACTAAAAGAGAATTCAGATTGTGATCAATTAAGAATTGTTAAAGGGATTTATCATAAAGCTAGTGTATATAAGCTTAAGAGGTATGAGTTAACAATTGCAATATCAAATGAGCTGTGTATTTCAGAGTCCAGTTGAATCGTTTTGGTTACAATTTCTTGTAAAAAGTTATCACTAATTCTGTGAGCATAGTGTAAACGTGGTACCATTTAGTAAGCACCGACCAACCAAAATTTAAAAAAATATTCTAAAACGGTGCATAAAAAAATTACAGTAATGAACATTACATATTTCCCTTATTGGCATCTTTACTGTAAAAAACAAAAGAAAAGAAAAACAAGACAACAGACACAATTGCACATTGTGATACTGAATAAAAATGGATATGGTAAATATTACTTGTTTAAAAAAATATTTTATAAGAAAACAGCGCCGCATATACTTAAAGCATTTGGTTCGTCAAGCTGCTAAATTAGTTCTAAATTGTAAATACATTTGTAGTTTTGAAATTAATTACAACCCAGATTTTGATTAGTAAATTACTTCAAGTGCCAAATGCAAAACAGTAGTAGTTATTATTTTTTGCACTTTATTATTAGTGCATGCCTCCCAGGCTGTGTAGTTGAGAATGGGTGATTAGATGGTTAAGAATGCATTTTCTTTTGGACAGGGAATGTGGTCATACTGCCAATTTCAGATTAGATGATATGGAGATAACAAGTATATGTGGGTTGTGATTAACCCGAGAAAGGTTTGAAAAGATTGAGACAAATCTACATTCCTAAACCTAAATTCTAAAATGGTGTGTTTTCGATAATGTTAAACAAACAAAGAAATGAGTGTCCTAACTAGTAAAATATAACTTTTAATGGTAATATTTAAACATTGGTAAGAATAAATTTATGGGAATGAAATATCCAGTTTCTAAAATATGTATAGACCAATATTTATAGGTATGGTGATAAACCAATGTATTGGGAGACTGATTGATAACTTGTCAATCAGAAAATATATAGAGCTAAGATGAATCCTATTACAGGATGTCCCAAACCCTTCTCTAATGATAGCTGCCCTAAATCATATTTGTCAGCAGTGGTCAAAAAATATAGTAATAAATAATGATAGAGTACAGAGTAATTGCATAATTTAGGGCAGTTATCATAGGAGAAGGGTTTGGGACATGCTGTAATAGGATTAATCTTAGCTCTATATATTTTCTGATTGACAAGTTATCAATCAGACTACCAATACATTGGTTTATCACTATACCTATAAATATTGGTCTATACATATTTTAGAAACTGGATATTTCATTCCCAGTAATTTATTCTCACCAATTTTTAAATATTACCATTAAAAGTTATATTTTATTAGTTAGGACACCTCATTTCTTTGTTTGTTTATTGCTTTAGTCTATGGGTTAACCCCTTAACGAGTGTTCCTTAAGCTTCCTTTCGTTCTGTCTTGTTGTTTTCGATAATGAGACTTACATGGGTATTTGCTGAAGTCCAAATGATCCTGTGCCAAGTGAGACAAAACCATTCAATGCAGTGCAGGCCGATTTTTTTCAATTGCAAAATCTGGACATTGTTATTTGAATTTAACAATGTCCAGATTTTACAAACCACAGTCTAAATGAGCCTGCATTTGGTCTATATTTCATCCTAACAGTAAGTTAATGAATGGTTGAAATCTAGACCTGGATAGCCAGGCACAGGTCCTCCACCAAGTGCCTGGGAATTCTGTTGCAGCCTGCTGTGGGGACGCATCCAGCCTCTTCGGGTTCTAGTTCTAAGCACAGAGCTGCTGCACTCACAGTCCCCTAAAAACTGATGGTGCTAGCTTACTGACACTTACCACCCTATAAGAGGTGTAGTGCAACACTTGCTGATATTCCAAAATGGGGGACGCCCATCTCTCGGAGTCATATACCACGGGTTTCTCCTGGAGGTCTTCCCGCGACTTAGTTGCTGATTCCCCGTTGCAACTTGACCTAATCTACCAGCGCTTCTGGTTCACAACTCAGCGACGCCTTACAGCTACTTAGGCTAAACATAAGAAGGGAGCCGAGAGCAATGAGACTAAGGGGCATACTCGAGGTGAAGAGATGGGGATGTCATAAGGTACTGCACAGGGCTTGATTGCCTCACATTGCCCAAACCGTGCAAAGATTGTCTTCAAAGAGTAGCTAAAATCACCCCAATCTTCCGACCGCCCTCAGCAGAGAATAGTCTCGGACTGCTGCAGTACCTGAGCCCACGGGACACGGATGCTGGCCCTTGCCCAGGCCTGGGGCTGGAGGGGCACTCGACTCTGGCGAGCAAGCCTAAGTTCATGGCTCATCACTTATCTGGGAGATATCCTTGACTATGCCAATGCAATAGGCTGTATATATATATATGGTGACTATTCCACACCCAGCTGCCTCACGTCACAGTTACCGCATCTGCAGAGGCCAAGTGTGCCATTTAATTTTTGTGTATCTTTTATTTTGCCTACACATAAGTTTTTATTTCTCCTAAGAAAATGTTATTTTTGCCCGACGCCTGCATATAATCGATCCTCCATTTGAAGCCAGCCTGGTGAGGTAATCTTCTGGGGTCCTATAATCTATAATTAATGCCTATCATTATATTACCGGGTTTTTCATTGTGTGATACGCCATGTGTGCCATCCTATTCTGCTAATTAGTTGACTTACACTTGTCTGATTTACTTTATTTTGAAGAAAAAAAAGTGCAGCATTTCCCTGTTACAATGGCTAAAGGCAAAGGTCAACAAATTGCTACTTAAAACCTAATAAAATAAATCTAAATAAAACAAAGTAATACCAGTTAGATTTGGCATAATTCTGTCTCTGTTATTACTTCATTAAATAAGTTCACTAAGGTATGATCAAGTCTTTAAGCAGCTATTGCTCATGAGAAAAAAAACGGGTCTGTTAATCAAGCATCGTTGGAGCTATAGGGAAAAATATATCAAGATACAGTCTCATTTCAATGGGATTATATGTATTTTTCCTGATAATTTTATTTAAATTGTATGTTGCAGTCATTTTTTTACTATAGTTATTTTGCATTACCTAAATGTGGAAACTGATAGGGAAACATTTGGAAGGTTTGTATTGTGAATGTTCATCTCATTATGTAGTTAAATAAAACCTGTTAAACCTGGAAATGTGCCTTTTTTTAGAGAAGATCAAAACCAATGCAATATGTGAGGAAATTAGAGTTTAGATGTAGTGCAGTCTTAACTTCCCAGATGCTCTGCTATGGAATCTAGTCCCCACAGTTATTAACATGAGTCAAATCAGGGCTTAACACTCCAAGTTGACTAGCGCCCCTCTGGAGTCCTGATTGCAGTCCATTTTATCAGTGCATTATCCATCTGCAGCTAAAACCTTTCAAGTATATACTTGGCATGTTAGTCAACAGAACAACCATAAATATGACAAGTTCCTGTCCGTTGCAAAATTGTGCCTTTTCATATTGTTTTCCATTTTCGTAGTACAAGAAGTATTGTGAACCACATCTGGCATCAATTGTAAGAACATTTTTATGTACTAGACTTGGAGATTCATTTTGGTATGTCCAAATTTCGACTAATCGTGTAATTGGTAGAATTTCTGAGCAAATATTTACCCAAATCATGAACCAACCAAAATGTGGACATAGTTTTAATGGTAGTGATTCTGATTTCCTCTTGCGGTACAACAATAAGATAATTGATGGACAGGGTTATATACTAAAGTTAGAATTCAAAGTGAATTCAAAGAGAATTAAAAATGTAAGGCTAGAGTAGCCAAAATGAAAGCATAGCTTGCTTAGAGATGTATTTCAGTTTCAGTGTGAAATTCACAATAATGGGGATTTAGTTACAATCTATGATCATACATTGTATAAGCCTGCCACAACGTCAATGTACCCATCTTTGGCAGGTCCTACTCTAACAGCCTAATGTCTGCTCTACTGAGATTTACCCACTTACTTAGGGAAAAAAATTCCATCTGGGGCTCTCTGCAGTACAATGTTAAATAGGACCCTGGGATGAGGCACCTGTGTGTATATATATATGTATGTATATATGTATGTATATATATATATATATATATATATATATATATATATATATATATATATATATATCTCTTGTGTATTGTATAATTTGGCCCCCAGCAGCACCCCCATTTATGCATGTTCAGGTGAGTGCAGCCAACCCCCCCTTGTTTCATATATATATATTTGGGAGTCTAGCCAACTCCTTGGTTTTGCACCCCTCCCTGTCACATGTGCCTATTTAGCCTTGTTCTGCAGAGAGCCCCAGATGGAATTTCCCCCCCAAGTAAGTGGGTTAATCTCATAAGAGCAGACATTAGGCTGTTAGTGTAGGACCTGCCAAAGATGGGGTATATTGATGTTGTGGCAGGCTTATGCAATGTATGATCATATAATGTAACTAAACCCCCATTATGTTTGCCTAGACTGGGTGTTTTTAAAAAAACAAATAAAATCTTTCAACATTGAAGTTGCTGTTTAGTGGATAGGTGAGTGCACTGGATCTTGTGTATTGTATAAATATATATTTATATATATATATATATATATATATATATATATATATATATAGCGGGCTACTGGAACAAATCATTCCTGGACACGGAGCGAGAACCTAGACCTGCTTGAGTGCTATTACAACAGCAGAACCAATGAGAGAGGCTACATGAAAATTATGTGGGAGCTATGGATGAATAAGAGACCACCATCTACCCTAACACAAAAACAGCTGGTTACACAACGTTTGAACATCTTCAAGAGAAATCTAGTGTCAAAACTGGAATTAAATGACTACAGAAAAAAAATTAACCATGCACCATGAGGATGAAGAAATTTAGATACCCACATTCTTACCTGCAGAGAATTGCCAACCTGAATCCATACCCCAAGATGGCATAGCAACAGATAGAGGGAAATGATTGTAGAAAAATAGTGATGTACCGAACTGTCCTCTGGCGAACAGTTCCCGGCGAAATTAGCGTGTTCGCGTTCGCCACGGCGGGCGGACACATGCGCAGTTCGATCCGCCCCCTATTCGTCATCATTGGGCAAACTTTGACCCTGTGCCTCTCGGTCAGCAGACACATTCCAGCCAATCAGCAGCACTCCCTCCCTTCCACACCCTCCAACCTCCCTCCCAGCATCCATTTTCGATTCATTCGGAAGATGCATGCTTAGTGAGAGGAGGGAAAGTTTAGCTGCTGCTGATTAGATAGGGAAATTGATAGCTAGGCTAGGGTATTCAGTGTCCACTACAATCCTGAAGGACTCATCTGATCTCTGCTGTAAAGACAGCACCCCAAAAAGCCCTTTTTAGGGCTATAACATCAGGCTGCTTTTTTTTTTTTTTCCTGTGTAATGTAATTGCAGGTGCCTGCCTGCCAGCTTCTGTGTGAGGTTCACATTGGATACTGTGCCTACTTGCCCAGTGCCACCACTCATATCTGTTTTAACAATAGGTTAAGCTTTACATTTAAAATAAATATTTTTTTTTCACTGTAATAGAAGAGCAGTTGCCTGCCTGCCAGCTTCTGTGTGAGGTTCACATTGGATACTGTGCCCACTTGCCCAGTGCCACCACTCATATCTGTTTTAACAATTGGTTAAGCTTTAGATTTAAAATAAATAATTTGTTTTCACTGTAATAGAAGAGCAGTTGCCTGCCTGCCAGCTTCTGTGTCAGGTTGGATGCCTTGCCCATTTGCACAGTCAGTGCCACCACTCATATCTGTTTTAACAATTGGTTAAGCTTTAGATTTTAAATAAATCATTTTTTTCACTGTAATAGAAGAGCAGTTGCCTGCCTGCCAGCTTCTGTGTGAGGTTCACATTGGATACTGTGCCCACTTGCCCAGTGCCACCACTCATATCTGTTTTAACAATTGGTTAAGCTTTAGATTTAAAATAAATATTTTTTTTTCACTGTAATAGAAGAGCAGTTGCCTGCCTGCCTGCCAGCTTCTGTGTCAGGTTGGATGCCTTGCCCATTTGCACAGTCAGTGCCACCACTCATATCTGTTTTAACAATAGCTTAAGCTTTAGATTTTAAAGAAATAATTTTTTTTCACTGTAATAGAAGATCAGTTAGTTGTCTGCAAGCGTCTGGGTGTCAGGCCTACTTCAGCGTGTGCTCTGCAGACCTGTGCCAGCGTGCTTTGACAGTTGCCAATCATATCTGGTGTCTCTTTAGCGTGCTTTTACAAAGAAAAAAGGTTTCCAGTGTAAGCTAATAACAGCCAGTCAGTGTCCTTCAAGCGGCTCTGTCAGGCCTTCCTTCAGCGTGTGCCCTGCACAACCCTGCCGGCGTACTTTGACAGTTGCCACTCATATCTGGTGTCTCTATAGAGTGCTTTTACAACCAAAATTTTGTTTCCACTGTAATAGAAGAGCAGTTGCCTGCCTGCCAGCTTCTGTGTGAGGTTCACATTGGATACTGTGCCTACTTGCCCAGTGCCACCACTCATATCTGTTTTAACAATTGGTTAAGCTTTACATTTAAAATAAATATTTTTTTTTCACTGTAATAGAAGAGCAGTTGCCTGCCTGCCAGCTTCTGTGTGAGGTTCACATTGGATACTGTGCCTACTTGCCCAGTGCCACCACTCATATCTGTGTTAACAATTGGTTAAGCTTTACATTTAAAATAAATATTTTTTTTTCACTGTAATAGAAGAGCAGTTGCCTGCCTGCCAGCTTCTGTGTGAGGTTCACATTGGATACTGTGCCTACTTGCCCAGTGCCACCACTCATATCTGTTTTAACAATTGGTTAAGCTTTACATTTAAAATAAATATTTTTTTTTCACTGTAATAGAAGAGCAGTTAGTTGTCTGCAAGCGTCTGGGTGTCAGGCCTACTTCAGCGTGTGCTCTGCAGACCTGTGCCAGCATGCTTTGACAGTTGCCACTCATATCTGGTGTCTCTATAGCGTGCTTTTACAACCAAAATTTTGTTTCCACTGTAATAGAAGAGCAGTTGCCTGCCTGCCAGCTTCTATGTGATGTTCACATTGGATACTGTGCCTACTTGCCCAGTGCCACCACTCATATCTGTTTTAACAATTGGTTAAGCTTTACATTTAAAATAAATATATTTTTTTCACTGTAATAGAAGAGCAGTTAGTTGTCTGCAAGCGTCTGGGTGTCAGGCCTACTTCAGCGTGTGCTCTGCAGACCTGTGCCAGCGTGCTTTGACAGTTGCCAATCATATATGGTGTCTCTTTAGCGTGCTTTTACAAAGAAAAAAGCTTTTCAGTGTAAGCTAATAGCAGACAGTCAGTGTCCTTCAAGCGGCTCTGTCAGGCCTTCCTTCAGTGTGTGCCCTGCACAACCCTGCCAGCGTACTTTGACAGTTGCCACTCATATCTGGTGTCTCTATAGCGTGCTTTTACAACCAAAATTTTGTTTCCACTGTAATAGAAGAGCAGTTGCCTGCCTGCCAGCTTCTGTGTGAGGTTCACATTGGATACTGTGCCTACTTGCCCAGTGCCACCACTCATATCTGTTTTAACAATTGGTTAAGCTTTACATTTAAAATAAATAATTTGTTTTCACTGTAATAGAAGAGTTGCCTTCCTGCCAGCTTCTGTGTCAGGTTGGATGCCTTGCCCATTTGCACAGTCAGTGCCACCACTCATATCTGTTTTAACAATAGCTTAAGCTTTAGATTTTAAAGAAATCATTTTTTTTCACTGTAATAGAAGATCAGTTAGTTGTCTGCAAGCGTCTGGGTGTCAGGCCTACTTCAGCGTGTGCTCTGTAGACCTGTTCCAGCGTGCTTTGACAGTTGCCAATCATATTTGGTGTCTCTATAGCGTGCTTTTAAAACCAAAATTTGTTTTTCACTGTTATAGATTGAATAGCAGTTACTTGTCTTCAAGCGGGTGTCTCAGGCCTACAGTGTGTGCTCTGCAGAACTGTTCCAGTGCACATTGCCAATCATATCTGGTGTCTCTATAGCATGCTTTTAAAACCAAAATTTATTTTTCACTGTTATAGATTGAATAGCAGTTACTTGTCTTCAAGCGGGTGTCTCAGGCCTACAGTGTGTGCTCTGCAGAACTGTTACAGTTCACATTGCCAATCATATCTGGTCTCACAGTAGCTTGCACGCATAGTACCACTAATCCCAAAAAAAATGACAGGCAGAGGCAGGCCACCCCGCAGGGGCCGTCGTGGTTGTGGTGCTGTGATTCCCTTTTGCCCTAGAATAATGCCCAGTTTTCAGAAGCCACGTACCCTGAACTTGAAAAGTTCTGAGGACTTAGTTGACTGGCTAACACAGGACACCCAATCTTGTACAGCCTCCGCTCGGAACCTTGACGCACCATCCTCCTCCAGCTTAGCTTCAGGCACCTCTCAAGATAGCACTCACCCGCCTGCCACCACCACCAAAACTAGCAACACAGCCGCTTTACTTGGTATGTCAGAGGAGTTATTCACACACCCGTTTGAAGAAATGAGTGATGCGCAACCATTATTGCTAGAGGATGTAGATAACAGGGATATGTCTCAGGCAGGCAGCATTAAACACATGGAGGTACGGTGTGATGATGATGATGTTGTACCCGCTGCTGCTTCCTTTTCTGAGTTGTCAGATACAAGCGAAGCGGTTGATGATGACGATGCGTCCATGGATGTTACGTGGGTGCCCGCTCGGCAAGAAGAAGAACAGGGCGAAAGTTCAGATGGGGAGACAGAGAGGAGGAGGAGACGAGTTGGAAGCAGGGGGGGGTCGTCGCAAGGAGCTAGTGGCACAGTCAGACAGCATGCATCGGCACCCGGGGTCAGCCCGACAGCACGCCAATCAACGCATGCTGTGTCCACCACCAGAATGCCGTCATTGCAGAGCTCAGCAGTGTGGCATTTTTTTTGTGTGTCTGCCTCTGACAACAGCGATGCCATTTGCAACCTGTGCCAAAGGAAACTGAGTCGTGGGAGGTCCAACACCCACCTAGGTACAACTGCTTTGCGTAGGCACATGATCTCACATCACAAACGCCTATGGGATCAACACATGAGTACAAGCAGCACGCCTACTCTAAGCCGCCATCCTCCTCCTGGTCCAGCATCTTCAGCCACGTCAACCACTGCTGTCCTTCTTGCTCCCTCTCAACCATCCGCCACTCCGTCTCCCGCCTTGAGCAGTTCCCACTCATCTGCCCACAGTCATGTGTCTGTCAAGGACATGTTTGAGCGTAAGAAGCCAATGTCACCAAGTCACCCCCTTGCCCAGCGTCTGACAGCTGGCTTGTCCGAACTATTAGCCCGCCAGCTTTTACCATACAATCTGGTTGAGTCTGAGGCGTTCAAAAAATTTGTAGCTATTGGGACACCGCAGTGGAAGGTACCCGACCGGAATTTCTTTTCACAAAAGGCAATCCCCAACTTGTACTCGATTGTGCAAAAGGAAGTCATGGCATGTCTGGCACACAGTGTTGGGGCAAGGGTCCATCTGACCACTGATACCTGGTCTGCAAAGCATGGTCAGGGCAGGTATATCACCTACCCTGCGCATTGGGTAAACCTGCTGACGGCTGACAAGCAAGGAATGCGTGGCATTGCAGAGGAGTTGGTGACACCGCCACGAATTGCAGGCAGTCCTGCTGCCACCTCCTCTACTCCTCCTACTCCATCCTCTTCCATAACCTCCTCGGCTGAGTCCTCTTGTGCCGCTGCTTCTTGCTCCACATCAACGGCACCCCCCCAGCTCCCCAGGTACTATTCCACATCCCGGATACGGCAGTGTCACGCCGTCTTGGGTTTGACTTGCTTGAAAGCAGGGAGTCACACCGGACAAGCACTCCTGTCCGCCCTGAACGCACAGGTGGAAAAGTGGCTGACTCCGCAGCAACTGGATATCGGCAAAGTGGTGTGTGACAACGGAAAAAATTTGATAGCGGCATTGAAGTTGGGCAAGTTGACACATGTGCCGTGCATGGCACATGTGTGTAATCTGATCGTACAACGCTTTGTGCATAAGTACACAGGCTTACAGGACGTCCTGAAGCAGGCCAGGAAGGTGTGTGGCCATTTCAGGCATTCCTACACGGCCATGGCTCACTTTGCCGATATCCAGCGGCGAAACAACATGCCAGTGAGGCGCTTGATTTGCGACAGCCCTACACGTTGGAATTCAACACTCCTAATGTTCGACCGCCTGCTCCAACAAGAAAAAGCTGTTAATGAATATTTGTATGACCGGGGTGCTAGGACAGCCTCTGGGGAGCTGGGAATGTTTTTGCCACATTACTGGACGCTCATGCGCAATGCCTGTAGGCTCATGCGTCCTTTTTTTTTTTTTTTCAACGTTTATTACAATTTTTAGTATACAAATGTAAAAACATATCCCATGCTTTACCCATTTTACAGTACAACTGTACACATGCAACATAAAACAAATCACTGAAATTCAACAACACAAAGCTTACATGGGCTTTGAGGTGTTTGCCAAAATGCATGTATTTGTAGCCCAGATATAACAGTGGCTATAATTAACCTATGTAAACTTGTCACATCTGGCACACTTATACATTACTAAACACAGAATAGTAGTGAACTAAAAAACAAATTAAAAAATTCTGGTATTTGTAGAATATATTCAAATCATTCGTTTTCTGCCTACATTTTGTCATTCAGTTTTCAATTCAGTACAAATAGATGTTCAGTGAATAAACAGCTTAATATGGGGTTGTTGCTTGCTAAAAACAGACAGTTATGCTTTCTTCAGAAAACAATTATTGAACATTTGAAACTCCCATAGAAAGTATGGCTTTCAACTTACTGAGACAAATTAAAATTTCAGCTTTGATGTTCAGCACATTACATGTATTTTTTTCAATATTTCGCTAAAACATAACAGTTAAAAAAAACCCAAAAAACGTAAATATAACAAAACTACAACATTTATGCAAAAGGTTGAGGTCCTGCAGTAAAATGTTGATCAGATAAGAAGTTAGGTGGTATTATTTGTGAAAGCGGGTAAGAGAAGAGATTGGCTGGGTCAATGGACAATGGATTTACTGCATGAGTAGGGGGCAACATACCATGCCAGCCAGGGTAGGCTGCTTCTGGATACAATGGAAAAGATGGATATGGGAGTCCTGCTGGAACAGTATTTGGCACATGGAGAGGTGGCATAATATTAGCACCCTGACTCTCTCCTATAATTACAGAGAATTCTCCTGGGAACTGAAGGCCATTGCTCAAATTTTGGAGCATATTCATGATCTCAGGCATGCCAACTTCCTCTCCTGTATCCTCAGAATTCTGATTCCACTGCTCAAAATTTGGGAAACCTGGAGGAGGGAGCCCTTGCTCGGCCATTTGTCTCTCCTCTCGTTCAACATCTGCTAATATGTCAGAGAAAATATCATCTGGGATATCCAAACCTTCTTTATGTTTCTTGCAAGATATTTTTGGGATAAGCTGTCCAGGAAGGATGGCTTGGAAGAAGCAAGATCAGAAGCAGAATAGGATGGTTGTCTTCCAAACCTGGACCTCCCAAAGGACGCAATCTTTGAGGGATGGGTTGGCCGGCAGGTAGAGGCACTAGGAACGCCTCCATGCCATGACTTCTGATGATTGCATATCTCAGCTTCCGATTAAGATAAGAATACAGCCGAGCATATGAAACTGCATCACTTGACGTTCTTTGATTCAGTCGGATCACACACATGTCCTTGGTGCACTCTGGCCAGATACGATCCACATATTCCCAAACAGACTCTTGCAAAATGCATCCTTCGGATGTTAACACTTTTGGTAAATCCTGGCAAAGATGACTGCTATAACCAGACTCTGGCGTGGCTGTAACTTTAAACTGCTTTATAGAGAACATGTGAAGGAATCCCTTCCACACACTTGAGTCTGCTGGATCTGTGAGTCTAGTATCTGGATCATACAATTTCTTGTTCTTCTTTTCAATGCATGAAGAATGTTGATTGCCATTAGTTATATGGTGTTTCCATATTTTCTCTGGTTTCTTGGTAATTACCCATTGGCTTAAGTCAGCATCACCTGGGGGGTTTATCAGCCCTTTGCATATAAGGCAGTCCTGATCTAAAAGGTGGCTCTTGTGTTGGGATGTTGTGTCCCTTTTCTCTGAGATGCAATCCTGCTGAGAATCCTGACGCTGCCACACAGAATCAGACAGATCCTCTAGGGTCAAGTTCTGATCGGGCACGGTATCAATTTCAATTAACCCCTTGTGTGTCAGCTTTGTCATCTGAATCTAGTATGGCTGTCTTTCCTCTTTCTCGATTAGTTCCAGTGCATGTTTTCTCTTTTGAATTCTCCAGTTGGCCAGCTCCTGTGCAGCCATTTACGTTGCACTCATTAGAACCAAACACTGTGGGGTGATTTCACCAAGGACCACACGACGGAACAGGATCTGATTTTTAGGGTCCTTCAAATTGAAAAGGAAGATCCGGTATTTATTCTTATATCTGCTGTCAGTACACAGGAAAAGTTTAAATATTTCTTGTTCTACGTTCTCTGCAACTCCACGCACCGACTCATCCAATACGTGAAGATCTGGGGTTTCTCTGACTCTTCTCAGTAGTGTATCAAACAGAGTCTGCACTGTGGTAACACGGACATCTTCAGGACATAACTCAACTATTTGCAGATAGGCAGTCTGCAGCTTCTCTTTTTCACCTGTTCTCTTCTTTCTCTTATGCATATTCTTGTCTATATGCAGGTGGTCTCTTGCCTTTCTTTTAACCAATTCGTTCCTTCCATATGGTTTCAAAAGATCTCTGGCATCATTACTTTCAACGCAAATAACGTCATCATAGTTAGTCTCCTCATTATTCACCGGGAAGAGAGTGTTTGCACTGACTACCCACAGCATGCTCTTGCCATTGCCTACTCCACCTTCAACGACAGGGTGCAAGTCCCAAGGAGAAGGATCATTCACTTTATTATCTGTCTTTATTTCACAAGTAGTGCCTGGAACATCCTCATGGGTCACTAGATGTAAATCTGGACTAATGTCAACCACAGGGTCTGGAAAATCATCAATTTGAAATTTTTCGAATAATCCCAGTGGGCTGCCACATTCTTCCTCCTCTGATGGTATTAAAGTTTGCAGAGATTCACTATGGGGTGGTGTCAAGCATTTTGGAGAACAATTAAGCATCTCCATCCCAATACGTTTCAGATGTCCTATCAGCTCTTCCACCCTATGCGATACTATGGGCAGGCTACCCGTGACGTCATTACTCACGGCCCTATTTCACGCGGACACTCTGTGTCAGTGTGTATCATGGTCTCTGTGGACAGGGAACAGTCTCTATTCTGCTCTGTGTCAGTGTGTATCAGGGGTTTTGAGGACAGGTGTCAATCCATATCTGCCAAGTGACCCTATGTAGGGGGAACAGTCCCTATTCTGCTCTGTGTCAGTGTGTATCAGGGGTTTTGAGGACAGGTGTCAATCCATATCTGCCAAGTGACCCTATGTAGGGGGAACAGTCCCTATTCTGCTCTGTGTCAGTGTGTATCAGGGGTTTTGAGGACAGGTGTCAATCCATATCTGCCAAGTGACCCTATGTAGGGGGAACAGTCCCTATTCTGCTCTGTGTCAGTGTGTATCATGGTCTCTGTGGACGGTGAACAGTCTCTATTCTGCTCTGTGTCAGTGTGTATCATGGTCTCTGTGGACAGGGAACAGTCTCTATTCTGCTCTGTGTCAGTGTGTATCAGGGGTTTTGAGGACAGGTGTCAATCCATATCTGCCAAGTGACCCTATGTAGGGGGAACAGTCCCTATTCTGCTCTGTGTCAGTGTGTATCAGGGGTTTTGAGGACAGGTGTCAATCCATATCTGCCAAGTGACCCTATGTAGGGGGAACAGTCTCTATTCTGCTCTGTGTCAGTGTGTATCAGGGGTTTTGAGGACAGGTGTCAATCCATATCTGCCAAGTGACCCTATGTAGGGGGAACAGTCTCTATTCCGCTCTGTGTCAGTGTGTATCAGGGATTTGACTATCTTTATTCAGATTCAAAAATGACAATTCCAGGAAAAATTTAACAAACATTTACAAGAACATGTTATGCACATCATAGAAACAACGTGAACCTCTTTAAAGCCACAAACTTAAGACAAAAAGTATGTACACACAATGTGTAAGGGTTTGAAAGAATATTCTGAATCCTTACATGTTTACTTTATCGTTTGTTTAATTTTTGTGAACCATATATAAACTACAAGCAGCGTGAAAACTATAAAAACTCAAGTGGCCATGCTGATCAAATTAAATAGTATGCTTTACACAGCGTATAAGGGTGATGTCACAGCACAACGGGAATCTAACAGGGGAAGAGGTGAAAGTCATCCTCCCCCTCCCACGACCCCGCCATATCTGCCAAGTGACCCTATGTAGGGGTAACAGTCTCTATTCTGCTCTGTGTCAGTGTGTATCATGGTCTCTGTGGACAGGGAACAGTCTCTATTCTGCTCTGTGTCAGTGTGTATCAGGGATTTTGAGGACAGGTGTCAATCAATATCTGCCAAGTGACCCTATGTAGGGGGAACAGTCCCTATTCTGCTCTGTGTCAGTGTGTATCAGGGGTTTTGAGGACAGGTGTCAATCCATATCTGCCAAGTGACCCTATGTAGGGGGAACAGTCCCTATTCTGCTCTGTGTCAGTGTGTATCAGGGGTTTTGAGGACAGGTGTCAATCCATATCTGCCAAGTGACCCTATGTAGGGGGAACAGTCCCTATTCTGCTCTGTGTCAGTGTGTATCAGGGGTTTTTGAGGACAGGTGTCAATCCATATCTGCCAAGTGACCCTATGTAGGGGGAACAGTCTCTATTCTGCTCTGTGTCAGTGTGTATCATGGTCTCTGTGGACGGTGAACAGTCTCTATTCTGCTCTGTGTCAGTGTGTATCATGGACTCTGTGGACAGGGAACAGTCCCTATTCTGCTCTGTGTCAGTGTGTATCAGGGGTTTTGAGGACAGGTGTCAATCCATATCTGCCAAGTGACCCTATGTAGGAGGAACAGTCCCTATTCTGCTCTGTGTCAGTGTGTATCAGGGGCTTTGAGGACAGGTGTCAATCCATACCTGCCAAGTGACCCTATGTAGGGGGGACAGTCTCTATTCTGCTCTGTGTCAGTGTGTATCATGGTCTCTGTGGACGGTGAACAGTCTCTATTCTGCTCTGTGTCAGTGTGTATCATGGTCTCTGTGGACAGGGAACAGTCTCTATTCTGCTCTGTGTCAGTGTGTATCAGAGGTTTTGAGGACAGGTGTCAATCCATATCTGCCAAGTGACCCTATGTAGGGGGAACAGTCCCTATTCTGCTCTGTGTCAGTGTGTATCAGGGGTTTTGAGGACAGGTGTCAATCCATATCTGCCAAGTGACCCTATGTAGGGGGAACAGTCCCTATTCTGCTCTGTGTCAGTGTGTATCAGGGGTTTTGAGGACAGGTGTCAATCCATATCTGCCAAGTGACCCTATGTAGGGGGAACAGTCTCTATTCTGCTCTGTGTCAGTGTGTATCAGGGCTGGGCTTTGAGGACAGGTGTCAATGTTAGGTGATTTCTGCCCTTTATGGATTAAAAGCAGACTCTGCATCAACTGTGCAATTTTCCATGGGAGTTTTGCCATGGATCCCCCTCTGGCATGCCACAGTCCAGGTGTTAGTCCCCTTGAAACAACTTTTCCATCACTATTGTGGCCAGAAAGAGTCCCTGTTGTTTTTAAAATTCGCCTGCCCATTAAAGTCAATGGCGGTTCGCGCGGTTCGCCGGTTCGCGAACATTTGCGGAAGTTCGCGTTCGCCGTTCGCGAACCGAAAATTTCGGGTTCGCGACAACACTATAGAAAAACTAGCAGTTGTTGACCAGCGGACAAGACTACAGACGATCACTGGAAAGCTACCACCAGACAGCATGCTAGCTGCAGTTAATAAAGCATTGTCAACAATCCCAACCTGCACCATAACAGAGTCCAACAGGTTCATATATGCCACAGCACTAGTGGTCCTTCAGCAGCTTGACTACAAGATCAGGCTCAAAGAGAAGCAATGCCCACGTTGGAGACTACGTTGGAAGCCAAGATAAAAACAACATGGAAGGAAATTAGTAAACTGGATCAACTTAACAGAGGTGGAAAGATCAAAGATAGATCCTGGCTGCTGTGGAAGTACACGGATATGCCCATACCAGAGGCATTGGAAACAGCTAAGCAAAGACTGACAGCACTGGCAACCAGACCAGAGAAGCGGAGGCTAACAGAATCAATGCTCTCTTTACCAAAGAACCATCCAAGGTGTATGCACAGCTACAGGGTAACCAGCACATCTCCTCACAAGACTCATCCAGAGCTGAGACTGAACAGTACTGGAAGAAATCTGGAAGAAAGAAGTATCTCATAACACCGAGGCCCAGTGGCTACTTGAACTGAAAGCAGACCACTGCATGCTGCCAGAACAGGAACCAGTCACCATCACAGTTGAAGATATCCAACAGAGAGCAGCACACATAAAGAGTTGGTCAGCCCCATGACCTGACATGATCCACAACTACTGAATAAAGAAGTTAACAGCGCTGCATGAACGCCTTGAAGCACAAATGAACCAGCTACTAGCAACAGGTTCCCACCCTGACTGACTAACACCAGGCAGAACAACACTGGTCATGAAGGACCCTTACAAGGGAACAACACCATCCAACTACTGACCAATAACTTGCGACACCACAACATGGAAACTCCTGTCAGGCATTGTAGCCTCTGTGTTCCAAGAGCACATGAGTCAATATATGAGCAATACTCAGAAGGGGATTGGAAACAACACCAGAGGATCATAACGCCAACTACTGGAAGACAAAGCAGTCACTGAGGATTCTAAGACCAGACACACCAATCTGAGCATGGCCTAGATTAACTACAAGAAAGCCTATGACACTATGCCATACACATGGATTCTGTAATGCTTGGATCTCTACAAGGTCAGCAAGACAATAATAGCCTTCATCAATAGCTCGATGGGTAAGTAGAAAAAAGCTCTAGAAGCCAATTCCAGGACAATAACCCAAGTAAACATCAAATGTGGCATATACCAAGGTGATGCACTATCCCCAATGCTGTTCTGCATAGGCCTCAACCCCCTTAGCCAGATCATCAAGAACAGTGGATATGGATACAGGTTCAAGAGTGGAGCTACCATCAGCCACCTACTCTACATGGATGACATAAAGCTGCATGCCAAGAATGAGCGGTACATTGACTCACTGATCGACCTAACTAGAATATACAGCAAGGACATCAGAATGTCATTTGGACTAGAAAAGTGCGGGCGGATGACAGCAAATAAGAGGGAAGATGATCAGGACAAAAGGAGCTGAAGTTCCAGAAGGCCAAATAGAAGATGTAGAGAATAGCTACAAGTACCTGGGGGTACCACAAATGCATGGCAACCAGGAGGATGAGGCAAGGAGGATAGCAACATCCAAGTACCTCCAAAGAGTCAGACAGGTCCTGAAGTCCCAGCTCAATGGCAAGAACAAGATTCAAGCCATCAACACATATGTCCTACCAGTCATCAGGTACCCAGCTGGACTAATAACCTGGCCAAGAGAAAAACTGGTCACCATGGATGTCTCACACGCATACTCAGTGAAGCTCTGCATTTAACATCCTGCAGCAAATCCAACAACCCTCAGGCTTCATCTCACACTCAGACTCAGTGAAGCCCTGCATTTAACATCCTGCAGCAAATCCAACAACCCTAAGACCTCATCTCACACTCATACTCAGTGAAGCTCTGCATTTAACTGACAAGAGAGTTTGTCTGGGTGACAGGGCCTCCCAGGCATATGTACGGTGAAACTTGCAAAACTGCTACATCCATTACTCTCAGTGCTGTGTTAGCTGCTGTCGACTGGCACCAGATGCACACCTCTTTACAGGGACTGCAAACATCCTCCACTAGGTGTAGACAGCACCAGGGTGTAGGTGCAGTGTCTATGTACTCCTGTCCCCTACCTTGATCATGAGTCATAAGGACATTACATGGGAAATGGAGGGATATGTCCATTACAATCATCAGGAAGGAGCAGTAGTTAGCACAAAGGACCTGCCAGAAAATGCCACAGTACACAATGTGATGTCTTGCCGCAGAGACAAAGTGAGTGGGATAATGCCTGATCACCCCAATGAAGACCCCCAGCCTCCACCTGTGTAAATGATCGATGATGGGAGCTGGGATGGGATGCCACCCCAGCATTTCCAGGAAGCTACGCAGTTAGTTCACAAAATTACACCAGCAGCTCCCTATTGGACACCAGGCATGATGAGTTAAATAAAAATATAGAATGTGTGTTTGTAACGGCCACCCTGAGTATCAAGAGGTGTACGCCGCATGGGACGTTCTTTTCCCTTGGAAGGAGCAGTGCTGCAGTGTTCTTCAGATGTCATCTCAGCCGACCAAGTATCCAAATAGATAGCAGAGCTCTTACAAGTGCTAGTGATTAGCTGTGAAGCAGGTTCCCTACAAGCACGAGACAAGGCTACGTGTTGAGGGTTTAATGGAGGCACACTGTCCTTTTATGCAAGTTTCCCAACAAGGGTGACACCCACGTGGACCTTGTTGGGCACAGGGACGCAAAGTTAATAAACCAAGACACTCCCACAGCTGGCACACCATCCCTCCCCTCTGCTTGGGAGATAATTGAGTTAATTACTGTATCAACTCAACTATCTCCATATGAAAAAAATACAAATTTTTTATACATTTCTGGAAACACCACAAAATCACGTAAAACGTACTCCTGATAGCCCCGATCTGGGGAAACAACATATTAAAAAATCACCCAGATTGGTTAGGGATTCAAATGTTATATGGAAGTCCCATTTCTGCCAGGCCTCACGCGAGGCTCCTGCCCAGAATAGTTCCATGAATTTAGCTGGTGCGGCCAGTCTCTTTCGTGCAGTTCAAAGTGTCGAACAATATCTTTAATAATCATTTGTGCGTAAGATAGTCGTGTGCCTCTTTGTTCGTGCGTTGTTTTTACCGAATGCCGCCTCCTTCGGATGAATTAGGACGATTCTATGTGGTCCTGGAAGTCTCAGCGGTGTTTGGGCCGTTGAGTGTCTGAAATTACTTCCAGACACTCGAAGATCAAACCCCCCTGGATGCGTTTGACAAAACAAGATGGCCGCCGCCACGTGTTCGTTCATACAAATCGACGGCCACCCAGTGAACCACTTAGAACATTTAGAGTTGCGGTTTGGAATAGTGTCAAATAGGTCAATTGACGGCACACAACTGTCTTGGGTGGTCGAAATGTTCAGTAAAATGTTCGGTATATGAACTAGCTGGGTAAAGTCTGTTCGTCTTAGTTCGTATACCGTTTTAGGCGAATGGCATTACAAATAAAGTCCAGGATAGCAACAAAATATAAGTCCAGCGAACAGGGCATCTGTTACATGGCTCCCCCTATGTGGAACACAGACCCGGCTTGACCTTTTTCGGGTGAACTTAGGATGTCCGGACCGCTGCTACAGACTGAGTTCTTTTTGCCGAGACAACCTGTCGGCATTGCTTTTCTGCTTGCCGAGCCGGTATTGGATGGAGAACTTGTAAGGTTGGAGCACCAAGCTCCACTGCAATAACCGGCCGTTATCACCTGCAACCCGGTTTAACCACACCAACAGGTTGTGGTCTGTGATGAGAGTAAATTCCTGGCCATACAAATAGGGAGTCAGTTTTTTCAGGGCCCATACCAAGGCCAGGCACTCCTTCTCCACTGCCGGATAACTCACTTCTCTGGGTAGTAATTTTCGGCTATACGAACTAGCTGGGTAAAGTTGGTTCGTCTTAGTTCTTATACCTTTGTTAGGCAAATGGCATTACAAATAAAGGCCAGGATGGCAACAAAATATAAGTCCAGCGAACAGGGCATATGTTACAGTGTTTATGAATAGAAATATATATATATATATGAATGAATGTATGTAAATGTTAACTATGTGCATGCATTTCCAATCAAAAAGGGTGCTTAGAAGTTAGGGGCAGTGCAGAGCTTCACTCCTAAACAATACTATAGCTTGTGGGGGTGTGCCAACATATGTTTCTCTCCCAGAAGCCAAGTAATCTAGGTACTGCTCTGCCTGCTAGACTTGTACACAAATATTTTAAACGTGACAAACAAATCAAATTCCTGTTAATCTACACCCAAACTAATTTATTCATAATTTATCTGCAACATAAACCCCGGTATTAACAAGAATTTGATTTGATCATTGCAGGTAAAAAGGATGTGTGCACAAATCTAGAGTCCACTATGTCACACAATGGGCAAAGCGTACGGGGGTATTGCCTAGGTGATGTCACACCATGGGTGAAGCGTATGAAGGTGGCAACAAATTTTTTTCCCCCAGGGCTGCAAAAAGTCTTGCACCAGCCTTGCCATGACTTAACAAAATATATACATACATAAAAGATAGATGGAGTGCAAATGGTTCTTGGTTGAAGACATCAATAATAACTGTAACAGATAAACAAATGGCAAAGCCTAGTGCAATACAGTCTGATACACATGTATATCAATAGACAGTAATCTTTATATCTTGTACTCGCAAGTGTAGAGCCACAATATTAGGCTCAGAGTGTTGGCTGATGGGAATATTAGAAGGGATCCCACTCCCTTACAAGGCGATATTACGATGCTTGTAGGTATCGTCCAACAAATAATATCACTGGACGTGAGATAGCAGTTTAAAACGTATTTATTTCTAAACAAAATCACATAAAATCAAATGAAAGATACTACAAAGTCTGTAGTGAAAAGAATACTTGCAAGACGCATTTCGCCCATATATTAGGCTTCCTCAGTTGCATATGTGTTTCTCTGGTACATCATCTTCTTATATAGCTCCATTCTAGTCATTCATTCGGATCCCCTGTGATCTCTACGGGTGACTTCCCTCCCCTCCGTGTAACGCTGTTATCCGCAGGTTCACTTTGATGACATACTTCAGGTTAAACAAAACTTTATTGTCCATGTGTTCCACATCGTTCCCATAGAACTTGATTTCATGCATACATATCGAAAGAAAATAGTGTATTGCACTAGGCTTTGCCGTTTGTTTATCTGTTATCATTGATATCTTCAACCAAGAACCATTTACACTCCACCTATCTTATGTATGCATATATTTTGTTTTGTGTGGATAGAGAGGTAATCACACAGGTGTTTTAGAGTGTGGTGGTATTTACTTGGGTTACACACTTGGACTTTGTATATATTGTTTATTGCCATGACTTAACACTAAGATAAATTGTAATCTAAAAATATAATGTCATACAGAAGATACATAATGTAATGCATGTATTAGCGGAAAACAATGCCATTGAGGGGTTAGGAGGCAATTATAAACCACTTCACCTTCAGTCTTGTGGTTTACTATGATGTGTCCAGAATCACTCAATAATATTACTTTCCCCTAAGAAATAATTTTACCATTCTGTGTTTTTTTTTTCTCTCTGTCTTTGTTTTTGTCTCTGTCTCCACTACACAATATATAGTTATATAGTAGTTTAGGTTGAAAAAAAAGATAAAGTACATCAGACAAAAGGAGGCAAAAAAAACAAACAATTGTAGCCATTTCCAATTATGCCACAAAAAGAGAAAAACATCCTTCTTGACTCCATAATGGCTAATGGCACAATCAGGGCCGGCCTTAGGCATTTGGGCGCCTTGTGCAAAAAATCTTCACAGCGCCCCCCCTTCCCGTCCCCCCCTCCCCCACTCCTTACCCCTTCCCACACACCCTGTCACACACACACATGCAGACAGTCCCACACACATGCGCAGACAGTCACACACACACGCGCAGACAGTCACACACACACACACACACACACAGGCAAACAGACACACACACAGGCAGACAGCCACACACACACACACACACACAGGCAAACAGACACACACACAGGCAGACAGCCACACACACAGTCAGACACACACACTCACTAACAGACAAACACACTCACAGACACACACTAACAGACACAGACACACACTAACAGACACAGACACACACACTAACAGACACAGACACACACACTAACATACACAGACACACACTAACATACACAGACACACACTAACAGACACAGGCACACACTAACAGACACAGGCACACACTAACATACACAGACACACACTAACATACACACACACTAACAGACACACACTAACAGACACACACTAACATACACACACTAACATACACACACACTAACAGACACACACACTCACCCACATTAACACATTTTTTAAAATTTATTTAGACCCCCCCCAGCCTCCTTACCTTTGGGAATGCTGGGGGGGGGTCATCTTTTTTCCCTGGTGGTCCAGTGGCTGCTGGGCGGTCGGGCGGCGCTGCTACTGCTAGGCTGTCTGCTGGGCGGGCGGCTGGCGAGGGAGCACTTCCCCTGAGCTGACTGCTCAGCTCCCTCGCGCGCCGCACAGTGAGGCTGGGAGGCGGAGCCGGAATATGACGTCATATTCCGGCTCCGCCTCCCAGCCTCACTGTGCGGCGCGCGAGGGAGCTGAGCATACAGCTCAGAGGAAGTGCTCCCTCGCCAGCCGCCCGCCAGCGCCGCCCGACCGCCCAGCAGCCCGGCATGTCTGTTAGCCGCAAGGCTAACAAGACATTTGCCTTGGGCATTTGGGGGCGGCTTTTTTGCCGCCCCCTGGAAAATGCCGCCCAAGGCAAATGTCTTGTTAGCCTTGCGGCTAACAGACATGCCGTGTGAGCTATGCGGCCGCAGGGCGCCCCCTGCACCATGGCGCCCTGTGCCGCCGCACAGCTCGCACGCCCCTAAGGCCGGCCCTGGGCACAATTACCTCTTTACATACATATCAATTATATCCTTGACTATTATGCAAATAAACATCCACGCATTTTTTTTAAATAGCTATAGCACCTGATAAAACACCCTCTTTTGATAGAGAATTCCACATCTTTATTGTTCTTACTGTAAACCCTAAAAGGGTGACCTCTTGTCTTTTGAATTTTCCTGCTAGAGAACAAGTTAGCACATAGCAGTTTGCACTGATCCTGTATACAGCTACAAAACTGAAAGGAGGGGATTAAACTCTGCCATCTAAACCACCAGGACACAAGAGGTAACTTTGAGGTGGCAAATACTATATATTAAAAATAAGAAAAATAATAAATAATAAAAATGTCTCAGAAAGGTCCCTCCCCCAATATTCAAATGTCCCTATTTGAAGTATTTGGATGTATTTATTGGAGGTTAAAAGACACATATGAAGCTAACAGATACAAAAGAGGGTTATGAAATTCAAAAGAGTATTAAGAAACACACAATTGGGTAAGGGGGACTAGAAGACACAAAGGGCTAACGGGTGATTATGAGATACAAATAAATGGGTAAGGGAGAGTGCAGAGCCACATACTAAAAATGTACAGCTTTCGTAGGAAGTATGTCCTTACACATCAGCACACTATGCATGTTGAGAACTGAGAGGTGTAGACTCAGTTCTTTGATTGACAAATCTTTAAAGTAAGGCTAGAAAAAACTTTGAAGCCTTATGTCATTGTGGAAAATTAGTCAAATTTAAGAGTGCAGGGATGGTACCTTAATATCATAACCACTTAAACAAAGTCATTAGAATGATGCTGTAATGTTTCTAGGAGGTCACAGGCACTGGCTTACCTTCAGTGGTTAAATGGTAATCGAATTTACAGCCGCTCCAGCAATCGTCACGTCTTCACCCTCAGGTAATCCATGCAATAGTGTGACCTCCATTAGAAAATGTAGACAGCCCAATCTCTTTTAATGCAGTGTGACATGCTGTTACTTGATACTCCAACTCTTAAGACTGTCCAAAAACACCCTCAAGAGGCTGTCACGGCCATACAGCTTGTCACAGAGGTTCTATGGCATGATTGACATCTGATCCCTGTCTGCTGCAGTGCATGCTTGGATCAGCTTTCTGTTAGCAACTCACTATAAGGCATTTCAGCAGTAGTGCCTGATTGGCCCCCTGACTTACCATGGGAGACAATCTAGCAAAGTGCATAGTTTGGGTTAGTGTTAGCTTTAAACTAAACATGTCATGCAAATTTCCACTTACCAGAAATCGCTCCCATACACATTGAAAAAAATCATATATCACAAAGATACATGGTGTATTCAATGTAAAATATAGAGGTTTACTTACTTTTCCTCTGTTCCAACACCGCCATCTTCAAGATTTGTGGGTGCTATGTACTTCCGAGCCGTCCCACTTCCAAGCCGTCCTCTGCTCTGCCTGCACTCCTCCGGCAGTCTTCTTTGATTTGCCTTGCTTGGGATGCATATCCAACTCAGTGATGTCATTCCTTTCCTATACTCGCTAGCCAGCGCTAGAAGCAGCAACTAGGGAGTTTCCATAGCAATGACAGGGCATGCTGTAGGAGGTATTTTCCGCTTTTTTATTATTTTTGCTAGCTGGGTGAAAAAACTATTTTTGAAAGGTTTTTTTCTCCTACTCTATACATTTGCTAACAAAGTTCAAACTTCAACTTCTCTTGGGAGGCAGCAATGATCATAGTATTCATCAGTCCTATTACATAGGACCTCAGTTCAACATAGGGCCTGCAAAGCTATTGCCTGAGTGAAGCAATGCTTCAATACAGGATCCAGTTTCTCAATAAGGGAACTTACCGGATTGCCTGATTATGCCTGGAGATCTAAAGTGAACACCAGGCAAATTGCTAAAGGCCCATAATTTGTAGAAGGCTTCCAGATCATGTTAATTATTGAAGACAGCTGTGAGTCACCTCTCAGTTCCCATCTGTAGGGGAGTCCTCTCTCATGTAAGACATATGTAATTACAGAGTAACCACTGTAAAGTTTGGAAAGGTAAGTTAGATTTGCGAGCCACAGCAGTAAGGCGGACATGATAAATCTTGTCTGTCAGTATCCGATTCTCAGGTGAGCCAGGGCAGAGAGGGGCAAGACTACAGTATGCCCCAGATCTGCACATTGCAGTGTCTGCTGTAGGGACTAGACTGTGAGCTATAAATTATCTTCTCGATTCACCATAGCTGCTGCAAATACAGGTGAGCCATTAGAAATTTACACAGAGGGGGCAGGCACTGTCACATTTTCTAGGGCAGACACCCTGTGGGACGCATCCTGAACCTCCTACCTAATTCCTCCAAGCTCTGTGTCAAACATAGCTTTAAACTCCCTGAAAAGGGCTTTAATATCACTCCTGGTTGAGGGAGTTGTGTCATCATCCAAGCCTCCAGCACAGCTATTGGATTGTGTGTCCCTGGTCCACAGGGGCTGACTCTGTTCCTTCATTGGATGTTCCAAGGTTGTTACAGTTGGAGGAATGGTTCAAGGTATGAGTATTTAATGGTATGAATGGTTCAGCCCTATTTGTAAAAACAAAAAACAAAAAACAAACACAATATATTATAGGTATACTTAAAGGACATTTGCTATGGTGGAAAATCAGCAAAAATACCAAAAAGAAGGCTTCTGTTACAAAATGACAGCATTTGGGAAAAGGATCGATCATGAAGTGGTTACATTATTTCAACTATATTTAACTTATCAGATGATGAGAGTTAACTACATTTTCAGAGTGAATTCTGCTTTCATTTAACAATTCTATTATTTTCAGAAGATTTGGGGTTAATGTATTTTACATTTCCTTTTCTAAGATTTAATAGAATCTTTAAATAAGATGTAAGATAGTAAGTGATGGAAGACTCTATGTCAGTAAAACGACACAGCTTTATTAAGATGGATGGACCATGTCCTGTAACTTCCAGTTGTGGTAGAAGTGCTTGAGAAGTCTCTCTGTAATCAGATTATTGTGTGGATAAGGAAGCTATTTTCCAGGTGATAAAAATGACCTTAACGTACATTTCATAGTTGATGTATTTTTAAGCCTTGCACGCAAATTAATAGAAATTAAAAAGTAAAATGCAAGATGGCAAAAAAGATACAAATATCAAAAGTAGGCATACAAAATATAACTAAATAGTAGGGATCAGTTATTATAGAATTTGCAGATAGTATAAAAAGATTTGTTGTGGTACATTTTAATACTCTTTTTCTCACAAATGGACCTAATTACGGTAGGCTCTCACTGCATTTCTTATATCTTGTTGCAAAAAACAAAAACATGTAAGGATTCGCACACAAACATCAACAGAATGAATGCTAGTTTTTATTGAAAAGAGTTTCAAAAAATACTATCTATTTGAAACTATTTTCAATTAAAAACTAGCATTTATTCTATTGATGTTTGTGTGCAGATCCTTACCTGTTTTTAGTTTTTAAATTTGATTTAGTTAACAGGGTGGGTTATCTAGGATCCAGCACCTTACTTACCTATGTTGCCTAGGGGAGTGCAGTTGTGTGTGTGTGTGTGTATATATATATATAGTATTTTTATATCTTGCAGCAGGTAAAAACAACCAAAAGAAAATAAGACTAAAAAGACCCTTACTTCTTCTTACAAGATATATTAGCTTTTTTTGCATTGCAAAAGAGTGGCCAGAGATTGTCCATGTCTGGGTAAATAGAGTCCGGGTCAAGTGCAATTATCTAACGACCTACATATCTATCTAGCTATCTGATAGCTATCTATCAAACCATGTAACATATCTCTCATGTAACATATCTCTCTCTCTCTCTCTCTCTCTATGGAGAGAGAGAGAGAGAGAGAGAGAGAGAGAGAGAGAGAGATGTATGTTATATTAGTGTAGCGGTACTTACCCTCTCCAGGGGCCGGCCGGGGTCCTCTCTTCTCGCCGCGCGCGGTCCTGCTCCTGCACGAGCCGCGCGCGGCTCAGCCAACGAGATGATCAGTCAGGCGGGCAGTGACCGCGAGAAGCGGTCACGTGTCCCGCCCGACACTAAGAGCGCGCCGCGCGTCTCGGGCGCGCTCTTAAAGGGACAGTGGGAGACTAAATTAGAATCAGTCTCCCATTGGCCCCTGTCAGGCCACATTCCCCATACACTCACATTTTGGGGGCGTGGATATGACAGGGGCCAATCAAAGTGAACCTTAGGGTATTTATACTCACCTGTTTCCCTTGCTCCTTGCCCTATCGTGGTTTCTGTCCAGTTTCCCTTTAGTGCTTGTATCGTTCAGTTGTTTTTTTGGTGCTTGACCTTGGCTTTGTTCCTGACTCCGCTCTCTCTTTATCCTTGCTTGCTTATCCGCTATTTTGTCCTCTGTGTACCAGTCCTCGGCTTGTTCTACGTTACGCTGTCTCTCTGTTCCCTTGACCTCGGCTTGTTCTAGACTCTGTCTTGCTTTTTCTCGTCAAGTCCGGCCATTCTAAGGTCCGGTAAGACGAACCCTGGTTTCTTGTCTCCTGACTATCTGTACTATTCCTGCGTGTTGGGGTATATTACCGTGACATTACGATAGGGCCATGGACCCCGCAGGTTTAGGTCAACAGATGGCCACTCATGAGGCTAGATTCGCAGAACAGGATCACCGTATGGATCAAATGGCTCAAGCCATCCAGACACTGTTATCCAGATCAGCTCCGGTACCTGTACCTACGCCTCCTGTAAACCCTATACCGGACACAGCTAATATGCCTAATGCTTCTGCACATCTAACCCCGCCACCTAGGTATGGAGGGGACGCTAAGACATGTAGGGGATTCCTTAATCAAGTGGAATTCCACTTTGAAATGTACCCACGTTCATTTCCCACTGATAGATCTAAGGTGGGTTTTCTTATGCACCAGCTTACGGATAAGGCACTAGAATGGGCAAATCCTATTTGGGAGGCTAATGGGCCTATGGTACACGACTTCAATAGCTTCCTCACAGCGTTCCGTAGAACATTTGACACGACTAAAAGGTCAAAAAATGCCGCCAGGGCATTAATGAGAATAAAGCAAGGATCTAAATCTGTAGCCGATTATGCTATTCAGTTCCGTACCCTTGCCTCACAGGTAGATTGGACTAATAATGGGCTTACTACCGCGTTTATGGAAGGTCTGTCTGATACTATGTTGGATGAGGTAGCAGCTAAGGACCTCCCTGTACCCCTGGAGGACCTGATTGACTATCTTATCGATATAGATAACAGGATCCGTGACAGGTTATATACCAGGTCCAGAAATAGACATTTTGTTCCCTTTAACTCCCCTAGAGCTGAGACTCCCGAGGGATCTAAGGGTTCTGAGGAGGAACCTATGCAGTTAGGGGTTGCCAAACTTACTGACGCTGAAAAGCTTTATAGGAGAAAGGAGGAACTTTGTCTTTATTGTGGTAGGAGGGGTCATATGAGACAAGACTGTCCCGTGCGTCCGGGAAACTATCGCACCTAAGACCGTATAGAGGACTGGCCTTGGGTGTGACATCACAGTCCTCACATTTGCCTCTTAATAAACTACTTCTTCCTGTTTCCCTGCACCTTGATAATAACTGCATAGCAGGGAATATACTAGCCCTGGTTGATTCCGGAGCGGCCGAAAACTTTATTGATTCCAGTTTTGTCAAGGAGAATAACATACCCACCAGAGAGAAGGAGACACCCTTGGCCGTTGAGGCCATAGATGGTAGACCATTATGCTCTCCAGTTATCACACATGAAACTGTTCCACTACATATGTCTACAGGGGTGTTACACGCTGAGACCATTCGGTTTCAGATCATTACTTCTCCTTCCTCTCACCTCGTGTTAGGGTATCCTTGGTTACGTACTCATAATCCCACCATTGATTGGGAGTCAGGACAAATAGTTTCTTGGAGTGATTCTTGCCAAGAGTCTTGTATTGTTAAAGTCACCCCTTTGAATTCTACTAATATTCCTCCCGTGCCTACGGTCATACCCTCTCAGTACCTGTCTCTTAAATCTGTTTTTGATAAAAGGGAGGCTGAAAGATTGCCACCTCACAGGCCTTACGATTGTGCAATTAATTTATTACCTGGTACTATGCCTCCCAAAGGGAGAATATATCCTTTATCTCCTCAGGAGAATCTGGTTATGGAGGAATATATTAAGGAATCTCTAGAGAAGGGATTTATAAGAAGATCCTCTTCCCCGGCAGGGGCGGGTTTCTTCTTTGTATCTAAGAAAGATGGCGAATTAAGGCCTTGTATTGACTATAGGGGCCTAAATAAAATCACCGTCAAAAATGCGTACCCCATACCTTTGATCACAGAACTATTTGATAGGCTTAAACAGGCCACAGTTTTTACTAAATTGGACCTTAGGGGTGCTTACAATCTCATACGTATCAAAAAGGATCACGAGTGGAAGACCGCTTTCAATACCAGGAGTGGCCACTACGAGTACACTGTGATGCCCTTTGGTCTTTGTAACGCCCCAGCAGTTTTTCAGGAATTTATTAATGATGTCCTACGTCAATTTATACATACATTCGTTATAGTATACTTGGACGACATATTGATTTATTCTACTGATTTACAGACTCATCACATGCATGTTAAATTAGTGTTGAGAACTCTTCTGGTTAACGGTCTCTATTGCAAACTCGAAAAATGTTCATTTGATCAATCTGAAGTCCAATTCTTGGGTTATATAATCTCGGCCAAGGGTTTTCGTATGGATCCCAAGAAACTGTCTGCCATTATGGAATGGCCTCTACCCCAGGGGTTGAAAGCCATTCAGCGTTTTCTGGGGTTCTCTAATTATTATAGGCGTTTTATTAAAGGGTTTTCTGCCATTGTTGCGCCTATAACCAGAATGACCAAGAAGGATGGTAATACTCATGTCTGGAAACCAGAAGCACTCGAGGCCTTTGAATTCTTGAAGGCTACATTTGCCTCTGCTCTTGTTTTACAGCATCCTGTCCCTTCACTGCCCTTTATTCTTGAACTTGATGCTTCTGAGATAGGGGTAGGTGCTATCTTGTCTCAAAGAGATTCACCTGAAAAGCCGTTACACCCTTGTGGCTTCTTTTCCAGACAGATGTCCAAAGCAGAGAGGAATTATGATGTAGGCAATCGTGAACTCCTTGCTATCATTTTGGCGCTCAAGGAATGGAGACATCTGCTAGAGGGTACTAGGGATCCCATCCTCATTTTAACGGATCACAAAAACCTCTCTTACCTTAGTGAAGCAAAAAGATTGTCTTCTAGGCAGGCCAGGTGGTCTCTGTTTTTGTCTCGTTTTAATTACATAATCACTTACAGACCGGGTGACCGTAATACTAAAGCTGACGCTCTGTCCAGACAATTCGAGACTACTGACAAACTCGAGGTCGATGTTACCCCTGTCATTCCGCCTGACAGAATAATAGCGACTACTGTTCTTTCCATTTCGTCTTCTCTCTTACAAGCTATTCAGGCTAAACAACACTTGGCTCCTGGGGAGAGGCCTGCTGATAAGCTATTCGTTGATATACCGGAGAGACGAGACATCTTGTCATTATATCATGACACTAGAACTGCTGGACACCCTGGTATTTCTAAGACATTCTCAGCAGTTTCTAGATATTTCTGGTGGGCTTCCTTGCGCAAGGACGTCACCGATTACGTTAATGCCTGTAGCACTTGTGCCAGTATGAAGTCCTCCCACAGAGTTCCTTGTGGGTTGTTACATCCGTTGCCCATACCCGAGAGACCGTGGTCCAATATATCCATGGATTTCATTGTTGAATTACCTCCCTCTAATGGTAAAACTGTCATCCTAATGATTGTGGATCGTTTTTCTAAGATGGCTCATTTTGTGTCTCTTGTCAAATTACCATCTTCCAGGGAACTTGCCTCTATCTTTGCCAGGGAGGTGTTTCGGTTGCATGGTATTCCCACTTCGATCGTGTCCGATAGGGGTAGCCAGTTTATCTCCAGATTCTGGAGAACGTTTTGTACAGAGATGGGTATCTCCCTCTCGTTTTCCTCAGCCTATCACCCCCAGTCTAATGGAGCTGCTGAACGTGCCAACCAATCTCTAGAGCAGTATCTTCGTTGTTTCGTGTCCCACCATCAGAACAATTGGGCTGACCTTCTTCCTTGGGCTGAGTTTGCTCGTAATAATGCTGCTCATGAATCCTCCGCTAACAGCCCTTTTTACGTTGTTTATGGCCGGCATCCCGTGGTTCTTCCAGCTGCATTCTCCTTACAGGGCATGCCAGCTCTGGACGAACATTTGGCTAGTCTACGTAATACTTGGGAGCAGGTTCAGTGTTCTTTGGTGGCCTCAGCTGCTCGTCAGAAGGTTCAGGCAGACAAGCATCGCAGGGCGGCTCCATCCTATGCTGTGGGAGACCGGGTTTGGCTTTCTACTCGCAATATTCGTCTTCGTGTGCCTTCTATGAAGTTGGCCCCTCGTTTTATTGGTCCTTTTCGTATCTTGCATGTGGTTAATCCTGTCTCGTATGCATTGGATCTTCCAAAAAATTTACGCATTCCTAACGTGTTTCATACCTCCTTGTTAAAACCCCTCCTGTGCAACCGTTATACTCGGCATGTCCCTCCTCCTCCTCCGGTTTCTGTGGAGGGCCATGAGGAGTTTGAAGTGGCGGCTGTAATTGACTCTCGTTTGCTTCGGGGTCGCCTCCAATATCTGGTACATTGGAAGGGCTATGGGCCTGAGGAACGCAGTTGGATTTCCGCTGACGCTGTTCACGCTCCTCGCCTTGTGCGTTCTTTCCACGCTCGTTTTCCTGCCAGGCCTGCTCCTCCCCGCCCGGTGGGCGTGTCTTCAGGGGGGGGTACTGTAGCGGTACTTACCCTCTCCAGGGGCCGGCCGGGGTCCTCTCTTCTCGCCGCGCGCGGTCCTGCTCCTGCACGAGCCGCGCGCGGCTCAGCCAACGAGATGATCAGTCAGGCGGGCAGTGACCGCGAGAAGCGGTCACGTGTCCCGCCCGACACTAAGAGCACGCCGCGTGTCTCGGGCGCGCTCTTAAAGGGACAGTGGGAGACTAAATTAGAATCAGTCTCCCATTGGCCCCTGTCAGGCCACATTCCCCATACACTCACATTTTGGGGGCGTGGATATGACAGGGGCCAATCAAAGTGAACCTTCGGGTATTTATACTCACCTGTTTCCCTTGCTCCTTGCCCTATCGTGGTTTCTGTCCAGTTTCCCTTTAGTGCTTGTATCGTTCAGTTGGTTTTTTGGTGCTTGACCTTGGCTTTGTTCCTGACTCCGCTCTCTCTTTATCCTTGCTTGCTTATCCGCTATTTTGTCCTCTGTGTACCAGTCCTCGGCTTGTTCTACGTTACGCTGTCTCTCTGTTCCCTTGACCTCGGCTTGTTCTAGACTCTGTCTTGCTTTTTCTCGTCAAGTCCGGCCATTCTAAGGTCCGGTAAGACGAACCCTGGTTTCTTGTCTCCTGACTATCTGTACTATTCCTGCGTGTTGGGGTATATTACCGTGACAATTAGGATATCTTGTTTATTACTCTTATCAAAGAAAAATCTTATTGGTATAATCTATCCAGTGTGTTCTCTTCTCTTCTCTCTTTATGTTTGGCACATGTTCAAGAATCTGAAACAAACTTCAGAGATATTATAGATTTGATTGTATGGCAGTCAGGACTTTATCTCTGTAATTGAGTGCATTTGTCTCAGACAATTGTCTCTCATACTAATGGGAGAATTGCTATTGCTTGAGATAAGATTGTCTCTGATAGTAGAATCCAGGTCTCTGTGTCATATCCAAGGAGTGCAGGGAAGATGTACTTTTCTAGAAAATTGGTCCTGACAGTACATTTATATATAAACATTTAAATATAACATTTTATAATTGCACTACTTGAAAGACAATTCAAGTAGGAGAGGTCATGGATCATGTTTTCTCAACAAATGAATATTCCACCTCTTTTTCGAATCCTTTCACTTGATGATTATTTCATTATGTGCCAGTGTTTGCTAACTATTGCAAAAAATGTTTCCTCATGAGTTCTGTGTTCACATACTACTGCTTAACAGTTGATATTTTGTGTGTCCGTGCATTTTTAATCAGTAAAGCATTTCTCTTTCCAGTTTCCTAATACTGTTAATATAATCTGTAATCCGTGTTCTTTATGTGATAAAACTAGTTATCTTGTCTGTAATTATCATGGAAAAAATGTTTCCATTCTTTTTCATAAACTGACTTCTTTATGAAAACGATAGCAGGCTTTGGTTGATGACTGGTGTAAAGTAATATTCAAGTTTTAAGGGTATATGCTAGGAATCAGAGAAGAACCGAGAATATTCTACATGACTTGTTTTATATGAAATCAACATTATCCTGAGCAAAATCTTGGATTGTACTAAGGAAATAAACGCGTCAAGTTGTTTCAAGATCAGTTTTTAGAAGTTATCAACAGATCAATGGAGTATTGGTAACAGTAGTGGGGAAAAAAATCAATGCTATAATATGAAAAAGAGAGGGTGTTACTACAGTCTTACAGGTTGAGAATCAGTGACTAGTGATGTCGCGAACATAAAATTTTCCGTTGGCGAAAGGCGAACGCGAACTTCCATAAATGTTCGCGAACGGGCGAACCGCCATAGATTTCAATAGGCAGGCGAATTTTAAAACCCACAGGGACTCTTTCTGGCCACAATAGTGATGGAAAAGTTGTGTGAAGGGGATTAACACCTGGACTGTGGCATGCCGGAGGGGGATCCATGGCAAAACTCCCATGGAAAATTACATAGTCAATGCAGAGTCTGGTTTTAATCCATAAAGGGCATAAATCACCTAACATTCCTAAATTGTTTGGAATAACGTGCTTTAAAACATCAGGTATGATGTTGTATCGGTCAGGTAGTGTAAGGGTTACGCCTGCTTCACAGTGACAGACCAAACTCCCCGTTTAACGCACCGCAAACAGTCCATTTGCACAACCGCAAACTCCCCATTTGCACAAGGTTGGATACCAAGCTAGCCATGTCCCGTTCCTTGTCCTCACTGATGTCATTGAAGGTCTCTTCCTCCACCCAGCCACGTACAACACCAAGGGTCCCCGAAAGGTGACAACAAGCCCCCTGTATTTTTTTTTAAATGTACACTACTGTTACACGAGATATGAGTTGCACTGGTGTGACACTGTGCCTTGGCAGGCCCTGAAACGCACACATGTGAAGGAAACTGACTGCTAATATATTACAGTCAAAAAAGTTTTTTTTTTGGTTTTTTTTAAATGCAAGCTATTGTGCCCGCAAAACGTTCGTGTGTGGGGTGCTGGAATGACGTGGGCCAATGGGAGCCTGAATCAACTTTTGGCTCCCACTGCCCCTTTAAGAGCGAGCTCTTTGTGACCTACTTGCAATAGTAGACAACCCAAGGTATTGCAAATGGGGTATGTCCAGTCTTTTTTAGTAGTTATTTGGTCACAAACACTGGCCAAAGTTAGCGTTAGTATTTGTGTGTGAAAAATGCAAAAAACGCCAATTTTGGCCTGTGTTTGTGACTAAGTGGCTACTAAAAAAGACTGGACATACCCCATTTGCAATACCTTGGGTTGTCTACTATTGCAAATGGTATGCCATCATAGGGGTAATTTTCATTGCTGGGCTACCATAGGGTCACAAAGGCAACGTAAGCAATCAGGCGAATTTTAATGTGAAAAAAATTAAACACAAGCCTTATATTTGACGCTGTAACTTTTGAAAACACCATAAAACCTGTACATGAGGGGTACTGTTGTACTCATGAGACTTCGATGAACACAAATATTTGTGTTTCAAAACAGTAAAACGTATCACAGCAATAATATCGTCCGTGTAAGTGCTGTTTGTGCGTGAAAAATGCAAAAAACTTCACTTTTACTGGCGATATCATCGTTGTAATACATTTTACTGTTTTGAAACACTAATATTTATGTTCAGCGAAGTCTCCCGAGTAAAACAGTACCCCCCATGTACAGGTTTTATGGTGTCTTGGAAAGTTATAGGGTTAAATATAGTGCTAGCAAATTAAATTCCCTATACTTTCGGCATGGGTTGTCAGCCAGGTCCCGCTAATTGTAATTAATTAGGATACCTAATTATGTAAAAATATTACATAAATATATGTGTAGAATTAATATATGTATATATATATATATGTATATATATATATATATGTATATATATATATATATATATATAATTTTTTAAAAATATTTTTATTTATATATAGGTATATATATAGTGATATATACGTATATATTTATGTATATAGATATATATATTATTTTGTTCTACGTGTATTTTGATATAAATATATATATATATATTAATATCACAATACAGTTAGAACGAAATAACACACATCTATATATTTTGTAATTATTTATTTTTAATTATTTTTTTTAATTTTAATTTTTACGTATTTACATATTTATTTTTTGTATATTATATACAAATATATATATAACAATAATTATATATATATAATCCGTATCAGTCTACGTGTAATTTGATATTAATATATATATATGTATATATATATATATATATATATAAAATTATATATATATATATTAATAGTAAAATACACCTAGACAGTGTATGTGTGTGTATGTATATTTGTATATATATGATCTAAGTATATATATTTTTTTTACATTTATTTAATTTAATTTTATTTTATTTCCAGCCAGCAGGGGGACTACCTGTCATTACAGGCAGTCCCCCTGCTGGCAATGCAGCAGGCAGCTAACTGGCCATGTGATTGTGAGGTCCTCGCAAGGACCTCACTCTCACATTGCCGGGGGGGCTCCCAAGAGGAAGGATGTGCCGCGGGGGGCTCCCTGGGAGTCCTCCCAACCGCGATCGGCGGCATGGGATCGCTGGCAACCGGGTAAGTAAGAAAAAAACGGAGGGCGTACAATTACGCCTGGCGGCGTTTAGAGCCGCTTAAAATAGGGCGTAATTGTACGCCCTCCGGTCTTAAGGGGTTAAACAAATAAACTGTGATCTACAAATGGTGATATAACAATGAGACACATACAAGTTTGAGTGATGTATCTCTTAAGTGTATAAATTAGACATTGGACAACTGTTTTAAAATGCAGAATATTTACATTAGACTTAGATGGTCTGAATCTAGTTAGATTGTCAGAATTCCTAAATTCCGAAATGGTGTATATAAGCTAATCAGAAAACACATGACTTACGCAATGAACAAACCTGCTCGTTGTAATTCAGAGTTCTGCCCATGGCACCAAAAAATGTCATCAAAAATTCACTCTATAGTTTTTTTGCTGCTCCTCTGCTTTTTTCCTCTATTGGTTACGGTTTCTCACTTGATCTGTTGACCATATGGTGGGAAAATGCATCAGTGTTATATATATATATTATTTGTATATATACACTATATATAGTACTGCAAAATACATGATATTATACATATTACCTAGAAAATGAGTAGATTGGAACTGAAATGTTGATGCTGTAAACTAAACTAATTTTTGGATTAAACTGAGATTTATGAGGAGACCATTAAGTGCTCTTTTTCAATGTAGTATTGATATGTATATAACAAATGTTGATCCAATAGAAGGTGATAAACTCAATTTGAAGCTATTTCCAATTTGCTACAAAATAGGAAAAACATGTCTTCCTTTCTGGCTGTTTAAATAAAACAACACAGGACTCCATACACTTAACGTGAATTTTTATACAGAATTATTTGAAAAGGACGCATTTTATACTGTATCACTTGTCTGGAATAGAATTATGAAGCATTATTAATGTAATTTATGCTCTCTAACCTGTACTATCTTTATTTTTTTCAGTTCATTCGCAGAAGCAGAACAGGCAAACGTGTGTACGGAAGAGCCTTATATGTGCATTTGCAATGGCCTTTATTATAAGTGTCATGTTGATTGCAGCCAATCAGATTTTACGAAGTGGCATGGAGTAGGACTTTCACCACAGCACTGTGAACAATAATAACCATGCATGCGCATGCCTAGAAGAACATTTTTTTCTCAATGATTATTTAATGGGAACTATCTGCAAGAAGACGCGTTCTGCAAGCAATACAAGGCCAGCAGTGTGACGTGACTTGCGGAACAATTAAACCTTCTTAGCAGGGACACAAAAGGGCTGTCTTAATGCTTTAATGGTTTTGTTTCCTAATGCAATAAACACACAGATGTTTTGAATTATAGCTTCAACATTTAGTGACTACATTTCATATATACCCATGAACATTACCAGGTAAGATGTTGTATGATCTGCAAGTTCACCCATATTCATAAAAAGCTATAAACCCAAGCTGCACAAACGTATCCCTTTAAAAGTGCATTGCATATAATTTGCACTATACTACTTAAAAAAATAACCAATGGCAACCAAGGAAATGTGTGTAACCCAGTCATAGATGTATTCTTGTAAAGTGATAAATGTATTCCCACGTGTTACCATTTAAGATCCAGATATCATTCTGTCCTCATCCGCTGACCATGCTCATATAAAAGTTCATGCCAATGACACAGAATTTTTTTTTGTGTCAACTAAATGTGGCCATAATGTACTACAAAAATGTATTAGGAAACTAGGGTTTAGGTAAAATAGTAGTTACATGTGCGTTTAGAATTTAGAATAAAAAAAATAAATGAAATTCAGCACACGTTTGAAATGTTCTAATTACAATAAGAAGAATAATAAGCCATTTTCATTTTATGTATTTAGAAAACATTATTTCATACTTTATATGATGACTTGAGCAATAATTACATTAATACACATAATGATTAGAAGGTGAATGGACATGGACATATTATTGGCGTTTCCATTTATTGTGTTCACTACTGTGTGTGCAAATTGTGTTTAACTACTATATTGGTAGTCTGTAGATACCTTAAGAATGTATTGCTTATAAAAAAAAGTTCTTGGGAATTCTGCCTTTTCAGTTATTTTCAAGAGCCAAAGCCATAATTTGTTTCCTCTTACATATGCATTATTATGTAATGCTGTATATAAACCCTCATACTGCCATAGTCTCACTTTAAATCCTTGTAACTTTAATGATACTGTCATTTAATTGAGACATGGTACACCATAAGAATGGATTGTAAACGTATATAGATTCTGAAGTTCATAAAGGGGCTTTTAACATACTTTGTGTTTTTTCTTATATTATTTCCAGCCATAATTTTGTTTAGTTTTGTTCACTGAGAATTAATTTACAAATTTAAAATGCTCTGTATTAAAGTTTTTCATTATTTTTTTTAACTGCCTTTCAACTTCATTTTGAAGATTGTGGATGCTATGCATGGAAGATTTTTTAAACTGAAGATACCTTAATATATAATATTTTCTATTGTTGAAAGTAGAGGTACGGGCATCTTAATTTAAGTCCATTTTTGTTTTCTTTACCAATAATGTTGCCAATTGAAGTGAATATTAGCTACAAGTAAGTTTGTTTAATTTGTTTTAAAATTGCCATTATCCCTTATTTTATGACACAACACCAATGACATATAATATGTAAATACTGATCTCCTGGTCATATAGGGGAATATAATTATGTATTCTGATGTATTGTCACTTTCTGCTATTAGTCATAAAACCCTGAGCAAATCTCTGTGCCCATGTGCTTCACCCACAGCACTCCTAGATACACAGATTGGTGGAAAGAAGCAGGAAGGCATATTAGAAATACACACATGGGAAAAAAAAGAGCTAAATAAACAGAAAGGAACAAATGCAACACAATAATTCATATCTCCCAACATGGTGATGGCCAGAATGATTTGGCTTGTCTGGAAAGGGGGTGGCTCCCCATGAAAAGGGGCATGTCAGCCTGGTGTGAACACATGCCAAGCTGACTGACAGCAGCCGGGCTAGCCTCCCACATAGCAGACAATGCACATAGCTTGTATATATTGATTTTACATTTTATTTTGCAAATTAACCTTGTTTTTAGGGGATCTATGACTAAAAACCACCATGGACTTTAATCACCACCAGGCAGCTCAGGGCATGCAGATCTTGGTGCTGTATACTTTTATATTATTTTTATTCTTGTATAGCAATTTACTTTACTCCAATCTATCCCTCACATATTCTAATAATTCTAAAACATTCTTGTTTGGGAGGCATTTTGGCACATATTTTTTGACAGGTTTGATCCAAGTTGTTTGTGTTCATTCAATGTCACTTGTGGATGATACTTTTCAAATAGAGATTGTGAAGCGGAGTTTTACTGAACTAATGTATAGCATTCTCCTGCTTCTTCACAATCTAATGTTGCTTTGGTGTTGTGGTTAGAATCACTGTCCTACTCAATGGTAACTTTCTTTTCAAACCTTATCAGTTCACCGAAACAGGTTCACTTTAAGTATTTCCCTGTATTGTGTTTTTAAATTCACAAACATAAAATAATTCCAGTTCCCACTGATGAAATAAATCATTATAGTATAATACTGGCACTACCATACTTTACCACCTGGATGGTTTGTCTTGAGACAAGGTAGTGTTAATTCTGTGCTTTGGGTCTTGCAGTTTTGATTAATAAAGACTGTCCTGAGTTTGTGCACAGTCCCTAATCAAGATAATCTCTGCAACAATACTCCAACTCTGTTGACCTTTGTTTCTTTAGGTATGTTCTCAAACTTTTGAGATGTCCTCATATAAGATACTTGAGAGTAGCCCAATGTAGGGGGATGTCTGATAGGGTGATTTCTTAGAAGTATAATTGCAAAAGGAATTTTTGAGTGATGAAAACAAGTGACTGAATACAGTCTTACTTAGTACCCAATTCCACAATATTTGAGGTTTGTGGGAGCGAGTTACTGGTACCCAAGATTTGTTTGGGCTGTGTTGATCTTAGTACATGAATGTATAAGTACAGAGTACAATAATATTATGGTGCAGTACAGTTGGTATTAATGAAAGGGTACAAATGAACAAAGTTTTCACTTTTTAGAGATGTCTCCGCTCTATTATGGAGGCCTGGATGGAATAATTCCTGTCTATGGATAGAAGTGGAGGGTCTTTAGAACTTTTTCAAGATGAAATAGATATATATGGAGAAAAATAGAAAACACAATGGTATAGTATGAACAGGTTGAGGATGATATCCTTCTTACTTCACCCAGTGCATTATCCTGCTCTGGTATGGAGAACTTGAGGAGGAACAATCCCCACCTAGGGATATGCACAGGAACCGGAAGGATGATGAAGGCTGTGTAATGGATATACGCCACAGATATTATTGTATAAGAAGACAACTTGGTAGAACAAGTAGGCAACATAAATAGAGACCAACTACTAAAAAAAAGTAACCATAAAGGAAAAAGAAAATAAATTAATTACCCACTAATATTTTACTACAATAACAAAAACAGACAGGTTAAATGAATAATTTGCAAAAACTGGCAATTTTTAAAAGAAGACAATCTTCTGAAAAAAATCATACCAGACAGACCCACCGTTATTTTTAGGGGTGCACCAAACCTAAAATCCATATTTACAAAAAAATTCACAAAAAACTCTGCAAATAATCTTAAAAATAATATTTTTTTAAATATTAACAAAGGTTTTTTTTAAATGCAATACGTGCATAGTGTGCAGAAAAACACGTAAAACAGATAAACATAGGCAACATTTTATGTCCAATAACACAAAGAAATCTTTCAATGTGAAAGACATTATCACATGTAATAATAAATCCATTATATACCTACTAGAATGTCTGTGCGGACTTCAATAGCAGACAGCTTAAAACCAGAATAGCGGAGCACTGCCGAAATACTGAAAAGGGCTACAAAAATCATTCAGTTTCTGCCCATTTCATCCAGCATAACCAAGATCCAAGTCAGCTAAAATTTATGGGTATTGTTAAATACACCCAACACTGGAGTATGCCATAAATAATCTAGGAAAACTTGAAATGGAATGGGTGTATCGCCTTGACACTTTAACCCCGAAAGGTTTAAATATAGAATTCGATCTTATTAATTTTTTATAATTATGAAAACATGTTTACACCCTACTGATATGGTTTAGTTCACCTTATAATTATATATATGTACACCTATAAAATATACCTTTAAATATGTAAATGAGACAAATTGGAATATTGATACCAATAACAAGAGAGCTATAAAAATACACTAATATAAATGAAACATTTTTATATATGTTAGCTGAGTCTTTGCTTCAAACAATCACTCTTCTGAAATCCATTTAATTTATTTAATTCATTTAATTTATGTTAATCTATTAGAAATAGTATTTCTTGTATTGCTGCATTTTTTCCTTTTTTGCTTAATATTCCGCTCACTACTATATACCTAAAAAGCGATTCACCTATTAAAAATAGTAACTACAATCCACCCAGCAGGCTCTTATAAGTTCCTGATCAGATACTATGTATAATTAGTGTTCTTATTTACTTAGAATGCATTGCCCTCTTGTTTTTAATTCACTTGCATGTGTACTACGGACTTTTGCCCTTAATGTGGCAGAATATCGATTTCCGCCTACATCACTTCCTGTGATGTTTAACTACCCAGGAACCAGATATGATGTAATTACCCTCCCGGAAACCGGAAGTCACTGTAAAAACACTGGAATCCACTTACAAACACCCGTGAGAATTTAAAAAGTTGTCCTACAGCACAGCATCATCCACTTTTGAAAAAGCCGCTGGCGAAATGAGTTAAGTGAGGACTTTTACATACATTTTATTTGTTGTTTTTACTTATAGAGCTGTTGTTAGCAGCCTTTTATTTAATACAATTTATACAACAATATCTTTGGAGTATATCCATTACACAGCCTTCATCACCCTTCACGTTTCCGTGCATGTCCCTAGATGGGGATTGTTCCACTACAAGTTCTCCATACCAGAGCAGGATAATTCTCTGGGTGACGTAAGTAGGATATCATCCTCCACTTATACTCATTACCTGTTCATACTATACCATTGTGTTTTCTATTTTTCTCCATATATATCTATTTCATCTTGGAAAAGTTCTAAAGACCCTTATATCCATAGATAGAGACAGCTCTAAAAAGTGTGAGTGTGCACTTTGTTCATTTGTACCCTTTCATTAATACCAACTGTACTTCACCATAATTTTATTTTACTCTGTACTTAAAAATTCATGTACTAAGATCAACACCTGTATTGTATGTATATACATTTTTGAGCGCTGATCACCTCTTGTTTATATTTTTCACTACCCGTTTCACAAAGGTGGAGAGAACCCCTTGTTGGTGATTTGCTTCCAATTTTAAATATCGAGCACTTATACTCACTTGTTTTTTCGACAAGAAGAAAAAAACAGAAGAAACTAATAGTGTAGTATATAAAACATAAGTTTGTATATATATATATATATATATATATATATATAATAAAAAAATGTGCACTCACACTTTTTGGAGCTTCATTAGAGCTCCAACATATGCGCCTGGGTGTAACAATCCTCGCCTAAGGATAAAGTGCAGGCTGATTCTTCTTTTGTTCATAGTTGTAGGAGGTATCCTCATAAAAATAAAATAGATAAAAATCTTATATAGTGTAGTATATTAGGACTATGGAGCGAGGGTAGGGATAAATATAAAAATTTACACTCACATGTAATGGAGCTGTAAGTATGGCTCCAAATCAGCGTGTTAAGTGGTATGATCCCCTCTCAAGGATATGGGTGTAGACAAACTTTATCCATGGGTATATATATATATATATATATATATATATATATATATATATATAGAGAGAGAGAGAGAGAGAGAGAGAGAGAGAGAAAACTAATAAAACCACAATAGTGTACACTGTAAATATGGAGTGTAAAACACAATCAAAAGATAAAAAACCTACTCACATGCTTAAGAGCAAAGTACGATTTGCTCAATCCAATACGCTTAAGTGGTATTATCCCAACCAAGGATGTAGCCCAAAGATCCAGCAGCAGCAAAATCAGGTCCAATAAAAAAGTACTTTAATGTTAAAAACAATTACAAAACAAATAAGATAGAATATAGATAAAACAATATATATAGAACACAACGCATTTCACCTAAATATATGCTTTCTCAAAAGTAAGATATTTGATTTTATCTTCTTATAGTGGAATATTTCATTTCTGACGAAGCTTATTTTTTTTTTTTTTTTTTTATTGAAATTGTTACTGCTTTTTTTTTCAAAGTGATCAAAAAGGAAAGGCTTGCATCATAACTATTTGGAAAGTATTATTCTTAAAAATCTTACATAAAAAGAGCTTGTATTATGTTTATATATATATATATATATATATATATATATATAATTTTATTTTTTTCCTCATGTATGGAATATAATATAAAATAAAAATTCATCAAGACTTGATCTAACATGCCATCGTGTTCCAGCTTGTCGTATCATCATGTCCTGCTATCATTCCTAATGTGCTTCACACATTGTGCAGTATGACATACAAATCTGTCAAAAAAAACCAGATGCCAACATTTTGACATTTATTAATTTTAATTGTGGATTTATTTTTTTGCATGGAACCAATTCATCATTATAATTTTACACTGTTTAAAGTATATAAGGCCAAATGCTGGAAAATAAGCAAACCAATGAAATATACTCTAATATATATTTACTTTTCTTTTTTTTTTAAACATTTAAAATTCTGCTCTCAGTGATGTGCTTTCCCAGTGTTTTCAATTGCAAAGGCATGTGTACAATACAACTGTCGTTTACTACCACTGACAATGTGTAGCTGTGTGGTTAGAGGTGTAACTAGAAACCACTTGCCCCCACGGGGGCAGGAAACAAATAATTGTTCCACTCCTCCATCCTAAGCAGTAAACCTGAGTGGTGTTTGGTGGCTGTGTGTGATTGTGCAGGGGATGACTGATTGTAACATGTTTGCATGGAGATGACTGAGTGTGATAACGCTGCCTGCCTGCAGTGGTAAATGGCTGGAATGGGCTCCTGGCAAATAAATTAATTTCTCTTCAAGCTGTTAATTATTAAAGGTGTATAGAAGTAAGTAGGTGAGCATTTATGGACTAAATTTCATTTTGCAAATCAAATGTAAATAAAATAATGTTTTTTGTGGTCAAGGGTTTAATAGGATAATCATTATAATAAATTATAGTGTAGATGATACGATCAAATCAATGCACAATTAGCTTTATAACTGATGAGTGTATTAAACATATGACCATATGAAATTCTCACTTATAAATATATGAACTACATAAAGGATAATTTATTAAGTTGTCATAAAATCGAACTGATTTAATTCTCTTCCAGCCATTCATATGTCACCTGAATTTGCTTGTGTGTTGCATGACAGAAGATATGTAGAAAATTATTCATCTCCGTCTATCCCCAAATCAAATAACTCGCCATTACTCACTTTCAATGGCATACAGTTTATCAGAAGCTATACACTATATCAAAGTATGTCTCTCTGCTTCAGTGTATAGAGGAAGAGGGTTTAGAATAGGGTAGGAAAGGAGGGCTTGGTGCAGTAGAGTAGCAGAAAGTTTAGTTGCAATACTCACTTAAAGGACCACTATAGTGCCAGGAAAACATACTCGTTTTCCTGACTCTATAGGGTCCTTGGGTCCCCCTGACCCTCTGGGTCCCCCTCCCACCGGACTCTAGGGTGAGGAAGGGGTTTAATTCCTACGATTCCCCAGCGCCGGGCTCTGGGGAATCTCCTCCTTCTTCTGTCGCCATCGGCTGAATGCGCATGCGCGGCAAGAGCCGCGCGCGCATTCAGCCAGTCTCATAGTAAAGCATTCTCAATGCTTTCCTATGGACGCTGGTATCTTCTCACAGTGAAAATCATACTGAGAAGCGTGGAAGCATCTCTAGCGCTTGTCAATGAAACTGCTATGTTTACAGCAGGCAGGGTTAATCCTAGATGGACCTGGCACCCAGACCACTTCATTGAGCTGAAGTAGTCTGGGTGCCTATATTGGTCCTTTAACTTCCATACACAATTTCCAGTTTTACCCCTGTAGACTCTGTTTACAGTGAGCAGTATTAGACAGACAGACATATTGAACGATTGATAGATTGTGTCACATTCCTGTAATTATTGCCTGAGGAAATAAAAAGCTTGAAAACTTTAATTCAGAAAGTTAATTTAAAAAAAAAAATTCTTTACATTTTAAAGGTTAAAGTCATCGTATATTGAATTTGAAGGGATTGTTGTACATGATGAATTCTTTAGAGTGCTCAACTAAGTGTTTACAAATTGACTTATTGCCCCAGGCTATATTTTGAGCACACACCTTGTGAATTCAGCATCATGCATTGCTGCCCATTTCATTTCTTATAGGAATTGCTGTATTTACTGGCTAGACACCTGGCAAATATTTACAATTTTAAGCAGTGAGTACTATATTAATAATTATCTTTACAATCATGTTCTTAGAAAAAGGTGAAATAACTTACGTTGATATAATTATATGTAATGAAATGGTCAATTGCCAGAAGAAAAATCCTGTGTAAATGATAAGTGTTTTCATTCCTATGAAATATCTAAATAATATCTGTATTCTTACCTGTAATATCCTCTTACCGGAGGGACTTATGCAATAACTGAATGTATTTACGCTGCTATTATGCCTAGTGATGCGTAAATATTGATAATAATATACTCTGCATGCCATTTTATTGATAAATCTGCTCTCTGCTACATACAATACACTATATTTTCCTTATTTAACTTTTCTTTAACTTCCTTATATAAAAATTTGCTCAGCTGTGCTTTCAATGTATCCATGATTAATCTAAAGAGAGCTTAAGATAAGTTTACTTTCTGAGGTAAATTTATGCATCATTATGTGCAGGAAATTTGAAGTAGAATGGAAGTACATATTTTCAAATTCATGTTTTATACAAATATACACTTCTGTAATGCAAATTTTAAAAAAATAATTCACAAATGCATTGAGAATGTGAGCTAACCAAAAGTAAACAATGATTGCCCACCTTGGTCTAAAAAAATACTTTGCATTCTTTTTTCAAAGTGAGTATTCATTTAAATTAATTGATATAAACTTTACCTTAGAACAAATACATAATAGAACTAAACAAGTTACCAAACAGGAATTAGATACTAAACCACATAGCTAAAGGTATTTCAAAATAAGAATAGCTCATATAATAAAAAGGAATTTAGTCATAACAGATGTCCATTTCACAGGCAACTGTCACTATGTCAATCCACCCAAATGTCGCCAAAACAAATCTAATTGTAATTTTTATATAATATATGCAATCAAAATGTATCCATCAAAATTGTGCATTTCACATTGTGTCACATTGTGCAACATTATTAATTCATCTTTTCCTAGAAATCAATTTTAAATGTAGCAGCTAGATTTAGATTTATAGTTTGGGAGGTTTAGAGTTAAAGAAGCACTCTGGACACCATACCAGCTTCATAACAACTATAAACTATAAACCGAGCCACAAGTCTCTCCTAATGGTACGTCACCTTTAAAGCAACACTTCGGGCATCATAACAACTTTGTTATAATTCATTTGTTATAATGACAGGAGATCCCTGGCACCAGTTTACCCTCAGAGGTTAAACCATTAATGAACAGTTTAACTCTTTTTTGTAAGTAGAGACACTCAACAATCAGGTGCAGAATTCCCCACTCACATGGTGTCGAGCTCCATACTAGCTCCAGTTTCATTAGCATATAGTGGTATAATTTCACCAATGGATTTATGTGCCATAGGTGTGGTTGCAGTGGTTGTTCTCTGTGTAATGTAATGACAAAAGGATAATCTAACAGTGTATTGTGATTAGTATAGAGATGTCATCTTAAAATAGAAAGAACTACACTCACAATGTAGGAACTTCATACTGATCTCAAAGTATCAGGCATATGGCGGCACAATTCCCACCTAAGGTATATCTCTTGGTCACTGTTTCTTTGGTAGTGTATGTGAAAACAGGGAGAGAGAAAAAAGAAGAAACAAAATATAGTGCTAAATGTAACAAAACTATTAAAACCATTCTCACATTTAGCAGAGCATTGTGTTTCCAATATCGGTGGTTTAATCCCCACCAAGGATTAGGTATCCAGGTTTCACAGGAAAATGCTCCAATTAGGAGTGCCAGGGGGAAAGATTTTAAAAGAAATAAAATAAAAAATACCTATGGCATATCAAGTATGGATTAAAACCAAAGCTGCTTTATTTTTCAAACAGAGAAGTAATAGATAACAACAACCTACAAATCTTTTCGCCTAGATCAGAAGCTTTTTCAATTGGATTACAGTAATGTATGGAACATAAATTTATATAAGGGGTGCTAAATTAAATATTTGCAGTTAATGTCATGATCACGTGACCATGTTGGACTGCAATACGTATACAAAATACAATTTTATATAAACTTGAATAAAAGTCGATACCTAGATAAAACAAAGAAAATAACCATGAATTAAAGGAACCATTTAAGGGGTAGCAATCAAAGTAAAAGTGCATCCTCGTAATGTGAATTGGAACAACACGTCACATGACTACATTTGAGTATACTAAGAAGGCAAGATGTGTAAAAATGCTAAAATATGCCTAAAATGGCATCAAACTAAAAATGTAAAGCATTTGTGGAGAAGACTAAAATGCAGAAGCATATTTAAATAGCAATGTATCATGATTATACAGCAATTTGCATGCTGAACAAGGGTGGCCATTTTTGAAGAGGGCATAAATAAGGTAAAAAAAAAACAGTGCAATAGTAAATGAAGAAAGTACAAACTAATGTCCTTAATTTATGGGCAAATGCTTGGATTAAAATGATAACGATGTATGAGAACATAACAAAAAAGAGGAAATAAAAATGAAACATAAGAAGTATTGGTGTATCACAGCAAGTTAAACATCTATCAAAGATGGACATGTTAATCTAAATAATGTTATCTCCCCATATGTCAATCAATCCTCAGCATGCACTGCTATATTAATGCTATAGTAGTGCATGCAAAGAAGTAATTGACAAGTAAGGAGGAGACACATTATTTAGGCAATTGTCTTGCTTTCATTCATAAGAACAACAATGCACTGTACATGATGCAATAATCCCTAATGCACACAAGACTACAGGAGTCGTACACGTTCCTGGAGGATTGTAGTAATAAAAAAATAAAAAAAATTGATGCCACTTACTAATGAGACTATATATTGTACATACTTTAAAACAAATTATGAAATTATATTTTGGTTCATAATCGATTTTCTGTGTTTATCGGGGACAAGGAGTTTCTATGAAAGGCAAATTCAAATTTTTGTAATTCTTGTTATAATAGTTAATAAAGTTATAAAGTAGGTTTCAGCAGAATGGGGTTGCAACTCCACGGGATAGCTATGAATACTCCAAAGTGTTTAGCCTTCATCGCCAGTATTTTAAGTACACTAAAATCAAACAAGGCATTTTCAATTAACCAATACGTAAATAAAAAACATAAATTATTATTTTGTGTTATTGTATAGATCCTGTTCCTATAGTGACTATATCAAGTTCTAGAGCATCAGATGGCACATTGGTGCAAATAGTGGCAAAAAAACAAAAAAACATGCAGGAGTTCTCCAGAGATAAAGACAACTCAGGAACAAAACACATTTTAATGTATTAATACTATAATTGATAAGTAAAAAAAAATGCAAAGGAATAAAGAAAGACTCTACTGCACATGCATTTTCACATGACTATATCCAATTCAATATGCTCTGGAATAATTCATTTGAAGTTGAATTAAAATTATGCCCATGCCAGAAATGTAAGTGCATTTTATCTATTAATTGGAAACAGAAACATGTGTCCAATGACTATAGCATAATACAATATATTCACATTTATTCACTAGAAAAAGAAAACCAAGTAATACAAACAAAAAAGCCATATATTTTCTTAAAAGCCACGGTCACCTGAAATGTTCTTTCTTCGAATCAGTTTAAAATAGGGCTGCAAATGTATCCATGTTATATGCATGAACCACGGCTATAACAAGTTTAACACTTGAAGATGTATGAGTTTTCAGTGTTTCGGTGGCTATTTTTGAACTGCATTTTAATATTCAAACACATAGAGACAAAAGACAAGAGTGAAGTTGACATATTTCAGCAACAAATTGAAAGCTGTATTTGCTCACAGTCTTCTTTGCTTAAGGGCTTATCCTTAATTATAGACACATGTGTTCAATATTTATTTCGATATTTAAAGACAAACTTTTGAACATATTACAATTTTGTAAAAATAATTATGTAGCACTAAAATAAATTATGGTTGTGCGTTTCTCATTAAAAAAATTCCAGCCCACCATAATTTTTTATAGTTATTGGATAGTCATGGTCTTATAGAGTTACAGATAATCACACATCACGATATGTGAAAACTTGAGACTAAAGTTCCATAAAAAAAATGGAAATCACTATTCTGATTATTATTATTATGTTATTATTTACATAGCACCAACAAATTCCGCAGCGCTTTACAGTGGGTGGACGAACAGACATGTAGTTGTAACCAGACAAGTTGGACACACAGGAACAGAGGGGTTGAGGGCCCTGCTCAATGGCTTACATTATAGAGGGAAAGGGGTAAAGTGACACAAAAGGTAAGGATAGTATTAGGAGATTCATTCACTGATACAGCTTGCTCTCTATTATGCATAATTCCCGTCCTACTAATCATTTTACACTTGCAACAAACTAACATTGTCTGTGTACTTCCTATCTATAAAGTAGCACATTTCATAATATTTATTTTATTATTTCTCCTGTACTTTTTTAATTTGATTGGATTTATTTTACAGTGCTCACATTTGATAATGTATTAACCAGAAACAGATTGGTGGATCTAGAAGAATGTACAAGGAAACAAGAAAATAATGTAATTTTTTTTCTCTACTCTTCTATTTAAGGGAGCATTCGGGATTAACATTTGTGCTTTTTTTAATTGTTTAGCTGTATATCTGTATAAAATCAGTTTTTTTTTAATTGATTTATATTTTCAAAAAAACTTGATGTAGTATTTTTTTTTTTTGCCATGATGAAATATATTTGTGGGAAGCCTGACAAATATTAACATTATTGTGTATGAGTTAAACAGAAAATTTAGTAAAGAAGAAACAGTTAAAGTGCAAATTGTAAAACACAAATTAAAAATAAGGCAGTCCGATCATCTCATCTCATCAATAACCTATTTTAAAGTATGACACAATGACAAGGATTTATTTATTATAACATATCTGCTTAATTCCACAAGTAATATGTTGACCATGTATCAAATAATCTATTCACATAATATACATACAGTATATAAGCTGACGATATTATTCCAATCGTTTCAAGACACTTTAATTAAAAACCTTTGAAAATTCTTCATGAAATAGGGGTATGGAGAGCTGCAAAATAATCAAGTTGGATGAAAAAGCTTATAGATTGTGATTGCTGAGATATTTTTCCCAAGTTATTTTTGTCATAATCTTATTATTGAATGCATTATCAACTCGCTACAATTAATTTTCTTGTAAGCAAGACTCAGAATAGCAATAGCGTATTATTTTACAGGAGATAAAATTATTGCTGGATACATTTAGATAAAATATTGAAATTACTATTTGCTATTAAGTATTCTAACTATGTGCTTTAGTAGCAGAAGTGCTTAAAAAATAAATAATAACATAATAAAAGAGGAAAATCCTTCCTCCTCCAAAAAGTAAACTTAAGGAATGCTTGTCTCTCTAACTACCATTTATGTTCATTTTATCTGTATTTATGATATCTATTCAAATCTATATTTTATTCATGTTACTATATTATTTAGATTCTCTAATGGTATGGAGAACTTTAAATAATGTATTAACAAAGTATTTTATTTGTTCCTTCCTTTGTATTTCCGTAAATATGCCCTTCAACTTTCCATTTGCATATAACTAAGTTAGAACAGGTTTGCACAGCATTCTCTTCTTCCTGGTTATTTTAGTCAATGAGAACATTGGATTGGACAAAAAAATACAGTACAATGTCTTCCTTGGTTGCCTATAGGGTAAATGTCATATATTAGATCTAGGGATGCCTAAACATTAATGTTGGATTACCGTTGTCAAATAAGCTATGTGTTTAATACTGCAGAAGACATAATGTTCAATGACTGAATGAAAGGATTCATAAAAAAAAAAATCATAGGTATGATGAGCATAAGCTCCAATTTTGTCCCTGTGTGACTTTTTGTAACTTTACTATACATATGTTTGTAATTATCATATAAATATTTTTTAATCTTTTTTTAATCAAGCATCCATCTTGTGATTAAATGGATGGATATTGTTGATTGAGTCTTGGTGGGACATCTCTCCTAAGTTTTGGCTGTTAAGTATTACCTTTGAAAAATATATAAACAATTCTGTATCCACGTTCCTCCGCAGATTATAAAGCAACGTTTTTAATCAGGAAAAAAAAAATCATAAATCATGAAAGTTAAAGTTTTTCACCTAAAACCTGTTGTGGAACACAATATATGCTAAATACTACAGTCTGTTATATTAAATTGGATTATGTTCACTAAACATTGCTAAGGATATGTACTAGCCTTCTTATTAAATTTATTCTAAAATAACCTGTAAAAAAAGTATTTAATTTTGGTAGCAAATAAAAACTGTTAACTAATCAATAGAATAGTGCATGATAAGCCAGCATGCTGCTAATTTACCATTAACTCTTAGAGAGTTGATCGATTAGTTTTCATATTAACGTATGCATAATGTAACATTTATTTGCTTACATCTCATTGATACCAATAATAAGGAACTTGTAGTATAATAAACATATAGGACGTACATGCAATACATGAGTAATAATGTTCATGCAGTTATTTATGATTTCACTTCTCTGTGTGTATATTTTTGTTTTAAGTCAATGAGCAAATGAGGTTGTGATTGATTTCCAGCAGCACAGACATCTATACCCTTAATTCCTTCAGAGCCTTATTGCCCTCATAGCCAAGAGTGACAGTTTATAAGCTGCAAATAGCATAACTTTGAAAGTCACGAACTGGCTCTAATGGGTTGAAGAACTCTTATGTAAAATACAATTACATACATGTGTAAATAACAATGATGATACAACTTGGCATGCAAGTTATTTAGCAAAGCATATATATATGTATAAATATATAAATATATATTTAATTCATTTCAGCATATAAAGGAAAAATGACTGCCATATGTACTAGAAGTTTACTATAACCAAACACTATGTAAATATAGAACATGTATAAAAAAAAATTTTGTCGTTCAAATAGAATAAAGCTTTTTCTTTTGAAAATTGTGTCCGCCCATTTTATTAAACTCGTATAGGATGACTTGATCTTTCAGACAGATTGATGATTAAACTAAATATTATAGAAAAAAAAAACAGATACCTGTAAGCAGTGTTTGGAAATAAAGGAAACTAACTGCAGTAGGTTACGAAAGAGTTAACATATGTCTAATAGTATTATTGTTTACTAGGTTATCTAAGGGCTATAATGTTAAGAAATAACTATAACGGAATCTATTACAACTCCTCAGTGCAGAACTAATTAAACAGATTAATATTTGTTGTGAATTTTCAATGAGATTTTATGGTTTACATATAGTCTAGCTGGTCACCTAGATTTTTCAAATTTTTTACTTCTCGGGCCATATATTGTGAAATGTATACACAATATACTACACTCCATACACTCTATTCATAAACAGGACTATACATAGGACACAAGGTCATGCATTTAGGCTGGGAAAAAATGAGGGTTTCATGCAAAGAAAAGGTTTTTTTACAGTAAGAGCAATAAGGATATGAAATTCTCTGCCTGAAGAGGTGGTTTTATCAGAGTCCATACAGATGTTTAAACAGCAATTGGATAAATACTTGCAAAAACAAAAACATACAGGGATAACATTTCTAATTAGTGGGGTGATAGCTTCTTGATCCAAGGAGATATCTGACTGACATTTTGGGGACAAGAAGGAATTTTTTCCTGGTTTGTTGCAAAATTGGAAGCGCTTCAGACTGGGTTTTTTGCCTTCTTTTGGATCAACAACAAAAACATATGTGAAGAAGGCTGAACTTGATAGACGCAAGTCTATTTTTAGCTATGTAACTAACTATTTTTTACTCCTTTTATGTTAACAAGGAATAACGACACTATATCCTTAACGGGGGATCATACCGCTCAGGTGCTTAAGTGGGACTGGATTTAAGCTTCTGAAAATTGTAAGTGTACATCCTATACTTTATTCCTCACCATCAACGGACCTACAACACTATTAGTTCACATTCGCTCTTTTTTATCTTGTATAAACTTCTAAGGACACCAAAGGCACTCCACCCACCCTCCTGCTAACTTGTTTTTTTTTATTCAGCCAGAAAAAGAAAGATACTGGACTTGGTTGTTGAGCTGTTAAATTTGACTATATCAGTAACTTTTCTTGTGCTGAACTCTTCTTTTATTTCCATTTGTAACACAAGTATATTCATAATTTTGAGTTCTGATAGTTATCCCTTTCTTTCTGCCAAACCAAGTATATTGAGTAATACAAAAAAATAAAGGCTACCTCCCTCAGGTTTTCAAAGTGAATGCTAAGGAGCGCTTTATTACACCCATTTTGAATAATATTGAGACTGGAGAAGTCATTATAAGTTGCATTTTCAGTCTCCCAAATGTGTCCTTTAGCGATGCAAGAGTCGGAGTGAGAAAAATAAATTCCAGCACATACATTTTGTAAGTAGTGTCCCTTTATTCAGATGCCCAAAGTGTAAAACAGCAACGTTTCAACTGCTGCAATGGTCTTTATCAAAATAATCAAAAAGTGCTGGATTTATTTTTATACTGTTCTGAATATAAACTGGTTTGGGCTGAACCAGATTGCTTGCACCTTTGTGCGGTTGAAAGGTGCTGTTCTTATTTCTTATTTTGGGGTCATAGTGATGTCATATCCCTGCCAAATGACATCACAGTAGCATGAGGAAGCTTTGCTGCCAGAGCATGAAGATAAGAGCTCCCTCGCTACCCTCCACTGTTGTGTCCATGACCTCTGCGTTAATATTCCACCAATGTGACACTCAATGAAGTAGATTGCCAAAGAGATTTCCAGTTCACCTGGTACAGTGCCAGAGCAATGTACATCTCCCATAACCCTCATAAACATATGCCAGGTGTAAAACCTTCCCACTCTCCCTAATACATGTAATTATGGAGGGTCTTTCCAAACATTTACCAATAAATCAAATTTACCAATGTGGTATTATATTTTCATAATTACCAAATCCACCATAATCAATCAATGTGAAATGAATAAGATGTCTAAAATAAAATAAACATGAAAAATAAGATACAATAAAATTATCTAAAAAATAATCCTCATAAAGAAGCTTAGTAAATAGTCCTTTGTGAGTTGTAAAAACTGTTGTTTCATTTTTGCTTTTGTTTTTAAATACATTCAATCCATATCTTTCTCTGAGACCAAGAGTGCATTAGTAAGGAAGAAGAAAATGATGTTACATGCACTGAGGCTAATCAGTGCATGTTGGCACAGAATGGCTATCAACTGATTGCAACTTGACAAGCTTGATTAAATATAATTCAACTCATTTGCATATGTTGAAAGAGATGTGAAATGAATAGCAAAGACCTCTTTATTCAGATATGCAGAATACCATATTCATTTGGCAGAGTAAATTCTGCAATCTGCCATATCATTCAAAATGATGCCAGTTTTAAACATCTGCCCAAAGCAGGAAGAGAGACTGAGAAATATATTTAGGGGAGGAATAAAAATTAAACTAACATATAGGTTATGCCCATGTGAAATGTTATTTTACATTCATTCACAAATATAAGCGGTAAAGTTTACATTAAATTACTAAACATAAAGGAACACTATAGGCATCCAGATTATTAGATCTCAACGAAGTGGTCTGGTTGCCACGTCCCTCTCATTTTAACCCTGCAATATAAAACATTGTCTTTCTGCAGGGACAGCAAGGTTTAGAATGCAGGGCTTAAATACATCTTGTGGCTGTCAAACAGCGCGCCACTAGAGGTGCTTCTTCAGAAATAGGCAGGTTAAATTCAGCGATATCAATCAGATGGTCTCATGGAGAAACCTCGTTTGGTGCAGCATGCCTACATGAGTGTAAACAGTAGGATCAGGGAGCAGCGCCTGTGATGGAATTCCCACGCTCAGAGCGATATGGAGGAGGGAAGGAAAAAGACACAGATATAGTGTAGTATGTTAGGATCTTAAGTGATAATAAATGAAGGGAAATGAATTGCACTTACAATTTTCTGGAGCTTATACTCAGCTCCAGATATGTGCACCTGGAAGGTAAAATCCCTGTCTATGGATATGTAGATGGTTCTCAAAAGGGGATCTGCATAGGCTGTAGGGTAAATCTCCTTTCCAATAGCAGTGGGCCGGTATTCGAATAGTTGGTGATATATAAAAAAAAAGAGGATAGAAACAAAATAGTGCTCTCTGGATAATACAAAATAAAATGATAAAAGATGGAGGTATACTCACAAGTGAAGAGCAAATGGGATATTGCTCAATATATGTAGGCGTAGGTGATATGATCCCCACCAAGGATATCACTCCTCGAGTCCTCCAGTGGGGGTGTTGGAGAGAGTTGAAAGGAATTATATTTAAAAAAAAAAAAAAAAAATAGAATAAAAGGATAGGCTTGAAGGCTCCAATGGCATTAATGGGCTATCTTTATTGGAGACAAAAAAAAAAAAATCAGTAACATAAAACAGCTTTAAAAACACTAATGCGTTTCTTCTGCAAAGAGGCTTTATTAAAGTGTTACAGCATCAGAAGCCTATCCTGTTTAAATCTCAGATACAATTGATTACACCATTACAGTTAGTGACATCATCAATCATGTGATACAGAACACATCAGAACGCACAGGAAAAAGAACTCTGAAATTGGCATAAATAGATCCAGTGTTCATGGACTTGTCATATGTTATGAAAAGATGGCGAAAAGGTTAAGACAGAATTGTCTTTGCACAAAACAACATAAAATACAGATGGGTTTTACAATGAGTCTCAAAGTCTCAGGAGAAAATCTTGATTCACCAGACAAGTTGGCGATATAAATTAAAGCAAATAATCTAAATGAGAAAAGAATGAAGAGGAAAGACAATTAATCATAGGCGTGCGCAGCCTATCGCATTAGGGTGTGCACCCTAAAGCACAACCACACAAGCACAAGTTGTGTGTGTGTGTGTGTGCTGTTAGTGTGATGTGTGTGTGAGGGTGCTAGTATTGTACTATGTGGGTGAGGGTGTTTGTGTGTGCGCGCTTGTGAGGGTGCTGTTAATGTACTGTGTGTGAGGGTGCTGTTTGTGTGTGTGTGTGTGTGTGCACTTGTGAGGGTGCTGTTAATGTACTGTGTCTGAGGGTACTGGTAGTGTGCTGTGTGTGTTTGTTAGGGTCCTGTTTGTGTTTGTGAGGGTACTGTTTGTGTGCTGTGTGTTAGGGTGCTGTTTGTGTAATGTGTGTAAGGGTGCTGTGTGTTTTTGTGAGGGTGCTGTATGTGTGTAGGTGCTGTATGTCTGTGGGTGCTGTGTATGTGTGTGGGTGCTGTATGTGTGTGGGTGCTGTATGTGTGTGGGTGCTGTGTATGTGTGTGGGTACTGTATGTGTGTGGGTGCTGTGTATGTCTGTGGGTGCTGTATGTGTGTAGGTGCTGTGTATGTCTGTGGGTGCTGTATGTGTGTGGGTGCTGTATGTCTGTGGGTGCTGTATGTTTGTGGGTGCTGTGTATGTCTGTGGGTGCTGTATGTGTGTAGGTGCTGTATGTCTGTGGGTGCTGTGTATGTCTGTGGGTGCTGTATGTCTGTAGGTGCTGTATGTGTGTAGGTGCTGTATGTGTGTGGGTTCTGTATGTGTGTGGGTTCTGTGTATGTGTGTAGGTGCTGTATGTGTGTGGGTTCTGTGTATGTCTGTGGGTGCTGCATTTGTGTAGGTGCTGTGTATGTCTGTGGATGCTGTATGTGTTTGGGTGCTGTGTATGTCTGTGGGTGCTGTATGTGTGTGGGGATGCTGTGTATGTCTGTAGGTGCTGTGTGTGTGTGGGTGCTGTATGTGTGTGGGTGATTGTGGGGGGTGGAGGTGGGGGTACATTACTCAATATCCCCCCCCCCTTCTTACTTTATGTAGGGAGGGGGGATTCTTGTTCCTTGTCCCTGGTGGTCCAGTGGAGGTGGGGGCAGATCAGTTAATATTCCCCCTCCCTTGTTACCTTATGCCTGGGAGGGGGGGATCCTTGTTCTGCCATCCTTCCCTGGTGGTCCAGTGGTGAGTGAACTCTAGCCTGCGGGGCTAGAGTTCACTCTCGCGAAATCTGAGCTTTGCAACGGCAACGCTCAGATCTCGAGAGAGGAACCCGGCGGAGCTGCTGGCAAGAGCTCCGCCGGTCCTCTCCTGCCTCCCTCACTGCCTGTGGCTCGGTGGGGAGGGAGGCTGAGAGCAGAGCCGGCGTTTGGATAGCGCCGGCTCTGCATGAGCCGACAGGGGAGATCCTGAGATCTCCCCTGCCGGTCTTAATACATAGGCGTGCCGCGGGGATTAGGGTGTGTCCAGGCACACCCGGCACACCCCGTGCGCACGCCTATGCAATTAATTAAAAATGGAAAGGAGGGATATTAAAAAAAAAAAAGGAAGAGAGTGACAGGTGGAGAGGAATAAGTGAGAGAAGGGAATAAAATAACTATTTAGGTTAATGATTATAAGGATGCAATACACTAAGAAGTTTTAAAGAAAGAGAACAATACTTTTTTGATACCAATAAAGGTATCCCAAATTTCTGGAGTCAGATTTATTTAAAATTAAAAGGGACTTTTACACCTCTATTAAACTGTTGTGGTATTTACTATATAACTGTATGTGAACATAAATTACAAAAAAGAATCAGATTAGATCATATAAAAATAAGATTTTTTTTTTCTAAATGAAATATTACCACAAGGGAAATAGAGCAGATAGAATCCTTTGTTATGTATTGAGGTTTATGCAGTCCACCTTCCAGTAGATGGCAGCATAGTGAAGTTATGCACTTGTTCTGTTGTGTTTAGTCTCTTTTGTGTTATGTCATTATGTGTGTGTACTGAAGTAAAGAGAAGTTCTATTTTACTACAATGTCTGAGAGCCATTTGTGAATATATAACATGCTAATACACTAAACTGGCGACGAGGATGGGATTTCAATAAATGGACACTGCAGAATATATATACAGGAAATGAAATCAGCCTGAGTGAGGAAGTAAAACTTTTTTTTGGAATTCTTTTATCTACAAATATTTCCAGCATGGCTTCTCTGGGACACATGGAGGAATTTGATCTGGCTAATCCAGCCTCATGGGACTCATATGCTGACAGGTTAGTGTTTTTCCTGGAAGCTAATAAGGTGGTGGATGCTATTCAGAAGAGAGCTGTGTTACTGAGTGTTATTGGATCCAAAACATTTGATATTGTTCGCTCACTGATATCTCCTGCTAAAGCACAAGACTACTCATTTGAAGAAATACTGGCACTGTTAAAACATCATTTAGCACCCACCCCATCTGAAACTGTGAGGCGTTTCCATTTCAATAGAAGAAATCAGAAACCAGGTGAAAGCATTGCAGCATACATTGCAGAACTGCGCAGGCTGTCTGAAAATTGCAATTTTGGTACCAGCTTAGAATCCTTGTTAAGGGACAGGCTTGTGTGTGGGGTGCAAGATGAAGCACTGCAGAGGAGACTGCTTGCAAGACAGAATTTAACTTTTATTATTGCACAAGAGGAAGCGCTCGCAAATGAGGCTGCATATGTCCATTCAAAAGAGATACAATCCTCCTCCAGCAAAGATAACTCACCTGAAATAAATCTAGTGAAGAAGACTGATGTTAAATCAAAACACTGTTCACCACACACTGATGTCACAGCTTCATTTAAAGGAACTTGTTATAGTTGTGGTGGAAAACACAGGCGTAATACATGTCGTTTTCGAAATGCAGTTTGCCACACATGTAAACGTACAGGTCACATATAGTGATGTACCGAACTGTCCGCCGGCGGACAGTTCCCGGCGAAATTAGCTTGTTCGCGTTCGCCGCGGCGGGCGGACACATGCGCAGTTCGATCCGCCCCCTATTCGTCATCATTGGGCAAACTTTGACCCTGTGCCTCTCGGTCAGCAGACACATTACAGCCAATCAGCAGCACTCCCTCCCTTCCACACCCTCCAACCTCCCTCCCAGCATCCATTTTCGATTCATTCGGAAGATGCATGCTTAGTGAGAGGAGGGAAAGTTTAGCTGCTGCTGATTACATAGGGAAATTGATAGCTAGGCTAGGGTATTCAGTGTCCACTACAATCCTGAAGGACTCATCTGATCTCTGCTGTAAGGACAGCACCCCAAAAAGCCCTTTTTAGGGCTAGAACATCAGGCTGCTTTTTTTTTTTTTTCCTGTGTAATGTAATTGCAGGTGCCTGCCTGCCAGCCTGTGTGTCAGGCTCACAGCATATACTGTGCCCACTTGCACAGTGCCACCACTCATATCTGTTTTAACAATCGGTTAAGCTTTACATTTAAAATAAATATTTTTTTTTCACTGTAATAGAAGAGCAGTTGCCTGCCTGCCAGCTTCTGTGTGAGGTTGGATGCCTTGCCCATTTGCACAGTCAGTGCCACCACTCATATCTGTTTTAACAATCGGTTAAGCTTTAGATTTAAAATAAATATTTTTTTTTCACTGTAATAGAAGAGCAGTTAGTTGTCTGCAAGCATCTGGGTGTCAGGCCTACTTCAGCGTGTGCCCTGCACAACCCTGCCAGCGTGCTTTGACAGTTGCCAATCATATCTGCTGTCTCTTTAGCGTGCTTTTACAAAGAAAAACGGTTTCCAGTGTAAGCTAATAGCAGCCAGTCAGTGTCCTTCAAGCGGCTCTGTCAGGCCTTCCTTCAGCGTGTGCCCTGCACAACCCTGCCAGCGTACTTTGACAGTTGCCAATCATATCTGGTGTCTCTATAGCGTGCTTTTACAAAGAAAAAAGGTTTCCAATGTAAGCTAATAGCAGCCAGTCAGTGTCCTTCAAGCGGCTCTGTCAGGCCTTCCTTCAGCGTGTGCCCTGCACAACACTGCCAGCGTGCTTTGACAGTTGCCAATCATATCTGGTGTCTCTTTAGCGTGCTTTTACAAAGAAAAAAGGTTTCCAGTGTAAGCTAATAGCAGCCAGTCAGTGTCCTTCAAGCGGCTCTGTCAGGCCTTCCTTCAGCGTGTGCCCTGCACAACCCTGCCAGCGTGCTTTGACAGTTGCTAATCATATCTGGTGTCTCTTTAGCGTGCTTTTACAAAGAAAAAAGGTTTCCAGTGTAAGCTAATAGCAGCCAGTCAGTGTCCTTCAAGCGGCTCTGTCAGGCCTTCCTTCAGCGTGTGCCCTGCACAACCCTGCCAGCGTACTTTGACAGTTGCCACTCATATCTGTTGTCTCTAAAGAGTACTGTATTGTTATTTGTCGTCACTACCTTCCCGCGTCGGGAAGATTTCTTGCACAGGGCGCCCAAAGGCCTAAGGCTGGCCCTGTGCATGGGTCAGTGGCTCTGCACCAGACTTCCCTCCAATTGATCAAAGTTAAAGGATTTTAAGTGGACTGATTACAATCACAGGGCCTCTAAAGAGTCCTGTATTGTTATTTGTCGTCACTACCTTCTCGCGTCGGGAGTGGGTCATTTGCGCCCCTGCTGCCTTCCTTGCATGTGGTAGCTGTTTGTCAGGGATTTGTCAATCCATATCTGCCAAGTGACCCTATGTAGGGGGAACAGTCCCTATTCTGCTCTGTGTCAGTGTGTATCATGGTCTCTGTGGACAAGGAACAGTCTGTATTCTGCTCTGTGTCAGTGTGTATCAGGGGTTTTGAGGACAGGTGTCAATCCATATCTGCCAAGTGACCCTATGTAGGGGGAACAGTCTCTATTCTGCTCTGTGTCAGTGTGTATCAGGGATCATTAGGACAGGTGTCAATCCATATCTGCCAAGTGACCCTATGTAGGAGGAACAGTCTCTATTCTGCTCTGTGTCAGTGTGTATCAGGGATCATTAGGACAGGTGTCAATCCATATCTGCCAAGTGACCCTATGTAGGGGGAACAGTCTCTATTCTGCTCTGTGTCAGTGTGTATCAGGGATCATTAGGACAGGTGTCAATCCATATCTGCCAAGTGACCCTATGTAGGAGGAACAGTCTCTATTCTGCTCTGTGTCAGTGTGTATCAGGGATCATTAGGATAGGTGTCAATCCATATCTGCCAAGTGACCCTATGTAGGAGGAACAGTCCCTATTCTGCTCTGTGTCAGTGTGTATCAGGGATCATTAGGACAGGTGTCAATCCATATCTGCCAAGTGACCCTATGTAGGAGGAACGGTCCCTATTCTGCTCTGTGTCAGTGTGTATCAGGGATCATTAGGATAGGTGTCAATCCATATCTGCCAAGTGACCCTATGTAGGGGGAACAGTCTCTATTCTGCTCTGTGTCAGTGTGTATCAGGGATCATTAGGATAGGTGTCAATCCATATCTGCCAAGTGACCCTATGTAGGAGGAACAGTCCCTATTCTGCTCTGTGTCAGTGTGTATCAGGGATCATTAGGATAGGTGTCAATCCATATCTGCCAAGTGACCCTATGTAGGGGGAACAGTCCCTATTCTGCTCTGTGTCAGTGTGTATCATGGTCTCTGTGGACAAGGAACAGTCTCTATTCTGCTCTGTGTCAGTGTGTATCAGGGGTTTTGAGGAAAGGTGTCAATCCATATCTGCCAAGTGACCCTATGTAGGGGGAACAGTCTCTATTCTGCTCTGTGTCAGTGTGTATCAGGGGTTTTGAGGACAGGTGTCAATCCATATCTGCCAAGTGACCCTATGTAGGGGGAACAGTCTCTATTCTGCTCTGTGTCAGTGTGTATCAGGGCTGGGCTTTGAGGACAGGTGTCAATGTTAGGTGATGTCTGCCCTTTATGGATTAAAAGCAGACTCTGCATCAACTGTGCAATTTTCCCTGGGAGTTTTGCCATGGATCCCCCTCTGGCATGCCACAGTCCAGGTGTTAGTCCCCTTGAAACAACTTTTCCATCACTATTGTGGCCAGAAAGAGTCCCTGTTGTTTTTAAAATTCGCCTGCCCATTGAAGTCAATGGCGGTTCGCGCGGTTCGCCGGTTCGCGAACATTTGCGGAAGTTCCGGGTTCGCGACAACACTAGTCACATACAGACAGTTTGCCAAAGTCAAGCCAGTGGAATTCAGACCAAAGATAAGAATGTGAATAAAATACAAACCACAGCGCACTCTTTTAATACTCCACAAACCGTTTCAGATAGTGAAATGACTGCAGGTGTTTACTCAAATGACTATGTGAATAAAGTGGAAAATTCACCATCAGGACTGAAGGTTTACACTGAAATTGTGCTTCAAGATGTTCCGTGCAAAATGGAAGTAGATTCTGGGTGCGCATATTCTTTGATTTCAGAAGAGACATTTACATTGTTATGGCCTCATAATTCTCCTTCAATAGTACCTTGTGATATTCATCTCGTGGACTACAACAAACAGGCTGTGGATGTTAAAGGGGCTTGTTTTATACCAGTAAAATATGGTAAATTCAGAGGACATTTACGTTTAATAATTACTAAGGGACAAAGAGCAAGTTTGCTAGGTAGAGAGTGGTTTGAACCCTTAGGAATTTCATTAACTGGAGTTAATAATGTATCCACAGATATTCTACAGAATGTGATTGATAAATTTAGTGCAGTTTTTGAAGAAGGTCTTGGCATGTTTAAAGGCCCTCCTGTTTATTTTGTATTAGATTCAAAAGTACCCCCAATTCGTATGAAGCCTCGCAAAATTGCATTAGCTCTCAGACCAAAAATAGATGCTGAGATTACACGTCTTGTGGAACAAGGCATACTTGAACCCATAACACACCCAAAGTGGTGTACACCCATAGTTCCGGTCATGAAACCAAATGGTGATGTCAGAATCTGTGCTGACTACAAATGTACAATAAATAAAGCGTTGCAAGAGCATCCCTATCAAATTCCAGCTGTTAATCAAATTCTTACTACTTTGGCAAAAGGAAAAGTATTTGCCAAGTTGGATATGGCTCAAGCCTACCAGCAGTTACCTGTGGATGATGAGGCTGCTGATGAAAAACGATAATAACACACAAAGGAGCTTTCCGAGCAAGACGTTTGCAGTTTGGAGTTTCCATTGCTCCTGGCATATTCCAGAATTTAATGGAGGACCTCTTATCTAGACTTCCAGGTGTAGTGCCTTATTTTGATGACGTTCTTATTGGAGCAGATTCTATACAGTTATTGGCTGCACAGCTACAACTTGTTTTACAACGTTTTCTTGATGCTGGTCTAAAACTTAAAAAAGAAAAGTGTGTTTTGGTGTAAGCAGCGTGGATTTCCTTGGGTACCGAGTTGATGCACAGGGCATTCATCCAACTGACTCTAAGGTTGAAGCTATCCATAGAGCTCCGGTTCCAACAAACAAACAAGAACTGCAAGCTTTCCTAGGGTTGCTTAATTTTTACCATTCTTTTCTGCCTGATAAAGCCACTGTTGCTGAACCTCTGCATCGTCTACTAGATAAAGATGCTCCATGGAAGTGGACTGACGTTCATACTACCGCTTTCAGCGCTGCTAAAAAACTGTTGTCTTCTGACAGTTTGCTTGTACACTATGATTTGGAGAAACCGCTCAGCATGGGGTTGAGGCTCCTATTGCATTTTATTCACGGACTTTATCAACTACAGAGAGGAATTATGCCCAAATTGACAAGGAGGCTTTAGCTATTGTGTCCGGTGTAAAAAAGTTTCATGACTATTTGTATGGGCGGAGGTTTACTATTATAACAGATCATAAACCTTTACTGGGTCTGTTCACCAGTGATACTCCCACTCCTCAAATAATTTCACCACGCATGCTCAGGTGGTCCCTTCTGCTGAATGCCTATGATTGTGAGTTCAAGTATCGTCCTGGCAAGGATATCACACATGCTGATGGATTAAGCCGATTACCTTTGCCTTCTCCTGACTTCTTTGTTCCTCCTATGTCTGAGGTCCTCATGTTGGAATCCATTCCAAACCCTCCGTTACATGCAAGTGACATTGCTTGTATGTCTGCCAAGGATCCTTTGCTGTCCCGTGTGCTCAACTGGGTTTGGAGGGGGTGGCCAAAATCAAAAGTGGAAGACAAGTTCAAACCATTTGTAGTGCGCCAACATGAACTATCTGCCTATAAAGGGTGCCTATTATGGGGAAACAGAGTGGTAATTCCAAATGCAGGACAAGCTCGAGTATTGCATGCTCTTCATGAAGGACATCCTGGAATAGTTCGCATGAAAGCTTTAGCCAGAAGTTATGTTTGGTGGCCTAAAATGGATGAAGTTATTGAAAAGTGGGTGAAGAACTGTGTACCATGCCAATCTACTCGTCATGCTCCAACTAAAGCCTCAGTACATCCTTGGGAAGTGACTAGGTCACCTTGGTCCCGTTTACATATAGATTTTGCTGGCCCTTTTCACGGACAGATGTTTTTTTTAGTTGTTGACTCCTTTTCAAAATGGTTAGAAGTTGTTCCAGTTACATCTGCTACCTCAGTCACAGTCATAAAGATTCTAAGGAGGCTGTTTGCTACACATGGGTTGCCAGATACAATTGTGTCTGATAATGGAACACAATTTACCTCATCAGAATTCAAAATGTTCATGGCAAGTAATCTTATTCGACATGTTACTATTGCACCATTTCACCCATCATCAAATGGTCAAGCTGAGCGTATGGTTCAGACTACCAAAGACTCATTAAAGAGAATTATTGAAGGAGATTGGAATCGTAGACTTGCAAATTTCCTTCTGCAACAACATGTGACACCTTGCTCAAGCACCGGTAGTAGTCCAGCAGAGCTCCTTATGAACCGGCGTCTTAAAACTTGTTTGGATCGTTTACATCCTGATTTGACAACTGAGTTACAAGAGAAGCAAGAATTGCAATTCAATAAGAACTATAATGCTTCTACTGTCAGAGTATTTTCACCTGACAGTGATGTCTATGTCAGGAACTATGTTTCTGGGCCTAAATGGATACCTGCAAAAGTACTTATGGCCACAGGACCTTTCTCATACAAAGTACAAATTCCTGATGGTAGAATATTACGAAGGCATGTCGATCAGATTCGGGAACGAAGTGTGGAGATTGTGCCTGCTGCCGGTCCCAGTCATACTGGGTTTTCTGTGATATCAGATGATGTGGAACCACTGGATGATACAGGTCTCAGTTCTCCAGGAGTTGTTATTGAAGAACCAGTTCTGTGTGGTCCATCTGACAGAGCACAGGAAGAAGGGATGGGCACAACTGAAGGTCCAGGTGAAGCAGTTCCAAACATGGTTTTGGGGCGCCCAAGACGAAATATTAAACCTCCCAGTTATCTCAAAGACTTTGAGGTCTAGGGGGGAGGAGTGTTATGTATTGAGGTTTATGCAGTCCACCTTCCAGTAGATGGCAGCATAGTGAAGTTATGCACTTTTTCTGTTGTGTTTAGTCTCTTTTGTGTTATGTCATTATGTGTGTGTACTGAAGTAAAGAGAAGTTCTATTTTACTACAATGTCTGAGAGCCATTTGTGAATATATAACATGCTAATACACTAAACCTTACAAATACATTTAAGGAAAAAATAAGAATATGATCTCTCTAGACTGTAAGCTCGTTTGAGCAGGGTCCTCAACTACCTATTGTTCCTGTTACATTTTGTTACTGTCTCATATGGTAAATTCCCCTTTTATAGTAAAGCGCTGCGGAATAAGCTGGCGCTATATAAATAATAATAATAGGATGAATCTAAAAAAAAAATAATATACCCAAATGTGTAAATTTAGAAGCAATTGAAAATGAGGTGAAACAACTTATTAAATCCAAGGCAACAAAGCCTTTTCAAGATTTGCATGTCAGTTATGCTCTGCCTTATGGGAAAATATTTTATTATTTAAGAACTAAACTAAAAATTGGTAGTCGATTTCTAGGCTGTAAAAAAAATTAACTTTTTAAAAATGTAGAAAAGTTTTTTTTTCAGAAAGAAAACAAGGACATTTCGTCAACATGTATTAAGCTAATTGAATCAGTAAACCCAATTGAAAAAAAGTGATACAAATATTAAAGTCTGAGAAAACGACTTTAAATGTTAAAATCGATTGCTCAGAATGAAATCTATCTTTCTGTAGAGTCACTAAGTTTATACATGATTTGTGACTTATAGAAATGCACTTTAAATGTATCAATAGGATGTGACGAGTTCCAGAATGCATGGTTAAAATATATTTGCATTACTATACAACTTGTTGGTGATGTGAATCATAAATCTGTACATATATGCATATATGGTGGAGGTGCAAACAGGTTAAACAGTTATGGAATTGGACAGGAGATTTTTTTAAAGACTATGTTGCAATTTCATCTAACACTAACTCCAGAAATTGCATTACTGAATGTTAAGTCGTTGTCATTTACATTTGAACAAGTTCATTTAATCATTAATACTTGGGTTGCGGTCAAAATAATGATTGCAAGGGGATGGTACAAAAACACTATTTTTTGTAAACAGCTTTTTATTAAGTTATGGCAACTTAAGATGGAGAATGGCAGAGTTTGGTTCTCAAGTTTGTCTAAAAAAACATCTTCAAACTTGCCAAAGCTCTATTACTAAAGCAGATTTGATTTATAGCCCCATGATACACTTAATTTTATGAATGTTTCAACATAAATTTCCTGTAATCTTGATGGTGGGCAAATTTGTGGGGATCTTTTGTTAGCAGTGTAATATAAAATTTATCTATATTTTAACTGTCTCTCCATGAAAACTTTCAAGGTTTAATAAAGATTAAGTAAATAAAAAAAGCTGAATCTAAAGACAGATTTTTAATATTAATTTCTACTTTTAATAACCTTTTAGTCACACCGTTTTGTTGAACAAGAATGTAGATAGAGTAACACAAGGAAGAAGGAAAACTCATTATAGCTAGGGATTTAATTGTCCCTAGATTTAGATTTAGATAAAGATAAAAGAATTGCTAAAAATAAACATATGGATAAAATCTGAGTAAAACAATCTAGAATTTTCAAATCCTAATAGCAAGTTAGAATTTATTTTATGTATTCAGAATTCAACACCCGCTTAATATGGATTTTAAGCATTACTAGACACTACATCATTTTTACTTAAGGATAGATTTACTTTAATGTGATTATAACAGAAAGGGGTGGATTAAAATCCTAATTAGGAGATTAACACAGAAAATATAGAGAGAGGGAGCCCTACCTTTAATAGTCCTTAGAGTAAACAAGAGTTGTAAAAAAGGAAAGGAAGAGACAAGAGAGTATATTTAATATATGCATGTATACACACATACATATACACATAAATCTATATAGAAATACTGCTGGATTAGCCAAGATAAACAAAGCTAAAAGGTCTGAGCCTAGACTAAATACTGTCCCAGCCAGTATACAGAGGTCAAGGGTATCCAGAGGTTAAGGATAATTAGATGTAGATGAAGAGGTTACACCCCAAGCCACCCACCCACAGCAACCCCAAACCAGTAACTTAGGTTAGGTATGTCCCTATAGTACCTCGGCACCGTGGACAAGCCACTAATGCCTACCCGAACCACTCTCCCTTCCTTAACTAAAATAAATATAAATAAAACGTAACTAAGCTAGTGCATATTAGTGCTAGCGAGTGTAGTAAGTGAAAAGCAAAAAACAAAGAGCTGTATATGTATGTGTGTGGCAAATTTCCCTTTTTACCTGAGTTTGCCACGAGCTCCTGGAGAAACCTGCTTGCTAGCCTCCTGCCCACAGACTATGGGCCCTGCAGGGAAACCTGTAAAAGACTACCGAACTTGACTGACTGTTAGCACTGATTTACCTAGAACTGTTTTGGGCATAGGACCATGTTCACGGTCGGTCAAAACTATGACTTCCAGGGAATTCCTGAACCCCTGAACCGATCTGGGTGATTTTTGGTTATGTTGTTCACCTAGATCAGGGCTATCAGAGGATGTAACTGGGGTTATGGGGTTTTATGTGTATTTAAGGTACTTTTTGGGATTTCATAAAATTGTATGTTTTTCTGTGCTTGGAGACAATTTGGTTAGATTAGTACAGTTCCTGATTCAATTATCTCCCAAGCACAGAGCAGGGATTCTATTGTTTGTGTGTGGAAGTGTCTCACAATATGACTCTTTTTATCGGTTTATTCACTTTGTGTCCATGTACCCAACAAGGTCCAGCTGGGTGTCACCCTTGTTGGGAAACTTGCATAAAAGGCCAGTGTGCCTCCATTAAAATCCGATTCCAGCTTACACTCCAAAACTGTGTGCCATCCTGTTATTGGAGGCAAAGATTTACTCCTGTGTTTTCTGTTCCAGTTTGCAGGGGATTCTACAGAAAAGTCCTTGTAAGGACTTGAGCTAATTCCCCATTCGGCTCCAGGAAGGAGCGGTTCCAGGGCCCCAGTCAAGCCATGGTGACTGGGCAGAAGTGCTGTGGTTTGTCCCCTGTTCCATCTAGGAAGCGGTCCTTGGCGGAGGTACCCAGCTAGGGGTACAGGGAGATCCGTTACAATGTGTGTATACATTCAATTTAATTTGTTTCAGGACATGATCCAAGCAATACTAGAAGACTCCTGAATATCCTGGATATGGCTCAGAAAAATAATGTTCCCCTCCTGAATCTATCTTTCAATGCCAAAAAAGCAATTGACAGGATTTGTTGGGTTTATATGAATTACACACTTGAGTAATTGTGTATCTCAGGTTTGTGGTTGGATGCGGTTAAATTTTTATACCATAATCCAAGGGCTAGATTGGTTCATCCGAATTTGTGCTCTAGTTAGTTCCCACTAGGAAATAGTACAAGACAGGGGTGTCCCCTTTCCACATTAATATATGCTTTTACAAAATAATTCAAGTTGCATACATTAGAAACAATAATTTCATTAAGGGTTTCCCTGTAGACAAGGAAGACTTAAAAATCTCAATCTATACAGATGACATAATAATTACTCTAACAGATCATGAACATTTACTAAGACAATGCATAAGTGAGATCACCAGGTTTCTAATGATAAATTAACTGTACAAAAAACAATTGTCCAGTACAAAAATAACAATATAAATCTGTGACGAGACCAATCTCGCCACTGTGCATTGGAGGAGCCTGGTTGCCCGCCTGCTGCCTTTAGACTATGGCCCCATGTTGAAACACTTGATTTTCCCCTGCAAAGACATGAAAGCTGGGTCATTCGGTGCTTGCCCTGTTTGAGTGGGGATACCCCAGATAGCTAAGCCATGGAGCCCATTCGTATAATGAAAGACTATGGGAAAGACTTTGGCTCCATGGCAATTGAACTGTATGTGTGTGGTCTGAGCGCCATTCAGTAATAAATGTGTGCTCAGACCTAAGCTATCCGGGGATATGTTGCATGTCTGTATTTTATGTAATAAACGTAACCTTGTGTATTTTATTGTATTTTACTGTATTTTACTGCCATGTGTTCAATGGAGTTTTGCCTCTGTCCTTGGAGATAATTGGATTACTTCCCAATTATCTCCAGGATAGAAGACTCTGTGGAACTGGTTTTGGGCAGAAAAGCCATGCTTCCTTTGGTCACAAGGACTATAATCTATATTTTGAACCACTGGGCCAATTTGCATGATTTTGACGTATGTTTGTATTTGGAGTATGCTGATTCTGAAAATGTAAGTTGATGCATGTGAATGTGATGCATACTTTTAAAGTTATGAATAATGTGGAAATACTGCATTTCTCTGCTTGTGATAATTACATTACCCATTGTGTAAGGTAATTGTATCACAGGCAGAGGGGAGGATTTTGTGTGGGAGTGTCTGAGTGTATTGTACTTGTTTATTGGTTGTTTTCCAAAACCCTCTGGGTGGTACTAATGTGTATATAAGAACAATAAACCCACAGCTCTATCTGTTCACTGCTTGACCCTCAACACGGAGCTTTGTCTCGTTCTTGGGGGGATTTACTGTATGCTGTTCCAGTTTGACTGCTAGGAGTGTAAACCTATTCGTATGGTTTTTCCTATTCGACTGTTTACAGTATTCGTATGGTTCCGGTTCAGCTGTTTACGGCATTGATATTGTAACGAGAATATACCCCTACACGCAGGATCCAGCCAAACAGAAGACAGCACAGAGGAGAGATACGTCTACCGGACCTTAGAGTGGCCGGACTCGACGTAATAGGAGAAGTACAGAGTCAGGAACGATCCGAGGTCAAGGGCACAAAGAGACAGCGTAAACGAGAACTAGCCGGGGTCTGGTACACAGGAATCAGCAAGCCGGCAAACAGAACAGACAAGGATAAAGCGAAAACGAAGTCAGGATACAAAGCCAAGGTCAAATACAGAGAAACACAACTGAACACAACAAGCACTAAAGGGAACTGTAGCAGAAACCACGATAGGGCAAGGAGCTAAGGGAAAAGGGTAAGTATAAGTAGCCTTCAAACTAATGTGATTGGCTCCTGTCACTTCCACACCCCCAAAAGGTAAGTGTATGGGGTGATTGGCATGACAGGAGCCAATGGGAGCCTTTTTGCAATTTAGGCTCCCACTGTCTCTTTAAGAGCGCGCCCGAGACTCGCGGCGCGCTCTTAGCTGCAAGCGGGACACGTGACCACATCACGCGGTCACTGCCCGTCCTCCTGTTCAGAGAGTCGGATTCAACAATAAAATCCATTGATAGATTAGACCAAGGTCTCTCGGGAACAGGTAACGGATGCAACAGCCCACAAGGAACTCTATGAGAGGATTTCATACATGCACAAGTAGTACAAGCACTTATATAGTCAGTGACATCCTTATGTAAGGTATCCCACCAAAAATACCGAGAAACAGCTGACACCGTTTTGGAAATACCAGGATGTCCAGGAGTCTTAGTATCATGATACAGTGACAGAATATCCCGTCTCTCGGGAGCGTCAACGAACAATTTATCAGTAGGCCTCTCACTAGGTGCCATGCTTTGTTTCGCTTGTATGGCCTGCAAGAGGGACGAGGAAATAGACAATATAGTGGTTGCTATTATCCTGTCTGGGGGGATGACAGGAGTAACATCAATCTCCTGTTTGTCAATAGTTTCAAACTGTCTGGACAGAGCGTCCGCTTTAGTGTTCCGATCACCTGGCCTATAGGTGATTATATAATTTAAATGAGACAAGAACAGTGACCACCTAGCCTGCCTGGAAGACAATCTTTTAGCTTCGCTAAGGTAGGATAGGTTCTTATGATCCGTAAATATGAGGATAGGATCCTTAGTGCCTTCTAACAAATGTCTCCATTCTTTGAGTGCTAAAATGATAGCAAGGATTCGCGATTACCCACATCATAATTCTTTTCTGCTTTGGACATTTGTTTAGAAAAGAAGCCACAAGGATGCAATGGCTTGTCAGGAGACTCTCTTTGGGATAAGACAGCACCAACCCCTATATCGGAAGCATCAACCTCAAGTATATAGGGCAATGAGGGGACAGGATGCTGTAAAATAGGTGCAGAGGCGAACGTAGTCTTAAGAAAGTCAAAAGCCTGAAGTGCCTCGGTAGACCAGGCACGTGTATTGCCATCCTTTTTAGTCATACGAGTAATAGGTGCTACGATAGACGAAAAACCTTTGATAAAACGTCTATAATAATTAGAGAAACCCAGAAAACGCTGGATGGCTTTCAGACCTTGCGGCAGAGGCCATTCTATGACCGCAGCGAGCTTCCGGGGATCCATACGAAAACCCTTAGCGGAAATCAAATACCCCAAAAACTGGACCTCGGATTGGTCGAACAGACATTTTTCTAGTTTACAATAAAGGCCATTAGCAAGAAGGGTCTTCAAAACTATCGTAACATGTCTGTGATGAGTGTGTAGATCTGTAGAATATATTAAAATGTCATCCAAGTACACAATAACAAATGAGTGAATAAAGTCTCTTAAGACATCATTGATAAATTCTTGGAATACGGCTGGGGCATTGCAAAGCCCAAATGGCATGACGGTATACTCATAATGACCTGACCTAGTGTTGAAGGCTGTCTTCCATTCGTGGTCCCTTTTTATACGTATTAAGTTGTACGCTCCTCTAAGGTCTAGTTTGGTGAATACCGTAGCATGCTTGAGCCTGTCAAACAATTCTGTTATTAATGGTATAGGGTAAGCATTTTTGATGGTGATCTTATTTAGACCTCTATAATCAATACAAGGTCTTAAATCACCTTCTTTCTTCGATACAAAAAGAACCCTGCTCCAGCCGGAGAAGAGGATCTCCTAATAAATCCCTTGTCTAATGATTCTTTAATATATTCCTCCATGACACGGTTTTCTTGAACCGATAAGGGGTACACCCTGCCCTTTGGAGGTATAGTGCCAGGCAATAAGTCAATAGCACAATCGTAGGGTCTGTGAGGCGGTAATTTGTCAGCCTCTCTTTTATCAAAGACAGTCTTTAAAGATAAATACTGAGAGGGTATAGCCGTAGACAAAGGGGGAATGGTAGGAACATTAATAGAATTCACAGGCGTGACTTCAATAGTACATGACTCATGGCAGGCTTCACTCCATGATTTTATCTGCCCTGTCTCCCAGTCAAAAATGGGATTGTGGGCACGTAACCATGGATACCCTAACACTAACTGTGAAGAGGGAGAGGTGATGACCTGGAACCGAATGGTTTCATAATGTAAAACCCCTGTGTACATGTGTAATGGTGCAGTCTCATGAGTAACAACTGGAGATATCAATGGTCTACCATCTATGGCCTCAACGGCCAAGGGTATCTCCTTCTCCCTGATGGGAAAGTTGTTTTTCTTTACAAAACCAGAGTCTATAAAATTCTCAGCTGCCCCAGAGTCAACCAGGGCGTATATGTTTTCAGCTATACAACTCTCTCCCATATGTAAAGAAACAGGGAGAAGCAGTCGGTTAGGAGGCAATGTAGGAGACTTAGAAATCACACCCAAGGCCAGTCCCCTATAAGGTCTTAGGTGCAAGAGTTTTCCGGGAGCAAAGGACATTCCTTTACCATATGGTCTCTACTACCACAATATAGGCAGAGTCCCTCCCTTCTCCTATGTAATTTTTCATTATCAGAGAGTTTGGCAACCCCTAATTGCATAGGTTCCTCTTCAGATACTTTTACACTCTCCGGTGTATTAACCCTGGGGTGAATAGGTGTAACAAAACGTCTATTTCTGTTCTTGGTATAGAGCCTGTCACGAATCCTATTATCTATATCAATGAGGTAGTCAATAAGGTCCTCTAAGGCAACAGGAAGCTCCTTAGCTGCTACCTCATCCAATATAGAGTCTGATAAGCCTTCCATGAAGGCAGTAGTTAACCCATTGTTGGTCCAATCTACCTGTGAGGCAAGGGTACGAAACTGAATAGCGAAATCAGCCACAGACCTAGAACCCTGTTTAACCCTCATTAATGCTCTTGCGGCATTCTTAGACCTTTTCATAGTGTCAAAAGTTCTGCGAAAAGCTGTAAGAAAACTGTGAAAGTCATGCACCATAGGTCCATTAGCCTCCCAAATAGGGTTTGCCCATTCAAGTGCTTTGTCGGTAAGTTGGTGCATAAAGAACCCAACTTTAGACCTCTCTGTAGGAAATGAACGTGGATACATCTCAAAATGAAACTCTATTTGGTTAATGAACCCTCTGCATGTCTTAGAATCCCCTCCATACCTAGGAGGAGGTGTTAAATGGGCCGAAGTAGTAGGCAAAGTGGATACTTCAGGAAGCAGGGGTGTAGGAGGGTTAGGTGTGGTTGCTGGAATGGTTCTAGCTAAGAGCGTCTGGAGAGCCTAAGCTATCTGATCCATACGGTGATCCTGCTCTACAAATCTAGCCTCATGGGACGCCATCTGTTGAGCTAAATCTGCGGGGTCCATGGCCCTATCGTAATGTAACGAGAATATACCCCTACACGCAGGATCCAGCCAAACAGAAGACAGCACAGAGGAGAGATACGTCTACCGGACCTTAGAGTGGCCAGACTCGACGTAATAGGAGAAGTACAGAGTCAGGAACGATCCGAGGTCAAGGGCACAAAGAGACAGCGTAAACGAGAACTAGCCGGGGTCTGGTACACAGGAATCAGCAAGCCGGCAAACAGAACAGACAAGGATAAAGCGAAAACGAAGTCAGAATACAAAGCCAAGGTCAAATACGGAGAAACACAACTGAACACAACAAGCACTAAAGGAAACTGTAGCAGAAACCACGATAGGGCAAGGAGCTAAGGGAAAAGGGTAAGTATAAGTAGCCTCAAACTAATGTGATTGGCTCCTGTCACTTCCACACCCCCAAAAGGTAAGTGTATGGGGTGATTGGCATGACAGGAGCCAATGGGAGCCTTTTTGCAATTTAGGCTCCCACTGTCTCTTTAAGAGCGCGCCCGAGACTCGCGGCGCGCTCTTAGCTGCAAGCGGGACACGTGACCGCATCACGCGGTCACTGCCCGTCCTCCTGTTCAGAGAGTCGGATGAGCCACGCGCGGCTCGTGCAGCCGCAGGATCGCGCGCGGCTTGAAGAGAGGACCGCGGCCGGCCCCCGGATAAGGTAAGTAACGCTACAGATATGCTTCTCCGGTTCGCTGTATTGGTGTCTACAGTAGCTGTGCCTGTGTCTCTGGAAGGGAAGATCTACTAAACGGCTTTTAACCCCTTTTATGCCTGGGGGTGCCGTTACAATTGGTGGCAAGCGGCGGGATCATTCCTACAGCCAGAGGGACAGCTGCAGGAGACACCATTTCTTTGGATTTACAAGTTAAGGGCAACACATGTCCCAGTACAGCGACCCTGACAGCACCAGGATGGAACCAGCAGTGGAGTACGATGAGGGTGCCATGGATGACCGAGATGCAGTTAGCAAAGGCATCTGGTACCAGGCACTGGGTATTGCGGAGTACCAGCGGGGCGAGAGACTCCCCAAGGAAGACCAGCGATTGCAGAAGCGACTAGCCCTGTGGATGCCCTTCCTGGGAGAGCAGCCCCTGAAGGAATGGGTGAAGGAATTGGAGCTCCGGGTATGGCAGGAGATATGGCTGGAAGATGCCTACCAGGCGCTCTGGTGGTATGGGGCACAGTACCTGCCCTGGACAGCCGAGCATGACAAGCCAGAGGGAGAGGAGTTTGATGGTCCTGGCTTGTTATGGGAGTCTTTTTCAGAGCTCGAATTTGGGAGCCCTACACAAGCCCGGTTCAGTGATCTCTTGGAGTGGAGGGAGAGCAGGTATGACTGGGACGACACTCACGAGATTGAGCAAGACCTGGTCCACCTGGTGACCCGGGAGATGGAGCTAGAACAGGGCTACCAGCAGCTGTTTCAATGCAGTGAGAAGGCTCAGCAGGAGAGCAGAGTGACAGACCCAGAGCCAGACCCATTCAGCTGGGACGAGAGAGTAAAGTTTTACTGGGAAGAACCTCAGGTGGCCGGTGGAGATGGGACCCAGGTCTCTCTGCCGGTCCTGCAGGGAATTGGGAGCCCAGTCTCCATTCCCCAGCGGCAGTGTGAAGTGCAGGGAGGGGAGAGCAGCGTCCTCCCCAGTGGCAGGCTAAGTTACAGGGGGCAGAGGTAGTTGTTCCTGCCCTCCAGCAGCAGAGTGGTATGCCGGGAAGGCGGTGTGAAGTGCAGGGAGAGGAGAGCAGCATCCTCCCTCCCAGCGGCAGGCTGAGTTACAGGGGGCAGAGGTAAAGAAACAGGGAGAAGCAGTCGGTTAGGAGGCAATTTAGGAGATTTAGAAATCACACCCAAGGCCAGTCCCCTATAAGGTCTTAGGTGCGAGAGTTTTCCGGGAGCAAAGGACATTCCTTTACCATATGGTCTCTACTACCACAATATAGGCAGAGTCCCTCCCTTCTCCTATGTAATTTTTCATTATCAGAGAGTTTGGCAACCCCTAATTGCATAGGTTCCTCTTCAGATACTTTTACACTCTCCGGTGTATTAACCCTGGGGTGAATAGGTGTAACAAAACGTCTATTTCTGTTCTTGGTATAGAGCCTGTCACGAATCCTATTATCTATATCAATGAGGTAGTCAATAAGGTCCTCTAAGGCAACAGGAAGCTCCTTAGCTGCTACCTCATCCAATATAGAGTCTGATAAGCCTTCCATGAAGGCAGTAGTTAACCCATTGTTGGTCCAATCTACCTGTGAGGCAAGGGTACGAAACTGAATAGCGAAATCAGCCACAGACCTAGAACCCTGTTTAACCCTCAATAATGCTCTTGCGGCATTCTTAGACCTTTTCATAGTGTCAAAAGTTCTGCGAAAAGCTGTAAGAAAACTGTGAAAGTCATGCACCATAGGTCCATTAGCCTCCCAAATAGGGTTTGCCCATTCAAGTGCTTTGTCGGTAAGTTGGTGCATAAAGAACCCAACTTTAGACCTCTCTGTAGGAAATGAACGTGGATACATCTCAAAATGAAACTCTATTTGGTTAATGAACCCTCTGCATGTCTTAGAATCCCCTCCATACCTAGGAGGAGGTGTTAAATGGGCCGAAGTAGTAGGCAAAGTGGATACTTCAGGAAGCAGGGGTGTAGGAGGGTTAGGTGTGGTTGCTGGAATGGTTCTAGCTAAGAGCGTCTGGAGAGCCTAAGCTATCTGATCCATACGGTGATCCTGCTCTACAAATCTAGCCTCATGGGACGCCATCTGTTGAGCTAAATCTGCGGGGTCCATGGCCCTATCGTAATGTAACGAGAATATACCCCTACACGCAGGATCCAGCCAAACAGAAGACAGCACAGAGGAGAGATACGTCTACCGGACCTTAGAGTGGCCGGACTCGACGTAATAGGAGAAGTACAGAGTCAGGAACGATCCGAGGTCAAGGGCACAAAGAGACAGCGTAAACGAGAACTAGCCGGGGTCTGGTACACAGGAATCAGCAAGCCGGCAAACAGAACAGACAAGGATAAAGCGAAAACGAAGTCAGAATACAAAGCCAAGGTCAAATACGGAGAAACACAACTGAACACAACAAGCACTAAAGGAAACTGTAGCAGAAACCACGATAGGGCAAGGAGCTAAGGGAAAAGGGTAAGTATAAGTAGCCTCAAACTAATGTGATTGGCTCCTGTCACTTCCACACCCCCAAAAGGTAAGTGTATGGGGTGATTGGCATGACAGGAGCCAATGGGAGCCTTTTTGCAATTTAGGCTCCCACTGTCTCTTTAAGAGCGCGCCCGAGACTCGCGGCGCGCTCTTAGCTGCAAGCGGGACACGTGACCGCATCACGCGGTCACTGCCCGTCCTCCTGTTCAGAGAGTCGGATGAGCCACGCGCGGCTCGTGCAGCCGCAGGATCGCGCGCGGCTTGAAGAGAGGACCGCGGCCGGCCCCCGGATAAGGTAAGTAACGCTACAGATATGCTTCTCCGGTTCGCTGTATTGGTGTCTACAGTAGCTGTGCCTGTGTCTCTGGAAGGGAAGATCTACTAAACGGCTTTTAACCCCTTTTATGCCTGGGGGTGCCGTTACAATTGGTGGCAAGCGGCGGGATCATTCCTACAGCCAGAGGGACAGCTGCAGGAGACACCATTTCTTTGGATTTACAAGTTAAGGGCAACACATGTCCCAGTACAGCGACCCTGACAGCACCAGGATGGAACCAGCAGTGGAGTACGATGAGGGTGCCATGGATGACCGAGATGCAGTTAGCAAAGGCATCTGGTACCAGGCACTGGGTATTGCGGAGTACCAGCGGGGCGAGAGACTCCCCAAGGAAGACCAGCGATTGCAGAAGCGACTAGCCCTGTGGATGCCCTTCCTGGGAGAGCAGCCCCTGAAGGAATGGGTGAAGGAATTGGAGCTCCGGGTATGGCAGGAGATATGGCTGGAAGATGCCTACCAGGCGCTCTGGTGGTATGGGGCACAGTACCTGCCCTGGACAGCCGAGCATGACAAGCCAGAGGGAGAGGAGTTTGATGGTCCTGGCTTGTTATGGGAGTCTTTTTCAGAGCTCGAATTTGGGAGCCCTACACAAGCCCGGTTCAGTGATCTCTTGGAGTGGAGGGAGAGCAGGTATGACTGGGACGACACTCACGAGATTGAGCAAGACCTGGTCCACCTGGTGACCCGGGAGATGGAGCTAGAACAGGGCTACCAGCAGCTGTTTCAATGCAGTGAGAAGGCTCAGCAGGAGAGCAGAGTGACAGACCCAGAGCCAGACCCATTCAGCTGGGACGAGAGAGTAAAGTTTTACTGGGAAGAACCTCAGGTGGCCGGTGGAGATGGGACCCAGGTCTCTCTGCCGGTCCTGCAGGGAATTGGGAGCCCAGTCTCCATTCCCCAGCGGCAGTGTGAAGTGCAGGGAGGGGAGAGCAGCGTCCTCCCCAGTGGCAGGCTGAGTTACAGGGGGCAGAGGTAGTTGTTCCTGCCCTCCAGCAGCAGAGTGGTATGCTGGGAAGGCGGTGTGAAGTGCAGGGAGAGGAGAGCAGCATCCTCCCTCCCAGCGGCAGGCTGAGTTACAGGGGGCAGAGGTAGTTGTTCCTGCCCTCCAGCAGCAGCGTGACTTTTGGGGAATTAGGAGCCCAGTCTCCATTCCCCAGCGGCCATGTGATTTATTGGGAATTAGGAGCCCAGTCTCCATTCCCCAGCGGCCGTGTGATTTATTGGGAATTAGGAGCCTAGTCTCCATTCCCCAGCGGCAGAGTGATGTATTGGGAATTGGGAACCCAGTCTCCATTCCCCAGCGGGAGATACAGCAGGGAATTGGGAGCCCAGTCTCCATTCCCCAGCGGGAGATACAGCAGGGAATTGGGAACCCAGTCTCCATTACCCAGCAGCAGAGTATCCTACAGGGAATAGAGAGCCCAGTCTCATTTCCCCAGCAGCAGGACTCTGTATTGGGAGCAGAGACAGTCGGTCTCCCTCCCCCGCGGCTGGAAGTATATATGGGAGGAGCTTGTTACCCCCTCTCCCCAGCGGCAGCTTAACATACCAGGGGGAGACAGTAAGCCCCACAACCGTGCAGATGGGACTGTGGTCTCTGCACTTACAGCACAGGGGGTAGGGACGGTCAGTCCTGCCGCCCCACGACAGAGCTGTTTAGCCAAAGGGGAGACAGTCGGTCTCCAGCAGCAGAGCTGTGTATCTAAAGGGGAGACAGTCGGTCTCCAGCAGCAGAGCTGTGTATTTAAATGGGAGACAGTCGGTATTCCCCTCCCACAACCAGGCTACTTCCACGGTAGCGCTGGCACCAGGGCAGAGTACCGCTGGTCTCTGCCCACTCAGCAACCCACCAAGGCCACCTACCAGTCCCCCGCACAGATATGGTGAGACACCTGGACCTGGACAAAGTTCTCCTCTACCAAGGTGTAGTAACCATTTATTGTGGGTGGCCTGTACGGCTGATTGTGTTTTGTGGGTGGGCTGCTGGACTAACAAGGGCACTGACCGGCAGGAGGTCAGATATCCTGTTAGTCTGTTTGGAAAAGGGGAGAGATGTGACAAGACCAATCTCGCCACATTGCATTGGAGGAGCCTGGTTGCCCGCCTCTTGCCCTGTGACTATGGACCCTGTGAGATTTGGCCCGTTCAATTCAGTATGATAGGAGTTATGTATTTTTGTATCCTTTTGTGTTTTACTGGTAACATGTGCTCAATGGAGTCTGCCTCTATCCCTGGATATAATTGGATTATTTCCCCCATTGTCTCCAGGATAGAGGGCTCTGTAAAACCGGTTTGGGCCAGATAGCCATGCTGCCAGCCAGGCCCCAAAATATACTTTACTAACTTCTGAACCCCTGGTATGATTCATGCCATTTTTTGATATGTTGTTCCCCTGAATGGATTGATTGTGAATATATAATTTTTAAGTGAATGTGATGTATGAATGGATTGATTGTGAATATATAATTTTTAAGTGAATGTGATGTATATTTTAGAAAACTGTATTTTTCCTGCCTGTGATAAATTACATTAACCCATTGTGTTCAGTAATTATATCACAGTCAGAGGGGAGGATTTTATGTGTTTGTGCTGGGTGTGTTTTATGTTTTGCTGTACGGGATTGGTTACATGTTGTCCCTCCCTGTGGGATGTCCCCTTGCATGGTGACTTGCATAAAAGTCTGTGAGTGTTAATTAAAACAGACCACTGCTTGACCCTCAACACGGAGCCTTGTCTTGTTCTTGGGGGGATTTACTGTATGCTGTTAGAGACTGATTGCCAGGAGTGTAAGCTGATTGTCTGCTTTTTCTGTTCGTCTGCTAGCAGCTATTAGTGAGGTTCCAGTTCGGGAGTTGGAGTGCTATTTTGTATCCAGTTCGGGAGTTTGGTGTTCTGCAGTAGCTGTGCCTGTATCTCTGGAAGGGGAAGATCTACTAAATGGCGGTTTAACCCTTTTATGCCTGGGGGTGCCGTTACAAAATCTAATTAAACAACTGTAAAATAAATATAGTCTTAGTCAAGCCTTAAAGGACTTTGACTATCTTAGTGTTAAGATTCCCTGTGAGGTGAGTAAGATTATGAAACCTAACTTTATTAATTAACTTTCTAACAGATTATTAATAAACACACAATTACCTAAACTTACTCTGGAATAAATTGACATTTTAAATAAACCCAAAATGGAATGTGAAATTGCTCAAACCATAGGCAGCTTAAATATAGATACAACTGCAGGACCAGATGGATTAATCGCACATTTCTATAAAACTTTTAAAGAACAACTTACACAAAATGGCCAAGAACATTTAATGAGTGTATTGAACAAAATAATTGACCAAAAAACATGTTAGCAGACAATACTATTCAGATTCTGAAGCAGATAATTATTTATTACATTTGAATTTTTATCGTTCAATTTCATTCTTAAATGTGGATATAAAAAATATTCATTTGGACCAAGTAGGCTTTGTTTTAAAAAGATAATCTTCGAACCATGTAAGAAGAATTATTGTTTCAATGGAAGCATTGCATAACCCTGCTAATTATGTGATCAGAAGGCCTTCGACAGAGTAAGTTGGGATTTTATGTATTGCACTCTGGAGGCATTCAAGGGCCTTTTCTATGATGCCATCAAATAATTATACAGGAAGAACCTGTGCAATAATTATGCTGTCTGATCAGCATCTTAATATGCCACACCTGTGAGGTGGATGGATTATCTTGGCAAAGAAGTGCTCACTAACACAGATTTAGGCAGATTTGTGAACAATATTTGAGAGAAATAGGCCTTTTTATTACATAGAAGTCTGTGTTTATCATTTTGTTCAGTATATATATATATATATATATATATATATATATATATATATATACACACACACACACATACATACATACACACAGTATCTCACAAAAGTGAGTACAAAACTCACATTTTTGTAAATATTTTATTATATCTTTTCATGTGACAACACTGAAGAAATGACACTCTGCTACAATGTAAAGTTGTAAGTTCACAGCCTGTATAACAGTGTAAATACCTCAACACACAGCCATTAATGTCTAAACCGTTGACAACAAAAGTGAGTACACCCCTAAGTGGAAATGTCCAAATTGGACCCAAATAGCCATTTTCCCTCCCCAGTGTCATGTGGCTTGTTAGTGTTACAAGGTCTCAGGTGTGAATGGGGAGCAGGTGTGTTACATTTGGTGTTATCACTCTCATACTCTCTCATGCTGGTCACTGGAAGTTCAACATGGCACCTCATGGCAAAGAACTCTGAGGATTTGAAAAAAAGAATTGTTGCGCTACATAAAGATGGAAGATTGCCAAGACCCTGAAACTGAGCTGCAGCACGGTTGACAAGACCATACGGCAGTTTCACAGGACAGGTTCATCTCAGAACAGGCCTCGTCATGGTCGACTAAAGAAGCTGAGTGCACGTGCTCAGCATCATATCCAGAGGTTGTCTTTGGTAAATAGATGTATGAGTGCTGCCAGCATTGCTGCAGAGGTTGAAGCCTGTCAGTGCTCAGACCATATGCCGCACACTGCATCAAATTGGTCTGCATGGCTGTGGTCCCAGAAGGAAGCCTCTTCTAAAGATGATGCACAAGAAAGCCTGCAAACAGTTTGCTGAAGACAAGCAGACTAAGGACATGGATTACTGGAACCATGTCCTGTGGTCCGATGAGGCCAAGGTAAACTTATTTGGTTCAGATGGTGTCAAGCGTGTGTGGCGGCAACCAGGTGAGGAATACAAAGACAAGTGTGTCTTGCCTACAGTCAAATACGGTGGTGGGAATGTCATGGTCTGTGCCTGCATGAGTGCTGCAGGCACTGGGGAGCTACTGGGGAGCTACAGTTCATTGAGGGAACCATGAATGACAACATGTACTGTGGCATACTGAAGCAGAGCAAGATCCCCTCCCTTCGGAGACTGGGCCACAACGCAGTATTCTAACATGATGACGACCCCAAACACACCTCTAAGACAACCACTGCCTTGCTAAAGGTAAAGGTGATGGACTGGCCAAGCATGTCAACAGACTTAAACCCTATTGAGCATCTGTGGGGCATCCTCAAATGGAAGGTGTGGGAGCGCAAGGTCTCTAACATCCACCACCTCTGTAATGTCGTCATGCAGGTGTGGAAGAGGACTCCAGTGGCAACCTGTGAAGCTCTGGTGAACTCCATGCCCATGAGGGTTAAGCAGTGCTGAAAAATAATGGTGTGCACACAAAATATTGACACTTTGAGGCCAATTTGGACATTTCCACTTAGGGGTGTACTCACGTTTGTTGCCATCGGTTTAGACATTAAAGGGACACTCCAGGCACCCAGACCACTTCTGCTCATTGGAGTGGTCTGAGTGCCAAATCCCACTACCCTTAACCCTGCAACTGTAATTATTGCAGTTTTTTAAAACTGCAATAATTACCTTGCAGGGTTAACTCCTCCTCTAGTGGCTGTCTACTAGTGGCTTCCGGGATCATAGCACAGATTATCTGTGCTATAGCGTCGCTGGACGTCCTCACGCTGTGTGAGTACCTCCAGCGACGCTAAAATCCCCATAATAAAGCATTGAAAAGCATCCTATGGAGACGTCTAATGCACGTGCGCGGCATTGTCTCGCATGCGCATAAGGTCTCCCCAGCCAGCGGGCATGATCAGTCACCCCCACCGGCTGACGTGATGAAGGGGAGGAACGGCGGCGGAGGAAGAAGCAGCGACGTGGGACATGTCACTGCCTCTGGTAAGTGACTGAAGGGGTTTTCATCCCTTCAGCAACTGGGGATGGGAGGTGGGAGGGAGAGGGGACCTGCAGATTGTTTTCCTGGCACTGGAGAGTCCCTTTAATGACTGTGTGTTGAGTTATTTTGAGGGGACATAGAATTTACACTGTTATACAGGCTGTACATTTACTACTTTACATTTTATCAGAGTGTCATTTCTTCAGTGTTGTCACGTGAAAAGATATAATAAAATATTTACAAAAATGTGAGGGGTGTACTCACCTTTGTGAGATATATATATATATATATATATATATATATATATTGTCCAATGCTTGCACTCCAGTGGTAAATATATATAGCCCTGTGCTTGTCAGCAGAATTGATAGAAATAGGATAGAGATAGCACTCCAAGGTCTTCATAAATATGGTGAAAAAATAACAACTTTTATTCAGCAACTGCCACAGATGATCAATAGAGGTGTCCCGAATAGTTCGTTGGCGAATAGTTCCTGGCGAACATAGCTTGTTCGTGTTCGCCACGGCGGGCGAACATATGCGATGTTCGGACCGCCCCCTATTCATCATCATTGAGTAAACTTTGACCCTGTACCTCACAGTCAGCAGACACATTCCAGCCAATCAGCAGCAGACCCTCCCTCCCAGACCTTCCCACCTCCTGGACAGCATCCATTTTAGATTCATTCAGAAGCTGCATTCTTAGTGAGAGGAGGGACAGTGTAGCTGCTGCTGATTTAATAGGGAAATCGATAGCTAGGCTGGTGTATTCAGTGTCCACTACAGTCCTGAAGGACTCATCTGATCTCTGCTGTAAGGACAGCATCCCAAAAAGCCCTTTTTAGGGCTAGAACATCAGTCTGCTTTTTATTTTCCTGTATAATCTAATTGCAGTTGCCTGCCTGCCAGCGTGTGTGTCAGGCTCACAGCGTATACTGTGCCCACTTGCCCAGTGCCACCACTCATATCTGGTGTCACAATAGCTTGCATTTAAAAAAAAAAACTAAAAACTTTTTTGACTGTAATATAATAGCAGTCACTTTCCTTCACACGTGGGCATTTCAGAGCCTGCCAGGGCGCAGTGTCACACCAGTGCAACTCATATCTGGTGTAACAGTAGTGTACATTAAAAAAAAAAACTAGAAATTTGACTGTGAAATAATAGCGGTCAGTTTCCTTCACACGTGTGTGTTTCAGGACCTGCCAGGGCACAGTGTCACACCAGTGCAACTCATATCTGGTGTAACAGTAGTGTACATTTAAAAAAAAATGTAGTGTACATTTAAAAAAATTTTTTGACTGTAATAGATTGAATAGCAGTTAGTTGTCTGCAAGCGAGTGTGTCAGGCCTACAGCGTCTACTCTGTCAACTTCTGCCTGTGCACAGTGCCACTCATATCTGTTGTCACAGTAGCTTGCACGCATAGTACCACTAATCGGAAAAAAATGACAGGCAGAGGCAGGCCACCACGCAGGGGCCGGCGTGGTCGTGGTGCTGTGATTCCCTTTGGCCCTAGAATAACGCCCAGTGTTCAGAGGCCACGTACCTTGAACTCGAAAAGTTCTGAGGACATAGTTGACTGGCTAACACAGGACACCCAATCTTCTACAGCTTCCGCTCGGAACCTTGACGCACCATCCTCCTCCAGCTTAGCTTCGGGCACCTCTCAAGTTACCACTCGCCCGCCTGCCGCCACCACCAACATTAGCACCACAGCCGCTTCACTTGATCTGTCAGAGGAGTTATTTACACATCAGTTGGAAGAAATGAGTGATGCGCAACCATTATTGCAAGAGGATGTAGATAACAGGGATATGTCTCAGTCAGGCAGCATTACACACATGGATGTACGGTGTGATGATGATGATGTTGTACCCGCTGCTGCTTCCTTTGCTGAGTTGTCAGATACCAGTGAAGCGGTTGATGATGACGATGCATCCGTGGATGTCACATGGGTGCCCGCTAGAAGAGAAGAAGAACAGGGGGAAAGTTCAGATGGGGAGACAGAGAGGAGGAGGAGACGAGTTGGAAGCAGGGGGAGGTCATCGCAAGGAGCTAGTGGCACAGTCAGACAGCATGTATCGGCACCCGGGGTCAGCCAGACAGCACGCCAATCAAAGCACCCAGGCTTACAGGACGTCCTTAAGCAGGCCAGGAAGGTGTGTGGCCATTTCAGGCGTTCCTACACAGCCATGGCTCACTTTGCCGATATCCAGCAGCGAAACAACATGCCAGTGAGGTGCTTGATTTGCGACAGCCCGACACGTTGGAATTCAACACTCCTAATGTTCGACCGCCTGCTCCAACAAGAAAAAGCTGTAAATGAATATTTGTATGACCGGGGTGTTAGGACAGCCTCTGGGGAGCTGGAAATTTTTTTGCCACATTACTGGACACTCATGCGCAATGCCTGTAGGCTCATGCGTCCTTTTGATGAGGTGACAAACCTAGTCAGTCGCACCGAAGGCACCATCAGCGACATCATACCATTTGTTTTCTTCCTGGAGCATGCCCTGCGAAGAGTGCTGCATCAGGCCGTAGATGAGCGTGAAGAGGAAGAGGAAGAGTTGTGGTCACCATCACCACCAGAAACAGCCTTATCAGCATCGCTTGCTGGACCTGCGGCAACGCTTGAAGAGGATTGTGAGGAAGAGGAATCAGAGGAGGAATGTGGCTTTGAGGAGGAGGAGGAAGACCAACCACAACAGGCATCCCAGGTACCTGTAGTGTTGTACGTGGCTGGGGGGAAGAACATACCTTCAGTGAGATCACTGAGGACGTGGAACGGAACATGAGTAACTCGGCATCCAACCTTGTGCAAATGGGGTCTTTCATGCTGTCGTGCCTGTTGAGGGACCCTCGTATAAAAAGGCTGAAGGAGAACGACCTGTACTGGGTGTCCACTCTACTAGACCCCCAGTATAAGCAGAAAGTGCCTGAAATGTTACCGAATTACCGCAAGTCGGAAAGGCTGCAGCAATTCCAAAATAAATTAAAAAGTATGCTTTACACAGCGTATAAGGGTGATGTCACAGCACAACGGGAATCTAACAGGGGAAGAGGTGAAAGTAATCCTCCTCCTCCCACGACCACGTCGGCAAGGACAGGACGCTTTACAGACGTGTTGTTGATGGAGGACATGCAGAGCGTTTTAAGTCCTACACATCACGACAGCCCTTCGGGGTCCACCCTCAGAGAACGACTCGACCGACAGGTAGAAGACTACCTCGCCTTAACTGCAGATATCGACACTCTGAGGAGCAATGAACCCCTTCACTACTGGGTGTGCAGGCTTGACCTGTGGCCTGAGCTATCCCAATTTGCGATAGAACTTCTGGCCTGCCCCGCTTCAAGTGTCCTGTCAGAAATGACCTTCAGTGCAGCAGGAGGTATTGTCACTGAGAAGAGAAGTCGCCTAGGTCAAAAAAGTCTAGATTACCTCACCTTTATTAAGATGAATGAGGGATGGATCCCGAAGGGACTGACAGTGGGCGATACATTTGACTAAAAAAGGCCTGATGAGGGGGACGTAACAGGGATTAAACTGATAACAATAGTACTACTTAACACACCACTCCTATCTGGTGGCACATTAGATTGCACGCGCAGTGCCCCAAATTTGAAGTAGGATGACCGACCAAGCATCTTTTTCCATCTCCCGGTTCCTAAAATCGATGCCATATACACGTCTCCTGATAGGGGACATAACAGGGATTAAACTGATAAGAATAGTACTACTTAACACACCACTCCTATCTGGTGGCACATTAGATTACACGCGCAGTGCCCCAAATTTGAAGTAGGAGGACCAACCAAGCATCTTTTTCCATCTCCCGGTTCAAAAAATCGATGCCATATACACGTCCCCTGGTAGGGGACGTAACAGGGGTTAAACTGATAAGAATAGTACTACTTAACACACCACTCCTATCTGGTGGCACATTTGCGGAAATTCTCGTTCGCTATTCGCGAACGGAAAATATTATGTTCGCGACATCTCTAATGATCAATGTTTCAGTTCTATGTCAGAACTTTCGTCAGGATAAAGGTGCAATATAATTACCACAGTATAAATAATCTCCTCGGCAAGTGCTGGAACGCAAAGGTGAGCAGCAGCAGAATCCTCAGCTACTGAGCAGTGGTGTATCCTTGTTTTGTGCTGCCCTAGGCAGGACAAAACTCAGGCGCCCCTCTCCCCCCCAGACACATACACACACACTCACTGACACACACACACTCACTAACAGACACACACACACACTCACTAACAGACACATACACACACACTCATTAACAGACACACACAGTCAGAGACACACACATACAGTCAGACACACAGTCAGACACACACACACACAGTCAGACACAGACAGTCAGAGACACACACATAGTCAGACACAAACACACACACACACCCACACACACACAGTCACACACACACAGTCACACACAGTCAGACACACACACACACACAGTCAGACACACACACACACAGTCAGACACACACACACACAGTCACACACACACACACACACACACACAGTCAGACAAACACACACACACACACAGTCAGACACACACACACACACACAGTCAGACAAACACACACACACAGTCAGACAAACACACACACACACATTAACATATATATATATATATATATATATATATATATATATATTAATTTAACCTACCCCCCAGCCTCCTTACCTTTGGGAATGCTGGGGGGGTCTCTTTCTCTCTGGTGGTCCAGTGGCTGCCGGCCGGGCGTGCAGGCTGCTGTGCGCTGGCGGGTAGGTGGCTGGCGAGGGAGCACTTCCTCTGAGCTCTCTGTTCAGCTCCCTTGCGCGCCGCGGAGTGAGGCTGGGAGCTGGAAGATGACGTCATATTCCGGCTCCCAGACTCACCCTGCGGCGCACGAGGGAGCTGAGCAGAGAGCTCAGAGGAAGAGCTCCCTCGCCAGCCGCCTGCCCAGCCCATCAGCCCGACCAGGCCAGCCCATCAGCCGCAAGGCTAACAAGGCATTTGCCCTGGGCATTTAGGGGCAGCGTTTTTTGCCGCCCCCTGGAAAATGCCGCCCAAGGCAAATGCCGTGTTTGCCTTGCGGCTAAAACGCCCCTGCTACTTAGTATGCTAGCTAGGGTCAATGTTACCCACGTTTTTCAGCGATCAGAAGGTGGATGCTCACAGAGTCAGGGGTAAGCTTCAGTAAGGTAAGTATCCAAAGAGGTAGCAGCACTCACTGAGTTTAAAAATTCTATTCTTTATTTGGAGGACTGAAATGTTGATCACAATTTTTAAATGACCAAATAAAAAAAATTAAACTCTGTGAGTGCTGCTACCTCTTTGGATACTTGTACAATCAAGCCCTGGCTCTAGCACCCGGTATACAAGGGACAATTTTCAGCGTGAGTGCTATCAGTCTGTGGCACTGCTGAGGTGTTATAGAAGCGGCCTTCAGCTCTTCTGCATTGTTCAGTCTCATCCTTCTCTTGGCAATGCCCCATAGATTCTATATGGGGTTAAGGTCAGGCAAGTTTGCTGGCCAATCAAGCACAGTAATCCTATGGTCATTGAACAAGGCTTTTGTGCTTTTGGCAGTGTGGGCAGGTACCAAGTCCTGCTGGAAAATGAAGTCAGCATCCCCATAAAGCTCGTCTGTGGAAGGAAGCATGAAGTGCTCAAAAATCTCCTGGTAGACGGCTGCGTTGACCCTGGACTTAATGAAGCACAGTGGACCAACACCAGCAGATGACATGGCTCCCCAAATCAACACAGACTGTGGAAACTTCACACTGGACTCCAAGCAGTGTGTGCCTCTCCATTCTTCCTCCAGACTCTGGGTCCTTGGTTTCCAAATGAGATGCAAAAGTTGCTCTCATCAGAAAAGAGGACTTTGGACCACTGAGCAACAGACCAGGTCTGTTTTTCTTTAACCCAGGTAAGACGCTTCTGACATTGTTTGTTGTTCAGGAGCGGCTTGACAAGAGGAATACGACATCTGAAACCCATGTCCAGGATCCGTGCAGTTTGCTCCCTTTACTTATGATCATGTATGTTTGGTGTGTGGTGGCTCTTGATGCACTGACTCCAGCCTCAGTCCACTCCTTGTGAAAGTCCCCAACACTTTTGAATGGCCTTTTCCTGACAATCCTCACCAGGCTGCAGTCATCCCTGCTGCTTGTGCACCTTTTTCTTCCACACTTTTCCCTTCCACATAACTTTCTATTAATGTGCTTTTATACAGCACTTTGGATACATCCTTCGCAATTACCTTTTGAGGCTTTCCCTCCTTATGGAGGGTGTCAATGATGGTTTTCTGCACAACTGTCAGGTCAGCAGTCTTCCCCATGATTGTGATTCCTACTGAACCAGACTGAGAGACCATTTAAAGGCTCAGAAACCCTTTGCTTGTGTTATGGTTTACTTAGCTGATTAGAGTGGGACACTGTGAGCCTAAAATATTGCACCTTTTCACAATATTCTAATTTATTCATATTGTGGATTTGGGGTTTTCATGAGCTGTAAGCCATAATCATCGCACTTATGACAAATCACGGCTTGAACTATCTTGCTTTGCATTTAATGCGTCTATCTCATATATTAGTTTCCCCTTTTACGTTACATTACTGAAATAAATGAACTTTTGCACAATATTCAAATTTTTCGAGCATCACCTGTACATGTATAATATATTGTTAAAATAACTTTTGAAACTTTTATTTTAACTTTTAAAACGTTTTACTCGCCCTGCAGGCAGCTCCACAGACCACCATTGCAGACATGTGATCTTGCGATCACATGTCCCGTGAGGGCCAGACTGCCAGCAGGGGGACTTCCTGGCTTGTCAGGCAGTCTCCCCAACCAGGATCGCTGCAGATAAGTCTGCAGGGGGTGGGGAGCTGTAATCCGTAATGGTAATCAAGTCCCCTTTGTGTGGGGCGGCATAGTACGCCCTAACGGCACTGAGGGGTTAATGAAGATGTACTTCTTTCCATAAATGTTTTATTTGCAGTAAAAAAAAATCAACAATAAAGTTTATGAATATGGTAATATGGTAAGTTTTCAATTGGTGGGGCGCTAGGCTCCTACTCTGTAAGCTGAACCCACTCCTCTCCATAAACACCAACAACTTTAGCATAATGGAGCAGTTCTGGCATATAGATAATGCCCTTGCAAACTCACTACTCCCCTGGCTGTGAATGACACTATCATTACCACAGCTCCCTCACTTAGATACAGACTGACACAAAGATACACACACATTGGCAATTACACACACCCAGATACACAATGACACACAGATACGCACACACTCAGATACACAGTGACACACACACTCAAATACACAGTGACACACAGACACACACACTGGCACATACACACAGACACACACACATACACACTGAGATACACACTGACACGCAGACAGGGCCGGTGCAAGGATTTTTGGGTACATAGGCGAAGATGCATTTTTCCACCCCCCCCTCTAAAATTAACATCTTCACCTATGTACCTCCTAACCAGCCCCTCCCTCTTCCCCGTCCCTTAGTGTGCCTCTCCCCTCCCCCCTCTTTTCCCTGTTCCTTGGTGTTTCTCCCCTTCCTGGTGTGCCTCCTACCTGTCTTGTAGCGTTGCGGAGCAGATCCTCTACAGGAGCTTCAGTTTTCTGTACCTGGCTGGACTGACAGGAAGTGCTCTCTCAGTGAGCACTTCCTGTCAGTCTGGCCGGGTACAGGAAACAGAAGCTCCTGTACTGCGCTCCGCTCCGCCACGCTACACTCAGTGGTGTATACACACTAACAGCCACACACACTCAATGACAAACACACAGACATCACTGACAGACACAGACTCACTGATCTGACACACACTCATTCATTGACAGACACACACTCAATCACAAACATTCTCTCACTGATTTGACAGACACTCACAAACACACACTGATAGACACACTCACACTGACAAAACACACTCATACACTGACAGACACACACATTCATACAATCATTCACAGACACACACACACTCACAAATGCATAAACACACACACTTGCAGACACACACTCACAGGCAAACACACTCACGCATACACAGACACACACACTCACAGACAAACACATACACAGACACACACACACACTCACAGACAAACACATACACAGACACACACTCATGGACAAACACATACACACACACTCACAGACAAACACAGACACTCACAGACACACACACTCACAGACACACACATACACAGACACACACATACACAGACACACTCACAGACAAACACATACACAGACACGCATTCACAGACACACACACTCACAGACAAACACAGACACTCACAGACAAACACAGACAAACACACTCACAGACACTCACAGACAAACACAGACACACACACACACTCACAGACAAACACAGACACACACACTCACAGACAAACACAGACACGCACACTCACACACACTCACACATACACTTTCAGACACACACAAATTATTAATAATATCCACCCAGCCTCCCTACCTGGAGAGCTGGCGTGGATCCGTCCATGGGGTCCAGTGGGGCTTCAGTGCGGCGGGCGGCAGTCTTCTAATGAGAGGCGGCGAGGGAGCTTTAACCTGTCTGCTCTGCTCCCTCGCGGGCTGTCTACTGATGCCGCGGGAGACGGAATATGACGTCATATTCCGGTTCCCGCGGCATCAGCAAACATCGCGCAAGGGAGCAGAGCAGACAGGTTAGAGCTCCCTCGCCGCCTCTCATTAGAATACTGCCGCCCACCGGGGATCCAGGAGGTGACCTGGCAGGAGGGAGAGCTTCCCTCCTGCTGGTCACTGTAATCTTGCGCCCTCAGAGCCGGTGCGCCCTAAGGCGTCCGCCTGTGCCGCCTGTGCCGCCTTATGGACGCGACGGCCCTGCACACAGATACACACACTGTCATATATACACATACTGAGATACACACTTACACACAGATACACACACTGACACACTCAGATACACACTGGCACACATATAGGCACTGGCACATACACTTAGATACACACACTGACATACAGATATACACTGGCACCAATGGCGTACTAAGGGGGGGCGGAGGGGGCAGTCCGTCCCGGGTGCCACCAGGGTGGGGGGTGCCATGACCCTGGTCTGGGGACTGGAGGGGGCTGTGTGAGCTGTGGCCGCACAATGCCCCATGGTAGTTAGGGTGCCGGGCGGCCAGAACAGCTCACACACGCAAAGAGCAGCTGAACTGGCCGCACGGAGGTAAAGTGGGGGTGGGGCTTCTCAAAATTGGGGGCGGAGACAAATCAGCAGCGGGGGGGCGGGGCTTAATACAGCCCTTACCCGCTGCTGTTACTGCTGAACATGGAGGTGCAGGAAGATGGAATCCCTGCCTCTCCACCTAACAGGCTCCAGGGAGGAACTGGTGGTGAAGGGGTGCCAAGCACAGGATCTGCCCCGGGTGCCAAATACTTTAGGTACGCCACTGACTGGCACATACACATACATGCCCTACTTTATATATTTACAGCCACCCTCCTGTTAGCTTATCTTGTATGTCCAGGATGATGGCTTGTTTGGGATTCTGGTGCTGGCTCAGGCTTATGGGAGTGTGGTTACAGTATGCATTAGCAGCTCACTCCAGCCTCTCCTCTGCCTCCAAGCTGCCTGTACCACCGCTGCCTCCAGCCTCTTCCTTCCTCCATTCCTACCTTGTGGCATTTTGTGAAGCTGGGAGGAAGTGATCAACTGTCACTTCATCCCAGCTGGCTGATATTACAGGGGCCCAGTCAGCTCTTAAAGTGCCGCAGGCCCTGTTTATTGCATATTATCGTGGGAGCACAAATTATATACAATATCCTGAAAATCACACACAATATGACATACAGGTTCGGTGTGTGTGGGTGTGTAAAGGGTGCAGTTTGAGTGTGTGATGGGTTCAGTCTGTAAGGGGTGCCGAATGTGTGTGTGTTGGGAGGTATTGTGTGTGTGTGGGAGGGCAGATAAAGGCCAATATATATATATATATATATATTTATATATATATGTATTTTTGCTTTCAGTTAAAAAAATATGTACTTTGGGGGCGTTGCAGCTTAATGGAATAGGACGCTGTAGCAGAGCTCCTTGTACCCCAGCTGAGTACCTCCGCCAAGGACTGCTTCCTAGCTGGAACCGTAAAATACCTCAGCGATTCTGCCCCAGTCACCATGGCTCTACTGGGGTCCTCCTGGAGCCTCCTAGTCCTGAAGCAGGATATGGGACTGTAAAGGATCCTGCTATCCGTGCAGCGCTGATCCTTGTAGCGTCTCCCGAAATCCAAGCTGAAAAGAGTGAAGTAGTGATTATAGCTCCCAATTCCCCAAACATGAGTCGAGACTTCATGAAGGGGTAAAACGAATGTCTTTATTGATGGCCAAACTCAGCCCTTTTTATGATGGTCTCCCAGCAAGGGACCTCCCACATGGGACCTTGTGGAAGACTGTAACAAAATATGCAGAACCAATCAGTATACAGTACAATTCTTATACACACCCACAGGAAGAGTGTAAGCCCTCCTCTGTATCCTGGAGATAATTAACTTACCCCTCCTCTCTTACCTGGAGATAATTAACTTAAGTGGTTGCAGAGAACCTAATTATCTCCGGGCAGAGAGAAACATGTGCTTTTTACCTTTTAACAAAACTGTATTAAAATCAATAACTCATGTTTCGCTGAACGAAGTCCCCATGTTCCACACACCCCCAGATAGCTTGGATCTGAGCGCATATTATAGGCAAATAGCGCTCAGATCCCACGAACACAGTTCTCAATAACGTCGAGTAAAGTTTAAGTTCACCAGCTGTAATGGAAGTTAAACTGCACGAACCAACATACGAGTGTAACAGGGGAAATGTACAATCCAAGCAAGTAAGGCGAATGATGTGATCCAGATACAGAGGGCTCGGTCCCAAGTGCCTTAAGACCCCATGACTTACCGGGCCAGCATCCCAGGGTAAGAGGCTAGCAATCCGGCTCCTCCAAGTGATAGGGGGGGTAGGGCAGTTTGTCACATGCAGACCCAGTGACAAAAGCCATTTTTGTCACAGGGACAAGCTCTATTCTCTCCCAGGGACTAGATGACACACAGTCCTGAGAGCTAAAGTACTTACAAGGACTTTCCCTGCTGAATCCCCCACGAGCTGGAACAAGGTACACTGCTGAGCAGTAATTAGCCCTTTGCCCTCCCAGTAAGTAGACGACACACAGTTCTGGGAATACAACTGATTTAATTAATGAGCCAAACTCTGCCGACCCCAGCATGGGGTCTGCATTGCATTCAACCAAGCCCCTCCCAGGAATCTCTGGGTCTGGGAGATAATTGAGTTAATGACTGGTAAGCGAATTATCTCTCAGGAACAGAGAGCCCAGCATAAAACATACAAATCCCCCAAAATATTATAAAAATATAAAGTAACCCCACATATACATCCCCAAATAGCCCTGATCTGAGTGCCCAAGTTCTCCAAATAGTGCTCAGATCCATGCAGTGTAGAGAAAATGCCACCGTGTTATGGTTCTGTCCTGCCACACACGTGGTCCTATGCCCAAAATAGTTCCAGGACATTTGGTGCTTTTGCTGGTTAACTTTTAGGAGCCCCTGCAGCCGCAATATGGGGTTCACCACCTGGCTCTCAGGTAGCGTTTGTTCCCCTTAGTCTCAGACACCTTCCCTCCAAAAAGCACCCTCCTAGTGCATTGTAAAGTGGTTCAAAACCCCAGACCAAGTTGTCCAGGAACCTCACAGTCACCTCATGCCAAAAACAGTTCCATAACATTCACGGCTAAGTCCTGCTGAGGTGACCAGGGACTCACGAAGTCTTCATGCCGAAATTAGTTCCATAGCGGTCGCGGCTAATTACCACTGAGGACCATTTGTGGGTTTGGTTCATGCGAACGGCCACCAGGGAGCTAGCACTTGGCTCTGTTCATGAGAAGGGAAAGTGCCGAACCAGGGGCACCCATGGAAAGCTGCCAATGGCGGCTGATCAGGGTAACCCCCAAATGGTGTCTCAGACCACAGTCGGTGGGGATGATACCGGCTTCCACACTCCTCCAGGAGTTTGTAGCAAATGTTTGAGGGAAGTAGCGTTTGTCACAGACACATGCACCTGATGCTCCGTTTTAACACTGCAGTTTACAGTGTGTCTCATGGCGTTAATCCACATGAATTGCAGCCACACAGCACTTCTCATACTTATTACCCGACATGTCCCACAAATCACTGAAAAAGTGAAGCTGACTGCGGCTCATGGAAAAATTCAGGCCCTGTCCTTCCTGGCGTCTAGCAGGCAAGATGGCACCAAGAAGCCAGCATACCCAGCTTCAAGTTCCAATGACAGTGAGTTGTCTGCAGTTTCAGTGCTGCCATCATCCCCAACCTCATAGAAGTCCATCCAAAGATTTTTTAATGAATTAAAGAGCTCACTAAAAGAGGACTTGACTAGCCTGGCCTCAGAAATAAAATGTAGTCTCTAAGCAATAGGAGAGTTGCACATTTAGAAGTGAAAGCAGAAGAACTAATTGCAGCCCACAATCCATGGATGATGCCTATAAAGAGATGGAAACCAAACTAAGAAGGCTGGAGGAAAAGGTTGCAGATCAGGAGGATAAAAACAGCAGGAGCAATATCTGAATCCAGGGCATTCCAGAGGAGGTAGGCCCGGAGGCCCTTGCAGACTTTGTAACATAGCTCTTTCAAAGCTTGTTCCTGATCTCTCCAGAGGAGACCTCATGTTGGATTGCACACACTGGCTCCCCAAATGCCATGGTAACGTTTTGAGATCACAAGAGGAGCTCGGAAGAGCTACTGGCTAGAGCCCCAGGGTCCTCCTCTCTCCTGTCCTGGATATCAGTGCCTGAGGGTCAGTGAGGGAGATCTTTGCTAGTCAGGAGGAGGATTTAATCTCCCATATTTACTAGTAAGTTTTTTTTTTTTGCTTAGTGTTAGTAGTCTGAAGTTGTCTGAAACACCAAAATTACAAAAATAAAGGGCTTTTCATTATTTTGGTCTTTCAGCCATACAGACATGTCTACAAGGTGTAAGTTTAAGCCTTTTTTCAAGTGACTGGCTGATCAAGCTTTCTACTTACCATGCTCCTCAGTGCTCTGTTGAGAGTGGAGTTGGGTCATCGTGGACTCCCCCAGCACTATTGTGGTGGCTGATCTGTATTGTAGTCTACTGGTTTATATGAGGTGGGTGGTGCGGCCAATCCCTGGACTCAAAGTCCTGACAAGCCTGATTCACCCCCCTTCCTCTTTAAACTTGTTGGGGTTATCCCGGTCCTCCACAACACTAATTGCCTAGCAACACGCTCACAGGCTCAGCATAAGCACGAATAAGTCCTGATACGCAACTCGATATTGGGATTGGTAATGCACATGTTGAAGTATCCTTTTCTGAACTACTGGAGTAACTTGCCTATATATTGTTTTCCATAGGTACACAAGATCAAGTATATCAGTTTGGTGGTGCTGCAATTAATAAAGGCTTTTGTGCTAATCTTTATGCCGGTTTGATTGATTGGGTACTGTAAGTTTTGATGGCCTTATATATTGACAAGCCTTACAGTGTTCACATCTCTATGTGTCTTTGATGTCAGTCAGCCACATGGGACTCCCTTTTGTTTGAGTCCAAACGGCTGTGTACCAACAAATCCTTAAGGTTTTCTGGTCTCCGTGCAGTCAATAAAGGATGAGCTGTTAAGAACATCTCCAAAACGGTAAGTCTTGTGAGGTGTTCGGGTACGCAGTGGTTAGCACCTACCAAAAGTAGGTCAAGGAAGGATTACCAGTCATTGATGCATGTTGGGAGCAATGGCTAGCCCATCTGTTTCGATCATACATAAGAGTTACTGTAGCTCAAAAACAAAAGTGCAAATATAAGAATCTCCTAAAACACACTAGAGGGTGTCTGAAACAAGTAAAGTACTTAAAGGGTATACAATTGCCAATATTGCAGCTTTTACATATTAGCATAAAACCTCATATGCAAAATAAGGGAGAAAATAAGATCAGAGGGTAGCAATTTTATTACACAGAGAAACACATAAAAACATATAAACACGACACTCACAAAAGTAGTGGCACAAATCTGAGTCCCACTACCATACATCTAACACCAAAGTCCAGCCAAGTTCTGAAACCCCACAGGTCGTGACACCCTATGGTTCCAGTATCTTCCCCTGATTAGGAACAAGAAGATTGCCAGGGGAGCACATTTGTAATCCTATATCCATTGGGACTTCCTCAAGATCTGCTAGATCCATTGTTGCCTTCTATCTTCTTAAATACCTTAATCTTCGTTTCCCGGATAGGTTAAGTTCATATGCGTAATGGCACTTCCTTCCTATGATGTCACATGTAATGATGTCCAGGAGAGCTGAACATGCATGTGCGTCCATCCGTGGAGTGCAGACGGTTGGACACACATGCTAGATCAGCAATAGACAAAACGTGTCGGGCATCGGATTTGCACATTTCGTTCAGATTTCTACCACTACTTGTATGAGTGTGCTTTTTATATGTTTTTATGTGTTTCTCTGTGTAATAAATTTGCTACCCTATAATCTGAGATCTGAGCGGGACCCACTGAAGGGCAGGCTATTTCAGCTGCTGCCCGTTCTCAGTATGCTCTTGCGACCCATTTTTTTTTTTTGCTCTCCACAAGTTTAAAGGGATAATCTAGACTTGGACCCCTATCTAGGGAGATATCGGCTATGCCTCACTGATGATGCCTAACAAGGCTGAAACGATCGTCTGGGGTTGCTGTGTCTCTCGTGCAGAGTGAACTTGCTGGCATTTCGGATCTGGACTTCCTGTATGGGTGGGACCAGTCTGATATGTTTCAGTGATGTTCTCTCTGTAATGGCACAAGATGAGCAAAAAACAGCTTGAGATCTGAGTGGGGACCCACTGAAGGGCAGGCTATTTCAGCTGCTGCCCGTTCTCAGTATACTCTTGTGACCCATTTTTTTTTTTTGCTACCCTATAATCTTATTTTCTCCCTTATCTTGCATATGAGTTATGCTAATAAATAAATATATACCCTTTATGTACTTAACTGGTGTCTGGTACCCTCTAGTGTATTTTAAAAAAAGGTTCTTATATTTGCACTTTAGTTTTGCTTTTTAATGATGTCTTTAGAGAGCACCCTTAGAGTGGCAGCATTTACTAAGTACTCACACATATTATTTGCAGCTAGTGCTGCAGCTCAAATTGCTGAAAACGTTATGCTAACAATGGGTGTCAGAATCCACAGTGCATCCCAGTTTAGAGCACATGGGGCTGTGTTGCAACAGATCAGTCAGAGTGCACATGATGACTCCTGTACACTGCAGAAAGTTCCTTTAAGGCAACGTTAGCATCAGAACTGAACCATTAAACAATTGAAGAAGAATGTGAGGTCTGCTGAATAACGTTTTCTTTTAAATCAGGTGGATGGCTGGGTGTATGTGCATCCTTTACCTGGGGATGAGATGGTAGCAGAATGCACTTTGGGAAAAAGGCCGGCTGGTGGAGGCAGTGTTCTGCTCTGGGCAATGTTCTGCTCGGAAGCCTTGGGTTTTGGCATTCATGTGAATGTTACTTTGACTTGTACCACCTACCTAGAGATTTTTGCAGACCACGTAACCCCTTCCTCGCAGTGGTGTTTCCTAATGGAAGTGGCTTTAAACAGGATAATGCACTCTACCACACTGCAAAAATGGTTCAGGCATGGTTTGGGGAACATGACAAAGAGTTCAAGTTGCTGCCTTCGCCTCCAAATTCCCCATATCTAAATCCAATTGAGCTTCTGTGAGATGTGCTGGAACAAACAATCTGACCCACAGAGGCCCCACCTTGTAATTTGCTGGACTTAAAGGATCTTCTGCTAATGTCTTGGTGCCAGTTACTAGGTTCAGAGTTCTTGTGTAGTCCATGTTTATATACATCAGAGCTGTTAGGGCAGCACAAAGGCAACCTACACGATATTAGGCAGGTGATTTTTAATGTTGTTTCAGATCAGTGTATTTACCATTTAAAAGTGTCTACTTTTTTATTGCATATTTACTATCTCCCAAGCTATCAAGCACGCATGAGCATTTAAATATTTCAAGAACTAGATTTTACCCTAATTGAAGCACTAATTATGTTCTTACACAATACAATTGAACTATGGACATACATATACACTTCCTTTAAGATTTAAGTGTGTTGTTTATTAAGGTCCTTGTTTGTTTCTTTTATAAGAATAGGTGATGTGCCTATTGCTTTTCAATGTATCCTTAAAATACATAACCACCTAAAATACTGTAGCAACAAGAAGCAAAGTAAAACACTATTTGGAAGTGAACTGACCTTGAGTATATAAAACAAATATCATTTTGAAAACAATTCTGAATCCACGGAAAGCAAGCCCATAAATCACCTCTCTTGCTATCTTTCAATAGAGCATAATAAATAGATCCTTACATGTGCAATGTGCGATCACTCAGCTAATATTATCTTAGCAATCCACAGGAGTGCTTCATTACTATAACTGCTGCACAGAAGGAAGATTCGTAGTTATCATTTTACCTTATAATGCATCCAACTAGTATAAATCAATCTGAATGTTCTTGGAGCATCCACTTTATTGGCTGTACAAAGAGAGAAGCTGTGTATTCTTGTTCTATTTTTACTTCTGGAAAAAAAATGGCTTTATCAGCCAAGCAAGATTTACTGGAATAATACCCATGCTTAGCTTGTTCCCCTGGACACTTGGGGATACAAATTGTATTCCCTTTAAGCATTTTGCAAGTGGTTTTACACTGAACTACTGCTATTTAGAAAGAAATAACAATAACAGATTATGTAGCTCTCTGTCATGATTCCCAGTAATGAGGGTGTAATTCCTTGCAATGATTGTAGGACACAATAACTTGAATAGTAAATTAAAACACCTTACTTTAAAGTATTTGGTAAAGACTGTGACATTTGAGCCCATAAACATATAGTAGATTAAACTTAAAGGAACACTTCAAACACCTAAATCGCTTTATCAGGCAAAAGTGATCTATGTGTGAAAAGTGTGTCCTCTTCATTTAAAAAATAAATAAAAGAGAGGCGGAGCCTGACCACCGAGGCAAGCAGTCGCAAGGCCTAACAGCTCCGCGTGTAAAACGGGAAAAAACGGTGGAAAACCCAGGCTGGGGACCCCCAAGTCACCACAAAGACGCAATATACCCCTACAAGCGACATGGGGCGAAAAAACAAAAAAATGCCGACCGAGAAACACTCCCCGAGACTCACGATTGGCGATATGTGGGGACAGGCCTGCGGGGCAAGCGGGACCAACATGGCGGCGCTTCATGGCGGATGCTCCGATTTTTCGGATGACCTCTCTGGAGAGGAATATCTGCCAGCACCCAAGACGGGGAGGCCAACACAGCCGACTACCCTGGACCCAGACACCGCTCCGGTGACCATAGCGGCCCTCACGCGGCTACTGGCAGACCACCACAAGGATCTGCATAACGACATAGCTGCATTGAGGGGAGACCTAAAGGGAATAACGGGCTGCCTCAATACGTTGGAACATACAGCCCGAACCACTAACCAAGACTTCGGGGAACTCAGACAAACTGTCCAGGACATCCAGCGGCAACAGAGACTCCTCGAACACCGCATGGCGGAGCAGGAAGACACTAGGCGGCGTGATAACGTGAAGATAAGAGGGATCCCGGACGGGATCTCCGAGGCAGACCTAGCCCAAGCTGTTGAACGCCTCCTGGCGAAAATCTTACCACCAGCGCTGGCCAGCAAGATTGCCCCTGCCAACGTATTCCGGATCCCCAAACCGCCAAGGGCACCGACCGGGGCCACACGGGACGTCATACTTACCTTCCACACTCGACTAGACAAGACAGCAGTCCAGAATGCCCTGAGGGGAAAGACGCCGTTCCATTTCGAAGGGATGACTCTAACCTTCTTCCCCGATCTTTCGAGAGGCACCCTAGCCTGGAGACGTTCCCTCCAGCCGCTGACCACGCTACTCCGGCAAAGAGACCTCAAGTACAGATGGCAAATGACCCACATACTCACCGTACACCAGGGGACGGACACTCATCAGATCCGGGAGCTGAGCGACGCAACACCGCTTTTGCAGGCACTGGGCCTACCACCAGACATCCTCGCACAGGCAGGACAAGGGAGTGACACGTCTCCTTCACACTCGTGGGACCCGGCAAGATCCATCCCGTTTGTGCCGACAGGCCACACACCCGAACCCTATGTGGCGCTCACTACCTGAACGGCTCATGGGACGACTCGACAAATGGATTAACCCATGGTCCCGTAGCCGCAACATCACCGCAGAACCAGAGAGGGACATATCCTGGGGCCGGAGGGAAACCAAGCATAACCCGTGGCCCGGAGCCACAGTACGGGACTCTGTAGAATGTTTATTTAACGGATCACCAAAAGTCCCTGCAAAGAAGGTGATCCCGCAAGAACTGCCTGTAATTATGCAATTTTGTTTGTCAGTTTGAGCATGACAGTTTATTGTTTTTCTTTCAAACCACTATATCTTCCCGTCTACCACCCCTACTTACACCCAGCAAAGGCACTGCTGAACATAGATCACACACACACACAGCGCCCAGCCATCCCCACCGAATAGGCAACATACACTCTCAGCAAGGGCAGGGATCGCACCTTAACAGGTATCCTTAGCCATCAGATAGCCACTGGTGACCCCCAGGATTGCTTTGGTCATACACAGTTATCTGGTCCATAGCTTTGGTTTCCCTAAACTAAACACATCGAACTTACAGCGACAGCAACACTCCCTTACACACCAATCACTAGTCCAAGAAGAGCGCTGACTAGCCGCCACTTCTCAGACCTGACTCTATACGAACAACCTCTTAAAGGGTAGTTCCCGACCTAAATCTCTGTATAGCTTGCTGATAGGGAGGACCCGGGGTCAACTTTTCTGAACACCAGCACGAAACTATACACGGGCGAGGGGCGCTGGCCCGGAGCGCTGGGGCAGTAGAGCCACACTTAGTAGTCACTAACCCTGCTCCACACCTAGGATGCACCTACCGACGGAACATAATGGCCGTGACACACACCCCCTACAGAGCATAGCATACCCGAAACATCCAAAATCCATTCAGCTGCAGAGGATACAATCCCTTATGGGTAGCGCACCCGGAGGCCCCTTAAAAGGGCTATACACTGCCTGACCTTATCCCTTAATGTTACTAGGCTTGGCCTAGACGCTTTATCAGATACTATGAAAACGTTAAATAACCTGTTGCTTAACCTGCGGTTCATAGGACAGCGTGCTTTAAATATGTTCTGGCATATAGCCTAAACTAGACTGCCAACGTGTATGATACCATACCTGTCGTATGTCTTTAAATGCTTCAATACTGCGCATGCAATGTTCTATTATACCTGTTATAAAAGCATAGTCGTGCCATGTACACTAACCAACTAGCATTGCACTTGGAAGGTTACATCACATTTCTTTCTTGTTCACGGTGGGACTACATAAGGTTACCTTGTTACTCTCTACGCAATTATAATCATAATTGCATTTCGTTTTACCATGTCTTGTTTTATTTTTCTATTTTCTGCCTAAATAACAAATTGTTGTGCACAGTATTTCCAACGCCATAATGCCCTACAAGTGTTATACTGAAGCATATATGTATGTCTTGCACCAGATGATGGGGCAGCGCAAACCTGTTTAATGAAAGATGCACGTATTTACAGATAGCCAAAATGTTGTGGTATATGTGGTAAAAGGCATTGGGAAGGCTAGAAAGGCACCCTATACCTGCTTATACTCTCTTACTGGCAGGGTTTAACCCAATCTAGCTTGATCATTTCTATAAATACTGTGAACTAACGTGTGTTCAATCCAAACAATAGAGTGTAAAATGTTTGCCTGATTTATCATCTCCTACTATTCTTAACACGAGACCTGCCAAGTTCATTAGACATACCTATGTAACTAATATAACCCTTAAACAATGTGCAAGTTCTCAGAGCCACTGCTCTACATGTCCTGATTTCCATATTATTCTACGCTGCTGTGGCACAAGATTATGTTTTAGTTAAACCATGCTATATAAAAAAAAAAAGAGGTACTAGTATTAAGGAAATGCTAGATATCATTGTTATTGACCCCGTTACTGTATTCTTAATGCATTTCCCTCTCTTTATTCTGTATCCCATCTCACATGCCTCAATAAAATACAGATTGACAAAAAAAATAAATAAAAAATGTTTAGATTTTAATACTGGCACTTTTATAAATTGCCATTGTTTCACCTAATTGCCTGTTAACAAGGTCCTTTACTTCTTTAAACTCAGGAGGCAGTTAATTGCCCAAAGTACCCGCCTTGCAAAGACTTTTAATTGAGCTCTATTGCGAAGTATGTGATTAGACAGCCACAAAAAGTCTGGGCTGGGGAAAGGCTGCAGATAACAGATCTACAAGTTTTCTTTTTTGTTTTTATATACATAGACCCCAGTGTGTATGTATACTAAATAGTAGACTTGGGCATTCATTTTCAAAAAAAAATTTTGTCCGAATTACGGCAATTCGTCTTTTCGTCCAAAAGACGAATGGATGAATACAAATTACAACAAATGAAATGAAGTACGAATTGCTTGTTGTCCATGCAATTCATTCATTGTTTGTTAGTTTTAGTTAATTATAAGGTGGTTGCCATGGGCTCACATCTCCCTCCTTGTAATATTTAAAAATAAATCCCACCCATGTCCCTTGGCTAAATGGGGTCAATATGAACTGCTCACTGTGGCGCTGCAACCCTCTTTCTTCATCTTGCATGCCAAGACTCTGGCTTGGGTTGTCCTAGCTGCCTACTAACATTATTGGAAGTGCTAGGAATCCTTTTTTAATTTCAAATCTCAAGATTTACCTGGCTTATCCAACCAATCAGAACTCTGACTCAAATTGCATGGCACAGGAAAGCCTAGCCATCAGGGAGTGGGACAATAGGTACACCCCCTTATTATTGGGGGGCCCCACCCGCTGCCAATGGGTGTGAGGTGTGAGGGATTTACTGTGTCCTCCCAGTTAATTATTTTAATAATTACAGAGGCATGGAGCTGCCAAGCCACTTTTTTTTCTTTATAACCTTGAGCAGCCACTTGCTGCTCACTGTTTATGCTGATTTTAACTTCCCTTATTTACTAATAATGAGTATTTTTTTACTGAGATGATGATGAGAAAGCATAGTCTAAAAACATGAGATGAAAACTTTTACTGATAATTCAAGGGATAATCTAGGAGAGTTGTCAGGAATGCTGAGCCAAGGTTGGAAGCTGGTAATGTGGAGAATTGTAATAGGAAACTTTAAACATAGTCCCAAATGCAAGGTCAGAGGCAAACAATATACCATTAGGTCCCTTGGAGATCCCATGGCATAAAGGTGGAAATGAATGTGGTTAACAGACAAAAATGGCAATGAGGAGTTATTATTTTGTATAAAATGCCAAAAAGTGCTGTACAATGTGAGCTAAAAGCCAAATATTTGAACAAGATGAGTTGGACACACAGGAGGGTGTTGAGAGCCCTGTTCAAACCAGCATATCTTTATGAGGTAAAGTTAATCACAACAACTTAAAATAATAATTTAAGAAACAAAGATCCAGTATGTCATCTTTCATTAATGGGAGACTATAGTCACCAGAAAAACCACAGCTTATTGTATTTGTTCTGGTGAGTATAATCAGTCTCTTCAGGCTTTTTGCAGTAAACATTGTCTTTTCAGAGAAAAGGCAGTGTTTACATTACAGCCCAGGAATACCTCCAGTGGCCAATCCTCAAATTGCTACTAGAGGTGCTTCCTGGGACAGTACTGCACAATGTGCAGCACTGACATTCAGTGTCTCCACCCTCTGCATTTAGACACTGAACCTTCCTCATAGAAATGCATTGATTCAATTAATCTCTATGAGGAGATGCTGATTGGCCATGCCCGTGTTTGGCTTGTGCTGGCTCTCCTTGATCTGCCTCTTTGACACTTTCAGCCAATCCAATGCTTTCCTATAGGAAAGCATTGTGATTGGCTCAGATCACCACTTCTGATGATGTTAGCCTAGCAGGCAGATCAGAGGCAGAGCCAACACCAGCAGCCTGGAATAAATGTAAGATTATACTATATTTTGGGGGTCAAGATGGGCAAGGCGGGGGGGGGGGGGCAGGGGCTAGTCTGATTTTTTAACACTATTGGGTCAGAAATACATGTTTGTGTTTCTGACCGTATAGTGGTCCTTTAAGGACTACTCAGCAAGGTGAACCCTTACATGATAGATATGCTGATCTTTGTTTGGGGAATTAGTTGTTTCAGTGCAAACTACTGTGTAATTTATATATTCTTTTTTGACTGTCACATTGCTTTACTTCTCAAAAAGTTTTTGAGAGAATACTGAATGCAAGGTGGCCACATAGAGCCATCCACTGTTATTTACCCCCATTAATAACTCTAGAAATGTATTGCAGCTCCTATTTAAATAGTATGATACACAAAGTGATTGGGTATGTAATTCCTGGTAGACTAGTATAGATTTTACTGTATGCAATCTATCACATTAAAAAGACTCCACTGACTCATTAAAAGCACACGTCATGAAAATAAAATCACCTAGTATCATACTCTAGACCAGGGGTAGTCAACCTTTTAATGCCTACTGCCCACTTATGTATCTTTTTTGATGGTTTAATTTCCTTATCGCCTACTGGTGCCGCATTGACTCAATTTTTTAGTGCAAGTACAAAAGATTTTAGAAAGGAACATTTTTTTAAAAATATGTACTTCAATGTATCTACTTTATTCATGTTTATACATATATCATTTACAAATAAATACATTTCCACATCTCAACCAATAGAGCCTAGTAACCAGGAACTGCTTAAACTGAGAAAAAAATAAATTTAAATGTGAAACAGCAAATAAAAACAATAACATAGATTTGTTTTCCTTCTTTTGCTTCCCCCCCCTTTTTTTCAATTTTTTCCTTTTTCTTTTTCTACGTTTTCTTTTTTCTTTTCCTTTCTTCTTCTCTTTTTTCCTTTTCTCCTTCCTTACTGCAATCACTAGCAGGAAGGCTAAATTAGGTAGCCCACTTTATTATTAGCCAACAACAATAAATAAAACAGAAAAAAGAATATCTATATATCAGGGGTTTCTTTTTCCTTTCTCTTTATTCTCTCTTTCTCCTTACTTTGCTTTTTTCTTCTTTCTTTTATTTTATGTAAAGTAAATATAGTAAACAGAAAACAACAGAACTTAGCTTGTCAATACTCAATATCAGCCACTCTAAACTCGAGCTTCTAACTGTCCCTGCTTTAACATCCGTCCTGATCAGGAGTGCAGCCGCGCACTTTCTTAAAGCCATCAAGAGTCATTTAGCAAACAGAGTTGTTCACGCAATGCATGTTGTGTGTTTTTGTGAGAGGTCTTTCTTGATGGCTGGAAGGAGGCACACACATGAGCGGAGCATGTGCTTGTGCCGGAAAACAGAATCGTGGATAATAAACACCACCGTCCACAATTAAAGCTTGAATCACTAGTGGGTGGTAGGGACCAGGTTGACCACCACTGCTCTAGACAGCAAGATTCCATTGTGCTAGCTACATTGCTAGGGCATATATAGTTTAAATATTAAGTATATTAAGTGGCCTTTTTGCCACTCCCACAGATAACCCATTTGAGAAAAACTCATGTCTGGCATTTATTTTATAGAGCATATTTTATGGAGGACAATGTAAAATGGAGGAAGTGTATCGTGTATTCATGATTTCACTATACCTATTTGAGAATTATACAACATTCATGTTTCCTTAACAACCATTGCAAAGCTTTCAGACACCATGTTGGTCTTTCAAGTGTTATGTTATGCTGGCAGGGCACGGATATACACAGGTCTATTAATCACACTACATGACATACAAATTGCTTCTATTTAAATAAATCAGCATGTTGTGATTTTGAAAAAAAAACAAAACATACTGGTAGTGAAGGCTTTCATTGAGCAACTCAAAACCAAAAGAAGAATCAAGCCGATCAGCTTATACTGCTGTATGAAGTCAATAAAGCTCAATGCTTCACTTAACTGTGAAGGGTTAAGATTATTTCAAACATAACACATTGTCCTGCTTGCTTTCACTTCCTGCCCACGCCTTACAATTCAATTCTGAGCACCTGAAACTGACTTTAAAGCAGCAAATTGATTATTAAAAAAATAAAATGTATTTTTACTTTCCTAAATTGTTATTTGATACATTTTTAGGTTTTTGGTATTTATTTTTAAATCAGTATCTAGTGTAGCCAATTTGGTTCTTGCTGTTATTGTACAACAATGACATTCTAAAACACATGAGAGTGTGCGCCGAGCAGCGCTGGGAACCCCACAAATGGCTGGATTGAGATAATTAAAACGTATTTAAAAATATTCTTTGAGTGTTTATTTAGGGGAGTAGGGGGGATTTCAGAATAATGACAATAAGGCATTTTTATTGTACACTAAATTATTATTTATTTATTGGCCTGCAGTGAGAATTCCTTGTTGCACTGAACAGGAGTTTAGTTTCCCAGTGACAGCATTTGACAGTGACAGGGTGCTATGTTGTCTTTTATTCTTCTTTATCTTTTCCTTTTTGTTTTTTTTCCAGAAGTGCTCTTGCTTAACTTTTTTGCTTTTCCAAGTACCCCTGCTTAGGAAAGAATTGTTGCTCACAGAAGCTCACTAGTGTAATTATACTGTAACCCTGATTCCGTACAGTTTCACGTTTATTCTTAAACCCTTTATGGCATAGATTATTTGGTATGCAGCTTTAAAGCAAAGCATAATCTTTGATGTGAAAGATCCTATATATTTACTTTCTATGATCATTATATCCTGAGTTACAATTTTGTTGTGTAAATGAAGTTAAAATTTGTAGTGAACTGATTTGTTTCCTTAACTATCTCACTCCATCTAGTGGACAATCTGAAAAGTACAATTGCAGACACCTGTAAGGTTACTGTTTTTTTTTATCCTGAAACATATATAGGAAAGAAAATCCAGTCACAGAACTGTTTCCAAATAACAACCTTAAATTATTTTGTAATTGGTAGAATGCTTTTACTAAATAAAATGAGAACTGTAGGCACCATAACCACTTTAACTGATTGAAGAGGTTATCATACCCAGAGTGCCTTGCCGCCAGTTCCTGTATCACTGGTAAATGGTTTACTCATCCGGTCTTTAATAACGAAATCGAGGAAACAGAGCTTAGACCTGCTGGCTTAACTTAGACAAAGAGCTAGTGGCTAGAAAGGAGCTGTAGTGGAGGCAGAGAATAGTATGTGTCAGACCCCAGGTAAGAGTTAAAAGCATAGTTTGACTACTTACATGGGGGCGTTAAGGAACACCTGGCACCATAACCACTACATCACACTATTGAAGGTGCAAGGGCTATGGTTTCAACAAGCTTTTTCCTTTTGAGTTATTATGGGTTGCTTTGGCCTGATCAATGTACTGTTGAATGGTTGGGAATCTAAGGAAGCAGAAAGTTAATTTATGTAATTTATATGTAATTAACATTTTACTGAAACTAGAAACTGTGTATTATGTTTCCTGTCTTGTCACAATTATAGCATTCACTGCTATGTTATTACTCCATGTCAGTAAATTATCTCAAATATCACTGAGACTCTGGAAAATGGATTTCAGTCAAATTGTCACTCAGACTGCTATTTCTGCCTCAGCTGTGATTGGCTGAGATTGTCAAGTGGCTGCTTTCAGACATACCTCCAGCAGGGTGTCAGGGTGTGGGTGCCAGAGGCATTTATTTAGTGTTAAACTGCTCAGAAATTGTTTAACATTGAATGTGGTGACTGCACCAGTTGACTGATATAAAATGGTTATATGGTTAATGGTTATAGTGCCTATTGTGTTCCTTTGATGACTGTCATTTTTGTTTTCTTTTGTTCTGATCTAAAACCCTTTTTAAAAAATACAAAGTATGCAAAGTATGCTTATGGACCCTTTCACAATAAGCTTCACTTGGCATCCTATGGCAGCCCTGCTCTCTAGGAATTACATTACAACTCAAGTTGCTTCTGTACAAGTTGCATACATGTGCATACATAGCAATGCTCATTGCAAAGTATGATGAGTAAGAAGTGTAATATCAAAGAAATCCCCTTGAGTATGTACAAAAATGCCTTAGGTAGATATTGACAGCTATTTTACATTGGGGAGCATGTGGTTAGAAATAGTGGTGGAGCTCTGTAGTTATACTTAAAGGATTTTTTTTTTATTCTAATTTTTTAACAGTTTAGTAAATATACCTCTAATGGTACCATGCATGTATTTAACCCCTTAAGGACGGCGGAACATGCTATGCCGGGTCCCCAAGGACAGCATAGCATGTCCCCGCCATCCTTTCTACTTACCCAGTTGCCGGCGATTGCGGTGCGGTGCGGGGACTCACCTGGCAGCTCAGGGAGTTCCCCTCTGTCCGTTCCAGCCCCCCTGGGCCATGTGATCGCGAGGTCCTTGCGAGGACCTCGCAATCACATGGACGGCATATCCTTCCTTGTCAGTGCTAGCAGGGGGAGTGCTGTAATTACAAAAATAAAATTTGCCAGATTGGTTATGTTGCCTTTGAGACCATATAGTAGCCCAGGAATGAAGCCCATGGAATAAGCAAAGCTAGGTGGAATGGGCCTTGACAGAGCTAGGAGGCAGGCCTATGGAGGAGTGTTACTTGATTGGTCAATTGAAATAAGGGGAGTGGCCTAGTCATATAAATATTCGCCATTTTAAAATTGGGTTCCATTTTAATTCGAAATCTTTACCTGTTGTTAGCTGTTGCTGGCTTCTGGTGGGGATTTCTTCTTTTTGTCTTTCAGATGGATTCCGTGGCTGAGAGTGATATGGCGGCGATCCTCGAGGGCGTGAAGGCGGCGATCCGGCACTGATGTGGGATTATTAAAAATCCTTATTGTACTTGTATTGAATTATTGCACTAACTCCATTTTAACTTTATACTGTGACAATCCTCCATTTTGTCCTCCTAACCTGACTTCTTCAATCCTCCATTTTGTCCTCCTAACCTGACTTCTTCAATCCTCCATTTTGTCCTCATAACCTAACTTGTTCATTTTAAAACTACCTTACATGACAGAATTTCCCAGCACATCTAATACAATAGACAAAGACTGTATTTTCTATAAAGACATGATTAACACAGGAATTGCTGACTTTTCCTTAAACTTGCAACATAGTATAATTTGAAGGCCATGAGAACACAGTAGTAATGAAATGTTCTATTCATAAGAGACCTTGCACCTGGCCACGAGGCCTGAGATCACCGACCGTGTAAAATGACGCTCAAGACCCCCTTGTCCCCACCCGTGTCCAGAACAATCCCACCTCTTGGTGGGTGGGCACGGGACTAACCACTTAGTTTTTAAGCCAATTAATAATATTGATAGGAGGACACTAATCCCGACACTTAACAATTAATCCAATTAATGATGTTTATTTGCTGATATTCTAATAATCAATGATGACGTAAAATGTCTCTTAAAAGGGCCTGCGCGCCCGCTTTTTAATCACTTGCCAATAAATTTTCTCAAAGTTATTTTAACCTGAACCTTGTGTGTCAGACTTAATTACTTCAGCGTATATACGCAATTTAATTTTATTGATTTGGACAGGAACAGATAGACATTTAAACATTTTGGTTTACTGCTAAAAAGTACCATAACAACTTGGCGCCCAACGTGGGGCATCGGGCTATGTCCGGCCGGTGAGCCGTCCTAAGGAAGACAAGGGTGGACGGAGGAATCCAGGGGGAAGGAAAGGAGATTGATCACCTCCAGGTACACGGTAGAGACTTCTGCAGAGCCACCGGTATGTTCCGGCCCCTTTGATTGACCCGTCCACGTGTCTGTGACTGCTTCCCGGGAGGACATCAAAGACAGGTAATATCTTGCCCGGTGTCTCGTTACTCATTTGTTTACCTGCATTTTAGTCTATCTGTTGCCTGGGTGTGTTTGAATTGTGTTTGAATTGTTTGCCTGTTTCCCCATTTTGAGATAAAGGGGGGGTGAACCTGCAGGGGATTTGCCTGGGGTTCTGTCTTGCTTGTTTTCCCCTTTTTGGGATAAAGGGGGGTGGACCTGAGGGGACTTGCCTGGGTCTTCAGTATATCTGTCTATCTGTTTGTATTTTACCCCTTTTGGGATAAAGGGGGGTGGACCTGAGGGGATTTGCCTGGGTCTTCTGTTGCCTGTTTTACCCCTTTTAGGAACCACGGTGCTGTGGTTGTAGGGAAAAAGGGGGGTTGACCTGTGGATGTGTTCCTGGGGGTCATCTTTTCCTGTTTAACTCTTTTAGGAGCCTCGTGGCTGGGGCTGTAGGGAAAAAGAGGTGTGTTGGATCTGTGGAGATTGTGTAGACTCATAGTTTCCTGGGGATCCTTCTTGTGTCACTTTGATAGCCTTGCTAGCTTCTCTGTGCACGTTACTCTGCTTGCAGAGTGGTGGTACCCTCCAGCTTTGAGCGCTGAGCTGGAGCCATTCCAATTTTTATTTTGTGGTGTGTGAATTCGGGCAGGCATTGCTGTCTTCATCACCACGGAGTAGTGAGACTTATAAAGTGGGTTTTTATAGGGGCACTACAAGGGTGAGGGTAGCGCAGACACTATTAGTGGGCTGCTGTGACGAGGGAGGCATATGGATTTCGGACCGGTGTTAGCTGTTATCCTTGGCCGTTGGTAGTAAGATACTACGGGATTGAGGGAGGTGACTTTGGAGTAAGCACACGAGTAAAGGAAAGGAATTACTGCTGATTTCATTTGAACTGTGATGCATGCACTGTATTTCAACTGTATTGTTGTCTTGTATGTTTAATAGGAGTCTCATGAACTCCGGTGTCTGTCTCTAAGGATTTTTCCTTGCCTTTCATCTTTTCTACACTTTCTATATTATTATACTATCCACTCCCATTTCTCTTAAAAGAGAAGTGATTGGTCACACACTTCTCACCTCGCTCCAATCCGTGTCTACCACCCCGGGTAGGCGGATTCAGTGACTAGTCTACGTTTTGGGAAGACGCACTTGAGAAAGTCCCACGGTTCTCGGGTGGCAGTCGAGCATTGTAGACGTTCCTGTTCAGTTTTCTCTCTCTCTCTCTATATCTAGGACGCTGGTATAGGGGTAAAGGGACTATGGGACAGGATTTAGATAAGCCCAGCAAGGGCTGGTTAGCATGTGATTTAGTAGAGAACAGAGAGGGTGAGGAGATGGTTAAAGGTGTTGAAAAGATTGCAAAAGTATGTAAAATTGCTGTACCGACATGTGGAAGATTGCAACCAGAAAGCTGGCGCAAGTTACTAGCAGAAATGAAAGGCAAGCTTACAGATAATGATTTATTAAAGACTGCTGAAGCATGGTACAGAGTAGCGAAGGCTATTCAGTTAGAAGGTTGGGTTGAGGAAGAAATAAATCACAAAGGTGTGAAATTGTTTGTGTATCATAAGAATTGTGTTGCTGGGGTTTACCCTCAGCCAGCGCCCCAAAATGGCGCCCAGGGGATGTCTATCCCCAAGGTTCAGTCAGCAATAGGTGATAGCCAGCTGACTATGTTCCCCACTCCCAATCCTCCCGAATCCCATCCCATCACCTCCCCTGTCTGCCCGGTCCTGAATTCTGACGGATCTTTCTTCACCCCTTCCCCTTCTCTAACAGTCCCATCATCCTCATCCATCCCCACGCTCCCTTCCATGCCTAATCCTAACATCTCATCTGCCATTTCCTCCCTGCAATCCCTCTCCATGGCTAATCCCCTCCCGTCAGCATCCGCCCAACTAACTACCCCTCCCTCCCTTGCTCCGACTCCTCCTTCTGCACCCATCCCTACCAATCCCGTCCTGTCTCCTCCCATAACCGGCTCCACCCCAGTCCAATACCCTACTTCCTTAACTGTACCTACCCACCCTACTCTTCTGCCCTCCCCTGCCTGGCCCTACCCCTTCCCATATCCCATGGCCCTGCCCTACCCCGGTTACCCTCCCTTTCCCCAAACCACTCCCCAGGTTCCGGTCATGCCCAGTCCGGCTCAGTCTGCCCCGGAAGTGCCCATATCAAACATGGCCGCCACTTCTTCCCTTAATCCTAATGCAACTCCTTTCCCCGCCTCCAATATGGCGGCCCCCAGTTCAGCCCTGATGCCGGTAATCCCCGGTGACTACTTGTCCCCAGGTTATGACTCGCTAGCCACCCCTGCATCTGGGGCTCTTTCCCAACCCCCGATCCTTTCACCTCACGCGGGCCCTGCACCGCGTAAGAGAGCCAATATCATAGAATTCGATGACGAAGAGGAGGACAGGGTGTCCCATGTCTCATCGGAGGTTGCTGCGGGAGCCTCAGCTCATCGTTCTATCGATGACCCCTTCGGCCACAAGGGTCGGGGAGAACGGGCCCCTCCTAAATATGTTGCTTTCAACCCCACCCAAGCTAGTGCTCTAATGAAATCACTCCCTGACCCAGAAAAGCAGCCTATGCCCTTCTACCGAGGGATAGTTCAAATTCAAAAGACTTATTCCACCGCATGGCGTGATCTACTCAGCATTTGTGCTATTAAAGCAGGGGATGCATATTGGCCAAGCATGGCCCGTCACCTCAGTACAGATTTGCTTTCCAGTGATGTTGATTACCCCTCCGGGGTAACCTTTTGCACCCAATTAAGAGAATGGGCTAAGGACAAACTTGCAGATCAGGCTGCTGGCCTTACTGATGTTATTCAAGATAATGGAGAATCAGTGGAAAGGTTTCACGCAAGACTGTATCAAATGTTTACAGATTTGGGGTTTGATCTTACTGACAAGATTCATTCACAAATGCTGTCAGGTGCGTTTGTCCAAGGTGTTAAAGACTCTATACGCAAGGGAATCATTGCTGCACGCCCTGAATATAAGGTTGTTCCCCTGGATACCCTGCTTTTAGTTGCTAGGGGCCTAGAATCTGCCCAGACCCCCAGAAGGCCAAGCTCTGCCCCTCTTATGGTATCACGCAGTACCCCTGTTCCCAGGGGCACCAGACCAGAGGATGGTTTCTGCTTTAATTGCAAGGCTAAAGGGCATTTTAAAAGTGATTGCCCGGAACCCAAAAGAGAGCCAAGAAAGCCATCCAGGCCTGCCCCGGCCACTAAGGCCGAAAAAGAGGTTCCAATAGTTGAGGAACCCGATGAATAGGAAATTGGCAAGCCTGTGTCCGTAACCCCTGTTATGGCAGTGTCTACAGGGGATAAGGGGGGGCCACTTGCCACAGTGACTTTGCCCATTGAAGGCCACCCTACCACATTTCTAGTTGACACAGGTGCAGCCCGTAGTGTTCTGCGAGAATAAGACCTGCCAGACCCATCCTTCCTGTCAAATATTGATGTCTCTTGTGTTGGAGTGAATGGCCAGCCAAGACATAGCCCTTTAACAACTCCACTACGAGTTGGCTCTAGCCTGCTTGCTCGCTTTGTGGTATCCTCCACATGCCCAATTAACCTGTTAGGTGCTGATGTTCTCTCACGCCTGCAAGCATCCATCACCTTCACCCCGGATGGGCAGGTAGAAATGTCCACACCTCTATCTGAATCAGACACCTCAGCCTTGTGCTCCTTGCCTCTAATGCTGCATTTAGAAAAGCCCCGTGAGAAAGCAGCAGAATTAAGGTCCAATTTCCCAGAGGTATTAAAAACACAGGTGCCCGCCAAGTTATGGTCCTCAGGCCCAGAGGACATAGGTCACCTAAATGTTCCCCCTGTGGTGGTAAAGCTTATTCCAGGAGCTAAGTTACCAAGAAAACCACAATATCCATTAAAACCAGCACAGGCTGCTGCCATTTCTATCCACATCAAGGCACTCTTGGAGAAGGGTGCCCTGGTGAAATGTAAATCTGAATGCAACACCCCATTATTCCCTGTGAAAAAGAAAACTCCAAAAGGTGAGCCAGAGAAGTACAGGATGGTTCAGGATCTCCGTGCTGTCAATGAAGCTACCGTCCTGGATACCCCTCTTGTACCAAATCCCCATACTCTGCTCTCTGGAGTCCCACCATCTGCAAAATTTTTCACAGTCATAGACCTGGCCAATGCCTTTTTCAGTGTCCCACTGGACCCATCTTGTCAATACCTTTTTGCCTTCACCCATGAAATGCAACAGTATACCTGGACTGTCATGCCCCAAGGGGCACAAAATTCTCCAAGTCAATTTGCAAAGGCCATGGCCACCATCCTTGACCCATGGCAAGCCGAGCACCCAGAAGTTGTTCTGCTCCAGTATGTGGATGATTTGTTGCTTTGTGGAGATGATATACCCACTACTGAAAATTGCTCAATTAGTCTCCTTTGCTATTTGGCAGAACAAGGATGCAAAGCCTCGCTCATCAAGCTCCAATTCTGCCAACCTTCAGTAATTTTCCTTGGACATTGCCTATCTCAAGGCACCAGACATCTTACTCGGGACCGGGTAAGAGCTGTACTGGACATTCCACCTCCAAGGACTTCAAAGTCTCTTCATGCCTTCCTAGGCCTCATTTCCTACTGCAGAGCATGGATCCCAGAAGCCTCTCTGCTTATGCAACCTCTCTATGATGCACTTAAGTCTGACCCATTCTGTTTGACTAATGAAGCTCTGGACAATTTCAATGCTCTCAAACGTGCCATTGCTTCTGCTCCTGCCTTGGGCCTACCTGACTACTCCAAACCTTTCAAATTATTTGTCTCTGAAAGACAAGGCCATGCAACAGGAGTTCTCACCCAAACTAATGACTTAAGAGGCCGCCAGAGGCCTATTGGATATTTCTCATGTCAACTGGACATTGTGGCCAGAGGGACTCCTTCCTGTCACAGGGCTGTTTTTGCTGCAAGAGAGCTCATAGAAAGAACCTCAGACCTGGTCCTTGGCCACCCTCTGGTTGTTTTGGCCCCTCATGACATTTCTGCCATCATCAACCAAGTCCAGCTCAAGCACGTGTCTCCAGCCAGACACCTACGCCTACAGTGTCATCTTCTTCTACCTGACAACATTTCCATCCAAAGATGTCAAGTTCTTAACCCATCCACTCTTCTTCCACTCCCTGAGGGGGGTATCTATTATGGATTTATCACGGATGAAACCTACATTTACCTGCTCTGTGGATGTATCAAGAAAGTCATGCATCCACATTTGACATTTTATGAAGATGAAAAGCCTCTCTGTGAAGGCCCAGATTACGCCTTCTGTACCATGTGGTACAAACCAAACATTACTCCCGAACCTTGCTATGAAGATGAGCTTTACCACTGGATTGATGTGAAGCTCACTGCTCAAGATTTCTATTGTGACTCTGAAGGCAATAGCATGGTCCTGGTCCAACTACCTCAACAACTTAACTACCTCTACCGCCATTGGGATACTGCTATCCCACATATTCCTGTTACCAAATTGAAGACAAGGTCATGGAATGATCTTGGGCCCATGGTGAAGCTATGGGCCACCATGAATGAAGAACAGCTACAGGAAAATGGTATTGCCAAATACCCAACAACTGACCTTCTGGAAGCATGGCCACGCCACTTCCTAGAAAAAGAATTTCAAGATCTGGTCATAGTGAATGATTATGACCCTGAAACACCTCATGACTGTTTTGAACAGATGAAAATGGAGACAGTGCACCTACCAACTGTGCATGAGAATCCGTTACCAGATCCAGATTTTACCCTGTTTGTGGACGGTTCAAGATATGCTGATGAAGAAGGAAGATATCATACAGGATATGCCGTAACCACAACAGATGAAGTTATCACATCATCATCCTTACCGCCAGCAATGTCTGCGCAAGAAGCTGAATTACAGGCTCTGACTTCAGCATGCAAAATTTCCAAAGGAAAACCTGCCAACATCTATACAGATTCAAGATATGCTCTGGGCGTGGCACATGACTTCGGCCTAATTTGGAAGACAAGAGGATTTCTTACCACCGCCGGTACACCAGTCAGGCATAGTACTGCAATCAAGGAGCTAATGGATGCCCTCCTACTCCCTAAAGAAGTGGCCGTTTTGAAGGTAAAGGCCCATGGGAAATTGGATACAGATGAAGCAAAGGGCAACCATTTGGCTGATCAGACTGCTAAGCTAGCAGCCAGGGATCTGCAGGAAGTGGATGAAGAAGTGTCCGGACAAGAAGAAGAAGAAGTCCCTATTTTTGCTCTGCAAACTCTTCCTACTGATTTGCGAATTTTGCGAGAACAGCAAGCTGCAGTCACTCCTGAAGAAATCCAGAAATGGAAAAAGAAAGGAGCTGTCCAAAAGGACGGAGTATATTACAACAACTTCAAATTTTGTCTTCCCAAAAATTTATATCCAGCAGTTGTCCAATGGGCACATGGGCCTGCACACCTGTCAAAGGAATTGATGGCCGCCCTCATACAGAAGTATTATGAAGCACCCGGAATCACAACATTGATCAGCAGCTTCTGTAAGGCCTGTGTCATCTGTGCAAAATGCAATCCAGGAAGACCAATCAAGGTGCCTGCAAAACACCTGGCAAAGCCCATGTACCCCTTCCAGCGAATTCAAATTGACCACATCCAAATGCCCAAAAGTGGGCCCCATGAATATGCACTAGTCATAGTGGACATGTTCTCAGGATGGCCAGAGGCCTACCCAGTGGCCAATATCACTGCAAAAACAACCGCAAGACGCCTACTTACAGAGATAGTATGTAGGTTCGGACTCCCAGAAGTCATTGAAAGTGATCAAGGCCCAGCTTTTACAGCAACAGTGACTAAAGAAATTTGGACTGCTCTAGGGGTGACTCTAGCCTTCCACACCCCTTACCACCCACAAAGTAGTGGTAAAGTAGAGCGCATGAATGGCACTCTAAAAGCCAGAATGTTAAAAATGTCACAAGAAACGAAAATGCCCTGGCCAGAAAGCCTGTCAATAGCTTTATTTAGTGTTAGGCACACACCTAGAGGGAAGCATTCACTGTCCCCATATGAGATTCTATTTGGGACAGCACCCAGACTAGGTTGTTATTATCCGCAGCAGTTACAGCTCCAATCAGATGTTTTAGTAGATTATGTAACTGAACTTGCAAGTGCCTTAAACAAAATACATGCCCAAGTTTTCTCTTCAATTCCAGATCCCGAATTGGATACAGGTACCCATAACCTGCTTCCCGGAGATTGGGTTCTGGTCAAGAAGTTTGTGCGGAAAAATACCCTGGAACCAAGATTTGACGGTCCATTCCAAGTTCTCCTGATTACCGCAACCTCCGTCAAACTGGCCGGTAGGCCAAATTGGATCCACGCTTCCCACTGCAAGAAATCTCCTGCCCCCGAGGAAGCAGATATCGCACAAACATGTACCTCTGGTACATCTTCTCCTTAATTAGCCTCATAAAGGCCCAGCAAGTAGCCATCACCAAAGATATTAGTGGGTATACCTTCTGGTACAATTCATCATGCACCCATGTGGCTACTTACACCTTTGACTATTGTGATATTGTAGAATGCCCATTCCCCACATCACAAATCCAGAGTATCTATAGAGATATCCCTCATTCAAAAGACCCATATGTTTGTGTAGTTGACAAGCAATGGGGGCACAATTGTAACCATTGGGGGGCGGCGGGATGGAATGCTGGGCCTGCCTGGGGTTACAAACCAAAAAGTGCCTTATCTAAAGTAGATGATCATGGTAGATCCCTTCTCCAGAGAATGACTTTGAGAAAGCCTGGGGGAGGTACACCAATGAAATTAATCCTTAACATTGAGCATCCAAGCCCAACAGATGCAGACCAGTATGTGATGGGAATGTATTGGAAAAAGGGTTCCTACCGTAAATTAGGGCATTTCTACCTCAAAGATATGTGTAACTCTTCTGAGTGGCAAGGGGCTACCCATATGGTCCCTAACCCATTAAAACCTCATATCCAGACCTTTCAAGACATGATGGCCATTGCTAACCCCACCTTTGAAGATACCATGGCCGCTGAAACAGGTTTTAATGATGTAAATTTATGGTTAGAATGGATGAAATATAATGCTAATAAGCATAATAAGACTGCATGCTATGTGTGTGGCGGTGCCCGGCCTCACCTGGGTACTGTACCTCTAATCCTGCCAGTAGATGTAGAGGAATGTGTTTTAAGCCTTTTTGCCTATCACTATAATTTTAACAGGTCCATATGTATTGCATGGACAAAGGAGTATCCTCTCCTAACCAAGGATGTCAAACCCCCAGATGGTATTACCGTGTATAAAGGTAATTACACTTGTTATGCTAATTATGATGGAATTGGTAAATTCTTGGGTAACTTCTCTAAGGGGTATTGTGCTACCTACAGAAGTGTCTCTATGAACTTGTTGCAGTTTCACACCAGGTCATTAGGGGATATCTACTGGTTGTGTGGGGATTTACAGCTAAGATCCAGAATGGACAAGGAGTGGTGGGGGGAGTGTACTTTGGCTAAAGCCATTATGCCTATACATATCATCTCTGACACACACCTCGTCACCCATGAGTCCAGGCACACTAAGGTTAAGCGTGACGCCCCAGTGAAAGGAAGTTTTGATCCTCATGTGTATATTGATGCCATTGGAGTGCCTAGGGGGGTGCCCAATGAGTTTAAAGCAAGAGATGAAGTTGCTGCAGGATTTGAATCACTTTTTGCCATAGTTACCACAAACAAGAATTTAAATTGGATAAATTACATTTATTATAATCAACAGCGTTTTGTTAATTATACCAGAGATGCCCTCCAGGGGTTGGCCGAACAGTTGCAGGCCACATCCCAAATGGCTTTCCAGAATAGAATGGCCCTAGATATGATCTTAGCCGAAAAAGGAGGGGTTTGTAAAATTTTGCCCGACACCATGACATGTTGTACCTATATCCCAGAAAACACAGGCCCTAATGGTAAAGTTACATTAGCCATAGAGAAATTAAATGACCTGTCTGAAGAGTTAAAAAAGGAATTCTGGGATAAAAGATCCCTGGGAAAGATGGTTTGGTTGGATGACAGGATGGCAAAAGGCTTTAATGCATATTGGTATGGCTATACTAATTTTTCTTTTTATCTTTGCTCTTCTCTTTTGTTGTATCCTCCCATGTCTGAGAAAATCCCTCATGAAGACTGTTGACCAAGCGGCACCCACTTTCACCCATCTCGAAGTTGATGACCAAGATTTCCAAGACATCAACTCACCCTGTCTGCCGCTGCAAACAATCCCTTTTGTTGATAAAGTGCAGGAATTCTAGGAAGGGACTAGCTTAGGGACAGCATCTGTCAGTGAATGGTAAAGGCCCCGTGTGGAGAAGTGGTGGGTTAGCTGCCATGGGACACCCATGGGTGTGAAGTGTTCGAGAGCCATACTGACGGATGAGTTAGCCTATCAGGGTCAGATCTAGGGACAGTCTTGCACTTTGCATTAACACCTAGCTAGCGGCCACGGGGTTTCTGTGCCTTTGGGTTAACACGTCTTCTTGGTACTAACTTAATAAAGTTTTATCTCTTAGAATCTAACATTTCATAGGGGGGACTGATGTGGGATTATTAAAAATCCTTATTGTACTTGTATTGAATTATTGCACTAACTCCATTTTAACTTTATACTGTGACAATCCTCCATTTTGTCCTCCTAACCTGACTTCTTCAATCCTCCATTTTGTCCTCCTAACCTGACTTCTTCAATCCTCCATTTTGTCCTCATAACCTAACTTGTTCATTTTAAAACTACCTTACATGACAGAATTTCCCAGCACATCTAATACAATAGACAAAGACTGTATTTTCTATAAAGACATGATTAACACAGGAATTGCTGACTTTTCCTTAAACTTGCAACATAGTATAATTTGAAGGCCATGAGAACACAGTAGTAATGAAATGTTCTATTCATAAGAGACCTTGCACCTGGCCACGAGGCCTGAGATCACCGACCGTGTAAAATGACGCTCAAGACCCCCTTGTCCCCACCCGTGTCCAGAACAATCCCACCTCTTGGTGGGTGGGCACGGGACTAACCACTTAGTTTTTAAGCCAATTAATAATATTGATAGGAGGACACTAATCCCGACACTTAACAATTAATCCAATTAATGATGTTTATTTGCTGATATTCTAATAATCAATGATGACGTAAAATGTCTCTTAAAAGGGCCTGCGCGCCCGCTTTTTAATCACTTGCCAATAAATTTTCTCAAAGTTATTTTAACCTGAACCTTGTGTGTCAGACTTAATTACTTCAGCGTATATACGCAATTTAATTTTATTGATTTGGACAGGAACAGATAGACATTTAAACATTTTGGTTTACTGCTAAAAAGTACCATAACAGCAGCATGGCACAGCTTGGATGGAGCAGCAGCTGGGGGCAGCACTGAGCATGGCGGGTCCGTCGGCGGCGCCGGCGCGGAGGACTTTGCGCCGGACCAGGCCTCCACAGCGATTGAGCCCTGAGGCCGGTGCTGGCGCGGTTAGGAGTCGCAGCCCGTCAGCAGGCGGGACAAGGACCGGCAATAGGAGATGTGGCGGCCGGGCTAGGATCCGCGGAGGTAGCGACCGCGCAGCAAGGTCGGCAAGCAGCATCTGAGGTGTGCGGTCAGGACAAGATGGCGCCGAGGAACTCGGAGGCAGCGGGCTCGTTATCGGCAGCGGGTCCCGTTGGGAGCAGGGAGCAGCCTGCAGGACAGAGTAGACGCGGTGAGTCGCCCCCTGGGTCAGTTAGGGCAAAAAGAAGCAGGGGTTGTCAAATGAGGCCCTCTTAACCCGTTCAGGTTCAGCGAATGATGGGGCAGCCAGTAAGGGCTTGGACAGCGGGGGACAGTCAGCACCTGCCACACATTCCAGGGCGGGTAGGGCGGCACCCAGAGCACGCAGCGGGTTGCAGCAAGCGAGGGCTAGGCCGCAAGCACCCCTTCCATCAGCGCAGCGGCCGCAGGTGACAGGCGATAGGACTGCTCATAGGGCGCTAGTGACGGGTGGCGGGGTCGCAGCAGGCAGTGGCATGGCCCCCTCCAGAACTGGCACTGAGATGGGGCGCTGTAGGCCGGCAGATCAGCGGGCGGGCAGGGAAGGCCGCGCTCAGGATAGGTCGGACAGCCCCGTTAGTTGGCGCAGGGACAGGGGGGGTGATAGGGGATCCCGTCATCGCTCCAGGAGTAACCGGCGGAGCAGACAGCGCAGCAGCAGCGGGGAGTCGTCGGTTGGGCGGTACCGCGGCTCTCCCGTTCGGGGTCCAGTCTCGCGGGGGAGTGCATCTAGGTCGGCGAGCAGGGGCTCTCCTGACAGGCGAGACAGAAGTTCGTCCGGGGACAGGTGTGGCAGAAAGGGCCGGCAGGCCAGGAGTAGCAGTACGCATAGGAGCGCGAGGGTTGAGGTTAGGGAGGATTTGGATTCTGAAGACGGCCTCCCCAGTTGTGCTTCTTTCATCCACAGGTCATTGGATGTCGGGTCAGCGGGCCGTAGGAGGCCTAGGGATGGCGGAGAATTCGCAGCAGCATCGCCAGGCCCATCGCATGGCGGAGTTCGGGATGCAGCCCCAGGATCAACAACACCTCGGGGTTTGGTCGGTGAGTTGCACAGTACACCACACTCTGGAGATTTATTAGAGGGCTTAAAATCGTTCCTTACATCTTGGAGTTCGGGGCTGGATAAAGGGGCTTCTTTTAGCAGGGCTTGGTTGCCAGGATCGTCGGGTTTGGGGTCGGGGGTGCTTCCGGTCCCCGAGCGGGCAGGGAGCGGGGCAGGTGAGTTGGCAGCAGCGGTAGGGGGGTCAGTAGCCTCAGAAGTGGCGGTGGAGAGGGACACGCTAGTGGGGGAGATTCCGGATGCAGCACGGCAGAATGTACACGTGTTGTTTGCGGGTCCGCTAGGGTGTCACCTTAAGATGGAAGTTAAAGAAAGGTTGTGGAAGGGTGAATTTGTGGAGATCTTCTCCCTTCTCCCTTTAGATGAGTACCTGGATTTGAAGGAGGAGGATAAAAAGGACGCTAAGAAAGAGGAGGAGGAAAAGCGGCGTCGGTATAGGAAAATCCCGAAAACTTTCGGGAATTGGTTGCGAGCATTTTGCATACTGGCGAGTGTGTTGGGGGAAAAGGCCCCTGATAAATGTTCCCAGTTGTTTTGTTACTTAGACGGGGTGTGGGAATCTTACCGCACGTATGGGGGGCTGGCCTGGTGGCGGTACGATGAACAATTTCGCCAGAGGCTATCAGCTAATCCAGGGATGAGATGGGACCAGATGGACCTACCGTTATGGATGAAGCTGATGATGTCCCAAAAGGCGGCCCCCTTTCAAGGGGGGGCTGGCGCCGGTGCCTCTTCCACCGCGTCGGCTGCGCAAAAGAAGGGTTTTTGCTGGCTCTATAACGAGGGCCAATGTAAGTGGGGTGCCTCATGCGCTTTAAGCATGAATGCTCCGGTTGTGGAGGGGGGCACAGTTACAACAAGTGTTTCCAGCGGGGTAAGTCTGCAGCACCTAGCTCGGCCGGAGGGGCTTCGGCACCATCCGCTGCCGCTGGGTCGGTCTCCAGTGAAGGTAGACGCGATGCTCCCGTGGCTAAACAGCTACGGTAAACGAGATGATGCCAGCTTGTTGTTTGAGGGATTTACGAAGGGTTTTATCATTCCCTTCCGGGAGCGGGTTGTGGCACCTCGTTTCCGTAATCTGCGCTCCGTTGGCGAACATCATGATGTAGTGTGTGAGAAATTGCGTCATGAGGTTCGCCTGGGCCGGATGGCGGGGCCGTATAAAGTGCCTCCGCTGCCTGATCTCAGGGTTTCCCCTCTAGGCTTAGTGCCAAAGAAGGAGGCGGGAAAATTTCGCCTCATCCACCACTTGTCATACCCGAAAGGGTCATCGGTCAATGATGACATTGACGGGGCGCTCTGTTCTGTTTCCTACGCATCATTCGACCAGGCGGTCGAGCTGGTAAGGGAGGCAGGACGCGGAGCGTTGTTGGCTAAGGCGGACATAGAAGTGGCTTTTCGCCTTTTGCCCATTCACCCAATGTGTCACCACTTATTGGGTTGTTTTATCGATGACAGCTATTTTGTGGATCTGTGTCTACCCATGGGTTGCTCCATTTCATGTGCGTACTTTGAGAAATTTAGTACGTTCGTGGAATGGGTAGTGAGGAAGGAGGCGGGCACCAAGTTTGTGGTCCATTATTTGGATGACTTCTTGTGTGTGGGGCCGGCCGGCTCCGACGCTTGCCGTTTCAGGTTGCGGTGTCTTGAATGGGTTAGCCAGGTTTTTGGGATACCTCTGGCTCGCGACAAGACTGTGGGGCCTGTTACTTGCCTTAGTTTCCTAGGACTTGAGATTGACACGGTCGCCGGGGAATGTAGGTTGCCAGCGGATAAGTTGGAGTCCCTGCGCGACGCTATTTCAGAGTTGCGGGGGGCAAGGAAGGCGACCCTGCGGGATATTCAATCGCTGTTGGGACGGTTGAATTTCGCTTGTCGCATTATTCCGGTGGGTAGGGTGTTTAACCGGTTCCTAGCCAAAGCCACGGCGGGAGTGCGGTCACCTCATCATTTTATTAGAGTCACCGCTCCGATCAAGGAGGACTTGGGGGTTTGGGAGACCTTCCTGAAGGATTTTAATGGGAAGGTCTTTTTCAGGGAAAAGTGTATTGAATCGCCCGAGATGGAATTCTTTACCGATGCATCTGGGAGTGTAGGTTTCGGGGCCTACTTCGCGGGTCAGTGGTGTGCGGAAAGATGGCCTGAAAAGTGGGCAGCCAGCCCGCTGATTCGGAACTTGGCTTTCCTCGAGCTGTTCCCATTGGTGGTGGCACTCTCGTTGTGGGGCCAGGTTTTACGCAATAGGAGAGTGGTTTTCTTTACTGACAACATGGCTGTTGTGGAGGCGGTGAACAATCTGTCAGCGTCCTCGGTCCCAGTGGTCCGCTTGCTTCGCCGGTTTGTTTTGTACTGCATGCAGTTAAACATTGTTTTTCGTGCACGTCATGTCCCAGGTTTCTTAAACGTAATTGCGGATGCTCTTTCTCGCTTTCAGTGGGAAAAGTTTCGGGCGGAGGCTCCGACCGCGCAAAAGGAGGGTCTGCCATGTCCGGATCAGATGTGGCGGCTTGGGACATCTTGCTTGGAAGACTGATCAGGGATTCGTTGGCTCCGGGCACGTGGGCAGCGTATAGTAAAGTATGGGAAAGGTGGGACGAAGCAGTAGGCTGTACAGGGGACATGGTATCGGCAAAGGTACGTTTAGAGACTTTATTATGGTTGCTTTGCCGGCTGTTCGCAGGGGGTGCTTCCCCGGCAGTGGTTGGTCGAAACTTGGCAGCCCTAGCGTTTCTCTTCAAGCTCCGTGGGTGGGAGGATTTGACGAAGTCGTTTATTGTGCGGCAGGCAGTTAAAGGTTATCGCAAGGGGAGGTCTGTCCCTGACAGTAGGAGGCCGGTGTCTTTCACGGTGCTTCTGCAGCTTCTGGGGGTCTTGCCAAGTTTGTGTTTTTCGCTGTTTGAGGTCTTGCTATTTAAGGTGGCTTTTGTATGGGCCTTTTTCGGGGCATTTCGGGTGAGCGAGATTGTGAGTGGGAGTAAGCTTAGGCAAGGGGGTCTTCAGTTCGAGGACGTGGACTTGAGGGTAGCAGAAGTAGCTATTCGGCTACGGCGCTCGAAGACTGATGTCTTTGGGAGAGGTCGGACGATTAAGCTGTCTGCTATACCTCAAGTGGAGGCTTGACCGGTGGGCTGTGCTCAGCGATATGTGGAAGTCCGCCCTGAAGGGAGGGGTTCCTTTTTTCGCCATGCTGACGGCTCGGCGTTGTCAAGGTTCCAATTCACCAGGGTGTTTAAGTTGGGTTGGAGCGCTTGGGCATGGATCCCTAGCAATTTGGCACCCACTCGTTCAGGATCGGGGCTGCCACTGAGGCGGCGAGATTAGGCTTGGGGGACGAGCTGGTTAAGAAAATTGGGAGATGGGAATCGCTTAGATTCCGTTCATATGTACGACCTGACCTGTTATTATAAATCATGTTGATGTTTTGGCGGTACAATTCAGGTTGGGCGTGGTTATAAGTTATTTCCTTTCTTTTCAGGTGGAGTCGCATGGATAGTAGGCCATTCATATGTCTACTGGGCTGAACGGAGGGCTGCAGTTCGGAGACAAGGCACGCAGCTCGGCTTTCCGTTGGAGGTGTTACGTGTGTTGTGGTTTGGCTTTCGGGGTTATGGTTGGAGAGATACGTGTTTGGATTTATTTCGGAGGATAGGGCAGGGGGAAGTCCCCGATTTAATATTGTTCCACACAGGGGGGAATGATTTTGGGTTGGTCCCGCAAAGGGAATTAGTTCGTGGAATTAAAAGGGACTTGGATAAGTTGAGGTCTTTGATCCCCGGGGTGGTTATTGTTTGGTCGGAAACGGTACCGCGTTTCCATTGGCGTCATGCGAGGGATTTCGCAGCGATGGCAAGATATAGACGTAAGTTCAATAAGTTGTTGGCGATTTTTATTAAGAGATCTGGGGGGGTAGTTGTGCGGCACAGGGAGCTGGAGGATATGTTACCGGGATACTTCCGGCGTGATGGGGTGCATTTGTCTGATGTGGGTTTGGATTTCCTTAATTTGGGCTTTCAGGATGGTTTGCGGCAGGCTTTGTTTATTCGGGGTGGGGGCGCCCAGGAGGCTTGAGGGGTCAAGCTCTGTGCTGTGGCGGGGGATGGTTTAGTTTAATTGGGGGTAGGTCGGTTTTTGGTAAGTGGGATAGGTCAAGAGGAATACTTACCTTTAGATTTGGTGGTAGGTTCGAGCTCGGCGGTAGCTACGAACCTGGGGGTGTAGGGGTGTCTCGGTATGCCCCTACACTGGAAATGGATGCCCTTGGTGGCTGGGTCAATGGTGTAGGGGTGTCTTGGTATGCCCCTACAGTGGAAAGGGATGCCCTTGGTGGCTATGTGATGGTGTAGGGGTGTCTTGGTATGCCCCTACTGTGAAATGGGATGCCCTTGGTGGCTATGATAATAGTGTAGGGGTGTCTCGGTATGCCCCTACAATTGGAAATGGTTGCCCTGGGTGGCTGTGTTAATTGTTTATGTTATTTATGTTACATTGTTATATGGTATTATGTAAAAATGTTTGAGGTCATTGTCTGGGTATTTAGTTATGTTAATTGGGGGAATGTCTGTTCAAATGTTGGTGACAATGACCTCTTAAATTTTATATTTTAATTTATATATTTATGTAATTAATAAAGCCGTGGAATATTTTTGCCAAATAATCCTTGTGTCTGTGTTTATTGGAGGTAATTGGTTATAACTGGAATAGGCCAAAGAGACGACAATGCGCATGTCATGAAAATTACCCCCATGATGGCATACCATTTGCAATTGTAGACAGCCCAGGGTATTGCAAATGGGGTATGTCCAGTCTTTTTAGTAGTCACAAACACTGGCCAAAATTGGCGTTCAAATTAGTTTTTTGCGTTTTTCACACACAAACAAATATTAACACTAACTTTGGCCAGTATTTATGACCAAGTGGCTACTAAAAAACACTGGACATACCCTATTTCCCATACCTTGGGTTGTCTACTTTTGCAAATGGTATGCCATCATAGGGGGTAATTCTCATTCCTGGGTTACCATACGGTCTCAAAGGCAACGTAACCAATCTGGTGAATTTCAATGTGAAAAAACTGAAAAATTTAGATTTGACCCTGTAACTTCCCAAAACACCATAAAATCTGTATATAGGGAGTACTGTTTTACATGTGAGACATCGCTGAATACAAATATGTGTATTTTATTACAGTAAAGCAAACAGTATTATGACATTCACAGTTAGAATGTCACGTATAACAAAAACATGTTTTACAATTCTTATTTTCTCCCATTTTTTTTTTATATTTTATTTATATTAAATTATGTTTCATACCTAAATATTTGCTGTTAAATGGAAGCCCTGTTTCCCTGAATAAAATTATATATAAGTGTGGGTGCACATAATATGAAAGAGGTGAATTACGCCTGAAAAGACATATAGCGCAAATTCAAGTTTTTGTTTACATTTTGTTTTGATCACAACTTGTACATTTGGCTCAGTCCTTAAGAGGTTAATTATGCATTTTTTTTATTGGGGCTATATCTAAAAATAGATTGCTAAGCTGCAGATTTATTTTCTGCTGCCTTTGCAAACCATCCCCTAAACCAGCCCAGACTTTATAATAAAGCTCAATGAGAAGTCCTTACAAGGCAGGTGCTCTGGGCAATTGTCTGCCTCTTGTGTTTAGCTATGCTGAGCTAAGCAACCAGGAAGTTACAGGACCGGTTGTGTGATTGACAGCTAGGAGGTTGTTGTAAGGTTAATTTATATAAATGAACATTTCTATTAAAACCTGCACTTTTTTAAAATTTAAAAAATAAGACACCCTCCTCACACATAAAGAGATCTGAAGTGTCCCATTAAGTATAATTTAAAAAAATGTCAACTGAACATTTAGTCAGTATTTAATAAAGTATTCATATGCATTATAATCTCTATTTCAAAACTGCCTCATGTTCTCTACCTCTGCCCCGCAGCATTACCTGACCATCATAATATTATTGCATAAAATCAGTATAAGTCTAAAACTGAAAAATATTCTAGTTATGTGAATCTAATGCTATAAATTCCACTTGACTATTTAGGATGCAAATGGATTATTAGAGGCTTATTATATTAATGTTATCACTTTGCTAATAATTAAAATCTTAATTGAAGAGTCACAGGGCCTCATAAGTTGAATGTCAATATAAGAGAGGGCAAACTAATTAATACTGTTTAATTAAATGTTAATAATGTGTCCTTTGCAAAGATGTCTGCAGTGTGGATTTTATTCATTCTGACTGAAATTTTACTGCTCAGTTAATTTTGATTATTAAATACTTTTTATGCAGTTACCTTTAAATTCCCATCACTCCTAAAATGTAAGTTATTTGGAGAGGCAGATACTCTCATTGTTGGCAATATTGCTTAAATGTTGACAAAATATGGCAAAGAGAGATGTAGAGACTTCAACCTTTAAACAAAATAGGTCCCTGAAAGCCATATACGTACATAGATTTGCTTTGAATTTTGCAAATATTCCATACCACAATCAAACACAGACAGTATGATTGTTTTTCCCAGTTTGTATTAATATATTTTTGTCATATCTACTTGCCTGTGACAACAATATTTCTTATTCAGTGCTATGATTACAGACTATATCAATTGGATTGAGATCTGGGGAATTTGGAGGCCAAGGCAGCACCTTGAACTCTTTGTCATGTGTCCCAAACCATTTCTAAACAATCTTTGCAGTGTGGCTGGCCATCAGGTTCCCTGCCATTAGGAAACACAATTGCCATGAATTTACAATCTGCGTTCTAACACCTTTCTATTATGACCAGAATTAAGATTTTCAGCTACTTGAGTTACAGTAGCTCTTCTGTGTGATCAGACCAGATAGGCTAGCCTTTGCTCTCCACGTGCATCAATGAGATGGGTGCCCATGACAATGACATCTATTCACCCATTTTTCTTCTTTTCACCTTTCACTTTTGGTAGGTACAAACACTATTTGACTATTTAACACTATTTGACTTTTGTCAAAGTCACTCGACTCGCTTGCTCATTTTTCTTGCTTCCAACACATGAAATTCAAGAAGTGACTGTTCACTTGATAAAGCCCTATGTGGTGAAACATGTTACATAGAAACATAGAATGTGACGGCAGATAAGAACCATTCGGCCCATCTAGTCTGCCCAGTTTTCTAAATACTTTCATTAGTCCCTGGCCTTATCTTATAGTTAGGATAGCCTTATGCCTATCCCACGCATGCTTAAACTCCTTTACTGTGTTAACCTCTACCACTTCAGATGGAAGGCTATTCCATGCATCCACTACCCTCTCAGTAAAGTAATACTTCCTGGTATTATTTTTAAACCTTTGCCCCTCTAATTTAAGACTATGTCCTCTTGTTGTGGTAGTTTTTCTTCTTTTAAATATAGTCTCCTCCTTTACTGTGTTGATTCCCTTTGTGTATTTAAATGTTTCCATCATATCTCGTCTTTTCTCCAAGCTATACATGTTAAGATCCTTTAACCTTTCCTGGTAAGTTTTATCCTGCAATCCATGAACCAGTTTAGTAGCCCTTCTTTGAACTCTCTCTAAGGTATCAATATCCTTCTGAAGATATGGTCTCCAGTACTGTGTACAGTACTCCAAGTGAGGTCTCACCAGTGTTCTGTACAATGGCATGAGCACTTCCCTCTTTCTAATGCTAATACCTCTCCCTATACAACCAAGCATTCTGCTAGCATTTCCTGCTGCTCTATTACATTGTCTGCCTACCTTTAAGTCATCAGAAATAATCACCCCTAAATCCCTTTCCTCAGATGTTGAGGTTAGGAGTCCAAGATGCATTATCTTTCACTTATCCTCATTAAATGTCAGTTGCCAGAACTCTGACCATTTTTCTAGTTTACCTAAATCATTTGCCATTTGGCTTATCCCTCCTGGAACATCAACCCTGTTACGTATCATCCGCAAAAAAACACACCTTACCATCAAGACCTTCTGCAATATCACTAATAAAAATATTAAAGAGAATTGGTCCAAGTACAGATCCCTGAGGTACCCCACTGGTGACAAGCCCAAGCTTTGAATATACTCCATTGACTACAACCCTCTGTTGCCAATGGCACATGTTGTGGATTTTTTAATGCATTCTAATTAAAGTTATATTTGCTACTTTTCCACTGTGATTGTGCCATTTTCCTCTTTTTTATTGCTTTTTTTATTTTTTTGCCTGTCATCCTGTTCATCACTCCAGAAAGGATCTCACAAAATAATCCTATGTGGGGATTATACCATTCACGCCTTATTCATTGAGCGGTCATGTCATTTTTATGTCATGTTTGGGCTCATGGTCCTATACCATTGCGCAGCTGACTACACTACTACATGTATCCTACAAGTGGGGATTATACCCATATATGCCAGTCATACTAGAGTTGGTCTTAGCTCTATAAAACGTGAGTAGGACCATATAAGACTTGAACTTTAAAAGTATCCCATAATATTGGAGCATACACATTGACTTTGGACTTTTAGATTTGCTATTTGTTGTTCATTTATTTGTTTTAATATTCTAAACACATTTGTTTATAATTGACACAAGCTTTTCCTCTTTTTCCTCTGCATTATTCTATTTCTGTTGCGTTTTTGAGGGAGCCCCATTTTTTAGGTTTGCTGACTCTTTCTTTTCTATTTTGTTATACAGTGCTGATGCTTCTGTTTGCTTTTCTATTCACTTGCTACCTAATATAGCCCACCCCTTGACAATTTTCTTTGCTTTATTTTTTATATCTGTATGGATGTCAAGAAGCTTTGGATCCGGTATCCCTATCAGGGCCCCACTGAAAAGGGGGCAGGGCCAGATAGGGTGTGTTTTGTCATCCCCAATGACAAGCATGCCCCATCTCAAAGTTCAATGCTCTTCCAGGGCATGAGAAAAGTGTCCTGTATTTGTTCTGCACAGCACAAGCAAATTTAATAAAATGCTTCCTTTGTGTTTGCTTAAAACCTGTCTCAGGGGTTTCCATAATACTCACTGTATCCCATTTATGGAGACACTTTGTGTTTGCTTACATGGAATCTAGTGTGTGCATAGGGGATCCAGAGTGTGTATGTTAGAAATGTAGTGTGTGTGTAGGTGGTGCAGCGTCTGTGTGTAGGGGATCTAGTGTGTGTTTGAAGGACCCAGAGTGTGTATAGGAGATCTAGTGAGTGTGTGTGTGTGTGTGTGTCTGTATAGAGAATTCAGAGTGTGTATAGAGATCTAGTGTGTGTATATCTGTAGATAATCCAGAGTTGAGTAAGGAATCTAGTGTTTGTCTGGAATATAATGTGTTTAGGGGTGCAGTATTTGTGTGATGGGTTCTGTAGTATATATGCATACATGTTTGGAAGTATTGTGTGTGTGTGTGTGTGTGTGTGTGTGAGTGGTGCAGCGTGTTTGGAGGCTGCAGTATGTGTGTGTGAGGGGTGCTGTGTGTGAGTGAGGTGTGCAGTGTGCAGTGTGTGTGTGTGTGCGTGTGGGTGCTGTGTGTGTTAGGATGCTGTGTGAGGGTGATGTGTGTGTGTTAGGGTGCTGTGCGTGGGTGATGTGTGTGTGAAGGTGCTATGTGTTAGGGTGCTGTGCGAGGGTGATGTGTGTGTGTGTGTTAGGGTCCTGTGTGAGGGTTCTGTGTGTGTGAGTGAGGGTGCTGTGTGTGTTAGGGTGCTGTGTGAGGGTGATGTGTGTGTTAGGGTGACGTGTGTGTGTTAGGGTGATGTGTGTGTGAGTGAGGGTGCTATGTGTGAGGGTGATGTGTGTGTTAGGGTGCTGTGTGTGTGTTAGGGTGCTGTGTGAGGGTGATGTGTGTGTGTTAGGGTGCTCTGTGAGGGTGATGTGTGTGTGTGTGTTAGGGTGCTGTGTGAGGGTGATGTGTGTTAGGGTGCTGTGTGTGTGTTAGTGTGCTGTGTGATAGGCTCATCCTTATTATAAGCATTAGGGCCCCCACCAGCCATAATCATTAATCCAGGCCTGGAGATTAATTCTCTGTGCCTGGATTTACCGCATTCATACCAAATTTGAGCGGTCTGGCAGTGTTTGGTATGCCTGAAATCCATACTGTTTGGGGCCTGATTTAACAAATATGGACATTGATTAATTCCATAGACAATGTCGCGATTTCACAGTCTGAATGGCTCGTATGCAGTCGGATGGTTTTGCCCCATTCAATTTGGAGCCATTTGCACTTTAGTGAATGAACTTGTTAGTAAATCATTGCCTATAACACACATGTGGCTACAATAATCACTAAACTTGGAATTTTGGAGCATTAAGAAGGGATAATGCAGGGCCATCATAGCTGGGCAGAAATACAGTTGGAACAGTTTTCAGGTACTTATTTTGGTCTAGGGAAATGTAATTTCATCATTCATTTTAACAGTTCCTATATAGAGTTTGAAAGTCCTTTGATTTAAAAAAAAAATATATATATATATATGAAATATTCACAACTTGAAATTACTAGTCGAATTTGTACATCACAATTCTATTAGTTATTTTTCATTCCACAGAAATGCTTTCTGTCGTATTAGCAGGCTTTTAGGTAATGAATTTGGATACTATAATTGCAAATGTTTAATCAACTGGTGCAGTCTTACTTGAGCATAATCTTTGACTTAATTCCTTCTTAAAAGACTCATATAACCTCTATCTGATATTATGGTTTGTAGGTTAAGTCTTTCATTGATTCAATGATTACATTAAATTAGCATTTAAACTCCATAAATACTTGTTTCTGAACAAGTGTTTAGTCTTGCATTACTCATGACTCAACATATTTTATTATTACTAAAAAATAATAGATGGTATTGTGGTGGAATCTCGGTAAAAATAAATTTAGTAGGCCGAGATTACCACGTGGCATGTGTACGTGCATATGCTGACGTATCGATCAGTTGGTTGCACGAGGCAAGATACGATCAGTAGTGTACGGAGCATGTGCAAGAATACAGGATGTAGTATTCCCCTCCTCCATTGTGCTGGACAGGCCATGCGGTCAAGCAGGAAGTTAATTCTTATTTGTATTGATTGGTCAAGAGAATGTGCGGGTGGAGCTTAATATGGGAGGAGTTATGTGCCTATATAAGGAGCCTGCACTATTGTCCGGGGCTCAGAACTTACTGTATTTTGGTGACATTAGTCCCTCTGAGTCCCGATCGGTGAACCGAATAAAGAATCTCTTCCTTCCTGAAGAAACCTGTGTCCATCTCTCTGTGCTTGGCTTCCGTCAGTTTCTCCGGTATCATTTGGTGCATTGGCCGGGAAGCTCATCGTTCAACGGTAGCTGAGAGGCAGAGTCTATCTTTGCCCACGTTCTCTACGGCTGCACCCCTGAACTTCTGCGTGGACCTCCCTTCGTCTCGGCGCCACTGGTCTGTTGTCCAGGAGATCATCGGCCTCTACGTAAGAAGTGCTGGGGTGTCCCCGTCGATGAGTGTGAACTCAGGTTCAGGAACGAGGAGGTAAGACGACTGCTGTTTTAGACGGCGGACCCACTAGGGGTATACCGATTGTGCGGTAGGCCCATAAGGGGTTTAAATCTGTGTATGGAATATGCCCCCTCTGTCGGAGGGAAGGAGCGAAGGCGCACCACTCAATCGAACGCTCTTTAGTAAGACCGTTTGATTTGGTTTGGAGTCAGGCGGGGTCCTGTGTAAATAGCCCTAGCCGGACACCGGTGTCTTGTCTAGACTAGCGTTCTAGGGTGTATATTTTGTTCGCTAGGTCGGAGGGACCGGGAGACTAAGCGGCGCCTGTGTAAATTCGGTTCGCTAGATCTCAACCTATCTTGGCTAAGTGGGAAGGCGTGTAAATTTGGAACCCACTAGACTATTGATAGAGTAGAAAGACTAAAAGGGTTCTGTTGTAAATTCCGCCCTCTAGTTCGCTATATGTGGTGCTTGGGCAGTGTGGCTAACCAAAACGGATGTAGATAGTTTTAGGTAGTCCATTCAAGGTACTGGCCAATAGTTTAGTTGGGATTGTATATGTGTTAAAGATTGTTAGTAAAGTGTATATCTTGTTAGATAGCGCGAGCTCAGCCGTCTAGCGAGAGTGTTAATAGTGTGTTGCTGTATCATAGTGCACGGTACCATAACCCTGTATATTTACTGACACTGTATATAAGTACTAATCATTGTCGTCTATTGCATGTTTAACACCATAACCACTAATAATTGTATTGTGACCTTAAATTGTGCCTTGACCTATGCTAACCGTACTGTAACCGCTATTTGTAAAAGACGATGTTACTGGGGTGTGTTATAGACGGGTAATTCATATATAGAGAATTATAGCGTGGGTGACTGTATAGTTTTGCCAAAGGGCATAATATTGATTATTTAGTGACTGGTGTAACAGCTGTGTGTGTACGGGAATTCCTTGAGTGTTTATTGTGTTATTGTGTACGTTTCACTTGGTAACCGTACCACGTGGTGCTGTTGCCGGAAGAAACGGGTGTGACTGTTGAATAGAACGTGTGCATAGTATTCGTTGTCAACGACGCTTCATTGATAAGTATGGGCGCGTCGGAGTCAACGATTTTGGATCCCTTATGTTGTATCGTAAAGATTTTCAAAAAGGGATTTAAAACATGTGATTTTGGGGTTAAAATGTCCCCTGTACGTTTGGTCACTTTGTGCACTAGGGAGTGGCCTACTTTGGTTGCGGCATGGCCACCACGTGGCAGTTTGGATCCAACTCTGGTACAGCGTGTACACGTGGCTGTATCAGGTAGGCCTGAACTTTACGGACAGTTTCCATATATTGATTGTTGGAGACAGGCCGTAAACGACTTGCCAATATGGATTCGGATATGCCACGAGGAGCAATGTCGCCTCATGGTGGCCAGGACTTGTTTGTCCACTAGGACTATGGTTAGGCCATTTTGGACACGCCCCCTGAGTCCGAGATCCCTTTGCCGCCCCCTTACTTCCCTTTAGGAGCAGTGGTACGAGTACAGGAAGCTCTACACCCCTTCCCCCATTGCCCCCATCCACTTCCGCTTCCTCCTCCAGTGCAGAATCCACCCCCCTCGTATTAAACCTTCCCTTCCTGAACCAACCCCCGTTAGATCTGAATATCCTGATTTGGCGCCACTTCAAAGTTCCGGTCAAGCTTCTTCTAGCTCGGCTCGGAATATTCTATTTACCGACCTTTCCCAAAATCAAGCTCCCACATCCTCATGCCTTACCACCCCCCGACTGGAACCTCTAACCGACGCCCCTTCACGTAGCCCTATACTAACCCAACGAACCAAACATTACCAGATGCCTCTTCGTCTGAATCCTGGGTCAGCCTATCTCGATGCCGCAGGTCAAATGGTATATGCTGACCCAGTCTTCGTATATGTCCCGTTCACGACTACCGATCTCTTGAATTGGAAGACCCACAATTCCTCGTACACTGAGAAACCACAAGCTATGACCGATCTGTTCACCTCGATAGTTCAGACACATAATCCGACATGGGCTGATTGCCAGCAGTTATTAATGACATTGTTCAATAATGAGGAAAGGACTAGGATTAACCAAGTGGCCATTAAAGCGCTAGAGGATGAAGCCCGTGCTTTAAATCAAGCCAATCCAGCAGCATGGGCCGCAACACATTATCCTAACACTGATCCAGACTGGAATGTTAATGGCGCAGATATGGTTCAACTAAAAGCCTATAGAGACGCTATAATTGCTGGCATGAAAGCCGGAGGGAAGAAAGCCATTAATATGTCGAAGACAGTTGAGGTGATTCAGAAAAGTGATGAAGCGCCCAGTGTCTTTTATGACCGATTATTGGAGGCATACCGCTTGTATACCCCCTTTAATCCGGAAGACGCTGATAATTCCCGAATGGTAAACTCTGCCTTTGTCAGCCAAGCTTACGGAGATATTAAGCGCAAGCTACAAAAGTTAGAAGGGTTTGCAGGTATGTCTATCACCCAACTAATGGAGGTAGCAAATAAGGTGTACATGAACAGGGAAACAGAGACGAAGAAAGAGGAAGAGCGCAAGATGCGTAGAAAGGCAGATATGCTAGCGGTAGCAATCGCAGGCGTAGATAGACGGGGAACAGATAGAGGCGATAGTAGGTGGAATAGGGAGCCCCTGAGTAGGAATCAGTGCGCATATTGCAAGGAAGAAGGGCATTGGAGAAGTGAGTGTCCGCAAAGAGAGCAGTATGAGAGAGACCAACCCAGGGCAGGTTATGGAAACTTTAGAGGCAGAGCGAGAGGTAGAGGAGGCCCCGGAGGGAGCAATGGTAAGAGAGGAAGTAATGGTAATAGAGGAAGTGTAAGGGAAGATAGGTACTATCCAGCAGCGCAAAGGTCCCGCGATAGAGAAGGTAGGGACTTTGTAGGATTGGCTGACACGGTCATGGAGGACTATTGATACCGACCGGGCTCCATCCCCCTTGGTCGAGCGGAGCCTATGGTCGATGTATCAATAGGGGGAAAAAGGAGTGCGTTCATGATCGACACTGGTGCTGAACATTCGGTGGTGACTAACCTAGTTGCTCCTCCATCTGGAAGAACTATTACTGTAATAGGAGCAACTGGAAGAAGTGCTGCAAAACCGGTTCTTAAAAGTCGACTCTGTACATTGGGAGGCCACGTAGTAAAACATCAATTCCTTTACATGCCTGAATGTCCAGTCCAATTGCTGGGACGTGATATGCTATTCAAATTACAAGCGCAGATTACGTTCCTACCAAATGGAACAACATCCTTAAAGTTTAATGGACCTTCGGGTATTATGACATTATCCGTACCAAAGGAAGAAGAGTGGCGACTTTATACAGCGTTGACTAGCCAAAACCCTAGGAGTGATGAATCCTTATTTAACATACCAGGAGTCTGGGTAGAGAACAACCCACAAGGACTGGCCCGCAATATTCCACCTATTAAAATCGAACTAAAACTTGGGGTTTATCCAGTGAGCCTACGGCAATATCACATCCCGCAGAAGGCTAAAAAGAACATCCAATCTTATCTGGATAAGTTCATACGCTATGGTATCCTAAAATTCTGTACTTCCCCCTGGAACACCCCATTGCTGCCTGTTCAAAAGCCCGGTACAGATGAGTATCGACCTGTGCAGGACTTGAGAGCAGTCAATGATGCGGTTGTTAGCATACATCCAGTTGTGCCCAATCCATATAACCTGCTTGCTTTAATTCCGGGCGGGGCAACTTATTTTACAGTCTTAGACCTCAAAGATGCCTTCTTTTGCCTCCGAATTGCCGCAGAAAGCCAATGTATCTTCGCTTTCCAATGGGAAAACGCTGTAACGGGCTCGAAACGCCAAATGACTTGGACAAGACTGCCCCAAGGGTTTAAAAATTCACCTACCCTATTTGGTTCAGCTCTAAGTCAAGATCTACTGGATTTCGAGTCCATCCCAGGAGAGTGTGTATTGTTACAATATGTAGATGACTTGTTGATAGCAGCAGTTACAAAGGAAATATGTCAGCAAGCAACGCACGATCTACTACACATTCTCTGGAAGGCAGGATACAAGGTGTCTAGAAAGAAGGCTCAGTTGTGTTTGCCAACTGTCAAATATCTGGGATTCCATATCTCTGAAGGTCAAAGAATTATGGGGCCAGAGAGAAAAGAAGCTGTGTGCCAAATACCGATACCCAAGAATAGAAGACAAGTGCGAGAATTCTTGGGGGCAGCAGGCTTCTGTAGGATATGGATTCCCAGTTACGCGATACTGGCAAAACCTCTGTATGCAGCTATCAAAGGTACAGAGCACGACCCCTTCTTATGGACTCAAGAACAGCAAACGGCATTTGAAGATGTAAAGAGGGCTTTGGTCTACCTGATCACACACGACCATTCTACCTGTATGTACACGAGCAAAGAAGAATGGCTGTGGGAGTATTGACACAGTACTTGGGATCATGGCAAAGACCTGTTGCCTATATGTCTAAGCAACTGGATGCAGTGGCCAGCGGACTTCCACCTTGTCTAAGAGCCGTAGCTGCAGCCGCCCTGCTGGTAGCTGAAGCCGATAAACTCACTCTGGGTCAAGAACTTTATGTACGAGTCCCACATGCAGTACAGATGTTGTTGGATTACAAAGGAAATCATTGGTTTAGTAACAGCCGTATGACCAAGTATCAAGCAATGTTGTGTGAAAACCCAAGAGTGCATTTAGAGACTGTAAATACCTTAAATCCAGCTACCCTTTTGCCACAACCTACTGAAAGTCAACATGATTGTTTGGAAGTGATGGATGAAGTATTTTCAAGTAGACCAGATATTCGTGATTTTCCCATCCAGAACCCCGATGTTCAGTATTACACCAACGGCAGTAGTTATGTGAAAGAAGGGATCCGCTATGCAGGATATGCAGTAACAACGATAGATAAGGTGATAGAAGCTCGGCCACTGGCAAAAGGAACATCAGCACAAAGGGCAGAATTGATAGCACTGACACGAGCGTTACAATTGGCTGAAGGTTTAAGAGTGAACATCTACACGGACTCCAAGTATGCGTTTTTAACCACCCATGCCCACGGAGCTTTGTATAAAGAAAGAGGACTATTGAATTCAGATGGCAAAGAAATCAAGTACGCAGCTGAAACCCTACAACTATTGGAAGCAGTGTGGGAGCCGAAAGAAGTCGGTATTATACATTGTCGAGCGCATCTGAGAGGAGATGGTGATGTAACCAAAGGAAATCGGATGGCAGATAGTGCAGCTAAGCGTGCCGCTGAATCAGAAAGACAGGAATATGTGGAGCATATAGCTGCTCTGATACCAACTCCACTGTCTCAATGGACTCCAGTTTATACAGCTCAAGAAGAGGAGTGGTTAAAGACTGAACCTGGAAAGTATTTGGAGAACAAATGGTATCAGTTAGAAGATGGAAGAATAGTCATTCCAGCATCACTAGCGGTAGAAATTGTCCAAAACTATCACAACGGGACACATTCTGGGAGAGACAGTACAGAAGAATATCTCAGAAAATATTTCTACATACCAAGATTGTCCAATTTGACTCAGGCCATTGTACGAAGATGTGTAATGTGTGCTAAAAATAATGCAAGGCAAGGACCAGTAAAGCCACCAGGAGTCCAGTTTATGGGGGGACTCCCCATGTCCGATCTACAAATTGACTATACAGTAATGCCTAAATCTGGTGGACATCGCTACCTACTGGTAGTTGTGTGTACCTATTCAGGCTGGTTAGAAGCATGTCCTACTCGTACAGAGAAAGCAGGAGAAGTTGTGAGATTCCTGCTACGAGAAATAATACCCCGATATGGACTACCCTGCTCTATAGGATCGGACAATGGTCCAGCTTTTGTTCATCAGTGCCTACAACAACTGATTCATATGCTTGGTATAAAGTGGAGGCTTCATACGGCATATAGACCCCAGAGTTCTGGTAAGGTAGAGAGAATGAATAGAACTATTAAGAATCAGTTGGCTAAAATGTGTCAGGAAACCCAACTTAAGTGGAACGTTCTCTTGCCCATAGCTCTATTGCGAATCCGCAGTACACCTACCAGAAGGATGGGCCTCTCTCCTTTTGAGATCATGTATGGGCGACCACCTCCCGTACTTGGTAACTTAAGGGGGGATTTGGGTCAGTTGGGAGAAGGAATTACCCGGCAGCAGGTTGTAGAGTTGGGTAAGACTATAGAGGAGGTACAGAAATGAGTACAAGATAGATTACCTGTGAATATTTATCCCCCAGTTCATAGTTACCACCCAGGAGACCAAGTGTGGATTAAAGAGTGGAATAATGTACCGTTAGGGCCCAAGTGGAGAGGTCCTTATGTTGTTCTTTTGTCTTCCCCTACAGCGATAAAAGTAGCCGAAGTGACTCCGTGGATACATCACTCCAGGGTTAAACCAGCAGCAGTCGATTCTTGGCAAGCTACAGCAGATCCAGAGAATCCCTGCAAGATCCGGTTAAAGCGCACGATTCAGTCGGAGTGACGAGGAACCTTGTGGATTACAAATTTTATTGTTTCAGAGATTGGTAAGTGAGTGAGAAGGCCATAATAAAGCCTGTCCGCTCACCGACGTGTAGTATATAAGTCAGGAAAAGTCTTACACCCTGGAAGCTGAGGTGCCTTCGCACGGACGAAGACTGAGGATGACGACGAAAGATGTGTTTCTAATAATGTTTTTATATGTGTATTTTTATATTCAGGAAGGTAGAGGTACCGACACTCCTAGCTGTGAGGTATGCATTAAGACTACAAGAACAGGTAACCATATTTCCCAGACCCTAATTTGGCATTCGCAATACGAGTGTAAAGGAGATGTATCAAGATGTAGATACTTAAATATAGAATATAGTGTGTGCCATTTAGGAGTAGGAGAACCTAAGTGCTTCAGTCCAGAGTATCAACCCCGTACAATTTGGTTGACTCTCAGGAATGGAGATCCTCAGGGGACCCTAATTAACAAAACGGTATTAGAATCCGTATATTCTTCAGGTGTTCTGCTATTTGATGCGTGCAAAGCGATATCAAGTGGTAGAAAGCCGTGGAATGTATGTGGGGATCTTAGATGGGAGAGAACGTATGGGTCTAACGATAAATATATTTGTCCCAGTAGTAAAAATAAGTATGTGAGTCCTAGATGCCCAAATAGAGATTATAACTTTTGCCCATATTGGTCTTGTGTGGGGTGGGCAACTTGGGGACAGACAGCAGACAAGGACATGATTGTGACTAAGTTGCCTACCAATCCATACTGTAAGTCTATGGAATGCAATCCCATCCATATACTTATAAATAACCCTGACAAGTTCTTAGATAAATATGGTAATTTATTTGGGTTCCAAATATATGGGACGGGTTTAGACCCTGGGACAGTATTGTTTATAGGGATAGAGACTGATACGGTAACCTCCCAGACTCATCAGGTATATCATTCCTTCTATGAAGAAATGAGTATAGATAATAAGATCCCCCATAACGCTAAAAACCTGTTCATTGATTTAGCTGAAAGTATTGCCGGTAGTCTTAATGTTACCAACTGCTATGTGTGTGGAGGTACTAACATGGGAGACCAATGGCCTTGGGAAGCAAAGAAGGTAATGTCCGGTTCTGAGGCAGTTGACCAATTAAAATCTTCACAAGCCGATTATCATATGAGTGTTAGAGGTAAATCTGAGTGGAGATTAAAGACCTCCATCATAGGTTATGTTTGCATAGCGAGGAAAGGAATGATGTATAATACTTCTGTAGGAGAATTAACTTGTCTAGGGCAAAAAGCTTATGATGATGATACAAAGAATACAACTTGGTGGTCGGCTTCAAATGTCTCAGAACCATCTAACCCGTTTGCAAGATATACCAATTTAATTTTAGTATACCAAAATAGATTAGCCTTGGATTACCTATTGGCAGTAGAGGGAGGTGTATGTGGGAAGTTTAACCTGAGCAATTGCTGTCTTCAAATAGATGACGAAGAGCAAGCAATAGCTGAGCTTACTAGCCATATGGTTAAACTAGCGCATGTGCCTACTCAGGTATGGAAGGGTACAATCCAAGTAGTTGGTTTGGTAGCTGGTATGAGCAGTTTGGAGGGCTTAAGGCATTGGTAGGTGGAGTCCTACTGATTTTAATGTTGTGTCTACTCCTGCCATGTCTTATACCCTTAGTAGTTAGGTCTGTGCAAAGCCTGATAGAAAATATAGCAGAGAGGAAGGCTGCTGCACAGATAATGGCAATTTATAAATATAAGGCTCTAGATCAGGGAGAACCAATGCAGGAAGATGAGTGTTGAAGATTCACATCATAGATAAGTCTGGTCTGGTTCATGGTAACTTGCGGTGTATGCAAACCAAGGTTAAGTGATGCCTCAAGTAATTGTGAAATATCAAGAGGCATCAAAGGGGGGAATGTGGTGGAATCTCGGTAAAAATAAATTTAGTAGGCCGAGATTACCACGTGGCATGTGTACGTGCATATGCTGACGTATCGATCAGTTGGTTGCACGAGGCAAGATACGATCAGTAGTGTACGGAGCATGTGCAAGAATACAGGATGCAGTATTCCCCTCCTCCATTGTGCTGGACAGGCCATGCGGTCAAGCAGGAAGTTAATTCTTATTTGTATTGATTGGTCAAGAGAATGTGCGGGTGGAGCTTAATATGGGAGGAGTTATGTGCCTATATAAGGAGCCTGCACTATTGTCCGGGGCTCAGAACTTGCTGTATTTTGGTGACATTAGTCCCTCTGAGTCCCGATCGGTGAACCGAATAAAGAATCTCTTCCTTCCTGAAGAAACCGGTGTCCATCTCTCTGTGCTTGGCTTCCGTCAGTTTCTCCGGTATCAGTATGGCAAATTATCTATGCTTGCATTATTTTTTAATGAGCATATAAATGACTGAATAACTATTGAGAACATCTTCCAACTGTCCTGGATACTGCAGAACCACCCAAATGTTGGGGTTCTGTCACTCTGTTCAAAATGTTCCCAATCAGCATAGCACAGGAACAAGAACTATCAAGCACTATCAAGAACTATCAGGCACTATCAAGAACTATCAGCACTATCAAGAACTATCAAGAAATCAAGAACTATGAAAGGACTCTGAGTATAGGCATCCCTGAATACGGCTGTCCAAAGAATTTTTTAGTTAGCCTTGAGTGCCTGCATTTTTTAATTTACTACTTGTCTTCGCCACTTTGAACCCCAACCACTTCTTCATCTTAGGTCCATATCACTGTTACTGATTTTATGTATTTGTTCTGTGTCAGCAGCCACTGTTTATGTTATTGTATAAGTACATAAATATTCACTGAGATAAAAGTCCCACAATTAAACCGAAACATTGAACTTGTATGATTGTCACCAAGGCTGATCCTTGGGTCACAAGTGCCTGGGTGCAGAATTGTATTTGGTGCCACTAGGTGGGCATGGTCATCTTACTAACCCCTCCCCTTTGCAAATGTCTAGTTCAGATGTGCATGTTTCTATGACAATGCATGTTGTATGTTTCTATGGCAACAACTCCACCTCTCCATCTATAAGCCACACCACTGAGAGACACACACTCTGACAGACACACACACTCACTGATTTGACACACGTTGACAGACACATACTCATTGACACACACTCACTGACAGACACAATTACAGACAGAAACACTCACTGACAGTTACACAATCTCACTAATTTAAAACATACTTATTGACAGTCACACAAGCTCACTGATTTGAAACACACACACACACTGATAGACACACACACTGACAGACAAACTGACACACACTCTCAATGACAGACACACAGTATCACTAATTTGAAACACCCTCACTGACAGACACAAACACAGTCACTCTTACATTTTTATACCACAGAAGGGTAATATATTTGAGGAGGTTTTGGATAGCAATGTCACTTTTATTATAATTTTCATAGAGCAGATATATAATATGCATTATTTTAATTGTTTTGAAACTATTTTTTTATTGCATTTATCACAATAATTTTGTATTATATATATTCACAATTCTCTTACAACAGATTATTAAAATACACATTTGCTTGTCAGGAAATGTAAATGATCTCTCCTGTTTTTTATTATATACACTGATCAGACACAACATTAAAACTACTGACAGGTCAAGTGAATAACTGTTACAATAGCACCTGTCAAGGGATGAAATATATTAGCAGCAATTAAACTGTTAGTTCTTGAATATCATGTGTTCACACAGAAGAGCTACTGTTGCTCAAATTCCGGAAAAACTTAATGCAGGCCATGATAAAAAGGTGCCAGAATGGGGACTGTGGTCTGACTTGCTTTGCGAGCAGAGGTGTGAGCTCTCAACAAAGAATAGGCCGCAGCAACTAGTTAAAAGAATCTACCCCTTACCCATCACTCATAAATTACTCCTTCTGCCATTGATATGTCTCTCTCAAAACCAGGGTGGTTGGCAAAAGCACAGAAAGCACCGTGGAGAGACAAGGCCAGAGAAGGCAGTGACAGAGGGCTCCATTAGGTACCATTTTCATCTACCAACACATCATTTGAGCTCTATGGAGGACTCCCATGTGTTTATTCCCACAGGAATAAAATATTTTGACACCATATTTTCTTATCTACTCCTTTAACCCCTTAAGGACCAAACTTCTGGAATAAAAGGGAATCATGACATGTCACACATGTCATGTGTCCTTAAGGGGTTAATGCTAAGAGATGCCACATTGAAGAGGCCCATCTGGTGGCCAAGTGCTCTCAAGGCCACCTGATTGCAATGTATTTTCAGGGGGCGTTCAGCACTGTGGCGCTCTAAGAGCACGACGGGGCCCCAGTGATGATGTCAGAGCTGGGAGGAAGCCCTCACTTTCTTCCAGCCAACAGAGCCATGCGGGAGAAGTGTGCCGGAGAAGGAGAGGAGTAAATCAAAGTTGGTGCTCTGACTCCCATCAGCCCGAGGCAGCCACTGGACCCTAGGGAAGTTATCTTTCTGCACCTAAAAGGTAGGAAACAGGAGGGTGACTAAATTTATTTAACAGTTTGCATGTATGTGTGTCTAAATGTCTGTATCTGTTTGCCTGTATATCTGAGTGTCTGTATGTCTGTGTTGTTATGCATGTGTGTCTGTATGTGTATCTGTTTCCATGTGTATCAGCATGTGTGTTAGTGTGTGCTCCTATGTATCTGTATGTGTGTGCCTGTTTGTATCTGTAGGAGTGTCATTCTGTGTATCTAGATGTTTGTCATTAAGTTTGTCTGTGTATCTGCACGTGTGTCTATATTGTTTCTGTCTGTATGGGTGCTGTGTATCCTCATGTGTGTCTGTATGTGTATCTGTTTATCTGTATGTGTATCTGTTTGTCTGCATGTGTATCTGCATTTGTGCCTATATGTGCATCTGTCTGTATGTGTGTCTGTGTATCCGCATGTGTGTCAGTGTGTGTATGTGTATTTGTATGTGTGTCAGTGTTTGTATCTGTAGAAGTGTCATTCTGTGTATCTGAATGTGTGTCAGTCTGTGTCTGTGCATAAGCATATGTGTCCATGTATGTATCTATATGTGTTATATTGTGTGTATCTGCATGCATGTCAGTGTGTTTGGCTGTTTATCTGTATGTGTGTCAGTGTATGCACCTGTGTGTCTGCGTATCTGTAACACACACACACACACACAGTCATCCCTCCACACACACTGTCACCATATCCACACTGCTACACTCACAATAACTCCCCCAATCATGTCGCTCACCCACATGGAGGGGCATGAATAAGACACAGGAAAGGGCTTGGGGGCATAATTGAAACACACAGAGGGGCGGCGAGGGGGGAGGAGATGCATGGGTGTTTCTCTAATCTGTATTACTAATTGTTCTCTGACCTACTAGTCCCACACTTAACTACCTTATTTAATATAATTAGAGATACAGGAAATATCCCATCAGAAATTCTATCCACATACCTCATTACTTTGCCCAAACCAGGGAATCCACTCACCACTTTTGCTAACTTCAGGACTATATCGCTGTGCAACACAGATATTACATTATTTGCTAAGATCTCAGCCAATCGGCTAAATAGCTGGCTCCTTGCCCTAGTTTTCCTCAACAGTCAGGGTTCATATCGGATCGCCAAGTCTCAGATAACACTAGGCGGTCTCTTAATCTCATAGAATTATCCAAACTATAAAATATCCTATGCCTCTTCATGGCCCTCGAGGCTGAGAAGACATTTGACAGCCATATATAGAAGCACAGCTGATCTGGATGACACAGCACCTCAATTCTCCTTTGTAACTAGCCCTGGTGTCTTCCTGCTACAATTTGTGATGAATGCTGCTGCCAGGCTGATCTTTCTCTCCTGTCACTCCTCTCACATCTCGCCCTTCTTTCGATCCTTACACTGGCTCCCTGTATCCTAAAGGTGTCAATTCAAAATACTACCCTTACCTATAAAAAGCTAAGCAATTCTAGCCCCAGTTAAATTTCTTCACTGATTCATAGTTATCCCCCTTCTCAGTCCCTCTGCTCTTCCGGTGACCTTCTCCTGTCCGCTGCTCCCACCCTTATTGCTACCTTGCGCTTTTAGGAGTTTTCGTGGGTGGCTCCTTTCCTTTGGTGCATCCTGTCTACCCTCACCAAGCTAATAATAACTGGTTGTACTTGTCTGTCACTCCGGCTGCCAGGTCTGCTCCTGACAGAGAGCAGTATGGGTCCCACATCGCCTGGCGGAATGACGCCGAAAACTTACCTTGTTTTAAGGTGCCCGCTGGGTCCGCTCCTGCCTGGGAGCAGACTGGGAGCTGGCGGGCACATCTCATTGCAGCGGCATTCCCAGTAATGGGAATTTCGCCGATCACTCACCTCCTCCTGCAACGCCTGCTGGACTCACTGACCTCACTAACAGGCACTCCTCCCCTCACACAGTGAGATCTGTACTCATTAGAGACGCCATCCACTTTTTTTTTTAAGGTTCTTAATTAACCCTTTAAGTACCTAACTAACTACTGGGAACGTGTGACATCACACACACACACACACACATTCACTGGCACATGCTTCCCTGCAGCCAATCAAGGAGCACCTTACCCTATTTAAACCTTTTTTTTTCTTCATTTCTCTGTGTCCTGTTGTGGTTTCTGTAATGGCACCCCCAGGCATAAAAGGGCTTAACAGCCGTTTAGTAGATATTCCCCTTCCAGATATACAGGCAGCTACCAAAGACACCAAACCGCCGAACAGGAAACCATATGAATGCCGTAAACAGCTGAATAGGAAAAAAAACATACGAATAGGTTTACACTCCTAGCAGTCGAACTGGAACAGCATACAATAAATCCCCCCAAGAATGCGACAAGGCTCTGTTTTGAGTGTCAAGCAGGAACAGACTGATCTGTGTCTTTATTGGCCTTATATACACATTCTTACACATTAGTACCACCCACAGGGTTTTGCAGAACAACCAATCAATATGTACAATACATTCAGACACTCCCACCCACAATTACATCACAATCCCTCCTCTCTATCCTGGAGATAATGGGGAGATAATGGGGAATTAATCCAATTATCTCCAAGGACAGAGGTAAAACTCCATTAAGCACATGGCAGTAAAAAGACAGTAAAATACAATAAAATACACAAGGTTACATTTATTACATAAAATACAGACATGCAACATAACCCCAGATAGCTTAGGTCTGAGCACACATTATTACTGAATGGCGCTTAGACCACACACATACAGTTCAATTGCCATGGAGCCAAAGTCTTTTATTACACGAATAGGCTCCATGGCATAGCTATCTGGGTTAAATGAGTTCATTCAGTAAATCCATGAATGAACCGGCTGCGTGTGAACTGCAGACTGCTCCCATCCAGTGTTCAGTATGCGTAGCCGCGGCCACCCGGTATAGTAATTTAAGCTGCGGTTAAACGCAGCTACTGGGTGGTCAATTGGCGGCGCTCGCCGGCTTCTGGGCGGCCAATTAACAGCGCCTGCCAGCTAACCGCGGCTTCTGGGAGGCCAATAGATGGCTGTTTGTTCGGTAGATAGAATCTACCGAACGCCCAGGCAGAAATACACAAATAGACCTTTCTGCATAGGAAAATAAAGTATTTAAATGCCAGTCCATAGTCAAAAGGGCAGCAGGCAGGCAACCAGGCTCCTCCAATGCACAGTGGCGAGATTGGTCTAGTCACAGTTTCCATTCTGGTTATCCAAGAGTGCATTTCTGTATGGTTTGTGTATTTTGACCTTGGCTTTCATAATGACTATTCTGATCTCTGTATCCCTTGAACTTTTGCTTGGCTCCTGACTATTCTGATTTCTATATTCATTGACCTTTGGCTTACATACCATTTACGTATTCCTGGCCTGTCTTATACTTTTCTTTTGAAACATTAAATCCGGCCGCTCTAAGGCCCGGTAATATGCCCTAGGGTTTTCTTTTTCTTTTTTTACTTAAATTCTGCATGTAGGGCATATTAGTGTATCCTGGCACTGTCCTAGTCAAATTTGGCTTCCCTTCCTCCTTTCTGAGGGCGGTCTTCGTACTTCACACCAGATCCTCTGCAAAAAATATTTGCTTTCTGATTGCTTTCCGTATCATTCCCTATCACAAATGGGACAAGATAGGACTGCCCCTTGTCCCCGATCATCTTTATACTGGCCTTAAAACCCTTAATCTTACAAATTAAAACTAACACACAAGTCAGGGGGATCCTGATACGCATCGGGAAACATACCATTTATTTATTTGTGGATGACATTCTACTAACATTGGATAGTCTAAAGCCCAGCAGCATTCACTATATTTTACAACTATGGTAAGATAAGGTGTAATTTTATAAAAAACAATGTAAGGGGATTTTGATTGGTGCACCCTCCACTTGACTTACCTCGGCAATAGGCTCCCACTTCACCCTCACTGTCTTATTAAGGATAGTCATGAAGGGCTCTTAACTAAGTTGCAGACCTTACTAACAAAATGGACATTGCACAAAATCTCAAGGGCTGGTCATCAAAATAAGTGCTCGCCTGTTGATCCTGTATCTGTTCTGCACAATGATTAAGCTTCCAAAATCTTTCCTGGAGAGATTTCAATGTACCCTCAATACACATATCTGAAGGAAACGTCCACCTAGAATAGCACTGAGTACCCTTCGCAGGCTACCAAACCAAGGAGGCCTGGGGGACCTGGATATTTCAGCTTCTATTTCTACACCAGGGTAGATCCCTAGATTTGTAGAACTAAAACTCCCATGATGCTTTATCATTTTAAATGCATGCAAAGAATCATGTGAGTTGTAGTTCAACAACATCTGTGATCTACCTATTGGGCAACCCTGTTCTACACAGAGTCCATACTAGCTAAAACTTTGATCACATTCCATACAGGGGTCGCCCCACTGTGGCGTCAACTGGAGCAGAAACATTTGAGTCCCTATATAGAAGCACAGCTGATCTGGATGACACAGCACCTGAATTCTCCTTTGTAACTAGCCCTGGCGACTTCCTGGCTGTCCCTACACACCTGGAGACAAAAAGTGGATCCCATATTGAAGATGCTCATACCTCTACGTTGCCCGCTTATCATGCTGCAGTTGCACACAACGGACCTCCACATGAAACGCGATGCGGATATAACCGCAGTGCAAAGGCTGCTACAGCGTGACAAAATTCTGCCTTTCTCTGCCACATTGAAAATATTTTGACCTTCCCAGTAGAAAAATATTTAAGTACCTCCAGATCAAGCATAACCTTTATTCACAAAACCTACAACTACCTGTCGACCCACTGCCCTCACCATTCATTAAATCCTTCTTGGATAATCCTTCTTGTAAGAAATTTCTCTCTACATGACACCAAGCTCTGATACACCCAGATTCCATGCAGAAGCCATCTTTTATCAACAAATGGGTAGAAGAGTACCACCAATCATTCTTAGAGAAAGAGTGGCAAAAGGCATTAATAGCTATGAAGAGGGTTTCAAAATGCTCAGCCCATTGGGAAATAACTATGAAAGTCTGGTTGAGGTGGTACTTAACTGTAAATCCTGCTGTACATGATTGTTTTTAAGGTATGCATAATGTGATATCATTGCTTGTGTTAAGCAGCAATAATATTGTTATTGAGTTTTTGACATTACAATAGTGACAAAAATATTATTGTCACTATTGTAATATCAAAAACTCAATAAAAATTACATAGTACCTTGCAGCTCTGTATATGACTGTGTAATCTCAGACCGCTCAGAGTGCCCATGATTACACTTGTCCACCGCCGAAAAAACACCTTCAGAGGGACATGAGCGTCAGAACTGGGTGGTTGCCTCGTCTGTTGAATCATTTTTTCTTTTAAATCAGGAGGATGACATTGTTTAGAGATGGCAGCTGGGTGCACAGGCTGGTGGAGGCAGTGTTATGCTTTGGGCAGTGTTCTGCTGGGAAACCTTGGGTCCTGGCATTCAATGCATCTTGCCACACTGCAGTCATTTTCAGGAATGATTTGAGGAACATGACATAGGACTCAATGTGTTGCCTTGGCCTCCAAATTCCCCAGATCTCAATCCGATTGTACATTGTGAGATGTGCTGGAACAACAAATGTTCACACACAAGAAAGCCAGCTATGTCACTGGCCATTACACCTTCCCATATTTTATGAGTGCGGTATTCTTGATTGCTAGTATTAACGACAATACCATGGGGTCACCCTAAACACACAGGAGAAGGCATCATAAGGTTGTAATTACACAGGGTTCAATCACATTTTAACCCACTTCAATTTAGGTTAATTGTTGCTCAAACTTGTGATAAGTGTATACCATTTGTGTAAAATATGTGTGCAAAATATATTACAAAATATAAAATGCGTTTAACATACCCTCTACAGTTTCTCAAAGGTAGGCTGATTTAGATATCTTACAAGCTATCGTGTGGTTTATAAATATTTCTCTTAATAACTGTATGCCACCTAGTGGTATTCTACATATTTCACAATTACTATCAGTCAGTGTTTGTAAACACAAACCAATAATAACTAGTCAGTTCTGATTATTAAGAAAATGCAGAATAAAGTGCTCTAAAGTCATTTTTTACACTGAAAATGGAAGCAAATGACGAATAATAGATGCCAATTTTGTATAATAAATTACTTGAAAATAAAATGTAAATATTAATACTTTGTTTTCCTTTCAACTATTTTTTATAAAGGTTTTTAAATTATCATTGCATACAATAAGAAACATATTGATTATAATAAAGATTTAACAATAACAAGAAAATAATAAAAAAAAATATATATATATATATTTTTTTTTAAATTCTTTATTTTTGTTGTGCAATATGGGTTACAAACATGCCTGTTATGCCACGACAGCAGTCACAGGTTCATCAATGCAAACATTGTCATGACAAGATTGAGCTGCACATTTTTATAGGTATATAGGACTAATAGGTGAGTACGTGCGATCATTGTTAAAAGTATGCAAGATGTGTTAAGTTAAGCTTCTTAACATGCGATGTTGCTCTATGCTTGGTACACGTTAAGAAACGTGATTTAAGGGAAATACAGTTTAGTTCATGCTTAAATTGTTAACATAGTGAGTGTTAGATATTATAGCGTGGTCGAACTAGTGTGGTTTAGCTCAAAGACATCGGGTAAACTGCATTGCTCTGCATAGTAACCGGTGGCACTAAGGTACAGCCTTCACATTATGTGTTATGGTATGTTTAGGTTGTAGGCTGGCTAGTGTATGTCTAGGGTGAGTGGGTCTCGAGAGTAAGTGTTCAGGCAGATGTGGATAGCCGTGTCCCAGGTAACCTTAGGGTGGGCTTCTCTCCCATAGTGCCGGTCAGCCGATGCCACGTGTGGGCAAGGTATAGTCCTGTGCCAGTTGCTGGAGCTGCTTGCCCCACATTCTGGGTGTGTAGAGGAGAGGAGCATCAGAGAGGGTTGCAGGTTCTCCTGGTGAGTATCTGGGGGTCCTGGCAGTGCCTTGTGCTGATCGGCGTTGTCGCTGACCTTTGCCGGTTCGCTGTGGCAGTGTTGTGGAATCTGCTAGTTTAGGTTCGGCAATCCACCGTCTACCCGGACTGTCTGGGTGGGCCATACCCCTCCTGAGTCTGCTTTAGGTTGTTGCTTTCCGACGGGGCTGCCTATGATGTTGTGCCGCGGGAGTCCCCTCATTTTTATGAGCTTTGTGCAGGCCTTCTGCAGTCGCGGCGTTGCTCCGTGTGGGCACTGTTGGGTTGGGCCGTGTCTTAGAAGTGGCCATATGGGGAGGGGGGTTTATCCCATCCTTCTTTTTGCCTTTATGCTGAGATCCCTGCAGCATACTGCCGGTTGAAGATTCTGCTTGTGGGGGCCACAGTAGAGCCTTTAGCTTCTTCCAAGTGGCCCTGAAGCTCCATCTCTCTCTCGATCGTGTGCACGGCATTATAGCATGGGTCGACCGCCATCTTGTGGGCTCCGCCCGTGGCCCCTGGGCTGTGTGGTCCTGTCGCTTGGGCCTTGCGTGGCCGGTTAGTCACTTGAGCGGGATGTCCTCCACCGGTCCAGAGGTGGGGGGGCGACGGGGGCTCCGAGTCTTTGCTCTCCTTGTCCTCGGCGGCGGGAGTGCGGCCGTCTCTCCCACGGCTGCCATGCCAGTAGGCCTCAACGGCATGTGGGGGTTTCATCGGGTCGATCGTCGCTTGGAAGGTACCGTTTTGTGTGTCCCGATTTCCCCCATCGCTTGGTAGCCCCAATCTGTCTGTTAGGTGCCATTTTAGTAGGTTTATGTCCCTTTTTTTGGCTCTGGATGCAGGAGCTGGCAAGGTTTGCTGCTGTTCAGCTCTGCGGTTCGGCCCCGCCCCCCATATATTTATTTTTATTCTTAACATATTTAATATTTCAACATGCTGCATGGATGGGGATGTCATCTCCCAGTCTGTCTTAGATAGTGCTTACACTCCCTAGAGTCACTTGAAATTGTTGCCACTCAGTACTGTAATTTACAAAATGTTGTCATCTGAATTACATTTTCTAAAATTATGATTGAATAACTCTGAATACTGTTGTTATTATTATTAGACATCATGTAACTAGTATTATGGATCAATTTATCAAATAAAGGGTCAGTTTAAGCACTTTAGTGAATAATCCTGAATATGATTTTCACACACCACTGGATTTTGTTGTGTAATTTGTAGACCTGAAATGTGCTAATAGAGAAATGCAGAAAAATACATGAATAAATTATTCAATTTGTGTCCTGAGCATCAACAATCTATTAGATTACAAGGTTACATTAGCAACATGCCCATTTCAGTTTGTTTCAAATTTAGTATGTTGATGCTAAGTTTATATCTCATTTTGTGGCACCTTAACAGCTCACAAACCCCCAAAAATATTCTTGCACCTCTCTACTTTAGGTAGCCTCTGCATTAAGGGTGATAACGTGTTTGCACGCCTGGGGAGGGGTACAGGGTCCAGGGGGCCCAAGCAAATGCTTTGCCCATGGTCCAATCAATATTAAAGACAGCCCTGTATTTAGTTATCTATTCTAATGGGTGATATTTATTTATATTCACCATTAACCATTGAGGTGACTTCAGTACAGTGATTCAGCTCCTCTCCTCTTTACACCAACAGCTACTTTGGTTACTGAGACATTGTTACAAATTATATGACTACATTTTTAAATTGTCTGTCCCAGAAACCTACTTAGTAGCTATATTGAAAGGGTGTACTGAACATATAGCAAACAATAGATGATTCCTATATATATATATATATATATATATATATATATATATATATGTTTTATTCTTTCACTGTTTATACACATTCTCACTGTTTTTTCACTTATTATTTTTTCTCCCTAAGAGGGATTAATAAAAAATTATTATTTTTCTTATATTTCATTTAAGTTCTATACGGGCAATTTGCTGCCATAAAATAATGAACACATTTTCCTTTGGGGTATAGGGACTGAGAATTGGGAGGATTTAATTCTAATCCCTGTTCAGTCTCTTTCTCTTTTCATACCCCAATACATTAGTTTGCAGTCACTGAATGTTTAGAGTCAGGGGCTTACAGCATACTTCTTAAAGATGATGTAGGTTTTAATGTACATTCCTCTCACCCAGGGAAGGTATCCTTTAACTCTACTCTTACACCTCTAAATGTCCTAATACTATTTGTAACCCATATACTAAACATTTTAAATATCCTAAGTTAACTGTTACTTTAGAACAAGCATGTCAAACTCAAAGGCTAAGACGGGCCAAATAAACATTACATGGAAATGTAGCTTTATTTCGAAAACTACAGTAGAAAAAAAAGTTGCCTAACTGACACTGGACGTCCTCACGCTCATAGGGCTTGAAAGTAAACAAAGAGTAAATTTATTGTAAGGAGACGTGCATTTGTATATAACCAATGTTTCAGTCCAACTACCTTGACATTTTAAGAAATGTTTGGTAATGGGACTGAAATGGTGAATGTATGCTGTTGCACAGCTGTAAAAAACAAATTACGTTATATTGTTGATTTTGAAGTTCTATGAGTGTGCTTTTCACTTTGGCTGAGATCATCCAACTTGGAAACATTGGGAGGCTATTGTGCATGTGTGGCAAAAAGCTGCATCTCCATGGGGAGCATTCCATGCAGACCCAATCTAACACACTGCCCCTCTTCCCATTCTAATACACTGCCCAAAAAATCCAATACATTGCCCCCCCCCCCCTTCCTCCACTGTTATACACTGCCCTCTTCACCCAATATAATATACTGCCCCTCCTCCCTCCACTTTAATTGAATACACTGCCTCCCCTACCCCTAATTTAACACACTTACCCCCACCACTCTAATACATGCCCCCCTCAAATAAATAAATACACTGCCCCCTCCTTCCTCCAAATACACTACCCCCCTGACTTCCCCAAATTAGTAGAGTGCCTCCTCCCTCCCATTAATACACTGCCCTTCCCTCCCATTAATACACTGCCCCCCTCCATCCATTAAAACACTGCCACCCCTCCCTAATTTAATACACTGGCCCCCTCCCTCCCATTAATACACTGCCAACCCTCCCCAATTTAATACACTGGCCCCTCCCTCCCCCAAGTTAATAAACTGCCCCCCTCCCTCCCATTAATACACTACCCCTCTCCATCCATTAATACACTGTCCCTTCCCTCTCTTAAATTAATACACTGCCACCCCACCACTCACTCTAATACACTGGCCCCCTCCCAGCCCCAAGTTAATACACTGCCCCCTCCCTTTAATACACTATCCCCCCTCCCATTAATACACTGTTGGCCTCCCTCCCCAAGTTAATACACTGTCCCTTCCCTCTCTTAAATCAATACACTTCCCCCCCCCTTCCTTAGATAGATACATTGCCCCCTCCTTCCTTCAAATACACTGCCCTCGCCCCCCAAGCCCCTCTTCTCCTACCTTACGATTTGCTGGCTGTCCTCCAGCTCCAGCCCTGCTCAAGCAGACCAGACACTCCTCTGGCACTGCGAGCAGGAGGGAAGGAGGAGTGGCTGCCCAGGTCTGCTCAGAAGACACACAGCCACTCTGCCCTCTTGTGGCCGGGAGAGCAAGAATCAGGAAATATTTTTCCTGTCTTGTGGCTGGTCGCATGGCAGCCGGCCACAAAAATGAGCATTGCGGGCCACATGCAGCCCGTAGGCTGCATGTTTGACATGCTTGCTTTAGAAGAACCCCAAACCCAACTCTCAATATTTTGTCATCAGAAGCAGGATTCTCCCAATATGCTTTATTTGAGTGTTTTGTTATTGCAATATTAGAGGCATATCTCATTCTCTGCTGCTGAATGATTTCATGACAAGCTGTTACAATATAATCTGCTTAATTAAGTGGCTCCTGCTGTCAGAAGGAGATCCAGGTATCAATAGGTGCCTGGATCTCCCCAGCCCCGGAAGATTTTTTGAAAATCTGAATGTCTAACGGAGAAGTGAAAGAAGTTGCACAGAAAAGGTACAGCCCTTGAGAAGTCTTGAAAGAGAGCATCATATGTGGGAGTATGGAAAGAGGATAGATGTAGGTCTTCGGCAGAGCGCAGGGGCCTCGATGGGACATACTTGTATATTAGGGAGGATAGGTAGGTTTGAGTAGCATTATGAAGGGACTTGTAAGCAAGCACCAGAATCTTAAATTGAGCCCTATATCTAACTGGCAGCCAATGTATGGACTGTCATAGGGGGCAGGCTTGGAAGGTGCAGGTGGACAGGAAAATGAGCCATGCCATCCCATTCATTATAGATTGCAGCGGTGCCAGCTGGGAACATGTAAGACCACTGTGAAGGGGATTGCAGTAGTTAAGGCAAGAGAGAACAAGGCATGGGCCATCAACTTAGCTGTGCCCGGTGTTAAATAGGGGCGGATGCGAGCTATGTTTTTGAGATGGAAACAGCAGGATTTGGTGAGTTTGACTGGACATGAGGGGTGAAGGAGAGGTCAGAGTTAAAGAGAAGCAAGCCTGCAAGGTAGAGGTGATGGTGGCGCCGTAGACTTGAAGGGAGACAGACACAGGAGTAGCAACATTTGACGGAGGAAAGACCAGAAGTTCTGTTTTGGACAGGTTGAGTTTAAGAAAGTGAGCAGCCATCCAGTTGGAAGTTGCGCAGAGGCAGTCAGAGACACTAGTCAAGATGGGCAGAGAGATATCAGGAGAGGATAGGTAGATTTTCATGTCATCTGCATATAAATGATAATGGTAGCCAAAGGAGCTAATGAGTTTGCCAAGGGAAACAGTATAGATACAGAACAGTAGGTAACCAAGGACAGAACCTTGGGGAACACCAACAGGGAGGGGTTGGGGAGAAGAGGAAGAGCCAGAGAAAGAAACACTGAAAAAGAACTGGGAGATTTAGGAGGAGCACCAGGAGAGAGCAGTATCCCATAAAACGAGATTACGGAGAACGAGAAGAAGCTGATGAGAATTATAATAGAGTAATGGCCACGAGATTTAGCAGCGATTAAATTGTTGGATACTTTGGTCACAACCATTTCGACAGATTGACAAGTACGGAATCCAGACTGAAGCGGGTCAAGCAGAGAATTGGATTGAAGGAAGTCTGTCAATCTTGCATATATATCTCTCTCAAGGAGGCAAATGGCAGTAGCAATATAAGGCGGTAGTTGGATGGGGAGTTGGGGTCAAGGTTTGGCTTTTTCAGAATCGGGGTTATGTTTGCATGCTTGAAGGGTGAAGGAAATGTGCCAGATAAAAGGGAAAGATTGAAAATTTTAGTAAGAAGAAGAGCAAGAGAGGGAGACAGAGTGCAGATGAGATATGAGGGAATCGGATCGAGGGAACAGGTGATGGGGCAGGAGAACCGGAGCAGAGCAAAAAACCTCTTCCATTGTAGTAGGTCCAAATGAGCATAGAACAGCTGAGGGAGTGGGGCTGTGTTATTTATTGGTAGGAGAGGGAGAGAGATTAGATTTATTCCCTGATTGTAGAAATTTTCTTAGTGAAGTGAGTTGCAAAGTTTGAGGTGGACAGGGTGGTAGGAGGAGGGGGAGCAACAGGGCGAAGGAGAGCATTAAAAGTGTGAAACAGGCATTTGGGTTGTCGGGACAGTGTGCTTATGAGGGTGTTGACGTAATTTACTTTTGCAGAGAAAAGAGCCTAGGATGACCGAGGGGGTGATAGATTATGGCAATTCTTAAAGGAGTGGGCTTAAATATGCGGACAGTGTGAGCTTCAAAGGAAGTAACGAGTAAGGCAGGAGCAGGGAGGATAGGCTGAAAGGTACATTGAGGCCTACACCGCCTCCATTACAGTTGAGTCTGGGAGTGTGAATAAAGAAGTAAATAAAGAAGCTGGAGTAGCGGTATCAGAGGGGGACAGGAAGGTCTCAGTGAGTGCTAGTAGTGTGAGAGAATTAGAGATGAAGAGGTCGTGTATGGCTGTTGATTTAATATTGCTACAGATTGAACAGGTGTTCCAGAATGCACACTGAAGGTTGGTAGAGGAGGATAAACATCAGGGTATTCGGATGAGGTTTGCGTGGTTTTTGGTTGAGTTAGTGTGAACAGATCAAAATGTATAAAAATATAAATACAATAAATATGTGTGAAAAATCAAAAATGTATAAAAAAAATAAACAATCAGGGACTATTTTGTCACAGTGTTTTTCATGCACTTGACAAAAGTGGGTTTTACCTTTTTTTGGCAAGTTTGCAATTTCCATTAGCCATCACCTGTGTACAAGAGAGTACACCACAAAGTATTTAAAAACCATATTAAAAAAAAAAGCCAACATACATTTATTTCCTTATTTAAACCACCATTAAAATTGTCCAGAGTAACTATCCATTGAGCTTTTTACTTATTTTCTTATTTTTGTTCTTTAATTGAATTTTTAAAAGATCCAGTATTAAATTATTTAATAATGCTACTTTTTTTATTTATATTTTAAAATAATTTTCTAAAGGTCATAAAAACAAAAAATAAAAATATATAATAGTATAAGCCGTTAGTATTGTTGATAAGTTTATATTGTTTATGCAAAGTTTGCAAAAGAGTGACCTATCTCTGTTTCCATTTATGAAAATTTAAGCAGTACAGTAGTTATTGTAAACAAGATGGTGGAATATAATACAGCATGGAACCAAAAACAACAGAGCTACATAGGGGTGAAAAGAAGGTCAGACTAGTGTAGAAACCGGATTTCAAAGGAATTTTGTGATACAAAAATTAATACAAAACACCCCAGGGATTATTATAATCAAAATATATAATTTATAGTAAAGCTTTGGCCAGCTCCATTCGGTGTTAGGAAAATGAAAAAGATTGCAAGCAAAGCTACTTTAATTTTAACAATGGTCTTTAATTACAACCTAATTATGATAAAGTACTATAAACAGAAGGCAGTCCTGAAATAATAATTACTGAACAATTATCTAGCAAGAATATCAAGTGAAGATCCTCCAGCAATTAAAAGCATAAGAAAAATAAATTAATGCAATATTGGAATAAGTATGCCACATTTCAAGGTGGCTTTATAAATAAAAATAATTATCTCTTCCAATGCAAGGCCTACAGCAATATATTCCACAAAATTCTGCTCTATTGCTACAATGAAACTGCCACTCTCAATCACCTTCATCTTTTTTTAACTGTTTACATTTTTTTTTTCTGTACAGGCACTCCTCACTTACCGTTCAGATTCCGTTCTTACAACCTGGTCGTAAAAATAATTGGTCGGTAAGTAAGGATGCGCTACGGAAGATTGTCTTATCCCCTGCTGTGTTAATAGCTTGCTAGACCCTGCAAGAGCCTCCTGTATGTGATTAGAGTTCAATTTAGAGATTGAGATATAATTATTTAAGGTAAATTACATCTGTTTGAAAGTGAAACCAGTTGTTTTTTTTCATGCAGTCTCTGTCAATCATAGCCAGTGGAGGTGTGGCTAGGGCTGCATAAACAGAAACAAAGTGATTTAACTCCTAAATGACAGTGAAATGAGCAGTGTAATTGCAGGGGAATGATCTATACACTAAAACTGCTTTATTTAGCTAAAGTAATTTAGGTGACTTTAGTGTTCCTTTAACTGGTCTATTCCTTCTACTTGAACTTGTCTGCCTTCATTATGACTGAACGTCTGGTGCCTGATATCCAGTTCTACTTGCCTGGATGTTGACGCTCAGATTATACACGTATATGGACTGAACCTTATATATTGACCATGTATGTTTCACTAAGAAATTTTTAATATATTCTTCAGTCACTTTTGCTGATTGAGTAATCTCAGATGATTAGTAATAGCTGTCATCTTTCAGACTGATTTGCTGGCTTTAAATGTTTGACTTTGGACTCCCAGATACTATTTTATGATAAAATACCTGTTTCTCATGTCATATAAACTGCCAGTCTGTTTTTAACTACTTTGTTCCTCTTTATAGCTTTCTGTATTACAATTGTCTTTCTCCTGATATTTATTAGACAAAATCAGTAAGTATACTGTGTCCTTTAAGAACGCCTACCCTTTCTCACTTGTAGAATGAATAGACAAACTTCAGTGAGTATGTCTGAATTCTGACAGGATTGGCATTCTCATATATACTAAAGACAAATGGTGTCTGCTTTAAAGGGAAACTATAGTGGCAGGAAAACAAACAAATTTCCCTGGTACTATAGCTTACTCCTCAGTCAAGGATCCCCCTCCCCCTCCGCGTGGTTTAAAAACCCTTTCTGTCACTTACCTGGGTTCAGCACCAATGTGCCTTCTTTCCTACCGCTAAGACGTCAGCCGGCGGGAGATATCTAATGTGCATGCCACACTCGCATAAGGTTATTACCCATTGGAAAACATTATTCAATGCTTTCCTATGGGGTTTTGGGTGACACTGGACATCCCTATGTAGTGTGAGAACATCCAGCGTCAGTTAGGAGGAAAAAAAACTCACCCGGAAGTCCCTCTAGTGGCTGTCTGGTAGAAAGCCACTAGATGTGGCGTTAAACCTTGCAGGCAATTATTAGTTTCTTAAAAACTGCAATAATTACCTGCTCAGGGTTAAGGAACCTGTGGCAGTGCACCCAGATCACTTAAATGGACTGCAGTGGGCTGGGTGCCTATAGTGCATGCATAGGCAACCTTCGGCACTCCAGATGATTTGGACTACACCTCCCATGATGCTGTAAAGCATTGTGGATGTAAGAGCATTATGGTATTGTAGTCCACAAACTGAGTAGTTTTCACATTTTAATCCTATATAAAGTATAGTATCTGGACAGTTACAGCCAGGGCCGGTGCAAGGATTTTTGCCGCCCTAGGCAAAAGTAAAGCTTGCCGCCCCCCCCCCCCCCATATGACATCCCAATGCCCCATGTTAACTAACGCAAGTGCTGCAGTGCCCCCGTGTTCACATTAAAAGGCCTGCAGGGACAGGCTATAGACACCAGAACCACTACATTAAGCTGCAGTGGTTCTGGGGACTAAAGTGTCCCTTTAATGTGAGGTAAATTAGAGATTAGTGCCACGAATAATATACTAGATTGCCTACTTACAATCAGATGAGGATGGTGATGGGTTCTAGCTGCAGTCTGGCTCCACTCGTCTGGTGTAGAACAGGCTCTCTGGAGGCTGTTTGTGTTCTGGGAGAACGGAAAGCAGCTCCATTTTTTTAAAGGCCCTTTACACAGCTCATGGTCTGGGCCCCAGGGTCCACCTTCATGTTCCACCAAATAGTTTGTTCACAGGAGTAGGGGATGTCCTGATATGTGTGTAAGGAATGCATTGTGTGAATCTGTGTTTGTATGTGTAAGGGCTGCAATGTGTGTTTCTGTGTATGTACGGGATGCAGTGTGTGCGTCTGTAAGGGGTGCATTGAGTGTGTGTAAGGGGTGCATTGAGTGTGTGTAAGGAATGCATTGTGTGTTTCTGTGTGTGTAAGGGATGCATTGTATGTAAGGGTTGAATTGCTTGTGTGTGTGTGTCTGTGTGTGTAATGCATTGTGTGTTTTTCTGTGTGCAAGGGGTGCATTGTGTGTGTGTGATGGATGTCAATCTCTCCCTCCTCCCTTGTCACTCTCTTCTCCCCCTCTCCCTCCCTCGTCACTCTCTCCTCTCCCCCCCTCGTCACTCTCTTCTCTCCCCCCTTGTCCCTCTCTTCTCCCCCCTTGTCCCTCTCTTCTCCCCCCTCTTGTCCCTCTCTTCTCCCCCCTCCCTTTTCACTCTCTTCTCCCCTGCGTGTCCCTCTCTTCTCCCCCCTCCCTTGTCACTCTCTTCTCCCCTCCCCACTCTCATTCCCCTTCCTAACCCCGTCAATTACACTCCCTGTCAATTACTTCCCCCCACCTTGTCAATGTATCCCCCCCTTTAAATTTATTCCCCCCACCCTGCCTGTCCATTTATTCCCCCACCCTCCCTGTCCATTTATTCCCCCCCTGTCCATTTATTCCCCCCTCCCTGTCCATTTATTCTCCCTGTCCATTTATCCCCCCCTCCCTGTCCATTTATTTCTCCCCCCCCTCCCTGTCCATTTATTTCTCCCCTCCTCTCTCTCCATTTATTTCTCCTCCCCCCACTCTCCATTTATTTCCCCCCCTCCCTCCCTCTCCATTTATTTATCCTGCCCTCCCCTCCCTCTCCATTTATTTCTCCCCCCTCTCCATTTTTTTCTCCCCCCTCCCTCCCTCTCCATTTATTTCTCCCCCCCTCCCTCTCCATTTATTTATCCCCCTCCCCCTCCCTTTATTCCCCCCACCCTCCCCTACCTATGTTGCAGCGTGGCCGAGCTCTGTACTGTCCGCGGGTACAGGGAGCTTTTGTTTCCTGTACCCGGCCGGACTAAAAGGAAGTGAACACTCAGCTGCTCCTGGTGGACAGTACAGAGCTCGGCCACGCTTCAGTGAAGGAGTGACAGGAGGGAGCGCTGAGCGCTTCCCTCCTGTCAGCCCCTCTCTTCATGCTGCGCCCGGGCGGTGCGCCCTCATGGACGCACCAGCCCGGGCGAAGCTGCAGCCGCCTGAGGCGCTCTACAGAGCGCTCGGGCGGCTGCAGCATTAGGCGGCTGCCTAGTCCACCTTAATGGTAGCGCCGGCCCTGGTTACAGCGCACTGATTTTAAAAAAAATCCAGACAAAAATGCACATTAAGATGCACATGTGATTATTAGAATTTTTTTTAGTTATCCTAAATAATACAAATCTGGATTATTTACCTGCTGGTAATCTTAGAATCCACTAGACAAATAGTTAAAAATAAAAAACCTTTTTCGTGCATGGGTTAAATGTGTTAAAGCAATTATAAAAAAAATAAATAAAAAAGACTAAGGGGGTCAACATAAATCTGTGAGAAGGAATCAATAGGATATGAATAAAAAATATTTTATGGACATTATTAATGTTATATTAGCAGACATTATATCATGGCGATCAATGTCCTTTAATATAGATAAAGGTTTACGTTCATATTTAATAGAAAATGTGTAACTTTAAATAGGTCAGACATGAAATACCAGTTAAAATAGCCTTGCAGACATCATATATGGCATCACAATTATTTTAAAAATAAACTCATTTTAATTTAACCTATGCCTTTTTTTTCTCAAGCAAATACGGAATTGGAACTGGAATTAAGGTACAATATCTCTTTGTATCAGGCAACATAACAATGTAAGCATGTTTAAGAGACAAAACTGCTTAATTTGAAATAACCAATAATAAGCATTAATGTTGTTAAACTATTTTGGATAATTACATTAAATTGCCTCTAAGTACATGGGATAATGGATAATGAGACAAAATCCTTTTTACTGCATCGTATATTCTGTCTTATAAAAATAACTTTCATTACAAAACAGATCAGTGAACTGTAGAGGAATCTGTAACTGAATTGAAAGCTAACCATTGTCATTATCTATTTTTAATGACATAAACCATTATAGATAAATATTCATTAACAAAATAATGGTTGTTTTTTTCAGTTTTAATCATTAAAATATTTAAAAGATTAGGAAGGAGATAAATGGTACAGCACTCTATAGGTAGTGAAGAAAATCAATTAATGTATGAAAACCATTGGTCAACATTCTTAAGATTAATTCCCAAAGTGCAGATAACTTATCCATTTGCATCTGATCAATTGAAAAAAAAAAAAAAACACTTTTGAACAGTTTTGCATGTCAGGCTTTGAGAAGAGTCCAACGAAGGTGGATTTTAAAATTTATTTTACTGTTTATTATATTGCATTTGATAAACAAGTCACTGAGATAATTTTACAATTCAAAAATGTATCTCCACGATTAAGACATATAAATAATTTGGTCCATTTCAAAAAAAGAATAAGAACCATTAGTTTAGGGAGATTAATTTCCAGAAATAGTTGTAATGTCTTGGTGTTAACTGAATTAATGAGAATACCGTAGTCTTTCAGGAAAGGTGTGCATTGGTATTTTGATTTACTTATTATTAGCAAAAATGAAACCTTTATTTTTTTTCTTTTCTAAAAGGAACATTATAGTAAGTTTATATACATAATAGTCCCTACATTGGGATTTGTATATAATTTGTTTGGGTTTTGTCCATGCGGCACTTTGGTTAGAACAAATTTCATACATACAATCTTTTCATTTTGGTAAAACAATTCAGACAAACAAAAATTACATGAAAATTAATCACTGTAAAACAAATATATATATTTATTTTATGTATTTATTATCGCCATTTATATAGCGCCGACAGGTTCTGTAGCGCTTTACAATATTGTTAGAGGGGGGGTGGTGGGGGGGGGGTTTATAGGACAATTATAAATAGGACAATTACAAGAAAACTTTCAGAAATGATAGGTTGAAAGGGGCCCTGCTCAAATGAGCTTACAGTCTGTAGGAGGTGGGGTATAAAACACATTAGGACAGGAAATAGCAATCAAATTAGGTGGGAGTGAAGCAGAACTGGAGGAGAGAGTAGAGTGCTGCCCTTTAAGAGAGAGCAAGAGACAGTTATTTGAGGTAGAGGCTAGTCTGGGAGGCCATAGGCTTTCCTAAAGAAATGGGTTTTAAGGCACTTCTTAAATGATTGAAGACTAGGGGAGAGTCTATTCCATAGGAGCCACCCTTGAGAAGTCCCGCAAGTGCGTGTTGGCCGTACGGGTGCCAGCAGCGGACACAAAGGGGCATACCTTTAGATCTGTGAGGAGATATAAGAGGGGCTAAAATTATTTAGTGCTTTATAGGTATGGGTTAGCAGTTTGAATTGACTCCTATGGTATACAGGAAGCCAATGTAAGGACTGGCAGAGGAGTGAGGTGTGAGAGGACAGACTAGAGAGGAAAATCAGTCTGTCGGCAGCATTCATTACAGACTGTAGCGGGGCAATACGGCTATTTGGAAGACCAATTAGGAGAGAGTTACAATAGTCCATGCGAGAGATTACTAGAGCATGGACAAGCTCTTTAGTAGCATCTTGTGAAACTGAATCTTACCAAAACACATGTGCGAGTGGGTTAAAGATAATAATACTAAGCAATAGGAGTTGCCAAGAAAGGGGCGGATGCGGGCGATGTTTTTAAGGTGGAATTGGCATGATTTGACAACAGACTGGATGTGAGGCTCAAAGGTGAGGCAAGAATCAAAAGTAACACCAAGACAACGTGCTTTTAAGGATGGGCTGATATGGATACCAGCAATAAGAAGGGAGAGCGAGAGAGGAGGTTAATTAGGAGGACGAAAGACAAGAAGTTCTGTTTTGGCAAGATTCAGTTTCAGAAAGCGGGAGGACATCCAGAGATAGAATAAAGGCAGGAGGTGAAACGTTGCAGGACATCAGGGGAGAGGTCCGGGGAGGAGACATATATCTGGGTGTCATCAGCATACAGGTGGTATTGGAATCCAAATGAGGTAATACATTTGCCAAGAGAGGCAGTTTAAAGAGAAAATAGAAGGGGACCAAGGACAGAGCCTTGGGGACTCCAACTGAGACAGGATGAATGGTGGAGGTATCTATAGAAAAGGAGACACTGAATGAGCGTTGGAAGAGATAAGAGGAAAACCACAAGAGGACAGAGTCACAGAGACAGAGTGATTGAAGAGTTTGGAGAAGGAGAACATGATCAACGGTGTCAAAGGCAGTAGAGCGGTCAAGAATTAACAAAAGAGGGAAAAAAGAGGAGCAGTAAAAAAAACAAAACAGTATTAATATTTTAATATATATATATATATATATATATATATATATAAAAATTGTTAAACAGTATGAAACTGCACTTATCCATAATATTTACACTTATAGGTGCATTTTTGCACCATTTTGGTTTGTCCAAATAATTTTTTGCCAAAATGATGGACAAAATTTGTGCAAACCAAAACATCACATGTAAGAAATCGGAATCGCCTGAATCCTACTGTTTTTTTTTTCAAATGAACCTATTTGGTCGTGTCAACTTTTTTCACCATGCAAAAGACACAAGAAATGACAGAGATGTTAGCAAATAGAAACACTTACTAAGCGGGTCCACGTCAAACAACTAATGACTACGGTTCCACAGTAAATATGAGACTTTGCAAATAGCCTTTTGCTTCAACACATGTGCGAGTGGGTTAAGGATAATAATACTAAGCAATAGGAGTTGCCAACAACATCTGCAGTAGACTAAATGCTGTAACAGCCATGGAATGTTTTCTGCATCGTTTTTTATTCTGGCTCTCCCCTTGACACCTCCTTGTGTTTTGTAAGATGTATAAAGTATAAGTAAGACCACAATAAGCCAGAAGGAAGCATATTGATTTTTTCAAAAGACTTTAAAGAAGGAAATAAAGGTGTTCGTGAAAGAATGAATGCAGCCTGTATAATAAAATTATTATTGCAGTGAGTATTACAGTAATACAGTACATAACTTACATAATAGGTTTTGAGAGCTTTTCTCACAAGCTAACAATTTATGTACTATTCTGTGTATCTATTTACATGTGTCTTAACATAGCTTTTCTTCTTTGAGTTTACATGCATTAGTGTCAGTTTGGGTATGTATGTATTTATGTATATATCTGTTTATCTATATTTGAGTATTTTTTATATCTATATATTTATGTATTAACACATTCATTGGTAACAAAATTCTTCTTCAATAAATGAATATAATTTGCAATGCTAATAATCATGTATATGTTGCTGTGCTTACGTGTGTTTGGATATTAAATGTTTGTGAATATACTGTGTGAGACAGTTTTTTTCCTGTACCCCAAAGCAGTGATAATGGAGGCTTTATTTTATGCCCGTGAGGCCACTATTTTAAAACGTCTAGAACTCAGCCTCTTTCCCCTGAAGACCCAATAAACAGCACCCGAGTATGGTGCCTCCCTTTGTGTACTCCTTTTATTAAAAAGAGTTCTGACCTAAATTCTTCCTTTGGAGATGCCAAAGCCGTGGAGTGCATTAAAAAAAGCCTCTAGTTTTTGTCTTTTCCCCCCAAACATTTTATTGTCTTAAAATAGAAAAGAAGAGCATGTTGGGTTGGGTTATATGACTGATTACCCATAGTAAATAGTTCTATGTTAAACTGACATCAGATGGAATTAACAATAAACAAACAGAACAATTAATTTATACTCTGTATACTAATATAATATTATGGTCGGTTATGATTAAAGATTGTAGAAAAAGAAAATAAAGAAATAGTGGCTGGATCAAGGCTTCATTAACGGTGTCCGTCCATCCATTCCCAACATTTCAATTATGGTGGTGGTCGCCCACAGAGCATTTGTAAAGATTACCAGTAGTGATGTCGCGAACATAAAATTTTCCGTTCGCGAACGACGAACACGAACTTCCGCAAATGTTTGCGAACGGGAGAACCGGACGAACCGCTATAGACTTAAATAGGCAGGCGAATTTTAAAACCCAAAGAGACTCTTTCTGGCCACAATAGTGATGGAAACGTTGTTTCAAGGGGACTAACACCTGGACTGTGGCATGCCAGAGGGGGATCCATGGCAAAACTCCCAGGGAAAATTACATAGTTGATGCAGAGTTTGGTTTTAATCCATAAAGGGCATAAATCACCTAACATTCCTAAATTGTTTGGAATAACGTGCTTTAAAACATCAGGTATGATGTTGTATCGATCAGGTAGTGTAAGGGTTACGCCCACTTCAGTGACAGACCAAACTCCCCGTTTAACGCACCACAAACAACCGCAAACAGTCCATTTGCACAACCGCAAACTCCCCATTTGCACAAGGTTGGATACCAAGCTAGCCATGTCCCGTTCCTTGTCCTCACTGATGTCATTGAAGGTCTCTTCCTCCACCCAGCCACGTACAACACCAAGGGTCCCCGAAAGGTGACAACAAGCCCCCTGTATTTTTTTTTTTTTAAATGTACACTACTGTTACACCAGATATGAGTTGCACTGGTGTGACACTGTGCCCTGGCAGGCCCTGAAACGCACACGTGTGAAGGAAACTGACTGCTATTATATTACAGTCAAAAAAGTGTTTTGTTTTTTTTAAATGCAAGCTGTTGTGACACCATATATGAGTGGTGGCACTGGGACCACCTTAAAAATATTGGATATCGCTAAAAATCATGATCACTATATACTTTCTCCACAAACCTCTAAAACGAACCAAACTACTCATCCATCCGCTATACCACTTTATCCCACCTAGAACTAGTGCCCAGTTAAAATACTTGACTCTTACTTACCCACACTCAGTCATGCCACACACATTTCACCACTACTCTCACTGAATCCCTCTGACTATGGCTAAATTCATCTTCTACATCAGACCACTACTTCTAAGATTGGGTTGTATCCATGTCTCGGGTCTTTCATTTAGAATAGGGGCAGCTTCGGTCTCCTTCAACACTGACACTCCAGTGCATATTATTAAAAGATTGGGCAGATGGAAATCCTCAGTCTACAACCGATATATTCCTCAGAAAGAAATGAGGAAAGCTTTTAAAAGTTTGGCTTTGTAAATTTGATGCAATAAGTGTGTTTTTCTTTAATACCTTTTCACCCTCTTTGCACGAACCCGATTTACATATATTACTAATATGTTTCTGAACATATATATTATATTACATACGATATAAGGCAGAGTATCTTCTAATAATATAGATAACATAACTTCAAATACAGAGAATGATAATAATAATATTTTTTTAATGTATCATTATAAGGACCTATTTCTTCTTATATCTTTATATTTTGGTATATTTTTAGTACATTATCATATATACTGCCTATATTATATCATTTTTTATATATGTACTTATCTCCATCCTGCCTTATCATTCTCTGTATTTGAAGTTATGTTATCTATATTATATTGAAGATGTATTATAATTGGTTTTATCTTTTCTCCTATTTTTTTAATGTTTGCGTTCCACTATCCGAAAAACGGAATTGAAACATATGCGTTCCACTGTTGGAAACGGAAGTGACGCTTTTACCGCCCAGAAAGAAATCATGCGTTCCACCGATGGAACGCAAATGCCGAAAACGGAAGTATTTCAATAAAACACTTTATATTTATACTTACCTTGGAGAGGATATTGGACTTCTTACCACCTCCTGGCAGTGTAAAGAAGGTAGTGGGAACCTATTTTCCACAACGCTGGAAAATTGAACCTCTCTTATAGGCTCTTATTTTGTGATTGATATTCCACCTATTTCTTGCACTTACTTAAATTGCACAGACAATATTGCACTATTATGTGTTTTATTCTGTTTTATCTCTAGGATTTTAACCTTATTATTTGTCATAATAAGAAGCTACTCCGCCATATATCGTATATCGTGTGTAATCTCTGTTTGATGTGAGGGTAAAGGGTAACTCACAAAGGTGTGTTTGAGCATCTCATTATTTTTTGTGTATCCCACTGGCAATACTGTACTTTCCCCTTTTTTTCTATATATATTATATTATTCATTCACTCGCTCACTCACTCTCTGGGCCGGCCTAAGACATCATGCTGCCTTGGTCCAATGATAAATGACTATGGGGGATAATGTATAATAAACACAGGTTACTGACTATGGGGGGGATAATGTATAATAAACACAGGTTACTGGCTATGGAGGATAATGTATAATAAACACAAACACAAAAAAAAAAAATAATAAAAAAAAAAAAAGAATGCAGCTTCCGAATAAATCTAAAATGGATGCTGTCCAGGAGGTGGGAGGGTCTGGGAGGGAGGGTCTGCTGCTGATTGGCTGGAATGTGTCTGCTGACTGTGAGGTACAGGGTCAAAGTTTACTCAATGATGACGAATAGGAGGCGGACCGAACATCGCATATGTTCACCGTCCGTGGCGAACGCGAACAAGCTATGTTTGCCAGGAACTATTCGCCAGCGAACCGTTCGGGACATCACTAATTACCAGCTAGTAAATTGGAATATTTGGCAAATAATAGTTTTGCTATTTGTGTCCAGAGATTGTATGTGCTTTTGACCCATTCTAGTTTAAATAAATACGCTAATTTGGTTTGGAATAGTATTGGGGTTGCCTTGTCAGTAAGAATCCATTCATGATGAATGGTCTTCATGGCTGCTGCCAAAACCATTTTAATTAATCTAGGTTGTATCAGGTTGATGTCAGAAAAAATTAAATACCAAAGGTGGACAGCTCCAGGGACAGTGGCATTTGGAAAAGTAATATGGACTCAAGATACATTTGTACTTTTCTCCCTTTCTGCATGAGGTGTGCTGTGGGGGAGCTCAGCAGAGCCAGTTCTTGAAAGGTAGCACAGGCTCTGCTATCAACACATTCAATGGTAACAAAATTCATCTTCAATTAATGAATGTCATTTGCAATGCTAATAATCATGTATATACGATTGCAGGGCTAACAAACCCAATGCTGGAATAACAAAGTTCATCCTAACATCCTTCCTTATAGAGTAAAACATCTATAGGTATAAATTATATATAACATATACACTAAATAGATATGTAAACATAGTTGTTTTTCCTCTATTGGTAACTTTTTTTTTTTTTTAAATGTGTTTATATGACTGTAAATGTAATTTGTATATGTGTACTACAATGTGTATAATGTGTATATGTAAGCTTGTGCATAATGTATACACAGAATACTTGAGGGTTGGTAAGTGAATTTGACCTAGTTGTTCGATAAATTGAGATTGTTGGCAGCAGTTAGGAGTGCTGGTAGGTACTAGCTGGGAAGGGTATGTGCACAGTTTGGGAAATGATAATATGAGTGTAGCTAAGGGTATGCATGTGACTGGGTTTATAAATATTTATAATTCAGAGGGTGGAGTGAATCTGATGTGGGAATGTGACTGGATAATGGTATGTAACAGGTTGGGACCAAGTGACAGGGTGCATGACAGATGAATGTAAATAAATGGGGCCGATGATCATGTTCATGTTACAGCCACACTAATGGTTAACAAGCTATTTGGGTCCACAGGAACTGCAGACAGAAATAAAATCTACTTTCAAAGGTGAGGCGCCTGGGTACATTGCATTGTACACCCTCCTTAACTAACCCTTGAAGCTGCGAGTTTTTTCATACTTTGATTCTTTTGGCATGGTACTCCCACGTCCATTTATTAAGTTTCAACTGTAATCACTAACCTCCTACTTTGTTATTGAGGATATATTGAATAAATGTGCATATATTTTCCACAAGTCTTCAGGTGCCTTGGAGTACTTTACTCCCTCGGGTTACCTTCAGTATCTGAACTTGATATTGATTGCTAGTTCCAATGTATTAAGACTATATGGTCATCTTTTCTCCTTACTCTCATTGGATGTTTATTTTTTGTCTTTAATTCCTTTAATTCCTTTTTATTGTTAGAATTTGAACTATTATACTTCATTATGTTCTTCTTTCTCAAAGGCTTACCGCATTTATTTCTAAATAAAACAATTTCAGGGGAGAGTGGGTGCAAGAACAAACACAGTTGCTTGATCCAAATATGTGGCCTGCTGCCAATGACATCTGTGATTGTCTAAAGAAAAATAAATAAATCCCATTTTCTATTCATATAATAAAAATAAATGTGCTGTGCAGTAGATTTCATTCATTTACTACACACTCCTCCTACACTGAGTGGGAGAAAACATAATTAAATCAAGCTATGTGAGTACACTATGATCATAATAATCCACAATAGCAAAATTAAAAAAACAAAACAGCTTTGTCTATAGTTTGGCCATTTTGAATTAAAATGTTAAATTCATTTAGTAGTGTATTAAGTTTATAGGTTAACAATGAAAACTCATAATTAATGTCCAAACAAAATGTTCAGTGGTGTGAATTTACATTTTAAGTTACTGTACATTGCTACTGCATTCTTTTAGGCACTTTAGTAAATTAGCTTTGAAATCTATCTCAATGAAAACTGTTCAGCAGTGCTTTGGAGTATTGGGATTTGGCTCATTTTGTGACATATCCACTAGATGGCAGCAAAAATGTGCAATATTGTTCATTTTAGTCTTGCTGGATTTCAAACATCGACAATGAAAACATCAGTGGCTACCTTCACATAACCTAATTCAGAATATTTGAAGCATTTAAAATGATTAATTGCCACAGAAAAGTAAGTTATCAAGATCATATTATAATTACTACAGAGCAAATTAGAGTTTTTGTCATTTATTTTTCTGTTCAGTAGTTTACAAGTATACATACACACAACAACTATCAAGCAAACTGTGAAATTTGAAGAAAGGTCAGTAAGGAAGAAAAATTGAGAAGCAATATAACCGAAAATAAAGATATGAAGAGTTTAACCATTACGAGGTAAACACTGGTAGGGTCAATGCTCTGGAACCCACCTGAACTTGGTTTGGGGGGCATGATGGCTACAGTAAAACAAGGTCGGCATGCTTGATACTTTTGCCTATTGGAGATGATGTAACACCAATTTCTGTCATTATACAACCCTGGGGAGATCTGCTAAGTCTCATGGCCTGGAAAAACCCCTCCAGGGATGTCTGCAGGCCAGGTAGTATTGCTATCCTTTATAAATAACTGCGAGGCTCTTGTGAGTGCCCTGGTTGCACTTCCATCAAAATTGTTGCTGCCACTATAGCATCTTAGTATTAGAGAGTAAATGTCAAATTGTGAAATGAGCCTAAACGCAAGGCGTGTATAATTGTTTTAATAGTCAGAGACAGCCTGTTTAATTGAATAGTAACATCTCTAGTAGTGCAGGAGAAGCTGTACCTGGATAACATTATTCACACTCTGGCTTCTAGGTGTGGATGTCAGTCATAGGGAAGCAGGCCACCATGATTGATTAACTGAGGGACTCTTAGATTATACAATATCCTATCTATATCGTTAGAGGCAATTGTATATTGAAACCTTTTGGGAGAATATAGAAAGACTAAGTTAAGAGTTTAACTTCACGTATTAAGTTACACATTAACACTATCTTCCAGCAGTAGATATAACATTACTTCCCAAAATGAACAGGGCTTCCAACATTAGATTGAGATCTTTAGCCCAATTTCTAAAATCTCCATCTCTAGGGAATCAAAATGGTATTAAAACATATCATATATTGGGGTGGTTAAAACTGTTGCAATTGGAAAGGTGTGATTATTGGAATAATATTAAAACCCAGAGGACACAAATAACAACTACATGACAGTTGTCAAATTCATTTTCACAAGGGATTTTGTGTTGTATTAACCTGAATTTTAAAAGAGAGATTCTAATTTAATCTGTTTTCCAATATGTATGACATAATCTTATTTTGTGATACCATGGAGGACCATCATCATTCACAACTGCTACAATGACATCTTACTTGATGACTATTCAAATAAACAGGAGAGGATCACATACATAAAGTAGAATCCAAATGCAGTGATCCACGGATAGGACTGGCACATTCTAAAGTGTAGATAGTTTAACAAGAGGTAATGGAGGATAGTTTAACTAGAGGTAATGGAGTATATCAACCTTTAATACGAACAAGTCAAAGGACAATGTTTCATTTCCGGAGTTTTTGTCAAGTCAAAGCACCCAAACGTATTGTATACATTTATATAGAGTGAAAAATACTTTCCAAACACTAATGGCAAAAGTGACGTACTGCTTTGATACCAACTGATCCGAAACCAGAAATGACATAGGTTGTGCATAGCACATTAATATAGACACTGACTACAATCTATTCATTGCCATAGTGAGGCGTCTCCATTAATGAGGATGAAAAACAGCAAAGAAAACAAACATTAACACTTATATAACATGTAGCAACATAGATAAAATAATATACTTGTAAACCTCATTAAGGGCAAATAGAAAATCATACGTCCAATGCCATAATAAAGCACACTGAACATACACAGTGTAACATATCACATCGTTATTGTGTGCTCAGATGTCTTAATAAATAGTCACATAAAAGAGGCTCTGAATATACCTGAGGTACAAAGAGAATCATTTTTAAGTAACTGAAGCAAAAAGATCTATCACCATAGTGAGAAAATGGTTGCCGTGGTAACCAAAAATGGTAACCTCTTTATGTGGCTATTTATTATGAAATCTAAGCATACAATAATGATGTTATTTGATACGCATACACCTGCCTAACATTCTCCTTCTACTCTCCTTCCTACTCAGGGCTAGTCCCCTACTGTTGAGAAGCATGATAGCGGTGGAGGACACATTCCAAATGCCTGGTCTGAAGGTCTGTATGGGCCTTTCCCTCTCTGGCCAGTGAAACATGCTGCTACCTCTCTAGCTGTCAGCCTCTCTGCAGAAGATTGCAGAGCAGGGCAGAGCTACTCAGTACAAAAAGGAAAACAGAGCTTGGCAGAAGAAAGTGCAGAACAGAGTGGGGATTGAATGGCAGAGCATAGCACAGAGCAGGGTAGAAGGCTGAGCAGGGAATAGTAGTGTAGAGTGAAGAGCTGCGGACGCATTGGGTTAGGGGTGATTTAAGGCTCATTGTGGAGTCTGCTGTGCCTTCTGTTCAAACTGTGCATGGGGTAAATTTCTCCTCTACTGTGAAGGATCCAGCTGGAAGGGATACTCAGTATAATCTGATAGTGCTCCTCACAGTTTCATCTTGTAAATCATAGAGGGAGCAGTGTATCTGCAGCTGTGGTAGAGATGAGCTGATGGCAGAAGCCCTGTTCACCAACACTGAACTGGATTTCTAACTGGCACTTCAAGGATCTCAGAGATTCTAAAGATCCCTCAAAAGGGCTAATTTTCCACCAGCAAGCTGTGAAAATACCTGCGGATATTTTGAGTTCTGTATAAATGTTTCATCACTCTAGATAAAACGAAGGATTCTTTAACCAGTCTCTAAAAATGTGACTGAATGATGTATTTGTCAAGTCTGGGTATAATATGCAATTACAAGCATTATACAGTTGATTAATTACTGCCAGTTGAATCAAACAATTGAATTACAAAACACAAGTGTTTCTGACATAGCATGGCATGGATCACTATGTCAACACACATTATGTTAAAGCCCATTGTGTGACACTATTAGATCTACCCCTCTGTTAGCATGCAAGAAACCCAGCATATGTGGTAAAATTAATTATTCATGTTTTTTCCCCCCAAAAGAACCATAGGATTTACTAGAGTAAACAATATACATATCAGTAGTAAGTGGGGCTCACCCAGTAATAATACAATCTCCACGAGGATATCCAGTAGGGAGGTACAGTGGCACAGACAAAGCAGGCCAATCATAGGGCTCTAACAGTGACAGCCAGATCAAATAGCCCAAACCAGGCAAGGTAAGGTACCAGGATCTGTAATAATATTATGGGGTGCTTACCCCCAGTAATATATTATATAAATAGGCCAGTAGTAGTAGCACACAGCATCCGCTAGAGTAAACAATATACATATCTATTGTAACTGGGGGCTCTCCTAGTAATAATACAATCTCCACGAGGATATCCAGTAGGGAGGTACAGTGGCACAGACAAAGCAGGCCAATCATAGGGCTCTAACAGTGACAGCCAGATCAAATAGCCCAAACCAGGCAAGGTAAGGTACCAGGATCTGTAATAATATTATGGGGTGCTTACCCCCAGTAATATATTATATAAATAGGCCAGTAGTAGTAGCACACAGCATCCGCTAGAGTAAACAATATACATATCTATTGTAACTGGGGGCTCTCCTAGTAATAATACAACCTCCACGAGGATAACCAGTAGGGAGGTACGGTGGCACAGACAAAGCAGGCCAATCATAGTAGCTGTGACAGTGGCAGCCAGATCAAATAGCCAATACCAGGCAAGGTAAGGTACCAGGATGTGTAATAATATGATGGGGGGGGGGGGGGGGCTCACCCCCAGTAATATAGTATAGAGAAATAGGCCAGTAATAGTAGCAGACAGCATCCACTTGGGTAAATAATATACATATCCACAATAACTGGGGCTTACCCAGTAATAATAAAATCTCCAGGAGAATATCCAGTAGGGAGGTACAGTGGCACAGACAATGCACGCCAATCATCGGAGCTTGAACAGTGCCAGTCAGATCCAATAGCCAAAACCAGGCAAGGCAAGGTATCAGGATATGTAATTATATGATGGGGGTTCAGCCCCAGTAAAATTGTATAGAATATAGGCCAGTAATAGTAGCAGACATCCTCCGCCAGGGTAAATTATATACATATCTGTAAAAACTGGGGCTCAACCAATAATATTCATCCCGAATACATTCAAGTAATAGTAGTATATAGCATAAGCTAGGGCACTCTTAGAAATCAGAGACCTCACCCCAGCAGCCCATATATAATAATAAAAAATAATAAAATATAATGATGAGCTTTAATATGCAATGTAGGGGCTTGCCCCCAACTTTCCTTTCGATATGAGGCGGTCTTCATTAGAGGGGTTCACCCTTCAGTATTATGTACTGTGATAAACCGTAACAAAACAAATAACCTGTCAGAAAACAGAAAACTATCTAGGCTCTCTGTGAATGGGAGTGGGGTTCACCCTCCAATAAAGAAATCGGTAGTATATATTGTCAGATTGTAGTCAAAACAAAGAACTGACAGGAGGCAGAATAAATATAACTGCTCACTCTCTAATAATGTAATTAGTATCCATATCCAGTGTAGGGCTGACCCTCTACTAAAGAAAAGTCTGAATCCTGTATTGACGTAAATGTAGGGTCAACAGAGAAACTGATATGAAGCAGTCTAACTATTAGCATTGGGCTGAGCTTTGATGGGGGCTCACCCTCTAATAATGAAGTCAGTATCGTGTACTGACCTAAGCTGTAAGGTAAACAAAAAAACTGACCGGCGTTGGTATGAAAACAGCATAGGGTTGTGTTTATGAGAGGGTCACCCTCTAATAAGGAAGCAGTATTACGAGTCGAATTAACTCGTAGTCTAAGAACAGAAAAAACAATGGCTGCCGGGACATCGCGCCAGTGCGTGCGATCCAAGATGGCAGTCGGCTACCTAAGGAAAACTGGAGACGTTCTCCGCAGTCCTTGAGAGCACGGGAAATCGGAGGAGGCCTCTCGAAGTCCAGAGCAGGAGAAAACAAGGTTCCAAAACAAAGCACCAAAGAAACAAAATAATACAGAAAAGCAAAATATGGCTGAAATAAAGTTAAGTATGTAGACATGAGAGGAAAAGTATAATGACAGGAAAGAAATAAATAACACGTTACGTAGACAGAAAATGATCTCTAAATATACATAAATATAGATGAAGAAAACAAAAATAAATAGAATATGCATATAAATTACAGGATTAAAAAGTCACCGCTTATATAGTGTAAAATATTTATTTAGTACAGTGTACCCCTGTGCGGGTAGTGATGAGGGTAACTGAGGCAGCGAATCCACATACATCTGTCTAATGAATAGCACAGCACTGCTCTACAATGAGTCCCCTGCAGCACCAGGAGTGGGATGGGAAAAAGGGGGAAACAAGGATAGAAATAGTGACCAGAAAGTGCACAAGAATGATAGGCAAACTATACCAATAAGTATTAATCAATAAAGGTACAAGAAATCAGTAATATAAAATCCCACTGCAACCCACTAAGAGCAGGAGACAGTGTACTGATGTGGAGCAGCAAAGAAAGAGAAACTTATGTGTGGGGAGGGGAGTTTTATTGTATCTAACTTTTTCTGATTGGTTGATTTTCTCTGTGTTAATGTGCTGCTGTGGAGTTCTAGTAAAGAGAGACTTAAGCAAATATGAAGCCTCCTGTCATTTTATAAAAATAACCCCTCTCTGTCTTATTAGAGATATCTTTGCCAGAGGCTTAAGGAAGCGAGGTGAAAGGTCAGTGTAGGACCCGTCTAGTGGGGTCTGCCTTGACGTTGGCAGGCGGGCATTCCATCCAATGGCCATTGGAGCTACTAAATGACCTCCATTTGTTTAAATATACATAGGGATTTAGGAGAGAGCGCAGGTAACTTTTTTTTTGGTTTTTACTATAAAATTAACTTGCATGCATTGTTTTTGCATGCAAATATGAAATATTAAAACTGGCAATACATTTAAGACATAGAATTCATACACCCATTGATGTTTACCCATTATTTTTGATATATACTAATTGGTATATTATAGTAAATGAATAATGATATAAATGTATGGTTTGTTATTTTTAGATAATAACTGACCGTAATAACCATAACTTCTGGTCATTTTGTTTAATGTGCATAGATATAATATAATATATAATAGTGTGACTATTGTTTTTCATATATTACTATGTTTTACTATGTCAAATCCATTCATGATTTGTAATTCACCTTATAGTTATTAACACAATATATAATTCTCACAGCTGCATGTTGTTCCCAGATCCTATTGAGGTTGAAAAGCTGCTGGGAGTCCTTTGTAATTACTGAGTAAAGTAACTTTGATGGCATTCAAAGTGACAAAATATTTATTATTTTATTACAGATACAGTTTTTAGATGGAAAACTTTGTTCCATATACCAACCGGATGAGTGCCTACATTCTCATTTTATCTTTTTCTTTTTCTTCTTCTTCTAATTTTAATGTTGCTTAGTTGAGATTAGTTATTTCCCTGTTGCATTACAAAGTATAACACAGCTCTTTGCTTTGGTCAACATTTAGGTTCTTCTCTTTCCTTCAGAGAGAAGGTATTCCTTTTAAAAAAAAAAAACAGTTACTTAAATTCTTTTAAGTAACTCTATAGATATATTGATGAGTAATTTGTAATATTCAGGGCTGGACATTGCAATATAGTCCTAGGGTAACCAACCTGATAAAAACAAACAAACATATCACGGTATTCTATAATTAAAATGAAGACTGCTGCCCATGTTTCACTAATCACAGTCACTAATTACTGTCAATGGTCAGTGATTACAATGGAAATGCGGTCAGGGTATACAGAACATAAGTATGAGCATTCTAATTGAGCCTACCTTAAAAAAACTCACATTATTAACAATATAAAAGCCCATATTGAACATGCAATATTACTAAGTTCTTAATAGGTTGATCTATGAGACTCGAAATCCAACCTTGAGTTTGCAATTGTGGAAATAGTGAGACATTTTATTTTTATGCTTTAAGTCATCTACTAACACTAGATGTCAGTAGTTACCCTGTTTTAAGTATTGTGGGAATACACTGTGCTCATTAGAATGCAGATCATCAGACCATATTTATCACTAGAATATATGGTGAATATTATGTAAATCATAATTAAAACGTTTCTCTTTGAGCCTCCTTGTAGCACGATATGAAAAATGTGTGGTAGTTATGTGCTGTATATTGAGGTTTAGTTGGTTGCGTTGACAAACAGTAACCTAGCTACTGGTAATAGTGTTTTGGTTTTTGATGGACCAAGAATATGCTTCATTGAAATCTTTTATATTATGGTGTTAAACAATTTGAAACTATTTGCTTTAAACAGTTGCCATCTGCCAACAGAGACATATATTAGATATAGTACGTCTTAAGTGTTAGCTCATCTTAGCACTTGCTTATAGAATAGCTGATTATCGAAGCTGGATGGTTGTCCAGGGCCCAATACAAGTTGTTAGATTAGGCTCTTTTTTATACATAGTATTGCACCCATACTTGTGTTTTTAGATCCTATTGAGCTCCCTGCCAGCTCAAAGAGAATGCTCTTACATCCAGAGCCACAGCTCCAGGGCAAGACTGTGGCCCACCAGGCCCCTGTCTGAGGGTAATCTGGATTTACTGAGTATAAGAGTCTAGATCATCACTGTAAATGGATATATATTATAGGATCTCCCCATACCCCTTGAAGGAATCCCAAAGAGTGATCTTTTTTCTTTTTCGTTTTGTTATTGTTAGCGCTGGGAAGCACACGGGTATTAGCTTTTCTGTTTATCGTTCTTGATTTTTTGGGGGGGAGTTGTGCCAGACTTTTCATTTGTGTGTGTATGTATATATATATATATATATATATATATATACATACACAACATACAAATGCATAATCCAGCACACTCGCTTATTCACTAAACAATGATTTCAAATCTTACAGATTGTAATAGTTTTATTTTTTTTTAAACTCACCTAGGCAAACAATAATTGGGGTTTAGTTACACTACATGATAATATATTGCATAAGCCTGCCACAACGTCAATGTACCCCATTCTTGGCAGGTCCTACGCTAGAAGCCTAATGCTTGCTCTTGTGATATTAAAATCACTTACTTGGGAAATACTTCCTCCTGGGACTCTCTGCAAGTCAAGGCTAAATAAGGTCCTGGAATTAGGCACCTATAACAGGGAGGGGTTCAAATCCAAGTAGTTTGCCTGGACTCCCAAATACCGTGGGGTGTCTACTTTTTAAAAATATATGGTTTGATGGGGGTAAATTACATTGACCAGCTTCAAAAATATCCCAAATAGGACATGGGTGCTTGATGACCAGCTGTGAAAATTCCAAGTTGGAAAACTGGAATGCGCACCCTCCCAATAAGGTATTTTAGCCCCCAGAGAACCTGACACACTTATACATGTGTGGTATCACTGTTTCATGGGAGATGTTGTTGAACACATATGTGGGTGTACTTTGGCAGTAACCTTTACAGTTCTCAGTACATGCATTCTTAAATTGCTGTGTGTGTCAAAAAAATCACCAATTATTTATTTTTTATTTTTTAATTTGGCATAGATTGTTGGTAAAATGGTTGCATGAAAAGAGTCAAAATACCCCAAGTTTAATACCTTAGATTGTCTTCTTTTAAAAAATATATACATGTGAATGGTTATTCAGGGATTCCTGACAGATATCAGTGTTGCAATGTAACTTGCTTTAATTTGGGGGGGAAAAAAATGGTTTGGAAATAGCAAAGTGCTACATATTGTCCTATAACTTGCAAAAAAAGCTAAGAACATGTTAACATTGTGTATTTCTAAAATCAGGACAAAATGTAGAAACTATTTAGCATGGGTGCTTTTTGGCGGTTGTAGATGTGCAACAGATTTGGGGGGTCAAAGTTCAAAAAAGTGTGTTTTTACATTTTTTCATCATATTTTATAATTTTTTATAGTAAATTATATAATATGATGGAAATAATGATATCTTTAGAAAGACAATTTAATGGCGAGAAAAACGGTATATAATATGTGTGGGTACAGTAAATAAGTAAGAGAAAAATTACAGCTAAACACAAACACCGCAGAAATGTAAAAACACCCCTGGTCCCAAACGGTAAGAAAATTGAAAAGCGGTCTGGTCACTAAGGGGATAAGGAAATTATTTGGAATCCCAAAGAGTGCTCGCTTTTCTTTTTCATTTTGTTATTGTTAGCGGTGGGAAGCACACGGGTATTAGCTTTTTTGTTTCTCGTTCTTGATTTTTTGGGGGGTGAGTTGTGCCAGACTTTTAATTTGAGGATATATATATATATATATATATATATATATATATATATATGTAAAAAAAAAAAAAAAAAAACAGATAAAATTTGTATCTTGTAATTACTTATTCTTATATTAAGAATGCATGAATTCCCATTCAAGAGTTACAGGACATGCATGAAAGCCTATATTCAGCATACACAGACACACTCACACATGTACATATACGTATACACAAGTAGTGTATATGTATAAGTATACACAAGCACATACACAATATACATAAGTACATACAAAAACATACATATAAATACAACCGATTGGAGGTTTGGTGGTTGTCTGAAGGCCAAAATGTGTTTTTCAGAGAAAATGTTTTTTAGAGTCTCATCTACTGTTAACATTGGTTGTACATCTTTAATGATTTTCCGTACTTCCTCAAGAGCTGGGCTGTAGGTGACCACAAGTGGCACCAGGGGCGGACTGAGAACCCTCAGGGCCCCCTGTCAAAATAAATCAAGGGCCCCCTTACAGGCCCCACCCATGCTCTGCAGCAAGCCCCACCCTTGCCTCCATGCCCCGCCTCCAGCCACACCCTACACAATCTTTAGACACAAGGAACAAAAGTGCAATAAGTTTTAAACAAATGCAATATAATTAGCAAATGCAAAAAATGGTGCAAAATAAATAACAATAATCCCCTCGAGGCCCCAGTAGAGACTACAATTGAGGGCTAATGGGCCATGGAGGGAGGTCTTTCTAGCAGAGGCTATCTCAGTGTCCTTTAGAGAGTGTGTTAGAAAGAATCCCCTGCAGGCCCCATTAGAGACTACAATGGGGTCTCTCCAATACTCTCATTCCTATTCACAATATAGCAACACAACATAGCTCGCTGATACCTAGGCCAAGTTGGCTCCTCTTACCTCAATTACGGTTGCTGGCTGGCAGGCTGTGGGCTTGCTGGCTTTGACTGGCAGGCTGTGGGCTTGCTGGCTGCGGCTGGCAGGCTGTGGGCTTGCTGGCTTTGACTGGCAGGCTGTGGGCTTGCTGGCTTTGACTGGCAGGATGTGGGCTTGCTGGCTGTAGGCCTGTGGCTTGCTGTAGGCCTGTGGGTGGCTGTGGGTGGCTGTGGGTAGCTGTGGGCCGGCCACAGCCTAAGGGTGGCTGTGGCCAGCTGCTGGCCTGTGGGCTGGCTGGCCTATGGGCTGGCGGCCTGGCCTGTGGGCTGGCTGGGGGCCTGTGGGTCGGCTGGCTGGCCAGCTGGCCTTTGGCGGCTTGCTGCTGGTCTGTGGGCCGGCTGGCTGGCCTGCTGGCCTGTGGCGGCTTGCTGCTGGTCTGTGGGCAGCTGCAAGCCTGTGGCTTGCTGCTGGCCTGTGGCTGACCTGTGGCCGGCTGTTGGCCTGGCCTGTGGGTGGCTGGCTGGGCTGCTGGCCTGTGGTGGCTGGCTGCTGGGCTGTGGCTGGCTGCTGGCCTGTGGGGAGCTGCTAGCCTGTGGGTGGCTGTAGCCGGCTGCTGGCCTGAGGCCGGCTGCTGGCCTGTGGGCTGGCTGGCCTATAACTTGGCGGCCTGGCCTGTGGGCTGGCTGGTCGGCCTGTGGACTGGTGGCCTGACTGGCTGGGGGCCTGGGACTGGCTGTCCTGTGGGCCGGCTGGGGGTCTGGGGCTGGCTGGCCTGTGGGCTTGCTGGTGGCCTGGTGCCTGTGGGCTGGCTGGCCGGCTGACCTGTGGGCTGGCTGGCCTGTGGGCGGCTGTGGCCGGCTGCTGGCCTGTGGCTGACCTGTGGCCAACTGCTGGCCTGTGACCGGCTGCTGGCCTGTGGGCTGGCTGGGGGCCTGACTGGCTGGCCTGTGGGCTGGCTTGCTTTTAGGTTGGCTGGCTGTCCTGTGGGCCATCTGGGGCTGGCAGGCCTGTGGGTGGCTGTGGGCAGCTGTGGGCGGCTGCTGGCCTGTGCCTGGCTGCTGGCCTGTGGGCAGATGTGGCTGGCTGCTGGCCTGTGGCTGACCTGTGGGCGGCTGCTGGCCTGTGGTTGGCTGGCCAGCTGCTGGCCTGTGGCTGACTGGCCGGCTGCTGGCCTATGGCTGACTGGCCTGTGGCTGGCCGGCTGCTGGCTGGCTGCTGGCCTGTGGGCTTGCTGGTGGCCTGGTGCCTGTGGGCCTGACTGGCTGGCCTGTGGGCCTGACTGGCTGGCTGCCCTGTGGGCCGACTGGGGGTCTGGTGCCTGGGGCTGGCTGGCCTGGTCGGGGGCCTGTGGGCTGCCTGGCTGGGGGCCTTGGGCTGGCTGGGGCTGGCTGGCCTGTGGGCTTGCTGGTGGCCTGGCACCTGTGAGCTGGCTGGCCTGTGGCTGGCTGACTGGCCTGTGGCTGGCTGGCCTGTGGCTGGCTGACTGGCCTGTGGCTGGCTGACTGGCTTGTAGCTGGCTGGCTTGTGGCTGGCCTGTGGCTGGCTGGCCTGTGGCTGGCTGGGAGCCTGTGGCTGGCTGGCCTGTGGCTAGGGCCTGTGGCTGGCTGTGGCATGTGGCCAGGGCTTGTGGCTGGCTGGCCTGTGGCTGGGGCCTGTGGCTGGGGCCTGTGGCTGGCTGGGTCCTGTGGCTGGCTGACCTGTGGCTGGCTGGGGCCTGTGGCTGGCTAGGGCCTGTGGCTGGCTGGGGTCTGTGGCTAGGGCCTGTGGCTGGCTGGCCTGTGGTTGGGGACCTGTGGCTGGCTGGGGGCCTGTGGCTGGCTGGGGCCTGTGGCTGGTTGGCTGGCCTGTGGCTAGGGCCTGTGGCTGGGGCCTGTGGCTGGCTGGGGCCTGTGGCTGGCTGGCCTGTGACTGGCTAGCCTGTGGCTAGGGCCTGTGGCTGGCTGGCCTGTGGCTGGCTGGGGCCTGTGGCTGGCTGGCCTGTGGCTGGCTTGGGCCTGTGGCTGGGGGCCTGTGGCTGGGGGCCTGTGGCTGGCTAGGGCCTGTGGCTGGCCTGTGGCTGTCTGGCCTGTGGCTGGCCTGTGGCTGGCTGGCCTGTGGCTGGCGGACCTGTGGCTGGCTGGCCTGTGGCTGGCTGGGGGCCTGTGGCTGGGGGCCTGTGGCTGGCTGGGGGCCTGTGGCTGGCTGGGGGCCTGTGGCTGGCTGGCCTGTGGCTGGCTGGGGCTTGTGGCTGGCTGGGGCTTGTGGCTGGCTGGGGCCTGTGGCTGGCTGTGGCTGGCTGGCTGTGGGCTGGGGGCCTTGCTGACCTGTGAGCTGGCATTGATTGCTTGCTTGCTGGCTGGTTGGCTGGCTGGCGGGATCTAAAGAGAGCCGACCCCACTTAGAATCCTTCAGCACGGCTTCCGGTCCCGTGCAGGCGGCGCCCGTCGACGTCATCGCGTCACGTAGTGACGTCGACGCACCTCCGCGTACAGGACCGGGCCCCTCCTCCTCCTATAGAGGTAAATATTGCTGCGCCAAGCCCGCCCCCGATCGCCTGCAAAATTATTTTGAAGTCCGTGCACATTATGTTATGTGCACGGCAGCGGCGGGCCCCCCTGCCGGCTGGGCCCTCGGACCACGTCCGAAGTGCCTGACCGGTCAGTCCGCCCCTGAGTGGCACTCAAGTAGATATTTTTGCTCTCTGTACTGTAGCAGGCGCATGCATGGAGTTTTTACTGCAGAGTTGATTTGTTTGGTAATAGTCTTTGGTTTGTAGCCTTTCTGTCTCATAGATTGGGAGAGTACATTCAGGTGGGAATTACGGTCAATAGGATCAAAGCATATGCGATGGTACCTAGTGGCTTGACTGTAGATGATGCACTGTTTAGTATGGGAAGGGTGGAAGCTGGAGCTGTGAAGGTAATTGCATCTTTCTGTGGGTTTTCTGTAAACCGAGGTGTAGATTGTGCCATTGTTACATGTCACATTGGTGCCCTTAAAATTCACAGATCTAGTAGAATATTCCATTTTTTATTTGATTGATTTTTAGTTTAGTTTGGCAACCATCAAATGTCCAAGAAAAATTAGACACTCTTAATAAAAATCTGGGAGAAACGCTCCTATATTGCATATAGTCGTCTGTAGGTGAATCTATATAGAGGGACCAATTTAGTACATCGTATAGAGCCTATGAATAGGTTAAAGATAAGGTTTATATGTACCCTAAATATATAAGAAAAGGGAGCGGAATCTAGTCTAGTCCTCAGTAGAAATCAAGAAAAGCAGTGGATTTAGTAGCGCCAGAAAGTTGGCATGTGTCTGGGAAATAGTGGTAAGGATGTTCAGTGCCTGGTAGTGGTTATAGTGCCAAAAGGAACAAACAACTGTAGTCACTAATACAGGCAATTTTGTATAGGAGATGCACTAAAAATAGCTTACTTCTATAGAGTAAAGCTAGAAAGCGCACCAACACGCACATAGGTACTGGGGTTTTTCAGTGTATATAGAGCAATCTCTCTTGTGGTAATAGATGTCCCTAAAGACATAAAATACATGTAAGTTGAGAGAAGTGGGGGTAATCCTGGTCTGTCAGTCCAATTAGGAATCCCCCAAATAGAACCAAACCGGACCCTAAAATGCCCTGGACTAACTGTCTAGCTCACACTGTGGCAATCTAAACTCACTGCTGCTTCAAGGCAGCCTAAAAGTATCCCTACAATCCCATAAAATTACTTAAGCATATCTAAAGAGGAAACTGTATACATGATGAAACCCAGATGAAAATAAAAATAAAAAAACGAAAGTATATCTAAATCAAAATAATTGCATCGGCAAAAAAGTGGCTTGACACGTGTTTCGGTGTTTCGATACGCCTTTGTCAAGAGGTTATAAAGGGTATATGCGCCTCCCTTGAGTCAAAGCCCACCAATCCGTGTCCGGGAGCCGCCCATGACGCCCGCCCACTGGACGTCCAGAGATTTATGACAGATAACAGTGTTACAATGTCACTATTGATACATTTTAAAAATATACATTTTGAAACAGCAATTTCGTACTTGTTCTTTTAGCCCTATAACTTGCAAAAAAAAAAGCAAAAAAACTCGTAAACACTGGGTGTTTTTAAACTCAGGACACCATTTTGAAGCTATTTAGCAGTTTTTTTTCATTAGCTTTCATAGGTAGGTAAAATATTTTTCAAGTAAAAGTCAAAAATATGTTTGTTTTTTAATTTTTCACCATATTTTATTATTTTTTTTAAAGTAAATTATATGACATGATACAAATAATGGTATGTAAAGAAAGCCTTTTTTGTCTCGAAAAAAAACAATATATAACTTGTGTGGGAACAGTAAATGAGAGAGAGGAAAATTACAACTAAACACAAACACCAAAAAAGTAATAAAACAGCTCTGGTCCTTAACGTACAACATGGCCAAAACAGTCCGGTCCTGAAGGGGTTAAAGGTTCATAATCCTGCACATCCAGCAATGTGGTATACATGATTCAATGCACCAAATGCCACCTAGGATGCTACATTGGAGAAACCACCCAGCAATTAAATGGCAGAATGAATATGCACAGACACTCAATTAACCCCTTAGTGACCAGACCACTTTTCAATTTTCTTACCGTTTGGACCAGGGCTGTTTTTACATTTCTGTGGTGTTTGTGTTTAGCTGTAATTTTCCTCTTACTCATTTACTGTATCCACACATGTTATATACCGTTTTTCTCGACATTAAATGGTCTTTCTAAAGATAGCATTATTTTCATCATATCATATAATTTACTATAAAAAATTATAAAATATGATGAAAAAACAGAAAAAAAAACACTTTCTCAAAATTTGACCCCCAAAATCTGTTACGCATCTACAACCGCCAAAAAACACACATGCTAAATAGTTTTGAAATTTTGTCCTGAGTTTAAAAATGCCCAATGTTAACATGTTCTTAGCTTTTTTTGAAAGATTATAGGACTATCAGTACAAGTAGCACTTTGCTATTTCCAAACAATTTTTTTTCAAAATTAACGCAAGTTACCTTGTAACAGTGATATCTGTCAGGAATTCCAGAATAATTCTACACATGTATATATTTTTTAAAAGAAGACAACCTAAGGTATTAAACTTGGGGTATGTTGACTCTTTTCATGCAACCATTTTACCACCAATCTATGCCAGATGTAAACAAAAAAAAATTGGTGATTTATTTTGACACATATATCAATTTAAGAATACATGTACGGAGAACTTTAAGAGTTACTGCCAAAGAACACCCCTGAGTACAGTGATACCACCCATGTATAGGTGTGTTGGACGGTGCGCATTCCAGTTTAACAACTTGGAATTTTCTCAGCTGGTCATTATGCCCCCATGTCCTATTTGGTTCATTTTTGAAGCTGGCCAATATAATTTACCCCCATCAAACCATATATTTCTGAAAAGTAGACACCCTAGTGTATTTCAAATGGTGGTATTTTAACACTTTCCATGCACTAATTCTACCACCAGTCTTTGTCAAACTTTGGGTGGTCGTTTTTTTGTGTTATTTTTCTCTCACATTGTACTTTAGGCATGGATTTTTAGTTCCTGTTATGTGTTACTGACAAAGAAACCCCCAATATGTGTTCAGCAACATCTCCCGAGTTCAGTCATACCACCCATGTATAGGTGTGTCGGGTTCTCTGAGGGCTAAAAGACCTTATTTGGAGGATGTGCATTCCAGTTTTCCAACTTGGAATTTTCTCAGCTGGTCATCCTGCCCCCATGTCCTATTTGGGTCATTTTTGAAGCCGGCCAATGTAATTTACCCCCATCAAACCATATATTTCTCAAAAGTAGAAACTCTAGGGTATTTCAAATGGTGATATTTTAACACTCTCCATGCACTAATTCTACCACCAGTCTTTGTCAAACGTTTGGGTCGTCGTTTTTTGTGTATTATTTTTCTCTCACATTGTACTTTAGGCATGGATTTTTAGTTCCTGTTATGTGTTACTGACAAAGAAACCCCCAATATGTGTTTAGCAACATTTCCCGAGTACACCAGTGCCCCCACTGTACAGGTTTTATGGGCTTTTGCAAACTTACAGGGGTCAAATGTAGGGCTTTCCCCTTTTCCATGTTTGCACGTTGAAATTTGCCAGATTGGTTTGCTGGGCCTATGTTGTCTTTGAGATCATATAGCAGCCCAGGAATAAAAATTAACCCCATCATGGCATACCATTTGTAAAAGTAGACAACCCAGGGTAATCAAAATTTTGTAGTAGCCACTTAGTCACAAACACTGGCCAAATTTAGCATTTCTTAGTTTTTTGCATTTTTTTTACACAAAAAGTGCACTTTTACTGGTGATTTCATCGTCGGAATATGTTTTACTGATTTAGAACACTCATATTTGTGTTCAACGAAGTCTCCCGAGTATAACAATACCCCCATGTACAGGTTTTATGGTGTTTTGGAAAGTTAGAGGGTCAGTATAGGGCTTGCCTGATTTAGTTTGCCAGATTGCATTGCTGGACCTTTGTTGCCTTTTGAGACCATATGGTAGCCCAGGAATGTGAAAATAACCCCATCATGGCATATCATTTTCAAATGTAGACAACCCAGGGTATTCCAAATGGGGTATTTCCAGTCTTTTGTTGTAGCCACTTAGTCACAAACGCTGGCCAAAGTTAGTGGTTTTATTTTATAATTTATTAAGTACATACTTCCTGGTGGATATCAGCGGTCTTGTGGCAGCCAATAGCTGACAGTTATCGGCGGTTGCCTAGACAATGCTTAGAAGCAGGAAGTGAAATCCGGATGGGCGACCCCACCCTCTCTCTGCACAAGGCAACTCCTAGTGAACTAATTAAGCACTTCTGACACCGGTTGGCCATTCCATGGGCAGAACAGCTGCAAGTGGTGAGTAATCAATACCTTATGTTTTTAATCTGTATATAAGCCTGTTGCATGTAAGATGTTACTTTGTATGTCCTGATGAAAGTCCCGGATTAGGGACTGAAACGTGGATTTGACAATAAAGTATTTTGATATTGGAAATCCAGGAGTGCTGGCAATCGTTTGTTTCATATGTATATATATATATATATATATATATATATATATATATATATATATATATATATATACACACTTTTAATTCTTAACATTTAACCTATTTTATACAGTTTGAATAGTATACTAGCAGTCCTATAGCAGGTAGATCATCATGGCAAAGGTGACAATCAACGATTTATTATATATTATACACATCCATAGGCAAAGCCATGGCTGAGGAGAATGTTGTCATGGTTATGTTACATAGAGTGCCATTTTAAGCTCTTGCAACTAATGTGGCCATGAATTCCGCATTACCCCTTTTAAATAAATTCTATACAGTCATTATAACATCTTGAAACCAGTTAAAAATATGCTTTGATGTTATGTTGCCAATAAACAAACAAACAAATAATGAAAAAGTCAAGAAAACCTTTGCACAAAAAAACATACATTACAAATGAATTCAAGTGTTTAAGCACTGGTTTAACTGGCACAATGTGTGGGACCACTATAGCCAGGAGAAGAATTGGTGAAATTGCTCCTAAAATGAAATGTTTAAGGGGGATAATTCTTTGTAAATGGAACATTTATAAAATTAGATAACATATGCCAAAGGTCTCTATCAAAATTATACTAAAACTGATAATGATTCTTGTGTCTGTGTAGCGGCAGGCAGAAATTTATAAAACATTTAATTCTCAGTTTTCTGATATAAACCTTATCACAAACAGTGCAGCTTTATTTTTATATTTTTTCTGATTCTTTCAGTTTACAGACTCATTTCTGTTCAAATGTAAAATACATCAAAGATATCGCTCTGCCTCAGGACAAGGTTACAGTAACATTTTCTGCAATGCTTTGTTAAGTTAGCCGCATTTGCTATATGGGAAGAAATAGATTCATTAAGATGACCTTTTGAGATACATTAAACCATGTACCACTCATTATTAATCCCTGAATTAATAATGTGCGTTTTTTTTTAAATTTTGCATTGCATATTTCAATAAAGTGAGGGGTGTTTGAATTTAGCTCTAATCATGATTAGGTAGGTTTATGGAAATTAATACTATTGAAAGCTATAGGACACATATTGTAAATATTTAAAGCATCTGCGGTGATTACCCAACACATATTCCATTAGATTCCTCCATCTCCAGAAAAGATACCCTAGAGTTTAGTTTCTAACTAATTTATTATGCATTGTGCAATGCATTAGGAATTCATGGCCTAATGCAGTGATGCCCAAAATGTAGATCCCCCGATGTTGTAAAACCTAAACTCCCATGATTCTTTGCATGCCTTTAGAATTCTTTAGAAAGACAAAGCATCATGGAAGCTGTAGTTCTACAACATCTGGGGATCTACCTTTTGGCACCCCTGGCCTAATGTATAAAATGTATATTTGCACATGCACAAACAGGAAACAAGTGGGCATAAACAATGGGCTGTATGTAATATGATAATGTATTATTCTTTGTTACAATGACAAGAAGAGAAAACTGTCATTGTGTGCGTTGTTGTTGCTATATGTCTGCCATATCAGCATATGTGTATGTGAGAATTACTGTGTGCATGCAATGTCAACATGTGTATCCAACATACAACCAACCAATCCAAATAGTTCATTTAAGAATAGGTGCTGGATTCCAGCACACGTACTCAACCAGGACTTGTAAACAAAAACAAAAAACATACAAAAACATAAAGATAGAATCTGCACTAAGAAAGTAGATTTACCAGAGCTTATTGAAAATGAAGTCTACTCTATTCCAGCACCCTGTGGATACCTTTACCTATACTTCATCCTCAAGGGGGCAAGGTGAATTTTGAATACTAATATCAGTGAACCCACAGTGTTGACACTGGAGAGAAATTTGAAAAGTTTGGCGTTTCATTCTGATACTGAAACAGATTTTTTTTCATCTCAGGAGGATTCCTATAGGCTTGAGGGTCAGACCTTGTAGGGATGACAAAAGATTTGCAGATAGATGGTATAAGATCTTGTCTAAATATTCATTTGACCTTATGAAGTGATACAGGATAAACTGGCAGAATCTATAGGAGCAACATATCAGTTTAAACCAGTTACTATTGGATACATGTAAGCTGCTCCTAAATGCCAATTAACTAAAAGTAAGCAGCAAAACAACTCATTAAAATTGTATCCCTCGTGCAATTCAAAAAAATAAATTAAACATATTGAAGGTAAGTTCAAATAATAATACTTAGCTACAAATGTATTGTCAGAAACATCTTCTTCACAAAATGCATTATAACTGTCGGGGCTTCTGATGTCTCACCTGGACCCAAGAGCATATTGTGTGATGCTGCATTATGTGCGACCGAATTCAGATCTGAATGGTGAATTTGCTGGACAGAATTTGCATGCAAAATCCAAATTCGCGGGACCAAATTCGATACACTATTATGACGATACTAAGCAGGCTACCAAAGTTTTCACCACCCATGAATCATATGGAATTCTAGAATGATGTGGGCCAATCTAAATTAAGTCCAGCCTATTTATACTCACCTCTCCCGCTCCATGTTGTCCTGTTGTGGTTCCACTGAGCCCAATAGCATGTTCTTGTGTATCCTTATTCTGGTATCTGATTACTGACTGTACACTTTTGGCATGGGCTAGCCCGTATTTCTTCTGTTCTTGATCTTGGCTATTCTCTCTGACTTTGGCCACCATTAGTCTGACCACTCTAAGGACCGGTACACGGAAAGTCTATATGTTAATACTCTTTCCTGACAATAAAATAAAAGAAAAACATATATACAGGGAGTGCAGAATTATTAGGCAAGTTGTATTTTTGAGGATTAATTTTATTATTGAACAACAACCATGTTCTCATTGGAAGTTCAAATGGACATAGGGATTTGGGCCAGAGCGCAGGTAACTTTCTCTTTGTTTTTATTATGTATTTTGAGCTGTTAGATACTAAGCCACTGCTGCTGTAAGTCATGTGCTTTATTTTGTGTTTGTACAGGTGTATTCATACCTCTTATTATGCAGGTATGCAATTATAGGTGAATTTCTGTCAGTTTCTTAATAATCAAATTTCTACAGTTCGGAGTGCATTGCTTTTAATAACATTAAGGCTAATCCGTTACTCACGAACAAGGTAATTTTTATCATACCCTTCCTGTTTTTCAGTTATTCTTTAAGTCTAAGTCTGTGACTTTATGAGTAATTTTATCATTTAGGTCCTCCTGACTTCTCGCTCTGCAGAATATTACAAACAGGCATCTTTTTCATTAGGTATGCAATAATATATATATACATGTTATGAAAATCACATATGAGAGCAAGAGGGGTTGTTGAGATATAATCCTAAGGTGCTCTCAACAGTGTTCATGTCGATGGTACCATAAAGTTGTTACCCCTCATCTTTCCCTGTTGAGTTTAGAGCAGTAATGTGTTAAACACCTATGTGATATTGTTCCTCCATAACTGTGTGCACTTTCCTGGCTACCCTCATTAAGCAGATTACAACAACCACCTTAGTTTTCGACATTATTTCTACAGAATGGTCAGGTCAGCACTTACTGTGCATTTGTAAAAGATGTCTGATACCTTGGCCATCCTACAGCATGAACTCATATTGGCAGTGGGTTAGCTTTATAGGCTTAGCAGGCTGCAAATGTCCCGGTGGGCTATATGTTTGACAACCCTGCTCTAGAATAATCCTAAAAGATCATTAGTAGGAGATAAGTGGGTTCTTTCACGCCTCACCCTACGTTTCTCCTTGCGTTTGGCCTTCAAAATCTCAACACCACTGTACTCGTGGACTAGTATCCTCTGAGTGATTAAGTGTTGCAGAAATGTTTAAGACTGATTGATATTGTCATATATAAAAAAGAAACACAAAATTCTGAAAATTTAGATTCATAAGACTACTACCCGAATGATGCAATCTTTATTCAAAAAATATAGAATTGGTAGCATGTGGGCTCTCAGATATGGAGAAAGTTATGAATATATGAATTGTGTAGGTTCAGGCAACTGGTATGTTGTAGGTTCAGGCAAAGTGAGCCCATAGTGTTACCTGCAGCTTTCTGGAGTTCAATACAGTGGAGTTCTTTCTCTTAAATCTTAGTGGTGTATTTGCCAACATAGCTCAAATATGGGATGTTTCCTTAGATACATTTTTAATACTGGAGATAGAACTGATAATAAATTGACAAGCTGTTTTTTTTCAAGAGAAATTACTTGCTCAAGAATATTGAATATAAGAAATTAAAATTCTAAAGCAGGTTAAGACCTTTTAAATATGTATGTGAAACAGATATTTTGATAGTAACCTTATTAAAATAATTGCCTAACAATAGATATTGTTTGAAAAAATGCTGAAAGGAAGATCAGTTAGCAATGCTTGCATGATTTGCACTTATTTGCATTTGTAGATTTTCTGTGACTGCTGACTACCCAGGGAATGTCCCCAACCCGTTGCCCAATAACACATATTAGACCTTGTTAAGTTGGGTAAGGGCAACGGCCACAGCTTTATTGATTATACATGCCAGCAAGTCTTTTCACTGTTGGCTGTTGGGGTGGTTCGGCAACAGACAGGTCTATCCCATCAAACCATGAGTCCAGAGCAGCATGCCTCCGCCATCAGCTCCCAGCAAGCTGCGACACCTCAAGCCTCCTTGGCACCTTCTTCCGCTTCTGCCTGCACTGGCCATGACTTCTGCCACCATGATGACGACGTTAGCTCATGCCCCTTGTCGTCATTGCACCCCCTGCAGACAGCGCAGCCTCGATCCCATTCTGCAAACCCACATTGAAAATATCCAACCCGATCTCGTTTAAGTGTACCCCATCCTTCCTCATCAAATTTAGGTTGTCTCCCTCAAGCTCCACATGCCTGACGACAACACCTCCCAGCAAACGCACAAACTTCCCCACCGCAATATTCAGCTTGCGCTGGCTCTGCTCCAACACGCCCCAGCGCGGCCTGGAGACCACCTCAGACCAAACCAAGGTCATGTCCGGAAAAAGTGCCATACACCTAGCCAGGTCATGCCGGATCGCGTGGAGAATATCCACGGTCCTCGCCCTCCCTAAATCATTACTGCCGGCATGGACAACCAACACCACATGCCCGGAGACAAACTTACTGTCATGCCTTAACTATGGTATCCTCTTACTTCCTGGTTCCACGGAGCCTAGCCACACCCCTGTATGACACGGTCTGCCTATTTAATCTGACTGCACCAGCTGATCAAGGCTGGATTATTGAACTACGTTCCTTACTCACAACCCGGCTACAACTTCGTTGTGACAACCTCTGTTACCAGACCGGACTGAAAGACTCTGCAAGTTCCCTTCACCTCTCCTAATCCATAACTAAAAGCTTAACACTCTCCATCCAGGATAAACGCCTCTGAGGAGATCTCGGGAACCAGTGTTCTATGTGCCGGAAGCTAAGTAAAACCTCTGTGATAAGCATTGCATCTCAAACTGTTATTTCCTGTCTCCAAAATCCTTCGATAATACAAAACCGTTACAGCTAACTACAACTCATACTTTATCTCAGTTAGCTGCATCTGTCTTGCTTCGGTTAAAGTCTATGGAACAGCTATTGTGACTGCTTATCACCTAAACCGTTGATTCTACTAAGAGACTCTTTATTGATTCAGTGTCTGCAATTTACTATCATTTACTACTTAAAGCTACAGTGCCTGTAATTGTGGACTTCAGTTATCATTTACTACTTAAAGCTACAGTGCTTATAATTGTGAACTTCAGTTATCGTTTATTACTTAAAACTACAGTACCTGTAAATTGGAATTAAAGTCAATACCTTTTACTTTTTATAATAAATATTCAAACTATACGAAATCTGCAGTTGTGTTCCTTCATAACAAATGTTTAGACGTGACACTTACATAGCACCTCGCACTCCGGATATACCTGCTGCCAGAGAAGGCCTCTAATGCCCTTCCACCGGACCCCAGCTACCTCAAATGAGAATCCCAAGTTCCATCCATAGGATCGGTCTTCTGCTCGCCGAGCAGCCCAGTATACATAGGAGTGCCCTAAAATCCACACATACCGGGGCCTCGCACCTAAAACGAGAAGAGCATTACAACATTTGAGGATGGACATAAGACTTAAAACGCCCCGACTCCCATCTACCAATGTGCTTAATGCCCGCTGCCGAGTAGCCCAATAGACTCACCCAAGAACCCTTGGGCATCCACCCCGCCATCCGCCAATGCCCTCCGGAGCATAGCAGTGAACTGGTACCATGTGAGAGGTGACCCATCCGCATGAACTAGCAGCAGACCTCCCCTTTCCGACCGCACCCTTAGAAACCCAAAAAAGCCCCAACAGGACAGACCTCACCCCCGGTGGCCCCAATACAGACCCACACACAGCAGGCCTCCTGGTCCGTCTTGGACCAACGCACAAAAATGTCGACGGAAGACTCTGACCACCTGACCTCCGACAGAGACAACTGTGAAGCCGCTCTTGTGTTGGGAGCGACCAGCTCCTCAATGCGGAAAGCCCCCAAAAAACAAAACATCATCCAAATCCCCCTAGAGCCTCCCAGCTCCCAGGGGCATTGTAGCCAACATGGTCTCCCGACCTCCGGCATCCTTGCTTGCTCTTCTTGGGACTGCCGCCCTAGACGCAGCACCTGTGCGCCATCCCAGTCCTGAGCCATCATCCTGGTTCCGGGTATGTTGCGGCCCTCTCTGCTGACCTCACTTCTGGCATCGCTACATCCCGACGTCACTTCCGGCCGCGCCGGAAGAGAAGGGGGACTGCGAGATCTTCCCGCCGAAACGCCATCTTGGGCCTAGCTGCCGGTTCCGACCGCAGCCCTTCTCCTCAGCCGAGCCGCTTGCGGGGATGCTGCAAGGCTCAGCCCTGGTGTGCCAGCCTCCTCCACTCTTCTGCTCCTGCGCCCATCTCCTCCTCTTTTCACCGGGCTGGGAGACAGGCGCGACGGCGGCCTGGAACACCTGGCCCGCCGGCCACAATCCGCGGGCACTGCCGCTTCTCTGGAACCCGGGGTAGCTCCCGGTACACGGACACCTTCCACACCGGCCAGCACCGCTTCCAGCGAGCCCGCATCATGTGCAGCCCAGTAAGACTACAGCAGGGCGACCAACGTCTCCTGGGAAACATCCATGAATACAGCTAGTCGAAGAAATCTATTAATAATATTATTATTATCTTTTTTTTGCAGCGAACAGTGTCAGCAGGTGGAAGAAGAGACTAGAAAGTCAGGATCCCTGCATTTTCTCAATGCTGACTGGTAAGTCCCCTCCCCTCACTGTCTATATATCAGACAGTCCATTTGTTACCTTGTATCCCTCTTATTCCCACCCCTTAACTTAGCATCAGTCATGTCCTCCCCTTCCTTGTCAGTCCAGGGATTTCCTGGTTCTATGGTGAATAAGAAATGTTTGCTGGTTCTATGGTGAATAAGAAATGTTTGCCTTTATCACATTTATGGTACAAGCTTGTAAAAATAAAGTATTGTAGAATATGACATATTATCCTACTGTCATTATCCAAAGGGCAGAGTAACTAAGTGAGCAGAGACAGATACATGAGAACTGCAATCATGGATATCTATCTACCTTGAAGGTGTGCAAAAGAAGGACGGGGATATCAACAACATATGGGGGACCTGCATTTATTCATGAGTGCTCTCAATGTACAACTGTACTCAAACAGAAAGGCATCCTATCAGTTTAGGAACCAGGAAGTAATCTAGACCTATTTATCCTCACTATTTAAAAAATGTGTGTGTGTGTGTGTATATATATATATATATATATATATATATATATATATATATATATATAGTGTGTAATATATATAAGGTTATTGCCTGGAGTTGTGGGAGGGGTTACCCAGCTATTTAAATCAAGTCAACTTCCTTACCTTTGCTGTAGCCACTTCTAGTTCCAGATCAGGACACAAGGCGCAAGAATTCTCCACTACCACCGCAATTCAAAACACTGCTCCACAAAGCAGGCCTCATTCATCCACAATCTGCAGCCCTCTACATTCCTGGTCAACCATACCACAAATTGATTTCAGAGGTTTCACTAGAGTTACAAGGTATCACGGTGCTTATTCAGCCCACGTTCGACATTTACATGTATTAATTGGCCCTTTTAATACGCGTACATTAGCAACGTTCTATGTTAATGAAAAGAGCATTTGGCTATCACTTGGCCTTGGTTATATATACACATTCACATTTGCAATTTTATGTGTTTGAATGTTATAGGGCATCTCAACTTTTCATGTTGGCCCACCAGTTCTATAGGTATTGCCATAGGCAAAAAAACAATAAGAAAAGAATGATCATTGACCTCTAGGCTCCCCTAGGCCAGTAGCCATAAACAGCATTAATCCTTTAATACTATCTGAGGACATCCTTTGATTTCCAAGCCTGGACTGATTTGAACAACTGGCACGAGTTTTTACCTAACTGGAATGAAAAGTCCATGTTCATTGCCCCTTGACGGACCAATCCCAGTCATGCTGCAGTCCATATTGAATTTGCAGCTATATTTGACAACATGTGACTCAGAGACATATGGCCCTCTGAGTCCATTAACCTACAATTATTTTATGAGATCTCAGCCCTTTCTGAAGCCTATCCCATAGTAGCAGATGCTCATACATAAACATAAAACAGATCTCTGACTATTCACCAGATTAATTTCTGACTTTTAGATAAATATATCTTACTCCATTGAGACTATGGTGGCGTTTGCTGCTTTTTGCCACCTTAATCTAAAGCTATCACATTATACTATAATACTTTACCTGAGCAGTATTCAAAATCACTTATTAAGCACCTTTTCTAATCACAAACCATATATAAAAATATATTATAGGTGTAGCACTCATATAGTTATAAGTACAACACATATAAATAGCAGTGGAACACTAAAAAGCCAAATGGAGTATCTTACCCTCTTCTCCACATGATAGATAGGGAGATAAATTCACAGTATTATGTTTAAAGAGAAAAAAAACAACACAAAATATTGTGAGATAGGGAATAACATGTCCAAATGATGTGGAGTCTAAATAAAAATGCTCTCTTAATATGTAGATGTGCCTTTCAAGGTAGCACTCCACCTTTCTTCCAGCAGACCATTTACCGTCAAAAGGAACTAAAAGGAAATAAAGTGATAATGTGGTATGTTTGTGGAGACCTCACCTTGTAGAACCAATCCTCTATCTGGCTCTAAGGTATATACGCAGGGTGTCAATGATGAGATGACACTTCAATAAACTGTGCAACTTGAACTTGGATATCTGAAGACCAAATGCTTCCATTGTAGCTCCACAAAATAGATTTATTAAACAAAAATCAAACAAACATAAAAACAGCTACAATTACAAATTGCAAGGAAGTCCAAACAGCTAAGTAGCAACCAAAATGCATTTTGCCTTATGAGGCTCCATATTTTTATTGTTGTTTACTATTGGGTGAAGGGAGTGAGGTCATCCTTTGAAAGTGTGTATTTTGAACTGCTGTCTTTTATTTTTTATTTTTTTGCATTTTTACATTGGTTTATTGAAGAGATTCTCTAACATATTGTATCCTATAGAGACATACATTGCAAGAATTTGAAAGCCTGTGGTGTATTTAACAGCCTGTACCCTCTATTATCATTACAGTAGTCTTTTCCACGCTTGTGGTTCGGTAGTCAAGTGTCAGTCGTGGGTTGTCAGTCTTGAAGGCTGAGTGTCAAGTTAGTGTGGTCAGTGTTGATAGGTAGGTGTCGCCCCCTCGATATTTGGGCCCCCTATGCAAGGTTACTTTTTTGCGCCTAAGGACACCAACATGGGACATGCGCTTTTGTTGTTGATGTGTTGCCCCTTCCTGTTGTATATTTTACTAGTTAGATTGTCTTGTCTTTTCCGTTGCTACCTGTCCCTGATTTTGGGCTACCATGTTGTGAATTATCATTGTGTGCATTTTGGGGCCTTATTTAGAATGAGGAGTTGCTAAGGTATCTGCACCATGGGCTCCAGGTGCATGTGTAGTGGTGGTAGGTGTGCCTTAATGAGGAGCAGGTTTCCTCCAAGCCCCTGATTGTTTCCACTCTCTGTATCCAGTCGCGTATGGATGGTGCGTTTGGATTTTTCCAGAGTGTCGGTATTAGCTGGTTTGCAGCTGTGAGTAATGAGGCCTTGTGTAGGAGTAATGAGGCCTTGTCTCGGTTTATTCCTGGTGGTGGTATTAAAAATATATATGTGTCAGGCATTAGGGGGACCCTGATCTCCATTATAGCTTGAATGATGTTGGAGATTTTAAACCAGAACTTTTGTATCTCTGGGCATAGCCACCATATATGGACTGACGTACCATTTGGATGGTGACATCTCCATACTGCTGTCTTTTATATGTATATTTATTGAAGCACCTTTGAACTGCTTGCACTTTTTCTACACAAGTCATTTATGCCTATTTACCCATTTAAAACATTCTAATAGGCATACAACGAATAGACCATCCCATAACCACCAAATGACAACCTATTATCGGACCTAAATTCAGATGACTTTCTGATATATTAATCATCCATTTGAAACTCTAATACCGTAATTAAGACAGCCATATATACAGCTTTTAAGGTTCCTTACGCCCAAATTTACAATGAAAACTTTATTAGATTCATCCTGTTGTCTAAATATCAATGATCTCATTAATATATGAGATGATTATGTACTTATACTAAGATATACTAAAACCAATTAAATGGTTGAAATACCCCTTTATCCCACTGACAATAACTGGTGTCCAGTAATAATTCTAGACTGCTACTGTCACACAATTACAGCTTGTCCAGGAATACGCCCATTTTGTCTTTGCACGGTAAGCCACTCACATCAGTTAAATTTATATTTAACATTAGGACTTTATTCATAAGACTTTTCATTTCTCAGAATCGGTGAAGCATTGGCTGCTTCCAGCAGTGATATTCCAGTTCATAAAATTAAAAGAGTAGGATGCTGCAAATCCTCTGTTTATAATAGAGACATACATAAAACAGAGCAAGAGTTAAGGAAAGCATTTAAGAGTTTGCATTTGTAAATTGTATGATGTAAAAAAAATGTGCACTTTGGAAATCTTTTTGCCCTCTTTATTTACAGGCCTACCCAAAAGTCAGTTTTGGTACACCACACTAACTTTGCTCAATATCTTGGCTTTTGCCCTGGACCACAAATATTAAAGGGACACTATAGTCACCAGTGCAACTACATGTATTCCTGACCCTATAGTGTTAACGAGACCATCTAGCCCCCCTGGGCCCCTCATGCCTCCATAAATATAGTAAACATCTTACTGTATTCAAGCCAGAAGCTGTAAATCTGCATGCTGTTAGACTCAGGAACAACAAGCAGTCTGCTGATATGTGATAGCCTGATCCAATCACAGTGCTTCCCCATAGGATTGGCTGAGACTGACAAGGAGAAGGATCAGGGGCAGAGCCAGCATGATTTAAACACAGCCCTGGCCAATCAGCATCTCCTCATAGAGATGAATTGAATCAATGAATCTCTGTAAGGTAAGTTCAGTGTCTGCATGCAGTGGGAGGAGATACTGAATCACAGGATGCTCGTGCACAGCAGATATGAGTTGATGGAGGCATAATATGCCTCCATCAACTCAGAAGTCCCGCTGGTTCACTCTGAGCTTTCTGTCTGGCTTTCAATGTGAACACTGTATTTTCTCAGAAAACACAGTGTTTACATGAGAAAGGCTGCAGGGAGCTATAGTTCTCACTTGTATAATCTCATTAAGCTGAAGTTGTTTAGGTGACTATAGTGTCCCTTTAAGTCTTTGGCCTGGAGTTGTGGGAGGGGTTACCCGGCTATTTAAATCCAGTCAACCCATTTACCTGGGCTGTTACCACTCGACTCATCCCACCCACTGTTTCATATCAAGCTCTCCTCTTTTTCATATATTTACCTTAGTGGGCATCTTTGTTTACAGGCCTACCCAAATGTCAGTTTCGGCACACCACAACTGACTTTGCTCTATTTTTCAGCTTTTGTCCCCAACCACAAATGTACATATACACAGTTGCACAGAAATACATTATCCAATGAAGATCTGTCCATACATATTTTTGCATCTTTTTGTTGAACTATAAATATGGATATAACAAACTCCTTTGATTTAAAAAAAAAACCTATGATTTAAAATTCTACATCATGACTTGAGGGTTCTTAATCCTCTCATTCCCCCACTAGAGTTTCTTGGGAGGGTGGATTTGTCTCAATGCTTCCCCTTGCTTTCTATACCCACACGGATGCTAAATAAGAATACACACAACCAGAGTAATGCTTGTAGAATTTGAGTATCTTGTAACCTTATTGTGATATTTTTCACAATCATTTCATTATTGCTGGCACCTGTAGTATTACTTTGTGAGTTAACACAAAACAAGAAACGAATTGACATAAAAGTCAGCATCCAATTTGTTTGCAGGGTGTATTACCAAATGTGTGCCAAAACCTAAAATTAATCTTAATGAGTTTGATCTGTGCACAATAGTTCTTGTAATATAATTGCAACTGTGGTCTAATAGAGCATAATAGCCTTGCTTATTTTTGTTAATTTGCCGGTAGCAAAAAAAGAACTGATCTGGGGAATTAATAAAAATCAAAGGGGAAATACTCATTAAGTATTTAGTACAACACTTAATGGCTCCATGTTCAGACATTTTAATTATCAGTATATATTTGTGAAGCTTGTTTGAAATGTAATGGTAATAAATAGGCATGGCTTAACAGAACAAAGAAAATCATTTTCACAAACCTAAAGTCCCTTACACAGCAATATAATCAAGAGATACCATATTCCTCTGTAAATTAAATGTGACCTTTTTATTAAAGAATGACCGATTTCAGTTGAAAAAAGAAAAGCATTGCAGGCAAATATTTAACATATGGCATTCATAGTGGCATGGATTTTTCATAGTATTTTGACAACTGTTAATTTGTAGCTGACCCTTTTTGGAGTATTCAGCTAAAACAAAAAAAGAAATGTTGATGCTAAACTATGTGATTCATATACTTGCAGCCTTTTGTATGCCAAATGAGTGAAAAATACATGTCTTCACAATGTATTGAACATCATCACGGCATCTGAAGTGTTACCTTTTCTGCAAGAAATAAAAAGTTTTTGTTTGTGCCAATTATCCTTTGGGATTAAAGTGAAACTTCGGTGGTAGCCTAAAAAGACGTTAAGTAATTTAACAAACCAACAAGCATGCAAACTGAATAGATTTGTAATGGCCCATTAAAAATTCCCAAGAATAAACATAATGGATGCAGTTAAATTTAAATTCTGCAAGATAAAGTTCTGAACCCATGCCAGCTTTAAAAGAAAAGAGGAGAATTTCATGTAACTGTGAAAAATTTGGCAAATGTGTGTATAAACATTTTATTCATCTTGGAAAGATAGACTTGGTTTCCTTTTCTTCCACATACAGCAGCTTGAAGGTCAACCAATATACTGGCTGGATTTGTTCCTATTTAATAAAGTTTTTAATTGTCCACCTTTGACCTGTGCAACTCCTAAGGATCAAATCGATACCAGCATTTCCCCTGCTTTCAACCTCAAGGCAACGTCCAGTCCCTTTGTTCATGATTGCTCCATTCTGAAAGTAAAGATAGACAACATAAGAGCAATTTCATCTTTGCCATGACCTTGTTAAATAATCCTAACAATAATCATTTACTAGAGCACAAAACATACATACTTGTACAGCTATGTTTTTACCTTCGAAAATACAGGTTAGGTAAACCACTTGAAAAAAAGCGTTAAATATCATTTTTTTTTTGTATTATAGAGAATTCAAATTGAATTCAAAGTACATTTACATTTTTTACCAAAACAGCAAAACTGAAACATAACTGAGTGTTTCAAATTCAGTTATTGTTTGTCCTAAAATATAAAATTCAATTTGAATTCACTCTGAATTCCCTATAATTGACAAATTAATTAAACTAAACCTGAATAGTCTGGATTATTAATCTGTGTTTGATAAAGATGACTATTGTATCTCAGACAGAAAAGTTTTAAACTTAGCAAATGAGTGCACAAACAATCCCATATTCACACTTTGCAAGTTCATAATTTATGATGTCCCGAACGGTTCGTTGGCGAATAGTTCCTGGTGAACATAGCATGTTCGCGTTCGCCACGGATGGCGAACATATGCGATGTTCGGGTCGCCCCCTATTCGTCTCTTTGAGTAAACTTTGACCCTGTACCTCACAGTCAGCAGACACATTCCAGCCAATCAGCAGCAGACCCTCCCTCCCAGACCCTCCCACCACCTAGACAGCATACAATTTAGATTAATTCTGAAGCTGCATTCTTTTTTTATTATTATTTTTATTTGAATTTTTTTTAGACAGAAGTGTGTTATATTTGAGCATGCTAGGCTGAACGTGCGTATATCATGGCTAGTTGCACTGAGGGTATGAGTATATAGCAGTACATTGTTGTGAAAGATGGCTGTCATGTTTAGGGTGTAGCTTGCACGTTATCAACTGTGTATTTATATCAGCAGCTCCACCACTAGTTATAAATCAAGTGTGAGTCGCCCCATGAGATGAGACTATTGAATAACATAATACATTAACGGTTAAGGTAAAGGCATGTAAGGAACTACGACAATAAACTCTTTAGGAGGTGAAATAATGACATGTTTAAACACTTGCTACTTTACGATTAGTTAATGTGCAGAGAGCAGTTCATGTGATCAAAGGCATGGTGTGGAGGATCGGCTATAGTGGGACATGCTTGGCAGGCTGCTGTTTACTGCTTGTGCTCATCCGATCCCTTCTGAGAGCCAGGTGCAGACCCTGGGAGTCCCTGATACCTGGAACAACAAAGGTAAGTCTCTGGCTGAGTGCCGGGTTCGCAGCTTGAGGTGGTGGAAGCTTGTTTTGTCGGGTGGTCGGATCTGTCCCGGTGGTGCTTCAAGTCCGGTGTGGGATTGTGGTGGCTTAAGGTGGAGGCGAGTGCTTGACTTGGGGCAGGCTCTGCATTTCTGTTTGTGCCTCCGGTCCTGTCTTCGATGCCTTTTGCATTGGTGGATTTTAATGGGGACTGCTTTGCTTAGCTGTGGTGGAGCTTGTTGGGGCTGTGGTGGAGCTTGTTGGGGCTTCCTGCTTTTTATTTGCCTCCAAAATTGATTAAAGAGTCTGTCCAGCTTAGACTCAATATCCTGCCATGCTTTGCTGGTACCAGGAGGACACGCGGCTGCCGCCATATTGGGAGAGTCGCAGATGAGCATGTCAGCCTGGGCGGCTGTGCTCTGTGCGCCCATTAGCTCCAGACAGCCTCTCAGGGGTGGACCTGGATAACCCCCACCGGTCCGAGAGGGGGGGGTAACGGAGCTCCTGCCGGGAAGTAGTTGCTCCTGGGCATCCGAGTATCGGGAGATCGGCCACCTCTCCCGCCCGGTGAGCACCAGGCCACACTTGCCACGCGGAGGTAAGTAAGACTCTGTCGAGTTGCTGACTGCTATTAAGCATGTCGGGTCGGTCAGGTAGGAGCAACATTGATGGGTCATCCCCTTCTGGGGTGAAATTCGCTTGTTGATAGCTGCTTAAAGTGAGATATTGAGGGAGCTCACACGAAGTGCGTCTTTCCTCCATGACAGCTAGGTCCCGCCCCCCGGAAGCTGCATTCTTAGTGAGAGGAGGGACAGTGTAGCTGCTGCTGATTTAATAGGGAAATCGATAGCTAGGCTAGTGTATTCAGTGTCCACTACAGTCCTGAAGGACTCATCTGATCTCTGCTGTAAGGACAGCACCCCAAAAAGCCCTTTTTAGGGCTAGAACATCAGTCTGCTTTTTTTTTTCTGTGTAATCTAATTGCAGTTGCCTACCTGCCGGCGTGTGTGTCAGGCTCACAGCGTATACTGTGCCCACTTGCCCAGTGCCACCACTCATATCTGGTGTCACAATAGCTTGCATTTAAAAAAACAAAAAACTTTTTTGACTGTAATATAATAGCAGTCAGTTTCCTTCACACGTGTGCGTTTCAGGGCCTGCCAGGGCACAGTGTCACACCTGTGCAACTCATATCTGGTGTAACAGTAGTGTACATTAAAAAAAAAAAACTAGAAATTTGACTGTGAAATAATAGCAGTCAGTTTCCTTCACACGTGTGCGTTTCAGGGCCTGCCAGGGCACAGTGTCACACAAGTGCAACTCATATCTGGTGTAACAGTAGTATACATTTAAAAAAAAAAAAATACAGGGGGCTTGTTGTCACCTTTCGGGGACCCTTGGTGTTGTATGTGGCTGGGTGGAGGAAGAGACCTTCAATGACATCAGTGAGGACAAGGAACGGGACATGGCTAGCTTGGTATCCAACCTTGTGCAAATGGGGAGTTTGCAGTTGTGCAAATTGACTGTTTGCGGTTGTTTGCGGTGCGTTAAACGGGGAGTTTGGTCTGTCACTGTGAAGCGGGCATAACCCTTACACTACCTGATCGATACAACATCATACCTGATGTTTTAAAGCACGTTATTCCAAACAATTTAGGAATGTTAGGTGATTTATGCCCTTTATGGATTAAAACCAGACTCTGCATCAACTATGTAATTTTCCATGGGTGTTTTGCCATGGATCCCCCTCCGGCATGCCACAGTCCAGGTGTTAGTCCCCTTGAAACAACTTTTCCATCACTATTGTGGCCAGAAAGAGTCCCTGTGTGTTTTAAAATTTGCCTGCCTATTGAAGTGTATGGCGGTTCGCTGGTTCGCCCGTTCGCGAACATTTGCAGAAGTTTGCGTTCGCTGTTCGCGAACGGAAAATTTTATGTTCACGACATCACTATTCATAAATTCATTTTGGTAAATAAATTTTGAACTACCGTAAAAGTCTAATGATACTTAATGTAATAGAAGAAAAATGAAAAAAATATAGAACATAATTGATTAAACTAAGCTTACAGACAAGCTTTTTTTTCCCAACCAATTTGGTTACAAAGCAAATGACTGTGTTCTGAACCTTTCTGTGTTATTCTCACCAAATAATAATAAATACTTCTGTTACTGATTTCTTGCCTAAAATTATTACTGTGCAAACACAGGACAATAACTAGCACATCACTGCATTACCAAAATTACCGAAGTGGCATATAGGAACATTGGATCCAATTTTTTTGTTGTTGCCATAATACATTTGTTACTTTACTGTTTCGAATATGATTTAACAGCTACAAATCAGAATAATGTGATTTCTGAATGGTCAGATTTTCTTCATCATAAAAAAAAAACAAAAAAAAAACTCTGCCCCAAAAACTGTTACAAAGATGACTGGAACCATGCAGTCCTGTTTTCGTCATGTGTGAAAACTTTCATCTCTGAAGTGAATGGACATGCAGATGTGGCTAAGGGGAACATGAAGGCCATACAAAAAGGAACAGAACCAAGACTGAAGAACAAAACTTTACCCACATATAAACAAAGCTAGAAGGTCACCGAGAATTGGATAAAGGTCAAGAAAATCCGTCATCATCATCTTCTGCCATTTCTTTAGCAAATTCTAAGTCTTGCTGTTCTATCTCCCGGCGTTCCTTTGCAGACTCCAGATCTTTGTTGTAGGATTTTGGGGGGAACCTCATTGCCTTAACAGACATGTGAATGTCTAGACAGAAAGAGATGTGCTGGTGGAAAGCCAGCTGGGGCTCCCGGGTAGAGTAAATATCAATTGTTTCTTTAGACAGGACGTAGCCTTTCTCGTGGTTAATACTGACTTCAATTACCCCATCACGGATGGCTTTAGCCACAATTAACTCTGCATTTTTTGCGCAATGTCAGGTAATGAAATCCGTGAATAAGACAGGCTAATTATGCATACACCTGTCTTAATGACATTGTGCCTCAAGCGGATAAGGGTGTATACTGGCAAGCTTTTAATGCACTTTTCTGATGAATACATTTTAACTCTTCTCAAATCAATGAAAAACATGTTATGACGACATTACTATATGTGAGATATTAACTTTATTATTATTATACCTGGCATCATCCAAAGTTATGGGGAGATTTGATGGATATACATTTTATATAAGTTGTTAGTAAAGTACAAGAAAACAATGCACATGGTATGATATATTTTAAGTTGTATGTGGGATTAATTGTGCGTGTTTGATATAGCATGCACTTGAGGACGTTTACTTTTCACTCTCATTCCAAGTGGCCAAGCTATGGTGATTACTACTTGTAGAGGGACAACGGAGAGAAGATTTGGAAAGGTAATTATTTTTGACAACATGTAAAAAAAAGGGCTTATAGATCCTATAGAAAAAAATATGATAATTGGTAACATTTGTTGGTTATGTAAATATCTCATGGAGTAGAGCAATATCATGGCAAACTTGTCACTTGTTTTTCCTGGCCAGCGGCTACTCATTGAAAAACCTGTTGCTATCATTAGTGAGTAATGGCTGCTACTGACTGCTACATTTTAAAAGCAGTGATAGACAGTTACCAGCAACCAGCCATTGCGTTCTATGGGAACTGCTAACTGCAACTTAGCAACTGCTTTCCAACTGGTTTCCAAAGTTGTCGCTTCTCATAAAGGGCTGATAATAACCCTTCCCCCCCTCCCCCCCAACTCGCTAACCCCATAAAATAGATTTACCTGTATAAAGCTCCAGCGTTTATGTAGTGTGCTTTTTACTTTGTCACAATCCATAAGTTGTGGGAATTTGCTTTTCTTATTATCAACTAAACAGCGAGTATCAGGCACGAGAAACGTGCTTCCAAGTGTTCCAAGGTGAAGGTATCCTTCTTTAGTATATCGGCCAAGCTGGAAATGAAAAACAACACCTGTGTTTTGTAACGTATAAAAAGAGCACAGGTAGACATATCCTGTAAACATTAAGGGACACTCTAATGCTATAACTGTATTTACATATTGTATGCTCCATTTTAGCTTTAGATTCAGTTTCTGATGTCATCTTAGCAATAACAGAGCCTAAATCACTGTTTTTGTACTATAAACTTTCCGATTTATTTGGATATTGTCAGTCAGCTGACAACCAGAGACAGCAACTTCAGAGAGAGAACAACAGTTGGGACAGTCAGAACCCTGGCACATACACAAGTCTCTCTCTTTCTCTTAGAATATGCTTAACATAATAATAAAATAACAGTAAGGGTTTAACATAAAAATACAACCATAACAATAAGTGGAGTCTGCGCTATCACAGACAATACTGCAGGGACAGAGTCTTTGCACTAAAACTACTACATGAAAGTACCACTCCGGGCACCATAACAACTTAATTTAAATAAAGTTGATATGGTATCTAGAGGTTTGGAGGACCTTAAAGGACCACTCTAGGCACCCAGACCACTTCAGCTTAATGAAGTGGTCTGGGTGCCAGGTCCTTCTAGGGTTAACCCATTTTTTCATAAACATAGCAGTTTCAGAGAAACTGCTATGTTTGTGAATGGGTTAAGCCTTCCCCTATTTCCTCTAGTGGCTGTCTCACTGACAGCCGCTAGAGGCGCTTGCGTGATTCTCACTGTGAAAATCACAGTGAGAGCACGCAAGCGTCCATAGGAAAGCATTATGAATGCTTTCCTATGTGACCGGCTGAATGCGCGCGCAGCTCTTGCTGTGCGTGCGCATTCAGCCGACGGGGAGGAGAAGAGGAGGAGCGGAGGAGGAGAGCTCTCCGCCCACCGCTGGAAAAAGGTAAGTTTTTACCCCTTTCCCCTTTCCAGAGCCGGGCGGGAGGGGGACCCTGAGGGTGGGGGCACCCTCAGGGCACTCTAGTGCCAGGAAAACGAGTATGTTTTCCTGGCACTAGAGTGGTCCTTTAACCCCTTAAGATGGCGTCCATAACGAAGATAAGATTAACCACTGAGGTAAAATGGTTAGGGTTTTAATGATTGAAAATTGTCAAAAATTCTAGTGTAATATTAGGATACACAAAACACAAGTAAAATATATCACAGCCTATACTTTTGGAAAAAAATCGATAAAAATCGTATATCTATTTTTATTATACAAAGGATTAGAAAGAGATCACTGTTCACATTAAAAAGAAAAAGGCCACTCAGATATCACAGGAGACGGATTTGAACCAGTGTCCATAGCATGATATTATAAGAGGATAACTACCACATTATAATAATCCTGTGTCTTGTGAAGGGACCTTATTCAATGAGAATGACTAAAAAGTATTTTCCCTATAAGGTAACCTGCTTTTTAGCTAAATGTTCCGATAATAGGTAGGTTAAGGCAGGATAAATTAAATTAATACTTAGGTTACCAGGGAAACAGATGAATTCTACAAGATTGTAACAAGCTATTATCCAATAATCATCAACAATTGTAGTCCATTAGAACAGAAAGTATATATGTATATGAAGAGATATGAGGAATCCTAGTTAAGGGAAAATAAAAAGGAAGATCTTAATTTAGATCCTAATCTTTATATGAATAAACACCAATACCTCAGTCTCCAGGTAGAATCCCTGGGACCTACCGTACTTAACAATAGGGTTCAAATCCTAATTGAGTTATAGCCTTATACAAGTCTCAGTCTCCAGTCTACCTCAGTCTCCAGCTAGAATCGCTGGGACTTACTTAACCATACGGTTCAAATCCCAATTGAATAATAAATGGTTATGGTGCCGATGTGTCCCAATAAGCACAGTGGTTTTGGTGCCTAGAGTGTACATTCATCATCTAAAAGAAGAAAATGTTTAGACTAAACATCACAATTTAAAACATAATTTGCCTCACTGGATGTATAATTACTTTAAAAGGGGGATGCCTAAGATATTATTTTCAGTTAATTCCGAACATTAAAGTAAAATGCCTACCAACACCCTTCTACCTCTGCATATTTATATAAAGTCTTAAAGTCTTAAAAAAAAAAAACTACAGTTGTGACTCACAAAGATTAAATAAAATATTTCATTTTTATAGCACAGTGTGTTTACTTCGGAAGTTATCTTCTGCTTTGTCAAATAAACTGCAATTACACACTGCTGCAGTCTCTAGCAGGCAATTAAAAAAGCAGAAGACACAAACTTATAAATTAAAGATTTTACTATAAGGAAAGTGGAAGAATTAAAGATTTTTAAGGAAGTGTGTGGTTGTGTAAGTTACCATGTGGAAAGTGATTTGGGCTGCATAAACAAAGTAATTAAACTGCTAAATAGAGGAAACTGAGCAGTGAGACTTCAGGGGTGTGATCTTGTAAGTAATAAGTAAAACAACTTTTTTTAAGCTGAAGTTGTTTTGGTACTTAAAGTGTCCCTTGAAAAAAACAAAAATCTTAAACAAGATGATATTAAGTTTATTGACTGTGTTGAGTGTTCAGACTACATATTTCTTTATTTCATGCAAATAAAATACATATGTAGTATGACTAGATAAAGATGATCTAACCTAAATTACATCAATTACAAAATTACCAACTACATATCAGAAAAAATTCAAATACCACACTGACCACAGTATGCTCTTTTAAATATCTAGGTATGTTGCTAGACCCCAATCTCTCCTTTGGCATTCACATTGAAAAACTCTCTTCAAAACTTTATCCAAAACTAGTTGCCCTGTGCAGGAACACATCCTGCCTAAGCCCTACAGTAAGGAAACAGAGTGCAACAAATAATAATGCCGATAACTGAATATGGGGGTGTAGTGTATGCCCCTGCACCGCAAACCGACCTTTATAAACTTATAACATTTTATAACTCAATCTGCCGCTTTGTGCTACAATGTAATTATATGACCTATCATTGCGATATGACAAATGAGCTAAACTGGCTATCGCTGGAATCTTCACCTTTCCAGTCTTGTGTTTAAGAGCTTTTCTGAGAAGCTCCCACCCTACCTGAGTAGAATGCAAAAGCAGCTCTCCCGACCACATTTCCAACACCTTGATTGACCCTATAGCCCAGATGTCCATTTGACTAATACAATCAATGACAGACTAATACTACCTCCATTTACTTATTTAACTTTTATCATGTATTTTATTAACAGAACCATGAACTACAAATGTATAAAGACAGCACATTGTGTTGTAAGATCTGATTGAAAATAAAGCCATTTTTCCATTGATGCTGTGAGATTGCAGGGACAAGATCTTTACACTAAACCACCTCATTAAATGAAAGTTGTTTTTGTAAATACATTAAATATAGTTATAGTTAAGGAGTTAATTGGACAACTACTGATATCAGGGAATTCTATTTTAGACATAGTATCAATATCAAAGCTCCCATCCTAGAACATATGGCACATTGGTAGTTTAAAGTCGACATGATGAGAGTACATTCCAAGTGAGGAATTCCCAAAAGGTATATATTACATATGCATGCCAGCAATTCCATTTACATTTCTAGAAATATTATTAAAGGAAGAAACCAGTGGGATTTCATGGGTTTTAAAATAGGAAATTCCAGCAAAACATATATTTTAAAATATACATATTCAAATAGGTTACTATTCAAACTGGTTTAGAGGAAAATAGTGTTTAACAAGAACATTGGCTTAAATGACCACTACAGTGCCAGGAAAACATACTCATTTTCCTGGCACTATAGGGTCTCTAGGTCCCCCCACCCTCAGGGCCCCCCTCCCGCCAGGCTCTAGGGGATGGAAGGGGTTAAATTGTACCTGTTTTCCCCCGCCGGGCTCCCTCGGCGTGGGGAACTCTCCTCCTCCTTTTCGCCATCATCAGCTGAATGCGCATTCGTGGCAAGAGCCGCGCGCACATTCAGCCTGTCCATAGGAAAGCATTCTCAATGAAAATCACAGTGAGAAGCGCGGAAGCACCTCTAGCGGCTGTCAATGAGACAGCCACTAGATGCTGGATTAACCCATAGGTAAACATAGCAGTTTCTCTGAAACTGCTATGTTTACAGCAGAAAGGGTTAATCCTAGATGGACCTGGCACCCAGACCACTTCATTAAGCTGAAGTGGTCTTGGTGCCTATAGTGGTCCTTTTACCCCTTAAGGACACATGACATGTGTGACATGTCATGATTCCCTTTTATTCCAGAAGTTTGGTCCTTAAGGGGTTAAAGATAGAATTCAGAGAGTAGTTGTTGATGGCAATTTCTTAAACTGTACAAAAGTGGAGTGCCTCAGGGTTCTGTCATGGGTCCACTTTTCATGAACCTGTTTATAAATAATCTGTGAAAATATGACTTCTCTAAAGAGGATTAAATACAGATACATTTAAAGTCATGCATTAAATGTGGTTAAATTGGGGATAACATCAAATTGCAATGATTTGTGAAACATTCCAGATAAACTAGGCAACATTATGCAATGCTAGTCTGCTATTGGAAAGGCTAGTTAGGTGCTGCCATGTATAAAATGGGTATTGATTCACATGATCAAAATATCATTTTGCCTCTTTATAAATCAAGAGGCCGCCCTGAATATATGGTGTAATATTGGGAACCAGTTTTAAAGAAGGACATAGCACAACTAGAAAAAGTGCGAGGTGAGCTACAAAATGAAAAAGTTAGATGAAAAGCATTAGTTATGGAGAAAGGCTAGAAAAACTGCATTTGTTTTTTTAGAACAAAGGCCTCTCAGATATGAGAGCACTATACAAATGTGTGCAGGGCCAGAACAAACCACTATATTCTAACCTGTTGCTAGAAGAAACTGCTATGTTCTAACCCAGGTGTCCTCAATTTCCGGCCCACCAGATGTTGCTAAAATACAATGCCCATGGTTCTTTGAATTACATAAAAAGCCAGAGAATCATGGGAGTTGTAGTTCAGCAACATCTGGGGGGCCGGAGTTTGAGGACCCCTGTAACCTGTTCATTAACAGAACATACAAAAGACGAGAGGTCTTTGCAGCAGAGGAAAGGGTTCTTTACAGTAAGAACAATAAAAATGTGGAATGCCTCAATAAATTGTCTTATCAGATTCTACAGATGTTTTTAAAAGTCATGAATGCTTTTTTTTGCATGAACAGAATATTCAAGGATATAATTGAAATGCATGTAAACAGGTTGTTGATCCCAGGAGAAATCTAATTGTCATGGATTTAAGAAAGATTTTCTTCCCTTTTTGTTGCATCATTGTAACAAAAAGGGAGGGGGATTTGCTTTCTTTTTGATCAACAGCATAAAGGAGAGCAATACGTTTTAAAAGTAGAACTTTATTGACTTTTTTTTTTCCCAATCTAGATTACCATGTAAACATGTACCTGTGTGTAATGGTAAATTACTAATAGAAATAATACGCATGTACTTTATATTTTTAAAGCATACCAGTGAATGAAGGCTTCTTAAGGCTTCTGTTTCTCCTTTTGTCTTTCATTTCAGAAAATCTTAAAGCTTAATATTATTATCATTATTTATTTTATAGAAGTAATCAATCAGCTGCAGATGTGCTTTGATAATTAGATGTGATAAGAAAAGAGATATAATGCCACTTGACTGATTTTATGAATGCTTGCATTTGATAAACAAGCCCCTCGGCTATGCAGTCACCACAAGCTCATTATTTTAGAATTACCAAGCCTATTACTGCTCGGTTGTGTAAATCTTTATAATGTTCTATATGTGATTATAGCTGATGAACTGTGAACCATAAAACAAATAGAAAAATACAAACCTGAGGACTCCATCCATGACACGGGTACATTATAGCGGTATGATTTTCCTGTGGGCCTTGATCTAAACAGACATCTTTTGCTTTGTTGTTCCGGAGCTGTGGAAAAAAGTATAGTGGTTTCAGGGTAATGCTGACACTGATAATATTTAAGACTACTAAACATGAATGCACCATTTCCCTTTAAACATTTCTTTATGACTTTTGGAAGTAAAATTCTAGTGATAGATTGACAGAAGTCCTTCAGCCCGACTTATATTTAGTTCTGTCAAAAATAAATGTTCACTTTAAATTATACACATGGACAATATAGCAATATTTTGCCTATAGTACAATTAAAGTATAACTAAAAATTTTAATCAAGGACTGTCAGAAACTAATACATTTTGTGTTTGCATCCAATGCAGTTATATAGGGAAAATGTGTTATTAGAGACTGTACAGGGTTCCTTGTCTCCATTTTTATAGGTTCAATAGAGAAAGAAAGGTGGAATTGTCATATATAAGGATACCAAACTAGGAAACTAACTGTTAAAGAGCTGAAAGATCCCTATTACTAATAGCCCTTTTCTTAATTTTAAACTTTTGCCATTTTAGTAAATAACTCTCTAATTTGGTATACTTATTTGGCATACTTATTTGGCATTTACACATTTAAGGATGCCCGATTAGAGACACATTATTAAGCACACCCTGCTCACACACACATTCACAACCACCGCTCACCCCTCTCCTAACTCCCCCTGCTCCCCCCCAACACACATATACTTAGTGGATCATTTCCCTGGTGACCAGTGGTTCTTCTGGGAACACTGATATTTGTGTACAGTTTGTATACACAACTTGCAGTGATGTTGGAGCCAGAGTGATGTCACATACCACTACAGAGCATGCAGGGGAGTTGTGCATGGAGTGCACAGTAAGTACACAGCTTCCTCCCTGTACTGTACCCTCACTCCATCTCTGGACAGACCACTGCGCCTGCTGTGCAAGTATGGAAGTGCCTACTCTGACATAGTGAAAGTACCAAAGCACAGGTCAGTTTTTGTGTCCCCCTTATCAGGACATTCTCTGTCCTGTTTAGAGGGCTGTCCTTGGCTTCTGTTATCCAGTACTCTTTTTACAATTCTTGTTTGGTTTTTCTTGGTTTTTATGGTTTTCTATTCTATGTATGGTTTTCTTTATGCTGGGTTTTCTGGGTTCATTCCTGTATTCCGTTCCTGGAATTCCCAGTCTCTTGGATTCCTTTAAATGTTTGTTTTATGTTGCCACACCTTTCCTTTTAATCCTTTTGTTTCAGTTGGTTCCTGCAGGCAGTTGCTCCAAGTCATCTGCCCCTTTCTTCCAGGTAAGTGCTGTGTGTGTTTTATTATGGTTTATTTAGTCATGCATATATAGGCAGATAGGCCCCACCGTACTTGGAGTACTTTGGCGCAGTGGTGGGCTGCATACATCTTGGCCATTTATGTATGTCAATCTCCAATGTTTTACATATATAGTACTTAGTTATGTCTCCTCTTGTTTTGCCTTATACATCGTCTTGTTTTATTTTGTATTCCCAGTCCATGTAAAGTCCTGTCCTGCCAATGTTTCCCTTATGTATTGTGTAGATGTTCTGGGTTTTACTTTCTATCCTTTTCTGGTTCTGGGTTCTACTAGTTTTGTCTTGTTTGGTGCCTATTCTAGTCTTACCTTGTTTCTAGTACTGGATACATCTCAGCATATCATCTGCTCCTCGCATTCATATAAGCTGCACACGGTCTTGGTAAGTGGCCGCACAAACGCTGGTGCTCAACACCAGGGGGCGTGCGGTTACCCTGCACCAGACCCTACTTATCCACTACCACGTTGAAGATTCCTCATCAACTACATCAGGCACAGGGTCCCATTCTTAGGACTGCCACCCGTGACACCCCTCCTTGGAAGCCCAAAGCATACTCCTGGCCTGCATTAGGGTTGTGCTAACCCTACTCAAGACTGGAAGCCCAGGATTTTAGAAGGAAGGCATTATATGGCTTGCTGCCCATAGGTTTACAACCCTTGTACTAGCTGATATTAGTAATGCTAGATTACCATGAACTGACTACAATCTTTCTGAAAAAAAACCTGCTGATATTTCCCAAGGAACATTATTTTTCTTTTTGTTGTTATTATACACCCATTGTGAGTAAATATGAATCTTGTTTTTATACCTGTATTTGTTTTATGTTTATGTTTCATGCATTTGACTAATGCAGTACAAAGATTGCACATGTAATTGTTTTTCTTTGATTATTGCGTTGTGGTGTGTATTCCTTCTATTTTTTTAAAGATATATTAAAATGACACTATAGCCACCATAACGACTACAGCTTATTGTATCTGTTATGGGGAGTAGAATCATTCCCTTCAGACTTTTTTTTAATTAAAAAATGTCTTTTAAGAGAAAATGCAGTAGGATAACTCCACTGGCCACTCCTCAGATGGCTACTAGAGGTGCTTCATGGGGCAGTGCTGCACACTGTGACTGTCATTCAGTGTCTTCTCCCTCTGCATGCAGACACTGAACTTTCCTCATGGAGAATCATTGATTCAATTCATCTATATGAGGAGATGCTGATTGGCCAGGGCTGTGTTTCACTTGTGCTGGCTCTGCCCCTGATCTGCCTACTTGACAGTCTCAGCATTGTGATTTGCTCAGACCTCCACTTCTCATGATGTCAGCAGACAGCAGGCAGGACATGTGCAGAGGCAGCAGGTGCAGACTTATATACAAGTAAGACTAAATTTAGGGAGGCAAGAGGGGAACAGGGGGGCTAGATGGTGGTTATAACACTATAGGGTCAGGAATACATGTTTGTGTTCCTGACTCTATAGTGTTCCTTTAACTTTAAAACACTCTGTCTAATTGTGTGTTTAAAGTGGCACTGTCATTCCTCCCCCTCCCCCTACTACTTTATATCAGAATGTCTACTACTTTTGATACTTCTAGAAACTGGGTGAAGCTACCGCCATCTAGAAGTGTCAATCCCACAACACCGCAACACATTTGCTCTGTCTATGGGGGATCCCACAGTCTTGCTGGATTTTCCATAGACCTTGATGCTGTACAATAGTGCATGCGCAAGAGTTGAGCAGTGAAGTTGGCGTTCCAGGCGGAACAACCAAAAGATGACGGCGGTTTCTGCAAGGGACAGATTCTGGTAAGTAAATCTCCCCTTTACCTTCTCCCCGAGCCACTGGACTACCAGCGGTGATGTCACGGTCCTCTGCATGATCTCAATGGATGTGGACTGACTGCCGAAAGGGTCTTATATAACAAACAGCCGCTATATAAGACTCTTTCGGCAGTCAGTCCACATCCATTGAGAAAGCTGCCAAAGCAGAGAAATGCGTTTGGAGAGGAACTGACTCCCACTACTGCCAGCTAGCACTTAGATCGTGCAGAGGACCGTGATCTGAATCTACATCAGCTATTTTATCTTGCTGTCTCGGGACGCCGAGAGACTGAGCACAGGTCTGGACTGCATGAAATCTATAAATCACTTTGTTTTAGACGGAGACACAGACTGTCTGTGACAAATTAATATTTTTAACGCATTTCATTTCTTATGAGGAATACCTCAAATAAAGTAAATGTATAATAAGTAAATCTCTAAGTTGTGATTAAGAAAGATATATTTTAAGACATATATATTTTTTCTCTATTTTTCTATATACACTGGGATTTACACGATGGAGCTATCTACTTAATGGGACCACCTGGATGAACATTTATTATTGGACTTTTATGCATCTATCTAACTGTGGAATGTGCTATAGATATCAAATGTCTGGATTTTGATACTGAGCCTGTTACTTGTATACGAGCAACATATTTAGAAGAGAAGGGTTATCCAGTCTGTTATGTGTCTTTTTTAGTAGGTTTAGGTTTCCCTATATCTATACCCTATCCTCACCTATACATACTTTAGGATTCAGCGCTCCACTGCCATTATTACTTTTTATCTATTTTGATAGATTGTTTTATTTTTCTACCATCAGATGTGTGGGTATCACCTTATTGTGATGCTGCCATGGATAAGCAAGTAATAAGGAAAATTTAGCCATATTTAATGCATATTTATTTACCTCATATATTCATGGCAGCAAGGTATCCCTTATCTATTTTCTAAAAAGTTGTTCTTATAGTTTTTTTCCCCAGTCCTATACTTCAAAGTGAGCAGAGCTAACATACTTTTTTTTGCATATATCTGTATAACTCTGTGATCTGGATGATAGTTTTATTTGTATTCATTTTACTCTCTAATTAACCTATTTGTATTACTCTCCTCCATTGCCATAGCAATAGATATAAAGGCACATACATACAAATCATTGTTAAAATTACTGTAAAACACATGATAATGTTTCAATATAAGACATATGCACTGATAGAGGTCATATGTTCCACTTAACCCCTTAAGGACCAAACTTCTGGAATAAAAGGGAATCATGACATGTCACACATGTCATGTGTCCTTAAGGGGTTAAACTTCACCCCATATCTTTACAATACTGTTAAATTGAAAATATAAGCAGAGTATAATAGCTGTTTGACATAAAACCTGATTATTAATTTAAATGAAATACATTATTATCCATTTATAGCTAGATACACATCACATATTTAAAGTATGCTCATGACAGTCTTAAAATTAATCATTACTATTAAGTCATTTTTGTAAGATAACATAGGCAATATTAACTTTAACATTTTATGTTTCGAAAAAGTGCAATTCTAATGTTTAAAATAGGACTTTTGAAATGTTTAAAAGTTTGAAACAGTGACATGTTTCTTAACTTTAATTTTAGAACTCTCCATCACGATATATTACAAATGCATATGCTTGATACACTTTGAATTTAATTAAGAGGGTGTGAACTGTTTTGTGCTAACATATATAGCAAAACAAGTATATATGTTTTTATATACTAGTTTTATACTTCATATTTGATGACCTAATTTGGCAGGGGTACACATGGTATGAGGAGACGTTTATTTTTGTATTTTTTTATTTTTAAAGATTATTGACCTCAGCATATCCATTTGCAAGATTCCAGAAAGGGACATGGCAAGATATGAAACATTAATGTAAAATTTTGCGAAGTATGTGACACATTGCTAGAGGATTAAAAGTAAAGGTCAATTTGAAATCTTGGATTTAACGAAATTAAATTTTAGAAACACAGTACTATTTCAATTGGCATAAGATGAGTATGCTCTTATTTTTAATCTAACTGGTCTTTCTTTATAGAAGTAAAAGACCTGACATCACTTTACCTCTCCGTAAGCCACAGTATTATTGTATCGCCTCATTTCTGGATAAACATTATCGAGATACCACTGGAAGTTCTTGCATTTTAAGTTTTTCCTTAAAGATATTCTTTCCGATATGTCACCAATATCAATTCCTGGGTTCTGTGGAAACAAATCAAGATAAACCTAAGAACATTTTATTCAAAATGCTATTAAACCCTTTAAGGATGGGGGAAATTGTACAAGTTCTGACAAAACCAAAACCAAAACAAAAATTGGAACTTTATTTATGTTTGTTCTACTACAGTTTACTGCTTTCATTAAACACACTTATTATATATAATTTTGTTCTGGAGAAACAGGGCTTTTATTTCACATCAAATATTTATATATGAAATACAATTTAAATAAAATGTAAAGTTCTGCATGGTATTTTACCTGTGCATGTTGTAATATTGCTAGCTTCTACTGCAATAAAACACACATATTTATATGCTGTGAAGTCCCATGAGTGCAACGATGCTCCCCATGTATGGGTTTCCTACTGACTGTAGGTCAGCACAGGAATGAAAATGACTCGCACATTGGCATACTATTTGTAAAAGTAGACAACCCAGGGTATTCAAAATTAGATATATCCAGTTTTTTTTCCTCTTAGTCACAAATCCTGGCCAAAGTTGTTTTTTGCATTTTATGCATTTAAAAAAAAAAAAAAAGCTGTTCTTTTACTGATGAAATCATTGTCATACGGGTTTTACTGCTCTAAAAATCATGTTTGTATTGGCACTTTCAGAGCAATTTGTTTGTTTAGTTGTCGGCCGCAGCAGCAGGCAAGTACTTCATGCTAAGAGTCATTGAGTTCCATTACTTACTTGTTTACACCTCTCACATTTTTGTAAATATTGTATTATTTCTTTTCATGTGACAACACTGAATAAATTACACTCTGCTAAAATAAAAAGCAGTAAGCGTATAGCCCGTATAACAGTGTAAATTTGCTGTCCCCTCAAAAAAAATTTAACACACAGCCATTAATGTCTAAAGTGAGTACACCCCACAAGTGGAAATGTCCAAATTGGGCCTAATTAGCCATTTTCCCTCCCCAGTGTCATGTGACTGATTAGTGTTACAAGGTCTGGGGTGTGAATGGGGAGCAGGTGTGTTAAATTTGGTGTTATCGCTCTCACTCTATCTCATATCGGTCACCGGAAGTTCAAGCCTTTTCTAAAGATGATGCACAAAAAAGCTCGGAAACAGTTTGCTGAAGACAAGCAGACTAAGGACATGGATTACTGGAATCACGTCCTGTGGTTCGATGAGACCAAGATAAACTTATTTGGTTCAGATGGTGTCAAGCATGTGTGGCAGCACCCAGGTGAGGAGTACAAAGACAAGTGTGTCTTGCCCACAGTTAAGCCTGGTGGTGGGAGTGTCATGGTCTGGGCCTGCATGAGTGCTACCGGGACTGGGGAGCTACAGTTTATTGAGGGAACCATGAATGCCAACATGTACTGTGACATACTGAAGCAGAGCATGATCCCCTCCCTTCGGAGACTGGACCACAGGACAGTACTCCGACATGATAACGACCCCAAACACACCTCCAAGACGACCACTGCCTTGCTAAAGAAGCTGAAGGTAAAGGTGATGGACTGACCAAGCATGTCTCCAGACCTAAACCCAATTGAGCATCTGTGGGGCATCCTCAAATGGAAGGTGGGGGAGCGCACATCCACCAGCTCCGTGATGTTTTCAGGGAGGAGTGGAAGAGGACTCCAGTGGCAACCTGTGATGCTCTGGTGAACTCCATGCCCATGAGGGTTAAGGCAGTGCTGAGAAATAATGGTGGCCACACAAAATATTGACACTTTGGGCCAAATTTGGACATTTCCACTTAGAGGTGTACTCACTTTTGTTGCCAACAGTTTAGACATTAATGGTTGTGTGTTGAGTTAATTTGAGGGGACAGCAAATTTATACAGGCTGTACACTTACTACTTTACATTATAGTAGAGTGTCATTTCTTCACTGTTGTCACATGAAAAGATATATTAAAATATTTTCAAAAATGTGAGGGGTATACTCTTTTTTGTGAGATACTTTATATAAAACATTTAATTCTATGTGTATAATTTGTTTTATTTTTGCACAATGACATTAATGATATTATTTTATTAAATATAAGTTGGGTGATCTGCCTGACAATCTAAGCAGTCCCCCTACAGGAAGTGATGTAATCTACCAATCCAAGTCATGTGGTCCCAGTGTCATTGCAATCACTTGATGAGGATTGGCTGGGTTTGCTACATAGGCACTACCTGATTTGTCAAGCAGTTCCCCCCCCCCAATCGGAATCACCATGGAGGGTAAGCATCCGAGCCGGAGGAATGCCGATCATTAGGATGTGCTATGCTGCCCTAACTGCATTAAAGCCCTCCTTTTGCAGGACAGCAGAGCACACCCTAACAGTGTTAAGTGGTTAAGATTTAAAGACCTTAAAACATTTTAAGACTTAAAGAGACTTTTAAAATTGTTTGCCCATAAAGAGATTCCATTACCATCAAACTTACTGTAAAAATATGTAAAAATTATGAAATATATCTCAACGAATACTACACCTTAAAGTAAAAATGACACGATTGAAGCTTCAATATACATAAACTGTACATACATTGTGTTAATATAACATTTTATTTTACTCTTTTTAAAGTATATTTGCCCAATAATCCATCGTTATGCGAGAAAAGTCTGTTTTTCTAAAGTCTAAAACTTTTGTTTTTGTGTGGTGTGACTCAGTCACTGTTCTTATATTAAACCACACTGACTGGTGATCACTGGATCCTAAACTTTCACCTACAGTAATATCGGATACCAAATCTCCATTTGTTAACACTAAATCGAGTATGGCCTCTTTATGAGTTGGCTCCTCAATGACTTGTTTTAGAGACAATCCCAGTAGGGAGTTTAGAATATGTGTGCTCCTGGCACAAGCAGCTATTTTTGTTTTCCAATTCACATCAGGAAGATTAAAGTCACCCATGATGATAACTTCCCCCTTCATTGTCATTTTAGCTATTTCCTCAACTAGTAGATTATCTAACTCTTCAATTTGTCCTGGGGGCCTATAAATCACACCTACACAAATTACTGTGTGATTACAAAATTCTAACGTAACCCAAACGGACTCTATGTTCACCTCACTAACTTTTATTAGGCTAGATTTTATGCTATCCTTCACATACAGGGCCACCCCTCCCCCTTTCCTGCCTTCCCTTTTTTTTCTATATAAAGAGTACCCTGGTATTGCTATGTCCCAGTCATTTTTCTCATTATACATCATGATCAAATAGGATTTTTTGGGGGGCAGACATCAATTAATAACACCCGTAGGTTGATAGATATAATAGATTGAGCTACTAGGGATCAGACTCCCCAGCGGGCCCTGTCACTTGATGCTGAGAAGGCATTTGACAGGGTCAGCTGGGGATTCATGAGCCAGACCTTAGATAAATTTGGATTTAGGGGTCAGATAAAAACTTTTATAATAGCAATCTATACTGAACCCTCTGCTAGGGCGATGGGTCCTGGAATCTCCGCAAATTGGTTTATGATGACAAACGGAACTAGGCAGGGTTGTTTCCTTGCCCCTCTTTTCTATATACTGACCCTTGACCTGATTGCCAAAATAATTAAATCCAACTCTCAAATTAAAGGTTTCAAAACAGAGCATCTTGAATTAAAAATTAGTATGTATGCGAACGACATAATTCGAACCGTGACAGATCCAGAGATTTCCCTGGAGGCATTAATTCTTGAGATTAAAAATTACATTCTATTTTCTAATTATATATGAATTATAAATTAATCTCAAATTATGCCAATTAATCTAGAATATAGTATGATCTCATATCTTGCAGCTAAATACCCCTTTGTATGGACCCCACAAGGATTTACTTATTTAGGAATCCATTTCTCTTCAAAACTGAATGATATAGTAGATAAAAACTTCGATATCTCATATAAAGAGGCAAGTTATAAATTATTAAACACCTGGAAGCATATAGGTATTTCTTGGCTAGGTAGAATTAACATAATTAAATTTTATATCCTACCAAGGTGGTCATACTTTTTCAAAATGGTGCATTTAAGGATACCATGATGGAAACTTAAACAAATACATAGTCTTTTTATGAATTATATCTGGGGACAAAAGAGACCAAGAATTGCAGCATCCCACATAATAAGGAGAGCAAATAAGGGAGGTCTTGGGGTTCCTAATATTCTTAAATACTATGAGGCCAGCAGAATGTATCACTTGCGGATATGGCAAGACCCGAGTTCTAGAGAGGATCCTTGGTTTAAAATTGAAACAGCTATATGTAATAAATGTGACTATGCCGCTGTCATATGGTTAAGTAATAAGGCTGGTATTAACTTCCTTATAATGTAATCCCCACATTTAAAAGAATTATACTCTAATGATTGAACAAAATGTTAGAGTTCTGTTTAAGACTGGTCCCACTTAAAAACATAGGTATCCTAGAGGGAAATACTATAAAATCTGTTCCACAATTACAGCAGGATATTATACTTCCTTTAAATTAGATATTTAATTACCTAAGAGTAAAAAAATATTTGGCTTCCCATCTGATAATAGATGAGAAAAGTGTACTAAATGGAAAAGTAAATGCTTTATTCAAAAATTAAATAAAATTTCGATCAATAGCATATTGTTATGAAATTATGAACCTTGACAAGGTCGAACTTAAACCAGAGCCTGGAAAAACTGGGACCAAGAAATTGGATATAATACACAGCTTGAAATGTGGTTTACATCCATACGAGAGTTGAAAAAAATCAATTCAATGTCTAAATATCGTTGAACTCCATTATGAGATACTACATTAATGGCACCTGGTTTCAAATATTTTAATTACAATTTAATTCTAATAATTCAAAGTTGTTCTGGCAATGTCATCGTGAAGTGGGTAGTTCCAAACATATTTGGTGGGACTGTGTAGTGATTAAACCTGTATGTATTATGGTCTCAAAATAAATTTCCAGTTTGGTTTTGGATGATTTGGAGCTCACTTTTATTATAGCCCTGTTTCACCTTAAAATATCGATATTTTCATTATTAAAAAGATATTTAATAATTAAACTTCTAATGGCCACAAAAGTAGTTCTAGCAAGACATTGGTTACAACAAACACCCCTAATTGGTCACAGGTTGTTTCCCAACTTAGATATCAATAAAATATGTAAAGGGGCATCTTTTTTCAGTCAGATGAAAGTTCAGTTTTTGAAAAGGTGGCGCCCTTGAATTGGGACCTTAATTGAAAAGCTTTGTCACTTTAACGTGTAATTTGTATTTCTAGAATAAGACTTCTCAGGATAAGGGCTTAAATAAATTGCTTTCCTGCTTAATAAACTATCTCTTTACATTTAACGAGAAATGGTGTACCAAGCTTAAACGAAGTAAGCTCTTAAAAATATGCCCTCTAATTTCTGTTGGTCCAATGGTCGCCTGCACCCAAATTGTCTAGTCTATGTCCTTGTGTAATACTGTCTAGGATAGATGCTATATGAATATATATGTGCACTGTAGATATGTTTTTTTGTTTGTTTTTTGTGTTTTTTTATGTATTGTGCAAATTAATACATCTCTTGACTATAGACTATAACTAATCAAAATAAATATATTTTAAAAAATAGAAAATTTAAATTTTAAAGGTCCACTTAAAATTGTCTGTATTAAATATTCTGAAATCCTTAAAGGAAAATATAAAAAAAAATAATAAATGAAGTGGCTTGAAAAAATCTCCAAAATCCATATGTTAGGCTTAATTGGTAATGCAAATGCTTTGCGTTGCCTAGTTTTCTCTCATATCTACATAAAGAGTTATACCAAATAATCACATAGCTTAGGTGCCACTACATAATGATCTTATTTTCTTATTAAATAAGGAACATAGATAAATTTTGGTTTTGATTTGAATTACATGGTTTTGTGGTATACGTACCTCTAATGGTAAATTCCATGCAATATAAACATGAGATTTGTAATCGTCCATCCAAACCTCAGCTACCCGTAAAGCATTTCTCTTAGTGTAGAAATCAATGTTGTTGTTGTAAGGTTTTCTTTTGCGTTCTATATGAGCAACTCTTGAACACGGGAGGACTTCCATGCTCCCACCACATAGCCATACCTGGAACAAGATATATAGAAATAAAACACATTCTGTGAGCAACGTGTATTGCTGTAAACTCTAAAATACTCAGAAATCTTGTTTATGTACACAACATTAAAAAAATTTTCAAGCAACCCTCTAAGAAAAACAGTAAACTGACAGAGGAATAATACAATATATAGAAAAGTAAAGAGCCGCAAGGAACTCTTTGCAAATCATGGGCTTGTTTCCAATGCTTGTCACTATTATTTGTGAGTAGCAAATGTTTCCCAAGTGAAAAGTATTAGAAATAGTGACCGGGAATTACCAGCTACTGCTTCAGTTAGTTACACTAATTTTAAGATAATAACTGTTTTATTCTTTTAACACTTTTTACTGGTCGTCACTAATCCTGAAAACTTAACACCTGTCTTGACTTTTAGAAACACGCACAAGGCAAGATAATCACATCAAACCCTCATACATACTATAAAGAGAGGCAATCAGCTCACAAAGTCTCTCTCTGATAACTATATATTAAAAAGTAATCAGGTGAAGGAGCATGGCATCCCCTGGTCCCCATGAAAAGCTGGTAAGGGCCCATTGAGTGGACTGGAATAAAGGGTTATTGTTATGGGGTGCATGTGAATTGGGGTCCACGAGAGGCCCCGTTTTTTTGGCCACTACATTTCCACTGAGGGCAGGGCCGGATTAAGAGCACACTGGGCCTGGTGCTGACAATTACGATGGGCCTAATTACGGAATCTTATCGACCAAAAACATTAAAACAATCATACCTCCCAAGCGTCATGTATCTGATGGAGATGGTGCTGGAGGGAAACTCATAGGATGCAGCTATAAGAAAACACATACTCCATGCTAATCTCTCTCTAATTTATATCTTTCATCTTTCAATTAAATCCATTACCCTTAACAGCAGTGTCCAGTGAAGCAGGCAGTCAATGGGCGGGGTAAAAGGGTGGCCACTGGTGCGAATCACGTGACCAGACCTGCCAAAAGGGGAGCATGTCTGTCCAAAGAATTTGAAGGACAGCCTGGCATGAATGCATGTCAGGCTGCCCGCCAATCATGCAGGCTGTCCAACTAAGGGCATACTATGCAGGCAGCACCCTGAGCTTGACATAAATGCGTCTAATGATGCGCTCACTCCATGCTTTCTAAGGACTGTCCCCTAGCACTCGCTGGTCCACTTGTCTCCTTACCTTCTTACTAGCAGGCAGAAGTTCCTGGTATATAATCTGAGACCGATAAAAGGTGTATGTAGTGAGTGTAGATGAATGGGGACATGCCACAGTGTTAGAGAGACAAACGTCTGCATTACCTAAACTAATTTTATTGTCAGCCAGTCCACACAAGTTTTGTTCCCATACATCCCTCTTAAGCTTCCAAACTTAAAGGGACACTATAGTCACCAGAACAACTATAGCTTATTGTATTTGTTCTGGTTAGTAGAATCATTCCATTTAGGCCTTTTGCAGTAAACACTGTCTTTTCAGAGAAAATAACTCCACTGGCCACTCCTTAGATGGCTGCTAGAGGTGCTTCCTGGGGAAGTACTGCCTAGTGTGCAGCACTGCCATTCAGTGTCTCCACCCTCGGCATGCAGACACTGAACTTTCCTCAGAGACGCATTGATTCAATTTATCTTTATGTGGAGATGCTGATTGGCCAGGGCTATGACTTGTGCTGGCTCTGCCCCTGCTCTGCCTAGTTGACAGTCTCAGACAATCCTATGGGGAAGTATTGTAATTTGCTCAGACCACCACTTCTGATGATGTCAGCAGACAGTCAGTTTAGAGGCAGAGCCAGCAGCTGCAGACTTGAATACAAGTTATATTTTACTATACTTAGGGAGGCAAGAAGGGGGCAGGGTGGTGGTTTTAACATAATAGGGTCAGAAATACATGATTGTGTTCCTGACCCTATAGTGCTACTTTAAGCAAGAGTATGTGAAGAGTAGGTTGCCACCTTTCTTGGAACAAAATACCAGCCTTAATCCTTTGTATAATCACAAGGAGTGACATCAGAGAAAATTCTGTAAAATCACCAACAAACTACTCACAGTTTGATTCTGCTGTATAGATGGATTGCTCCCAGTGTCTCAGTCTCGCAAGTCACCTAGTGTCTCAGTGTCCCTATGTATCACAGTGTCAGTGTCCCCATGTCGCCCAGTACCCTAGTCTCCCAGTGTCTCAGTGTCCCCATTTCTCCCAGTGTCTCAGTGTGTCCCCATGTCACTAGGACACTGAGAGACCTGGGGACACTGAGAGACCCGGGGACACTGAGAGACATGGGGACACAGACATTTAGGGAAACTGGGAGAAATGGGGACACAGACACTGGGGACACAGACACTGGGAGACATGGAGACATTGAAACATTTGGGGACACTAAGACACTAGGGACACAGAGACATGGGAACACAGACACTGGGAGACTATGGGACACTGGGAGACTAGGGGGACACTGGCTGGGAGACAGACACTTGGGGACACTGGGAGACATGAGGACAGTTGTGGACATAGACATGGTGACACTAGGCACACAGAGACATGGGACACAGACACTGGGAGACTTGGGGACACTGAGACACTAGCGACACTGGATGGGGGACACTGGGAGAAACAGCGTCCCCATGTCTCAGCATCCCCATGTGTCACAGTGTCCCCAAGTGTCTCAGTGTTACCAGGTCTCCCAGTGTCTGTGTCCCCATGTGTCCTAGTGTCTGTGTCCCCATGTGTCCTAGTGTCTGTGTCCCCATGTGTCCTAGTGTCTCAGTGTCCCCTAGTGTCTCAGTGTCCCTGCTGCCTTTCCCCCCATCCCTCACTTACCTGAGCTGTAGAGCTGCTGTCTGGACTCTGTGCTGTGTTGCTGCTCCCCACGGATCAGTTAGTAGTAGAGAGAGGCAGGGATATGCATAGACATATAATACCTAGACGCTGCATTGACCGCTACTTCGCGGGGCGGCCATCTTGGATCGGTCACAGTGTGATCTGCAGCATAGACATATATAGAATATATATGTCTATGATCTGCAGAGCAAGGTCCTCAAAGTAAACCTGGTTAGTCTTAAAATCCACCTGGAGGGTGTATAGATCCAGTAGCATGATGTTTAATCCTGGGATATTAAATAAAATTAACTGACATTTGCTGCTTTAAGACCTATGTGGTTATTTACGTTATCGACTAAGTTTACTCAATACATTGAAATTATTTGAATTTCCAGATTGAAACTATGCGTTGCATTTGGATTTAGGTTTGCTAAAATTAAAAGTTTAGTGAACTAACCCCACAATCTATCATCTTAATATACATGTTTTAAAGTGGGACTGGATTTTTGCCTGATTTGTAATGTATTTACTTTTCACCTATTTTTAACTAATATGAATTTTGGAACTGTGCAAAATAAAATGTAGATATTTACAACTCTTTATTATTGTGAGCTCTGTCTTTTGCACTTTGGGGTCCGCATGGAGATAGCATAAAGAGAATAGGAGAACTCAAACAATCACATCACTATTTACTAAAGTGAGATTTGTCACTAAGGCAAAGTAAATTAAAAGAAATTAGGGACAGAAGTCCTAATATATAGACATATAATACCACACCGGATGACCGGCCCAAAATGGCGCCGGCATTTCATGCCCCCCCCCCCCCCCCCCGAGGTCAATGCAGCGTCTAGGTATTATATGTCTATGGGGATATGCTGTAACTTCCTATCCCTGCCTCTCTCCACACACAGTGACTCCTACTGGCCGGTGCTGGTATTGCAGAGTAATCTCCACTTATTCTGAGAAAAATACCTGCATTTGTATTGCTAGTATTACTGCAATACCGGCACGGCCAGGCAGTCTCAAATACCGGCTGTGCCAGTAAAATACCAGTCAGGTGGCAAACCTAAGAGTAGTGTGTGTGTGTAAAAAAAAAAAAAAAATGTAAAAAAAAAAAAAAAAAAAATTACATTTTTTTTTTCAATGGGCCTATTCCATGGGCCTGGGCCTGGAGCTGCAGCTCCATCAGCCCCTATGTTAATCCGGCCCTGACTGAGGGTCCAGGAGATGCCCAGCTGTCTCTAACCTTAAACCCTGATTTACCCTTACACTTCTAACATTACCTTTTCACCTGAGTACATTTACACAGCTCATACACTCACTGTACTCACAGATTCATACACAATACATTACAGGCAGAGCAGAAATATGTACATACATTAATTTAAACATATGTAGTTTTGAAATATGAATATGTGGTTTTAGATGGTTTTAAGCCTCCAATGTCCAGTTACAACATTTAATTTTACATACTTTACCTGCCCTATTTGGGGGTTTTGTACCTACATGTACCAGACATGTAAATCTTTATCTGAATTCACGCTTGATGTTGGGAACCGGAAAAACATTTTCTCCAGCTTTATTTAAATGAATTTAGGAACAAGCCAGTGATTACAAATACAAAAAAAACAAGTCCTGCGCTCAAACTCCCATTACTCCTGGGCGGCAGCAACGACCATGGTACATATCAGCCCTAATATATACAGTAAAAACCAAATAAAAAAGTTACCTGCGCTCTTCCCAAATCCCTATGCATATTTAAACAAATGGAGGTTATTTAGTTTCTCCGATGGCCATGAGTAGATTTTTAAAGAGGATAGCTCTAATGACTTGATGAAGTAAATTATTATAATGCATAAAAGAAGAGCGTCAGCAAGAGTTATATTTAATGAGTGTGGTTTATCATGGAGCCTGACACCAATAAAAAAAAAAAGCTGCAAAATGAGTATGTAATCACATTGTACAGTGGAAGAATAGACAGTTACTATATTACTCATTAGTGACAAATATAAATGTTATAATTTTCTGCAACTTGTAAATGACATCATCCCTATTATATTAAATGCATTCTTTTTGTGAAACTATTGCTTTATATAGATTCATCTTCAAGACAGAGACCGACTGATATGGTAATAAGCTGAACATGTGGAGGGCAATATAAGAGTCTAATCCACATTTTTAATTTAAATGATGTACCACTATCTTAAAATATATGTTACACAAACTAACAGCAGAAGCATCTGTTGGTGGCATGCAAAAAGTGTAAGCACTCACTGTATATATCATAGAAAAGTTGTTGGATTTTTCTTGGTATTAGGTACATGAAGGACTTAATTGGGTAGGGGGAATTGGAATGCAGGAAGAGAATGGATTGACTGAATCAATTTACTACAGGCACTAGTGTTGTCGCGAACCCGGAATTTTCGGTTCGCGAATGGCGAACGCGAACTTCCGCAAATGTTCGCGAACCGGCGAATCGCGCGAACCGCCATTGACTTCCATAGGGACTGTTCCTCCTACATAGGGTCACTTGGCAGATATGGATTGACACCTATCCTAATGATCCCTGATACACAGTGACACAGAGCAGAATAGGGACTGTTCCTCCTACATAGGGTCACTTGGCAGATATGGATTGACACCTATCCTAATGATCCCTGATACACACTGACACAGAGCAGAATAGAGACTGTTCCCCCTACATAGGGTCACTTGGCAGATATGGATTGACACCTATCCTAATGATCCCTGATACACAGTGACACAGAGCAGAATAGGGACTGTTCCTCCTACATAGGGTCACTTGGCAGATATGGATTGACACCTATCCTAATGATCCCTGATACACAGTGACACAGAGCAGAATAGGGACTGTTCCTCCTACATAGGGTCACTTGGCAGATATGGATTGACACCTATCCTAATGATCCCTGATACACACTGACACAGAGCAGAATAGAGACTGTTCCTACATAGGGTCACTTGGCAGATATGGATTGACACCTATCCTAATGATCCCTGATACACACTGACACAGAGCAGAATAGAGACTGTTCCCCCTACATAGGGTCAGATATGGATTGACAAATCCCTGACAAACAGCTACCCCATGCAAGGAAGGCAGCAGGGGCGCAAATGACCCACTCCCGACGCGGGAAGGTAGTGACGACAAATAACAATACAGGACTCTTTAGAGGCCCTGTAATTGTAATCAGTCCACTTTAAATCCTTTAACTTTGATCAATTGGAGGGAAGTCTGGTGCAGAGCCACTGACCCATGCGCAGGGCCAGCCTTAGGCCTTTGGGCGCCCTGTGCAAGAAATCTTCACCCTGTCACACCCATGTGCAAGAAATCTTCACCCTGACTGACTAGGTTTGTCACCTCCTCAAAAGGACGCATGAGCCTACAGGCATTGCGCATGAGCGTCCAGTAACGTGGCAAAAAAATTCCCAGCTCCCCAGAGGCTGTCCTAGCACCCCGGTCATACAAATATTCATTATCATTAACAGCTTTTTCTTGTTGGAGCAGGTGGTCGAACATTAGGAGTGTTGAATTCCAACGTGTAGGGCTGTCGCAAATCAAGCGCCTCACTGGCATGTTGTTTCGCCTCTGGATATCGGCAAAGTGAGCCATGGCCGTGTAGGAACGCCTGAAATGGCCACACACCTTCCTGGCCTGCTTCAGGACGTCCTGTAAGCCTGTGTACTTATGCACAAAGCGTTGTATGATCAGATTACACACATGTGCCATGCACGGCACATGTGTCAACTTGCCCAACTTCAATGCCGCTATCAAATTTTTTCCGTTGTCACACACCACTTTGCCGATATCCAGTTGCTGCGGAGTCAGCCACTTTTCCACCTGTGCGTTCAGGGCGGACAGGAGTGCTTGTCCGGTGTGACTCTCTGCTTTCAAGCAAGTCAAACCCAAGACGGCGTGACACTGCCGTATCCGGGATGTGGAATAGTACCTGGGGAGCTGGGGGAGTGCCGTTGATGTGGAGCAAGAAGCAGCGGCACAAGAGGACTCAGCCGAGTATGTTGTGGAAGAGGATGGAGTAGGAGGAGTAGAGGAGGTGGCAGCAGGACTGCCTGCAATTCGTGGCGGTGTCACCAACTCCTCTGCAATGCCTCGCATTCCTTGCTTGTCAGCCGTCAGCAGGTTTACCCAATGCGCAGTGTAGGTGATATACCTGCCCTGACCATGCTTTGCAGACCAGGTATCAGTGGTCAGATGGACCCTTGCCCCAACACTGTGTGCCAGACATGCCATGACTTCCTTTTGCACAATCGAGTACAAGTTGGGGATTGCTTTTTGTGAAAATAAATTCCAGCCGGGTACCTTCCACTGCGGTGTCCCAATAGCTACAAATTTTTTGAACGCCTCAGACTCAACCAGATTGTATGGTAAAAGCTGGCGGGCTAATAGTTCGGACAAGCCAGCTGTCAGACGCTGGGCAAGGGGGTGACTTGGTGACATTGGCTTCTTACGCTCAAACATGTCCTTGACAGAAACACATGACTGTGGGCAGATGAGCGGGAACTGCTCAAGGCGGGAGACGGAGTGGCGGATGGTTGAGAGGGGGCAAGAAGGACAGCAGTGGTTGACGTGGCTGAAGATGCTGGACCAGGAGGAGGATGGCGGCTTAGAGTAGGCGTGCTGCTTGTACTCATGTGTTGATCCCATAGGCGTTTGTGATGTGAGATCATGTGCCTACGCAAAGCAGTTGTACCTAGGTGGGTGTTGGACCTCCCACGACTCAGTTTCCTTTGGCACAGGTTGCAAATGGCATCGCTGTTGTCAGAGGCAGACACACAAAAAAAATGCCACACTGCTGAGCTCTGCAATGACGGCATTCTGGTGGTGGACAAAGCATGCGTTGATTGGCGTGCTGTCGGGCTGACCCCGGGTGCCGATGCATGCTGTCTGACTGTGCCACTAGCTCCTTGCGACGACCCCCCCTGCTTCCAACTGGTCTCCTCCTCCTCTCTGTCTCCCCATCTGAACTTTCGCCCTGTTCTTCTTCTCTTCTAGCGTGCACCCACGTGACATCCATGGACGCATCGTCATCATCAACCGCTTCGCTTGTATCTGACAACTCAGAAAAGGAAGCAGCAGCGGGTACAACATCATCATCATCACACCGTACCTCCATGTGTTTAATGCTGCCTGCCTGAGACATATCCCTGTTATCTACATCCTCTAGCAATAATGGTTGCGCATCACTCATTTCTTCAAACGGGTGTGTGAATAACTCCTCTGACATACCAAGTAAAGCGGCTGTGGTGCTAGTTTTGGTGGTGGCGGCAGGCGGGTGAGTGCTATCTTGAGAGGTGCCTGAAGCTAAGCTGGAGGAGGATGGTGCGTCAAGGTTCCGAGTGGAGGCTGTACAAGATTGGGTGTCCTGTGTTAGCCAGTCAACTAAGTCCTCAGAACTTTTCAAGTTCAGGGTACGTGGCTTCTGAAAACTGGGCATTATTCTAGGGCAAAAGGGAATCACAGCACCACGACCACGACGGCCCCTGCGGGGTGGCCTGCCTCTGCCTGTCATTTTTTGGGGGATTTGTGGTACTATGCGTGCAAGCTACTGTGAGACCAGATATGATTGGCAAAGTGCACTGGAACAGTTCTGCAGAGCACACACTGTAGGCCTGAGACACCTGCTTGAAGACAAGTAACTGCTATTCAATCTATAATCTATAAACACATTTTGTTTTTAAAAGCACGCTATAGAGACACCAGATATGATTGGCAATGTGCACTGGAACAGTGCTGCAGAGCACACACTGTAGGCCTGAGACACCCGCTTGAAGACAAGTAACTGCTATTCAATCTATAACAGTGAAAAACAAATTTTGGTTGTAAAAGCACGCTATAGAAACACAAGATATGAGTGGCAACTGTCAAAGCACGCTGGCACAGGTCTGCAGAGCACACGCTGAAGTAGGCCTGACACCAAGATGCTTGCAGACAACTAACTGATCTTCTATTACAGTGAAAAAAAATTATTTCTTTTAAATCTAAAGCTTAACCAATTGTTAAAACAGATATGAGTGGTGGCACTGGGCAAATAGGCACAGTATCCAATGTGAACCTCACACAGAAGCTGGCAGGCAGGCAACTGCTCTTCTATTACAGTGGAAACAAAATTTTGGTTGTAAAAGCACGCTATAGAGACACCAGATATGATTGGCAACTGTCAAAGCACGCTGGCACAGGTCTGCAGAGCACACGCTGAAGTAGGCCTGAAACACAGACGCTTGCAGACAACTAACTGCTCTTCTATTACAGTGAAAAAAAAATATTTCTTTTAAATCGAAAGCTTAACCAATTGTTAAAACAGATATGAGTGGTGGCACTGGGCAAATAGGCACAGTATCCAATGTGAACCTCACACAGAAGCTGGCAGGCAGGCAACTGCTCTTCTATTACAGTGGAAACAAAATTTTGGTTGTAAAAGCACGCTAAAGAGACACCAGATATGATTGGCAACTGTCAAAGCACGCTGGCACAGGTCTGCAGAGCACACGCTGAAGTAGGCCTGAAACACAGACGCTTGCAGACAACTAACTGCTCTTCTATTACAGTGAAATTTTTTTATTTATTTTAAATCTAAAGCTTAACCAATTGTTAAAACAGATATGAGTGGTGGCACTGGGCAAATAGGCACAGTATCCAATGTGAACCTAACACAGAAGCTGGCAGGCAGGCAACTGCTCTTCTATTACAGTGGAAACAAAATTTTGGTTGTAAAAGCACGCTAAAGAGACACCAGATATGATTGGCAACTGTCAAAGCATGCTGGCACAGGTCTGCAGAGCACACGCTGAAGTAGGCCTGAAACACAGACGCTTGCAGACAACTAACTGCTCTTCTATTACAGTGAAAAAATATTATTTCTTTTAAATCTAAAGCTTAACCAATTGTTAAAACAGATATGAGTGGTGGCACTGGGCAAATAGGCACAGTATCCAATGTGAACCTCACACAGAAGCTGGCAGGCAGGCAACTGCTCTTCTATTAAAGTGGAAACAAAATTTTGGTTGTAAATGCACGCTAAAGAGACACCAGATATGATTGGCAACTGTCAAAGCACGCTGGCACAGGTCTGCAGAGCACACGCTGAAGTAGGCCTGAAACACAGACGCTTGCAGACAACTAACTGCTCTTCTATTACAGTGAAAAAAAAATATTTATTTTAAATCGAAAGCTTAACCAATTGTTAAAACAGATATGAGTGGTGGCACTGGGCAAATAGGCACAGTATCCAATGTGAACCTCACACAGAAGCTGGCAGGCAGGCAACTGCTCTTCTATTACAGTGGAAACAAAATTTTGGTTGTAAAAGCACGCTATAGAGACACCAGATATGATTGGCAACTGTCAAAGCACGCTGGCACAGGTCTGCAGAGCACACGCTGAAGTAGGCCTGAAACACAGACGCTTGCAGACAACTAACTGCTCTTCTATTACAGTAAAAAAAATTATTTCTTTTAAATCGAAAGCTTAACCAATTGTTAAAACAGATATGAGTGGTGGCACTGGGCAAATAGGCACAGTATCCAATGTGAACCTCACACAGAAGCTGGCAGGCAGGCAACTGCTCTTCTATTACAGTGGAAACAAAATTTTGGTTGTAAAAGCACGCTATAGAGACACCAGATATGATTGGCAACTGTCAAAGCACGCTGGCACAGGTCTGCAGAGCACACGCTGAAGTAGGCCTGAAACACAGACGCTTGCAGACAACTAACTGCTCTTCTATTACAGTGAAAAAAAAATATTTATTTTAAATGTAAAGCTTAACCTATTGTTAAAACAGATATGAGTGGTGGCACTGGGCAAATAGGCACAGTATCCAATGTGAACCTCACACAGAAGCTGGCAGGCAGGCAACTGCTCTTCTATTACAGTGGAAACAAAATTTTGGTTGTAAAAGCACGCTATAGAGACACCAGATATGATTGGCAACTGTCAAAGCACGCTGGCACAGGTCTGCAGAGCACACGCTGAAGTAGGCCTGAAACACAGACGCTTGCAGACAACTAACTGCTCTTCTATTACAGTGAAAAAAAAATATTTATTTTAAATGTAAAGCTTAACCTATTGTTAAAACAGATATGAGTGGTGGCACTGGGCAAATAGGCACAGTATCCAATGTGAACCTCACACAGAAGCTGGCAGGCAGGCAACTGCTCTTCTATTACAGTGGAAACAAAATTTTGGTTGTAAAAGCACGCTATAGAGACACCAGATATGATTGGCAACTGTCAAAGCACGCTGGCACAGGTCTGCAGAGCACACGCTGAAGTAGGCCTGAAACACAGACGCTTGCAGACAACTAACTGCTCTTCTATTACAGTGAAAAAAAAATATTTCTTTTAAATCGAAAGCTTAACCAATTGTTAAAACAGATATGAGTGGTGGCACTGGGCAAATAGGCACAGTATCCAATGTGAACCTCACACAGAAGCTGGCAGGCAGGCAACTGCTCTTCTATTACAGTGGAAACAAAATTTTGGTTGTAAAAGCACGCTAAAGAGACACCAGATATGATTGGCAACTGTCAAAGCACGCTGGCACAGGTCTGCAGAGCACACGCTGAAGTAGGCCTGAAACACAGACGCTTGCAGACAACTAACTGCTCTTCTATTACAGTGAAAAAATATTATTTCTTTTAAATCTAAAGCTTAACCAATTGTTAAAACAGATATGAGTGGTGGCACTGGGCAAATAGGCACAGTATCCAATGTGAACCTCACACAGAAGCTGGCAGGCAGGCAACTGCTCTTCTATTAAAGTGGAAACAAAATTTTGGTTGTAAATGCACGCTAAAGAGACACCAGATATGATTGGCAACTGTCAAAGCACGCTGGCACAGGTCTGCAGAGCACACGCTGAAGTAGGCCTGAAACACAGACGCTTGCAGACAACTAACTGCTCTTCTATTACAGTGAAAAAAAAATATTTATTTTAAATCGAAAGCTTAACCAATTGTTAAAACAGATATGAGTGGTGGCACTGGGCAAATAGGCACAGTATCCAATGTGAACCTCACACAGAAGCTGGCAGGCAGGCAACTGCTCTTCTATTAAAGTGGAAACAAAATTTTGGTTGTAAAAGCACGCTAAAGAGACACCAGATATGATTGGCAACTGTCAAAGCACGCTGGCACAGGTCTGCAGAGCACACGCTGAAGTAGGCCTGAAACACAGACGCTTGCAGACAACTAACTGCTCTTCTATTACAGTGAATTTTTTTAATTTATTTTAAATCTAAAGCTTAACCAATTGTTAAAACAGATATGAGTGGTGGCACTGGGCAAATAGGCACAGTATCCAATGTGAACCTCACACAGAAGCTGGCAGGCAGGCAACTGCTCTTCTATTACAGTGGAAACAAAATTTTGGTTGTAAAAGCACGCTAAAGAGACACCAGATATGATTGGCAACTGTCAAAGCACGCTGGCACAGGTCTGCAGAGCACACGCTGAAGTAGGCCTGAAACACAGACGCTTGCAGACAACTAACTGCTCTTCTATTACAGTGAAAAAATATAATTTATTTTAAATCTAAAGCTTAACCAATTGTTAAAACAGATATGAGTGGTGGCACTGGGCAAATAGGCACAGTATCCAATGTGAACCTCACACAGAAGCTGGCAGGCAGGCAACTGCTCTTCTATTAAAGTGGAAACAAAATTTTGGTTGTAAAAGCACGCTAAAGAGACACCAGATATGATTGGCAACTGTCAAAGCACGCTGGCACAGGTCTGCAGAGCACACGCTGAAGTAGGCCTGAAACACAGACGCTTGCAGACAACTAACTGCTCTTCTATTACAGTGAAAAAAAAATATTTCTTTTAAATCGAAAGCTTAACCAATTGTTAAAACAGATATGAGTGGTGGCACTGGGCAAATAGGCACAGTATCCAATGTGAACCTCACACAGAAGCTGGCAGGCAGGCAACTGCTCTTCTATTACAGTGGAAACAAAATTTTGGTTGTAAAAGCACGCTATAGAGACACCAGATATGATTGGCAACTGTCAAAGCACGCTGGCACAGGTCTGCAGAGCACACGCTGAAGTAGGCCTGAAACACAGACGCTTGCAGACAACTAGCTGCTCTTCTATTACAGTGAAAAAAATATATTTATTTTAAATGTAAAGCTTAACCTATTGTTAAAACAGATATGAGTGGTGGCACTGGGCAAATAGGCACAGTATCCAATGTGAACCTCACACAGAAGCTGGCAGGCAGGCAACTGCTCTTCTATTAAAGTGGAAACAAAATTTTGGTTGTAAATGCACGCTAAAGAGACACCAGATATGATTGGCAACTGTCAAAGCACGCTGGCACAGGTCTGCAGAGCACACGCTGAAGTAGGCCTGAAACACAGACGCTTGCAGACAACTAACTGCTCTTCTATTACAGTGAAAAAAATATATTTATTTTAAATGTAAAGCTTAACCTATTGTTAAAACAGATATGAGTGGTGGCACTGGGCAAATAGGCACAGTATCCAATATGAACCTCACACAGAAGCTGGCAGGCAGGCAACTGCTCTTCTATTACAGTGAAAAAAAAATATTTATTTTAAATGTAAAGCTTAACCTATTGTTAAAACAGATATGAGTGGTGGCACTGGGCAAATAGGCACAGTATCCAATGTGAACCTCACACAGAAGCTGGCAGGCAGGCAACTGCTCTTCTATTACAGTGGAAACAAAATTTTGGTTGTAAAAGCACGCTATAGAGACACCAGATATGATTGGCAACTGTCAAAGCACGCTGGCACAGGTCTGCAGAGCACACGCTGAAGTAGGCCTGAAACACAGACGCTTGCAGACAACTAACTGCTCTTCTATTACAGTGAAAAAAATTATCTCTTTTAAATCGAAAGCTTAATCAATTGTTAAAACAGATATGAGTGGTGGCACTGGGCAAATAGGCACAGTATCCAATGTGAACCTCACACAGAAGCTGGCAGGCAGGCAACTGCTCTTCTATTACAGTGGAAACAAAATTTTGGTTGTAAAAGCACGCTTTAGAGACACCAGATATGATTGGCAACTGTCAAAGCACGCTGGCACAGGTCTGCAGAGCACACGCTGAAGTAGGCCTGAAACACAGACGCTTGCAGACAACTAACTGCTCTTCTATTACAGTGAAAAAAATATATTTATTTTAAATGTAAAGCTTAACCTATTGTTAAAACAGATATGAGTGGTGGCACTGGGCAAATAGGCACAGTATCCAATGTGAACCTCACACAGAAGCTGGCAGGCAGGCAACTGCTCTTCTATTACAGTGAAAAAAAATATTTATTTTAAATGTAAAGCTTAACCTATTGTTAAAACAGATATGAGTGGTGGCACTGGGCAAATAGGCACAGTATCCAATGTGAACCTCACACAGAAGCTGGCAGGCAGGCACCTGCAATTACATTACACAGGAAAAAAAAATGCAGCCTGATGTTATAGCCCTAAAAAGGGCTTTTTGGGGTGCTGTCCTTACAGCAGAGATCAGATGAGTCCTTCAGGATTGTAGTGGACACTGAATACCCTAGCCTAGCTATCAATTTCCCTATGTAATCAGCAGCAGCTAAACTTTCCCTCCTCTCACTAAGCATGCAGCTTCCGAATGAATCGAAAATGGATGCTGGGAGGGAGGTTGGAGGGTGTGGAAGGGAGGGAGTGCTGCTGATTGGCTGTAATGTGTCTGCTGACCGAGAGGCACAGGGTCAAAGTTTGCCCAATGATGACGAATAGGGGGCGGATCGAACTGCGCATGTGTCCGCCCGCCGCGGCGAACACGAACACGCTAATTTCGCTGGGAACTGTTCGCCGGCGGACAGTTCGGTACATCACTAACAGGCACTCATAACAACACTTGGTACTTTAGCAAGATGAGCTATAGTCTTCCTCATCCATCTCACTATAAACCTTATTTAATCCACTTTTAATTTGTTATCCTCTGCTAAAATATATGGATACGTTCTGTGAGGTAATATTAAATATGGTATGTGTGTAACACACTGTATTAATAAATGTATGTATTAAATAAATAATACAACAAGAGATTGCACACTAGACAAACTCCAAAGAGATATATACATAAATGTTTTTATTAAACCACAATAGGCATAACAAACATAAAACACAACGTAAAATGACAACAAATAAGACAATGAAGTATAATGATATTTGATATTTACCACACATTCCACAAGCCTAATCTGGCAGAAACACAAGCCCCTTATCCCCCTGACATTTTGGCACCTCCTGGCTGCCTTTCTCAAGCTTGTGCCGAAATGTTTGGGGTATTAGGGGCTCATGTTTCTGTCAGATTAGGCTTGTGGAATTTGTGGTAAATATCATTGTATACTTCATTGTTTGTTATGCCTATTGTGGTTTATTTATCTTTTAGGTAATGTATGTATGTAAGTTGACTATCAGCTCCCTAGGAACCATGAGAGCAAGTTTGTTATATTATTTTGGAGCAAGGGTCAGGAAGTCACTTTACAAGATGGAATAGCAAAAAGCACATGATTGCACATGATGGCAAAAAGCCACATGATTTGTAGTCAAACAAACTTAGCAATATATCAGCTTGGACATGTTTCATTCTCACAATTTAACTAACATTGGGCAAGTTCACCACAAGTCTGTTCTCGGGGTCAGAATAGCACTAATCTAAAAAAAATAGAGCAACAGATAATCTGAATTCATGTGTGTGTCACAGGTTTGAAAAAAACACATTCAGCTACATCTAATGTTACTCCAAAAACTTTGTAATTTATATTAAATGTTTACTTTTTGAAGGATATTTATCCATATTCCTTTCAATCATTGCATATGTTGATTTTTTATCTTATTTATGAGATAAAAGTCAATGATATTCCTTTGAAATGCCAGGTTTACTGAATAAATCCTGACTGAGAGGAATGCTGATTATGTGTGCACATTCCCATCCAATTTAAGCAAGCTCCTAAAACATTCTTCTACAATAACGTAGCACTGCAAATTAACCACAACTTTTATTTCATTTTCTTTTAATTGTTATCTATGATTTCTACAGTGACATTGTACAAATTATTTGCTTTAGTTCAGTTTTATATTAATTAAACCAATTCCTAATAGAATAAAATACTAATACGTATATTATAAAACAAAGCTTAATTAATTTAATTCAGCTTCATGTTTTTGTTTCTTTTTTTGTTTCAGCTAAACAAAATTATACTGTATATTGATATAGCATCACTATTGGTTATGTCATCAAATTATTAACATATATGGCAAAAGATTCAAAAATTAATCCATTAGGTAATGGATATCATTGTTTAGTGGTGTTGAGTAGAAATGTTTGTGTAAATCTAAATATTCAATCAAAGACATTAAAAACTCTGTATTTACTTTTCGAGTAGACATACGGTTTAATTATTATCGTTTATAGAAAACAATATTCAAGACATGTATATTATATATGCTTACTGTACTTTATGTTCTTTAAAGGACCACTCTAGTGCCAGGAAAGCATACTCGTTTTCCTGGCACTAGAGTGCCCTGAGGGTGCCCCCACCCTCAGGAACCCACTCCCGCCCGGCTCTGGAAAGGGGAAAGGGGTAAAAACTTACCTTTTTCCAGCGCTGGGCGGAGAGATCTCCTCCTGCTCTCCTCCTCCGATCCACCTCTTCTCCTCCCCGTCGGCTGAATGCGCACGCGCGGCAAGAGCTGCGCGCGCATTCAGCCGGTCACATAGGAAAGCATTCTCAATGCTTTCCTATGGACGCTGGCGTGCTCTCACTGTGAAAATCACAGTGAGAAGCACGCAAGCGCCTCTAGCGGCTGTCAATGAGACAGCCACTAGAGGACATAGGGGGAAGGCTTAACCCATTCACAAACATAGCAGTTTCTCTGAAACTGCTATGTTTATGAAAAAATGGGTTAACCCTAGAAGGACCTGGCACCCAGACCACCTCATTAAGCTGAAGTGGTCTGGGTGCCTAGAGTGGTCCTTTAAGTATATATCCATGATTTAGTAGCTACTAATAATTCATATCAACAATGGCTTCTGGTACCATGTCAGTTGCAGAAGCAATCACCATTATGCACACAAACAGAAGAATATTCAGAGCCCAGCACAGATTTTATTAACGGTGACACAGATAAACTATTTGACCTTCTCTGCTGATATCTGATGTTGCCAAATGACGTTTGTCAGCATCTAACTACGTAACATTCAGATATCTGTCACTCATAGACATTAAACAGTAAAAGATGGATTGCCAAATGTCACTGAGTTAAAATGTACTTGTTTCCTTTACCATAACTGTCAGAGGTCAGGTAATTAGCTATAATTCAATATAGCTTATCCATTATTTAAAGGAAAAGTCATTTACAGTTTAGACCAGTCAGTTGGAAGTCATTACACATGAGCAAGGTCTTAGTTGGTAAAACTGACGAGGAAAGAAGAAATAGTAATAACCCTTTGAAGTAATTTTTAACTGAAACACTAAATTGTTAATGATTTTCTCGCAACATTTCTATTTAGTATTTTTAAAATGTGTTACACATGTGGTAATTATTGTTGTTGTGTTTCAAAGAGAAAGAGAAATTGTTAACCAATTAATATAGACATTTTTACAAAACAAACTCTTAAAAGGACATTCTAGACACCCGCATGTTTGTTACAATGTGTAAATAATATTACTGTTAGTTACACTGAATAGATTACTTGTATTGTTATTTTTTTTTATTATTATTTTCCATAGAAAAGAACATCTGCAAAGAAAAGTCACGAGTGAATACTGGTATCCATAAGAGGTTTTAGTATAATTTTAGTAGAGGTTTAGTAGAATTTTTTTTGTTTTTTGGGGGATGGTAGAATTTGATTCACACACTGTTTTACTCGGCTTAATTTCAGTACAGATAAAAAAAAATTGGAAAGGTGATTCAGCCAACTAAGCAGCAAAAATTATGGTAATGACTGTGCTGTTAAAAATGGCTGCAATATTGCCCGACTAAATGGTTACACAATTTCAGGAATTTTTGCAATGCCAATTTTAAGTTACCAAAATGATATTATATATTTGAATAAGGTTGTAAAATAGGAGTTACATGAAAGAACTTATATAATAGCTGATTGTAAAATGTGTCCTTGTGCTATCTTGATGATAAAAGGGGAGCAGGGGTCATTTCAACTTCAAAATAAGGGAATTATCCAAAAATGAAAGGTAAATGTCAGTGGGCAGTTAATTACCCATACATCCCTTCTTCCCTAAAAATAACAAAGTTTTCCAAACCAACCAGTCTGTAGGATCAGTGATCGTCCTTCAGTGTGACAAAAATACAGTGTCTTATTAGCTGCTACTAGCTGCTTCTGTGAAGGTACGAGGCATGGCAAAACCACTACAATGAAATACTTTTGAAAAAAGGGAGAGGGGCAGCAGGAGGAATTTATGGTTAGCTAGGGGAAAACCTGTCCCAGACTGGCATTTCTGTTGCTCGGTGTTTCTGCCATGTCCATAAACAGAAAAAGATCTGACACTTGCTGCTTATTACTGTCCACATCCCAGTCAATGTCAATAAAGTGGTGGGAAGACAGACTATGGATTGCTCCCTACTCCTTCAAAATTCTTTCCGCCCTGTCTAAAGTAGAGTTCGATCAGATGCTGACATTCTTTTTTAATGGGTGTGGGGGAAGCCCTATTTTCTATTGCTCACGGTTCCATTATGAAGGTGTGTGGTTAGCACCGATACATGCACTTGGCATTTAGTTATTTGATTTTATTTCACATTAAACTCACAAACATTTTTTTCCTCTCTCCTGTCTCTTGAGCTAGCTAGCTGTAATGGAAAGGTGGTTTAGTGGGCTGTGAGGATTTTAATGCTGGTGGGTGAGGTACATTCTTTTCCTTCCTTTCAGTATAAGAAGACTTTATTATATGATAAGCTAGGATTTACATAGTGGGGAATCCACCTAGCAATTTTTGTATCTACAGCTCTTCTGAATATCATTACTAATATGGTCTTGTAAATAATGGAGTAATTAATATCTTGACCATTAATTAATTAGACCATTAGACAATTTTCATATTTTGAAGGCAAGCTTGACAGGACTATACTTGTGAATAAACAGTCTTACTTTCTGAATAATACAGATATTCTCTATCATAGGATAAATATGTAGGCTATTGTATTTTTTAAATAAAACAACAGGACTACTAGGACCACTTTACCAAATTTGTATTGGTTACAATAGACTGACTGAGCATTAAGCTGTCCCTCTTTCAACTGCCTTCCACCTAAAAATGTCATTGTAGTATCCCAATGCAATTTTTTCACCTGCCACATATGCCATATACACTAAATGTTTAAATCTAGTTACTGGACAACCGCTGGACAAGCATTCAGGTCCAGATTTAAGCTGTCTGTCACATATGTAAGTATATATATATATATATATTGTCCTGTTGAAATTTGACCCTGAAGAAGGTCCTGAGCAGGGAACCGAAACGTTGGTCGCAATTTTAATCAACTTTAAATAAAGATTGGAACTTTTAAGCCCGGAGAGCAGCCTATTTCATTTGGATTTTTAAGTATATATATATATACACCTTTCATATTAAATATTAATAATTAGTAATAAGCATATTTTATCATATTTCATACAATACAGAAATCCAATTGTATGGAGAGAGTACTGCCAATTAGTTTTGCAGGAGTTACGACCAGTATCTGTTTGTTTATGACACTTTTCTAAAGTATTATGCCTGTATTCTCCCATGCTATCAAAATCATTATCTCTTTTCAACCAGAAGCCAAGTCTTAGTAGCAGAAAGAAGATCCCTGGAGGGATTCTTTGATTAGTATTTCTCTTCCAGCATGTGTTTTAAACACAATGCAAACAAACACTGCAATACAATTAATTGTTAAATGTTAACCTCTGTTTTTAGTTTTCAAGTCCCAAATAATAATTAATGGGGAACACATTGTATCTTGGAATTAACACTTACAATTAGCAAGAGCATTTTGTTATATGTATTATATTATATTATTATAAATATATTATAAATATTGCTAATAAACAGCAAATATTCAAAATGAATATCTACATTTAAAAATAAATAAAGAAATAAATCATAAAATTGAAAAAGCAAACTAACTGTTCAACATTTATAAAAATGTTCAAATTGTACTTCTCAATCAGTTCTCCATAGCAGGTCTATGATACACAATGAATGTCAACAGTACAAACCTACAAAGCGTATATATTTTTCTTTGTAGTTGCTGTGACTCTCGCTCTTTAAAAATATCAGAGCTGGAATGTATGTGTTCACTTTTGTTACTTAACTAAAACTCTCTAAAGTTCATTATGTATTCTTATTATTCAAGATATTTTGTGACCTTGCAAATTACAAACAAAATATCTATTTTTGTCTTACTAAAAGGAAAACAGCAGGAAACCAAAATTGCAATTTCTTACAAGAAAAAACATTAATAAGCTGCAGCACATTTTCCCATGTAAAGGATAAAAATATGTATTCTAACATATAATAGCTGGGTGCATAATTAAAAATTAAGCTTTTTATGCCAGTGTTCTTTCTGTTTAATAGTATAGAGCTTTTGATAAGAGCATTAAACTGTAATTTAATTAAATATATAATAGATAATGGTGATGGTTGCATGGTACCTCTACATGTCATGTGATTGGTTAAACATGCATACTATTCAAAAGTGGTTCCTCACTAATTAGATAAGAATGTCACTTCAGGGCAGTGTCGAGAAAATTGCTGCATATTAAGAATTACTATACTTGTGGGGAAAATTGTTATGCATAAGAAGTATAATCTAAAGTATTAAAGGGACACTCCAGGCACCAAAAAAACTTTGTCTAAATTAAGTTATTGCCCCTAGAGGCACTCTTTCTTTGAACAATTTAACCCCAAAGTTGACTCCAGCACTAATCCTTAGATCCCCCAGGTGGCATACGGCTTCTGAATTTTCACTTTCTGGAAGCACAGAGTGCCCCGGGGAGGAGCACTGCTGAGTGGCTGAGAGAAGTCATCTGACACTCTCATCCAATCAGTGACTCTCCATTTACTGAACTGGCTTGAAAAGAAAGGTACCTTTTCCAAGCCAGTTTTGTGAATGGGGAGTCACTGATTGGCTGAGAGCATTCACTGACTGCTCCCAGCCAATCAGTGGCACCACTGCATGGCGGCACTCCGAGCTTCCTTAACCCCTTAAGGACACATGACATGTGTGACACGTCATAATTCCCTTTTATTCCAGAAGTTTGGTCATTAAGGGGTTAATCTGAAAATCAGAATGTCAGATTCCGCCCGAACATCGTTGCTGGAGGCAACTTAGGAGTTAAACCATTCAAGAACTGTTTAACCCTTGAGGTAAGAGTGCCTCCAGGTGCCTCTTGTCACCATAACAACTTAATTTAGATGACGTTGTTTAGGTTCCTGGAGTGTCCCTTTAATGTATACCCTAGTTAAGAAAGTGAAATAGCAAATGCATAAGATCAAAATGCATATAAAATTATAAGTACATTTAAATTAGTGAACTCTGCATAATACAAGTTCCACTAAACAGAATATTAATAACAGACCACAATCAAAAAAGTTTAAATAAAGCCATTAAGGCAAGTTTCATTTCACCAACCAAGTTGGGTCACCAGGGGAATTAATCTGTTCAGCAAAAAAACAACAACAGGAGAATGTTGCAATAATTATATTAGGAAAACATGATTGCAATTACAAGGACAGATTTTATAATGTTCAGTAAAACACACTAGTTAAACTTAAAATACTCATTCCATATATGTACAGCCAGGGCCAGATTAAGAGCCCAGTGGGCCTGGTGCTGACAATTATGATGGGGCCTAATTACAGAAACTTATCGACCAAAAACACTAAAACAGTCATGCCTCCCAAGAGTCATGTATCTGATGGATTTGGTGTTGGAGGGAAACTCAAAGGATGCAGCTATAAGAAAACACATACTCTATGCTAATCTCTTTATCTAATTAATGCTTTCATCTTTCAAGTAAATCCATACCCCATAACAGCAGTGTCCATGGGCGGGGTAAAAGGGTGCACCACTGATGCGAATCACGTGACCAGAACTGCCAAAAGGGGCAAACATGCCCAGAAAGGGGGCATGTCTGTCCAAAGAATTGGAAGGCCAGCCTGGCATCAGTGTCCCTATGTATCACAGTGTCAATGTCCCCATGTTGCCCAGTCCCCTAGTCTCCCAGTGTCTGTGTCCCCATTTCTCCCAGTGTCCCCATGTCTCAGTGTGTCCTGTGTCACTAGGATACTAGGGGACACTGAGAGACATGGGGACAATGAGAGACCCGGGAACACTGAGAGACATGGGGGCACTGGTAGACATGGGGGCACTTGTGAATACAGACATGGGGACACTGGGAGACATAAGGACACAGACATTTGGGGACACTGGGAGAAATGAGGAGACAGACACTAGGGACACAGACATGGGGACACAGACACTAGGAGACATGGGGACACAGTCACTAGGGACAATGGCTGGGAGGCATGGGGACACAGACACTTGGGGACACTGAGAGACATGGGGCACTTGTGGACATAGACATGGGGACACTGGGAGGCATGAGGACATTGAGATATTTGGGGACACTAAGGACACAGAGACATGGGGACACAGACACTGGGAGACATGGGGACACTGAGACACTAGGGACACTGGCTGGGAGACATAGGGACACTGGGAGACATGGGGACACAGACACTAGCTGGGAGTCATGGGGACACTGAGAGACATGGGGACACAGAGACATGGGGACACAGACACTAGCTGGGAGACATGGGGACATTGAGAGACATGGGGACACAGAGACATGGGGACACTGGGAAACATGGGGCACTTGTGGACATAGACATGGGGACACAGACATTTGGGGACACTGGGAGACATGGGGACACTAAGGACATAGAGACATGGGGACACAGGCACTGGGAGGCATGGTAACACTGAGACACTATGGACACTGGCTGGGAAACATAGGGACACTGGGAGACATGGGGACAGTGGCTGGGAGTCATGGGGACACTGGGAGACATGGGGACATTGAGAGACATGGGGACACAGAGACAAGGGAACACAGAGACAAGGGGACACAGATACTGGGAGACTAGGGGACACAGAGACAAGGGGACACAGATACTGGGAGACTGGGGGACACTGGGAGCCATGGTGACACAGACATTTGGGAATCTAAGACACTAGGGACACTGAAAGACATAGGGACACAGACACTAGGGACACTGGCTGGGAGGCATGGGGACACAGACACTTGGGGACACTGGGAGACATGGGGCACTTGTGGACATAGACATGGGGACACAGACATTTGGGGACACTGGGAGACATTGGGACACTAAGGACACAGAGACATGGGGACACAGACACTGGGAGACATGGGGACACTGAGACACTGGCTGGGAGACATAGGGACACTGGGAGACATGGGGACACAGACACTGGCTGGGAGTCATGGGGACACTGAGAGATATGGGGACACTGAGAGACATGTGTACACATGTCTCCCTGCTGCCTTTCTCCCCATCCTTCACATACCTGAGCTGTAGTCTGTCTCTACAGGCTGGGAGCTGCTGTCTGGACTCTCACGGATCAGTGAGAAGAGAGAGGCAGGGAGATGCTGTAACTTCCTATCCCTGCCTCTCTCCACACACAGTGACCCCTACTGGACGGTGCTGGTATTGCAGAGTAATCTCCGTTTATACGGAGAAAAATATTTGCATTTGTATTGCCGGTATTACTGCAGTACCGTCATGGCCAGGCAGCCTCCAATACCAGTTGTGCCCTAAAATACCAGTCAGGTGGTAAACCTAAGAGTAGTCTGTAAAAAAAAAAAAAAGTAAGATTTTTTTTTTTTTTACAATGGGCCTATTCCATGGGCCTGGGCCTGGAGCTGCAGCTCCATCAGCCCCTATGTTAATCCGGCCCTGTGTACAGCACGACCTAGCTGATGTATAGGGAGCACAAGTACACTTTCTTCTGCTTCTTCCTCAGTCTGTTGCCTGACCTCTCCTGCTTCCTCTGATTGGAAGTAAGGTGGAATATATAAATCAAATGATTTAAGATGGAATTGACCAGTCACTCAGTGGGTTCCTGTGTTGGCAACCTGGACAGTTATTTGTCTTAAAGGAAACATAAGGTCCCAATAATAACAGTTGCTAGCACCGGGACCTCTCTGCTGCTATCGCCTGCTCATACCTTGAAGATGTCAACATGTGTGTGGACATTTTCAGTGATATCCTCCAATCCATTGCTTCTTATAGATTGGAACTAGGCATGTGAGGCCAAACACGATGCTCCTTCAATCAAATGCTTTTTACCCTTTTATCAATTTACCCTTTTATGCTATCAAACTAAATTTATAGCACCTACCAGTTCTTGTCTTTGCATATTTCTAACTTTGGCACTATACTCTGTCCATCCTTCAAAAACTGGGAGTTATAGTTTGAAGGATGGAAAGGGTATAAACATAGTCCTTCTAAAAGCTTTCCTGACCTCTTATGCTATATCTTATTTATATGACTGTTACATACCCCTCTGAATATAAGATGGTCAGAACCCAGTGGTCTACACAGTTCTCATCCCGATATACAATGATAAACCTATAAAACCATTATACTTGCTGACACCTACTCAGAGATGTATCTGAAAGTCTTAAATAACATTTATTTATCTCCCTGCCAATATACGTTTGCGTATATTCCTGGACTTTAAAACATAGTATAGTACCCCATTCTTGATGGTATAACAATATAACACTCTTCTATTTCTATGAACTGTGCCACCACTTCAATTTTGTTTCATTTTTAATCTTTATTATTGTTGTATGTATTTTTAAATTAAAAAATATCGAGTACATGTATATTTTTTATTATCTAATTCCCTTTTACGCTACATTTCATTAAAATATTCTGCACTGTATTATATTTGCCTATTGAATATTAAAAGTTATAAAAAAAAAACCACAATTTAGTTTTCTGTTTAGCATTGCATTAATAACAGCTGCACCCCAAACAATGCAAAGCTGTCTGAAAAATCCAAGATAAATATTCAAAACGGTCTACAGTCGAACTGCAAAAAATGTTTTTTGTTGTTTACAGGGTTAAGCGTGATGCCAACCTAAGCTTTAGACACTAAATCACAATCCACTTTTGAATAGAGAAATATTCTGTTTTGTATTTTAATATTACAGAATATCCAACATTTAGAAAAATGGCTTTTATATTATCTGTGCAAGAAGGTCTTTAATGCGGATGCTGAATAATTCAAATGATAACATTGTTGAGCACATAATCAAAGATATTGAACTAAGCAGAGCAAGAGAGAGATGTTCTTTTATGGCCATGCTGAAAAAAATAAGCTCCCTGAATATTCCACTTGACTATTATTCCAACTGATTTGCATGGTCATAATGCTGTGTTAGTTGCTAATAGAATATTCATGATCAAAATAAGTTGCAGTGGGTATTGTCCTATTTAATCAACTACAAAAGATTCTTTCTTAAATCCCTGCTGCTTATTTTATTTCATGTAAGTTGCAACAGGTAAAATAGCATTATTTTATAGTATAGTGCTTAAAACAGACCTTTATTTAATTAACTCATAATTCAAACTGTTAGAGTGAATGTATGTGTATTTGAGTGTTATTAATTTAAACATGTGAAGTATATCCCTCATATGTTTGTATGTCTCTGCTTACTGCTTGCGAAAAATATTGTGATTGCAGAACAGAACTGAACACGGAGTAGACAATATTGGCAATGTAAGAGCTGACCACCGAAAAGATAACTAATCTCGCCTTTAATTTGTCCTTACTAGACCTTTAGAATATTAGTTTTAACACAGAAAATAATTGGTCTATAAGGTTACAATACAGTTTATAGTTTATTTCGAATGGTAGATCATTGTCTATTAACCTTTACTTTTAGCTTCAGTTTCTCTGTAATTTAAGTAGAAACTGCAATAGAGATGTTATGTGAATGTAGAATGGATGTGCTACCTTTCAGGTATACTCTATCATATTCATAATAGCCTTACAATTGACTGAGCAGAAGCAAAGGTGGTATCTGCCAGTGAATCAGAGTCCCTGAATGGTATTGAATTGCTTGTCATTTTTAGATGTCATATTTTGACAAACTCAGAGAAACTACAAATTGCACTGCAAGCACCATTAGAACATTAACTTTTTTATTATTTATGTTGAGGCTATGGGCAGGCTCAGTAACATTGGCTCCACAGTTTATTTGTAGATAGTATATTGATCTCACGGATAAAACAAACAATTGCAGTAGGATTTACATCATTACCAGGTGGTCAAGTGGATTCCAGTCTCTCACTGCTTCTGCCTCTGCTTAGTACATCATTAAATAAGTTGCTTCCTCGTTACATGCTCAAAGTATTTATTTAGCTTTAACATGTATGGTATACTCACATATTGCAATGGTAGGTTTCTGTTACTAGGGTGAATTCAGATTTAACACTTTTGGCACAGAAACATCACTTTTGACACTTACAACATGGCTAAGTTAAAGTGAATATGTGTTACTTCTGGGGCTGCCAAACTCTGCTACATCCAAGAGTTCAGAGACTAGGATCCATACAAATATAGTAGTTAGGTAACATATAAGTAATTTCCTCAATATGATATGACATTGCATGCGGTATTGGCCATTAAGACCAAATATAGCAAAGTCTTTGCATTGTAAGACTTAGTACACACAGCTAGTAAGTACAATATAAGTCGGAGAGCTCTGTATTTTGCTTCAAGAGAACAAACTTACCTAATTCTCAATTTCTAATAAGTCATCTGATAAACTGGATGGTATGGCAATTTATTAAAGGGACACTATAGTCACCTGAACAACTTCAGCTTAATGAGGTTGTTTAGGTGAGAACTATAGCTCCCTGCAGCCTTTCTAATGTAAACACTGTATTTTCTGAGAAAATACAGTGTTTACATTGAAATCTAGGAACACCTCCAGTTGCAGTCACTCAGAGTGAACCAGAGGGACTTCTGAGTTGATGGAGGCATAATATGCCTCCATCCACTCAGATCTGCTGTGCACGAGCATCCTGTGATTCAGTATCTCCTCACACTGCATGCAGACACTGAACTTACCTTACAGAGATTCATTGATTCAATTCATCTCTATGAGAGATGCTGATTGGCCAGGGCTGTGTTTGAATCATGCTGGCTCTGCCCCTGATCTGCCTTCTTGTCAGTCTCAGCCAATCCTATGGGGAAGCACTGTGATTGGATCAGGCTATCACATGTCAGCAGACTGCTTGTTTTTCCTGAGTCTAACAGCATGCAGATTTACAGCTTCTGGCTTGAATACAGTAACATTTTTACTATATTTATGGAGGCATGAGGGGCCCAGGGGGGCTAGATGGTCATGTTAACACTATAGGGTCAGGAATACATGTAGTTGCACTGGTGACTATAGTGTCCCTTTAAAGACATAACAAATCAAAGATGGTGGATAGTTCCATACAGAATATGGAAACGATTACACAGAAGAAGGCTACAATGAGAAGAGTTAAAACCAGCATACCACAGATACAAGGAGACTGATGATAGAATTTCACAAAAGAATATTAAACAACATTATCTTTATCACCCTTGGAGTCTGAAAGCATTCATAATTGCTTATTTTCCTAAAATGCCAAAGGTTTGGTTTTGTGTGAATAAAAAAAGCCCTCGATAATTAATTAACAAAAATGGACCCATCACCCATATTATATTTGTAAACGTGCTTGGACTGTTTTTTTTTTTTTTTAACTAAATGCATATTTTAACCATTGCTTCTAGGTTATATAAACAAGGTCCATGTTTAGAACGCTGCACAAAATGATAGGAAGGTTCTACACATACTACACACATACACACTAAAGCTTTATTATGGAATTGTATTCTTCTTTCCACACTGCTTAACTTTCTCGAGGAGTTAAAGAGGAAAATAGGCCTCTTGTCTTTACTCCTTTGTGCAAAGTGTTGTTGGAGCAAGTGATCAGCACACCATATTGTATAGCCTTACCTCCTGCAAACCTTTGGCATGAGCGTGCAAATCAAACAGGTAGCGGGTGCCAAGATATGACACTTTGTGACCTGGCACCTAAAAACCATCATTTTTTTATTATGTTTAGATCAGGACATTCACCAACCAACATTTTCTTACACACACTATGGGAGGAATTTCTGAAGGCAAAACATATGTTAATTTGGGTGCAAAGTGCTAAATTTTGAAATATATATTTTTTGGTTCCATGGTGATTTGAAATTATTTTATACTGTCTTTCAGAAAAGCACCTGATTTTGCTTTGATAAATCGTTCCCAAATGTTTTCCTAATCTCTTCACATGATCTTGTTACATGGCTCACTTTTTCTACAGATCATTGATGAATAAATTAATGTTCAGATGGATAGATCAATGCACGCATAGATGGATGACTTTACAGTTTTCTACTTCACATACATACCAGAATGTATTGTTTTATCAATGCAGGCAAGCCATACAGGTCTTTTTTTGACAGTTGATATATATATTTTTTGTTAAAATGAGTTGCAATGTTCCATCCTTATTATCATAATCTTCCAATAAATGGACATTCTGAGTACCAACTTAATGTAGTGGTTTTCTGTGGAAAAGCAGTGTTTACATTGAGCTGTAAGGGCACCTCTAGTGACAGCCACTCAGACATCCATTAGAGAAACTTACTAAAGAAACCTGACATCTCTGCTAGGTCGTGTTGGCAACTTCAAACTTTGTATAAAGATGCAGAATGCTGCACGTGCCTAACCACTCCTAGTTCTTCCTTATGGGGAAGCACTGGATCGGATGAGATCATCTTAAGTGACTATCTCGGCCACGGAAGGAGCACTGGCTGATGCAAAGCTGGAGCAGTTGGAGATTAACGGTAAGTTAAACTTTATGTATTTCTCAAAATGTGGGCTTGACATCTAACTCTACTTGAATATACAATTTTTATGCCCGATGTTATAGTGCCCCTTAAGCAATACAGCATGTTCACTTTGGTTTTTTTTTTCTACAAAACCCCTTTATGTATATATTAATAGTTCATTTTTTTTTTAAAAGACAAGAGATTGATAAACAAACCCTTCAACATGTTCAACCCCTTAATGCCGTTACGACGTACCATGCCGTCCCGCATTAAATGGGCTTTAAAGCCGTTGCGGCGGCATGGTACGTCGTAACGGCTTTAAGCCCCAGGAGCAGAGGTGTACTCACCTCCGCCGCGATCCTCTTCTGGGGGTTGCCTGACAGCCCAGACAGCCCCCCTCCGGCAAATGAGGCCCCCGGGGGCCAAGTGATCGCTCTCAAAGAGCGATCACATGGCCCCCTTTAGCTGGCTGTGGATCTGCCAGCAGGGGGACTGTCTGAAATATCAGACAGTCCCCCTGCTGGTAGGTAGTGTAAAAAAAAATAATTAAACATGTTTAAAAATAAATTAAATGCATTTATATATATATATATATATAATATGTATATATATTATATATATATATAATATATATACATATATGTAACGTCATACAAAGTGTATTTTAATATTAATATAAGTATATATTAATATTAAAACACACTTAGAATGACGTTACATATATATATATATATATATATATATAATATGTATATATTATATATATATAATAGATGTACATATATATATTATATATAAATATGTATAATTAAAATAATAAATAAATAAAATAATAAAATAAATAAATAAAATATTGAAACAAAATTTAATATAAATTATATATGCATATGTAATTTCATTCTAACTGTATTTTGTTATTAATATATATATATATATATATATATATATATATATATCGGTTACAAAATACACTTAGAATGACATTCTATATATATCTATCTATATATAAAATACAAATAACCGCAAATATATATATATAGATAAATACATATAATTGCATAAAAGATTACATTAGTATACACGTAGAATTTAAATACCTTTAAATGCATATATATTAAAATTCTACGTGTATATTTAAATAATCTTTTAATGTAATTATGTGATTTGATTAATTACAATTTGATTTACATGCCTGACAACAGAGGAAGAAAGTGCAGAGAATTTAATACGCAAGCACTATATTTGACCCTGTAACTCTCCTACACCATAAAACCTGTACATAGGGGGTACTGTTTTACTCGGGAGACTTCGCTGAACTCAAATATTAGTGTTTCAAACTGGTAAATTGTATTACAACGATGATATTTTAAGTAAAAGTTATGTTTTTCGCATTTTTTACAAGCGGACGGCACTTTTATGGTCTATATTATTGTTGTAATATGTTTTACTGTTTTAAAACACTAATATTTGTGTTTAGTGAAGTCTCCCGAGAATAACAGTACCCCCCATGTACAGGTTTTATGGTGTTTTGGAAAGTTAGAGAGTCACATATAAGGCTTGCATTTCATTTTTTTCACATTGAAATTTGCCAGATTGGTTATGTTGCCTTTGAGAGCGTATGGTAGCCCAGGAATGAGAATTACCCCCATGATGGCATACCATTTGCAAAAGTAGACAACCCGAGGTATTGCAAGTGGGGTATGTCCAGTCTTTCTTAGTAGCCACTTAGTCACAAACACTGGCCAAATATTCGTTTTTTGCTTTTTTCACACAAAAACAAATATGAACGCTAACTTTGGCCAGTGTTTGTGACTAAATGGCTACTAAAAAAGACTAAACATACCCCACTTTCTATACCTTGGCTTGTCTACTTTTTCAAATGCTATGCCATGATGGGGGTAATTCTCATTCCTGGGCTACCGCACCGTCTCAAAGGTAACATTACTAATCTGGAAAATTTCAATTTAAAAATGGAATGTTCTATATTTGACCCTGTAACTTTCCAAAACAACATAAAACCTGTTAATGGGGGGTGCTGTTGTACTCGTAAGACATTGCTGATTACAAATATGTGCATTTCTTTGCAGTAAAACCTAACAGTGTTATGACATTCACAGTTAAAATGTCAGACGGAAATGCAAATTAAAATTTTATTTAATTTTATTCATAATAAATTATGTTCCATATATGAATAGTTAATGGTAGATTAAAGCCCTGTTTTTCCTGAACAAAATGATATATAATAAGTGTGAGTGCATATCATTTGAAAGAGGGGAACTACGGGTGAACAGACATATAGCGCAAATTCTAGTTTTTGTTTACGTTTTGTTTTGATCAGAACATGCACTATTGACTCCGTCCTGAAGGGGTTAGAGGACCACCCCTCACCCCTAAAGCAATCCAGCTTGCCGAGGTGCTTTATGGGTGAGGAATATCCTAGTTTAACCCCAGTTTGTAAAAGTACAGATTTCTATGAGAAATCTTCACTTTTATAAATTTATAAGGGAACACCGATTTAAAACAATCAAACAGCCAGGGAGGATTCATTCCTACTTCCATTAGCTCCCTAGCTAATGGAAGTGGCAGGCATGCTCTCTTTGAGTGTGCCTACCTCCTGCCACAAAGACCTTGATCAGATGTGCGCATGCACGAGCCAGCATGTGTGTGCATGGGCACCTGTTCAGAGACTTCTTATTGAAAAGTCTCTGATTGATTATTTCCCTATAAAGAGACTAAGAGACTAAAGAGACTTTTTTCTGGGGAAAAAAGGGGAGGTCTTGCTAAACTTGCAGTTCATAAAACTGCAGCCTCTTTTAAGATATACCTCAAATTAATAAATGTATTAAATAAAATTCATGTATTTATTGGGAGTTTTTTTTATTACTAAATGGCGATTGCTTTTTTCCCATTTGGGCACTGGAATGTTCCTTTAAACAAAGCCTGTTTTATTTTCAATTATGATAGAATAGCTATCTTTATGATTTCTATGTTTATTGCTATCTTTTCTTATCTTTGGGAATTGCAAACTTGTTCTCACTACGCCATTTACACAATGTTCAACATTTCCCAGGGGGTGAATAAATTTTTCACTTCTACTTTCGCAAATATCTTGAAGGCAAATATCGACTGTTATAAAACCACTAACTTGCCTATGGTTATTTATTTACGGTATATTATATCGTTCATATAGCCATGTTCTGATAATGTATTGCCTGACATAAAAGATAAACTCAAATATACTTTTTTAATTAGCGTCTTCTATCTTCAGCTTATTTATTTATTCATATTTTTAATAACACTAGGTTATAGCTGCCTATAGATGTGTAAGCCTCTAATTAAATCATTTCCTCTTTTCTGTTCTATTAACTGACTGTTATGAAACATTACTTGCAGATGCCCCACAATACATATTATCAGTTCTTTCCCTGGAAAGAAATGTTTATGTGGTTTAGATATAATGTGTGCATGAATATCAGGGTCACGTAAAGTTTACCAATGCCCTGAATGAGTGAAATGATTATCGTAAGGAAGGAGGCCCTTGCACAATGTAATAAGCAGCCGTCCAAGTCTATTTGTCCAGTTTAATCAAGTTCCAGGCCAATGCTTTATGCAGAATACTAAAATTAAAAGAAGGTTGCTTAGCTAGGAAATAATTGACAAATGAAAATTGTAATTCAAAAGAAATGGACACAACTAAAGATTAAATAAAAATTTAGCAACTCTTGCATTTTGTGTCCACTCTGGCTATTTTTATGAGTTCTATCAGGATATAATATAGTAAAATACACAATCCAGCGCACTCGCTTATTCACTAAACAATTATTTCAAATCTTAGAGATTGTAATAGTTTTATTTAAAAACACCTCACCTAGGCAAAAAATAATGGGGGTTTAGTTACATTATATGGTCATATATTGCATAAGCCTGTTACAACGTCAATGTACCCCATTCTTGGCAGGTCCTACTGTGTGCTGGATTGTCTATTTTGTATATTTTGGCCCCAGCAGCACCCTATAATGTATGTGAGTTCAACCCTCTTGTTTTTATATATATATACACAATGTTAAACAAAAATCTGCATAAGATGGCTTGACAGGTGTGCATATTTTTGTTTAACATTGTATTAACTAGCCACAGACTTCAGGTGGAAGGGGTTTTCAATCACATTGTTTTCCCCACCATAACCTTTTAGTAGATATAGTTTTTATGTAATACTATGTAATACTATAAAAAGCAGCATTAGATATAGTATGTATTAGTCATTTAAGTGACAAAAGAAAAGAGCTTGAAAAAATATATATTTTCAATAAAACCATATACAGGTGAGTATAAAATATTATTTTTACAGGCATAGTTTGTTTAAAAAACGTGCCCCACTTACTATTAACTATTTGTGTGATTGTAGGCACGTTTGAATATTTTATTGGCTTTTGAGGGCTCGGGGACCTCTAGCAACATAGGCCAAATAAGAAAGGATTAACCTCATGTTGTTTTAATACCTCCAAGTTACAAAATAGGTCAAGAGATTAAGCCTCTCCTGGAAATGCACACAAACCTTTTTTTAAAACCATTAATCCCTTGTTATGCACTTATAAACGGTCTGGCATTTCCTGGCCCTCTACACAATAAGCATTAAGGTGTTATCTCCTGGCCCATAGATGTGGGGTTGACCACTAATGATCTGCCTAAATCAATTGTATGGCCACCTGTCTCATGCCTGCCTCTGTTTTGTTTTGATTTTTACAGTTATTATTTATAATTGCAAACCGTTGCAAGGTGTTCTTTTCAGCTATCCTAGTGTCATTCAAATCTTGTACTCATGCAAGGAAAAAGGATTTGCGATCTGAACTTAGTTAAGCTAAGACGCTAGCCAGTATCGTGGATCTTAGGATGGCATCTGAGTGTTGGTGATTTCCTCAGAGGGGAAACTATTTATGCTGTGAATGAATTGACCTGTATGTTTAAAGCTATGGATTGGATTATATCATCTTAGCTCCGTTTATTGAATAACATTTGCCCTTTAAAGTCTTTAGGAAAAACACATTTTAGCCCCTTAAGGATGGCGGGCGTGCTATGCCTTCCTTGGGGACCCGGCTCTAAACGCTGGGGGGCAGCATTAGAACCTCCGTCCTAGCCTCAAATCACTCACAGAGTGGTACAGGTTTTGCTCAAGAATATCCCTATATTTAGCACCATCCATCTTTCCCTCCACTCTGACCAGTTTCCCAGTCCCGGCTGCTGTTCTTTGGGTGATGTGATGTGTTTAGTTGAGTTTGTGCCAGACATAGAGTTTCTTTGATGGCCAAAAAGTTCAATTTTAGTCTCATCAGACCAGAGCACCGTCCTCCATACATTTTGGGAGTCTCCCACATGCCTTTTTGCAAACTCAAAACATGCCATTTAGTTTTTTGCTGAAAGTAATGGCTTTCTTCTGGCCACTCTGCCATAAAGCCCAACTTTATGGAGCATATGGCTTATTGTTGTCGTATGTACAGATACTCCAGTCTCTGCTGTGGAACTCTGCAGCTCCTCCAGGGTTACCTTAGGTCTCTGTGCTGCCTCTCTGTGCTGCCTCTAGTGATGCACATATAAAATAACAGATACAATTAGTATATCGTAAAACCTTTTCATTGGACTAACAAAATTTTGGAATGACAAGCTTTTGAATATCCTCCTTTTATCAAGCCTTAAGCTTTTCTTATTTTTTTTTTTTTTAAATGCTTCTGACTTGAGAATGGCAGGGTCTCCTGAAAGCTTATCATTTCAAAACGTCTGTTAGTGAAATACGAAAAGGTATAAGAAGATACTAACTTCAACGTATTTTACATAAAACGTTTAAAAATTAAAATTGCCCTTTACCAAGCCAATTTAAATATATATACAAATAATAAATCATTCAACTTCAGAAATGTCCTGAAGTAGGGAGATTAAGACTTTTAGGCATATGGCGGAATTAACAGCACCCTTTTTATGCACTAGAACAGGGGTAGGCAACCTACGGCACTAGTGCCATGCACGGCACTCGAGGTGCCTTTGCACGGCACTCAAGGCTGCAAGAGCCAAACAGGCTCTGGCCTATCAGGAGTCCCAGTAAAACAGGCTCTGGCCTATCAGGAGTCCCAGTAAAACTTCAGATATCTGCTAATCCGAAAAGGTGGTGAGGACAATCCTCAATTTATGCATTGCAGCACGTAGAGGAAGTGATCTCAGATCACTTCCTCCCAGCTCTTGTGAATGGGAATCCACACAGTAGTAGAGCAGCACACAGTTGCAGCTCCTGTCTTTGACATGTACCTGGCCGGCCTGGTCCCCACTGGAACCCAGGGAAGTCGCCCACACTGCTAGATATACACAGAAATGCAGAATAACCCTTCCCACCATACAAATATGGACAGCCCACACACAAACATACACACAATCCGAACAAACGCAACACCACTAACAATCCACATACATGAACACAACCCCATATGCAGCCTCTCACATGCAATACCCCAAACAGCCCCCACACACTACCAAACACACAATGTGACATATCCATCCACACACACAATTCCACAAGCAGCCCCCATACACAGCTTACATTCATATGTATCATACACAATACCATAAACTACTCATGAACATATACAATATAATAGCTCATATATGTAGGGCCGTCTTTAACACGGGGCAAACGGGGCAGCTGCACCGTGAGCCCCGCTGGCCTGAACTATTTCTCACCCCCCCGGCCGGTAATCCGCACACTAAGGAGGCCCACCGGCTGGCCCATGCACAAAGGGCCACCTGGTGGGCTTCTGTCAGCAGGGGTCTGGTCGCGCGCTGAGGCGCTTTAACAGCGCAAGTGGGCCCCTTGCTTTTCGGCAGCAGGCTGGGAGGAAGGGACGGCCGTGCATCACTTCCTCCCACAAAGAGAGGAGCGCGCGAGAAAGAAGAGTAGGCAGAGTGGAGGGGGGCTTGACGAGAGAGCCAGACCCCAACTCCCAACACCTTCAGCCACCAGCAGGAAAGGTAGGAAACTGGAGGGTGGATTTTTAAAGTGTAAATTTTGTGTGTGTTAGTATGCTTGTGTGTGTGTCAGTATATCTATCTGTGTGCGTGTGTCAGTATTTGTGTGTCAGTATGTCTGTGTGTCCGTCTGTCAGTGTGTGTGTCAGTATATATGTGTGTGTGTGTGTGTCAGCATGTCTGTGTGTCAGCGTTGGGGTGGAGGAGGTGATTGCACGCCTGGGGAGGGGGGACAAGGTCCAGGGGGCCCCAAGCAAATGCTATGCCCAGGTCCAGTCAATATTAAAGACGGCCCTGCATATACGCACATATACAAAGATACAAAGCAATTACAGTAAAAATAACACAAGCAGAATACGGCAGCACACGCACCTCAATTAAAAAAAAATAGGACCGCACGCTTCGGGACATCACAATCCTATATCGGCACAGTGCTGCTAAAAGGTTGCCTACCCCTGCACTAGAAGATGCTCTGTAATTAGGGTATTGCTAAATTCTCTTAAGTGGGTATTCCAGACCGGACATGACACATTTGTTTGTGATTAAACATTGTGATCCCTTATCTACTGAACTGAAGTCAAACCATTATAATAAAAGATAAGATTAACATTTTCAAATTTGTTCCTTCTGTGCAAATATCCATACATTACACGAATAACCTGTAGTTTTGTCCACCCCAGAAAAGACTCTGATTTTGGTCTATAGAGTATGAATATTTGACATTTGAAACCTGCACTTAAGGGGTTAAAGTGTAGAAGACTTTCTAGCTCTTTGTGCATAGCATTAGTTCTACTCAGAGCTGAGGTTTCTGGGAAAGGTAGTTCAGCTACCAGCTTTCTACTTATCAATGGTGTTAAAAGACCACTATAGGGCCAGGAAAACATACTCGTTTTCCTGGCTCTATAGAGTCTCTAGGTCCCCCCCACTCTCTGGGTCCCCCTCCCGCTGGGCTCTAGAGGGTTGGGACGAGACCAATCTCGCCACATTGCATTGGAGGAGCCTGGTTGCCCGCCTGTTGCCTCTGGACTATGGCCCCATGTTTAAAAGTATTCCTTTTCGCCTGCAGAAAAGGCTTGTTCGTGCCTTTCTGCCCGGCGGTCGGTAGATTCAATCTGACTGGACCACCTGGGAGCTGGAGTGTGTCGGCAATTTACCTCCCAGAAGCTGCGGTTAACCTCATGGGTGGGCCCTCTTTTATTACAGGCCTACCACGACGTTGGTTCCGACACACCTCAACTGACTTATGTCTCCCTATACTTTGCTACTCTTCGTATGCTTCCTATACGGCCTTATTTGCCCCTCACACAATTACTTGTTATACCATCCTAAAGAAGTGTTCAAAAACTCCAAAAGCAGTCTAAAGAATTCAGATGAGTTCCTCAGACTAACTAAATTAGTAGTAGACCATGAAGGATTAAGACATCTCCACTTTTAGTACAAGTTGATTTCCTGAGCTCAATTGATCTTTAAAAAGGATGTTATTTATGAAACATGGTAATCTTTGCTTTATGCAAAGAATTGTTTTTGATCCACATGGAATGAAGGTAATGTTTTTGATAATGTGACACAATGCCTTCATTCTTTATATATAGAAGAAATGTGAGGTTGGAACCCTTCAAAGAACCCTTTTCAAAATGGATGTTCAATTAGTATGGCAAACATTGTACCACATTGTAAAGCACTCTTATCATCCACATTGCAATATTTTTGCTTTATCTGAGCTCCACCTAGTCAATTTATTTCGTACAGAATAAGAATTACATTTAATAGAATAATGCCATACCTCATAAACCAGTCCTCTGTCTCACTCAGACACGTGTCAACACTGTAGCATAGAAGATCAGTAAATAAGGACTATATAGTCTTTTTGTTGTGTGTGTGTATATACACTACTTTTTCAGTATTAGAAAGAATATGATAGGCCATGCATGAGGTTAAAGGGATTTAAAGTAGAAGGAACAAGAGAACAGCATGGGCAAAGATTCAATAGCTCTGCAGAAGGGAAAGGAGTTAAAGAAGAGCCATATTGGCTCTTAGGGATGTGATAGCCTTATAATTGGAATTACAGAGGATCATTTCCTTGTTGAAGAAAGAAACATTGCATCAGATTTGTTGTTAAGCTCATCCTTTGCTTTCATACTGTAGTCCCCCAGAACCAAGAATAGAGTTTAATGTCTGATTTTGTTTTTAGTGTTTTATGTAATCAAGTACCCGTGACATTTTATTTTAACTGTGAGTGTTCTCTGACCTAATTTCTCAACTATTAAAATAAATTCATATTATCAGCAATTATTTAGCACCAGTATATTCCGCAGCGATTAAGAATTGTAGAAAATGGATACGTAGCAGTAAAGAAGGCCCTGTTTAAAGCTATGAGGATTTGTATCTCTTTGTGTCTTATCGACACTTACTGGTGAGGCTGTCTAAACAGGATTCAAACCTGTGTTTCTCAGTTATAAGGCTGTACCACTGCTGTAGTCAACTAAAGTTCATAGATATTCACAATCAATACTAATTGAGAGTAAAGACATTCACTCAGTAAAGTCACTCTACAACTGATTGGTGGAAAAGCTCACTAAGACAGTAAGGATTTTGTCTATTGAAAAAAAAAAACCCATCGAAAACATGATTGACATTTTAATGCTAGTAGGAGGCTTTGTATGAGTCTATGAACAACAATGCCCACAAGCAAGTGGGAGTGAGTTATGCAGTTGGTCAACTTAAGGGACAAATAGTCACGTAAAGAAAATGGAACAAATGCTTTGCCAACAAAAGCTGAAATATAGGTCTGCTTCAGCTAAGCTTTCTAACAAAATAAAAAGAAACATGTTAAGGAGGCCATGTCAAGAGCTATGGCTTGTCACACTCTATTTACCTCATCAAAAATACAAAAATACGTTTTTTAACAGCTGTAACAAATACATGGATTTCAAAAGCACTTAAAGAAAATCAATGAAATGTGTTAAAAAACAAATTAAAGTATTTGGAATATCAGTAAAGATTCTGCAAATTGAGTACAACAATTTTTCTAAAATAAATGAGATTTTGCAAGGCAGATTTTCTATTAAATATTTATATCAAAGAAGAATAATTTTAAATTCACTGCAATAGAAGATCACGGTAGTAGAGATATATTTAGATATGTTTTTAGAGATGCTTTAGTAAACCTTTCTTTTAAAGGCTTCATAATTTCCTCTATTGTATCCTTAATAATCAGCAGTATAATCTTTGTAGGGCAATTTGGTTAATCAAATCATGCACAGAATTAAGTTATGAAAGCTGTACATTTTTGGATGCGTTTAAGGTCAGTGACCCAAAGTGACTGCACTAAGATTACTAAGGCACTACGATAGTCAGGTTATGAATGAGATGTTCACACTGTGCATAGGTCTGACACTAAAATGGTTATTCAATTATGAAACACTTTTTAACTTGGCCATTCACCTCAGTAACAAAGGAGAAATACAAATTAAACTACACTGCCAGAATAAAACTACAAAAATAATGAAATTAGAAAACGAATTGGGATATATTCAAGGTAAATGAAAAATAATATCTTCTGTGTATTTTGTAAATATTGCAAGTATTATATCCTTATCCATATTTTGTGCCCAATGAGCTGTATATAAATTTACTGAAAATTATTATTAATGCACCTATTCATAAAAATGAATTGCATTGAATTTAAATTCCTGTTCTAAAATTTAGGCAAGAATATCTGATTTAGAAAGGTTCTCCACTTAGCTTTAGTCAAAGCTTTCCAATTTTAGCCCTCATTTTGCAATTCAGTTTTCAATTTGATATAATTTGGAGTTTCGTTTTTACAATTTTGATCTATTTTACATTTTCATACAGAGTTTGACAACAAGAGAGAAATAATGTTGTACAATGACACATGTAAATAAGTGTGAACTATTTCTATAGATCAGTATTACAAAAAATGTGAATGGTAAGAGCACACTAAAACATGTTACCCTTATTGCACATGGAATTGTTACAACCGCTCTTGTAAATCTAAAAACAAGAAAAATGGAAATATAGGGTAATAACGTAGCAGCTAAATATGAAAAGAACTGCAAATGGTTACACTCACATGGTCATGAGCCACTTTAGAAAAGCTGGCTCAGACTAGAAGCATGTCAGATCAACGTATGGTATAATCAAACTCCAAGCTAGATCCCCTCTGTGGTCCTTGGTTTCTGTTGCTTCAAATACTCCAGGATGCAGTTAGTAATGCAAAAAAACTACTTTTATTGGACACACTATAGGTCGCTGGATAAAAATAAATAAAACATACAATATAATCTTAAAAAGTCCTCTTGGGCATGAATAAAACAGAGGGGATCTAGCTTGGAGTTTGATTATAACATATGTTGATCTGACATGCTTCTAGTCTGAGCCAGCTTTTCTAAAGTGGCTCATGACCACGTGAGTGTAACCATTTGCAGTTCTTATCATATTTATCTGCTACGTTATTACCCTATATTTCCATTTTTCTTGTTTTTAGATTTACAAGAGTGGTTGTAACAATTCCATGTGCAATAAGGGTAACGTGTTTTAGTGTGCTCTCACCATTCACATTTTTTTGTAATACTGGATTATTTGATTTTATGTGAATAAGTGACTCACATTGGTGATTGTAGCACCTTATTCTTAACCTTTTAACCTTAATCTTTTTTATATTCACTATTTCTATAGATCAGTCTTATACCAGAGAATAACAAACATTCTTCAACCATTTATGGTCTACCCCATCTCTAGAGCTTTTTTTTTTTTGTGCTCTTCTATTATATATGAATTGAGAAATATTTGTGGTTTGATCGGATAGAAACCACTACATCCCTGCATAACAGGAGTTCCCCATTTACAATATGCGTATGTATTCTAAACATATATACCTAAAAATAACCTTATTAGCTTGTATTACCCCAAATAGTTTGGTACTCTCAAATAAAAGGAGAGTGTATATGGGACTTCAGTTCCTACCCATCCTCTAGTATAGCATCACTACCACCAAATAATCCTGTAGTAACAAAGTCAGCCCCATTGTCCTCACGGGTCTAGGTAAAGCTGTCTATGAGAGCAGCGAGGATATGCAACATGAAGTAACAGTGATCTGGGTAAAAGAGTCCAGAAGAAAGTGCAGTAATAAAAAAAGGGGAGACTTATAAGACATGAAAAACAGAAGAGCAGTAAGTAAGATGAGTAAGTAACAATTACAACAAAAGGTGATAGTTAAAATGTGCTCTAATGCAAAATTTTTCATAAAACAATGTAAGCTGGAAAAAACACTTTAAAAAGGATTGTTACCTCTTTCACCAATCGAAAACACATAGAAATACACAAACAGGAGGTGCGGTTGGGTATTAATACTTTTTGAAACCTGTGTCCAGATCTCAAAAAAATGGCATACATGTATGAGAAAAAAAATAAACCAATAATAGTGCAATACGTATATAAAAAATGAGAGTAATACATACATATCATATATTTACAAAATGTATAACGGAAATATATCAATCATCACACAAGAAAATGTGATGTAAACTACTAGTGTACAGATAGAATGCGTTATATGAAAATCAATATACATAAATGAATGTGAAATATATTGAAAATATTATCAGAGAAGTGTTGAAAAGATGTAACTGTTTGAATTAATCTCTTTCCAGCTTTTATAGTGCATATCACTTAATGGATTGAGAGCCCTTACTTGGCTTACTGCAACATTCAATAACATGGACCAATATCAATTAATATTGAGTGGCAGCACATGTTCAGCACACTCTTTGTGTATAAACAAATTCATGTGGAAATATATAACGAGATTCAAGATTTTTAAAACAAATTAGAAACACTTGTGGAAAACGATTGTTTTATATATATATATATAACTAGATTGTTTAACATAATACAAGATCTCTTTCAATATTAGCAGATTGATATATACCGTAAGTATGTTACAAAAGTAATGATTTACAAAATTTAAGAAAGACACCAAAAAACAAAACAGAAAACTCCCTATGTGCAATCAGAGCAATATATGAATATAAACAGTATTTATGATCTGCAAAGTATGATAAAAATATCTCTTTGTATATATAAATACAGTAATATCATTTAATCCAAAAATACACAAGTAAAATGGCCATGTTACTGAATTGATAGAAAGAAAGCATGGCAATTTAGGCACATCATTTTATGTGTGGACCATATAAGTAAAAGTTACTGCATTCAAAAAATAAAGGGGGTGGAACCAGCAGCCAGACGCCTTACATGGTGACTCCCAAATACCTTTTCTCAAGCTCGCCTTTATCTCTGTCCCAGCAGCTGATCCCATCTCCCACAACCCCGCAACTGAAACAGGGGCCACAGCTGCATCAATAGATGCCCTTCTTTATAGTAAACCTGGGGCCTACTTCACGCGGACGCTGCCCAATCTGGAATATATCTTGGCTGAGCACATGTGGATGATCACACAGCCAGCTCACAGTCTGACACGACAACACAAATGCCAGTTATGCAGCGCTTATCCCAGGAACCTGGCACTCTAGGCAGTGATATATTATTATTATTATTATATTTATATAGCGCCAACAAATTCCGTAGTGCTTTACAATATAGGGGTCATGCTCCAAAGACAAGTGTGCCTACATAGGCGCAGGCCCTGACCAATGAGGACTTACTTAAATATCCTGAGCAACAAGAGCAGTCTGACTCTCGCAATACACAACCAGACCCCATGGAGCCCACAGAGGAGTCAGCTCCCACAATGAAACACATCCTGAAGGTCCTATTACAAGACTTTCATAAAATGCTTACCTCAGAATTAGCGACCCTGAAGACGGATATACAAAACACTAATGACCGAGTGCATGCCGCAGAGAAAGACATTGTGGATGTGAATATCTGCCTTTCCAATGTGCAAAGGTCCATGCACCAGATACAAAGGCGCAACACACCGCACTCACTGCAAATGACAGCTCTAGAAGACCAATACCAGCACAACAATGTCAAGATCAATGACATCCCCATGGCTATAATGACCGAAGAATTACCACACTCTGTAAGGAGACTATTGGTGACTATATTGCCCCTGCTGTGGCTATAAAAAAAGTAATTGATGAAATATACTGTGTCTCTGGTCCTGCTAGACCGTCGCCACAAGTAACTCGAGACATCATCCTGCCCTGCATCTCCTCACAGCACAAGGGGCACATAATGACCGCATTGAGAGGCAAGAAACCACTGTCATTCGAAGAAGCACAGTTATCTTTTTATCAGGATCTAATGGGGGCTACCCTCCAGTGGCGCAAGACACTTACCCCTGTCACACAGCAGCTGCAAGCTGCCAAAGTTAGCTACGGATGGGCACCCTGACGGTGACCCACAATGGGACTACCCACACCCTCTTGTCCCGAGAACCGGAGAGCAGAATTGTCCAGCCACCTGAAGATGGCGAGAGTTGGAATTACTCCTGCTTGACCTCCTCCACAGTCACAGCCATTCTAATGTTAATGTTTCTAACACCTGTTACCAGGTTTTTGTTTATGCTCCTTTGGTAGAATCCCCAATAAGTGTTTATTTTGTTTGTAACTACTTCCTATAGATGCCACCAGAGACTACGCTCATGTTCGATATTATACTTCCTAGTAAATCCCTCACACCTGGTGAGAAATTACCCCTCCCCTGCTGCCCCCTTGGTCAGGAGTATCAAACATTGCAGAGTGTAACGGACCGTTTTGCCCAACAAGAGGTTAAAAACTGTTTAGGCAATATTCCTCTTCCAGATACACAGGCAGCAACTGCAAGTACCAATCTCCCAAACAGGAAACACACAAATTCTCTAACTCCCGAACCGGAACCATACGAATGCTGTAAACAGCCGAACAGGAAAACCATACGAACAGTTTACACTCCTGGCAGTCGCACTGTAACAGCATAAAATCCAATCCCCCCCCCCCCCCCAAGAACGAGACGATACTTAGTTTGAGGGTCAAGCAGAACCGATTTACTGGAGCTACCTGCCTGGCTTTTATGCAGGTCTCCCACCTGGTGGACACTCCCCTAAGGGACCAGATGGAAGACTGGGAAACATATTGGACAGTGACCAATCACAAGCTTACAATCTCACAATGTATCACAATCCCTCCTCTCTGTCCTGGAGATAATTGGGAAGTAATCCAATTATCTCCAAGGACAGAGGAAAAACTCCATTAACCACATGGCAGACAAAGGACAATAAAATACATAAAAATACATACTGTTACATTTATCCCATAGAACATACACATTCTACCTATCCCCAGATAGCTTAGATCTGAGCGCACATTGTTACCGAATGACGCTCAGATCACATACATACAGTTCAATCGCCATGGAGCCAAAGTCTTTCATACAGTCTTTCAGTATACGGCTGGGCTCCATGGCATAGCTATCTGGGGTAGCATTGGTTAAACAGTAAAGTACCGAATGGACAGTTGTTCGGATAATTGACTGCAGGTAGGAGAAGGGAGGTCGGCGGCTCAGCAGTGTTCGTGACTTTAACAGTCCGCAGAAAGGCCACGAACCAGCCTTTCTGCAGGGAAAACGAACAGTGTTAAACATGGGGCCATAGTCCAGCGGCAGAAGGCGGGCGAACCTGGTTCCTCCAGTGGCCAGTGGCGAGGTTGGTTTTGCCACACAGAGTAAACCTTGCTACACATCAATAACCATAATAATCAAACTAGTGCCTTGCCCATTCACACATTTCCATGGACAGGCTAGTCATGCAGCCTATCTGCGCTCTGAATATTCCATCACCTAATGGAGAAGCGTATATCCCCCATATGCTCCAATCAATATTTTTTATTGGGAATGCATAAGCACATTATAATATGTATGGTTGGTAGTCTGTATTTGGGCACTAATAAAGGTCTCATTCTGGTAAAATGTCTAATATGGACCAATAACAATGTATAATGTGTTTAAAGTATGCTGCTGCGCAGGAAAGTTTTACCCATTAAAGTGTGTATGGTAATAAATCATTATTTTTCTCAATCGAAAAAAAGCTGTCTGAGAGTAGTTATCTGACTTTGCACCTCTTCCTGAGTTGTGTTTAAAAGCTATTATGTATAGCAGATATATACTCCAAGGAATCCATGTATATGCAATGTAAATTCATATATGCGAATCATGTATATCCAGTGTAACTAACCACCGCATTTCTCGTCCACCAAACCTCTTACTGAAATCCTCCCCCTTCCAATTTTTCTCTATGCCAAAAAAATTATATTATTGCACATAAAGTCCCTGATATTTTTTTTCTTGACCCAGATATTCTGCCAGCCAAACAAGTGCCACATTGATGGAATCACTTATCCTGATTTAAAAAATGTGTATTCATTTATTTATTTTTCAAGATGAAGATGAATTTGGATTGCCTAGGAATAATAATAATATTCCTTACTGAATCTTCAGATAGTAAAATTTGCCAGTGTTTTTAATTAGTGATTTAATAGCTTTATTGTTTCCTAAAAAATAAAAAATGAAAGCATTGTTTTAAGTATCATTTTTCTTTGACTTATATTTAAGAAGAGAATCCCTATCCAAGATTTTGTCAAACATAAGTTATTTTTAACCTTTTTACTTGTGTTGAAAATCCTGTTCAAATGTATGATTGTGGTTTATCATGTGGAGCTGACCCTTTCAAATGTTTAAGAGCCATGGGCTATAATGGCATTTGGAAAAATGAATACCACTGACTTAAAATGAGTTTTTATTGCCACACCTGAATTCTGGATAAAAATAGGCAAGTCCAAAAAGGTAATATTAGAATTACTATAGTTACAGGTAAATTAGATGCCTCTATCATTGTTATTGAGAGAGGAATGGAAGCAACAGTTTTTCCTCTCCCTTCCATATGAAAAACAAATTGTCTATATATCTGCAATAGGTCACAAGGCTTGATACCTCACTATTTTGGCAAAATATCAAAGACGGCTCCAAGTATGCCATAAATAAGTTAGCATAGTTGGGTGCAAACCTCATACCCGATACCTGCAAAAATAAATCCTAGCCATACCAGATATAGTTATGATGTAATATGAGGCTAATACCTACCACTACAAAATGGGTCCGATAAATTTTCCAACAATACTCACCCTTTCCTCCGTGATCTTGCAATGCCTGCTCTCACTATTCCCGTATGTCCTGTCATTTAGACAGAATGCCAGTGAAACAACCGAATTTTGTCCTAACAGAATGAGAACAGTTAGTTCAATCATGCTAAAGTCGCACTGTCAAGGCCAAATCCAGTTGTTTTTTTAACCCCCTTCCCGACTACCCCTTCCCTTCCCCTTCCACTACATCTAATTGTCCCCCTAGTCACCCTCAAATGCCCCTAGTCCCCCCATATTGCCTATCTTTTATCTTCATTTCCTGCCTGGACCTAGGTCCTGGGTGCCGCCATCTTTGTGTGGGCAGATGAAGTCCCTGTGGGAAACATAATCTGCCCACACTAGATAGAGCTGTGAAATTCCTGCAAATGCCCAGTTAAACACTTGGGCATTCGCTATTGTCCGAAATTCGGACGGGAATTTCGTCTATTCATTTGTCAGAAAGACGAAGGAATGAATAGAAATTTCAGATGAACGAACAAACACCGAATATCGGTGTTCGTTTGTTCAGTTTTTTACAAGGAGGGAGCTACCGGTTTGCAACTCCCTCCTTGTAATATGTAAAAATAAAAGAAGTGCTTCCTGCCACTTACTAAGCCTCCCATGTCCTCCCTCACTCTATTGGGGTCAATAGGACCCCCATATTAGCATCAGGAGATTGAAATCTCCCGAATGCCCCTACTTGCTATGCCTGTGGCTGCGCAATGTTGTATTAAAAAAAACAAAACTAAGCCCCCACCTTCAACAAATGACCCATACCCCGCCACTGGGGGCTATGCAACCAAACGGGGGACATAGGGTCCCCCTTGATCCCCACCCATGAACGGCGCGTGTTGGCCCTAAATGAAAATGGGGGGACCTATTGTCCCCCTGGCCCCTACCCATGGGTGACAGGTGGGGGCCCTAAATGACAATGGGGGGGACAAAGGAGGAGGCAAAAACCAAAAACACAGTACCGATAAAGGGGTAATCCAAAGGCAGGGTCGGATGAGAAGCAGAAGTCAGGGCTGCATTGGAGTATCGTAGTCAGTAAGGCAGGCAGAGGAAATCAGTCAGCAGAGCAACAAAGATCCGGCAGGAAACACCAAACAAAATGACCAGATCCTAGGTCTCAGGCAGAGCTGGCTTTTACAGCCTGCTGATTAGTAGCAGCTGATCCTAATTGGTAAGGGGTTGCAGGTGGATCAGCACTGCTCCGTCCAGGCAAGGAGTCAGGAAGCAGGATAATGCAGACAGATACTGAAGCCCCTTGGTGGATAGGATGGTAGAGAACCTGACTGGGATGCTGGAGCTGTGATTTCAAACCTAGCCAGGTCTCATAAAGGGGCGGCCACGCCTTGCTGTCTGCAGGGTTTGGGGTGCACCGTGACAGAGCCCCCCACAAGGGGCGACCTCTGGGCGCCAACAGATAGGGCTTCAACTAGAGGATCCAGTTCAGGCTCAGACAAGGAATCCAGGTCTGTATAGGCATCCGAATCATCAGGATCCAAGAGTGTTGGAACATTTTGCAGGTTGTCATTCTTCGAGAAGGCAGTGGAGGCAAGGAGGCAAGAAGTGGATGCAGCTCTGGCCTTAAGAGCCTGCTCTAAGGCCTTTAGGCCTTGCCTACGAACCACAGTTCCATTGGAGGCAATTACAAAGTCTGGAGACAGATCATCTGTGTTAGAGCAGGAAACGTTAGGGGAGACAGAGGCTGTGGATTGGAAGGTAGCCACAGCAGCCTCCTTTTGAGGCCCTGGAACAGGAGCAAGGTTATCCAGTGCTTTGATGGTGCCAACGACCTGGTTAAGTTGGGTTTTCGGTACGGTCGCATACAGAGTCGTACCACAGCAACAAAGGTGTTTCATAGACTGCCATGGAGGACTTGCTGGATGGTGACACAGAGCCCCCATATGACTATGTTTAGGGCGAGGAGGATGTATCGGGCAATAGCTGATTTAGTGGCCTCTCTTGCCACAATAGAAGCAAAGGCCTTCGACTCTCTTTCTGGCTTTTTCATTTACTGTGAGCATGGTACTCAGTGATCCAATCTGCATGGGTTCCTCTTTGTCCATGGTGGGGATAGGGGTATAGGTCTCACCAGCAGGTTAGGAGCATTGATCAGGCAGAGGGTTCGTTTCAATCGCTCCTGCCTTCTTTCTCTGAAATGGCGATCCAGCTGGATGGCTAGCACCATTAATTTTTCCAGGGAGGTTGGAACTCCCAATCGTGCCAGTTCATCCTTAAGGGTTTCAGTTAATCCAAGGCGGAATTGGTCCACTAGGGTGGTTTCATTGAGTCCAGTGTCTGATGACAAGCCACAGAACTGTGATGTAATTTTCCACTTTGGAGGCACGGAAGGGGTCCAAATACAAGGAGGTCAAAGCTGAAGAAAAGGACTCCCAGGTTTCCAGTACAGGGCTTTTGGCATACAGTTGTTGATGAGCCCAGGTCTTGGGTTGCCCAGGTAACAGGGTGATGACAGTTCTTACTTTAACAAAATCTGTGGCATAGGTACGGGGTTTAAGTACAAACAGGATTTCACAGTCCGTTATAAAGGAGCAGTAGGAAGCCCTGCGACCAGTGAGTCTTTCAGGCAATTCAATATCAGGTTCAAGAGCATGGTATGTGTTCCCCTTTAAATCAGCATAGCCACGCTGCAATTCACTTATGGTTTGAGACAGGAGGGTCACTTGCTGTGTGAGGGTACTCAGGACCTGCCACTCATGAGTGGGAGCCGGGGGGGACAATAGGTTCCCTCCATTGTCTTTTAGGTCCCCCACCCACCACTCATGGGTGGGGGCCAAGGGGGAAGGACAATAGGTTCCCTCCATTTTAATTTAGGGCCCTACCCGCAGCTCATGGATGGGGACCACGGGGAGAACAATAGGTCCTCCCATTGTCATTTATGGCCCCACCCGCCACTCATGGGTGGGGGCCGGGAGGGACACTAGGTTCTCCCTCATTGTCTTTTAGAGGGCCCTATGTCACCCTTTTAGTTGCATAGCACCCTTCTGCTAACATGGGGGTCATATTGACCCCAATAGAGTGAGGGAAGACATGGGGGGGCTTAAGAAGTGGTGGGGAGCACTGCTCCCTGATGCTTCTTTTTTTACATATTACAAGGAGGGAGCTGCAAACCGGTAGCTCCCTCTTTGTAATAGACTGAACAAACGAACCTCGATATATTCGGCATTTGTTTTTTTTGTCTGAAATTTCTACTCATTCCTTTGTTTTTCTGACGAATTAATAAATAGATGAAATTCCCACCTGAATTTCAGAAAATAGCGAATACCCAAGTGTTAACTGGGCATGCGTGGTAATTTTCTACTGTGTGCAGATTACTTGTCCCACAGGGACTTTATCTGCCCACACAAAGAGGGCGGCACCCAGAACATAGGCACGAAATGAAGATAAAAAAAAGTAATATTTAGGGGACTAGGGGGACAATTAGATGTAGTGGAATCTGGAGGGGGGTTAAAAAAAACTGAATTCGGCCATGACAGTGCCGCTTTAATAAGTTCTACCATAACAATATTAAAAAGATTTAAATTTTCCATTATACTTAGTTTAGTATCATACTCCTTTTGAATGAGTTCTAAGAATGTTAAAATCTCTCGGCAGAATTCTTCCCAGTATTAGAAATTCTATCTGATGATGTGTTATCCAGATGTGTGTAATGAGCTTCATATTTCACATATATGCATGGTGCTATGTCTTTCTTCCAAAATTTCTGAAAAGGCTTTGTCCCTCACACGGATGTCATGAGAAGAGTGAGTGTTTTTTTGGCTGCTCATGCTCTTTCCTGAAACTGGATTTAATTAGATGATAATTCAAATGCGTTGCAAAGATATTTGATCACAATGTTGAATATAATGTAGAAAAAGAGAAAATATTAAAATATAAAAAAATGTCTGCATCACAAACATATGACTGAAGTCTTCAACAGCAAAAAGTAGGTCATGTGTAGCAGCTGAGTTAAAATAAGAAAAGCAGCGAATATGTGACAAGGAAGCAGCTCAGCAAGAGTTTCAGTGTTAGGGAAGAGATAAGGTTTGACTTATTTAAAATATACTTTGATTTGAGGTGACAGATAATCACAGGATTCAGATACTTATTGTTCCTTTGCAGTATTGGAGTTTGTTTATTTTGCTCCATTCAATGCTACAATATTTTATTTTACTTGTTTTTACATGTGTTAAAGACAATTTATAATTACAATTACAGCTGAAAAACAGACATGAATCCATCACAAGTAATGCAAACATTGACACATCTTGAAATGTTGATTTTACCTGGAATTTTAGGTATTTTTTCAGTGTGTCTAATATCTCAAAATGAAATGAAAAGTCATATCAATAATACAGTAATTATCATTCAATACATTGTTAACCCCTTCAGGACGGAGTCAATAGTGCACGTTCTGATCAAAACAAAACGTAAACAAAAACTGGAATTTGCGCTATATGTCTGTTTACCCGTAGTTCCCCTCTTTCATATTATATTCCCCCACACTTATTATATATCATTTTGTTCAGGAGAAATAGGGCTTTAATTTATCATTAACTATTCATATATGGAACATAATTTATTATGAATAAAATTTAAAAAAAAAGTGAGAAAATACGATTTTTTTTTAAATTTGTATTTCCGTCTGACATTTTAGCTGTGAATGTCATAATACTGTTACAGTAAAAAAAATGCACATATTTGTAATCAGCGATGTCTCAGGAGTACAACAGTACCCCCCATTAAAAGGTTTTATGGTGTTTTGGAAAGTTACAGGGTCAAATATAGAACATTCCATTTTCAAATAGAAATTTGCCAGATTAGTAATGTTACCTTTGAGACGGTGTGGTAGCCCAGGAATGAGAATTACCCCCATAATGGCATACCATTTGAAAAAGTAGACAACCCAAGGTATTGGAAGTGGGGTATGTTTAGTCTTTTTTAGTAGCCACTTAGTCACACACACTGTCAAAGTTAGCGTTCATATTTGTTTTTGTGTGAAAAAAGAAAAAAAACTAATATTTGGCCGGTGTTTGTGACTAAGTGGCTACTAAGAAAGACTGGACATACCCCATTTGCAATACCTTGGGTTGTCTACTTTTGCAAATGGAATGCCATCATGGGGGTAATTCTCATTCCTGGGCTACCATACGCTCTCAAAGGCAACATAACCAATCTGGCAAATTTCAATGTCAAAAAAATGAAATGCAAGCCTTATATGTGACTCTCTAACTTTTCAAAACACCATAAAACCTGTACATGGGGGGTACCGTTATTCTCGGGAGACTTCACTAAACACAAATATTATTGTTTTAAAACAGTAAAACATATTACAACAATAATATAGTCCATAAAAGTGCCGTTCGTTTGTAAAAAATGCAAAAAACTTCACTTTTACTTAAAATATCATTGTTGTAATACAATTTACCTGTTTGAAACACTAATATTTGAGTTCAGCGAAGTCTCCTGAGTAAAACAGCACCCCCCATGTACAGGTTTTATGGTGTCCTGGAGAGTTACAGGGTCAAATATAGTGCTTGCGAATTAAATTCTCTGCACTTTCTCCCTGTGTTGTCAGGCATGTCAATCAAATTTTAATTAATCAAATCACCTAATTATGTTAAAAGATTACTTAAATATACATGTAGAATTTTAATATATATGTATTCATAGGTATTTAAATTCTATGTGTATACTAATGTAATCTCTATGTAATCATATGTATTTATCTATATATATATATATATATATATATTTGCGGTTATTTGCATTTTATATATAGATAGATATATATAGAATGTCATTCTAAGTGTATTTTGTTACCAATATATATATATATATATATATATATATATATATATATATATATATATATATATATATATATATATTAATAACAAAATACAGTTAGAATGAAATTACATATGAATATATAATTTATATTCAATTTTGTTTCAATATTTTATTTATTCATTTTATTATTTTATTTATTTATTATTGTAATTATACGTATTTATATATATAATATATGTGTATATATCTATTATATATATACTATATGTATATTATATATATGTAACGTCATTGTAAGTGTATTTTAATACTAATATATGTACTTATATTAGTATTAAAATACACTATGTATGACATTAAATATATATAATATGTATATATATTATATATATAATATATATACACATATATTATATATTTATAAATATATTTATTTTATTTTACACATGTCTTAATGATTTGTTTTATTACTTCCCACCAGCAGGGGGACTGTCTGATATTTCAGACAGTCCCCCTGCTGGCAGATCCATAGCCAGCTATAGGGGGCCATGTGATCGCTCTTTGAGAGCGATCACATGGCCCCCGGGGGCTTTTTTTGCCATGGGGGGGCTGCCTGGGCTGTGAGGCAGTCTTCCCGAAGTGGAGCGCCGGGAAGGTAAGTATCCCGGGCGCTCCAGGGCTCAAAGCCGTTACGGCGTTCTATGCCGCCGCAACGGCTTTAAAGCCCACTTAAAGCGGGACGGCATAGAACGCCGTAACGGCGTTAAGGGGTTAATGGCAAATGTGAAAAAAACATTATCTCTCCTATTTTCACACAGATCACGTGGCTCAATCTGTTCCATATACTCATCTCATGACTTGCAATACGGAGTTCATGAAATGTTCAGGGATTGCCCTGGAATTGCTATTAATGAGGAGGCAACCCAGAACTCACTAATATCCTGTAACCCCATTAAATTAATATAGCAATATGATATAATAATATTGGCTGCTTCAGTATAGATGAAGGAATAACAACTACATCGTTGCTGTAGAATTAATTAACAAAAAAAAAACCTCTATGCAGATTACTTTGTTTAAATATGTATTCATTTTTTAAGAATATCTAGAAGGGATGCTTTATATTTCTCGCTTGAATCACATTTTATTTCACGTATCTGATCTGAATCAAGCAGATCGTACATTTCCTATGTTACTTAGGCCTTGGTTTAATATTTTTTGGATACATTTTTGAAAGGATTTAATATTTTTGGATAAACTTTTAAAATAATTTTATATTTATTTTTTGATATATTGACATTTTTTGTATATAATATATTTTTGGAAATTTTAATATTTAGAAAAAAATATTTTAAAAATGTTATCCAAAAATATTCAATAATTTGAAAAGCTTAAAAATATAGTGAAGGCCTTATTCTGGTATCTTGAATACTATACTGCCATGAAGTGCCAGTGATCTTTCTGGATATGTCACTCTATTTCTCATTTTCATTTTTTTTTGTTTATGTTTTTTTTTTTATTTTTTTTTAGTTAATTCTCCATTTGTTTAAAATATTGCTATTGATACGTATGATTTGCATATTACATTGCATTGCTATGTCATTTATTGTTTTAAAACAGTGTGGACATTTGATTGCAGTTTGATTTCTTCCTAAATTGTTGATTACAAATTATTTTTAAACATAATTATAAAGAAAGTACAGAGAAAAAACACTGCAAAAAATATAACAAAATACCATATGCCAAATAGGAGAATTTAATATCTTGTTAAAATTATCGTGTTTTCCTATGTTCTTTAAACAGAAATATCACAGAAAATACCTTGTCAAATAATATTCAAGACCATCTGGGATTCTTATTGGGCTGATTGCAGTACTAGATTGGAAATGTATGTGCCAAGGAGGGGCATTATGTAATATTCTGTAAGACCTTTTTTCAGGTTAAGAAAGTTAATATATAACAGATTGGCATTTAGCTTAGCAGCTAATACTGTAAATCCACATAATTTTGAGCAGCGTTTATAAAACATGCAGTATTTCACATTTTCCTCCAGACTATTTAAAATTCACATTCATAGATTTTCCGTTTTATGTTGTTTTACTGCACAATTGAATAGATTTTGAGGGTTTATGGACAGGGTAAGGCAACAAAACTATATGGTTTGTATGTGTAAAGTTTCCAGTTTATTGCAAGTTTAAAAAATAAATAAATAAAACATCTACTTTGCAATGCTCATAAAATTCCGTATATGTGACTGTGCTACAAAAGACTCTTTAAATATGGATAGGGTGGATTATGTATTAATAATGTAATTGAAATTGATGTAGATTAATTTAGAAATAAACAAATATGTTTAAATGACTATCTGTTCCTGTCCAAATCTGAGATGATTAAATTGCGTATACGTAGAAGTAAGTTCACACTGACACACGGAGTTCAGGTTAAAAGCACTTCGAGAAAATTTAATGGCATCTGGTAAAAAACAGGCTTGCAAGCCCTTATAAGAGCAAAATTACATCATCATTGAATATCAAGATATCAGTAAATAAACATCATTAATTGGATTAAGTGTCAAGTGGTAGGTTAAATGCCCTCCCATCTGTATTAGTAATTGGCTCAGGGATTTGAGTGACTAGTGGGGCATCCTCCCATCATGGGATGTCGTAATTTCTGACCAGGATTCAGTCGCCATTGCTCTTTAGCACGAGGCTCTCTCGATGGGAGGGGGAATCTGGCAGCTAGCCATTTTGAGTACTTGGCACCGTTTTTGGGTAGTTAGTGATGACAGACTCGTGGTCAGATTCAGTGTTCTTTTTATGAATAGAACATTTCATTAGGCCAGCTTTCCCATGGCCTTGGCTATACTTATTTGCATGTTACAGGAGATTCAATAATTCCGGGGTTAGTCATGTCTTTATAGAAAATACAGTCTCTATTCATTATACTAAATGCTGTTAGGAAAATCTGTCATGTAATGTAGTTAAAAATGGAGTTAGTACAAAAATTAAATACAGGATCAATAAAGGTTTTTTAATAATTCTACATCAGTCCCCCCTATGAAATGTTAGATTCTAAAAAAGATAAACTTTATTGGTTAGTTCCAGAAGACATGTTAGTCCAAAGGCACAAAACCCTATGAAGTAACGGTTCTTAAAGTCTTCTTAGTTCTTCAGAGGGACATCATAAAATAGACAAGCTTACATTACCATATGGACCTGTGTTATCTGGAGTATAGGCACAACAAATCATGGTGACAGGTAAACGTTGTTGGTTGCAATAGATATAATAAATGCAAATCAAAATATTATTATTATTAGCAGTGACGGTTGGGAACATGGACTCAAACTTTCCTTTAACTGCGAAATCATCTGGTAACCCCCTTGGCACACCTATGGCATCTATATATATATATATATATATATATATATATATATATATATATATATATGTGTCAAACTTCCCTTTAGAGGGGTGCTCCTCTTTGTGTTCTGAAGCATGAATGTGGTGTGTCAAGAGTACCTTGTCATGTATTATGTGTATGAACATAATAACCTTGCTTATTCATCATAGTATTAAACCTGTCCCACGCTACATCAGTGTAGGTGGACTCGGATCATTTTAGTCAATATTAATATCACCACAAACTCAGGATGGGCAAGTAATCCTGAAGAAGCTTGGCGTTTGAATTTCTTTTTAGCTTCACGAGGTCTCCTTTTGGGGTCCTTGGCTTTCCATCGATGGCAGGTGGTCAGGCATTATTATGGCCATCAAACACCTACTTGTTGGTATCTTTTTGTTTTCTAACAAGTCATTTTTCCTTTAGAGTCAAAAGTTTGTCAAAATCAACAAATGTTACTTCCCATGTTGCAGAGAGAGTCTTGAATCTGGAACAGTGAATCCATTGAGTGATCTCTGCAACTTTCACAATGCACTATTGGGTATATGGTCTTGGTTGTCACATTGATGACCGGCTAGGCTTCTGCCCATCCTGAAAAAAATGTCTATTATAACTAGTACATATTTGACCCGGCAGCTCTTTGGCACCTGGATATAGTCACTTGGATTCTTGAAAGGGATAGTGAGAGTTAGCTAGGTGCTTAAGATTCTCCTCCTCTTCTGCCTGAGCTGTCCTTGGCACAAATGACACAGGATCGGCAGAAACTGATGATTAGAGGAGTAATTCTAGGTGCTCCAGAGTATTTAGGGATCAAAGAGTTCATGAGGGTCTTGGATAGGTATAAAAAAAAATCCATGGGCCCACTGTCCAGTATATGTTTTTGGGTAAACAGAACTTGAGAGTGTTGGAGTACAGCCCGTCTTCAAGGGTTGCCCCTTTCTGTTTTCCAGCTTTGTATTTCTTCAGGGTCAGCAGCTGCTTGTCATTCTTTCAGAAGCTTGAGATCTGTGGATAGGATCTACATGGTGAGTATAGAAGTTTCTTCAGCGGACACCCTTCTGTCCACTTCCCTTGGTGCACTTGTGGCTTGGTTGGCAGCTTAGTCAGCTGAGTGGTGCTTCTTATCTTCCAGATTGATCCAAAATCATGTGCCGCACCCAGGGCATATCTTGAGTCAGTGTAGGTATTGGCATGTCTTCCTTCAGGCATTTTGTATGCCTTTGAGAAGGCTGTCAATTCAGTGTCTTGAGCAGATGTGGGTGAGGAAAGTGAAGATGCTTGACGTACCTGATCTTCTGTAGCAACAGCAAATCCAGTATGGTACCTTTCCTCTTTTATCCGCAAACAGAGTGGAGTCAGGATCTGGTAAAGCTACTGCATGCCCTGTTGAGAGGTGTCTTGTTTCTTCTTTCATCTGTTCAAAGCAACCATGAGGAGCAGTAGAAGAGGTTTCCCTCACCTATTTCTGTGTGAGATTGGGGGTATTTGTCTTTCTATTTACAGTTCTCTTGCTGACCCCCCTCTGTAGAGAGCTGATATCGATTGTTAGTGTTTCATGTTTTGTTCTAATGAGTCAGGTTCCTTTCATGAGATTTCTGGGGACTTAGTGAAGAAAACATGAGGGACAGCCACCTCCCAGTGATGATACAGGTGTCTTACTTCCATGGGAATCTGGGTCAGGACCGCACTATTTCCTTGAGAGTGCCCAAAACAGGTCTTTCATGATGAAGTGCACCTCCACCAGTCTGAATAATTTTTCGTTAGTGTGGTATGCCCCCCCTGGGAAGTGGCGGAAGAGTGGCCAGAGCAACTTTTCTTCAAAATATAATGTTGTCAGGTAGAGGCAGAGTTGTCTATGGGCGGAGGAAATTGGTAAGGAATAAGAAGGGAGGAAGCATATAAAGGATATAGATATGGTGGTGGGGAGATGGAGGAATGAGTAGTGGATAGAGTGAGAGGGGAAGAAGGTGGAGTAGGAAGGACAGGGGAAGTAGGAAGAGGAGAAGGTGGAGTAGGAGGAGGAGAAGGTGGAGTAGAGGGAGGAGTAGGAGGAGGGGAAGAGGACAAGGTGGAGTAGAGAGAGGAGTAGGAGGAGGAGGAAGGAGTAGAAGGAGGAGAAGGTGGAGTAGAGGGAGGAGTAGAAAGAGGAGGGAGGAGTAAGAGCAGGAAGAAGGCGTAGGAGGAGGAGAAGGTGGAGTAGAGGGAGGAGTAGGAGGAGGAGGGAGGAGTAAGAGCAGGAGGAAGGAGTAGGAGGAGGAGAAGGTGGAGTAGAGGGAGGAGTAGGAGGAGGAGTAGAGGAGAAGTAGGAGGAGAGAGGAGAAGGTGGAGTAGAGGGAGGAGTAGGAGGAGAAAGTGGAGTAGAGGGAGGAGTAGAAAGAGGAGGGAGGAGTAAGAGCAGGAAGAAGGAGTAGGAGAAGGAGAAGGTGGAGTAGAGGGAGGAGTAGGAGGAGGAGGGAGGAGTAGAAGGAGGAGAAGGTGGAGTAGGAGGAGGAGTAGGAGGAGTAGAGGGAGGAGTAGGAGGAGAAGGTGGAGTAGAGGTAGGAGTAGGAGGAGGAGGGAGGAGTAAGAGCAGGAAGAAGGAGTAGAAGCAGGAGGAAGGAGTAGGAGGAGAAGGTGGAGTAGAGAGAGGAGAAGTAGGAGGAGAGAGGAGAAGGTGGAGTAGAGGGAGGAGTAGGAGGAGAAAGTGGAGTAGAGGGGACTGTAGATGAAGGGGAGGGATCGGTGGAAGGAGTAAGCGGGGGTGGGCAGGTAAGGGAGCAGACAGGTGATGTAGCAATGGAGGATACATCAGAAATCAAGACTAGGTAGAAATGCAATGGAGGCTGCAAATAGCCCATGTACAACAACTATTAACTGGCCCTATGCTTTCCCTAGAGAAAAATAATAAAAGGCTAACATGCTCATCTTGTCTGCACAGGCCTCGAACGCTTCACTCCGTGGGTGCCCCGCAGTGGCTAGCTGTCAGGATCGGGACAGGGATCCAACACGCAAAGTACAAACAGGAGGTAGGTACGTATACCGGACCTTAGAATGGCCGGACTAACGTAAGGAGTAAGCAAAGAATGGTCTAGAGACAAGCCGAGGTCGAGGGAACGAGAGAGCAGATAAGCGAGAGACAAGCCGAGTCAAAGGGTAATAGAGGTAAGCAGGGTAGAACAAACAAGCCGGGTCAAAACCAAAGAGACAAATAGATAACAAGAGCACTGAGTGACTAGACAAGCTAGAACCACGGCAGGGCAATGAACAAATGCAGAAAGCCCTACTTTATACCCTGGTTCTAGATAGGTAATCACGCCCCCGACGAGTCCTGATTCGTGCTCGGGACTTGATTGACAGGTCGGGACGGATTGTCGTCATGACGTCGGCTACTGAGCGCCGCGTCATAAAAGGAAGCGGGTCCCTCGCGGCCGGCGTGTAAACGACCGAGAGAACTGCGAGGAACGAGTGAGTCAGCCCCTCTGAGAGGATGAACGTCTAAGTGTCTCACCTCCTCTGAGGTAGAGACAACAGGTACCCTGACACTAGCCCACTACTTCTCCCACACCAGACTTGTGCCCGTGGAGGCAGACGCTATCCCTGACTCTCGTTCTTTATTTTATTTATTTATATCTAACATCTCAAAATGTAATTCTTACTTATATCACAAATATACATTATCACAATTTTATGTCTCGCAAATGGGATAAAACTTATTCTACTCTTCACTGATAATGTATTATTTTTTTATTATTATTTTTTTAAACATACAAAATAGACAAATAACATTGTCTTCTGCGAAATAAATGAAAAAGATAATGGAGATTTTGTTAAGCTTATAAATAGCTATACATTAATTCACCTTTCTTGTTTTCCAGTTTCTGGCTGTTAATGACAATGTACAATGTAATAGAGCAGCAGGAAATGCTAGCAGAGTGATTGGTTGCATAGGGAGAGGTATTAGCAGTAGAGAGAGGGAAATGCTCATGCCATTGTACAGAACACTGGTGAGACCTCACTTGGAGCACTGTATACAGTACTGGAGACCATATCCTCAGAAGGATATGGATACCTTAGAGAGAGTTCAAAGAAGGGCTACTAAACTGGTTCATGGATTGTAGGATAAAATTTACCAGGAAAGGTTAAAGGATCTTAACAGGTATAGCTTGGTGGAAAGACGAGACAGGGGAAATATGATAAAAGCATTTTAAATACATAAAGGGAAACAACACAGTAAAAGTGGAGACTATATTTAAAAGAAGGAAAACTACCACAACAGAGGACATAGTCTTAAATTAGAGGAACAAAAGTTTAAAAATAATATCAGGAAGTATTACTTTACTGAGAGGGTAGTGGATGCATGGAATAGCCTTCCAACTGGAGTGGTAGAGGTTAACACGGTAAAAGTGTTTAAGCATGCGTGGGATAGGCATAAGGCCAAGCACTTGCTGCTAGTAACAGATCTAGAATCAATACACTATAATGCCCAAAGTCTCAACTTCTATGCATATGCAATAATAAAATATCTGGGCTTACAACAAAAATTATGTTAGTCAGTCTTTAATCTTGGAGGCAATCATTATCCAATTAAGACAGATTGGAGCACACTCCCCCCTTATCCATTTGTTAATGGTTATGCAAATAATGTTTACTGGTTCTTTTTCAATTAGATCAAAACATTTTGAGACCAATCCTTAATTGTATCACCATTTGTTCAAGAAATCTTTGTTTATTAGAAATGTATTTTAGTAAATATTCTTTAGGATAACCCTTCTTCCAGCATGTTATCAATTTTTTGTACACAAAGTTAAAACACATTTGTTACTTACACGTGAATCTATATATATATATATATATATATATATATATATATATATATATATTCTATCTACATATTAACCATCACTTGTCACAGACACTTTTCTGATATAGGGAAACTAATAGCAGGATTATTTTAGTAATTGTAACTTTCTTGTTCATAATATGTGGGAATTAACCCCTTAAGGACACATGACGTGTGTGACACGTCATGATTCCCTTTTATTCCAGAAGTTTGGTCCTTAAGGGGTTAAGGAAGACAGCATGTCTTAAGATAGGATGAGCATGATAGGAGTAGATCGTGTCAGATGGCCAGAAGTGACACGATATATGGGCAGATATGACCTCACTGATATGGTAAGGGCAGAGTGAGGGCAGGAGCCAGGACTGATGTCACTTAAGGACAACCTTCTTTTGTTCTAGGGGCCATTTTCTTTTAGGGCATTTCAGCTTTACACTAAATTATAGCCTAATAAGAAGCAACATTCTGTTCGGCAAAATGAAATACTAAACTATGGACAGACTTGACGGATTAAATAAGACAAATTCCATTGCTAACACTGGAAAGACAAAAACTGAACCGCAAGAATGCCACCCCCCTCACCCCCCCCCCCCCTCCTCCTCCGGCCAGGAGCCAGAGAGAGAGAGAGAAGGAGGGGGGGAAAGGGGAGAGAGAGACCGGCAAGAGAATTTACAGGCATAAGATTTAACCATGTCACTGCTGGAAGGACAGTAACAAAACAGAAGGATAGATACATTACAATTATTGCAAAAGCAAAGAGACACAAAAACACAACATTTAGTAATACTCTCAGTGAAACTGGGCTTTTACCATCTAATGGCTAACACAAAATACAAAAACCCCAGAGCATTTAAGATTGGATGGGGATGGTGACCGTGGTCAGCTACATTTCGGTCATTACTGACGGGATGATGGGAGTGGTCACCTCCTGGACGCCATGACAGGGCTCTGGCTAGGAGAGCTTCCCAGTAACACAATTATTATGATATACATACATTCTTAACCCTTTGTGATCTATTTCTTCCTCAACCCAACCTTCCTGCTGAATAGCTTTCGCTACTCTGTACCATGCTTCAGCAGTACGTAATAAATCATTATCTGTAAGCTTGCCTTTCTTCTCTGTCAGTAATCTACGCCAGCTTTCTGGCTGCAATCTACCACATGAAGGCACAGCAATTTTACACACTTTAGCAATCTTCTCAACTCCCTTAACCATCTCTTCACCCTCTCTATCTTCAACTAGATCACACGCTAACCAGCCCTTACCGGGCTTACCCAATCCCTGTCCCATATCCCCCTATAAAAGGCGTCCCAGATATAGGGAAAGGAAGATGAAACAGAGTGTCTACAATGCTGGACTGCCACTCGAGAGGGGTGGGTCCCCCCAAGTGCGTCTTCCCAAAACGTAGACTAGTCACTAATCCCGCCTAGGAGCGAGGTGAGAAGTGTGTGACCAATCACTTCTCTCACAAGAGAAATAGGAGTGGATAGTGTAAATAACACAGGAAGTAGAGTAAAAGTAAAAGTAAAGTGAAATTTGGAGACAGACACAGGAGTTTGAATGACTCCCAATTAAACAAAAAACAACAATTCAATTGAAATACAGTGCATGCATCACAGTTCAAATAAAATCAACAGTAATCCCTTTCCTTTACTCATGTGACCAAAGTCACCTCCCTCAACCTCGTAGTGTCCCCGCTCGGAGAATGACTTCCTCAAGTCTCACTACCAGCGGCCAAGGATAACAGCTAACACCGGCCCGAAATCCATATGCCTCCCTCGTTACAGCGGTCCGATACTCGTGACCACCACTATCCTCACCCTCGTAGCGCCCCTATGAACCCACTCATAAGTCTCACTACCCCGTGGTGATGGAGACAGCAATGCCTGCCCGAATCCACGCACCACAAATAAAAATTGGAATGCCACCAGCCTCAGCGCTCGAAGCTGGAGGGTACCACCTCTCTGCAAGCAGAGCTATGTGCACAATGAGGCTAGCTAGGCTATCAAAGTGACACCATGGGGAATCCCCAGGAAGCAATGAGTCTACACCCCTCCACAGATTACCCCCTCCTCTTTTTCCTTACTGCTGCAGCTACCCAGCTCCTAAAAGAGGTAAACAGGCAAAGAAGACCCCCAGGAAAACTTCCACAGGTCCACCCCCCTTTTTCCCTACAGCCACAGCCACGTGGCTCCTAAAAGGAGTAAACAGGCAACAGGACCCCCAGGCAAACTACCACAGGTCCACCCCCTTTATCCCAAAAGGGGTAAACAGACAAACAGAGGACCCCCAGGCAAACTACCACAGGTCCACCCCCCTTTATCCCAAAAGGGGTACACAGATAAACACTCTACCCGGGCACTTAAGCTAAAGACAGACCAATACAAACACACCCAGGCAACAGATAGTCAAAAAATGCAGGTAAAAAGTATTAACAAATAAGGTATAGGCTCTCTGGGCAAGATATTACCTGTCTTTGATGTCCTCTTGGCAGCAGTCACAGACACTTGAATAGATAAATCAAAGGGGAAAGAAACATACCGGGCTGCTGCAGTCAGTCTCCACCGTGTATTCAGAGGTGATCAATCTCCATCTTTCCCCTAGGATTCACCCACCCAGGTCTTCTTGGACGGCTGCCAGATAGGTCATAACCCAAGCCTCACGTTGGATGCGCCAAATCTATGTAGATTAATTTAGAAATAAACAAATATGTTTAAATGACTATCTGTTCCTGTCCAAATCTGAGATGATTAAATTGCGTATACGCAGAAGTAAGTTCATACTGACACACGGAGTTCAGGTTAAAAGCACTTTGAGAAAATTTAATGGCATCTGGTAAAAAACAGGCTTGCAAGCCCTTATAAGAGCAAAATTACATCATCATTGAATATCAAGATATCAGTAAATAAACATCATTAATTGGATTAAGTGTCAAGTGGTAGGTTAAATGCCCTCCCATCTGTATTAGTAATTGGCTCAGGGATTTGAGTGACTAGTGGGGCATCCTCCCATCATGGGATGTCGTAATTTCTGACCAGGATTCAGTCGCCATTGCTCTTTAGCACGAGGCTCTCTCGATGGGAGGGGGAATCTGGCAGCTAGCCATTTTGAGTACTTGGCACCGTTTTTGGGTAGTTAGTGATGACAGACTCGTGGTCAGATTCAGTGTTCTTTTTATGAATAGAACATTTCATTAGGCCAGCTTTCCCATGGCCTTGGCTATACTCTGTTGCATGTTACAGGAGATTCAATAATTCCGGGGTTAGTCATGTCTTTATAGAAAATACAGTCTCTATTCATTATACTAAATGCTGTTAGGAAAATCTGTCATGTAATGTAGTTAAAAATGGAGTTAGTACAAAAATTCAATACAGGATCAATAAAGGTTTTTTAATAATTCTACATCAATAGTATTACACTATACAAATTGCTTTTTTTTTTTTACTGTAATGATTGAATTTGTTAACACTGTGTCTGGAATTTGGGTTTACCTGTTTCTCACATCTATCTACGTAACTCTGGGTATTTAGCCACTAAAATATTATATGAGCATTTCAATGTATTAATACTTTTTCTGTGCGTGCACCCACTCTGCCTGCCCACCTAGGCCCCCATTCTGAATGCACTAATGGCAGAGCCGGTGCAAGGATTTCTGCAGCCCTAGGCAAAGATTCATTTTGCTGCCCACTCATGTCACTCACTCGCTGACAGACACTCACTCACTGACACACACACACACACACACAGGCAGACACTGACAGACATACACACATTCACTGACAGAAACAAACACACACACTCACTGACAGACAGACACACACACACAGGCAGACACACACTGAAACACACACACACACTGAAAGTCAAACACTAACACACTCACTGACACACAGACTCACACAATTTTATTTTTGAGACCCATACAGCCTCCCTACCTCCCTGGGGTCCAGTGTGGGGAAGCTCCCCACTCCTCCAGTGGGCTGTTTAGTTTGACGTCATATTCCGGCTCCCAGCATCACAGAGGGTGTGCAAGGGAGAAGTGAGAGGCTGAAAAAACAGCCTCTCAAGAGCCACTCACCCAGCGCTTAGGACCCAGACAGGGGCAGCCCACCAGGAAACATCCCGGTGGGTGCTCCCTGCAGGCGCGCACCCTTAGCGAATGCCTAGTTTGCCTAACGATTGCGCCGGCCCTGAGTAATGGAGTCAAGCAAGTATGGGTGTTAAAGAAGTTGGTAATTTGTCATAACTTGGATATAGCCAGGACATATTTGAAAACAAGAGAAACCTCAATGTATCTTTCCTGTTAATAAATAAAATAAATATAATGGATTGATTTTTTTACGTTTCACTTTTATTTATATTAGCTACTAAGTTACATAATACTACTATTAACTCACAAGCAGGTTTCTTTGCTGGTGCTAATTAAAGTATATTCTATTGTGGTCTGCAATGTGACTACGAACAGTTGTTTGTATTCCATTTCAACTGGTGTGATTTGCTGACTGAGTAAATTAAAGAGACATTGTAGGAACTTAAAGCGGCACTGTAATGCCAAACTTACCTTTCCCTAATTGCTTCCTCTTCTCCTCCTCTCTCATGATCTGTTCTTCATTTCTTCCTATCTGCTCTAGTTTTCTTTAAAACATAAAAAGGGAGCTCCCTATCATAAATTTATGACAAAGTAGGGACTAGAGATAAAATATTTCCCTGGATTCTATGACCAACCATCAAAGGAGGTCTAGAGTCCGGGAAAAAGGTCAGGGTGGTGGTACCAGTTCCACCTAAATATGGGCTTGAACCCGGAAAATGTGAGTACAGAAAAAACACTAAAATCGGGTAGTACCCCTTTAAGGAGTGCTCCCAATTAACTGGTATAGATGTTAGTGGACATGCCTAAAACAGACAGGAAAGAGTAATGAAAAGATATACCAATAGGCTTAATATGAGAGAATTAGGAAATAGATAAAGGGTTTATAGCAACTATCAAAAGCAAGGTACACTGAGTATATGGTTAGCTCCCAAGTATCCTGGCTAAACAAATGTTACAATTAAACTTTATTAGCTGTTGCCAAAATGATACAGTTGCCTCAGTGTGCTTTTGCAGGTATTGCTGCTAATCCCTATAACGTTACTAGGAGACTGCTTCAAGGGCTGTGTAACGGTAAAATTGGTTATCCTTGGTGTTGGAGCGTTTTAACAGCCGAAATAAATATTATAACCCTATTGAAGCAGACATGCCAGTAATGCAGGTGTAGTAAAGTGGGGAGAGAATAAGGTAATGTATCCTCCCCTGCTAAACACCTATAATGGATATACAGGTAGATAAAGGGAGATAGGGGGGAGAACCTGTGTGAGATTGTCCCCTAATCGAGGAGGGCAGCTAAAGGTGCTAACTCAAAAGCCGAGGAATATCTGTCTTAGTCCTATAATGGCTGAAAGCACTACTATGCTAGTTCCCTGCAAACTCCTTGTAACACCTTCGTGGGTGTTCTATGCTAACACTAGCGCTAGGAGTAAAGTCCCTATACAGATCAGCTACCTGTTGAAATTCCTATTCTCTGTAAAGCATGATATGATCGTCTTACAAAATAATACAAAACATAAGTGCGATAGAGGATTCCCTTAAGTGCATGGTGAGTGCACGGTGAGTGCTCTAGTGAAGTGTAGGGATATCCTAAGGCAAAGACCCGACGCGCGTTTCGGAGTTTAAAACTCCTTCGTCAGGGGCTGAAATTTGCCGCCCAGACCCCCCCCGGTTTTAAATGTGGTTCGACCAATCAGGTAGCGAGACCCAGATCGGTCATCAGTGACGTATCAGTTGTATACCACGTGAGAATGCCGTGGGTGAAATACATACGTCACAAGATTGGCAGCTTAACTGCCCTCCCCCTTATACTCTTACGACATGATATGGACATAGATCCTGCCCATGATTGTAACGAGATATTTAGGTTGGATACTTGCAGTATAAGTTCGGTTTTTGAGTGTCTTAAAGGTACATAGTTACTGTGTAAATATGTGTTCCTTCATGGCCCAACTTCTGGGACCGGGAAAACTGTAAATTGCCCAGGTCATATGAGTTATGAAGGTTACAGTGATTTTACAATATCATTTCTTGAGGTAATGGGGTTACTGTAAATTCATATTTATCATTAGTATCTCTAGTTACAGATCGATAAATGGGTAGATATTTAATGAAGAATGAAAGTGGTAAAAGGGACAGGGGGGAAAAAGAGAAGGGGGGGGGAATGGGAAAAAATAAAAAATTGTTTTGGAACACCAGAGGGCTAGATAATGTCCTCGGGTGGTGAGTGATCAACATAAACGTGAAAATGTGAAATACACATAAATAATTAAATTAGCTAAGGTATTCTTTATTATGAAATTATAAGATTAAGAATGTCCATGAAATATATTGGAGACTTTTAGATAAATGGGGTATACGAGAATCCCTCGTTAAGACCCCTGGGGGACAGCGTTTGTAGGCGATAAATCCAATAGCACTCACGTCTTCTCAGACGTTGATCCCAGTTACCTTTTCTTTGGTCTGGTTTGATTAACTCAATACCCAAAAAGTTAAGGACAGTGGGATCTCCTTTATGAGCTGTCTTGACGTGTCTTGAAACTGGAGTGTCAATATTCCTTGTTGATTTGACTGAGTTTATATGTTCGAGTATTCGTCTTTTAAAGGGTCTGAATGTTTTTCCAACATACTTGAGGTGACATTGACAATTAATCAGGTATACTACCCCTTTCGAGTTGCAGTTGAAAAATGACAGGGGTTTAAAGTTCTCGGTTTTAGTGCTATTGCTAAAGTCTTTTGAATTTGGGCTTATATATCTACACGCTTTGCACCTCCCACATCTGTAGGTGCCTTTGATTTTTTCCGACAACCAATGTGTCGGAGGTTGGATAGGTTGAAAATGGCTGTGTACCAACATGTCCCTTAGGTTTTGGCCCCTTCTTGCTGTTAGGGATGCGTATGATGGGAGTACATCCCTTAGTTGTGCATCTTGTTTTAGGAGGGGCCAGAACCGGTTCATGATTGTTTTGACCTGGTCCCAGCCTGAATCAAAAGTTGCAATGCATCTAATTTGTGTCTGTGCTGCTTCCTTAGAAGTTGATGGTGGGATCGTATGTTCCCTCAAAAGGCTTTCTTGTTTGGTTAGGAGGGCTCTGTGATATGCCCTCTTGAGGCACTTATTGGGGTACCCCTTGTGCCTAAACATTGTGCGTAATTCTTTAGCTTGTATTTTAAAATCTTCCAAATCCGAGCAGTTCAACGGAATCCCTGACAGCTGACCTCCAGGGACGCTCTGACCAGTGCAATCTGACTTGGTTCCCATGAGTGACATATGTCTCAAGGATGGGAAGAGGACCAACGGAACTCCAAACCTCTGACGCCCCCTAGGGAGACTATCCTTGTCTACTAGAGACAGACCCATTACCTACAGAGGGAAATGTTACACAAGGAACAAAATACTAGGCTAGATAACTGGAGATAGCAGGGTGTATTACCCACTCAGACGCCATGTCCATCTGGGCATGCAGAAAGGAGGGGTCTGGGGAACAACAGCCCGGACGGTGGGCTGACACAGCCCCTAGACAAAGTAGCAAGCTCACAGCGCTGATGGCACCCACTCTGAAACCCCCCCTCCCCACTGCTATACTATCCCATACCAGACACAGACGTCTTGACCAAACACACCTAAAACCAAACTCTAGATACTCGTACTAAGTAATGTGGAACTGCTACCAATACCGGCAATCCTAACCCCCCACTTTCCTACAACAAAATGGGACAAACTGTTCTGTTATACTGGGTTGCTTGTATAATCTATCCTTAATGTACCAAAGACATCCATCCCCTCAAGCGACGATTGTCTCAAATAAAAAATAAGAGGCCAGCCCATAACCTGAGGCGAAATCAGAGACATACAAGTAATAGCTAGACTCAGTAGTTAAGAAAAGTGAATTGCTTAATGTGATCAAATATAACAAAAGTTATGCCTCCTCTGTTTTCCTCCTTTGGGGAAAAAAAAACAATACATAAATAAAGATTGAAAAAAAAAAAAATCCCAGATGTCTTTTGATGAAAGACTGCATTTCTAGTATACTTGATTATACTTGATTTTTGTCCAGATTTTTGTCCCTTTAATTCCCCCTCCAAAACCTTCTACAAAATGAAGTCTGTATTGAAAGGACAGAAGAAGGATTGCATATGTTTCTTCAATAAGGAAATCAGCACTGGGAGAGGAAGCTGTTAAGCCTGAACGTATATAATGTAATAGACTACAATGTAACATACCAGCTAAGATAAATAATAACAAACCATTTAAACAGGAAATGTACATTTGGCTTGGTTTTTGTTTATCCTGGGTTGTAGATGGTATTGCTATAAATTATTAATTTAATGATGCTTATTTTATTATAAAATTAAAGAAAATTGTTTGAAACTCAAAAAAATGGGAATCAAAACTGGTTTTTAATGTATTACAAAGAACTCAACAGTATAGATGTGACCCCTGACCCAACCATCAGCACTGAATGTACATAATTGGGGGGAGGCAATAAATCCCCAATATTGGCATACAAGGATACAATATCAAATTGTACTCTCTAATTGATGTCTCCCAGGAAATTAAAACAAAAAAAGTTTATTATAGTTAATATAAAATTACATGGAGACAACAAAACTTGGAGCTAAGAAAAAAGTGTAAACCTATATATATAGTATACCAAATAATTAGAAAAGAGAGGAGTCTATGGGTGGCAAACACCACTCTACCAGGCCTGGCTATGATAAATCCCCAGGTCAGATCGAGTGGATGAATATGATCCGGTCAATATACAGGTATACAGGGGGTTAATTTAAAGAAAGAAAAACGTAAATGTCTCAATGGCAATGTATCCACCCTGTAACTAATATTTTAGACACGTTGGTGATCATAGGTTGAGCTATTTCTCCTGAGCATCGATATGAGAAAACTCCCACTAATGAGGACAATATAGCAGTTCTATGCTGCCCCTATTATGGATGGAAGGGAAGCAGGCAACAATTGCCTAAATATGTATCTGCAGCATATACGGAGATTCATACACAGGGGTGTAACCCCTATCACTCCCGAGATAGACACCTTCAAGGGTGTTCTGTTCTATCCCTGTAGGGAGAGTAAAGATAGCAGGCAAAGATTACCTGTGGCATAGATGAAAGTCCAATAGAATTAGAAATATATATCCTGCAACTCCTAAAAAACACCTTCAAGGGTGTTCTATGCTGTCCCTATCGACAGGAAAGAAAAAGCAAGTAGAGACAGCTAGCTGGCTACAAGAAAGACTCATTCAGTGCTGGTAGTTAAAGTTAATTTAAATCAAACAACTAGTGCTACCATAGTGACAAACTGTGCCAAAATAAATTAAAACAAAGCTGGAACCCGACGCGCGTTTCGGTGCATCTAATGCACCTTTGTCAGGGGTTAAACGATACCTGGTCCCACCAGTGGCTTTTAAATCTTTAGCTGCCAATCGAAATCCTCCGATCCAGCCCACTGATTCTCCTCCGGTGTGTGTGTGAGGCGTGGGGTAGGTTGAAACCCAGAAGTGGAACCCGGTCCAACCACTGTTCAAGTGGGCGGTGACATTTCGTCATCCGTCCGTCCCCACGTGGGACAAGTCGGCAGGAGGGGAGGGGGGGGGGAGGAGGGGAGGAAGAGGAATGCTCCTCCCTCACTCTCAATTGTCCTGATAGAGGGACATACTTTGCGCGTGAAAAGATGCCGTTCAATCGGCTAAGTATAAACAATTAATAAATAAAAATAATAATAAATGCAAAGTACGAGTTGTTTCTTTGGAATTATTGCACAATGAAAGTAGCAAGGACTCTGGGTCCTTGCAGATAATAGATTGGTATTAACCCTCCATTATGTTGCATTTAAATGTAGCTTAAAAATTCTACATTTATAAACCGATTCTAATAGAAAGGGGGAGGGGGGAAGGAGATAAAGCTCATCTTCATTTATTTTTATTTTTATAATTCCAATGTACATATTGCTTAACATCATAAGGTACATAATTCGAAAATGTACATACTTCAAATGTACATATTTCTAAGCATCATATGGTGCATAGATATCATCAACTGTACAAAGGAATCCATATGAATATATCTTTTTATCTTGTTCCAATCGTAGTCTTACTATAGTGTGCAAAGAATGGCATATAGCATATCGATGTGCCGTTGTCTCAAAGGAAACATATCTCACTGTAATTCAAAAATGCACTTATCTAGTAAGAGTGCAGATTATTCAGTGAAGAGCCTAGATCTTGCTATAATTCAAAGATATTCGAAGTGCACATATATAATGAAAATGCAAATTATTCAATGGGGTACCTTAATCTTGCTATAATTCCAAAGTCTACATATGCATGTAAACTGCTGTGTATACTGTTTATTTAAAGGAACAAGCAGAGTTCATAGGGAATAGTCTTTATATGATAAGATGTAGCTTGTATTGTATATACAGATAACTTCTAGATCTTTCAATTGTGCATAAATTCCAGGGAGAAGTTGGTATTTGACGGGGGAGAGGAGGGGGAAGTGCCACTATGGGTCTTAGGGGTATCGTCCAAACAAAAATAATAATAATGAAATTGGTGATGTTCACTCAGGAAAGATTAATAAACGAAACTTAAGATGTTTCTAGGTCAGAAGGTTAATATTACTGTAAAAAGTTCTTATAATACATAGATGGCATTATTAGTTATCAGAGATCGCTAATATAGTGTAAGAACAATATTATGAATTATCAGGAATCATTGATAAAGGGAGAATATGAGAAGCCTTCATTGAGGCCCACAGGAGATAGAGTTTTCAGGCGATAGATCCAAAAACACTCTCTTCTCCTGAGGAGCTTATCCAGATTCCCCCTTCTTTGGTCAAGTTTAATCAACTCAATGCCCAAAAAATTGAGTACTGTGTGATCACCTTGATGAAAGTTTTTTACATGTCTAGAAACCGTGGTTTCAATGTGTCTACTAGTTTTGATGGAATTTAAATGTTCCAGGATCCGTCTTTTAAAGGGCCTAAAAGTTTTCCCTACATATAGTAGATTACATTGACATTTAATCAGGTATACCAGTCCTTTAGAATTGCAATTGAAAAAGGAGTTTGGATGGAAAGTCTCCGTTTGATCACTATTGTGAAAGATTTTTGAATCTCTGCAGATGGAATCACACGCTTTACATCGACCGCATTTATATGTCCCCTGAAGTTTATTGGAGAGCCAATGAGTTGTAATTGTCTTCGATTGTTTAAAGTGGCTATGAACAAGGGCATCTTTGATGTTCTTTCCCCTCCGTGCTATAAGTGCCGCATTTGGAGGGAGAATTTGTTTTAGATGCACATCTTGTTTAAGTAGGGGCCAGTATCTATTTAAAATAGATTTAACTGGTTCCCAGCCAGCGTCATACGTTGCAATGACTCTCAAGAGTTTGGAATCTGAATTATTTATTTATTATTGCCATTTATATAGCGCCAACAGATTCCGTAGCGCTTTACAATATTATGAGAGGGGGATTTAACTATAAATAGGACAATTACAAATAAACTTACAGGAACAATAGGTTGAAGAGGACCCTGCTCAAACGAGCTTACATTCTATAGGAGGTGGGGTGTAAAACACATTAGGACAGGAATTTACAATCAAATAAGGTGGGCTGCCCTTTAGGAGAGGGCAAGATACAGGTATGTGAGGTAAGGGTTAGTCTTGGAGGCCATAAGCTTTCCTAAAGAGATGGGTTTTAAGGCACTTCTTAAAAGATGCAAGACTAGGGGAGAGTCTGATGGCGGTAGGCAGGCTATTCCATAGGAAGGGAGCCGCCCGCGAGAAGTCCTGCAAGCGCGAGTTGGCCGTACGAGTGCGGACAACGGACAGGAGGTGGTCACGGGCAGAACGGAGAGACCGAGAAGGGACATACCTATGGATCTGTGAGGAGATATAAGAGGGGCTAGAGTTGTTCAGTGCTTTATAGGTGTGAGTTAGTACCTTGAATTGACTCCTATAGCATACAGGAAGCCAATGTAAGGACTGGCAGAGGGGTGAGGTGTGAGAGAAACGACTAGAGAGGAAAATCAATCTAGCAGCAGCATTCATTACGGACTGTAAGGGTGCAGTACGGCTATTGGGGAGACCAATCAGGAGAGGGTTACAATAATCCATGCGGGAAATTACTAGAGCATGGACAAGCTCCTTGGTAGTATCTGGTGCAAGAAAGGGGCGGATGCGGGCTATGTTTTTAAGATGGAATCTACAGGATTTGGCAACATGCTGGATGTGAGGCTCAAAGGTGAGACCAGAGTCAAGTATGACGCCAAGACAGCGCGCTTGCAAGGATGGACTGATGTTGGTACCACAAACTTGGAGGGAGAGCGAAAGAGGAGGATCAGTATTAGGAGGAGGAAAGACAAGGAGCTCAGTTTTTGAGAGATTGAGTTTCAGAAAGCGGGAGGACATCCAGTCAGAGATGGAAGAAAGGCAAGCAGTGACACGTTGCAGGACGGCAGGGGAGAGGTCCGGGGAGGAGAGATATAGCTGGGTGTCATCAGCGTACAGGTGGTAGTGAAATCCAAAAGAGGTAATAAGTTTGCCAAGAGAGGCAGTATAAAGAGAAAATAGAAGGGGACCAAGGACGGAGCCTTGGGGAACTCCAACTGAGACAGGGCAAGGGGAGGAGGTATGATTAGAAAAGGAGACACTGAATGAGCATTGGGAGAGATAAGAGGAAAACCATGAGAGGACAGAGTCACAGAGACCAAGCGATTGAAGAGTTTGAAGAAGGAGAGCATGATCAACGGTGTCAAAGGCCGCTGAGAGGTCAAGAAGAATTAGTATGGAGTAGTGGCCTTTGGATTTAGCTGCGATTAGGTTGTTAGTAACTTTGATAAGGGCAGTCTCTGTAGAGTGGAGAGGGCGGAAGCCAGATTGAAGAGGGTCAAGGAGAGAGTTGGAATTGAGGAAATGAGACACACGGGTAAAGACAAGTCTTTCCAGAAGCTTTGAGGAAAAAGGGAGCAGGGATATGGGACGGTAGTTAGAGGGGGTGGATGGGTCGAGGGATGGTTTTTTTAGTATAGGTACTACAGTGGCATGTTTAAGGTCAGCAGGGACAATGCCAGAGGAGAGCGAGCAGTTGAAGATGTGTGTTAGAGAAGGCACGAGACAAGTGGAGAGAGATCTAATAAGGTGAGATGGGACAGGATCGAGCGGGCAAGTGGTGGGGCGAGAGGAGCAAAGAAGAGCAGCCACCTCTTGGTCAGTAGCTGGGGAGAATGTCTGAAGGGTAGGAAAGGCATGATCTATGTGTGATTGAGAAACAGAAAGGCAAGGAGGGGAGAATTCTTTCCTTAGCTGTTCAATCTTGTCAGTGAAGTAACATGCGAAGTTATCAGCAGTAAGGTTAGTTTTGGGGGTGGCCACAGCAGGGTGATGAAGAGAATTAAAGGTGTGAAAGAGACGCCTGGGGTTGCGGGAACATGAACTAATGAGAGTGGAAAAATAGGACTGTTTGGCAAGGGCAAGGGCTGCACTGTATGAACACAATATGAATCTATAATGGAGAAAGTCTGATTGTGTACGAGACTTCCTCCAGGAGCGTTCAGCACAACGGGAGCATCTTTGCAGGTAGCGCGTTGATTTAGTATGCCATGGTTGGGGGCGGGTCCTCCTCGAGGTGCTTGTTTGGAGTGGCGCTGCAGTGTTCAAGGCAGATGTAAGAGTAGAGTTATATATGGAGATGGCCTGTGAAGGACAGGAGAGGGAAGGGATGGACAGCAGTTGTGACTCAATGTCAGCTGACAACTGTTGGAGATCAAGAGAATTAAGGTCCCTCCTGAGTTGAGGGGGGTTAGGCTGAGGTTTTTGGGTGAGGGGGTACGTGAGAGCAAATGATAAGAGGTGGTGATCAGAGAGTGGATATGGAGTGTTGCAGATATTGGTTACTGTACATGCATAAGTGAAGATTAGGTCAAGGGTATTGCCAGCTACATGGGTGGGAGAATCTGCCCACTGCGATAGCCCGAGGGAGGAAGTCATTGAAAGTAGTTTGGTGGCTGCAGAGGTCAAAGGTGGGTTTATAGGAATATTGAAGTCCCCGAGAATTAGGGATGGAATGTTAGAAGAGAGGAAATAGGGTAGCCAGGCAGCAAAGTGGTCAAGGAAGAGAAGAGGGGAACCAGGGGGGCGGTAAATAACAGCAATGTTAGCAGAGAAGGGTTTGAAAAGGCGAATTGAGTGTATTTCAAATGATGGTAAAGAGAGAGAAGGGGGGGTGGGAAGAGGTTTAAAAGAGCAGTGAGGGGAGAGGAGAAACCCAACACCACCACCTTTACATTCAGAGTTTCTTGGGTTGTGGGTAAGTTGGAGACCACCGAAGGACAAAGATGCAGGGGTGGCAGTGTCAGAAGGGGAGAGCCAGGTTTCTGTTATGGCTAGTAAATCTATAGAACGAGAGATGAAGAAGTCATGGACAGCAGTGGATTTAGTTATATTGCAAACAGAGCGTGCGTTCCAGAGGGCAGTATTGAAGGAGGATTTAGAGGAACATGAGATGGGTATGAGATTAGTGTGGATCCTTGGGTTAGTATGTGCTGAGTTTGTTGCGAGGGGGCCGGGGTTAGGAGAGACATCACCAGCAGCTAGGAGCAGAAGGATAGAAAGGAAGTGAAGGTGGGAGTAGGATTTGAAAGTTTTGTAGGAGGGTATGTATGTAGAGGATTTGGGAGGAGTTGGTGGAGATAGGCTGGAAAGGTATGTGTAGAGTGCATGGGATGAATAGAGAGGGGAGGGGAGTAAGGTGGAAGTAATAATTATGGTGTTGCTAGGGACAGGTGAGTGAAAGGATAGGGATATTTTAGTGATGAGAGAAGTTAGTGTTAAAGTGAAAAATAGAAGGGAGAACATTAGAAAAAAATGTGTATTATATAGATATGTAGATCATATATACAAACACACAAATATCAATGAGTGATTAAACCAATGTAAGGATGCAGTGTGTTAAATAAATTCAGGTGAGGAGAGGTTTAGTGATTTGATTGGTGTGTTAAGGAAACCAGCTGATGTGCACTATCTATAAGTAAGTTGTCGACCATGGGGTGGGATGGTGTGGGGAGGGGTGGGATGGTGTGGGGAGGGGTGGGCGGGCAATCTTCCAGAGATGATACCTCTGCTCTGAAGATTCAGCAGGACTTGGTTGCTTGGGAGTGCTGGGTGTTAATGCTGTTTTAAGGGGCCCAGTCTGAAATATAAGGTCTGAGGTTAGAAAAAAAAAGAAATAAAACACACTATTATGGGTGGGGAGACATGGGGCTATTGAGGTAATTAATTAGAGATGAGAAACTAAAAGGAGATAACATTTGGGATAAAAAGATAGGAAGGATCAGATAGGTGAAAGTCATAAACCATGAACATAAATTTACAAGATTATCAGTGAGTAGTAACACTAGGTAAACAAACAATTAACAAAAAGTCTTAAAGAATGAACATAAAATGACATGATCACAGCAGCTTTAAGCAAAACAAGAACAGAAGATCGGGATGGGAGATATAGGTATCAATTAAGTAGTGATAGTATAGGGAGGGAGATGGAATAGAACACAATTTTAAAATAAGAGTTTAAAGGAAACAGTAATACAGGTATTCTTGAGTAGATCTTCCAGAGATGATACCTCTGCTCTGAAGATTCAGCAGGACTTGGTTGCTTGGGAGTGCTGGGTGTTAATGCTGTTTTAAGGGGCCCAGTCTCTGCTCTGAAGATTCAGCAGGACTTGGTTGATTGGGAGTGCTGGGTGTTAATGCTGTTTTAAGGGGCCCAGTCTCTGCTCTGAAGATTCAGCAGGACTTGGTTGCTTGGGAGTGCTGGGTGTTAATGCTGTTTTAAGGGGCCCAGTCTCTGCTCTGAAGATTCAGCAGGACTTGGTTGCTTGGGAGTGCTGGGTGTTAATGCTGTTTTAAGGGGCCCAGTCTCTGCTCTGAAGATTCAGCAGGACTTGGTTGCTTGGGAGTGCTGGGTGTTAATGCTTTTTCGGTAGAGATGATGGTACATCTTTAATCAAATCTTCCCTATCTGTTAGGAGCGTTCGATGATAGGCTCGTTTCAGACATTTATGTGGGTATCCCTTAGCTCTGAACATTGTGCGCAACTCTCTAGCTTTTATTTTGAAGTCTAGTTCGTCAGAGCAATTACGCCTTAGGCGCAGGTACTGTCCTGTTGGTATACCTCTTTTTAGGGGGACTGGATGGTAACTTCCCCAGTTAAGCAGGCTGTTGGTAGCCGTATTCTTTCTAAAGAGGTCAGTTTTGACAGTACCCTCTAAGGGGATTACCGTTAAATCGAGAACATTTAGATTCGGGGTACCTATTTCAGACGTGAATTTCAAATTGAGAGAATTCTCATTAAGTGATTGTACAAATAGAGAGAAGTCAGCTGTAGTGCCGCTCCATACTATCATTATATCGTCGATATACCTTTTCCAAGAAAGGATATATCGGGTAAACTGATTGGAGTCGGTTGTAAACACTATTTTCTCTTCCCACCAACCCAGGTGCAGGTTGGCATATGAGGGCGCACAAGACGTCCCCATCGCCGTACCCTGCACCTGGTGGTAGTAGGTATCGTCAAAGAGAAAGAAATTATGTGTTAATACAAAGTGCAGTAATTCAATTGCAAATTCACTATGTTGTTGTAGATGTTGACCTCTCTGTGATAGAAAGTATTGTACGTGCCTGAGTCCAATCGTGTGAGGGATTGAACTATAAAGCGCTTCCACGTCTAAACTGCAAAGTTTGGAGTCTGGAGGTATATTGAGCGTTTTAAGATGTGCCAAGGTTTGTTTGGTGTCCCTTAAAAAAGAGGGAAGTTTCGCAACTAGGGGTCGTAGGATGTGATCCAGGTATACACTTACATTTTGTGTCAGGTTATTGTTACCTGACACTATAGGTCTGCCTGTTAAATCTTGATATTTTTTATGAATTTTAGGCAGACTGTAAAATGTAGGTATGCGTGGATTCAAATTCAGCATGAAATCATATTCTTTTTTAGAGATTAGATTATCATCAAGACCCCTTTGTAAAATCTGTTTCAGTTTACTCTGGGTCCTTGCAGATAATAGATTGGTATTAACCCTCCATTATGTTGCATTTAAATGTAGCTTAAAAAATCTACATTTATAAACCGATTCTAATAGAAAGGGGGAGGGGGGAAGGAGACAATCCTATCGGAGAGATCGATTTTAGAGAGAGAACAAATAATAAATTTATCTAAATATACCTTGACTCAGACTGAACATAATTTACTGGAAAGAGGACTTTCCTTTGTTCCAGTTCCTCAATTCAACAAGTTCACTTGGGTCAAGGATATCAATCTCTTCGTTCGAAAACTATTACTCCACAAAACACATGCCCTAAATGAGGAAAAAAAGGCCAAAGAATTGGGCCTGAACCTCAAAGATTACCAGCTCACTCTATTGTTAGCAGAACTATTAGAAGAAAGTGATCCATTGGAAAGAAAACTCTGTCCCCTTACAGACCTGTGCCGCAAAAGTGAGTTTTGTCCAAGATTAGGTGATTCCAAATACATACAAACCATCTTGGAAATGGTCTGTAAGGAGATCGATGCTTTATCTCCTTCGAAATTTCTGCTTAAACCGAATGCCAATCTTACATATGGTGAACAAAAAGCACTAAAAAAGTTACAAGCCAGAGAGGAAATAACGATTAAACCCTCCGATAAGGGGGGCAATATTGTGATTTTAGACACCTCACACTATGTCACCATCACTAAGAAAATTCTCTCTGACAATACCACATATAAAGTCTTAAAAACAGACCCAACAAAAACCTTTTTGGGTAAACTGAAACAGATTTTACAAAGGGGTCTTGATGATAATCTAATCTCTAAAAAAGAATATGATTTCATGCTGAATTTGAATCCACGCATACCTACATTTTACAGTCTGCCTAAAATTCATTAAAAATATCAAGATTTAACAGGCAGACCTATAGTGTCAGGTAACAATAACCTGACACAAAATGTAAGTGTATACTTGGATCACATCCTACGACCCCTAGTTGCGAAACTTCCCTCTTTTTTAAGGGACACCAAACAAACCTTGGCACATCTTAAAACGCTCAATATACCTCCAGACTCCAAACTTTGCAGTTTAGACGTGGAAGCGCTTTATAGTTCAATCCCTCACACGATTGGACTCAGGCACGTACAATACTTTCTATCACAGAGAGGTCAACATCTACAACAACATAGTGAATTTTCAATTGAATTACTGCACTTTGTATTAACACATCATTTCTTTCTCTTTGACGATACCTACTACCACCAGGTGCAGGGTACGGCGATGGGGACGTCTTGTGCGCCCTCATATGCCAACCTGCACCTGGGTTGGTGGGAAGAGAAAATAGTGTTTACAACCGACTCCAATCAGTTTACCCGATATATCCTTTCTTGGAAAAGGTATATCGACGATATAATGATAGTATGGAGCGGCACTACAGCTGACTTCTCTCTATTTGTACAATCACTTAATGAGAATTCTCTCAATTTGAAATTCACGTCTGAAATAGGTACCCCGAATCTAAATTTTCTCGATTTAACGGTAATCCCCTTAGAGGGTACTGTCAAAACTGACCTCTTTAGAAAGAATACGGCTACCAACAGCCTGCTTAGCTGGGGAAGTTACCATCCAGTCCCCCTAAAAAGAGGTATACCAACAGGACAGTACCTGCGCCTAAGGCGTAATTGCTCTGACGAACTAGACTTCAAAATAAAAGCTAGAGAGTTGCGCACAATGTTCAGAGCTAAGGGATACCCACATAAATGTCTGAAACGAGCCTATCATCGAGCGCTCCTAACAGATAGGGAAGATTTGATTAAAGATGTACCATCATCTCTACCTAAAAAGGATTCAGATTCCAAACTCTTGAGAGTCATTGCAACGTATGACGCTGGCTGGGAACCAGTTAAATCTATTTTAAATAGATACTGGCCCCTACTTAAACAAGATGTGCATCTAAAACAAATTCTCCCTCCAAATGCGGCACTTATAGCACGGAGGGGAAAGAACATCAAAGATGCCCTTGTTCATAGCCACTTTAAACAATCGAAGACAATTACAACTCATTGGCTCTCCAATAAACTTCAGGGGACATATAAATGCGGTCGATGTAAAGCGTGTGATTCCATCTGCAGAGATTCAAAAATCTTTCACAATAGTGATCAAACGGAGACTTTCCATCCAAACTCCTTTTTCAATTGCAATTCTAAAGGACTGGTATACCTGATTAAATGTCAATGTAATCTACTATATGTAGGGAAAACTTTTAGGCCCTTTAAAAGACGGATCCTGGAACATTTAAATTCCATCAAAACTAGTAGACACATTGAAACCACGGTTTCTAGACATGTAAAAAACTTTCATCAAGGTGATCACACAGTACTCAAATTTTTGGGCATTGAGTTGATTAAACTTGACCAAAGAAGGGGGAATCTGGATAAGCTCCTCAGGAGAAGAGAGTGTTTTTGGATCTATCGCCTGAAAACTCTATCTCCTGTGGGCCTCAATGAAGGCTTCTCATATTCTCCCTTTATCAATGATTCCTGATAATTCATAATATTGTTCTTACACTATATTAGCGATCTCTGATAACTAATAATGCCATCTATGTATTATAAGAACTTTTTACAGTAATATTAACCTTCTGACCTAGAAACATCTTAAGTTTCGTTTATTAATCTTTCCTGAGTGAACATCACCAATTTCATTATTATTATTTTTGTTTGGACGATACCCCTAAGACCCATAGTGGCACTTCCCCCTCCTCTCCCCCGTCAAATACCAACTTCTCCCTGGAATTTATGCACAATTGAAAGATCTAGAAGTTATCTGTATATAAAATACAAGCTACATCTTATCATATAAAGACTATTCCCTATGAACTCTGCTTGTTCCTTTATATAAACAGTATACACAGCAGTTTACATGCATATGTAGACTTTGGAATTATAGCAAGATTAAGGTACCCCATTGAATAATTTGCATTTTCATTATATATGTGCACTTCGAATATCTTTGAATTATAGCAAGATCTAGGCTCTTCACTGAATAATCTGCACTCTTACTAGATAAGTGCATTTTTGAATTACAGTGAGATATGTTTCCTTTGAGACAACGGCACATCGATATGCTATATGCCTTTCTTTGCACACTATAGTAAGACTACGATTGGAACAAGATAAAAAGATATATTCATATGGATTCCTTTGTACAGTTGATGATATCTATGCACCATATGATGCTTAGAAATATGTACATTTGAAGTATGTACATTTTCGAATTATGTACCTTATGATGTTAAGCAATATGTACATTGGAATTATAAAAATAAAAATAAATGAAGATGAGCTTTATCTCCTTCCCCCCTCCCCCTTTCTATTAGAATCGGTTTATAAATGTAGAATTTTTAAGCTACATTTAAATGCAACATAATGGAGGGTTAATACCAATCTATTATCTGCAAGGACCCAGAGTCCTTGCTACTTTCATTGTGCAATAATTCCAAAGAAACAACTCGTACTTTGCATTTATTATTATTTTTATTTATTAATTGTTTATACTTAGCCGATTGAACGGCATCTTTTCACGCGCAAAGTATGTCCCTCTATCAGGACAATTGAGAGTGAGGGAGGAGCATTCCTCTTCCTCCCCTCCTCCCCCCCCCTCCCCTCCTGCCGACTTGTCCCACGTGGGGACGGACGGATGACGAAATGTCACCGCCCACTTGAACAGTGGTTGGACCGGGTTCCACTTCCGGGTTTCAACCTACCCCACGCCTCACACACACACCAGAGGAGAATCAGTGGGCTGGATCGGAGGATTTCGATTGGCAGCTAAAGATTTAAAAGCCACTGGTGGGACCAGGTATCGTTTAACCCCTGACGAAGGTGCATTAGACGCACCGAAACGCGCGTCGGGTTCCAGCTTTGTTTTAATTTATTTTGGCACAGTTTGTCACTATGGTAGCACTAGTTGTTTGATTTAAATTAACTTTAACTACCAGCACTGAAGGAGTCTTTCTTGTAGCCAGCTAGCTGTCTCTACTTGCTTTTTCTTTCCTGTCGATAGGGACAGCATAGAACACCCTTGAAGGTGTTTTTTAGGAGTTGCAGGATATATATTTCTAATTCTATTGGACTTTCATCTATGCCACAGGTAATCTTTGCCTGCTATCTTTACTCTCCCTACAGGGATAGAACAGAACACCCTTGAAGGTGTCTATCTCGGGAGTGATAGGGGTTACACCCCTGTGTATGAATCTCCGTATATGCTGCAGATACATATTTAGGCAATTGTTGCCTGCTACCCTTCCCTCCATAATAGGGGCAGCATAGAACTGCTATATTGTCCTCATTAGTGGGAGTTTTCTCATATCGATGCTCAGGAGAAATAGCTCAACCTATGATCACCAACGTGTCTAAAATATTAGTTACAGGGTGGATACATTGCCATTGAGACATTTACGTTTTTCTTTCTTTAAATTAACCCCCTGTATACCTGTATATTGACCGGATCATATTCATCCACTCGATCTGACCTGGGGATTTATCATAGCCAGGCCTGGTAGAGTGGTGTTTGCCACCCATAGACTCCTCTCTTTTCTAATTATTTGGTATACTATATATATAGGTTTACACTTTTTTCTTAGCTCCAAGTTTTGTTGTCTCCATGTAATTTTATATTAACTATAATAAACTTTTTTTGTTTTAATTTCCTGGGAGACATCAATTAGAGAGTACAATTTGATATTGTATCCTTGTATGCCAATATTGGGGATTTATTGCCTCCCCCCAATTATGTACATTCAGTGCTGATGGTTGGGTCAGGGGTCACATCTATACTGTTGAGTTCTTTGTAATACATTAAAAACCAGTTTTGATTCCCATTTTTTTGAGTTTCAAATAATTTTCTTTAATTTTATAACCTCTTTCGGGTACAAGCCCTTTGGTGGATCTGGAACTTTTCTAGTAGAAGGTGTAGATGCACTTCTTTTATCTTATTTAATTTGCTTATTTTATTAGCCTCAGAAGTAAGAAAGGCCTTGCTAAGAATCAAACCAAATCTGAGATGCTACAGCTGGTTTCATTAACAAATACAATATCTCTCCAGCTGCATGAAGTATGTAGTATAGCAATGCATAACTTGATTTGTTTCATGGGACCTGCTCTATATAAAATGTTTAAACAATCTATATTTAGTATGTATCTCTTAAAATAAACCATAAAACGAAGTTATCTTAAATGACAGACAATCTGGTTCCATCTATGCAGTGTACTAGTGAAATAGTCAGAACATATATTGTTCTTACTAAAATCAGGAATGGGAAATAAAGACTCCTTTGATCTTCTGTCCATCCTTTCAGCATACTAACTTTTGTATGATTGGTTTGGAGCAGGGTTAGTCAACCTTTTCATACCTACCACCCACGTTTTTGTTGCAGTAACTATTTTTTAGTGCAAGTGTGCAATTTTTTTAAAAAAAAATATGTACTTACATTTTTCTTTTTCTTTTTACTTTATGCATGTTTATAATGTAACTTTACAAATTAAACGTGAAAACACTAAAGTAAATTGAAATTACCTTTAACTAATGAATTAGAGAAATTAGAGAATGACTTAAGATGTTTAAATTCACTTTGAATTCTCTAAGCGCTATACTTTTGCCTGTCCCTTTAAAAATAACACTGTGTGTGCTAGAAGTCTTGCATTGTCAATGGCAAATGGATCATAAATGTATCTATTTTCAGGATTTCATGAGTGAAATGAGAAATGATTTGACAACGTTAATTTTAATGATGATGCTCACTCTCTTAAGCTCCATTGGACTCGAGAAGTATGAATAACTGTTGCAATAAAAATATGAATTAAACAATAGGTAAATATTCACAGAATTATATCTTTATAAAGTATTTCAGATGAATGGAGCTTCAACTTTTACATATTTTTTCTGCTCAGTATTATTCTTTATCTAGTGTACAAAAGGTCTTAGAGGGCGTGGCCTAACCGTCGAGACAGACTGTCGCATGGCCTCAGAGCTCCGGCTAAACAAAAGGCAAAACTTAGAAAATAGAAGCACTCCATGCTCCAGAGGCACCCAAGAAGACCCCACCACTTACCCCATGGGCAAGAAAACCAAAAAACTTAAGCCCGACCCCGGCAGGGTATGAGCATTGGGGACCTCTGGCGGCAGGCACATGGCGCACTCGACCTAAGATGGCGGCGCTCCACAGTGGCTGTTCGGACTTCTCCAATGGGGCATCGGAGCCACAGTGCAGCAAACAGTACGTACGTACGTACGTCGCCCAACACCCGACACCCAACACCCGACACTGCTCCAGTCACACTAACAGCCATCAGGGAAATAACCACCTGAAAATTTCAGCAGATGTGGCCTTGATCCGAGAGGATCTGCGAGGCCTGACAGGCCACCTAGGGGAGGTGTAAAACACATCGAGAGAACACACACAACAAATTAAGGAGCTGACACAACAGGTGGCAGAGCTACAACAACAGAAAGCAGCACAAAACAGCAGATTTGACACCCTGGAAGACAAAAGGAGGCAGAAAAACATGAAACTCAGAGGAGTATCTGAGAAAGTGCCGCCTGAAGAACTGCTGCACTTCACCAGACGCCTCCTAATGGCCTTACTATCTACAAAACAAGCAAAGGCAGTGCCCATGGATGGCATTTTTCAAATACCAAAACCAGCAAAAACACCACCCACGGCCCCAGGGGACCTGATGATCCAATTCCAAAGTCACAAGGACAAGGCAGCAGTCCTGGCCGCCATCAGAGGGCAAACACCCTACAACTTCGAAGGGATGTCATAAACCTTCTTTGCGGACCTATCTGGAGGAACCCTGGCTTGGCGGCAATACACTGATAACTGCTGTTGGGGCATCGTGAGCAATTATGTAACGTCTTACCTATGCACCAAAAAAAAAAAAAGGTATATTTTGCAAAATGTGTGTTGCTTGAGGTGTGTTGTTTGTATGGGGAGCTGCTTGTTTTATTGCTGCCTCCTTCCTGCTTACCTTTTATGTAGGATGGGAAGCAATGCTTCCTGGTGGTCCATTTGGGTCAGTAGTGGTCCGGTGGTGGCTGCAAAGTCTGTCCCTAGTGGTCCAGTGGCCCTGTGCGGCAGGTCTGCAGCTCTGGCTAATTGCAAACTACTGTGATTACACCCTTCTAGTCTGCGACTGCGAGGGAGCATAGACAGTGATCTACACCCGGTGAAGGTGCAGACCTGCATCTTTCTTGCTCTTGTGAGAAATCAGAGAGCCGTTAAGGAAATCTTTATTATAAATTGTTAGTGCATGAGTGCAAATTAATGAACTTCACATACAGCTCCTTGACTTGATGACATTCAACATTAACTTATGATTACTGATTAATCAATTGGACAGATTAAAGGATAAATAAGTAATAGAGTGAAATGAATAACATAAATACACATGCGTAAATTATCTGAAATGTCAGTTTCTAACACATTAAAGAAACACACACATACTGCAATGCCAACATGGGTTGTTAAGGTTAATTTAACACACCTGCCACTTATTAGCAACATCAATGCATTATAAAAAGGACACTAGCTTGCTGGCATGTAATTTAATAACATGGAACTGAATGGAAGTGGAGGAGCATCAGCATCAACATGAGCCTCAGAAATGAGTTGCAATGCATAGAACATGGGTGATCTAGTCAGCATGTAACATTGGGCTGGCCAAGTGAGAGTAGAAGTTGAACAACAAAGACAAAGACAAAATGCACCTGGGATACAACCACATTATTGTACATATAGAGACAGGCATCTCTCACAACAGAGGTGTCAGGACTCATGGTTTGCCATCTATAATTATGGTTTATCTAAATACTGTTGCTTTTGTAACTGCGTACTTGACTTCAAGGTGAATAGCCTTATTATTAATTTTATTATTTGACCTAGGATACACCTACAGAGAGTTTCACCTCTGGCTTTTTCAGACCTTGAGGGATGTGAAAATGAATGAGATGTAACACTTGAGAAAAAAACCAAAACTTGTTCAACATAAAAGGTGTGGGGGTTTTGGGTTTGTTTTTTAGTAGAATGTTCCTTTATAGTTTTATTGCTATTTTACTTACTGCCCTCTGGCTTTGAGTGACATATGACTGATGTGTCTTTTTTTTGGTAATAAATATATATTGATCCTTCATTTAAAATGTTTGAGATTTTATTATGCTCAAATTCTCTGAAGAGAGACTTGAGGTAGAATGTGTTGAAAAGGAATGTCAAAAATAGACAGTAATGTGTAACTCCTTCGAAATGTTATTTGAGAACGTCGCCTCACCTTTTTTTAGATTAATTTCTTGTTTATCCTTTTAAAACTTCTTGCACTTTTCATGAATTCACATCACTTTACTATTATTGCCTTTGGTTCTTTTGATTCCTCATTTTATTTAGTGAAACAGATAGCTGTATCTTTTACTTATAAGTGTTCATTTGCAATGTATTAATTTGTTTTTCAATAGTGGTTAGCAGTTTGTTTTCATACTCTTTAGCAATTTCAAGTGTTTAATAGAACAAGAGGGTTCATTACATACCCTTGTGTGTGTGTGTATATATATATATATATATATATATATATATATTTGTGTTAGGGGGGAAGAAAAAGGCTGTATAAAGAGATAACGAGCGTGCAAAGAGTAGCATAGTATAGAAAGAGAAAAAGTCAGTTGTGGTGTGCCGGAACCGATGATGCAGTAGGCCTGTAAATGAAAGAGGGCCCACACATTAAGTGTAATGAAAGGTATAGATAGAGGGAGTTGACGGTGGGGACATGTAAATCGCTAAAGCACAAATGAGACAGTGGAAGGTGAGTAGTGGGTTTAAATAGGGAAACATGCCCCTCCCACATCTGCAGACCAAGCCTATATATATATAGTAGAGATTGTAGCAGTTTTTTACACACACACATATATATATATATATATATATATATATATATATGCACATGAGTCTAGCACTCACTCTCCCGGTCTTGTCCTTGCCTGGGTGCAAATCACTTATGCCAAAATATAAATAGCAAGGAAAGTACACTCACAGGACTTTGTAGATAAATCTTGAAGTTTTATTGTGCAATTATACATCAGAAAATGTGTCGACGTTTGAGTCCTCTATGGGACTTTTCTCAAAGTCTTCAGTTGCAATACTGCTTGATCCAAGGATAAATCTGACTGCCATTCTGGAGTCAAGAAGGATTTTTTTTCCTAGCTTGTTGCAAAATTGGAAGTGATTCAAACTGGGTTTTTTTTTTTTTTTTATATATCCTTCTTTTGGATCAACAGCAAAAAACAAATGTGAGGAAGGCTGAACTTGATGGACGCAAGTCTCTTTTCAGCTATGTAACTATGTAACTATGTAACTATGTAATACCTCTACCCTTTTAGCATCCAAGTATTTTTTGAGGTCAAAATAATTAAACATATTTAATTGACTCAATATATAGTCAACAGCATCAACAAACTTAGTCATTGGTATCTACAAAATCCAATTAAAATTATTGAATTGGCTGATTTACAGACATATGACATGTTATGATCACAGCTAAACCCTGAAATATGGTGCTTACTATTAATAAATTTATTATTAGAAAAAAAAAATCACTGCTGCACCCTGAAATCTGCCACTTACTATTAATAGTGCAATTATTAGGAAGTTAAAACTAGTAACCATATCTGATAGAAAAACCAAGCACCTTTTTACCTTCATACACCACTGCACCACATGTCAGAGAACAGGAGGAATGCAATAGAGAATATATAAATGCTGTCAACTTGATTTATGAGAACCAGATGATAGATGACTTTTTTGGCATTGCAGCAAGTTATGCCAGAGTGGCTATTTACTAACTGTCATGACTTTGCTGCAACACCAGTTAGTAAAGTGTTTCATTATAATTATGAGTTTTGATATTAAATAAATGGCATTGAGGTCTCAGAGGCTCAAACATCCCCATTTAAATGGCTTACATGGTGTATGTAACAAGAGAGACGCAATTGGTCCTCTCACTGAGCGACATTCTGTTTTCCTCCCACCTGTTACCTGGGCAGAACACACTACCCCACAATCTGTGCACTACAGATAAACTCCATCAGTCTATGCACTAAATTACAAATTCAGCATTGAGATTCATTGGGAAAAATCAGGAATTAATTTGGCTCAAATATCTTAGCATTTGGTTATTAGTGAATATAGTGAATCACATAGGAACTTTAATAAACAAATGCAGGTCAATTGGGGCAAATTTGCAAAGGTTGGCATTCAATTATTATTCTCCACAGTCTCAGCCAATAAAACTTTGCAAACATTTAGCTTTAACATTGTAAATCTCTCCTTTAACAAAGTACATCTCTCAAAGCACATTCTGACAAATAAATGCTAAAAATGCTTTAGAACCCTAGACAAACAATGTGTTCCTAAGATAAGAAAACAAATAAAAGGATATTTATTCTAAGCAAAACTGAGATTTTCATGTTGCTGCTCATCTTTTCTTCCCTCTGTTGGTCACTTCTCACTTGATCTGTAAATAAAATCATCTTTGTTCCCCTGTGTATTATGTTTATTTTTGGTGCCATGGTTGGTATTCAGAATCACGTGACAAAACAAACATGCTCAGATATTGTGCATTTAATTTGTTTCATAATTCAGCTATGTTTTAGATCAGAATTCTGGAATTTAAATAATCACCAAATCCGCACAAATTCAAAATAATTGCAGTTTTGTAACAAAGTGAATTTCCAAGTATACTTTATGGTAGTATAGCTCAGTGCAGCTATACGCAAGAGGCAGGTAACTGCACAGAGCACCTTCCTTGGAAACTTCTCATTGCGTTGCATTTGGTTTTCTGTATTTGAACGGTCACAGAAAGCTTGGGCTGGGGAGAAGGAGAGGACATGCTGCAGACTAGATTGGGCATGGCAAGACAATTCAGTTTGGCTGGCTCATTTTTCCCCAAAATATTTTTGGGGGCGGCAGCTGACTTTCAGCCATATGTTGATTTGTCTTGCAGAACTTCAATACTAAATAACTGACTCAGGAAAACATTCAGGACAATCAAAAGGCATGGGCCATGCAGTGCACTAAAAATAGATACACAATATAAATATGATGTATATATTTTTCAAGTACATCCCTCCCCCCCCATTTATTTTACAGATCAATCAATAAAAGAGTAACAGAGGGAAAAAGAGGAGGAGCAGTAAAACACACACACACACACACACACACACATATATATATATATATATATATATATATAACAGACTGCCTGGCACTCCACTGGGTGCCTCCACCAATCGCTGCTTCCTAGTAGCCTGGAGTACTATAAACACCGCACCAGACACCATAAGCACCGTATCCCCTTAGCCGCCGCGGCTTGGCTGGGGTATCGCTGTCCTCCACCCACCCTGGACCCAAGCCCATGATCCAGTTTCCAGTGGGTGAACCTCTCTTACTCCAGAGAGTCTAGCAGGTATAGCTCTGTAGCTCTTACAAGAGCTAGTGATTATAGCCAGTATAGCCAGTATAGCAATCTGAAGCAGGTATAGCTGGTATAGCTGCTCCCTATCATGAGATGAGGCTGTGTGTTGAGGGTGAAGTGAACTGATTTTAATGGGACCACACTTGGCCTTTTATGACAATCCCCATACAAGGGGTACTCCCACCTGGACCTGATGGAAGACTGTAGTACAAAGTCACAGACCAATGGCAAAGTTGTTAAAATACATGACACTCCCAAACATATAAAAATATCCCTCCCCTCTGCCTGGGAGATAATTGAGTCAAGTACTGTACCAGTGAGCTAGCACTTGGTTCTATGGAAAGTGCCGAACCTGGGGGAATAAAAAATGGGTCTTTACAGTCTCTGACCTGGCTCATAGTCTTTTGGCAGGAGGCTGGCAAGCAGGCCCCTCCAAAATCATGTGACGAGGTTCTGTTTGCCACATATGTATATGTATATATATATTATTGGTCAAGTCCCTGCAAATACAATTAATATTTAATGACTGCCCCCCCAGCCATCAACAATATTTTTTTCACATCAATGAACTTCTTTTTGCATCACAGGTAGAATATCAGAATCATGAATCTAGGCTATTGCACGTTTCGGTTGGTTCATGATTCAGCTACATTACTGCTCATAGTTTGGAATTTTGACCAAGTGCTCTATTAGGCCAAATTCAGACACATTGGTCTGTCAGGATATTTATATCGGCAGACATTGGGTGCTATGATAGAAATTAAAAGTGTATATTGCCTGAGTCACTCAGAACAGAGCAGACTCCATTTTGCTTTCTACAGGCTAACAAAGACACATAAAATTTCTGTAACTAACCATTAGCCTGAATTAAGGAATGCATTATATAAATAAACCGAGTGAAGTAATGAATGGGAATGGAATGCTCTGTCTAAATGTTAATGGAATAGAAATAATTCTAAACACAGACATTTGTGACAGAGAAGACTTAGTAATTAATTTTACTTTCTAAATTTTACAAGGTCCCATTGTAAAGTAAAGGTTAAATTTAGTTTAAACTGTCAATTTTAGACATTGCAACAGGAATTGTCGACACACTGTCTGGAGAAAATCCAAAGAAACGCTTTGAACTGACAGAAAATTTAAGTTATAGGTAGTCATATAGATAAGCCAAATGACGTCAAAATCGTCAGCAGGAAAAGTTAACTGTTTCCTCGATAGGGAGGTTTAGTGAGGCGAGACTGCCCTCTATGGACCAAATACCTAAATTGTAATCTGCAGGTTGACCACACCTTCAGTTTCCTATTGGCCTTATCAACTGATGACGTACAGATAATATTTCCCTTTAAAAGTTATGACAAAGGGAAGAGAGTGGGAAGAGTTGAAGTGAGAGTTGGAGTTTGGGCTTTCAGATTCGGACATGCAGAGAGATCCATGACAGATATTCACTCTGGGACTAACTAACATTCAAACTCTCTTAGACCCAACTCAAGAAACACTTATAATTTTACTCTTACTTTCTAAGCAACACTATTTTTCTACTATTACATACATACCTCCATACAACCAATCCTGGGACTACCTACTCATCTGATGAGAACATCTACTTAACTGGTAATTATGCTGGTTTTATTTAATTAATCTAAATTAATTAAAAATCTAATAGCATGATATATGACTGGATAAATCACGGTCAGATTTCAATATTTAGAAATCTTAGTTAACTAAAGAATATATAGTTATAAACATTCCATTCTACAGGTGGAATTAAGAATAATTATATATTAGTGTGATATTATCACGTGTTAGCATACCGATGTTTTTATCCAGATGTATTGATTTGCTCTTAATAAGATATCTTTTTAGGCAAATTAAAATTCGGCTTATAGAATCTGATAGATTACTCTTATTGGATGGTTCGAGGAAATGATTAATGAGATGGTTTAAATGTCATTTTGATTGAAAATTACATAAGAATATGATATTAAATGCCTAGGAGGATCTAGCCAGCATTGAAAGGGTTACTCAGTTAACTGTTAGCCAAGGTTTTATGACTCTTCGCTGCACTGTGTGAAGTTACTTTCTGTTTCATAAATCTTGTCTTGACAATTGATGCTGTTAGCCATTGAACGTGTACAGCCATGCCATTGTATTGCATATTCATGTTATACTAAATATTCACTGATTATTATCATGCATGCTGCCTATTATTATTATTTTATTTTTCACAAGAAATTATATCTATTTTTATAACAAATTTTGTTTGTATGGAATACATTTCACTTACATGATAACGATCTCTGAAATCTGAGAGAATTGAAATAGTGGGCAATTCTCGACTGATTAATATTATCATCCCATAAATATCCCCACAAGTCTGAAATGAATCTCCATGCTTACCACATACAGGAGATCTTCAGCCTTTGCAAGCTGTTTTTAGAGATACCACCCATGAAAAAAGCAGCCAATTCATTTTTTGTATACCAAATACAGTGTAGTGCTTAAATTTGTGAATATCAATTAATTATACACCTAGTGCAAACAAGGAATGTTATTATATCATTTGTTTATGTATCCCTAACAATCCAATGTCGTGTATACCTTTAAGATGAATATAAAAGACAAAAATGGTGCCGTACCCTTTTGTACACTAATATAATATACACACAAAATGGGGCACTCACATGCTCAACAGCTATAATCTACCTCTTGGAGTTTTTCACCAGTTGGTCTCTTTAGGCGACCTTCCCCTTTTTTCTTATTTCTTGAAAAGAGTGGTTTAAGGATTTCTTTATGTGAGGCAGTTGTATGTAGTATCTCAAGGAAAGAGATATGTGGATAGTGTAATACCACTTATTATTTCAACATATAAGTAAAATACTTACTTATACTCGAGCATATAGTTGGCTCAGTGGAACAGCAGAGTATGGTTTGGGACCATACCGCCCTCTTTAAAATGCATCTTTTAAAAAAGTATATACTTTTTTTAAACTTAGTAGATAAAAATATCAAATATAATTTAAGTAGTCCCAGAGATGCGTTTTGCTGAAATGGCTTCCTCAATCTGGTGGAAACTGCAGATTGCAACAGGTGCAGATTACAAATCTGCACGAGATTGAGGAAGTCATTTCGGCGAAACGTGTCTCTGGGGCTACTTAGATTAAATTTGATATTTTTTATCTGAATGTGCATGCATGAATGGTGGTGCACGCATGCACCAATTCAGAGGCTTCTCAATGAGAAGCCTCTGATTGGTTTTCCCTGTGAAAAGACTGAAAGTCTCTTCCGAGGAAAAAGGGGAGGGATTGCCTGGGCTGCAGTTCATAAGAGCTGCAAACTTTACAAGCACATTTAAGATATACCCACAATGAATACATGCATAAAAATTCTAACATATTTTCGTTGGCAGTATATCTTCTAAACAGTGATTATTATTATTTTTTCCTTGTGGGCAGTGGAGTGCTCTTTTAATTAATAAAGTATTTTCTGGCATCCCATGTTTTATCATTTGGATCAAAATACTGATTAACCAATCAGCTCAGTAGCTTCAGGATTTTTGGCAATTATCTACTCTGGTTTTACTGTGTACTAACTATCCTATTGAACTCTTTTTCTACTACATTCTCTGTCTCTCACATGTCCTTTTCCTGGTGACCTCCAAACACTTTTTGTTAATGTGTCCCTAACCCAGCATCTTAAACCAAACTTGTCTTTTAACCTAGCCGAAACATTAACTTAATCATCTGCTCTCCAATACTCCTTTTCACATCTCTCTTCTTTCTCCTGTCCCTCTTAAGCAATCGTCTTTTATTGTTATATCCTGGATGAGGCAACACCAACCAAAGCACCCTCTAAGGCTCAGTCAATAATTAAAACCAAACAAACTAAACTCACTCACTATCTCCAAATTTTTCAGATAGCAAAATGTTGCATAAGAAGACTAAATTCACACGAGAATTCCACCAGTACAAATTCAATATACAATCTTATACTTTGCCAAATAATAATAATATATACATTTTCAATACATTTAATTCTCTATTCTGCCCTGCTTTACTCTTCTTTATATTAACCTCAAGGTCAAAGAATTTGCATGTTGCTTTATTAAAAAAAGAAGGACCAAACTAGATTGACATCTCTCATTAACGCTAGTTCTTCCACTTTGAATTCCTTCCTCTAGTTATTAAACAGGAGATATCTACACTTCCTCCACAAATTCACTCTACCACCTGCTCCTTTGATCCCATTCCCTCTCTCCTAAATCAGTTTTTTTTTTTTTTTTACCTTTAGTCTTGTTCTATTTCTAATGCACATTGTCAATCACTTTCTCACTTCTGGCATCTTCACATCTTAAATGTGCAATTGTCATTCCCATTCTAAAAAAGCCATCTCTTGACCCTACTTCTCATACTAATTACCATCCCATATACCTTCTATTCTAAGCTTATAGATGCTTGTATACATCTGTTCAACTGACTTTTTAAATTCCATCTCTCTCCTGTTTAATTTGGTTTCTATTCTTTTTACTCTACTGGAATGACTAAATTGCTTTATGATTGACTTGCCCCTAAATCCAAATGTCATTACTCTCTAAATTTTCTTCCACTTTTCCACTCCTTTGACACTGTTAACTAGTCTCTCCATTTTCAAAACTTTTACAATACTGTTATTTTCCAGAATGGAAAATGTTACTTTTATTATCTATAATCAAATCAATAAAAGAAAAAGGATAGCAGGAGTTTACAACAACAAAAATAAATAAATAGCCAAATAAGTTTTAGAAATCAGCTTAGTCAAAACCCAACATTCAATATTGTTAGTTCCTCAAGAAAAGGGATAAACCTTTCAAAACAATGAGACAGTTAGAACACTAAATAGTATCCAAGTAAGTTAAGTGTTGTGGTGAAAGTGCAAAGTCTTTAATTGATACTGCAGATAGGAGCATCACATCTGCTGCATGCTATAATAGAGACACACTGGAGGAACAAAAACCTCAAAGGATTGTTACTGACAGGTGGAAAGAAGGAACGATAACGTTTATCAATTGTAGGAGTGGCAGCAGTAAAAGCAGATGTCAATATACTAATATAGAGGTAACTATAACTTGGTGTAAAGTGCAGAGCAGCAGAAAAAAAAGACCTACAAAGATCAATTATTTGAAACAATCAAGTAAAAATCTATATTAATGCCTTCCACAACACCTATCACTATGACTATAAACAGAAAACAAGGGCTAAGTTGTCCCTAATCGTGCCTTTAAAGGGACCTGTTGCTTGAGCTATTAAAATCGTCAACAGACTGTCCAAACGCTATGTATACAGGACAGAGTCAAAGACTAGCTGGAAAGTAATTATTTGCTTATGTGCAACATGTCAGAAAAGTAAAAGTATTAAAATAAAACTAGAAACTGCAACTAACTTGGCAGATCATATGATTTTAGAGTTTCTTTAGAGTAGAATGATAAGAATGTATCACATTTGCAAGAGCTTGTAAATGAAATTAAAAAACACATTTGTCGACCTTATTGTTACTAAACTTAAAAATAAATGCAAAAGAACTAACGTACAAACAAAAAAAGTAATAAACAACACTTTTCAGAAAAGAAAGCATGTTACTGAAAAGAGCAATGCTATAAACTCCTCACTGTCTTGGCCAGTTATTTATCGTTTAGGGGTAGCAGCCTTTATGGGTAAATCCTTTCCTCTATTCACTCTATATGTGATAGTCGAAAGGGAGAGCATTCACTGATCCTCCCTAGTCAACACTGAGGTTGAAAAAAAGTCCATCTCATTTTTTGCAGTGCAAAGCATTACCACTGAACTTAATATCAGAGATATCCCACATGTATAGTTTCTAGGGAAACATCCATCTTAATGCAAAAAAGCTCTTTACACTTTTAAAAGTTAACCTGGTTACACCAACCAGGCTTTCAAGCCGACATGCCCTGTTACTTCCTGGCTTGGTTAGCTCAGTGGAGCTAAACTCAAGAGGCAGCAATTGTTCATAGCACCTGTCTTGTAAAGACTTTGAGCTGCATTGGGAAATCTGATTACACAGATACAGAACATCTTGGCACAGTTTGCAGGGGAGTATGTGCAAAGGCTGCAGACAACAGAAATGCAAGTTTTGCCAAACTACCATTTTTAGGTATACCCCAATGAAAAAATATATATTTAAATGCATGCATGTTGCAATTTGGGGTATGTATACTAAACCGTTGTTTTTTTTTATTTCTGTGTTATGTTGGCAGTGGAGTGTACCCTTACATATTACTTTCTTTCTCTGTTTAACTCTTGGATTTTCATCGTCAAATTTAGAATTTGTAAATGTGCATGCACACATTGACAATATATATATCTGTTTTTGTTTTTTTAATATGCTTAACTCTTTTGGGTTGATAGGCGCATCCCATAATTTTATTCTTAAACTAATTTGGCTAATGGCCCCCTGTTGATTGGTTTTGCAACACTCAGATGTTAATGCTGCTTTTTAAGCTTTTTTACCTGTATATTGTATCTTATTTTTAAAGAATTAAATTACATATGGATGTATCTTGCAGTTGCAATATTTTGGAGATAGACACTAGTTTTAAAAGGGCTGCGTTGTTTTTTAAATATTGACATTTTTACAGCTTTCATATCTGGTGGAGTTTGGTAGTGTTGCAGAATATTTTATTTATTTGCAAAAAATGCACACTTATTAAAGGTGGTTATTTTATTTATTTATTTCATTGCATGTTTGTGATATAACACAAAATGCAGGTTCTCATCCCCGGTGTCTCAATCAGGAAAGTCAGGCTTACACATTGTTACGTGGGAATTGCTTAAATCAGCGGTTCCCAAACTGTGTGCACACAGAAGTGCTGCTAAATATTTCCCTGGTGCTATGATCATATGATCTTTGCACCGAGAACCGTGCTTCACTCTCCCTTGCCAGATGTGCAGAACCAGAGGGAAGATCAGAGATCTCCCCCACCGGCCCGCTGACACAGTAATGCTGGCCGCCGGCATGGAAGGGAGGGAAAGAGGATCCAGAGGAGTTCTAACTTGCAGCTCCGCCGGGTTCTCCTCTCGTGAGGAGCGTTGCCACAGCTACCACGGCAATGTTTCAAATCTTGGGAAAGTAATCTCCAACCTCAGGAGCTGCTAGAGTTCACTCTTACCACTGGGACCACCAGGGCTTCTCCACCGGACCTCCAGGGATTAGTACTGCCCCCCCCCAGTCAATGTTAAGAAGGGAGAGGAGGGATGTGAAAATTAATGAAACATTTTTAATTTAAAAAAAAAGTTTATATTTATAAATTTCCCCATATACAAACACACTGCCCCTCCATACACACTTACACTGCCCCTCACACACACACACACACACACACACAGTGTACCCTCACACACACACACAATGTACCTCTCACATACACTGCCCCCCATACACACACACACTGTAACCCTCACACACACTGTACCCATCACACACTGCCCCTTATACACACACACGCCCCCATACACACACACCCTGCACCTCAATACACACACTACCCCCACACACTGTACCCCTCATGTAAACACAGTATCCCTTACACACATACTGAACCCTTCAAATACACACAATGCACCCCTCACACACACACACACACACTACATCCTTCACAAACACATTGCACCCATGTACACACACTGCACCCCTCACACAAACAGATACACACATACATTTGCACCCCCCCCCCACACACACACACACTACTGCACCTATCCCCTTCTTAAACAGTTTGACTATTTACCCTTACAGGACACTAAAGCACTCCTGGCACCATGATCATTACATAGTGCTGTAGTGGTTATTGTGCCTGTATGGTTTTTTTAAATAATCTACCAGTGCCCCTCCAGAGATTAGGTTCTGGATTCGTCCTTGATAGGTAACATTTCTGCTAAACAGGGGCCCTGTATATGCCACAGCACTGTACATTTATACAACCTAGAATTTTTTTTGACTTGATGTGCCTTGGAAAAATATTGAAATATTAAAGGTGCCTTGAATCTAGAAAGGTTGGGAAACACTGGGTTAAATGATCACAATCACAGGCAAATTGTTGTATAATACAAGGGATATACAAATTACAGTTCAGATCAGCATAACAAGCCAATGAATAGAAAGGAAGTTTAGATTTGAAAATTATAGACAGTGTGAATATAGTCAAACACACAAATTAACTGATTAAATTAGGAATTTACACAATGAAAATGAAACAATAAGAAACATACAATGTATTTTTTAGACAAATTACATACTTTCTTATATTTGATTATTCTTATTTATTACGTTTATATCATACTCAATGTAAGATGCTTTACATTCACTGTGTATGTACTAAAGTTGAGGATTAGTGAAGACCCTATTTAACATTTGAAAGCCAATGTATAAAATGATATACATTATATATAATATAACATATTTGTAGTCATTTAATTATAGCTTTAAACAAACCTCCATTCACTACAGGGCTTAGAAAAACATGTGTTACCAAATATAACCAGAGTTCTAATTATTGCTAGTAGTACAAGTAGATTTCACAGAAATATCTAATTTGATGATAATTGCAACATGTACTTATCATCAAACAGAATACATTGTAATTCATATTTTCAGGACTGCATGCCAAACATAATCTCATAAAATGAGAAAAAAGTCATACATTATGTTTTATCTGCTATCCTTCAAAAAGGTTTATTAATTATATGAAAATGCATAAATCATTCTATCGTGAAATATTGAATGGCTTAAGGTTCTGGTAATTATTTTCTAATATGCATCTTACAAGTAAGAATAGTAGTGGTACAGTAGACATTGTGAGATGTAAGAACAGAAAATCACATACAGGTATATAAATGCAGCAGTCAGCAGTCCATAGACCTGTACTATATATAATCATAGATTAATCAATAGCACTGAATAAATAGGGAAATTAAATGTAGGTATACTTATGTGGTATGTGTCTCTCTACAGTTCTGTTTGATGCATTCACCCATGCTGTGCTGCAGACCAGCCAAGTCACACAACTGCCAGTACCGGATTCAAAACCTATTGGGCTTGGTGCTGACAATTATGGCAATTATAATAGGCCTAATTACAGAATCTTATCAACAGAAAACTCAAGATGCACTTATAAGAATACACATACTCTATGTTAATCTCAATATCAATTCCCTGGTGTCCCACAGCACTCACTTGTCCACTGCTCTCATTCCCTTCTTTATATCAGGCACAAGCAGGGCTGGTGCTCATTTTTTTGCCACTCATTTTGTGCCCCTTACTCATCACCCATGATGTGACATCACTCAAACCACACACCTGTATGCTCCACATTGGTGTGGCATCATACTGTCCCACCCATATCACCTAACACACCAACACACACTTGTAAACTCACTGACACACACATGTTCGCTGGCACAAACACTTACACACAAACTCATTAATACACAAGTTCACTATACACAACTTTTTTTTATATTTAGCATTTTAATTTATGTTTTCCAAAACAACTAAATTGCCGAAATATAAAAGAGATATATAGGATACAGATAAATCCAATACTTAATTGCAGTTTGGCAAGAAATTCATATATATCATTTTCCAACATATAGCAAATTTTGCAGCAATTTGCATATATGCAAAACAATGGACTGGGGCTCGATTGATAACATATGGAGGTTATATATATCCAAGGGATCGCTTGTTAGCATGTAAGGCCTGTGGGGTAGGGGAAACTGGCCCAATTAACTAGGCCCTCGATTTAATCAAATTAGATTTTGTTTCTTTATATCAGCCAAGGAAACCATGAATCACAATATGAGATTAATTTGCCATTAAGAAACAAAATTGCATTCCATTGAGTATTGATATTCTATCTGGTTTAAAATTTCTTGCCACGTTGGAGGATGGCTAGATTTCCATTTACGGGCAATAGAAATCTTAGAAGCATACAGAATCTGTGTAGTAAGATATTTATATTTTTTCTCCATTACCGGGAAATCTAAGTTAAATAGGAAAAGAGAAGGTGAGAGTATTGTAGTAACCTCAGTTCAGTCTGATATCAGAGAAGAAATACGTATCATAGTGTCATTTAATAACTCACAATTGTACCATACATGTAATATTGTACCAATAGTTTAATGACATCAACATATAGGTGAATATGCTTTGTACATTTAATGTAATTTAAAAGGCACCTGGTACCAACTATAAATCATCTTTAGGTGTAATTCTAACAAAGATATACAGTGAATATTTTTTTTAATTGGATTGTAGTTTGATAACATTCGTAGGAGGTATAATTTACATAGAGATCCTTCTCCCATTTCACTATTGGTGCAATTTTACCTGCCTCAACCTCATCTTCCAATAATTTGGAAGATCTGGATATTAAGCTCTTAGTTCCTACTCTATATAAATATCCAAAAAATGGGGTGTGTACTAATAATCTGTTTTGAAGTTAGATAATGTTTAATCTTTAAATACCAAAAAATGTCTCTAGAGGGTATATTATACTTATTTTGTAAACCCGGAAAAATATTAAATATATTATTTTCATATAAGTCTGCAATTTTGTTTATCCCTTTCAACTTTTAATTGTACATGTCCATATCGATCATGTTATACTGAAGAATTTCTTATCGGGCTGGTATTAGTATAGAATTAATTAATTAATTTTCAGTTTTTTTTAATACATCCAACAGACTGACTACCAATTAATTTGAAGTTTTACTTTGATTAAATACAGTCGGGTCATCTGACCAGAATATAGTGTTTAAGTTACCATAAGGGTAGTTCTCTTGTTCAATCTGGAACCGGGAATTATTTGGAATATTTAGTTTTTGACAAACCATTAAATTAGCAACTAGACTTGTTAGATGTAACTTTAATATCTTTGGGAAAAAAAATGGCACCTTTGTCAAGATCTTCTGGGACATTCTTGGTCGTTTATTACCCCAAACAAAATTAGAAAATAATCTTTGGAATTGTAGGATCCTATCTTTGCCTAGTTTGAAGGGTAAAGACATGAATAAAAATAGCAATTTCATAATAGAATATGCATTCACTATATTCAATCGCCCCAACCATGAAATTTACATTTTGCCCCACTTAGTCAATTGTTTATGGGTTGTAGTATATAAGTCTTCATAGTTTTGATGAAATATATTCTGAATATTAAAAGAAAGGGGGTGTGAGACGGCATGACGTAACTATGTGCACGCCAGGAGGTGGAGCCAGGAGACCCATGCAGAGGGAGACGCTTAGGTGAGGAGACGGAGAGAGACGAAGAGTGACGGAGTGTAGCTTCCATTTGAAGAGACAAGACAGGTGAACCAATGAAAATAAGTTTATTTAAATTCCCCTTTCCCTTCACAATCCCCTTACTTGACGGGTTTGTTGTTTACCCGTATCTGCATTAAACTGAGATCCGGGAGAGAAGACCGAGCGGGAACTGGAAGAACGCTTGGAGTGGAAGCCTCTCCTTAGCCATGAGGTGGAACAGAAAAGACGCAGATATTCAGGTACAGCTGAGATATTATAATCTTATGGCATCAAAAATGAATACCTTTCTAATCTTTCATATATATGTGTTATAAGGTGGTTCTTAAAACAACAAATACTATATAAAAAAAATATTACAGAAAAAGAAAGAAAAGAGAAAGGAAAAAAGGAGAGAAACAAAGAAAATATGATAAATATATGAAACCACGTTTATAAAACCTAATATCTACTTCTCAAATAAAGCAGAAAGGAAAATAGAAGAGGAGACAAAGGGGGAAGGGAAGGATGGAAAGGGGAACTCAAAAGGAAAATAAAATAAAAAGGAAAACTTAAACCTTGCTTTAGTCAAAAATCTATAAAAACATGTAAATATATAAAGAACTTATTTACATAAGAGTATATACACACACACTGCTGAATATATTTATAACCTCACTCAAAGGAGGAAAAAAGAAGAGAGGGAAAGGAGAAGCAAGAGAAAGAAAAAAAAAGAAAAGAAAAGATTAATCTTGTAAATGGTCTTGTGAAAGGTCTCTCTCCCAGATCCTCACCTTTACGTAAGAATGGCAGGGAGGAGGGTAAAAACATAGAAACACAAGAGGTTAACTCTAAGAAGGGAAAGAAGGAGGAAAAAGATAAAGGAAAATACATTTATTATTTTTTTTGTATTTGAGTTTACTGGTGGGTGATATTAATTCTCCATATAAATAAAATGGCAACAAAAAGGGAATTAAAAGGAAGGAAAAGGAAAAAAAAAACAATGGAAACCAACTCAGAAAAAAAGATTACCTGGATTTTTAGGAACTACGAAAAAAAAATCTAAATTCTACAGAGAACCCCTCAAATACAGAGCAATAACTAAACAAACTAAATCTGCCTATGGTGATGTCTATGAAGGAAGAAGATGCACCCATCACACAAACATGTTTACAAGAATGTCTCAGTAGCCAGCTATTACAAATAAAATTTGAAATTTTAAAAAATTCAGAAAAACTAAAAATAGATATACAAGCAATTAAAGAAAAAGTCAATGTAATAGAATTACACAAGGAAGTCATTCAGAAGGAACAACAATCAACGAAAGAACAACTAACCGAACCGATAAAATAGAAAAGTTGGAAGCAAAAATCAATATGGAGATCGATCCAGAAGATCAAATCTAAGGATAAGAAACATCCCTTAAACCATAACACTTTTTTTTTTTTATCTATTTCTGATAGATATGTTTAAGTCTCTAGGAACTCCGCCGGATGAACAACATATTCTATTGAAAAGATACCATTGTTTAAATTAACCAAACTATTTAGCACCAAATATACCAAGAGATGTTATAGTTCAGTTTCACTCCTATGCTTTCAAAGAAACATTTTTCAAAAACTCTGCATGACCAATAAAATAACAGATGAAAAATTCAAGGATATACGTACAAATCTTTCAAGACTTCTCAATAAACACAAGACTCTGGAGAAAAGAATTTAGTTCATATTTAATTATCTTAACAAAACACAATGTAAAATATAATTGGGGTTACACGCATAAACTCAAGGTCACTTCAGTTTAATTGAAATTAAACAAGCAACCCAATTAAAAGAATGGTTATCCATAAATAAACTGAATCAAACCTACTAAAGTTTAGGAGAAATAAAAAGAAACAAAAGAAGAGATGAAGAAAGAAACAAGTGAAGAATTGTAGAAATTAAAAAGATCAGAAGAACAATGGATATAAAGGAAGGGACTTTCCGCTTTTTTTTTTTTTTCTTCATCCCTCTCTCTTTCTATTTTAGAAAGAACAAAGTATACTATATTAAAAATAAGGGGAGAATAAAGGAAATCACAAATGTTAGTCACTTTTATAAAATGAAAACAATTAGAAATCATGTCCATAAGAGTAAAAGATGTTTCACTAATACTATTGAAGCACAACATAAAGGTTATAAAAGGGAAATGGAAGAGATGGGGGGAGGGGAGGATGAAATTCAAGGGGAATTTATCTGATGTTTTGCTTTCATATAAAAAAACTAACATATTGGGAATATCACATGTAATGTAATATGAACATGAGAATTAAGATTAAATAATATATAAATTAGAGAATAAATCATAAAATAAATATGAATAGAGCACATGGAATTTCATAAATAATGAATAATATTGAAATTAACACATTAAAGGGGTCAATATGATGAATAAAAGTGAGAGAGTAGATGTAAGAGGAAAATGGGAAAATGAAATAGTTTAGTTTTTTTAAAATTAATAATCTGCATGGGTCCAATTTGTCTCTACCATACGCCATATGTTAATGGCGGAGGTCTCAGTCAAGAGTAAACAAATATTGGTTTTCTCTATGGTTAACTGTACATATTTTCCTTCTTCTTTTAGAAGGATTGTTTTTATTTTTCTGTGTTGATGGTCAATATATGTGGTAAATGTGGTAAAATGTATGTTTTTAAATGTGTTTTTTATGGGAAATTGTATTCATTTAATGAATAGCCTTTGATGAAAGAGGAGATTATAGACAGGATGAAATATGGTTAAAATAGTATCAGTAAATGCCCAGGGTATTAACCCCTTAACACCGCAGCCAAATGTACAAGTTGTGAACGAAACAAAATGTAAACAAAACCTGGCATTTGCGCTATATGTCTGTCAAACTGTAATTCACCTCTTTCATATTAAATGCACCCCCCCTTATTATATATCATTTTATTTAGGGGAAACAGGGCTTTCATTTAATATCAAATATTTAGCTATGAAACATAATTTAATATGAAAAACATGGGAGAAAATACGATTTTTTTTAGTTTTTTAGTTCTACATGACATTTTAACTGTCAATGTCATAATACGGTTTGCTTTTACTGCAATACAATACACATATTTGTATTCAGCAAAGTCTCACGTGTAAAACAGTACCCCCTATGTACAGGTTTTATGGTGTTTTGGGAAGTTACAGGGTCAAATATAGCGTGTTACATTAGAAATTTAAATTTGTCAGATTCGTTACGTTGCCTTTGAGACTGTATAGTAGCCCAGGAAATAAATTTACACCCATAATGGCATACCATTTGCAATAGTAGACGACCCAAGGTATTGCAAATGGGGTATGTCCAGTCTTTTTTAGTAGCCATTTGGTCACAAACACTGGCCAAAGTTAGCGTTAGTATTTGTTTGTGTGTGAAAAATGCAAAAAACGCCAATTTTGGCCAGTGTTTGTGACTAAGTGGCTACTAAAAAAGACTGGACATACCCCATTTGCAATACCTTGGGTTGTCTACTATTGCAAATAGTATGTCATCATAGGGGTAATCTTCATTATTGGGCTACCATAGGGTCATAAAGGCAACGTAAGCAATCTGGCGAATTTTAATGTGAAAAAAATGAAACACAAGCCTTATATTTGACGCTGTAATTTTTGAAAACACCATAAAACCTGTACATGAGGGGTACTGTTGTACTCGGGAGACTTCGCTGAACACAAATATTTGTGTTTCAAAACAGTAAAAAGTATTGCAGCAGTAATATCGTCCGTGTAAGTGCTGTTTGTGCGTGAAAAATGCAAAAAACGTCACTTTTACTGGCGATATCATCGTTGTAATACATTTTACTGTTTTGAAACACTAATATTTGTGTTCAGCGAAGTCTCCCGAGTAAAACAGTACCCCCCATGTACAGGTTTTATGGTGTCTTGGAAAGTTATAGGGTTAAATATAGTGCTAGCAAATTAAATTCCTTATACTTTCGGCATGGGTTGTCAGGCAGGTCCCGCTAATTGTAATTAATTAGGATACCTAATTATGTAAAATTATTACATAAATATATGTGTAGAATTAATATATGTATATATATATACATATGTGTATATATACGTATATATATATATATTTTTTTTTAAATATTTTTATTTATATATAGGTATATATATATAGTGATATATACGTATATATTTATGTATATAGATATATATATTATTTCGTTCTACGTGTATTTTGATATAAATATATATATATTAATATCACAATACAGTTAGAACGAAATAAAACACATCTATATATTTTTTAATATTTTATTTTTAATTATTTTTTTATTTAATTTTTTTACGTATTTACATATTTTTTTTTATATTATTTATAAATATATATATAACAATAATTATATATATATTTAATCAGTATCAGTCTACGTGTAATTTGATATTAATATATATATATAATTATATATATATTAATATTAAAATACACCTAGACGGTGTATGTGTATGTGTGTATATGTGTATATATATATACTTAGATCATATATATATAATATATATATATGATCTAAGTATATATATATATTTTTTTTTTTACACTTTTAACTTAATTTTATTTTATTTTCAGCCAGCAGGGGGACCAACTGTCATTACAGTTGGTCCCCCTGCTGGCAATGCCTGAGCCAGCTATACCGGCCATGTGATTGTGAGGTCCTCGCAAGGACCTCACTCTCACATGACCGGGAGGGACCGGAGGAGGCAGATCTGCCTCGGGGGGGCTCCCTGGGAGTCCCCCCAACCGCGATCGCCGGCGTGGGACCACCGGCGACCGGGTAAGTTAAAAAAAAACGGCGGGCATATATTTACGTCCTGCGGCGTTTAGAGCCGCTTTTAAAAGGACGTAAATATACGTCCGCCGGACTTAAGGGGTTAATTCCCCATATAAGAGATCGGCTATTTACAATTACTTAAAAAAAAACATCTGTAGATGTGGCATTTTTACAGGAGACGCACTGAAGACTAGGAGATGAAAATAGGTTTGCAGGGAAAGATTTATCATTACTATTTCAGGCTCCAAGCAATGACAAAAAACAGAGAGGAGTATATAAAATTTTATATATAAATTTTGAATGAATATACCAGATACTAGATCCACAAGGGCAATACATGATACTAGTATGTAAAATAAATGAGGAGATATATACATTAATTAATGTATATCTACCCAATATTTCCCCACTATGTCACCTCAAGAAAATATTGGCCATTGCTGAAAAAGTAAAAAAAAGAATGGTAATTGTAGCAGGGGACTTTAATTGCATTTCTGATGTAGATATGGATAAAATATTTAAAAGGTATAAACACTAACAAAAAACAAATAAAGAAACAAACATCTATGCTTACAAATACTTTAAAAACTTTGATTTATATGATACATGGAGAGTTTATCATCCAGGATAGAAGGATTTTACCCATTTATCTAGAGTACATCTTTCATATTCCCGCATTGATCTAAAATGCAGTAATCAAATACCATTGAAGAGAATAAATAAAGTCAATATAATTAATAATACCAGGTCAAATCATAATATTCTTATGTTGTAAATTAAAGATAGATTAAAATTTAATAGTAGACCACCATTGAGACTTAACACATTCTTATTAAATTCAAAAGACAATAGAAACTATATATCAAATTTAATATCCTTATACTTTAAAGAAAATAGCCTAGAAGATACATCACCGGCAAATAATTGGTGTGCCTTTAAAGCAATTATTAGAGGACATCTAATTAAGTTAAATCAATAATTAAAATTGAAACAGGGAAAAAACTTAGCTGATCTGTATATTCTTTTCTCTGATTTGTCAAATAAAAATAAACAATATCCATCAAATGATATTTAGAAATTTTAAAAATTCAAGCAGAAATTAATTATTAATTAAGACAAAATTCAATTAAAGCAATGAAAAAAAAACTTAAAACAAAATTCTATGCTTAGGGTAATAGAGTAGATAAATTGTTATCCAATAAACTTAAAAAAAAATAATACAAAAACAAGATAAAAATATTTGTTGATGACAAAACTAATGTCTCCAGAATTGATTGGTAAGGCCTCAAATAATTACTACAAATACTTATATAATATAGAAAATCTGTCACAAGATTCAGATATAGATAAATATTTCAAAAAAAAATAATTACCAAAATTTATTGATCTTCAAAAAGCAAACTTAAATCAACCTATAATGATAAATGAAGTGGAACAAGCCATAGCTAAATTAGAGCTTCAAAAAACCAATGGTCTTAGTGATATCTTTTACAAGACATTTAAATCAAATGTAATAGAACAGTTAACATCTACATTTAATGCTACTATACACCAAGGTTATTTTCCGATAGAATTAACAAGAGCAAATATAATTCCAATTATCAAACCCAATAAAAAATGCAGCATATCTAGAAAATTATAGATCAATATCTCTCTTAAATACAGATATTAAATTATTTGCCTCAATTTTAGCAGAGGTTAAAACCATCTTTAAATAATTTGATTCAGACCAAATGGGTTTTTTACCAAACAGATTTTCAGGATCGAATATAAGGAAACATTTGGATATAATGGATTCAGTAGAAAGAACAGGTGATCCCCTGCTGACTCAGTCGATTGACGCTGAAAAAGCGTTTAATGGAGTCAGCTGGAAATTTATGAGTAAATCATTAAAAGAATTTGGCATGGAGGGTGGGATGTATGAAGCAATTATGTCTATGTATTATTCCCCATCAGCAAGAACAGTTGGACACGGTATTTTATTAGATTGGGTCGCTTTGAACAACGGAACTAGAAAGGGATGCCCACTTTCTCCAATACTCTATGTCTTATCTATTCAACCGTTAGCAATGAAAATCAGAGAGAATCAAAAAATTTAAGGCTTTTCAATTAATCACAAACAATATAAAATAAATCTATATACAGATGATGTTCTTTTGACACTAACAAGCCCAAAGAAATCGCTAACAAACCTAATGGAGGCGATCTCTACTTTTAGTAAAGTATCGAATTATAAAATTAATATACAAAAATCAACAACTCTATCTGAAAATATAGACCCAGATCTAAAAAATCTAATAAAAACTCAATATAATTTTACATGGATAAAATATAGGTTTCAATATCTGGGTATTAAATTACAAAAAAAATTATTGATCTGATGGAATTAAATTTCATAGAACTATTGAAATCCACAAACCATGTATTTAAAGAATGGAGGAAAGTGGAGCACTCCTGGTGGTGGCGGATCAATTTAGTCAATTCATATATTCTTCTGAGATGGTCATATTTATTACAAATGATCCCTTTATCAATTCCTAAAATGTGGTTAACTATGATACAATCAAGTTATGCATATTTCCTCTGTATCAAGCTAGCATGTTAACTCATATTTACAGAATGCAAATTTGTTCTCCAGAATTAGATGGATGGCAAGAATTAGAGAAAAATGCTATCAGAGGTATAGATATATCTTTAGTTATATGGAATATAAAAGAAAAACAGTTAATATTAGATCCAAGATATAAGAACAACATTTTAAGTCAAACAAACGAAGCATGGATTAAAATTAAAAGAAAAAAAATTACCTCAAAACACTGAACATTGATATTCTACAATTGACAACCCAAGATTTAGATTTAAATTATGGAAACAAAAATGAATTGAATATATATTTGATCTTGTTGATCAAGGTCAAGTTAAACCGTTTGCAAAATTAAGAGAATAATATGATCTACCAAATTCCCAGATCTTCAGCTATTTAAGAATTAAAAATATTCTTAATAAATATTTAGTTCAGGAACATACAACTATAATTTCTAAAATAGAAAAACTATTTAATTACACAAGAATTGAAAAAATATTATCGAAATCAACGAAGTTGATGGCAAACATAAATACCCCAAAACAATCCCAGCCATACTTAGGTGGGAAAAAGATCTGGGAATCAGGATAGATAGAGAGGAGTGGGTAACATAATTTCTAATTCTTCTTCAATGATTCATTGTCTGAATTTGATAGAAATGCAATATAAAATACTCAATTGGGTTCCAACTAGATCAGCAAAAAGAACCAGCTCTGATGCATCAAGCGAAGAACTCAACCAGACCTCTAAACATGTCCTGCAGTATCTGGCATCAAGACACTTGCAGCAGATCTTTTAAACCCTGCAAATTACAAGGGAGTACCTCTATTGATTGGATAGGTTGTTCCAGCACATCTCACAGATGCTCAATTGCATTAAGATATTAGGAATTTGGAGGCCAAAGCAGCACCTTGCACTATTTGTCTTGTTCCTCAAACCTTTCCTGAGCAATTTTTGAAGTGTGGTGGGATGCATTATCCTGCTGAAAGGGGCCACTGCATTCAGGGAACACCATTGCAATTACATAGAAACATAGAATGTGAAGGTAGATAAGAACCATTTCGCCCAACCAGTCTGCCCAATTTTCTAAATATCTTCATTAGTCCCTGGCCTTATCTTATAGCTAGGTTAGCCTTATGCCTATCCCATGCATGCCTAAACTCCTTCACTATGTTAACCTCTACAACTTCAGCTGGAAGGATATTCCAAGCATCCACTAACCTCTCTGTATTCCAAAAAATATGTTTAAACCTTTCCCCTCAAATTTACAACTATGTCCTTTTGTTGTGCTAGTTTTTCTTCTTTTAAATATAGTCACCTCCTTAACTGTGTTTATTCCCTTAATGTATTTAAAAGTTTCTATAATATCCCTGTTTCTCTTCTTTCCTCCAAGCTATACATGTTAAGGGGTGTACATGGTCTGCAAAATATCTAGGAAGGTGGTATGTGCCAAAGTAACTTCCACATGAATGCCAGTACCCAAGGTATCCCAGCAGAACATTAACCAGTGCATGACTCGTGGACAGGGGTCATCAGGACACTATGACCGTTCTGCAGAGGCACAGCAAACTGTGATGCGCTTTGTTTCACCATCACCTTTCTATCATAGCCAGCATTACGTTTTTCAGCAATTTGAGCTACAGTTTCTCTTTTGTGCATCAATGAGCCTTTGGCACACACAACCCTGATGCCAATTCACCAGTTGTCCTTCCTTGCATCAATTTTGGTAAGTACTAACCACTTACAACACCTCACAAGACTTGACATTTTGGAGATGCTCTGACCCAGTTATCTAGTGAACTGGTATATTTGACCGTTGTCAAAGTCACTTAGATCTTCGCATTTGCCCATTTTCCTGCTTCTAAAACATACAATTCAAGAACTGACTGTTTACTTGCTGTTTAATATATCCCACTCCTTGACAGGTGCCATTGTAACAAAAGAATCAATGTTATTCACTTCAAATGTGAGTGATTATAAAATGTTGTGGCTAATCAGTGTATTAGAAGTAGATATCATCAGAAGAGCTATAATGTTCCACATTAAAATAGTTTAATACTATAGATGCAAAGTTAAAGTTAAAAGATCAACAGAAAGGTTAAATAATTCAGGAATAAAAAAAGGTCAGTCTGACAAAAAAAGAAGTGAAATAGGTCATATACAGTATATCAGGCTACCGGATAAATCCTTCCATGAACTCTGGGCTTTGCTATATAAGAGGACAGCATGATATAGTCATGGGAAAAAGAAAGTACATGCTTTCTGAATTCAATGGTTTTACAGCAGGTCTTAAAATTGGGTAAATAGAACTTCAGATGAACAAATCATGACATATTATACACCATGTCATGATTTATTTAACAAAAAGCCATGTGTGAAAAAAATAAGTTCACCCTTACTGCTTCCATAGGAATTAAAAACCTAAGTAACAGACATGTGCTGCTAATAAAAAGCCCTTGATTAATTGGTCATCAGCAAGTGTGATCACCTTTATGAAGCCGAAGGTTTAGCACTTTGCTTGTCTGGGGCATTCAGCTGTGTTTTAAAACAATGTGTGTGGTAACACAATGCCAAGGAGAAAACACATTAGCAATGATCTCAGAGAAGCAAATTTTGCTGCCCATCAAATTAGGAAGGGTTAAAGTTCACCATTCTACAGTGAGAAGGATATTCAAAATTGAAAACATTTAGGACAGTTTCCAATCTTCCTAGGAGTGGACATCGCAGCAAACTCACCCCAAGGTCAGACCATGCTCAGAGAAATTGCAAAAAACGTGAGAGTTATATCTCAGTTAGGCCTCAGTTAGCATGTGAAATGTTAAAGTTTATGAAAGGACAATTTAAAAAAGACAAAACAAGTTTGGTTTGTTTGAAAGTGTGGCCAGGAGAAAGTCTCTTCTCTCTAACAAAAACATGGCTGCATGGCATAGGTTTGCAAAGTTGCAACTGAACAAACCACAAGATTTTTGGAACAATGTCCTTTGGACAGACCAGACCAAAGTGAAGATGTTTGTCCAGTGGCAGAACTAAAGAAGACAAGGCCCTGGTGCAAGAATTTGTAGCCCCTTGCCCCCGCCCAAATGGCCACACTGCTTTTCCAGCTGGGGATCTACCATTTGCCCATCCTTGCAGAGTGGCATTTAGCACTGAGCAGTGTTTGTGTGTTTTAATGTAAGTATGTGTTTGTATGACATATGTGTGTGTGAATGTAGGGGTGAATATGTGTGTAGTGTTTTGTGTGTGTTTATACACTGTTGTAAAGGTTTAGTAAAATATACACAGACGCACAGATTCACACACTAATGCCCATGAAAATACACACTAACACTCATACAGATATACACATACAGATACACAGATGTATTTACACACACACTGACACTCATGCAAATACACAGACGCACACTGACACACATACAGATACACACACACCAGCCCACATACAGATACAAAGACACAGACAGACAGATACAGACACTGATGCCAATGCAAATATGTGCACACACACATTGGCACACATGCAGATACACAGACACACAGAATGACACACAGATACATACAGATACACAGATAGATACACAGGCACAAATACAGACACACAGATAGATATACAGACACTTACACACAGACACAGATACACACAAACAGACATGCATGCAAATTGTAAATGTTTTATACCCCCCTCCTGTTTCCTACCTTTAGGATGACTTCCCTGCGGCCCATTTGTCTGGCTGTAGCTGTTAGGAGTATAAGTCTATCCAACTCCGCTCCCGTTCTCTCCCCCCCCCCTCCCGAGCGGTGCTCTATCTTAGCTGGGAGTAAGTGACCGGACGTGACTGAAGGAGCCTGGTTGGCTATAAAATGGTTGCAGAGCTGACTGGGCACCTGAGGACACATTGCTATCAGGTAGTCCTTACTGAATGGGCCACCCGATGGGCCCCCTCAGCGTGCGGTCTCCGATGCAGGCACACCAGCTGTACCGGCGTTAGTTCTGCCACTGTGTTTGTCTACAATGCCCAGTGCCCCATTTGGTGAACACAAACACAGCATATCAGCACAAATACCTCATACCAACTGTTAAGCATGGTGGTGGAAGTCTAATGATTCGGGCTTGTTTTGCAGCCATAGGACCTGGGAAAATTGCAGTCATTGTGTCGACCACAAACTCCTCTGTATACCAAAGTATTTTAGAGTCAAAATTGAGTCCATCTGTCTGATAGGTAAAGCTTGACTTAAATTGGGTCATGCAGCAAGCACACCAGCACACCAACAAATCTACAACAGAATGGCAAAAAAAAATAAAGGTGGTGCAATTGCCCAGTCAAAGTCCAGACCTCAACTGGATGGAAATGCTGTAGTGAGGCCAAGATTCCTCCACAACAATGTGAGACCGATAAATTACTTCAAGTTATTGCTGCTAAAGGTGAGTCTACAAGCTATGGCATCAAAATGTGTACTTTGTTTGTCACACATGGCTTTTCGATTTTGGCTTTATTTTTGTTAAATAAATCATGACATTGTGTAATATTTCATGTGTTGTTGTTCATGTGAGGTTGTATTTATCTAATTGTAGGCCCTGCTAAGGAAAAGATGATTGCTGCTATGTCCTGATATGTAAAATCATAGATTTAAAAGTGGGTGTACTTTCTTTTTCCCATGACTGTGTGTAAATACAAGATAGCTGAATAACCTCAACTCACAAATTATTCAATATATAGAAAAAGAAACATAGAAAATACACAGACATTCTAACCCATCTAGTGACCCACTCAGAAGATAGGCAATCAAAAACAATGGTACAGCATGTGCCAGAAACAGAAAATATGCAGTGAGCTTTATTAGAAATTTGCTTTGGTATACTCATAACGTTATCCCAGTCACAAATCTATAACTGTGCTCAGTACTTCAAGAACTAACCAGTCGATTAGAAGGCAGAGTAAATGTGATTTAAAGGCTTAATATGTTATTCTTTATCATCCCTTATTCTACTGTAATTGTAGTAAGAGCAGGTATTGTACATGGGAAATATCAATGATTCAAATAAATAAGTCTACAAAAGGTTCATCTGAAAATTATATAAAATAGATTCAAATACACAGCATGCACAAGTTTGGACAGACGTTTGACAGGGACATTTCAGATTTTGCATACATAGGAATAGTGGCAGACAAACCCTTGAAAACAGATAACATCACAGAGGAAATAAAAAGCAGAGATCTTATGCTATCATAGCCAGATGGTACGTCTCAAGACTGACAGAATACAACCAGGTGAATCCACTTTAGCAAAATGCAAATATGTGGATAAGAGCTGTAGTCCAACTGAAATAACGCTGGATTGAAAACTAGCCAACATCCAGATCACAGACATCAAGCAAGCAAGGGATAAGAGGAAAAGTAAATAATAAATGGATGTTTTCACATCACTTTGTGCTTTAGCTGGTTCTTTTGTCGGGCTTATGTTTTGTGTATGTCTAGGCAAAATATCCTGAAGCCAGTAGAGATTGTTATGCTAATTGCTGTATAAATTGTGACCATAAGTAAGTGCATTTCTAAAGCACCTAATAGGAAGTATAACCATTTGCTTCAAACAATGGCCTCTATTAGAGATAATCATGTTTATCAGCAGGTTATTGGCTTCTGATAATCCCTTTAACAGTTTGGATCAATAATATTACAGTTAAAGCTTATTGGAATATTGGAAATCTATAAATATTGCTTTGAATATACAAACCAATACCTACATTTTACACTGGATATATTGGCTTCAGGAATTCAATTCCATTTATTTGGCTCATAATCTGCCATAAATGGCCTCATTGAATATGACACTTAAAAGCAGTTGATAGATGCTGTTTTTTTTTTAGTATTTGCCCATGTAGCAAATGGTCAAATAGTTAAACACAAAAGCCTAAAGGGGGTCAATATGACCCCAACATTAGTAGAAGGGAGGTTTTAAACCTTCAAGTGAGGGCATCACTGCTAAACAGTAATCAGGCAGTCTTTGAGAATACTCATATCTATGTCTGTAAGTATGTGTATATCTATGGAACATATGTATGTGGGACTGCTTGTGATCTTGATGTGTGTGTAGTGTTTATGGCAAAGATGCATGACAACGCGAGTTGTGCATGACTATATGTGTATGGGGTTGACTGTCATCTAAAAGCAGGTTTTTATTGCTTTTTTACTATTTGTCCATGGCACCTCTAACAGCTAGTGAACACATAGTAAGAAATGCCAAAGGGGTCAACATGCCGTGACCATCACTGTTATTAAAAACTAGTGATTGTGCAGCTATTGCTATGATAAATATCCTAAATATTGTGCACCCCCAAAATAAATTTGGTCAGTGTCTACATCGCTCCCCAAGGTGGCTAGGTTTTCCTGCCATGGGCTCAGGATGATTAATTTTACATGCGTGTTGTTGTTTTTTGGGAATCAGGCATTTTTTCATTTTTAATAGTAGAATCGGGAATTCATGTTTTGTTACCTTTAGCTTTTTTAGGTTGTAGAAAAGAATATTTAAGAAAAGAAACATACATTTTTTTTACAGGTTTTAGATGTATTATTTTATTAAGGGTTGGCTAAGGGGACCACCAGCCACCTTCAGGGTGTGGGGGTGAACACTAGCCAAAATTTTCGGACAATGATATACATTTGTCAGGATCGGGACAGGGATCCAACACGCAGAGTACAAACAGTAGCCAGATACGTATACCGGACCTTAGAATGGCCGGACTAACGTAAGTAGTACCGTATAGAATGGTCAAAGACAAGCCGAGGTCGAGGGTAACAGAAGACAGGTAAGCGAGAGACAAGCCGAATCAAGGGTAACAGAGATAAACAGAGTAAGGTAAACAAGCCGGGTCAAAACCAAAAGGGATAATAGAATACACAAGCACTGAGTGACTAGAGCAAGCTAGAACCACGACAGGGCAATGAGCTAATGAAGGAAGCTCTGTTAAATACCCTGTTCAGAGCAGTAACCACACCTCCGAGACGTCCTGATTGGTCCTGCAGCAATTGACTGACAGGTCGATCCGGGGGAGTGTCCTGATGATGACTTCCTGTCTAGATGGTGTAAAAGGCAGTCACTCCCTTGCGGCCGGCCTTGCATGACCGGATAGACCGCGGGGAAGGGAGTCATCAGACCGTCTGGAAGGTGGAACAGCTAAGTCTCTACCTCTTTTGGAGGTAGAGACCACAGGTACCCTGACAGTACCCCCCCTCTCAGATACGCCCACCGGGCGGAATGAACCGGGACGAGATGGGAAGCGAGAGTGATACGCCCTGCGGAGACGGGGAGCATGAACATCCTCCTGAGGTACCCAACTCCTCTCCTCAGGACCATATCCCTTCCAATCAACCAGATATTGTACTCTCCCCCGGGAGATTCGAGAATCAATAATAGAGTTGACCTCATACTCCTCCTGACCCTCCACCTGAACGGAGCGAGGAGGGGCTATTGTGGAGGAAAATCTGTTACATATGAGTGGTTTCAGCAATGAAACGTGAAACGAGTTCGGAATGCGTAAGGTATTAGGAAGAGCTAAACGATACGCAACCGGATTGATACGGGTCAGCACCCTGTAGGGTCCAATATAACGATGAGCGAACTTCATGGAGGGCACTTTTAAACGGATGTTCCTCGTGCTCAGCCATACCCTATCACCTGGAACAAAGACCGGAGCCGCCCTTCTACGTTTATCAGCGTGTTTCTTGACCAACATAGAGTTGTGCACAAGGATTTGTCGAGTTTGATCCCACAACTTCCTCAAATTGGCAACATGAACATCAACCGACGGCACCCCCTGGGAAGGAGAATCCGAAGGAAGAATAGACGGATGAAAACCATAATTCATGAAGAAGGGGCTTGAATGAGTAGAATCGCAAACGAGATTGTTGTGTGCAAACTCCGCCCAAGGAATCAAACCGACCCAATCATCCTGGTGTTCAGAAACAAAGCATCGTAAATATTGTTCAATTTTCTGGTTGGTACGTTCAGCAGCTCCGTTAGACTGAGGATGATAGGCAGAAGAAAAGTTTAATTTAATACCAAGTTGAGAGCAGAAGGACCTCCAAAAGCGGGAAACAAATTGGGAGCCTCTGTCCGATACAATCTGAGAGGGTATCCCATGTAGGCGAAAAATCTCCTTGGCGAATATCTCTGCCAATTCGGGAGAAGACGGAAGTTTAGGCAGGGGAATGAAGTGTGCCATCCTAGTAAACCTGTCAACCACGGTGAGGATAACAGTCTGTCTTTTAGAGATAGGTAGATCGACAATAAAGTCCATGGCCAAACAGGACCATGGTTTCTCTGGAACCTCCAAGGGTTGCAGGAGTCCACATGGAAGCGTATGGGGTTGTTTGGTTTTAGTACAAACTTCACATGCAGCGATGAACTCCTCAACATCCCTCCGTAAAGTAGACCACCAGAAGTCCTTAGAGATCAAGGCGTAAGTTTTGCGAATACCAGGATGTCCCGCCATCTTGCTATTATGTAAACACTGTAAAAGTTCCAGTTGAAAAGCAGGAGGAACGAAATGACGACCCGCAGGGGTCTGTTTAGGTGCGAGATGTTGCAAGTTAATGATCTCGGCCAGTAATGGAGAATGAATCCTGAGATTCGTATTAGCAATGATATTGCACTTCGGAACTATAGAAGAAAGAACTGGTTCAGGTACAGTAGAAGGTTCATATTGGCGAGATAATGCATCGGCTTTAGAGTTTTTAGAACCAGGTCTGTAAGTCAGTACATAATTGAAGTGAGTCAGGAATAAGGACCAACGAGCTTGTCTAGAGGATAAGCGCTTAGCCTCCCCAATATATGACAAGTTTTTGTGGTCTGTCAAAATCGTAATAGGGTGTAGGGTCCCCTCCAACAAATGTCTCCACTCCTTTAAGGCTTTAATGACTGCTAACAGTTCCCTGTCTCCGATGTCATATCTGCTCTCAGCCCCAGAAAGTTTCCTGGAAAAAAAACCACACGGGTGTAATGGTTTATCTACCGCTAATCTTTGTGACAGAACCGCACCTACTCCTGTCTCAGAGGCATCGACCTCGAGTAGAAACGGCAAAGTCGTATCAGGATGGACTAATATTGGAGCAGAAGCAAAAAGTTCTTTGAGCCTCTTGAAAGCAGCGAGAGCTTCAGGAGACCACGTCTTAGTTTCTGCCCCCTGTTTGGTCATATTGGTAATGGGCGCAATAATAGACGAGTAACCCTTAATGAAGCGCCTATAATAATTGGAGAAACCAATAAACCTCTGAATAGCCTTGAGTCCCTTAGGTAATGGCCAATCTAAAATAGACTGGAGTTTGTCAGGGTCCATCTTAAAACCTTCCCCAGAAATCACGTAACCAAGAAAATCTATCTGAGACTGATCAAAGCTGCATTTTTCCAATTTACAGTATAGACCATGTTGCAGAAGTTTCTGTAATACCGCTCTGACCTGTCTATGGTGAGTTTCAATCTCCCTAGAGTGTATCAGTATGTCGTCTAGGTAGACAATGACACAATCATGTTGAAACTCCCTAAGTACCTCATTAATCAGATCCTGAAATACTGCAGGAGCATTGCAAAGTCCAAACGGCATAACTGTGTATTCATAGTGACCGTACCGAGTATTGAACGCCGTCATCCACTCGTGTCCCTGCTGGACTCTCACCAAATTATATGCCCCTCTGAGATCTAACTTGGTGAAGATTTTGGAGCCCTTAAGACGATCAAATAACTCGGTAATAAGTGGAATAGGATAGGCATTTCTGACAGTTATTTTATTCAAGCCTCTGTAATCGATACAAGGTCTCAGCGTGCCATCCTTTTTCTTAACGAAAAAGAACCCAGCCCCGGCCGGGGAAGAAGACCTCCTAATGAATCCCTTTTCTAAATTCTCCCGAATATACTCCTCTAGAACCAAGTTTTCCTGAACAGACAAAGGATATACATGGCCCCTCGGAGGCATAGTCCCAGGTAGAAGCTTAATTTTACAATCAAATGGCCTGTGTGGCGGCAAAGAATCGGCATTCTTCTTGTCAAATACTGCCTTTAAGTCTAGGTAAAGGTCTGGTATCTGTCTTTCTGTGGACTGAATAGAAGTCTCAGGTATGTTAACATTAGCTAATGGAGAAACCTTGCATAAACACCTATCCTGGCAACCCTGGCCCCACGAGAGTATCTCCCCTAACTCCCAATCGATAATAGGGTTATGTTTCTTCAACCATGGGTACCCCAGAACTATGGGAACGGAAGGGGATGAAATGAGCAAAAGAGATAAATTCTCCACGTGTAGGATACCAACATTTAAACTAATGGGTATGGTTTCACGAAAGATAACAGGGTCTAGTAGTGGTCTACCATCTATGGCCTCAACGGCCAAGGGTGTCTCCCTTAGCTGGGATGGGAAATTGTTCTTAATAGCAAAGGGTTGGTCGATAAAATTCTCAGCAGCACCGGAATCTATCAATGCCATAGCCCTTACTACTTCCTTCTCCCAAGTTAAGGAAACTGGTAGCAGAAGCCTGTGATCTTTATAATTAGGAGTAAAGGACAAAATAGAAACACCCAAGGCTTGTCCTCTAGAGAGACTTAGGTGCGAGCGTTTCCCGGACGGTTAGGACAGTTCGAGAGTAAATGACCCTTGGCTCCACAATACATACACAAACCCTCTCTTCTCCTGTACTGTCTTTCCTCCTCAGAGAGGCGGGTATAACCTATCTGCATAGGTTCAGGAAGCAAAGATACCGTGGAGTCAGGACTTGGAAAAGCGGGGGCTAACCTAAAAGAAGGTCTCCGGTTCCTCTCTCGAGTGTTCTGTCTCTCTCTTAAACGTTCATCTATACGAGAGATGAACGAAATTAAATCTTCTAAATTCTCAGGGAGTTCTCTGGTAGCAACCTCATCAAGGATTACTTCAGATAGGCCATTCAAAAATACATCCATATACGCCTGCTCATTCCACTTGACTTCTGACGCCAGAGACCTGAACTCTAGTGCATAATCCACCAGTGTTCGGTTCTCCTGTCTCAGGCGCAACAGTAATCTGGCTGCATTAACCTTTCTACCTGGAGGATCAAATGTTCTTCTAAAAGCAGCTACAAATGCGTTATAGTTATACACTAATGGGTTATCGTTCTCCCATAGTGGGTTGGCCCATCTCAGAGCTTTTTCAATAAGTAGGGTGATAATAAATCCTACCTTTGCCCTATCTGTAGGATAAGAGCGGGGTTGCAATTCAAAGTGGATACTAATTTGGTTTAAAAAACCACGACACTTCTCAGGAGCCCCACCATAGCGTACTGGGGGGGTAATGCGAGAAGAAGCACCCACTGTGGCTACCTCTAGACCTAAACTGACAGGAGAAACAGGGGTATTACGTATCTCCTCTGGTGGGTTATTGGCATGAGATAATAGAGCCTGTAGCGCAAGCGCCATCTGATCCATTCTGTGATCCATGGCTTCAAACCTAGGATCAGGAGAAGCCAGCTGACTGTTTGTACTTGCAGGATCCATTGGCCCTGTCGTAATGTCAGGATCGGGACAGGGATCCAACACGCAGAGTACAAACAGTAGCCAGATACGTATACCGGACCTTAGAATGGCCGGACTAACGTAAGTAGTACCGTATAGAATGGTCAAAGACAAGCCGAGGTCGAGGGTAACAGAAGACAGGTAAGCGAGAGACAAGCCGAATCAAGGGTAACAGAGATAAGCAGAGTAAGGTAAACAAGCCGGGTCAAAACCAAAAGGGATAATAGAATACACAAGCACTGAGTGACTAGAGCAAGCTAGAACCACGACAGGGCAATGAGCTAATGAAGGAAGCTCTGTTAAATACCCTGTTCAGAGCAGTAACCACACCTCCGAGACGTCCTGATTGGTCCTGCAGCAATTGACTGACAGGTCGATCCGGGGGAGTGTCCTGATGATGACTTCCTGCCTAGATGGTGTAAAAGGCAGTCACTCCCTTGCGGCCGGCCTTGCATGACCGGATAGACCGCGGGGAAGGGAGTCATCAGACCGTCTGGAAGGTGGAACAGCTAAGTCTTTACCTCTTTTGGAGGTAGAGACCACAGGTACCCTGACAACATTCACCCCTTCTATATGTATTAGTAGCCCCTAACCGGTGTTGGAACGACATGGCCCCACATTTTTTTATATTTATTATACCATCCAGCCATGGGTGGGGGCTGGGGATACATCAGAACCTTCCTTTATTATATGTATTATTGTCCCCACCTGCTGCCCATGGGTTGAGGCTGCAGGGGGACATTAGGTTTAGGATCAAAACTGCCTTTATCGTACGATTGGGCCTTTTTAAATTTTAATTTCTTTATTATTGACTAACAGGCTTAGAAATTGAAAACATTTAAACATCTGAACTATATCAAGTCTAGAAGCATGTTTATATCTACATATTTTTTTGCAGATAACTTTACTCAACTATATGTAAGAGGACAGGCACAAAGAACTTCATTGCAACATAAAACTAAGGAGCATATGTTTTATGGTACTTAAATAGTCATTTTGACCTATTTACTAGCACCCCTTTACATATATGATTCCCATATAATGAAATGGTGTAACCAGAAGCTTGGTATGAGATAGAAACACTGACAAGGGGAAATTTTGATTTAGGTTTTATCCTTTGGATTGATCTTAATGATAAAATGTTCTCAGCAACAGGATCTAATGTAATACTAGATAATTTAATAACATTCTGGAAGAAGTTTCTTGAAAGAAATGAGTTAGATATCAGTGCATCTCTATGGATAAAGTTTAGCGTGTGGAACAGTATTCATTTTGGCGGCAAATTTCAATTTAGTTTTAGTCATAGTCATTTGACTAAAAAGCTATTTTTGTTTTAGTCATTTTTTTGTCATTTGAATTGTTTTAGTTTTAGTCTAGTTTCCGTTGACTAAATCTCCAGTTGTCGGGTTCAAAGTTTAGTGGACGGAGCAGATGCAGATGGGTGCTGAAGGCAATGGACCAAGTTCGCAGTGCAAAAGTATCAGATGAAGTGAGTAGTCGGGGAAGCCAAAGGTCAGGACAGGCGACACAGGTCCAGAAGCGATGATACAGGCAAGGGTCAAAATCAGGATACAACCAGGGCTCGAGTCCTGCAGGAACGCATGGGAACGGCGTTCCTGCACTTTTTCCAATGCAGGACCTGCCCAGGGGGCGCAATGTCGCTGTGCTCATTTCTCCCCGTACCCAGCACAATGCACTGTCTTCTGTTGGTGGTCTGATGGCTGTCAAGATGCAGGAGATGTGCCTGCTCACACTACTCTCCCCCGCGGTAGTTTACTGAGGAGTGAAGCCTGCAGTGGGCGGGCGTTTAACTTCACTTCCTGTCAGGCCCTGCTAGAGGATTACCGAGCAGGGAGGAGGAAGAACATCTCTTTACAGCTACTGACACCACCAACGGTAAGCAGCAATGTTTTATTTATTTTTTCATGCAATAATGTACCTAGCACAGAGCTCCACAGAGCTAAATCTTGTAGTTCATGTGGAGCTCTGTGTTTTATTGGTCCAACAGTGCCACCTCACTTCTATTACTCTTATGCTTTCTCTCACCCTAATCACTAGCAGCCATCCAATCTCACCATCACTAGCAGCCACCCATCCCCTATCACTAGCAGCCATCCTCCTCTCCCACATCACTAGCAGCCATCCTCCTCTCCCACATCACTAGCAGCCATCCCTCACTCACCCCTATCACTAGCAGCCATCCATTTCTCCCCATCACTAGCAGACATCCCTCACTCACCCCTATCACTAGCAGCCATCCCTTTCTTCCCATCACTAGCAGCCATCCCCTTCTCCCATCACTAGCAGCCACCCCTCTCTCACCCCTATCACTAGAAGCCATCTCCTTCTCTACATGACTAGCAGCCATCCTCCTCCCCCCTATCATTAGCAGCCACCCCTTCTCCCCACCAGCAGCCATCCTCCTTCTTCCCATCACTAGCAGCCATCCCTCACTCACCCCTATCACTAGCAGCCATCACCTTCCCCCCATCACTAGCAGCTATCCCCTTATTCCCAATCACTAGCAGCCATCCCCTTTCCCCCATCACTAGCAGCCATCCCCTCTCCCCCATCACTAGCAGCCATCCCCTCTCCCCCATCACTAGCAGCCATCCCCTTTCGCCCATCACTAGCAGCCATCCTCCTCTCCCCTATCATTAGCAGCCATCCGCCTCTCCCTCATCACTAGCAGCAATACCTCACTCACCCCTATCACTAGCAGCCATCCCCTTCTCCCCATCACTAGCAGCAATACCTCACTCACCCCTATTACTAGCAGCCATCCCCTTCTCCCCATCACTAGCAGCCACACATTCTCCCCATCATTAGCCGCCATTACTCTCACCCCTATCACTAACAGCAATCCTCCTCTCTCTGTTACTAGTAGCTATCATCATCTCTCCCTCCCATCACTTGCAGCCATCCCCCTCTCTCCCTCCCATCACTAGCAGCCATCCCTCTCCTCCTCTCATCACTAGCAGTATATGTCTGTTTATGTATGTCTCTGTATGCCTTTCGTCTGTTTGTCTCTTTATGACTGTGTGTAAATCTCTGTATGACTGCGTCTGTATGTCTCTGTATAACTGTGTCTGTATGCCTTGTTCTGTATGTCACTGTATGACTGTATCTTTGTCACTGTATGACTGTGTCTTCATGTCTCTGTATGACTGTCTGCGTGTCTCTGTATGACTGTCTGCGTGTCTCTGTATGACTGTCTGCGTGTCTCTGTATGACCGTCTGCATGTCTCTGTATGACCGGTTGCCTGTATGTCTGTGTATGACTGTGTGTGTCTGTGCATGACTGGTTGCTTGTATGACTGTGTTTGTTTGTGTTCCTTTTATGACTACGTGCCTGTATGGTTGTGCCTTTGTGCATGTATGTATTTGTACCTGTATATCTATGTCTGTATGGTTTGGGAGGAAAAAGCCAGGCAAAGAGGCTAGTGGTGGGAGAAACAGACACAGAAAGGGGCTAAGGGGAGAAAGAGACACAGAAAGTGGCCGGGGGGAAAGAAAGAGACACACAAAGGGGCTGGGGGGAAGAAAGAGACACAAAAGGGCTGTGAGGAGAAAAGAGACACACAAAAGGGGCTGATGAGGAAGTAAGAGAAACACAAAGGTAGGAAGAAAGAGATATACAAAGGGCCTGGAGAGGGAACACAGAGTTTGCTGGGCCCCCGTGTGCAGCGGCTGGCTCTCTCCACCATACCACCGGACAACCAGGCGATCTTCCCCCTCCCTGGCAAGGTAAGAATATAAACACAAATTTAAAAAAAAAATGCTTCCCCTCCTATCATCCAGCACACACACACACACTTCATCCAGCACACACACACAGCATTCATTACACACAATCTGTACTTACTACAAACACACTACATTCATTTTACACACTCTGCACTCATTACAAACACAGTACATTCAATATACACACTCTGCACTCACTACACACTCTGCACTCACTACAAACACACTACATTCACTATACACACTCTGCACTCACTACATTCACAATGCAAACTCTGCATTCATTATGCACACTCTGCACTCACTACAAACACACTACATTCACTACACACACTGCACTCATTACAAACACAGTAAATTCAATATACACACTCTGCACTCACTACACACTCTGCACTCACTACAAACACACTACTTTCACTATACACACTCTGCACTCACTACATTCACAATACACACTCTGCATTCATTATGCATACTCTGCACTCACTACAAACACACTACATTCACTACACACACTGCGTTCATTGTACACACTCTGCACTCACTACACACACTACATTCACTATACACACTCTGCACTCACTACATTCACTATACACACTCTGCACTCACTACAAACACACTACATTTATTATACTCACTATAAACACACTACATTCATTATACACACTCTGCACTCACTACACATTACATTTATTATACACACTGCACTCACTACAAACACAGTACATGTATTATACACACTGCACTCACTACAAACACACTGCTTTCATTATACACACTTTGCACTCACTACAAACACACTACATTTATTATTCATACTCTGCATTTACTACAAACACACTACATTCATTACACACACACTGCACTATATGCATAGGAGATGGGGGGGGGGGGATATTGGGTGAGTTCCCACACTTTTTCCCCCAGGACTTGACCCCTGGATACAACAGGATAGTCTCTTAAGGTATTTACACAATCAGGAGTACAGTACAACTGAGCAAAGAGTGACTTAAATAGGAAGCACCTCTAGTGGCCATCTGAGTGACTGTCACTGAAGAAAAGGCCTGCAGGGAAAGCGAGTAGACACCAGAGCCACTACATTAAGCTGTAGTTGTTCTAGTGACTATAGTGTCCTTTTAAGCAAAAGGTATATTTAAATCTAAATATAGGTTTAAATTTGTTAGAGGTCCAATATAAAATTTTGCAAACATGTTACTTGCTACCAGTTAAATTGAATAGAGGCATCCTTCTCTTTTTAATATCTGCTGGAGGTGTGATCATCCAGAAGAAACATTTCCCTATATATTGAATATATATTTCCCTATATATTGAATTGCGGTAATTTTTTTTCTAGAAATGACTAGATATATCTTAAAGGAAATGGACCTCTCACAAATAAAATTTAATTTGGATTTTTGTATATTCCATTTTATGTGACCTAAAATGAACAAGTCCATAAATATTTACTTGTTTATATTTTACCAACAGCAAAAAAATTTTGGGCATGAAATGGAAGAATCATGGTTTTATATGAAAAAAATGATAAATTACTAGCTAAGGATCGAAGAAGGAATTACTTTAAATCATAATATTGAATCAAATAGATGGACTAAATGGTAAATATTTATAGAAAAATAGGCTTAGGTCCGCTTGATACAGAATGAGAAAACTGAGTACTCCTGAACAAAAATTGTGTAAAGGTAGATTTCTTATATATGCTTGATATTAAATAGAAGAGGTAGTCCTGTGCATCATGCAAAAACCTTTATGGTTGTTTTGTTTGTTTTTCTTTTAATGCCTGTTTATGTAAGAACATTGTATAGATTAATAAAATTAGAAGACATAGACAAGTTTTTTATGCTTTTTAAACAAAATCAATACATATTACCGTATATACTCGAGTATAAGTCGACCCGAATATAAGTCGAGACCCCTAATTTTACCCCCAAAAACTGGGAAAACGTATTGACTCGAGTATAAGACTAGGGTGGGAAATGCAGCAGCTACTGGTAAATTTCTAAATAAAATGTTATCCCCCCCAAAATTATATTAATTGAATATTTATATGCAGTGTGTGTGTGTGTGTATGAATGCAGTGTGTGTATGAGTGCAGTGTGTGTGTATGAATGCAGCATGTGTGTATGAGTGCAGTGTGTGTATGAGTGCAGTGTGTGTATGAGTGCAGTGTGTGTATATAAATGCAGTGTGTGTATGAGTGCAGTGTGTGTGTATGAATGCAGTGTGTGTGTATGAATGAAGTGTGGGTATGAATGCAGTGTGTGTGTGAATGCAATGTGTGTGTGTGTGATGCAGTGTGTGTTTGTGTGTGTGATGCAGAGCCTTGGTGGGGGGTGGGCATTTTTATTATAATTTTTTAATTATTATTATTTTAATAATAATTTTTTTGTTATATTATTAATATATTTTTATGTTATTATTATTTTATTATTATTATTATTAATATTTTTTTATTATTTAAATTTAGATTTTTTTTTATTCGTCCCCCCTCCCTGCTTGTTAGCTGGCCGGGGGGGGGGGGGGGGGCTCTCATTCCCTGGTGGTCCAGTGGATAGGCTGTGTAGGAGGGGGGCTGGAAGGAAGCGTTTAGTTACCTTTCCTGCAGCTCCTGTCAGCTCCCTTTTCCTCCGCGCCAGTCCAGTCAGCTCCCCTGTCAGCTCCACTGTAAGTCTTGCGGCCGCGCTGGGCGTTGCCACGGTAACCAGTGTCAACGCTCTGACCGGGCAGCTCTCGCGAGACTTGCACTGGAGGAGAAGGGAGCTGACCGTACCGGCGCGGAGGAAAAGGGAGCTGACAGGAGCTGCAGGAAAGGTAAGTAAACGCTTCCTTCCAGCCCCCAACAGGACCGCTGGGCTTGTAATGAGCCCGGCGGTCCTTGTCTGTATTATGGCAATGTAAGTTGCCATAATACAGACACTGACTCGAGTATAAGACGAATTGGGGTTTTTAGCACAAAAAATGTGCTGAAAAACTCGTCTTATACTCGAGTATATACGGTAAGATAGAAAAAGTAATTTACAAAGTGTTGCAAATGAATACCACTTTTGAATATTCATTGATATTTTTTCCTAAGTGATCCTATTCTATATATTGTATACATTGGGCTTATTTCAGCAATGTTGCTTCTGGTCGACATCTCCCATAGATAATAGGAGGTGCCCACAAGGTTGACTTAGTGATTAATTGTAATTGGTGGAGGAACAAACTGAATGTCACAGGCAGAAGGATTCAGGGACATACAATTCGATATTAAAATTATTTTTCTTTTAACAGTATATATATAGATATATTTACTATTTTCAAAATAACCCTATAATAATTATAGTACTCATTACAGGTAAGGAAGAATTGTTGAAGTAAATATTTCTAAGTATTTGTGTTCAGGGATGAACTAGGTAGATTGTCCATGCAAAATTAGTGCTATAAAACACTTTTTTAGGCTAAAAAAATAGGGCAAAATAGCACAGAGAAATGAGGCGAGAGCAGTGTGGAGTACTTCATATACATTTGGTATGCTCCAGATCACAGAGTAGAATATTAAATTGGCATTTTATATTCTGTGCCATATATTTTTCTGGCCTGAATATTAATCAGTCAGTGGGGATTCTAGAAACTCACAGTAACATTAAATTGCATGGTTTCTGATCATTTTGCCAGGCAGACTTTTTGACATATCAGCTGCATTAAATATGCCGCAAAGTGTTTTGAACTGTTATATCAAAGCACAATTAAATGGAATCTTTAACTCTATTACAAAGAATTGGCTCAGATTAGCACAAAGAAATCTTAATTAAGAGACCAAAGAATAATCACATTATATAATTAGTCCTTGTAAGACAAATTGTAGAGGTTGAAGTAGCTAATAAATATATTTTTTCTAAGATTTGACCATCAATGAGGTATTAGCAAAAAATGATGCAATCAAAGGAGTAAAAATGTGTTCATTGATTAACTAAATATCTAAGAAACACAGGTAATTAACCATGCATGTCTTTAGTTAGGAGTAATGATGAAATACTCTCCCTAGGCAGCTAAGTTTGCAACCAATGTAACTTGCACAGCAAGAAATCTTTTTTATTTATTCAGGTCATAATGATATGATATATCAATGATTTGTAAATAGATAATATTATATTGGCTAGTAGAGTATTACAGCTAATCTTTAGGTAAATGGCCCATGATGTTCAAAAAGTATTTTACAGTACAAAAGGAGCCAGTGGAGCTTGTCTTGAGTTGCTAAGCAATAACTGCTACTCAAAAACACATCGTCTCATAGGGAGGTAAAGTCCAAGAATATATCAACAAAAACACCTATGGAAGCACTTGTGCTCTATGACACTATCTGGGGTAATGACTGGGTAGAGGGGAAGCTGTGTAAATCATCTCAAGTATTTATCAAACATTTCAGACGATCCAAGATTTTAGGACTGAGGTTCTGGTTTTATTTAAGGTTTTTTTTTTTTTTTTTTTTTTATAAATTCAGACTATGTCTAAATATATCTCTTGCAGACATCTAAAATATGTATGAACCATCATGTATAAATTTTAAGTACTGCAGATACCATATGTTCAATGTTCATCAGTTTTAAATCTGCTCTTAAAGTAATGTAAAAAAAGTTTTAAAGTAAAAAAAGTTTTAAAAAATGTGATTGCTTATTTCTGCTCCTTTTAAGCATCACACCGTATTACATAGTTACATAGTTACATAGCTGAAAAGAGACTTGCATCCATCAAGTTCAGCCTTCCTCACATTTGTTTTTTGCTGTTGATCCAAGAGAAAGCAAAAAAAAAAAAAAAAACAGTTTGAAGCACAATTTTGCAACAAGCTAGGAAAAAAATTCCTTCTTGACCACAGAATGGCAGTCAGATTTATCCTTGGATCAAGCAGTTATTACCTACATTGAAAGATTATATCCATGCATATTCTGTTTTTGCAAGTATGCATCCAGTAGCTGTTTGAACATCTGTATGGGCTCTGATAAAACCACTTCTTCAGGCAGAGAATTCCACATCCTGATTGTTCTTACAGTAAAGAAAACTTTCCTTTGCCTTAGACGAAATCTTCTTTCTTCCAGTCTAAACGCATTGCCTCGTGTCCTATGTAAAGTCCGGTTTGTGAATAGATTTCCACACAATGGTTTGTTTTGGCCCCGAATATATTTGTATAATGTTATCATATCCCCTCTCAGGCGACGTTTTTCTAAACTAAATAGGTTTTAATTTGTTAACCTTTCTTCATAGCTGATATGTTCCATTCCTTTATTAATTTTGTAGCCCACCTCTGCACTTTTTCTAGTGCCATAATATCCTTCTTTAGAACATGTGCACAAAATTGCACAGCGTATTTAATATGTGGTCTTACCAGTGATTTATAAAGAGGCAAAATGATATTCTCGTCCCGAGAATGAATGCATGACAATACCTTACTGGCCTTGGCCACTGCTGATTGACATTGCATTTTGTTGCATAGTTTATTGTCTATAACAATTCCCAAGTCCTTTTCGTGTGTTGTTATCCCTAATTCGCTTCCATTAAGAGTATAAGTTGCTTTTGTATTCTATACGCCGAAGTGCATCACTTTGCATTTTTCAAAATTAAATTTTATCTGCCATTTGAGTGCCCAGTCCCACATCTAAATCCCTCAGCAGAAAAGTAATATCTTGCTCACATTGTATTATTTTACAAAATGTTGTGTCATCTACAAACACTGAAACATGACTTTCAATGCTGTCTTCAAGATCATTTATAAACATGTTAAATAGAAGGGGTCCCAGAACAGACACCTGAGGGACACCACTTGCCACCTCTGTCCAGCTTGAAAATGTACCATTAATGACAACTCTTTGTACTCTGTTTTTAAGCCAATGTTCTACCCAAGAACAAGCATTTTCATCTAGACCGATTTCCTTGAGTTTGAACACTAATCTATTGTGTGGAACTGTATCAAATGCCTTGGCAAAATCCAAATAGATCACATCCACTGCATCACCCTGATCTATACTTCTACTTACTTCTTCATAGAATACAATCAAGTTAGTTTGACATGACCCGTGCTTCATAAAACCGTGTTGATTTGTGCTGATAACCATGTTCTTCTCACGGAATTCTTGAATATTATCCCTTAATAACCTTTCAAATATTTTCCCAGCCACAGAAGTTAAGCTCACAGGTCTATAATTTCCAGGCAATGATTTTGAACCCTTTTTGAATATAGGAACCACATCTGCCTTCATCCAATCCTCCGGAACACTTCCTGAAAGAAAAGAATCTTGAAAGATTAAAAACAGAGGTTCACCTTTTTCTACACTTAGTTCCTTAAGTACACGTGGATGGATACCGCCAGGCCCTGGAGCTTTGTTTATATTAACTTTCTTAACTTTTTAAAAGTTTTTATGGTAAGTTTCATTTAAAATAAAAATTGTTTTAGAAATGTTTGTGAATATAATTTAGACAATAGTGTCACCTAAAGATCAAATCAAATGCAAAATGCTAACATGCTAATACTAGGTTTTTTTAAATACATAATGGATTTAAATTATTTGTATAAAAAGTAATATTTGGATTCAAAACTCAGTAGCCATAGTAAGTGAACATTATTCTCTACAAAAAGCCTATATAAGAGCAGAGACTGTGCATTCGAAATATACTCTACTATGTTTATGGATTTATATGATTAAAGTTTAGTGACATACACACACTCTCTGGAAACATTTAAGAGAGCACTGCAAAATGGTCAGTTTGTCTGGTTTTCTTATTAGCTTTGTGTTTGAGTAGAACAAATATTTTTGGTTTATTTTACAGACTACTGACAACATTACTCCCAAATTCCAAATAAAAATATTATCATTCTGATCATTTAATTGCAAAAAAATGACAACTGGTCAAAATAACAAAAAAGATCCAGTGTTTTCAGGCTCAATCATTGCAAAGAAATCAAGTTCATATTCTTTTTTTTTAACAACAAAAAACAATGTGTTAAATTAGCAAAAGTCCAGAAACCATTATTTGGTGGTATAGCCATGACTTTCAATCATAGCTTTCATATATTTTAATATGCTCTCCACATTGTACATAAATTCAAGCTGTTCATCTTTGTCTGGAGATTGGGATGGCTATGTCAAGATCTTGATTTGGTGGTCTTCCATCCACACCATGATTGGGCAGGTTGTGTGGCATATAGCATTGTTTAATTTTAAAAATGAATCCTCAGAGTTGGGGAACATTATCAGAGCAAAAGGAGCCCCGTTTTCTTCTATGACCTTGTATGTGCCTTGATTCATGCGTCCTTTACAAATATGAATCTGATTATAGGCTTGCTGAAGCACCCTCCTATGATCACCGATCCTCCACCAAATTTCAACCCTAGCCCTAGGAGCCTGTTTCTAACCGTCCTTGCCGTGTACTGCCATTTGTCATTCTTTTTATAGGCTACTTGATGTCATTCTGCAGTTGTCAGAATGAGTCATCAAAGACACTGGAAAGGTGTTTCCACCTTGTGCTGGTCTGTAACTTTGTTGTCTTCAACGTTTGCTGCTTGATCTTTTTCACTGTCTTCGAAATTTGAAGGATGGAAGTAACTTGATGCTCACTGTATCCCTCAGAATATAGCCAGAAATAAAACTCTTCTCTTCCTCACTCAAAACCTTTCTTTCATGGTCAATAGTTGTTATTTTTAACCTAATTACTTTTGAGTTACTACTAGCACTTTTTTTTTGCCATCCAGGTGGTGCTACTGCAGGTGGATAGTGCTGACCACTGTAATGGCTTTCATACTTTTCAGTCCCTCATTAAAGGGACACTCCAGGCACCTAGACCACTTTTGCTCATTGGAGTGGTCTGGGTGCCAACTCCCACTACCCTTAACCCTGCAAGTGTAATTATTGCAGTTTTTCATAAACTGCAATATTTACATTGCAGGGTTAACTCCACCTCTAGTGGCTGTCTATTAGACAGCCACTAGAGGTCACTTCCTGGGTTCTAGCACAGGTTTCCTGTGCTAGAGCGTCGCTGGACGTCCTCACGCTGTGTGAGGACCTCCAGCGTCGCTCAAAACCCCATAGGAAAGCATTGAAAGGATTTTTCAATGCTTTCCTATGGGGAGACGTAATGCGTGCTAGTAGCATCAGTAGACAGCCCGTGCGGTGAGAGGGAGCAGAGCAGAGAGAACACAGCTCCCTCGCCACGTCTGACAGGAACTCTGCCACCCACCGCACTGAAGCCCCACTGGACCCCAGGGACAGGTCCATGCCAGCTCTCCAGGTAGGGAGGCTGGGTGGACATTTTTAAATTTAAAAAAAAAATAATAATTTGTGTGTTTCTGTGATTGTATGTGCGTGTGTCTGAGTGTCTGAGTGTCTGAGTGTGTGTGTCTGTGAGTGTATGTGTGTGTGTCTGTGAGTGTATGTATGTGTGTCTGAGTATGTGTGTGTGTCTGTGAGTGTATGTGTGTGTGTCTGAGTGTATGTCTGTCTGTGTGTGTGTCTGTGAGTGTATCTGTGAGTGTATGTGTGTGCACCTGTCAGTGTGTGTGTGCACGCATTTATATATGCATAGGAGTGTATATTATTTTTTGGGTGGGATCTTGGGTGAGGAGGGGGTGGATCTTGGGTGAGGAGGGGGTGGATCTTGGGTGAGTTCTCACATTTTATTCCCCAGGACTTGACCCCTGGAACATATCAATGTTTAAACCTCCCACCCAGGGATGTATTTGCCACAAGGCAAACAAGGCATTTGCCTTGGGCGGCAATTTCCAGGCAAATGCAAACACCACCACCAAATGCTCAGGCAAATACCTTGTTTGCCTTGTTTTATGGGAGCCCAAAAACTGTCCGTCTAGCCACCTCTGGGGTCCAGTGGGGCTGCTGGGCAGGGAAGCGGCCGGATGTGCAGGTTGGCAGGCGGGCGGCAACTGAGCACTTTCCCCTGAGCCCTCTGCTCAGCTCCCTCACATGACCCGCAGTGATGCCGGGAGCAGGAATATGATGTCATATTCCAGCTCCCGGCATCACTCTGCAGCGCGCAAGGGAGCTGAGTAGAGAGCTCAGGGAAAAGTGCCCCCTTGCCGCCCGCTCGCCCGCCTGCACATCCGGCCGCCTCCCTCCCCAGCAGCCCCTCTGGACCCCAGGTGAAATATCCACCCAGCTATCCCAAAAGTAGGGAGACTGGGTAGATTTCAATAAAAAAAAAAAATAATAATATTAATAATAGTGAGTGGGGGAAATGTGTGTGTCTGTCAGTGAATGTGTGTGTCAGTGAATGTGACTGAGTGTGTCAGTGAATGTGAGTGTGTGTCTGTCAGTGAATGTGTGTGTGTGTCGGTCAGTGAATGTGTGTGTGTGTTGGTCAGTGAGTGTGTATGTGTTGGTCAGTGAGTGCGTACATCTGTCAGTGAGTCTGTCAGTGAGTGTGTGTCTGAGTAAGTGTATGTCTGTCTATCAGTGTGTCAAATCAGTTAGTGTGTGTATGTTATTGTGTGTCAGTGTATATGAGAGTGTGTCTGTCAGTGAATGTGTGTGTGTCGGTCAGTGAATGTGTGTGTGTGTTGGTCAGTGAGTGTGTATGTGTTGGTCAGTGAGTGCGTACATCTGTCAGTGAGTCTGTCAGTGAGTGTGTGTCTGAGTAAGTGTATGTCTGTCTATCAGTGTGTCAAATCAGTTAGTGTGTGTATGTTATTGTTTGTCAGTGTATATGAGAGTGTGTCTGTCAATGAGTTTATGCATCTATCAGTGAGTGTATGCGTCTGTCAGTGAGTGAGCGTCTGTCAATCAAAGTGCAGCCTTGACAGGAAGGGGTGTGGGAAATTTAAATTAGGGGGTGTGTCCGAGCATCGTCCTGCCTAGGGCAGCACAAATCCTAAATACACCACTGCTCCCACCCCTCCCCTCTTCCCCCCATTTTGTCTATTGTCCACACTCATAACCTTCCCCGAGAGGTTCCAAATCCTTAGCCACCCACCTAATAAAATAAATCCTGCCTAATAACAGTAAGTGGGCCCAATAAATGTAATAACCGGATAAAAAGATTATACTTACCTTTAGATGTCTTCATTCTTCTAAAGTCTTTTTGTTTTACCACAAAAAGAAGTTATAGAAAATAAAATTGCTCCCTGACATTATTGCTAAAATAAAAATGACCTGATTTTCAAAAACTCAATGGAAAAAAAATCTCCATATCAGTAAGATATTGAAGTGAGAATCTGTTAACGTTTTAAAGCCATATAATTCTTGAAACTGCTAAATGTTAAATGAAGAAAGCCATGGTTAAATTCTAGCTTATACTTAGCATAAAGCTGTACAAAATGAGCAGAGTGAAATGTATGTGGGTTTGTAAATTATGCTTATTTAAATAATGTCAATACATTTAATGTCAATACATATGAAACATTGGTAATTGTTTATTATTTTGCTACGATCAAACGTAGTAAGAGCAGACAGGTAGCCTTATGATTAATCACCACATTGTTAACAAAAGCTATATTTCTGTGAATCAGTTCTATGATTAATTACACTTGCTATAAATAGTTCTATGCTAGATGGACCTACAATGTTCTATACAATATTATTCTATCGTGAACAGACCCATGATAATTTATCATATAATAAACACATTCAATTTTGCTGATTATAAATCCTCTTTATAATTAAGAAATTAGAATTAATGACCATTGTGTACATGAATGCAATTGTAATCCCTTAAAGACAACATTTATAACCCCTTATGGACCACAGTTTGGTGCCTACAGCTTTTGTGCCAATATGAAATGTCCTACTTATTTTGCATTTGCAGCTCTATACAGACCTACATTGATTTAATGAGTAGGAGACTATATTTTGATGTTGTATTCTTAAAGGCTGTTTTTTATGATATAATGATTCAACTATTGTTGCTTTTATTTCATTTTATTTACTCCCATGCACTACTAATGAAACAAACTGAATACTTATTAATAAATCCATATTTGAAGCAAAAATACTTCTCAATTAAGTATTATTTATTTTGATTTAAATTGACTCTTTAAATACTAGAAGCTAAAAGAAATCGGTCAATTATGATTCAGAAATGAAATACATCCTTCTACTCTCCCATGAACCCAAATGACTATTTCACACATTTAACCCTCTTCTTCACCCTATTGTTCCTCCTCCACCTACTAACTTGACCGCTTCAGATATTGCAACTCAATTCACTGACAAGATCTCTACAATCAGAGAAGAGATCTCTCATCTTTGTTCTTCCCCTTACAATACTTCCCCTAACCTCACTCCCTCTGCTGTTCTATGTTCATTCACACCCGCTACAGGTTTCTGCTTTGCTCCAGTACTCCCGTCCCACCACCTGCTCCCTAGATCCAATTCCCTCACATCTCATCCATACTCTGTCTTCTTCTCTTTCTCTACCTCTCACTAAAATTCTCAATCTCCCTCTCTCCTCTTGTATATTTCCATTGCCTTTCAAACATGCAACTATAACCCCAATTCTAAAGAAGCCCAACCTTGACCTTAACTCCCCATCCAACAACCGTCCTATCTCGCTACTGCCTTTTGCATCCAAGATCCTTGAAAGAGTTGTGTATGTGAGATTGACAGACTTCCTCGAGTCCAACTCTCTGCTAGACCCGCTTCAGTCTGGTTTCCGCGCTAAGCACTCTGTGGAAACGGCACTGACCAAAGTATCCAATGATCTACTCACTGCAAAATCTCGTGGTCACTACCCTATCCTAATTCTCCTTGACCTGTCTGCAGCTTTTCACACTGTTGATCATCAACAGCTTCTTCTCATCCTCCGCAGTATTGGTCTACAAGATATTGCTCTCTCCTGGTGCTCCTCCTACCTCTCCTAGCGCTCTTTCAGTGTTTCTTTCTCTGACTCTGTTTCTTCTCCCCAACTCCTCTCTGTTGGTATTCCCCAAGGTTCAGTCCAAGGTCCCCTACTGTTCTCTATCTATACTGGTAAATTCATTAGCTCCTTTGGCTTCCAATATCATTCCAATGCAGATGACACGCAAATCTACCAGTCCTCTCCTGATATCTTCCCATCCCTGTTGACTAGTGTCTCTGACTGCCTCTATGCTATTTCTAACTGGATGACTGCCCACTTCCTTAAACTCAACTTGACCAAAACTGAAATTCTGGTCTTTCCTCCCTCAAGTGTTGCTACTCCTGTGTCTGTCTCCCTCCAAGTCAACGGTGCTACCATCAGCTCCACCATGCAGGCTTGCTGCCTAGGTGTTCTCTTTGTCTCTGACCTCTCCTTCACGCCTCATGTTTAGTCTATCGCCATATCCTGTCACTTCCATCTCAAAAACATTGCACGTATCCGACCCTAATTAACGCCAGATGCGACTAAGGTGCTGGTCCATTCCACTGTCCTTTCTCGCCTTGACTACTGTTATCCGCTTCTCGGTGGTCTTACGTACTCCCAACTTGCGCCGTTACAGTCCATAATGAATGCGGTGGCGAGGCTCATCTTCCTTTCCGCCCACACCTCCCACGCTTCACCCTTCTGTCAGTCCCTACATTGGCTTCCTGTAAGATTTAGGGCTTTATTTAAAATTCTGGTTCTTGCTTTCAAATCTCTACTTAGTGCTGCTCCCACCTATCTATCCTCCCTAATACACAAGTATGTTCTGTCTAGAACTTACGTCTATCTTCTGTCCATACTCCCACCTCTGATGCTCGCCTTCAAGACTTATCAAAGGCTGCCCACCCAGTCTCCACTCCTTCAAAAAATTATAAACCCACTTCTTCGTAAAAGCGTATCAATTAAACTGATAATAGCTCCCAACTGACTCCTCTCTTGCAACTGTCATTAGTCTAATGCTATCCTTACCTTTTGTGTCACTGTACCCTACTCCCTCTAGCATGTAAGCTCATTGAGCAGGGCCCTCAACCCCTCTGTTCCTGTATGTCCAACTTTTCTGGTTACAACTACATGTCTGTTCGTCCACCCACTGTAAAGTGCTGCAAAATTTTTTGCGCTATATAAATAATAATAATAATAATAATAATAATAATAATAATAATAATAATAATAATAATACTGATGTTAACAATGTTAGCCACAAACATGATTTATTAAAATAATTGCAAATATATAGGTTAACATTTTCAGTTTATAATAAAGATTTGTACTTATTTTAGTAATGTCACAAAAAGAAAATAATCTAAAATATAGAAAATACTAAGTAAATTTTATGAGGTATAACATTTAAAATTGTGAAAAAATATAGTATGTCAAATGAGGATATGATTAGATATTATCAGAATAGTTAACAACAAGAAATTTCTGTCATTGTGAAATTCTATCCTTTTTTCTAACGTATTACTTTTTCAAAAGTATCAGTGGTAAAAATTGGTTTAAAGAAACATTCCTAGCACCGTAACCCTGATCATAACTTCCATTATCTAGTGGTTATGGTGAGTTGACTGTTCTTTTTATATATAAGGATATGAATTATTATAAAACTCCTTTAAATTCATGGAACATACAGCCTTAGTTTCAAAGTGCTGAGCAATACCCATTTGTGTCGTATTCCTTTAATGTTCAAAATGAGTGCTTATGTTACTCTAGTTTGTAAGTTTTCAAAAGTAGATTTTCAAAAAATAGTATTTTCAGTAAGAAAATAATGGAAATGAGATTTCAAGCTGTCAGATTAGTAAGTAATCCTTTCTACATTACACTAGCATGCTGTTCTGTTACAGCCCAGGGCCAGAATGTTTTGGTTCAATTCTCAATATGCATTACCAATTCCATTAAAAGTAATGACAGTCACCATCACACCATCAGTGGACTGCTGACTTATCTCCACTGTGAATTTGATTAAGCTATAGATGTAGAAACAATACCACTATTTGTTAATTAATGTTCCTACTTATCAAATTCTAAAGTTTTTATGATAAAATTAAACAATGCCTTGCTTATAACACTATAATATACATTTATAAAATATTTTACCAGGAAGGCTACATTAAGATTTCTCTTGTTTTCAAGTATGTCCTGGGTCCACAAAACATTACATTGTTACAAAAGGGTACAATAAAATACAAAAACAATATTAATTATTGACTAAGGCATTCTTTGATTTTTTTTTTTACTTTTGAGTGTGCATTTATTCCAACTCACAATATTTGTCAGATAAAGAAATGTAATGAGTTAACAAAAATGTATGTATATATTTTTGGTTGGGATAAAAAAGGCCATAAGCTGTAAGAAATAAACGTAACATAATAAACGTAACATATGGAAAATACCTAAGTCAATTGAGGTGTGCAGACACCGACATACTGGTAGGACTGTAAAATAAAGAGGGCCCGCCTAAGGAACTAGTTCGGAAAAGTGTTCTGAAAATTGGGAGTGGAGGGTGGAATACGTGCTTCGCCGATCAAAATATGATTACTGGCTAGAAGAGGAGAGTCCCTGCTGTTTGTGTTGCTGAAGTAGACAACTGTGTGAGGCCAAAGGAGGAGGTTAGAGAGAGCAGACAGGAGGCATCAGGGCAGTTGAGGTTGTTGATTGGGATGCTAAAGTCCCCAAGTATGAGGGAGGGAGTGCTAGAGGAAAGAAAGTGGGGTAGCCTGGAAGAAACATGTTCAAGGAATAGTCTAGGATGACCAAAGGGGGGGGGGGGGGGACAATAGATTATGTAAATTCTTAAAGGAGTGGGCTTAAAAAGGGGGACAGTGTGAACTTCAAATGAAGTAAAGGAAAGGGCAGGGGCAGTGAGGATAGGTTGAAAGGTGCATTGAGGGGAGAGAAAGATGCCTACACCGCCTACTTTACAGTCGAGTCTAGAAGTGGGGGAGAATTGTAGTCCACTGAAACCTAAAGAAGTGGGAGTAGCGGTATCAGAGGGGGACAGCCAGGTCTCAGTGAGTGCCAATATAAAGATGACAAGGTCGTGTATAGCTGTGGATTTAATATTACTAGAGATTGAACGGGCATTACAGAGTGCACACTGAATGTTGATAAAGGAGGATAAACTGTAGGGTATGTGGATGAGGTTTGTGTGATTTCTGGTTGTGTTAGTGTGATCAGGCGAGGGGAGGGGCCCCGGGTTGGGTGAGACATCACCAGCTGCTAGAAGTAGGAGGAGAGATTGTGACAGGAGTTGTGAATGGGTTTTATATGGGCGGGATCTAGGATGAGATTGGGTTAGAGCAGGAGAGAGAGAATAGAAAAATGAATGCAGGGCTTGAGATGAGATAAAAGGGCAGTGAAGCAGAGAGGCATTAATGTCAATGTGATTGTGTTGTTGAGGGAAGTGGGTGTAAGGAGATATTTTGATGCTAAGGGAGATGAGAGAAAAGGAGAAGAGGAGAAGATAGAGCATTGCTAGGCACTTTGAGGAGAGCACAATGAACAGAAGTAAGGCGAGTGATGACTGAGTGTTAGGGGTTAACGGAATGAAGGAGTGTGCGGATTACTGGCATTATTTGCAGCTGTCATTATTAATAATCTAAAGTTGTGTGTAAGATTCTATCTATAAATGTAGTAAGGAGCTTGGGGTGGGGTGGTGAGGGGATCGGTGGGCGGGCCTCTGAGCAATGTTCTGGTTTGCAGCCAGGAACTTTTTAAAACTCAGACTGTGGAAGAAAGAGATGATCAAAACAGGCCTGCAATAAAACTATGGAATGGAGATGCACGGAGGAGGTGAGAATTAGTCAAGCAAGACCATTCGGATGGATATCAAGTATAAGTAAGAGGGGAAGCAATGAGTCTTCACAGTCAGTAGAAAGTTGTTTCTACCTTTTAAGTTAACAAACTTAAGTTAACAAACCAACATGATGAGTAGGGCAGGGAAACTCTAGCTTTAGCATGCAAAACGAGATAAGCTACAAAATATATGTATGCATGTATGAATAAGCACGCACACACACACACACACACACATATATATACTTATATATACACAATTAATACTGTCAGTATTTTGTCTATCTTACAGTTTATGTCCGTACATGATACTGATTTCATTATTAGAGGGTGAGCTGCTCTCATAAAATGTTCTCCTTGATAAATTAATAATAAATTAGTAACTCATCCTCAACCTGAGTATTTATTAGCTTGCCTGGCTGGTGTCCTCTGGTCCCCAGAATGCATGTGTATCAAAGTCTTGATTTTAAATTATAGGTTATTTTATTCATTTCTCTTTAACCCCTTAAGGACCAAACTTCTGGAATAAAAGGGAATCATGACATGTCACACATGTTCAGCGGTGAACGCCGGAAATTACACACTGCACCTGGGGTAAGTCACTTAATTATAATGTATTTTGCTATATATTTGAGGTAATTTGATGTTATTTTTGTATCACTTGATCCTGAGGAAGGTCCCTGTGCGGACTGAAATGTCGATTTTTTTCTACTTGTTTGATGGAATAAATACTATTGAATTCAAAAGTCCATGAGCGCAGCCTGCATTTTCTACTTATCTATATATATATACACACACACACACACACACAATATACTTGCTTACTGTCAGTATTTTGTCTTACAGTTTGTGTCCGTACATGATACTGATTTCATTATTAGAGGGTGAGCTCCTCTCATAAAATGTTCTCCTTGATAAATTAATAATAAATTAGTAACTCACCCTCAACCTGAGTATTTATTAGCTTGCCTGGCTGGTGTCCTCTGGTCCCTAGAATGCATGTGTAACTTCCGGGGAACACCCACTCTCTGACGGGCTTGTAATGATGTAATTGAATTTCCTTGGCAACCAGAAGGCTTCCAAGAGCTAATGCATGGCACTGATCGTGGTGCTCGATCAGATTCCTACCCCAACTTAACAAGTCGTCTGTGCAGCAGAATCAGACAATATAGGTCAGATACAAAAGTCTCTTGCACTCAACGTATTTATATATATATAATATATATAACTTATATATTATATATATCTTAAACTAAATTAAATTACATCTCTAGTTTTAGATTTCCCCTGCTTGTATAGTTTTAAACTTTGCTTGGGAACAATATCCAATTCAGCAGTATTTACACAGCTTGAGTTTCACACTTCACAAGTTAGTTCTGTTATTCTGTAATTCTTCTGTATGTTCACAACACCTCTAGCATTCTAGCTGCGCTTGATATTCAAATTTTTCCGCTCCGCACTTTTATCCATGTAGTCTTAAGTTTGAAAATTCTGCCTCTATCGAATTTTGCCTTTGTCTATAATTATTTCTGTCTACACTGGTGTATTATTATTATTATTATTATTATTATTCATGATTGATTTTAAGTCACCCATTGAAATAAGGAAAGAATTGGGTATAGAGAAATGTGTTTACATGGAAAATAGGTAATAAACAAATACTGTATTAAGAAAGGTGCATAACATACTTCCCAAGCAGTAACATACTAATTAAACAAATATAATAAAACACACGTTGTTGCACCTGTTCACTGTGCAGAGAGCAGAACTTGTTATTTTTTTATATATAGGAATGGAAGTTTTGATGTAAAACCCACACAATTACATAGCAATTATCACTAAACATCCTACATTTTAAATCCAAATGATACCATGCTAATTACACCTTTTTTTTTATCCAGGAGAGTCTTCAAGCCATCTGCTTCCAGTTATTTTTCTATGAAACTACCTTATTGTTCCAGTACTGGTATTTGCAGAGATGGTTAGGGATAGATATAGGGATACATTTTATTATAAGAATATTATAAAACCATGGGTCTCTGTTGGCGGGATTGGGGGGCTTGCCTGCCAAATGGCAAGACCGAAGCCTCCGACTGGCATGAGCTGCAGACCGAAAATTTGACACCGTGGAAAGGCCTGTGGACCATGCTGCATACAAGCTATCTCATAATTTCATAATGTTATGGTTTTACAATTTCCATTTTGGGGTTACGTTGTTGGACGTTAACAAGGGTTGAGTTACCATTGATATTGACACAGGGAGAGTAGCAGTGCAGGACTTATCTGACGAGACAAAGACAGGGTAATAAATTGAAGTCCATGGGATGGGGGGTGGGAGACAGGGCATTGAAAAATGCAGAGGGAAACAAGATAGTTAAATGGTGTACACCGATAGTTAGCTTGTCACTAATCAACTCTGATACACGCATACTCTTGAGAAAAAAGAAAGGAAAAAATTACAGGAAAAACTTTTCTTAGGTCTTTTAGTTTTTTTTTTATTGGAAAATGAATTTTAAAAAAGCAAAACCAACGCAAACAAAAAAAGAAGAAAAAAAAAGAAGAAAAGGGAGGGTTAAAAAAAAAAAAGAGGAACAGAGGTTGTGCTCTTCTCCTTCCCTCCCCCTTTCCTCCCCCCCCCCCCCCCCCCGCCTTGTACTTGGGCGTAGTTCCTCCCTTTGAAAGTCTGCAGTCAGGGTCCCAATCGAAGCGCACTGTGAGTGAAAGGTCAGGCTGATACTGGGTAAGCCTACTGACACACCACACAACAAGACATCATGGAGCTGAAACTGACTTCACTCAACATGAATGGACTGAACGTCCCCAATAAATGCATACTTTTGCTCAGAGAGATTAAATGCCACAAAGCAGACATAAACTTTATTCAAGAATCTAACATCCCACGCAGCTCAAGGACACAACTTACGGACCATATTAATACAAGAGCATACACATTTAAAGCACTGTGTAAAGAAAAACAGGGTAGAAATCCTGATTCACAAGCGGTGCCCTATCCAAATCATGGGCATTCAGACAGACACTGAAGGATGGTATGTGGTCCTGACAGGAACTCACAACTCCAACACCTACCACCTACTTAACGTATATGCACCAAATACTCCTAACAAAATGTTCTGGACAGAACTAGAAACCCTGACAAAAACTCTCCCTAGAGGGATCTTAATACTAGGAGGTGACTTGAACGCAACGTGTCACTTTACCCCACTCCCTCTAGCATGTAAGCTCATTGAGCAGGGCCCTCAACCCCTCAGTTCCTGTGTGTCCAACTTGTCTGGTGTCTGGTAACTACATGTTTGTACGTCCACCCACTGCAAAGCGCTGCGGAATTTGTTGGAGCTATATAAATAATAACATAACATGCCCAGCGATTGACCGTGGAAGGGGACAACAACTCCCCTATTCACAAAATAGGGGAGGACCAGAAAAACTTTTAAATAGGTTCATACACAACACAGGACTGTTGGATCCATGGAGGATCCAGCACCCTGGCGCGAGGAACTATACGATCTATTCGGCCGCACTTGCCTCCTATTCCCACATTGACCTTTTCCTCACTAATCAGATGGGTATGAAGTGGATTAAAATATCCGCAAATAATCTTATCTCATGGTCTGACCATGCAGATATAGTTCTCACCATGAGTACCCCTGGTACCCATACCACATAGAAGTGGAGAATGAATGCATCCCTTCTCAGAGACGCACAGATAAAGGAAATAATCCAACAGGAGATTACACAATATATCTAGACGAATGACGTTCCTGAAATATCGCCAATAACCCTATGGGCAGCGCACAAGACTGTAATACGGAGGATGCTCATAAAAATAGCAACCCAACAAAAAAAGAAAAAATGAGACAGACTAACCGAACTGCAAAAACAGCTAAGCAAAACAGAAAGGCAACATAAGCAGACAGCAACCCAAACCCCGACCATGGAACTGAGGGATATTAGGTAACTGATCAGGTACCTGATGATAGACGAAGTGAGCAGAGACGTAGTCTGAGCAAAAGGACTGTTCTACGAAAAGTCCAATTAAATGGACGGACACATTCCTTGCGGGGGCCCTAAGACCTAAAAACAACACCTCTTTGATCACTGCCAGGGAATGGTCCTTAATAACTGCCAAGATATATGCGCAGAATTCACACGATTCTTCACCACAGTATATAGCCACTCTCCCACGTTGACTGGTGACAATAGCACTTATGCAGCAACTGTAGTTGCTTTCCTAGACATGGCCCAACTCCCGCGGCTGTCAGAGGAACTGACTGCCCCCTTGGGTGCACCTATTGAATTAGATGAAGTTTAATGAGCCATAACAGTGCTAAAAGGGAACAAGGCCCCAGGACCCGACGGGTTTGACGGTGCCTATTAAAAGGTGCAAGGAAGGTCCAATTAATCCAATACCTTTTTAAAGTAAAAAATATACTTACCCATTTCTTCTAACTGTCTTCTTGCCCCCATAGGCTTTTTATTTAGTAATTAATATTCCTTTTTTTTTATTTTATTTTTTTTTTACTTTTTTAATTTGATGCCACAGTGAATTTTTTATTATTTGCCTTCTGGCTGCAACCTTAGCTAGTAGTGTGGATTTTTTCACTTGAAGCCTCTGTGACCATATTTACAGCTTTCAGTACAGATTTCAGCCGTCCAGTGGCGTTTGGTTCAGCTGAAATCTGGACCAAATTCAGGCCCATTTGAAGCCTGAATTTAAGAAAAATATGGAGATTGTTAAATAGTGCGAACAATGTCTGAATTTCGCATTCCGATTGCATTCAGTACGCAAGCCGATTGCTTTGCCCCATTCAGCATGGGATTTATTCAAACGTTTTTGATTAACCACAACAGTTTCATCTGCTGTTTGTCCAGTTGATCCATGTGGCTAAATTCCCTGAATACCCTGGGCTTGGATGTCTAAATTACATATTTTTCTATGATACATGAGCATGGAATTATATTACATAATTCATTTGTGAGGCATGCCAGACTAAGTGACGCTTGCAAATGATAAAAACTGAATATTTGTAAAGTAAATTACATTTTGTTTATTTATTTTAAAATTAAAGCACAACTTCTCAATTTAGAATGTACCACTTCCTCCAAAGTGACAGCTATTCTTTAAACAAAAGGCATTATCTGGTAAGTGGAATCATTGCATAATACATAACAACAGAAAACCCTGTAAGGAATTGAATTAATCTATATTTTATCAAACAGCAGGTATGTCCATTATTTGATAAATGAATATTGAGAAAAATAGGAATCTAAATGGTATATGCCTTTAACTCATTCACTACTACACACTTCTTGTTTTACAGAATATAAGCATAACATTTATTTAAAAGTGGGTGCATAGCTTTCAGATAATTATAAGATAGAGTGTTTTAAGATTTAGGATGGTAAAAACAGGTTCTATGGTGGGAAAAATGCTAAATAATAAGCAGTCACCATGAAAACCAAAAGTATTACTCTCAAAATATAGTCCTTTGGACCAGAACAGTACCTGTTTTATTTCAAATAATCTCCCCAGTTTAGATTTCAGCTATACATAAAAATTGCATTATGTGTATTTGCACATTTATTTTATTTTATTTATTAATGCATTCTTCACAGAAATATTGGTGGTGGGGAGTAACATTTTATGGATTATATGGTATCCATTTCATTACATTTTTAGATAGTGTCTGAAATATTAGCATACAAACAGAAATATAACTTGTCACAGACAGCAACCTTTTCCTATGTACTTATTATTCATTATTTATTTAGTGAATTTTTGCAGAAGGGCAAAACAAAGTGCAAAGATATTAAAAAAATCAAAACAGGAAAATGTGCCAAAGCAGAAAAATAGTGGAGTTTAAATGTTTTCCAATTTTGCTATTTTGAGTAAAATGTGCTATTTGCAATAGATGTATGTATGCAACATTAGAGAATATAATTATGAAAAAAGAAACACCTGATAATATTTCTCTAATGTATCATTGCCATTTAGAATTTATAGAAATAAAAGGTACTTACAGATACAATTTAGTTTTCGATTTTAAATGGCTTTTAGAGCACAAGAGGTGATGCACATCTGAACCACTTACTTGCTTTATCATCTAATTTGACATCAAACATAGGTTTATCTCGGGTCATATGCACTGTTACAAAGAATTTGTCACACTGAATGAAAGTGTAGAGCAATACATGTCAAATCGTTGTGTATTGTAAGGTACTGGAAAAAAAAACTGCTGTAAAAAGCAGCAAAAACCTTGATTTGAAATAAAGTCCATTAAAAACAAGCTTGTGTGCTTAATATAAGCTTTTATGTCATAACATTTTTAGAGACTGTGCAGTCTTTAAATTGTTTATGTCGTTTGAATATATAGTTGAGAGCTGAGAGATCTTACTGTTACTATAGCAACAACAAAATCTATGGTTCATTTGCAATAGTCGTGATTCCTTTAATTTACATGTTTCAGAATAAAAACTTGAAACACTATATGGACTTACTTTATTACAGATTAAAACCAATCTGTTTATCTACTAAGATCTACTAAATACAAAAATACACATTTATGAAGAATTATGCTGGTACTGTTATAGCCATCACATAATTGTATTTGCTGTGGCATTGACAAAGGCAACATTTTGCACTTTTAAGTCCAATCTAATGATGTACTTTTGTGGCTATAGTAGCTCCACATTTCTGTGTACATGTATTACTTTTTGAAATCTTTTAGATTTAACCCTCATGGAAGACTACTAAGTTTGATTACAGTTCCACCACAATTAAGCAATGATGCTCAAGGATCAGAGTCCTCTTTCATTCAGTATCCAAGCATGTACCATCGTCCTTTAACCCCTTAAGGACACATGACATGTGGGACATGTCATGATTCCCTTTTATTCCAGAAGTTTGGTCCTTAAGGGGTTAAACAGAGTTGGTAGCGATCTAAGCAGATTAAGTATATATGGATAATTCAAACAACAGTTTTATTGTCAAGAATATTCTTTAGAACACAGTCTTAGTTAATGGATTAAAGGAACACTATAGTCACCTAAATTACTTTAGCTAAATAAAGAAGTTTTAGTGTATAGATCATTCCCCTGCAATTTCACTGCTCAATTCACTGTCATTTAGGAGTTAAATCACTTTGTTTCTGTTTATGTAGCCATAGCCACACCTCCCCTGGCTATGATTGACAGAGCCTGCATGAAAAAAAAAAAACTGGTTTCACTTTCAATTGTATCTCAATCTCTAAATTGAACTTTAATAATATACAGGAGGCTCTTGCAGGGTCTAGCAAGCTATTAACATAGCAAGGGATAAGAAAATCTTAATTAAACAGCACTTGCAATAAAGAAAGCCTAAATAGGGCTTTCTTTACAGGAAGTGTTTATGGAAGGCTGTGCAAGTCACATGCAGGGAGGTGTGACTAGGGTTCATAAACAAAGGGATTTAACTCCTAAATGGCAGAGGATTGAGCAGTGAGGCTGCAGGGGCATGTTCTATACACCAAAACTGCTTCATTAAGCTAAAGTTGTCCAGGTGACAATAGTGTCCCTTTAAAGACAGATATACTTTTTGAGGTTAATGCAATGAGAATAAATACTTACACTGACTTTGTACGCTGAGTAACATGAACCTTTTTTTATATTTTGTGTAATATGTTTTGGAAAAAAAAAACTTGGCGAATATGCATTGTGTCCTAAATATACAAATAATTAAATGGAAGTGGGCACGACAAATGTCATTGAGACATAAGGGGAAAAAACAGGGTTATTTAGTAAAGTCAGAATTGAAAAGTGGATTTCAGATTTAAAGCCAAAATAGCTAAACTGGAAGCATAGCTTAAATGAATAATCCTGTAAAAAAATCCTAAAAAAATATATATATAAAAGGAGGAACAGAACTATAAGAATATGTCAGAAAAGCAATGAAAATAACTTGGAATAATAATTGCTTGATAAAGTGCAATAGGAAAACAGAACAAGAGAAGTGATGTGTCTTCTGGGGTGCAATAAAATAGATCTGTAAATGGTAATAGCAAAGGTACATTATATCTATATGTTATTACTAGACTTGTCCACAAATCCTTTTCACAGGTGACATATAAATCAAATGCCATTTTTAATGTACACTGAAAATAATTTGATCCATCCAGGATTTATGTGACAGATCTATGTGTTTGGGCACAGAATATCGGGAGAATTATTTATTTGTTGCACGTGAGAATGGTTTGCATACAAGTCTAATTAAAATTATTGTTATTAATATTAAACAAGTTTGAATCTTAATGAACATAATCTTGCTAGTCCATCTAGTCAGTAAACTTTCCAAACTACCAAAAATGTTATACCAATCTTATGTTAATATCAATCAGTTTCCAGTTCTTATTTTTGTTCATTCCTACTTCTTATGACTTATTCTATTTATCCGCCAAACTATCTATATCAGATTTATGAACCGATTGGCATAAAAACTTTTCCACAAAGCATATCAACCTGTGTCTCAGGAAATACACTGATCAGCCACAACATTAAAACCAGTGACAGGTTAAGTGACTAAAATGTATTATATTGTTACAATGGCACCTATCAAGGGGTGGGATATATTAGGCAGCAAGTGAACTGCCAGTTCTTGAATTTCGTGTGTTGGAGGCAGGAAAAATGGGCAAACAAAAAGATCTCAGTGACTTTGACAAGGGCCAAATAGTTATGGCTAGATGACTGGGTCAGAGCATCTCCAAAACAGCAAGTATTATTGGGTGTTCCCGGTATGCAGTGGTTAGTACTTATGAAAAGTGGTGAAAGGAAAGGCAATCAGTAAACCGACATCAGGGTGATAGGTGCCCAGGGGTCATTGATGCACATGAGGAGTGAAACCAGTCTCGTCTCTTCATGATGAAGAGCTAATGAAGCTCAAAATGCAGAAAAAAATGAATGCTGGCCATGATAGAAAGGTGTCATAAAACACTGTGCATTGCACTTTGCTGCACATGGTGCTGAATAAACCGGGCGAGAGGTCCCATGATGGCCCCTGTCCACCAAAAGTGCCTTCAATAGGGATGTGAGCATCAGAACTGTAACACAGAGCAATGGAAAAAGGCTGCCTATTCTGATAATTCACAATTTCTTTTAGATCAGGTGGATGGCCAGGTGCATTGTTTATGTGGGGAAGAGATGACAGCTGGACGCACTATGAGAACATGGCAGGCTGACAGAGATGGTGTTATGCTCTAGGCAATATTTTGCAGGAAAACCATGGATCCTGGCATTCATATGAATATTACTTTGACATGTTCCACCTTCCTAGAGATTTTTGCAGACCACATACATTCCTTCATGGTGCAATGGTGCTCCCTGATGGCAGTGACCTCTTTCAGCAGGATAATGAACCCTGCCACACTGCAAACATTGTTCATGAATGATTTAGCCTCCAGATTCCCCAGGTCTCAATCTGAGTGAGCAACTATGGGATTTACTGGAATAACATATCTGATCCATGGAGATCTTAATTTACAGGACTAAAAGGATCTGCGATATAAAGGAGTAACTATGTGTTCAAATCTCACAAAAAGTGAAGAGACATATACACAGAGGTCAGTATGGTGGTTCCAGATCCACCGAATAACGGGCTTAAACCCTAAATCTAGTTTAGGAAGTAAAATAAAAAATAGAGTCTCAAAGAGAATGGGACTCAAAACTGGTTTTAAACAAAGTAAAGGAAAAAATTATAATACATATTGTGACTCAGGAAATCAGCCCTGAGTAAATGGTCATAGGAGTTGCCAACATAGCAAATCACATAAATGTACCAACAATTGCCTGAAAAAATAAGTACTTTATTTGTAATCAATAAAAAGGCACTATATATGGAACAAATACTGTGAGGCAAGATAATAAGAAAAAAAATAGCTAAATATAGTAGTAATGGTACGACTATGGTAGTGTCTGTGTCTAATAGTGAAGCACAGATCCAAATGATAACTCACATACCAAAGTCAAATAGAGGAGGTTAATAAGGCTCAGTAAAATGAGCCAACAACGACACTGGGACAGGATTAATGGCTATAGTACAGGTGGATCAGGGACACCAGAGAGGCATAGAAAAACCAAAGGAGAAAGAGAAATACTAGATTCCTCGGCAGTAAGTAACCACTGCTAAATGTGGCAAAAAAACACCACTTATCATTTGGATCTGTGCTTCACTATTAGACACAGACACTACCATAGTCGTACCATTACTACTATATATAGCTATTTTTTTCTTATTCTCTTGCCTCACAGTATTTGTTCCATATATAGTGCCTGTGTATTGATTACAAATAAAGTACTTATTTTTTCAGGCAATTGTTGGTACATTTATGTGATTTGCTATGTTGGCAACTCCTATGACCATTTACTCAGGGCTAATTTCCTGAGTCACAATGTGTATTATAATTTTTTCCTTTACTTTGTTTTGAGTCCCATTCTCTTTGAGACTCTATTTTTTATTTTACTTCCTATACTAAAAGGATCTGCTGCTGATGTTTTGGTTCCAGATATCACAGGACACATTCAGAGGTCTTGTGGAGTCCATACCTTGACACATCAAAACTGCTTTGGCAGCACAAGGAGACCAACTTGATATTAGGCAGGTGGCTTGTGGATGATCAGTGTATAAATCAGATATTTTTTTCAAACTGCATACATCTAAACTTTCAATTTTGATGAGCGAGAGGCTTAGAATGAATAAGTGAGCATGAATTTTAAAGGAACACTATAACGCTAGGAATACAAATCTGTATTCCTAACATTATAGTGTTTGCGTCTCTAGTATTATTAGTATTTACCTTGTTTCCAGCTCACTTGATGCTGTTCACATCTCCTTTTCAGGCACAGTCATATAGTGGGCTGGGTTTCCTCCGGCATGGGAAAAACCAATGCTCCTTATAGACCTGTGCAATGAGCGTCGTGCACACATTTTTAACCTTCTCATAAGAAGGCATTAAATCATTACTTTCTTACTCTGTTTCCCCATCATATGACGAAGTTTTACTCAGCCTGTGCCTTGAAAAGTGCTTCTAGTGTCTGTTAGTATGACAGCCACTAGATAAGGAGTTAACCCTGCAATGTACACAATGTAAAATATTAAGAGGATAGGGACAGTACACTGAGACCACTTCATTCAAATGAAGTGGTTTGGTGACTTACAATGTTCCTTTAAAAGCTACCAAACTGGTCCATGCATATGTAAAGTACTGTTATGGTGGCATGTGCAGACTTTCCACATATATATTCTATGGCACCCTCATGCATGCACATTTTGCTCTTTCCTCTAATTAGGTGGCAGGACATGCATGTTTTAACCACATTTTGGAGATATGGAATTCATGTTGCTCCTTTTTTTTTTTTTTTTTATTAAAAAAATGAATACTGTTCCTGTAGTTTTGATTAAACCTTTGTTAAAAAAAATACCATATACCAGAATACCAGGAAACATGTTAGTGGGAAAATGTTTATTTAGCTGGTCCAGTCAATTAATACCCCTCAAAAATGAAACTGAGAAAACTGAAATACACATTAAAACTACAGAAAAATATTTACATCACCACCAAATTGTAGCTCCATATTCTTTCACCACTCATGACAAGAAATATTTATAACACCCTGAAATATATACATCACTTAAAACAATCCAATCTCTGGCACTCACCAAAAGTTAAATAATAATTCCAAAATGACCCGGGTGCTTTCCAGTGCAAATATTAAACAAAAAATAAATGGAGCACTCCATAGGATTTTTTAAATGTGTATTGAAAGAATCAAGGTTTCGCCCCTCCTGAGTCTTTATCAAGATTCTTGATAAAGACCCAGGTGGGTTGAAGCGTTGATTCTTTCAATACACATTTAAAAAATCCTATGGAGTGCTCCGTTTATTTACTGATATATATATATATATATATATATATATATATATATATTTTTTTTTTCCTTTAACATATAGCTATCTTAGTTTGCTTGTTTCACTGTGACATACCTCCCAACTCTGGCGTCCTGCAAATCAGGACACCGGTGGGAGGGAGGTAGAGGGAGGGTGGGGTGATTATGTTATGGGCTCCACCACAGAGGGACGGGCCTGTCAGAAATTAGGCCGGGTCTGCCCGAGTTAATGACAGGTCATCCTGGAGTGAATGCATGCCAGGCTGCCTGTCAATCATGCAGGCCAGCTCACTGAGGGCAGACCCTGCAGGGAGCACTGTTTCAGTGCAAGTGCCACTTTTGATGCCTAGTGCTCTAATCATAGTTCGAGTGTGACTATAAATGCACTTGTGCTATGATTGTTGAGGACAGTTACCTGGTGTCCTGCTTTTTGGTAAGTAAGGGGGACAAGAGCCAAACATTGGGAATTATCCTGCCAAATTTGGGATGGTGGGGAGGCATGCTGTGGTCAAAAATGCTATAAATGTATTGAATTGAAGATCTACCAAAATCTACATTACAACAAACTTCTGTTTTCTAATAATAAAAGTATTACAAGAAACTGCAATACTTCATGAGCCATGACACAGAAACAGTTGCTTTGCTCATAGATACAAAGTTGACAGACTTTGTATCCTGTTACACAGTTTTATATTCTGTATTCATCTTTCAATGCATATATTAGAAGAGCTGTTTATAACAAATCAGTGTAAGAAATAAGCAAACCTTTATTCCAAGCTCAATGTTTTCTCCACCGTAAACATCCATTCCTGGATCTAGCAGCCCAATCTCTCCAAAAAACTGTCTATTCACCACAAACGAGCAGCCAATCATTGCAGGGGTTCTGGTTAAGACAGAAAAAAAAATGTTAAAGTGAAAATTACATAGTAAAAAAATCTTTAACTGACATATATTATAAAACTCCACAGTTTGCTGTTTGTAATAAGAACACAGTACATCATCATCAGCACATTATGTTTCATTTATTTTAAATACATTTATAACAATAATAGTGGAATAGCCCGTGTTTCCCTTTTGTATATATTTATTATTTTCTCATTCTTTATAAACTCTGTAATAAAGTGACAAAGATGCAAAAAAACACAATACAATGAAAATCCAAAAGTCATCAGAATAAGGAAAAAAGACAGGGGTTGAAAATGATAACCTCAAAATGCTAATCCTTTTAAGTTCCATACCTTTGTGGTAGGTGTGAGCTAGTGGAAGCCATTTACAACATTGAGACAGACTCTCAATGCTTCTCAGTGAGCAGAGTTTAATGGGGGCAGGTAGTTGGGTGACAGTTACATGTGGTAGAGGGGGAGGGGGAGAGGCTTGACTACACCTGATCGCATCAGTCAATTTCCTGCTGTTGTACTTCCTAACAGCTCCCTCCGAGTTGCTCAGATTTGGTATATTCCTGAGAAAGTGAATAGTTTATTGTGAACAGCTGGAGATGATCAAGCTGCTATGGTCCTTATAGATATTAATGGAGATGGGGGTCACTGACATTACGGAATTAAGAAGTAAATTAAAGAAAATGACAGCCGAGGTAGTATTTACAGAGATATTACATGTGCCATGGGATACAGTGAAAAGGCAGTGGGAGATTATGGAGGTGAATGTGTATGTGAAGTCATGGTGTAGGAAGATGTGTTTTGGCTTTTTAGAGCACTGAGCTCATTTTGCACTTGCGTACCAATATAGTCATGATGGATTGCGCTTCATGGAAGGTAGTCTGCTGTACTGAGTGACAAGATAGCTAGAAGGTTGCATGAGATTATAAATTAGTCTCCAAAATGAAAATAGAACAAAGGGATATTGGGATTTGCCTCAGGGCAAGGGAGTTGAGATGGAGAAGGGGTGAGATTATAACAAAGGAGGTATGTGATAAAATGTACATATAGCACAAGTGGTGCATGACAATATTAAATGTATGCTTACTAATACAAAGAGCCTAAAACCATAATAGGGGAACTAGAGGCATACTGTAACCAATATTACATAATAGGCATTAAAAGGAAACATGATGGTATGAAACACATGACTGGGCAGTTAACTGAGTTACATTTTGTTTAAGAAGAATAATGGATAGTGGATGTCAACCATGAGTTAAAGCCAAATATGTGATAAGGGAAATTAGGAAAAGGTGGAAGCATTACAGGAAGGTATCTGAATGCGGAAAATTAGGAGAAATCAATTATTGCTTGGAATACTAGAAAGTACCCAATATTGATATTGATGAGGAAAAACAGCTATTTGAGCAAATTGGCAAAGCTACACAAGCGAATAACACTTTACAGTACTGGAGATTTTAATTACTCAGACATAAATTAGGATAGAGGGACTAGCCATTTATTATGACATAGTTGTTTGACTGCTTTTTAAATCATTTTGAGAACAGAAATCACCCAAATTGCCCTGATCAAAAGTTTACAAACCCCTGAATGTTTGGCACTGACACACACAGGTTAAAATGGTAATTAAATGTGAATTTCCCACACCTGTGGCTTTTTAAATTGCAATTAGTGTCAGTGTATAAATAGTCAATAAGTTTGTTAGCTCTCGAAGGCTGGTACATCATCTTAGTATGTGAAATAAATAATAAGCTATTCACAATAATTTACATATACGCACAAATACATCTACAATACATTTTCTCTCAAACGTTTTCAAGAAGATAGAGCAGATTAAGCAAGGACTGGTATTAATAATGGGGGACTTTAACTGTTTAATCGACCCTGTGAAAGATAGGAAGAGCCAGAAGGTAAGATAACAAGTGGCAATAGAATGCAACATTTAATGAATAATTATAACTTGAGAGATATATGGAAAACATTTCACCCCTCAGACTTAGACTATACATGCTACTCTAGAACATTTAACTCTTATTCTAGAATTGACCTTATGCTGGGAAATGTGACCATGCTTTATGTGGTTAAAAAAATAGAGATACAAGATATAACGTGGTCAGACCACAGTCCTACTTATAAGGATAATTGAAGATTTTAGTTATGAAGTAAGGCTAACAAATTTAAATCTGTTTAGTTTAGAGAAACAGCAAAGGGAATATTATATCATTATACAAATATATTCAGGGTCAATGCAAACTATTGTCTGGAAAAACTTTCATAAGTAGGACTATGCACAGAACACAAGGTCCTACGTATAGTCTTATTTAGGTGTGGATGCATTTAGATTGTGAGACAAATTCAAAAACAAATTCACAAATTATTGTTCATTTGCTTTTTTGGAAATAGTTAAAAACCCTTGGCGGAGAGTGCCATTCAAACATTAGTAAATAATCCTGAAAAATTACAAAATGTTTAGTAAAACTTTTGAAATTCTATAGCTATGACAAGGTCAAGTGGTTAAGGGAGTTGTTTAAAAAATAATTGGAGGTGTGTTTGAAGTTTGTAGGTGAAGGCATACACCTCTTGGCAAATTTGTACCTAATCTACAATACGTTAGCAGCAGTTCCTTTAAATTCTTCAATTGGAGAGGTAGGGCCTTCATAGATCTCACTTCTTGTTTTAGCACATCAGAGATATGCTCAATTGGATTAAAATCTGGGGAATTTGGAGGCCAAAAGCGCACCTTTAACTCTTTGTCATGCTCCTCAAACCATTTCTGAATAATTTTTGCAGTGTAGGAGTGTTATTATCCTGCTGAAAGAGGCAACTTCTATCAGAGAACACCATTGCTACAAAGGGGTGTATGTCGTCTGCAACAATTTATAGCTAGGTGGTACATGGAAAAGTAATATTCACATAAATACCAGTACCCAAGGATTTCCACCAGAAACTTGAATCCTTCTGCTATTTCTTCCTAAGTGAATGGCACACAGTCACCTGGCCACCCACCTGATATAAAAGAAAATGTGATTCATCAGACTAGTCATCTTTCTTCCATTGCACCATGATCAAGTTCTGATGCTTGCATCCCCATTGATCAACTTTTGACAAGTACTATCCACCGCACACTGGGAACACCCCCCAATACTTGCCGTTTTGGAAATGCTCTGACCCATTTATGTAGCCATCACTATTTGGCCCTTGTCAAAGTCACTCAGATCTTTGTGTTTGCCTATTTTTCCTTCCAACACATGAAATTCAAGGACTTACTGCCTAATATATTCCCCCCATTGACTGGTGCCATTGTAATGATATAATCAATGTTACTTCACCTGTCAGTGGTTTGGGGTTTTGTTCAAGTTTTAATGATCATGTTTTAGTGTTAAGGCCAAGTAATATTACTGATTTTAGATGTTTTACAAATTCTAAGAAAATAAGGAAGAGTAAAGAAAGCATTGATCCTGCGGTATGATTGATGGATTCCAGAGTAATAGGTGAAGTACCTCTCTAGGTGGTGCATTGTCCTCAAGATGACAGATAGATTAAGTTTGGAAATACATTTTGAAAAATCCTCTGCAGCTCTTTTCAATTTTTAATCTGTTTGTCAACTTTTATACTTTTATCGAGTTTTACATCTTGTAAGGTAATAAAGTCACTCCCCCAAGAGAGGGACTCCTTGAATCAGTTTTATCCATCTCTCTGTGCTTTTATCTAAAAATCTGACTGGATAAGTGTTTGGAACATATATATTCATGAATATGTATGTAATATCATTGATCTTACAGATCAAGATAATTGTCCTGCCGTTTTTGTCTCTTTCATGGTATATATGCTCAAATTTCAACCTGTCAGAGATCATGATGGCTACTCCTCCTTTTTTTGTCTTTTAATCCAGAAGTAAATACATTATGTTATCTCCCATATTTCCAATATGAACATCTATCATTCCAATGGGTCTCCTGGATAAAGACTTAATCAACTTGTTCATGTATTAAAGTGTTATATAAATATGTTCTCTTCTAAAGGTGAATTTAGACCCTTGGAGTTCAGCATCATAAATTTTAAACTAATGTTGTAAAAAAAAAGATTAAAATATTTATAATGGGTTCCCCCTCCCCCCCATGATCCCAGAGAAAGAGAGACCACCGAAGACCAGATTCAAACAATTTACAAACAAAACATGAACTTTCATACTAAATGTGGAAAAGTTGTCACACATTTCTGCTCTGTCAGTGGTTTTAATGCTGTGGTTGATCAGTAAATGCTCTATGGAACTCTAGCCTCAACAGGGTGTTGTTGAGTTTGAAGTGACTTATTTTGCAGAAAGGGTTAGAATTAACCTATTAAAGGAACTGTTAGGACTGAGAGCTCACCACAGGGTCCAAAAGCCCTTCTGCTGCCATTGACTTATGAACCAACAAAGAAGATGTTTCTGCTTTCTGTTATGTCTCTCCAGCTGGCTGGGAATACTCAAAGAATCACACCATTCAGATGCGGTATCAAATAAGTATTCAAAGGGTTTAATGAAGTACATCGTATATATAAAACACAGTTTGTCTAGGGGTGTATACATTTAACAGCAATAACAACCAATAGCAATTAATATACATACTTCAAATAGAAATAACTGCAATATTTCTGAAGACATAGTGAAATAGAGAAGATGGCAGTTTAAAGAAGGAAACATAAGGCTGTGGTTAAACTGTAAGTTACATGTCAAGGACATGTCAAACGGTCAAACGGAGTGAAATAGTTCAACACTTGCATATGATTTTTATTCAGGCCTGTCAACCTTAATGCTTTCAGGAACACTATAGCATTAGGAATTCAAGTCTGTATTTCTAAAGGTATAGTGTCCCTGCTCTTTTTTAGCCCCCCAGTGCAATAATAATTTCACTCACTTTTTTCTAACACTGAGGCTCCTTACCTCTCTGCCTCCTGTGACATCGTGGAGAAGGCAAGGCCTCCTTGTGATTGTCCAATCCAACGAGGAGCATTGGGGTCCTAAAGCACATGCGTAGTGATTGTCATGTGCACATTCAAATTTCCTCACAGAAAAGCATTACTTGGTTAATGTTGCGGAATGGCCTCTAGTGGCTGTCATGCTTACAAAAACATATTGTGTGATGTTATTAAAATAAACACAATTATGTGATAAAAAGTATGCTTGTGGTACAGAAAATATATCACTTCTTTTGTTGTTGTTTTTTGCACAAGGAAAAGCCCTTAAAATAAGAACTTAAAGTCTACTAACTAATTGGCCACAATATTTGCATGTTGTCTGTAGCTCTTTTTTATGGCATCTTAATTTTAATTTTGGATTATGGTATGATATTACAATCTGCATCAGTAATTATCTTCCCTTCTAAAGTATGTCAAGCTTGGCAACGGCAAGTATGCTCCATATTGTGGCACAATGGTGAAGTCTATTGTTTTACTCTTCACCATGATATATGTACTATTGTGTTAAATAGCATACCATATTACAAGTATACTAATAACAATCATTTAATAACACTTTACAAGACATTTAAAGTGTAATTGAATAGTGTGTTTGGCTCCAAATGTAGATGAATAAAATATAATTCTGTCAGACATGCTTATCCCGGCATGCATAAAAGTCGTCTTGTCATTTCATTTGTGCCTTGACACAAGAGATTCATGTAACGAGAAGATTTAAACTTGGTTATGCAATTATATGTTAGATAAAAAGAGATACATGTTATGAACCTAATGACAAATAAGGGGATTGTTCTTAGGAGAATTTGTCACTGTTTTTATCCAGCCTATCAGTTTATAGTCCATAGAAATTATTTAAATGAAATAATTGTCTGTTAGATTGATCCCTTTGCTGCTTCTTTGCTATATTTTTTATTCATACTACAGGTGGAGTACATTTAGACATGTTTTACCTTCTAAAATATACCAATAGTTAGATCTACTTTTACTGTTTGTGAAGCCTTAATATTGACTCTACATTTTTTAAATATTTTTTTAATTCTATTAGCATTACACCATATTAGGACCAGGTTCATTAAGACAACCCTTAGTTAGTGATGTCGCAAACATAAAATTTTCGGTTCGCGAATGGCGAACGCGAACTTCCGCAAATGTTCGCGACCGGGCGAACCGCCATAGACTTCAATGGGCAGGCGAATTTTAAAACCCACAGGGACTCTTTCTGGCCACAATAGTGATGGAAAAGTTGTTTCAAGGGGACTAACACCTGGACTGTGGCATGCCGGAGGGGGATCCATGGCAAAACTCCCATGGAAAATTACATAGTTGATGCAGAGTCTGGTTTTAATCCATGAAGGGCATAAATCACCTAACATTCTTAAATTGTTTTGAATATCGTGCTTTAAAACATCAGGTATGATGTTGTATCGATCAGGTAGTGTAAGGGTTACGCCCGCTTCACAGTGACAGACCAAACTCCCCATTTAACGCACCGCAAACAACCGCAAACAGTCCATTTGCACAACCGCAAACTCCCCATTTGCACAAGGTTGGATACGAAGCTAGCCATGTCCCGTTCCTTGTCCTCACTGATGTCATTGAAGGTCTCTCTTCCTCCAGTCAGGAAGCAGGAGATGGAAAAAGATGCTTGGCCGGTCCTCCTACTTCAAATTTGGGGCGCTGCGCGTGCAATCTAATGTGCCACCAGATAGGAGTGGTGTGTTAAGTAGTACTATTCTTATCAGCTTAATCCCTGTTACGTCCCCTATCAGGGGAAGTGTATATAAGGCATCGATTTTAGGAAGCGGGAGATGGAAAAGGATGCTTGGTCGGTCCTCCTACTTCAAATTTGGGGCACTGCGCGTGCAATCTAATGTGCCACCATATAGGAGTGGTGTGTTAAGTAGTCTTTTTTAGTCGAATGTATCGCCCACTGTCAGTCCCTTCGGGATCCATCCCTCATTCATCTTAATAAAGGTGAGGTAATCTAGACTTTTTTGACCTAGGCGGCTTCGCTTCTCAGTGACAATACCTCCTGCTGCACTGAAGGTCCTTTCTGACAGGACACTTGAAGCGGGGCAGGCCAGAAGTTCTATTGCAAATTGGGATAGCTCAGCCCACAGGTCAAGCCTGCACACCCAGTAGTCAAGGGGTTCATCGCTCCTCAGAGTGTCGATATCTGCAGTTAAGGCAAGGTAGTCTGCTACCTGTTGGTCGAGTCCTCTGGCAATAATGGTTACGCATCACTCATTTCTTCCAACTGATGTGTAAATAACTCCTCTGACAGATCAAGTGAAGCGGCTGTGGTGCTAGTGTTGGTGGTGGCGGCAGGCGGGCGAGTGGTAACTTGAGAGGTGCCCGAAGCTAAGCTGGAGGAGGATGGTGCATCAAGGTTCAGAGCGGAAGCTGTAGAAGATTGGGTGTCCTGTGTTAGCCAGTCAACTATGTCCTCAGAACTTTTCAAGTTCTGGGTACGTGGCCTCTGAACACTGGGCATTATTCTAGGGCCAAAGGGAATCACAGCACCACGACCACGACGGCCCCTGCTGCCTCTGCCTGTCATTTTTTTTTCGATTAGTGGTACTATGCGTGCAAACTACTGTGACAACAGATATGAGTGGCACTGGTGTGACACTGTGCCCTGGCAGGCCCTGAAATGCACACTCGTGAAGGAAACTGACTGCTATTATATTACAGTCCAAAAAGTTTTTTTTTTTTTTTTAAATGCAAGCTATTGTGACACCAGATATGAGTGAGTGGTGGCACTGCGCAGGCCCTGAAACACACACTAGTAAAGGAAACTGACTGCTATTATATTACAGTCCAAAAAGTTTAGTTTTTTTTAAATGCCAGCTATTGGGACACCAGTGAGTGAGTGGTGGCACTGGGCAAGTGGGCACAGTATACGCTGTGAGCCTGACACACACGCTGGTAGACAACTAACTGCTATTCAATCTATTACAGTCAAAACATTTTTATTTATTTTTTAAATGTACACTACTGTTACACCAGATATGAGTTGCACTGGTGTGACACTGTGCCCTTGCAGGCCCTGAAACGCACACTTGTGAAGGAAACTGACTGCTATTATATTACAGTCAAAAGCTTTTTTTTTTTTTTTAAATGCAAGCTATTGTGACACCAGTGAGTGAGTGGTGGCACTGGGCAAGTGGGCATAGTATATGCTGTGAGCCTGACACACAGGCTGGCAGGCAGGCAACTGCAATTACATTACACAGAAAAAAAAAAAAAAGCAGACTGATGTTCTAGCCCTAAAAAGGGCTTTTTCGGGTGCTGTCCTTACAGCAGAGATCAGATGAGTCCTTCAGGACTGTAGTGGACACTGAATACACTAGCCTAGCTATCAATTTCCCTATCAAATCAGCAGCAGCTACACTGTCCCTACTCTCACTAAGAATGCAGCTTCACAATGAATGTAAAATGGATGCTGTCCAGTAGGTGGGAGGGTCTGGGAGGGAGGGTCTGCTGCTGATTGTCTGGAATGTGTCTTCTGACTGTGAGGTACAGGCAGGGTTAAAGTTTATTCAATGATGACGAATAGGGGGCGGACCGAACAGCGCATGAGTTCGCCGTCCGTGGCGAACGCGAACAAGCGATGTTCACCAGGAACTATTCGCCAGCGAACAGTTTGGGACATCACTACCCTTAGTGTAAAAATCATGATTATTTACTGGTCCTGAATAGTTTCAATGGTACCTGTCATGGTTTTTCTAAGTCCGTTTAAAAAGCATTAAATTATGTCTATACATTTTGCAAGCAGATTTGAAAATGCTAAAAATTGGTCTCTCCCCCACCTGTCAATCAATTATTTGGAAAACACAAATAATTGATTGATAGGGAAGAGTAGAAGAGACTTCCCACCGGTGGTCTTTTTGCTTTCTCCTTGTTTAGCAACCAGTGAGCAAGTGTGATTGCTATTTTAACTACCTTGTTGTCACTTCTAGCACTGGCTAGGGAGTACAGAAGGAATAGAGTGACTAACACCACTCTGTTCAAACACCTGCATGTTGACAATGAAGCCTACATGTTGTCATCACAGAGGTATTTTGTTATGCTCTGGGAAGTGTCCCCATGCAGGGCAAATCAAAGAAGGCTGCGGGTGTAGCATGTATGTATCAGTGGTATGAGTACAGCCTCTTTGAGTAACAGGATAACAGTCCTCTTTGAAGACATGGATGTTTAAAATCATAGTGTGAGGTGAGCCATTATTATTATTATTATTATTATGATATTTATATAGCGCCATCAAATTCCGCAGCGCTTTACAATGGGTGGACGAACAGACATGTAGTTGTAACCAGACAAGTTGGACACACAGGAACAGAGGGGTTGAGGGCCCTGCTCAATGCTAGAGGGAGTGGGGTAAAATGACACTAAAAGGTAAGGATAGTATTAGACTAGTGACATTTGCAGAAGAGGAATCATGACAATCAAGACAAGGAATCAAGAGCCATGACAGATTCTCTTAAACAGTAAATTAAGAGTACCTTCTGTACCTGTAAAAGTACCGGTATAAAACTGTTAAACAGGCTTTGTAATTGAATAGTCTGTTTATTATCAACTCTTACAGTTGATAATATATCTCCTATATCTTCTAGTGTATCAGAGTTTTTGATGCCAATCAATGTTACTCATTCCAACACCTACAACCATTCCAAGAGTTTATATATTTGTTACTAATAGATTTACACTTGAGACAAGTGTAAATATAGGAGATGCATGCATAATTAAACCTACAATGTAACACTACCTAAGTACCTAAAAAGGATAAGTCAGCTACATACTTATGAGTGTTAATTGAATACTTAACATATACTAATGTAGATGTTTTATGAATTATGCAAATTGAATGTAAGGCATAATTATAATTGCCTTTTAATAATGTTAATCATGAGGTTGGTTCTTCAAAACATATCTACATTTCACAAGTAACCTATTTATGACAACCTCTGCTTGCATTGCAATTGCTATTTGTTAATAGCCTCAGTGACAGATCGTGACAAGACTCATTGTGACAAAATGTAATGGAGTAGAAGTTTTATACCTTATGGGATGATTCAAAGCAATGGTCCGAACTAACAGAATTAGCAATGAACGGATTCCAGCTACTTTCTGTATTAAAGAATAACATAACACATTCTCACCATCCCCCTCTTATTAACACTGGTATTATTTTACTTGGGCATATCTAAATATAATTTGGTATAGTTCAAATACATGCTTTCACATGTATTTGTGTAAGGACTTGGTATCTAGAGTTTGCTGAGCTGAAACCCATATGCAGGGAGCAACATACACCTTGTGAGTCACTATGTCTTTGAAAAGACTAGAAGTGCTCAAGTGAATGAATGTTAGCACATGATATAAAATAAACCATAATATGACAAAAGTAATATGTCTTCAGATATGGTATCACAGCCACAAAGAAGAATGATCCAAAACATAAAGTCTTGCTGGAGTTGAAGATAAAAAAACAGTCAAGTCTAATCTGGTAGTAAGAGCAGACAGAGAAGCTTTGTGTTTCATAAGTTGAACCCAGGGGTCAGAAATCCAGGTAGCAGGTACAAAAACAGTTAATGGAAATTAATCGAAATCAGGATAAGTCCAATTAGTAAATGTGCATCTGGCTAGGCATCATGCAAATTGGCTTTAGAGGATCATCAGCAGTTTATCATACTAATATGATGAGGATGTGCTAGGGCTCAGTCATAGTTTGGAACCTACTGTGTCATCTAAGCAATGATTGTAAAGTAATTAAAAAACAAAATATAGGTGGCAAAGAAAAAGGAAGGATGGAACAGCACTATGGAACTGATCAACAACAGAGGGGGGAGGCTGCACACCTTAGGGGAAGGGTAACCCTCAAACCCTTCAGAGGACTGGACAAAACAGAAGGCAGCAAATGCAGGGTGCGCCAAGAACCAAATAATTAAATATAATTGGAAAGGCAAAACAATACCAGAAAAACAAGCACAAAGTCTCTAGTTCACAGGTATTTTCTTCAAAAATTTGCAAGACGTCTTGTGTCAAATCTTCATCAGCATATGTAAAAGAAGAGACACAGAGGGGACCAATGGTGCAATAACTTAAGGAAATGTGGACACAGATAACACTAAGGTTAAGAAGTGCCAACTCACACATATGAGAGCTATAACGTTCTCTCACTTCCTATATTTTTAATCCAGAAATATAAAAAATATCTAATTTTGTCAATTCAGAATGGTCATTGCACAAATGGGTCATAATATGTAGGAAATATTGTAGCAGTTTTTGCATGTCAGCACAGTCATATTGCACTTTTCTGCAAACAGCCCCCTCCACACACACACAGACAGTCCCTTCTACTTGCTTGCACACTACAAATAGCCCTCTGCACACACAAACACATACATTTCAAACAGCTATCTATCCACACAACAAAGGCACACATAATGAAACAGCCTTTTACAAACACCATGATTAACCAACTCTACAAATGTATACACTACAAAAAGCTACCTCCAAACACGCTACAAACATTCTCTATGTATATATATATAACATTACACCACAAACAATCATTTTACACACACAACCCGACAAGCAGCCATCACACACATATCTCATGTAGCCATACTGACATTAATATGCTGCAGTTTCCGTAAATATTATCCTACTTCTAAGTTGTAGAGTAGTCAAAAGGCATCTATCTACCTTTGTGTCACTTTGTGCTCAAGAATCTCTAGAAGACTACAGATAATCTCAGTCAATATTACATTTTAGCTGCAGGAGTATGTTTTAAGAATCATTTTGTTAAAGTACAAGGCTAGCGTTTAATATATGCATTGGTTTTAGGGGAAAAAATATCCAGTTATAAAAATATGGATTATTGAATCAATAGCTGTGGAGTTAATAACACAAAGCTTATTCTAGTATTCAGGGGATAATGTATTACTGCCTCTTTTATATCTATTATCATCCTAGGAAACAGTGATAAATAATTTGATTATTAAAACAAAATCACCATAATAGAAGGTGAAATAAAAATATTGATAATGTTGTTTTGTTCTTACTTGTTAAAATAACTAATAATTTGAGTTCAGTGTTTATAGCCATGATTGATTTACTGTATTTTATATGGGTAACTAAAAGAGAGGAGGAAAATAAAGAATACGTTAGCATAAAAATGAGTATGAAGAGTAAAGTTAGTTTTATCTACACCAGACAGTCAGATAGGAGTATAATAAATCCACAGCATTTGTAAAGGCAAAATGTTCTCTCCATATTGGAATTCAAAACCAATACCAGCTTGAAAAACTACAAACTTGCCATATGGGACTTAAAGCAGCATATGCATTTCAAGAACACAACATTTTTTTTTTTTCCTGAATTATTCACATTGATACCAACTGTGGATTATGGGTTATACAATTAGGTAGATGTGTATAAGAACACAGATTTACTGCAAATATACACAGGATGTTATATTGTTTTTTTTTTGTAATAAAAGTGAATAGGTTATATATTTTCTTAGACAAAGAAGAAATGATTATTAAAATGTATTATTAGTTTTTTGACATAGGAATCACATTGTACCCTCTGCTTCCTTTTTTGTTTAAAAAAAGTTTAATTACAAGCAAATAACACAATACACAAATCAAAACAAAACCATCTAATTAAAATGAGACAGGTAAGTAAACATATCCATATACTGTTAAAAGTAGAAACATATAATGTATAAATACACACACACACATATATCCCCACAATAAAAATAAAAAGACTTACGATGAATAAATAAATTATTAATAATAAGAGGTCACTACTAAATTAAACCAAATTTGAGTAAATGGTATACTAATAATATAAAAAAGAAAACAGAATCTAAGTCAAGGGGGGAAAAGAGAGACTCGTGGAAGCAAAGAGCAGCAAGGGCAAAAACAAAAGGAAGGTAAGCAGAGAGAGCAAAACAGAGAGCAAAACATCTATTCAAGTTGGTGTTTAGTTACCTCTTATTATAAATAATGTCTTCATTCATCGTTAGTCTTAAAGGGACTCTCCAGTGCCAGGAAAACAATCCGTGTTCCTGGCACTGCAGGTCCCCTCTCCCTCCCACCCCCCAACCCCGGTTGCTGAAGGGGTGAAAACCCCTTCGGTGACTTACCTGAGACCCCAGCGGATGTCCCTCGGTGGTGGTTTCTGGCCGCCGCCGCTCCTCCACATCAGCCGGCGGGGGAGACTGATCCCGCCTACCGGCTGAGGAGACCTAATGCGCAAGCGCGGCAATGCCGCACATGCACATTAGAGCTCTCCATAGGAAACCATTAAAAAATGCTTTTCACTGCTTTCCTATGGGAAATTGAGCGACGCTGGAGGTCTTCACACAGTGTGAGGACGTCTAGCGACGCTCTAGCACAGAGAACCTGTGCTATGAAGCAGGAAGTGCCCTCTAGTGGCTGTCTAGTAGACCGCCACTAGAGGCAGAGTTAACCCTGCAAGGTAATTATTGCAGTTTATGAAAACTGCAATAATTACAGCTGCAGGGTTAAGGGTAGTGGGAGTTGGCACCCAGACCACTCCAATGGGCAGAGGTGGTCTGGGTGCCTGGAGTGCCCCTTTAATTTTTTTATTGTGTGGATGAATGCAACCAATTTTGTCTCAATATACATTATGCATAATTAATTTGAATTCAAACAGAAGATTTTAATTAGAAATAAGTAAATAAATAAAAACAAACAAACTAATAAACAAATAAAGAGATAGAGAGTCAGCAAGTGAACCTGACATGATGGACAGTAGGAGTTCAAGCAGATGGCTGTAAAGCCAAAGACACCATATCATATTATATAGTCTAGCTGTCATTCCTCCATGTCACAGATATATTTAACTTTGTTTACCGGGACATGTATCACTTTGAGAAAACTGTCTCATTCAAAAGCTTTAGTTTTGAATGAGACAGTTGACACACTTTGCAGGTTACAAAAAAACAGGTAAACATGATTTTTCTACTCAGTGTCATCTTCCTAGAAATGCTGGAAAAATGCATTGGGGCATGGCTGAGCGATTTACACAAGTGAAGATGGAAGATATCTCAACCTTGAAACATTGTGACAGGTGGAGAAGAGAGAGTCTGATAAGTGTGATTGTGCAGAGCAGGCTATGGTGTCAGGTTTCTCTCTCCTGCTGCTGCACAATGATGCCCTGTTTCTCTTATTAGTGGACTTGACTGAAACTGAGATGGTGGATAAGAGGAAGTGGGAGGCAAAAGAAACTCTCCTAGCTTAGAGGCGTACCCAATAATGTAATCTGACCATGTTTATAGTAAGTTTATAAACATTTATTACATACTTTATAAAAAAAAATTATTTTGGTTTATATATTTGTTTTTAAGCTGGTTTAAATTTTTTATTGTCAAGTGATTTTAACAGAATTATATTTGGAAAAGAAGAAGTCTTCCATTGTTTGTACCCACTACTTTCTAAGAACAAAGAGAACAGTGTTGTCTGCTCATAAAAACATGCAATTCCTGCTTAAGAGTTTATTCCCTTAATACTATTAAAACTCATATTTTAATGTATTTCCACTTCCCTATTTCCTGCTGAGAGCATCTATTATGTTTTCAGTAGGTGTAACATTTATTTTAAGACACACCTCTCCTGCATATTCTTGTTTGGGAAGCACAGACTACATTCTAATAACAGGTTAAAGTCCTCAACACGTATGTTTATTGTAGTTATATTAAAAAAAAAAAAAAAATGTGTTCTCTATTTCTCTCTCTATTCTCAGATTACTTGTCCAAAGCTACTGTAATACATCATACTGGCTCTTTCTTTCTCTGTTGCTGCTGCCGCTTGCACTTAGAGACTGCCCCTCCTCCATCCTTCCCTTTGTAGGCTTAGCTTGTCTCATGCTGAAGGCAAGCATGAGAGGCACCAAGAGGAGGTTTTTTTCCTGATAACAAACATGCAGAGTATAACCTTCTAATCATTGTACCGGTTGGCACATACTGAACTGACTGACAAGAGGGTGATACGGCTGTTTTTTAACCTTTTAGAGAAATCTAGACATTTACTAGCAATTGTAAGAGCATACATGAAACGTGATTATCTACTATTTAAGATTAAGTTGTATTTGTCAAAACTGGCACCCTTTATAATGAAAGTCTATGTAAGTAAACAGCTTCTAGTAGCTGTATGTACAAATAAAGGTGTTTAGCATAATATTATCATCTGTGTAGGTGCAATAATGCATTTGATATAACAGTAATTTACAACCTAGTTATCATTGGACACCAATGGTCCTGAATAAGCAGCTCACTGTACAACTTTTTTTTAAATAAATGTAAGTGTTGTAGATTGTGTAGAATGAGCATGTCAAACTCAAAGGCTAGCACGGGCCACATAAACAAGGTTTAAGTTTATCTGGGCTGCAAAAAAAAACAAAACCTTAAATTTTCATAGAAATGTAGCTTTGTTTTGAAATGTACAGTATAGAAAAAAACAACAGCATCCCCCTCTACTAAACCCCAGTCACCCCCTCTGTACTAAATCCCAGTCCCCCCTCTGTACTAATTTGTAGTCCCCCCTCTATACTAAATCCCAGCACCCCAATCTACTAAGCCTCAGCACTTGTTTGAAAAAAACAAAAAACAATATTAGCCAACAAGCAGACTCCACTCACATTGCCACTGCCAGTATTTGAATCCAGAGTCCAGCCTCTGGTATACCCCCAATGGCGCCATCCGCATTCGGTGCCAAATGGATCATCCTGCTACTCCTTGAAACCTGTGAAGGAGCACGTTGACGTCACGTCAGAATGTGACGTGGCGTTGCTTGCCTTCGTGCACCTCCAAGTCCGCCACTGTCCAGCCGAGGCCATCGCAACACTGACCAACACACATTGACAGACACACACACACTGAAAGACACACACACTCTCTGACAGACACACACACATTGACAGACACACACACTCACTGACAGACACACACTCACTGACAGATACACACACACTCACTGACTGACACATACTCACTGACAGACACGCACACTGAAAGACATATACACACTCTCTGACAGACACACACACTGAAAGACACACACACTGAAAGACACACACACACACTGACAGACACACACTGACAGACACACACTCACTAACAGACAGACACACACACGCACACACACACTCACTGAGACACACACACACACACACTCACTGACAGACACACACTCACTGACAGACACACACACACACATTTACACATTCTTGCGCACACTCACATAATTTTATTAATTTCTCCCTACCTTTGGGAGCTGGTGTGGGGCCTCTCCCTGATCTTCTCTCTGGAGCTCAGTCTTCCTGCTCTCTCACGCTCGCAGTCTAGTAATGGCTGCAAGTTTGACATGCTTGGTGTAGAATATATCACACCTTAATATTTATGCAACATTCTCAGTGAAGCCAGAGAATAACCAAGAGAGGTTGTAAAGAGGACATCCTGGGCTTTCCAGTGATAGGTCATGTGATAGGATGGGATGCTGGGAACTTCCTCTTCCTTTTCCTCAAAAATGGATGGCATATTGGAAGACAATTTTTTCCTCGGTTCCCAGAAGGATATATATAAATATTGTAGCAAATCACCTCTTTTACATATAGGATTTTGTCACAGATCTTATGGTAACTACAGCCTTCTAGGGTGTGCAAGGTCCATGGCACATCCAGCTCAGTTTTCCAGATTTATTTGGTGAAAAATATACAGGTGCTTCAAATAAGGGAGGCAGCCTACAGATCAGGTAAGTGAGGGATGGGGAGGGGGGGGGGGGGGGGGAGACAGCCTACAGGGCTGCAAGGAGAAGGAAGGGTCTTCAATGAGCCAAAAGGGGCATGAAGGAACAGACGGAGCACAAAGGTAAAGGAGCAGAAAGAATCCGAAGGAGCACAAAGGTAAAGTAGGTAAAGGTAAAGGAGCAAAACAGAGCAGCAAGGAGCAGGAAGGTAAAGTAAGAGAAGGAGCAGAAAGGAGAAGGAACAGAAATGAGCAGGAAGGGGCAGCAAGGTGCACAACGGTAAAGGAGCAGAAAAAATCAGAAGGAGCGCAAAGGTAAAGTAGGAGAAGAACCAGAAAGAGTCTAAACGTAGCAGAAAGGGCAGCAAGAAGCAGGAAGGGACAGGAGGAGTTAAAAAGGTGAAGTGGCAGAAAGAATCAGGAGCACAAAGGTAAAGTAGGAGAAGGAACAGAAATGAACAGAAAGTGTCTGCAAGGAGCAGACATGGGCAGCAGGAGCAGGAAGGGACAGAAGGAGCAGTAAGGTAAAGGAGCAGAAAGAATCAGAAGGAGCACAAAGGTAAAGTAGGAGAAGGAGCAGAAAGGGGCAGCAAGGAGCAGGCAGGGACAGGAGGAGCACAAACATAAAGGAGCAGAAAGAATCAGAAGGAGCAGAAAGGAAAAGGAACAAAGGTAAAGTAGGAGAAGGAGCAGAAAGGAGTAGGAACAGAACCAGGAAGAAACATCAATGAGCAGAAAGGAGAAGAAACTGAAATGAAGAAGCACAAAGAGCACAAAGGTAAAGTAGGAAAAGGCACAGACATGAGCAGGAAGGGGCAGCAAGGAACAGGAAGGGGCAGCAAGAAGCAGGAAGGGCCTGCAAGGAGGAGGAAGGGTCTGTAAGGAGCAGAAAGATCAGAAAGAGAAAGGGGCAAAAGGGCGCAAAATAAGCAGAAAGTAGCAGAAAGGTAAAGGAGCAGAAGGAACCAAGGAGGAGAGAAGACCGTGTCAGAAGAAAAAGAAGACTGTGTCAAATGAAGGAGACGAAAATGAGATTGGAGCAGGAAGGACAAGTGAAGTGATCCCTCTACTTCATTCTGGACACCACCTCATAAGGCTTTGGTACCTGGGCCTGGCAGGGAAACTTGGGATCTTCTCATTTCCCCAGAAAAAAAATCTCAGTATTAATGTGTTCACTTTTAAGGGGTTATTTCCATATTGTACGTTAACCCTTTCAGTGATGGAATGCTAGTCAGTCTCACATTAACTCTTTCAGCAATGGAATGTTAGTCATTTTCATATTAATCCTTGCAATCCATATGCTCTGTATGTGTATATCCAGCCTGCTACCCCATTGGGTCATGCAGGAAATAGGATGATGGCATAATCTTGCTACCCCTAGGGTCACAGTAAGTAAATCTATAAGCTCTGTATGTGTATGCCCAGCCTGCTACCCCTTGGGTCACAGCAGGAATTATGGTGATGGCATGATCTTGCTACCCCTTTGGTCACCTACCCTCACAGCAAGTTAGAACCCCTGGTCACTAAAGGGGTTTCTCCAGGGGGTCACCTTTGTGCAGGGCTGTGTACTGGAGACATCCCAGGGGAGAGATGCTGAACTCCTAAGGGGCCAGAGGAACAAACTATCCTCAGGTAAGCCATAAAAGAAAAGTTTTTAGTCCTGAAATGACAAAGTCTGTCCTAGGGATAGGACAGGAACAAAAAGACTGAGGGTGGGAGGGGTAGGAGGGGTTACTTATACCTTCTGTTTTAATTATGTCCTGCCTAATTAGGGATAGAGAGGAGCTACCCATTGTTGTGCTGCCATGGATATGGCCAGGAAATATATAAATATATATATATATATATATATATATATATATATATATATATTTATGTATTTATTTTTGGTATCTTTAATTTGCAATTTCCATGATATATTCAAAATCAGTACAGGCTACAGACCTATTTGTCTATTTATGTAAATGTAAAATGTATGTTCTATGTGTGTAGGCAACAATATAGTTTTCTTTGTTTAATCTTGAAAGGGCTATGATGCATGTCAACAGGTTATTTTTATAATTTTGTTTAACATGTTTAGTGTGTATTTTATCCCAGAGCATTGCTGTCTCTCTTGTTATCGATGAGCTGCAATGCCCCTCAATTACTTCAGAAAACAGTCTTATATAGAACAAGAGGTAATGCTATTATGGGTAATGCATTAAGATATTGCTTATATTGTTTATTGCTCTATCTCAAAATACTAAAACTCTACTGCCTACAATAGTGCATTGTCTTGCAGTATACAACTCAAGCACAGGCACAAATAACAGAGACAAAGAAAGATAATTGCTTATTTTATGGAACTCAGCTTCCACAAGATTAAAAGTATAGTTTATTGTTTGGCACTTCTGCAAGAGAAAATAGTGGTATTTAATCACATCTCACTCAGTCTAAATAAATAGAGCTAGGTAATGGCTTATTGACTGTCAGTAAGACAGAGGCACAACAAATAAATGCGGACATCAAACAGTGGCTGAAACAATTATATTGATTGACACATATTATGCTTGCTTAGTCTGGTAAAATTTATCATCCAAAAGGTTAACCATGTGGTACTGCAGAGTAGAAAATTAGCTTTTGTTTAGTTAGTAAAAAAGCTAAGAACTGCCTAAAACAAATGAATATACCGAGGAGCTCATGAAAACAGCTCTATGGCCTAAAAATAGAAATAAAAGTGGTTCCTACTGTACCCAGGGCCGCCATCAGGGCATGAAAACCATAACGGTTGTCATGGGCCCGGCGGTCCTGACATGACGTCATCTTCCGGTTCCGGCATCAGTATGCGGCGCGCGAGGGAGCTGAAGAGGGAGCACCCAGGGGACAGTGCTCCCTCGCGCGCCTGCCAGCCAGCCGAGTGACAGCAGGGCCAGCAACACCACTGGACCCCAGGGAATCCCCCCAGCTCTCCCACAGGTAAGGAGGCTGGGGGGATTAAATAAAAAAAAAACGTTTGAGTGTGTTAGTGTTAGTGAGTGTGTGTGTTAGTGAGTGTGTGTGTGTGTGTGAGTGTGTGTGTGAGTGTGTGTGTTAGTGAGTGTGTTAGTGTGTGTGTGTTAGTGTTAGTGAGTGTGTGTGTTAGTGAGTGTGTGTGTTAGTGAGGTTGTGTGTTAGTGAGGTTGTGTGTTAGTGAGTGTGTGTGTGTTAGTGAGTGTGTTAGTGTTAGTGAGTGTGTGTGTTAGTGAGTGTGTTAGTGAGTGAGTGTGTTAGTGAGTGAGTGTGTTAGTGAGTGTGTGTGTTAGTGAGTGTGTGTGTTAGTGAGTGTGTGTGTTAGTGTTAGTGAGTGTGTGTGTTAGTGAGTGTGTGTGTTAGTGAGTGTGTGTGTTAGTGTTAGTGAGTGTGTGTTAGTGTTAGTGAGTGTGTGTTAGTGTTAGTGAGTGTGTGTTAGTGTTAGTGAGTGTGTGTGTGTTAGTGAGTGTGTGTGTTAGTGAGTGTGTGTTTTAGTGAGTGTGTGTGTTAGTGAGTGTGTGTGTTAGTGAGTGTGTGTGTTAGTGAGTGTGTGTGTTAGTGAGTGTGTGTTAGTGTTAGTGAGTGTGTGTGTTAGTGAGTGTGTGTGTTAGTGAGTGTGTGTGTTAGTGAGTGTGTGTGTTAGTGAGTGTGTGTTAGTGAGTGTGTGTGTTAGTGTTAGTGAGTGTGTGTGTTAGTGAGTGTGTGTGTTAGTGAGTGTGTGTGTTAGTGAGTGTGTGTGTTAGTGTTAGTGAGTGTTAGTGTTAGTGAGTGTGTGTGTTAGTGAGTGTGTGTGTTAGTGAGTGTGTGTGTGTGTTAGTGAGTGTGTGTGTGTTAGTGAGTGTGTGTGTGTTAGTGAGTGTGTCTGTTACTGAGTATGTTTGTGTGTGTCTGTCACTGAGTGTGTGTCTGTCAGTAAATGTGTGCGTCTGTTCATGAGAGTGTGTGTGTGTGTGTCTTAAGCACTTACCTTTCTCCAGCGCCGGACTCCCTTAACGCTGGGGATCTCTCCGTCCCCATCCGCCTCTCAGCTCCGAATGCACATGCGTGGCAAGAGCCACGCGCGCATTCAAACCGCCCATAGGAAAGCATTACTCAATGCTTTCCTATGGACGTTCAGCGTCTTCTCGCTGTGATTTTCACAGTGAGAATCGCAGAAAATCCTCTAGCGGCTGTCAATGAGACAGCCACTAGAGGCTGGATTAACCCTCAGTGAAACATAGCAGTTTCTCTGAAACTGCTATGTTTTCAGCTGCAGGGTTAAAACTAGAGAGACCTGGCACCCAGACCACTTCATTGAGCTGATGTGATCTGGGTGTCTGTAGTGGTCCTTTAAGTGTATGTGTTTATGCATGCACTGGCATACATACCGCTGTCGCACGGGTCGCAGCCCTGCGACCAGGTGCCCGCCGTCATGTGTTGCGGCCCCAGCCTGCGCAGAGTAAGCGCTCGCGCGGGGGGAGGGGGGGCCCGGATCAGTTTTCGCACCGGGGCCCCATGGGTTGTGTGTACGCCACTGGCACTACACATACACTACATTCACAAAACACACTCTGCCCTTCACACACACACTACATTCACTAAACACACTCTGCACTACACACACACACTACATTCACCAAACACACTATGCACTACACAAACACACTACATTCACTAAACACACTCTGCACTACACACACACACACACACTACACTCACTAAGCACACTCTGCACTACACACACACTACATTCACTAAACACACTCTGCATTACACACACACACACACACTACATTCACTAAACACATTCTGCATTACACACACACTACATTCACTAAACGCACTCTGCACTACACACATGCTACATTCACTAAACACATTCTGCACTACACACACACACTACATTCACTAAACACACTCTGCATTACACACACACACTACATTCACTAAACACACGCTGCACTACACACACACACACTACATTCACTAAACACAATCTGCATTACACACACACTACATTCACTAAGCACACTCTGCACTACACACATACTACATTCACTAAACACACTCTGCACTACACACAGACTACATTCACTAAACACACTCTGCATTACACACACACACACACTACATTCACTAAACACACTCTGCACTACACACACACACACTACATTCACTAAACACACTCTGCACTACACACACTACATTAACTAAACACACTCTGCACTGCACACACTACATTCACTAAGCACACTCTGCACTACACACACACTACATTCACTAAACACACTCTGCACTACACACACACACTACATTCACTAAACACACTCTGCACCACACACACACTACATTAACTAAACACACTCTGCACTACACACTCACACTACATTCACTATACACACTCTGCATTCACCACAATCACACTATACAATTTTTGCATTCACTACAATCACACTACATTCACTAAACACACTTTGCACTCACTACAATCACACTACATGCTCTATACACACTCTGCATTCACTACAAACACACTACATTCACTACAAACACACTGCATTCACTATACACACCTACATTCACTACACACACACTCTGCATCTAATGCATGCATACAAACATTACATACATTATACAAAACGTACAATCTGCATCCACTATACACACACTACATCCTTGTGGGCGGACTCAGGGCTGGCCCAGGGGGCCCAGATCTTGAGTTGTGTCAGGGGCCCTAACATTTCTGATGGCAGCCCTGACTGTACCTATACTCAAGATGATACAACCTCTGTCGCTTTAAACATTATATTTAGATAGTTACCTGTACAGGAAAAATACAGTGATACCATAACAGAAGCAACCACTGGCCAGCAAGTAGAGGATCCACTCTAGGCCTCCCAAAGCAAAGTAGGGAGGCTGGGTGGACCTCTTAATTACTAAAGGTGTGTGTATGAATGTGATTTGTGTGTGTGTGTGTGTGTGTATATCAGTAATTATATGTGTATATTATTGTATGTCTATGATTTTATGTGTGTTGGTCTACGATTGTGTTTGTGTATGTCTGTGATTATGTGTGATTATGTGTGTGTGTGTATGTCTGTGATTGTGTTTGTGTATTTCTGTGATTATGTGTGCGATTGCATGTATCTATGCATGCGTATATCTGTGATCAGGGAGAGCACTACCTTAAGGACAATAAAGCATTTGCCTGGCGTGCCGACCTGCAGGGGGAAGTTTCCTGGTAGTCTGCTGCTGCCCCAGTGCACCGTGTCATCTACGGGGCTCTCTCAATGATACTGAGAGCCCAGCTCCCTTCCTGCAGACAGGTGAAGCCAGGACATAACCTGGTATTCCATCTGCCCTCTGCCTGTAAACACAGGAACCAGGCTGGGGGGGAGCAGGAGCAGCTTGTGCTCAGAGTGCACGGCTCTGCTGCTCCCCCATCAGAAGCAAGAACAACTTCCTGCAGGCTGGAGAATGGTTCTTCCTCCACACATGTATGGCCCATATGGATTCTAAGGGGGTTGATTCTTATGTGTTTGTGTATACTTCAGTAAGAGCGTGTGTTAGTGTGTGTGTAACACTGTGTGTGTTTGTGAGTATGTGAGATACATTGTGTGTACTTCAGTAATAGTGTGTGTTACTGAGTGTGTGTGTATCATTATGTGTATACTTCAGTAAGAGTGTGTGCTAGCAATAGTGTTTGTGACATTGTGTGTATACTTTAATAAGAGTGTTTGTTAGTGAGTGAGTTTGTGATATTGTGTGTGTGTTAGTGAGTGTATGTGTGAAAGTGTGTGTACGTCAATAAGAGTGTGTGTTAGTGAGTGTGTGTATACTTCAGAGAGATTGTGTGTTAGTGAGTGTGTGCATACTTCAGTAAGAGTGTGTGTGTGTGACATTGTTTGTATACTTTCATAAGATTAGTTAGAGTAGAAATGAGCACTGTGGAGGAAAGGGACAGCTGATCAGACCTAATTGGAAACCAAATGGCAAATTTAGGCTAAAATAGCTGATTTAAAACAATTCCCCAACTCGGCTACTGTTACAGTTCAGCTGTTTTTGCTTAAACTTTGCAATTCGGTTTTCAATTTACTGCAAACGAGAATTTAGTGAATAAACCTCTGAGAGAATGTAGCTGCATTCATGAGGGAGCAGCAAAATGAATTTTTGCCTAGGGCGGCAGGATTATTTGCCCTGTCTGTGATAGTGTGTATGTATGTGATTTTGTGTTTACAGTTGTAATAAAAAATTATTCAACCCCCATTAAAAAATCAGGCTTATTGTAAAAATTTACAGAATTCAGCTGTTTGCAATGAACAAATCAAACAAAGGCAATTGCATATAACTCAACCAGTGGAGTACTAATAGTGAGAGCAGCGGCCGGGCAGCAGGAGGAGAAATCCGGAGGCTGTCCACTTGCTCCTCCCTCACAGTGTTTTGAGCTGAAGTGCTCTGACACTCTGTATGGGCGGAGCCGCAACGGGAGAATCTGGAGCCCAGATCAGCAGGAAGCAGCGAGCAGGTGAAGGAGCAGGGTGAGTGCTTGCTAATATTTTATTTTTTTAAGTGCTTTTTTGTGTAAGTGGTCTTGTATAGGGAGGGGAGAAGGTGGGGTCAGGGGTCTTGTAGAGGGGAGTGGGCAGGGGTCTTTAGAAGGGGATGGGCAGCGGGTTTTGTGAATGGGGGCGCAGTTTTGTTTTAGAGGGGTGCAGGTGGTTTGCAGGGGGGACAGAAGGGGTGAGCAGGGGTCTGTAGAGGAGGTGAGCAGGGGTCTGTAAAGGGAGATTGGGCAGCAGTCTGAAGAAGGGGGATGGACAGAGGTTTTGTGAATGGGGGTTGTTGTGGGTTTGTAGGGGGGACAGGGCTCTTGTAGAGGGGGTGAGCAGTATTTTTAGTAGAGAGGATGGCAGGGATTTTTGTGAATGGGGTGCAGGGTTTTTTGTAGAGAGTGGGACAGTTTTTTTGTGAATTTTGTGAATGGGGGGTGCAGGGAGTTTGTGTGGGGGGCAGGCGTCTTGGAGAGGAAGGCAGGGATTTTTGTGAATGGGGGTGCATGAGGTTTGTAGAGAGGTGCTGGGTTTTTGTAGAGATGTGAGCAGGGTTTTTTGTGAATGGGGTGTAGAAAGTTTGAAGGTGGGGCAGGGGTATTGGAAAGGAGGGCATTGATATTTGTGAATAGGGGGTGCAGGAGGTTTGTAGAGGGGTGCAGGGTTTTTTGTAGGTTCTTTTTTTTTAGAGAGGAGTGCAGGTTTTTTTTAGAGAGGGGAGCAGGATTTTGTTTTAGACGTGTGTAGGGTTTTTGTAGAGGGGGCAGGAGATTTGTAAAATGGGGACTGGGCAGGGGTTTTGTAGAAGGGGGAGTTTGAAGAAGAGGGACTGGGCAGGGGTTTTGTAGAGGAGGGGTGCAAGGTTTTTGTAGAGTGTCAGGGGATTTGTAAAAGGGGGACTGGGCAGGGGTTTTGTAGAAGGGGGAGTTTGTAGAAGAGGGACTGGGCAGGGGTTTTGTAGAGGAGGGGGTGTCTTATGAGCAATGACCTCCAGTTCAGTAATATTCTTGCATGCTGCTTCCATCCCACTCAAATCCCTCTTCGATTCTGTGATATACATTTACTGTGAAACCTTATAAAGACAGGTGTGCCTTTCCAAATCATGTCCAATAAACTGAATGTGCCACAGGTGGACATCATTTGAAGTGTAGAGACATCCTAGTGATCCTAGAGTTATGGGATGTATCTGAGCTAAATTTCAAGTGTCATAATAAAGGATCTAAATACTTAATTCAATGTGATATTTCAGTTGTTTCCTTTTAATAAATTCGCAAAGTTATGCATTATCTGCATATCTCAAGTTAAACTTTGAGGGCCACGGAAACTCAAGAAATTATGTTTCCACAACTATCCCATAACTCCCAGATTGATATGCAAAATAACCCAGACAGGTATCATGATTCAGACTTAATACTGAGTTTCTAACCTAAGCAATGAACACTGTTTTAAACACATAATTTTTAAAGCCACAGCATGGACTATCTCTGCACACTGAAATGAAAAGTTTTTCACACATAGTTTTTCACACATAGATTGGTAGTGAAGGGGCTAAAATAATTGGGTTAACACTCCAATGTTAAAAATACATTTATTTAAAAAAATGAATGGGGGGGCGTGGCTAACCGCCGAGCTTAATGGTCACTTGAACCCGAGCTCTGGCTACCAAGGCTGACAATCCACATCAATCCGGATGTTTAGGACTTGCAAATCGCTAAAATAAAGGATGGCACAAACTGAAGCAAAGAAGAACTCTGCAAAAAACGAAAAACTAAACATTTTGGGCAGCAAACAACAAATAGATGCCACGGAGCAACTGCGGCCCTCACAAGATGGCGACGCCAGCACGAATCCTCGAGACTCACAGCAAGATACAGGATTACCTATAATGACAGATCAACTCACCAAAAGCTACCTACAGATAGTGCTTGACAATTTATCTCAGAAGCTCATCATGTCATGGCAACACTCCATGGACTCGCTAAGACGAGACGTACAAGAGATCAGCAAACGGACAACACACGTCGAATCCAAAATGGATGACTTTGCCGTGGCACATTATAACCTCGCGAGCCATGTGGAGCATCTGGAGCAAAAAATCACGATGACAGAAGTGAAACTAGCAGACCTTGAAGATCGTTCCAGGAGGAACAACCTGCGGCTGCGGGGAGTCCCTGAGTCAGTCGAGCCAGAGGATCTACAGGCATATGCAAGAGGCCTCATCAAGGCCTATGCGCCTGACATATCGGGGGAGATGTTGCTCCTGGACCAGGTGCACAGGATCCCAAAACCAAGGTACCTGCTAGATACCGTACCAAGAGATGTACTCACGAGAGTACACTATTTTCATATTAAGGAGCTAATATTGCGCATGAGTAGAAATAAATCTACACCACATCCAGACTACCCATCAGTAAAAATATTTGCCGACCTGTCCGCTACAACTTTGAAAAAAAGAAAAGATCTCTCCCATATTGCGGACAGCTTGAGAGCAAATGGCATGTGATTTAGATCGGGGTACCCAACGAAAATGATTATCTCACGAGAAGGCAAGCTACATACAATCTCCTCACCTGATGAAGGAACAAAGTTCCTGCAAACCTGGGGTATAGCAGGCAATGCGGCGGAGAAAGTAGCGACATCTTCCCGTCGGTTGCAGGTGGAATGGAATACAATACCTGCAAAACGAAACGATCACGACCATTGCTAAATGGAGCTAATGACCTGAATACCAAATTACAGCACGCTACACAGGCATACGATATGCCTCGAACCTCTGGAGGGATCCTCTAAAGCACCGAACATATAACACCCGAACCATGACAACGAACACAGCAATCAGAGACAGCTGCCCACAAGACACAAGGGACATGGATATTAAGGCTACTTCAAGAACATCAGCGGCTTTCGATGGATAGTATGGCGTTCTCTCCCATGAACACAGCAAACAAAATATGGAAAGGACTAGAAAAGAAATGAGGACATTGGGAAACTCAGATTCAGGGACAATGCCTACTTAGAGGTTCAGGTACCGTACAAGCACACATATAGACATATGCATTACAACCACTCTATCCCATTTATATGCCATAAGTTAACTATATATCTCTTATCCCCACACACATACTCTTATGAGGGAAGGCAGTATGATATATCACCCCAGAGAATATATTGTACCCACGTCAAGCATAACACACAGATGTAAGAATGAGGAACATAGATAAATGTACGGCACTTGCCGACTGCCAATAGACTGTCCCACCCACGTAGTTAGGATGATGCGAACAGGAAATATCTGATCATTGGGACAATAGTAACAAGAACACACATATAAAATATCATATAAAAATAAGCACAAAAAAAACCCCAAAAAACACCTTACCTATATATACATACATATATATATATATATATATATATATATATATATATATATATATTACCCCCTACTGGTGTTCAAGTCAACAGAACGTATGTTGAAACCTAGATACGGATTGCCTGAATCGTAGATGTATGGACTAAAGAGGGCAGATAACAGCGTTATGCATGCTCCTCATGATGTTAAAAAGTAGGAATGTATCATTATGTACAGCTTTTCGTTGTCTTGGGTCACAACATATCTACTAACCGACGGTAAAGAGGTTCTCTCCTAGGGATCATACTATGACACACATGGGTCACCACTCACATGACCAGGTCCTAATCTACATAAATAGAACGTTAAGGCCGTTAGCCACCCGAACAGATATCTTGATATTTACCCACCATGGCTCCGCAGCTAGGCGCCATGACCCCAAACGGGGTAAGTTATAAAGAACCAAGTTATATCCCCCCTGGTCACCTGCTACTTTCCTACCCCTTCCATATTCTCGGTAAATATGATGCTACAAAAGCTGGAGCACTATGTAACACACACCTAAAAACACCATATCTGACGCATCTGTGGGATAAAACAATACAGAAGAGACAATCCAAAGGAAACACAGTAACAGGTTCTGAGCAACCTATACTGCCCGTATGCACTACTTTACCATTCACAAATGAGTGTGACCATACAATCCCATAATGTAAGGGGTCTTAACACCCCGCATAAAAGAAGAGTACTTTTAGAAGCAGTGAAACGTGACCACACTGATATCATGTGCATACAGGAGACACACTTTAAGCACAACAATGTCCCAGATTTTGGCACCAAAGATTTTCCCACTCAATTCCATGCGACCCACTCCTCCAAGTCCAGGGGAGTATCTTTCCTTTTTCACAAATCTCTCACGTTTGAACTGTTGCAACTCAAAAAAGACACACAAGGACGCTATCTCATAATTTATTGCAGTATTAATACTATCAAATACACATTAGTGGGGATTTATAGCCCAAATGTAAATCAGAGGAACTTTCTGCTTAAAGTCCTCAACAAAATTCCACTTACGCAAAAAACATCGATGATACTATGTGGAGACATGAATCATGTTTTACACCCGGTAGCAGACACCTCCCATGAGCAAGGCACTCCCAGGACAAAACTCCTTACACAACAATGTAAAACACTAAATAAGGTAATCTTAGAACACAACCTATACGATATTTGGAGATTACACCACCCGACCGAAAGGGGATACACATACTTCTCCCACATCCACAAATCCCATTCTAGAATAGACATGATTCTCGTTACTGCCGACATCGTACAAAGAGTGACGAATAGTGAGATTGGGGACATAGTGTGGTCTGACCATGCCCCAGTGTCAGTAATGTTGCAAGCCAAATTCGACCATAGGGGGAAACACCCATGGCGATTAAATGATGCCCTAACCATGCATAAGGATTTTTGCACACAACTAAGCCACGACATTAGTGAATACTTCCACAACAATACATTGCCAGAATTAACGCCCACAACTACTTGGCAAGCTCACAAAGCAGTTGTTAGAGGGATTTTTATCAGTAGAGCGTCTTATCTTAAAAAAACTAAGGAACAAAAATACCTTGACTCATTAAAAAAACGAAGAGAGAGGGGGCGGGGCTTGCTACCCGACATGGACGGACGCCATCTCTCTCAGCTCCCAAACCCTGCGGACAAAATCCCCTAAATATCGGTCTTTCAAAGACCCATCCGTAATAACCACATACCCCATCGGCACCAGCACACCGAGCCGAATCTCCCGATGCCCTTCTTTCAACCGCAACGAGTGCAGAAGCGGAGACGCAAAATCGGGGCCTACTATACCCCAACGAGCCTGAGCCTCGAGGACCTGCTGGGAGAACACCCGGTGGAACTTGCTGATCCCACAGGCTCCCTGGACCTATCCAACGCCCGGACACATATACCGGCAATGGGACGCCGATCACAGAAACCACAAGGTACGGCAGGGGGCAGAGACATTGGGATTATGTTACAAACCCCCCCCCAGTCCAAACCCACTCCCATGGCAAGAACACCGGAGGCTGATCCGACACCCAGCACACCCCAACAACGGCCGGACTCACCTGGGCTCCCCCCGACACCCAAAGCAGGACAACAGGGGCATGAACTCCCTGGACAGCACCAAAATCTGCAGCTGCTCACCCAGACACCACAAGGCCCGGTTTCTCAGGGACCCTCATGGGCAATACAGCCTGACAGGGCACTCAACCCACTACAACCCAGGCCTGATTCACAAGAGCACTCACAGACACCACTGCAGCCACTGCTGGAACTCACGGATGATTCTGCACCAACCACCAAACGTGACCTAAAGCTCCTATTAGCAGACATCCACAAACTCCTGGCAGCTGACTCAGCCCTTATCAAGACCGAACTACACACGGTGGCAGAAAAGGTGAAAGCCAAGGAAACAGAACTAGTGGCGGTACATACTCACGTCAACACGATGGAAGACTCCATCAAACAAATTCAGCAACAGCAAACATACCTGTCACTCAAGATGTCAACCATGGAAGATCGCCAACGCCGCTCACACATAAAGATCAGGGGCATCCCAGCGGAGATATCGGCTGAAGAGCTGCCGCATTACGCCAGACGCCTACTAACTACAGTACTCCCACACACAGCGGTAAAGAAAATGGCTCTGGATGGGATATACCGCCTGCCCACTCCACCCCACCTAAAGACCCCAACGGCCAGAGATGTCATCCTCAGATGTGCCACGGTGCAGGACAAACTACACATAATGGCCGGGCTCAAAGGCAAGACACCACTGCTGTTTGAGAATGCTTCCCTAACGTTCTTTCAGGATCTGTCCAAAGCCACCCTTATGTGGCGCAAAACATATGGGCCGCTTACCACACAACTCCGAGCAGCGGGAATTACATACAGGTGGGGTACTAACGGGACACTGGAGGTTACCCAAGATGGCACCACCCACGTTCTAACCTCTATGGAGGAAGCACCTTCCCTCCTAACCACCTTGAAGCTACCCAACCCGATACCTTCACTACGACCAGGCCCTCCAATGGAAGTACGAGACCCCGGAAAGTCCGCCCAGTCGGAACCGAGACCCAGCGGATCCCGACACCCTGTACCATGATTGAAATGGACTGATACTACAGATTTCACTACCAGAACTGGTGCACGTATTATGTTTTGAATCTCTTCCGTGACTTTACTTATGTTTTATGTCTCTACTTATGCTTTCTGCTATATTTTACGTTCTTGTAAGCCTTTGTTATAAATATCTAACCACCGCAGGCCACTGAAGCACGCACCCTCTCTAAACCAACGAGAGCCAGCGCATCACACTTACATCCACAGGGCGCCCGACAACTCACCCCCCCCGCAGCCCCCTTGGTTAGGGGTAACTAGCCCAACAAGACACTCACAGCAATAGCTCACCTCCACTAATACAGGCTGACGCCTATACCCAGCTCCTCACAACGAGCCTGACCATAACACACACAAATGACGCAACCATGCCGCCCCACGACTCGAACTCAGACAAAACCCTCTCACAGAGTCTCCTCACCACCTGAACCACACTTGAAGGGAGCTAGTGCTGTACAATGAAGCCCCATCTCAAACACTAAGATGCACAATACATCATATTATCTGGATGCTGATTACTATGTTTTGTTTAACATGTTACTATTGTTCAAGATCTGTTATTGCCTGACCCAAAATGGTGCGAACCAAGAGCGACACAGAACCTTGATCTCTTAATTGTCTGTAAAGATTAAAAGGTTGCACCAAAACTGAAAATAAAGAATTTAAAAAAAAAACAAAAAAACGAAGAGATCTACAAAAAGCCCAATACTCAACCCCTACGACAGAACTGGCAAGGGAAATAGCCCAAATCACAAAACAAATAAACGAGCTACTATTAGATGAAACAGCACATATACTTCAGAACCTGAAAATACGCAATTACACACAGGGTAATAGAGCCGGAAAGGCCCAATCAAAAATTCCACAACTGCATAATCGCACAGGGTGAAAAATATATGACCCACGGGAAATTCTAGCAGAAATGGCAAATTTTTATGACACATTATACAACATAAGACAGGACTCCCAGACACACCAACAGTCCATGCAGGAAATCCAAAACTTCTTATCTAACATTTCCCTGCCTAGTCTAACAGAGGACCAAAATAAAAAACTTAGCGACCCCATTACCTTGCCTGAAATCCTACAAGTAATAAAATCACTACCTCCTGGCAAATCGCCAGGCCAAGATGGTCTAACTAATTCTTACTATAAAACATCTAGCCACATCATAGGACCACATTTGGTGGATACATTTAACCATATAATATCCACAGAGAATATGCCGCATGACATGCTGATGGCACATATAGTTACACTGCCAAAGCCTGGCAAACCACCAAATAAACCTCAAAACCTACGACCCATATGCCTACTAAATACAGATACTAAAATTTTGGCCAAACTATATGCCACAAGAATTGCAGATATGATGCCCACAATAATCAAACAAGACCAAGTGTGGTTTGTGAAGGGCAGACAAGGGGCTGAAGGTACAAGAAAACTATACAATCTACTATACACAAAGCAACAACAAGGGGAACCCAGTGTATTCCTGTTGCTTGATGCTGAAAAAGCGTTTGACAGGGGCTTCCTACGAGAAACGCTACAGAAATTTAACTTTCCACAACAATTCCTACAATTAATAGCGGCACTGTATTCCAAACCCTCGGCTAGAGTGACAAATGGAGGCTTCTTATCACAGCCCTTCAACATCACTAATGGAACTAGACAGGGTTGCCCACTGTCACCACTCCTTTATATCCTAGCCTTGGAACCATTGCTGCAAGCCATTAGGGACGAAACGCAAATCACTGGCATCATGAGAGGGGGGAGGGAATACAAAGTAACAGCATTTGCCAACGATGTAATGTTATCGTTAACCAACCCGCAAATTTCCATCCCAACCTTCAATACTTTACTAAAGACGTACAGTGCTTGTTCATATTACAAGTTGAATGTGACTAAGGCACGAGCAATGAGTCTATTTACAACACCCGAGACAAGACCACCTTGCATTCCTGGGCATAAAATTCACTACTCATGCACACAAATTGCTCAAAGCCAACTATATTGCACTTCTCCACTCTATCAAAACTCAACTCAATAGCTGGGAAAACAAATATATCTCATGGACTGGCAGAGTGGCTGCCGTTAAGATGATTATCCTTCCCAAGCTCCAATATTTATTTCGCACTTTACCCATACTACTACCTACAGCATACATTAAAGACGCACAGAAGACAATTAACTCCTTCGTCTGGGCTAAAAAACGTCCTAGGGTTGCTGCAAACACACTTTATTTATCACAAAAAACGGGGGGTATGGGACTCCCAAACCTAGATTTGTACTATAAAGCAGCAATTTTAAGCACACTAGTGGCAGCATTTAACTCTCACACCACGCCTCCGGCATGGATGCACCTGGAGGCGTCGCACACAGAGGATATGAAATTACGACATTAGCAGGAATAAACAAAACCCATAGGAAGAATTTCAATAATATTCTCCCCGTAACGTCCTTAACCGTGAAAGAGTGGGATAAATACACAAAATTTCTCAATCTTGATACAGAGTTGCTCCCAACAATGCTACTACTTTTTTTTTTTAAATCTTGATCCCACAACTAAATATTCGAAAGTGGTCCGACTTAGGTCTAACGCACTTACACCAACTCATGAATAACGGTGAATATATTGCCTTTACCTCACTACGAAAAAAGTATAAGCTTCCACCCACGGCGGAGTCTACACATATAATCTCGTGGATCAAGAGACATAGTGTGTCGACACACACTACAAACACAAAGGGGAACATGACAGCATTGGGACAACTATGTACTAAAACTAAAAAAATGTCCGGCATTCTCTCCAAAATATACAGCAGTTATTTACCCATAAAAAAGATATGAGACTTAACTTTCATACAAAAATGGGAATATGACATAGGAAGACAATTGCCAGAAGAAAATTGGCGAACAAGCTTTGTGGCCCACAAACACCTAACTCTATCCACATCCCAGATGGAAATGTCGAGAAAAATGCTTTATAGATGGCATATGGTGCCCACCAGGTTGAAACACATTGACCCGATGCAGACAGGAGCTTGTTGGCGATGTGGCCATGACACGGGTGAGGTCATGCATATCTGGTGGACATGCCCTGTCATCACAAAATTGTGGAGGGCCACAAAGTCCCTTATACAGCAAATAGGGAATATGGATATACCATTCAATCCTGAGATATTCCTTTTAAAACATATACCACGGGACCTCTTAAAATCCCAACAATACCTCCTTTTCCACATATCCATGGCAGTAATAACAGCTATAGCCAGGGCCGGCCTTAGGCATTTGGGCGCCCTGTGCGAAAAATCTTCACAGCGCCCCTCCTTCCCGTCCCCCCTCCCCCACTCCTTCCCCCTTCCCACACACCCTGTCACACACACACACAGGCAGACAGCCATACACACACACACACACACAAACACACTGTCATACACAGACAGCCACACACAAACACACACACACAGACATGGAATGTGACGGCAGATAAGAACCATTCGGCCCATCTAGTCTGCCCAGACAGTCACACATAGGCAGTCACACACACAAACACACACACACACACAGGCAGACAGTCACACACACACACACAAACACACACAGACAGACAGCCACACAGACAGGCTGGCAGTCACACACAGACAGCCACACACAAACACACAGGCAGACAGCCAAACACACAGAGGCAAACAGCCACACACACACACAGTCACACACACAGACAAACAGTCAAACACACACTGGCAGACAGTCACACACACACTGGCAGACAGTCACACACACACAGACAGACAGACACACACACACACTGGCAGACAGACAGACACACACACACACGCAGACCGTCACGCACACACATACACACACACATAAGCAAACAGTCACACACACACACAGGCAGACAGCCACACACACACAGTCAGACACACACACTCACTAACAGACAAACACACTAACAGACAAACACACTAACAGAAACACACTAACAGACACACACACTAACAGACACACACTAACAGACACAGACACACACTAACAGACACACACACTAACAGACACACACTAACAGACACAGGCACACACTAACAGACACACACACTAACAGACACACACACACACTCACCCACATTAACACATTTTTTAAAATTTCTTTAACCCCCCCCCCCCCAGCCTCCTTACCTTTGGGAATGCTGGGGGGGGGGGGTGTCTCTTCCTCCCTGGTGGTCCAGTGGCTGCTGGGCGAGCGGCACTGGCTGGCGGGCGGCTGGCGAGGGAGCACTTCCTCTGACCTGTCTGCTCAGCTCCCTCGCGTGCCTCAGAGTGAGGCTGGGAGCAGGAATATGACGTCATATTCCGGCTCCCAGCCTCACTCTGCGGCGCGCGAGGGAGCTGAGCAGACAGCTCAGAGGAAGTGCTCCCTCGCCAGCCGCCCGCCCGCCAGCGCCGCCCGACCGCCCAGCAGCCCAGCATGTCTGTTACCCGCAAGGCTAACAAGACATTTGCCTTGGGCATTTGGGGGCGGCTTTTTTTTCCGCCCCCTGGAAAATGCCGCCCAAGGCAAATGCCTTGTTTGCCTTGCGGCTAATATGCCCCTGCCGTGTGAGCTATGCGGCCGCAGGGCGCCCCCTGCTCCATGGTGCCCTGTGCGGCTGCACAGCTCGCACAAAGTCCCTTATACAGCAAATAGGGAATATGGATATACCATTCAATCCTGAGATATTCCTTTTAAAACATATACCACGGGACCTCTTAAAATCCCAACAATACCTCCTTTTCCACATATCCATGGCAGTAATAACAGCTATAGCCAGGGCCGGCCTTAGGCATTTGGGCGCCCTGTGCGAAAAATCTTCACAGCGCCCCCCCTTCCCGTCCCCCCCTCCCCCACTCCTTCCCCCTTCCCACACACCCTGTCACACACACACACAGGCAGACAGCCATACACACACACACACAAACACACTGTCATACACAGACAGCCACACACAAACACACACACACAGACATGGAATGTGACGGCAGATAAGAACCATTCGGCCCATCTAGTCTGCCCAGACAGTCACACATAGGCAGTCACACACACAAACACACACACACACACAGGCAGACAGTCACACACACACACACAAACACACACAGACAGACAGCCACACAGACAGGCTGGCAGTCACACACAGACAGCCACACACAAACACACAGGCAGACAGCCAAACACACAGAGGCAAACAGCCACACACACACACAGTCACACACACAGACAAACAGTCAAACACACACTGGCAGACAGTCACACACACACAGACAGACAGACACACACACACACTGGCAGACAGACAGACACACACACACACGCAGACCGTCACGCACACACATACACACACACATAAGCAAACAGTCACACACACACACAGGCAGACAGCCACACACACACAGTCAGACACACACACACACACACACACTAACAGACAAACACACTAACAGACAAACACACTAACAGAAACACACTAACAGACACACACACTAACAGACACACACTAACAGACACAGACACACACTAACAGACACACACACTAACAGACACACACTAACAGACACAGGCACACACTAACAGACACACACACTAACAGACACACACACACACTCACCCACATTAACACATTTTTTAAAATTTCTTTAACCCCCCCCCCCAGCCTCCTTACCTTTGGGAATGCTGGGGGGGGGGTGTCTCTTCCTCCCTGGTGGTCCAGTGGCTGCTGGGCGAGCGGCACTGGCTGGCGGGCGGCTGGCGAGGGAGCACTTCCTCTGACCTGTCTGCTCAGCTCCCTCGCGTGCCTCAGAGTGAGGCTGGGAGCAGGAATATGACGTCATATTCCGGCTCCCAGCCTCACTCTGCGGCGCGCGAGGGAGCTGAGCAGACAGCTCAGAGGAAGTGCTCCCTCGCCAGCCGCCCGCCCGCCAGCGCCGCCCGACCGCCCAGCAGCCCAGCATGTCTGTTACCCGCAAGGCTAACAAGACATTTGCCTTGGGCATTTGGGGGCGGCTTTTTTTTCCGCCCCCTGGAAAATGCCGCCCAAGGCAAATGCCTTGTTTGCCTTGCGGCTAATATGCCCCTGCCATGTGAGCTATGCGGCCGCAGGGCGCCCCCTGCTCCATGGTGCCCTGTGCGGCTGCACAGCTCGCACACCCCTAAGGCCGGCCCTGGCTATAGCTAAGGCGTGGCTACAAAAAGATCCTCCACTATTAGACACGATTATCTCACACCTAGATAACATCAGACTCTATGAATACACTGTCCGAGTATATAGGGCGCCACAACAATTTTGGATAGACGCATGGAGAATATGGGACGCATACAGACACCCCACGAAATGAGGCATACAGAAAGGGAAACAAGTAATACAGACGAGAGACATAGTATAAACATAGGAGACTAGGCTGAAAAACTTAAATGGAAAATACCGGGAACCTATTTCCCCCCCCCATTCCCACCCAGCAATACCCCCCCCCCCCCCCCCCTTAGTTTAAAAAAAAAAAAAAAAAAAGGTTTAAAAAGTTTTATACATACAAGATAAAACAGGTGCGGACAGATGGACTAACATAAGCAAGATGGCGTATGCGCATCATCAATGCCCCAGACCAATATACAATGTCAGCACCACAGACAATGGATATAATGGAACAATATGTTCAATAAGGAAAGACCACTAACACTACGATTTATATGCATATCACTCGATCCTAACTGACGGGAGATACGGCTCAGTGTTACACTACAACAACTACTACAACTAGCAACAGCATGCTAATATACTTAATTCACCATGTACAATAAAGATCACTTTGTATGATTCATACCTTGTGCATTTGGAAGATGTGTAAATTCTGGGACGTATGTAAATACTGGGAAAGCAAATTGATTCTCTGTATGATAAACATAGTGGGCATCGGAATGTAAATTGATGATTGTATATATCAACAATGCATATCTACTGTTTGCACCTCATAAAATACAATAATAATAAAAAAAAAAAATGAATAGCATAAAATAAACTATGCTTTTTCTAGTGCTGGCACCGCCATCTCCTCCTCTACCCACACTGACATCATCACTTGTTATGATCTTTGGTCCAAACAAATGCTTCTCATTGATATGCATTGGGGACCAACAGCTCATGTGTGGTGGTGAACACCCTCTTCCAATCACATGCTTCTCATACACTGATCAGCCACAGCCTTAAAACCCGCTACCTAATATTGCGTAGGTCCTCCTAGTGTTGCCAAAACAGCTCTGATGCATCAAGGCATGGACTTGTCTCTTGTGGCATCTTGCACCAAGACTTTAGTAGCAGATCATATAACTACTGCAAATTTTGAGGTGGGGTCTTTATGGATTGGATTTCTTGTTCCAACAAATCTCACAGATGTTTAAATGGATTGAGATCTGGGGAATTTGGAAGCCAGGGTAACATCTTTGACATATTCCTCCAACCATTACAGTTTGCAGTGTGGCAGGGTGCATTATCCTGCTATAACAGGCCACTGCCATCAGGGAACACCATTTAGATTGGATTTTGCCAAGGCATTTGATACGGTTCCTCACAACAGGTTAGTCTTCAAACTAAAAGAAATTGGTCTAGAAGAATATTCTTGTTCTTGAGTAGAACATTGGCTTAAGGATAGAGTACAACAAGTTGTCATTAATGGTCAATTTTCAGGCTGGACAAAAGTGGTAAGTGGTGTTTCTTAGGGTTCTGTTTTGGGCCCGCTTCTATTGAAAATATTTACAAATGATCTTGAAATAGGCATTGAAATCCACGTTTCAGTGTTTGCAGATGACACAAAACTTTGCATAGTAATAAAGTGTGAGCAGGATATTGTTGTGCTGCACAGGGATTTGGATAGATTGGGGGACTGGGCACTAAAATGGCAGATGAAATTTAATGCAGTGAAATGCAAAGTTATGCACTTTGGGGTCAAGAATGCACAAGCAACTTACACCCTAAACCCCTGCTCCATGGTGCCCTGTGCGGCTGCACAGCTCGCACAAAGTCCCTTATACAGCAAATAGGGAATATGGATATACCATTCAATCCTGAGATATTCCTTTTAAAACATATACCACGGGACCTCTTAAAATCCCAACAATACCTCCTTTTCCACATATCCATGGCAGTAATAACAGCTATAGCCAGGGCCGGCCTTAGGCATTTGGGCGCCCTGTGCGAAAAATCTTCACAGCGCCCCCCCTTCCCGTCCCCCCCTCCCCCACTCCTTCCCCCTTCCCACACACCCTGTCACACACACACACAGGCAGACAGCCATACACACACACACACAAACACACTGTCATACACAGACAGCCACACACAAACACACACACACAGACATGGAATGTGACGGCAGATAAGAACCATTCGGCCCATCTAGTCTGCCCAGACAGTCACACATAGGCAGTCACACACACAAACACACACACACACACAGGCAGACAGTCACACACACACACACAAACACACACAGACAGACAGCCACACAGACAGGCTGGCAGTCACACACAGACAGCCACACACAAACACACAGGCAGACAGCCAAACACACAGAGGCAAACAGCCACACACACACACAGTCACACACACAGACAAACAGTCAAACACACACTGGCAGACAGTCACACACACACAGACAGACAGACACACACACACACTGGCAGACAGACAGACACACACACACACGCAGACCGTCACGCACACACATACACACACACATAAGCAAACAGTCACACACACACACAGGCAGACAGCCACACACACACAGTCAGACACACACACACACACACACTAACAGACAAACACACTAACAGACAAACACACTAACAGAAACACACTAACAGACACACACACTAACAGACACACACTAACAGACACAGACACACACTAACAGACACACACACTAACAGACACACACTAACAGACACAGGCACACACTAACAGACACACACACTAACAGACACACACACACACTCACCCACATTAACACATTTTTTAAAATTTCTTTAACCCCCCCCCCAGCCTCCTTACCTTTGGGAATGCTGGGGGGGGGGGGTGTCTCTTCCTCCCTGGTGGTCCAGTGGCTGCTGGGCGAGCGGCACTGGCTGGCGGGCGGCTGGCGAGGGAGCACTTCCTCTGACCTGTCTGCTCAGCTCCCTCGCGTGCCTCAGAGTGAGGCTGGGAGCAGGAATATGACGTCATATTCCGGCTCCCAGCCTCACTCTGCGGCGCGCGAGGGAGCTGAGCAGACAGCTCAGAGGAAGTGCTCCCTCGCCAGCCGCCCGCCCGCCAGCGCCGCCCGACCGCCCAGCAGCCCAGCATGTCTGTTACCCGCAAGGCTAACAAGACATTTGCCTTGGGCATTTGGGGGCGGCTTTTTTTTCCGCCCCCTGGAAAATGCCGCCCAAGGCAAATGCCTTGTTTGCCTTGCGGCTAATATGCCCCTGCCATGTGAGCTATGCGGCCGCAGGGCGCCCCCTGCTCCATGGTGCCCTGTGCGGCTGCACAGCTCGCACACCCCTAAGGCCGGCCCTGGCTATAGCTAAGGCGTGGCTACAAAAAGATCCTCCACTATTAGACACGATTATCTCACACCTAGATAACATCAGACTCTATGAATACACTGTCCGAGTATATAGGGCGCCACAACAATTTTGGATAGACGCATGGAGAATATGGGACGCATACAGACACCCCACGAAATGAGGCATACAGAAAGGGAAACAAGTAATACAGACGAGAGACATAGTATAAACATAGGAGACTAGGCTGAAAAACTTAAATGGAAAATACCGGGAACCTATTTCCCCCCCCCATTCCCACCCAGCAATACCCCCCCCCCCCCCCTTAGTTTAAAAAAAAAAAAAAAAAAAGGTTAAAAAGTTTTATACATACAAGATAAAACAGGTGCGGACAGATGGACTAACATAAGCAAGATGGCGTATGCGCATCATCAATGCCCCAGACCAATATACAATGTCAGCACCACAGACAATGGATATAATGGAACAATATGTTCAATAAGGAAAGACCACTAACACTACGATTTATATGCATATCACTCGATCCTAACTGACGGGAGATACGGCTCAGTGTTACACTACAACAACTACTACAACTAGCAACAGCATGCTAATATACTTAATTCACCATGTACAATAAAGATCACTTTGTATGATTCATACCTTGTGCATTTGGAAGATGTGTAAATTCTGGGACGTATGTAAATACTGGGAAAGCAAATTGATTCTCTGTATGATAAACATAGTGGGCATCGGAATGTAAATTGATGATTGTATATATCAACAATGCATATCTACTGTTTGCACCTCATAAAATACAATAATAATAATAAAAAAAAATGAATAGCATAAAATAAACTATGCTTTTTCTAGTGCTGGCACCGCCATCTCCTCCTCTACCCACACTGACATCATCACTTGTTATGATCTTTGGTCCAAACAAATGCTTCTCATTGATATGCATTGGGGACCAACAGCTCATGTGTGGTGGTGAACACCCTCTTCCAATCACATGCTTCTCATACACTGATCAGCCACAGCCTTAAAACCCGCTACCTAATATTGCGTAGGTCCTCCTAGTGTTGCCAAAACAGCTCTGATGCATCAAGGCATGGACTTGTCTCTTGTGGCATCTTGCACCAAGACTTTAGTAGCAGATCATATAACTACTGCAAATTTTGAGGTGGGGTCTTTATGGATTGGATTTCTTGTTCCAACAAATCTCACAGATGTTTAAATGGATTGAGATCTGGGGAATTTGGAAGCCAGGGTAACATCTTTGACATATTCCTCCAACCATTACAGTTTGCAGTGTGGCAGGGTGCATTATCCTGCTATAACAGGCCACTGCCATCAGGGAACACCATTTAGATTGGATTTTGCCAAGGCATTTGATACGGTTCCTCACAACAGGTTAGTCTTCAAACTAAAAGAAATTGGTCTAGAAGAATATTCTTGTTCTTGAGTAGAACATTGGCTTAAGGATAGAGTACAACAAGTTGTCATTAATGGTCAATTTTCAGGCTGGACAAAAGTGGTAAGTGGTGTTTCTTAGGGTTCTGTTTTGGGCCCGCTTCTATTGAAAATATTTACAAATGATCTTGAAATAGGCATTGAAATCCACGTTTCAGTGTTTGCAGATGACACAAAACTTTGCATAGTAATAAAGTGTGAGCAGGATATTGTTGTGCTGCACAGGGATTTGGATAGATTGGGGGACTGGGCACTAAAATGGCAGATGAAATTTAATGCAGTGAAATGCAAAGTTATGCACTTTGGGGTCAAGAATGCACAAGCAACTTACACCCTAAACCCCTGCTCCATGGTGCCCTGTGCGGCTGCACAGCTCGCACAAAGTCCCTTATACAGCAAATAGGGAATATGGATATACCATTCAATCCTGAGATATTCCTTTTAAAACATATACCACGGGACCTCTTAAAATCCCAACAATACCTCCTTTTCCACATATCCATGGCAGTAATAACAGCTATAGCCAGGGCCGGCCTTAGGCATTTGGGCGCCCTGTGCGAAAAATCTTCACAGCGCCCCCCCTTCCCGTCCCCCCCTCCCCCACTCCTTCCCCCTTCCCACACACCCTGTCACACACACACACAGGCAGACAGCCATACACACACACACACAAACACACTGTCATACACAGACAGCCACACACAAACACACACACACAGACATGGAATGTGATGGCAGATAAGAACCATTCGGCCCATCTAGTCTGCCCAGACAGTCACACATAGGCAGTCACACACACAAACACACACACACACACAGGCAGACAGTCACACACACACACACAAACACACACAGACAGACAGCCACACAGACAGGCTGGCAGTCACACACAGACAGCCACACACAAACACACAGGCAGACAGCCAAACACACAGAGGCAAACAGCCACACACACACACAGTCACACACACAGACAAACAGTCAAACACACACTGGCAGACAGTCACACACACACAGACAGACAGACACACACACACACTGGCAGACAGACAGACACACACACACACGCAGACCGTCACGCACACACATACACACACACATAAGCAAACAGTCACACACACACACAGGCAGACAGCCACACACACACAGTCAGACACACACACACACACACACTAACAGACAAACACACTAACAGACAAACACACTAACAGAAACACACTAACAGACACACACACTAACAGACACACACTAACAGACACAGACACACACTAACAGACACACACACTAACAGACACACACTAACAGACACAGGCACACACTAACAGACACACACACTAACAGACACACACACACACTCACCCACATTAACACATTTTTTAAAATTTCTTTAACCCCCCCCCCAGCCTCCTTACCTTTGGGAATGCTGGGGGGGGGGGGTGTCTCTTCCTCCCTGGTGGTCCAGTGGCTGCTGGGCGAGCGGCACTGGCTGGCGGGCGGCTGGCGAGGGAGCACTTCCTCTGACCTGTCTGCTCAGCTCCCTCGCGTGCCTCAGAGTGAGGCTGGGAGCAGGAATATGACGTCATATTCCGGCTCCCAGCCTCACTCTGCGGCGCGCGAGGGAGCTGAGCAGACAGCTCAGAGGAAGTGCTCCCTCGCCAGCCGCCCGCCCGCCAGCGCCGCCCGACCGCCCAGCAGCCCAGCATGTCTGTTACCCGCAAGGCTAACAAGACATTTGCCTTGGGCATTTGGGGGCGGCTTTTTTTTCCGCCCCCTGGAAAATGCCGCCCAAGGCAAATGCCTTGTTTGCCTTGCGGCTAATATGCCCCTGCCATGTGAGCTATGCGGCCGCAGGGCGCCCCCTGCTCCATGGTGCCCTGTGCGGCTGCACAGCTCGCACACCCCTAAGGCCGGCCCTGGCTATAGCTAAGGCGTGGCTACAAAAAGATCCTCCACTATTAGACACGATTATCTCACACCTAGATAACATCAGACTCTATGAATACACTGTCCGAGTATATAGGGCGCCACAACAATTTTGGATAGACGCATGGAGAATATGGGACGCATACAGACACCCCACGAAATGAGGCATACAGAAAGGGAAACAAGTAATACAGACGAGAGACATAGTATAAACATAGGAGACTAGGCTGAAAAACTTAAATGGAAAATACCGGGAACCTATTTCCCCCCCCCATTCCCACCCAGCAATACCCCCCCCCCCCCTTAGTTTAAAAAAAAAAAAAAAAAAAGGTTTAAAAAGTTTTATACATACAAGATAAAACAGGTGCGGACAGATGGACTAACATAAGCAAGATGGCGTATGCGCATCATCAATGCCCCAGACCAATATACAATGTCAGCACCACAGACAATGGATATAATGGAACAATATGTTCAATAAGGAAAGACCACTAACACTACGATTTATATGCATATCACTCGATCCTAACTGACGGGAGATACGGCTCAGTGTTACACTACAACAACTACTACAACTAGCAACAGCATGCTAATATACTTAATTCACCATGTACAATAAAGATCACTTTGTATGATTCATACCTTGTGCATTTGGAAGATGTGTAAATTCTGGGACGTATGTAAATACTGGGAAAGCAAATTGATTCTCTGTATGATAAACATAGTGGGCATCGGAATGTAAATTGATGATTGTATATATCAACAATGCATATCTACTGTTTGCACCTCATAAAATACAATAATAATAAAAAAAAAAAATGAATAGCATAAAATAAACTATGCTTTTTCTAGTGCTGGCACCGCCATCTCCTCCTCTACCCACACTGACATCATCACTTGTTATGATCTTTGGTCCAAACAAATGCTTCTCATTGATATGCATTGGGGACCAACAGCTCATGTGTGGTGGTGAACACCCTCTTCCAATCACATGCTTCTCATACACTGATCAGCCACAGCCTTAAAACCCGCTACCTAATATTGCGTAGGTCCTCCTAGTGTTGCCAAAACAGCTCTGATGCATCAAGGCATGGACTTGTCTCTTGTGGCATCTTGCACCAAGACTTTAGTAGCAGATCATATAACTACTGCAAATTTTGAGGTGGGGTCTTTATGGATTGGATTTCTTGTTCCAACAAATCTCACAGATGTTTAAATGGATTGAGATCTGGGGAATTTGGAAGCCAGGGTAACATCTTTGACATATTCCTCCAACCATTACAGTTTGCAGTGTGGCAGGGTGCATTATCCTGCTATAACAGGCCACTGCCATCAGGGAACACCATTTAGATTGGATTTTGCCAAGGCATTTGATACGGTTCCTCACAACAGGTTAGTCTTCAAACTAAAAGAAATTGGTCTAGAAGAATATTCTTGTTCTTGAGTAGAACATTGGCTTAAGGATAGAGTACAACAAGTTGTCATTAATGGTCAATTTTCAGGCTGGACAAAAGTGGTAAGTGGTGTTTCTTAGGGTTCTGTTTTGGGCCCGCTTCTATTGAAAATATTTACAAATGATCTTGAAATAGGCATTGAAATCCACGTTTCAGTGTTTGCAGATGACACAAAACTTTGCATAGTAATAAAGTGTGAGCAGGATATTGTTGTGCTGCACAGGGATTTGGATAGATTGGGGGACTGGGCACTAAAATGGCAGATGAAATTTAATGCAGTGAAATGCAAAGTTATGCACTTTGGGGTCAAGAATGCACAAGCAACTTACACCCTAAATGGTAGTGAATTAGGGATAACCACACACGAGAAGGATTTGGGAATTGTTATAGACAACAAATTAAGCAGCAATATGCAATGTCAATCTGCAGTTGCTAAGGCCAGTAAAGTTTTGTCATGTATAAATAGGGGCATAAATTCTCGGGGTGAAAATACAATTTTGCCTCTTTATAAATCGCTGGTAAGACCACACCTTGAATATGCTGTGCAATTTTGGGCACCTGTTCTAAAGAAGGATATCATGGCACTAGAAAAAGTGCAGAAATAAGCTACAAAATTAAGAAAAGGAATGGAGCATTTTAGTTCCGAAGAAAGGTTAAAAAATTTAAATCTCTTTAGTTTGGAAAAATGGTGCCTCAGAGAGGATATGATAACATTATACAAATATATAGGGGGCCAGTAGAAAACATTATCTGGAAATCTATTCATAAACAGGGCTATACATAGGACACAAGATTACACAATTAGGCTGGAAGAAATGAGATTTCATCTAAGCAAAGAAAATTATTTTATTTTTTTGCAGTAAGAGCAATAAGGATATGGAATTCTCTGCCTGAAAAGGTAGTTGTATCAGAGTCCATACAGATGTTTAAAATGCAACTTGCAGAAACATAACATACAGGGATATCCTTTCTAATTAGTGAGGTATAGTGATGCACCGAACTGATCGCTGGCGAATAGTTTCTGGCGAACATAGCATGTTCGCGTTCGCCACGGTGGGCGAACACATGCACGGTTCGATCCGCCCCCTATTCGTCATCATTGACTAAACTTTGATCCTGTGCCTTACAGTCAGCAGACACATTCCAGTCAATCAGCAGCAGACCCTCCCTTCCAGACCCTCCCACATCCTGTACAGCATCCATTTTAGATTCATTCTGAAGCTGCATTCTTAGATAGAGGGAAAGTGTAGCTGCTGCTCATTTGATAGGGAAATTGATAGCTAGGCTAGTGTATTCAGTGTCCACTACAATCCTGAAGGACTCATCTGATCTCTGCTGTAAGGACAGCACCCCAAAAAGCCCTTTTTAGGGCTAGAACATCAGTCTGCTTTTTTTTTTGTGTGTAATCTAATTGCAGTTGCCTGCCTGCCTGCCAGCTTCTTTGTAAGGCTCACAGTGGATACTGTGCCCACTTGCCCAGTGCCACCACTCATATCTGGTGTCACAATAGCTTGCATTTAAAAACAAAAAATGTGTTTTCACTGTAATAGATTCATTAGCAGTTAGTTGTCTGCAAGCGTCTGTGTGTCAGGCCAACAGCGTGTTCTCTGCCAGTGTGCACAGTGCCACTCATATCTGGTGGCACAATAGCGTGCATTTAAAAACCCACAAACTTTTTTTTCACTGTAATAGATTGAATAGCAGTTAGTTGTCTGCAAGCGTCTGTGTGTCAGGCTCACAGTGGATACTGTGCCTACTTGCCCAGTGCCACCACTCATATCTGGTGTCACAATAGCGTGCATTTAAAAATAAAAAACTTTTTTCACTGTTATAGATTGAATAGCAGTTACTTGTCTTCAAGCGGGTGTGTCAGGCCAACAGCGTGTACTCTGCCAACCTCTGCCAGTGCACATTGCCACTCATATCTGGTGTCACAATAGCGTGCATTTAAAAACAAAAAACATTTTTCACTGTTATAGATTGAATAGCAGTTAGTTGTCTGCAAGCGTCTGTGTGTCAGGCCAACAGCATATACTCTGCCAACCTCTGCCAGTGCACATTGCCACTCATATCTGGTGTCACAATAGCGTGCATTTAAAAACCAAAAACATTTTTCACTGTTATAGATTGAATAGCAGTTACTTGTCTTCAAGCGGGTGTGTCAGGCCTACAGCGTGTACTCTGCCAACCTCTGCCAGTGCACATTGCCACTAATATCTGGTGTCACAATAGCGTGCATTTAAAACCCAATTTTTTTTTCACTGTTATAGATTGAATAGCAGTTAGTTGTCTTCAAGTGGGTGTGTCAGGCCTACAGCGTGTACGCTGCCAACCTCTGCCACTGCACAGTGCCACTCATATCTGGTCTCACAGTAGCTTGCACGCATAGTACCACTAATCCAAAAAAAAATGACAGGCAGAGGCAGACCACCCCGCAGGGGCCATAGTGGTCCTGGTGCTGTGATTCCCTTTGTCCCTAGAAAAATGCCCAGTTTTCAGAGGGCACGTACCCTGAACTTGAAAAGTTCTGAGGACATAGTTGACTGGCTAACACAGGACACCCAATCTTCTACAGCTTCCGCTCGGAACCTTGACGCACCATCCTCCTCCAGCTTAGCTTCGGGCACCTCTCAAGATACCACTCACCTGCCTGACGCCACCACCAACACTAGCACCACAGCCGCTTCACTTGGTATGTCAAAGGAGTTATTTACATATCCGTTTGAAGAAATGAGTGATGCGCAACCATTATTGCCAGAGGATGTAGATAACAGGGAAGTGTCTCAGGCAGGCAGCATTACACACATGGACGTACGCTGTGATGATGATGATGTTGTACCCGCTGCTGCTTCCTTTGTGGAGTTGTCAGATACAAGTGAAGCGGTTGATGATGACGATGCATCCATGGATGTCACGTGGGTGCCTGCTCGGCAAGAAGAAGAACAGGGCGCAAGGTCAGATGGGGAGACAGAGAGGAGGAGACGAGTTGGAAGCAGGGGGAGGTCGTTGCAAGGAGCTAGTGGCACAGTCAGACAGCATGCATCGGCACCCGGGGTCAGCCCGACAGCACGCCAATCAACGCATGCTGTGTCCACCACCAGAATGGCGTCATTGCAGAGCTCAGCAGTGTGGCATTTTTTTTGTGTGTCTGCCTCTGACAACAGCGATGCCATTTGCAACCTGTGCCAAAAGAAACTGAGTCGTGGGAAGTCCAACACCCACCTAGGTACAACTGCTTTGCGTAGGCATATGATCGCACATCACAAACGCCTATGGGATCAACACATGAGTACAAGCAGCACACAAACTCAAAGCCGCCATCCTCCTCCTGGTCCAGCATCTTCAGCCACGTCAACCACTGCTGTCCTCCTTGCCCTCTCTCAACCATCCGCCACTCCGTCTCTCGCCTTGAGCAGTTCCCGCTCATCTGCCCACAGTCAGGTGTCTGTCAAGGACATGTTTGAGCGTAAGAAGCCAATGTCAGAAAGTCACCCCCTTGCCCAGCGTCTGACAGCTGGCTTGTCTGAACTATTAGCCTGCCAGCTTTTACCATACAACTGGTGGAGTCTGAGGCTTGCAAATAATTTGTGGCTATTGGGATACCGCAGTGGAAGGTACCCGGACAAAATTTCTTTGCACAAAAGGCAATCCCCAACCTGTACTCGATTGTGCAAAAGGAAGTTATGGCATGTCTAGCACACAGTGCTGGGGCAAGGGTCCATCTGACCACTGATACCTGGTCTGCAAAGCATGGTCAGGGCAGGTATATCACCTACACTGCGCATTGGGTAAACCTGCTGATGGCTGCCAAGCATGGAATGCGTGGCTCTGCAGAGGAGTTGGTGACACCGCCATGACTTGCAGGCAGGCCTGCTGCCACCTCCTCTACTCCTCCTACTCCATCCTCTTCCATAACCTCCTCGTCTGAGTCCTCTTCTGCTGCTGCGTCTTGCTCCACATCAACGGCACCCACCCAGCTCCCCAGGTACTATTCCACATCCCAGATACGGCAGTGTCATGCCGTCTTGGGTTTGACTTGCTTGAAAGCATAGAGTCACACCGGACAAACACTCCTGTCCGCCCTGAACGCACAGGTGGAAAAGTGTCTGACTCCGTAGCAACTGGATATCGTCAAAGTGGTTTGTGACAATAGAACAAATTTGTTGGCGGCATTGAAGTTGGGCAAGTTGACACATGTGCCGTGCATGGCACATGTGTGTAATCTGATCGTACAATGCTTTGTGCATAAGTACACAGGCTTACAGGACATCCTGAGGCAGGCCAGGAAGGTGTGTGGCCATTTCAGGCGTTCCTACACGGCCATGGCGCACTTTGCATATATCCAGCGGCGAAACAACATGCCAGTGAGGCGCTTGATTTGCGACAGCCCGACACGTTGGAATTCAACACTCCTAATGTTCGACCGCCTGCTCCAGCAAGAAAAAGCCGTTAATGAATATTTGTATGACCGGGGTGCTAGGACAGCCTCTGGGGAGCTGGGAATTTTTTTGCCACGTTACTAGACGCTCATGCGCAATGCCTGTAGGCTCATGTGTCCTTTTGAGGAGGTGACAAACCTAGTCAGTCGCACCGAAGGCACCATCAGCGACATCATACCATTTGTTTTCTTCCTGGAGCGTGCCCTGTGAAGAGTGCTGGATCAGGCCGTAGATGAGCGTGAAGAGGAAGAGGAAGAGTTGTGGTCACCATCACCACCAGAAACAGCCTTATCAGCATCACTTTCTGGACCTGTGGCAATGCTGGAAGAGGATTGTGAGGAAGAGGAGTCAGAGGAGGAATGTGGCTTTGAGGAGGAGGAGGAAGACCAACCACAACAGGCATCCCAGGGTGCTCGTTGTCACCTATCTGGTACCCGTGGTGTTGTACGTGGCTGGGGGGAAGAATATACCTTCATTGAGATCACTGAGGAGGAGAAACGGGAAATGAGTAGCTCGGCATCCAACCTTGAGCAAATGGGGTCTTTCATGCTGTCGTGCCTGTTGAGGGACCCTCGTATAAAAAGGCTGAAGGAGAACGATCTGTACTGGGTGTCCACGCTACTAGACCCCCGGTATAAGCAGAAAGTGGCTGAAATGTTACCAAATTACAACAAGTCGGAAAGGATGCAGCATTTGCAAAATAAATGAAAAAGTATGCTTTACACAGCGTATAAGGGTGATGTCACAGCACAACGGGAATCTAACAGGGGAAGAGTTGAAAGTAATCCTCCTCCTCCCACGACCACGCCGGCAAGGACAGGACACTTTAAATACATGTTGTTGATGGAGGACATGCAGAGCTTTTTAAGTCCTACTCATCGCCACAGCCCTTCGGGATCCACCCTCAGAGAACGACTCGACCGACAGGTAGCAGACTACCTCGCCTTAACTGCAGATATCGACACTCTGAGGAGCGATGAACCCCTTGACTACTGGGTGTGCAGGCTTGACCTGTGGCCTGAGCTATCCCAATTTGCGATAGAACTTCTGGCCTGCCCCGCTTCAAGTGTCCTGTCAGAAAGGACCTTCAGTGCAGCAGGAGGTATTGTCACTGAGAAGAGAAGTCACCTATGTCAAAAAAGTCTAGATTACCACACCTTTATTAAGATGAATGAGGGATGGATCCCGAAGGGACTGACACTGGGCGATACATTCGACTAAAAAAGGCCTGATGAGATGAGCTGCCTTGGGCTAAAAATGGTGACCCTATGTAGGAGGAACAGTCCCTATTCTGCTCTGTGTCAGTGTGTATCAGGGTCTCTGAGGACAGGTGTCAATCCATATCTGCCAAGTGACCCTATGTAGGAGGAACAGTCCCTATTCTGCTCTGTGTCAGTGTGTATTAGGGTCTCTGAGGACAGGTGTCAATCCATATCTGCCAAGTGACCCTATGTAGGAGGAACAGTCCCTAATCTGCTCTGTGTCAGTGTGTATCAGGGATCCTTAGGATAGGTGTCAATCCATATCTGCCAAGTGACCCTATGTAGGAGGAACAGTCCCTATTCTGCTCTGTGTCAGTGTGTATCAGGGTCCCTGAGGACAGGTGTCAATCCATATCTGCCAAGTGACCCTATGTATGGGGAACAGTCCCTATTCTGCTCTGTGTCAGTGTGTATCAGTGATCCTTAGGATAGGTGTCAACCCATATCTGCCAAGTGACCCTATGCAGGGGGAACAGTCCCTATTCTGCTCTTTGTCAGTGTGTATCAGGGTCCCTGAGGACAGGTGTCAATACATATCTGCCAAGTGACCCTATGTAGGGGAAACAGTCCCTATTCTGATCTGTGTCAGTGTGTATCAGGGTCCCTGAGGACAGGTGTCAATCCATATCTGCCAAGTGACCCTATGTAGGGGGAACATTCCCTATTCTGCTCTGTGTCAGTGTGTATCAGGGTCCCTGAGGACAGGTGTTAATCCATACCTGCCAAGTGACCCTATGTAGGGGGAACAGTCCCTATTCTGCTCTGTGTCAGTGTGTATCAGGATCTCTGAGGACAGGTGTCAATCCATATGTCATATGTCAGGTGTCAATCCATATCCATTGTGATTTAGGAATGTTAGGTGATTTATGCCCCTTATGGATTAAAACCAGACTCTGCATCAACTGTGTAATTTTCCATGGGAGTTTTGCCATGGATCCCCCTCCGGCATGCCACAGTCCAGGTGTTAGTCCCCTTGAAACAACTTTTCCATCACTATTGTGGCCAGAAAGAGTCCCTGTGGGTTTAAAATTCGCCTGCCCATTGAAGTCAATGGCAGTTCGCCCGGGTCGCGAACATTTGAGGAAGTTCGCGAACCGAAAATTTTATGTTCGCGACATCACTAGTGAGGTAATAGCTACTTGATCCAAGGAGACATCTGACTGCTATTTTGGGGTCAAGGAGGAATGTTTTCCTAGTTTGTTGCATAATTTGAAGTGCTTCAGACTGGTTTTTTTGCCTTCTTTTGGATCAACAGCAAAAACGTATGTGAGGAAGGCTGAACTAGATTGACCCAAGTCTCTTTTCAGCTATGTAACTATATAGGTAGATAGTTTGTGTCAAAGTTACATAAATGCCAGGACCCAAGGTTTCCCAGCAGAACATTTTGTTCATAGCAAGCCTTCACCAGCCTGCCTTCCTCTCATCCTGCTGCTATCTCTTCCCCAGGTGAACAACACACAGGCACCCACACACCCAACTGATCAAAAAAGAAAACATGATTCATCAGACCAGGCAACCTTGTTCCACCACTCCATGGTCCATTTTTTACACTCAAGTCCCCATTAAAGGCACTTTTGATTGTGAACAGGGGTCATCATGGGCACTCTGACTGGTCTGTTTCTATGCAGAACCATATGCAGAGTAACTGTGATGCACAGTGTGTTCTGACAACTTTCTATCATGGTCAGCAATATATGTTTAAACAATTTGAGCTACAGTACCACTTCTGTGGGGTTATACCATGCGGGATTGCCTTCGCTCCCCATGTGCATCAATGAGTCTTGAGCACCCATGACCCTGACGCCGGTTCACCAGTTGTCCTTCCTTGCACCACTTTTAGTAGGTACTAACCACTGCATACCAAAAAGATGATGATTGCCATTTTGGAGATTTTTCTATTATCTAGCCATTATGATTTAGCCTTTGTCAAAGTCACTCAGATCTTTTCACTTGCTAATTTTCTCTGCTTCCAACACATGAATCTCAAGAGCTGATTGTTCACTTTCTGCTTAACCCCTTAACGCCGTTACGGCATTCTATGCCGTCGCGGCTTTAACCCCTTAAGGACCAAACTTCTGGAATAAAATGGAATTTTGACGTGTCAGACATGTCATGTGTCCTTAAGGGGTTAAAGGGCTTTAAAGCCGTTGCGGCGGCATAGAACGCCGTAACGGCTTGCAGCCCAGGAGGTCCGGCGGTACTCACCTCCGCCGCGATCCTCTTCTGGGGGGCTGCCTGAGAGCCCAGGCAGCCCCCCTCCGTCAAATGAGGCCCCCGGGGGCCATGTGATCGCTCTCAAAAAAAAAAATATTAGACAGTCCCCCTGCTGGTAGGTAGTGTAAAAAAAAATAATTAAGATGTTATAAAATAAATTAAATGTCTTTTTATATATATAATATATGTATATATATTATATATATAATATATATATGATGTAGATTAATTTAGAAATAAACAAATATGTTTGAATGACTATCTGTTCCTGTCCAAATCTGAGATGATTAAATTGCGTATACGCAGAAGTAAGTTCACACTGACACATGGAGTTCAGGTTAAAAGCACTTCAGAAAATGTAATGGCATCTGGGCAAAAAACAGGCTTACAAGCCCTTATAAGAGCAGAATGACATCATCATTGAATATCAGATAATAACAAATAAACATCATTAATTGGATTAAATGTTAAGTGGCTATGTCAATGTCCACCCATCAATATTATTAATTGGCTCAGGGATTTGAGTGACTAGTGGGGCACCCTCCCATCATGGGATGTCGTCTTTACTCGATGGGAGGGGGAATCTGGCGGCTAGCCATTTTGGGTAGTTAGTGATGTCAGACTCGTGATCAGGCTCAGGGTTCTTTTTATGAATAGAACATTTAATTAGTACAGTGTTCTCATGGCCTTCAGATTATACTATGTTGCAAATTACAGGAGATTCAGCAATTCCGGGGTTAGTCATGTCTTTATAGAAAATACAGTCTCTATTCATTATACTAAATGCTGTTAGGAAATTCTGTCATGTAATGTAGACAAAATGGAGGGTCTGTCATAATGTGAGGTTATGTGAGATTAAAATGGAGTTAGTACAATAATTCAATACAGGTGCAATAAAGATTTTTAAATAATTCTACATCAGTCCCCCCTATGAAATGTTAGATTCTAAAAAAGATAAACTTTATTGGTTAGTTCCAGAAGACAGGTTAGCCCAAAGGCACAAAACCCTATGAAGTAACGGTTCTTAAAGTCTTCTTAGTTCTTCAGAGGGACATCATAAAATAGACAAGCTTACATTACCATATGGACCTGTGTCATCTGGAGTATAGGCACAACAAGTCATGGTGACAGGTAAACGTTGTTGGTTGCAATAGATATAATAAATGCAAATCAAAATATTATTATTATTAGCAGTGACGGTTGGGAAAATGGACTCAAACTTTCCTTTAACTGCGAAATCATCTGGTACCCCCCTTGGCACACCTATGGCATCAATATATATATATATGTGTCAAACTTTCCCTTTAGAGGGGTGCTCCTCTTTGTGTTCTAAAGCATGAATGTGGTGTGTCAAGAGTACCTTGTCATGTATTATGTGTATGGACATAATAACCTTGGCTAGGGCACATTTGCTTATGCATCGTAGTATTAAACCTGTCCCACGCTACATCAGCGTAGGTGGACTTGGATCATTTAGTCAATATTAATATCACCACAAACTCAGGATGGGCAAATAATCCTGAGGAAGCTTGGCGTTTGGATCTCTTTAGCTTCACGAGGTCTCCTTTTGGGGTCCTCGGCTTTCCATCGATGGCAGGTGGTCAGGCATTATTATGGCCATCAAACACCTACTTGTTGGTATCTTTTTATTTTTTTAACAAGTCATTTTTCCTTTAGAGTCAAAAGTGTGTCAAAATCAACAAATGTTACTTCCCATGTTGCAGAGAGAGAGAGTCTTGAATCTGGAACAATGAATCCACTAGTGATCTCTGCAACTTTCACAATGCACTATTGGGTATTTGGTCTTGGTTGTCACATTGATGACCGGCTAGGCTTCTGGCCATCCTGACAAAATGTCTATTATAACTAGTGCATATTTGACCCAGCAGCTCTTTGTCACCTGGATTCTTGAAAGGGATAGTGAGAGTTAGCTAGGTGCTTAGGATTCTCCTCCTCTTCTGCCTGAGCTGTCCTTGGCACAAATAACACAGGATCGGCAGTAACTGATGATTAGAGGAGTAATTCTAGGTGCTTTAGAGTATTTAGAGATCAAAGAGTTCATGAGGGTCTTGGATAGGTATAAAGTTCCATGGGCCCACTGCCCAGTACATGTTTTTGGGTAAACAGAACTTGAGAGTGTTGGAGTACAGCCCGTCTTCAAGGGTTGCCCCTTTCTTTTTTTCCAGCTTTGTATTTCTTCAGGGTCAGCAGCTGCTTGTCATTCTTTCAGAAGCTTGAGATCTGTGGGTAGGATCTACATGGTGAGTATAGAAGTTTCTTTATCGGACACCCTTCTGTCCACTTCCCTTGGTGCACTTGTGGCTTGGTTGGCAGCTTGGTCAGCTGAGTGGTGCTTCTTATCTTCCAGATTGATCCAAAATAATGTGCTGCACCCAGGGCATATCTTGAGTCAGTGTAGGTATTGGCATGTCTTCCTTCAGGCATTTTGTATGCCACTGAGAAGGCTGTCAATTCAGCGTCTCGAGCAGATGTGGGTGAGGAAAGTGAAGATGCTTGACGTACCTGATCTTCTGTAGCAACAGCAAATCCAGTATGGTACCTTTCCTCTTTATCCGCAAACAGAGTGGAGTCAGGATCTGGTAAAGCTACTGCATGCTCTGTTGAAAGGTGTCTTGTTTCTTCTTTCATCTGTTCAAAGCAACCATGAGGAGCAGTAGAAGAGGTTTCCTCACCTATTTCTGTGTGAGATTGGGGGGTATTTGTCTTTCTATTTACAGTTCTCTTGCTGACCCCCCTCTGTAGAGAGTTGTAAATTGATTGTTAGTGTTTCATGTTTTGTTCTAATGAGTCAGGTTCCTTTCATGAGATTTCTGGGGACTTAGTGAAGAAAAAACATGAGGGACAGCCACCTCCCTTACAGGTGTCTTACTTCCATGGGAATCTGGGTCAGGACCGCACTATTTCCTTGAGAGTGCCCAAAACAGTTCTTTCATGATGAAGTGCACCTCCACCAGTCTGAATAATTTTTCGTTAGAATGATTTTTCGTTAGTGTGGTATTCCCCCCTGGGAAGTGGCGGAAGAGTGGCCAGAGCAACTTTTCTTCAAAATATAATGTTGTCAGGTAGAGGCAGAGTTGTCTATGAGCGGAGGAAATTGGTAAGGAATAAGAAGGGAGGAAGCATATAAAGGATATAGATATGGTAGTGGGGAGATGGAGGAATGAGTAGTGGATAGAGCGAGAGGGGAAGAAGGTGGAGTAGGAAGGACAGGGGAAGTAGGAAGAGGAGAAGGTGGAGTAGGAGGAGGAGAAGGTGGAGTAGAGGGAGGAGTAGAAAGAGGAGGGAGGAGTAAGAGCAGGAAGAAGGAGTAGGAGGAGGAGAAGGTGGAGTAGAGGGAGGAGTAGGAGGAAGAGAAGGAGGAATAGAGGAGAAGTAGGAGGAGAGAGGAGAAGGTGGAGTAGAAGGGGAAAGTGGAGTAGAGGGAGGAGTAGGAGGAGGAGAAGGAGGAATATAGGAGAAGTAGAAGGAGAGAGGAGAAGGTGGAGTAGAGGAGGAGGAGGAGAAGGAGAAAGTGGAGTAGAGGGAGGAGTAGAAAGAGGAAGAAGGAGTAAGAGGAGGAGAAGGTGGAGTAGAGGGAGGAGTAGGAGGAGGAATAGAGGAGAAGTAGGAGGAGAGAGGAGAAGGTGGAGAAGAGGGAGGAGTAGGAGGAGAAAGTGGAGGAGAGGGAGGAGCAGGAGGAGAAATTGGAGTAGAGGGAGGAGTAGGAAGAGGAGGGAGGAGTAAGAGCAGGAGGAAGGAGTAGGAGGAGTAGAGGAGAAGTAGGAGGAAAGAGGAGAAGGTGGAGTAGAGGGAGGAGTAGGAGGAGGAGTAGATGAGAAGTAGGAGGAGAGAGGAGAAGGTGGAGTAGAGGGAGGAGTAGGAGGAGAAAGTGGGAGACTGTAGATGAAGGGGAGGGATCGGTGGAAGGAGTAAGCGGGGGTGGGCAGGTAAGGGAGCAGACAGGTGATGTAGCAATGGAGGATACATCAGAAATCAAGACTAGGTAGAAATGCAATGGAGGCTGCAAATAGCCCATGTACAACAACTATTAACTGGCCCTATGCTTTCCCTAGAGAAAAATAATAAAAGGCTAACATGCTCATCTTGTCTGCACAGGCCTCGAACGTTTCACTCCGTGGGTGCCCCGCAGTGGCTAGCCCACCACTTCTCCCACACCAGACTTGTGCCCGTGGAGACAGACGCTATCCCTGACTCTCGTTCTTTATTTTATTAATTTATATCTAACATCTCAAAATGTAATTCTTACTTATATCACAAATATACATTATCACAATTTTATGTCTCGCAAATGGGATAAAATTTATTCTACTCTTCACTGATAATGTATTTTTAAAACATACAAAATAGACAAATAACATTGTCTTCTGCAAAATAAATGAAAAAGATAATGGAGATTTTGTTAAGCTTATAAATAGCTATACATTAATTCACATTTCTTGTTTTCCAGTTTCTGGCTGTTAATGACAATGTACAATGTAATAGAGCAGCAGGAAATGCTAGCAGAGTGCTTGGTTGCATAGGGAGAGGTATTAGCAGTAGGAAGAGGGAAATGCTCATGCCATTGTACAGAACACTGGTGAGACCTCACTTAGAGTACTGGATACAGTACTGGAGACCATATCTTCAGAAGGATATGGATACCTTAGAGAGAGTTCAAAGAAGGGCTACTAAACTCGTTCATGGATTGTAGGATAAAATTTACCAGGAAAGGTTAAAGGATTTTAACAGGTATAGCTTGGTGGAAAGACGAGACAGGGGAAATATGATAAAATCATTTTAAATACATAAAGGGAATCAACACAGTAAAAGTGGAGACTATATTTAAAAGAAGGAAAACTACCACAACAAGAGGACATAGTCTTAAAAATAGAGGGACAAAGGTTTAAAAATAATATCAGGAAGTATTACAAGGCTAAGCACTTGCTGCTAGTAACAGATCTAGAATTAATACACTATAATGCCCAAAGTCTCAATTCCAATGCATATGCAATAATAAAATATCTGGGCTTACAACAAAAATTATGTTAGTCAGTCTTTTAATCTTGGAGGCAAACATTATACAGTAAAAAAAAAAAAAAATAGATTAGAACACACTCCCACCTTATTCATTTGTTAATAGTTATGCTTATAATGTTAACTGGTTCCTTTTCAATTAGATCAAAACATTTTGAAACCAATCCTTAATTGTATTACCATTTGTTCAAGAAATCTTGGTTTATTAGAAATTTCTTTTAGTAAATGTTCTTTAAGATAACCCTTCTTCCAGCATGTTATCAATCTTTGTACACAAAGTTCAAACACATTTGTTACTTACACGTGAATCGATACATATATATTCTATCTACATATTAACCATCACTTGTCACAGACACTTTTCTGATATAGGGAAACTAATAGCAGGATTATTTTAGTAATTGTAACTTTCTTGTTCATAATATGTGGGAATTAAGGAAGACAGCATGTCTTAGGATAGGATGAGCATGGTAGGAGTAGATCTCGTCAGCCATGGATGGCCAGAATTGACACGATATATGGGCGGATATGACCTCACTAAGGGCAGAGTGAGGGCACTTAAGGACAACCTTCTTTTGTTCTAGGGGCCATTTTATTTTAGGGCATTTCAGCTTTACACTAAATTATTTATTTATAAAATATTTTACCAGGAAAGATACATTGAGATTTCTCTCGTTTTCAAGTATGTCCTGGGTCCACAAATCATTTATTTAATTATAGCTTAAATAAAAATAAATCAGAGAAGCAACATTCTGTTCGGCAAAATGAAATACTAAACTATGGACAGACTTGACGGATTAAATAAGACAAATGAAAACATTATACATTTAACAGCCCGTGAAGCTTTGAAATAACATGGTGCAATAATAAACTCACGGGATGCAACTAACCTCCCCCATCATTCACCAGCTATTAATCACTTCACACGCCCAAATACATATACAACGCCACGGAACCTGCTGGCGTCACACAAATGGCAACAACAACAACAATACACAAACCCTATACGACACATCACCCTATGTAAGTAGCAAAATACACAATTAGAATATTTTCTAGCAAAAATTCCATTGCTAAGTCTTATCAGTAGTTCTGAATAACTCTACGGAAGAAACAAACCTGAATCGCAACCCCCCTCCCTTCCCCCCGAACCTCCGTCTCACAGAAGGCAAGGAGAGAGAGGCGGGGGAAGTGGGAGTGAGGAACAAGAGAGAGAGAGAGAGAGAGAGACTGCAAGCAGAATCTCTTTAACCATGTCAATGCTGTACAGTAACAAGACAGAAGGATAGCTACATTACAATTATTGCAAAAGCAAAGAGACACAAAAACACAACATTTAGTAATACTCTCAGTGAAACTCAATACAAAACCCCCACCCTCTACCAGGGTAATGGCTAACACAAAATACAAAAACAATTATTATGATATACATACATTCTTAACCCTTTGTGATCTAGTTCTTCCTCAACCCAACCTTCCTGCTGAATAGCTTTCGCTACTCTGTACCATGCTTCAGCAGTACGTAATAAATCATTATCTGTAAGCTTGCCTTTCTTCTCTGTCAGTAATCTACGCCAGCTTTCTGGCTGCAATCTACCACTTGAAGGCACAGCAATTTTACACACTTTAGCAATCTCTATCTTCAACTAGATCACACGCGCTAGCCAGCCCTTATTGGGCTTTTCTAATCCCTGACCCATCTCCTCTATAAAGGCGTCCCAGGTATAGAGGAAAGAAGGTTTTAAACAGAGTGTCTACAATGGTCGGCTGCCACCTGAAAGGGTGGGTCCCTCCAAGTGCATCTTCCCAAAACGCAGACTAGTCACTAATTCCGTGTACCCGAGGTGGTAGCCACGGATTGGAGCGGGGTGAGAAGTGTGTGACCAATCACTTCTCTCACAAGAGAAATAGGAGCGGATAGTGTAAAATAATACAGGAAGTATAGAAAAGGTAAAAGTAAAGTGGAATTTTAGAGACAGACACAGGAGTTTGAATGACTCCCAATTTAAACAAAAACAACAATACAATTGAAATACAGTGCATGCATCACAGTTCAAATAAAATCAACAGTAATCCCTTTCCTTTACTCGTGTGACCAAAGTCACCTCCCTCAACCTCGTAGTGTCCCCGCTCGGAGAACGACTTCCTCAAGTCTCACTACCAGCGGCCACAGGAAACAGCAACCATCTCCGACCCGAATCCTGTATAGCCTCCCTTGTTACAGCAGTCCACTAAGTGTTGCCACCTCTATCCTCACTCCCGTAGCGCCCCTACGGACCCACCCGTAAGTCTCACTACTACGTGGTGCTGGAGACAAGCAATACCTGCTTGAATCCGCCCGCCACAAATAAAATTGGAATTCCACCAGCCTCAGCGCTCGAAGCTGGAGGGTACCACCTCTCTGCAAGCAGAGTTATGTGCACAGTGAGGCTAGCTAGGCTATCAAAGTGACACCAGAAGGACCCCCAGGAAACTATGAGTCTACACAATCTCCACAGATCCAACACCCTCTTTTTCCTTACAGACACAGCCACGAGGCTCCTAAAAGAGGTAAACAGGCAAAGAAGACCCCCAGGAAAACTTCCACAGGTCCACCCCCCTTTTTCCTTACAACCACAGCCACGTGGTTCCTAAAAGGAGTAAACAGGCGAACAGAGGACCCCAGGCAAACACCCCCAGGTCCACCCCCCTTTATCCCAAAAGGGGTAAACAGACAAACAGAGGACCCCCAGGCAAACTACCACAGGTCCACCCCCCTTTATCCCAAAAGGGGTACACAGATAAACACTCTACCCGGGCACTTAAGCTAAAGACAGACCAATATAAACACACCCAGGCAACAGATAGTCAAAAATGCAGGTAAAAAGTATTAACAAATAAGGTATAGGCTCTCTGGGCAAGATATTACCTGTCTTTGATGTCCTCTTGGCAGCAGTCACAGACACTTGAATAGATAAATCTCAAAGGGGAAAGAAACATACCGGGCTGCTGCAGTCAGTCTCCGCCGTGGATTTAGAGGTGATCAATCTCCATCTTTCCCCTGGGATTCACCTACCCAGGTCTTCTTGGACGGCTGCCAGATAGGTCATAACCCAAGCCCCACGTTGGATGCACCAAATTGATGTAGATTAATTTAGAAATAAACAAATATGTTTAAATGACTATCTGTTCCTGTCCAAATCTGAGATGATTAAATTGCGTATACGCAGAAGTAAGTTCACACTGACACATGGAGTTCAGGTTAAAAGCACTTCAGAAAATGTAATGGCATCTGGGCAAAAAACAGGCTTACAAGCCCTTATAAGAGCAGAATGACATCATCATTGAATATCAGATAATAACAAATAAACATCATTAATTGGATTAAATGTTAAGTGGCTATGTCAATGTCCACCCATCAATATTATTAATTGGCTCAGGGATTTGAGTGACTAGTGGGGCACCCTCCCATCATGGGATGTCGTCTTTACTCGATGGGAGGGGGAATCTGGCGGCTAGCCATTTTGGGTAGTTAGTGATGTCAGACTCGTGATCAGGCTCAGGGTTCTTTTTATGAATAGAACATTTCATTAGTACAGTGTTCTCATGGCCTTCACATTATACTATGTTGCAAATTACAGGAGATTCAGCAATTCCGGGGTTAGTCATGTCTTTATAGAGAATACAGTCTCTATTCATTATACTAAATGCTGTTAGGAAATTCTGTCATGTAATGTAGACAAAATGGAGGGTCTGTCATAATGTGAGGTTATGTGAGATTAAAATGGAGTTAGTACAATAATTCAATACAGGTGCAATAAAGATTTTTTAATAATTCTACATCATATACATATTATATATATGTAACGTCATACGTAATGTATTTTAATACTAATATAAGTATATATATTAATATTAAAATACACTTAGAATGACGTTACATATATATAATATGTATATATATATTATATATAATAGATCTACATATATATATATTATATATACACGTATAATTACAATAATAAATAAATAAAATAATTAAATAAATAAATAAAATATTGAAACAAAATTTTAAATAAATTATATATTCATATGTAATTTCATTCTAACTGTATTTTGTTATTAATATATATATATTGGAAACAGAATACACTTAGAATGACATTCTATATATAGCTATCTATATATAAAATACAAATAACCGCAAATATATATATAGAGATAAATACATATAATTACATAAAAGATTACATTAGTATACACATATAATTTAAATACCTATAAATGCATATATATTAAAATTCTACGTGTGTATTTAAGTAATTTTTTAACATCATTTGATTAATTAAAATTTGATTGACATGCCTGACAACACAGGGAGAAAGTGCATAGAATTTAAATCACAAGCACTATATTTGACCCTGTAACTCTCCAAGACACCCTAAAACCTGTACATAGGGGGTACTGTTTTACTCGGGAGACTTTGCTGAACTCAAATATTAGTGTTTAAAACTGGTAAATTGTATTACAACGATGATATTTTAAGTAAAAGTGAAGTTTTTTGCATTTTTTACAAACAAACGGCACTTTTATGGACTATATTATTGTTGTAATATGTTTTACTGTTTTAAAACACTAATATTTGTGTTTAGTGAAATCTCCCAAGAATAACAGTACCCCCCATGTACAGGTTTTATGGTGTTTTGGAAAGTGAGAGAGTCACATATAAGGCTTGCATTTCATTTTTTTGTCATTGAAATTTGCCAGATTAGTTATGTTGCCTTTGAGACCGTATGGTAGCCCAGGAATAATAATTACCCCCATGATGGCACACCATTTGCAAAAGTAGACAACCCAAGGTATTGCAAATGGGGTATGTCCAGTAATTTTTAGTAGCCACTTAGTCACAAACACTGGCCAAATATTATTTTTTTGCTTTTTTCACACAAAAACAAATATGAACGCTAACTTTGGCCAGTGTTTGTGACTAAGTGACTACTAAAAAAGGCTAAACATACCCCACGTTCAATACCTTGGGTTGTCTACTTTTTCAAATGGTATGCCATTATGGGGGTAATTCTCATTGCTGGGCTACCACACCGTCTCAAAGGTAACATTACTAATCTGGCAAATTTTAATTTGAAAATGGAACGTTCTATATTTGACCCTGTAACTTTCCAAAACACCATAAAACCTGTTAATGGGGGGTACTGTTCTACTCGTGAGACATCATTGATTACAAATATGTGCATTTTTTTGCAGTAAAACCTAACAGTATTATGACATTTACAGCTAAAATGTGAAGCGGAACTACAAATTTAAAAAAAATTCTCACAGTTTTTTTAATTTTATTCATAATAAATTATGTTTCATATATGAATATTTTATATGAAATTAAAGCCCTGTTTCTCCTGAACAAAATGATATATAATAAGTGTGGGTGCATATAATATGAAAGAGGGGAACTACGGGTGAACAGACATATAGCGCAAATTCCAGTTTTTGTTTACGTTTTGTTTTGATCAGAACGTGTACTATTGACTCCGTCCTGAAGGGGTTAATATACATCACCACCTGATAGGTGCCATTGTAACAATATAATCAATGTTATTCACTTCACCTGTCAGTGGTTTTAATGTTATAAATGTTGTTTAACCCCTTCAGGACCGCTGACGGTTCAGGACCGTCAGCGGTAAAACGTGCGTTTGGACCGCTGACGGTCCTGAACCGTCATAACGGTCTGGGGCTACTTACCTGATCGCCGTCGGTCCCACGGCGGCGATCAGTGCTCCACCCGGTCCAGGGGGACTGCCTGTCTGCCCGGGCAGTCCCCCCTCGGCAGATCAGGACCCCACGGCCATGTGATCACTCGATCACATGACCGCAATAGGGGTCTGTGTATCTGCCTGCAGGGGGACTGTCTGTGCTGACAGGCAGTCTCCCTGCAAGTAAAAAATCCAAAAAATAAAGTAAAAAAAAAAGAGTGTAAAATCAGTGTAAAAATAAATAAATAATATGTGTATATATATATATGATATATATATACGCATGTATTATATCTATATATAATATATGTATATGTATCATATATATAATGTCATATTAAGTGTATTTTTATATTTATATATACGTATATTAATATAAAAATACACTTATATTTAAATTACACACGAATATATACAATATATATATAATTGCTATATATATGGTATATATATATTATTATAAAATACAAATAATATGTTAATAAAAATAAATAACAAAAAATAAAAATAATTTTTAATAATTATAAAAAAATATTTATATATGCAATTTTATTCTAACAGTATTTTGATATATATATATATATATATTTATATCAAAATATACTTAGAATGTAATGATATATATATCTATGTATAAATAAATAAATAAAAACAATACGAAATATACATATGTCCATATACATAATTACATAAATAATTTCATAAATATACACGTAGACGTCAAATATATAAATATGTATATATATTAAAATTCTACATGTGTATTTATGTAATATTTTTACCTAATTAAGTAATTTTAATGATTGCAATTTGAGGGACCTGCCTGCCAACCCAGGCCGAAAGTCCAGATAATTTAATTTGCTAGCACTGTGTTTAACCCTGTAACTTTCTATGACACCCTAAAACCTGTACATGGGGGTACTGTTCTACTCGGGAGACTTCGCTGAACACAAATATTAGTGTTTCAAAACAGTAAAACATATCACAGCGATGATATTGTCAGTGAAAGTGAATTTTTTTGCATTTTTCACACACAAACAGCACTTTCACTGAGGATATTATTGCTGTGATATATTTTACTGTTCTGATACACTAATATTTGTGTTCAGCGAAGTCTCCTGAGTATAACAGTACCCCACATGTAGAGGTTTTATAGTGTTTGTGAAAGTTACAGGGTCAAATATAAGGCTTGATTTTACTTTTTTTTTTAATTGAAATTTGTCGGATTGGTTAGGTTGCCTTTGAGAGCGTATGGTAGCCAAGGAATGAGAATTAGCCCCATGATGGCATACCATTTGCAAAAGAAGACAACCCAAGGTATTGCAAATGGGGTATGTTCAGCCTTTTTTAGTAGCCACTTAGTCACAAACACCGGCCAAAGTTAGCGTTTCTTGCATTTTTAACACACAAACAAATATAAATGCTAACTTTGGCCAGTGTTTGTGACTAAGTGGCTACTAAAAAAAACTGGACATACCCAATTTTGAATACCCTGGGTTGTCTACTTTAAAAAAAATATGTACATGTTAGGTGTGTTTCGGGGATTTATGACAGATAACGGTGTTACAAGGTCACTATTGATACATTTAAAATATATATATATATTGAAACAGCAATTTCCTACTTGTATTTATAGGCCTATAACTTGCAAAAAAAAGCAATAAAGCTTGTAAACACTGGGTGTTTTTAAACTCGGGACAAAATTTTGAATCTATTTAGCAGTTTTTTTCATTAGCTTTTGTAGATAAGTAAAAGATTTTTCAAGTAAAAGTCCAAAAACATGTTTTTTTTTTTAATTTTTCACCATATTTTATTATTTTTTTTAAATACAATATTGGACATAATACAAATAATGGTATGTAAAGAAAGCCCCTTTTGTCCTGAAAAAAACAATATATAACTTGTATGGGAACCGTAAATGAGAGAGCGGAAAATTACAGCTAAACACAAACACCACAAAAGTGTTAAAACTGCTCTGGTCCTTAACGTACAAACATCGCAAAAACAGGCCGGTCCTGAAGGGGTTAAAAAAGCATTAAGAGTGGCAGAAAAACTTCTCAGGTGTCAGCTGGGAAGGTGCAATTAAGGACTTTTATAAAATAAGCCTTCAATTAACTAAGCACCAGAGCTAAATTGCTTTATTGCTTTAATCATAGTGCTTTAATCATAAATCTTAGATGATATTAATAAAATATTCATTATGTAATGCATTTCATGAAACATGCTAAATATTACTTTTTTCATGGGCATAGAATTTTTGTCAATGTCCATGATTCCTTTAGAAATGATTTGATCTTTGCAAGTCAGAGACACTCTGGTCCTGTACTTTGGTTTCAGACATAGGTAGTTTTTCATAAAACACAGTTATGGAGTTAAACATTTCCTTTATAAATAATCCAATTAGCTTGCTTTTTTATTTTAATCAATAATTCTTCATGTTTCTCTGATGTATTGTAGAAATGTCACATGCATTTTTTATCTTTTTACTAGCATATTCAGCATAACTTGTGTTTCATCTGGAATCTGATAATTAATTTTGTTATCTATCTTCCTGTTACTAATTGTAAGTTTGATAATAATCTAATTTCTCTTGTGTCCTTCCTATATTTTCCCTTGTACACTTTTTTGTTTCCTTATCTTGCCCTGACTGCAATTACATCTTGATTTATAGCATTATAGTTTGTCTAGAATTTAGACTTATGTCTCATTTTACATATGCAATCAACAGGGCATACGTATCCCCAGTAATTTAGGGACTTGATCCCAGTGTTTTCTTCTATCAATTCCCTGTGATATCAGCTTCTGCAACTGGTATCTTTAATTTCTGTAGTTTGCACAAGTCCTAACAAGAAAATCACCGTACTCTGATGATTATGTTGATGATGTATGGTATATGAATAATGATGTGAATGTTTTGAAATGTTTTCTGAAATGCTTGATATTATACAGAAAGAATACAGAGTGCAGCACACAATAGGCGCTAAACAGGAAGGTGTGCCCAACCCCACTGTGAAATCAATCACCTAATTCCACCATACAATCGTAGAACATAGAAAACATATAGTGGGCGGTGCACACTGTGAGAAAATACCAATTATACACAGTGAAGTGGTGAGTATAACACATATAAGATGGTATAAATACCCTTATGTATATTCTTTATCAGATACAACTGTAAAAGATGAGTGGGGGTTGAATCACTTGGGGGGTTGCTTGAATCACTTCATTGAATCACTTCATCATCATGAAACGTGCGTAAGGCAGCAATAACTCATACATCACGGACAAGGGCAAAAGGTGGAATGCACAGCAGCTCACAGTGGAACGCACGCAAAGGAATTCCAGCGGCAAACACAATATTCAGATCCCCCACTCTCTCCCAAAGCCAGCAAAGAGGAAAGAGCAAAAAAGAGACCTACAGACTGATACTAATTTCCCACTAGGCGATGTGCTAACCATACCTGCATCTTATGTGAGAGTGTTTTAACTTATCTTTTACTTTAATAAAGTTTTTACAGAGAGAACTATGTCTCTGCTATTCTTATTTTAGATATACTCCACCGTGGGATCCTGACACTCATATCATTATCTGGAATATACGAACATCTCAAAACATGAGACCTGTCAAGCTGTATTAGTGCTTATGGTACATATTAGACTACATCCTAATACTATAACAATTCAGCTTAGGAAGTCCCCAGACTTTTCACCATAGTAATTCTATCAAGCTGATACATTGTTCTAACACAGAAACAGTAATTAATTGACTCTCTCACAAAATACCTCAGAGTGGAAATCTTTGGACATGTTAATACTGTGGCTAACTACTGCCAATTCTTTTTTCTTACTATCCAGTGATTTTTATGATTTGTTAAATCACTATTGCACTTTGAACATGCAGACATTTAGTGGCTATCCCCCTATTTTTCTTTCTAAACTGTCAGTATTCTATTACACCACCTATTGCCTACTCCTGATTGCTTTAATAGCAGAGTTCTTTTATTCATAAATATTTTAATGGGCTCTCTATTATTTGTTAATTTTCCCTTATTCTCCTTGGTCTTCCTCCCTCCTCTGCTCCCTCGTCTGTTAATTATCTCCTTATTTTTAGAGATGAGCGTGGTATTCTGGACCAGGGATTTTCTCAGTTTTCTAAAAAAAACTTCCTCACCCATTGTATTAAAGGGTTCATACCTATTTCTAAAAACAAATGATCTTACTTCGGGTCTGTCATTAGTAAATCTAGTTCTTTGGGGGGTAGGAACCTCTCTTTCCCTGTGCTGGTAATTAGATGGCCCTTGACTATTTCTTGCAAATATTATAATGCAAGTGTAAAAGAAAATAGTGAAGAAAAAGTATGCATATTGAATGTTTATTATAATTGGTAATATTAAACAGTGATTTGGGAATTCTAACATTAGTTACACGTTTAAGGTGTTATAAATACACTACACTGTACTAATTTATTTCCATCATATGTAGGAACAACATAAATTCTGAGAACTGATAACATTTAAAGTACCTTTTATTTTTGTAAAACTATGTTTATCTCCTCTGTATTTGCCAAGGTTGATTACAGATTATTTGAGAAGTGGGTGTAGCTCTGGCATTTTAAAAGGGACACTATAGTCACCTGAACAACTTTAGCTTAATGAAGCAATTTTGGTGTATAGAACATGCCCCTGCAGCCTCACTGCTCAATCCTCTGCCATTTAGGAGTTAAATCCCTTTGTTTATGAACCCTAGTCACACCTCCCTGCATGTGACTTGCACAGCCTTCCATAAACACTTCCTGTAAGGATAGCCCTATTTAGGCTTTCTTTATTGCAAGTTCTGTTTAATTAAGATTTTCTTATCCCCTGCTATGTTAATAGCTTGCTAGACCCTGCAAGAGCCTCCTGTATGTGATTAAAGTTCAATTTAGAGATTGAGATACAATTATTTAAGGTAAATTACATCTATTTGAAAGTGAAACCAGTTTTTTTTTTTTTCATGCAGGCTCTGTCAATCATAGCCGGGGGGGGGGGGGGGGGGGCAGTGAATTGAGCAGTGAAATTGCAGGGGAATGATCTATACACTAAAACTATAGTGTTCCTTTAAACATGAAATACCCTTGGGTTTCTATTAAATCTTAGATTCAAAGGATATTTGTTTTAGAAGACAAACAGTACAATTTGTAAATGCATGTTTATTTATGCTAATACTTTTGTTTTCGTAAATATAGTCCCAATATCTCATAAAATCCATTCAAGATTTTTTTTCTTTTTATCAATTCAAATTTACAAGACTTTAATTTTCAGACTTTTAAAAAAAGCTGATAAACTTTAAAAAGAGGACAACATAACGACTCAAGCAACATGTTATTTTTTTATGGTCCTAAAAAGAGAATAAATTTACATGCCTTCCCTTCAGCCTCAGCTCGGCTCCTTGGTGCTTCATCAAGCTCCTGAAGCCGGTGGTCGCCAGATTCAGGTCGGAGGGTGTCCGCTGCATAATATATCTGGACGACTTGCTGATCTTTTGTGAGGACCCCTCCAGGCTCAGATATCAGACTCGCTCTGCAATCTCCTTATTGGAACACCTGGGGTTCGTGGTCAATCTAAAGAAATCGGCTTTGGAGCCTTCCCAGTCGGTGGAATTCTTGGGTTTCGAGGTCGATGCGAAAGAATGCGTTCTTCGTCTGCCTTTGGCAAAGATAGCGACCATTCGGAAGGAGATAAGACGGACCTTACGGCAAGACCGGATTCCCCTTCGGATGTTAGCTCGCATGGTGGGTCTCCTCTCGGCCTCGATACAGGCGATTTACCCGGGCCCACTACATTACAGGGCCATGCAATGGCTGAAGGCTCATTTTCTGCACAGGAGACCCTCTTACGACCAGATGATCTCCCTGTCTCCGGACGTGAAGACCGAACTGCGCTGGTGGCTCCTGCATATGTCTGCCTGGAACGGCAAGGCGATATTCGGACCAACCCCAGATTTCGTGCTGGAATCAGATGCGAGTCTTTGGGGCTGGGGTGCCACGTGCTTGACCGGGTCCATGGGGGGCCCGTGGTCGGACAAGGAATCGGAATTCCACATCAATTGCCTGGAATTGATTGCGGGTTCATTTGCGATTCGGAGCCTGGCAAACCACCTGTCGAACTGCTGCGTCCTCCTTAGGATGGACAATGTCTCAGCGGTGCAGTACATCAACCGCTTGGGCGGCGCTCAGTCTCGGGCACTATCGGAGGTGACGAAGGAGATTTACAGCTTCTGTTTCCAACGCAACATCACCTTACAAGCGGAATATCTTCCGGGGGAGTTGAACCTGACGGCGGACTGGTTCTCCAGACATTGAAGGGATGCCAGCGACTGGAAACTCCTTCGGACCATCTTCCTCGAACTCGAGTATCAGAGGGGTCCGTTCACCATGGATCTATTCGCCTCCAGGACGAATCACCACACACAGAGGTACTTCAGTTGGCTCCTGGATCCAGTGTGCACAGCGGTGGACGCTTTTCTCCAGGTGCGGCCTTCGCAGGGACACGTATGCGTTTCCTCCGTTCGCTATGATTCCCAGGGTATTGCTACAAATTCGACGTCAGCGTGTGTCCTTGGTGTTGCTGACTCCGCTATGGCAGAGTCAAGCCTGGTTTCCGGAGCTCCTGGATCTCTCCTGTCGGGATCCTCTTCTCTTACCATCCTCTCGAATGCTCCTCTCGGACTCCCGGGGCAACCCTCATCCCCTAGTGAGGGACGGCCACCTGCTCCTGGTGGCCTGGACTCTTTCAGGGGTGCCTGGAATGTCGAGGCGTTATCGCAATCGCCTAGAGACCTTCTCTGGGATTCCTGGGCTCCCGGGACGAGGAGGTGCTATCTCTCAGCATGGGGTTCCTGGTGTCGCTGGTGTTTGGAACGGGATACCGATCCTTTTACAGGTCCTGTATCTAGCGTGCTGAATTTCTTGTCTCACCTCTTTGACCTGGGTCGGTCATACCGCTCGGTTAACGTGGCTATGTCAGCTATCTCGGTGGCGCATGTCCCGCTTAGAGGTTTTCCCATCGGCCAGGATCCACTAGTCTGCAGACTCCTGCGTGGGATGAGGCTGGCGCGTCCTCCGGAGCCTAAGTACTCTTCCCTCTGGGACGTACGTTTGGTCTTAGCGTTCCTTCGGGATTGGCCTGATAACCAGGACCTTTCTCTTTGCCAGCTTTCGGCGAAATTTGCCCTCTTCTTGTGTCTGGTCTCATTCAGACGTGTTTTGGATGTCCGGGCCTTCGATGTCGACGCTTTCTCGTTTTCTCCAGAGGAGGTCTCCTTCAAGGTGGTTATACGTACCAAGTCGGATTCGATGGCTGTGTCGTATCCTTACTTCAAGGATTCACCTAAGCTTTGTGTAGCGAAGGCACTGGCTCGTTATGTTGCGGTTACCGCTCCTTTGCGCTCTTCTCATTCTGGACAGTTGTTGATTTCGTATGTCAGACCCCACAAGCCGGTCTCGTCCCCTACCCTGGCTCGATGGATAAGATGGCTTTTGACTCTGGCGGGGGTGAATGCGACCTTTGGAGCTCATTCGGTTAGGGGCGCCGCAGCTTCCGGAGCTTTCATGGCGGGCGCTTCCCTTCAGGACATTTTGCATTCAGCGGACTGGTCCCGTGAAGAGACTTTTCGCCAATTCTACTTTAGACCATCGGACCATGCTTCTCTTGCTTTGCTGTCAGAGCGTTAAAACAGCAAATATGAAGCCTCCTGTCATGCTATAAAATTGTAGATTATACTAGCTTTAGTGTAACTATAATCTTAATTTTATTAATGACAGGAGGCGAATATTTCCCACCCAGTTTTTTGTTTCCCCCCCCCCCCCTTGTTTGGATGGATTGCGTTGATTGTATTTCTGTTGAATTGTCTAGTCGCCTGGGCTAGGTTTGGTAGTCTGGGGTGATGTCTGGGGAAGTTGGGGGAGGTGTCTGATATATTGTATTGCCGGTAATTGGTGATGGATTTCATGTCTTTTATACTATCAGTACTGGATCGTGGTATTTATGTTTTATCAGTACATTTCGTTCATTAATCAGTATTTTTCGACTCTGTTTATTTAGTTTCAGTTTAATGGTTCGACTGCAGTTCATAGAATTCACTGTTTTGCAGGATGAAGATCAAGATCACATCCATTATCCGACGTTTTCTTCCAGATAGCATTCATTGTTATGTTATATTTTTTCCTTTAATAAATGTATTGGCATTGTTGTGTACGTTATGTTGTCGCAGCGTGAAAGAGGAAATGGTGGCTTAGGAGGAGCCTTATATAGATGCCTTATGTTTTTGTCTTTGGTGTTTATCTCTCTATGTTAATGTGCTGCTGTGGAGTTCAAGTATAGAGAGAGTTAAGCAAATATATTCGCCTCCTGCCATTAATAAAATTAAGATTATAGTTACACTAAAGCTAGTATAATCTACAATTTTTGAAGCAGATTGAGTATTATCTTAAAATGACAGAAGTAATATATAAAAGTTCTTTACCCAATGTGCAAAGTTGACATAGTTTTCACGAACTACAACCTCCACAATAACTTAATATTCTTGGTTGGATGCAACCTATATTAATGTAGGATATGGGCAAATAACCAGCTAGTACCATATTACATAGTTACATAGCTGAAAAGAGGCATGTGTCCATCAAGTTCAGCCTTTCTCACATTTGATTTTTGGATATCAACCCCATAATTATGGCCTGTGCAAGTAAGGCATCAAAGGAACAGTACTATAGAGTTATATTTCAAAACATTTGCATTTAGAAACAGGTGTCTGAAATATTTATTTCAGAGTACTCGGTGAAAGTGTAAAACAAAAATTGAGGGAGGGAGGGAGATAGAGATATGTTAAATTATAAAAAAAAAAAGGCAGTAAGTAAAATGACTGGAGTATAGCAAAAATCCTGGAGGGGAATTGTGTAGAAAATGTAAATATGCAGTCAGTTGCCCTGCCCACCAAGTTAGTTTACTCCCTTTCCTTGTTTTGCAGATGCTTGCTGAATTAAACATGGATTTTGCGCTGAGTCGGGAAATTTATGTTTTATAAACATTCTTAAAAAAAATCTTTGAGATTTAATCAGAGTATGTTGGTACATGTTTATGAAGTATTTGTAAAAAGGAACATTTACCATAAATGTTATGTATGTTGCATTCTACAATATGTTGTTTTCTAATTTTATGCTCTATACATACCACTGATGAATCTAAAACTTTAATGAGAACCTTATGTACTAATTTGTTTTTGGAAAGATAGGCAATGAAAAACATGTTTATAAAGATAAAATTTGAACTTTAATTTGCACTGTTGAGCAGCAAAATCATTTTGCTTCTAACAGTCTGCGTTGCAAATGCCTGCAGAAAAAGCTGCTTCACAGTTTATCCAAAGAAGTTCTAAAGAATGCAAACTAGCACCCAGCATGTGTCCCGTTTTTTATCTTACAATTTAACTCACTTTTTAGTTTAAGTTTCAACTTAAAGCAAGCAAACTATACTAAGTTTGTGCCTATAAAATAGTCCACATTTCATGTTTTTGGAAAGTGACTTGATTTCTATTAACTTTTATTTAGTTATAGACTACTATTTAAAATACCTGTCACTTTTGTGTGTACATAATAATATATGTTAAAAAACCCCTTAAGGACACATGACGTGTGTGACATGTCATGATTCCCCTTTATTCCAGAAGTTTGGTCCTTAAGGGGTTAAACCTTTTCTTTTATCTGCAGCATTCTCTGCCTTATTTTGGCTACTTATACTTGGAACAAATAATTCACCTTCCAGACACAGTACTCGCAATTTAGAAGTTATCTTTATAATAAACCTAAATTTAAATATTAAATATAGCAAACAGAAGGCATAAGTGGTTTCCTAAATACATTTATACAGTTTCCTAAATACATTGTCAGGGTTATGTGATGAAACCTAGAGTAAGGCAGTAATGGAGGGGAGAACAAGTCATATTAGCACAAGGCGAATCCATTGAAACAGTGTCAGACAATCCAAGGGCCAATTTACCAGGCAATAAAGGTTAATCAATATTTACAGAGTTACAATACCAATAAAGCAATAACAAAAAGCTGAGTGTCTAAACTGCACTTGGCGAACTAAGCAAAGTGGTATAGTCAGTTGAGTATTCTAAACAGTTCACTCAGTGCAATTATTGTCTGGCTTAGGCAGTTTCCTAGCAAAAGGGGCACTGAGCAATAGGGTAATGGTACAGCCCCTGGACTGGCCCAACGCTTCCCCAAATTATTGCATCCTGTAGGAGGGGTGGTGACATTGATGAGATGTGTCCCAGCCACTCGGGTCATTAACTGATAAAATACACAAATGCAAATAAATGCCATCTATACAATGCATTTAAGAAACATACACATAATGCAAGCAAAGACTACCCATCAGAGTTGCATATTGCAAATAAAAATTGCATATGTGTATATACTGTCAATGAACAAAACTAAGAATTAAATAAGAAAATAAGAAATAAAACAAATAAAAATATCATTAACTAATAATAAATTATAACATGAAAATCATACCTCTTTTCCAAGACTATAATTTAATTTTCCAATTAAAGTGCCTATATTGTACAATTAAAATGAATACACAAATACATAATTTAAGAGCTATATATTTTGTGCCATAAATGGGGGAAAAAAATATTCTGTCTGATTTAAACGTTTTTCAGTGTCTTGTTTAGGTAGAAAATTGTTACAGTTATAAAATACATCTATATTGGAACCTTCTGTTTTAATATAGCTTTTTTTGTAAAAAGTTGTTAAAAGCATTTTAAAAGTAATTTGTGGTTTACTTGGTAATGTAGCTTCCTATTCTCTATCGTTTTGTAACTTACCCCAATGTGTATTATCTTTTACATTTCTTTACATTTCTTCTCCCCAACTCGTCTCACCAGAGGTTGGTGTCCCCCAAGGTTCAGCCCTTGGTTCCTGTGATGAAGTGCCCTTCACCACTTGTGCCTGGAGAGGACAAATTGCCAGCCTCTTGCCTTGTGACAATGGCCCCTGGGAGAGTTTGCCCTTTAAAAATGTTATTTGGGCATATTGGATTTTATTGCACTGTTTCTGCCCCTTTGATTCCATGGGAGAATGTGCCTCTCCCCCTCACCCTTTTCTTGTCCATTGTTCTCCAGCAGGGTGTTGTCCCAGGGACACTGCCAGACCAGTTTAAACTGGCTGCTTTGTCCCTCCTCAATCTCTCATCAGCCCTTGCAAAACTTTAAATTTGCCATGGGGTTACTCTGTTCGTGGGAGCTGAGTTCTGTTCACCTATAGTGAGCGCTCAGATCCGAGCTATCTGTGGATAGGTTAAATGTAGGGGTTCTGTGTAATATTATAGGAATTATGTATTTTTATGTATTTTTACTGTTAGTGTAAAATGGAGATATTTTGTGCACCTGTAGATAATTGAGTTTACTGCAGTGCCTTAAGCCAGTTATCTCCAGGATAGAGGGGAGGGATTTTACTGTGTATGTGGGAGTGTTATTTTGTTAATTAGTGTTCCCATTTGTCACAGTTTACCACCAGGTCCAGGGGGTGTGCCTCTGGCATGAAAACCTGCATAAAAGAAAGTCCTTTAGTACTCATTAAACAGATCTTCTTGACCCTCAATATGTAGCCTTGTCTCTTTATTGGAGGGAACTGTTATAATCACACTGGGGATTGCTATGTTCTGCATATTTCCTTGAGCTTTAATCACTTAGCTCTTCTAAGAGCTGTTCCTGATACGCTCTCCTAGAGGAGGTCTTTCCCACATGGTCCTGAAAGACAGAAGATGATCCAGGGTGGAAGGAAGACGGCGAGACTACCAGTTAAGCTACGGCGGTTGTGGAGTCTGCGGTGGTTGGGGTGTCCGGTGAGGTGCTTGTGGTCCTCGGCGCAAGCTAGGAAGCGTCCATCAATGGAAGGTACTCGGTCGGAGTACGGGTGATCTGTTACAGTCCCCTACTGTTCCCCATCTATACTACCTCCCTTGTTACATTCATTAGCTCCTTTGGCTTCCAAAATCATTTCTATGTGGATGACACGCAAATTTATCTGTCCTCTCCTGATCTCTTCCCGTCCCTCTTGACTAGTGTCTCTGACTGCCTCTCTGCTATTTATAACTGGATAGCTGCCCACTTCCTTAAACTCAACTTGACCAAAACTGAAATTCTGGTCTTTCCTCCCTCAAGTGTTGCTACTCCTGTGTCTGCCTCCAAGTCAACAATGCTACCATGAGCTCCAAAACACATGCTCGCTGCCTAGGTGTTCTTTTTGACTCTGACCTTTCCTTCATGCCTCATATTCATTCTATAGCCAAATCCTGCCGCTTCCATCTCAAAAACATTGCACTCATCCGACCCTACTTAACGCGAGATGCGACTAAGGTGCTGGTCCATTCCACTGTCCTTTCTTGCCTTGACTACTGTAATCCGCTTCTCAGTGGCCTTACGGGCTCCCAACTTACTCCGTTACAGTCCATAATGAATGCAGCAGCAAAGCTCTTGTCCGCCCGCACCTCCCACGCCTCACCATTCTGTCAGTCCCTACATTGGCTTCCTGTGAGATATACACATAATGCATTTCAGTAAGCAGAATTGATTTAAGGGTCTGGAGTGTCTCTTTAAGTGGTCAGCATGTCCCTGTGGTTAGCAGAATGAGCTGTATGAGCTCTCACATAGTCAGTGATACCTTTGTGACCTTAACAGCATTCTGCAGATAATTAGAGCAATAATTGCATGGAAGGACACAGGAAAAGGACACTCATTGGGCTGGAGTCCAAGCAAGTAGAATATGTGGTTATAGTTGGAATGTGCCTTTAAACTTTATGTCTAATTTTTCACAAATGCCAAATGGCCCTATATAGCAAGGACGGTCCTTATTTTAGGCTCAAATCCCTCTGTCCCTCTTTTCTGTCCTAATGCCCTTCTTTTATAGGAGTTCCATAGTGTTGATGTGTATGAGTGTATAACAGAGCTTCACAGCAATAATACTCACGGTAATGTGTCTTTAAACTACCATAAATGTGTTAAAAAAATCAGTCTGTTTAAAATAAAATTCTATTGTTGTGCTCTAAATTATATTTTATCTGCATAAATTGTTATTAGTAAGTCACCTAAAACTTCTCAGAACAACCACACCTTACCACACCCCCACCCATAAAAATACAGCGTCCCTCTATGTGCATTTGAAATGTTTGAGGAATGAATTTATAGTTAACTGACATAGCAGAATAATTCCAATATTGTAATTAGTTTATTTTTCCTAAGCTCCACATTATCAAAATGGTATATTAGTTATTTATCAGTGCATGAATGTGTTTTGTAATTATCTACATATCCATCTGTGGAAGATACTTATTGTAGTTGTTCTACTGCCCTTTAGGGAAAAGTAGATAAATAGAAACATTGTGCAAAGTTTGAAAATATGTTTTTCCATTTGTACAATTGTTCCTTTGGATTGCAGATGTACAATTTTGCTCAGTACATGTGTAAAATGTTCATTATACAGACAGAATAATCCCTAGATGCTAAGATGGAGATAATAACTAACAGATACATTTTCATGAATTGAAATAAAACTGTAAAAGGACAACATTTAAAAGAAAATAGCTGATTTGGAAAAAATCTCCAAATTGGTTATAATCAAATGTTAGCCATCTGGCCTAGATTTCAAAATTTCACTTTTCAATCTTTTACGATTGTTGTTTAGTGAACACATCCCAAATAGTTATCCACTAAACTGTGAATTCCCCAGAAGTAATCATGGAATTTCAAATGTAAAGTAAAAAAAAAACTTGGCAACATAGCCGACTCAAATCAGATTAAAATGTGCAATTGCCTTGTGCATTTCAGAAATTGAACTCTCTAAATAACGCTCTATTCATTCTAAGATGCTTTCAGGAGGAGTTATTTATTGGTTCTCTAATAATGGTATTCCTGAAAATTAAAGATTATTGCATATATAAATATTGGTTAAAATGATGAATATGGAAAAAACTAATGTTATCTAATTAATCAATACATATACATATAAAACTCTGATATACTCTAATGAGACTTTGCTCTAAATTTTAAAATAATATCTGTATCATGCAAGCAGTTTGAAACTCACAATGTGTTTAATAAGATCATTGATGTTTTATTTCCAGAAATGAACGGATGTTTAACATCAAACGAATTAACTTGATTGATAAAAGCAACACATGTTGCAACCATTTCCTAAAAAGAATATATGCCTATTCTTATGGAAATGTGATGACACTGAGATAGTAGTTTACAGGATTAAGTACTAACTATGTTTGTTTAGAGAATATTAATACAACTGTTATATTCTTCTTTGTAGTATTATTATTATTGGCATAAATATAGTGCCGGTTTATTCTGTGGTGTTTTACAATATTATCTATATTATGAAATATAACCAGTAAATATGTAACAGCATACTACTTCTTACAGATGCCGCATTGGTATTTCAGGAAAGCATAAGGTAATGTGTGTTTCCAAATGTTATACTTGGCAGATGTTTGCTGCAGAGCACAGGATGTAGCTGCAAAATTAAATTTTTACAATATCAGATTGCTTTAGACCTTGGAGCTTTGTGCTTTCATATATTAAGAAACAGCAGTGAAATAAAGGATAGACAGATAGATAGATAGATAGATAGATAGATAGATAGATAGATAGATAGATAGATAGAATTGAGTTTTTATTATTATCCACCCCAATTAAAGTCAAATCTACTTTCGAATGCTTTAAGAAGGACAAAGCATCATGGGAGTTGTATTGCTACAACATCTGGGGATCTACCTATTGGTCAACCCGGCCATAGAATACCTGTTCCTTCCTCATTTCGGATGCTGTGCCATTTGTTTTGATGATCGCTGGGACAAAGAATGACTGTTCTAACCTTTGGTATGTCTTGTTCCTCTAATGTAATGGATTATTAGACACTGTTTTCTTTAATATTTTAAACTGTTCTATTTACAGATATCCAGGAGCATAACATTTTTATTGAAACATTTACATTTTACTGTACAATGATTTCCAGTGTATATTAAGGCTTTGTTATCTTTTTCAATAAGATATTTCTTTGTGCTGTATAATGTTATTCAGAATGTTATTTCAATACAAAATGCCGCTGTGATTGTACATTTAAATTAATCTGCTTCTATTTCTTTTACTTGATGTGGATGAGCTTTGGTTAAGACACAAAACTGTCACAGTGCTAAACTGTCTGCTATTAACTCTCACAGTCATGTAAAATCATTTTTTATACTCGTATCATACCTATGTAATCACATTATAACCTGTTTCCCTTTAACAAGAAATGGTCACAATTTAAAATACAGAAACTTTAAAATATATGCCTCAAGTAATTACCAAGGCACTTTATCTCTTTGCTAACCTCAGATGCCCCTTTTCTGCTGCTATGGAATTGTGATTCATTTTATAATCTTACAAAGCTATTAAAGAAATTTTTCTAAAATACTATTTAAAAAAAAAATCTGCAGCTTTTAAAAGCTATTTTTAGATATACCCCAATGAAAAAAATCTATATTCAAATTAATGCATGATTCAATTTTGGGTAAATCTACTAAACAATTTTTATTTATTTATTATTAGATTTGGCAGTGGAGTACACCTTAACATTGTAAAGATACAATACAAATCCTTAGAAACATAAGATGCGGGGTCGGTGCCGGGCCGCTCGCATGCAGGAGAGGCTCCGGAGGAATCCGGCCTTTTAAGCAACAATAAACAGCTCCGGTGCTCGGAAAGTGCCCATGAGATGCCCACTCGGCTGTGGCTGAAGTAGCAGACCCCAAAATCGGGAGTTTTGGATTCCCTGTGGGTCATGTGAAGTTTTTGAGGCTGCGGCCTACTCAGGAGGGGAGAGGGGTGGACGGTCGCAGCCTTGCCTTCCTTTCAAGCTATCACACGCTGGCTTACTGTAACGCTTGCCAGTCCAGTTACCCCTGTGGGCCTGGGGGGGGGCATCCCGGTCCCCATTGAGGAGAGCTCAAGATGTGGGAAAAAAAGTGTCACTACACACAGAAGGCCTACCTCGAAGATGGCAAAGTCACCCCGCCCTCAAACAGCAGAGCACAAGAAGAGTCCAGCGACAAGCCCACCATCTTCCTCCGCTGGGGAGAGAGTAAGGCTATGAGAGTCACTGGATCCTCTGTCCGCAACAAACGACCCCTGGGGGGCTGGAGGGGAGCTGTGAATTCATACCGCCAGGCGGATCTACCAGGCAAAATGACCAAACAACAAACAAGCTTGCCAAGCATTGAACTCAGCTGAATATCAAGCCTGGAAAGAAATATTCTACTAACACACAGATGAGTACCTGTGACACCTGACAAAGCATGTGGATCCCTGTTATTTTGCATTAAGCCGAATTGCTGTATTATCTTGTCACCGACTATAAGGTTTACCCGACTCCATCCGGACACTCTGTGAGCACAGAGACAATCACAGCACACCGTAACATGGGCTCTACCAGAGACAGCAGTTTACAGTTTAACTCTTGCCGCCTAAGATCTAGTATTCCTTGCTATACACTGCATTAGTCTTCTCTCTAGTTCACACACCTGTTCTCATAGAGATCTATGTTATATTGCAGAGGTCTGCTCTGCTCCAGTGGACTTAACTATACTTTGTAGGCCTAGCATGTTAAACGAGATTTAATACTTAGAAAGTTCCAAACTTGCTTTGCCTACTCTCATTACTATAGCATACTTTCAGAGAGTTCACCACATTTGCCTAACATGATACCTCTATATCAAAAAATTGTGCAGAAGTATCAAATGCCATTTCATTGTATTGTCATGTAACATGTCTTGCCTGCACATGTTGTTGTGGCATTGCAAGCTACCCTGTATTTTAACTTGAACAGCAAAAAAAAAAAAATCAACCCACCCCCCCAAAAAAACCAAACAAAAAAAAAAACATAGGATGCAAGAAAGTGAGCAAAACATCAAAAAATACTAAATGTGAAACTGCATAACAGTGGAAAGAGAGTAGGTAAAAATACAAGTGGAAAGAAAAGGAAGAGAAGGAGGAGGGAGTGAAAAAGGGAAGATAAGAAAAGGGAAGTCTGGGAAGGCAGGCAGGTGGTAGTTTGAATCAAGAAGAAATGAAGGGAACATATTTCACAATGATTGGATAGAAATATCTCTACAATTCATAATAGTAGGTAGATTTTGTACACTAAAGTAGTATGAATATACAATTATAGGAAAAGCTCAACTGACAGTGGGTCAAAAGTAATGTGGTATAAAGAGTACTGGGTGCTCTTCAAGAAAAAAAATCAGTTCCCACACCAGATATATATATATATATATATATATATATATATATATATATACACACACACACACACACAATAGAGATAATAATAATCCCAAGGCACACCAAGGTTTGCACATAAAAAAAGCATTTATTCATGCATTGAAAAAATACATCAATAGGTTGACAGAAAGAAAGTGCATAAAGTAGTGCATATCCAATCTATAATACCCATACCACAATAATAATAAAGTACTAAAGGCAAACACCCATTAAAAAGGTATACAAGAGCAGGAGAAATGAAAACTCAGACGTTTCGGCTCTGAAGGACCTCTCACTGATGGATCTATGTGCCATGATCCAAGTAGATAACATCCCATTTATATACCCAGTAGATTCAAAGTAATAAATCTAACTACCATCAGCTGGATAAAGGGAGGTACTTGCTGTTAGTGTAGTGATGTGTAGAATCTTCTGTATAATGCCGGAAGCTACTTCCGATATTGATGTCATGACGTACATGCGTCAAATGACGTCATTACGTATGAATGTGATCACGTGTTCTGGTAGTACAGAGCAACTACAGGAGAGTGAAATGGACAAACTTGATATAAATCAAAAAGAAAAAAATAGTTCAACTGCATAACAGCTATTTATAAACTATATTTATCGGCCAGTTCATTCCAAGTCCCCTGCAACACATCACATAAGTGCTGTGTGCATGCAAGTATATGCTATAAACAGAATCTATATAATCTAGACCAAATTACCTAAAGTTGTAAGCAAGCACTAATGCACACAATACCCCACATTACAATAAATCCATAATTCACAGTGTAAAGAATTAGACAATATGATACATTACATAGTTTCAACAGACTGCAAGTCTTAAATACACTGTTTCATAGTTAACCAATTAAAAAACACTAGAATAAGCAGTGTTAGCATATAGTCTTATATAAATAATATACATATGGGGCCCCATATTTAACAAAAAAAGAAAAGAAAAGAAAATCACCAGCAAAAAATTATATTATAATAATGATAAAAATAATAAAGAATAATAAATAAATAAATATTAATAAAAAAAAAAGTAAAAAAAGGGGAGTGTGGCATACCAGACTCATGAGTCCTGGGGAAATTCCCCGAGATTCATGGATGTGTGTATCAACATCCTCAAAAATAGAAAATATGCAGGCTGAGATTACCTTGACTCTTAGGTCCATTTGGTGCTATGTATACTGACTGACTACATAGCCTCTTTTTCCCCGCAGCAATCAATTTTTCTCACAGTTGCTGACGTGTGTCTGTGTGTAGAGCCATATTTAATAAAGCTACTTTTTATTGTGATACCAGCCTTGTGAGCCTTTGTAAAATACTTATTTTGAGATAGGAGGTTTACCGTACAAGGTGTTAATTGTAGTGTAATTTATTTATTTTTTCTTTTAATACTGTACTGCAGAATCTCAGGGGACATTTACTTCACTACAGGTTAATTACTTTATATTTATATTTAGCAATACTACTATCCATATCTCCAGGAAGCATTATATGTTACCTTGTGGTGAACCTGCATGTTACATAGTTACATAGTTACATAGCTGAAAAGAGACTTGCGTCCATCAAGTTCAGCCTTCCTCACATATGTTGTTGCTGTTGATCCAAAAGAAGGCAAAAAACCTAGTCTGAAGCGCTTCCAATTTTGCCAGAAACTAGGAAAAAATTCCTTCTTGACCCCAAAATAGCAGTCAGATGCCTCCTTGGATCAAGCAGCTATTACCCCACTAATTAGAAATTATATCCCTGTGTTATGTTTTTGCAAGTATTTATCCAATTGCAGTTTAAACATCTGTAGTGACTCTGACAAAACCACCTCTTCAGGCAGAGAATTCCATATACTTATTGCTCTTACTGTATAAAAACATTTTCTTTGCCTTAGATGAAATCTTCTTCCTTCCAGCCTAAATGTGTGACCTCGTGTCCTATGTATAGCCTGTTTATGAATAGATTTCCAGATAAAGGTTTGTACTGGCCCCGAATATATTTGTTGTCATATCCCCTCTCAGGCGCCGTTTTTCCAAACTAAACAGATTAAATTTTTTTAACCTTTCTTCATAACTAAAATGCTCCATTCCTTTTATCAATTTTGTAGCTCGTCTCTGGACTTTTTCTAGTGCCATGATATCTTTCTTTAGAACAGGTGCCCAAAATTGCACAGCATATTCAAGGTGTGGTCTTACCAGCGATTTATAAAAGAGGCAAAATTATATTTTCATCCCGAGAATTTATGCCCCTATTTATACATGACAAAACCTTACTGGCTTTAGCAACTGCAGATTGACATTGCATATTGCTGCCTAATTTGTTGTCTATAACAATTCCCAAAAAAGCTAATATGTCTAATATTGCCAAAAGGAGATAAATCGAAAGGACAGAGAGATGAGGGGTAGAAGAAACAAAGCAGTGTGGAAAAAGCTGAATCTAGACAGAGTTTTAGAGGAGAGCTCTGTCAGCAAACCAGCTCCTATGTCCTTAGTCCTATATCGTTAATCCCTATGGTGTAAAGCGAGATCATTAGTTCAGGGATCTCTAAGTGCGGGTTATCTGACAAGCTGTCAGTACAGTCAGTTGAAAAAATAGTAGTTTAGTGACAAGATCATCAGATCATAATTGCGTGTATCAAACAGGCAGCCCAACGCGCGTTTCGGCGGTCTAACCGCCTTTCTCAAGGGCAAGTGGTGCAACTATGCCTCTCCCTCCATGCCTTAAATACCGTGAACATCCTACCTTTTAACAAGGGGAGGAGTTCACCAGCCGAGTGCTCTTGATTGCAGCTGGCCGGAACAGCGGGTATAGGATTGTAGCTCACGAATGCGCATGTCCGTATCCAATTACACGCGCATGCGCGGGAACTTTAAACCCACTCTTTACTGCAGCTGGCCGGAACAGCGGGTATGTGATAGTTGCTCACGGATGCGCATCCGTATCCAAACTTAGAACCCGCAAGTGCACATATCCAGGCGCTTGCGCCAAGACTTAGTACTTGGACAGAGCGAATAGAGTGGGGACTGATTCACTTATTTAGGAGAATAGAGATAGCTCTGCACCTATAATATACAGGAAGTTTAAATGTAACACCATTCCAAGGACTAGGTGCAGGGTTACAGCTCCCAAATAGAGACATTTCATATCTCCTATCAAAAGTTATGGACCAGTCTCCATCACAGTAGGACCTTTATATATATATTTTTATCATCTGTCTTCCCAAGATATATATTTTTTGAAGGGAAAGCCCTAATTCATGCGAATATGATGGATACAGATAGATATATTCTTAGCCCTATTGTCTAAACCCATATCCAATAGTGGTATATATACAGGAGAGAGAGAGAGAGAAAATAAAAATAAATCGAAAAATTATTACAATTGTTCAATCAAAAAGTTATAAACAAAGTTTTTATGTACAAAGATAAAGTGGTAAATATATATATGAAGAATAGGCATGGTTCAAGGAAGGACCTCAAAATAGGGTCCATATCATTAAGTAACTAGGTATATTGTCTTTGATTCCTCCTCACTAATTCTAAGCCACAGAACCGGAGATTATTGGAGTCACCATGATGGTGTTCTTTTAGGTGTCTAGAGACAGGTGTTTCTAGGCGATTCCTTGGGGACCTTACATGTTCCATAATTCTCTCTTTGAAGGCCCTGAAGGTCTTGCCTACGTACTTCTGTCCGCAGGAGCACGACAGCAGGTACACTAGGCCCTTGGTGTTACAGTTAAAAAAGTTTTTTATCTTTATGGAGCCTTGACCTGTGCTGTCACTTACAACTTTTGAACCTCTAGCTATGTATCTGCAGGCTACACATCTACCACAGCCGTATGAACCACAGGGTGGAGTACCTAACCAGGTTTCTCTTGGTTGTGTTGTGGTGGAAAAGTGACTCGGTACCAACATGTCCCGAATATTCCGTCCCCGTCTGGCCGTGATATCAATATGTGGCCCTAGGACATGTTTAAGATGTACGTCATTTCGCAGGATAGGCCAGAATCTGTCCAGAGACCTTCTAACTTCGAACCAGCCTGTGTCATATGTCGCGATCATACGTATTGTACCTGCTTCCCTAGTTGTTTCGTTATCAGGGTGGTCACAGAGGAGTGCACTTCTCTGGGTCCCTAGTGCCCTTTTGTATGCCTTTTTGAGGCAGCGGTTCGGATAGCCTTTTTCTTTGAAATAGACTAAGCTGTTGTGCTTTCAGTTTGAAGTCTGAAATATCGCTACAGTTTCTGCGGAGACGGAGGTATTGGCCAATAGGGATACCTTCCTTCAGTGGTCTCGGATGGCAACTACCCCAGTGGAGAAGCGAGTTTGTGGCAGTAGGTTTTTTGAAAAGTGTGGATTGGAATGTGCCTCCCTCGTTAATGGAGATGGTCACATCCAAAAAGTTAATTGAGCGACCACCATATTCAAACGTGAATCGAAGATTCTCCTCATTCTGGTTAAGAAGGGTCACCAGATCAGAGAATTCTTGAGGGGTACCTTGCCAAACAATTAGGACGTCTGTTTCCAGTGTACCTACACTTTTGTTTTTTGTTTTTTTAGAATTGATGTGCTTGAAAAAAAATTTGGGGTTGGTTTTGCATTCTTTAGTTATCAATTTCTCATTTTCTAGTTTAGCCACTTTAATTGCCTTTTTGCAAGCGTTATTGGCTTCCTTATATCTTAAATAGGATGCCTCTGATTTGTCTGATTTAAATGCTTTAAATGCCCTTTTCTTATTTTTAATCTCTTGTTTTACTTCTCTACTAAGCCACATTGGTTTTAATTTGTTTCTTTTATATTTATTACCCAATGGTACATACTGAGAAATGTACCTTTCTAATATTTGTTTGAATAGTTTCCATTTACCCTCAGTGTTTTTATCACTAAGGAGTTTATGGCAGTCGATATGTTGTAGAGCTGCCCTAATCTTATTGAAATTGGCTTTTTTTAAATTATATGTTTTAGTATACCCAACTTGCTTTTGCTTTTTTGAGTTTATTTTAAAATTTACCATATTGTGATCACTATTTCCCAAATGCTCCCCTACTTGAATATTGGTTATAATATATACATTGTTTGTAATGACGAGATCCAGACAAGCATTCTTTCTAGTTGGTGCTTGTACCAGTTGTGACATAAAGGTGTAATTTAACACATTCAAAAACCTGATTCCCCTTGCTGAAGTGCTAGTCCCTCTATCCCAATGTATGTCTGGGTAATTAAAATCTCCAATAATTAACGTGTTACCTCGATTTGCAGCTCTCTCAATTTGCTCTAACAGCTGTTCTTCCTCAATAATATTTACATTAGGTGGTTTTAACGTATCCCAACCAATAATTGATTTCCCTCTGTTTGCCCCAAGCAGATATCTACCCATAAAGCCTCCAAATTTTCCTCATCACACTCCACATGCCTAAGATTTGACTTTAACTCATGGTTGACATATAAACATACCCCACCACCCTTCTTGTTTTTACTATCCTTCCTAAATAACGTGTACCCATTTAAATTAACTGCCCAGCCATGTGTCTCATCCCACTATGTTTCTGTTATTCCTATTATATCAGATTGTTTAGTGTATGCTATTGCCTCTAGTTCCCCCATTTTGTTATATAGGCTCCTTGCATTAGTAAGCATACATTTAATATTATCATGAGTCTTTTGTACTTTTTGTGAATTATTAATATTACATACCTCCTCTGTTCTGAGCTTCCCCCTCCCCCATCTCCACCTCATTTGTTCTGAGCTAAAGCCCATCTCCTTTCCATCCTATCTCCATTTTCTAGATTTCTTTGACCCTCCCCCCTACCACTAGTTTAAAATCTCCTCCAACCTTCTAGCCATCCTATCCCCCAGCACAGCAGCTTCTTCCGTTTAGGTGCAATCCCTCATGACTATACAGGTTGTACCCAAGCGCAAAATCGTCCCAGTGCTCTAAAGACCCAAAACCCTCTTTCCTGCACCAAGACTTTAGCCACGCATTGACCTCTCTAATCTCCTGCTGCCTTTCTGCTGTAGCACGTGGCACAGGTAATATTTCTGAAAAAATTACCTTGGAGGTCCTTTTCTTTAGCTTACTTCCTAGTTCCCTGAACTCATTCTTTAGGACCTTCCATTTTCCTCTGACTTTGTCATTGGTACCAATATGGACCATGACAGCTGGGTCATCTCCAGCCCCTCCCAATAATCCCTCCACTCTGTTGGCAACATGCCGGACCCGAGCACCCGGAGACAGCAAACTGTCCGGTTGAGTCGATCAGAGTGGCAGATTACCCTATCTACTCTCTTAATAATAGAGTCCCCTACCACCACAACCTGTCTAGACTTCCTTACCCTTTCAACCCCACCCGTACTAGAAGGGCTGTTCCCACGGCTGTTAGCAGGAACAGCTTCCTGCAGTACAGCTACTCCTGAGCTGATGCTCCCAACATCTTCACTTAAACGGGCAAATCTGTTAGGCTGCATGAGATCAGGACTAGCTAAACCTTTTCTCTTCCCTCCCCCACTGCTTCCTCGCCCCACTGTAACCCAGCTACGTGCTTGTTCCCCATCTGTCTTATCTCCTCCCTCTCCACTACCTGTCCCCACTAAACTCTGGTCTATTTTGTTTTGTCTCATCTCTGTATACCAGCATTCTTTATTCCCCAAATATCTCTAGCTCTCATAGTGGGCAAAAAGGCCAGATTCCTTAAAATAGAGGTTGAGGGGTAGAAGAGTTGATTAGTGAATTCTAAAAAATATGAGTTGTCTCTTGTGCGCAGGGAATTAACAATCGCTGGGCAATTGGTTCTTAAGAAAGCTCTATGAATCTTCAGCACCCAGATATCAAATTGTGCTAAATCCAACCCCATAAGATTGTATTTTAAATCAACTTGTCTTTGCGTGATACTCTATATTGTATATCTTGCCAAATCAACAGGGTTATTCACTAAAGTGAAAATAAAAAGGTTATGAAATGTAAATTTCACATTTAAGGCCAGAATAGCCAAACTGAAAGCAAAGCTGAATTAGAGAATGTCTACAGTTTGACCCTTAACTTGAAATTCACTTTGAATTCTCACTGTAGTGAAAAACCCTGAAAGTTAGCAATTTCTGCCTGTAAGCTACCAATGATCCTTCTAGTGATCTCTCTAGGAATAGATTGATTAAGAAGGAGTAGAGGGGATGACGTGACATAGGACGTATGCATGTTTTGGTGGTTCTGGTGCAAGCTTGCATCTTACGAGACAAGCTATGACAAGGACCGACTGAAGGTCATTGAAATGTGAAAAGAGAGAGAAAATATGAGAATAGTTCTGTTGGAAGCTGCAAATCATTTGGCCCATGGAGAAAGTGGTGAGTGATACATGCAAGGATTGCATGCCAAGAGAAGAGTTAAGATCGTTGATTTCCGTACTGAGAAATATATACACTCACAGCCGATTGGGGTGGACATTAACTGTGGTGAGAAACAAAAAACATATGTTCTGATTCATTGCTCATACACTGTCCACTCCACCAAGTGATCTAAGCAGTAGTACACTTGGCCCAGACCATTCTAAGGTTTACCGTAGCCCAATACTTTACGGCACTTCTTGAAGCATATTCCTAATCAATATAGCCGCATATACTTATAATCCACTTCTCTTACACCAGCAATTTGCACTTTAGCTAGGATTCATGCACATATTTCAGTTATTTGTGGCTTTTTTAAAATTTAATTTTGTATGCAACTTAACATACATAGCCCTTAAGCTTGCACTGGATATGCAGAATTACACTTACATGGGTTTGTTCCTGCCTCATATCACTAAGCCTGCTTAGCAGTTTTGGCTGCCTAAGGACTGTTTCACATTGACTTACATTATTCCTTGTATAATTTGCCCAAATATTATCATCCTTGTTAACTGACACCATATTAAATTTTCTACTAGACATATTTTGTCAAGCTGCTCCTTTATTCACCAAAATATCAGTTTCTGGAATAACAATGTTAAATACAAATGGAGCTTCCCCACTAGACTCATTGTATTATATGGGAATACATGAAAGACTTTTAAAATGGTGGACATGGTTTTGCAATGGATAAAGGACATAAAATTAACGTAGACATAATATAGGTCTAGTGAGGCTTGGGGAGAGCGATGAGTGATGTTGGAGGAGAAAACAAGAAATTATCATTGTTTATGGGATAATATTTAAGCTATACAAGGGTCGTTGGTTGAGATATTGCACAGAGATAAGTGGGAAATGATAAACACTATCTTGATTTTTATATTTTTTTTTCCTTCCTATCTTAATATTGACTAGAGATACACATTAATTTTATTATGAAGAAATATTTTTTTACTAGGAGAAATAACTATCAATCGCAAGACTAATAATTTAGGAACACTTATAAGGATAGGAAAATTAAAAGAAGTGAATAAATGACATGAAGACTTAATGGTAATTTAGACAGATATACAGGTTAGGTAGTAATGTAATTTACTGATACTTAAGAAATCTGTCCAGCACATAAGAAGTATTGATTCAATGATTTATTCGGGAGATAAAGCCATTGGTAAGAGAAAAGGGAAACAGAAAAGAAGTAATAAAATGCACAGGCCTAATGTTCATTTAAAACACATAGAGACAAGATGGTAATGTACTTTACCCAATACACAATGGGATTTTCTGTGTGTTTTTTTTTTTTTTTTTATTTCTCTCCATCCTTCACCCACTCCCTCCTTTTCAGACTACCCTCCCTAACTTACATATGATTTTTCTGGCCAAATAAGAAAACTGTTAATTGTTTTTGACATACCTAAGTAAAAGAAATGTTTTCTTTTTTTCCCGTTATGTTTTGCATAGGAAAAAGTTTATTAAAGATTGGTTCTATTGGTCACAATTTCCTATTATTAACCATACTTCTAATGAGTGAAAAAAAGAGAGTTATTGCTATTTCTGTGACAGTCTGTTTGTTTTGAAATGCTATACCAATACTGTGACTGTGGGTCTTAATTGATAATATTAATCTGTAAAATAGATTATGAACTCTATACCAGGGTTAATATTTATGCACCTAATGTTTTTCATGTGTCCTTTATAGAGAGTATTAGATAAAATGTATATGTCTCAAAACTCTCCATAAGAACTTATACAATCATTAAAGCTAATAGTAAATGCTGTTAAAAAAATAAGTTATATGATGTATAGAGACTAAATCACCCCCACATAGTAGAGAATATACACACGTTTTGTATGCACATTTTTCCTATGCCTGTTTGGATGTTGTAATGGGGGAAACATCATTTGTTTGGAAAACTTACAAAATCTTTATGAAAGATATCCCATAGTCAAATCCCAACGCAATGATTTGGACTTTGATTTCCTATCAGTGTTTTAAATTGGGGACAGAGCAGAGAAGGTTACACGGGCTAATGGGACGAGGATAGAGCCAGGACAGTCAGGTTTACCAATGAATATAATGTGGGACTTTTGAAGACCATTCTGTCAATTGAGCCAATAACATTTGTAGGGGATAAAATAATTTATATGGAGCAAGTGTCAGGATTACTATTGATCCAGCATGCAGAAATAGTATCACACCTAGGACCAAGGATAAAGTATAACCGGACCTTAGAATGGCTGGACTTAACGTATCCAAGAATAGTCAAAATACTTGCCGAGGTCAGGGGTACAGAATGAGACACAACGATGAGGGAAAGCCAAAAGTCAAGGATACCAGAAATTAGGGAAGTCAAACAAAGCCAAAGTCAAATACCAAAAAAACTACGATCAGGAACACTCTCTCGGATAACCAGCTAAGGGAAACCATGACAGGGCACTTATCAAAAGACAATTTGGGTTTAAATAACCCTCCTGAAGCTGTAATTGGCTGTATGTGACCTCTGACCCCAGAACGTGCATACACGTCTATGATGTGACGTCACACGCACGTAGGCTCCATCTTTGATATGGGCAAAGGATATTTCTTTATTAAAAACAGAACCGCAGGGGCTGGCCTCTCTGTTAATGCCGCACACACTGGGGACCGGGATGGAAGGAGGTCGTGCTTTGATCTGCCGCGGGTAAGACAAGTGTTTGTAATTTCTGTCAACATGACCGCTGTTTTTCAGTGCGGCCATACCAACAGAAACCCGCGGCACTGTGACAGCAAGGAGGAAGCAGGATTAAAGATCCTACCTACAAGGGCAATCCAGAACAGAAATGTCAGCAACTCATCCAGCTACACTTTGCTGATGAGGCCCAAAGAAGGCCAAAATGATTGTTTGGGGTTGCTGTATCTCTCGTGCAGAGATAACTTGCTGGCATTTTGGTTCTGGACTGCCCTTATGAGTGTAATTAGTCTGATATGCTTTCAAACTGGTTCTCTCTGTAATGGCACAAGTGAGCAAAAAAAATTTTGAGACCTGAGCAGGCATTTACCAAAGGGCAAGCTACTGAATTCCTCTACGCTTTTGTTTTCATATTTTCTGGTTTTGCATAAAGGTAATGCATCTCATGCGTTTCAGAATTTTATTCAATGGTCTAAATTGTAAGTGATCACTTGATTTACACTTAAGTCAACACTGCATGAAATGTGGAACACTTATACCCTAAGGAAAAAAGCATGTATAGATCCAAGTGCATAACACATATATTACTCAGATATACAACCCACACAATTCATTGCCTTGCAGTCAGACAATAGCTGAATGAATCACAAACAATAACCACCTTTTGGAACAAGTCAAACAGCAAGACAGTTTTACTGGAGTGGGGACATACATACTGTATAATATTAGAAACAACCTTGGAACACATGGGTGACCAGGATCACAATGCCAAGCAAATTCAAATTGAGAAGGAACAGGGCAAATATATGTATGTCTGGCATGTACTGATATTTAAGAATATTTGCAGATGGCCGCGCTGCACGTCGGTTATTATGTTTTTTTGTTGTTTTTTTCTAATTTTTGTTTACAGGTTCTTAGTTAAAGGTCCCCCCCTCATTATTTTTGGGTGAGGGAGGTAGGTAGGGGGATCATTTTTTTTTGGCGGGGGAGGGGGTGACTAGTGTTCCCCCATTTGTATTTAGGGCCCCCACCCGCCACTCAGGGGTGGGGGCCAGGGGGGAGGACATTAGGTCCCCCCTTATTAGTATTTAGGGCCCCCACCCACCGCTCAGGGGTGGGGGCCGGGGGGGACAGTAGGTCCCCCCTTATTTATTTTTTTAGGGCCCCCACCCACCGCTCAGGGGTGGGGGCCAGGGGGGACTTTAGGTCCCCCCTTATTGTTTTTTTTAGGGCCCCCACCCACCGCTCAGGTTAACATAATTATGTGGTTTTACTTATTAAAATTTGATTGACGTGCCTGACAACCCAGGCAGAAAGTCCAGAGAATTTAATTCACAAGCACTATATTTAACTCTGTAACTTTCTGAGACACCATAGAACCTGTACATGGGGGTACTGTTTTACTCGGGAGACTTCGCTGTACACAAATATTAATGTTTCAAAATGATAAATTGTATTACAATTATGAAATTTTCAGTAAATTGACGTTTTTTTTATTTTTCACACACAAGCAGCATTTTTATTGATGATATTATTGTTGTAATAAGTTGTATTGTTTTGAAACACTAATGTTTGTGTTCAGTTAAGTCTCCCAAGTATAACAGTACCCCCCATGTACAGGTGTTTTGGAAAGTTAGAGCGTCACATATAACGCTTGCATTTTATTTTGTTTTAGCTTTTACTGCTATAAAATGCACATATTTGTATTCAGCAAAGTCTCACGAGTACAACAGTATATGCCTTTAACAGGTTTTATGATATTTTGTAAAGTTGAAGGGTCAAATATAGCACATTCAATTTTTCTGTTTTTTTCACATTGAAATTTGATAGTTTGGAAATGTTGCCTTTGAGAATTACCCCCATGATGGTATACCATTTGCAAAAGTAGACAACACAAGGTATTGCAAACGGGGTATGTCCAGTCATTTTTAGTAGCCACTTAGTCACAAACACTGTCCAAATATTAGTTTTTTGCCTTTTTCACACAAAAAATTAACTCTAACTTTGGCCAGTGTTTGTGACTAAGTGGCTACTATAAAAGACTGGACATACCCCACTTGCAATACCTTGGGTTGTCTACTTTTGCAAATGTTATGCCATCATGGGAGTAAATTCTCATTCCTGGGCTACCATATGGTCTCAAAGTCAACATTACTAATCTGGCAAATTTCAATGTGAAAAAACAGAAAAATGGAATGTGCAATATTTGACCCTTCAACTTTCCAAAACACCATAAATCCCTTAAGACTCAAGACGGAATAATTCCATCATGCAGTATTTTACCAGTGAAAACCATGTCCCTGCTGGTAACTGAGAGCACCAGGTATCATTTGATACCCGGGGCTCCTCTCTGTCTGTTTAGGCCAGAATTAGTGGCCCTAGACCTGCAGATTAGTTGCATGCAAGAGCTGAAAGTGAACACTACATATTGCCCTTTAAATTCATTGAGAATATCATGGCTGAGCAGTCAAGCTCAGACACTGTGGTTCTCTTTGTGGAGCTGGTGCTTAGGAGACCCCCAGGGCCTGAAGCGACTCTGGAATGTCTCCCTCCCTTCCCCAATACAATATTGATCAGTGCCAGGCTTTGACAGTTCTCCAGCACTGATCACAATGCACTGGGCATGCTATTTTTATTGTATCATATATCTGCCTGTCATACGGAAAATGGCAGCAACATAAAACTTTCTGATTTAGCTTAGAATTGGCTTGTTATTTGCTAATATCAGTCCTGATATTAGGTTTTGTATTATGTTTATGTTTAGGATTAGGTTTCCAATTTTAACAGAGAGGATCCTTCTAACACTATTGCTATGGTTAGCATTAAGATTGGAAGTGCGATTAAGATTAAAATTAGGATTAAGACAAGGCATAGGATTAGAATACATGTTAGGATTAGGGTGAGGTTAATGATTAGGAATAGGGTTAGCTTTGGGATTAGAATTTGGTTTAAAATTAGGGTTTGGGTTTAGGGTTTGGTGTAGGATTAGGAATAGGATTAAGATTGTTACTTTCTTATGGTATATACATGGGGTATTGTTGTACTCAGGAGATGTTCTTATGGTATAAACATGGGGTATTGTTGTACTCAGGAGATGTAGTTTAATACAGTTAAGGTAATGTTATTACAGTGGCACATATGAGATTTAAAAAAATAAGCAGCAAAATAGAATGTGAATCTAAAATTAAATTATACAACAACTTTTAAAAATAAAATGGCACATTAATAAAGCTCAAAATATATGAGAGAGTCCCCTAGTGTCTACATTTGCAAAGGGTATGCATTTATGGAGTAAATTAAATATTTGAGCTACTAATATGCTCCAAATTATATCACCATCTTCTATTTGACTTTTTTTTTTTTTTTTAAACTGCACTGGGGAGGTTACAAATCCAGCCCTGTATTTACACAACAAATTGCTAAGAGTTTGCAAAGCAGGTCATTCGGTACTCCGGAAATAAAGGTGAGCACAATTTAGTGATTTTTTTTATTACAGTAGCACATATCAAGCTTACACAAAACAAACAGCTAAATAGCAATATGACAATAAAATTATACTATAACCCTTGAAATAAATGAGTACCAAATGGGTGTATGATAATGCTTAAAATATATTATATGACATAGCCCATGGAGGCAGAGACTGCCACGGCAAACCTGCGTGAGAGAAAGGCTAAGATAACTTACCTTTAACTCAACAGGGGAAGAGGGTGGGGGCGGGTAGGTCACCTAAACAGCAAGTTTAACATTATAGTGTTAGGAATACATGTTTATATTCCTGAAACTAGAGTGTTCAATTTAGCTGCACTAATTATGCACACATTATTATTGCCAAAACTGTGAAACAAAATATTTTTTCTGATTTTAAAATAAAAGAAAATGTGTATATGCATATTCACATCAAATTAAAGCCCTTTTTATCCTTGTAAAAAACACATGTAGCAAAAATGTCAAACATGTAAGTGCACGACAAGCATCTGAATCTGTGTCCTTAACTGGCTAAACTATAGATATGTCTTGATTTCGAAAAACTGATTCACTGGATATATAAGGTGGAAAAATACAAATTACCCCATCATGATTTGCCTTTTGCAATCTCAGTATCTGGAAGCCAATTTATGTATTAGTAGATTGATTTACTTGTGAGGCAACCAGAAATTGTCTGGTAAATACTAATTTATGTATGCAATGTATTGGTTTCCTACAACCCTACAGCATGAGTTGCCAAAGTTGGTGGATGTGATAGCCTGTCTCTGTTGTGATCACATGCAAGGGACAAAACTAAGTTTAGGCACTGCTAGACTTCATCTCTGGGCCTCAATCAACCTGATATGTGCTGTCAGTACAAAAAGTACTAGAGGTACCAAAGCTGCCGGGAGAGGGAGAGGGAGAGATATTTGATATTTTCTTTTCAAATATTTTTTGTCAGTCAACAAATTGGCGTTCAAATTAGTTTTAAAAAATGTCTTAATTTCTCACTTTTTATATTTTATTCATATTAAATTATGTTTCATAGCTAAATATTTGATGTTAAATGAAAGCCCTATTTCTCTTGAATAAAATGATATATAATAAGTGTGGGTGCATATAATATAAAAGGTGAATTACGGTTGAACAGACATATAGTCAAATTCCAAGTTTCGTTTGGCTCAGTCCTTAGGGGGTTAATGTACATAGCAATATATAAAAAAACAAAAAACATGTATTTAAGCAACAGGTCGATTACACACTAAAATCTCCTTTCAAAGAACTATTATTATTTAAAAACATTTTTATAGCTTTAAAATTGTTCTTGGACTGACATTGTCTACTATGGTTAAACTAATGTTATATATCACTTAGACTAGCTCAGGTCTCCTGCTACTGCACATTAAAGAATGGCATTCTTTCTGATGTAGCTCTAATGAGATGAGGTCATTGCAATGTGGATTGTAGCTTTGCTCCTTTAAATAACAATGACATCCCATTTAACAAGAAAGAGACATAATTGAAGTGTAATACCTACTATTAATGGTTTGATATTCATATAATCAGTGTTGTCCATTCCAGTTTCGACCACTCAGGTTTATCGTTTTCAGAACGCAGCTGTTTCAGCATGTAATGGTGGTGTCTTTCAATCACGATGATAGAATTAAATGCATCTTATTCACCTATGCTTCAACTGCATGCTTATTTTATGTGACAGGGTAAAATTTGTCATTTTGTGTTCAAGAATTAATCTGTTTCACTTGCAAAGATAATTGTCTCTGGTGGTTGTGCAAAGTATATACATTAGATACTATACTTAATGTTTCATCAGAGAGGGAAGCACGTAATAACATATCACATTACTTAATCTGTATTTTCCCTCTTACTTATGTTTCCAGCTGGTTAGAATATGTTTACTTTCTTAAAAAAATATATTTGTAAAACAGAAATTTGATTTCCAAAGGAAAGATTTAGCTGCTGGAAATTGAAGTAAAAGCGGATATGTATAAGGCACATAATTACTGTTGTATTATTGTATTTGACAGTAATATTGCTTAATAAAATATTCAAACAATACAATAAATAAATAAATCTGAAACTACAATATAAATATAACATATTGTGTGTTCAAATGAAAGGACAGTACCCTAAAGGAGATATTTATGGATATCCCAATCTACAACCATAAACTGAACAATAAAATTTAATAATATTTACATATTTTACAATGACAGCAGATGACCTTCAGAAGACAACTTTAAGCAACACATGTATAAAACACAAGTTTAAGCACTAACTATAATATTTAATAGGTGGCAGCAGTAGATCTACAATTATTCCCAAAACCTTACGTGGTATACAAAATGTAGCAATACAAAAGGTTATACACCGCGCCAAATAAATATACAAGTGAAAACAGTACTTACAATGACGTTATGTATATACAAATACATACTTTTTTTTTATAATCAGTGGGTATCAGAATCAACTTTAAAAAAAAAATCAGAAGAAAAGAAACAGACAAACAATAGTGCAATATGTCACTTCTATCATGAGTATTAATTAATTATATAGAAAACTAACTCACACTTTGCTGAGCTACCAAGAGCTCTGCTGTATAGAGCTTGGATGGTATGATCCCCGTCTTAGGGACTGGTCTGACACTGTGATTGGTGAGTACAAGGGAGGGCAGAGGCTGGAGAAACTCCCCTAGCAGAGAGGCATGCCTAACAATGCAATCTGGCCATGTTTATAATAAGTGTATTCAAAAAAACTATTGCATACTTTTAAAAGTCCTTCTTACTTTATTTTGGTTTACATATTTTTTTAAAAGTATTTGCTTGCTGGTTTAAAAAACAATTGTCAAGTGATACAATGTCAAGGTATGTCCCTTTAAATTGTGTTGATATGGTTTAGCACTGAATGAAAGGATAGTGCCAGGAGACTGCAGGTACTCTAATCAATTCAAGGAGATGACGTGGTTATACTGCCATCAGTGCATTTGTGGCACCTCTATTAGAGGGTGGATCCATGGGGAGCATAAGGGCAACTCACCACCCAGGTGCGAGGCCAGACAGGCATAATCTCTTGGGCAGTAAGGAGCCCTATTTCTAGCTGCTCGTTTTGCAGGAGTCAGGTAAAAATGGAGCTGTTGCTTCAAGAAGATTTGAAGATTGAAGATTTTTCTACTACAGGAAGTTCAAACTGTGTACCCAGGCATGGTTCTGCATTCTGACGCAAGAACCCTGTGACCAGGTATGTGCTGCTGTTTCACCTTAGGCCTTGGGAGCTGTGATTATCCCATGGTAAATGCTTTATGTTGTCTACTTTTACTGAATGAAACCCACACCCCTCTCTATAGCACCCACCATTATAACACACAACCCACTGCCAGGTGCAAGTAAGTATCAAATGCCCACCCAGCTTGAGTGATAGTGAGCCTGTGTGTGAGTCAATGAGTTTGTTTGTAGTGAGCTTATGTGTGCGCATGTGTATCTATCAGAGAGCTTGTGTGTGTCAGTCATTGAGCCTGTCTGTAGTGAACTTGTGTGTGTGTCAGTGAGAATATGTGTGTGTCAAAATCATTTGGAGTGAGTCTGTGTATGTCCCAGCGAGCCTGTCTGTGCATCAATGAGAGTGTGTGTGTGTGACAGTGAGATTATCTGGCAGTGAGTTATCTGTGTGTTTTATTGAGATTGTTGGTGATCTTGTGTTTGGAGTCAGAGAACTAATTTGGTGTGCATATGCATGTGTGTGCGTATGGATCTATCAATCATAGATAGTGGTCACAGCTTCGAAACTGGAATGGACAACACTGATTATATGACTATCCAACCATTTATAGTAGGTAATACATTTCAATTATTTATCTTTCTTGTTAAATGGTATGTCACTGTATAGTAAATAAGCAAAGCTCAGAGCTACACCAGAAAATATTGGGGGAAAAACTGGAATGGGGACCACTATAGAATACGAATGGTTCTAATGGTATTCACTTTGAGTTCTCTGAAAGGAGATTTTAGTGTGTAATCGACCTGTTGCTTTAAATATATGGTTTGTTTTGTTTGATATATTGCTATGTACATTAACATATATTGTGTTACTTTGTACCAAATTAGTTTATTTTTTGGTATGTAAAAATGTATTTTAATAAAAAATATTTGAAAAGGAAAAAACAAATCAATCTATCTCTGTCAGTCATTGTGATTAAATAATCTTCTACTTCCCTTCACAAGGTTAGGTTCTGAATCTGCCTCCTATTAAGCATGTGCCTAGTGAGAGAGAAAAGAGTTGTTATGTTTTCTTCAGAAAAGCCAAAAGGTTTCCACTTTGGGATTCAAGCATCACAGAGTTTGTTTACATCGTAGTGGAGACCCAGTCTCTTTTATGGCTACAGAGAATAACACTGTGATAAATATGCAAATCTAAATTTTAGAGTGGATGCTGCTTTAGACTAAATTCAGCAAATTTGTTTTTAGATTTCTCTAACTCAGTATAAAGAAAAAAACAAAAATATAATTTAGTACCTGTGAGTAAAAAACAGTGATAGATCTCTGCAAACTATTTTTAATGCATTGGTAACAGTTTAATTTATTGGTAACAGTCTTTTAATTCTGTCTGTGATGTGTGCCACTATGTATAAATTACAAAACATTGTGTCTCAGGTGGTTATTATGTGAAATATTCCATGCAATGTAGTTAATTAATCTATAAAAATATTATTTCATTTGCCAATGTTAACTGGTAAATAATATGTTGGCTACATCTCACTTTCTATTAAGTTTGCTCAAAAAAAAATAATGATGCAATAGAGGGCATAAATGCCAACCATTTTAATTACATACTTGATTCACTGTTTTTAATTTTATTAAAATTTTATTATCTATCCAAAAGGATAGAAACACAATGGGTGCATCCCTCAAAATATAAATTAAAGACATTATATCCATTAAAGACAAGGGTAAAAGTATTAATCAGTAAACAGAGTAAACCCTTACTCTTCTAAGATAATTCAGATTATTATGATTTGTCATTTAGTGCCACAGGACAATATATTGTGTGTCTGTATTTGTATGTGAAATTTACATCTTTATGCTCTTTTAAATCAATATATTGGCCCTTTTGCCAAGTTTAGTTTTTCTACTTAACCCCTTAATGTCGTTACGGCATTCTATGCCGTCCCCATTATAATGGGCTTTAAAGCCGTTGCCGCGACATAGAACGCCGTACCAGCTTCCGAAACGGGAGGACTGCCTGACAGCCTATGCAGCCTCCCCCGCCAAATCAGGCCCCCGGGGGCCATGTGATCGCTCTCAAAGAGTGATCACATGGTCCCCTATAGCTGGCTGTGGATCTGCCAGCAGGGGGAGTGCCTGGACTGTCAGACAGTCTCCCTGCTGGTGGGAAGAATAAAAAAAATCATTAGACATGTAAAATAAATTACATGTGCATATATATATATACATATGTATACACCTTATATATATGTAACGTCATGTAGTTTCCATTTACATATTACTATAACGTAGTGTATTTAAATATTAATTTAATTACATATATTAGTATTAAAATACACTTAGAATTCATATATATATATATATTTGTGTACGGCACATTCCGAGGACGTAAGGAAAACAGGGTTTAAAAATAAGTAGTTCCTTAATAGCAAGTCAGTTGAGGTGTGCCGAAACTGACGTAAGGTTAGGCCTGTAAAAGAGGGCCCACCTAGGAAAATGATAAAATTGAGGGTGCGGTGGGAGGGGCACTTCCGAGATCGTCGAAGACAGGTAAGCAGGGGCTCACTGGGTTTAAATAGGGAATTTAAGTGCCTCCCACAATTACAGGCCAAGCCTTCTATTTGTGTACGGCACATTCCGAGGACGTAAGGAAAACAGGGTTTAAAAATAAGTAGTTCCTTAATAGCAAGTCAGTTGAGGTGTGCCGAAACTGACGTAAGGTTAGGCCTGTAAAAGAGGGCAAAAATAATAACCATTAAAACAAAATGCGTTTATTAAGCGGTACATCATTTAGTCATATCACAGAAAGCCAGCCTTATCTCTTTCTCTGGATTGGGAATGTATCTGTTGTATGCGGATGATTTCCACCTCCCCATGTTTTTAATTATGTGTGTCGGTACATGATTACCTGAGGCAGCTGTGGCTGCTCCAATGCAAAAAGAATGGCCCGAGAATGAACGTGGGTTTTGTCCCAAGCGGAGTAAAAGGGTGCGTATGTAAAGCATGAAGATTTTTGTGGTCAGGGGTTTCCCTAGTATAGCTAGAAGTGGGCTATCAGGAGCGGAATTAGCATGGGCTGCTACTAGCTTATCCAATACACGGACGGGACACCATTTGGTTGACGTGGGATAAAAGTTAATTACCACTGGTGGGCCTGTTTGGCTTGTTTTGGTACGGGTAACGGACAAAGTGTAGTGATCTAGATTTTTAATTAAGTGTTTCTTTTGGAGGCACGAGCTGAAATCAGAAGCTCTCTCTACAGTGAACTCTTTGGGTCTCAAGAAACCATAAAAGGCTAGATAAGCCGCTGATTTGATAACGAGGTTTGTGATATGTTCGAAAGGGGACGTGTCGAGTACATCGGACAAATTCTTAAACAGCTTACTATCTATGGGAAGGCGTTTAGTGGGTATGTGTACTGACAAGTTATGAATGCCTTTGAGGACACTTTTAAGAGGGTAGGAAGATAGGAAAGGAGACTTGTTGGGAAAGGAGGTTAACATGTAGTGTTGGATTCCCGTTAAGTAGAGTTTGATTGTGTTGTAAGCTAGATTAAGAGAAAAGTGGCAAAAAGTTGTGAAAGCAACCATGGTTTCAACAGAGAAAACATTTATTACACAGTAATTACGAACGAAACACATAAACAGTTCATATGCTCTGTAATAAGCTTTCCTCGTGTTAAGGGATAGACCCGCCTGAGCAAGCGTGCCGCTTAGTTGTAAGAGAGAGCTTAACGCATTACCAGGTCTTCGAATTTTGGAGGTACCCTGGGTTGCTGGGAAGCTGTAGGATGTAGTCTGAAGAACTCCTGCAAATTGAAGCGTGACAGAGCATCAGCGGCAGTATTCTGTATACCTGGGACGTGAACACAGGATATGCAGAACTGGAGATTAGCTGCTAGCCAAGTGAGTCTCCTGACTAGGTTCATGATCGTGAGGGACTGAGAGCGGCCCTTGTTGATGATGTTACAGGTAGCTAAGTTGTCACAAAAACACCTGACTGACTGCCCCCTCCACTCTACCCCCCAAGTGTAAGCTGCTGCTACGATAGGGTAGATCTCAAAAAGAGAGGAGGTGGTACTGAAACTCTCGAGTGACGTGGTTTCGACCGGCCAGGAGCCGTACAGCCACTCGTCTCCAAATATGGCTGCATAGCCTAAGGTACCTGAAGCGTCAGTCCAGAGTACTGGGGAATCGTCGGAAACGGGGGGAACAAACAGTGACCTGCCATTCCACGAGGAAAGGAACAGCTGCCACATTCTCAGGTCAGCTGTAGCTGACTCGTCTAAGGGTGTAGTGGAGTCATCGTCAGGGAGACCGTGCAAAAGTGAAAGGATTCTGGAAATGAAAGACCTACCCTGTGGAATTATTCTCATGGCGAAATTAAGTGAGCCTAAAAGTGACTGTAGCTGTTTCCTGGTGCAAGTGCCTAGTGACATGCAGGTGCTAATGTAAGACAGAATTCGGTCTACTTTCTCCTGGGGCAGGCTGGCGTGCATGGTGACAGAATTGAGTGTAATCCCCAGAAAAGTAATTTCGGTTTTGGGACCTTCAGTTTTGTCCTGGGCTACGGGGACACCTAAATCTTTGAAGAGCGTGAGCAAGTGATTAAGGCTGCGTGGAGTGCAGTGGTGAGGTTCAAAGGTGAGGAAGTCATCTAAATAATGAATGACAACTGGGCATCTGCAGAAGTTCAGGAAAAGCCATGTTAAGGTTTCGGCGAACAGGTCGAATAACTTGGGGCTACTTTTGGAGCCGAAAGTAAGCCTGGTAGCGAAATAGTAGTTGTCTTGCCACTTCACTCCATGCAGATGCCAGAGTGATTGATGAATGGGAAGTAACTTAAAGGCGTTAGTAATATCTGACTTACTTAACCAGGCTGCCTTCCCGGAGTTAATAATCGCTTGAATGGCATCATCGATTCTAGCGTACTGAAGAGAAAAATCTTCTGACGGGATTAGTGCATTCAGGCTAGGTGTGGGAGAGGCGTGTGGTGCAGAAAAGTCAATAATAAGTCTCTTTTTGTTGTTAAACTTCCCAGTGGCGATACCTAGAGGGTTAGTTCTCCATGAGGAGAAAGGAGGAGTAGTGAAAGGGCCTATCATGAAGCCGTTATCTACTTCTTTCTGTAAGAGTACTTGTAGGGTGTCGGGGTCTGTGAGAGCTGACTGAAGGTTGGGGCACTCCAAGATGCCTGAGGGGAGAGAGACAAAGCCTGTGTGAAACCCGTGAGTGAACCCTGACGTGAGAAATTCCACCAGATGTAAAGAAGGATGATTAGCCAGGTAACGTTGCAAACTCGGTATGTTTATTGGAGTGGATGCCTTTTTAGGGTACAATTTGTTAGGGCACATTGTCTTGGCATGTGCCCTGAAACAAAGCGAGCACACATGCAGCAGTCTACAAGCACTGTAACTACAACCCCCAGCATTAAAATTATTGCAGACCTGAGCTTTTCCCATGAACACTATTGGCCTGCCTAATTTGTCTCTTATTTCCTTCTGGTTGGAAGTTGACTGAAAATCGGAGTTGGCGTTACTGGTAGAGGGGATAGCTACATTTTCAGGACAGAAATTAATGGAGTGAGCCGCAGACGAGCATATGGCACAGGAAGGGGTTTTGAGACCTACAAAATGCATAAGAAACAATTCTGTGTCTAGCTGACCCCAGTCCGTGACTGCATTATATTGAGACAATGAAGCGGCTGACCTAGAGGAGAATGACTTGTGATAGTCGTAAAAGGCAAAGCCCCCGTACTTATAAGCTAGCTCTATCACCTTGTGTAGGTACAAATCTAGCTCCTCTCTGCAGAGGGGAAAAGCAGTACAGATAACGTCTCTGTATAGGCCAAATGCCAAGACAAACTCAGGAATGTTAAGTTTCCTATTCAACCTAGGGTCTCTGGCCCTCATAACTACTGATAGATCCTCAAACGTGTACGCCCTGTTTTCTACCACGTCTTGAGCCGCTATCAGTAGCGAGGCCAAGTTAACATCCTTACCCTCTATGATGTCACGTCTGAGAGACTGCGGTATTAGGTGAATAGGATTAATAACGTTAGTAACTTTCCTAGCCGGTGGAGGGTTACTGTTACCTCCTAGGGCGGGCGTGGGTTGGACAACCGGCCCGGGAATCTCGGGGACTGTAGGAACATTATTAGCTTCCAGGTTATCCAATCTGTTATTGATAGTGGCAACTGAGGACACTAGGGAGGCCATCATGGCGTGTAATTCAGCCAGGCTATTAAGTACATTAACCTGCGAACTAGGGCCAGGCCTTTCGTTATCCTCAGTAGAGTTTAATAAACGAAAAAGTTCATTCTTCCTAGCTGAAGCCGGATAAGGGATATTCCTCTTTTTAAGTTCAGCGGTAATCTTAGGGATAGTCCAGGAGCGATAGCTGGAAGCTGGACTTGGAGGGGTTGGTTGCCTTCTCTGCGTGCCCGACCTGAGAGGGGTGCTGGTAACCGACAGATTGTCTTCTAACACCGAAGCGTTGGACATTCTAAGGGGGGCAGAGAGGGTGAGTTTAGTACTGAAAAATAAATAGCTGGAGGGACCCCACTTACTAGGCTAGTGCCCATAGGCGAAATTGTATTAGCTTAGCTTTCGTTGGTGGCAGATGAGGCCCTAACTACTTGTCAAGTGGCTATGAGAGGCACTAACTATGATTTGGCTCGTGGGGCCTTGGTGCCACTGAGGTGGGTGGCGGGGTGTTGGCCTCTCGGTGACATGAAAAAGAAGTAAAACGTTTGGCCGTGACTGGTGAGGCCCTAACTAAGTTTTGAAGCAAGGCTATAGCTATGCGTTGGGACGATTGGCCTGAACCTCCGAACGTAAGGGCTGACCTATGCCTTGCGGGACCTCTAAACTTATAGGCAAAGAGGCCTATGGGAACATACCTAAGTTGGCGGGAGAATTACAACTAGTCCTCGAACCCCCCCCCCCCAGGACACACCAATAACATACCTGCAGAGGAAGGAAAACTTTAACTTGACCTAATAAAGGAGTATTATCCTGAAGGGAACCAACGGAACTAAAGGAAAAGAAACGTGACCTATTTATGAAACGTACTATTTAACTACAATATACACACAAATGAACTGGGTGACACAGAGGCCTACCTCTTTAACAAAGCTGCGAACACGTATACCCGCGAAGGGCCACTTGCGAGAAGTGTCAGTACTAGTAAGGACTACAACAAAAATAGGACATGAACAGCCATTTAAAACAATGGAACAACATACCCCCTATTATTCTACTTAGCTATTTATGACTTTAAGGGGACCATATAAACCACTTTAAATACAGAAGTTTAGAATACTGGGCAATACAACAAACCGCCTAAACCCCTTTTATAAAACGTAACTACTAAATTATTGCTTAAAATGTGAACAATATCCAGAAATCGGAACAGAATGAAGGTATTGCACCAACTGAACGAAAAACGTATGGCAACCCGGTGCGGCTAAACGAGACTACGAGGTGTAAGTGTAACTGAAAGTGTTACACTGACCGAGAAAATGCAGGAGCGGAGTGAATCCGAGCCCGTGAGCGACAGGGCTAAACTTACGATTTCGATGCCGTCCGTGTAAGGCAAAAGCGTTATACTCACGAATACAGCCGCAGGGCGTTTGAACCGGGCTGCCGGCGGGCGGGAAACTGACGTCACGGATCGGTAAACCGGAAGTACACTGAAGCACTTCCGAGATCGTCGAAGACAGGTAAGCAGGGGCTCACTGGGTTTAAATAGGGAATTTAAGTGCCTCCCACAATTACAGGCCAAGCCTTCTATATATACGTATAATTACAATAATAAATAAAATAAACAAATAAAATATTTTAGAAAAATTTAAATAAATTGTATATATATATATATATATATATATATATAATTATTTATACATATGTAATTTCATTCTAACTGTATTTTGTTATTTATATATATATATATATATATATATATATGTAACAAAATACACTTAGAATGACATTATATATATATATATATATATATATATAAAATACAAATAACCACAAATATATATTATATATATATATATAAATATATATAATTACATTACATAATTATAGACGTAGAATTTAAATACATCTATATGTATATATATATTAAAATTCTATGTGTATATTTAAGTAATCTTTTAGCATAATTATGTGATTTCATTAATTAAAATTTGGTTGACATTAGAGATGTCCCGAACGGTTCGCTGGCGAATAGTTCCTGGCGAACATAGCTTGTTGGCGTTTGCCATGGACAGCGAACATATGCAATGTTCGGTCCGCCCCCTATTCATCATCATTGAGTAAACTTTGACCCTGTACCTCACAGTCAGCAGACACATTCCAGCCAATCAGCAGCAGACCCTCCCTCCCAGACCCTCCCACCTCCTGGACAGCATCCAGTTTAGATTCATTCGGAAGCTGCATTCTTTTTTTTGTATTATTTATTTATTTCTTTTTAGACAGAAGTGTGTTATAGTTGAGCATGCTAGGCTGAACGTACGTATATCATGGCTAGTTGCACTGAGGGTATGAGTATATAGCAGTACATTGTTGTGAAAGATGGCTGTCATGTTTAGGGTGTAGCTTGCACGTTATCAACTGGGTATTTATATCAGCAGCTCCACCACTAGTTATAAATCAAGTGTGAGTCGCCCCATGAGATGAGACTAGCAAATAACATAATACATGAACGGTTAAGGTAAAGGCATGTAAGGAACTACGACAATAAACTCTTTAGGAGGTGAAATAATGACATGTTTAAATGCTTGCTACTTTACGATTAGTTAATGTGCAGAGAGCAGTTCATGTGATCAAAGGCATGGTGTGGAGGATCGGCTATAGTGGGACATGCTTGGCACGCTGCTGTTTACTGCTTGTGCTCATCCGATCCCTTCTGGGCGCCAGTTGCAGACCCTGGGAGTCCCTGATACCTGGAACAACAAAGGCAAGTCTCTGGCTGAGCGGCTTGAGGTAGTGGGAGCTTGTTTTGTCGGGTGGTCGGATCTGTCCCGGTGGTGCTTCACGTCCGGTGCGGGATTGTGGTGGCTTAAGGTGGAGGCGAGTGCTTGACATGGGGCAGGCTCTGCATTTCTGTTTGTGCCTCCAGTCCCATCTTTGATGCCTTTTGCGTTGGTGGATTTTAATGGGGACTGCTTCGCTTAGCTGTGGTGGAGCTTGTTGGGGCTGTGGTGGAGCTTGTTGGGGCTTTCTGCTCGTTATTTGCTTCCAAAATTGATTAAAGAGTCTGTCCAGCTTAGACTCAATATCCTGCCATGCTTTGCTGGTACCAGGAGGACACACGGCTGCCGCCATATTGGGAGAGTCGCAGATGAGTATGTCAGCCTGGGCGGCTGTGCTCTGTGCGTCCATTAGCTACAGACAGCCTGTCAGGGGTGGACCGGGATAACCCCCACCGGTCCGAGGGGGGGGTAACGGAGTTCCTGCCGGGATGTAGCTGCTCCTGGGCATCCCAGGATCGGGAGATCGGCCGCCTCTCCCGCCCGGTGAGCACCAGGCCACACTTGCCACGCGGAGGTAAGTAAGACTCTGTCGAGTTGCTGACCGCTATTATGCATGTCGGGTCGGTCAGGTAGGAGCAACATTGCTGGGTCATCCCCTTCTGGGGTGAAATTTGCTTGTTGATAGCTGCTTAAAGTGAGATATTGAGGGAGCTCACATGAAGTGCGTTTTTCCTCCATGACAGCTAGGCCCCGCCCGCCTGAAGCTGCATTCTTAGTGAGAGGAGGGACAGTGTAGCTGCTGCTGATTTAATAGGGAAATCGATAGCTAGGCTAGTGTATTCAGTGTCCACTACAGTCCTGAAGGACTCATCTGATCTCTGCTGTAAGGACAGCACCCAAAAAGCCCTTTTTAGGGCTAGAACATCAGTCTGCTTTTTTTTTTGTGTAATCTAATTGCAGTTGCCTGCCTGCCAGCGAGTGTGTCAGGCTCACAGCGTATACTGTGCCAACTTGCCCAGTGCCACCACTCATACCTGGTGTCACAAAATAGCTTGCATTTAAAAAAAAACAACAACTTTTTTGACTGTAATATAATATCAGTCAGTTTCCTTCACACGTGTGCGTTTCAGGGCCTGCCAGGGCACAGTGTCACACCAGTGCAACTCATATCTGGTGTAACAGTAGTGTATATAAAAACAAAACTAGAAATTTGACTGTGAAATAATAGCAGTCAGTTTGCTTCACACGTGTGCGTTTCAGGGCCTACCAGGGCACAGTGTCACACCAGTGCAACTCATATCTGGTGTAACAGTAGTGTACATTTAAAAAAAAAAAATACAGTGGGCTTGATGTCACCTTTCGGGGACCCTTGGTGTTGTACGTGGTTGGGTGGAGGAAGATTTCAATGACATCAGTGAGGACAAGGAACGGGACATGGCTAGCTTGGTATCCAACCTAAAATTTTCAGTTCGCGAACTGGGCGAACCGCCATAGACTTCAATAGGCAGGCAAATTTTAAAACCTACAGGGACTCTTTCTGGCCACAATAGTGATGGAAAAGGTGTTTCAAGGGGACTAACAACTGGACTGTGGCATGCCGGAGGGGGGTCCATGGCAAAACTCCCATGGAAAATTACATAGTTGATGCAGAGTCTGGTTTTAATCCATAAAGGGCATAAATCACCTAACATTCCTAAATTGTTTGGAATAACGTGCTTTAAAACATCAGGTATAATGTTGTATCGATCAGGTAGTGTAAGGGTTACGCCCGCTTCACAGTGACAGACCAAACTCCCCGTTTAACGCACCGCAAAGAATCGCAAACAGTCCATTTGCACAACCGCAAACTCCCCATTTGCACAAGTTTGGATACCAAGCTAGCCATGTCCCGTTCCTTGTCCTCACTGATGTCATTGAAGGTCTCTTCCTCCACCCAGCCACGTACAACACCAAGGGTCCCCGAAAGGTGACAACAAGCCCCCTGGGACGCCTGCTGTGTTTGGTCTTCCACCTCCTCAAAACCACCTTCCTCCTATGACTCCTCTTCTTCAGACTCCTCTCTCTGCGATGCCTCTCTCTGCGTTATTATAAGGTGTGTTAAGTAGTACTATTCCTATCAGTTTAACCCCTGTTACGTCCCCGATCAGGGGACGTGTATATGGCATCGATTTTAGGAACCGGGAGATGGAAAAAGATGCTTGGTCGGTCCTCCTACCTCAAATTTGGGGCACTGCGCCTGTAATCTAATGTGCCACCAGATAGGAGTGGTGTGTTAAGTAGTACTATTCTTATCAGTTTAATCCCTATTACATCCCCCTCATCAGGCCTTTTTTAGTCGAATGTATCACCCACTGTCAGTCCCTTCGGGATCCATCCCTAATTCATCTTAATAAAGGTGAGGTAATCTAGACTTTTTTGACCTAGGCGACTTCTCTTCTCAGTGACAATACCTCCTGCTGCACTGAAGGTCCTTTCTGACAGGACACTTGAAGCGGGGCAGGCCATAAGTTCTATCGCAAATTGAGATAGCTCAGGTCACAGGTCCAGCCTGCACACCCAGTAGTCAAGGGGTTCATCGCTCCTCAGAGTGTCGATATCTGCAGTTAAGGCGAGGTAGTCTGCTACCTGTCGGTCAAATCGTTCTCTGAGGGTGGACCTCGAAGGGCTGTGGCGATGCGTAGGACTTAAAAAGCTCCGCATGTCCTCCATCAACAACACGTCTGTAAAGTGTCCTGTCCTTGCCAGCGTGGTCGTGGGAGGAGGAGGATTACTTTCACCTCTTCCCCTGTTAGATTCCCGTTGTGCTGTGACATCACCCTTATACGCTGTGTAAAGCATACTTTTTAATTTATTTTGGAACTGCTGCATCCTTTCCGACTTGTGGTAATTCAGTAACATTTCAGGCACTTTCTGCTTATACCGGGGGTCTAGTAGCGTGGACACCCAGTACAGGTCGTTCTCCTTCAGCCTTTTTATACGAGGGTCCCTCAACAGGCACCACAGCATGAAAGACCCCATTTGCACAAGGTTGGATGCCGAGCTACTCATGTCCCGTTCCTCGTCCTCAGTGATCTCACTGAAGGTATGTTCTTCCCCCCAGCCACGTACAACACCACGGGTACCAGATAGGTGACAACGAGCACCCTGGGATGCCTGTTGTGGTTGGTCTTCCTCCTCCTATTCAAAGCCACATTCCTCCTCTGACTCCTCTTCCTCAAAAACCTCTTCCAGCGTTGCCGCAGGTCCAGCAAGCGATGCTGATAAGGCTGTTTCTGGTGGTGATGGTGACCACAACTCTTCCTCTTCACGCTCATCTACGGCCTGATCCAGCACTCTTCGCAGGGCACGCTCCAGGAAGAAAACAAATGGTATGATGTCACTAATGGTGCCTTCGGTGTGACTGACTAGTTTTGTCACCTCCTCAAAAGGACGCATGAGCCTACAGGCATTGCGCATGAGCGTCCAGTAACATGGCAAAAAATTCCCAGCTCCCCAGAGGCTGTCCTAGCACCCCGGTCATACAAATATTCATTAACAGCTTTTTCTTGTTGGAGCAGGCGGTAGAACATTAGGAGTGTTGAATTCCAATGTGTCGGGCTGTTGCAAATCAAGCGCCTCACTGGCATGTTGTTTCGCCGCTGGATATCTGAAAAGTGCACCATGGCTGAGTAGGTACGCCTGAAATGGCCACACACCTTCCTGGCCTGCTTCAGGATGTCCTGTAAGCCTGGGTACTTATGCACAAAGCGTTGTACGATCAGATTACACACATGTGCCATACACGGCACATGTGTCAATTTGCCCAAATTCAATGCCGCCAACAAATTTTTTCCATTGTCACAAACCACTTTGCCGATCTCCAGTTGCTGCGGAGTCAGCCACTGATCCACCTGTGCGTTCAGGGCGGACAGGAGTGCTGGTCTGGTGTGACTCTCTGCTTGCAGGCAAGTCAACCCCAAGACGGCGTGACACTGCCATATCCGGGATGTGGAATAGTACCTGGGGAGCTGGGGGGGTGCCGTAGATGTGGAGCAAGATGCAGCAGCAGAAGAGGACTCAGTCGAGGAGGTTATGGAAGAGGATGACATAGGAGGAGTAGAGGAGGTGGCAGCAGGCTTGCCTGCAAGTCGTGGCGGTGTCACCAACTCCTCTGCAGAGCCACGCATTCCATGCTTGGCAGCCGTCAGCAGGTTTACCCAATGCGCAGTGTAGGTGATATTCCTGCCCTGACCATGCTTTGCAGACCAGGTATCAGTGGTCAGATGTACCCTTGCCCCAACACTGTGTGCCAGACATGCCATTACTTCCTTTTGCACAATCGAGTACAGGTTGGGGATTGCCTTTTGTGCAAAGAAATTTCAGTTGGGTACCTTCCACTGCGGTGTTCCAATAGCTACAAATTTTTGGAATGCCTCAGACTCCACCAGCTTGTATGGTAAAAGCTGGCGGGCAAAGAGTTCAGACAAGCCAGCTGTCAGATGCCGGGCAAGGGGGTGACTTTGTGACATTGGCTTCTTACGCTCAAACATGTCCTTGACAGACATCTGACTCTGGGCAGATGAGCAGGAACTGCTCAAGGCGAGAGACGGAGGGGCGGGTGGTTGAGAGGGGGCAAGGAGGACAGCAGTGGTTGATGTGGCTGAAGATGCGGGACCAGGAGGAGGATGGCGGCTTTGAGTTTGTGTGCTGCTTGTAGTCATGTTTTGATCCCATAGGTGTTTGTGATGTGCGATCATGTGCCTTCGCAAAGCAGTTGTACCTAGGTGGGTGTTGGACTTCCCACGACTCAGTTTCTTTTGGCACAGTTATCGCTGTTGTCAGAGGCAGACACACAAAAAAATGCCACACTGCTGAGCTCTGCAGTGGCGGCATTCTGGTGGTGGCAACAGCATGCGTTGATTGGCGTGCTGTCTGGCTGACCCCAGGTGCATGCTGTCTGACTGTGCCACTAGCTCCTTGCGACGGCCTCCCCCTGCTTCCAACTCGTCTCCTCCTCCTCTCTGTCTCCCCATCTGAACTTTCCCCCTGTTCTTCTTCTCTTCTAGCGGGCACCCAAGTGACATCCACGGACGCATCGTCATCATCAACCGCTTCACTTGTATCTGACAACTCAGCAAAGGAAGCAGCAGCGGGTACAACATCATCATCATCATCACACCGTACGTCCATGTGTGTAATGCTGCCGGACTGAGACATATCTCTGTTATCTACATCCTCTGGCAATAATGGTTGCGCATCACTCATTTCTTTCAACTGATGTGTAAATAACTCCTCTGACAGATCAAGTGAAGCGGCTGTGGTGCTAGTGTTTGTGGTGGCAGCAGGCGGGTGAGTGGTAACTTGAGAGGTGCCCAAAGCTAAGCTGGAGGAGGATGGTGCGTCAAGGTTCCGAGCGGAAGCTGTAGAAGATTGGGTGTCCTGTGTTAGCCAGTCAGCTATGTCCTCAGAACTTTTCGAGTTCAGGGTACGTGGCCTCTGAACACTGGGCATTATTCTAGGGCCAAAGGGAATAACAGCACCATGACCACGACGGCCCCTGCGCGGTGGCCTGCTTCTGCCTGTCATTTTTTTTTTTTCGATTAGTGGTACTATGCATGCAAGCTACTGTGACAACAGATATGAGTGGCACTCTGCACTGTCAGAAGTTGGCAGAGTAGACGCTGTAGGCCTGACACACACGCTTGCAGACAACTAACTGCTATTCAATCTATTACAGTCAAAATTGTATTTTTTTTTTTAAATGTACACTACTGTTACACCAGATATGAGTTGCACTGGTGTGACACTGTGCCCTGGCAGGCCCTGAAATGCACACGTGTGAAGGAAGCTGACTGCTATTATTTCACAGTCAAATTTCTAGTTTTTTTTAAATGTACACTACTGTTACACCAGATATGAGTTGCACTGGTGTGACACTGTGCCCTGGCAGGCCCTGAAACGCACACGTGTGAAGGAAACTGACTGCTATTATTTCACAGTCAAATTTCTAGTTTTTTTTTTAATGTACACTACTGTTACACCAGATTTGAGTTGCACTGGTTTGACACTGTGCCCTGGCAGGCCCTGAAACGCACACATGTGAAGGAAACTGACTGCTATTATATTACAGTCAAAAAAGTTAGTTTTTTTTTAAAATGCAAGCTATTGTGACACCAGATATGAGTGGTGGCACTGGGCAAGTCAGCACAGTATACGCTGTGAGCCTGACACACATGCTGGCAGGCAGGCAACTGCAATTAGATTACACAGGAAAAAAAAGCAGACTGATGTTCTAGCCCTAAAAAGGGCTGTTTGGGGTGCTGTCCTTACAGCAGAGATCAGATGAGTCCGTCAGGACTGTAGTGGACACTGAATACACTAGCCTAGCTATCGATTTCCCTATTAAATCAGCAGCAGCTACACTGTCCCTCCTCTCACTAAGAATGCAGCTTCCGGGGGGGGCGGGGCCTGGCCAGCATGGCCGACGGACGTGCATGAAGTGAGCTCCCTGCATACAGCCTGCAAAGTGAGACCCACAGAGGGAATAATACCTTTGGAGGTTGCTCACTGAACACTTGCCTGTTCCTGAACACCAAGGAGCTTACCCGATCAAGTTTGTAGCAGCCTATGACTATGCACTGTCCTGCGGCCTATCTGCTCTGGGGGTTCTGTGGCAGGGAGAAGCGGCCAATCTCCCGACCTGGAGCTCTCATCGTGTCTGCACCTCATATCTACAGCCCAGTTTATAGTTTTTAGGGAAAGGCTAAAGTAACCCACAAGGCTAAATGGCCACTACTCACCCTGACAAAACGAGCCATCGTGTCACAGCTAAGATGGCCACCACTCCAACAGAGCAATCAAGCCCACACTGGGAAGCTAAGTTCCATGCAGCCTTTGATGCTCTCTGTGCAGCCTTCACGGCAGAGGGCTTTGCTACTCACCTCACCTAGGATGGAAGAGATCTCCAGAGGTGCCCCAGCATTGTGCTCTCCTTCAGAACAGAGAGCCAGGGGGGATGGCACGCCAACCAGCCGCCCACGACTGAACAGGACCGATCCCAGAACCTCACAGGTTACTTATACTGAAGCTGGAGGGCTGGGGGGCGACCAGGCATCTTCTTCCACAGTGGACTGGGCTCGGGGAGCAAGGGTGCTGATGCGCCGACCTGCTGACCCTCGTGGTCTGAGCGATACTCTGGTGCACCCGGCAGGCGGTGGAAGCACTACTAAGCGGCACATGGATGCGAGTAGAGACGACCACTCTCTGAAGCATGTCAGAGGAATTGGCTAAAATATCTCTGCTGCTGAGAATCTAAAATGCCCTTGTTATGAGGTGTAGTCAGTTGTCTAGCATTTAACAGCACTCAATAAGAGGTTAGTCTACTTATTTCTAGTTTTGATATTCTGATTCACACATGTTGATCTATAACTGGTGGTGTTAATCCCCTCATCCCTCTTCAGTTCAAGCATGTGTATTCAAACTTACGAACACTCTCAACATGTCTGACGATTTCCCTATGCCATGCTTTTCACTTATATCAAGACAAGTTTACCTAGCATGATTGTTTTATATTTTAAAAATGTGCAGTTCCTCTTGACATTTTGTTTCATAACTCTAAGTCTGTATTCCAACATTTTGCATTGCACCATATGTCATTGTCACTACGTGTATGTTCACTGCACTTCAAAAAAAAAAAAAAAAAAAAGAATGCAGCTTCCGAATGAATCTAAAATGGATGCTGTCCAGGAGGTGGGGTCTGCTGCTGATTGGCTGGAATGTGTCTGCTGACTGTGAGGTACAGGGTCAAAGTTTACTCAATGATGACGAATAGGGGGCGGACCAAACATCGCATATGTTCGCCCGCCGTGGCGAACGCGAACAAGCTATGTTTGCCAGGAACTATTCGCCAGCGAACTATTCGGGACATCTCTATTGAACAGACATATAGAGCGAATTCCTGTTTTTGTTTACATTTTGTTTTGATCAGAATGTGTACAATTGACTCCATCCTGAAGGGTTTAAGAATTAATTTTAGTGATTTTCCAAGTATGTTACATGTTTATTTAGTATAACATACTGTTTTTAAAAATAGTTGCCATGAAAAAAAAAAATCTACCTCCCAGAATAAAACGCATTTAAAAGAACACTCCAAATACTTTGTAATGGTTATGATGCAAGTGTTGTCCTGGCAGAAAAAAAAGCAAACAATTAGCAAATGGTTACAAGGAACTTCTGATATCATAACAACCACATTTAAAAGTGTTCTCTTCAAAATGTCATCATCAAAGTGTAAAGGTGAAGCACTCTCTATGAGGTCCTCTTTCTAGAAAATTAAACTTTTGGATAATTGTTTTCCTGTAACACTATGCAAAAAATTAACATTTTACTTGTACAGTATTTTAAAACCTGCATTGTTGAGATAACATTAGATCCATGGCCCATCAAAGGCCACTTTAACACTAATCTTTTTAAATGCCTTTCTTCAAATGCTCTCCTCTTCTTTTTTTGTCTTTCTGTCTCCTACAAATCTTCCCTGTTTTGTGTCTTTTCCCCAATACTCATTTCCCCCGTTTTCAGCATGTCCCTTGCACCCTGTTTATTTCTCTCTACTTCCCTTCCCTAACATTTTTGTGGCACTCATTTCACCTTTTGGTTTCACCTTTTGGGTGGTACCCTACCTTGCTTCCTATAGTGTAGTAGCTGAACTGTTATCTCTCTTAAGCTTCAATATTATACTTAATCATCAGCAGCTCAGAGTAGTGGGTCAGAAACAAAATATTAGTAGTGTTCTAAGTGCTGAAAACCATTATACTATGGAAACTGTGGGTGTAGTTGTGCTACAATGAAAAATAATAATGTTAATAATCTCTTTCCAAAATCCATCAATAGTGAGATAATGCAACTAAATATGTTTTTTTTATTTTTTTATTTATTTATCTTAAAGCAAAGAAACCATTCCTGGAATATGTCAGATAAGCAAAAACTAAATTTAAAAAAATTGTACTAAAATATGTTTAAACACAGTTTTATCAGTCAGCAAAGAAATATAGAGAAAAGTAAAAAAAAAGTGTAAACTAATGTAGATGTAGAATTTTACAAGGATACATTGTCCAATCTTGCTATTATTCTGTCTTGTTTTTTTAAGACCAATAAAATACATTTTAGTTTTTTAAACACAATTACAATGTTAACATATTTTATAGTCTAAAATACATTGAAAAATAAAGAGCACTTACAATTCACATATCACAAAATGTTGCACTATTTATAGTGCCAATTTTAAAGGGCAGGTGTAAAGCACACTTAGTATGGAAAAAACATGGTATCCACATCAAGTGCTCATAAAGGAATACATTCTGTGGTTTAATGACTATACCATATAATCAAGTGGATTTACTCATAAAATGTCTACACTGCAAATATGCAGACTGAAACTATAGAAATTTGTAAGTACATTTAAAATGCATCCCATATTTAAACTTACTGTTTTATTGTTACCTGCTTTTTTTTTTTTTTTTGCCAACTACAAAGTGGTATGCAAATTAAACTGAAGCTTTATATAAAAAGTTAATTACAGCTCAATAAAAAAAAAGCTTAGAAATTACAGAGCAAATTGTATTGTCACTGCCTTTCTGAATACACAGTATATCCATATATGTTATCACAAAGTTCAGTTGGTTAATTTATAAAAAATAATTACAAGCATAATTTTCATATTCTAGTAAAAGATGCACTACAGCTTTTATTTTAATTTAAAGACACTTAGCTCCTTCATAATAGCCATAGGAGTATGAAAATGCCTTAACATCGTAACCCAGATACTACTAGTGAAGCACCCATACATCAATGTGAATTTGACCATAATGATGTACTTTGCACTGTGCCTCTAAAATGCAGGCTCTGGGCTTTGTGAACCACACTGTGAAGAGTCAGTAGTAACTTGATAAAAGGCATTAAAAAGGTGATAGAAAACACAGTTGTTATAGTTACCTCCTGTTATAAATTGTTAATTAATTATCTATGCAGCATAAAAAATGCATAAAATACGTGACATAAAAGGTAAGGATAGTATTAAGGAAGTAGGTTGGTAGAATAGTATTCACAACACACACTGCACCCCTCATACACTGCACCCCTCACACCTAAACACACACTGCACCCCTCATACACTGCACCCCTCACACCCAAACACACAACATCCCACACACATACACCACACGCTTAACTTAAATTATTATTCCTGCTATTGGTTGTGTAGGCAGGGTCCCAGTTCTCCGCTTTGCCTGGGGGCCTATAATGCTGCTAAGATGTCTCCACACATACAGTTAATCTACAAAATACCTGCCACTTTATTAAAAACAGCTGGCCTTTCCTGTTACCTAATGCAACTAAAATGCTTGTCTTTTTCTCTTCCACCTTATCTACTATAACCTGCTCTTTTAGTAAAGTCTCTTAGTAAATTCATTCATATATTGCATGCACACTATGCTGCTAATACAAATACAATGTATTATTATCATCCGCAGCGCTTTACAATATCATGGAAGGGGGGGATTTAAAGGGACACTATAGTCACCAAAACAGTTTTAGAGTTTTTTGTGTACAGGACATGCATCTTGAAATTTCACTGCTCAATTTACTGCCATTTAAGAGTTAAATCACTTTTGTTTCTGTATATGCAGCCTTAGCCACACCTCCCCTGGCGTTGACTGACACAGCCTGCATGAAAACAAAATGGTTTAATTTTTAATCAGATGTAACTTACTTTAAAAGTTTTATCTTCTGCTCTGTAAATTTTACTTTAATCACACACAGAGGATTCTGCTGGGTCTAGATTGCTTTTAATAGAGCATAAGATAAAACATTCTAAACTAAACAGAATTTGCAATAAAATAAGTGTAAACGTTAGATGTCTTTTTACAGGAAGTGTTTAGAAAGGCTATGTAAGTCACATGCAGGGAGTTTTGCCTAGGGCTATATAAACAAAGTGATTTAACTCCTAAATAGTAGAGAATTGAGCAGTAAGACTGCAGGGGCATTATCTATACACCAGTACTGCTTCATTAAGTTAAAGTTGTTTTGGTGACTATAGTGTTCCTTTAACAGTAAATGGGACAATTACAAAATGACACAGGAACAATAGGTAGATGAGGACCCTGCTCAGACGAGATTACAGTCTAGTTTAACTGTTATTGAATTAAATTGTGTACCTACTTTGTGAGTGCATTATGTACAGTGCTGTGGAAATTGATGGTACTTTACAATAAATAATAACAATAATAATGTACAGCTGAAAAAGTAATAGCTAATTTAACAAAATCATATCTACAAATGTGTGTAATAATCATGAGCTAATATAATCAAATAAACCTGTCAGGATGTTGCACAGTAAAGAGATCTGCACATGTGTAAATCTGCCAGACAGGGAGATAGAACATTGCTTGATTAGATCACTGTACCTCCCTGAAGTTGGTGTGATAAGCAAAAGAAAGCAGAAAAAGCAGGTATATATATATATCACAGCTATTTCTGCCACTCTTCCCAAATCAGCAAAAAATAAATCAGCAACTACCAGGTGCTTCACGGCAGCTCACACGACAGTCCGTGGTTCGCGGTTTAATTCACACAGCAGATTGGATAGACAGGGTACACTTGGTGATTGGGTAAGTTTAACACTTGTGATGGTATTTATTTGATATTTGTACATAACACAGTATCTTGGTAAAGACCGCTAGACGGTCGAAACGTTGATCTATATGTGTTTGATTTGAATACATTTTGTTGATTTACTAAATCCATTGAGTGCTCTCAATTCTTCTTGTATATATATATATATATATATATATATATATATATATATATATTGATTGATTGATCTCATAAGGGCAGGCATTAGGCTTCTAGAGTAGGACCTGCCGACAATGGGGTACATTGACGTTGTGGCAGGCTTATGCAATATATGATCATAAAATGTAACTAATCCCCATGATTTTTTGCCTAGGTGAGGTGTTTTTAAATAAAACGATTACATTCTGTGAGATTTGAAATCTTTGGTTAGTGAATAAGTGAATGCGCTCGATTGTGTATTTTGCATGTTGTGTGTTTGTGTGTGTGTATATATATATATATATATATTTGTGTAAGGGGCAAATAGCCGTATATGTAGTAAGGATCCAGTATAAGTATAAAGGAAGCAAGTCGGTTGTGGTGTGCCGAGACCGACGATATGGTAGGCCTGTAAATAAAGAGGGCCCACCAAGGAGTAAGGAAGTAAAGTCAATGGAAAGAAAAGAGAAAGTGTGATGCTGACCTCAAGCGATATGAGTCAGGTAAGGGGTGTCCCTTATATAGGGGAGTGAATTATTTTAAGCCCCTCCCACAAATACAGGCCAAACGGCCTTAATACTTGTGTAAGGGGCAAATAGCCGTGTATGGAGTAAGGATCCAGCATAAGCGTAGGATAGTATAAAGGGAGCAAGTCTGTTGTGGTGTGCCGAGACCGACGATACGGTAGGCCTGTAAATAAAGAGGGCAAAAATGAATAATCAAAGATTTAACACAGTCAACAAATATATACAAATTAACCCGACATTTTCTTAAATGCATTACAGTATTTAATTCCTGGAAGGATTTTGAAGGTAGGAATCTAGGACCGAAAGTGGACACCATTTGTTGTGGGTAGGATAGTATGTTATCTCTACTGTTGGTGCGTGTTGACTCGTTTCGGAATGTGGTAGAGCCAATAGGTAATGATATATGTGTTTACGTACATGGGATCGTTAAAGACAATGATCTGTCTGAGTGGTGCTAATGGTAGTGGATTCTCTGACCTGAGAAAGGCATGAAAGACAATGTGCATGGCTGGTAATGGCCGACTTGGTAGTATAATTTAATGGTTGTAGATCTAATCGGTCCGATAAGGATGAAAAGTTTGATGGCTATTGGTAATCTCTGAGAGGAACGTGGGGGAACGGATTCCTGAAAACCTCTGAGTATATTCTTGTCTGGTATGATAGCATGAAGTTATGGTAGTTTTGGCCATAGGTTATCCTGTGTTGTTGAATGCCTGTAAAATATATAATTAATGGTGTGTGAGATAGTTTAAGGTGTCAAAAAGAAGCAAAACCTAGGAGAAATGTTATGACACAGGTTGAGCTATGTCGTGTTCCAATGAGATTCTTTAAGCCAAGTATGGGACGAAAGTGCTAGGTGGGATAGTGCATGCTATGCTGCATGAGTATGTCTAATCCATGATTTTGTCTCTGGAACGAAAGAGTGGCTGTGATTGTATGGGCGGCTGTAGGAAGCGTATGATGAACATGCCTGGAATATAAATGAGACAATTGTCGGCAGGGATGTATACCCCCACCTAGTACATTAAAGTAAAAGAAATGTGATAAGTTGCCAACCAAGTGAGTTCCCCAGAAATATCATGACCTTATGGATGAGTAGTGGCGTTTGTTGATGATATGACATGTGGTTAGTTGTCTGAGTAACAACGGATTGATGACCCTGACCATGATTTACCCCATGCCACAGCAGCTGCTACAATGGGGTAGATCCCCCAAAGGGGCTGAGGTGGTGGAAACATTTCCAAACCTGGATGCCATGGCCAACGGCTCCAAAGTAATGGTTCCCAGTAGATCACTGCCAAACACATGGTAGACGCCGCGTCTGACCATCTGGTCAGACAATCCTGAAAGGAACATGCTTTTACCATGCCAAGTGGTTGAGAAATTCCCCCCCATGTGCAGGTCTGCTGTTGCTGGGGTGTCTAGGGACATCCTCTGATCGTCATGTTGGAAGTGTGGAAAAAAGTGGAAAGTACTCTGGATGTGAAAGTGTGGTCTTGTGGTATGATTGGCATGGCAAAATTAAGGAACCTGGAAGGGATTGTAGTTCCTTGCAGTTGTAAGTACTAAGAAGGAGGTAGTGATTGATGTAGTTGAGAATGTTCCCTATTTGTCTTGTGGTAACTTGCGTGTATGGATGCAGACTCAAGTCGTATGCCCAGTAATGTGATGATAGTGTCTGGGCCTTCTGTTTCTTATGGGGTACTGGGACGCCCAAGTGGTCAACCAGACTAAGCTGCCATGAGGCTTCTAGTGAAAAATATGTTATCTTTGATCAACAAGAAGTCTTCTAGATAGTGTATGATAGTGATGTCGTGAACACAAAATGATCGGTTCGTGAACGGCGGACGCGAACTTCCGCAAACATTCGCGAACTGGGCGAACCGCCATTGACTTCAATGGGCAGGCGAATTTTAAAACCCACAGGGACTCTTTCTGACCAAAATAATGATGGAAAAGTTGTTTCAAGGGGACTAACACCTGGACTGTGGCATGCCGGAGGGGGATCCATGGCAAAACTCCCATGGAAAATTACACAGTTGAATCAGAGTCTGGTTTTAATCCATAAAGGGCATAAATCACCTAACATTCCTAAATCACAATGGATATGGATTGACACCTGACATATGACATATTGACACCTTGACATATGGATTAACACCTGTCCTCAGAGACCCTGACACAGAGCAGAATAGGGACTGGTCCCCCTACATAGGGTCACTTGGCAGATATGGATTGACACCTGTCCTCAGAGACCCTGATACACACTGACACAGAGCAGACTATGGACTGTTCCCCCTATATAGGGTCACTTGGCAGATATGGATTGACACCTATCCTAATGATCCCTGATACACACTGACACAGAGCAGAATAGGGACTGTTTCCCCTACATAGGGTCACTTGGCAGATATGGATTGACACCTATCCTAATGATCCCTGATACACACTGACACAGAGCAGAATAGGGACTGTTCCACCTACATAGGGTCACTTGGCAGATATGGATTGACACCTATCCTAATGATCCCTGATACACAATGACACAGAGCAGAATAGGGACTGTTCCCCCTACATAGGGTCACTTGGCAGATATGGATTGACACCTGTCCTCAGAGACCCTGATACACACTGATACAGAGCAGAATAGGGACTGTTCCCCATACATAGGGTCACTTGGCAGATATGGATTGACACCTGTCCTCAGAGACCCTGATACACACTGACACAGAGCAGAATAGGGACTGTTCCTCCTACATAGGGTCACTTGGCAGATATGGATTGACCCATATCCTAATGATCCCTGATACACACTGACACAGAGCAGAATAGGGACTGTTCCCCCTACATAGGGTCACTTGGCAGATATGGATTGACACCTATCCTAATGATCCCTGATACACACTGACACAGAGCAGAATAGGGACTGTTCCCCCCACATAGGGTCACTTGGCAGATATGGATTGACACCTATCCTAATGATCCCTGATACACACTGACACAGAGCAGAATAGGGACTGTTCCCCCTACATAGGGTCACTTGGCAGATATGGATTGACATCTGTCCTCAGGGACCCTGATACACACTGACTCAGAGCAGAATAGGGACTGTTCCTCCTTCATAGGGTCACCATTTTTAGCCCAAGACAGCTCATCTCATCAGGCCTTTTTTAGTTGAATGTATCGCCCACTGTCAGTCCCTTCAGGATCCATCCCTCATTCATCTTAATAAAGGTGAGGTAACTTTTTTGACCTAGGCGACTTCTCTTCTCAGTGACAATACCTCCTGCTGCACTGAAGGTCCTTTCTGACAGGACACTTGAAGCGGGGCAGGCCAGAAGTTCGCAAATTGAGATAGCTCAGGCCACAGGTTAAGCCTGCACACCCAGTAGTCAATGGGTTCATCGCTCCTCAGAGTGTCGATATCTGCAGTTAAGGCGAGGTAGTCTGCTACCTGTTGGTCGAGTCGTTCTCTGAGGGTGGATCCCGAAGGGCTGTGGCGATGCATAGGACTTAAAAAGCTCTGCATGTCCTCCATCAACAACACGTCTTTAAAGCGTCCTGTCCTTGCCGGCGTGGTCGTGGGAGGAGGAGGAGGATGACTTCCACCTCTCCCCCTGTTAGATTCCCGTTGTGCTTTGACATCACCCTTATACGCTGTGTAAAGCATACTTTTTAATTTATTTTGCAAATGCTGCATCCTTTCCGACTTGTTGACCGGGAACTATTCGCCGGCGAACAGTTCGGTACATCACTAGTGTATGACTGTAAGGCCTCTGGATATGTTATCATAACCAGCACAGAGTATCTGCGAATATCGATAGTAGGCTAATCTGTAGCCCGAAAGTTGAGCGGGGAAAGGATTGCCCATTTTATGCCATGTAAGTGCCAGTGTGTAGGGTAGATGGTAGCAGTTTACTGCGTTGATGATATTGGTCTTACTTAACCAAGCTTCAACCCATGCTTGAGTGATATCTGTAAAGGTAGATCAATGGTGTTGCATAGTAAGGAAACTCCTTAGAGGGTATGAGGGAGTTGAGACTTGGGGTAGAGGAGGTGTGTGGTGCCAATAAGTCTATGGTTAGTCTTTGTTTAAGGGAAGATTTCCTTGTGACAATACCAATGTGTTTGTGTTTGGTGCCATGCTGTAAATGGTGGAGATTGGAAGACCCCTCTGCCAATCTTGGCTATGAGTGTGTTTACAGCCAATGGTTCTGTTGTGCTGACTGTAAGTGAGGGCATGCTATATTCCTTGAAGGTGTATTTATGATACCTGTAAGGGAGCCCTTTGAAGCTCCAGAGCTTTAGTAAATCTACTACAAGTCTGGAAGGGTGATGAGTCAGGAGTGTTGAAAATGCATTGGTGTGTACAGATGGTGAGTTAGTTATTTGTAGTTGTATTGGGACACATGGTTTGTCATGTGCCCTGAACCATTTGGACATATATGCAACAGTCTATATGCAATGCAACTACTCATATCAATTGTCTCTGGTAGTTCAGAGGTGCTGGTACCTGGAGCCTGAGAGTGCTCGTCCATTTGTTTGGGACAAAATCCCTTCTGTATGTGTACCTGCACAAATAAACATCTCTACATATTCCAAATGCCAACCCAACCAAGGGATGGTCAGTTCCTGATTTACCTAGAATCCCTGGATCTGGCCATCACAGATACATCATCATACATATATATGCCTTGCTTCCCCAATGTGCTGGGATCATACATGCAGGATTAACGTCTTGTGTGTCATAAGAATTGATTGTACCAGGTAACCGAGTTTCGGTTGGTGCTGGTTGTACAGTAGCGTGAGGCCCAGCCTTGTGAGGGCTGTGGTGAACAACTCGAGATTGTCATAAGCCGGGGTTCTAGGAAGAGGTGATTCTTCACCATCTTTTTGAGAAATACTTAAATAACAATAAAGATTGCAATTATTATTTGTACCCAGGGGTCTTGTACTTGCTTGCTAACTAAGCCGTAAGGCGAAACAATTAGGCTTGGTGTTTTTTGGTGACTGGTGAGGCCCTGCTAGTTGCCAAGTGGCTTGAGAGGCTCTATCTATGCTTGGCGCAAGGGGATTTTGTGTGGCCATCGAACGTTGTGGCAGGATGTTGGCCTCTTGGTGACAGTAACCAGAAAATAGGAAGGGGAGTGACAGGTGAGGCCCTCTCTATGATACAATGCGAGGCGGCTAGCTCACGAGTGGCCGAGGGGTGTATGCCTCCGAGTGTGAGGCGAGGTGTTGGCCTCGCGGGACCACTAACTGAAGCATAATGCAGAGAAAAAAGGGGGTAATACCTATTGGGCCCTAGAACCCTAACTGCCAGTACACTATTACTATTCCAGGGAAGGTAAGAGATGGATAACTACATGAGCAGGTGTATGTACCTGGTAGTATGGTATTGAACCTGACAATCCGTATAGGTTTTTTAGTAGTAACTGTAACCTGAATGGATAAAACCATATGGCATAAGGAAATATGGCATAGACCAGGCATAGGCATCCTTCGGCACTCCAGATGTTTTGGACTACTCCTCCCCTGATGCTTTACCAGCATTATGGGTGTAAGAGCATTATGGGGGATGTAGTCCACAACATCTGGAGTGCCGAAGGTTGCCTATCACTGGCATAGACCAAGCTTATCTTAATACGTACAGTATATGTGAAAAGTAAAGTGCCGTGATGTGTAAATATTAAACATCGTAGCCATACTGGTTAAATATGTATCGATCTTAACCCATTAAGTGCCGTATGTACAAGTGAAAAAGTTTTCTGTCCCCACCTTGTATGTTGTATGTCCCCTTGCTAGGGGAAAGTCTGTTGTGTGAGCAGCGTGCTGTGAAAAATGTATGTGAACTATATTACCAGTTACGTATCTACAGATGCGTCTGCTACTGTGTAATAATATATGTATTTATACCATATGTTTGATATAGTACTTGCTATGTGAATTTTTGTATGTCTTATTGAATGGTAGGGGTCAGTGAACATGGTGTTTCAAAATGCAAGTGCACTGGAGATCTGCCGAGTGCCCTATAGGTGGCAGTGTAGTTGAATACTGATTGGTATGTGAAATGTTGTTTGACTATTGACCTATAGGTGTCAGTGTTTTGGTGTTTGTAAAACCCCATGAAAATTGTCAATGTACTTGACAGACCTGTAGGTGGCAGTGTTGATAGAACCAATGTTGGTCTTTATATGAAATGTAATTTTTTGTGAATTAAACCTGAAGTTAAGCCCATGCTGGAGTCTAATTTATGGTTTATGGTTATGTTTAAAACAATCTTATGTGTAATTTATATTGGCTGGTAGATTGTATATGACATGTGACGACAGTTTTGCTGTTGACCAGTAGGGGTCAGAAATGCTGATTGTATGGTAAAAAATACCCTTTAATCCTACCGTTTGACAGATAGGAGTCAGTATAAAAGCGTAAATGCTGTAGTTAGTTTGTTTGCTTATGAAGTGAAATACAGTCTGAGAAGCCTGTAGTATACCGATTGACCGATAGGGGTCAGCAGGTAGGCGAAAATGCCGTGATTCGTTGGTTTGTGCCTGAAATGCAATAATGTTTGAGAAGACTGTAGTACACTGAATGACCGGTAGGGGTCAGTGTGTAGGTGAAAATGCAGTGGTTTGTTGGTTTGTACATGAAATGCAATAATGTCTGAGAAGCCTGTAGTACACCGAATGACCAGTAGGGGTCAGTGTGTAGGCGCAAATGCAGTGGTTCATTGATTTGTACATGAAATGCGATATGTTTACTATGGTGGACTTCAAGTCTCCCAACCCACGGAAAAGGTCCCTAAACGACATCGAAGAAGAAGTAGGAAATCAAGAAACAGTGCTCCAACTAAAGAGGAGGAGATAAATATTTTTAACCTATCAAGTAGGATATTAAATTCTGAGGAAATTTCTCTCTTAAAGAAAGGGCTAAAATTTGCACCTACATCAAAGAATTCTAAATTCAATATGTTTATAGATCTTCATAAGTTTATTCGGAAGATCTCAGTCAAAAAAAAATTAAGTGATAAGAATTTCTCTTCCTCTGATTGGGAACCTGATTATGTACAGACCGACCTCCATCCTGCCTCCATCTTTTACCCACAACATGTGAAGGGTGACTCAATAAAGGTATTTGAAAAAATGGTAGAACAGGATCTTAGAACAAGAATTAAAGGTAACATGAGTAAAGACAACCTCACTAAAAAAGAAAGGAACTCCTTAAAGACTCAATGAAATCAAAGGACATTACTATAAAACAAGCCGATAAGGGTGGAGGAGTGGTAATCCTGAACACAGAAGATTATATTGGAGAGAACCAAAGACTCTTAGGTGATACTTCCATGTATGAGAAATTAGAAAATGATCCGACAAAGATATTAATGGAAAATCTACACAAAATACTTGAATATTGAAGAAACCGAGGCATTATACACGAAAGGGAAAATAAATATATATGTGTAGAGCATCCGAGGATACCCATCTTCTATCATCTCCCGAAAATACACAAAAGTCTTCAAAAAATCCTCCTGGGAAACCAATTATATCAGGCATCGGGTCATTAACAGCAAATCTCTCAGAATATGCAAGTTCTAGTATCCCGACTTAAATCCTAGATTCCACTCAAATTCTCAATCTATTAATGGACTTAACTTGGGAAGATGATATGATTCTGGTTACAGCAGATGTCACTTCCCTTTATACAGTGATTGAGCACCTTCAGGGAATAGAAGCTATCCAATATTCTCTGGCGATGTATTCGGAATTGAAAAACGAACAGATTAATTTTATTATTCAGTGTATAGCTTTTTATCTTGGGACATAATCAGTTTTGGTCTGATGCACATTTTTACCTTCAACTGGAGGGCACCACCATGGGAACACGTTTTGCGCCAAGCTATGCAAATCTTTTTATGGGCAAATGGGAGGACGAACACATTTGGGACCACTGCCCCTTTGGCGCAAAACTGTTCTTATGGCGGAGATATATAGACGACTGTGTTTTCATCTGGAAAGGAGATCTGAAGTCACTGGAAGATTTTAAATCATATTTAAATTGTAACCCCTATAACTTGAATTTTACGTTCACTCATTCAACTGAACAGATAGAATTTCTTGACCTCTGTATATACACTGAAGAGAAAAAATTACAAACGAATTTTTTTTAAAAAAAGCATGGATTGTAACAGCTTCATTCCTTACCAAAGTCATCATAAACCCACATGGCTTAAGAGTATTCCCCAAAGCCAATTCAGAAGAGTTAGACGAAACTGTTCACAACCTGACGTGTGTATAGAACAAATGAAGGAAATTAAACTAAGGTTCCTGGCAAAAGGCTATCCAATTTCACTGCTAGAAGAATCAATGGACAAAGCTATGGCCATACCAAGGGAAGATATTCTACAGAACAAGAAAACATCAATCCAATATGAAAATCAGACCCCTGCCTTCATTACAAAATATAATAATCAATCAAATATATTGCAGAGTATCCTCAAGAAACATTGGGGTATCCTCAAGAGTGACCCCATACTTTCAGATATCCTAGATGATCAACCTAAGGTTATCTTTACTAGAGCTCCAAATTTGAAATTATTGCTGGCTCCAACCCTTAAGTCTACAAACTCTATTGAAAAGAATGACGAAGTGAAAGCATTTCAAAGATGTAAAAAATGCTTAGGTTGCAGAAATAATCCGACTCAGGCAGACATTAGTACATCATTTACAGGTTTAAAATATTTGAAGAAGTACAAGCTGAGGTCACAGATGACCTGCAACACGACAGGGGTCATCTACCTTATTAAATGTTCATGGCCAAAGCATTATGTAGGACGAACAAAGAAACAACTTAAAATAAGGATTACTGAACATGTCAGAAACATTAGAAAAGGGTTACCTACACATAACCTATCAAGACATTTCAAGGAAGCACATGGCGGTGACCCAACAGGCCTAGAATTTATGGCTATAGAGAAAGTCGATATTAATTGGAGAGGGGGAGATCTTGAAAAAGATCTGGATCAAGCAGATTCCCACTATCTTAGATTTATTGTACTAATTATTTCTCCTAATAGTTATTAGGAACTTGGGATTTTATATCTCATAAAATCTTAATCTTATTTTTTATCCACTTTTAGGATTCACCACGAATGCTTCTAACCTACTTATTTATTATTATTTATTATTTATTATTTTTATCACTTTAGATTATTAATCCTACACATGTAAGTCACATCATCATCTCTTATCCTCGTCACAAGATACATTGTCACGTGCAGGTTACCGATTAAAGATAAGGAACCTCACAAGAGATGTTAGGCTATTCTAATAGATATCGGTATACAGGATTTTTTATAATTACACTACACATTGTAGTATAACCCATATCCTTTATTATCCTCTCTTCTCCCCTTTTTTGAGTATTTTGAGATATATTTTTTGATTCTGATTAGGTTCTCACTATACAATTAATGTTGCACAACTACTTATAGATTGTATTTTATACGATATACATATGCTACTTAAAGGAATTATAGATGTGTGAACAAGGTCTGTAAATTATTAATAGCTGCCAAAAATAAATTTTTCACTACAATAACACTGTAAGATTTTATGTTATTTATTTATTTTCTTATAGGCTTCTTCACCAATATATGCATTTATTTTCAGCTATCTGGATTATTCCTTACCACCTAAACTTAAGATATATACATCTTGTATATAATATTGACATTCAGAGTACGGTAAAGGTTACAAGTACTTGCAAGATGTCACTAAAAGTTAAATTTGACTTTTATTAGAATTAATTATTTCAGTCAAAAGCATAATCTATGATAATAATTATATTTATCTTGATATAATATGTACCATCTCTATAATGCACTAAGTTGAAAATATAAATGTATTGTATGTGACCATCTGAACATTTATGTTTAACCCCTTAAGGACCAAACTTCTTGAATAAAAGGGAATCATGACATGTCACACATGTCATGTGTCCTTAAGGGGTTAAAAGTCAAGTCAGAAATTGTTTATAAATTGTTTATAGATTGTTTATAGATTGACAATTCACTCAATTTAAGGCTAGAAATAACTGTCAAATTAATAATACCAATATTTGTATTATATCCAACTCTTTATTCAGACATATTTTATCTGTTTATCAGAGTATCATATGTTCATTAATTTTTGAAAAAATCTTGTAACGATAATTTTGAAACCAGCTCATTTATAGCAATTGATCTAAGGTATATTAACTACTGCCTATAAGGGAGAGTACAAGCCTCTGATGAAGTAGGGCCAAACCTACGAAATGCGTAAGGCAAAGTGTTGTAACTTGGGAGGAGTCAGCCAGGTCTCCACAATCCGTCCTGTGATTCACAACACTCCGGACCCGGTATCCAACTACATCGGCTCTCTATCCTGTAAGTCCCAGCTCCACCCTTCGATGTGAGGTCGGAGGCAGAGGGTATAGGGACTCAGATGCCGTCCTCACCGCTACAAGGAGGGAGAAGAGAAGGATTTCCCATCTCAATCCAAATCCATCCGGGTCAGTATCACAGGTTATGAACTTTTATTCTTCTGGGACACAATAGACTGTACTCCTACTTCATTATTTTACCGTTATTTTTCTATTTTAAGCATTTTTTATTGAAATACATTTTGGTAATTTGTATCCACTTGGTTTTTTATATATTCTTTTCAGGTGACTGTTTAAGGCATTTAGTATATCTATACTAAATTGCCATTTGTTTCAATCTTGGAGTTTTTGTATCTCTCTTAAAATTCTCCATCGATATTTTAAGTAGATAATATTCACAGGTACTTTGTTTACCCGGTACTGTTACTACAGGCCGAGTCATAGCTACTTGTGATACAAAGTAATGAAAGGATTAGCTACAGAGTTGGAATAATAACCATTCTTCAACATAATAAGGACTGTTTACTTGGGACAATTCATCATTCCAGTACAGAATTGCAATCCCATTGTGAGACACATGAAATTATTGTGTATACTGCTAATTTGTGCCAATCTGAATTCTGGTATATTATCTATGAATTTGTTTATTTGATTATATGTCTGAAGCTACTCATAAGACATTTCTTCTATATCATTGTTAGACAGTTTCTATTTTCAAGCTCCTGGATACCTGCACCTTAGGGTGGTTTGTATAGGGTTAGGTGAAATCCTACATTTCCAGTTTTGAGCACATCCACCATTCACTGTTTTTATTCCCTCTCAATCTGTCGCTTTTTTTTTTTTGGTAGCTTCAGAATTTCTATTAATGAATGTTAACTAAACCGTTTAAATACAAATTGCTAAAGTGCTTATTGGAGGGTGAACAGAAATGAAAATGAGATTTAGTGATGTGGACAGATTCAAAAAACGTCATCAGTCTAATTGACTTATTTACCCACGTGAAACAAGTGGGAGAGTGATAGAAAAGTAAAAAAAATAAACAATGTACAAACTATATTACAATACAAAATATAGGGGTGGTCATGGAACCAATGTCGGAGTGCTATTCACAATATATATGTTCAATAATATTATATTCAAATAACTTAATAAAGAAGCATCTTCTGAGATTGAGCCCCCATGACCAGGGAGTTTTTCTCCCAACACAGAGAGCCATCCCCACTCAGTACGGTGAGATAAGAGACTCAGTGGGGGAGAAGGAAGGTCGCAAAGGTTAAGTGAAGCTAAGTAGTAACAATCGTGCACATTCAACCATTCACTAAATACAAGTTACTGTAGCTAGGCACATAGATACTTAAAAGGACACCCTCTGACCCTCCATGAACATCACATATTGTAAATACACTTCCTGAATAGAATACACTACATAAAAAATTTCTCTCTTTGTAATAGTCTTGTATCTCTATCACCACCTCATGTTGGCATAGGTACATGGTCAATTGCCATGAACCGTAAAGATGGTAATGAGTGTCCAGCTTCAAGAAAGTGTCGGACAATAGGCATGTTAGCTGAGTTTTTCAAAATAGCCAGGCGTATAGCAGACTTAGGCCCCCTCATGTGCTCTAGGAGATCATTAGAAGTTTGACATAATGTGTGATATATAACTCGGGTCGTAGTACAGGTGATCTTATACCTGATTTTGTATTCCTTTCCAGATCGAGGATGGAAGAAGACATTCCCTGGTGTCATATAATTATAGGATGTGCATTTCAGGCACCTATAGCATTCCATACTGCTTGTGAGGGATCATTGCTGTGCTAGGGCATACTGATCTATATGAACCAAGTAATATGTACATTTTTTTTCAGCCTGCAGAGCTAGGCAATGTTCTCATGCAAAGCTAAAGCTTTTGAATGAAACAGTTGTCTCAAAGTGATGAATGTCCCTTTAATCGAATTTGACATTTAAGCCTATAGGTTTAGTGAAGATTTTGTAGCTAAATTAGCCTTTCAATGCACCTATTGAAATCTGTTTAGGACTATAATTTAATTCAGTACTCTGAACACATGAAATTGAGGAACACACTTTAACTTCTGAATTTTTCAATTTGGTCATTTATTGATGTGCAGCATTGCGTATGTCAAGTGTAATTACACAAACAGTTGAATTGCATTTTCAAATAATGATCAGGCTCATTAAAAAAAACATCCACATCAGCTTTATTGAGTAACAGAATTGGAAAGAGTCAACTAAAACTATTGAACTACACATCAAATTAATTAATCCAATAGTGATTATGCATTGTGTACCTTTTGTTTGGTAAATGCTAATTAATCCTGTTATTTGACTTTTACCAACTTTTTTTAATTGAAAACATAAACATGGTATAAAAAAAACAATTGTGTGTATAGGTTGTTGTTCAGGGATCCCTAGAAATACTAAATAATATAAAGTTCGATCATTTTAACTTTTTCATGTATTTGTTTTCACTTTACAGGAAACACATGAATTCAGGGTGCTTTTTGTGAGTATTTTTGCATTCAGTTGCATGTAAATGTAATGTTACCCTGCAGGATGGAATGCATCTTTGACAATATACATGTTTTTATTTATTTTATAAGAGGCTATTTTTATATTTATTAAGGTTTATGTACATTGATCAGTTTTGTATTCCAAATCACTAACTTCATCATATCTCACATAATATAGTGTTGTAAATCTTATAAATTAAGTAATGGTATATTGTTTAGATATTTGTATAAAATACACAACAGGGCCAATCAAATGTAGGGTTTCTATGGCTTCTGTGTACCCATTGGGTCCTAGGTATCTGCCAAGGGTTGCCTTATGGTTAAACCTGCTCTGTATACAACATCTATGCGACCTCGTCAAGTATTATATAGACACTATTAGAATGGCTCAAACCACTCTTAACAGACAGCAGAGGACAATCTCTGTGCTGCATTACCTTTAATGCAACTACTGGATTTGCATTGCAAACCATATTCTTCAGAATTATACATGGGTTGCTGGAGGCTACAATAAACCTGACCCCAGATTTACCTATTTCCCATGACATAAGGCTAACATAGGGTAAGAGCTTACATCTATGTCAACAGAAGCACTGCCAATATATAGGTGCAAAAGACTGCACGCAATGTACCCATTAATACTCCACAAGTTAATAAGAAAGGTTAAGGTTCTAGGAACCTTAAATTGTACAATTGTATCAATTGGCATGGGTCTGACAATATGCAAATATGAATGAGGTTGTAGCAAGCTCAAAATCAATTTTTAGTTACTTGGCTGGCTGGGTGGGGGCTCTAAATAATTATAGAATGGGGCTGTGAAAATGCAATAGTTCACCACCATAATAGTGAGATTGTCCCCTGCCCACATCCACGTGGCTAGGGGTGCCCTACCTACTTTCTCACCCTAATAGTGGGGATTTCCAATAAAATAATACCTGTAAAACAAATGATACTTGCCATCTGAAGCATTCTCCCTTTTGACCTTATGTTCAGAACATTTAAATCCAAAAGTCCAGACCCAATTAATGAAAATAAAAAAAATTGAAAAATTATTCACAAAAAAGCCCCCCAAAAAACAAACAAACTACAACACAAAAAATACATACACATTGCTATGCTTTGCTGGTTTTATTTTAAGACCACAGCACATAGAGAATGGCAATTCACAAATATTAGGAAAAACATTTGTTACCTTTCCTAAGGTCCTGTGGAATATTTGAACATTGTAATAAGGAAGAAATGTAAAATGCGTACCATACATCATTTAAAAAAAAATAATATGTGCCTATTTGTAATCAAGCTTTGAAATAATTGCAAAATATATAGCTCTAAGTGACTAATTATCAATCTAATCAAGAGGAATCCATGATAGGGTGTTAAGTGGTGTTGTTGTTTACAATAATTTAAAAAAAACATTCCCTGGTTTAAAAAGAGTACTTACTGAAATAATTTTGAGTGGCAAAACAGAAAAAATGCAGGTACTACAACTTCAGTATTCATATAAAGGAAGACTAACATTTGCTATGGAATACAATACAACAGCCACTGAATATATAACAGATTTGTAATTGAGAGTATAAAAAATTAATGTTTACCAAACAAAGTATTATGTTCTGCAATTTAGGAAAATACTTGAATAAATAATAAATAAGAAACTAGAATAAAAGTAAACAAATGGAGATTAATCACTAAGACCAATACATCTAAAATATATTATTGAAGATTTCTAGTGTCAATATAAACCACAAACTAAAATGAATAGGCTGACATTCTTTATAAAAATACTAATATTCATATTTTATTATGTTTTGGATTTTTTAAATTTTTTTTTACATTGCAATAATTTCACAAGTGTTATTACATTTTAATTTAAAAAAGTTATATTCAAAAAAATTATAATTTGGGAAGGTATTCACTCACTAATGTTTTGTGATAATTTGTTATAAAATACTGAACTATGTTATAAAAAGGTACATTTCAAATTAAGTAAAGTGGTAGTTAAGAATAATCAAATAGATATATCATGAAATGTTTTACTGCTTCAGCGCATTCTACCAGTGCATGTAAACTGAAGATCAGAGAATTGCTATTAACCCCTTCAGGACGGAGTCAATAGTGCACGTTCTGATCAAAACAAAACGTAAACAAAAACTGGAATTTGCGCTATATTTCTGTTCACCCGTAGTTCCCCTCTTTCAAATTATATGCACCCACACTTATTATATATCATTTTGTTCAGGAGAAACAGGGCTTTAATCTATCATTAACTATTCATATATGGAACATAATTTATTATGAATAAAATTAAAAAAAATTTGAGAAAATAAGATTTTTTTTAAAATTTGCATTTCCGTCTGACATTTTAACTGTGAATGTCATAACACTGTTAGGTTTTACTGCAAAAAAAATGCACATATTTGTAATCAGCGATGTCTCACGAGTACAACAGTACCCCCCATTAACAGGTTTTATGTTGTTTTGGAAAGTTACAGGGTCAAATATAGGACATTCCATTTTCAAATAGAAATTTGCCAGATTGGTAATGTTACCTTTGAGACGGTGTGGTAGCCCAGGAATGAGCATTACCCCCATAAAGGCATAGCATTTGAAAAAGTAGACAAGCCAAGGTATTGAAAGTGGGGTATGTTTAGTCTTTTTTAGTAGCCACTTAGTCACAAACACTGGCCAAAGTTAGCGTTCATATTTGTTTTTGTGTGAAAAAAGCAAAGAACGAATATTTGGCCAGTGTTTGTGACTAAGTGGCTACTAAGAAAGACTGGACATACCCCACTTGCAATACCTCGGGTTTTCCACTTTTGCAAATGGTATGCCATCATGGGGGTAATTCTCATTCCTGGGCTACCATACGCTCTCAAAGGCAACATAACCAATCTGGCAAATTTCAATGTGAAAAAAATGAAATGCAAGCCTTATATGTGACTCTAACTTTCCAAAACACCATAAAACCTGTACATGGGGGGTACTGTTATTCTCGGGAGACTTCACTAAACACAAATATTAGTGTTTTAAAACAGTAAAACATATTACAACAATAATATAGACCATAAAAGTGCAGTTTGTTTGTAAAAAATGCGAAAAACGTCACTTTTACTTAAAATATCATCGTTGTAATACAATTTACCAGTTTGAAACACTAATATTTGAGTTCAGCGAAGTCTCCCGAGTAAAACAGTACCCCCTATGTACAGGTTTTATGGTGTCTTGGAGAGTTCAGTCACTTGCAATACAATATATATAGTATGTAATCTTTGTGTCTCTGGAATAAAGTTGCAGCCCTCTAAACCTAAGAGATATATTAAAATCATAGTCATATTTTTTTTTCTCAAACAGATTGCTATAATATTTGTACCAAATAAATACAAACATGACATTTACCGTATATACTCGAGTATAAGCCGACCCGAATATAAGCCGAGGCCCCTAATTTTATCCCAAAAAACTGGGAAAACTTATTGACTCGAGTATAAGACTAGGGTGGGAAATGCAGCAGCTACTGGTAAATTTCTAAATAAAATTAGATCCTAAAAAAAATATATTAATTGAATATTTATTTACAGTGTGTGTATAATGAATGCAGTGTGTGCGTATGTGTGTGTGTATGAGTGCAGCGTGTGTGTATGAATGCAGTGTGTGTGTGCATGAATGCAGTGTGTGTGTGTATGAATGCAGTGTGTGAATGCAGTGTGTGCAGGGCCGGTGCAAGGATATTTGCCGCCGTAGGCAAAACATTTTTTGCTGCCCCCTCCCCCCCCCCCATATGTCCTGACTTCCCCCCCTCCTCCCTCAGTGGTCCTTACCTCCCCACCCCCGTGTTCCTTCACCCCCCCCCCAGTGGTCCTGACTCACCCATCCCCTAGTGGTCCTTACCCTCCCCTCCCCTAGTGGTCCTTACTTCCCCCTCCCCTCCCCTAGTGGTCCTTATACCCCCCCTCCCTCCCATAGTGGTCCTTATCCCCCCCTCCCTCCCATAGTGGTCCTTATACCCCCCTCCCTCCCATAGTGGTCCTTAACCCACCCCATCCCTCCCATAGTGGTCCTTATACCCCTTTTTTTTGTTATTATTAATTTTTTATTATTATTATTTTTTTATTATTATTTCTTATTTTATTTATATATTTTTTTTTTTCGTCCCCCCTCCCTGCTTGATATATGGCAGGGAGGGGGGCTCTCATTCCCTGGTGGTCCAGTGGCAGTTCAGTGGGGGGGAGTGGGGGGCTGGCAGAGCTGTAACTTACCTTTCCTGCAGCTCCTGTCAGCTCTCTCCTCCTCTGCGCCGTCCGTTCTGCTCTTCTGTCAGCTTACACTGGGAGCTGACCGAGGTGCTGACCGGACGGCGCGGAGGAGGAGAGAGCTGACAGGAGCTGCAGGAAAGGTAAGTTACAGCTCTGCCAGCCCCCCTCTCCCCAGTCTGTATTATGGCAATGCAAATTGCCATAATACAGACCTTGACTCGAGTATAAGCCGAGTTGGGGTTTTTCAGACCAAAAAATGGGCTGAAAAACTCGGCTTATACTCGAGTATATACGGTATGTTTTTTTGTATTTTTTTTTTTTTACTTAAAACAGTGATAATAATGTTTCTAAAATAATTCAGACATGTCTTTTTGACAATCTTTATCTAAGTTTCAGTTTTAAATAAAAACCACAATATGATGTAAATAGATTAACCCCTTAAGGACCGGACTGTTTTTGCGATGTTGTACATTTGCGACCAGGCATCTTTTTACACTTTTGTGGTGTTTGTGTTTAGCTGTAATTTTCTGCCCTCTCATTTACTGTTCCCATACAAATTATATATTGTTTTTTTTCAGGACAAAAGGGGCTTTCTTTACATACCATTATTTATATAATCTCATGTAATTTAATTTAAAAAAAATTAAAAAATAAGATGAAAAATTGAAAAAATACATGTTTTTTGACTTTTATGTGAAAAATATTTTACTCATCTACAAAAGTGAATAAAAAAAACCTGCTAAATAGATTCAAAATTTTGTCCTGAGTTTAAAAATACCCAGTGTTTACATGCTTTTTGCTATTTTTTTGCATGTTATAGGGCTATAAGTACAAGTAGGATATTGGGGTTTCAAAACATACATTTTTAAAATGTATCAATAGTGACATTGTAACACTATTATCTGTCATAAATCTCTGAATAACACCCCATATGTACATATTTTTTTTTAAAGTAGACAACCCAGGGTATTCAATATGGGGTATGTCCAGACTTTTTTAGTAGCCACTTAGTCGCAAACACTGGCCAAAATTAGCGTTCATATTTGTTTGCGTGTGAAAAAAGTAAAAAACTAAATTGAACGCTAATTTTGCCAGTGTTTGTGACTAAGTGGTTACTAAAAAAGACTGGACATACTCCATTTGCAATACCTTGGGTTGTCTTCTTTTGCAAATGGTATGCCATCATGGGGGTAATTCTCATTCCTGGGCTACCATACGATCTCAAAGGCAACTTAACCAACCGGGCCATTTTCAATGTAAACATATTTGACCCATATATTTGACCCTGTAACTTTCAAAAACGCTATAAAACCTGTACATGGGGGGTACTGTTATACTATGGAGACTTTGCTGAACACAAATATTAGTGTTTCAAAACTGGAAAATGTATCACAACAATTATATCATCAGTAAAAGTGCTGTTTGTGTGTGAAAAATGCAAAAAAAGTCACTTTCACTGACAATATCATCGCTGTGATATGTTTTACTGTTTTGAATCACTAATATTTGTGTTCAGCGAAGTCTCCCGAGTAAAACAGGTTTTAGGGTGTCGTAGAACGTTACAGGGTAAAATACAGTGCTAGCAAATTAAATTCTCTGGACTTTCGACCTGGGTTTGCAGGCAGGTCCCTCAAATTGCAATCAATAAAATTACTTAATTATGTAAAAATATTACATAAATACACACGTAGAATTTAAATATATATGCATATTTATATATTTGAAGTCTACGTGTATATTTATATAATTATTTATGTAATTTTGTATATGGACATATGTATAGTTCGTATTCTTTTTATTTATTTCTATATACATAGATATATATAAAATTTCATTCTAAGTGTATTTTGATATAAATATATATATATATATATATATATATATGTATGTATATATATATATATATATATATATATATTAATATCAAAATACAGTTAGAATAAATTTTAATATAGATATATAATTTTTTTTAAAAAATGTTATTATTTTTACATTTTTACATTTAATTTAAATTACTTATTATTTGTATTTTACAATAATATATATATATATATACAATATATATAGTTATTATATATATTATATATATACGTGTGTAATTTAATTATAAGTGTATTTTTATATTAATATATGTAATATAAGTTAATATATGTTAATATAAAAATACACTGAGCATGACATTATATATATGATATATAGACATATATTATATATATATATATATATATATAATATATGTCTATATATCATATATATATATGTACACATATATCATTTTTTTATTTTTATTAACATTAACTTAATTTTTTTTATGATTGTACACTAGCAGGGAGACTGCCTGTCAGCACAGACAGTCCCCCTGCAGCCAGACACATGGACACCTATTGTGACCATGTGATCGCTCTGTTGAGCGATCACATAGCCCCAGGGGTCCTAATCCGCCGCGGGGAGACTGTCTGGGTTGCAGACAGTCTCCCCACACCGGGAGCACCGCCGATCGCCGCCGGGGGAACGACAGTGATCTGGTAAGTAACTAAGAACGTTAGGACGGTTCAGGACCGTCAGCGGTCGGCAATGCAAAAATGCCGATGACGATCCTGACCGTCCTCGGTCCTTAAGGGGTTAAGCATGATTTACTTTACAACAAAGAAGTTATTTTGGTTTACAGTGTGAAATCATAAAATACATAAAATCAAACATATTAAAACTTGCAATCATCAGTACAGTACAGCTGAGGGTGGTGGGGAGGGTGGTGAGGCTGAGGGTGGTAGGGTGGGTGAGGCTGAGGGTGGTGGGGAGGGTGGTGAGGCTGAGGGTATTGGGGAGGGTGGGGAGGCTGAGGGTGGTGGGGGTGCTGAGGCTGAGGGTGGTGGGGGGTGCTGAGGCTGAGGGTGGTGGGGGTGCTGAGGCTGAGGGTTGTGGGGTGCTGATGGTGGTGGGGAGGGTGGTGAGGCTGAGGGTGGTGGGGAGGGTGGTGAGGCTGAGAGTTGTGGGAGGGTGGTGAGGCTGAAGGTGGTGAGGAGGGTGGTGAGGCTGAAGGTGGTAGGGAGGCTGAGGGTGGTTAGGCTGAGGATGGTTGGGAGGGTGGTGAGACTGAGGGTGGAAGGGAGGCTGAGGGTGGTGGGGAGGGTGGTGAGGCTGAGGGTGGTAGGGAGGGTGAGGAGGCTGTGGGTGGTGGTGAGGCTGAGGGTGCTGAGGCTTAGGGTGGTGGGTGGTGCTGAGGATGAGGGTGGTGGGGGGTGCTGAGGCTGGTGGGGTGGTGAGGCTGAGGGTGGTGAGGGGGTGAGGCTGAGGGTGGTGGGGAGGGTGGTGAGGCTGAGGGTATTGGGGAGGGTGGGGAGACTGAGGGTGGTGGGGTGCTGAGGCTGAGGGTGGTGGGGGGGTGCTGAGGCTGAGGATTGTGAGGTGCTGAGGGTAGTGGGGAGGGTGGTGAGGCTGAGGGTGGTGGGGAGGGTGGTGAGGCTGAAGGTGGTAGGGAGGCTGAGGGTGGTGAGGCTGAGGGTGGTGGGGAGGGTGGTGAGGCTGAGGGTGGTAGGGAGGCTGAGGGTGGTGGGGAGGGTGGTGAGGCTGAGGGTGGTAGGGAGGGTGAGGAGGCTGAGGGTGGTAGGGAGGGTGATGAGGCTGAGGGTGGTGAGGCTGAGGGTGGTGGGGAGGGTGTTGAGGCTGGCTGAGGATGTAGGGAGGGTGATGAGGCTGAGGGTGGTGGGGAGGGTGGTAGGGAGGCTGAGGGTGGTGGGGTGAGAGTGCCTACCTTTAGTCCCTGGTGGTCCAGTGGGCTCCCTGGTGGTCCGGTGGCCACTGCTCTCGGTCTGCAGCTCCGCAGAGCTGCAGACCATGTAATCTCAAGAGACCATCAGAGCGTTGCCGTGGTAACCCGCGGCAGCACTCTGACTGGCCGGTATTCACGAGACACATTGTCTGCAGCTCTGCTCACTGCGGAGCTGCAGACCGGTGTCTGCGGTGGCTGGCAGGGCAGCCAGGAGGGGCCTCGCACCTGGCGGCATACCGGGCAAGCCGCCGGGCCCCCTCCTGGTGTCAGGTCCTCGGTCAGTGACCGAGGACCTGACACAGTCTGCCAACAGGCAGTTTAGGCGGCCGCGAGGCCCCAGCCAGCGCGTGGCCTTAGGCGGCCGCCTAATTAGAGAGCCGCCTCTGACGTGCAAGCTACACCCTAAACAAGACAGCCATCTTTCACAACAATGTACTGCTATATACTCATACCCTCAGTGCAACTAGCCATGATATACGCACGTTCAGCCTAGCATGCTCAAATATAACACACTTCTGTCTAAAAAAAATAAATAAATAAATAAAAATAAAAGAATGCAGCTTCAGAATTAATCTAAATTGCATGCTGTCTAGGAGGTGGGAAGGTCTGGGAGGGAGGGTCTGCTGCTGATTGGCTGGAATGTGTCTGCTGACTGTGAGGTACAGGGTCAAAGTTTACTCAATGATGACGAATAGGGGGCGGACCGAACATCGCATATGTTCGCCATCCGTGGCGAACGCGAACAAGCTATGTTCGCCAGGAACTATTCGCCAGCGAACCATTCGGGACATCACTATATATCATCATATTTCAACTCCTTGCACCTGTGTCATACTCTTAAAACATACAAAATAGAAAAATTCTGAATGATCCATATATAGAGAACTTCTGGTCTTCCCTCCCTCAAATGTTGCTACACCCTGGTTTGTTTCCTTCCAAGTTCTTGGTTCTACTACTACTAGTCAGAAAGAAGATTGGATCTGTCCACGGTGCAAATGCACAAATTCTTGGGGGGAGTAAAAGTGTACAAGTGGTGTTTCCCCTAAACCACCAGCTCACATATTGGCCCTTTTACAGAAATCAGAACCTCTCCTTCCAGTAATAGTATGCAGTGGGACTTCATATGATTACCCAGTTGCCCCAGTAAGACCTATAGGTGTTTTAGAGGCGGAGGGTAATCCACCAGACTTAAGAGAACCCCTAGTTGCCCCCCTAGACACAGCAGGGAGGCCATTAGCTCCACAATTTATTACTCCCATGATACTCAAAGTTGAGAGTGTATACCATGAGAAGAGACAGTTGAGCTCAGGTATTCAATACTGGGAAGAATATAAGCCCTGAACACCCAGTGAACAACTGGCAATAACACAACAGCTGCCAGATGTAGAAAAGACCCCCTTAGCTCTAGACCAGTCACTATCCACCATTTAAGCTACTTACCAGTGTACTTGGATGGATTTAAAGCAGATTGTCGCCCTTAAAGCTGGCTCCACTTGGGCTAGAATAATTGCTAAATATACTGATGCCCATGAAGATAACCTCAGAAGAAGCAACATGCAAACAGATGAATGGTTTAGAACTACCGTATATACTCGAGTATAAGCCGACCCAAATATAAGCCGAGGCCCCTAATTTTACCCCAAAAAACTGGGAAAACTTATTGACTCGAGTATAAGACTAGGGTGAGAAATGCAGCAGCTACTGGTAAATTTCTAAATAAAATTAGATCCTAAAAAAAATATATTAATTGAATATTTATTTACAGTGTGTGTGTATAATGAATGCAGTGTGTGTGTATGAATGCAGTGTGTGTGTATGAATGCAGTGTGAGTGTATGAATGCAGTGTGAGTGTATGAGTGCAGTGTGAGTGTATGAGTGCAGTGTGAGTGTATGAGTGCAGTCTGAGTGTATGAGTGCAGCGTGTTTATGAGTGCAGCGTGTGTATGAATGCAGCGTGTGTATGAGTGCAGTGTGAGTGTATGAGTGCAGCGTGTGTATGAGTGCAGCGTGTGTATGAGTGCAGCGTGTGTATGAATGCAGCGTGTGTGTATGAATGCAGTGTGAGTGTATGAGTGCAGTGTGAGTGTATGAGTGCAGTGTGAGTGTATGAGTGCAGCGTGTTTATGAGTGCAGCGTGTGTATGAATGCAGCGTGTGTATGAGTGCAGTGTGAGTGTATGAGTGCAGCGTGTGTATGAGTGCAGCGTGTGTATGAGTGCAGCGTGTGTATGAGTGCAGCGTGTGTATGAGTGCAGCGTGTGTATGAATACAGCGTGTGTGTATGAATGCAGCGTGAGTGTATGAATGCAGCGTGTGTATATGAGTGCAGCTTGTGTGTATGAGTGCAGCGTGTTTGTATGAGTGCAGTGTGTGTATATGAATGCAGTTTGAGTGTACGAGTGCAGTGTGTGTATGAGTGCAGTGTGTGTGTATGAATGCAGTGTGTGTATGAGTGCAGTGTGTGTATGAGTGCAGTGTGTGTGTGTGTGTGTGTGTGTGTGTGTGTGTTGCAGAGCCTTGGTGGGGAATTTTTTTTTTTTATGATTATTTATTATTTTTATTTATTTAATTTAATTATTATTATTTTTGTATTATTATTTATTATTTAAATATTATTATTTTATTATTGTTATATTTTTTTTTCTTACCCCCTCCCTGCTTGCTAGCTGGCCAGGGAGGGGGGCTCTTACTCCCTGGTGGTCCAGTGGCATTGGCAGTTCAGTGGGGGGGGAGAGGGGGGCTGTCAGAGCTGTAACTTACCTCTTCTGCAGCTCCTGTCAGCTCTCTCCTCCTCCGCGCCGTCCGTGCAGCTCTCTCTGTCAGCTCCCAGTGTAAGTCTCGCGAGAGCCACGGCTCTCACGAGACTTACACTGGGAGCTGACAGAGGTGCTGAACGGACGGCGCGGAGGAGGAGAGAGCTGACAGGAGCTGCAGGAGAGGTAAGTTACAGCTCTGACAGCCCCCCTCTCCCCCAGTCTGTATTATGGCAATGCAAATTGCAAAAAATTTGCTAAAAAACTCGGCTTATACTCGAGTATATACGATAAGTCTGCATCTGGAGCATGCTATGTCACTGCAATGAGAAAATAGGCTAAAGAAAAGACAGAGGAACTAGCCCATAAATTAGGCGATATAGTACAAGAGAAAGATGAATCTTTTGAAACATTCTTCACCAGACTTCAGATGGCTTAGGAGGTATTGGGTTACACAGATATTGTAACCACTTCCACCAGACTGCTTTTTAACTGCTTCATGGATGGTCTCCACATACCCTTAAGGACTAGTCTCCAAAATGCTAGACCTGAGTGGAGACGTTTAACCTATAGTGATCTGTAAATGTGGTTATGGGAATGGAAGCCAATCTAAATACAAGAGGAGCACACCTCTAATGGCAGTATTTGTCCCTAGAGCTGGTGGAGACAGAAGGCAGGTGGACTGCTGGAATTGTGGCAGGTGTCCTCGTAAAAATAGAAACCCCCAGGATTCAAATAACTCCCATGACAACTAACCAACTCCACCACCTTCCCCTCCCCAATAGGAAATTGGCAACCCAATGTTCCTACATGTTTTCAATATCCCTGACTCAGCTGGCCCCTCACCCATTATCAATGTTACACTGCCCGGGGACCAAATAGTCCCTTTTCTGTTGGACACTGGAGCAGCCAAATCAATGTTGCAGGAAAAATATGTGTTCCTGTATGAGATGTCTGAAGATGTCTTATCATGTGTAGGGGTGGATGGGATGCAAAGTGACATTCCCCTTACCCACAAACTGAGATTGCAGCTACACGACTCTACTGCCCTTATAACGAGATTACTTGTCAGCCCTCATGCCCCTGCTAATCTACTAGACAGTGATATACTGTCTGCCCTTAATGCAAATATCCAATATAGCCCCACTGGAAAAGTAACATTGTCTCTGCCTTTAGAGGACAAACAAATGGTATCCCTCTCAAATGTCCCTGATTTTCTATGGGCTACAGGGAAGACAGATACAGGCAGACTCTCTGTGCCCCCAGTCAAAGTGAATCTCCTGCCCGGAGCTACCGCTCCCTGTCAAAAACAATACCCCTTAAGCCCTGTACAGGAAGATGCTATTTTGCAATTTGTGCAATAATTACTGCAGGCAGGGGTAATTGTCCAGACCACCCCCCCTTGTAACACACCCAATTAAGAAAAAGCATTCAATAAAAACATGGCAACATTTTATTATTTGTGTGATATTAGTTTAATCAGACTGTGATTGTCTATTGTTGTGACTTAGATGATGATCAGATCACATTTTATGACCAATTTGTGCAGAAATCCATATAATTCCAAAGGGTTCATATACTTTTTCTTGCAACTGTATGTCCCATCTAGGCCCCTATAATCTGCCAGAGACCTACGTCTAACCTCTGTTTGTACTACTACCTCTGATGCTTTCCTTAAAGTCTTCTCTAGGGCTGCACCATTCCTATGAAATGCCCTTCCCCTGTCTCATAGACCTTCACCCAGTCCCCACTCCTCCATAACATCTTTGAAAACGAACTTCTTCAGGAAAGCATATCAATTAAACTGTGAACAGCTTTCCCTCCCCGCACCCTGATTCCTCTACTGCAACTGTCATCAGAACAACACTAAACCCTCAGTGAATATTATCCTAGCAACCTACTTTTCTACCCTACCCATACCCTTTGTGTCACTATACCCCACTCCCTCTACTATGTAAGCTCATTGAGCAGGGGCCTCAACCCCTCTGTTCCTGTGTGTCCAACTCATCTGGTTACACATACGTGTTTGTTAGTCCACCCATTGTACAGTGCTGCAGTACCTGTTTGCGCTTTATAAATAACAATAATAATAATAATCCAGAGGGATAGCATTAGCTCCCTGTGCAATGAACCAAAAATTCTGTGTTTTTCCTGGTTTTAAATTTTTAGAGACATGTATCAAGCAAAATAGTCCTAAAATGTTCTTTAAATATAAAGCAAATTTGAAGCAAAACATAGCTAGCTTCATTTTCATAGAAATCTCCTGAGTGACTATTTTTTTTTTTTTAAGCAACATACTTTATGCTGTCTTTGTATCATCGTGCATTCTCAAGCTTTGTTGAGAATTTTTATGTTCGAAATGTGGGAAATGTGTGTTGCAATAACCTGCAATTCAGTGTTTAACAAATAAACCCATAAATAAATCAGATCCTTTGGAGTACGTTAAAATAAATGCACCCATTTTCACATTTTTCTATTGCTAATAACTCTCACCGGAATAATTTGTTAACCTGTTTTGAAAATAAAATGAATATGCTATTCTTTTTAGCCATAAAAAAGAGAATCTATGACTTGTAATGTGCATTTTCTTTTAAAAATACAATGTCAGATTAAAGAAACTCAATATGTTCTCTGAGATTACCATCTGTAATATAATCATACATTCCATTATTCAAAAGTACTTTTTGGAAAGTGACTGCATAAATAAATCATGAAATCTCAAGTATTTATTAGGTAATACTTATTCCACACGAGTTAAAAAAAAAATCAACCAGTTACAAATAGAATATGCACAGATCCATTCTAGAATGATTGCTCAAGTTTCCTTTGCTTTTGTTCATAACCTTAAAGGTTTACAAATAACAGATAATTAGCTGGAATGCCCTCTTTACAATTACAGCTTATGTTTTCATCTGCTTAGAAATGTTATTGACAGGAGACACCCAACAATACTGAAAACTGCCTGATAATTTATACATTGAATCCATTGCTGATGAAAGTAAAATGCACAAACTGCTTAGCATAATTAGTCATTCCTACTCACTGGAAATCAGAGATATTTTGACTGAAGTGCGTAATCAGTAAACTATGCATTAACATTTTAAATGCATATGACAGCTATAGTCACATCAATGAAATATATTGATTTTGAATATTGTATGTATGTGTATGTATGAATGCACACACATACATACTACATACACACACACACACACACACACACACACAGTATATGTTTATAACCGGTGCAAGACTATTATGCATCCAGGCAATACCAGCAACTTGCCCCCGTCCCCCCATCGCCCTTCTTTTTTTTTCTCAGCACCTTTGTGTTGCTCTTTCTCCCCCCCCACCCATCTGTGTCCCTCTTGTCCCTCACAACCCCTCTGTGTGTCTCTTTGCCCCAGCAGTTCCTCTGTGTCTCTTTGTCCTATTCACCATTCTCTGTGTCTCTTTGTTCTCCGAGAGCACCTCTGCATGTCTCTTTGTAACCCAACCCCTCTGTGTTTCTCGTCTCCCTCCAACTCCTCTGTGTGTCTATTTGTACCACCAGACCTTCTGTGTGCCTCTTTCCCCCAGCCTCTGTGTGCTCCTGTCACCTCAATCCTCTGTGTACCTCCCCCCAGCTCTTATTGCCTCTCAATCCCAGTTCTCTGTGTGAATATCTCCCTCAGCCCTTCCATGTGTTTCATTAACCTCCCAGCCCCTCCATGAGTCTCCTTAACCCCCCTTACCTGTCATGTGACTCCTTAACCCCCTCAGGCTCTCCATGTGTATCCGTAACCCCACATCCCCTCCATGTGTCTCCTTAACCCCCAGCACAGTAGCATACTAAGGGAGGGCGGGGGGAGCCGGTCCTGGCATGCAGCTTCTGAAATATCAAATTTAAATGCTCTCAGCCAACCAGTGATTCCCAATTCAAAAAACTTGCTTGGAAAAGGTACTTTCTAAGCCAGTTTACAAACATTGGCTTAAAGAGAAAATAAGCAGGTGCACTAAATAACACTCTATATGCCAATTATCTTATGCAGGAAAGTAGACATTTTTAATAAGCTGTCCACAATGCCCTAACACTGCAGTGGACTGCATTTCTATTGATGCTTTGTCAGGTTATACAGGGGTTAGGTATTGCATAAATGAAGTCCAAAAAAGAAGTCCATAAAATAAGTGTGTATATTAAGAAAACATTTTGTGGGGGAAAAACGAGCAGGATACTTACGAACTAATCAGTGTCCTTCTCTGGTGGAAAGGTAAACAGGCAGTTGCAAGGCTTGAAAAATTAACAAACTAACGCTGTCACTTGAATTCCTGACATCAATTTTTGCCTCAAAATGGCAACCTGGTATACCAAAGAAGTTAGAGAATGGATCAAATGTTGTATGCATGTGCTAAAGCAAAAACATGATGAATATATGAAAAAAGAAGGAAAAATGTATACATGCAGCTGAATTATTAGTATAATTATTTTTTTATTACATTTTTTGTTTTATTAAATAATTAAAATATGTATTATTTTAATTACCACATAAAAAAAAGCCATTTTGTATAAATTACAAACTAAGGCCAGTTTACTGTGTGCTGCATGCATTCTCCTTAGTTTGCCCCCGAGAAAATTTAATTTGTTTGTTTTCATGGAGCAGAGTATTTTGTGATTATTTTCACTCTTCAGTGCTTAATATTAATCAGTATTAGCTATTATGTATTCTATTCTCAAAATGTCATCTCAGAAATTATTTGTAAAGCTGTTGCTAAGAGTACATTCTGCTTCTTTTGAAAAGGATTGTATTGTTACCTCATAATGAGGCAGAAACAGTTGTGATATCAATGGTATTATCTAGGCAATTTGTCTTTGTTTTTTCTGTTACTGAAATGAATTACTGTTGCATTTTTAAGTCAAGATGCAGCTCATTATATTTATTTTTTAATAATTTTGTGCTACTTCATTTGCAACAAACTAAATAAATTCCACTTTTACCTTTTTTAAGCTGCACTTGGATTCAATGGAGAGATGATACTTAATGGGGCTTATCCGAATTCTAAAATGTAACCACTCACATTTCAAATAATAATATTCTGCTTATTTTACATTGTGAACATGTATTAATAGAAAAAACATGCATTTGAAAATGTTTTGAAACATTTATTTGAAAACTAAATTACTAAATAATTAACTGTGACAACCTGGAACGTAGATTTGGTAAATAATGGTTAAATAAATAGGAGGAACACATATCAAACTTCACTAAATTGGAAATCTTCTCTGTTTCTTATAATTTGTTTATCAATTCTCTGCATTTCACTGTTGAGTGAATACAATCCTTAATTAGCAAATGTTGTTGTTGAGCTATCAGTAACTGGATATTAAGGAGTCCATGTAATAAGCTCAGACTTTAATGAGACATTAAAGAACATTTCAGCAGACTTTTCAACCAGTTGAAATTTGTAAAAAAAAAACTACAAGTTCATCTCAAGATAAAGATTCTAAACAGGCTCATGTCTATACACTAAACTAAAAGTTCACAGCTATAGAATATGTATATGCCAATAAGTGATATTAAGTAGTAATCATTGATCACCTCCAATCTCTCCACTGTTCCATTTCCTTTATCTGACCACCATCTGCTGACCTTTGACGTCGGCATACCCCATGCCCAAATTTCACCTCCCTCAACTCTCCAATCTCACAGAAACCTCCACTGCTTTGATCTCCAGCATTTCTTCACCAAACTCTAAACTCTCCTTTTACCCATCTCAAATCTCACTTGCCCTAACTCTGCTACCTCACTCTACAATTCCACTCTCTCCTCTCAACTCCTCCTCATCGTGGCACCTCCTAGATTTAAATGCAGCAAGCATTCCCAAATACAAGCTGACCCAATATCTCCAAAAATGTTCAAGAACTGCTGAACGCTGTTGGAGAAAGTCTTACTCTGCACCTGACTTCCTCCACTATAAATTTATGCTGCTCTCCTACACTCTGGATCTTTACACTGCAAAAGTAAATTAATTCAATACCCTTATAACCACACTCTCCCGCGAACCCAAACTACTATTTCACACTTTTAATGCTCTCCTTCACCCTGTTTCTTCCCCTCCTCCTACCACCCTGTCCGCCTCAAACTTTGCAACTCACTTCCCTGAGAAGATTTCTACAATCAGGGAAGAGATCTCTAACCTCTCTCCCTCCCCTTCAAATACATCAACTCCCTCTTCTGTTCTCTGCTCATTCACACCTACCACAATGGAAGAGGTTCCTGCTCTACTCCGGTCCTCCAGCCCCACCACCTGTTCCCTCAATCCTATTCCCCCATATCTCATCCACACTCTGTCTCCCTCTCTTGCTCTTCCTCTAAAATTTTCAATCTCTCCTTTTCCTCCAGCACATTTCCTTCATCCTTCAAGCATGCAACCATAACGCTGATTCTGAAAAAGCCCAACCATGACCCCAACTCACCATCCAACTTATAGAAACAATAGGATGGTTGACATAGAAGAAGACTTTTTGATACACAATACCCACTGAAGAGAAATATGCCAAATGAGCATTGAGCATACTATATAATTTACACTTTTAACATTTGTCCACATATATTTTGTCAGGAGTATTTTCTCACCGATGGGGTGGAGCCAGCGCCTGAAAAAGACTGTTGCAACTCACCGAAGCTCCGTGAGCCAACCCGATAAAACTGCTGTAATGGAGGGAAACCATCCCCGAGATCCCAAGGAAAAGGTCCCCTGCACGCACCACACCATGGGGAAAAAAGCTAAGAAATATAGAACGGACCCAGGCTCCAGATCAAAAGATATAGGCGTTTACATGTGTCCGACTCAGTGGCAGGAGCACGCCAAGATGGCGCCGGCTGAGACCTACACCACACATTCGTCGGATGAAGAAAGCCTGTCAGACCTCCTGCCTGCACAACCTAAGGTACAATCTAAGCCCCTACAGCCAGCAGACTTAGGCAACTTGGCACCATCCACAAAAGCTGACATTAAAGCAATAATGCAGGAAATCAGGGAGATGTTTGACGCTGATATGGCGCTGGTACGGGACATTAACGCGCTCACAGGCCGCGTAGCCTTGGCAGAGGAGGCTCTTAGTAGCACCAAGATTGCACAAACTGCTACAGACGCAACCTTAAGATCCCTACAAAAACAGTGCAATACACTGACAGTACAGTTAGCAGGCATAGAAGATAAAGCTAAGGCGCGAAATGTGTGCATATGGGGGGTACCCGAAATGATCAATGCAGGGGAATTACCACATTACTGCAGAAGACTCATAGAGGCAGCCAATGGTGCAGTATGTCTAAAATTCAGGGTGCAGTAGATAATATAAGTAGTGAACTCACATTTGGGAGAGCTATGGCCAGCTCTGGTGTGGATAGCATACAGCGGTATAATCCCCGCTTGTGTGATATGTAGGGGAGGGGTCTCCGTCAACACCGTCTGGTAATCCAAAACTCGTAAAGAGGATAGAAAGCAACAATAGTGCTCTCAATTGCGATGGAATTAGTGTGCAATAGATAGAGAAAGGTAGATAACTCACATTTGAGAGAGCTATGACCAGCTCTGATGTGAATAGCGTACAGCGGTCTAATCCCAGCTTATGGGGTATGCAGCAGAAGTACGTCCGTAAACACTGTCTTGTAGTCCAAAGCTACAAGAGAGAAAGGCAACAAAAGTGCTCTCAATTGTGATGGAGTAAGAGAGTAAAATAGAAGATAAAATAATACTCACAAAGATAGAGCAGAGGTACTGCTCAATAGATAAGTGTTGGTGGTATGATCCCCACCTGGGATTTCTTGGAGTACTGGAACAGTAAAAATGCCAGTGGAAGTAAAAGTAACCAGGAACGTTTAAAATGCCAGGAGTAAGTAAAAGAGTTTAAAGTGCATAGAGAGTGCAATAAAAAGAGGATTGGTACAGTAAAGTAGTCAAAAAACTTTTATTGTTCTAACATACACAGTAAAATACAAGAGTTAATAACCATAAACGCGTTTCACCATATGTGGCTTCTTCAGAATGGGATAAAAATGGTAACCTTGCAGGGGATGTTTAAATAGGTCTGGAATGATTGAAAAATTGCGCCAAAATTGTAATTGGCCAATCAGAAAACGTTTAGTAAATAGCAATAGCACTAACTCACGAATCAAGTAATGAATCTATTAATTTCCTAGACCTCAACATTTTCATTAGACAATACCATACACACCAAAACATTTAAAAAAAAAAGTCTGTGTTAACACAGCTATTAAAAGATCAAGTTGCCACTACAAACCCTGGCTAGAAAGCGCCCCTCAAAGCCAATTCTTACGACTCAGAAGTAACTGCTCACAAATAGAAGACTTTAACACACAAGCCAATCTTCTGAAAAACAAATTTATGGAGAAAAATTACTCACCCACTCAAAATCATATAAATCAGAATGAAACAAAACTGGAACTTTTTGGCCCAATGGATCAGTGGTATGTCTGGAGGAAAGAGAATGAAGCATATGATCTCAAACATACCTCAAATTCCACCAAGGCTTAGTTGCAGAAAAAGACATGGAAAATTCTACAGTGGCCATCACAGTCATCTGACTTGAACACAGTAGAAACTCTCTGGTGGCATTTGAAAACCCTAGAAGGACTATAAAAGACCTGCAGCAAGATATGGTGGTAAAAGGCACTTAGATTTCAGTAAGCACAGTAAGGCATAAACCGGTTGCAGCACACAAACCCAAGAATATCCAGAATCTAGTGTCTGGCTATGTATCTGGTTTTCAGCAAGTGAAAACAGCAAAAGGGTGCTCTACTATGCTCGCCATGAAGGGGTTTAAATATTTAGAGATTGTAGAAATCATTGTAAGTTGCACTTTCAGTTGAATTTGGGGATATCACTTGAAGCATTCATTGTGCTGAGCTATGCCAATTGCTTTTGTTTGCTTTGTTAATTGCAAACAGCTGAAAGTCTGCAAGTATTGAGAATAAACCTGATTTTAAATGGGGGTTGAATCATTTTGATTACAACTGTTAATAAATAAATTAAAAAAGAAATACAAATAAAACATTATTAAAAAGGATATTCACAATTCAATATGGAAATGATAAAACAAATAAAGAAATGTTGAAAATTGAAACTGAATATATCAAATACATCACAGATGAGAAAAAAAATAACTTTGAAAACAGTAACTCTTCAAATATAAAAAAACTGAATATTAAAAAATAAATAAGAATATCATTTATATGAAAAATATTAAACTTGAAATAAAAATAAATACATGCATATCCTAATACTTACTAAAAGCATTCAACTCAAAATTAACATCTCATATCTAGTTCAAATTTAAATTTTACTTCTGCTTTGTCTAATTCCCTAACAATATTACCCCCTCTCCATTAATGGAGAGGTGGTAATATTTTCTCTAATTGTAAATTTTAAACCAATTGGATTAGATCCATACAATTAATTGAAATGTTTGGATACATTACTGGAGATAAAACGTTTCTTATTTTAGTGATTAGAGTTGAACGGATACCTGGATGTTCGGGTTCGCCGGGTTCGGCCGAACTTCGGCAAAAATTTTGAGTTCAGGACTCGAACTTGACCCAAACTTAACCCCGAACCCGAACCCCATTGAAGTCAATGGGCACCCAAACTTTTGGGCACTAAAATGGCTCTAAAAAAGTCCTGGAAAGGGCTAGAGGGCTGCAAAAGGAAGTAAAATGGGGGTACGAGTAGGACAAGTGCCCTGCAAACAAATGTGGATAGGGAAATAACTTAAAATAACATAAAATACATAAAAAATAAAAATACTATCCTTGAACTAGGAGGAGGAGGTGGATGTGGAGTAGGAGGTTAAGGAGGCGGTGCCCGTGGCGGTGTAGGTGGAAGCGGCAGTGGTGGAGGAGGAGGTAGCAAACACTGTTATTTTTTTTTATTTTTTTTTTATTGGGGTAGCCCCCAAAATATTGGGACATATAAAAAAAGAAAACAAAAAATAAGTGCACTTGAGTATAACAATGGCTGGGTGAGGCCTGTTTAAATGTATATTCTGCACAAGGTACAGACAAGTCTGGTGGGATCCATGCCTGGTTCAATTTAAAAAAAAATGTGAGCTTGTCCACGTTGGCTGTGGACAGGCGGCTGCGCTTGTCTGTAATAACGCCCCCTGCCGTGCTAAACACACGTTCAGACAATACACTGGCTGCAGGGCAGGCTAGCACCTCCAAGGCATAAAGGGCAAGCTCAGGCCATGTACCCAATTTGGAGACCCAGAAGTTGAATTGGGAAGACCCATCAGTCAGTACGTGTAGGTGTGTGCACACGTACTGTTCCACCATGTTGCTGAAATGCTGACTCCTGCTAAGACGTTCCTTATCAGATGGTGGTGCTGGTTGTTGTGGCATGCTGACAAAGCTTTTCCACATTTCGGCCATGCTAACCCTGCCTTCTGAGGTGCTGGCGGTGCCCCAGCTGCGTTGGCGACCTCTTCCTCATACACTGCCTTTGCCTTGTGCTTCCACTGAGCCCCCGGTGTCAGTTGGGAATGCCCTCAGCAGCGCGTCTACCAGCGTGCACTTGTAGTCGCGCATCTTCCGATCATGCTCCAGTGAGGGAATTAAGGACGGCACCTTGTTCTTGTAATGGGGATCCAGCAGGGTGGCCACCCAGTAATCAGCACAAGTTAGAATGTGGGCAACTCGGCAGTCATTGCGCAGGCACTGCAGCATGTAGTTGCTCATGTGTGCCAGGCTGCCCAGAGGCAAGGACAAGCTGTCCTCTGTGGGAGGTGTATCGTCTGTGTCCTCCGTATCCCCACAGCCACGCTCCAGTGATGTCCACGAGCTGTGTTGGGTGCCACCCTGCTGTGAACACGGTTCCTCCTCCTCCTCCTCATCCTCCAGAACTGTGCCCTGGCTGGACAATTGTGTCCCTGGCCTATGCTGGTGCAGGAACCCACCCTCCGAGCCACTTGTGAATGACTGGCCTGATAACCGTGGAAATGACCCCTCTTCCTCCTCCTCTTCCTCCTCCTCTTCCTCCTCCTCTTCCTCCTGTGCCACAGTGAAGGGGTGCTGTTCCGCAGAGCGACTGACCCGTGCGTGCTGCAGCTGAAACTCCACTATCGCCTGTTGCTGCTCGCAGAGTCTATCCAGCATGTGCAAGGTGGAGTTCCATCTTGTGGGCATGTTGCATATGAGGCGGTGAGGTGGAAGGCAAGCAGCAGCAGGGTGAGATCGCCGAAAGCTTATACAGAGGATGGGTCACATGCTGCACTGGCCAATCACAGCCATGCCATTAGTAGGCATGGCTGTGATGGCTTCTAAGGGCACACTAGTCAAACGCTTGTTAATTGGCTGTCCTGCAGGTTTTCAAAACGCGCCATTAAAAAACGCCGACACCGAACTCGAACCCGAACTGTTACTGAAATGCCCGTGTTCGGGTGTCGGGGTCAAAAAATCGTAATGTTCGGTACGAACCCGAACTTTACAGTTCGGGTTCGCTCAACTCTATTAGTAAAATGTTCTTTTAATCTTTTTTAAATGGTCTTTTCATACAGTCTACATATTGTTTGACATGTGTACATTTAAGCAGATATAACCTGTTGTTTTACAGTTCACAGTTTTTATTCTATGAACTTTTTAGTAATTACTAAATGTGAATTTCTTGTTTATTACTCCAATTTAGATAGAAAACATTTATAAAATCCATAACTTCCAGTCATTTGGTAAGTCTTCTTAATGTTATTATTTATAGAAGGGGCTAGTAGATGTTTTAGAGTGGCACTTTAGACCAATATTTGGTCTAAAATTGGATTTCTTTTAAGAATATCCTAATGGTTTTTGATTATAGTTTTAATTTTACTTGCCTGTAAATTATATTCAGTAGTAAAAGCTGGAGTGTCATTATTTTGCCCAGTCTTATTGCTCTTCTTCTCTAAATCTTGATAACTCTAAGGCTATATTTATTGCAGCTCCCAACAATTATTTTCTTATATCCCATGATCAAAAATTGGTTCTGCATTTCATCCATCTGAACTTTGCATACTTCCATTTCTGAACAGTTTTGTTCTTCCAAATTGACTGTGCGGTATATTGTCTAACAATGTTAGATGATGACCTAAGGTTAGGATAAAACTATTACAATCCACCAGTTTTCTGAATGTCTGAGTATGAACAGTTTCATCTTTAACAAATACCTCCAGGTTCAAAATTTATATTATATTCTTTAATTTAATAGGTTAAATGCAAACCTTAAAGTATAATAATTAAATGTTATATTATTTAAACATCTCTGGCTTCACCAAATTGTCTCTCCAAATGAAAATACAGTCATCTCCATCTATATATCTCCACCAGAGGACTAGACTTGACCCAAATGGGCAGTAATTTCAAATACATTAATCTTTCCATATTAAATTCCCATAATTCTGTGTGACTTTACAATATGTCTGTGTACTATCTGCAATAAATGACATGGTTTTACAATTGCTAACACAATGGTTTCAATACAAGAACATATCTACATTAAACACCCAGGTACAAGGTCTTAGATTTATTTATTAGAATGGTGCAACAGTAAGAAACCATTACTTTAGTAGTGACATGACTTAGTATATCCATAGATTACTAAAAGGTAAGCGGATTATGCCTAGGGATTTACCAGGTATGAAAAACTCTGATCTTGTGTGAAATATGCGTTTTGATTAAACTGAAATTCTTGTGATATTGAAATGTTGCTGAGAGGCTTTTTTATAGTCTTTTTTAGTTTATCATTTGAGCCTTGTGGTACAATGGGGAATATAACATATTAAAACAAAAAATATATATTTAATGTCAAGTCAACCAATCTGTAATTTTAAACCTTCTGGTAGTTGTGTTCAAAGCTGGACAATTTTTAACATTTCCTCGTCTCACTGCTTCTGTCATTCTGTACCATCTATAATAGCCATCTCCAGCTTAGATATGTGGCAACTTATATGACTATCTATTTTATATCAACATTTATCTACTCGGTTTCTTATTTTTTTCTTTCATATAATGATGTAAAAAGAATTGGCAGTGTCCAAAGTGCATGAGATATAAATACCTAGTACATGCAATATGTTAGCAATTTAAATAAATAGCAACTATATAATGTCAAATAAACATGAACACTGAATTCTAGCATACTATAAAGCTTTTAGAAACATGTATGAATGTCAAAGTAATCTTTTTCATGATTCAGGTAAGTCTTTACTTAGTTAAAGGGAAACTATGGGCACCCGGACCACTTTATCTCATTGATGTGGTCTGGGGGCAGTGCCCCAGGCCTCCTATAATGTACCTGCAATGTAAATCATTGCAGTTTTTGAGAAAATGTAATGATTACACTCTAGTGGTTGTCAATCAGTCCTGGTGACTAGGTGACTTTTGCTCACCTAACTGATGCTGCACATCCTCATGCTCTGCATGAGGACATTAATTATCTGGTAAATGAGATTGGCACTGGATCAGGTGAGTACAGATAGGGTTTCAGCCTTTTCTATGATTAAAGAGATGCTGCAACGGAGGGGTTGGGGAAAACTAGAGCGAACTATAGTGTAAGGAATACAGTTTGCATTCCTTACATTATAGAATACTTAATTCTCTAAAAATCAATTTATCTGTGGACATAAGATATTTTTTTTGTAAAATCAAACATTTATATTACTAATCATTTTTTTATTTCCCCAGTATAATGTTCCACAGACTAGTCTGTAAATAGAATACTAAACACATGACAAGCATATTCTGTAAAAATACAGGTGCTAGGAAAAACATTAAAATATGATTTCATTAGATCTGTACTAGTACCAACATCAACACATTTTATTTAATATTTTAAGGGGTTCTAAGAAAACCCTAGAATAAGATTCAATTTGGTCAGTGGACAAAATGATCAGCTCAGTACACACAGAAAGGAAAATCGTCAAGCATTTTATGAAATAGATCACATTAACTCAAAATTATAGAAAAGAGATTCAATCACTTACAAATCAAAATTGGTATTTTCCTTTCACATCATTGCATGGATGCAGACAGTTTCCTTATAAGATAATACAATTAAGGGTCAGATAGAATAAAAATAATGATTTTTTGATTAGAGACCAATATCATTTGGAAACTGTCCTGCCAAATGGCAGTGCATAAACATATTAGCGCATCAACTTCATATACTTTAATCAGTAAAAGTTAAAAGGTCTCTTAAAAGGATCATTATTCCTGTGTACAACAGTACCCACCTGGGCACTCTGAATGGGATCGTGAAGCACAATTTTTTTTTCTCTTTTATTCATTTAATCTTAATTGGATGACTTTCTATGAAGATACATGAAGGCATATAGTGCATACTTTTGCTGATTCACTTTCCGAGGAACACCTAACTTCTAGATAGACAACTAATTGTATATTGGAGCAGATGTGGTTTCTATATATGCCACTTGATAAATCAGCGTGTTACAATATTTAAAAAACAAAACAAAGGAGCATGTAAACAGATAGGACTGCCAATTAAAGTAATACAAAAATATGTGTCAAATAATTAGTCTCATTAAATTAAAAATATATATATTTGCTCACAAACTGAAAACTATGAGCAGAATAAATTTTCAGTTTTATACCCATTGATCAAGACTGAAGAGTCAGTGTGAATGTCTCAAGATGACAAGTATATCTAGATAGCAAAGAAGTATTAAGACCCCACGGGAGACAGGTTTACTCCCTCCTGAGGTGCCCATTCACTTTCTCATAGGAACACAGATTGTAAACAAGCAAGTTCAATGTTCCTCACCAATATTCCTTGTGCTCTCCTTAAAAATCAGATCAGTGCTGGAGGTTGGAATAGTCAGATTACTGTTGCATATATTTTGTGAGTGTCCTGTTCTAACGCCTATTGGAAAAGAGGGTACAGAGTTATGACTGCTACTGTACTGTACACTACAGCCAGGCATGCATTTTTATCAGAGTTGATTATATTGGGTCGTGGAAATTCATCAATTAGAAGAGCAAACCTCTGCCCTGAAGGGCATGACTGAAAAATATCTTAGGATTTGAAGGACTTGGTTGTCCTTTTTAAGTACCCAGTGATGACTCTTTAATCTCTGTCTGCCCCTGTAAGTGCCTTCTAGGTCCAGATTGTTTATTTCATCTCTCTCCCTTTTTTCCCTCTTTCTTTCTCTTTTTGCCTACCTACAAATTGTCTCTGTTTCTATTTGAGGTTTGTTAGTTCTGTTAAGTTTTCAAGTTCCATGGAAAATCATAACACCTGTATGTCCCCTGTATTCTTTATTCCCCTGTATTTTGTATTCATGGTTATGCCTTTTTTTCTATTGTACTGTTATTCTTTACTTCCCATTGTCTCCAGTATACAGGTGGTCCTCACTTTGATCCTACCTGTTTTGCGATGACTCGCACTTAAGACTAGCTTTCTAGCGTGGGGATTCGATGAATTCCCCATGTTAGAGAGCTTGTCTATGTTCCAGGAAATTTCCCCAAACATAGATTAGAAAGATTCCCTGCTTTGATGCATATGTCCAAGTTCAGGGAAATTTCCCTGAACATAGACAAGCGCATCAGAGCAGGGAGTCCCTTTAATCTATGTTTGGGGAAATTTCCCCGAACATGGAAAAAATGCACCAGAGCAGGGAATCCATTGAATCTATGTTAAGGGAATGTTCCCCGAACATAGATTTGAGGGATACCCTGCTCTGGTGAGCTTGTTTATGTTCAGGGAAATTTCCCCAAATATAGACATACGCACCAGAGCAGGGAATCCCTCTAATCTATGTTCAGGCAAATTCCCCCGAACATAGACCTGTACTGGTGCGCATGCGCCTCATTTACCGACCAATTTGTTTTATGACCGGGTCGTAGGAACGGAACCCAGTCGGTAAGTGAGAAGCATCTGTATAACCTTTATGTGTTGCATTTCAGACTCTAAATGTGATGCCATGCTGTGATATAATAATATTGTCTACCTTGCTTGCATTTTTTGTTCTGCACTATATGCTTAAAACTCTAATGCATTAATAAAAAATTTCAAAAAAGTAATTGTTGCTAGGTCTCTGGCAGCTGTCCTAGGCAGCTGTCTAAGTTCGCCTTATGGCTAATCCTGCTCTACTAGTTAGTTGATCCCAGGTAAAAGAACAGGTAGGATTGAGAGGGGACTTTAAGGTAGAAGATGGAGAGAAGAAAGGAAGATGGAAATAAAATCACTATGACATGATCTGGACATCTATATATATATATATATAACACCACAATGTTCTCACACCTAATAGTTTTCTTACCCAGAAAAAATTATATAAGCATGCAAACTAACATTTCATAGCCTCTAATACCTTTTATGAAGAAGTGAGTTTTTAATTATTTTTTGAAGGAGTGGAGACTGGGCTATCATCTAACGGAGGAGGGAAGTGAGTTCCACAGGAACGGTGCAGCCCTCGAGAAGTCTTGAAGGCGAGCATCAGAGGTGGAAGTACAAACAGAAGATAGACAGAAGATTAAAAAATTAATTAATTCCTGAATATCTTTCTGACTCACCTCTACTCTCATCCATCACTTCTCTGTCTGTTTTTACAGTGGTTTCCCCAGGGGCGTATTAGCCGCGAGGCAAACAAGGCATTTGCCTTGGGCGGCATTTTCCAGGGGGCGGCAAAAAACGCCGCCCCCAAATGCCCAAGGCAAATGTCTTGTTAGCCTTGCGGCTAACAGACATGCTGGGCTGGTTGCTGGGCTGGTTGCTGGGCGGCCGGCGAGGGAGCTCTTCCCCTGAGCTCTCTGCTCAGCTCCCTCGCGCGCCGCCCGCAGAGTGAGACTGGGAGCCGGAATATGACGTCATATTCCGGCTCCGCCTCCCAGCCTCACTCTGCGGGCGGCGCGCGAGGGAGCTGAGCAGAGAGCTCAGGGGAAGAGCTCCCTCGCCGGCCGCCCAGCCTGCCCGCCAGTGCGTCCTGCAGCCACTGGACCACCAGGGAATGGGAGAACCCCCCCACCCCCAGCATTCCCAAAGGTAGGGGGGGGGGAGTAAATTAAAAAAAAAAAAGTGTTAATGTGAGTGTGCGTGTGTGTGTGTGTGTCTCTGACTGTGTGTGTCTGTTAGTGTGTGTGTTAGTGTGTGTTAGTGTGTGTGTCTGTTAGTGTGTGTGTGTCTGTTAGTGTGTGTGTGTCTGTTAGTGTGTGTCTGTTAGTGTGTGTGTGTGTCTGTGACTGTGTGTCTGTGACTGTGTCTGTGACTGTGTGTGTGTCTGACTGTGTGTCCGTTAGTGTGTGTGTCTGTTAGTGTGTGTGTTTGTAAGTGTGTGTCCGACTGTGTGTGTTTGTTAGTGTGTGTGTCTCACTGTGTGTGTCTGTTAGTGTGTGTGTCTCACTGTGTGTCCGTCCGACTGTGTGTGTTTGTAAGTGTGTGTCCGACTGTGTGTGTTTGTTAGTGTGTGTGTCAGACTGTGTGTGTTTGTTAGTGTGTGTGTCTCACTGTGTGTGTCTGTTAGTGTGTGTGTCTCACTGTGTGTGTGTCCGAATGTGTGTGTGTTTGTTAGTGTGTGTGTCCGACTGTGTGTGTGTGTGTTAGTGTGTGTGTCCGACTGTGTGTGTTTGTTAGTGTGTGTGTCCGACTGTGTGTGTTTGTTAGTGTGTGTCTCACTGTGTGTGTCTGTTAGTGTGTGTGTGTCCGACTGTGTGTGTTTGTTAGTGTGTGTGTCTGTTAGTGTGTGTGTCCGACTGTGTGTGTTTGTTAGTGTGTGTGTCTGTGTGTGTGTCCGACTGTGTGTGTTTGTTAGTGTGTGTCTCACTGTGTGTGTCTGTTAGTGTGTGTCTCACTGTGTGTGTCTGTTAGTGTGTGTCTCACTGTGTGTGTCTGTTAGTGTGTGTGTGTCCGACTGTGTGTGTGTGTCCGACTGTGTGTGTCTGTTAGCTAGTGTATGCGTATCTGTCAGTGAATGTGTGTGTATTTAGAAGGCGGGGCAGGGGGGAAGGGATGGGTGGGGGTGGCGCACACGCGCGGGGGGGGGTGTCTGAGTTTTGTCCTGCCTAGGGCAGCACAAAACCAAGATACACCACTGGGTTTCCCATAACCTTCATGATTTAATTCAAACTGTTGATCTAACATGCAAAATTCTCAACAATTTGAATAGGGCATTCTTTACATCTTGTGTCTGATAACTTTATTTTTATCTGCCGAATATTTGTTAAATAACCTCACTGCATAACTTTAAAGCACTGAGGAAATTATTGGTGCTATACACAAGCTGTTAATAATATTATTAAAGGAACACTATAGGGTCAGGAACACAAAAATGTATTATTATTATTATTATTATAGTGTTAACACCACTACCTAGCCCCTGGTCTCCCAATTAGCTGTAGTTGTTCTGGTCACTATAGTGTCCCTTTAATGATAATAATTAGACATGGGGATTAGATTTGTTATGAACGATCTGGTGATCATTCAAATTTGTAAAGTTTGAGTCAAAATTTAACCAAATCACAAATTATACAACATGTGCAATGGCCCACCATGTTCTCTTTGACTTGTGAGTCTGAATTCTGACAGTGGTGCCAAAAAAAGAGATGATTGATGGGAAAAAGATGATTGATGGCTAGCAGTTACTAAATGTTGAATTTATTCACAGATCAAGTAAAAAGTGAGCAATCGAGGAAAAAAAGAAGCATATATATTTATATACTATATATTATTAAAAATATATACTATCTAAATATAGGAAAAAATTGTATTTACTGTTCCTCTTTTTCCTTCTTTTGGTTACTTTTTCACACTTTGTCTGTGGACCAAATAGCTGAAAAATACATCTGTGTACTTTAGAATCTATACATAATATTACTATTGTGTAAATACTTTGCAGTACACTGATTGACAACGTTCACACTTTTTAAAATCTTATTTGTCTTCCTGACTCTTTGTTCATTACTAAACAACCCTATGGCTGAAATTTGCCTATTCTGAAAAAAAAAAAAATAAATAAATAAAATATATATATATATGTATATATATATATATATATATATATATATATATATATATATATATATATATATATATATATATATATATATATATATATATCTTTGGCAGAAGTGATTTGGCTGAAACAAATGTTTCCACTATTCACAAGTCTAATTGAAATATAAACTACCCTGAAACAAAAAGCTGCCTTACATTTGCATGTGGGTTCTGGAAAATGGCTTCCATGTTTAATTGGTCCATATGTTACACATCTCTCAGAGTCTTCTCCTTGATGCTAAACGGAAATTATCTAATGTTTTGTGTGTGCTACAAATGCAAAATAGATTATCTAAAAAACATCGGAAGGTTTAACGCAATTAGGTACAATTACAGAGCTAGTTGCACAATTTATTTCCAGTTTTCAAGAAACTGGACATTACATAGATATGGAGAGAAAGAGAGGAGATATCTGTTAATTTCAACTAATCTATATTAGATATACCATAGTAATGACATAAAAACATATTTTGTTATTTTTTCCTTTTCTATATATTAATGTGTATGTGACATGTTTAAGCCTAGACCAAAAAAGGCATTTTTAGGAAGTTGGAAGCTAATGAAGACAGTTTTTAAAGTTAAATTGCTGCTGTTCTTACAACCCCAATGTCCAATTAGCAAACTGCCTACACGTGCATCTGCATCTTGGAGACATGTAGTGTCATCAGTGGAAGATATCACAAATCTCTAGATGGTGGGAACAGCACTTTTCAGCGGCAAAACTACACTGAGGCGGTCTATCGGGTGGCCCCTGCACTTCGGGACACCTGATGGGCATGTGTCTTCAGGGAATTGTTTGTGTGCTGCAGCCCTTTAACAGTGTGATTTTGTCCCTCTCATGCCAGCAGTGCAGGGAGGAAGTGAGAGCAGGTCACTTCCTTTCAGCTTCAGATACTGAGAGGTGCAGGAGGGAGAGGAGAAGGCAGAGAGAAGGGGGGGGCGCAAACAGCTACAGCCAGCTTCTGTCTCCCAACAACCTCAGTCAGTAGAAGTCCCCCTCCTGAATCCAAAAGATAAGAAATTGGAGGGTGACTAAAATTTGTACCAATATGTGTGTCTGTATGTCAGTCAGTGTGTGCCTGGTCCTCTTTTATTGGATTAGTGACTGGACAGCATTAGTTGCCAATTCACTAGTCTTTTTTTATAACAATGAATGTTTTGCAATTTTAGGCTCAGCACATTATAATCTCATAACACAACACATATTAATTGTAGCAGTGCTGAATTTGCGATCAAGAAATGAAGACCAGACACGTTTTGAAAACAAAATTCCACAAATTGGTTTTGGAGTTCTGCAAACTTAGTACACGTGGTCTCATTGTTATGGATGTCTTGCACTTTATAGAAAAGGTTGCATAACACAGTGCAGAGGTTCTGATTACCACACAGGTTTCATTTTTGCTATGTACAAGAAAAGCAATGTGTGTCAAACCAAAACAGACTAATTCCCTTTATAGCAATGGCTTCCTAATCATTAGTGCACAGGTTTTTGCCATTTCAAGTGTCAGTTCCATTATTGGACATTTATGTCAAAAAAGATATGTATCATAGTTAAGTCATGCCACGTTGAAATTACACTGAGATTAAAGGGGTACTATATATATATATATATATATATATATATATATATATATATATATATATATATATATATATATATATATATATATATATAATGCATTAATAAAATATGAAACCTAAATGATAAATTATAAACAATTTCAAGTGCCTGTATTTGCTGCAAAGCTATGTGGCTTCTGCTGTAAGCTGTCACCAAACCAGGAAGTGACCCAGCAAATGTTGAAGCATTGCTCAATTAACTGTCTATAACAAATAACAATAGTACAAGAAGGGTTCTTGGGATTATAATTCAACAACTAGAAATGGTGTCACAAAACAGTATTTTTGAAGAAAAAAAAGTAAATGTGAAAACACCTGGTAATAGTATCCTAATAGTCGTCGTTTATTTCTTAAAAACAACTAAAATCAGAAAGATTTTCTACTCTATTTCACAATACAAAGCAGTGGGGATTTGTTCTACGAGAAAAACCTTAAGAAACTATATTTTCTTTTCATACTGGTTGGTAAATAACCAACTAAAGAAACTGCACATAAAAGAAAAAGAATGAAACACTCAAAGGGAGCTGCAGCAGTTATGGTACAAAGGTTTGCCTTGGCATCCCTCAATGTAAACAGTCAAACCATTGTAAATTGGTCTGACTGTATTACTGCATTACTCCCAATCTCCACTAGAGCCATCAAAAAGCTGAAAGCTCTCTCATCTGAGCTAAACCAGGTAACACTCTCAGTCAATGAGCTAGGTCACCCTTGCAGGGCCTAGCTCAGGAGAGTTAACAGGAACGCCTAAAAGCAGGAGAGTTTTCACTCTATTTTCTGAATGGGGAGCTAGTGATCAAACTATTAGTAGCACCTAGTCTGAAACCTCCTCACTATAGCCTCTAACCAAGAAAGGAAGTAGAGGAGTAGAGTGCCCGGGTGCCATCTTCCAATAGTTCATTAAAGGTTAACTCCTTAAAGTGACACTCCAATGCCCATGTACCACAAATATATATATATATATATAAATATATAAAGCACTGTTTAGTAGATATGCCCCAAATGAAAGCATGCACTTAATAATGCATTTTTCTTTTTATTTGGACATATATACAAACAGCCCAGACTTTTTGTGGTGGTTCAATAACAGACTTCCCAGTGCAGTTCAATTAAATATGTTTGCAAGGCAGGTGCTTTATAGCTTGCCTCTTGAGATTAGCTCCATTGAGCAAAACAAACCAGAAAGTAACAGGGCCGGTTCCCTGTTTGAAAACCAGAGGGTTGTGACAAGGCTAATTTATAAAAGTTCTAGTTTCTATTGAAATCTGCATTATTTTTTGTCACCCAGCACCTTCTCACACCAGAACAGGCTCAATGTGATTAAGTTGCTATGGTGTTTGTTTGTTTGTTTTTATTATTCATAATTATTAACATGAAAATCCATTAACAAAAAAAGTCATATGAGTATCACATCCATATCAAATTTCAAAGCAGTTAATAAAGAATAGTTTGGAAAAAAAAAATCATGCAATATCTGTAAACAATTCATATTGCTATAAAAAGGTCTTACAAGAAATTGAAACATTTTCATCTTTTTCATATAAATGATTCCTAGTTCACAATTCAAAAATCATGTTGTCATATATTTCTAACATATGCTTCATTTATTCTATTTACTTGTACTAAAACTCTATCTACAACTATTTCAGAATCCTCAGACCAATGGAAATAGGATTTTATATGACAGCCACGGCAGCATAATATAAAGTGACTGACAGGTGCATACTTCACAGGTTTTTTTTTTTTTATCAGCTAAAATCAAAACTCAGCTTAATATGAAATGTTCACAGATGTCATATAGATATTGCCACAATCAAATGATGACATATCACGCTTTAATTTCAATGTATCTTTCAGTATTGTTTAGCTTATATAGTTGCTAAAATTTGAAATTCATATCTGTACTTATAGTCTACTTACTTTGTTAAACAAAGCAATAGAAAATGAATGTTCCAATGTTAGAATACATCAGCATCATTTGCCTATTCTGAATATAAGTAAAAAAAAATATGTTTTATGGAACATGCTACCTCCGGTCCATATATACATATCTGGACATGAAAGACTCCAATGAATACGTTTTGATATCAATTTATATGCTTATCTTTGTCACTCTGGATGTCAAGGATGTTTTTCTTGGTAACTATACTTCACATAGTTATTAGGGCCAAAAGAAAGAAGCCCCCTCCTTGCAACTTGTCATTTTTTTCTGTGCCCAAAATCATCCAGCAATTTAGATTTGACACTTGACATAGACATATCTTTGGAGAGGCTAAATAAGAATTTTTGAACAATACCCTCTATTAAGCAAAATGTTGAAATGGAAAAAGGCACATTTTGTGCAAAAATAAATTGTTGTTGTTTGTGGTATATCTGACATTTTGTTGGTAGGTGCATATACACTATTAACGCTTATATTCCACAGTTAATATACATTTGAGCTGTAACATGAGCAGTAAAAAATAATAGTAGAGCAATATGGGAATATTAATTACGCAAGTGCATTCGAATTATAAAACAGGGTTAATCCACAATTGCAATGGAAGAAAAAAAAGAAAAAAGCACCCACTACGTTTTCGTGAACCCTTCAGGACCATTGACATTTTAGAACTGTCATGATAAATTTTTTCATATCTCAATCTTAAAAGAACAAAAAAAAAAAAAAAAAAAAAAAAAAAGAGAGATTATTTTTTAAATATGTCTCCTCTTCACTGACCTGATTGGCAGAGATGAATCTCCTGCATCCCACCAGTCTTTGGGAGGGCTAATATACATGCACCAGAGTTCCCAACTGTATCCATGAGCTGAATTCGCATATCGTTGAACTTCAAATGTGTCTTGCTTAATATTGTCTATAGAAGGCAAAATTACCCGTTTCCGATTTTCTTGTATCCGAGAAAGAACTGGCTCCGCCCTTTAAAAGAATAAAGGTGTAAGAGTTAGAAATATTGAAATAACTTCCTTATGCTCAAATTACAATGCATAATAAATATGTTATAGCAAATAATTGCCTATAGTTAGAATAAACATACAATATATGTACATAAATGCTCTGCTATATTAGAGCAGAATCAAATATTTGCCACCTAAAGTATTAAATTATTTGAAAACTGTAGATTTCTAATATAATTAAACGCAGTTATACCTTATTTTTTGCTTGCATTTAAAGAAAGTTATACGGGCACTCCAAGCATCATAATCACTAAAGCTTAATGTAGTTGTTATGGTGCTAGAGAGAGCAAACCCTTACTTTTTAAATTTTAATTGATCACTTTTAATTTTTATCTATGGGTCCTGTTTACTGAGCTTGGAAATGAAGTGTGAGTATTTACAGTAGAGTTTCTGCACATGAAAGAAACTGGCTTGAAAGCACATGCCCAAGCTGTTTAAGTGTTTTAACATCTATTACATCTCATCAACAATCCCTGTGATGGAGGCTGCACTAGCATGTCTTCATCCTTGTTAAGATTAAATGGACAGTTTAGGCAGCAAAAATCAACCATAAAAGCAAATGGTTTAACCTCAAAGTTGCCTCTAGCACCAATCTCAACTCCTCCCAGGCAGCATCAAGTGGAGTGCTGCTGGGGAGTGGCACTGCTGATTGGCAGAAGGCATTCAATTAGTGACTCCCCATTCAGAAAACTGGCTTGGAAAGAAACATACTGATTAAATCAATGTACCTCTTTGGGAAACATTCAGAGTCTTCATACACAGTGTGGCTATGCTGAATGTGGACGTTAGTGCTGCACATAACCAATTATAAGTTAGTATAAGTTGATCTTAGTTTTATCTGTTCAAAGAATACTCTTCCATAATCGAGCCGACATTTTTAGATGATTTTTGGCAAAGTATATTTGGCCTTTTTAAGCTTGAGGCTTCTGAATAATTTATACCTTGTGGTGAAGCCTCAGTATCTGTAGTTTGCAGCCAACATTTTCCAGTTCGCCTGGAAGTGTACATCGAGCCCTCGCCAATTTTCATGGCACGGCTTGTTTATAACCCTTTGTTTTTATAAATAAATACCTTTTCAGTGGCTCACCACTAAGAGCATCTGGAAACTATACAGGAAATATTTTTTATACTGCTCTTTATAATCATGAAAATGACCCTACATTTAACTATCAAAAACATCACAACTACTATGTATAAATGTAATTAAAGCTGAATTAATCCTTAATCATTAAGTTTGTTTTTATCTTTCATTTATTATTTCATATATTTAACCCTTTCCCTTAGTCATGTGACCTTGATTAAGGTCAAATGTCACCTCCAATGCCATTTTGGCACCAATTTAAATCCCTATGCATACCCCTGTGTGACAGGCTTATGCTGTCACAGAATGTGGCAAAGGGAAAATCACACTAAGCTGTGCATATTCTTTCTTTTGACTTTTGTTGTTTTTTCTTTTTATATTCACTGAGAGTCAGCGAATTATAGTGTATCTGCAATAGGGCTCCACAACTGTGCATCACTTATATGCACAGCTTAGTGTGATCTTCCCTTTGCTACATTCTGTGGACTATTGGACTGATATTATTAACTTATTATAACTTGTATTTTCAATTACAATTTCTACAATAATGGGACTCTATATATGGACTCATTCCAGACTCATTATCAAATTCCTTTCTGAGTGTATATGTATTTAATCCACTCTTAATTTGAGATTTACTGTATTACTATTCTATTTCATTGCAATTTATTATCTCCTGGAACTCTTCATCTTATTTCTCTGTAAGTGTTAGAGATGGGAGGGAATTGGATCTAGGGAGCAGGTGGTGGGGCAGGAGGACTGGAGCAGCACAGAAACTGCTTCCGCTGCAGCGGGTGCGAATGAACATAGAACAGAAGAGGAAGTGAGGTTATGGGAAGTATTGGAAGGGGAAGAAGAAAGATGAGAGGTCTCTTCCCTGATTGTAGAGATCTTGTCAGTGAAGTGAGTTGCAAAGTCTGAGGCGGTCAAGTTAGTAGGTGGAGGAGGAACAATAGAGTGAAGAAGAGAGTTAAATGTGTGAAATAGTCATGTGGGTTCGCGGGAGAGTGTGGTTATGAGGGTATTGAAGTAAATTACTTTTGCGGAGGAAAGAGCCAAGCTGTATGAGCGCAACATAAATTTATAGTGGAGAAAGTCACACGCACAATGAGACTTTCTCAAACAGTGATCAGTAGTTCTGGGGCATTTTTGGAGATATCGAGTCAGCTTGGTGTGCCACGGTTGTTGTTGGGGATGCTTGCTGCATTTAAAAGTAGGAGGTGCCATGATGTCTAGTTGAGAGGAGAGGGTGGAATTGTAGAAGGAGGTTGCAGAGCTAGGACAGGTGAGGTTTGAGATAGGTAAAAGGAGAGTTTGGAGATTAGTGGATAAATGCTCTAGGTCAAGACATTGGAGGTTTCTGTGAGATTGATGTCCAGACAGTGGTGTCAATTGGGTCTTAGGTATGCCTATGTCAAAAGTCAGCATATGGTGGTCAGATAGAGGAAAAGGAATATTGGAGAGATTAGAGGTGGTACAGAGATTGGTGAAGGCGAGTGTTTCCAGCTTTATGGGCTGCTAAATTGGACCATTGCGTGAGGCCAAAGGAGGAGGTTACCGAGAGCAGACGAGAGGCATCAGTGCAGTTGGGGTTGTTGATTAAGGGAAGGAGTGCTAGATGAGAGGAAATTGGGTAGCCAGGAAGAAAAGTGGCTACTTTATGAATGGATGAATGTGGGAGAAGTGGGGGCGGTAGATGATAGCAATTTTTAAAGGAGTGGGTTTAAATAGGCGGACAGTGTGAACTTTAAAAGAAGAAAAGGATAGGGCAGGGGGCGTAATGATTGGTTGAAAGGTATATTGAGGGGAGAGAAGGATGCCTGCACCAACTCCTTTACAGTTGAGTCTGGGAGTGTGAGAGAATTGTAGCCCACCAAAACATAAAGAGGCAGGTGTAGCGCTATCAGAGGGGGACAGCCAGGTCTCTGTAAGTGTGAGTAAGTTTGAGATGAAAAAGTTGTGTATGGCTGTTGATTTTAAATTACTGCAGATGGAGCAGGCATTCCAAAGTGCTCACTGAATGTTGGTAAGTGAGGGTAAAGGGCAGGGTATTGTGATGAGGTTTGTGGGGTTTCTGTTTTTTTTAGTGAGTGTAGAGAAGGTGAAGGGCCCTGGATCGGGAGAGACATCACCAGCTGCTAAAAGCAGGAGGAGAAAAAGTGACAGGAGGTGTGAATGGGTTTTGTATGCATGGGGTCTAGGATGAGATCGATTGTGGGTAGGAGTGAGAGAGTAAACAAATGAGTGCAAGGCATGAGATGAGAGAAGGGGGGCTGTAGCAGATAGGGGCATATGTAAATGTGGATGGGGGATCAGTGAAGTGGGTGTAAGGAGAGATTTTTATACTGAGAGAGAAGGAGGAAATAAAGAGGAGAAGACAGATCGTTGCTAAACTGGGAAAAGGTAAATTAGAAATAATTGGAATATCAATTGGTTTTTTTTCTGTTGATTTATATATTCTTCATTTTCATTGTTATTCCCCTGGAGCAGACCCTTTTCCTGTTATTTTTCTGCCATATGTTCCCTATTCAGAAGGTTTGAGGGTTACCCTCTGTTAGGCCACTGCCTTCCACCCATATTTTATATTAGCGCTGACCCTTTTTCATTTTTTATTTTCATATATCTACCAACAACTGAAGGCTGGACAATTTCCAACCATGAATTTCCCAAAAGCCTTATTTGACTTATTATACTCAATATTTGTTCTGTTTTCTCTGCAGTAAGGGATGGAGGGTATCCCTTACATCCCCTAGCACTTATCCTGTTTTGTGTATTATGCCTAGCATAATTTTACCAATAATATACCAATTTTTTTTCATGCCCACTCTTAAGTTGTGGTTATATCTAAACGCTACTTGAAACGTTGCAGATCTTTTATCTGCAGCCTTTGCAACCCCACCCCTTGTAACCCTGCCCAGACTTCCTTTTTACTCTTCACCCTGCAATATCTTGGGCTGCCACTTCCACTGTCACTACAGTTACTTCTACAGATAGTTCAAGCATTATAAAAGAAAAATATGCAATAGTGTAATACTGTACAACTCCAAATAATATTGGAGAATATATTGCACTCAAAAAAGTATAACTGGTTGCATGCACATAAAATTGGCTTTAAAGATGTAACCTTCTTCTCTTTTCCCACATTAATACATGTAAGGGAAGGAGAGAGACACATACAGAGTGCAACACTGTTAACAAAATAAACACCTTTATTTTGCACTCACAAGATAAATAAATGTAGATTGCACATTAAAGTCTTGGTTTTCCAGAACCTGGAAACAAATATAAGGTCCCACAGGAACAATTAAAATTGTAGTACAAAAAATATATAAACACTATATGGGTCTCCAAGCTTGTATTCCTGACACTGTTGTGTTCCTTTAAGGCTAACTGTGCTTTTTAGGCTTTGCAGCAATTCAGTTAAACTACAATAATCTACAAAAATAAACTGAAGAAAATGGCAAAATATTCTAATTTTCATTGTGTTAGCATCTTTTCTCATAATAAATATACTTGTTTTCAACCATTTTTTTAAAAAAAAAAAAGTAACTCATAGGCAGAGATGACTATTGATTATTTTCAATTAGTTACATTTATTTCAACCTAGTGCTAAATTGTAATATTGAAGTACAGCCATAGTTAAAGCCATCAATATTTTTTTTTTTGGTGAACCATTCTAAAAGACAGTAATTGTTGTACAACCAAAAGGAAAACAATAAAACAAATCAAATTAATTCTGCAAATGTGAGTTCATATAACGTGCTTCCTTTTTACTTCACATTCTAATAGGGATTGATTTATGAAGACTAAGAACATACAAAATAGATTTATTTCCTTCTGTTTATTATCAATTCAGAGATAATGGATGGTAGTAAGGATTCTTTCTTAGTAAAGTTGTCATATATGGGGTCCATAAATAATTGTTGGTTAATGAACAATACAATTTAACCACTGGATACAGAAATAATTTGATATCTAAATAATATGTGAAGAAATTAATTATATCTAGTTGCACATATAACTTAGTCTACTCTGTACAACAGGATTACACAGTCATTTTTTTTGTAAAGATATTCGAGAAGATCCATCTAATATATATCCAGTAGACGTGGAGATTTATTTCAAGCTGAACTGCAAGTCAGACGATTTATTTCAAGCTGAACTGCAATTCAGACAAATTTGGGCCAATCGAGTGTTTAGCTAAATGTAGATGAAATGTACCTGAATCATGGAGCAACCAAACCATGTAACCGTTCACTTAGTCTGTGAACTAAGTAACAGGAAAAATTCAGCTGAGCCAAACTGACATTTTGACGAAATGTAGGTATTCTAAATGTTCTATTTTGAGATAAAATTGTTGGACAAGCCAAATGTTATTACAGTGCACAGGTCTAATATGTAGTTTTTGTTGATGACAATAACGTTAGGATATATTTTTGCTTTTCTTGTAAACATGAAGTGCAATAATAATTGTCCCTATCCTCATAACTTTAAGCACTCCTTTATTGACACTGTCTGCATTCTTCTCATACACCATTCATCTGTAATCAGCTGCCATTTCTACAGCAGTGAGTTCCTTGCCCTCCTATCAGATGTTACCATCACCTTCTTATTACCTGTCTATTTATTTGTTATTTATTTTAATTTTATACACTGTATAATGTTCAATCTTTGTAAAGCATTCTCTGTTGAGCTTTTATAGGCTCCAGCTAAGAACTGTAAAATAGGTAAGAGCAGTAGAAATAAATTAAACAAGCCTGTTTGTAGTATTTATCCATGTCTTTCCTATGAGAGCTGCCAGACTTGAAAAATGCTTAGTAGGGAAAAAATGTATGCATGCATAAATAATTACAAAAGGGCACACCTTTTATAAGTATACACTACCTTAAACATACAATCATGTGAGAATGCATTCCCCCTATGTGCACACATACTTACTCCTAATTAAACGTGCACACACTCTTTTGCATATATAATCATGGGCAGTCACACTACGTTTATAAGTGTTCTTGCATATCTACTTTTTAGAAATACATGACAAACACTACACACATACTGTTGTGCAAAACACTGCCTATGTGTTTTCTTTGACGCCGACCTCTCCTTCAACTCTCATGTCCAGTTGATCGCCAAATCCTGCCGCTTACATCTCAAAACACAGCTCGCATCCATCTTTATTTAATTTCTCGCCTTGACTACTGCAATCCCATTCTCAGGTGTTTTACATGTTCCCAGATTGCACTGCTGCAATCTATAATGAACGCGGTGGCGAGGCTCATTTTCCTGTCCGCCTGCACCACCCACGCCTCCCCTTCTGTCAGTTCCTACATTGGCTTCCAGTTAGATAGAGGGCTTTATTTAAGATTCTGGTGCTTGCTTACAAGTCCCTACATAATGCTGCTCCAACCTGCCTATCCTCATTAATACACAAATATGCCCCGTCTAGGCCCCTGCAATCTGCTGCAGACTTACGCTTATCCTCTGTCCTCACGCCCACGTCTGATGCTCACATCCAAGACTTCTCCAGGGCTGCACCTTTTTTGTGTAACTCCCTTCCCTTCTCCATTAGACTTTCACCCAGTCTCCACTCCTTCGAAAAAATCTTTGAAAACACACTTCTTCAGGAAAACATACAATTTAAACTGTTAGCGGGTTTTCATCCTCCTCCCCCACTCCCCCATGACTCCTTTCCTGTAACTGTCAAAAATAACCTACTAAGTTCTCAGTGATTACTTTTTTAGCAACCTATTTCTTTACCCCTACTTATACCCTTTGTGTCACTATACCCCACTCCCTCTAGCACGTAAAATCATTGAGCAGGTTTGTCTGGTTACAATTACGTGTCTGTTATTCCACCCATTGTAAGCGCTACAGAATTTGCTGGCACTATATAAATAATAAAATTATAATTATAGTTTGCATATAGTCTATATTATATTCTGTTGAGTGAACCTTGAAGCACAAGCAGAAATGGCAAAATGGTCTTAGCAGAGTGTTAATATTCATAATCATACAACCTGTTAAAAATTTAACTAACGGAAAGGGGAGATATCTGCATGCTGAAACATGAAGACATTTATTAATACATGTTACTGAAAAATATAACAAGATTTCCTGTGATTCTTTATTCTTAGAAAAGAATGATCCTCCCATGTATATTATTTAAAATACATATATATTATAAAAGGCATGTTTTTTGAATATATTTGCATGTGTAATTCTTTTTTTAGAGTATGAATGAAGTCAGGTTGTAAAAAATGTGTTAAAATTCACCAGATTTTCTCTGGATTTGCAATTTAGAGATTTACTAATGTAAGTCTGGTGATTTGTACTTCTTATATTCTTTTTCTTGTATAATTCTATACAAAGGGGAGCAACTGTCACTGAAGCACTCCACCCATCTGATAGATTGGCCAGATGAAATCCTCTCTTCAACACATGAAATTGCAAAAAAACATTTAATGGATCCTCCAACCATGAGAAACAAGATTCTCTGGTCTCATGAAATGAAGATTGAACTATTTGGCCTCAATTCAAAGCGTAATGTATGGTGGAAACTAGCCAATGCTCATCATCTGTGCAATACTATCCCAACAGTAAATTATTTTCATGGTAGTATCCTGCTTTTGGGGAGGTTTTCAGTGGCAGGGACTGGGAGACTAGTAAGGGTTTAGGGAAACCCAAATGCAGCAAAATACAGAGATATCTTTAATGAAAACCTGGTACAGAGCGCTCAGAAACTCAGACTGGGATGAAGGTTCATCTTTTCACACATCAATGACCACAAGCACACAACCAAGACAACTAAAGAGTGGCTTAGGCACAACTCTGGGAATGTCCTTGAATGTCCGAGCCAGAGCCCAGAAGTGAACCTAATCAAACATCTCTAGAGAGACATTAAAATAAATGTCCATCAAGGGTCCCCATCCAACCTGTCACAGTCTGATCAAATCTGAGGTGAATGGCAGAAACTATCCAAATCTAAATGTGCAAAGCTTGTTGCATCATAACTATAAAGACTTGAGGCTTTAATTGCTGCCAAAGTATTAAGTAAATACTTTGCAAATTGACATGAGTATTACACGTCTGTTAATTAAATTAGATTAATACAAAGTTTTCAAACATATGTTTTTAAATTGAAGTAAAAAAAAATATTTAAACAAATATCCAAGGCTGCAACATAAAATAGTGAACAAAAGGGGTCTGAATACTTTACAAAAGCACAATAGGTCAAATTGATCTTCAATACTCAAGGGAAGGTCCAATTACTCCCTCAATCAACATGCCAAGGAATGTCTGGGACGTGTATGGGACAAACACCACCTAATCTTTACTGGGGTAGTACAAATCAAAAAAACTAAATAGGGTCCTGCCAACTCTAATGGCCACATCAAGAATAAACAGTTTTTGCTCCTAACAAGCCCTTCATAAAAGGAAATCTAATTAGCTGGAACCTTCAAACCAGTCAGTTATCCTTTCACCTGAAGATAATTTTGAAAACTAGTCAATCAGATGAAAGAAAACCCAGTGGAAACGTTAGGAAATTGAAAGACAACATTTAAACATTGAGAAAATTCCAATATTGTTAACTATATTCAGGTAAATCTCTGGATAGATCTCTGGATGGATGTAGAAATATACTGACTCCCCACATTTTACTAGATTATTATTATAATCCAGATTTGGGACATTCAGATTTCAGTGAATAATTGTGTAAATTTTTTTTTTTTATATACATTTTTCAGCTAAAACCATTATTTTCCCAGTATACATCATCATAGTTTATACTGATAAGTAACTTGTATTTTGCATCCTTTCTATACATTGTGTTTACGTTTCTGAACATATTTTTCATGACAATTTGTGTGAAAGAATGTAGTAAAAACTGACAAATAATAAATTATGCACTTTTTCTAAAAAGTGTCCGAGGCAGGTGTCAGGCTTCAGATACATATAAATGATGAGAAAACGAGAATAGAACTTAGTCTAATTTATATGCTAATAAACATTGTGAAAATGGGAAAGAAAGTAAGCCCAGTGATTTAAAGAAAAAAACATGAAAAATAGTACTTCATATATATTAATAGTCTTGAGACTAAGGTTTTCTATTTTCTTCAGAATGCCTGTAGAAAATGGACAATGTGAAAATTCTTCAAATTTATGGTGTCTAAACGAACAACTAGAAATGTATACATAGTAATCTTCAAATTATGCTCATATAATTTTTTTTAAATAAAAGCATTTCTTAGGGACTATGCTCACTTAAAATAAAGTGGAATTAATCATAAGATGCCTCTCAGACTGGAGTTGTAGCTGCCATACAATAGTTGAGCAAAGATACCAAATACATTGCTTGGGATTCACTTTGAAGGCTGAAGCCAAATCCCTGTTTGTGGGACTCTTTAGCTCCAGAACTCTGCAAATAGTAGACAGGGCAGGTTGACGTTATTGTTTATTTTTAATTTTCTTATAAAAAGAAAAAAGGGATGTTAAGAACTGTACTGAACAAATCTCTAGTAATTAGGCGGCATGGCGAGATCACATTAAATACCTAGCTGTGCAGCATATTCTTGTTTCTACTATGCTTTCAATAAGCAGTGTGCTGTTCATGAATACAGAGGAAAGGAGATAGCCTCTCCTTTTTAGGCTGTCATGATGTAGCCTAACCTCTCTGTTAATGTAGAGGTTATCGCATTTTGCTTTTTTCTCAAGCTTCATGTGTTTCTTGAACCTAGCAAATCCCCTGCCAGGCACACATGGATCACCCAAAGCAGTCCTTATTTGAAAACAGAGCAGGCAATGTTTTAAATCTGCAACAGAGTCATTTTTAAACCATCAAAAAGTTTTGAAAAATAAGCATGCACAATGTGTAGGCAGATAGCTGTCCCTGGAGACATGTCTCACCAAACCCTCACCCGCTGGCTCTGGGGTATACATACCCCTTTCTTTCTCCCCCCCTCTCCCCCCCACCCCGATCATCGATCTCGGCACTAAGTTATATGTTAAAAGGGGTGTTTCGCCTCTTGTGCTTTAGCCACAAATGTTAATGTCCTACACTCGCTGATCCCAAGAGGCTCATAGCGTTTACTGCCCCGTGACAACATAAGATTCCACCGATGACCTTCCAAAGACGGGCAGTTGGCATAGTTTAGCTAAGTTGAATGGCCACTGTCTCCTATAGTTTTTCAAGAGAAAACATTCAGACCTAATGTGTTCCACATGGTTAATTATGAGAGAATAGGCAGGTTTGCTATATACTGTTGTTGTGCATGCTCCTAAAAACGTCTTGCATCTTATCCTAATGCCACACAAACCTGTCTGTGAGCCACTCTTAGCCCTGTTTAACCCCTTAAGGACACATGACATGTGTGACATGTCATGATTCCCTTTTATTCCAGAAGTTTGGTCCTTAAGGGGTTAAGATAACCTGTTTTATTGCACTGCTAATTAGTACTCAGCTTAACTAAATTCGGCTAGTAATAATACCAAAATGTGCATATAAAGTATTTGCCATGTGAATGTTATATTATGTATAATGGAACGCTTGCATCCGGTGTCGTGGCAATGCAGGCCGCCTGAACACAACAAGCACAAAAATAAAGAATTATAAATGAGCCAATTTCGATGGAAATCTGCACTTTAAAAAAAAAAAAAAGTTTTGAAAAAGGCTCCATTGCAGGCTTCCACAAACTCCTGCCTGCCAGATGTTGCTGAACTACAACTCCCATGATTCTATGAATTAAATAGATAGGATGAGAATCATGGGAGTTGTAGTTCAGCAACATCTGGAGGGCCGGAGTTTTTGGGAAGCCTGCCCTATTGCAAATCTGAAACATTGCCTGCTTCCAAATAAATTCTGTGTTGAATGATCCATATGTTCCCCGCGCCTTTTTTTTCTGATTACACCAATTCAGTAAATCACTAAAGTCTGAATTCAAAGTAAATCTTATATTTAAGGTTAAAATAACTGAACTGGAAAAATTCTCTAAGTTGTTTATGCTGTCAGCTCAGCTACTCAGCCCTTAAAATTCACTTTAAATTCACATTGAATTCTCAGCCGAGTAAATATCTTTGAAAAACATTGCAACTATAAAGCAAAACTAAAAATAAAAGTAATACTAAGTAAATAAAAGTATTAACCCCTTAAGGACTGATGACGGTCCTGAACCGTCATAACGAAAATAGAAAATGAATCCAGGCACTCCAAATGAATTCCAAGAGAAAGGCAATTTATTGGAACCAGCAACTACAAAGCGACGTTTCAACCCCTTAGGGTCTTTATCAAGCTAGGGGTTAAAACGTCGCTTTGTAGCTGCTGGTTCCAATAAATTGCCTTTCTCTTGGAATTCATTTGGAGTGCCTGGATTCATTTTCTATTTTCACTATTACATTTGGTCCATTTTGGTACTGGGACATATCCAGTGAAACACCCTGGATTCCTGGCAAGGGGTGGAGTGCACTTCCATCAATATTTTTACATTTATCTGAACCGTCATAACGTCTTGGGGGTACTTACCTGATCACAGACAGTCCCCCGGCGGTGATCAGCGCTCCTCCCGGTCCAGGGGGACTGCCTGTCTGCCCAGGCAGTCTCCCCGTGGCAGATCAGGACCCCGCAGTCACGTGATCGCTCGATCACATGACCGCAATAGGTGTCTGTGTAGCTGCCTGCAGGGGGACTGTCTGTGCTGACAGGCAGTCTCCCTGCAAGTAGAAAATCATAAAATAAAGTAAAAAAAAAAAAAATCTGTGTAAAAAAAATAATATATGTGTGTGTATATATATATATATAAGATATATATATATATATATATATATATATATATATATATATATACATGTATTATATCTATATATAATATGTATATATATTATATTTATATATATAATGTCATACTAAGTATATTTTTATATTTATATATACATATATTAATATAAAAATACACGTATAATTAAATTACACACGTATATATAATATATATAATACCTATATATATTGTGTATATATATATATATATATATATATATATTATTATAAAATATAAATAATACGTATATAAAAATAAATAAAAAAAATTAAAAATCATTTTTAATAATTTGAAAAAAATTATATATATATATATATTTATGTAATTTTATTCTAACGATATTTTGATATTAACATATATATATATATATATATATATATATATATATCAAAATACACTTAGAATGAAATTATACATATATCTATGTATAAAAAAATAAATAAAAATAATACGAAATATACATATGTCCATACATAATTACATAAATAATTTCATAAATATACACCTAGACTTCAAATATATAAATATGTATATATATTTAAATTCTACGTGCATATTTATGTAACATTATTACATAATTAAGTAATTTTATTGATTGTAATTTGGGGGCCCTGCCTGAGAACCCAGGCCGAAAGTCCAGAGAATTTAATTTGCTAGCACTATGTATAACCCTGTAACTTTCTTTTTTTTTTTTTTATTTATTTTCTTTTTATTTCGTTTTTTCATATTAAAAGTTTCACATTACATACATTTGGTAGTACAGGTGTAGGGTTATAGCGTTATACATATGTTTCATTTTGATACAATAGTAAAGACATTGTTCGTTCGTTTTAGTACAACAGTGCTGTAAACCATTTCACATTAACTTTGAAAAGAAAGAAAGAATGAAAGAACATAACATATCCCGAGTTCGTGTATATTTGTGTTACCCATTGAGGGTAGGTGGGAGTGGTGGAGCTTGACCATTTATCCCCTAGTTACAGATATGTGTTCCAAACTTGCATCAGCCCCTAATTTATTCTAGTCTACCTTGGATTTTTTAGGTAAGAATTCCAAGGGTCCCAGATTGTGTGATAGATGTGGAGTTTGCCTAGCGAGGATAGTCTCAACTCCTCCATTCTATTAATGTTTTCAATTTTTAGAAACCACTCACGCCTTGATGGTCTACCAGCAGTTCTCCAGAGACCTGCTATCACAAGTTTGGCTGCAGTTAGGAGGTAAAGTACCAGAGAGATTTTGAATTTTTTTAAGGGGACCGGGATTAGGAAGAATAGAAGCGCTTCCGGGGTGAGTGGTAATGATATGTTACTTGTTTTATCAGTGATTCTCTGCACTTCCCTCCAGAATCCTTTCACTCTGTTGCATTCCCACCATATATGTTGGTAGTTGCCCTGTGCCTTCATACACCTCCAGCATATTGGTGAGGCAGTTGAATCAAATTTGTTGACATCTACGGGGGTGATATACCATTGAGATAGAAATTTATAGTTTATTTCTTGTATCGTTATGCTAGGGTGGGATTTTATCATTTTCATAAAAATCGATTTCCATTTCTTTTCCTCTATTGGGGAAGGAAACCATGTATTATTTCTTAGTGTGTACCATGGGAGTGTACCATTCGTGTTTTCCTGTAGTATTTTATAGCATAAGGATATTGTTTTCGTTTTGGGTGGGAGAGAGCAAAGCTTCTCAAATCTAGTGGCCTCTCTAGGTTGCCATTGTAAGAGTCCTACTTTAGATAGAAAGTGTTTTATCTGATGATATTGGAACATTTGTGTCAGCGTTGGCCGATTTGAGTCGGTAAGGTCTGTCAGTGGTGTGAGTCCATCTGTGGATACTAGGTCTTGTAGTGTCACTCCCCTACTTTCGGAGCACAGTTGAAGTTTAGTTAATAGTGTGTTGTTCCTGCCTGGAGGGAATTTTGAGTTGTGAGATATTGGGTAGTAGGGGGAGGGTGTCGGAGTAAAGTCAGCTTTCATACTTATGGTTTTCCATATTTGAAGAGTAGTTGTGATGGTTGGCAGGTCTTTTGTTGATTTCTCTTCATCTTTAGGTAAAATCCAGGGGAGGGATCTTAGTGGAGTTTGTGTTTGTGCTTGTTCTATGTTGACCCATGCCTTTTTATAATTCCCCTCTCTCGACCATTCTAAAATCCTTCCTAGGTGTATAGCCTTGTGATATCTTTGTATGTTGGGGCATCCTAACCCCCCCCCCCATTCTTTAGGTTTGGTTAGTAAGTTAAAAGCAATTCTTGGACGTTTATGGGCCCAGATAAATTTGGTAAGCATAGATTGTATGTTTCGGAAGAAAATTCCCGGGATGTGTATAGGGATAGTGTTCAGGAGATAAAGAATGCGTGGGAGAATATTCATTGAAATAATATTTATCCTTCCCATCCATCTGAAATGAGGTTTGTCCCATCTATCTAGGTCCTTTTGGATTGCTGCTATTAGGTCGGGAAAGTTTTCTTTGTATAGAGTTTTATGAGTGTTGGTTACTTTGATCCCTAGGTATCTAATGGAGTGAGTGGCCCATTGGAAGGGGAATATTTGTTTTAATTTCTTTACTTGATCAAATGGTGTGGTGATATTAAGGATCTCGCACTTGTCTGTATTAATTCTGAAATTGGAGTGTTTGCTGTATTCTTCAATAATTTTTGTCAATTTAGGTAGGCTGTATGTGGGACGTTCTATGGTGAAGAGTAAATCATCTGCAAATGCCGATACTTTATATTCTTGCTGTTGAACTGTAATGCCTTTAATACCGGGGTGGTTTCGCACTGCTTGTAGAAGAGGTTCTAATGTCAGAATGAATAATAGCGGGGAAAGCGGGCATCCCTGACGGGTGCCATTACTTATCGTGAATGGTCTGGATAATTGCCCATTCACCTTAAGTCTGGCTGTGGGGCTGGAGTATATAGCCTTAATCCATTTTATCCATCTTTGTCCAAATCCCAGCATTTCTAGAGTATTGAACATGAAGGCCCAGTCTACTCTATCAAATGCTTTTTCAGCATCAATTGCTAGAAGTAGGGTCGGGTTATTTGTATATTTTGTATTGTATATTAAATTTATGATTTTTTAAGTATTATCTTTAGCTTCTCTAGCCGGAACAAAGCCTGCTTGGTCTGGGTGTATGAGGTCTTGTAGGAAGGGTTTGAGTCTAGTTGCCAGCATTTTAGTGAATATTTTTATATCCACGTTTATCAGGGATATTGGTCTATAGCTAGCACATTTCTCTGTATCTTTCCCTGGCTTGGGCAGAAGTGTGATTGTTGCTTCTAAGGCCTGTCTTGGTATGTGTTCATGTTGGGGGACGGAGTTTATTGCTTCAAGTAGATGTGGGGTTAGCTCTGGTTGGAACATCTTATAATAAGAGGCTGAAAACCCATCTGGGCCCGGACTTTTATTGTGTGGAGTTTGTTTTAAAGCCATTCTAATCTCATCTATAGTAAAGGGCTCCTCTAAAGATCTTGTTGCGGCCACTGGAAGAATTGTGTCAAATTTGGTTTCTAGATATTCTTTAATGTCCTCTGTGTTGTTCTCTTTTTCTTTTAAGTTATATAGAGATGTATAATATGCATGGAAAGTGTCAGCTATGTCTTCCGTGGTATGTGCATAAGTCTCATCTGGGCGTTTGATTTTGGGTATGTATGTGAGCATTTGTTTCTGTTTTAAGGCTTGTGCCAAAAATTTCCCACTTCTATCTCCTTGGGCGTAGTGGAGTTGTTTTGTCCATAGAATTGCCTTTTTCGCTTTATCTTGGAGGAGTGATTTTAGATCGGCTCTAAGGGCAAGAAGTCTGCAATAAGCCGTGTCCGACATATGTAGTTTGTGGTCTTCTTCTAACTGTGAGATTTGTTTATGTAAGTCGTCAATTTTTTTGCTTTTTTCTCTTTTAAGTTGTGATCCCCATTTTATCAGTTCCCCTCTAATTACCGCTTTATGTGCTTCCCATTGTGTAAAAGCGGATGTGTCAGGAGTTTTGTTTTCTTGAAAGTAATGTTTTATCGACTTTTCTATTGAGTCTTTCACTTTTTTAGTCTGTAATAAGTTGGGGTTTAGTTTCCACGTCCCTTTAGGGCGGGGGAGAGATGGAATGGTTATCGTGAGATAGATTGGTGAGTGGTCAGACCAGGTCATTGGGCCTATGGAAGTGTCTGATATCAAATCCAAGTCTCTGTGGCCTACTAGGAAAAAATATATTCTGGAATATGATTTGTTTGGGTTGGAGTAGTGAGTATAATCTTTTGTCGTAGGGTGAAATACTCTCCAACAATCGGATAGTTGATGGGTTTTGATGATATGCTGCATTTGAAGTCTGGTGGCGTTAAGGTGAGTACTATGAGTCGATGTGCTATCTCTTATGGCGTCCAGGGAAATATTGAAATCTCCCCCTATTACGAGAATGCCATTTGTATGTTGTTTTGTTTTTGCCATTATCTTCCTCAGTGCCCCGCATTGGCGTTTATTCGGGAGGTATATGGCAACTAGGGTTACAGGTTCTGTCCCCACTAAGCCTTGTAGGATGATGAATCTACCAGATTCGTCTGTTATATGTGTTGAGTACAAGAAAGGGACATGTTTCCCTATCAAGATGGCTACACCTCTTGATTTACTCTGGTTGTAGTTATTATAGTACACGTGGGGAAATTGGTGATGTTTGAGTTTCGGGGCATCTGAACCTCTCAAATTTGTTTCTTCTAGGAATGCTATGTCTATGTTGTTTTTTACTAAGTCAGTTAAAACCATCTTCCTCTTCTCCGGCGTATTAAGCCCTCTAACATTTATGGAGCAAACTCTTATTGTGCCCATTTTCGGGTGATGGTCAGGATTTTTTGTCTGTTATTATTTGGAGTTTTACTCTGGGAGTCTGGTGTGATGATAACACGTATGGTATACCTGAGTAGCGGGGTGTCTGTTTTGCAATGGGTATGTATGTGCGAGACTGCTGGTATATGGGTACACAATTCAGAATACAGTAACAGTGGGGGGGCTGAGAGAGGATAGGGGAGGGCTTTGAGTTTGTAGGAGGGCTGTGAGTGGGTAGGAGGACTGTGAAAGGGTAGACAAGCTGAGAGAGGGTAGAGGGGCTGTGAGAGGGTTGGCGTCTGAGTGGGTAGAATTGGCAGTGAGAGGGTAGGGGGGCTGTGAGAAGGTAGGATGGTTGTGAGAAGGTAGGATGACTGTGAGAGGGTAGGAGGCTGAGAGATGGCGTGGGGCTGAGAGAGGGTAGGGGGGCTAAGAGAGGGTAGGAGGGCTAAGAGAGGGTGGGGGTCTGAGTATGAGAGCTGTGAGAGGTTAGGAGGGCTGTGAGAGGTTAGGAGGGCTGTGAGTGGCTAGGGGGGACTGTGAGAGGGTAGGAGGCTGAGAGATGGTGGGGGATGAGAGAGGGTATGGGGGCTGTGAAAGGGTGGGTGGCTGTAAGAAGGAAGGGGTAGTGAGAGGGTGGATGTGGGGTGACAGGGTGGGGGAGATTATAAATACCTTTTTTTTTCCTTTAATTATTCCCTGATGGTCCAGTGTCACTTTCCCTGGTGGTCCTGTGTTCTGGTGGATTCCCCTGGTGGTCTGGTGGGCAGCTTTCCCCAGTGGCTGGCTCTTTGGTCTGCAGCTCTGCGGGGTACAGAGCTGCAGACCATGTGGTAAGTCCAGACAAACAGTGTTGCCGTTGCAACCTGTGGCAATGCTCTGATTAGCTGGAGATCGCAAGACACCTCAGTCTGCAGCTGACACCCAGCAGATCTGTAGACTGGTTGCTGGCTCTCCCCCAGGGCAAAATGTACATAGGTGCCCCACACCTGACAGCATAAAGGGCAAGCCGCCGGGCCCCCTCCTGTGTCGGGTCCTCGGTCAGAGACCAAAGACCCGACATGTTACTCTGCACTAAGGTAATTTAGGTGGCTGCGAGGCCCCAATCAGCTCGAAGACTTAGGCGGCCTCCTAAATCACTTGATTAGAGAGTCTCTGAATCCAGATTGTGGGCTAATGCAATAGTAAGCAGATACAAAGACGCCTAGTTATTGAGATGGCATAGACTCTGTAACACTGAACAGTGTTTTTTTCAGTGAGATCAGTCTTCAAAATCCATCTGTTTGATTTTTAAAGATCAAACTTACTCTTGTTCAGCCAGATTTATTTTAAATAAAGAGCTGTGGGCATCGGCCTTATTACAAATTTTATTTTCTAATTTGTCTGTTCTGTCACTATTTTCTTGCATCACCCATTCAGGTCGAAAACAAGTTTTATTCATTAAGGAGAAAAGCTGTACTAATTGTGTATTAGACTGAACAAACCCACAAAAGCAGTCGAGAATCAAAAGGTCAGCTATGTGTCCACTGCATGAAAAATACAGTAAACTTAGCTAATCATGTTGGCTTTCCTGAGCTTCATCATTGAGATGTAGCTGATATCCATCTGCAAAGTGAGTAAGAGGTCCATATCTGCTATTTACAAACAACCCAGTTTTGAGTGTGATGGTTCAACACTGTTGAAAATGTTTTGGGAAATTGGGGTTCCATCCGAATTCCCAAACTCTGAAACACAATATTTATGAATTTCCAAAACAAAACACTCATTTCATATGTTTTACGATTCAGAGTTTCATCCATGGCGCCAAAATAAAACACGATTGATGGGAAAAAAAAGCCGACAGAGGACAGACACGAATTGTTTATTTTATTCTTAGATAAAGTGAGAAGTGACCAATAGAGGGGAAAAAAGTAACAGGTAAATAATAATAATAATAATAATAATATATATTTGCATGGACAAAATTTGTCTAAACCAAAATACCATGTGGACGATACCCAAATCACCCACATTTTTCTTGTTTTTGAACAAATTGATTCAGACAAACCACATATTTTCTCCCTTTTTTCACAAGACTAATGTTAACACCAGCTCACAAGATATCTTTTACTGATAATCTTTATAATAAACAAGGCAGTTGCAAATTGTTTCCAGCAAAGGTACATGGGGCTCATGTGAGCACCCTGGAGACTGGCAATTATATAATTAATTTCAACTTAAAATATGGCTCTTACGTTGTTTTATTTTATATATAACTTTTGATTAAAGAAACACTATAGTATATAGTATACAGACATGTATTCCTAACACTATAGTTGTAAAAATACAGTTCCCGCTCCCCCTCTGCTTACTTTAAAAATATGTTTTACTCACCTTTTTTTCCTGTATCACGCCGGTCTAATTGTGGCTGGCCCCTCCCTGATCCACCTTCTTGGCTGGCATCACCAAATATGACAATCTCAGCCAATCCATTGCTTTTTCATACGAAATCATTGTGAGGCTATTGCGCATGGAGAGTGTGCATGCAGAGAAATAGAGGTAGAGATGCTGAACATCAGTGTTAAACACTGTGCAGTACTGACCCACTAAGAATGTCTGAGTGACTGCCACTAGAGGTGTTCCTAGGCAGTAATGTATACGCTGGCTTTTCTCTTAAAAGGCAGTGTTTACATTAAAAAGCCTGAAGTAACAACTACATTAAGCTGTAGTTATTCTGGTGACAATGATGTCCCTTTAAGCTGACAAACAAATCTATGTTAATATCTTCACAGCTCGAAATGCTATAGGTATTCTCACACATTTTATCTCCAATAATTGAAAATGTAGCAACTAATCTTTTAAAACATAACATCAAAAGTTAATGAATTCTCGCTTTTAAGTTTCTATTTAGTATTAAATATGCAATTGTATCTCCTGTACCAAAGCACATGTAAAGCAAAATTACACAATTTCACACTTCAATAAATCTAACACATGAATTCTTGAGACTGTTTCTTCAGTAAGAAGATCCTCTTCAGTGATATCTTGCGTTTTCATTATTTCCCAACATTAACGACATTTAATAATGCTAACGCTGCCTAAAACATCTGTAAATTGCACAGACCAGGAAAAATCCAGGGTGCTTATTTGACAGTTTTGTAGAATGCTTTTGAAAGTATTATCATCATTATTATTGTTTTTATTACTGTTATATTTTCACTCTGTCACAACATCTGCAATAAAAGTTGATCTTTCATTTACGAGAACCAATCCATTATTACATCAGTGCATTCATGTCCTATTTTTCACTAATTAAATGGTACTTTTAGTGCTACAGTCCCTTCAGTTTGCGAATGTTGTTCTAGTACAAGGACCTAGACTGTGCAGGATTTCATTGTGCTGCCAGAGCTGACATATTTGATTTTTTTTCTGCAAATCCTACTTTATTGAGTTTTTTCACATAAAACATGCATTTCCTGCACATAAAGCATTTATAAGATTCAGTGTTTTCAAGTCACGGTGCTGTTCACACAATCATGTCAGTACAAACATGTAAATATATAACTTCAATAAAAAGCAAAAACGTAATAGAGTGTAACCCAGAGCATCATGGGTCTTACAGTTAGGCGAAATCAAGCTAGAGATGAACTATAAAGCCTTCCACAGCCCAAGTCCTGATTGTGTGTCACATAGAGATGTATCTATCAAGCTGTAATGAGTCTACCGTCGGCTGTCTAATGTAATAATATTGTTGGAGATGTAGGCCTCATCTCACACTCATACTCACTCATAGGAACAGCGATTGTGATGCTCTGGTTTTACATCCTGCAGTAACTCCCACAACGCCAAGGCCTCATCTCACACTAATACTCACTCATAAGAACAGCGATTGTGATGCTCTGGTTTTACATCCTGCAGTAACTCCCACAATGCCAAGGCCTCATCTCACACTCATACTCACTCATAGGAACAACGATTGTGATGCTCTGCATTTACATCCTGCAGTAACTCCCACAACGCCAAGGCCTCATCTCACACTCATACTCACTTATAGGAACAGCAATTGTGATGCTCTGCATTTAGTAGTGGTATGTCAACTAACTACCACTCTAAAAACTGGTCCAAAGGTTACCATACAAACCTTAAGAAGAACACTGTATAAAGCAAAATGACCAGTAGAAAAACTGATCAGAAGACCAGGAGCTGATATATTAAAAAATATAAACTTAATACATAAGTATATTTTTTACTTGATCCTGTGATATTAATTTTATACATATTTTTTTACATTTATTAATTGTATTCATCCATTTTATAAATTTTAATATATATATTAGCTCCTGGTCTTCTGATAAGTTTTTCCCATGGTCATTTTGCTTCATAGTACCCTCTTCTGATTATTAGTGGGGGTTTATCACCAGGGGCGGACTGAGAACCCTCAGGGCCCCCGGGCAAAATAAATCAAGGGCCCCCTTACAGGCCCCACCCATACTCCGCAGCAAGCGCCACCCATGGCCCGCCTCCATGCACCGCCTCCAGCCACACCCTACACAATCTTTAGACACAAGGAACAAAAGTGCAATAATCCCTTCAAGGCCCCAGTAGAGACTACAATTGAGGGCTAATGGGCCATGGAGGGGGGGAGCATTCTAGCAGAGGCTGTCTCAGTGTCCTTTAGAGAGTGTGTTAGAAAGAATTTCCTCCAGGTCCCATTAGAGACTACAATGGAGTCTAATGGGGCCTGGAGGGGGTCTCTCCAACACTATGGTTCCTATTCACAATATAGCAACACAACATAGCTGATACCTAGGCCAAGTTGGCTCCTCTTACCTTAATTACTGTTGCTGGCTGGCAGTCTGTGGGCTTGCTGGAAGGCTGTGGGCTTACTGGCTGCGGCTGGCAGGCTGTGGGCTTGCTGGCAGGCTGTGGGCTTGCTGGCTACTGCCGGCAGGCTGTGGGCTTGCTGGCTGTGGCTGGCAGGCTGTGGGCTTGCTGGAAGGCTGTGTGCTTACTGGCTGTGGCTGGCAGGCTGTGGGCTTGCTGGCTGTGGCTGGCAGGCTGTGTGGGCTTGCTGGCTGCGGCTGGCAGGCTGTGGGCTTGCTGGCTGCGGCTGGCAGGCTGTGTGGGCTTGCTGGCTGCGGCTGGCAGGCTGTGGGCTTGCTGGCTGCGGCTGGCAGGCTGTGTGGGCTTGCTGGCTGCGGCTGGCAGGCTGTGGGCTTGCTGGCTGCGGCTGGCAGGCTGTGGGCTTGCTGGCTGCGGCTGGCAGGCTGTGGGCTTGCTGGCTGCGGCTGGCAGGCTGTGGGCTTGCTGGCTGCGGCTGGCAGGCTGTGGGCTTGCTGGCTGCGGCTGGCAGGCTGTGGGCTTGCTGGCTGCGGCTGGCAGGCTGTGGGCTTGCTGGCTGCGGCTGGCAGGCTGTGGGCTTGCTGGCTGCGGCTGGCAGGCTGTGGGCTTGCTGGCTGCGGCTGGCAGGCTGTGGCTTGCTGGCTGGCAGGCTGTGGCTTGCTGGCTGCGGTTGGCAGGCTGTGGGTTTGCTGGCTTTAAGCCTAACTGGTGGCCTGTAGGCTGTCTGGCTGTCTACTGGCCAGCCTGTGGGCTCGCTGGCCTGTGGGTTGGCTGGCTTGCTGGCTACTGGGGCACTCGTAGATTATTTAAAGAAATAATCCATGCACAATAACCACTACTACTCTGTGTAGTCGTTATGGTGCCAGGAGGGCCGGGCCCCCCTCCCAGAGTAAGTAGTCAAACCGTTTAAGAACAGTTTGACAACTTACCTGGGGTCTGCTGGGATATGAGGCTGTAGTAGGGTATAGGAGCAGTGGTGCAATGTGTAAGGGGTGCAGTGTGTGTGAAAGGTCCAGTGTGTGTGAGGGGGTGTAGTGTGTGAATGTGTAGGGTGTGTGGGGCAATGTGTGTACGAGGGGGCTGTGTATGTGTGTGGCAATGTTAGTATGGGGGCTGTGTGTGTATGGGTGGGCAGTGTGTGTGTGTGAGGCAATGTGTGTAAATGTGTATGGTGTGTGTGTATGGGGGCAGTGTGTGAATGTGTATGGTGTGTGGGGGCAGTGTGTTTATGGGGCTAAAGTTCACTCTCACCACTGCGACCACCAGGAATACCTGGTAGTCACAGTGTTGAGAGTGAACTCTAGCCCGTAGCTCCAGGGCTAGAGTTTACTCTTGCAAGAGCCGTAACGTTGCCGTGGTAACCGCGGCAACGATCTGTGCTCGCGCAAGAAGGACCCAGAGGAGCTGCAGGCTGAGCTCCCGGGTCCTCTCTTCCTCCCTCCCCTGACGGCTGCCCGCACGGTGCCTGCGGACAGGGGAGGGGGCAATTGCCCTCCTCTTACTCCCCCCTCCCCCTCTTCTTACCCCCCTCCCCCTCCCCCTCTTCTTACCCCCTTTACTCCCCCCCTCTTCTTACTCTCCCCTCTTCTTACCCCCTCCCCCCTCTTCTTACTCCCCCCTTCCTCTTTTACTCCCCCCTCCCCCTCTTCTTACTCCCCCTCCCTTCTTACCCCCCCTCCCTCTTCTTACCCCCTCCCTCTCTCTTTTTACCCCCCCTACTCCCCTCTCTCTTTTTACCCCCCCTACTCCCCTCTCTCTTTTAACCCCCCTCCCTCTCTCTTTTAGCCCCCCTCCCTCTCTCTTTTAACCCCCCTCTCTCTTTTAACCTCCCCTCTCTCTTTTAACAACCCCCTCTCTGTTTTAACCCCCCCTCTCTCTTTTAACCCCCCTCTCTCTTTTAACCCCCTCTCTCTTTTAACCCCCCCTCCCTCTTTTAAACCCCCCTCCCTCTCTCTTTTAAACCATCTCTTTTAACAACCCCCCTCTCTCTTTTAACCCCCCCTCTCTCTTTTAATCCCCCCCTCCCTCTCTCTTTTACCTCCTCCCTCTCTCTTTTAACTCCCCCCCTCCCCTCCCTCAACTCCCCCCCTCCCCTCCCTCAACTCCCCCCCTCCCCTCCCTCTCTCCCTCCCTGTCTCTTTTTACCCCCTCCCCGTAGCGTGGCCGAGCTGCTCTGCGTCCGCGGTGCCGGCCGGAGTGATAGGAAGGTGCACACACACTGAGTGTGCACCTTCCTGTCAGTCCGGCCGGGTACAGGAAACAGAAACTCCTGTTCCGCGCGGAACAGGAGTTTCTGTTTCCTGTACCCGGCCGGACTGACAGGAAGGTGCACACTCAGTATGTGTGCACCTTCCTATCACTCCGGCCGGCACCGCGGACGCAGAGCAGCTCGGCCACGCTACGGGGAGGGGAGGTGAGAAGCTGCGGCCGCCTGAGCGCTCTTAAGAGAGCGCTAAGGCGGCTGCAGCATTTAAAGGGGCGGCCGGGCCCCCTGATGGCGGGCCCCCCTCCCGGCCGGGCCCTCGGACCATGTCCGAAGTGCCCGACCGGTCAGTCCACCCCTGTTTATCACTGACTGGGCCGTGTACTGTGTATAGTTTATCTATATCTAATATGGTTTTGTTAAGCTGTGGTGATTCCCTTCTCCTTACCTGAAGACTTTAATAGATCTGCATGAGTATTCCCAGTTGGTATTTGACATTTTTAACAAGGGTGCTTCTTCATCTTTCTGTCCTGTCATTAAATCAGCCTAACAGTTTGTATGTGGGTAATTGTATTAATTTTATCAAAGCCCAGAACAGAGTTCTATGCATATCTATCTACATATGGTCCTAAATAGACATGTGCACCAGTGAAATTTTTGTTTCATAGAAAATGATTTCTTACTAAATAAAAATGTAATTTGTCAATCCCGAATTTCATCCACAAACCATTAGTTTTCAAACCAAATTTGTAAAAAAAATTATATCGTTGCCCGATTGCCTAATAGCCATTCAAAGATTTTTTGTTTTTGCCAACTATTACAGGAGATTTATCAAAGGTTTTTTTTTTCTGTGAGAGCCCCCGTCAACAATATCACACACAAGGGGGCTAGCAGTACAATATGGTCTAAGTAGGCTAGAGAAGCATTTGAACTTCTCAAAGTTTGCCTCTGCTGACATATTAGGATATCCAGACACCAGCAAACCTTTCATACTGGAGGTTGATGCCTCCGAAACTGGGGTAGGGGCTGTTCTCTCTCAGATGGAAAGTCAGGATACCCCTTTGCATCTGTGTGGGTACTTCTCTAGAAAGTTGTCTCCAGCTGAGCATAATTATGATAATGTAACAGTGGCGACATCTTTTAGAGATTACAAGCACCCCATTTTGATCATTACTGACCATAAGAATTTGGCTTATATAGGGAATGCTAAACGACTATCTTCTAGACAGGCTAGATGGTCTTTGTTCCTTTTCTTGCTTTATCTTTCTGATAACTTACAGACCTGGTCCAAAAAACGTGAAGGCAAATGCCTTGTCTAGACAGTTCGATACAGAATCAGTACAGGGACAAGAGACATCCCCTATTATTCCCCCTGAGTGTATCATCGCTTCCACTGTTCTTTCCTTATCCTCTCCTCTAATTGACGCCATCATGGAGGCTCAGTCTCAGGCACCATGCAATAAACCACGCTATCATGAGATCTTTTTGGTGGGATTCCCTCAGGAAAGATGTTAAAGAATATGTGCAGGACTGTTTCATATGTGCAGTTTCCAAAGTACCTCATAAGCTTCCGTGTGGATTGTTACATCCACTTCCCGTACCTAGTGTTCTGTAGTCCCATTTGTCCATGGATTTCATCGTGGAACTTCCTAGTTCTAATGGCTATACCACCATCCCTATGGTGGTTGACTGCTTTTCCAAGCTGGTTCATTTTGTTCCTCTCAAACAATTGCCTTCCTCTCAAGACCTGGTTCTTATTTTTATACATGAAATTGTCCATTTGCATGGCATCCCTCACAATATTGTCTCTCACAGAGGTTCTCAGTTTGTGTCTCGATTTTGGAGGGCTTTCAATAAACAGTTGGGCATTGAATTGTTCCTCTTATCATCCCCAAACTAATGGCATGGCTGAGAGGGCTGACCAGTCTTTAGAATTATATTTGCGTTGTTTTGTTAATAGCACTCAAGATCATGGGCATCCACAGGGGAGGGGCAAGGGGAGGTACTTAACCCCTCCACCCCCTGAATTTTTCAGCTTGTGCAACTATTTTTCCTTTCAGTGTGAGAATACATTAGGTGGTACTGTGAATGGTGAAAGGCAGGGATAGGAAGCTACAGCTTATCCCTGCTTCTCTCTCCTGACTGCATCTGCAGCGGAGCAGCACAGAGTGCAGCCACCAACTCCCAGCCTGCAAATCAGGTAAGTGTGGGATGGGGACATTAGCAATGAGAAAGGGCTGCTGCTCGAAACTTTGCTTGTGGTAGCACCTGGGTATGCACACCTATACTGGATATGCAAGACTCGTGTTTGTTTTTTGGTTGTATATACACTGTTGAGACTTTAGTATTTGCAGCACAGGTCTAATTTTTTCTTTGTTTATATTTTGAATTTTGTAGCCATTTTTTGCCTCTATCTCACCCTACATATAGTGATCAGGTAAGTGAGGCATGGAGAGGGCAGCATATAGATCAGGTAAGTGAGGAATGGGGGGGAGACAGCCTACAGGAATGTTAAGTAGAAGGAGCAGAAATGAGCAGAAAAGTTCTGCAAGGGGCAGGAGGGGTCAGCAAGGAATAGGAAGGGGTAGGCAAGGTTTGCAAGGAGCAGGAGGGTAAAGTAGAAGGAGCAGAAATGAGCATGAAGGGTCAGCAAGAAGCAGGAGGGGTCAGCAAGAAGCAGGAGGGGTCAGCAAGAAGCAGAAGGGGCAGCAAGAAGCAGGAAGGGGTAGGAAGGATCTGCAAAGAGCAGGAGGGGTCAGCAATGAGTAGGAAGAGGCAGCAAGGAGCAGGAAGGGGCATAAAGAATCAGAAGGAGCACAAAGGTAAAGTAGGAGAAGGTACAGAAAGGGTCTACAAGGAACAGAAAGGGTCTACATGGAACAGAAAAAGTCAGCAAGAAGCAGGAAGGGTCTGCAATGAGCAGAAAGGGGTAGGAAGGGACAGAAGGAGCACAACGGTAAAGGAGCAGAAAGAATCATAAGATGCACAGGTTTAGTAGGAGAAGGAGCAAAAAAGAACAGCAAGGAGCAGGAAGGTAAATTAAGAGAAGGAGCAGAAAGGAGAAGGAACAGAAATTAGTAAGAAGGGACAGAAGGATCACAAAGGTAAAGTAAGAGAAGGAACAGAAAGGATTTAAAAGGAGAAGAAAGGGCAGCGAGGAGCAGAAAGGGATCAGAAAGAGAAAGGAGCAGAAGGGCACAAAATAAGCAGAAAGTAGCAGAAAGGTAAAGGAGCAGTAGGAGCCAAGGAGGAGAGAAGACAGTGTCAGAAGAAAAAGAAGACTGTGTCAAATTAAGGAGAAGAAAATGAGATTGGAGCAGGAAGGACAAGTGACGTGATCCCTCCACTTCATTCTGGACACCACATCATAAAGTTTTGCTACCTGGGCCTGGCAGGGAAACTTTGGACCTTCTTATCTCCCCAGGTAAAAAAAATATCAGTGTTAATGTGTTCACTTTTATTTGCTGAGTGTCAGGAAACACAGAGAGCCGTCGCTGATTGACTAGAGCGGTCAGCTGGCACTCTAAGCCAACCAGTAGCTCCCTATTCATAAAAATGTAAAACATTTTTATGAATCGGGAACTAGCGATTGGCTTAGAGTGTCAGCTAACCACTCTATTCAATCAGCGGCACCCATGCCTGACGTTCCGTTTCAGAAGCCGAATACCACTGAGCGACCTGGAGATCTGGAGCTGGAGGAAGTCTTTGGGGTTTAACTATTTGAGAGCGGTTTCACCCCTTAAAGAAAAGGGCACTCCCAGGGGCCTCCTGGCATCATAGCATTTTCATTTAGATGAAGTTGTTATGATGACCCGAATGTTCCTTTAATTTGATTAAAGGAACATTATAGTGTCAGGAAAACAAACATATATTCCTGACACCATAGTTGTGAAAACATGGATGTCATTACAATTATGCCCCCCACCCCAACCCGGAAAACTTCCTGCGGATGCCCATGCTCAAGATAATTGGTCCGAATTAGTACCCTGGCCTGAGTTTGCTATGACTCTTCGGGTCATAGTCTTTTCTTTGTTACTAAAGGTCGTCAATCGTCATCCTACTGTGCTGCCAGCTGTTTTTCACTGACACAGCTATCCCTGCTTTGGATGATCACCTTGCTTCTATTCGTGATATGTGGACCAAGGTTCATTCCGCTCTCAAAACTGCGGCTGATCGTTTTAAATTTCATGCTAATAAACGGCGGTGTGCCAACCCTGTTTACCAGGTGGGTGAGAGGGTGTGGTTATCATCACGCAATGTCAAACATAAAGTTCCTAGCATGAAGTTTGCTCCAAGATTCCTTGGCCCATTTCGTGTTCTTCATAAAATGAACCCTGTTTTGTATTCTCTTTCCCTGACTCCTTGTGGATTCCTAATACCTTTCATGTTTCTTTACGCAAACCGCTTGTTTGCAATAGATATACTGTCCCAAGTATTCCCCCTCCTCCATTGGTTGTTTCTGGTCAGGAGGAGTATGAGGTTTCCTCCATAATTGATTCCAGATTTTCTTGTGGCTCTTTGCAGTATTTAGTTAATTGGAAAGGGTATGAGCCTGCCGAACGTTCTTGGGTTCCGGCATCCGACATTCATGCTGGCCGCATGATTCGTTCTTTCCACGCCAAGTTTCCTCTCAAGCCCGATCCTACCTGCCCGGTGGCCAGTCTTCAGGTGGGGGGGTAATGTAACATATTGCTCCTCACCTTGCGGTATCTGCACACAGCGGCCGTGCGTCTGCATAACTGACTCTTGCAACATGATGATGGATGACAGCCGCTGCAGATCCACACCCAATTATAGCCCCACATCTGCCCATGTCGATAACGATGTTGGTGTGCGTGTGACGTCACCCGAGAGATGTGCGTGCACATTCTGGGGTCAAAGGCCGATTTCGTCCAATCAAAGTTGTTAAGGGCTTATTTAAACATAATTCTTCTTTTCCTCATTGTCCTGTCGTGGTTTTCCTTAGTGGCTGTCTGAGAGTGTGTTCCTGAGCGTTTATTTCTTGTTATTGACTTTGGCTTCGTTTGACTTCCCTGTTTTCTGGTATCCCTGACTTCCTTATCGTGTCCCATCCTGTGTCCCCCGTCCTCGGCAAGTATCCTCACTATTCTTTGGTACGTTAAGTCCGGCCATTCTAAGGCCAGGTAATACGTTACCTTTTAGTCCTAGGTGTGACAGAATCCTACGTACTGGATCAATTAGTAATCCTGACAGCGCTGCCGGCTGCCTCCTTGGGGTTTTTTTCGGGCATGCGCAGTGTTATTTTTATGTGCTGTGTGGGTTAATTTCCCTGCAGCACAGAGTCTATTAAAATAACAAAATGAAAAGGTAATGCATTCAGCATCTGCCCTTTTGTTTTATTAATATTTTGTTTGTAGGGCTTCCGTTTACGTTTTAGTAAACGAATATGAAAAAACCTGAATTTTCGGACGAAATTGTATTAGTAAAAAAACGAAAGCACATGTCTAGTTCTAAAACCATAAGTGGTCTTGGTGGGTTGAGTAACCTTTTAAACTTATTATATGACACAAGGCAGTATCTTGGTTTGATTAATGTATTTTAGGATTAGTTTAAAACATATTTATAATGCCATTAATTTACAGTTCATAAAATTATGTATATGCTTGTGTTAATTAAATTAAAACCAGTTAATTTAAGTAATAACTAATTGATAGAGCATTACATGCATTTTAAAAATCCAAAAAACTGAAATTATACTATAATGCATCCGGTTTAATGCGGATAATGTTTACAGATAAATGTTTCTGTTTACCTACCAGCCAGCTGTAAATTCTACATGTGCATCAAAAAAGCCAGTGATTTCCCCAGTGGCAACTTTCCAACCTTCTATTCGAGCACGAATCAAACCTTCTCGCTTATGGTTTCGGACCACTTTAACCAATCCGGGATATCGCTTGTGGACATATTCTTCCAAAGGCCCCTTTAGTTCTTCTGTAAAGAACAGAGAAATAACTATTTCAGTACAGCAGGATTTTCATGATAGTCATCTAATTTATGAAAGAATAATTAATGTTAGCTACTACTTCCTACTTAGTAACATACAGTAGCACAAAATGTATTGTTATCTGCTTTATTATGCATTATTTAAGCATAAATAAGCAGTCACTACTAAGCTGTCTGCGAAAAAAAACCACCAGAGGCTGAGTATTTTGGGTGTCCTGAAAAGTAATGTTAACATTTAATTTTTGCTTCAAAAAGCCCATATAACACATTATTAAATGAAAAAAAAAACATTTTTTCAAAGTTTTGGTAGCACAGAAATACCCATTAAATACAAATATTTACAAATAATGAAGTAACAGGTAAGAGAACAGTATTGTAAGTTTTCTGAATATGTAACTTTTTCCTCACATAGTCTATAATATAAAATTCTCTCACATATACATTATCCCATATGCATCCAGTTGTCGATGCATATATATTATATTAGTGATCTGTGTCCAGATGGAGGTGCAGACCTGCACTGAGAGCTATGCAGACCCTGCCCATTGAGATTTATAGATCCCAACAGTCAGCTCTGTAATTGTAGCACTGGCTATGCTGTAGAGACACGAGTTGCAAAACAAAATGTAATGTTCACATGAAAACATATCCTCGGTATTATCTATACATGATTCCAGTAGTGAGGGGTTAATGGACGCAACAGGTTAAATTAATTAGTTGACTGGTGTTTAATAATACGGGAGTAGTCATGCAACTGCCCAGAAATTATTCCATGTAGGATGGGAGATATTAATATCTATCTATCTATCTATCTATCTATCTATCTATCTATCTATCTATCTATCTATCTATCTATCTATCTATCTATCTATCTATCTATCTATATATATATATATATATACATATAAACATTGATTATATTGGTATAATGCACCTGTAAAGGGGCAGGATATATTAGGCAGCAAGTGAACAGTCAGTTCTTGCATTTCATGTGTTTGAAGCATGAAAACTTGGCAAGTGAAAAGATCTGAGTGACTTTGATAAGGTACAAATAGTGATGGCTAGACAACTGGGTCAGAGCATATTCAGAACGGCAATGCTTGTAAGGTGTCCCCAGTATGCAGTTGTTCTTATCTACCAGAAGTGATGCACAGAAGGTGCAAAAAAGGTGATCCGGCATCAGGGTCATCTGATCCAATCACACAGAAGTGCTTTTGTAGCTCAAATTGTGGAAAATATTATAGAAAAGTATCAGAACACACAATTAATTACAGTTTGCTGCATGTGAGGCTGCGTAGCCGCAGACCAGTCAGAGTGCCAATGAAAGAGTCCTCCACTGAAAGTGCCTTCAATGGGGGCGTGAGATTTAGATCAGGTGGATGGCCGAGTGCATGTGCATCTTTTACATGGGGAAGAGAGGGCAGCAGGATGTAGGAAGAAGGAAGGTGGGTGAAGACAGTGTTTGCTGCGGGCAATGTTCTGCGGGTAAACCTTGGGTCCTGGAATTAATGTGGATATGTGGATTTAAATAATGTACCTCCTACCTAGAGATTGTTGCATAAAACACACTCCTTCATAGCAAATAATAAAATAACAAAATAGAAATTTATATATTCACCTCTTAGATACAATAGCTGATGAAAATGGGGGTGGGGGAGCAGAACTAACTAATTACTAGGAATATAAAATGGGCAATAACTGGAACTGATCGGTGTGCTCTTCTTCTGAACTAGCAAGCATAAAATCATAGAAAGATTGAAATTAATGGACTTTTCCAAATAATCTACATAGCTATAAAGTTAATTTAATCTTGTCCAGGCATACATTAGTCAACCATTAAATATTTTATTAAGAAGGTAATAAATCAACAACATGAAAAAATACATAATATATATACAGTACATGTTGGAGCTGTAAAAGAACATGTGCAAATGTGTACTAATAAAATATTTATATATTGAGTCCATATTAGCTATTGCCAGAAAAAAAATCTATGAAAATTTTAATATGTGCTGAATATTCCTACTACATTAAATACTTATTACAATGCAAGTGATGTTAGCCTACTCTATGTAACGCATACATCACTTTCTAAACAGAATAAAACCACGTTTAACAAGAAGCTTAATTCCAAACAATTAAAATATGTTGAAACATCCTTACAGTTCTGTAAGCACTTTAGAAGCTTTAACATTGATAAACAAATCCAAAGAGTTACTGGCACAGTTATGACTAATGATCAAAGGACATAATTTGATCTCTATTCCTGACTGACTCTCTATTGGCAACTGAGTGCTGTACTGCTTTCTGCTTTTTTTGTGGTGTGTTGCCAGCATCCAGCAACTTTAACTGGAGTGTAAAAAATATGTATTTAAATTACAATATGACAAATGAATGGCTACTTTTCCATCAATTATAATATTGTGTTTCAGACATTTTCTAAGTGGCTTTGATTTATTTAGTTATGTTTATCATCTCCACATCTATCGATCTATATATTTTTCTATCTATATGAAAATGCAACATAATGACTTCAGTGTGGTCTCCAGTTTGGTAATATTCTTTAGTTTGTGTTCTGCAACCGCCTTCTTCAAATCCAACCAGAGATTTGCTATGGGGTGCAAGTCACATGACTGTGATGGCCACTGTAGAATTTTTACAGGACTTCTTCTGCAACCAAGCCTTAGTGTAATTTGAGGTGTGCTTGGGATCGTTGTCTTGTTGGAAAGTCCAAAGATGTCCATGACATTTTCTTGTATATTTCAATTAATCCATCTTGCCTTTCACACGCTATAGATTTCCAGTGCCAGAGGATGCAAAGCAGCCCAAGAGCATCACCGAGCCACCACCATGCTTACCTGTAGGCAGAGTGCTTTCAGGGCCGGCCTTAGGGGTGTGCGAGCTGTGCGGCCGCACAGGGCGCCATGGTGCATGGGGCGCCCTGCGGCCGCATAGCTCACACGGCATGTCTGTTAGCCGCAATGCTAACAAGGCATTTGCCTTGGGCGGCATTTTCCAGGGGGCGGCAAAAAAAGCCGCCCCCAAATGCCCAAGGCAAATGTCTTGTTAGCCTTGCGGCTAACAGACATGCCGGGCGGTCGGGCGGCGCTGGCGGGCGGCTGGCGAGGGAGCACTTCCTCTGAGCTGTATGCTCAGCTCCCTCGCGCGCCGCAGAGTGAGGCTGGGAGCCGGAATATGACGTCATATTCTGGCTCCCAGCCTCACTCTGCGGCGCGCGAGGGAGCTGAGCAAACAGCTCAGAGGAAGTGCTCCCTCGCCAGCCGCCCACCAGCGCCGCCCGCCCAGCCCAGCAGCCACTGGACCACCAGGGAGGAAGAGACCCCCCCCAGCATTCCCAAAGGTAAGGAGGCTGGGGGGGTGTCTAAATAAATTTAAAAAAATGTGTTAATGTGGGTGAGTGTGTGTGTGTGTGTGTGTATGTTAGTGTGTGTCTGTGTCTGTTAGTGTGTGTCTGTGAGTGTGTTTGTCTGTTAGTGAGTGTGTGTCTGACTGTGTGTGGCTGTCTGCCTGTGCGTGTGTGACTGTTTGCCTATGTTTGTGTGTGTGTGTGTGTGACTGTCTGCGCGTGTGTGTGTGTGACTGTCTGCGCGTGTTTGTGTGTGACTGTCTGCGAGTGTTTGTGTGTGACTGTCTGCGTGTGTGTGTGTGTGACTGTCTGCCAGTGTGTGTGTGTGTGTGTGTGTGACTGTGTGTGTGTGGCTGTCTGACAGTGTGTGTTTGACTGTTTGTCTGTGTGTGTGTGACTGTGTGTGTGTGTGTGTGTGTGGCTGTTTGCCTCTGTGTGTTTGGCTGCCTGCCTGTGTGTTTGTGTGTGGCTGTGTGTGTGGCTGTCTGCCTGTGTGTGTGTGTGGCTGTCTGCCTATGTGTGACTGTCTGGGCAGACTAGATGGGCCGAATGGATCTGCCGTCACATTCTATGTCTGTGTGTGTGTTTGTGTGTGGCTGTCTGTGTATGACTGCCTGAGTGTGTTTGTGTGTGTGTGTATGGCTGTCTGCCTGCCTGTGTGTGTGTGACAGGGTGTGTGGGAAGGGGTAAGGAGTGGGGGTGGGGGCGCTGTGAAGATTTTTTGCACAGGGCGCACAAATGCCTAAGGCCGGCCCTGAGTGCTTTTTTCAGTATATGCTTCATTCTTTTTCCTCCGGACATACTGCTAATCCACTGGGCCAAAAAGTTCCAGTTTAGTATCACCGCATCACAGAACAGAGTTCTGTTATGAAAACCTTCTGCGTTTACTGTGCTCATTGAAACCTCAGTGCCTGTTGCCACCACGTCTTGCTGCATGTATTTTGTAGTCACACAAGGGTTTTTCAAAACATGTATTCTCAGAAATCTAGTTCAAGCTATTGACAGCTTCCTTTTTCTGCCCTGTCCATGTAGTATAGCCACTGTCCCTTCAACTTTAAACATGCAAACTATGCTTCCAATGGTATCTCACATTCAGTGCTTTCTCTATGTTTTTGTATCCTTGTTTGTGAAGGATGATGATCTCTTCTCTTAACTTTTTGGACCATTCTTTTGACTTAAGCATATTTCTAACATGCAGTCAAATGCGACACTCAACAAAACCATAGCCAGTTCAGGTATTTCAAGTGTTCCAGTTCAAGCTCACCTGGTGCAACTAATAAAGCCCTTGATTAGTTGCATCAAGTGTGCTTGGGACAAAACCTGTTTTGCATATTTGTGCTGTCGTGAGGGATTCTGTTCAGGGAGTTGAATCATTTTGAGACTGCAGAAGTCATTATAAGTTGCATTTTCAGTTGAACTTGGGAAAACCACTTGAAGGATTCATTGTGTTGAGCAATTTCACTGCTTTTGCTTGATATGTTCATTGCAAAAAGATGAAAGTCTGTAAAATTTGACAATAAACCTAATTTTCAATGGGAGTTGAGTAATTTTAATTACAACTGTAAATCTTGGGACAAATATTTGAAGTCATTTATACACCAAATACAAGACATACAACAACTAATCAAAACTTTCCAATCCAATTTCCAGTTGTTGGACACAGCTTAAATACTAGCCTATTTGCAATTACAATTAAACCAAATTGAATGTTCACTAAGCATAGGTAACTGGACTTCTGTGCTGGCTGCTCTTAGAAATACTTTTTTGGCATGTATATGGTATGTATATTTTTTCAGTTGTATGATCGTTGAAAATATTTTTTATTCTGAAATAAAAGGGATCCCCATCCTTCTGATTCCTAGAGGATATTGTGATCTCTTTTTTGTCAATCTTTCTTTTATTGAGACACATGTTAAATGGGATACAGAATAGAATGAAGGGGATGTACGTTTTTCATACAGTTTGGGAGCATGCTAACATAACACAACCTCTCCTATGAGTGTCTGCCTCCTTTTATATTATTGTAACTGTCTACAATTTTATTAACAAGTTTAGCGTACTAACAGGACAGTAGTTAAACACAAGTGGATCTTCAAGTGGGTTATAGCATTTAAGTAACATGAGAAGCAATGCACGTTTTTTATATAAGTGTGGCCGGATCGTAGCTTATCAGCCCCCCCTTTTGTTATACTGTAAGGGGCTATCGGTCGTGTGGGCGTTATGTGTGTGGCATAACTTGGTGAGCGAACTATGCGTAGGATAGAGCTGGTCGCTCTTAAGGTTACAGGAGTGTGGTTTGTGTGTAGTGAGCCATACTTAAGGGTAGTTTAGTAGCGTAGAGTATGATACAGTCGAGTATGGGCTTGGTATAGTATATGAAAAAAAAATGTACCGGCATTGTATGACTGTGGTGGCTGGAGATCAGGTGTATGGCTCGTTGGGGGCCTATGTGGCTGAGTGCGAGTAGGTAGGCTCGTGTTGTTCCCCTAACCATGGGGGAAGCGGGGGGGGGTAAAACATGACCACCCTGGTATGAGGCTGGCCTAGGTAGGCAGTTCGAACAGAAGTAATAACTCTTAACAGAAGTGTTGGGGCTAAGGTAGTGCGGGTGCGGCGGCCTTTGGTTGTTTGTGTGGGCCTTGTCTGGCAGTCTTTCAAGTCCCATTCCGTGGTTCCTGTCTGCATCTCGGGGTGAAGGGGACTACCGTCGCCGGGTCCCAAGTGTGGGTGTTTGCTGGGTCGTCAGGTGGTGCGGTTAGTCCCAGTGTCCTGAAGAGAGCTGGGGCTTCTTCTGTCGAAGATAAGGTGTGTGTGTTCCCGTTGTGGAGCACTCTGAGTAGTCTTGGTGACGCCCATTGGTACGCTATTCCGTCATTTCTGAGTCGGCTTGTCACTGGGGTCATTGTGCGCCTCCACTGTAGGGTGTGCCGTGATAAATCTTGATAAAATGACAGGTCTGAGCCCTCGAACTGGTAGGGCGTGCGGTCTCGTAATGCCGCTAGGAGTGTCCGCTTGTCTTGAGCGGATGTGCAGTGGATAAGGATGTCGCTGACAGCCTGCGATGGGGCCCTGGATGATTTGGGTAGGCGGAATATATTGTCAATTGTTACTTTTTTGGCTTGTGTTGGTGATACTAGTGAAGTCACCAGGCGCCTCAGATAGTGGGCAATTCCTCCTTTGAGATGGTCTCGGGCACCCCCCTGATCTTCAGGTTGTTTTGTCTGGAGTGATCATCCAGCATAGTAAGCTGTAGGGAAAGTGTTTGTTGGGCTTTCTGCACTTCTTGGAGCGATTCGCCCATAGTGGACACCGTTTGTTTTACGTCCATGATGTCGTCTTCTGTGTCGCGGACTCTGTCTGTCACCATCTGCAGATCTGTCTGTAGCACAGCTATATCTGCTGTCCAGGTCTGTCTGAAGTCCGCTAGTAGTGCCTTAATGTCTTCCTTGGTGGCTAAGTTGGAGAGGTCTGGGTAAGGTGGGGCTGCTTGTGCACAGTTCCGTTGTTCAAGTTGAGGCTGTGTTTCCTCCTGTGTGGGACTTTGGGGAGTGTTGGTGGCTGTACCTGCTTCTGGCGTAGCCATCTTACTTTGGGCCTGCTTCTGAAGCATGGAGCCGATGTCCCTGGAGTCTCCTGGTGTCCCCTGTGGGGGTCTTTGTGATCTCCTTCCCATTTCAGGCAAGTACCCCGGCGTGATGGTTGTGGCTGACTTTGTCTGAGCGTCCAGGAACTGGAACGGGTGCTGCCACTCCTCGAGGTTGAGGCCCTGGGGTAGGTGGTAGGCCGCAAGCCTCTTTTTCCGCCGTTGCAGCCCGGGTTGCAGGAAAAACGGCATGTACCGGCTCCTTGGGTCATGCTGGTGCCTGTCTGCCGGTCGGATGGTCGGGTCTGCCCCCGATTTTAAGTGGATTGTGCCGTTTTTCTCGGGAGCCGCGAGTAATGGCGTCCGCTCCGACCCGCGGTTAAGCCCCGCCCCGATAAGATCGATATTGTGATCTCTTGCACAATTGTATGTATTTATTTTTTTCTCTCTGTGCACACTAATCACTGATACCATCACTTGGCCTTTGATTCATCTTAGTAAATAGATCAAGAATTATTTATGTTAATTCAGGTTATTTGTTAACTTGTATGCAGTCTAGTATATTCAAGAAAACATTTAGTTTGTTGTCAAATAGTGCATATACTGAATTTGTTCCCAATTACAGCATCTGCTCTGATTCAAAAAATAATTGCATAATTTGCAATCATAAATATAGTATTATTATAGATCACTTCTTCATGTATCATGTAAGGGATATTAAGATTTCAGTGGTTTTAAGGTATTGGCTGGCATCATCACATTCTGACATAATGCAGTCCCATTGATAGTGGCAGCTCTTGTGTTCTAAATGAATTGCAATGTGAGGTCTAAAATTAGACATGATCATTTTTGCTTTTACAAATGTCCCTTTTTTTAAGGGAAATTGGATGCAAGTTTAGCTACAACTCACTTCAATGTTTTCAAGGAAGTCCTGAAAAGCCCATGGGCAATGAGAGCGCTGCACAGGAAATATCGATAGACAGATGGATGGATAGATAGATATAATTTAGTTGGTAAACCTTTCAAATATATAAAAAAATGTTTTCTCTGCCCACCCTCTCCCTCCTCTCCTAGCTGTAAATACACTTCCCACCCACTGGTGTACATACAGAGGTCGCAGGGGTCGCAGCTGCATCCGGGCCCGGCACTCCAGGGGGCCCGGCCGCCCTGCAGACCCTTGCGACTGGGTGCCCGCAATCGTCATTTGCGGCCCCTGCCTGCACGGCAAACCGCCTGGTCCCCATGTTAAGGTGCCCATCGGGTGGCCCATGCTGTCAGGGCCACCCGATGGAGATGGATTGTCAGGGGGTCCGGTCAGCGCTGGGCGCTTCAACAGCGCGACCGGGCCCCCTGTGATGAGATTACGAGCTAGGAGGAAGTGACTGCATGTCACTCCTCCCAGCGAATACACAGAGCCCGCGTGGGAGGAAGAAGAGGGAGTCAGAGTGGGAACTCTGACTCCCACCAGCCTGAGCCACCACTGGACCCCAGAGAAAGTCACCCTCATGCATCTAAAAGGTAGGAAACAGTAGGGTGACTTAAATATTGTGTGTGTGTTTGTTTGCATGTATGTGTCTGTGTCTATCTGTATGTATGTGTGCCTGTCCGTATGTATGTCTTGTGTGTGTGTGTATGTGCATCTATATGTGTCTTTGTATGTATGTCTTGTGTGTGTCTGTGTGTATGTGTGTCTTGTGTGTGTGTCTATCTGTATGTATGTATGTTTGTATGCCTATCTATTTTTATGTATGTATCTTTGTATGTGTGTCGGTGTGTGTGTGTGTGTCTGTATTTGTGTGTGTCTGTATGTGTGTGTGTGTGTTTGTGTGTGTGTGTGTGTGTGTGTCTGTATGTGTCTGTGTCTGTATGTGTGTGTGTGTCTGTATGTGTCTGTATGTGTGTGTGCCTGTCTGTCTGTATGTGTGTGTGCCTGAATGTGTGTGTGACTGTCTGTCTGTATGTGTGTGCCTGTCTGTCTGTATATTTGTGTGCCTGTCTGTCTGTTTGTATGTATGTGTGTGTGCCTGTATGTTTTTATGTATGTATGTCTCTTTGTATGTATGTGTGCCTGTCTGTTTGTATGTATGTGTCTCTCTATGTGTGTGTGTGTGTGTGTCTGTCGGGAGGGAAAAGGGAGGGGGGGGGCATTGATCAGTTTTGCACCAGAGCTCCAAGGGTTATGTGTACGACACTGTTACCACCCACCAGTCCTTGCTTGCACCCACCCTGGCTCCTACTAAATTTATAGGAAGCTCCTTTTAGCTGTTTGAGAGTCTCACTCAATTACCTCCTCATTTCCCTTACATATTAGCAATAGCTGCAACTCTCCGTTAACTTCCTTTGGCCACCTCTTTCAAATGCCTCTGGCTATTTAACTAAGCACTTTGTATAAAAAAACCTTCAATGGCTAGATCTCAGCACACAGGCCGGGCCCTCTTACCTTTTGAGTTGGTGTGTGTATATTGTACGTTCTCCCCTAATTTTACAGCACTACGGAATATGTTGGTTCTTTATAAATGCCAGTAATAAATAAATAAAAATACTACTTAGGTTTTCAACACCCGTTTTTAATTCTTTTGATCTGTTTCTAATTTATAATTCAGTTGAAAGTAAGAATGTGCGAATGGGCTTGCCATTGCAATGGTTGAGATTTTTAAGCAGAATTATAACTGTGGTAAATAGAAATGTACTTAAATATAAATGAGTTTCACAGAAAACCTTGCAACATTTTCCAGATGGAAAAAAAACTATGCAATTTTCAATTGGATTAAATATTTTCATATGATGGATAATCAACCATTTATTGAATTTTACATAATTAATACTGTGCCGTGCAAGAGATTTTATCATTCATGAGATTAAATTGGTGTTCCTCTTTTTATAGTATTAAAAACATGCACGGCTTTTCTTTATATTAATAGTACTTGACTTCTTGTGTGACTTAGCTCAAAAGATTCTTAGATATGTATGGGACTATGAAATTAAAACCACTTATTAACATAAAATTGAAATATTGCGTGTTAATGTTAATAACACGATCAAAATAGATTATTTTAGCCTGAATTTTGTAAATTAGATATTGCTTTATTTCAACTCCGTGTTTAGTAAATAAACCTAATTATATTTTAAAGAGCTTGTACGCAATGTTTTTATAAAATTATAACTATATTTTGAATTATGATCTGACCAAGCAGCAATGGGTGCATAATGCCTTATATTCCTTGATGTAAAGAAATAGTCTTTTGCACAGCAAGAAAATTAGGTCTGTCCTTTTTTTTTTTTTTTGTCTGAAAAAAAGAAATTTTGTTTGAACACACTGAGTTTTGTCCATGTGGTGTTTCAATTTGGCCAAACTTGTCCATGTCATTGTTCCAGGAAAAATTATTCAGATGATCTAAAATGGTGTGAAAATGTACTGCAAAAACGGCTAAATTATTGCCTAATGGCTATGTGGTATCAGGCATTTTTGAAAGTCCAATTGTAAGTTGCCATAACTATGTTAGTATACCTGTAATATATATATATATATATTCATTGATTTGTTCAAGCATGGATTAAAACTAATTTGATTCAGACAAACCGGTCAAAAAAAGTTTTGCACAAGTCTATAAAACTAAAGAAAAAGAAGAGGAGAACATTTTAAAATGTTTTAAATATAAAATTTTGCCATTTTAAAATGTTGATATTTAGTAGCGACAAGTATTTTCCCCTGTTTGAAATTGTTCAAATGTATTGCCAGAGGGGGAGCAGAGCATGGTGACTGGAGCGGACGGTCTCACACTTCATGATCTCCAGCAATGTTTGCTGCTTAAAACCGATTTTACCGCCAATTTACAGCCCACAACTGGGTGGAAATAGAGGCCAGACCGATATGGATCGTAAGACTAAAAAACATAAGTCTGATAAACTCTGGTCAGGTATGAACATCATAGATTTGTTCCAACAGGTGCAAGGTGCGGCTGGGCAACTGATGGCCGACTATCTGGATAAATAGTCGGACTCCCCAGAGGAATAATTCTCTTATAATGTGGCTGCACAGGTTCCAACACCACCGGTCCCACAGAGTCAAGATTCTCAACCTGTCACAACGGCGGCCTTAAAGGGGTTGCTTGCGAAACTGCACAAGAATATCCAGGCCGATGTGGCCTCACTCTGCACAGACTAAAGACCAAGGGCAAGCCAAGTCCAAAGGATAGCTGCTCTGAAGAACTCGGTGCACAGCTTACAGCAGCAGCAAACCCTGACCGAACAGTGGTTCGCAAGCTAAGAAGAGGTTAGTCAGTGCAAGAAACATCCTAACGCTAAGGGTGTAGTGGAGAGCTGATATTCCACAGCTAATCTCCACTTAAGATCACAGTGAGGCTCAGGAACAAGTATTATAAATCCATAGAGTAGTAATTCCAGCAGGCAAAATAATCCAACAATATCCCAACAGCAATCCCAATGACTGGACGACACACAGCATCAGGAGTAGAACTGACGTTTATTCCCACAGCTTCCTTTTAAGGCATTCTCCCATGCAAGGGAGGGATTTGCAATCATTAAGACATTAACCAATACAGCAATAGTTAACTCCCACACATCTCCTCCCCTCAGAGTGACTCATAATCCCCTTAACTGTAATGTACAGTTACCCCAAACCTGTATGTATGCTAAAATAAGCAGATAGCCTAATATTTAGGGTACCGCCTGGTAGCCCTAATCTGGGTGACTAACATATCTAAAATTCACCTAGATCGGACCAGGGGTTCGAGAGTTAGGTGGAGGGTGACGTTTGACCGACCGCACACGAGGTGGTATCTGAAAAAGGTTCCATGCGTTTCGGCACTGCGGTCGGTCTCCGTTCGGCAGTTAAATTGCATGAAAATCCTTGCCATCCATACCTATTAATACCTTTGCCTTGATTCCCTTGTTCGGTACTTTGTTTTAACCGAACGGGGGGCTGTCTAGTCCCTCCGTTCGGGAGTTATGGCACTCTGGAGGTCTCAGCGGTGTTCGGTTGTTTGAGTGTCCGATTTGAGTTCCAGACACTCGACGACCAAACACCGCTGAGATTTCTGTGCGTAAGATGGCCGCCACGCGTGGTTCGTATACCGAACAGCGGCCACCCAGGCACTTAACCCACATCAATTAACCTGCGGTTTTGAGAAGTGTGAACGCCTAACGAGGCGCACACTTCTCACTGGGGTGGTCTGGGGGTTCGGTAGTTTCATTCGCATGAAAACTACCAAACCCTCATACGAAAATACATACAGTTTTACAATACATAGCGATACAATTAAACGAATGCAGTTTTAACATGAATTATACAGGACAGGCTGAATACAATCCGCTACAAAGGGGTATAATAGAGGAGTGAGACGACAGTTGGTGGCACTGCTCTAAGCAAAGCAGGCCAAGAATATCATGCTGGATGGAATGTTCCGTATCCCTAAACCGAGGAAAGCCCACCAAGAGACCTGGTGTTACGCTTCAAGAGCATTAAAGATAGGTCTGCGGTAAAAGCTTCCCTTATGCATTTGAGAATATGGCAATTACCTTTTATGCAGATATATCAGGAAGTACATTGACATGGAGACGATAATTTCAACCTTTCACCTCCCTTCTCCTAGATCGTAGCATTCGCTAGAGCTTGCATTCTCTCTGGACTCTGGTGATCATTCATGGCAGCTCCCCCTACCTGATTCAAGATATGACTAGTGGAACTGCCCTCCTGGAGACCCTCAGCCTCCCACGAGATGGACATTACATCCAATGGAAGGGGATCTGCAGGTTGGAGACAGCTAAGTGTGGGAGGTTTCACTCATGAATCCATCAATAACCAGAGGATATGGAGACTATATAAACAGACACGAGGGTGAGTACAGCTATTGTTATTTTGTATTTGATTGTGTTTTTATTGTTATGGTCCCTAAGGAAGTCGATTTGTTAGAAACATGTAGGGCCGAACCCTTTTTAAATATATTTTAAGATTTTAATAAATTAGCACATCTTAATTTTCTGTGTTTGAGTGAAGTGTATTTTGGCTCCAAACCGGGAGCTGGACGGTGGAGATAAATAGACCCCATCTATATCGAGGGGAGGCAAATAATTCCACGTATTTTGTGAGTGATACATCTATTCTAATGTCTTAAATCACCTAAAATCAGTGCTACGGAAGGATAATGAAGACTTGCAGAATGGAAAATAATTACTATTTACATCTAAATATATGCATACCCTCAAAGCGGAAGCAGGGCCGTGACTTGAATTGCCAGTGACCATCTGAGGAAAGACGAGACAGGGGGGATATGATAGAAACATTTAAATACATAAAGAGAATCAACGCAGTAAAGGAGGAGACTATACTTAAAACTACCACAACAAGAGGACATAGTCTTAAATTAGAGGGACAAAGGTTTAAAAATAATATCAGGAAGTATTACTTTACTGAGAGGGTAGTGGATGCATGGAATAGCCTTCCATCTGAAATGGTAGAGGTTAACACATAGAAGGAGTTTAAGCATGCATGGGATAGGCATAAGGCTATCCTAACTATAAGATAAGGCCAGAGACTAATGAAAGTATTTAGAAAATTGGGCAGACTAGATGAGCCGAATGGTTCTTATCTGCCGTCACATGCTATGTTTCTATGTTTCTATGTAATAAAGTCGACAAAATATACTGTCAGAAAAAACACATGTTATCCTTATGCAAGCATGTTACAAATACATAGTAAATCTTCCTATTAAATTCAGAATTGTCTGTATTGTGGACATTTCTTTTAGTTTAGAAAATAAATGTTAGAAAGCTTTTTCCTACGTACTTTTAGACAATATCTATTTCCCTCTAGTGCTATATCCATCTAGTTAGAAGCATGCAGGGAGAATCCAATTTAGAAGCAGCGGTTGCACACGTAGGATGAATATTATTGTTATAACAGCAATTTTCCATGTGTATGTGTGCTGCAAGAGTCACTGGTTGGCAGAGGATACAGTTGCCCTTGAGGTTTCTGTTCCTTATCTAACTGAATGTTCTCTGGTAGTATGCAGTGCATTGTACAATAACTTATAGACAATAGGCTTAGAATAAACTCTACAGATGGAGAAAGACATAATAAAGAAACTGTAATGAAATAATTTGCTTGATTTATGGTTGCCTTATATTACCTTGCCATTAGCAAGTAATATGTCGTTACCTTGCCGAGAACACTGAATTGATCATGCAAGTTTGCATAAGCTATAAAATATTTTGTTCTTTTAAAAATCTCTCTTCCTTAAAATAAAAAGCACCGTACAAAATATTCAGAAAGAATTTCTATAGAAATTTGTATAGAAAAGAAAGAGAATATGAATGCAACAAACATCAAAATATGCAAGCATTGTTGACTTCCCTTATGGCAAAAGATAAATGGATAATTGTGTTTTATGGTGAGTGACTGGATCGTTTACTGGGGCACATTGTTATTGGGGGTTTTAATGGATTCTAATAATCTGTTAGTAGAAAATTCTATGAACAGATTAGTAATTTAAAATCAGATTATTTTTTACACAATCTGATGTATAACAAAAATATCCATTTAAATATATTTAAATGTTTTATTGTTGTTTATTGTTGTGTGATACATCTATAACACAAGATGTTATTAGTAGTTTGCTGTGGAGCTTTATGGCATGCTCTTTAAATGCAAGAATATGTAATTAAAATTAATAAACATTAGTATTAGTATTATTAGGAATAAAATAAAATCTTCAACCGGTTGTCCATGCCTCCAACCATCTTGGGTTAGATGGGATAGTCAAACTCCAAGGAATTGTTTTCATGAAGTACAGAGCATTCACACTTTGCCAAGTGCTTTCATTGCCCTGAGCTTATGGGCTACGCATTTCAGAAACTGCATATGGGTTCGGTTGCTCTAAATGGGTCTAGCAAGTGCAGTTTCAAGTCAGCCGGGTGTGCATTCATTTTTGAGATTAGCATTATTAAAATTATTATCTCCCCTCCTTTGTATCCACTATCTAATATTCCCTGACTGTTAAGTACACTATTGACATTGACAATGACATTATCTTCGGCATTGCACTACTGCCCCTGCAGTAAACAACTTATTGAAAGTTGTTACCTGGGCCTAGCTGAAGTGCCTGGTTCAACCACTAAGTAGCCAAGAAAATGGCATTGTGACATACATAAAGAAAGCACTCAGGTTAAATATATTTTTTTACATTAGGATGTTCATTTATTAGTTTATATTACTGAGCCCTCCTCGTTTAAAAAAATAATGACGGAACATAACCTTTATTATCTTTATTCCGCAACTGCTCCACCTCCAACAAGGTCATCAATTTTCACGTAATTTCCTTATCCAGAGCAACTGATAGAGGTGTACTGACTGAAGCCAGTGCTTCTCTATGAGACACACTGGATGCATTTGTGGTGCATCATAATGCCAAACATGAAAACTTGTAAAAATCAAAGGTAAGGAAGCGCCTCTTGTGATTATCTGTCTGGCAGCAACTAGTGGCGTGGATTAAGCAACATGTAAAAGTAAAAAAAAAAATGTAAACAAATATAAACAAGCAGTTTTTACATTGTCCCAGAAAGTGGACCTCTATACACCAAAACTACTACATTAAGATGTAGAGGTTTTTCTTCTAGAAACCAAAATGTGTTTTTGCTGGTGATGAACTGCCTGACTAGTGAAGTATGAGGTTATACAGGATGTTTATCACTGGAAATAGAAAACCATATGTACTATATTTTTGTGAAAAAAACACATTTAACTGGAAAATATATCATTTAAAAAAACAAATATTTTTAAATAAAAATTCTAGTTATGTTCATTACAGGAGATGAAGGTAATAGATTTTCTTGTTTTTTTCACAAATCCATAACAACCTGCTGTACTGCAAAGTGCATGTTTTACTAAAAAAAAAAAAAAAGCACAGCAGAGGATAGAGTTAATCAAGGTTTTCATTTCACGACATGTGTTTTCATTATTAAGTCTCTGAAGGATTGTCCTACTTTACAGAGGAAAAATGAGTTAACCTCCTACCCTTCACAATATTGCAGTAGCGAGGTGGGGAAGCAAAACACTGCTGTTGTTCATTACGTTATCAAGATAATTAGTTTAATGTTTTGTTTTTTTTCCAGAAATTTAAACAATCGTTTTTTTTTTTACAATTCCAGAAAATATTGCACATTCTCAATTGTCAATTAGTAAGCAATAAAATGTGGCAGGTTACACATTCAGCAAATAGAGATAAACAACTGCCTGGGATTTAAATGGAGCTGTAGTGTTAATGCAAATTGTTGATTAATGTGTGAAGAATAAATGTAATGTTAAAAAGTCACCTTGGCATTTAATTTACAGGACATAAAGTATAAACATTAACTACTGTTTGCTATGAATTGTGAGATTCTAATAATTCATGACTGGTTTATCATTAGCAATTATATCTCTCATGACTGAAAACAATATTCTAAACTACCTTTTTACTTCTTGTTGTGTAGTAATTACTAAATCACATTTTTGTATTAGAATATAAAAGCTCAAAATGTATTAGAAAAAAATAGTCACGCTAAAAATAAAAATGCAGCTTTGTGGATTTAATTAGAGATTCTTGAATGATATAATCAACTGTACTGGGTAGATGATGAGCTTAATGCTTGCCCGTCTGTCTATATGTTTCAATTTGTGTGTTTATGTGTGTGTGTCTCTTTTTCTATATGTGAGAGATTGCATTATTTTAAATGTGCTCACAACCCATTTATGGATATCTATATAAATACATTTTGCTTGATTTTTATGGAGTTTATCACTTTGTTATCCACCATGACCTAAATTATTGTAGCATGTAACACAATAAGAACACTTTATTTACAGAATAATTTTGTTTTTTTAATTACTTTTTTCTCTTGAGGCATTCTGAAAGATTTTAAATTCATTAGGAAGCACAAGAAAAAGCACTTACCAACATAAAAGTATGAAAAAATATAAGCAAGACATGTTGCACTGCTGTTCATGATGTTGTACCTCATGAACCATCGCCAAGCTCGCTTCCTAGCTGGAACCGGGAAACCTGAAGCACTGCTGCCCCAGCAGCCGCAGCTTGACTGGGTTGCTTCTGGAGCTTTTCTGTCACAGTTCTCATGGGGAAGCAGTGTTGGTTAAGTTGGGAACAGGGTCTTCGGACCATAATCAGTAGGCAGGAGGCCAGCCTCCACAGTCCTCCAGGAGCTTGTGGCAAGGGAGCGTTTGCCACATAGGGCTTTCATTTCACAGCAAATATTTATATATTAAATATAATTTAATATGAAAAAAATCTAAAACTGTGTTATTTTCTGCGTGGCAATTTAACTGTGAATGTCATAAAATGGTTTGCTTTTACTGCAACAAAATACACATATTTGTATGCTGTGATGTCCCATTAGTACAACAATGCTCCCCTATGGAAATGTTCTGTTGTATTATGGAAAATTACAGGGTCAAATCTAGGGATTTCCCTTTTCAGTTTTTACACCTGGAAATGTGACTAATTATCTGGGCCTTTGTTGCATTTGAGACAGTATGGCAGTCCGGGTAATCACATTTTCATCATTTTCAAAAGTAAGAAACCCAGAGTATTCTAAATGTATATTTTGAGATGTTTGGTCTAGCCACTTTATCACAAATGCAGGCCCCATTTAGTGGTGATACCTTTATTTGTGGAGTTTTTCACACTCAAATTCCATTATCACAGGACATTTCATAACCCTGATTTGTGTCAGTGTAATAGAGCCTTAATATATTTACTTAGCAGTGTCTCACCAACAGTTACCCTACTTTTATTGGTATTTATATAGTGTGAGCTTATTCCACAGCGCTTTACAATAAGAGGGGGATTTACCAAATGAGACAATAAAAAAAAATGTAACAGGAACAAAAGGTAGTTGAGGACCCTGCTCAAACGAGCTTACAGTCTAGAGGAGGTGGGGTATAAAAACACAATAGGAAGGGTACTGAGGGAGACAGCAAATCAACATGGTGGGAAAGTAGCAGAACTGGAGGTGAGAGTGGAGTGTGGCCCTTTAGGAGCAAGAGGAAGGTTTGAGAGATAGAAGTTACTCCTGGAGGCTGTAAGCATTCCTAAAAAGATGGGTTTTGAAGGACTTCTTAAAGGATTAAAGACATGGGGAGAGTCTGACAGGGGTAGGCAGGATGTTCCAAAAGAAAGGAGCCACATGTGAGAAGTCTTGCAGGCATGAATTTGCAGTAAGGGTGCAAGCAGCAGACAGGAGAAGGTCACCAGTAGAGCGGAGAGACCAGTGAATCAGTGAAGAAAAGTAAGAGTGGCTAGAGTTGATTAGAGCTGTATAGGTATGGGTTAGTATTTTAAATTGACACCTGTAGGGTACAGGAAGCCAGTGTAGGGATTGACAGAAGGGTGAGAGAAGTGACAGGAGAGATCAGCCTGGCAGCAGCACTCATCCCAGATTGTAGGGGGGCACTACGGCTTCTTGGGAGACCAATTAGGAGAGAGTTACAGTAATCCATGTGAGAGATTAGTAGAGCACGAACAATCTCCTTGGCAGCATCTTGCGTAAGAAAGGGGCGTATGTGGGCAATGTTTTTAAGCTGGAATCGACAGGTTTTAGCAACAAACTGGACATAAGGCGCAAGGGTGAGGCCTGGGTCAAAAATGACACAAGACAGCGAGCTTGAAAGGATGGGGTGAGGCAGGTGCCGTCAACCTGCAGGGAGAGTAAGGAGGAGGATAAGTGTTACAAGGAGGAAAAATAAGAAACTCAGTTTTAGAGAGATATTAGATGCACTTTTCAACATGGATATTTGACAAAGCGATTCTCTGAGCCTATGTCATCCTTGAGTCAGTGTGGCAGCACAGGAAAGAAAATTACCCTCATGATGACATATCATTTTTAAAACTAGGCAACCCAGCGTATTCCAGTTGGCATATTTTGAGTTGTATGGCCTAGCCACTTTCTCACAAATACTGGACAAATTTAGTGATTATATTTTCTTTTGTGTTTTAACACATTCATAAATTTCATTTTGATATGTTCCTTTGTACTGGAGCAGTTAGCATACACGTGCACATGATCAACACTTCCCTATGCTTTTCAATGAGCTGCACTACAAAGTGGATGGTGGATGGCAGTCAAGTGCTAACAGAAGTAAAAAGAACATCTCCCCAGCTGTTGAATGACAGTCCATGAGGCTTTTTAGCAAATGTTTACAAAGGTGCTACTTTTTATTAAAATTGTCACTATTCTAAACTGTCAGAAATGTGACAGTGCTTCCTTGGGGTATGCTTTGTCTACAGCAGTCACTATTTTCCTGGTTAAGGGTCACGGGGCTGTAAGTGGACAATTTCTATAGACAGTTTGGGAAGTGTGTTCCATGGTTTCAATAACAGAACTTAATGATGGGAACAGTACCTTAGCGGTCCTTTTATATAAAAGACTCTTCTATATAACTTCATTGCATTAGTGTGTATTAATGCAATTTTGTATTGTGACCATATACATATGTATATTGACATATTGCTACTCTTAACCAACATGTACACAAATGTATTGACTCTGCTCAATTTCCTACAAATGGCATTGTATGGCTTGCTCTGTTTTAATAAACTATGTACTAAGCTGTATCTTACTAAATGAATGTCAGTTTATGCCACACATTAATTTTTGTCTATATAAATGTCACTTTACCACTTTTCACTTTATTATTTTGTGAATGTCAGTTACTCAACTTTTATTTTACTACGCAAATGTCAGCATTATTTTGCTTTTCAAATTTCAGTTTATTCTAAGCATTATGCCACTTTATGAATTCAGTTTTCGCTTAGTGCTCTTTTTTTAGAATAATTTTAGTATACGCTAAGATTAACTTCACTTTGTGAATGCCAGTGTATGCTGTCCATTATTTTGTCATGAATGACAATTTGCACTAAGCATTTTTCTGTTGAGTGAAATGTGAATGTCAGTTTATAATACTCATTATGTTGCTATGTAAATGCCAGTTTACACTACAGATTATCTGACTCTATGAATGTTAGTTAATGCTCAATAGTATTTCACTATATGAATGTCAGCTTATACATAGGGGTTTATGCACAACAGTTTAGCTGATGCAAAAAAAGTTACATAATTAAAAATGCATATTTCCTGACCGCATTGTTGAAGGGAGAATTTTCTGGGTTTCAGTAACTTCACTTGCAAAAAGAAATCCACCATCCATCCAGATAAATATACAATATACGTGAATATATTTCATATGACATTTGCCTGAAAATATGACTGATTTTTTTTTTTTTTTTTTAACACTCAAATGTAGAAATTATGAGCGGGTACATTTTTTTTTTCCTTGTGTATCCTCATTGTGTCAATTCCTCAGTGATAAAATAAGTAATTCAAATATTTATGATACTAAATGGAATTGATCAAAAGTGTAGGAAAATTAAAGTGACTGTTTTATTTGCTGCGATCTTTGTTCTTTTTCACTCCCTCCTTCACTAGTTCCCCCTCCTTTTTCCCTCTTCCCTTCAGTTTCCTTTCCCTTTCTATTATCTGAAACTTATTTTAAATCTAAAAAAAGTGATTAAGTGTAATTCTATTAAAAGTATCTATTACAAATACACTGACGTAGATCAAACTCCATTCACACCTGTCCCGGCGTGGGAGTGGAGGCGTTAGTTGGAAGGAGTCTCAGGCAAGTCTATAACCAGAGGCCATATAACCCAGGGGTCAAGTCCTGGGGGGGAAAGTGTGGGAACTCACCCGAGAGCCCCCTCCTCCCCCCCAAAGATACACTTGTATGCATAGACGCACGCACGCGCGCACGCACACACACACACATACTGATGATATTCATGCGCACACACTGACAGCTCACACACAAATACACTCACAGACAAATACTCACTCACAGACAGACACACAGACAAACACACTCACAGAAAAACAAACACTCACAGACAAACACACACTCACTCACAGACAAAGATACATACACTCACAGACAAAGACACATACACACACTTCCAGACACTCACAGACAAACACACACACACACACACTTCCAGACACACACACTTCCAGACACACACACTTCCAGACACACACACTCACAGACAAACACACTAACAGCCACACACACATAAGCTCACACTCACAGACACACACACTCCCAGAGAAAGATACATACACTCACAGACAAAGACACTTCCAGACACACACACTTCCAGACACACACACTCACAGACAAACACACTAACAGCCACACACACATAAGCTCACAATCACAGACACACACACTCCCAGACACACACACACACACTCCCAGACACACACTCACAAACAAAGATACATACACTCACAGACAAAGACACATACACACACACAAACACACTCACAGACACACACACTTACAGAAACACACACTCACAGACAAACAAACATACTAACAGATACACACTCCCAGACACACATAAACTCACACTCCCAGACACACACACTCCCAGACACACACACACACACACACACATACACTCCCAGACTCACACTCACAAACATACATTATTACAAAATGCTTAACAAATGTCCACCCCGCCTCCCTACCTGGAGAGCTGGCGTGGACTTGTCACTGGGGTCCAGTGGGGCTAAAGCCCGGCGGGCGGCTGTGGTGCCTGATACACGCGGCAAGGGAGTTGCTGGTCGGTCTCCTCTGCTCCCTTGCGGGTTCAGGGGTTCAAAGGTTTTATGAAAGTCACATTTGACCAACCACAAGCATGGCTTTCATGCCCAAAACAGTTCCACAGATTTAGGTTGTGCAGCCGGCCTATCTTCTCCTCTATCCTGGAGATAATTGGCTTAAGTGGCTGTGGTAACTTAATTTTATTAAAGACACGGAGGCTCCTATTATGCATTCTCTTTCTTTATTATACTCCCAGCAGCAAGAAAAGGGAAGTATGAGAGAATCATAGAAAAAAGAAAACCATAACAATAGCCTGGTAACAGTAGCACCAATCAGCATACAGTATAATCCATATAGGTGTAGTGTTCCTTGACTCCTCCTCTTTCTTGCTGCTCCCTCAGACAAGTTAAGTACCTCATCTTGCTACTCCTGAATTTTTGACTCTGGCGAGGGCGACCATTTGCGGGACCCACTGGGTAACCCGTTATTTGACCCAGATGATCTCCGTCACCCTCGCTCGGCAGCATGGGAGCCGACTACTCACATTGCGAAGTATCTCGCACTTCGGGTGCGAAAGCCTTTATCCAAGGAGGGGCGTAATAAGTTACGGGCAGAATGCAACGTCCCATCCTCCCAGACTCGGTGGAAAAGACACCGGACGTGGACCCTCAGTTGGTCCAATTCTTGAACAAGTCTGGTTGGAAACCAAGGAAGGGATTAGATTTTTCCCTCAGAAATTGTCAAGACAAATTCCTTGATACTTTGGGACCCATAACTAAACTATACGAGCTAGTGGAGTCCGCCCAATCGGGCGAAAGCGAATTTGATTTTGAAGTAGCGATAGGCTGGTTGCAGAGATTAGTCTGTGTGGTGGGTAACGCCAATGCGGCTATGGCTACCGAACGCCGAAAGGCGATTCTCCTAAAAATCGAGCCCAAACTGACCAGCATGGCGACCAACGAGCCGGGCCCAGCGGCTAAAGGCTTATTATTTGGCGAATCCTTTATTAAGGATCTGGGGCTGTACGTTAAGACATTCACGGCGATTGATAAGGCTCAGACATCTCTTAAGAGAGTATTTGCACCACGGGTTTTTGGAGGGGCCGGCAGAGGAAGGAGCCGTCTACCCGGCCGTGGATTTCGGGGCTCAAACAGAGCCGGCAGAGGCTCCTTTAATAACCAGAGACCAGTACCAGAGAGGCACTATACCCCTATCTTCCTATCTCGGGGACGGCCCTGGAGTTCCCGTGGACCACGGGGGTCTGTTTCAAGCAGACGACCTTATGGTGAGTACCGAATATCTCAGTTTTCCCATGTAAAAGTGGGGGGCAGACTGGCATTGTTTCAGCATGCTTGGAAGATTTTAACCGCAGATGTTTGGGTTTTAAATACGATACCAGGGTACATGTTGGAGTTAACCTCCCACCCGGTTCAGACACAGTTCCCTCGAGAACTAAATATGGCCAGCCAACACCAGATGATGATCTCTACAGAGATCGCAGAATTAGCGTCCAAGAACGCTATTCAACAAATCCCATGGGACACGGAAGGTTTCGTGAGCAACTTGTTTCTGGTCCCCAAGAAAGGAGGCGGCGTACGTCCAGTAATAAATCTCCGGCCTCTAAATGCGTTTGTCCAGTACCACCATTTCAAAATGGAGGGTATTCATTGCCTTCGGGACCTCCTCATACCATCAGATTGGATGGTCAAAATAGATTTACGGGACGCTTATCTGACAATTCCGATCGCAGAAGCACACCGAAACTTACTACAGTTTCAGTGGCAGGGAACGAAGTGGAGGTTTGTATGTCTGCCGTTCGGCCTATCCTCCGCTCCATGGTGCTTCACAAAAGTGCTAAAACCAGTGATTGCCTTCCTGCGCACACGAGGGGTCAGATTAATAATTTATCTAGACGACATCCTTCTTCTGTCCCAATCTCAATCCCAACTTCGCATTCACCTATCCTGGACGATCCACCTTATCCAAAATTTAGGATTCTTGGTGAATTGGGAAAAATCAATTCTACAACCCTCCAGGCAGATGGAATTTCTGGGTTTCCAAGTCGACTCTGTTCAACAGAGGTTGTGTCTACCCAAAGACAAAATGATTTCGATCAAGAAGGAGATCAGACGGCTTATGCACCGTACGACTATTTCCCTCCGACAACTTGCGAGGATCATAGGGCTCTTGGCATCGTCCATACAGGCGATCTTTCCAGGACCGCTACACTATCGTGCCCTACAACGACTCAAAGCCTCATATCTACGCTCTGGTCACTCATACGAAACCTGCGTCACACTGGACGAAGACTCCAGGGAGGAACTAGACTGGTGGCTAGCACACATGGAGGCCTGGAACGGACGGGCGATATTTGGATCGACGCCGGACCTGGTCATAGAGTCGGACGCCAGCTTACACGGCTGGGGCGCGCATTGCGGGTCAGTTTCCACCGGTGGCAGATGGTCAAACGAAGAGTCTCTGTTACACATCAACTGCCTAGAGCTACTAGCAGTGTCTTTTGCCATTCGCAGTATGACCCCCACAGGCATTTCATGCTCAATCTTAATCAAGATGGACAACGTCTCAGCGGTACGTTATATCAACCATCTAGGGGGTACAAAATCGAAGGTTCTCGCTTTGATGGCTCGAGATTTTTGGCACTATTGCCTGAAACACAGCATTTCGGTAATAGCAGGATACATTCCGGGGCAGGACAATACAATGGCGGACTGGAACTCCCGATACCTTCGGGACGCAGGGGACTGGCATCTCCATCCAATGATTTTCCAGCACCTCTCGCGGCTCTGGGGACCTTTCAGTATAGACCTCTTCGCGTCTCGACTGAACACCCAGCTTCCTCGGTTCTTCAGTTGGAGACCGGATCCAGATGCTCTGGCAACAGATGCATTCCTGCAGGACTGGACCAAGGACAGGAACTACACGTTCCCCCCGTTCAACCTCATTTCTCGGACCCTGGCGGTCCTTCGATATTCCAAGGGGACGCTAGCACTGATAACCCCGTTATGGAGGTCACAACCTTGGTTTCCTCAATTATTGGAAATGTCGATAGATTTCCCACAACTGTTGCCGGACATTCCCTACCTCTTAACCAACCCAGAGGGAATGAGTCACGAACTGGCCAACCAAGGCCTACTGCAACTGATGGCATGGCTCATTTCATGAGATCATGGAATCTCGAGGAGGTTTCGCAGACGACACTCAGTCTCTTGGCAGAGTCATGGGCACCAGGTACCAGACGTGCCTACGGATCGGCTTGGAGAAAATGGTCTGATTGGTGCATGGGACAGTCAATGGATCCCATATCAGCTTCTACAAAAGCAGTCCTACAATTTCTGACTCTACTCTTTGAGGAAGGGAAAGCCTTTCGTACTATAAATCTGTACAGATCAGCTATATCGGCGAGACATATGGGGTTGGATGGCACCCCAATAGGTAAGCATGCCCTTATCTGTCGTTTACTCAAAGGCATCCGTCTTACTCGACCTCCTCAAACTCGATATTCTTCCTTTTGGGATGTCAATGTGATGTTGCGATTGATCGCATCATGGCCAATGAACCAGGAACTTTCACTGAAACAATTGTCGGCCAAACTGTTGATGCTGTTTTGTTTACTTTCATGTAAACGAGTCGCTGATGTCAGGGCGCTAGACTGGCATGCACGTGTTTTTACCCCAAACGGAGTATCCTTCAATATTTCACGTAGAACGAAATCCTCGACTAAGGAAGTTTTCTACCCATCATTGCCGGACAACCCAAATTTGTGCCCGGTGTTATGTCTGAAGGAATATGAGCATCCACTGTTCATCTCATTCAAAAGACCTCACCTACCAGTATCTACTGCTACTTTAGCTTGTTGGATCAAGTGGTTGCTGTCAATGGCAGGCATAGACACCTCGATTTTTTCCGCACATTCCGTTCGCGGAGCTATGGCCTCTAAAGCGTCCATGTTGGGTTGTAAATTGGAAGATATACTACGGGCAGCCGACTGGTCGAATGAGTCTACATTTCGTAATTTCTATTTACGCCCAGTGCAACACAGTTCGAATACAGTGGTTGCTCAGCTTTGAAATAGCATAATAGGAGCCTCCGTGTCTTTAATAAAATTAACAGATTTTACTATTAACATGACGTAAAGTCATGATTTTATTAATGACACGGAGGCGAGTATTATTCCCACCCGCCCTACCCAGGGTGGTGAGTAGGTTACAACCCAGAACATGAAGCATTTAGGATGCCTTAATACGGTAGGTACAAGATCATTCATGACACAGGTGAGTGAGTAGTCTATGAATATGACTTATGTGATACATTTTTCGATCTAGCAATATGGCTGAAAAATTGATATAGTTACATTGTTTGATTAACATGGTTTACGAGTTGTTGATTGCGGAATAACAGTCACGAGATTTCGATATTACCATATTTCTCCTCTCTTTTAGCTTGAATACAACTGGAGAGTTCACGGTTGAAACGGTTCTAGATTGAAGTTATGGTTTTTTGTTCGTGGATTCATATTTATGGTTGGAATACTTGAATTTTGCACTAATGGTCTTCAGGATCTACGCAGAAAGAGGAGGAGTCAAGGAACACTACACCTATATGGATTATACTGTATGCTGATTGGTGCTACTGTTACCAGGCTATTGTTATGGTTTTCTTTTTTCTATGATTCTCTCATACTTCCCTTTTCTTGCTGCTGGGAGTATAATAAAGAAAGAGAATGCATAATACTCGCCTCCGTGTCATTAATAAAATCATGACTTTACGTCATGTTAATAGTAAAATCTGTTAATTATCTCCAGGTACAGGAAATATCTCTAAGTCAGAAACGGTTACAAAAACCACATAAAAATACTTAACTCTTGTAATATCCACAGATAGCTTGGATCTGAGTGCTCAATATGTCCAATGTTAAAAGTGCACTATAGTACAAATAAGGGTGGGGTCAGAAAATAGCACGGCTGATGGGAGATTTGCAAATTTCTTAACTTTTTTTAAAATTAAATTTTTCCCTTTATAGGTTTAAGTAAGCACTCTCTCTCACAAATATTTCCTTTAATAGACTTTCTTTTTCCTTCTTTAAATTTTGTATGATAAATTCTAAACCATATAAAGTGCATTCCAAACATTCTAAGTACTAAATTTAAATACGTGTTAAGTGCTGATTTATTAACGAAAGAACCTCCCCATCTTTTACAATGATTTATTTTACAATTATTTATTTTTAAGTAGAAAGTCCCTCAAATTCTCTCTCTCACCAATATATCCTATAATCAACTTTTTGCTAAATTTAAATACGTGTTAAATGCTAATTTAGTCATCATGCAAAAAGTGTCATTTTCTATTCCGTTTTCCTTCTTTAAATTAATATTTACGCTTACAAAAATAATTTTAAGATAGTTTCCTTCTGAGTAATAGATTTGTATACCCATGCAAAGTGCTAATTTTGTGTGCCACAAATTCACATAAGGGGAAAAGAGAAAAAAAAAAATATATATATATATTTTCTGTGAACAGGTTGGTTGGCTTATTAAATAGGTAAGCCCAGCTTGGACAGATCCTCCGATGGATCATTTATTGACAGTTTTACCATTAGAAGAAATCTACTTCATTGGGAAGCCCCATCTGTATGGTATTTCTTGGTTTCTTAAAGTTAAGTCATATCCCAAAATTTCCTTCTGTTAGTCCTTGTTGCCAGCGAAAGGTCAGGAAAAACAGAGAGGGTCAAAAATGTAGAGTCCCTTGGTTTAGGGTACAGAGCCTTCCTTATGAAAGAGTATTTTAAAGCACAATTTAAAAAAACTGACAATTACGTCTCTTGGTTCGGTAGAACTAATATTTGCTGGCTTCCTTAATCTGTGGCATCTCTCAAAGGGCATGCGACTGATTGCTTGCTCAGTTAAGAATTGCCCAAGATATTCTTTTAAATAACCTTCCAAATGGTCTTATGAGATATCTTCTGGTATCCCTTTCACCCGCACATTGTTTCTCTGGGATCTATCTTCAACATCTGCGACTTTGTATTCCAAATTGTTGACTTGTGATTTAAGCAGAGCATTTTGTGTTTGTAGTAATTTTAATTCTAAGTTTACATTACTAATTTGCTTCTCCTGTTCCAAAAGCTTTTCTTTAAACACCCCTATTTCTTCCTTTACTTCCGAGATATGCGTGGCAAAGTAATTCTTCATTTTGATGTACAAGTTGTCAAGAGCTGCCACTAAGCTCTCTTGTGTGGGTAGTTAATAATGTACCGGTTTTAGTGCCTGGAGATAATGAACCTCTTGAAGGTCTTGTGGCAGGAGCAGAAGCTTTAGAGGAGTAAAGGGTATTTATGTCCTTTATTTTTTTTTTTTTTTCCCTCCTCTGAGGATTTCTCTGTAGAGCCTCTTAATATGCCCGGGCTTGGTGTTATACTCATTTTATCTGACTCATTGTTTAACAATGTGCTGTTACAATGACTCATTTTCTTCAAACTGTCTAAGGGTTAAATTTCGAAACACTTTAACCTCCAAGTATTAACAAACTCTTTAACCTGCAGTTGTACTCTAGGCAAGAGTGTAAAGTGACTGCTTAGGGCTAAATTGACTGAGCAGTATACTCTTTGCTATGAAAGGAATTGGTTGAAGTCTGGATTTAGCCTGAAGGCACTTTAACCCACCCAAACACTTCAACCTACAGCTGTGCTTCATGCAAGAATGTAAAGTAACTGCTTGGGATACTATTAACAAATCAGCTTACTTTTAGCCCCCCAAAAAAGATTGGTTAGAGTTAGGATTAAACCTAAAGATGCAATTACCTCCAAAAATATTCCTAACACTTTTTAACCTCCTGCTATGTTCAGAGCCGAAGTACAAAATAACTGCTTACGGTAATATCAGCTGAGCAGTATACTTTTTGTTATGGCAGAGGTTAATTAGCATCAGAGTTAAATCTCTATACACTTTGACCTTTAGATATATTCCAAACACTGCAACCTGCAGCTATAATTCATGCTGGACTTCATATAGAAATGTTATGTAACTGCTTAAAGTAAAACTGACAAATAAGTAACTCTTTGCTCAGAGTAATGTTGACAAAACAATATGCTCCTTGGTATATAAGAAGTTGGTCAAAGTCAGGTTTAAATCTCCATACACTCTAACCACCAGATATTTTCCAGACAGTTTAACTTCCATGTTTAGTCCAAGCAGGAGTGAGAAAAAAAAGCTTTTTATGGTGGTATCTACTAAGCAGTATACTATCTTGCTGTAAAAATTTTTGGTTAAAGTCAGGGTTAGATCTCACGAACCTTTGACCTCTAGGTATGTTGCAGCCTTATGTTAACCAACAGCTATAATCCTGACAAGAATGTAAAGTAGCTGCTTAAGGTGATGCTGACCAAGCAGTACACTATTCACTATTAAGGAGGCTTGTCAAATCAAGGTTAAATCTCACAGTACTTCAGCCTCCAACTATATTCCTAACAGGGATGTAGGATAACTATTTGTGGTAGATTTGACGAAGCAGTATTAATTTTGCTATCAGAAAATGTTTTGTTCAGTAAACCTCATTACTGTTTGTGTATTTCTCCACCACTTCCACCACATTTAACCTGGCAACATTATTCCCTTATTGTGCTCAATATATATAAATGATATGCTTAATAATATAATTTCTATGTGGATAACACGCAAATCTATCTGTCCTCTCCTGATCTCTCCCTGATCTCTTGAAACTGGACCAAAACTGAAATTCTGGTCTTTCCTCCCTCAAGTGTTGCTACTCCTGTGTCTGTCTCCCTCCATGTCAGCGGTGCTAACATCAGCTCCACCATGCAGGCTTGCTGCCTAGGTGATCTCTTTGACCCCAACCTCTCCTTAAGGCCTCATGTTCAGTCTATCGCCAAATCCTGCCGCTTCCATCTCAAAAACATTGCGCACATCTGACCCTACTTAACGCCAGATGCGACTAAGGTGCTGTTCCATTCCACTGTCCTTTCTTGCCTTGACTACTGTAATCCACTTCTCAGTGGTCTTACGTGCTCCCAACTTGTGCCGTTACAGTCCATAATGAATGCGGCGGCGAGGCTCATCTTCCTGTCTGCCTGCACCGCGTACACCTCACCCTTCTGTCAGTCCCTACATTGGCTTCCTGTAAGATATAGGGCTCAATTTAAAAGTCTGGTTCTTGCTTTCAAATATCTACATAATGCTGCTCCCATCTATCTATTCTCTCTAATACACAAGTATGTTCCGTCTAGGCCCTTACGCTCTGCTGAAGACTTACGTCTATCTTCTGTCCGTACTCCCACCTCTGATGCTGGCCTTTAAGACTTCTCGAGGGCGGCACTGTTCCTGTGGAACTCACTCACTTCCCTCCTCCGTTAGATGCTCACCCAGTCTCCACTCCTTAAAAAAAATCATTAAAAACCCACTTCTTCATAAAAGTGTATCAATAAAACTGTTACTAGCTCCCGACTGTTTCCTCTCTTGAAACTGTCATTAGTCTAATACTATCCTTACATTTTGTGTCATTTTACCCAACTCCCTTAGCATGTAAGCTCATTGAGCAGGGCCCTCAACCCCTCTGTTCCTGTGTGTCCAACTTGTCTGGTTACAACTACATGTTTGTTCGTCCACCCAATGTAAAGCGCTGCGGAATTTGTTGGGGCTATATAAATAATAACATTATAATAATAATAATAATAATAATAATAATAATAAGGAAGAAAAAAAAGTGAGTTTACAAACAGAATCTTATCTAAGCTGTTAGCAGTCCCAGGTGTAGGATCAAGTAGATGCTCCAGATAGATCTTGCTTTTTCTAAACCAGTGTTTCGCTGGAAGTTTAATATTTATGTGACCTGCAGTCTGCTAACAGCATTCCTTAGCTGTCATGGTGTGCTCCCTCCAAGCTGTTTCAGCATTCCCCATTACTGACCCCTCCAATTACCCCTCCTCTATGCATGCAACGTCAGCACATCCTATGTCGACGCCCTTAAAAACATGACTAATTTTAAGTCAGACACTGAATGGTATCAACGAGTTGTGCTCATTTATGTAAAATTACCAAACCGCCATTAGTAAAGAATGGCAAGTCTAATTGAAATCTGAACATTTTCACAGATTGTTGTCCATCTGGACTAAATTCAGTATTTAGTGAAAAAACACTAAGGATTTCTTTAATGCTTTGTTTTGCACAGGTATAATCTATTTACTATGCTTTAATGTGCATATTTTCTTCCTATTTTACTCTGCTTAAACTAAAGCCTAGGCACATGCAAGAGGAAAATTCGGAAAAATCCCTCAATCTGCCTTACTTTACTTCACTAATTCGCTCAAATAAAAAACTAAAACAATTTGTGAATCTATTCTAATAAAGAGAAGTCATTGCTAATGTGTTCCCTTGGAAACTCAAATAATATTTTCTACTTACTGCATACTGATTTCTAGATGTACATTCAGGTATGTAGAACCATAGATCATTATATGTGAAAAGAAAAACATTTATTAACAATACATTTTAACTGAACATATGAAAAAAAAAACATTAGATTCATAATCTCAAAATTATAATAATTGAATAACATGGTCTTTGATTTGATTTATTTTGTTATAATAGATTAGAGGGTGCCAGAGTCATCTTTTTCTGCTTCAAGAACAAAACAAAGTTTGTTTGTGGATTATAAATTATGAAATGGCATTAATAAGACATTTAAGGTCATCATACTTATTTTTCTTTGTACAAGCATAATATGAGCTCACAGGTAAAAGTATTATTATGGCGCAAATGTAAATAATATAAATAATATATTCCACATCTATTGCTATATTCCACCTTGAGAACAGAGATCGATGAAACATAACATCTAGGAATATAGACTAAGTTCTACTGATTGTATAAATATAGTTTGATACTAATATATGCATCTCTGAGAAAGGAGTAGCAAAGAGAAACACACTAAACATAATGCCTTATTCGTATATATAAAAGGGTTATTGTTCACCATTCACATTACACATGACAGAATCTATCTTTGCCTATCAAAGTTGGACAGCTAATTAAGCTAATTAAGCTGCAGTAGACGGTCCAGGCTTTACTTGCTGGGATAGTTTTTGCACCTTAACTGCTACAGTTTAACTCCTATAGATCTTTATATGCCCCATTAGTACAGAAAGTCTTAAAGTAGAAATCACAGTTTAGTATATATACCCCCAATAAATACAGTCATGTATTCATTGGGTGTATATCTTAAAAGAGCTTGTGAGAGCTGCAGTGCTTATGAACTACACAAGCAATTCCCCTTTTCCCTGGAAGAGACTAAGTTTCGACATTGGGAAATTGCCTTTTAGAGAGTTTACATTGAAAAACATCTGAAGCTTCCCCTCAACGCATGTGTGCGCGAGATTTGGCTCAGGAGCACGCACGCTCTGAAGAGCATTCTGATCTGAGATTTGAGGATGAGGTATGCAGGGGAAGGCAGGTGCTCTAAAGTAGAGAACACCTGCCACTTCCGTTAGCTCAGGGAAGCTAACAGAAGAACCTAGAAACCTTCCTGGATGTTTGATTATTTATCAATTTATTATAAACGTGACAATTTCTCTTTTGAAATGTGCACTTTTATAAAGTGCAATTGAAATAGATAATCCATCACCCTTAAAGCACTTAAGCAAGCTAAAATACTTTAAAGGTAGTCCTTTAAGAGAAAGTAGACACATTTTGGCTATTAAAGTTAAAATTTTCATTAACAGCCACAATAAGAATAACAAATTCTGCAAACCCCAAACAGAATATAATCGCACAGCGATTGATAGGAGACACCAACGCACCAAATATGAATCCACTGATATTACCACCAATAATAAGGAATCTAGAAAATACAGTGACGTAGTAAAAGAAGGAACCCAAAGGAAAGAACAAGAAAAACGTCCTAACAGAGAGCCTTCCCATCAATCCCATGAGAGACCAATTGCCCAATATAGAAAATGAAGAAATGAGAATATCGACACATCACCCCCCTCAGATACTCCGCCATCACCTTCTTTTTTTCGGAGGGACCTTATACAAAACAGAAGGAAGTGGACAGACCATACACAATCGTGGGAAACACAGGGGAAAAGACAACGATCATTGGAAGAAGAAGGAGAAAAGGAAGAAAGAGGAAAACAACACAGAGAGAAGAGAGGCAAGACATCAATCTAGAAGGAATTTTTAATTTAACAGATAAAACTCTTACTTTAGAACAAGCAAACATTTTTAATAAAGGTCTTAAATTCGCCCCTACAGCTGATTTTAATTCTTTTGATTTTTTTGTCGACATGAATCTATTTAAAAGAAAATTATGTTTGAAAAAAATTTTTAACAACAAAGAAAATAATTTGACAGAAGAACGAAATGATGGATATATCCACACATCACTTAAAGCTAAATCTCAGTTCTTCCAAAGACACCTTATTTCAGACGCAATCCAAACTTTCGAAACAATGGTTATGAAGGATGTGGAGAAATGTAGGAAAATTAACAAATATAAGCAGAATCTATCGATAAGGGAAAAAAAAGCTTTAAAAGAAACTAAAGATAATGACCAATTAGTGATCAAACCTGCTGACAAGGGGGGAGGAACGGTAATTCTAGATAAAGATGCCTACATCAGAGAAGCAGATAGAATACTTTCAGACTCCTCAACCTACCAGAAATTAACACATAACCCTACGAATGAAACTATAAAAATTTTCAAGCAGTATGTGGAGAAAGGAAAAAATTTAGGAATTCTTACTGAGAAAGAGGCAGACTATTTGTGGATAGATAATCCCAAAATACCGGTCTTCTATCTATTACCAAAAATTCATAAAAATATAACCAACCCCCCAGGAAGGCCAATTATATCCGCCATAGATTCAATTTCCACTACAATTTCCGAGTATATAGATACTATCCTTCAGCTAATTGTCATAAAAAATCCCACATATCTTAAAGACACGATCCATGTCTTACAAATTTTAGAAAAAACGAAATGGATAGAAGGCAATATATTAGTCACTTGTGACGTAACTGCGCTATACAGTATTATACCCCACGATAAAGGAATAGCGGCAGTGAAATATTTTTTAGAAAAATCTGATTTTAAAGAAGAGCAAACACAGTATATTTTAGAAGGAATCTCACTAATTTTAACCCACAACTACTTTTGGTTTGAAAATACTTTTTACCTACAAATCTGTGGAACGGCAATGGGCACCAAATTCACCCCAAGCTATGCCAACCTCTTCATGGCATTTTGGGAAGAGGCGTTTGTACTCAAAGGACATCCATGGGGGGCGAGTTTGGTGTCCTATTGCCGTTTCATAGACGATATTTTTTTTATATGGACCGGTACCACAGAGACTCTAAAAGAATTTATTTCATACCTCAACACCAATGATTATGGAATCAATTTAACCAGCACTTACAGTGAACACAATATCAACTTTTTAGACCTTAACATCAGGATTCAAGATGCCACGATAGTCACTAAAAACCATTTTAAACCAGTGGATGCCAACAGCTATATCGACACAAGTAGTTGTCACTACAACCCCTGGCTACAAAATGCCCCTAGGAGCCAATTCCTAAGAATCCGTTGTAACTGTAAACTAGATAGTGATTACTCAGAACACGCCCATTATATTAAGCAGCAGTTTGTGGAAAAGGGATACAACGAAATATCCAAGATTTAGAAGATGTAGGCAAATTAAAAAGAAACCAACTTATTCAATACAAACCAAAGAAAATACAAACTGATACTAATGAAGTTCCTTTTATCTGTAATTTTAATGGACATAACAAACGTATACATAAGACTATAAATAAACATTGGCACTTATTAAAAGATGACCCAATTTTGTATAAAATCTTACCCCCAAAACCCAGGATCACATACAGAGGAGCCAAAAAATTTAAAAACATATTGGTTAAGAGTCATTTAAACCCCATGAAGCCTAAACATTTTATTCAGGATCTTAAAGGATTTTATGGTTGTGGTACATGTCTCCCATGCAGAACAACTAAACAAACAAAAATACATCTCGAAGATTTAGAAAGTATCATTCAGAAACCATATATTATTAAAGACCATCTTACGTGCCACTCCAAAGGTATTTTATATATTTTAAAATGCCCTTGTAATCTGCTTTATGTAGGGAGAACCATTAGACCTCTCAAAGTTAGAATTGCTGAACACATTCGCAATATCAAAAATGGCTTGGAAACCCATAGTGTATCACAACATTTTAAAGATACTCACAACCAAAACCCAGAGAATTTATTTTTTTGTGCAATTAAAGAAGTGAAACGTGATTGGAGAGGGGGCAATTACATTAAAACATTAGGGAAAGAAGAAATTAAATTCATATATACCTTTAAAACCCTTATCCCTTATGGTCTTAATTCAGATTTTGAGGTTTGCCACTATTAAATATTTTTTTTACTTATTTTTTTACTTTTTTACTAATATGTTTTTTATAACCATTTTCTATTTTAAATCAATTTAGGGGCTGTTTTATCTTACTTTATCCTTGCCTCACCAATAGTGTCTTTTATTGATTCTTACTTTTTTATGTCTATATCCCCAAATCCCTAGTTCTCTTTCCATAAGAGAACCAGGTTCACATAGAAATTCAAAGGTGTTTGCTTTACATTTCCTGTTTATATGAGAGCTGTCTCTCTTCATTATACTTATTTGCATTATAATATGCACCAATTTTTGTCTTCCCTTTGTTTCCCACCCAATGTCTGCTTTGTGAGACTTTACTGCATAAATAGTCATTTCTAGTACATGATGGACTGTTATTGGAAAACTGAAAAGAGCGGAACGCAGAGACACGTCTGAATACATGAAAACCGGTATTGAAACACATGCGTTCCAAAGCTGGAACAAATATGCCGAAACCGGAAATGACTGAATCAATGCGTTCCACCTGTGGAACGCGGAAGCGAAAATGCCGCGATCGAGCAATTAAGCCAGAAAAAGGGCGCGAAATTCACACTACAAATAAAGAACATTTACAGCAAAGATTTACAGCAACTGAGGAAGCCTCTACATGAGGCGAAACACGTTTTGCTACCAGAGAGTCTCTCTACAAGACTGCCTACGACTGTAAGGTCTTGTTTTTTTTTATATTTTACTTGTGCACTTTATTAATAAAGCACTTTACATTATTTATACCTACCTGTGAGAGGACATCATATTATTCATCACCTCCTGGCAGTATAAAGAAGGGAGTGGGAACCTAAATCCCACAATGCTGGAAGATTGAGCCTTATATTACAGGCTCCTGCCTTGTGAGTTTATTTTCACATACTTCCCTGAAATTTATAGGAGATTTAGACAATATTGCACTATTATGTGTCTATATTTGTTTTGTCTCTAGGTTATTTGAATATCTAAACAAGAAGATACTCCACCTCATATTGTATGTATATTCTGCTTGTTGTGAGGGTGAAGGGTACTCACTAAGGTGTATGAGGATCTCTTGGTCTATTCCAATATATGTGTGTTCCACTGGTAATACTGTTTTTTCTTTATATTAGCCTTTATTTATTAGTCTTTATTGTATACAGTATTAGTACATTATTTTGCCAACCTATTACCATGCCACTTCATTTGTATGACAGACATATTGAGGTAATTTATATATAGTAAGGGGGCGTCTTATACATGTATTTTTCCGTGTATAAGATGCCCCCATGTATAAGATGACCCCTATTTTTTGAGCCCAAAATCAAGAAATAAATATTAACATCAAATAGAACAATGTTGATATTTTAGAGGTGACTTCTGAAGAGAACAATACACTTCTGATTTCATGCCTCCCCTGTGCTAAGGTACTCTGTGAAGTTAATGGCTATATAGTGCATGCTGGAAGACTACACCTCCCACAATACAGCAGGTGGTGTGAGGGCATGCTGGGATATCACAGTAGTATTCCCTCTGCTCCCTGATCCCCATTCCATCCTCTTTAAATATAAATCTACATTTTACACTAATGTGTCCTATACATGGAAAAATATGTTACTTTGTGAATTGTTGAATTACTTGACTGTTTTATTATGCACTTATTTCTCTGCCTATAAATTGTAACTTGTGGTGAATTAGCTTGACCCATTTGTGGTTTGAAAAATTGCAGTGTTCACCTTGTTCCAATACACGTGCCTTTAAGAGCATTGGAGTGTCTGCACCTTCTTTCTACTATTAGACATTTTTATTAAGCTTTGACTAGCATCATCCTTGTCACAGCATTTTAATTGCTCAGTATTGGGATTTGAGGTTGAGTGAGCTTGCTTTCAATCTTGTACAATCAACATGGAAAAAAGTTTCATATACATTATACAGTACTTTCCTAGAAATTACAATAAAATACAAGATTTCTGTTGGGAGAACTGCTTTCTATGACGTTTTGAAGTTTAACATGAGTCAATAAAAAAAAAAAAATTATACTATTTTTTTTTAATCTTGCTGTTTCCATGTACTGCTTCCATGGCTGGACTTCGCATTTTCTTTCTAAAAGTCTGAATGACTTCCTACTACGCTGTTAATCAACAGGTCCTTGGAGATACATGATATTGATTATTTCAATGTAATGATGTAATGGTGGCATTCCTAATTCAAGCTCTTTGCATTCCATAACATCTTTTGGATTTTTACTATCAATTTTAAGGAGCTTTAAAATGGCAAATGAGCAGATGACAAAATTGTATAATGATCTTATTAAACAATATGTGTCTGAAATTAGATCAATAAGAGAATTAACTTGCTTGAAGTCAGTCTTTGTACCGGAGACATTTAAAACAGTTAAAGCACCTAAATAGTCCCTTGAGCTATATTCCACATTTTCTAAATTCAAATTAAGAAACTAAATAAAAATGTCGATAGTATTCTCATTTAGTTGTAAAGCACCAAGACAATTCACAGCTCTGAATACATTGGATAATAGACTTTAACATTCCTTTTCGTCCGAATTGCAATTCATCCAAATTTAGGTCGATCTTGGGGTCGTCTAAATTCCGAAACACTGAAGCAGTATCAGACATGTAACTGAACAAATGACTTGCGCAATGGACAAGCAGTGTCATTTGATTTGTGATTTAGAGATTGTTCATGGCACCAAAAGACATGATTGTGGTTTGAGAACATCCAATAAAATGTTGATTTTGTTCACAGATCAAGTGAGAAGTGGCAAATCGAGAGAAAAAAAAGAAGCTGAACAGAAACTTGTATATTGTTTTACGGACAGAAACTCACAAGTAGTGTAGATTGTGAGAAGCATGTCATAAGCTTTTTTTCCCACCATGTACAAGTCTACTATGTAAAGGGTTTAACAATATGCACAGTTTTACAGTCATCAAGAAACAAACTGACTTAATACAAGACAAGTCTGCCCAGAAATCTCTCATCCAAGAACAGGCCCAAAAACGATTTAATAAATTGACCCCACCACACACATTTCAAGCATTTAGAGGAGTCCATCAAAAGCAGCTGATGTTGAGAATTGGGTGCAAAGTATCAATCAATCTATGCATCTCCTGGTACATAGGAACCAGAAAGAGTAAAAAGTAATTTATAAGTTGCAGTGAGAATATCGCCAGTGGAAAGAAAGGAAATTGATATTTTCCAGTTGTAACCATTGCTGGTTGGTAATAAATGATCAATGGCTGTCCTCATACAACAGTATAATAATCACACTGAATAATACAGTGTATAATAATACACACTAATACAGACTTTACTTGTTTATTCATTTATCCGTATTTCTATTATCCTGACCTTAGCTATTACTGATTTTGTCTTTATCTTGTCTTTTCTTATATTCTATATTAAGCATTTTAGTTTATAAACAATGAATAAGATAGCACAGATTGTACAATAAATAGCTTTCACATGCACGAACGTATTAGCCGCGAGGCAAACAAGGCATTTGCCTTGGGCGGCATTTTCCAGGGGGCGGCAAAAAAAGCTGACATCACCAGGGGTACCACGTCAGGGCACATTTCTCCGAGGGGCCTGGCAACGAGGCTGTGAGTGATTTCATACTATACAGGTGTTCTACACTGTTCATCCATTGTTCGGCAGTTGGGACGTCTTTTGTTCGCCAGTTGAGTGGTATGAGTGATTTAGCTGCATTCAGAAGGTGTCTGGTTGGGGAGTATTTATATTTGGGTAGGGAGAAGGACGTGTAGTGCAACAGCATCGGGAGTGGTTGGAAGGGTAGGTCCAGATCAGTTATTTCAGTGATTTTGGTGTGTATCATTTGCCAGTACGATTCTATTTTCGGGCATGTCCACCAGATATGTATATCCATTCCAGGTTCTCTACCGCATCTCCAGCATGTGTCAGAGTGATCGGGCGACATGTGGTGTAATTTTCTGGGGTCCTGTACCAGTTCACCAGGAGCTTATAGTTGAGTTCCTGCATCTTGGTGCTGACGGTGCCTTGGTGTGCAAGGATGTGTAGTTTTTCCCATTGCGCGTCTGTTAATGAGCATCCCGTGGCTTGTTCCCATCAGGATATATGTTTTGGTGGGATATGAGGTGTCAAGGTAAGTAGTAGGGAGTAGAGGAGTGAGATCCCTTTTCCAGGTCGGTCCCTAGATATGCACAGTCATTCAAATGCAGTGAGTTCTCTGTGGACCAAATGTTTGCCCCTAAGCGACTGGTAGTAGTGATGTATCTGGTGGTATCGGTATTTACTTAGGTATGAGGGGGAGTCCGTGGTGGCTACATCCCGGAGGGGTTTGAGCTCTGTGTTCGTGCATACTTGTCTCAGGTACATCCAGTCTGAGCCACCCAGTTCCATCAAGTCGCCAGGTGTGAGTCCATCTGCTATCTCTGGATTATGGGTTAAAGACACTCTTTTCATATATCATTAAATAGCTTTACCCTGTTTTTATTAATTTATAATAATTTTTATTAATTTTATTATTTTAGTGTAATAGTGTATAGAATCTGCTATCATATCTTATATATATATTGTGATTGTAATTCTTCTAAATGCTGATAAAGTGAGCTCTAACTGTTTACTTAAATTTTATCTAACCCTCTAGATAGCTCCAATAAAATTGGATATCATGATACCGATTCTGTGTCAGTATTGTGCATACCACTGTTTTAGATATGTGCATAAATAATTAAACATTAGTGAAATTATATTCTAATCAGACCTTTACCAAAGAATAATGCATTCTTTATATCTTATTGATGATCTGCTACATTATCTCTTTATATCCATTTTTATTTGTTTTACCTTTATCGTTACCAAATTCGTTCTCTCTCTCTCTCTCTCTCTCTCTCTAAAAGAAGTGTGTGTGTGTGTGTGTGTGTGTGTATTTATGTATGTATATAAGTACTTTCTCTCTCTCTCTCTCTATATATATATATATATATATATGGAGAAAAAGTCCTTATATACATACGTAAATACACACAATTATATATATATAGAGAGAGAGAGAGAGAGAGAGAGAGAGAGCGAGAGAGAGAGAGAGAAACAGTACTTACATACATACGTAAATACACACACACACACACTTCTTTTTCCCTTTTATTTTTTCTACCTATCTCCCTTTCCCTCCTGCCCCCCATCTCCTTCTCCCCTCCATCCCACCCCCCAATGCTTTTTAAATTTTTTTTTATTTTTTTTGAGATTATGCCTTTTAGCTACTGTCCTTTCATTTTGTATTTTCTCATCTCTCCATATCAGCTGTTCTTTTGATGACCATTTAAGGAAATCAGTCACTATTGAAAATTACTTTCTCCCTGTATAATAGGAGAAGTCTTGCAGGAATATTATATCTTTGAAGCAGGTATTTTTCAGCGAATTTATACGTCTAGCTTTCAATAACCACAGAACCTTAGGTTAGATATTCTCGATCTATCTTCTAGTTCCGATATTTTTTGTTCTAAACGGTTTGCTTTAATTGTTAAGTGTTCTACTGTTTCCTTAAGAGACGAAATGTCTTCAAAACAAGCAAATGTTTCTTCCATCACATTTATTGCTTCTGCGATCCTTTTTGTATCTTGTTTAATTAAAGTTGGTTAGCATATCATATGAGTCCTTGTAATTGTGACTCTAGTAATTGTTTCAGCTGTTCCTGTAGATTATTATGCTCACTTATTTGTACAGCCATAGATTCTGCATTTGTTGTAATAAAGGAGCTTTTAGCTTCTGTTTGTGCTTCTTGTGGATCTTTTGAAGGGGTCGGAGTAAAAAAAAAAGCCTGAGAGCCTCTTTGCAGTATTTTGTGCTGGTTTTATTTATTTTCTCTTATCTATTGCAGTTTTTTTGTTGCCATTTTAAAAGGTGTAGAGAAGAAGCTTAATGTATTTAGAGTTCCTTATAGTTAACAACTGAAGCTCTTATCTTACATGTGACAATCTTTTTTTTTTGTTTCTTTCCTCTTTTTTCTTTCAACTACCCTCTTGTGTGGTAATTGAAAGATGTGTCTCTTATTCACTGTCTTTTTTCCTTTTCTTAACTTTTTTTTCTTTAACTTTTTTCTCTCTTTTTCACCACCCCTTTTATTTCTCATTTAAAGCATTTTGTTCGTTTTTTCTTTTTGCAAATTTTTTTTAACACGTGTACCTTTGATTTACCAAACAATTTTAATTGTGCCTGCTTGTTTCAGCCCTGCTAGTTTTCCTCTGGGTCTATGACTTTCTTATTGTATTCCAAATTAGCAGATAATGTGATCTGGACTACAATCAGCATCTAGAAGGGCTTCAAATGTCCTCTCTCCATGGCTGGAGCCGAGCGAAGCTTTCAGTATACTCTGTGTACTCACTTCCCGCTACACTGCATCTTGCTTCAGAATGCGCTCATATTCTCCCCAAGACCCACTCAACAGCCGTTCAAGTAAGCATGTGTCTCCCGACTCCTCCAAATTAAGCTTACAACATATGGGCACCTGTATTATATCTTTGTGTCGACCCAGACCACAGTCAACAGCCAGCCCCCACGTAGCTTGAAACACTTGTAACACCGCAACCGTGAAATCTTCGTATTGCTCCACTCCTGCCTTCAGACTCCCTTCAATAGTCTTAGCTTGCTCGCTTCATCGCCTGGCCAGGTACACCCACCTCCTGTACGGGTTGCGTCTCTATGTCATCACGTACACCTCATCGAAAAAAACGGCTAAAGTCTGATTTTGTCTTTATCTTTCTTACATTAAGTCCGGCCACTCTAAGGCCTGCTAATACATCTATTTAGTACTTCTTTGTGTGGAATTTGCCATTTCCTGTAGGTTGGGGTACGACCCCCTGACAGTAGGTGAGATAAAACTCATTAAAAATAATTTCAAATTTGTAATTAAGCAAAAAGAGGAATTTAGAGTGAAGGCAACCTGCCACGTATTTGCGAAAGGGTTAAAATGGAATGGTGATGAGTATCTAAATAGTAACCAATGAGGGATTAAAAATCACTCTGCTATGCTTGAACAGTGGCGTCTCCAGCATTCATAGTTAGGGGGTCCAGGGACAAAAGTAGGGGGGCAATTACAAAATGTGTGTGTATGCGTATGTATGTGTATATACACACACACACACACACAGAGAACATTTAAAAGTTAACAAAATTCCGATTTCAGGCACCTTGTTTAATATGCTAAAGTCTATGTGCTTTAGATATGCCATGGTAACAATATATCATGATGCCAGAATGGTTACAAAACTATAGTTTTTTTTTAAAATTTTTAAATAATTTACAACATGCAATTTAAATGGAATTTGAATTAACACTTTTATATAAATATTTCACAAACATAGAAAATGGTCACTTAACAGTGTATTCTCTACACTCAGAGTTTAAGCATTTTAAAGTGACAGAAAGTTGTATTTTGAAGGGCTAACTCAAATGATTGTTTTCCTGTAAGAAGAGCAGATTTAGCTCTACTTCCATGAACAACTAAAAATGGTTGTAACTAAAGTTTGTGTCCTGATCTATAGTTGGTGAAAACTAAAATGACTTGTTTCATTCTCATGCTCACAATATGTAATCCTGGGTACATACATATCATTTACTCCAAAGCTGCTTGTAGCGGAGTAGTAGTATTATCCACGGTATCTCCGCTGGCCGCAGAATAAAGCAGGTACAAAGTAGGCAAAATCCAGGTAGCGTATTTACAATCCCTTTCTCCCAAGAACTAGACAACACATAGCTTGGAGGTACACTGAGGTTTTAATCACAGGTCACAGTATTTATGTGGTTACAAATGTAAGGGGTTTCCCAAGTCACATTAGAGGGTTTGTCCAGTAGGGGACTACATGGGAGACTTAGTTTACAGACAGATTACCCATCATACACTGCTGTACCAAGGAGATAATTACCCCAGAATGCATTGTTAATGGGATTATCTCTTGGTACAGAAAAATACAGTTTCAGTGTGTGTATCTGTGTTTCAGTGTGTGTGTGTATCTGAGTGCCAGTGTGTGTGTGTGTGTGTGTGTATCTGAGTGTATGTGCCAGTTTACGTTTCAATGTGTGTATCTGTGTGTCAGTGTGTATGTGCCAGAGTGTGTGTATGTGTCAGTACGTGTATCTGTGTGTGTTGGTGGAGCGGGGGTGGCGCTGTAGCTAGTGAAGCCACCTCCCTGAAATGCATTTTTGCATGTTGGGATGTCTGTAATACATACATTTTACATTGAATATATAATGTATAGCTATGATAATGTTTTCATTCATTTGATGGGATTTTATTTATAATATTGTGATATTTAATTTATAGTAATGGGTTTAATTTAAATAAAGGATCACTATAGTGTCAGGAAAACAAACCCGTTTTCCTGACACTAAACAATCCTAAGGGTCCCCCCACCCTCAGGGTCCCCCTCCCTCTGGGCTGAAGGGCTTACTTTAATCCAGGACCGGGCTCCCTCTGCGCTGGTGATCTCTCCTTCCCCTGTCGAAGACAGCTCCCGAGTGGAGCCGCGCGCGCATTCAAACAGTCCATAGGAAAGCATTTCTCAATGCTTTCCTATGGATGTTCTGCACGCTGGATGCTATTTTCCCATCCAGCGTCGCAGAAGCGCCTCTAGCGGCTGTCAGGAAGACAGCCACTAGAGGTTGGATTAACCCTGCAATGTAAACATAGCAGTTTCTCTGAAACTGCTATGATTACATTTGAAGGGTTAAAACCTGAGGGACCTGGCACCCAGACCACTTCATTGAGCTGAAGTGGTATGGGTGACTATAGTGTCCCTTTAATGTTACAGTGAACCTGTATGACAGGCTCATGTGGGCCATACCTGTGCTAGTGCTGTGGAGGAGGAACCATACTCCAGGGTGCAGGAAGTCTCCCCTCTGTTTCTGCTAGGGGGAGCAGGAGAGGTGCACAGAGAGCACAGCCTGCTTCCTGCTCCCTCCTCCCTCCAGTGTCTGTCCGTGTTTACAGGTAGGGGGATTCCCTTCACTGCAGGATCCAACTGCTCAGGGGCTGGGCTCTCTGTAACCTGGAGGGGGCCCAACGAGCAGTAACTTCATTTCCAGTTTGGGGGCACAGCCTGATCTAGGGGGGCCAGGCCCCCCCCCCCCCCCGTCCTCCCCAGTGAAGCCACTGGGCTTGAAGAGTTTGGGTGGGCAAATTATTTTTAAAATAATAGTTGGAGAGAAATGGTAAAAATCGTACACTGAATGTCAAATTGGACTCTCATAACTTTCCTAGCTTTAAGGTAGAAAAAAACTATAGGATTTTGTCTAACATTCTTTGGCAATAACAATACATGTGTATGAAGTAAGGTATAGAGATGGAATTCAAGAGAGAATTCTAGTAGGTAGGAAATATATCACATACTTGAATCCCATTCAAGGTGAAGTAAAATAGTTACAAGCCTAGACTTAGACTTCTAAGGTAACAAGATATAGCAAGATATCCATTTAGCTTTAAGGGAACACTATATAGTCCTGACCCTATAATGTTAAAACCACCATTGAGGTGGCTTGCCTACCCTTAACCCCCTTAAAAGCTAATAATACTTATCTTATTTCCAGCATTGTATGGGTCTGCTGGTGTTGGCCCTGTCCCCAATTCGCCTCCTTGCTGACATCAGAGTTTATGATTTCAGCCTATTTAGTGCTTTCCCATATGGAAAGCATTGGATTGGCTGAAAAAGGCAAGGAGGCAGGATGAGGCAGGGCCAAACGCCGGCATGGCCAATCTGCACCGCTTCGTAGAGATGCATTGAATCAATGCATCTCTATGAGGAAAGTTCAGCATCTCCATGCAGAATGCCAGTGCAGCACGGCCCCAGGAAGCAGAGCGTGGAGATGCTGAATATCAGTGCAGCACTGCCTGCAGGGACTGATTATACTCACCAGAACACTACATTAAGTTGTAGTTGCACGTTTGACTATAGGGTCCCTTTAAGGGTTATTTGCATTATCAATGGGTTTCTTGTAAGAAGGTAACAAAGGGCTTAAAGTGGGTATGGGTTAAAGTGATTTTTTTTTTTTAATCTTATAGGGAAATTATACCAGTAACATTCCACAGTAAAATACCAAGAGCATTTTGTTGATATTGTGGAGAGGATGCTATCAATTATCTCCATAGATATACAAACATTTTAAATAACTGCCATATCCAGCAAATGAGGATTGAAAGACCAAGTAAAGGCTACAGTATTATGGACAGAGTAGTGAAAATGACCTTAAATAATAAATTCCTCCTCCCTCAAGCTACAGCCTGACAGCAGAGACCTTGGACAGAAATTCACTTGCAATGCCTCAACAGGATAGAAGCCGGCGAAGGGAGCACAACGAGACAACACCCACTCCACGGAACAGGCAAGCGACTCTGAGAAACCTTACCTTTCAGCCGACTGGTCTCCACTGTAACGAGCCGCACACCTCTGCCGCAGAGCCGGACGTCCTTCCCCAGCATCCCATGAAAGAGCCGCGATGAACACCTGACAGCCGGCATGCAGCAGTGGCTGGAGAGGCGCACGGAGGACACCCCCGAGTAGAGACACACACGGAAGTCCTGCCTGAGTGTCCCGCCGAACTACACCTGCATACTATGGGGACAACACAGGCAAGATCCAGCACCCATGATGAACTGACCACAGGTCCCCGAGGTGACCATGTAACTTCCCACTGCAAAGTAGCAGCTCTGTCCTTAACTCTTTTACTCCCACTAGCCACTTGAAAGGATGGAATGGTGGTGGCCTGGTGCCATTAATAATAAATCATAATGTGGCTTCAACAAGTTAGACGCAGAATATTGTGCCCTTAGTTTAACTCAGCTAGACCAGTGAGCCTCTGGTAGCTACACCATGCTAAATTGTTTTAAAGTATTATATGAAAAGCGCCCCACTACTCTCTGCAGCAGGGCCTGGTCTCCCAGTGGCAATAACAGCTTGTACCTTTCTAAGGTTTCACTAGCCTATTTTACTCTCTTTGTAAAATACTCATGTTATATAAATCCTTGTTTTAAGCTTGTACAATCGACCTTTTACTAAAGTAGGGTCTCTAGCCTGTAATTTTCTAAGTCTTACAATACAATCTATAATTCAGCCTGTTACTTTAAAAAAAAAAAAGTGCAATTGTTTCATATGTCATGGCACTGTATGCAAATGTTTGACCATAATAAGCTTGCGGATGCTGTCGTGGCTATGCAAGCCTGTATGTTATTCTTTTATTGCACACTAAAATAAAGAATTAAAAAAAAAAAAAAAAAATAATAAATTCCATAGTGCATATCAAAAACTATGAATACAATTAAAAACAAACACAAGTAGCAAACATGGTACAATATAATGGAGAAATTAGTGGGAATCAATCCTAAATATAGAATACAGAAAAAAAAAACTATTTATTATTAAGTTATTATAGTTATTTTTAAAACTAGAAATAAATTATAAACAAAAATAAATGACACATGCATATACAAAAGAAGAAAGGGTGGGTCTGGATGACCCAAAAAAACCCATAAAGGATTAATAACATGACCTAATGATTAACCAGGTATGAAAGGTGACAAACCTCAGGTACAATTAATCTTAAATGATAGCCAATTCAACCAATGGCTTTCTGAGGTCTTGAAGAGATTCACATAAATAAGAGTTATTTGCATTGTTCATGCTCCGCCTAGCTGGGTACAAAAGAGAAAAAGTTATGTGATTATCTACTAGGATCATGCATAGAGAATACATTCCCTGACACTTAGATGTAACCAATGCCAAATAGTAATGAAAGAGAAGTAATCAGGTGATTGTTGTATTTAAGATCACAATTTCTTCAGTATGCTGGAAGGATTGTCATTTTCTCCACCTCTATGCCAAATAATTGACTGGCACTGTGACTAGAAGAGAACGCTTACTGGTGGTCCTCCTGCTCTTGAAGTATAGCAAACACAGTGCATGCTCTTAGGTGGCTATGGTTACTTTTTAAAGCTATTTCCATTGGCTAGGGCATATAGGAATGGAGATACTCTAATGTCACTCTGTTGAGATGCTAGTATACTGGTCATGAAATTTGTCAGTGTCCCGGAGGAGGATTGTCATACTTGGAGAATGCAGAGTAAACCCATTCACACAGCGGTTAACTGAAAAGCAAATTGCAGTATTTAGACAAAAAAATTGACTATATTTATAGGAGATTTGAAGAATTATTCACATAAGCAACTGTTGCCCAAATTATGTAATTTAACTTTTAACTCACTTCAATTCAGTGTTTAGTGAATAATCCACATTGTCTTATAAAATGCACGAATACCGGTATATTTTTTTTTTTTTTTGGTGGGAGCAAGTGATAAACTGTGACAGACATTCCCTATCTCAGTAGTGGATATTGGCTTTCAAATCTCATTAGGAGCATTTACAACATGTGGCAGCTAGTCATAGACATATAGCAACTTGATTGCATCCATTACAGTCTATAACTGATTTTATTCACCCTCTTAGAATTAATTTAGGATGTCCTCCAAAGCTGTCTGTTCAACTGCTCATTAAAATATAACAGCGAAAGCTGCTTTGCTGATTTAAAAATGATCGCAGTCTGCCTCCAAAAGGTATGGAATGCATTAATTATATAAAGGCAATAAGTTCTCTTTTCAGATCAAGTATTCCAATTATCTCCAGCTAGTATGATTTGCTATAGTTTTCTTTGAACCTGTTTATGTGTTTTATGCTGTGCTATTTTATTTATCCAATGGGTACTCTCAAATTTCAAAGTTAAGAAAATTAAAAATCTTGTGTTACTGAATAAAATATCCTAGTACTTTACAGATGCATTTGCTTTGGCATTTAACATTGCACAGCAAAATACAGCGATGAAAGCTTATTATTTTCATGAGTTGGAGGCAAAAACAAAATGGGCAAACAAAAAGATCTGAGTGACTTTGTCAAGGGCCAAGTATTGATGGCTAGACGACTGGGTCAGAGAATCTCCAAAATAGCAGTGCATTGCAGTTTACTGCATATGTGTCAGGATTATTAGTTGATCCAGCACACAGAATAATATCACACCTAGGACTAAGGATAATGTTTAATCGGACCTTAGAATGGCCGGACTTAGGACCAGGTTTGAGAGGAAACTTGGCGTAGAAAGAACAAATCTTGTAGCCAGCAGGTATGTCAGAAGCCAGAACCCAAGAACGATCTGCAGGCCCATACCCCCTCCAATCCACTAAATACTGTAAGGAACCACAAGAAAACCTGGAATCAATTATGGAGGAGACTTTGTTCTCCTCCTGTCCAGAAATGACCAAAGGAGAAGGGGGAACAACTGGGACTGTATACCAATTGCAAATAAGTGGTTTGAGTAAGGAGACATAAAAATTAATTAGGTATACGCAAGGATGCTGGAAGAGCTGGAGAATAAGAAACGGGGTTAATTTCCTGACAATACGAAAAGGACCAAGAAATCTGGGAGCAAACTTTATGCTAGGAACTTTTAGTTTGACATTGCATGAGGATAATCACACCCTCTCACCCACCTGGTAAACAGGGTTGGCACCTCACCGTTTAACAGCATGAAATTTGAAACGAGCAGCCGCAGCCTCAAGAGTGTAGTGAACTTTAGTCCAAGTCTCACAAATAGAAGTAAGGCGCTAATCCAGAGCAGGGATAGCTGTGTCAGAAAATACAGCAGGTAGAACAGTAGGATGACAAAAGTTATTGACAAAGAATGGACTATGTCCGGATTAGTCATGGGTAGCATTGTTCCTTGCAAACTCGGCCCAGGGCAGCAATTCAGACCAGTTATCCTGTGTACTATTTACAAAACGTAAATACAGTTCCAACGATTGGTTAGCCCTCTTAGCCGCACCATTGGTTTGGGGATGGTAAGAAGAAGAGAATGATAATTCAATACCCAACTTTATTGAAAGCTCTCCAAAATCATGACACAAACTGGAAATCCCTGTCAGATACAATATTTTGAGGAATACCATGTAGTCTGACAATGTCTCGTGTAAATATAAGAACCAAATCTTGTGAAGATGGCAATTTTTTTGAGTTGAATAAAATGAGCCATCTTGGAAAAGCGGTCAACCACCATAAGAATGGTGGTATAACCATTAGAACTCTGAAGTTTCACAATGAAATCCATGGACAAGTGGCACCATGGAACTTCCAGGGTACAGGAAGAGGATGTAATAATCCACATGGAAGTTTATGAGTAACCTTAGAAACTGCACATACAGAACAGGCCTCCACGTAATCTTCGATATCTTTCCTGAGTGAATCCCACCAAAATGATCGAGACATTGGATATGGTCTTATTAATACCCGGATGCCTAACAGTCACATTGCTGTGGAATACCCTCATCACCTCCTCTCTTTCAAGCAACGGAATAAACAATTTATCCAGGGGGTCTTGCAGGGTGCCTGGGATTGAGCCACCATGATAGCACGAAGCAGAAGGGGGGACAAGGAAAGAACAGTGGAAGCAATGATACACATTTAGGTGGAACAATAGGGGATGTCTCTTGTTCTTGTTCTGATTCAATGTCAAATTGCCTAAATAAGGTGTCAGCTTTAACAGTCTTGGGACCAAGTCTGTAAGTGATAATAAAGTTAAAATGAGATAAGAACAAAGAACATCTAGCCTGTCTAGAAGACAGTCGTTTAGCATCACCTATATATGCCACATTTTTGTGATCCGTTATGATCAGAAGGGGATCCTTGGAACCCTCTAAAAGATGTCACCATTCTTTAAGCACTAGTATAATGGCCAACAATTCTCTGTTACCAATATCGTAGTAACGCTCTGTTGGAGACAACTTTCTAGAAAAATGCCTGCAAAGATGTAAAGAGGTATCCTGACTCTTCCTCTGAGAAAGAACAGCCCCTACCCCTGTTTTGAAAGCATCAACCTCCAGAATGAAGGATTTTCTAGTGTCAGAATGTACCAATATGTCAGCAGATGCAAAAAAAAAAAAAATTAATTCAAAAGCCTCTCTAGCTTCCTTAGACCATATCGTAAAATTAGCGCCCTTACATGTCATATTGGTGATGGCGGCTATCACAGAAGAGAACCCTTTGGTGAATCTCCTGTAGTAATTAGTAAAACCAAAAATCCTTTGGATGGCTTTTAACCCATTAGGTAATGGCCAATGTAGAACAGCCTCTAGTTTACAAGGATCCATTTGGAATGCAGCGGCTGAAATATTATACCCCAAAAACTGTACCTCCGTCTGGGCAAAGATACATTTTTCAAGTTTGCAATAAAGCCCATTTTCAAGCAAAGTTTGCAGTACTTGTTTGACATGTTTATGAGGAGTCTGGAGGTCGGGGAATAAATAAGGAGATCATCCAGGTATACTAGAACAAAAGAATAAATATAGTCTCTGAGCACATCATTAATAAAGTTCTGAAATAAGGCCCAGAGCATTACGTAAACCGAAGGGCATGACAAGGTACGCATAGTGCCCACTTGTAGTGTTAAATGCCCTTTTCCACTCATGATTTTCTTTGATTCTTACCAAATTATACACACTCCTAAGGTCAAGTTTAGTAAATATCTTAGCACATTGGAGTCTGTCAAACAATTCGGAGATAAGTGGAATAGGATAGGCATTTTTTATGTTGATATTGTTTAAAGGGACACTATAGTCACCAGAATAACTACAGCTTATTAAATTTGTTCTGGTGAGTAGAATCATTACCTTCAGGCTTTTTGCTGTAAACAATGTCTTTCCAGAGAAGATGCAGTGTTTACATTACAGCCTAGTGACTTCACTGGCCACTCCTCTAAAATGCATCCAAACATTCAGTGTCTCCTCCCTCTGCATGCAGACACTGAACTTTCATTAGAGATACATTGATTCAGGCAAATGGAGTTGTCCTCACTGGAACTTAAAATCAGATGCCAGGTAGAAAATGAGAAATAAGTAAAATGGCACACTCACAGTGGAAAGAGGCCAAAATACCTATTAAAATACAATGTAAAACAAACAGTTAAAATATACACAATGCATTTCACCAAAGTGGCTTTTCAAGTGGAGGTAGAAAAATCATACCTGGCAGGCTTAGGTTTACACAGGGAGTGAAGGTGTGGTCTAAATGATATCATAATGGATATTATGAATTTATTGTTAAAAAGATGAAAAAAAAGTCTGGAATGGTAGTAGACCATTGTAGGGACTAGTGTATCAAATTTGGAAGCAAAATGAAGCTTCTAAAGGTGAGAAAATAACAAAAATAGAGGGTTGCGTGACCCCAGCCCTTTTGGATAATTTTAGGCCGTGTCATGTGACCGGGCACAATAGGACATGGGAAATGTAGTGCGGCGGGAGTCTGGTCGCATCCACAAACTACAAGAGAGGGAAGATCCTACAAAAAGGGACAGGGAGCTAGTAATGAATATCCTCCTATGAAAAAATTGAGGATATCGAGCATTTAGACTCCACATGGTAGCAGCCATGTTTTTATTATTATTTTATTATTTATATAGCCCATCACATTCCGTAGCGCTGTACAATGGGTGGACTAACAGACATGTAATTTTAACCAGACAATTGGACGTAGAGGAACAGAGAGGTGGAGGGCCCTGCTCAATGAGCTTCCATTCTAGAGGGAGTGGGGTATGGTGACACAAAGGGTAAAAGTAGGGGTATAAAGTAGGTTGTTAGAAAAGTATTCATTGAGGGCTTAGTAGGTAATTTTTGACAGTTGCAGGAGAGGAGTCATGGGGGTGGGGGAATAAAAACCTGCTTACAGTTTGACTGATATGCTTTCTTGAAGAAGTGAGTTTTCAATGATTTTTTGAATGAGTGGAGACTGGGTGAAAGTCTTACAGGGAAGAGTTCCACAGAACAGGTGCAGCCCTGGAGAAATCTTGGAGGCGAGTATTAGAGGTGGGAGAATGGACAGAGGGTAGACGAAGATCTTTGGCAGAGCGTAGGGGCCTCGACGGGACATACTTGTGTATTAGGGAGGATAGGTAGGTTGGAGCAGCATTATGTAGGGACTTATAAGCAAGCACCATAATTTTAAATTGAGCCCTATATTCAACTGGAAGCCAGTGCAGGGACTCACAGAGCTGGGAGGCGTGGGAGGTGCGAGCGGACAGGAAAATGAGCCTCGCCGCTGCATTCAATAAAGATTGCAGCGGTGCAATCTGGGAACATGTAAGACCACTGAGAAGGGTATTGCAGAAGTCAAGGCGAGAGAGAACAATAGCATGGACCAGTACCTTAGCCCCATCCGGAGTTAAATAGGGGCGAATGTGCGCTATGTTTTTGAGATGGAAGCGACAGGATTTGGTGATTGATTGGACATGAGGGGTGAAGGAGAGGTTGGAGTAAAAATGAACACCAAGGCAGCGAGCCTTCGAGGTAGAGGTGATGGTAGCGCCGTTGACTTGGAGGGAGACAGACACAGGAGTAGTAATACTTGAGGGAGGAAAGACCTGAAGTTCTGTTTTGGACAGGTTGAGTTTAAGGAAGTAAGCAGCCATCCAGTTGGAGATCGAAGAGAGGCAGTCAGAGACACGAGTCAAGATGGGTAGAGAGAGATCAAGAGAGGACAGGTTGCATGTCATCCGCATAGAGATGATAACGAAAGCCAAAGGAGCTGATGAGTTTACCAAGGGAGGCAGTATAGATAGAGAACAGTAGGGGACCAAGGACAGAACCTTGGGGGATGCCGACAGAGAGTGGTTGGGGGGAAGAGACAGAGTCAGAGAAACAAAACACTAAAAGAGCGCTGGGAGAGGTAGGAGGAGCACCAGGAGAGAGCAGTATCCCGTAGACCAAAGAAGCTGTTGATGATCAACAGTGTCAAAGGCAGCAGAAAGATCAAGGAGAATTAGCATAGAGTAATGGCTGCGAGATTTTGCAGCAATTAAATCGTTGGATACTTGGGTCACAGCCGTTTCGACAGAATGACCAGCGCGGAATCCAGACTGAAGGGGGTCAAGCAGAGAGTTGGATTCGAGAAAGTCAGTCAGTCTGATGTACACAACTCTCTCGAGGAACTTGGAGGCAAATGGCAATAGCAAGATAGGGCGGTAGTTGGATGGGGAGTTGGGGTTAAGGCTGGGCTTTTTAAGAATTTGGGTTACAGTTGCATGTTTGAAGGGAGAGGGAAATGTGCCAGAAGAAAGGGAGAGATTGAAGATTTTAGTGAGAGGAAGAGCAAGAGAGAGAGACAAAGTGCAGATGATATGCGAGGAAATAGGATCGAGGGAACAGGTGGTGGGGCGGGAGGACAGGAGCAGAGCAGAAACATCTTATGCTTAGCAGGTGCAAATGAGTGTAGAATGGTGGAGGGAGTGGAGTTGGGTGATGTATTGGTAGGAGAAGGAGAGAGATTAGCGATCTCTTCTCTGATTGTAGAGATCTGCTCAGTGAAGTGAGATGCAAAGTTTGTGGCGGACAAGGTGGTAGAAGGAGGGGGAGTAAAAGGGCAAAGAAGAGCATCAAAAGTGTGAAATAGGTGTTTGGGTTGATGGGACAGTGTACTTATGAGGGTGTTAAAGTAGTATACTTTTGCAGTGGAGAGAGCCAGGCTGTAGGAGCGTAGCATACATTTATAGTGGAGGAAGTCAGATGCAAAGTGAGACTTTCTCCAGCAGCGTTCAGCAGTTCTAGAACATTTTTGGAGGTAACGGGTCAGCTTGGTGTGCTATGGTTGTAATTGGGGGCGCTTGCTGCGTTTAATTGCAAGAGGTGCCATGATGTTTAGTTGAGAATAGAGAGTTGAGTTGTAGAGGGATGTTGCAGAGTTAGGTCAAGTTAGATTTGAGATGGGTAAAAGGAGAGTTTGGAGTTTGGTGGAGAAATGATGGAGATCAAGGCAGTTGAGGTTTCTGCGAGATTGGAGAGTTGAGGGTGGTGAAATTTGGGTATGGGATATGCTGATGTTAAATGTGATCAGATGGTGGTCAGACAAAGGAAATGAAACAGTGGAGAGATTAGAGGTAGTACATAGATTGGTGAAGATGAGGTCAAGAGTGTTTCCTGCTGTATGAGTCTTTACTAAGGAAACCTTATGTAGGGAACTTAGTAATTAAAGGGGAAAGCATAATTTTAATAAAATATATGTAAAAGGCTATATTGGCAAGTAAATGGATGTGAATAATAAAAACAACAATATAAATCCTAAAATAAGAGGGGAATACATAATATAAACAGGTAATATATATATATATATATATATATATATATATATATATATATATATATATATATATATATATATATATACTTATCACATAGAGATTTATCAGAGATAGGTAAAGCACATTATTAAAGTTTTATAAAAGGGAGAGGATATACATACATGATTGTAAAAAAAAAAAAAAAGGCAGTTATAAGAAATTAAAAAGATCAAAATCAACATTAAGACCATCTGGCATAAGAGTTTTTTTAAAAAGGAAAACCCAATGCATTTCTTTTTTGCCTAGAATTTTCTTAAAATCACCACCTCTCCAAGGAATTTTAAATTTTTGTATACCTTTACATTTTAAAAGTTTAAGGTTTTTATTATGTTGTAAAAAGTGTTTGGACACAGAATGGTTGAGATAACCCTTAGTAATATTACAGCAGTGTTCGGCCAATCTTGTTTTTAGGCACCTAGAGGTAATTCCTACATATTAGTGGCCGCACTTCAATAGGTATATATAGGTATATCAGGAACTACCTTGAATCTTTGAGGTTTTATCTTCCAGCAAGTTTTTACATTTGGACTTATATTTGAACTTTCTTTTGCTTTTTATTTGTTTGTCCTCTTATATGTATAAGGCTTTATCTCCAATTTAAAAATAATATATGAGCCAAATATATTCAATTAGTTTTAAGTATAGTGGACTTTTTCCAGGAAGACAATGATCATAAATATTTACAAGACAAGTCTATTAATTTCCTGCATAGACCATTTTAATTGTATTGTAAACATTTAATTAAAAACAGAGACAGTGAAAACTTGCAGGTTCCAGGAAAACTGGTTCCTGGAACCTGAAACACCAGTTAGACACTCCAGGTGTGTCTAAGGGCTTAAACCCTATATTGCAAATACCAATATACAAAAATGTGCACTTAACCCACACAATGTGGTTAAGTGCCAATCTGGAAATGAGGTAAGTATCCTATGAAATATAGTAAATACTCAATATATATAAAGACATAGAGCAGGGTACAGAACAGTGAAAAACTTAAATATAAATATATATGAAAGTGAGAGAAAGTGAATCTGGTATACCTAATGTAACACACAGGGGAGAGGGAGTAGGACTAATACTAGGTAGCTACAAACTGGAACAATAGGGATTCACTAAAACCTATATGACAGAAACAGAAAAAAACACTCCAGGAATAATCCAGGAGCTAGCTAGTGTTAATGGCTCAAAATTGAGGTAGAAAGTGGAATAGGTACTGATATGGTGCTATTCAAATAAGTACTGTGCCTTTAAGAGGTGTAAATAACTAAACGTGTAAATCTGTACTGTGTCTTTAAAAACAATAAAAAATAAATATTGAGAATTGTGACGGAACGCTGGCACTCCGACTGAGTACCTCCGCCAATCGATGCGCCTAGGACTCCAAGCACTCCAAATGACACCATCAGCACTGCAGACCCCACTTCCAGCGATGCAGCTGCGCCGGGGTCTCGCCGTCTCCACCCACCCTGGATCCACGACCAGGATCCAGCTCCCAGTGGGTGAACCTCTGCTAAATCCAGAGAGCGTAGCAGGAACAAATCAAGCTATTGCAAGAGCTTACTCTGGGGAGTAAGTGATTATAGCAATCCCCAGAGTGTAGCTATCCCTTCCCCCAAACATGAGCCAAGGCTTCAAGAAAGGTACAAGAGGATCTGATTTTAATGACCACACACTGGCTTTTATGCAAGTCCCCATGCAAGGGGACATCCCACATGATGGGACACAGTACAACCAATCCTTTACAGGCAAACCGTAAAACACACCCAGCACAAACATACAATCCCTCCCCTCTGCCTGTGATATAATTACTGAACACAATGGGTTAATGTAATTTATCACAGGCAGGAAAAATACACTTTATGCAACATATTAATAACTTCCAAAATATACATGCCACAAACAAAAAAAAACATATTCGAACTAAGCACACTTTAATTATAAACATACCCAAAAATCATACAATTCCCTCCAGTAGTTCAAAAGTTAGGTAAAAGTCCTATTTGGGATAAAACAGCTTGTTTCAACTGCTTTGGAGAACAATGGTATAGGTATTAGAGGGGTGGGGAAGAGACACATGCTGCCATGGAATCAAAGGGCAGAAACAATCTTTTAAAAGCCAATAAGCCCAAATAGTCTTTTTAACTGGCAAAGTCTCCCAGGGACCATAGTCACATGGCAGGAGGCTGGCAATTAGTCCTCTCCAGGCACAAGTGGCGAAGGGCACTTCGTCACAAGAATTAAATTGCTTAATAATAGAAACCAGTTTATTACAAATAAATGAATAAAGATGTAAAAATTAAAATGTCATCAAAGATACAGGTCAGTCCATAGTTAGATATAGGTTACCAGTCTAATGAAGTCCAAAAAAGTTCAAAGACCCTCGGATTGAGCCAGGATGGTGATGGACTGAGCTGGCAGTTTGTGTTCTGGAATCCGGCTGCCGGTGAGGATGGCATGCAGATCGGTATGTGCGTCCCAGCACAGACCTCACTCCGGGAACATGCACAACTGACGGTCTCGGTTCACAGGTTAACCAAAGGTCCTGAACAGATAGCTGCTGGTAGCTGCTGACAAGATTTGTATCTTGATTGATCGTGATGTCTCACCATCCTGGCTCAATCCGAGGGTCTTTGAACTTTTTTGGACTTCATTAGACTGGTAACCTATATCTAACTATGGACTGACCTGTATCTTTGATGAAATTTTAATTTTTAAATTTTTATTCATTTATTTGTAATAAACTGGTTTCTTTTATTTAGCCTAGTTTGTATCCTACTATTTTCTACCATTGCCTACATTTCTCAGCGATATCCATTGCTATAGCACACAGTCCCATATACTGTAGTGCCATATCATCATTTATATCTTTGTTTAGTACAAAGTATAGCATTCTGATGCAACTATCTACTATCTGCTACCCTGTATCAAATCAGGGACAGTTTGTAACTGCACCTTCCAATTATTTGTTCCGTTCCGGTTGATTATTTTAAATCCAATTTTTGTTTTTGTTTTGTTTTATTTTTACTATTATTACTATTTTTATTTTTAATTTCACTCTGTCTTTGTTCAGCAACTTAATTCTCAATATTTATTTTTGTTTTTAAAGACACCTCTTAAAGGCACAGTACTTATTTGAATAGCACCTTATCAGTACCTATTCCACTTTCTACCTCAATTTTGAGGCTACACCTTTATAAGGAAGATTACACTCAGTGTTACCTTTTTCCCTGACGAAGGTGCACACATGAATGCACTGAAACGGGTGTCGGGTTTTTGATCCTTTGGGCACTTATCAATTTGCACCCACCACTTGATGATGTCTATGTGCTGATTCTATGTATATATGTTTTATACTAATAGGCCGTCTGTCTCGAAGCATCATACAGGTTAAGATATAACTACATGTATAGGTTTTATTTGATACTGGAGTAGCCTTCATAGCCTTAAAAGATAATATATATTTTACAACATGACAGGAGGCTTCATATTTTGCATATACTCTCCTTACTAGTTCCACAGCAGCAAAAAAACACATAGAAAAAAGAAACAATCACAAGAGAGTAGGATGTACATGAGGTATAATGACCTAATCACTTCCTGTTTCTTTGCTGCTCCATCAAGCAGACAGGTCAGTGTATTACTCTTCTCCACTAATTTATGTTTCTATTGCCTCTTTTGAGGTTGTTTCTGTGTGACATTTTTATAAACTTTGCCGTTTGCTCTTTCTGTGCTTCTGTACTATGTGCAGCTGTGTTTTTTCTATGTTATTTATTGTGTTTCTACCTTATGCTTGGTTTCTGCCCTCTCCCCTCCTTGCTCTCACTACTCTGGGGCTTGAGGGGCTTTTGGCTCTTACTGGGGTTGCATGTTAATGTTAAATTAGGCCATTTATATAAGCTGTTTAAAGGGATTTCACCCATAACCTTGTATTAACTATTAGAGCATGGATTAGTGCTCTCTGTCAGGACTGTGACCTGCAGTCAAGGTGTGAGCCCCCTACTATATATTTACTGCACTGTGCTACTGAATGGAGACATGATATTGCAGCCTCTGTTAACTGCTGGACATGATTTCCAGGACATACTGCTTAAATAACTATCTCCCTGTGACGAAAGTAGCCTCGTCACTGGCTCTTGGAGGGGCCAGTTTGCCAGCCTTCTGCTCTGTTACTATGGCCCTGTGGTAGCCTATGTTTAAACACACTATTGGTGTCTGTTGGGACTTGTAACAAGAACCATTCGAACTTTCGAAGTGGCATTCAAACTCCCAAGGCCATTCGAAGTGGCATTTGAACACGTGGCGGTGGCCATCTTGTTTAGTCGAACGTATCCAGCAGTGTTTGGTCATCGAGTGCATGGAACTCAAATCAGACACATGACGGCACGAACACCGCAAAAACTTTACCTTCCATGGAGGTTCAGCTATTCGAATGGGAGTCGAACGGTGTTCGGTAAGAAGATGCCCCAGAACAAGAGACATACACTAACTACATTCACGAACAGCTCCGTTCGGTAATTCAGACGTTATTTCGAACACTCAAAGTAGACTGGCTGCACAGCCTGATTCTCTGGAACTGTTTTAGGGGTGAAACCACGCGTGCGGTCGGTCAAAATGGGACTTCCATAGAATTCCTGAACCCCTGATCTGATCTGGGTGATTTTTGGATATGTTGGTCACCCAGATCAGGGCTATCATGGGATGTAATACTTGTGGGGATTTTATTTCTGTCTGGAGAGAATTGGATTAATACATTATCTGACTCAATTATCTCCCAGGCAGAGAGGAGGGATTGTATGTTTGTATTGGGTGTGTCACACTTTGTAACCGTATTGTTATTGGTTTTAGGGTTCCGCGCGGAACAGGAGTTTCTGTTTCCTGTACCCGGCCGGACTGACAGGAAGGTGCACACTCAGTGTGTGTGCACCTTCCTATCACTCCGGCCGGCACGCGGACGCAGAGCAGCTCGGCCACGCTACGGGGAAGGGGTAAAAAGAGAGAGGGAGGGAGGGGGGGAGTTAAAAGAGAGAGGGGGGGTTAAAGAGAGAGGGGGGGTTAAAAGAGAGAGGGGGGGTTAAAAGAGAGAGGGGGGGTTAAAAGAGAGAGGGGGGGTTAAAAGAGAGAAGGAGGGGGGGTTAAAAGAGAGAGGGAGGGGGGTTAAAAGAGAGAGGGAGAGGGGTTAAAAGAGAGAAGGAGGGGGGTTAAAAGGGAGGGGGGGTTGTTAAAAGAGATGGGTTAAAAGAGAGAGGGAGGGGGGGTTAAAAGAGGGAGGGGGGGTTAAAAGAGAGAGGGGAGTAGGGGGGGTAAAAAGAGAGAGGGAGGGGGGTAAGAAGAGAGAGGGAGGGGGGTAAGAAGAGAGAGGGAGGGGGTAAGAGGAGGGAGGGGGTAAGAAGAGAGGGGGTAAGAAGAGAGAGAGGGGGTAAGAAGGGAGGGGGGAGTAAGAAGGGGGTAAGAAGAGGGGGAGGGGGGAGTAAAAGAGGAAGGGGGAGTAATAAGAGGGGGAGGGGAGAGTAAGAAGAGGGGGGTAAGAAGAGGGGAGAGTAAGAAGAGAGGGGGGAGTAAAGGGGGTAAGAAGAGGGGAGGGGGGAGTAAAAAGAGGAAGGGGGAGTAAGAAGAGGGGGGAGGGGGGTAAGAAGAGTGGGGAGGGGGTAAGAAGAGGGGGGAGGGGGTAAGAAGAGGTGGGAGTAAGAAGAGGGGGAGGGGGGAGTAAGAAGAGGGGGAGAGTAAGAAGGGGGAGTAAGGAGAGGGGGAGGGGGGAGTAAGAAGAGGGGGAGAGTAAGAAGGGGGGTAAGAAGAGAGTGGGAGTAAGAAGGGGGTAAGAAGAGGGGGAGGGGGGAGTAAGAGGAGGGCAACTGCCCCCTCCCCTGTCCGCAGGCACCGTGCGGGCAGCCGGCAGGGGAGGGAGGAAGAGAGGACCCGGGAGCTCAGCCTGCAGCTCCTCTGGGTCCTTCTTGCGCGAGCACAGATCGTTGCCGTGGTTACCACGGCAACGTTACGGCTCTTGCGAGAGTAAACTCTAGCCCTGGAGCTACGGGCTAGAGTTCACTCTCAACACTGTGACCACCAGGGATTCCTGGTGGTCACAGTGGTGAGAGTGAACTTTAGCCCCATAAACACACTGCCCCCACACACCATACACATTCACACACTGCCCCCCATGCACACACACTGCCCCCACACACACCATACACATTTACACACATTGCCTCACACACACACACATACACTGCCCACCCATACACACACAGCCCCCCATACTAACATTGCCACACACATACACAGCCCCCTCGTACACGCATTGCCCCACACACCCTACACATTCACACACTACACCCCCTCACACACACTGAACCTTTCACACACACTGCACCCCTTACACATTGCACCACTGCTCCTATACCCTACTACAGCCTCATATCCAGCAGACCCCAGGTAAGTTGTCAAACTGTTCTTAAACGGTTTGACTACTTACTCTGGGAGGGGGGCCCGGCCCTCCTGGCACCATAACGACTACACAGAGTAGTAGTGGTTATTGTGCATGGATTATTTCTTTGAATAATCTACGAGTGCCCCAGTAGCCAGCAAGCCAGCCAACCCACAGGCCAGCCAGCCCACAGGCTGGCCAGTAGACAGCCAGCCAGCCTACAGGCCACCAGTTAGGCTTAAAGCCAGCAAACCCACAGCCTGCCAACCGCAACCAGCAAGCCACAGCCTGCCAGCCAGCAAGCCACAGCCAGCAAGCCACAGCCTGCCAGCCGCAGCCAGCAAGCCCACAGCCTGCCAGCCGCAGCCAGCAAGCCCACAGCCTGCCAGCCGCAGCCAGCAAGCCCACAGCCTGCCGGCAGTAGCCAGCAAGCCCACAGCCTGCCAGCAAGCACACAGCCTGCCAGCCGCAGCCAGTAAGCCCACAGCCTTCCAGCAAGCCCACAGCCTGCCAGCCGCAGCCAGCAAGCCCACAGCCTGCCGGCAGTAGCCAGCAAGCCCACAGCCTGCCAGCCGCAGCCAGTAAGCCCACAGCCTTCCAGCAAGCCCACAGACTGCCAGCCAGCAACAGTAATTAAGGTAAGAGGAGCCAACTTGGCCTAGGTATCAGCTATGTTGTGTTGCTATATTGTGAATAGGAACCAGAGTGTTGGAGAGACCCCCCTCCAGGCCCCATTAGACTCCATTGTAGTCTCTAATGGGACCTGGAGGAAATTCTTTCTAACACACTCTCTAAAGGACACTGAGATAGCCTCTGCTAGAATGCTCCCCCCCCCTCCATGGCCCATTAGCCCTCAATTGTAGTCTCTACTGGGGCCTGGAGGCGACTGTTTCCAGCAGGGACACTGAGATGGCCTCTGTTAGAAAGACCCCCTTCCAAGCCTATTAGACTCCATTGTAGTCTCTAATAGGGCCTGGAGGGGATTCTTTCTAACACACTCTCTAAAGGACACTGAGATAGCCTCTGCTAGAAAGACCCCCCTCCATGGCCCATTAGCCCTCAATTGTAGTCTCTACTGGGGCCTTGAAGGGATTATTGCCCTTTTGTTCCTTGTGTCTAAAGATTGTGTAGGGTGTGGCTGGAGGCGGTGCATGGAGGCGGGACATGGGTGGCGCTTGCTGCGGAGTATGGGTGGGGCCTGTAAGGGGGCCCTTGATTTATTTTGCCCGGGGGCCCTGAGGGTTCTCAGTCCGCCCCTGGTTCCATTAACACATACATTTAATTTTAGCTATAATCTAGCATTGTAAACATATTGAAAAATAATTTCAACAATGACCATGATACCATCATTCACTGATCCTCAGTCTTACTAAATAAAATATGTATTTTAGGCTCTTGAAGAAATTCAAGTTATAAAAGCTTACGTATGTCTGTCATTATTATTTAACATTATAAGTTACAGCATTAACATCAAATTTGATATGCTCTTTGATTATCCTAGTTAATGAAGAATACAAATGCAGTATGAATAACTGATGTATGGGTGTATTTCTATTGTATTTGGCCTCCTACCTGTCTTCCATTGTCGGAGAAAGTTGGGCACCAAACTTTGAGGAATTTGTGCAGTGTATTGGTAGCCGAGTGCGCAATATATTTAACTTGGTACATTTGGTGAGTGATGCCTTTCACCATCTGTATGTGTATCAGAGTCCCCACCCCCCGAGTGCCCCGGTACATGTGGTGTAGTCTGGCTGGTGTTAGATACCACCGAGTCAATAATTTATACGTGAGCTCAATGTGTTTCGTACACCATGAGACAGAGGCAGAGAAACTCAAAATCGAGTTCCAGTCTAATCCAGTTTTCTACTCAGGTCCCTCTCCCAATGTGTCTTAAATGTGGGTTCTGCAGAGTATACGTCAGAGACTATCGCCGTTCGGGGCCTGTCTGATTAGGCTTGCTAGAAAAGTCCCCTCCGGTAGTCCTTCATCTAGGGATAGGGAATATACCGTAGGCAATGTCTGATTTGTAGATATTTCTAAAGTCCCTGTCAGAGATACAATATTGGGACTTCAATTCAGAAAAGAAAGTAATGTGTCCTCCATTCATTAAATGTGCAATGGACTTAAGGCCCTGTTGTTCCAGTGGGTTATGTCTATGTTTGCGATGATTTGGTGCAAGGTGGTTAGAGGGGCCAGTCGTGAAACTGGTCTCAGCAGTGGGAGTTTGGTCTGTAGTCTATGCCAGGTTTGTAAGCTGTGTCTAACAGTGGGCACAGTAGTAGGGATCAAGGCCAACCCCGCCAGGGACCAAAGGTGTTGTGACATCCTGCCTCCCAGCACATGCACATCATCAATGTCTACCCAGGCGATTAAGTTCTTGGGTGTGCAGTAATGTAGTGATTGCGCCAGTACTGAGGCTGAGCAGTAATGTATAACGTTTGGAACCCCCCACCCCCCTGTCCGCCGTGGCCTGTGGAGTGTGGCCAGAGGTATCCTATGCCTTTACACTATATGAGGCTAAAGTCGTTATTACGTATGGTAAGGATTTGCAGATATCAGATCATATAAGAAAAATAAAATCCACAAAAAGCACAAGCTTCTGCTTGGTCATGCCGGGGGTGGCTATGCCTGAGATGTTGGGGTTGTCTCTGACTGCACTCGCCAGGGGTTCGAGGGCTAGGATGTACAATAGCGGGGACAGCAGGCAGCCCTTGCGGGAGCCATTGCTGATGTGAAATGGCTCAGATGCATACACTGACTCAGATGCATACACTCCGCCGTGGAATTGGAGTACAAAGCCCTGATTGCCTGTGTGAACCTCACCGGCAACCCGCACCTGTCCAGAACGGCAAAAAAGAAGTCCCAGTGTAGCCGGTCAAATGCCTTCTCCGCATCCAAGGATAGGAGAAGGCACCCGACCTTGACCTCTTCTGCCACTGCGAGCATGTCAATGATTCTCCTGGTTGCGCCTGAAGACTATTGTGCTTTGACAAAGCCTACTTTATCAATGCCAACTAGCACTGAGAGGATCATGGAGAGTTTTGTTGCTAATAGTTTTGCATATATGTTTTCCTGGCACTATAGTGGTCCTTTAACTATATCTGCAGTGGTAAGGGGAAAGAACAATATCATCACCACATTCATTACCATTACTACCACCACCAAGAGACAATGTGGACTCTAATCATGTGGACTGTATCTCCTGTCCAATCAAGAAGTGTTTATTCATAGACCAACAAATAACGTAGCGCTGTACAATGCTGTATACTTCCAAGCAGGATTTTTCTAGACACTTTGACTGCAGCTCTTGAGGGAGACACACCAGCAGTAATATTGTGTATTTTCTCCTTGTTGTGTCTGTGTGGGAGTGGGAGATAGCCTGAGTCATTGATTTTAGTGTGACATTATATTTAGCTTAAAACAACTTTAAGTGAGAAATAGGAAAAGTGTTCTGTGTTATTCATCCTAGTGTAAGATTAGGTTTAAGATTACTGCTGTATCCACCAAGCTAGCAGTAGCTACCACATGTGCTTAGGTAAGTGTTGTGATTACTTGTAGTAGCCACTTTATTTATTTTTGATAAGGGTTTGTAGAAAGAAAATCTTTGGAGGCAGTGTGTTGCTCAGTAAAAAGGAAACATTTTGTCAATCACACAAAGTTGAGTGGAAGGTATTAGCCAGCTTTATTCCTCCTAGTGTGAGACTGGTGGTTATGCTAGTGCTGTGCTTACTGCTAACACTAACTAGGAATTACCAATCTACAATATGACAGTTTTGTAATCAATTAATGTAAGATAATAATTTCAAACAGATAAAATGAGTATTGGGAATTAATAACCTTTCAATAAATATTATAGGTTGGATTGTAATCAAGACCATAGTTTGTATTCCAGTCTGCAATTGGAATTTGAAGAGTCTACTTTTTTTAATTGCACAGATGATTAAGGGTCCCAAACATTTTAAAGCACAGTGTGAGTTTTCAACATGTATGAGTTGCTGAGTAAGTATTTGTCTGTGAAATGCCTCCAGCTTCATGTTTTTTTCTCTCTCTTGGTATTCTCTTATCATGATGTGATGTTATGCTGGAATTTTACCTGCCTGCCTGGCACTGTATTTTGCCTGATCATTATGTGCAATATACTCATTACACTGTACATAATGAGTCATGTAGGATTTTCTATAGACAGTTGGAGACAGTTGGAGTTTGCAGTACTGCTTGGCAGTGACAATGATCAGAACCTTGATAGATATTTATTTTCTAATTAACCGAGGACTGAAATAAAATTAAATGATAATGAAATACAATGTTCATTCATTCATTCATTCTGCATTGCTTAGGAAGATAATATAAATTCCACTTTGTGTTTACAGGGAATTATGACATATATTGATATACCTCCTTCTGAAATTTTAAAGAGCGACTTATTGGGTCTCCATTATCTTTTAAAGGGCTCAAATTTCACTTCTATGTCAAATTTAATATGAATTATAGTGAAAATAAACCCCTTTTTGATAAACAATAACAATTATTCTCTTCACTTCCATATTGTGAAATTAGAGAAATTATAAGAAATTAGCCAGGTCCTTGACCAACAATACAGCCTATGGTCTATTCTTGAGATGACATTTAGTCTTAATTAACCCTTTGCAATCTGTGAATTGTTCACAGACAAAGGTGTAGTAGCACTGAAATGCATGTTGGTCCCTTATTGCCCTGAACACACTTTTACACTTTGTTAGTAATTATGCACTGTTAACATTAATGTTCTTCTGTTTACTCTGTATCCTGTCCCCTCTTTTAGTTAGATTTCAAAGAAGAGAGGATGGTGTAGCAGGCTGGCAGTGATTTTCACTTACAGTCAAGATGTTTTCGTTTTTTCTCTGTCTCTTTAATTGATCCACAATTCTTTTAGTGGGTTCTCTCTTGATGTTTTGCTTTGCTCAAATGCAATATGACTACGGTTGGATTTAGTTGATATTATTACCCATAGATACAGGTCTAATATACAGTAACACATCCTACTCATATTAAGACGGAGACATTTGCCTCGATTAGCCAGACAAGGTACATATTATTTAGTTAGCTACCTTACCCACTCCCTATGCTACTGATATAATGAGAATTTTGAAGTATGCCTTACATCTCCAGATGGTAAACCACATAGGCATGTTATATTAAAACAGATGATGTTGTATCCCTTACACATTGTTACTTCTCACTTGGACAGGATATCTGTTTTCACACTTTAGTCACATTGTACATATTTATAGTATTCATTTCTGTATATATTTCATGTAGAGATACACTCATTACCATGTTGGACTTTTCCTGTACTGAGTGTATCCCAACTATATTTCTTTTTTATCATTTTGGTTACTTCACGTAAGGGTTAAGCCTATTGACAGTCCTAATCTGTCCCTCCGGTATTTGTCTCTGAACCCTGTTTGATTTGGAGCTTTTTATTAGTTTGAGTCACTGATAAAACTAGCATATTTATCTCTTCTAATTTTAGAGATTTATTATTTCACACATTCTATTATTACTAAGCTGAATATCCTTCTGTACTGGTTGAATAATATCTTGCTAAATGTAGTTTGGAACTTTTGCATTATACAGTACACTTGACAGCTAATTTAACCTAGCATTTATCTGTCAAATTCTGTTTTCCATTAATAGCTTCATGCAGCATTTTTTCTACATTCAAAAAGTGGTTTAGATAAAATGATTATGGTAATAAATGAAACTAAAATACAAAAAAATCCAAGAGCATGAATGCTTTTCAAATCCAAATACAACTGTTTATACACACATAAATAATCATGTTATTTATAACATAAAAGACAAGCATGTCTATTGCTTGCAGTATCACTAATTAACTGCGGTGGCAGATGTGTCAAAGGAAGATCTAGTATGGTTTTGAATTATGCTCTTCTTTATGCACCGGTGAAAAAACACAACTGAACATGCATTTTATAATATATTATTTTGAGAATATATATATATTTTTTAAATAAAGAAGGAAAGTGTTATCTACTTTAACTTTGCATGCTAAACCTTTGTATATCAAATATGTACTGGCTGGATTCATTTTCCATTGCACTGATATGTTTTTGTAAATTAAATTAACCAAGCCACATTTGCCGTCCACTGTGCTCATTTTGCTGGCCTTCACAATATGGTGCAAAGAGACTGTAAATTGTGTTATCTGCTCCTGCATTGTACAAGAACCTACATGTCTCACTCAGTACAGTGCTGATGAATAACAGCTTTGCAAAGGAGGAGATAAAGGTACATTCCAAGTATCACAGTCTGTTGTAGGAGGTCTGGTGCCATGGTGTCAGGGGTCTCCCCAGGGCCGGTGCTTTGGATTTTTAGTTACACAGGTGAAGATGCATTTTGGCGCCCCCCTCCCTCCTTTAAAAAAAAAAAAAAAAAAATCATCTTTACCTGTGTGTCTTTCCTCCCAAGCCACAGGCACACAGGCATCATTTTTCAGTCACACAGTCAAAGTCATACAGGTACACTCAGTGGTGTATTTTGGATTTGTGCTGCCTTAGGCACGACTAAATTCGGGCACCCCCAAAATCTAAATTTGGCCCCCCAATTCGCGTCAAGGCCATTTTTTTGACTGACAGACACATGCCCTCATTGATACATGCACTGATATACACTCACTGACAGATACACAGTAATTGGCACACACATACAGTCATTGGCACACACTGTTTAACCAATACACACTTTCACTGACAGACACACACTGACAGGCACACACTCTCAGATACACATAAAATTACATATACATACTGACACACATTCACAGGCATACCCATTCCAACTAAAAGACACACACTTTCACTCACTCACAGACACACACTGACAGCTACACTCACTCACTCACTCACTCGCTCACTCACTCACAGTAATGTGTACAGCCCAAGAACATGAGGCAAACAAGGCATTTGTCTAGGAGCTTGGGGTGGCATGTTTTGGTGCCCCCCCCCGAAAGTGCCGCCCTAGGCAAATGCCTTGTTTGCCTTGTGGTAAATACATTCCTGGGTACACTGTTATACAAACACAGAACTAATCATACAGAGACATACAGACACAGGCACATACAGTCAGAGACATACAGACTTACAGTCAGATACATACATCCATACAGAGACATGCAGGTATATAAAGACATACATGCATACAGAGGCATACCGTCATACAGACACATACATACATACAGGCATACAGAGACATACAGAAACATACATACAAATACATACAGGCACATACATACATTCAGAGACATACAGGCATACAGAGACATACATACAGAGACATACATACAGAGACATACAGGCATGCAGACACATACATATATACAGGCATACAAAGACATACACACATACAGAGACATGCATGCATACAGAGACATATCATCATACAGACACCTACATATATACAGGCATACAGACACATACATACATCCATACGTACATACAGAGACATACAGGCATACAGAAACATACATACAAGACATACAGGCATTCAGACACATACATACAGGCATACAAAGACATACACGCATAGAGAGACATTCATGCATACAGAGACATACCATCATTTAGACACATACATTTATACAGGCATACAGAGAAATACAGCCATATAGAAACATACATACAAAGACATACAGGCATACCGACACATACATACGTACATACAGAGACATACAGGCATACAGAAACATACATACAAGACTTACAGGCATACAGACACATACATACATACATACAGAGGCATACCGTCATACAGACACATACATATATACAGGCATAAAGAGACATACAGGCATACAGAAACATACATACAAAGACATACAGGCATACAGACACACACATACATACATACATACATACATACATGCATACAGAGACATACAGAAACATACATACAAGACATACAGGCATACAGACACATACATATATACATACAGAAACATGCATACAAAGACATACAGTCATACACAGACACATACATACATACGTACATACAGAGACATAAAGGCATACAGTTACATACATGTATACAAAGACATATATACAGACATTCAGAGACAAACATACATTCTGTTACATACATGCATTCAGAGACATACATACATACATACATGCATACATACAGACACATACATACATGAATACAGAGACATACATACATACAAACATACAGAGACATACATACATACATGGATACATGGATACAGAGACATACATACATACATCTCGCCACTGTGCATTGGAGGAGCCTGGTTGCCCGCCTGCTGCCTTTAGACTATGGCCCCATGTTGAAACGCTTGATTTTCCCCTGCAAAGACATAAAAGCCGGGTCATTCGGTACTTGCCCTATTTGAACAGTGATACCCCAGATAGCTATGCCATGGAGCCCATTCGTATAATGAAAGACTATGTGAAAGACTTTGGCTCCATGGCAATTGAACTGTATGTATGTGATATGAGCGCCATTCAGTTATAATACCTGTTTTATGCAATAACTGCACAGTTAATTATTTTATGTATATTATTATCTTTTGCTACCACGTGTTCAATGGAGTTTTGCTTCTGTCCTTGGAGATAATTGGATTACTTCCAAATTATCTCCAGGATAGAAGACTCTGTGGAACTGGTTTTGGGCAGAAAAGCCATGCTTCATTTGGTCACAAAGGACTTTGATCTATCTTTTGAACCACTGGGCCAATTTGGATGATTTTGACATATGTTTGTATTTGGAGTAAGTTTTGTGAATGTGATGTATACTTTTAAAGTTATGAATAATGTGGAAAAACTGTATTTCTCTGCCTGTGATAATTACATTAACCCATTGTGTAAGGTAATTGTATCACAGGCAGAGGGGATGATTTTGTGTGGGAGTGTCTGAGTGTATTGTAAACATAGAAACATAGAAAAAATATATTTAGGGCCCCCATCCGCCCACTCAGCGGTGGGGGCCGGTGGGGAGGACAATAGGTCCTTTTTTAAATTTAGGTCCCCCACCCGCCGCGTCTCTGGTGGGGGATCGGGAGAGGGGACCCTATTTTTTTTATCAGTGTTTAATAGACATGCCCCTACTCGCGATATAGCGAGTAAGGGGCAAAATTTACTAATACTAAGTGATTTTTACTTAGTATTAGTAAAGTTGGCTGAAAGGCCAATTTAGGTCTTTCAGGATTTTGGTAGATAACTCCCTAATACCATGGGAATTAGGGAGTTATCAACCAAGCGGCTGCAAGAGAAGTCCCGAAATGCCGAAGTTCGGAAGTGCCAAAGTTACCGAAGTTCCGAAGTGGCGAAGTGCCGAAGTTCCAAAGTGTCTAAGTTCCGAAGTACCGAAGTTTCCGAAGTGGCTGAAGTGGCGAAGTTCCAAAGTGCTTAAGTGGCGAAGTTCCGAATTGCCGAAGTTCCCGAAGTTCCGCAGTGCCGAATTGCCGAATTGCCGAATTGATGAAGTCACGAATTTCGGAATGCCGAACTGAGACGAATACTTTCCCCATGCATATGCCTAATTTATATATATATATATATATATATACATATATATATATGTATATATATATATATATATATATATATATATATATATATATATATATATATATAATTGCCAAAGATAGCACTCCAGGGACTAGTAAAAATTAACTTGTATTACTACCTTCACTAAAACATCAAAAAGGTCAACGTTTCAGCTTGATTCCCTCAAGCTTTCGTCAGGACATCAAGCTGAAATGTTGACCTTTTTGATGTTTTAGTGAAGGTAATAAAAGTTCATTTTTACTAGTCCCTGGAGTGCTATCTTTGGCAAATTTTTTTGTGTTTTGGCTGACAAGCACCGGGCAATTGATACTTGTAAAGGTGGAGTGCAAGATCCTTTTGTATATATATATATATATATATATATATATATATATATATATATATAGCAATAGAAAGAAATATACCAGCACTCCTCGGATTTTCAAATGAAGTTTTTCCTTTTATTCCAAAGTACAATTTCGACGTTTCAGCTCTCCCTCAGCTGACCTTTGTAGCTTGGAGAGTGAGTGAGAAGGTCCCGCATGGTGGTCACATGACCATACCCGGAAGTACATGCACAGGCAACCTGAGCAATCGGGCGGGAATGGGAAATGACAATCAGCTGTAAAAGTGAGTACTTACCTTGATTTTAGCTCCCTATATAAGTCTGTTTATGTTTTAGAATTTTGTATATGTCCTGATGAAAGCTCTGAGGCAGAGCTGAAACGTCGAAATTGTACTTTGGAATAAAAGGAAAAACTTCATTTGAAAATCCGAGGAGTGCTGGTATATTTCTTTCTATTGCTGTGCATGAGCTACCAGAGCACCAGGTACTAAACAAACAGTGAAGAGTGCAAGAGCTGTCTGCATTTATATATATATATATATATATATATATATATATATATACAGGGAGTGCAGAATTATTAGGCAAATTAGTATTTTGACCACATCATCCTCTTTATGCATGTTGTCTTACTCCAAGCTGTATAGGCTCGAAAGCCTACTACCAATTAAGCATATTAGGTGATGTGCATCTCTGTAATGAGAAGGGGTGTGGTCTAATGACATCAACACCCTATATCAGGTGTGCATAATTATTGGGCAACTTCCTTTCCTTTGGCAAAATGGGTCAAAAGAAGGACTTGACAGGCTCAGAAAAGTCAAAAATAGTGAGATATCTTGCAGAGGGATGCAGCACTCTTAAAATTGCAAAGCTTCTGAAGCGTGATCATCGAACAATCAAGCGTTTCATTCAAAATAGTCAACAGGGTCGCAAGAAGCGTGTGGAGAAACCAAGGCGCAAAATAACTGCCCATGAACTGAGAAAAGTCAAGCGTGCAGCTGCCAAGATGCCACTTACCACCAGTTTGGCCATATTTCAGACCTGCAACATCACTGGAGTGCCCAAAAGCACAAGGTGTGCAATACTCAGAGACATGGCCAAGGTAAGAAAGGCTGAAAGACGACCACCACTGAACAAGACACACAAGCTGAAACGTCAAGACTGGGCCAAGAAATATCTCAAGACTGATTTTTCTAAGGTTTTATGGACTGATGAAATGAGAGTGAGTCTTGATGGGCCAGATGGATGGGCCTGTGGCTGGATTGGTAAAGGGCAGAGAGCTCCAGTCCGACTCAGACGCCAGCAAGGTGGAGGTGGAGTACTGGTTTGGGCTGGTATCATCAAAGATGAGCTTATGGGGCCGTTTCGGGTTGAGGATGGAGTCAAGCTCAACTCCCAGTCCTACTGCCAGTTTCTGGAAGACACCTTCTTCAAGCAGTGGTACAGGAAGAAGTCTGCATCCTTCAAGAAAAACATGATTTTCATGCAGGACAATGCTCCATCACACGCGTCCAAGTACTCCACAGCGTGGCTGGCAAGAAAGGGTATAAAAGAAGAAAATCTAATGACATGGCCTCCTTGTTCACCTGATCTGAACCCCATTGAGAACCTGTGGGCCATCATCAAATGTGAGATTTACAAGGAGGGAAAACAGTACACCTCTCTGAACAGTGTCTGGGAGGCTGTGGTTGCTTCTGCACGCAATGTTGATGGTGAACAGATCAAAACACTGACAGAATCCATGGATGGCAGGCTTTTGAGTGTCCTTGCAAAGAAAGGTGGCTATATTGGTCACTGATTTGTTTTTGAATGTCAGAAATGTATATTTGTGAATGTTGAGATGTTATATTGGTTTCACTGGTAAAAATAAATCATTGAAATGGGTATATATTTGTTTTTTGTTAAGTTGCCTAATAATTATGCACAGTAATAGTCACCTGCACACACATATATCCCCCTAAAATAGCTAAAACTAAAAACAAACTAAAAACTACTTCCAAAAATATTCAGCTTTGATATGAATGCGTTTTTTGAGTTCAATGAGAACATGGTTGTTGTTCAATAATAAAATTAATCCTCAAAAATACAACTTGCCTAATAATTCTGCACTCCCTGTATATATAATACACAAGATCCAGTGCACTTAGCCCCCTGGTTCATATATATATATATATATATATATATATATATATATATATATATATAAATATATATATATATATATATACATACGCAACAGGATAGCACTCCTGCTGAAATAAAACGTAACCTTTATTTGCTCAAAAATAGAAAATCAACGTTTCAGTCAAGATCCTGGTGAAAGTCTGTGGATACAGACTGAAATTTGATTTTCTTTTATTTGAGCAAATAAAAGTTGTTTTATTTCTAAACTAAGCCCTGAGAGTGCTATCCTGTTGAATTTTCTGTATCAATGTTGACAAGCCCCGGGCAAGTAACATATATAGCGAGGAGTGCTGGATTGTTTAAGAGATAGATAGATAGATAGATAGATAGATAGATAGATAGATAGATAGATAGATAGATAGGAAATTGCAAAATGTCAGCTAAAAATAGCCAAACTGTGACTGTAGCCGAGTTGCTGATTTTTTTTTTTTTTTTCTAAACCAGCTTTTTTGTTCTGAAGTCTGCATTTCTGCTTCCAATTCACTGCAATTTGCCATTTAGTAAATACATTCTACACGGTTTCATTTAAGCTACACAGATTTTATTTTTTTTATTTTTTTTTAAAGTACATTTTTATTCTGTCATATCTTTTTAATATAGTAATATTTTGATATTTAATAATTATGTATTTTTATATTTGACATTTCTTGACATATTTAGACATATGTATAGCCTCCACAGCTGTTTAAAGATTGTCTAATAGGCATCTGAAATATAGTCCACACACTTCTGGTGCCAAGTGATATTTTTTATGGTTTAATGATTATATTTCTAGGCTATATTCCTGACCAGAGATAAGGAAAGGGTATGAATATGTTGTTAGATGTTGTTGCCATAGCAACACAACAAGCATCTTAAATATTTTTTTCACAGACTGGCTAAGGTGCAAAAGTATATTAACACTATTGAAAATAAATGTATTTTTTGTCTATGTGCTACATACTGTAGAAAGAAAAAAAAATAACATTTTATAATAAAAGTAATTCAAATAGAAGGTTACTGTGCAACCCAGCAGGTCTGTGTCAAAAATAAACCAGCACTGTTAAATATTGGGCAGCTACAGACACCTGAGTAATTCCCAAGGTTATAGTCACAGCTTCAAAATAAACCTATTGCAATAGGTGTGCATTTGTATGCAGACTACATTTCCCCGAGTAAGCATTTCAAATGTAATGTTAGCCAAGCACTATATGAGATACATCAGTTAAATGTGGAGGGTTGGCAAGATGTGTTAATTTCAGCCTATGTTTTGCTGTGTAAACAATTATATTATGGCATTTCCTTGCAGGTCTATGATCATAATAGCTCCACCTGCAAAAATGTATTTTCTTGGAATTCTTTGATGACGATGCTTTATATACACAAATTGTCAGACTGAACTAAAACTGTACTGTTAAGATTTAATGAGCAAATAATATACCTTTTCTACAACTCATATCAACTACTTTTTATAGACTACAGAATATCTTGTAAAGGTCCCATAAGAAAAAGACTCCCTGTGATGTAACTATCATAAACATTGCACCATAACAAAGAGGAACATTTTGTAATAATTTGCAATGTTTAATAACAAAATACAATAACAATTTAAAGGTAGAAGGAGTCTGTGTGTAAATGTGTGCAATGGATAATCATTAAATGAATCATGCTGAAGATTCTGGATTTACCATGCATATTCCAAGCAGGCTAAGACTCCCATTGAAAGGACACTTTTCTTCTGACAATGTTTTGCATTTATTATGCTGATGATATTGTTTTTCAGCGTATACGTAAAAGTAGCAGAGAGATGTATAATAGCATTACTTAAAGGGACACTATAGTCACCTAAACAACTACAGCTTAATATAGTCATGCTGGTGAGTATGGTCAGTCCCTGCAAACGTTTTGCAGTAAACACTTTCTTTTCAGAGATTCAATGCATCTCTATGAGGAGATGCCGATTGGCAAGGGCTGCAATTGTCCCCACCCCCCGGCCCGCCTCCTTGGCTGAGATCATCAGTATTGTGATTGGCTGAGATAATTACTTCTAATTATGTCAGTCAAGGAGACAGAGCAGGGGCAAAACCCAATGCAGACAGACTGGAATAAAGGTAAGATTTTACTATATTTAGGGAGTAGAGGGCCAGGGGGGTAGATGATGTTTTTATCACTAAAGGGGCAGGAATACATATTTGTTCTTTTACATTTAAAGTGTCTTAATGTGATTTGCAAACTATGACAGAATACTAGTTAGTTTATATTTGCATGTTTTTTTTTTCTTATGTTTGATGTGTTTTTTTTTTTTTGTTTGTTTTTTTAATGTTTTTCCTTGCAAGATTCTATGGCTAGCCAAAATAGCTTTAAATTAGTTATGAAACTGCAGACATTGAAAAGTTTGAATTATTAAACTGATTTTTTTATAAGAAATCATATGAGTGCGGATCCACTAGTAAGTGTTTGCTAAGAACTTCTAAGGGAGAAAAGGAGCGTCTTGCTTGTGGAGATGTAATAACTGTAAGAATGAGTGATTTCTCCGTGCCAAGACTGCATATTTTAGTTATTATACAAGTTCAAAAATATGAAGGCACACTGTAAATATTGTTAGGCAATGTGAAAAATAAAATAAGTCAAAGCCTGGACTACAACCCCACCTTACCATAGGAATCAGCTAGATAGATAGATAGATAGATAGCCTAGTTTCTGACCATAGTTTTCTATTCAAAGTATAATAGTTACCTAAAGCACCTCATGTAGTCACCTGTGACAGCTAAACTGACAGGAGCAACCAGTTGTCAAGAAGAACAGGACATATTGACATAATCAGCTGGCAAAGACCCAAAATACCATAGCATCTTAAAATAACCACTCTCTATGCTACATATATATATAAAAACAAGCATGATCTTTACACATATACACAGCCTCAATGCTATATCCTTCAAATTTAAAATGTATTCACCCCCAAAAAAAACACAATCTCTACCATAATTAGAAAAATCACAGAAACCCGAGACCTGGACGAACTAATGGCACAGATTAACAACATGTACAAAGCGTTCCACCGCACATGGGACCTCTGGGACACGAACAACGCGAAACTGAACGAGAACTCAACAAACTAACCAACCTCAGTTCAAACCAGCAACCATATCCGACATCACCCCGAGAGGAGCGACCACCGCACAACGCCGACGCCAACACAGCGGACACAAACCACCCAGAAGGGATTTTACGCAAGGGTGAACCCCTCTCTTGAAACCCCTCCTCCTCTTGAACCCCCCCTCTCCCCCCCTTTTTTTTCTCTCCCTCTCTCTCTCTTCCCTCTCCCCCACCCTACAAGGGCCCTGCGTGCGTGGGCGTAGAGCAGTCCCTCCCGCCAGGCCCCTCTATAGGAGAGAAACCTATACGCGCGAACCCACACCCCCCCTTCCGCCAAACCCTCCTTACCCCGATCGCCGCACCCACAAATACACCGGGAACATCCCCCCCTGACGGCCATCCCCTCCCACGGCATGTACACGTTACCCAGCACAAACAGGCGCCTCCAGGGGACACAGACTCCAGGGAGAACAGTAGACCTCTACACGCCCGCATTACATGGCACACTCCAATGCCCCGTGCGACGGAGCGCATTGAAAATCACCATCCACAACACGGTTGTAACAGACCGTCGACAGACAGCAATGCAAGGAGATGCACAAGCGTATATGCATGCCACCCCGCCCCTCCCCTCTTCTCCCATCCCAGACTCCCTCGCGGACGCTCATGTATAGAAAACACAATAAAGACCCAATAAGGGGCAAAGTGACTGTGGGGGTGGGGGGGGGAGAGGGGAGGTTGGGGAGAAACGGGGGGGCGGGTGAGCGGGGGAAAGGAGGGGAAGGGATAAACCTAAATAGGGCACCCCTGATACCTCCCCTTTTATTTTGTACCCTTCCCCGACCCATAGATCTAGAGTCGCAACAAATGTTATGTGTAGAGCAATAAAGGACAAGCAACTGATAGATAACACAACTGAAGAATGATCATCAAATAGGCTTCATAAGCAGGATTGTTATAACAAATGAAAATTATCTCTTCGTACCATGTAACAAACCTCTTACTCCCTTATTACTTTCTGTACCCTAACCCCAATGCAAATGAAAATCTCAAAATAAATAATAAAAAAAAAAAAAAAATAGGAGTGCAGAAATACTGAGCTTCTGGAAACAAGGAGATCGGCCACCTCTTCCCGCTCCGTCTCCAGTAGGCAGCAGCAGCGTTTTTAGGGTCTTTGGTGGATAACAGGATCCAAGTAAGTCACGGTATGTTCACTAGAGAACTCCGCACAGTAGGGAAGCCCTGTTGAGAGTTTGGCAGCAGTGTAATCGGGTTTAGCACCCCAAAATCAATTCTATGAGCAGGAGCTCAAGTGAAACACGTTTGCTCTGCTTCGAAGTCAGACTCCACCCCACCCCGTGAATTTTAGTTCACAAGAATTCACTATTTTACCTCTGCTCCATTGTGTATAAATTAGGTTCCTAAGAATACTAGTTGAACAGACTAATATATAATAACAGATAATGCATATGTTCATATATGAATGTTATTGTAACTGCATTAGAATACAATCTTTAAGGAATTTGTATAGAATTACCTAAGAAAAAGGCCAGGAAATTCATCTAAATGTGTTAGTAACCGTGGGAAGATTGCAAATGAGTGCAATAAAAGTTATGGGAAACCAGAGACAATCAAAAGAGTCACAAAGCAAAATAAGAAACCTATCTGTTGTTTTTTTCACTTTGAAAATAGGGGCATTTGAGAAAAAATAGTGTTCCATCTGAAATAAGGAATTGAGGCAAGTGTCAGGATCTGTAAAAATGAACTCTAAGACAGCCAAAATATTAGTGGATATTTTAATGCTACTACAAGGAGGATGCTCCACATTGATTAGGGGCAACAAAAAAATAGAGTAGAGAGTAGAGATATGATGGTTTTTTTTTTTTTTTTTTTTTATAAAAAGCCTTATTTGCTTAATGGAAGAGCATCACAGTCAAGAGATATGACCATGGAGAAACGACCAAGCTGTAAATTCCTTCTTAAAAATTTATACTGTATGTTCTAAATGTAAAAGTAAGCCATTTGACCATAAAACATTAAACTTTTAGTGTAAATCTAAAATTACATTTCATAAAGGAAATCCTCGCAATAGCAACTCTAGAAGCATATTTCTACAAACTTACCAATGACACAAGCGAAAGCTGCAGGAGAATGTATAATCACCTTATATGTTTCATTAAACATACAGTGTGATTATAATAAAGGGAAATACAGGATAATAACCAACAAAAACACTGCAATAGCTATCTACTGTCACAAATTATTGTTTACAGTACATTTTGTTGCCAAACTATATCGTACATTTATCCAGTTACTGTGGTATTTTTTTTTTCTTTACAGTCAATTTAAGGTACCGTATATACTCGAGTATAAGCCGAGTTTTTCAGCCCATTTTTTGGGCTGAAAAACCCCAACTCGGCTTATACTCGAGTCAAGGTCTGTATTATGGCAATTTACATTGCCATAATACAGACTGGGGGAGAGGGGGGCTGGCAGAGCTGTAACTTACCTGTTCTGCAGCTCCTGTCAGCTCTCTCCTCCTCCGCGCCGTCCGTTCAGCACCTCGGTCAGCTCCCAGTGTAAATCTCGCGAGAGCCGCGGCTCTCGCGAGACTTACACTGGGAGCTGAAAGAGGGAGCTGCACGGACGGCGCAGAGGAGGAGAGAGCTGACAGGAGCTGCAGAACAGGTAAGTTACAGCTCTGCCAGCCCCCCTCTCCCCCCCACTGAACTGCCACTGGACCACCAGGGAAGGAGAGCCCCCCTCCCTGCCATGTATCAAGCAGGGAGGGGGGACGAAAAAAAAAAAATATAAAAAAATAAGAAATAATAATAAAAAAAAAATAATAATAATAATAAAAAAAATAATAATAAAAAAAGGGGGTATAAGGACCACTGTGGGAGGGGGAGGGGGGGTATAAGGACCACTATGGGAGGGAGGGGGTGGGATAAGGACCACTATGGGAGGGAGGGGGTGTATAAGGACCGCTATGGGAGGGAGGGGGGGATAAGGACCACTATGGGAGGGAGGGGGATAAGGACCACTATGGGAGGGAGGGGGGGATAAGGGCCACTATGGGAGGGAGGGGGGGATAAGGACCACTAGGGGAGGGGAGGGGGAAGTAAGGACCACTAGTGGAGGGGAGGGGGAAGTAAGGACCACTAGGGGAGGGGAGGGTAAGGACCACTAGGGGAGGGGAGGGTAAGGACCACTAGGGGAGGGGTGAGTCAGGACCACTGGGGGAGGGGGGTGAAGGAACACGGGGGTGGGGAGGTAAGGACCACTGAGGGAGGAGGAGGGGAGGTCAGGACATATGGGGGGGGGGCAAATATCCTTGCACCGGCCCTGCACACACTGCATTCATACACTGCATTCATACACACACACACTGCACTCATACACACACACTGCACTCACACACACTGCATTCATACACACACTGCACTCATACACACACTGCACTCATACACACGCTGCACTCATACACACGCTGCACTCATACACACGCTGCACTCATACACACGCTGCACTCATACACACACACGCTGCACTCATACACACACTGCACTCATACACACACGCTGCACTCATACGCACACGCTGCACTCATACGCACATACTGCATTCATTATACACACACTGTAAATAAATATTCAATTAATATATTTTTTTTAGGATCTAATTTTATTTAGAAATTTACCAGTAGCTGCTGAATTTCCCACCCTAGTCTTATACTCGAGTCAATACGTTTTCCCAGTTTTTTGGGGAAAAATTAGGGGCCTCGGCTTATATTCGGGTCGGCTTATACTCGAGTATATACGGTATATGTTCTTCAGGTGGTGAGACCTTTCTTAAGTTCCATCTTTGCTCTATTCTAGAGGACTCCTCGGGCAAAACTAAACATTTTAATATACAATTCATATGCATATACAGGGAGTGCAGAATTATTAGGCAAGTTGTATTTTTGAGGATTAATTTTATTATTGAACAACAACCATGTTCTCAATGAACCCAAAAAACTCATTAATATCAAAGCTGAATATTTTTGGAAGTAGTTTTTAGTTTGTTTTTAGTTATAGCTATTTTAGGGGGATATCTGTGTGTGCAGGTGACTATTACTGTGCATAATTATTAGGCAACTTAACAAAAAACAAATATATACCCATTTCAATTATTTATTTTTACCAGTGAAACCAATATAACATCTCAACATTCACAAATATACATTTCTGACATTCAAAAACATAACAAAAACAAATCAGTGACCAATATAGCCACCTTTCTTTGCAAGGACACTCAAAAGCCTGCCATCCATGGATTCTGTCAGTGTTTTGATCTATTCACCATCAACATTGCGTGCAGCAGCAACCACAGACTCCCAGACACTGTTCAGAGAGGTGTACTGTTTTCCCTCCTTGTAAATCTCACATTTGATGATGGACCACAGGTTCTCAATGGGGTTCAGATCAGGTGAACAAGGAGGCCATGTCATTAGATTTTCTTCTTTTATACCCTTTCTTGCCAGCCACGCTGTGGAGTACTTGGACGAGTGTGATGGAGCATTGTCCTGCATGAAAATCATGTTTTTCTTGAAGGATGTAGACTTCTTCCTGTACCACTGCTTGAAGAAGGTGTCTTCCAGAAACTGGGAGTTGAGCTTGACTCCATCCTCAACCCAAAAAGGCCCCACAAGCTCATCTTTGATGATACCAGCCCAAACCAGTACTCCACCTCCACCTTGCTGGCGTCTGAGTCGGACTGGAGCTCTCTGCCCTTTACCAATCCATCCATCTGGCCCATCAAGACTCACTCTCATTTCATCAGTCCATAAAACCTTAGAAAAATCAGTCTTGAGATATTTCTTGGCCCAGTCTTGACGTTTCAGCTTGTGTGTCTTGTTCAGTGGTGGTCGTCTTTCAGCCTTTCTTACCTTGGCCATGTCTCTGAGTATTGCATACCTTGTGCTTTCGGGCACTCCAGTGATGTTGCAGCTCTGAAATATGGCCAAACTGGTGGCAAGTGGCATCTTGGCAGCTGCACGCTTGACTTTTCTCAGTTCATGGGCAGTTATTTTGCGCCTTGGTTTCTCCACACGCTTCTTGCGACCCTGTTGACTATTTTGAATGAAACACTTGATTGTTCGATGATCACGCTTCAGAAGCTTTGCAATTTTAAGAGTGCTGCATCCCTCTGCAAGATATCTCACTATTTTTAACTTTTCTGAGCCTGTCAAGTCCTTCTTTTGACCCATTTTGCCAAAGGAAAGGAGGTTGCCTAATAATTATGCACACCTGATATAGGGTGTTGATGTCATTAGACCACACCCCTTCTCATTACAGAGATGCACATCACCTAATATGCTTAATTGGTAGTAGGCTTTCGAGCCTATACAGCTTGGAGTAAGACAACATGCATAAAGAGGATGATGTGGTCAAAATACTCATTTGCCTAATAATTCTGCACGCAGTGTAGTACATATATATTTTCCCTGAGCATGGGGCTTTGAGGTTGTTTTTTTCTATGCAAAACCAGCAAGTCTGTTACAGTATACACAACACTATAATTACAAACATTCTGGTCAAGAGATTATACTGAGATATCTTTTTCTGCAGGGACTTACATCCTCTTAAGCAGGTTTTCCTATGTCCCAGGAGGATTTAACACAAACTGCATGTCACTTTAGTAAGCAGACAATAATCAATAATAATCAAGTCACTAAGGTTGATTTAGAAACCCGAGTAAGTGACATTTCTGCCCACGTTCAAACTAGAATATTAATTAGTATGTTTCCATGTTTGCCTTATTAAACATATTCTGAGACTGACATTGGTTAGCAAAAAAAAAAAAAATTAATCTGTAAACAATTTTTCTTATATGCGTTCTTCACGTGTAATTCATTTTTTGTAGCCTTTGCAAGACCTCCCCTTTATCCTCGGTATACACTTCAGGTCTGTGCCTGTGGATTTACCAATCAGAGGCTTCTCATTGAGAATCCTCTGTGCTGAAGCCACAGGCATTTGCGCAAGCAATCACGGTTTTCTAATGCTTCTCAATGAGCTGTAATACAGTAACGTTGGAAACGCAGGTGTGATCTAGCCCAGTGAATCTGCCACTTACATTAGCTGTGTGGAGCTAACGGGAGTGCAAGAAACCCTCCTTAGCTGTATTGATAATGTTTGCATATTGACAGAGATAAAAGGAACAAACAACGGCATATAAGATGCGTGTCCTTAGCTGGAATGACACATTGTATGTTTTACAATCAAATAATAGGACAACACAATGTCTGGGTAAAAAAAACTATGATGTACATATGCATGCATTGAGATATGTTAAAATACATTCCTCACAACCAATGTACTACAATAGTTTCCAAAATCATACTCTCTGTGTACACTTCAGATTTAAAAATAAAATATTGAGAAAATGTGAAACCAGCTTTATATTACATGTGACTCATTTATAAAACCTTTATATATCATTCTAAGTACCTAGAGCACTACAAATACAAAATCATTCATTAGATTTCTTTTTTTTTGCACAGGAACACAAACTGACAAATATGTCACCAACACACACTGCAGGTTGTTAACTGCATTCGAATTATACATATTTAATCATTCTTCTTTGTTTTGGTCTTCTTCATATCTTATTTAATATGCACAAAACATATTTATGGATGTTTGGTAAACTAATCCAACAACTGGTCCCATGCTAAATTCTGCCAACCAATACATGTCTGCTTTATATTGCATGTTGTTTATTGCAGAATGTGAATATTCTTGCAACTTTAAATTACGAGCCATTAATGGGAAAAAATATATCATACAAGTGTTATTTTTAGCCTCATTGGGAAATCTCAGGAAACCCACTTGTACTTCTCATTACAATTTAGTTATTTTTTAGACTATTTTACTTTTCCGATTCGGAATGTCTTTTGTGCTTTTCTTGCATTCATCTTTAAAAAATGTGATTAATTTGACAATTAATTGGTCCATCCGAATCAAACTATTATTTAATTTGTGTTTAATGGTTGAATAATATTTGTTTCCTTCATGATCAAAGTTGGAATTCTTAGCTATTTTCCCAATCAAAATGATTTGTTGCTAAATGAAACAATTACTATAAAGATAGATGCAATAAATGCACATCTAGTTTTTGCACTGTTTACAAAATACATTTTCACATAAAACCATGGATACAATCACCAAAGTCTGTGTGCATTTTCCTTGAATCTTTGGTTGGAATAGGTGAAATTTCTGATATTTTTAGCAAATGTAAAATTTGATAATGTTATAATACCTTCATCACTGTTGTCATCCACTAGTATAATCTCCTTCAGAAGGTGGACAGGGGTGTGATTCACTGCACTGTGAACTGATCTCAAAATCACAGACAGGGCTTCATTAACAAAGATAAAAATGATTGAAATCTGGGGTAGTTCCTTAGGATACTTCAGTTTATTGCACCTTAGAAAAATGAAACAGAAAAAAAAAACAACAATTTTTTAATTAGTTTTAATAGTTTCTTTATGAGGTTGATATTTTTCCTGTGGATAGAATAACAGTGGCAAGAATGTATAAATCCAGCAAATGGCTACGTGTATGAATGTATTTATACGCAGCCATGTGGAAAAGAAAGTACACCCTCTTTGAATCCTATCGTTTTACATATAAGGATATAATAACCAGAATCTATTCTTTAGCAGGTTTTAACATTTGTTTTAAGTATAGTTTCAGATGAACAACAACACATAACATATTACACCGTGTGATGATTCATTTAACAAAAATAAATCCAAAGTAGAAAAGCCATCTGTGAAAAACACTATTGAACTGTTTGTGGAGAACTCTATGGTCAGTAACCATTTAAAGTTTAATTTCATTTTTTTCAGTGGTGCTTGTCCCTGCTCTCCATGTTAAATAGTCACACTGAAAATACTACACTCTGTAGCTTACCTCTGTTAGCGTAAGAAAGGAGGAGAGCAGACTGAAGTTACTACAAGGCAGCTCTGCTGTACGCAGACATCTAACAGATTCCACCTGACGCTGCACAGTAACAGGCAATGGCTGCTCTCATCCCCTGTATAAAGGCCAAAAGGCATATTAAAGGACCACTATAATGCCAGGAAAACAAACTTGTTTTCCCTGCACTATAGTGTTAATAGGGCAAGAGCCGCGCACGCATTTAGTCAGTCCATAGGAAACCATTCTCACCATTCTGACGCTGACATCTATCTCACTGTGAAAATCACTGTGAGAAGCGCGGAAGCGCCTCTAGCGGCTGTCAATGAGACAGCCACTAGAGGCTGGATTAACCCATATTTCCAATATAGCAGTTTCTCTGAAACTGCTATGTTTACAGCAGGCAGGGTTAACCCTAGATGGACCTGGCACCCAGACTACTTCATTGAGCTGAAGTGGTCTGGGTGCCTATAGTGGTCCTTTAAGTCACAACTGATTATTACTACTCATAGCCACAATGTAAGGTGATTTTATGCATAACTATGCTTGCTACCTGGCATGATTTACATGAACACATTTTACTGGAGTTGGACTATCTTAAAGCATGACAATAGAAACATTAGAGATATTATTGAAATAAAAGAAAAGGCAATATTGTGTCGGCAGTAGCCCAAATACACCATTTATAGGGAGCTGTTATACCAGACTTCTAACCACCTTTTATTTTACTTGAATATGTTCTGTGTTCAAAATTGTATTAGGTTAATTTTAAGTTAAACCTTAATTTGCATTAAGATGCTGAATGTTCAGTTTTTTACTTTGTTGCTTTTTTTTAAAAAGACCTGCAGTTTGAAAACTTGATTTATTCCCTTCACAAGGCACAAACTGTTTTAGGTGATTAATTATGTAGATATTTAGACAGACAGACAGACGGATCGATAGATATCAAAGATTACAATGGCCTTCTTCATGAGCGCATGCAGTGTAAATGTTGATTAGTATAACTGTACTTGATAATGCCTTGAGGGGTGCTACTAGGAGACTTCTAGGTTTTGTTTTTTTTTATGCAGCATATGATATGCAGTAATTGACTCAAATATAAAAAAATATACATTAATTTTCTTCTAGAATAAGAAATGATGAAGATAAACACAGAACCATCTTTAATTAATTGTACATTACAATCTTTACACACATTTTAATGCAAGAGAAGATATTTAGTGTGCATGAAAAATCTAAAATAAAAAATAAAGTAATTTCTTTTGACAAGTACATAAATGGAAAAATGTGCACATTTAAATATGCAAGCACATACATATTAAAGTTGTGTACAAGGGATGTGCTTGATGTGTGTAGGCCCGCCCCAATGCAGGCAACATTTTCTTCCCTATCCCTAATTAGATAATTTCACTACTTTCTGTTAATTTGAGTTATCTGTTGGGGAAAAAAAAGTAATAAAAGTAATTTTAAGTATGTTTTAAAATGTCAATAAAAAGAAACTATAGTAATATTTTTATCTGCAAAATAGGTATTTCACTTATGATTCGGTTATTGTTAAATGCATCTTGTAAAAAAAAAAAAGAGTTTTTCCATCCTATTACACATATGTTGTTTTTTCTGTATAAGTACTTTTCATTAACGGTCATTAAATATTTTTGTTCTCTAGGGTATAATGGAGTACTATTTAGCAGATTTCATATTAGTTGAACAATTAGACCTCATTCCAAGTGATTCAATACTTATAGGAAAACATTTGAAATGATTTATCTACAGAGGTTACCATTACAGTCTCTTTTGTAGATTTGTGTAGATAAATTATTTGAAAGTTTTTCTAACCGTATTGGATCATTTATTAATTTGAGGACTATTTTTCCAAGGGTGACTTCCCATATTTTCAAATAATGAGTTGTGTACTACGTACTATTTAATTGCTGAGTAATTTAATGTAAAGATGGAATAATCCTATTCAGACTATTATCTCAACCTTACTGTGGCGTCCAAATATTCTTAGTTGACTCAATACCATTATTTAACAAAACTGGACATTTTCCATATTGGGGATGAGCCAAACCTTTGCTTTAATTTCAAATTTGTTCATTTGTATGGTAAAATATAATATAAAGCCTTGGTAAGATGACATGGCTATTTTTTTTACAAAGGAAGCTGATGTCTATGGGGGAGTCAAAGAATGTGCATTAACATTAAAGCAGATGGAAAACAAACTAGCAATACAGAACATAAAGTGAAATAAAAATTGTGATCACCGTATCTGATTAGAACTATGAAAGTATCTCCTTATTGAGAGTTGTTTATCAGCCAGTGTTTAAGGATCTCAATTTAATACTAAATTGAGGCTTTTAAGTGCTTCACAGATTTAAAAATGCATTGCGATTGTCTAAAAGCTCTCTAATAGCTGCAATAAATGGTTCACAAAATATATTTGTATAGCCAATATAATGTAATGGAAACAAAATGATTTCAAGTTACCTTAAGGTGTTTGAAACTGTGTCAATAAATTCTTTAATTGAATTCAATTTCCAGTGCATTACAGCAATAAGAGAGATTGTGTATTAATTATTCATAGTAATACTATACATAGTGTGATATTCCCCAATTTGGATTCTAAAATGCTTAGTGTTATACAAATTTGAAGGTTCATTCACTAAACATCGGATTTATCTGCATTTACAGAATTTAATGAAAATGACAAAATCCTTACAGGGATGGCAATTCTCATATTCACTAAAGCTAATTCCGGGCAGAATTTTGTCAAGCCTGTCGTAGTTGGTATTTTAGTCTAGGGGTTTGATCATTATACCATGTTATATGTTATATGTGACATAAGGTTACAGTGCAGTAACTTGCAAGGAGATGTACAGCTTTGAGATGCAATATGCCCTGGTCACCTGGATGTAACAGAGATGTAACCAAATGGATGTGACAAGATCTAATATAGATGTAACCAAATGTAACAATGTGTAGGAGAGACAGAGCATTCTTACAGGAATTTTCATCATAGATTACATGACCTGAAAACGTTACATAGTAAGTCTAAAACAGCAGATGTGTGACTTTCAAAACAACAGACGTCTTATTGGTGTTGTAAAAGTGAATAAGACCTAGGTAATCAGGGATGGTGCAAGTCTTTTGGCTACACCTGTGTTTCTCTCAAAACCCCTTTTGAATTTCTTATCCATTTTTGTGTTTCTTATTCCCTCTTTTCATTGCCTTACCCACTTTATCTTATCACCCCTTTGTGTGTCTCTTTTCCTCCTTTTCCAGCCCATCTGTGTGTCTCTTCTCCAGCCCCTTGTGTATGCCACTTTCACGCCCTTGTGTATGCCCCTTTTGTGTGTCTATTAGCCTCATCCCCTTTGTCTGTATTTTTCCCCTTGCACAACACCTCTGTGTGTTTCCAGCCCCAAAGCTCCTCTGTGTGTCTCTTCCTCCCCAAGCCCTCTGAGTGTCTTCCTTTCCCCCAGTCCCTTTTGTGTGTGCCTCTCTAACCTCCCAGTTCCTATGTCCCTATGTGGTCTCTTCATCTTCCCTTCCCTCCTAGGGTGCACCAGCTGAGGGGGGGCTCAATCTCTGATTGACTGGCAGGAGGGGTGGGCACAGTACAGTGCTCCCCTCCTGCCTCTCACTCAGAGCTTGCACCTGCCAGGCCATGCCTAGGTTTCCCTATAAGAAAATGTTTTATTTCCCCCAAAAATAATAGTCTAAGGGTGCTGTGGGAATAAATAGGAGCTAGGTTTCCCTAAAAACAATAGATATTTATTTTCTAAGCAATCGCTGTTTTAAGTGTGTTCTACGATTAAATAAGATTAGGGTTTCTGTATGTTCTAACTAACAGATATCCTTAGGGTGTTGTTCTAAAAGATCAGATTTATTTGAATTATTCATTATCTTAATGTCATTCTTTGTCGGCTATGATGATAATGATGATAACTTAAGACTGCCTTTCATGTGTGTTATATTATGTCCTCAAACCCCACCTCATTCTCTACAATAGGCCAGATGCATTTGGTGTCTGGTTTACAACCAGTGCCTTTCAAATCTTATATAAAATGATTGCATCCACAAAAATTATAAAGCACCTATTTTAAACGAAACAGAACCAAATGCATCCAGCACGATGGACATTCATTGTAGGCCAATCATTTTTAGTGCCCATGCTTCCACCCGTAGCAATGTGGGTGAGGGCATGAGGGCCATAATGACTTCCACAGGCATTGCTTTACATTTTAATGTGGCAGCTGGTTAGCAAGTGCTGGCCAGTCCGCACAAAACATATTTCTCAGGCTACCAAAATCTTTTATAACTATTTGCATGCTAGCATCTGGGTCCAGTTTTAACAATCTCGGACTAGATTGCAGCTTCTCGACAACTTTTGGTCTAGATAAAATAATTCAGAGCCTGCTGAACAAAATCCAGACATTGTTATATACTGTGAACAATGTCCAAATTTTGCAATTTGAATGGCCTTGAAATTAGTGAATAACCCTGTAAATCAGAAGATGATAATAAGATGTTACAATGTCCAAACTCAATGGCACATGATCTTATCAACCTCAGAGAAATGAATTGAACTAATACTGTTAAAAACAATGGGAAACTTTATATCCAATGCATTAAAAAAGAGCTGTTTTGCACAAACAATGAAGAAAAAAAAGTCTTAAAAGGTTTGAATATAATGCAAATGAACAGAGAATTGAAAGGTATGTCTTGTGTTTTCAAATTCTATAATATGATGGAAGGTATTAAAATAAAACCAGGGAGCAATATGTCAGCAAAGATATTTCAACAGATTGGGAGAATGGATATTATAATGGTCTGTACAGTTCAATTCACTAAAATGTAAAACATTTCATCTTGAAAATATCAATAGGCCTGCTAATTAAACTCTTGTTTATTGAAGTAATCCTCTTCTCAACTGATTGTTGGCATAAGGTTTTTTAGCTGTATGCATACTCAAGTTAAGATGAAAAGGAGAGCGAGATGTTCTCTCATATAAAAAGAAAATAGGTGCAAGGATCAGGATATCTGTCTGCCTTTTTTTATAAACCATTGGAAATACTTCACATAAATTAAACAGTTGAATTTCAGGTATTAGTTCATAAGTCAAACATTATGGGTTTGGACAAAGCTGTGAGTTAATAATACCATGAAGGATTCTAATTTCATATAATATAATAGAGATTGGGTTAACACTGCATTCAATGTATTTATCGTTGTGTGTAATTCCCTTTGTCCTGGCTTGCTTTAAGGTTAAGTGAACAGCTTTTATATGTGTTATTTTTATCTTATTATTTCATTCTGTCTGTTATTTAGGATTAATGGTCACTAATAACCTTAAACTTAGTCTATCTATCTATCTATCTATATATATATATATATATCTGTCCATCTACTCATTTCTTTATGGGCATAGTTTTGTTATTTATTATTTATCCAATTGTAAATGTTGATGGTGGAGGGACTGGTGATGGTTGTGGTATTGGTGGTGCTAATGGTGGTGATGGTAACTGTGCTGACAGTAGGTGAACTACTTGTGCCACTGGTAGCAGGTGTAGCTGATATCACAACTGTCACCATAGGATAGGGCGATTCTAAAGCAGATACAGATGGACTTGGAGATGGTGGAGAAGATGCTAATTACTCTGTCTCATCATATTCATGGTCGAGTAGATCCTGGGCCAAAGGTAGAAGTGCTATGTTTGCAGTGGTGGGTGAAGCAGAATTCTCATTACCAAATTCAGCATCGCCATCAACAACATCAACAACAGGAATTGGGGAAACTACTCTGGTACTCTGAGCTAAGTCTTCACTATAGAGTGGCTCTGATGATCCCCACAATATAGACTCTGCTGCTCTCTCATTTAGTTGCTTGTTGGGGTGTTGCAATAAGATATATCCCTCGAACTCTCTGTGGTAGAAGGGGTTGCAGTGTCAGAGAAGCATAAGGTGCTAGAGCAGGCATAGGCAACCTTTGGCACTCCAGATGTTTTGGACTACACCTCCCATGATGCGTTGCCAGCATTATGGGTGTTAGAGCATTATGGGGGATGTAGTCCACAGCATCTGGAGTGCCGAAGGTTGCCTACCCCTGTGCTAGAGCATGAAAATAATTGTAAAATAAAATTGCCCCCTGAATCAGACATAACACACATGCTGCTAACCCCACTATCCTTAGGTTGAATGCTACTAATAGTAGTGGTAGTGGAGGCAGCAGCAGTGACTAAAGTGTCATTGTTCCTCATGTCAGAGGTGTTCAAACTTTTAGAAGCTCTGGCACTAGGGCTGATAGTGGATCGGGGAACAGGGCAACTCCTGCTACCCCTAACCTCCCCCAACTTTTTTGGAGTAGTGCATGACATTAATGACAGGTTTTTTTTTCTTATCACCATACATTTGATATATAAATGATTGCATATTGTTTAAACTAACAACAACAAGAATTTTATTTTCTGTTGCAAAGGGTGTATTTACTACTTGGTGGTTTTAATACTGTAACTTTATTGTGTTTGGTGTATAGTGGTTAGATTGCTTCACATTTATCATGGCAAATGAATCTTAAATATTTCTAAAATGTGTTGCGTTCACATTGAGAGCTCAGTCTTTCTATTTGTTGCTGTATTGCCCTGAAGCATACCACCTTAGATATGTAAGGTTAACCTTTAATATTTACTGATGATGTGTGCTATTCCTCATTGTTCTTATTTTTGTAGGGACATAAGTTGAATAGATCAACTTGGTCTCTTCACATATTTATCATGTGACAGCAAATATTTGGCTAAGTAAATTTTTCACACAAAGTAGGTTTTATCTTACTTCCATTTTAACTTGAATTTGATTATAATTGCTCCTGCAAAATATATATTATTGTTAATATCCCTCTTTGATGACTATGTGATCCAATAGACTAAGGTATAAATCTCGGCTGCTAAGTATAGTTATATAAATGGGCAAATTTTCATACAACACATAGTTCTTATTCCAATTTTTTATACACATTTTTCTTTCGCCTTTTTCACATTGAGCCCTATTTATATAATCTTGTGGCTGTTAGTTTCTCCTCTGTTAAAATACAGATATGATTATTATAAAAGATAAGCTCTATAGTAATCAATTGTGAATTAAAGGGACAGTACAGGGGATAACCCTAAGTAGAGAATGCAAGCAAAAAGGAAAAGGGGGGGGACTGTCCCGCAATAATGAAAGGTATCAAAGAAAATTACTTTAATAAATGGAAATAAAAAAACACACACAAAAAAACAGACAAAGTTACTGTTCACTACTGCCTCAATGATGGATAATTGGGGCAGAAAAAGTGACTGTAACTGTACTTACTGGGTGTACACAGACGGAGAGGCGGTGAACAAACAGATAGGACACAAATGGGGCAAAAAGTCTAAACAGTAGTTAAGTAAGTATGTCCCTGCAGTAATGGCTGTATGATAGCCTTGTACCAGTTGCCCAGGGTGAACTTAATATACGGATACTGATGCCATGTAACAGAATACCAATGGTAAAAGTAAGAACAAATTGGCTACAGTGTGCTGTATATGACCCTGCAAATCCAGGTGGTAACTACTGAAAAAGAAAAAATTGCCCAGCATAAAAGAAAAATATATACATAAGCTAATATCCCCCTAGGGAATAACCCTGTGTTGAAAGAAATGTGTGTATACAACAGGGTCCCAATGGGTATATCGGAGGATATAGCTCACCAAACAGCACGTTGCTAACAGGAGATGGGCATGATATCGGTCTAAACAATACCCATAATGAAGTTAGAATTAGTGGCTAGTATGTGCCTTGGTCGGCACTTGGCTAGAATAGCGAAGAAGCTGTACAGTTGCTAGTAAGTTGTCACTAGCTGCAAGGGCTAATAACCCCCTGGGCGATGTCCCTGCGTAACAATCAAGTGCAGCAGAGTCCCAATGGGTATACCGGAGGATAAAGCCAATAATGAGTGAGCAGCTAATAGTAGGTCATAAGATAATGAGATTGCAAGCTAGCAAGTGCCTTCATGGGCACCTGACTGTAATAACACTGGATGCCAGGCTACAGACCCCCTAGGAAATACCACTGCGTAAACATAAAGTACAGCAGGGTCCCAATAGGTATACAGGGGGGTATAGCAAATGATGAGAGGGCAGCTAATGATAGGGCACAGAGCAAAAAGCTTGCTGGCTAGTGTATGCCTTCGTGAGCGTCTGGCTATAATGGCAACACTGTACACTAGCTAGCGGTTGTCCTAAACTGTGCCTTCGTGGGCACCTAATAAAAGAGAAAAAATATATCTTGCTAGTAAATACCCTAATCTGTGCCTTCGTGGGCACCTAGCAGTAAGGATAATAAGCCCACTAACGTGCTAAAATAAAGTCTCCGAGCTATTACCCTAATCTGTGCCTTCGTGGGCACCTAGCAGTAAGGATAATAGGCTTACTAACGTGCTAAATCAATTCTCCGAGCTATTAATCTAATATCACAAGATTAAGAGAGGAGAGGTCCAAAGATCCTGAGTAGAGCAAAGATAAATGCAATGTCTATATGCAGGGTAGCACAAAACTCAACACAAGGTGAGTTACACAGGACCAAACGTCGAGCCCCGACGCGCGTTTCGCCAGAGACAGGCTCATCAGTGTGAGTGATGTGAGCTAGTGACAACTTACTAGCAACTGTACAGCTTCGTCGCTATTCTAGCCAAGTGCCGACCAAGGCACATACTAGCCACTAATTCTAACTTCATTATGGGTATTGTTTAGACCGATATCATGCCCATCTCCTGTTAGCAACGTGCTGCTTGGTGAGCTATATCCTCCGATATACCCATTGGGACCCTGTTGTATACACACATTTCTTTCAACACAGGGTTATTCCCTAGGGGGATATTAGCTTATGTATATATTTTTCTTTTATGCTGGGCAATTTTTTCTTTTTCAGTAGTTACCACCTGGATTTGCAGGGTCATATACAGCACACTGTAGCCAATTTGTTCTTACTTTTACCATTGGTATTCTGTTACATGGCATCAGTATCCGTATATTAAGTTCACCCTGGGCAACTGGTACAAGGCTATCATACAGCCATTACTGCAGGGACATACTTACTTAACTACTGTTTAGACTTTTTGCCCCATTTGTGTCCTATCTGTTTGTTCACCGCCTCTCCGTCTGTGTACACCCAGTAAGTACAGTTACAGTCACTTTTTCTGCCCCAATTATCCATCATTGAGGCAGTAGTGAACAGTAACTTTGTCTGTTTTTTTGTGTGTGTTTTTTTATTTCCATTTATTAAAGTAATTTTCTTTGATACCTTTCATTATTGAGGGACAGTCCCCCCCCCTTTTCCTTTTTGCTTACAGATATGATTAGGCAGGATTGTAAACACAAATCGGTAAGATCCTGAACATTTTCTATTTTAGACGTTCAGAGTTTAGTTGGGTTCCAGTGTGGCTGCGCATGCACATATTAGCCACCCACACATTATTCATTACATTGCGTCTGACGTGCTCTGCGCAGTGACGTAATTAGATGCATGGACCGGCAGATTTAAAAGAAAGAAGACCGGGAAGAAGACAGATTCTCCTGAGGAGGTTGGATCAACGAAACGCGTAGAGCTCTCTCAAAGAACCCTTTTATTTGGTATAAGCAGTCTTTTTAACATTTGCACTTTTTGTATTATGTGCTCGTGATTATGTGCTGTGAAGGATTAGTGGGTGTTAGCTACCAATAACAGCTGCTTGTTGAGCATCTTACACTTTCCCTTACTTTAGTATCTTTGCACTTTAGCACTTACACTTTACTATTACATCTTGTGTTATGTTATACAAAGCTGCTATCCTTAAGGGTCCTTTTGCCTATTTTGGCTTTAAATTGCGATATTTGCACGTTGTGTTCTATTGCTTAATCCGTTTATTCTATTGTATTGTCAATAAATTTGATGTTATCTTTTTATTGATTGTTTCTTTTTTCTCTCTATTTTGTGTGAGAATATCCCATAGAAGTTGGCAACTATAGTGACTGTGGCGCCCTGTTATCTACTCCTAAATAATCCAAGGTGGGGATTATACCACTTACGCCTTATACATTGAGCAGTCTGCCTGCTCAATCAAATGTGAGTAACCGTTCATTACTTTATACTCCTGGCATATTTTATACTGAGAGCACTATTGTTTCTTTTATACTTTTATGATCTTCTTACTGATGAAACATTTGTCTATCAACATCTCCTCACATAACCTATAAATGGGGATTGTACCACTGTATGCCCTTCCTACTAGAGCTGGTTTTAAGCTCTATTAAACATGAGTAGGACTATAAAATACCTATTTAATTGTTATTAAATACTTCTGGGATATACTGCACTATTGGTCTTTTCTCTCTGTTTTCACATACGGCTTCAAAGAATATCTTGTTCTGACTCTTTTATAGAAGAATTTCCCTGACAGAATTGAGTCTATATCTTTTGTCACGTTTTATATTGGAACTTTATATTGGATATTTTATTATTATTATTCTTTTTACCTATACTGGCTTTTATTCTTTTGTGCTATTTTTGTTCATATATTGTTTTTACTCTTCCGGCACTACCTCCATTCCCTTTTTCTATTATCCCACTTGTCTGTAGGGCTAAGAGGGAGCCCTATTCATTTAAATTTTCTATTTTGTTTGGTTAATTATCGCTTATCTTTCTGGCTCTATTTTTCTTTTCCTTTCTATCCCTCTTTTTTTCTAATTTAATAAAAAAATAAATGAGCAAACTGGGGCTTGCGCAAGTTGGTTCCCTCAGGATTCTGATGCATGGTGACTCAGAAATCAGAATTTTGGCTGATCACCAGATCGGTCCGTATTTGGCCATATTGGAGTATGGTTTAAAAGGAATCTCCAAGTCTAGCTGGAATGTTGTTATCCTGTTGAGAGAAAGACCCATTCATCAAGTTCTCCTTCCGAGGAGAAGTCTCTGTAAAAAGCTGTGTTCTCAGTAAATTGTGATCTTATTTCCTTATGCACTTTACAGTAAATATATTTATATATTATTATTATTATTATTATTATTATTTTTAACTGATACCCATAATGACTCTTTAATGTTCTATATTTTATGAAATAGCACTTAATGGAATAACTTCCATGGGCTTAAAACAACTGTCGATTTAAAGAGAGACTTTACCAAGACTGTTAATGGTTTATTTTTATAATGTTTTATCTTAAACAGCACCAAACAAGGTTATTTAAATATTAAATGAGAAATTGCCATTGGACATGAAATGTGTTTGAGCTTTTTGATACCATTGTACACAAAGCAAAGAAACAAATATAATTTTATATGTGACAGAAAGGACATGCCTCTGCATATTAATTGTCTCACCAGTTTTTAGGAAATATATCAATTATATGCTAAAAAATAAATGTCTTGCACTGTGTGAGATTATTTCCAGTTAAATCTATTGACTGTTACACTTTAAGACAGAACACGGCTATATATCCCAAAGCTTGTGCTCATTGCACCATGAAAGATTCTAATGTTTATCGACTTGTCTGCACTGAAACAGTGATGAAGATGTGATATCATCCATCAGCTGCTTATTGTTTTGCTGAATGACATTTTTATAGTATCATTGTATTGTAATGCAAAAAAAATGAGTTACTACATGTCTAATGCTTTAATATAAAAAGTAGTACAATAATTAAGGACTGTATAAATTACCAGCAAACTTGTAAGAAAATATCATGAAATGTTTAAGCACCAAATTGTAAATTCACAACTAAGCCACAATGACTATTAGAATAGTAAATGGGCTTGCATAGTCAGTGACCTGTTTTTAATTATCTAATTAATTATCTGTGATACAACATTGCTAAGGTCCTGTTGCACTCCAAATGCCATGTTTGTTTCAAGTATGCCTCTGAAAATGGTACCATTGGCAGCTGTAGCAAAAATGTGAACAAACTGTGTTCAATATCACTATTCTTTTTATATGTTTTGCTTTTCTGGTAGTCAGCAATAGCTGTTACTACCACAGAAGCAGCTTTAATAGGGCTTTGGACATCACTAATCTAACAGCTTTTCAGTTAAGGAGTTTATGGAAATGTCATGCATATGTTTATCTTGCATATCACATAGACCATACAGTAAAAAGTGGTGTATGGATTTAGCGATCTGCATTTCACAATCTAAGGGCCAATAAAAACACAAAGCAAACCAAACAATTATGAAAGTGAATAAAGCTACAACTAGTCCCTACCAAAAAAATCCCACCAAACAGCATTAAAAAAACAACGACCTGTGGTATGATATAGAACCCTGTTAGTATATAAAAGGTTTCAAAATATAAACACATAGAACAATTATAGTGTAACACCTTTAGACAAAATAAAAGAAATCTCTACAAATATTTAAACTTACATTAAAGGAACAGTACCCCAGTTTTTTTTTTTTTTTTTTTTTTTTTAAAGTGCAATGTTTACATTGAAATTTTAACTACTCCTCTAGTGGCTCTCATACTGACAGCCACTAGCGGTGGCAGCAGTTTTACTTGGTCACTTGACATGGAAGCCATGCTATGAGGAGAAATGGATTGGACCCCCTGAAGAAGACATGCTGGAAACAAGGTAATTAAATAAGGTTTTTTAACCCTTTCAGTACGGATTGGGGTGGGGTGGTTAATAATACCAGGGACAGAAACAAAATAATGTTTAGTAATATAGATATGCATATCTAACATTATAGTGTTTCTTTAAACAGAGACAAAAACAATCCGCTTGGTAAGCTAAGTAGGACCTGAAAGGTGAATTGAATAACATTGATTATATTGTTACATTAGCACCTGTCAACGGGTGGGATAGCAAATGGACAGTCAGTTCTCGAATTTCATGTGTAGGAAGATGAAAAAATAAGCAAGCAACAAGATCTGTGTGACTCTGAGAAGGGTCAACTATTGATCAGAGCATCTCCAAAACTGCTAATTTTGTGGGGTGTTACCAGTGGTTAGTACCTTCCAAAGTGTTTCAAGCAAATGCAACCAGTGAACTGGTGTCAGGGTCATGGGAACCCAAGGTCCATTGATGCTTTTATTTTAGATCAGGTGGATTGACAGGTGGGTGTGTGTTGTTTACATTGGGAAGAGATGGCAGTAGGATGTACTTTGGGAAGAAAGCAGGCTGTTGAAGATCAAGGTGTTGCCTTGACCTCCTAAGACCCCAGATCTCAATCCGATTGAGAATTTGTGGGATGTGCTGGAACAACAAATCCTTGCAGGACTGAAATGACCTGCTGCTAATATCTTGGAGCCAAATACTACAGGACATGTTCAGAAGCAGTAGGTCATTACCGCCAGTGCAGTCGAGGTTGCTGCATCAGTGCCTTCACTCTGAGAGAGATGATTGTGTGGCCCATGCAGATCGGGCCACCCGATGGTAATGTGTCTTCAGGGGCCCGGTCGCACACTACAGTGCTTTAGCAGGGCCACCAGCCTGCTATGAAGTGAGAGCCGTTCACTTTCTCCCAGCTTAAACAAAGCTGCATGGGATGAAGAGAAGACAGAGATGAGGAGCGCCAGCTCCTAACTTCCAGCAGTCTCAGCAAGCAGAAGTCACCCTCCTGAACACAAAAGGTAGGAAACAGGAGGATATGTGTCATTGTGTGCCTGTGTATCTGCACGAGTGTCAGTGTGTATATCTGTGAGTGTCTGTGTATCTGTATGTGTGTTAGTGTGTGTCTATATATCTGCATATGTGTCAGTATGTGCCCCTATGTATCTGTGTGTATCAGTGTTTATATATGTACAAGTGACATTGTGTGTATCTATGTATCTATATGGGAGTCATTGTGTGTATATTTGTATGTATGTCTGGGCCTGTGTATCTACAAGTGTGTCAGTGTATCTGTATTTATTAGTTTTATTCTGTCTTTCTGTGTATCTGCATGTGTCAGTGTGTGTATATCTGTGTGTCTGTGTGTGTGTCTCTGTATGTCTGTGTATTTGTATGTCTGCACTAATGTATCTGTATGTGTGTCAGTGACTGTGTGTATATCTATGTATCTATATGGGAGTCATTGTGTGTATATTTGTATGTATGTCTGGGCCTGTGTATCTACAAGTGTGTCAGTGTATCTGTATTTATTTGTTTTATTCTGTGTTTCTGTGTATCTGCATGTGTCAGTGTGTGTATATCCGTGTGTCTGTGTATGTGTATTTGTATGTCTGTACTAATGTATCTGTATGTGTGTCAGTGACATTGTGTGTATCTATGTATCTATATGGGAGTCATTGTGTGTATATTTGTATGTATGTCTGGGCCTGTGTATCTACAAGTGTGTCAGTGTATCTGTATTTATTTGTTTTATTCTGTGTTTCTGTGTATCTGCATGTGTCAGTGTGTGTATATCCGTGTGTCTGTGTATGTGTCTCTGTATGTCTGTGTATTTGTATGTCTGTACTAATGTATCTGTATGTGTGTCAGTGTTTGTATCTTCATGTGTGTCAGCAGTGGTGTATTCTGGTTTTGTGCTGCCCTAGGCAAGACATTTGCCTTGGGCATTTGGGGGCGGCTTTTTTTGCCGCCCCCTGGAAAATGCCGCCCAAGGCAAATGCCTTGTTTGCCTCGCGGCTAATACGCCCTGTGTGTCAGTTGGTAGATATGTGTATTTGCATGTTTGTCTGTGTATTTGGATATGTATCAGTGTCTGCTTGTATCTGCATGTGTGTGTTGGTATATGTGTGTATGTGTATCATTGTATATGCATATGCATCTCAACTTTCAAACGCCAACACTACATACAAATACAACCCTGCATTCAAATGTCGAAACTATATACAGACACACCCCTATATTAAAAGGCAAGCACCACACACAAGTAAACCACTCATTTCAAATGGCATTGATACATAACTTATAACTACATTCACACACACATACTCCATACAAAAATAAACTATTAATAAACTATTATTCAAACACACAAACACTGCTCAATGCATGGATGGGCAAATAGTAGGTCCCCAGTTAGCAAAGCATTGTGAGAGATGTACGACATTGGGGAGCTACCTTTTAGATATCCTTGTGATAGGGGAGGCACCAAAATATTCTTGTACCAGCGCCCTCTCTACTTTAGTTCTGCCACTGTTCAGAGGTCTTGTGCAGTCGATGCCTTGGCACATCAGAGCTGTTTTGGCAACATGAGTGGGACCTACACGATATTAGTCAGGTGGTTTTAATGCTATTACTGATCAATATATATATATATATATATATATATATATATATATATATATATATATATATATATATGATATTCTTTTTAAATATTTTATTGTTTTAATTGTTTTAGTATATGTGCTTTGCTAAACTTATTCACGTTTAAGATTATTGATTATATTGGAACTTTGACTGAAGGGTGAGTAAGACCTCATAAGAAGCACCAGTGTAGTATATAAATATAGGGGCCTGCTTTTTTTAAATTAATAAATAAATAAATGTATATATATATATATATATATATATACTTGAGCCAATATTTATAAGTTCTTCATTTTTGAGATGGTATTTATAAACTTGCACCATGTATCAGTGAATAATTATGCCTGACACATTTCATGCCTGCTGTTACTATTATGACATGGCCTAAAAAAGGCAGGGAATAGTAATTGTCCTGTACTTTCAGGAACAGGGATTACCCAGGAACCAATTTGTGACTGGACTGTATCACTGTAGAAGAGTAGAATATCCTATGTAACTCTATAACCTCTATGTCACACAACAACTTGTGTTACTGTGATGTGTTTAATTAAAATGTAATTGTTAAAAATTAGAAATACATTGCCATATTAAAAAGTGTGTAAGGGAGGATCTGGGGGATGGGGTTCACATAAGGAATAATACTTATTTGTAATTGGAAAACAGCAATGCCGGTGATTGTTCCTCATATAAGAGTAATAATGTGCATACTGAGTTATTGTCATTTTCATACTTCAGTCATTTTCTAACACAAGATAGATGATATCACAACAGAAGAAATTGGGTATATTAGGTTGGAGGCAGTATAGTAAATCAAGACAGATTAGGTGTATAAGTTCAGGGCTACTATAAAACAGTCCACCAAGTATTAACATGGTTTGCACAGTGGCAATTCTGCTCCTTCACGGTTTTAGGCAACCATGATAATGCCTGCTATAAGGTATTAACCAGCAACAATTAGAAACGTGTTTAGGAACTGTCTGAGATTGGGAATAAAGCTTCCCTGGCTGATGTGAATTCTAACGTTCCTAAATTGATTGTTTTTTTTCCTTGTTCTGTTTGTGTTTCTATAATTTTTAGTGGGTTCTGGGGTCCCACACATAAGGTTATATTAGTTAGTTATGTACTCTTTATCCAGTGGTTGCCTGTGCAAAAAGTGTTTCTATTTACCTTACATTTTTTCAAGGCTTTTTGGTGAATTGTCTAGGAATTAATTCCAATTAAATCTGTGAGTTATTTGACTAATGTTGTAAAAATATTTTCTGTGAACTGGGTCAGTAACAACAAGATGCTGAGTTTAAAAATGAATTTTCTCAGATGGGCAAATACTTGAACGATTTGTTGGCACGGGGCTTGATGAGTAATACGTGCAGATGCAATGGGAAATACAAAAAATACAATTAAAAAACATTAAAGTCATTTTTTTTTTTGGCATGGTGCTTGATGAGTAATAAGTGCAGATGCTAGGGGAAATACTAAAACAGAAATCCAAAACATAACACAGAATATTTAAAGTGTGTTAGCAAAGGGAGGAGAGAAATAAATCCAATAAGGTTATTTAATTATTTATCAGATGTTAAAAAGATTACAGTGTAAGATGAGTACAGATAAAGTTAGACCAAGGAAGTTACAGAGTTGAAATATTGGACAGAAAAATATATATGCTATTATATGTGTAAAAGAGAATTAATAATAAGTAGCATACTCTGTAAAAGAGGAGATAACACATTCTAAAGATTGGTCATGGCAAACATTGGCACCTAAGACATTTGCAAAAAATATTATGATCAACCAACGCAAAGGGAGAATTTAAGGCATAATAAAAATCATGTTTAAGCTAGACAGGGCAATACATGTATTTTCAATGAATATACAATGGCTTAACTAGTCCTTACGTTCCATAAGTTTTTATGAGTTAAATCCTGAAATGCTGAACTCTTATTGGAGGCTGCTTCACTGCACTATGTTTACTAGGCATAATCTTCACTGAAACTACAGTACATAACTGCAGAATTTTGGAACGTTACTAATGAAGCTGACTGGAGCACAAGTTGCACCACTCTCCAGCCACCCAGTCTCTTCACCCACAGCAACAAAGGGAGTAATCACAACCTTGATGTGGACCAGGCCACTAGAAATCTAAAACATGTAGAGGTATGCCTAATATTTGGATATATTCTCTCTCTTCTGGAACAGGTGGCCATTGGCCATATTAATTGGCGGATAGGGGTCTAGAAATGGCCAGTTATTTGAGACTCCTGCTCTAAAGATTAGATTGATACATTGTCCTGTCTTCTAGGGCTGCCATTGAGTAACAGCATCAGGGAGTGGAGTCGGACTACTTAAACATTGTTTTTGTTCCCCAAATACATGTATCTATAGGTATTAAACATGACATGAGATCTCATTAAGTCAGGGGCTGAGTGCATGTGGTTAAGTAAGCAGAATAATATTCCAGAAGTAGAGTCCAATTCCCCATGATCTGGAAATGCCACCAGCAGGCACTGAACAATACAGAATATTGTGAATGGTGATTATTGATTAATGATAAATATGGATCTTTCAGGGTAAAATATTTCCCAGTGGATTTTTCTTGTGACCAAACATGTTATATATTTATTATTGACATTACAGATACACTGGAAGGAAAGCATATTGTGCTACAAGAACAAAGATTTACAATATAGTTGATACTCATTTGGATATAAACCAAAGGAGTAATGATTTAGATAATGTGAGCTTATATACTGAATAACATAAACACAATACAGTATATTAGAATTGTACAACATTTGAGTAATAACACATATCTAGAGAGCCTATTATGTATTGGCTTGAAGAAGAGTACTGGTAACAAAATTGATAGAAATATAAGGTAATGTTTTCTGTAGGGGCAGAGAAGAGATAAGATGAGAGAGTCTTTGTTTAGGTCCCCTCCATTTCCCTTGGTTATCATGAGGACTCAAACCCTTTATCTAACTTTGTTTATTAAAATGTAATTAAAAGGTATATTTTTCCCACCACTACCCACCCACCCTCTTTCCCACCCAGGTTCCCCCTAAACATATTGCATGCTCCACCAGCTGTTTGAGATTCTCACTCAATTACCTCTTCATTCCCTTTTTTATTTTACCAATAGCTGCTTCTCTCTGTAAACTCTTAGCCATGACCTCCAAGTTTCCCCTGCTACCTCTTGTCTCAAATCCCCACTGTATCCTTTAGATTGTACGCTCATGGGCTATCTAGCTATGCACTTTGTGTAAAAGAGCTTCAATGGCTAGTTATCAGCTTAAGGGCATGACTCTCTCTACCTGTATTTGTCTGTGTATATCGTACGCTCTGCACTAATTGTACAGCGCTGCAGAATCTGTTGGCAGTTTAAAAATACCAGTAATAAATAAATGAAATAAATAAACCTTAAATACCCTGCATTAGAGCTATATTTTGCTGTTCTCATTTATGTAAATGATAACTAACTAGATGTTAAATTAATAATGCAGGGTAAGGTTAGTGTACTTAGGTAGGTTTGTAGCAAAACAGAGAATACGAGAACTCTGAGGATGGGCAAAAGCTCAAATAAATCTCAATATTTTACCCTTAAGTCCATGCTCAGGTCTCAAAATGAGACTTGTACCATTACCATTTGCACATCTGACTGATTCCACCTAAAATCCTCCTCCTGCACGAGAGATACAGTAACCCCAGGTGATCTAAACTGACCAGAGAAGGTCAAAACAATCGAGTAGAACTGTGGCATCTCTTGTGCAGTGGGCCCTTGATAGCATTAGGATCTGGACTGTCCTTAGGGGAGGGATCAATCTGATATGTAAATGGTGTAGGTTCTCCTTGTAATGGCATGAGTGAGTGAAACATATGTTGAAACTTGAGTGGGGACTTAGAATTATTATTTATATTTATAAAACGTCAACAAATTCCACAGCACTGTACAATGGATGGACTAACAGACACATATTTGTAACCAGACGAGTTGGACGCACAGGAACAGAGGGTTTGGGGGCACTGCTCAATGAGCTACATGTTAGAGGGAGTGGGGTATAGTGACACAAAATCAATGGGTAGCGTAGAAAAGTAGGTGGCTAGGATAGTACTCACTGAGTGCTTAGTGTTTTGTTTTGATGACAGTTGCAGGAGAGGAAAGAGGGTGCAGGGAGGGAAAGCTGTTCACAGTTTAATTAATATGCTTTCCTGATATGCTTTCCAGAAGTTTTCAAAGATTTTTTGAAGGAGTGGAGACTGGGTGATTGTCTAACAGAGAAGGGAAGGGTGCGCTATAGGAATTATTTAAGGTGAGTATCAGAGGTAGGAGTACGAACAGAGGTTTGACTTAGGTCTTCGGCAGAGCATGGGGCGTAGACAGGATATATTTGCATAGTAGTGAGGATAGGTAGGTCAGAGCAACATTGTGTAGAGATTTGTAAGCAAGTATCAGCATCTTAAATTGAGCCCTATATCTTATGGGAAGCTAGTGTAGGGACTGACAGAGGGGGAGGCATGCGAGGTGCTGGCGGACAGGAAGATGAGCCTCGCCGCTGCATTAATTATAGACTGTAAGGGGGTAGTTGGGAACACATAAGACCACTGAGGATTACAGATTCATTCCCAGAGTTCTCGTATTTTCTGTTAAAAGGATAATCCATACTAAGGTAGCTTGCACAGTGATAGCTCAAAAAAGGGGCAGTGTATTAGATTGGATTCGGGGAAATGTATTAAATTTGTGGGCAATGTATTATAATGGGGGGAGGGGGCAGTATATAAGATTGGGTCTGCATGGGGGAGCTGAACGCTCCCCATGGAGATGCTGATTGGCTGTGAACGTTTTTGCCAAATATGCACAATAGCCTCCAAATTCTTTCCTATGGGAAAGCATTGTATTGGCTGAGATCATCAAGTTTGATGATCTCAGCCAAAGTGAAGAACACACTCATAGGACTTTAAAATCAACAAGATAATGTCATTTGTTTTTTACAGATGTGCAACAGCGTACATTCACCATTTCAGCCCCATTACCAAACTTGTCTTAATATGTCAAGGTAGGTTGACTGAAACATTGGTTATATGCAAATGCACATTTCCTTAAAATAAATCTGCTCTTTTGTTTACTTTGAAGCCATTCGAGTGTGAGAATGTCCAGTGTCAGGTAGGCAATTTATTTTTTATACTGTACTTTACTAAATAAACCTACATTTCTTTGAAAAATGAAGTTTTGGGTTTTTTTTGCGGCCTATGTAAACTTTAACTTTATTTGGCCCATGCTAGCCTTTGAGTTTGACATGCATGATTTAGAGGGATACATTACACTTTAAAGTAAGTTTATCAGCGGAAGGATTAAGCTAATAAATGCTGTCCATATAATTCCTAAGCTGATGTTGCTATTTCTGAAGTATAAATTCCACGCTAGCAATATGCTGAATGGAAATCCAGACCACAGACACACAAGGGGCTCTTGGTTTGAGTCAAACTAATTAAAATAATTTGACACACAGCCAAAGGACAGCATCCAGGGCATGCCTGTACAATAACCACAACTGCAGATGGTAGTGCTTATGGTACTTAGAGAGATTTCTTAATGGTAAATAAAAGTAACAATTCATTAAGGGTAGGAGCTGTTTGTTATGTGATTTTTCCATGAATATTTTTGAGTACTTGAGAGACCACTGATTGTTACTAGAACATACTTTCTTGCTAGTTCACTAAAGGAAATGATTTGACAGCCTTTAATTAAAGGAACACTATAACATTAGGAAAACACACTTGCATTCCTAATGCTATAGAGCCCTAATGACCGTTTAGGGTACCAGCCCCCACCTGTATGGAAAAAAAAAAGGTTTATCTGAGACCATCTAACTGAAATAGAAGAATTGTACTCTACTATTTCCTCAGAAGCACATCCAGGGGTTGTCTGATTGGCAGCCACTAGAGTCATTTAAACCCTGCATTGAAAACATTGCCCTTCTACAGACATGAGATCCAGATCACTTAATTGAGATTAAATGGTCTGGGTGCCCATAGTGTCCCTTTAAATTCCTTGCATTTGCATAAATTACGATGAAAACAAATATAGCATTTATTATTAAATGAAAAGGCACAGTTAAAAATGTGTATATGTTTTCTAAACGTGGATTTTGCATGTACAGTACATTTCACCTACACTGCACAAAAAGATTACAGTTGCAGAATTCATAATGGGCAGAAGAGGATTCGTGATTCAGATGAATGTTCGCATAGATAGTTTGAATCTGTATAGCTAAATATAGCAGAAAGCACCTAGAGCAACATATGAACTAAGCTCGTATAATTGTAACAGACATAGCCAGACATAGCCCATGCAGAAGGAGAAGGCCACAGAAATAAAAAAAATGCCCACTGGCTAATATAAGGAATGCTTACAAGAGTTTTGTTGAAAACAATGGCGATCATTAGTTGTTGTTTTTTTTTTTGTTTGTTTTTTTTTAACATAATTTAATGTATCAACTAATAATTATTGCTCTTGACATTTCAGATAAACTACTGGAAAAAAATCAGATGAATAATATTAGAAACCATTCAGTTATCTAGGCAAACATATTTCTCTGCTCATATCAAGGTGTTGTGTTGTACAGTAAAAACACAATTTCTTTTTATAAAACATACAGATGGAAATTGTGTTATTATACATATTCATAGTCCACAGTTTTGTTTTTTATGATATTATGGTTGTTATTTTATAGTAAACAAATCCGTTTCATGATAATCAAGGTATAAGTTGTCTTGTGTTTAAAATTCTACTTTGACAATACGATTTAGCCAACTTTGGCCTTTAGTTTAAAATCTTGACAGTAAAAAGCAGTTGCAAGCTGTCACTATTAACCACAGACATTAGTTTATAGCGGCTATAAATCACTACCATGTTTATAACCATGTTGCTAATTTTTTTGGCATATCACTCATAACAGCTACCACTACAAATACCAACCACTTGCATAGTAGTGACTTGCTGGTACATCAAAGAAACACATACTGGAGCTTGTGCACTTTATCCTATGTAGAAAGAAACAACGGGCAAGTAGGAAAAAGTAGCAGCTAGTGATGTACCGAACTGTTCGCCAGCGAATAGTTCCCGGCGAACTTAGCGTGTTCGCGTTCGCCACGGCGGGCGAACATATGCGATGTTCGGTCCGCCCCCTATTAATTTACTAATACTAAGTAAAAATTACTTAGTATTAGTAAATTGTGCCCCTACTCGCAATACCGCGAGTAGGGGCATGTCTATTAAACAGTGAGCAGCCTGTGGCTGCTCACTGTTAAAAAAAAAAAAAACGGGGTGGGGGACCTAAAAATCACAATAAGAGGGGGACCTGAGCGGCGGGTGGGGGCCCTAAAATGAACAATAAGGGGGGGACCTATTGTCCCCCCTGGCCCCCACCCCTGAGCGGCGTGTGGGGGCCCTACAAATAACAATTAGGGGGGGACCTATTGTCCCCCCCTGGCCCCCACCCCTGAGCGGTGGGTGGGGGCCCTACAAATAATTAGGGGGGGACCTATTGTCCCCCCCGGCCCCCACCCCTGAGCGGCGGGTGGGGGCCCTACAAATAACAATAAGGGGGGACCTATTGTCCCCCCCCGGCCCCCACCCCTGAGCGGTGGGTGGGGGCCCTACAAATAATTAGGGGGGGACCTATTGTCCCCCCCCGGCCCCCACACCTGAGCGGCGGGTGGGGGCCCTACAAATAACAATTAGGGGGGACCTATTGTCCCCCCCCAGCCCCCACCCCTGAGCGGTGGGTGGGGGCCCTAAAATTAACAATAAGGGGGGGGACCTATTGTCCCCCCTGGCCCCCACCCCTGAGCGGTGGGTGGGGGCCCTAAACTTAACAATAAGGGGGGGACCTATTGTCCCCCCCAGCCCCCACCCCTGAGCGGTGGGTGGGGGCCCTAAATACAAAGGGGGGGTGCCCTTGTTAACCCTTCCCCCCCCCCAAAAAAAAAGATCTACCTACCTACCCCCCTCACCCTAAAAATAATGAGGGGGGGACCTTTAACTAAAACCCTGTAAAAAAAAATAGATAAAAACAATTTACCATTTGATGTTTTCTTTCTTCTACAATCTTCTTTTTTCAGCCCCAAAAACGGCCAAAAAAAAAACCATAATAACCGACGCAATTTAAAAAAAAAAAAACGACCGCACAAAAAAATAATCCATCTTCACCCATGGAGGGCTCCGCGCAGACTGAGCTTTGCAGGGCGGGGGAAGGCTTATAAAGCCTTACCACACCCTGCAATTAGGCTAAGAACACTCTGATTGGCTGGTTTAAGCCAATCAGAGTGCTCTTTGTCATTTTACATAGCGTGGGAAAATTCCAAAGAACTTTCCCACGCTGTGTAAAATGACACAGAGCACTGTGATTGGATGGATTTCAAGCCATCCAATCACAGTGCTCTGTGTCATTTTACACAGCGTGTGAAAGATCAATTTTCCCACGCTGTGTAAAATGACAAAGAGCACTCTGATTGGCTTAAACCAGCCAATCAGAGTGTTCTTAGCCTAATTGCAGGGCGTGGCAAGGCTTTATAAGCCTTCCCCCGCCCTGCAGAGCTCAGTCTGCGCGGAGCCCTCCATGGGTGAAGATGGATTATTTTTTTGTGCGGTCGGTTTTCTTTTTTTTGGTAAGTTGTTTTTATCTATTTTTTTTTACAGGGTTTTAGTTAAAGGTCCCCGCTCAGGGGTGGGGGCCGGGGGGGACAATAGGTCCCCCCTTATTGTTAATTTTAGGGCCCCCACCCACCGCTCAGGAGTGGGGGCTGGGGGGGACAATAGGTCCCCCCCTTATTGTTAATTTTAGGGCCCCCACCCACCGCTCAGGGGTGGGGGCCGGGGGGACAATAGGTCCCCCCCCTAATTCTTAATTTTAGGGCCCCCACCCACAGCCCAGGGGTGGGGGCCGGGGGGGGACAATAGGTCCCCCCCTTATTGGGGGAGGACAGGGGGGTTAATTTTAGGGCCCCCACCCACCGCCCAGGGGTGGGGGCCGGAGAGGGGGAGGACAGTAGGTCCCCCCCTCATTATCTTTATGGCCCCCACCCGCCGCCCAGGGGTGGGGGCCGGGGTGGGGACAGTAGCCCCCCCCTCATTATCATTATGGCCCCCACCCGCCGCCCAGGGGTGCTGGCCGGAGAGGGGGAGGACAGTAGGTCCCCCCCTCATTATCTTTATGGCCCCCATCAGTAGGATGTATGGGGATTTAACTGTTAACCTCTATTCACCTGGCCAGAGGCTGGTGTTAGTGGCAATCAGTAATCAGTAGAGACAGGGCTGTAAACCAAGTCACTAAAAAAGTAGCAAGAATATTGTAAATGCGGTATGTTGACTTAAGCATGGTGGAAAAATATTGTTTGGCCCTAACCACTTCAATAGAAAATAAAATTTAGATTGGGCTATCTGATACTCATCCATGTGATGGTTCGGCTTGGCTGAATATCGAACATATAAAAATATCTGAAATATTCAGAGAAGCCATAAAGGCAGGAAAAAAAAAGGCATTGATTAGTATGCTGCAATGCACACATGGCTGCAATATTACATAGTGCCAGGAAAACAATCTTTTTTCCTGGCACTGCAGGTACCCTCTCACTCCCACCCCCCACCCCAGGTTGCTGAAGGGGTGAAAACCCCTTCAGTGACTTACCAAAGTCCAGCGCCGATGTCCCTCAGTGCTGGTCAAGGGTCCGCCCATGCTCCTCCCCCGCCGACGTCAGCTGGCGGGGGAGACTGACTGCGCATGTGCGGCCACCGGTGGGGGAGACCTAATGCATTAGAACTCCCCATAGGAAAGCATTGAAAATGCTTTCAATGCTTTCCTATGGGGATTTTAGCAACGCTGGAAGTCCTCACATAGCGTGAGGACCTCCAGCGACACTATAGCACAGAAACCTGTGCTATGAACCAGGAAGTGACCTCTAGTGGCTGTCTAGTAGACAGCCACTAGAGGAGGAGTTAACCCTGCATGGTAATTATTGCAGTTTATAAAAACTGCAATAATTACACTTGCAGTGTTAAGAGTAGTGGGAGTTGGCACCCAGACCACTCCAATGGGCAGAAGTGGTCTGGGTGCCTGGAGTGTCCCTTTACTGGCAAGGAAATATCCTGCATTTTTGCAATGCCACTTCTGAGTTGTCATAATTATATTATTATATCTCTATTAAACAAAAATAAGTGAGAACTTTTTCTCTGTTTCATTTTGCAATCTTATCTTAAAGGACCACTATAGTGCCAGGAAAACAAACTAGTTTTCCTGGCACTATAGCGCCCTGAGGGCGTCAAAAACCGCGTGCAAATTCAGCCAGTCCTTAGGAAAGTATTCTCAATGCTTTCCTATGGACGCTGGTGTGTTCTCACTGTGAAAATCACAGTGAGAAGCGCGGAAGCGCCTCTAGCGCCTCTGCTATGTTTACAGCAGGCAGGATTAATCCTAGATGGATCTGGCACCCACACCACATTGAGCTGAAGTGGTCTGGGTGCCTATAGTGGTCCTTTAATGAATAATGGTGTTCAGCTGAATCACTAAGCATGAGTCATTCTAAGTTGGAAAAATGTCAGTTGGCAGTTGATGACCTACTCACTTCTTCCACCCTGAGAAGAACAAAGGCTTTCCCCCACATATGGTCTGTGGCATTAGTGACAAATAAACAAAACAAAAAAAACGATGTCCTAGCAGCAGCAGAAGTAATTCAATTTGAAAAAAAGGAGTTTTAAAAAAATGAAAGGGTAAAACAGGTGAGTGTATCATCAATTTTTTGAAAGATTCTCTTTTTTAAACTAAATTACTCCTGCTGCTCAAAGTTTTTAAAAATGCCTTTGGTTGTAGTGATTTTGCCCTGCCTAGGTCAATCTGCTGGTACCTACGACCTCTGCTGATGCAATTAGAAGAAGCTGATTATAGGGCATTGTGGAAACAAAAAACAATAGAGTGATGTGAACTTCTGCCTGTCCTTTCAGGACTTGACTTGTAATTCCTCTAGCTCATAGTTGAGTAGATCCTGGGCCAGAGGTAAAAGTGCAATGCCTGCATTGAAAGAGGAAACATCAATATCATCATCAAAGGTATCACTACCACTACCATTAGGAACATTACGTTGGTACTCTATTCCACCTATTCAGTTAATAGTGACATTGATGGCATCCACAATCTAGACTCTCCTGAGATCTCCCTTAGTTTTTTCTTGAGTGAGCTACAAGAAGACATAATGCTTGAGCTAGCTGTGTTAGGAGGAGTTGCAGTGCCAGCTGGAGATGCAGCAGATGTTATTGTGGAGCTGGTGGTCATCTTCATTGGCTGAGCTGACCCTGCTGCTGCAACTACAGATTACTGTGGGTCACCAGTCACAGCATAAAAAGACAGCAAAAAAACAAAACAAATGCCTCCTCCTAGGTTGTGAATAGGACATAGCAAACAATACTACACTGAGGCTGAATACTACTAATAGTGGTCATGGTGGCAGATGTGTCAGCAGTCCTCATGGCCAAGGAAGAGGTATAAGACTCTGAGATCTCATGGTTTAACTGCTGATGGTGGAGTGTGCCCCGTGTAACACAAAACATACCATCCCTCAGTTTCCTCTTATGTTTAGGATATCACATTTTTGATGGTGGCACATGGTAATCTAACCTCCACTTCACTAGGATCAATGACACATGCTATATACCGCTCAAACGTGGCACTGGCAGTAGCTAGAACAAATTAACTTTTTTTTTTATAATAAACACTACACTACGAAAAGCAAAAAAACCTAATTTTCTGTCTACAAACAGTAAAATAAATTAAAGTCAACCTCTAATTCCATGAATCAAAGGTAGTACAAGTGGTATTGGCAGTGGCTAGGCACAGTGGTAATCTAGCAAGTTTCACACTAGGATTAATTAAACAATTAAATTAAACACGCTATATGTATCTTCTGCTCAATGGTGGTGTATATGTTAGTGGCTAGGCATAGTACCAACCTATCCACCAGTCTTACACTATGCTCAATTAAACAGTTATACTAGCTATATCTATCTCCCACTCACAGTTTGTGTAAGTGGCAGTGGCTATGCACAGCAATATCCAAACCTGTCTCACACTAAGTAATTTAAACAATTATACAAGCTATATGTATCTCCCACTCAAAGGTGGTGTAAGTGGCAATAGCTATGCACAGCACTAACCAAACCAGTCTCAGATAAAGCTCAATGAATTCTATCTTTTTTTCTCACACTCAAAGCTAATGTAAGTGCCACTGGAATAGCAATAACTAACCAGTTTCACATTAGGATCTATAATAGTGGCTATCTCCCTCTCCCGCAAGGGCACAGTTATGGTAAAACAAGGCAATCCCTGTCTGCTGGTCTGTCTCTCAATAGTTGAAGTTAAAATATCTTCTAGAAGAATCCTTTCTTCCACCTCTAGATTGGACAGTAGATACAACCCACACAATTGCTCACACCTCTTGTCCATCATGGCAAACTAAGCTGCTTATTTGTCCCCCATTTTGGCACCAGGAACATAACTTCGAATTGTAAACCAAACAATCTTGCTCATCCAAGTCATTTGTTTGGTGATACTGCCACATAGCACTTTGGAGTTACAAAATCCAGATGATCCTCTATCTACATGAATGCAGACAAACTGCAATTGAGCCAAAACCAAATGCACAGGCTTAAAGCCCTGTTTGTCCTATAGAATATTTATATCGGGTGAACAGTCACATTTTCATCCTTGTTTAAAGTACATGTAACCCTGGATCTACAATCTAGTAATACTCCAGTGACAATAAAAAACAGTGGCCCCTCACTTTTTCAAGCTGTCCTCGAAAAGAGCTTGAAAAGGAATGGAGGATTGCTGAACCACTCTTTTTTATTGGCACTCAACACTCTGTTATGGTTCCTCAATCCAAAGTTATATGTACGTTGGTTAAAATGCTTGCCACTTGCATTAATCACAAGTGTAAATGCTCAGAAGAGCAAATCAAAATGCGTTCAATACTCACACACATGGCATTACTATAGAATTGCATTTATATATAGTTTTGAGCATCAATGTCTCTGCATCTGTTTTTTGTTAGATTTATGCATTCGATCTCAAACAAATTGCAATTTGTGTGTGTTTTGGCTAATCAGCGAGTCATCTGAATTCAGTGTTAGAATTGAACTCTGAAATGCCATATGGTTGTATAACAAAAACAAAACAAAACAACAACAACACAGGAAATAGCCTAATAGGTTTGTTTGCATCATGATTCCATGTTCTGTCTGTGACACTAACAAAATTGATGAATTGATGGTAAGGGGACAGCCTCAAAATATAATTAATAAAGAAAGAAAGAGATAAAAAAAATAATAATAATAAAGAAACAATCTAAACTAAATGCATAAAATACACAGCCAAATGCTCAAAAGTAATTGCATATTGAAAATATTGAATATTGACCAAATGTGGAAATGTGTACATTTGAAAAGGAAAATATTATTCCTTTTGGTTAGAATTTGGTTGATGGAATTACCTTCATTACAAGTGCAAAAATGAACCAGTGTACTGCAAAATATATACATATAAATAGTCAGATTTTTGGGGGCCCTTTAGGTTTGTCTGAATAGACTTTCCCGATTGTTTGAATGGATGATATTTGGACAAACCGAACTGTCACATTGACAAAATATAGACTACCTTATTATTATTTACTTTTTGGACAAATTGATTAGGTTAAACTAATTTTTCCGCAGTGCACAGGTCTAATTTTTGTTATATCACTGAGTGGAAAATGCCAAAGCATTCCCATTACTCTCAATAAGTATTGTCATACTAACATCCATTTTTGCAAATATGAGCTTGGAACTCACAAATGTTTTATATTAAATAATTGTTGTATTAGACATGCATTTTCATTACATATGTGATAAAAATTAATCTGCAACAATGCCACTTACTTTGTTGGCCTATAGTCTGGAATTGATCGATCCAGTGAAATTTTCTCACTGAGGTAGGAATTGTAGCCATATTTGTCATGTTGTCCTTTGGCTTTTTCTTCTTCATCAGGAGTAAGGGTAGCAGGGAGTCCACCCTTTCCCCTACCACCATAACCTTCAATAAGTCCAAGTGACTTAGATAAACCTAATAAGAAAAGAAGAAAGAGAGACGTGTATGATTTTACAATGTTTTTGCCAACATGGTCCTGTATTTTTTGATAACAATGTAAACATATTTTCTGTATTATTTTTTAGTTTAATATACACTGGAAAAAGATCATTTTCTAGATCATGTTACTATGGTTATATTAAGTGTCATAAAACTTTAAAGGTCTTTACCAAGGTTAAAAAATTGTTGAAGCAAGTGAAACATTACATAAAATAAGAGATACAATATTCATAGAAATACTAAGAAGAGAGCTAAAATTTCAGGAGCAGTATGGAAAAAAAAATCAGACTCTTAAGGAGAAACTGCGGAATTGAATATCTTTTTATCAAGGAGGAATCTGTTTTTTTTTTTTTTTAATGAATATATTACAACATACTAAGAGATATGTGTATTTGAGCTTATAAAAAATGCCTAAAACGTCAGACGAAGATGGGTCCTTTCAGAAAATAGGGTCAGCACACATCATGGCTTGCAGAAGGAAGTTGGATACTGTAACATCTAAAAATGAGAGACACGAGAACAGATTGAAGTAGATGACTGAGAAAGTCATACTAAAGGGGAGTGGTCGGCAGTGCAATTTTAATGTGGGCTCTCCTGCTTTCATTCTTAAAGCCATCAAAGGGACTCCCAGATTAGGGAAACAGATGATAAATGACATGTGAAACACCTTAGCCAAAATTTGATGATTTTTTCTTATTTGTGATAATTGATTGGACAGCAATTATGAAAACCTTCATTTTAACTGTTACTATAGATCAATGTTTTGACATATAAGATTGCAAAGCTGAAGAATGTTAGGTATGATTTAAAAAACAACAACCCATGTTTATACGATAAGTTGTTTAACAAACAAGCCTAGATATATAGAACTGGGAGGAATATGTACATAAATAAACAGAAATAAAGAGTCAACATTATACTAATGTATACACGTACACAGTACTCATAAATGTTTTACTCAGTTGAAAATAATAGAAAGATGTTACACTAATGATTAACACTATGTATACGGGCCTTTATTTATAGAACAGTCCAGTTTTATTTATTTATAACGGCATTGATAGTTATCTAATTGCTAAAAGATGTAGATGAACTGTTGGCAATGTTGACGTGATCACAGAAACATTATTTCAAAGTTTTTCAACAACACTTCCATTATTAGTTTTGTAAAGATAGGCTCTACACCTTAAGTTAATCATTGAATCTTAAAGTAGCACTTTGATGTTGCAAACATATATTGTTAACCTTAGAGTACACCCCTGCACGTCTAGATATTGGGTCCGCCAAATAAACCTCAAATAAAGAGGTTTAACTTATCCCAATTCATCTCATTGTGAAGCATATGCAGAGCATAATGATGTTGAACATTGATTCTGCAAATATTGTAATAGAAGGTAAATTTTACCTAAAAAGAGGTACACATGCATCAATGTACTTTTGGAATACAACAGGTCAATGACACACATCAACCATTATCACTTGCACTCTAAAAAAAAAAATTATTATTAATGAGATCTTCCAAGTTATGAGGCTGCATGGTTTATTTAGATGTATATCTGAAACTATAGAAAATATCCTACAACTATTATATGTGTAGAGCATACCTGCTTAACAAAATCTGGTATTGAGCAAAAAGCTTTTCAAATTCACTTCCACATAATATTATCTATACTAAATAACAGACAGTGTCCTCATAGTAAAATGTAGAAAGTTTGCATCTTTTCACTGCTTGAAGACCATCAAACCCAAATCACGCTATATATCAATTGATTGGGTCTCTCCATAGTATTTTACTGCAACTGCTCAGAGATATCAAACAATAACGTTAAAAGCAAATATATGGCTCAATTTATTAGTGCTTGTAAAAACCAGAGTAAGCAAGAAAAAGATTTAATAGTCTGGCATTGGATAGCAGAGTAAATGTACAGTTCAAGAATAACAATTTTCTTGGCATAAACTTTCGAAGCAACAATAGCTTTTAATACACTAGATGCGCCCTATGTTTATCAAGTGGAAACTGACAACCTGACTAATTGACGTGTTATCAGTTAGTCAATTGGAAGCTTCAGCTGCAGATGTTGCAAGTGGCAACAGGTTTGGAACCATATTCTTCCCATAGAGAATAATGGCTTTTTCAAAGTGGCTGCCTGTAACTCCATGTCGCTATTTAAAAATTGTCAGACATTGAACAGCCACTATTTGCTTTAGGTTGCAACAGGTAACTTAGCAAGTAGAAATTTGTGGGTAAAAAGTAGTAACAGGCATGGAGATACACCAGAAGGCAATGGTGAGGCATGGGATTGCTGGCGTAAATGTATCCAATTTCGGTGTACAAGTTGCCTAGTCTTTCTAATATATAGCCTTCCCCATCACTATACCTTTGTTCAGTAAATTTAAGGTGTGAAAGAACTAAAGGACATAAACATAGTGTAAATTCCATAAAAAGGATATAGTTTCTTTTATAAGCCTTTAAAAGAAAAAAATTCACCAAAATATAATATAAATGCACATCCTTTCAGAAATTTATCAAATTCACAATTAGGGAACTGGATATGACCTAAATTTCCAAATGTAAAGTTTTATACAACAGAAACATAAAAAGTCACAAACAATATTTCAACACTAATTGGCAATATGTAATAAGTCAACTTATACAGAACATAATAATAAAAATACAATTTAACAAGTGAATATCAGAGTGAAATCAGGAGAATACTAACAGGAGTATATGTTTGGCCATACAGACATCTGGGGAATGAGATAGCTTATACTCTTTTAATACAGTTTTATACATAATTAAAATATAGTTTGCAGCGCCATAACCATACATCATGTTAAAATGCAGCACAATGAAGGTTGGCACAATATACACTAAGTAGTTGCTAGGCAACTGGAAATGATGTATTTTGCAAACACTCACACACATCTGAGATCCTGATCTATACTGGCCTCCATATGTGGGGGAGAGAGGGACACAAGCAAAATGATATATCATATAATGATCATAGCACTAAAACACTGGAATGCTTTGCAGTTTAACAGGATTACTCACGAAAGTGAGAATTAAGGGAATCCAAAGTAAATTGCAAATAAAAGACCAAAGTACTCAAACTGAAAATGTAGCTGGCTGGGATAATCTTTCCAGTTCAGCTATTTTGACTTTAATTTGAATTTCCTGCAATTCTCACTTTAGCGAATTAAGAATTGCAAGAATTTCTCATTTTGGACACAGCTTGGTCCATGTTACACTACATTTAGCAGACAGGGAAGGTCAACTCAATAGGCATGTGGCAACAGGGTACAAACTCAATAAAATCTGCAAATGTTATGTTTTTAACTCCAGTTCACAAAGACCATCAGCACTTCACCTGAACATGAATTGACCAATGAGCTGATTAGCAGCACATGCAAGTAAGGATTTTAAAATGTGTATTGAGGAGCAGTGTTGAAATATGTTGGTTCATAACCAATACATATTCAGTGTAATTGTTCTATTAAACAATCCATACATTTAGCATACATTTGAGACAAAAATTTTAGGTGGAAAATATTAGTCACTTGCATAATCAGACTGGGGAAAGGAGTGGAACCAATAAAAATAAGCAAATCACAAAGTGTTATTAACTAAAAGACTAGATCAGAATATATTGATACATGTTTAAGTACATTAAATGCATAATAAATGTTTTACTGTATACAAGGCATGTAAAAGCAAATGAAAAAATATTAAATAAACTAATAAATAAATTGAAATAAACCAATGCTAACTAACACAGGTGAATAATAGCTGTGACAAATACTTACAGGTAAATATATTAAACGGTTTGCACAAAAGTAGGTATACAGTTGAATTGATTAAATTCATCACAACCTCACTATTCTAAACAATAAAATGTGAAAAAAAATGTTTGCTAATGGAACTTCACTGTTGTTTTTTCTACTGGGATAATCAGAATTGCTCATGGGATTACTATCATTTTGTGAGGCAATAATAAAGCTGGGTGATGTGTTTTTTCACCATCTGCTTACATATCTTTTGGATGGTCCAGACCTCACCCCTGTGGCCCACATCTCACCCCTTGCTAAGATTGCTAATATTGGTCCAGGCTCTACCCCCACATCCCCTCATAGCCATCCTAAAATACACTCTAATAGCTGGGAGAAGGTGATCTGACCTCACTTTCTCCCGGCACTGCAAATCTGACAGTGGTTCGGTTGCTCTGTTAAAGGACCTCGAGACCTGACAAGGCCCCTGATCAGATCAGATGCCCATCAAGTGTCCATGTTCCTGAGTGTGATGGAAACCCGATGTGCCCCCAGGCATGTGGACCCTCTGGCAGCATAAATGGCTACACTGCTTGTAGTTCCACCAGTTTTTAAGCATATTCATTCTGATTTAACTTGATAATATAAAATTCCTATTGCATCTGTTTGACAGTTGGTGCATATATTTTTGTATTTTTTTTTATTTGATAGGCCTGATGCTTGTTTGTCTGTTTTTTTTTTTTTCAATAATGTAACACAGAGATGATCTGTGAAAATTACTATTGATTGAAAGTAAGTTGAAAGCAATGTGTACAGTGTTAACACTCTCACTTGAAATATTTATCAGATTCACATGGTACTGCTTGGAATGCTGGCTCTTAGACAAATTCCAGCTATACAAGTTTTGGCTGTAGGCGTTGAGATTCGTATGTGCAAGTGGGAGTGAAACCAAAGTCTGTCACAGAGATGGTCTTCATTTCTCAGAAAGCATAGTTGGCACCCAACAATACAAGGAACATGTATTGATGATTACCTAACTATATCTTTCTTGACAATTAATACATATTACCTTTAACATCTATGCAGTTATGTGCTAGAGATAATGCTTCACATTTGTATAGAGTAAAGAATGCATTTTGTGCTATTATCTGTTAAGTATTTGACTGTTGTCTTACAAGGTGTTACTGAAAATGGATCCTTTGTGTCTATGCCTGTCCAGTGGATCTTTCCTTTTTCATGATTACCATAATGTTCTCCTTCCACTTAATCAGTCAACCATGAGTGTATATTCTGCATTATTTTGTCCTTTTGCTCAGCAAGCATTTGTATTTGCTGGCCTTGTCACCACTATAGCTTCTTATAAACAAATCAACATGTGACACAAATGGCTCCGACTATTTGCTACCTATCAGCTTAAAAAAAAAAATCTATAATATTTTGGGTCTTTACACACAGTGTTTACATAGTATACTCTTTTACCTGTATCCTTCTGTCTCACTCTTCCTGATCCAAGGTTCCATTCCTTTCTCATTCTTACTCATTCTCTCACTTTCATCCACTGTTTGTTCACACCCATCCCTTCTCACAGGAACACTTACAGATTTACTCACCCTAGCACTTGTAGTCTCACTAACTTTACACTGCATGAACTCCTTATATCGCACTCCTTCACTACCCCTGCTCACACACCTCCTTGTGTCATGAACTGACTCTGCCCCTGTCCGTACTCCCATCCTCAATACATCTCCACTTTCCAGCATGCATGCTCCTTTTTTCCAGTCACATCACTCATCCTTCAGACATCCACTGGTCCTGGGCTTTCGATTGACCTCTATTCCAGTCGCCAGCAAGTGTGCATCTAAAATTGCTTTGTGAAGGTGGTCGTTCTGAAAGCTCTGTCCATTGCTTTGATGATGCCCTGGATGCATTCTAGAAATATTTGGGAAATTATAATATTTGTGCTTCTTTAAAACAGTTTTATACAATATAAAATATAATTTACAATGCTATGATCATATATCACGTTATCTAATCAGTCTGAAAGTTGATAGCATTTAACATATAGTGTAATTGAAAATCCCTCACAATGATTTGTTATTAAATTTGTACTTTTAGTTTGCTGCATGCGGATTGCTTAAATATTCACTGTTTTTACTGTTCATCACTGCAAGTATTCCAGTGTATCAGTGTTGAGGTTGTATGGTAAATGTTGATGACTGAGACCAGTTCTCTAATGTAAGTGGTGTTAATAGGTGATACAAATGCATGTGTATAAGTGTGATCCTTAGTCATTTTAGGTGATTAGAAATTGGACTTGTGCAAAGTAGAAGAACTGTGTTTGTTTGATAAAAAAAAATAATAATCAGGTTTTGGCTACGTAGCATTTCAGTTCTGAAAGTCCATGCAATCATTTTGTAAAAACAATTCGGATGAACCAAAATGGAGTGACAAATGACCAATCATAATATACACTGATCAGTGAAAACATTAAAACCACTGACAGGTGACATGGATAACATTAATTATTTCATTGCAATTGCACCTGTCAAGGGTGGATATATCAGACAGCAAGTGAACATTTAGTTCTTAAATTTCATGTGCTGGAAGCAGAAAAAAATGGCAAAAGATCTGAGGACCAGATAGTGATGGCTATACAACTGGGTTAGAATATCTCCAAAAAAGTCTTGTGCAGTGTTCCTGGTATGCAGTAGTCAGTACATAACCAACATGGTACAATGAAAGACAACCAGTGAACCAGTGTCAGGGTCACGGGCACCGAATGCCCAGTGATGCACGTGGGGAGCAAAGGCAAGCCTGCCTGGTTCAAACACACAGAAGAATTACTGTACTTTAAATAACAGACACGGTACAGTAAAATACAACCTGTGAACCAGTGTCAGGGTCACGGTCACCCAAGGCCCAGCGATGCACGTGGGGAGCGAAGGCAAGCCTGTCTGGTCTGATCACACAGAAGGACTACTGTACTTGAAATTGCTGAAAAACATAATGCTGGCCATGATAAAAAGGTGTCAGGACACACAGTGCATCACAGTTTGCTACAATCTGGGCTGTGTAGCTGTAGACCAGTCAAAGTGCACATAATGACCAGTGTCCACCGCTGAAAGTGCCTTCAATGGGAATGTGAGTATCAGAACTTGATCATTGAGAAATAAAGGAAGATTGCCTTTATCATTTTGTTTTAGTTCAGGCTCCTGTTCATGTGTGTCATTTACCTGGTAAAGAGATGGCAACAGGATGCACTATGGAAAGAAGGCAGGATGGAAGAGGCAGTGGTATGCTATGGGCAATGTTCTGCTGGGAAACCTTGGGTCTTGGCATTCATGTCAATATTACTGTGACATGTACTAACTACCTAGAGATTGTTGCAGACCAGGTACACAATGGCAATAGTGTTTCCTGATTGCAGGGGCCTCTTCCAGCAGGATAATCCACCCTGCCACACTCATTAAATTATTCAGGAATGGTTTGAGGAACATATCAAAGAGTTCAACGTGTTGCCTTGGCCTCCAAATTCCCCCAGATCTCAATAAGATTGAGTATCTGTGGAATGTGCTGTAACAACAAATCCAATCCATGGAGGCCCCACCTTGCAACTTGCAGGACTTAATGGATCTGCTGATAACGTCTTGGTGCAAGATACCAAAGGACATGTTCGGAGGTCTTGTGGAGCCCAAGCCTCAATTCATCAGAGCTGTTTGGCAGCACAAGGGGGACCTACATGATATTTTGCAGGTCCTTTCAACTTTGTGACTGATCAGTGTATATACCTTAAACGAGTAGTATGATTTGCTTTTGATAATAACCTTAAAGGACCACTCTAGGCACCCAGACCACTTCAGCTTAATTAAGTGGTCTGGGTGCCAGGTCCAGCTAGGGTTAACGAATTGTTTTATAAACATAGCAGTTTCAGAGAAACTGCTATGTTTATCAATTAGTTAAGCCTTCCCCCTAACCCTCTAGTGGCTGTCTCACTGACAGCCGCTAGAGGCGCTTGCGTGATTCTCACTGTGAAAATCACAGTGAGAGCACGCAAGCGTCCATAGGAAAGCATTATGAATGCTTTCCTATGTGACCGGCTGAATGCGCGCGCAGCTCTTGCCGCGCGTGCGCATTCAGCCGACGGGGAGGAACGGAGGCGGAGAGGAGGAGGAGAGCTCCCCGTCCAGCACTGGAAAAAGGTAAGTTTTTACCCCTTTCCCCTTTCCAGAGCCGGGCGGGAGTGGGTCCCTGAGGGTGGGGGCACCCTCAGGGCACTCTAGTGCCAGGAAAACGAGTATGCTTTCCTGGCACTAGAGTGGTCCTTTAAATAAATCTACACTGAAATCTCTGATGTACATTACTAATTATTAGAAAATTAGGACACCAACATTTTACCAAATGTCAATTTGGTTTGGCTAAAAAAAAAAAAAAAAAAACTGGTTCCAGAACTGAAACCAAAAAGGCCCCAAATATATATATATATTCAGTGTACTATGAAATATAATTATAATATCATATTATCTATATTTTTTTGGTACACAGATAGGAGTATTTTCCTGCCATTTGGTTCACGTATTCAGTGAGAGAAAGTAGCAAGAAAAAGTAACAAAAGGAAAAAGGAGAGGAGCAGTAAAAAAAAAAAAAAAAAAATCTATATTTCTATATATTTTTTTGTCGAAAATATAACATCTAAATAAAGATTTTTATTTTTACTTCCACTCTTTTCCCCTTTTTGCTCACTTCTCTTTTGATCGATGAATACAATCCACAGCTAATGACTGTGCCTCAGTCATTATTCATCTTTTTTGCCATCAATCATCTAAATTTTTGACACTACATGTGGAATACAGAATCAATCACTGAAACAAACATGCTTTAAACATGCCTTAATTGCTTATTTCGGTTAGTTTGTGATTCATCTAAATTTGCGCTTGGTGATCAGGAATTCCATGGATCACCCGATCGGCCCAAATTCAGACACATTGCAGTTCTCTAAGTCTACCAATTATACACAATTTTCATCAGTATATGTGTAATCAATTAAAGGAATAGTGGCAAATTAGACAATACGATAGTCAGGAGAGCAAAAATATTGGGATTTAGTATGTTTACAGCAATGTATCCATAACATATTAGTATCAATTAGCATCATATATTTAGTGAACTTATATTAATGCTCACACAAATATTATAATGTCTAGCTGGCACTCAAAGCACTATAACAACAACTTATTGAAGTGAATATAGTACAAGTAATCTTTGTGTGACTCCAGAGCTGTCCAGTTACAGTCTGTCATTGTCATGAAAAGTTGTACAATAGTGTCAGTTCTACATTAACTAAGCAGATGCAGGGGAACTGGACTTAGGGTGCTGGAGTGTCCCTGTTTTTATCAAACTGAAATGATATAATCTTTATAATTTGTACATTTGTGAAAAAGAAGGCTAAGTTGCATTTTGATGATGTCCCTGACATTTTTTTTAGATACGTTATGTACAAAACAGGCATGGCACAAAGACACCTGGTGTCCAATCGATTTTAAATAATGTGAACATTAAATACTAGAACTGGAGATTCAATTTGGTCCAAACTGCGATTCTTTGGACTTTGGTCCAATCAGGTGATCAAATTCCCGAGCAGAAATGTACCTTAATCATGAACCAACCAAAATGTTCAATTACCAAGCATGTTTATTCATCATTCAGAATTTTGCCCATTGTGCCAAAAATGATTCATGGGAAAAACATGACTGATGGCTAGCAGGCATAATTTTATTCACAGATCAAGTATATTTATATAATATATAAATATTGATTTGTTTTACTGCTCTTCCTCTTTTTTTATATTGTTTATATTTCTCACTTAATCTGTGAACCAAATGGTGGAAATATTGTACTATGTGTGTACTGCAAAATATAAACATAATATTATATTATGTGTATATATATTTTGCAGGACACTGATCTTTTTTTTTTTTTTTTTTTTTTTTTTGCAGTGCATAAAGTAATTACATACACGCCTGAGGTACCCCCATGGCAATCCTCTGGCCCCATAATACGCGTTACATTTGGGGTATTAGAGTGAGCTTGCACTTTTTTTTTTTTTAATATTGTGAGAAACACGAGTGCATACAACAAACATTCTGAACTTTGCTTAAACTTAAATATAGGTGTGTCAATCAAGAATTTGTTAATGAGATTTGTTTAAACGTGGTTTGACATAGCCTCCTATAAGTAATATAAAACCTGTTAATATTTAAACATCTGGTACATATTAGGACCTTATACATGCTGAACCTGGACATAGGTATATCTCTACGTTTAAGGGTGTGTTAGCCCGAGTCTTCCAGACCAGGCGTGTCTGGAATGGGGTTCTTAGGGTTAGGCTGTGGCAAGTTAAGTGAGACATACACAGCTCATGCAGAAGCAAGACAAAAACCTTGTTTAGTCGCATATACAGTATAATGTATGAGTGCTATCTAGGCAGGTCCTCTTGGCTGCTATTTAAGGCACAGGCTAGTTATAATAATCATATTTTGTGTTAGCACCATGTCAAGCGACTGATCTGCAAAACATTATAGGCAACATGTACGTTTCAGTTATCAAAGGAGACTTAACTTGTCTACATTAGTTCAGTATCTAAAACACCATAAATACACACATTAAAGGACCACTCTAGTGCCAGGAAAACATACTCATTTTCCTGGCACTAGAGTGCCCTGAGGGTGCCCCCACCCTCAGGGACCCCCTCCCGCCCGGCTCTGGAAAGGGGAAAGGGGTTAAATCTTACCTTTTTCCAGCGCTGGGCGGAGAGCTCTCCTCCTGCTCTCCTCCTCCGATCCGCCTCTTCTCCTCCCCGTCGGCTGAATGCGCACGCGCGGCAAGAGCTGCGCGCGCATTCAGCCGGTCACATAGGAAAGCATTCATATTGCTTTCCTATGGACGCTGGCGTGCTTTCACTGTGAAAATCACAGTGAGAAGCACGCAAGCGCCTCTAGCGGCTGTCAATGAGACAGCCACTAGAGGACATAGGGGGAAGGCTTAACCCATTCATAAACATAGCAGTTTCTCTGAAACTGCTATGTTTATGAAAAAATGGGTTAACCCTAGAAGGACCTGGCACCCATACCACTTCATTAAGCTGAAGTGGTCTGGGTGCCTAGAGTGGTCCTTTAAGCTAGTCAGCGTTTGTTGCCTCTAGTAGGTGGAGAGAGTCCTCACTTTGTGAGCCAGGTCAAAAGCTGTGGGCCACATAACGAGACAGTCCATGCCGTTTCAGGGACACTGATCTTTTTTAATGGTTGCATCCTTAAGGTTAGACTGGTTCCATTCCAGAGCCAGGTTTGCAGTACCAAAATTCTACCGAGCTGAACTGACATTTAGCCAAATTTGGGTGTTCTGAAAAATGTTCTGTTTTGGGGCAAAAAGGCTTAGCCGAATTTTGCACAAGTCTATTAAATACATTTTAAGAATGGCATCAACAGATGGGTAGTCTGTAGCACTTGGTTGGCTATGAGTAGAACTGAGAAGGCCATTAATATTTAATCTTTCTCATATGAGATCTCCAGAAAAGGTAGTGTACACTTTCCTAATATTTTTCAAGGAAAACACTGTGCTTTGTGGAGCTGTAACATAGGTAAATTATTCTGAAATATTTAAATGGTGCTAGAGCTGTGCACATGATTCAGTAAATGATTTAATTTAATTTCACATAGATTAATATGTACTAATCAGCGAATAAATTATTTGGTATAAAACGCATGCTCTATTTTCAGTAGCAAAGGTAGAATATGTCAATGTGCCCTACAACAATTGATTGACCTAATTTTAAGTGAGATTTTTTAAACTATGAAATCCAGTATGGCTTATTTGCAAATATACATGTGTTTCAGACAGGCCTGGACTAGCCATTGGGCATACCTGGCAAATGGCCAGTGGGCCGTGATGGCCATGGGTCGAGGCCGGCAGGGGAGATCACAGGATCTCCCCTGTCAGCCAATGCAGAACCGGCGCTATCAAACATCTCCCTCACCGGCCCACAGGCACTGATATGCAGTCGGAGGGAGGCAGGAGAGAACCTGGGGAGCTCTAGCCAGCAGCTCCGTCAGGTTCCTCTCGCGAGTTCGGAGCATTGCCGCAGTTACCACGGCAGAGCTCAGATCTTGCGAGAGTGAACTCTGGCCCTGCAGGCTAGAGTTCACTCACCACTAAGACCACCAGGGATGGCAGCACGTGCCCCACTCCCCCCCACCCCTTCCCTTCCCAGGCTAAAGGTAAGAAGGGAGAGGGAGATAAACATATTTAAAAGCAAACACAGCGCAAGCATGTTATTACATTTGCTTGCGCTGCGCATAACAAATACAGGACATTTTTCTCATGCTAGAGCTCTTCAGTGGGGCTCTGCGCATTCAACAAACATGCTCACTTTGAGAGGGGCACACCATCTCTGGCGCCACCACTTCTCCGGGGGCTACTGTGATTGAAAAATGCCCGGGCCAAATTATTTTTCTCAGTCTGATCCTGGTTTCAGACTATACATAACATACTGTTTTTCTATAATAATTTCGAATTTGAATTTTGTACATTTTAAATCAGGCATATTGAGAACAGATCAAAAATATAAATAATCATTTTCACTAAATAATTAAAAAAAGGTCTGCCTGTGTATACTGTGAAAAAATTTAGTAAGTAATCACAGAATTAATATTTACGCAATTAAATATATGCTATATTCATTTTCTTTACACTGCAAACTCTGTGTCAGTCCTTTGTTCTAGTTATGAAGGTAAGAAAGGAACTTTGAATCTGCTATATAACTGGATTGTCAGAGTACTTATATATCATTGTCTCCACGGGCTGTCTGCATATATTTTATTTATATTTACATCTAAATGGATTTTGTAAACCTAAATGTTGCAAACAAATGCAATTCTGTATAATCAGTTCTAATTTACTGCACAACGTAATCTTTTGTTGAGTAATATTCTGTTAAATAGGCATGTTTTCCATGTAAAGCAGGAATTAGGTACAACACAACAGAGACATTCCACACAAGCTTATAAATTTGGTTCATGCTAAACTCTCAAATAAAAAATTTAGAACTTATTATCAAACTATTAAGCAATTGGTGCCTGAATTCAATAGTACTTGTCACATTGCTCATGCAGAGAGCAACCTTTTATATTACAAATTTTGTTTTATATATATATATATATATATATATATATATATATATATATATATATATTTTTTTTTACATTTTAGGGAAGTTGTCATATTTAGCTTTGACAGATCTATAGCTTGTTACAGATAAAGTGTTGTGTACCATCAAATAGACTTGGGAATTTGTTTTTCTTGATACTCACTGGCACCTCCACAACAATGAGGCACCGCACACTGAAGTTGCAGGCGGGCTCAACAGGTGAGCAGCCCGATATTGGAGTGTTGTTGCAGAGACAGACACCATCTAAGATGGCCGCTGCAGAGGCCTTACCAGCTCCGGCGCAGCCTACACCACAAGCCCAATCACCGGCACCACGGGCAGAGGGGGAACAAAACCCCATGCTCCCAGCCCTTAAAGAACCAGAGGATCAAACCCTTGCTACAAAACATGCCCTCCAGCAATGGATGAAAGAACTCCAGGACTTACTTGCTGCGGATATAGGCACCCTGAAGGCGATGTTCGCCAAACCACTGGAAGGGTGAACGCCGTGGAGGAGAACATTCTAAAGTTAAACAGCAGTGTGTCTAACTTCATGGACACACTGCAAACATTACAAGCAGCCCACCAGGCGCTAGCAGTACAGGTGTCAACCCAAGTGGATCGATTGCGCCGCAACCACATTAAGCTCTGCACCTGCAGCGATCACTCCAGCTGAACTGCCACATTTCCTCAGGAGACTACTGGCTACTATCCTACCTCTGTCAGTTGCCCATAAAATATCTCTGGAGGGCACATACTGTGTATCCGGCAGGGCCCAACTCACCATACACGGAATCCCGGGATGTTATTATGCCCTGTGCCATGACACAAGACCAAACTACCATAATGACGGTGGTAAAAGGCAAAACACCCCTAGTGTTTGAAAATTCCCATCTGCTCTTCTTTCAGGACTTGATAAGGGCCACGTTGCACTGGCGAAAAACAATGTACCACCTTACCAGCCTCCTGAGGACAGCAGGCATACAATATCACTGGGGGGCATCAAGGGCCCTAACAATCAATCATAATGGGACTACCCACAAAGCCACATCAGAAGCAGATATACCCGCAATACTCACTTTATTGGGACTCCCGGGACTGCCCATGACAAGGGCCAAGACAAGCCCGTCTCAGATCGGAGATCCTGCCATGACTGTACCATTCACACCTCGAACCCTGGGAAGCACGGACCCAGCTCCCTGAAAGAACCACCTAAGCCAGCCAGGCTGTATGCAGTCATTAGTATATTGTTCTGTTATGATATTTTGATATAATTTATGTTTCTCTTTATACATATTGTCCTGCAGTCCTTCTTCACCCAACCTTAGCAAGCGCCATGACCAGATTTAGGAATGGTAGTGCAGAGTTATATTGACATGGAGGAGCCTCCCACTTCTCACCCCCATCCCCCCACCCCCCCCCCCTCCCGCTGCCTCTTTGGTTAGGGGCACCTACTACTCTCATAAAATACTCAGGTATATGATAAGTTCTTACATAGAGTAATAGCCGTGGTGGCTCAACTTTTTAAAGGCGCATAAAGCAGCCATTGAGGCTTTGATTCCTTGCACCAAACAACCAATTGCGGCCTTTGTTCGGTCCGTATCCCCAAGGGTGGTGTGCATATACTGGGATAGTTAACTGTTGCATTAGTGGAGTTCCAACTTGTTTACTTTCTGTTTACACCCTTTAGTTACATCTATTTTATTATGCGGCAACCTCCTCAATATTGAATTTCTGCCTCAGTGGCTGTACTATTACATGTTGGATAAACTCCTATAGGGACCATAAGCTTAGGAGCATCCACTTGCACTGTTACCAGTTTCTTGTGACATAGCATGTTATAAAATTTTTAAAAATTTAGCAGTTCCGCTTGACGAAAAATTTGATTTTCTTTCACTTGCATAATGACGTGGCATCTTCAACTCTTCAACTTCTGTCACTGTATATATCATACAGCTATATCGACATGCACCTTCAAAATAAAGAATTAAAAAATAATAATAATAATAATAGCAATAGCTGCCCAGCCGCTAGTCTTTTTTATAAATATACTTACCATTACACTAAAATTAGAAACTTTAAAGCTATTCACACAAATGATTTGCAAAAAGGCATCTAAAAGAATAACCAACAACATCCTGTTCGTATGTAAAAAATCGTATGTATGTTAAATTCACTTGAGGTATTTAGCAGATACACATTTAATTGTTTACTATTTAAAATAAATTATAAAGTTAATTCTCATAAAAAAATCGAAAATTTTGCCAGTCGAAAATTATGTGGCATTTTTCTTTACGGTATGCAGAATCAGTATATATTAATGCACGTAAACTAAATTGTATCTAAAGTCGAGAATAAAGTGAGTGTATTACCATTTATTGATTGATGGTTGCCTCTGAAATATGAACTTTAAATATTAAGGGTTGATTAACTAGTTATCGGAAAAAAATAATGTAGCAAAGACATTGAGTCATGCTAAATAGTCAAACAAAAAACTATTTTCTAGCAAAGTTCAGGAACTGACTTTAATAAAGATCATATCACTTCAATATATTTTCTTTCCGGCATGAATTGCATAATAACATGTCAGAAGAGGTTGATTATAGCCATAAGCATCAAAACAATTGTTTTGTTTGCGGTCATAATGTCAATTCAAGTGGTAAGAATAAAACAAAAAACAAATGAGATCACGAGACCCCAGTATTTACACTGAGAAGGCTGAGTGGCCCTCGTTCCCTATAACTGCAAGTGGAATATTTAAAAAAAGGTTAGGGTTCCCCAATATTATCAAGTGGATGCGCTGTATGACCCCACTTTTCCTCCACCCCATGCAGGACAGGTGGAAGGATACCTAAATTATCTAGAAGCTGCATAGAAACATAGAATGTGTCGGCCGATAAGAACCATTCAGCCCATCTAGTCTGCCCAATTTTCAAAATCCTTTTAATTAGTCCGTGGCCTTATCTTAAGTCTAGGATAGCCTTATGCCTATCCCACGCATGCTTAAACTCCCTCACTGTGTTAACCTCTACCACTTCAGCTGGAAGGCTATTCCATGCATCCACTACCCTCTCAGTAAAGTAATACTTCCTGATATTATTATTTTAAATCTTTGCCCCTCTAATTTAAGACTATGTCCTCTTGTTGTGGTAGGCTTTCTTCTGTTAAATATAGTCTCCTCCTTTACTGTGTTGATTCCCTTTATGCATTTAAATGTTTCTATCATATCCCCCTGACTCGTCTTTCCTCCAAGCTATACATGTTAAGATCCACAAATTCCTACACTTCTTATGCAATAAGGCAGACATAATCACATAATTACATTTTCCAAAAAGACTCCTAAAATTGTAATGCAGCTAATTATGCCCTTATTGAATCCACGTGCTAAAAAATAATTACAAAATACAAGCCAATCCTGTTCTTCCGATTTCTTTCAGTATAAGAAATGATCATAGCATACCTGCCAGAATGACATCACAAATGTATATGCTTAGCACCTAATCTATAAAAACTAATGGTTTCCCCTCACTTAAACTATATCATGAATTTCAGTGTCTGTATATTTAAGCTCTTCTGTGCAAGCTGTGAACTGAAAAAATGCTTACGCCAATATTGTCTAAATTTTGCACACAAGTAAATATATTGCCTGGAATCTTTTTAGTGGTTGACTGAGCAAAAATGTGTGTTCCTAATTGAAGATGTACATTGTGTAGCTTTTATGACTAAATCAGCATATAGCACCCATCATAGAAATCAATTTCAATTACAAAAGAATCCCTTCATACCAGCATGCAGATACAAGATGTTATAATTTGCAGCCTGTTTTTTGTTTATTAGCAAGAAAAAAAATCAAACTCTCTTAAAGAAAAGTCTATATGAATCAGTAAGCCCAGCAAGGAATAACAAAGATTGCCATAATTCCTAATTTTGCAGATAGATATGAGTACACCAGTGTGACCTTCATGTGGTTATCTCAAAATTGATGTGAGAGCTTGGTGTGATAATCAATATGCACCTAAGAAACCTAGTGATTCTTTTTATATAGTAAAATAATTATACAATCAATATTAGGTATTATTACTTTTAGTTATTATTACTTTTAGTTTATTTACAGATTGGCTACACATTTCCTACTGTTTACATAAAAAGAGATAGGGAATATAAATTGACTTAAACGAGATACAAAACTCAGATATCTGCAGCTCAACAATACTCAATTTTAACAATATTTTAATACAGAGTATGTGTGTGGGGGCATAAGAAGAAAAACACACCCTTGATGTTTATTATAAAAAAAAATAAGCCAGACTCAATGACATTAATCTCAGGGGTAAGAGTGAGAGTCTAGAAGTGCAGTCCATGGTCACTAAGTGGAAGGACACACATTTCTCACCTGCACTCTGCTCTGTTATTGACAGAAGATGCCAGCTTTTGATGTAAAATCCCTATATCTGTTGTCTCTGACAGAGTGGAAATATGAGGGACAAGAACATTATATTCCACGAGCTGTAGAAATCTCGGGCCTCACAGACTCAAGACTCATAATTATTCACTAGAATGTGTTTTATCAGGAATTAGAGTGTATTTAAAACTTTACATCCTAGTAGTTTAATTGAAAAAAAAAATATCCAAGGCAACTCAGTTCAGTTATTTTGGCTAAAATATGAATTTATGTAGATAGATAGATAAATGCATTTGGCTTAAGTCCAGCAAGAAAGTAAGTGATATGCACTTAAGTATGAATTGTTCATTGTGAATTCAAGGTAAATATAGATGCATTATATAAACACACACACACGCATGCAGACACACACACACACACATATATGCATGCATTATATTAATTATATGCACATGTCGCAATGTAAAGAAACAACATAACGTATCATAACAAAATGATCAGAACAGTTCCTTTTTTTTTTTATTAAAATGTACCCATTAATACTTTACATACTTTTAGCTTAATTGTCCTATTTCGATATCAAGATATCAAATCCATACTACCGAACACTAATACATGTCTATCCTTTTGGCTTTCCTTACTACTTAACTTTATTGCTAACTTCTACATGTTGGAGTGTACATAATCCTGCGTCAGACATATTTAAAGACACAGACCTTATTGGAACGAACATACACATTAGCCAGTTGTAATAGAATATTATAGAATTATTTAATTTAGATATAAAAAGAGAGAGGCAGAGTAGCCTATTGCTGGGCCATTTTATCCCTATTTAGCTCTGTATAATAAGGAAAAGAAATGACACAAGGGTACAGATTTAGTAAATCATACAATTGATTTGCAATAATAAGGCCAAAATAGCTCAAGTGGAAAATAATAAATTAAGCAATAGTCGATCTAGGTTATCTTCGTCTATTTTTTCCAATTAGTTTTTTATTACCGTATATACTCGAGTATAAGCCGACCCGAATATAAGCCGAGGCCCCTAATTTTATCCCAAAAAACTGGGAAAACTTATTGACTCGAGTATAAGACTAGGGTGGGAAATGCAGCAGCTACTGGTAAATTTCTAAATAAAATTAGATCCTAAAAAAAATATATTAATTGAATATTTATTTACAGTGTGTGTATAATGAATGCAGTGTGTGCGTATGTGTGTGTGTATGAGTGCAGCGTGTGTGTATGAGTGCAGTGTGTGTATGAGTGCAGTGTGTGTGTGCATGAATGCAGTGTGTGTGTGCATGAATGCAGTGTGTGTGTGCATGAATGCAGTGTGTGAATGCAGTGTGTGCAGGGCCCCTCCCCCCCATATGTCCTGACTTCCCCTCCTCCTCCCTCAGTGGTCCTTACCTCCCCACCCCCGTGTTCCTTCACTCCCCCCCAGTGGTCCTGACTCACCCCTCCCCTAGTGGTCCTTACCCTCCCCTCCCCTAGTGGTCCTTACTTCCCCCTCCCCTCCCATAGTGGTCCTTATCCCACCCCCTCCCTCTCACAGTGGTCCTTATCCCACCCCCTCCCTCTCATAGTGGTCCTTATCCCCCTTCTCCCTCCCATAGTGTTCCTTATCCCCCCCATCCCTCCCATAGTGGTCCATATACCCCCCCCTCCCTCCCATAATCGTCCTTATACCCCCCCTCCCTCCCATAGTGGTCCTTACCCCCCCCCCCTCCCATAGTGGTCCTTATACCCCCCCTCCCTCCCATAGCGGTCCTTATACCCCCCTCCCTCCCATAGTGGTCCTTAACCCACCCCCTCCCTCCCATAGTGGTCCTTATACCCCCCCCCTCCCATAGTGGTCCTTATACCCCTTTTTTTTATTATTAATTTTTTTTATTATTTTATTTCTATTTTTTTTTTCGTCCCCCCTCCCTGCTTGATATATGGCAGGGAGGGGGGCTCTCCTTCCCTGGTGGTCCAGTGGCAGTTCAGTGGGGGGGAGAGGGGGGCTGGCAGAGCTGTAACTTACCTGTCCTGCAGCTCCTGTCAGCTCTCTCCTCCTCTGCGCCGTCCGTTCTGCTCTTCTGTCAGCTTACACTGTAAGTCTCGCGAGAGCCGCGGCTCTCGCGAGATTTACACTGGGAGCTGACCGAGGTGCTGATCGGACGGCGCGGAGGAGGAGAGAGCTGACAGGAGCTGCAGGAAAGGTAAGTACAGCTCTGCCAGCCCCCCTCTCCCCCCAGTCTGTATTATGGCAATGCAAATTGCCATAATACAGACTCTGACTCGAGTATAAGCCGAGTTGGGGTTTTTCAGCCCAAAAAATGGGCTGAAAAACTCGGCTTATACTCGAGTATATACGGTATATCAATAGTTAATATGCCATCAATAATTAAGATTTTTTTTTTGATGAACATATAACTGAACTGATTGGTAACAATGACTTTTACTTTGAGCAAAACAAGAAAGAACCAATTTGATACAATATAACATACGGGTACTGAACTACACAAATGATTATAAATTCAGTGCACAGTCCAACAAAGTGAAAACTTTAAAAAAAATTACCAATTGATCCTGTTTATACAAGACACAATTTTGACATTTTCAAATATAAAATGTGCAATCTGACTGACTTTCTTCCGTGACAATCAAAGAAACACATTTTAGTCAAATGTGTCTTTATCTACAAAACTCTATATTCAGTGGAGGGTAATTACATGTTTTCCTCCAACTTCCGTCAATTCCTGCAGTTTTGGAAAATATCCCACATTCTGACAATTGCATCTGTTGGGAAATCATTGATTAATATAAAAAGCACAAATAACACATGATTGCTCTATTAATATGCTTCCGGATGTGCCCAATTTGCATATGTTATTTCAGATTTGCATGTCCTGTGTATAAGAAAACAAGAAATTCCCCAAAAAGTTTAAGCAACATTTTTTTTTTTTTTTTTAATAGATAAGTTAGAAGCCTATTTTCCAATAAAAGAATGGATTTTATACGGATATGAATAATTAAGTTATAAAACAACGTGTCCATCCCCAATACAAACTATGTCATGTAATTATTAGCCCCAAAAGTATAGACATATAATGAAAGCCCTAATGCTTGGAAGTGTTAATTAAATGATTTACTTGAAATGATTTACTTGTGTCACCCACATATAGAGATGGAAGATTCAAAGAAAATGTTGATCTATACATTAGGCCCATTTACAGCTAAAAGATATAGACATCAAAATCAATAAATATAAAAATATATCATATTTAGATGTGAATAAAGTGAATCTTTTATGACAAGTTCACTTTGATATCAGGAGGGACTATCTATATGATTTAATATAGTGATGAATCCTATAATCAGTTGCTTTGGGAGCTGTTAAATCATTGTTCCAACGCTACCATCCTCACAGGTGTTACTGGATTTTTGCACTGTGGACAAATTTGGTTCATCCAAATTGATTAATCAAAAATAAAGAAACAAATAAATAATTCAATTATTTGGAATGCCCAAATGTATTTTTTGCCACATTTGGCATTTTGATTCAGATTATTTATTAATTATTTAATTATTATTATTATTATTATTATAGCAATTTATATAGCGCCAACAGATTCCGTAGCGCTTTACAATATTATGAGAAGGGATTTAACTATAGATAGGACAATTACAAATAAACTTACAGGACCAATAGGTTGAAGAGGACCCTGCTCGATCGAGCTTACTATAGGAGGTGGGTGTAAAACACATTAGGACAGGAATTTGCAATTAAATAAGGTGGACTGCCCTTTAGGAGAGGGCAAGAGACAGGTATGTGAGGTAAGGGTTAGTCTTGGAGGCCATATGCTTTCCTAAAGAGATGGGTTTTAACGCACTTCTTAAAAGATGCAAGACTAGGGGAGAGTCTGATGGCGGTAGGCAGGCTATTCCATAGGAAGGGAGCCGCCCGCGAGAAGTCCTGCAAGCATGAGTTGGCCGTACGAGTGCGGACAACGGACAGGAGGTGGTCACGGGCAGAGCGGAGAGACCGAGAAGGGACATACCTATGGATCTGTGAGGAGATATAAGAGGGGCTAGAGTTGTTCAGTGCTTTATAGGTGTGAGTTAGTACCTTGAATTGACTCCTATAGCATACAGGAAGCCAATGTAAGGACTGGCAGAGGGGTGAGGTGTGAGAGAAACGACTAGAGAGGAAAATCAGTCTAGCAGCAGCGTTCATTATGGACTGTAGGGGTGCAGTACGGCTTTTGGGAAGACCAATCAGGAGAGGGTTACAGTAATCCATGCGGGAGATTACCAGAGCATGGACAAGCTCCTTGGTAGTATCTGGTGCAAGAAAGGGGCGGATGCGGGCTATGTTTTTAAGATGGAATCTACAGGATTTGGCAACATGCTGGATGTGAGGCTCAAAGGTGAGACCAGAGTCAAGTATGACGCCAAGACAGCGCGCTTGCAAGGATGGACTGATGTTGGTACCACAAACTTGAAGGGAGAGTGAAAGAGGAGGATCAGTATTAGGAGGAGGAAAGACAAGGAGCTCAGTTTTTGAGAGATTGAGTTTCAGAAAGCGGGAGGACATCCAGTCAGAGATGGAAGAAAGGCAAGCAGTGACACGTTGCAGGACGGCAGGGGAGAGGTCCGGGGAGGAGAGATATAGCTGGGTGTCATCTGCGTACAGGTGGTAGTGGAATCCATAAGAGGTAATAAGTTTGCCAAGAGAGGCAGTATAAAGAGAAAATAGAAGGGGACCAAGGACGGAGCCGTATGCAAATGCACCGAAGGTATATACTCTTCGGTGCATTTGCATGCGTTGACTTATGGTGTTGTCAAGTGTGCATTGTTGCCGCATAGGCAATACCAACCAGTATCAAGTAGATAAGCCGCTCTCTGCTGAAAGTATAACCATGAATACCAATAATAATGGCAGAGTTTATATTATGGCATAGGTTATAGAGCACACTGTCAGGGCTTTCAGAATATATAATTTAATTCTTCAGAGTCTGCTGTATGCATGTTAAAACCGGAATTGGTTTAGCCCATATACGTTTTCTTTTTATTACAAAAGATAAAAAAATTATGAAATTATGGATAAACATCAAAATTTTACTGTAGTTTGATTACTTTACTATCACAATTAGCGCTATCCATGTACAAGCAGAATTTTACTGGGCATTTCCTTTTACTTTAAACCCTTGCAAACATAACCAAGCCGAGCTTAAAGGGCCTGTATATTTTTTGTGTTCATCTGTCCATGCTGCTATTGCTATCAGTCCGCACAATATATTAAAAAATGTTTATTGCGTTCTTTAGTTCATTTCTGATTCATTACATCACTTTGGCTGTAGAACACTAATTGTGTCTATGGGCCGTACTATCCTCAAGATGCCTCAGTCATATATTTTCAACTTAGTTTGCTCAGTGCACCTTTTCCTTCACTTAGATCAAGATGCAATATTGTAACAATGTCACTGAGAACCAATCCAAGATATGAGTCACAACACTGGTGAAGAGATCACAGATGGAGGAACAAAATAATCCATATCCATATTGACAGTTACATGATGAGCTTACTTGTGTGTTTCATGTCAAGAAGGTTAATGTCAGTACAAATGTGGGATTTGTTATTTTTATCTGATCTTTAAAAGTCTGTTTTTTGTTGTTATTCTTTCTCTTTATACTTTGAAAAAAAAATGGTATATGCATAGATACAAGAAAGGTTGTTGCCCTAGTAACAGCAACCAAGAAATATCTAGATAAACATTCTTTCTACCTGATTAAATTCCAGTCTATGGATTCGAGAAACAGTGGTAAAACGTATTGTATTGAAGCAATTTTCAGCAGTATATTATAAAGCACTAATAAAAAATAATAGCTCATGTCATTTATTTTTTATCTTACAGTTCAATCAAATCTGAATAGCATTTCTGCGTAGTGAATATTGTGAATATTCCTAGAGTATGGTTAATTGAGATATAGATACTGTGATCACTTTATTAATTACTACTTTCTAGTACCTGCTAGAACCTACTTTTGCTTCTTTAATTAACCTCTTAAGTAGCACGGTTTTAACGCCAAAGATGGCATAGGCCATCATACATTTAAAAACCAGTAAAAAACAGGGATAAATTTCCTGCTGATACCAAAGAGCCCCAATGATACTAAAAAGTATAATTGAATATCTAAAAATCCCCATTGTCAGCTGGGGCCACAATTAGTGGCCCCAGATTGACAGATGAGCTGAGAACTGCGCATGGTCTTTTAACCATATTTACATACCGGTGCTTATTAATCACGCTCAGCCGCACTGATATTGAACACTTAAAGAGAAACCCTTAAATCACAGTTGAAAAAAACCAATGGCTCAAATTCTAGGTTTTGTTTTGGGTCAGAACTTGTACAAATGCCTCCGACCTTAATGCGGTTAAATTTAATTTTCCTTTACATTGGTACGTTTTTCTGTTTCAGTAATGCCTGCTATTTCCCAATTAATATAAAATATAAATTATACCTATATAACATGGAAATATGGATAATTAACAATTTGCAATTTTTTATGATTTGCCAACGATATCCTGTGCATCGTAAAAAAAGATAAGATATTGCTATTTCCCTGTTTCCTTATTTCCATATACTTTACATGTCTGCTGGTGTAATTATGATTTACATTAAAATGAATTGCATTTTGAAGCGACATCACTACATCTTTACTCTTCCCTCTAGCAGCAAAGGCATGGATCAGATACGTTTCAAATGGCAGCTGTCAGGCAGCTTTGGGATAATCAGCTAAGATGTTCAACATTGCTCCCTCCTGCGAAATAAGGTATGATAAAAAAAAACCTTTACAGAGAGAAAACCCATTACTTTGATGGAGATAGGATTTATAAAGAAAGATTGAGTTCTTTGAAACAAGTCTATCTTACCACAATAATAATCTACAATGAAGAGACGGCATTTGATGTTAACAGATGACAGTGAAATTGGTAACGATTCTCACTACAGCTAATCCAATTGAATTGTTGATACAAAATGTCTCTGGTTTTGATGCCTTATTCTGTGACAAATAAAATAACTACAAACAAAACAGTGGTGCACGCTTCCTCTTTATTTTTCAAAATTCCGGTGAGCTCTTAACTTGTCTTTGCTCCGTTCTGTGACTGATAGAATAAAATGATAAACTATACAGATCTCTGCCTCTCAAACGCTAATGCTTTGCTGTAAGTGTTCTATTTCCTGTTAGGCAGATATCATCAATTCACTAGACGGCAATAGTCTCTTATATAAATTGTGAAGCTACTGATCCAAGCCAGAATGGACAAAACCTTGCTCGAATACATGAAAGAGAATTTTCTGCCCCCTGAAGAAAAAACATATATATACGTAGGTATCCCTAGTTCATCCACTTTTGAAAAATACAAACAAAATTCACGGCTGAGTGCCTTTAATCTCATTGAAATTGTTATATGCGCTGTCCTTCAAGCAATGTTAGTCTGGCAAGATGTCACAGATCGAGATTTTGCTCACGGGCAAAAAAGCATAAACACGGAAGGTAAAAAATATAAATTATTATCAGAATCCAATAGCCTTTTTTATTCATAAAATAATATCATAAAAAAAAGTATAGGATAATAAAAATATAGTATATGTAAAGAGTTATTGTGTAAACAGAAGATGCACAAAATCCAGTGTAAATTTGAATTAATATACAGTTAGGTCCAGAAATGTTTGGACACTTGCACATGTTTTATTATTTTGGCTGTTTACTAAAATGAATCAACGTTATGGTTAAATAATGAATATGGGCTTAAAATGCAGTCTATCAGCTATAATTTGACGGTATTCACATCCATATTGGAAGAATGGTTTAGGAATGAAAGCTCTTTAATATGCAGCCCCTTCTTTTTCAAGGGACCAAATGTAATTGGGCAATTGATATAAATGCTGTTTTATGTCCATGTGTGGGCTATTCCTTAGTTATTTCTTCATCAATTATTCAGGTAAAAAGTCTGGAGTTGATTCTAGATATGGCATTCGCATTTGGAAGCTGTTACTTGCGGTCAAAAGATCTCAATGCAAGTGAAACAAGACAACCTTAGACTGCAAAAAAAATCCATCAGCAGAGAGAAAGCAGAAACATTAGGAGTGGCCAAATCAACTGTTTTGTAATTTTTTTTGAGTAAAAAAGAACATACTGGTGAACTTTGCAACACAAAAAGGCCTGGACGTCCATGGAAAACAACAGTGGTGGATGATCAAATAATCCTTTCCATGGTAAAATCCTTTCCAAGGGATCCTTTCCCCTTCATAATATCAGGCTAAGTGAAAAACACTCTCCAGGAGGTATATCATTATCCATGTTTGCCATAAAGAGAAGAATTCACGAGAGGAAATACAGAGGGTTCAGTACAAGGTGCAAACCAATCATAAGCCTCAAGAACAAAAAGGCCAGATTATAATTTGCCAAAAAACATCTAAAGTTTTAGAAGGCAAAGAAGTGGAATATTCTGCAATGGCCAAGTCAATCACCGGATCTCAACCCGAACGATCATACATTTCATATGCTGTAAACAAAACTTAACGCAGAAAGACCCACGAACAAACAACAAATAAAGATAGCTGCAGTAAAGGCCTGGCAAAGCATCACAAAGAAAGAAGCCCAGTGCTTGGATGCATTTAACATTTTATTTATGATAGTTCTCATTTTTCCAATTGCACTTGAACCCCTGAAATAAGGTGACTGTGTATGAAAATGGTTGCTATTCCTAAGTGTGATGATACACCCTTTATATATCGTCCGTTGGTATTATTTTTACATAACTTCCAGCACTAAACTGCTCCACTAAATGCTACGACTCCTCTTTGGTAGCATACGCAGGACATACTGATCTGCTATCTGGTTAATCTATGATATTCTATCCATCCAGTATTCTGGCAATACTTGTATTATAATTACTCTATAGAGCACAATGAATAGCCATATCTTGTGAGAACTCAAGGAAGAGACAACACCAGCTTCTTTCTTGGCAACTCCTTAGATCTCAGACTCACTCTGACTCTGTTTATTGTATCCAGTTCCAGCTTACAAAGATCACAGCATACAGTAAAATAAACATTACACAAAACATTCACCAATGGCAATACAGAACAGATAATAGGGAAAGAACTACATAGCAACAAAGCGATTCCTTACACTTGTTACCACCTCCCCCTGTGCCAATACACCATGGCAACAACCGGTTACTTTGATTGGACCGACTGTCCCTTTAGAGCAATCTCTGGTTATATCAACACAGCCCTTTGCTGTAGTAGATAGACTTGCTGGCTCCTACAGCAGGTGGTCACTCACAGGGCAGCATTTTACTTGATTAGCCCACAGAATACATTTCACACCTAACTATACTTTATAGAGCTGCTGCCCCCTACCCCTTTGTTGAGCCACAGCTGCATATACAGACACACACACTGCTCTATGTATAATACAGGTACACAATACAGCAATAGCAAGATACATGGAAAACTGTCACAAAGCTTGTGGCTTGCGACAAACAAATCAGGCCATCCGTCCCACTGTCACGGTAATATACCCCAACACGCAGGAATAGTTCAATAGTCAATAGACAAGAAACCAGGGTTCGTCTTACCGGACCTTAGAATGGCCGGACTAGGACGAGTAAGAAAGACAGAGTCTAGAACAAGCCGAGGTCAAGGGAACTGAGAGACAGCGTAACGTAGAACAAGCCGAGGACTGGTACACAGAGGACAAAACAGCGGATAAGCAAGCAAGGATAAGGAGAGAGCGGAGTCAGGAACAAAGCCAAGGTCAAGCACCAAAAAACCAACTGAACGATACAAGCACTAAAGGGAACTGGACAGAAACCACGATAGGGCAAGGAGCAAGGGAAACAGGTGAGTACAAATACCCTAAAGTTCACTTTGATTGGCCCTTGTCATATCCACGCCCCCAAAACGTGAGTGTATGGGGAACGTGGTATGACAGGGGCCAATGGGAGACTGATTCTAATTTAGTCTCCCACTGTCCCTTTAAGAGCGCGCCCGAGACGCGCGGCGCGCTCTTAGTGTTGGGCGGGACACGTGACCGCTTCTCGCGGTCACTGCCCGCCTGACAGATCTTATCGTTGGCTGAGCCGCGCGCGGCTCGTGCAGGAGCAGGACCGCGCGCGGCGAGAAGAGAGGACCCCGGCCGGCCCCTGGAGAGGGTAAGTACCGCTACAGTACCCCCCCCTGAAGACACGCCCACCGGGCGGGGAGGAGCAGGCCTGGCAGGAAAACGAGCGTGGAAAGAACGCACAAGGCGAGGAGCGTGAACAGCGTCAGCGGAAATCCAACTGCGTTCCTCAGACCCATAGCCCTTCCAATGTACCAGATATTGGAGGCGACCCCGAAGCAAACGAGAGTCAATTACAGCCGCCACTTCAAACTCCTCATGGCCCTCCACAGAAACCGGAGGAGGAGGAGGGACATGCCGAGTATAACGGTTGCACAGGAGGGGTTTTAACAAGGAGGTATGAAACACGTTAGGAATGCGTAGATTTTTAGGAAGATCCAATGCATACGAGACAGGATTAACCACATGCAAGATACGAAAAGGACCAATAAAACGAGGGGCCAACTTCATAGAAGGCACACGAAGACGAATATTGCGAGTAGAAAGCCAAACCCGGTCTCCCACAGCATAGGATGGAGCCGCCCTGCGATGCTTGTCTGCCTGAACCTTCTGGCGAGCAGCTGAAGCCACCAAAGAACACTGAACCTGCTCCCAAGTATTACGTAGACTAGCCAAATGTTCGTCCAGAGCTGGCATGCCCTGTAAGGAGAATGCAGCTGGAAGAACCACGGGATGCCGGCCATAAACAACGTAAAAAGGGCTGTTACCGGAGGATTCATGAGCAGCATTATTACGAGCAAACTCAGCCCAAGGAAGAAGGTCAGCCCAATTGTTCTGATGGTGGGACACGAAACAACGAAGATACTGCTCTAGAGATTGGTTGGCACGTTCAGCAGCTCCATTAGACTGGGGGTGGTAGGCGGAAGAAAACGAGAGGGAGATACCCATCTCTGTACAAAACGTTCTCCAGAATCTGGAGATAAACTGGCTACCCCTATCGGACACGATCGAAGTGGGAATACCATGCAACCGAAACACCTCCCTGGCAAAGATAGAGGCAAGTTCCTTGGATGATGGCAATTTGACAAGAGACACAAAATGAGCCATCTTAGAAAAACGATCCACAATCATCAGGATGACAGTTTTACCATTAGAGGGAGGTAATTCAACAATAAAATCCATGGATATATTGGACCACGGCCTCTCGGGTATGGGCAACGGATGCAACAACCCACAAGGAACTCTGTGGGAGGACTTCATACTGGCACAAGTGCTACAGGCATTAACGTAATCGGTGACGTCCTTGCGCAAGGAAGCCCACCAGAAATATCTAGAAACTGCTGAGAATGTCTTAGAAATACCAGGGTGTCCAGCAGTTCTAGTGTCATGATATAATGACAAGATGTCTCGTCTCTCTGGTATGTCAACGAATAGCTTATCAGCAGGCCTCTCCCCAGGAGCCAAGTTTTGTTTAGCCTGAATAGCTTGTAAGAGAGAAGACGAAATAGAAAGAACAGTAGTAGCTATTATTCTGTCAGGCGGAATGACAGGGGTAACGTCGACCTCGAGTTTGTCAGTAGTCTCGAATTGTCTGGACAGAGCGTCAGCTTTAGCATTACGATCACCCGGTCTGTATGTGATTATGTAATTAAAACGAGACAAAAACAGAGACCACCTGGCCTGCCTAGAAGACAATCTTTTTGCTTCACTAAGGTAGGAGAGGTTTTTGTGATCCGTTAAAATGAGGATGGGATCCCTAGTACCCTCTAGCAGATGTCTCCATTCCTTGAGCGCCAAAATGATAGCCAGGAGTTCACGATTGCCTACATCATAATTCTTCTCTGCTTTAGACATCTGTCTGGAAAAGAAGCCACAAGGGTGTAACGGCTTTTCAGGTGAATCTCTTTGAGACAAGATAGCACCTACCCCTATCTCAGAAGCATCAACTTCAAGAATAAAGGGCAGTGAAGGGACAGGATGCTGTAAAATAGGAGCAGAGGCAAATGAAGCCTTCAGGAATTCAAAGGCCTCGAGTGCTTCTGGTTTCCAGACATGAGTATTACCATCCTTCTTGGTCATTCTGGTTATAGGTGCTACAATGGCAGAAAACCCTTTAATAAAGCGCCTATAATAATTAGAGAACCCCAGAAAACGCTGAATGGCTTTCAAACCCTGAGGTAGAGGCCATTCCATAATGGCAGACAGTTTCTTGGGATCCATACGAAAACCCTTGGCAGAGATTATATAACCCAAGAATTGGACTTCAGATTGATCGAATGAACATTTTTCGAGTTTGCAATAGAGGCCGTTAACCAGAAGAGTTCTCAACACTAATTTAACATGCATGTGATGAGTCTGTAAATCAGTAGAATAAATTAATATGTCGTCCAAGTATACTATAACGAATGTATGTATATATTGACGTAGGACATCATTAATAAATTCTTGAAAAACTGCTGGGGCGTTACAAAGACCAAAGGGCATCACAGTATATTCGTAGTGGCCACTCCTGGTATTGAATGCGGTCTTCCACTCGTGATCCTTTTTGATACGTATAAGATTGTAAGCACCCCTAAGGTCCAATTTAGTAAAAACTGTGGCCTGTTTAAGCCTATCAAATAGTTCTGTGATCAAAGGTATGGGGTACGCATTTTTGACGGTGATTTTATTTAGGCCCCTATAGTCAATACAAGGCCTTAATTCGCCATCTTTCTTAGATACAAAGAAGAAACCCGCCCCTGCCGGGGAAGAGGATCTTCTTATAAATCCCTTCTCTAGAGATTCCTTAATATATTCCTCCATAACCAGATTCTCCTGAGGAGATAAAGGATATATTCTCCCTTTGGGAGGCATCGTACCAGGTAATAAATTAATAGCACAATCGTAAGGCCTGTGAGGTGGCAATTTTTCAGCCTCCCTTTTATCAAAAACAGATTTAAGAGACAGGTACTGAGGGGGTATGACCGTAGGCACGGGAGGAATATTAGTAGAATTCAAAGGGGTGATTTTAACAATACAAGACTCTTGGCAAGAATCACTCCAAGAAACTATTTGTCCTGACTCCCAATCAATGGTGGGATTATGAGTACGTAACCAAGGATACCCTAACACGAGGTGAGAGGAAGGAGAAGTAATGATCTGAAACCGAATGGTCTCAGAGTGTAACACCCCTGTAGACATATGTAGTGGAACAGTTTCATGTGTGATAACTGGAGAGCATAATGGTCTACCATCTATGGCCTCAACGGCCAAGGGTGTCTCCTTCTCTCTGGTGGGTATGTTATTCTCCTTGACAAAACTGGAATCAATAAAGTTTTCGGCCGCTCCGGAATCAACCAGGGCTAGTATATTCCCTGCTACGCAGTTACTACCAAGGTGCAGGGAAACAGGGAGAAGTAATTTATTAAGAGGCAAATGTGAGGACTGTGATGTCACACCCAAGGCCAGTCCTCTATACGGTCTTAGGTGCGATAGTTTCCCGGACGCACGGGACATTCTTGTCTCATATGACCCCTCCTACCACAATAAAGACAAAGTCCCTCCTTTCTCCTATAAAGCTTTTCAGCGTCAGTAAGTTTGGCAACCCCTAACTGCATAGGTTCCTCCTCAGAACCTTTAGATCCCTCGGGAGTCTCAGCTCTAGGGGAGTTAACGGGAACAAAACGTCTATTTCTGGACCTGGTATATAACCTGTCACGGATCCTGTTATCTATATCGATAAGATAGTCAATCAGGTCCTCCAGGGGTACAGGGAGGTCCTTAGCTGCTACCTCATCCAACATAGTTTCAGACAGACCCTCCATAAACGCAGTAGTAAGCCCATTATTAGTCCAATCTACCTGTGAGGCAAGGGTACGGAACTGAATAGCATAATCGGCTACAGATTTAGATCCTTGCTTTATTCTCATTAATGCCCTGGCGGCATTTTTTGACCTTTTAGTCGTGTCAAATGTTCTACGAAACGCTGTGAGGAAGCTAGTGAAGTCGTGTACCATAGGCCCATTAGCCTCCCAAATAGGATTTGCCCATTCTAGTGCCTTATCCGTAAGCTGGTGCATAAGAAAACCCACCTTAGATCTATCAGTGGGAAATGAACGTGGGTACATTTCAAAGTGGAACTCCACTTGATTAAGGAATCCCCTACATGTCTTAGCGTCCCCTCCATACCTAGGTGGCGGGGTTAGATGTGCTGAAGCATTAGGCATATTAGCTGTGTCTGGTATAGGGTTTACAGGAGGCGCAGGTACAGGTACCGGAGCTGATCTGGATAACAGTGTCTGGATGGCTTGAGCCATTTGATCCATACGGTGATCCTGTTCTGCGAATCTAGCCTCATGAGTGGCCATCTGTTGTCCTAAACCTGCGGGGTCCATGGCCCTATCGTAATGTCACGGTAATATACCCCAACACGCAGGAATAGTTCAATAGTCAATAGACAAGAAACCAGGGTTCGTCTTACCGGACCTTAGAATGGCCGGACTAGGACGAGTAAGAAAGACAGAGTCTAGAACAAGCCGAGGTCAAGGGAACTGAGAGACAGCGTAACGTAGAACAAGCCGAGGACTGGTACACAGAGGACAAAACAGCGGATAAGCAAGCAAGGATAAGGAGAGAGCGGAGTCAGGAACAAAGCCAAGGTCAAGCACCAAAAAACCAACTGAACGATACAAGCACTAAAGGGAACTGGACAGAAACCACGATAGGGCAAGGAGCAAGAGAAACAGGTGAGTACAAATACCCTAAAGTTCACTTTGATTGGCCCTTGTCATATCCACGCCCCCAAAACGTGAGTGTATGGGGAACGTGGTATGACAGGGGCCAATGGGAGACTGATTCTAATTTAGTCTCCCACTGTCCCTTTAAGAGCGCGCCCGAGACGCGCGGCGCGCTCTTAGTGTTGGGCGGGACACGTGACCGCTTCTCGCGGTCACTGCCCGCCTGACAGATCTTATCGTTGGCTGAGCCGCGCGCGGCTCGTGCAGGAGCAGGACCGCGCGGCGAGAAGAGAGGACCCCGGCCGGCCCCTGGAGAGGGTAAGTACCGCTACACCCACTAAGCATTTCCTACAATATTTATGTTCAAGACCTTGAATTATAGCTGAAATGCTGCACTTCAATTACATCTCAGTTGTTTGAAATCCATTGTGTTAGTGTACAGAGCCAAAATTATGAAAATTGTGTCGGTGTCCAAATATTTTTAGACCTTAATGTGTGTAACTGTAGATAAAGGAGTCATATTACCCACAGAGCAACTTTTTTTTTTTTTTTTACTTGGGAGCAACAAAGAGCTGGAGGCAATCCATATGGATCCACAGATTCAAACAGTTTATGCCAAATTCCAAATTCTGGCTTTACTGTAGAACAAAGTGACAACTACTTCATCAGACATCTCACTACAGCCTTATCTTCCACTTCGTATCTGAAAAAAGGGGACATGGCTTATGTGTCAGATATGTCTTTTCGTACACTAATGCTAGAAATAGAGTGTGTTTGAGTATTTGTGGCCATTATTTATGTCTTTTTTCGTGTGACCTCTGGGGAAAAGGCAGCTGGAAATCACTATTTTTGTTTAAAACTATTGCAAAGGTACTGCAATGATATGCCTGAGTCACTGATGGTGCAATTAGGAAAGGCCAACAGAACTGTGCTATCTATTTCAATCAGACAGACCCTAGAATAAATGTACAAAATAAGACTATTTGGTGATATGGGCTGATAGCACAGGGAGATGGATAGCCTAACAATCCTAGCCTGTTATTTCTATCCATAATTGGACAGAGTAATGAGGAAATTCACAGCTGCATTACCCAAGTTGCAGTAGAAGGTCAAGGATAGATGTACTAGGAGCATTTTGTTTTTTGACACACACTAATTAGGCTGCGTGCACCATAACCTCTACAAGCGTTTGTAGTCAGTATGGCGTTCAGAATCACTGTTAAGGTGGACTATCATATATTATAAAATCACTATTAATAATATCAAAGTATTTACCCATGGGATGAACATTTAGCTTTTTGTTTGTTTTCAAATACATCCTGGGATCTAAATATCACTTTTTACCCAACTATATTCATTTTATTGACCTTGATAAGATGAATGGCTGAGCAGGACTTGATAGGAATCAGACTGAGATACTATAGCCAGAGTCCTCTCAATTCGACTTTATTCTTTGCAAAATAATAGATGTTTTTATGCTGCTTCTTAAAACATATAGCTTGTGCTAGATTGATGTGTGTGAACTATATTTTGTTGACTGAACTCATTATTACATAGTTACATAGTTGAAAAGAGACTTGCGTCCATCAAGTTCAGCCTTCCTCACATTTGTTTTTTGCTGTTGATCCAAAAGAAGGAAAAAAAAAAAAAACAGTTTGAAGCACAATTTTGCAACAAGCTAGGAAAAAAAATCTTTCTTGACCCCAGAATGGAGGTCAGATTTATCCTTGGATCAAGCAGTTATTACCCTACATTGAAAGATTATATCCTTGAATATTCTGTTTTTGCAAGTATGCATCCAGTAGCTGTTTGAACATCTGTATGAACTCTGATAAAACCACCTCTTCAGGCAGAGAATTCCACATCCTGATTGTTCTTACAGTAAAAAAACCTTTCCTTTGCCTTAGACGAAATCTTCTTTCTTCCAGTCTAAACGCATGGCCTCGTGTCCTATGTAAAGTCCGGTTTGTGAATAGATTTCTACACAATGGTTTGTATTGGCCTAGGGCAGCACAAAACCAGGATACACCACTGCTTACCAGTGATTAGTTATAAGTTTACTCAGCATAGAGTTTCATAGTTAGATAGCTGAAAAGAGACATCCACACATCAAGTTAAGTCTTCTCTCATCTCTGCCATTGATCCAAAAGAAGGCAACAACAACAAAAAAAAACTGTCGAAGTGCTTCCTATTTTGCAACAAACTAGGAAATAAATATTTTTTGACCCCAGAATGGCAGTTAGATATCTCCTTGGAGATTCAGATTTTTGCTTAATGGCAATTTATATTAATATACATTTTAATGATATAACAGCTAAACTATTTGTTCATATAAATTCTATTTTATTTTATTTATTTTTTTAAACATAGGGGGCTAAATTGCAGAGGCTTATAGAGGCTTGATTAAAATTCTGTTTATTAGAATATATAATATTTTTTTCATATTCCGCTATTTAAGGTTCCTGCAACCAAAATGGTTTAACTTGAAACATTGTATATCATAGCTGACTGATTTTTTATTTTATGTCAGATGTGATCAAAGTATTGGTGACATAAATGTATTCATATTAGATTATTTCACATCTGTAAAACAACTAAAATAAATATCTACCATTCACTTTGAAAAATAATCAAATATGTTATGATCTATAAAAAATTATAAAGCATTAGCATCTCCATAAACACTTGCCTCTGATTATTTCCATAAGAAATACATGATGCAAACATTAAAAAAAAATATCTTAAGTAAGTATGGTTGAATTAATATCAAAGTGGAATACTAGATAATCTGCGTATAAAATGATTGACTCAAAGAGACAACAAATTCTGCTCTGCCTACAGAAAACTATTTTTCAAACATATAACCGCTTTGATTAGTGAAAATGTAATTATAAACTAATTAAGAAATACATTTGAATTGTACACTGGACACAACTAAGGGTTAAGTTGTATGTATTTAGCCATTTATATTAGGGATGTGCATGGGCAAAAAATTCAGTTCGGTTCAGTTCGGAAATTTGGTTAAGTAAAAATATTCGTCTGCTTCGGCAATTCAGACCAATGGCACTTCGGCACTTCGGAATTTGTGGTGGCAGTCCTGGCACTGGGAAGCAGGAGCCCTATAGATGTGTAAGTGGTTGTGGTGGCAGTGCAGGCACTGGGAGCCCTACAGATGTGTAAGTGGTTGTAGTGACAGTCCTGGCACTGGAAGGCGGGAGCCCTGTAGATGTGTAAGTGGTTGTGGTGGCATTCCTGGCACTGGGAGGTGGGAGCCCTACAAATGTGTAAGTGATTGTGGTGGCAGTCCGGGGACTGAGAGGCAGGAGCCCTGTAGAAGTGTAAGTGGTTGTGGAGACAGTCCTGGCACTGGGAGGCGGGAGCCCTGTAGATGTGTAGGAAGAAGTAGTGATGCGCATAGGCAAAAAATTTGGTTCAGTATAGAAATTTCAGGTAAGTAAAAGAAATTGTCTGCTTCGGCAATTCGGAATTAATGGCACACACACACACAGTTACAGGTAGACAATCACACACATACAGTCACAGGCACACACACAGTCACACACACAATTACAGTCACAGGCAGTCACACACACAGTAACAGGCAGTCAGAAACACACACACACACACGCAGACAGTCACACACGCAGTCACAGGCAGACCATAACATACACAGTCACAGGCAGTCACACACAGAAAGTCACACACACACAGGGAGACATTTATACACACAAACTCACAAACTCACAGGCAGTCACACACACAAACACACACACACACACACACACACAGGCAGACAGTCAGACACACAGAGTAACAGGCAGTCAAACACACACACACACTCTCTCTCTCTTATTTACAGACAGTATGGGCTGGAGGAGTGGATCCATTGAAGCTCCTGGAGTCTCTAAGTTGGGTAAGCAGGGACTCCTTCCTGCTTCCCCTTGATGTGCAGCAGTAACAGCAGCAGGTAGAGGCCATGTTTAGCTCCGTCCCTGCTGCTGGTTGGCTCCGCCCCATCGTCGATTAGCCCCACCCCCATTTTTTCTTAAATGCGCCTGGTTTTCAAGTTCGTGGGAATTGTTATATGTATTATTGGTTTAAACTGGTGTGCGGTCCTATTTTCTTAATTAATTGACGTGCTGTAAGGCGGTCACTTATCATCATAGTCCAAATACTGTAGTCCACTGACTAATATTCCAGTTTGATGAGTCCACTAGTCTGATTGGAGGCCACCATCCCATGCAGAAACCACACAGGACTGAGTGGTTTCTGTATGGGTTGGTGGCCTCCAATCAGAGTGGTGGACTCATCAACTGGAATATAAAAGCCTTTTACAAATCTTTGCTCAATCAAGTAGAACTCTGGTATGCTCAATCAAGTAGAACTCAGGTATGGTGACCTCCTGCTATTTTAATCTGCAGAAAAATTACCCACCTTACAAAAACATCAATGATATATACATATACTGTTGTAGAATGCTGGAATACATTATATATATATATATATATATATATATATATATATATATATATATATATATATATATATATATATATATATATATATATATATATATTAGAATAATATAGTTCTAAATATGTAACATATCTATTATTAAATTATTTTCTGAATGTTTTTGCCCATCAAAACTATTTGTTTTATTTAAATGAATTTTTTATCTATGAACACTTGAACAAAAACAAAGACATTATACAAAAAAGATGGTTTCTTGTGGTTGTTTTTATCAAATTGCTTGTTAGTAAAGTTGATATGGATACTGGATTATTTTACAATCTATTTATATCTATTTTGTTGTTAATATATATATATATATTTTTGATGTATTTAGTAAGATTTGCCTCTAACCTTGCCTCAAACCTATCCATTACATTAACCCTCCTTTTTAAGATCTAATTTAGTGTAATTAAATCAGTAAATCCACTGAATAAAACCACCTGCCTAATATTGTGTAGGTCAACCTCATGCTGCCAAAACAGCATGTGTAGGTGCCCCTCATGCTGAAAAAAATCCAGCACCAAGACGTTAGCAGCAGATTTAAGTCATGCAAGTTGTGAGTTGGGGCCTAAATAGATTGGATTTGTTGTTCCAGCACATCCCACAGATGCTCAGTTGGATTGATATCTGTGGAATTTGGAGGCCAAGGCAACACCCTGAAATGTTTGTCATGTTCATCAAATTGTTCATGAACAATTAGTGCAGTGTGCACATTATCCTGCTGAAAGAGGATGCTGCCAATAAGGAATATCGTTGAATTGAAAGGGTTTATGTGGTCTGCAACAATATGTAGCTAGATGTTAAGTGTCAAAGTAAAATCGACTTGAATGCCATGACGCAAGCTGCCCTTACAAGACATTGCCCAGAGTATAACACTGCCTTTGCTGGCTCTCCTTCTTCAGTGCATCCAGTTGCTATCTCTTTCCCAGGTAAACGAAGCACACACCCGGCCATCCATCTGATCTAAAAGAAAACATGATTCATCAGACCAGACAACCTTCTTCCGCTGCTCCATTGTATACATATGAAGCAAACTTCAATGCATTGTGTGTTCTAACACTATTCTATTATGGCCAGCATTACGCTTTTTCAGTAGTTTAACCCCTTAAGGACCAAACTTCTGGAATAAAAGGGAATCATGACATGTCACACATGTCATGTGTCCTTAAGGGGTTAAGGTAGAGCAGCTCTTCTGTGTGTTTGGCCCAGATGGGCAAGATTTGCTCCACACGTGCATCAATGAGCCTTGATCACTCGTGACCCTGACACCAATTCACAAGTTGTCCTTCCTTGCACCACTTTTGGTAGGTGCTAACCACTGCATACTGGGAATACCCAACAAGACTTGCCGTTCTGGACCCAGTCGTCTAGCCTTTACTATTTGGCCCTTGTCACAGTCCCTCAGATCTTTTTGCTTGCCCATTTTTCCTGCTTCCAGCACATGAAATTCAAGGGCTGACTGTTTACTTACTGCCTCCTATATCCCACCCATTGACAGGTGCCATTGTAATGATTTAATCAATGTTATTGATTTCACCAGTCAGTAGTTTTAATGTTGTGGCTGATCAGTGTATGCAAGAAACACAAGGTCACTAGTGGAATCTATTTACTAACCAGAGAAATGTAACTGATTTTAATCAACTGAAAAAACAAATCTTTGTCAACATGCAATTTGCAACATTATCCCAACTCTACGTGCAAGAGATACTTGTCGGAACTTATATTTTGTATATTATAAATATAAGTGAGAAGGGGTCCACAACTGATACAAAAGCACAAGTGTTTTTAAACATTCAACTTTCACCAAACCATTGGTGAAAAGACTTAATGACAGTTGTGATCTGACCCCTTTCACATCTGTAAATGATTATACGCCGAAGGATCACTTCAAGCACCATAACCACTATAGTTCACCATAGTGATTATGGTGCCAATAGTACTCTGACACCATCCAAAAGTATAGAATCAAACTGTCTTATAATCTAGGTCACTGGGCACCTGCACAACACCTGGTCTTCTGCAAAAGGAGAAGCCAGATATCTCTACAAAATAAAGAAAAAACTATCCAGAACTGAGCTCATGCATAAAATGTAGGACAGAAATACAAGGGATTAATGTTAAAAAATTTAAGTCAATCAAAATAATGGATTGTTGTACTTGAGCTCTTGAAAGATGCATTCAAAATATTCCTTATTCCTTATATTAGGAGCAGTAAGAGAGAAAGTTTTGATTCAAGTTAGAGCAATAATGGTGAAAATAGCAAAACATGATGTATGCAGGAACACAAATGGCAGAGATGACCACAGAAGAGATTTCAAATAGAAATTTATTTTTTGTCATTTGTTGCATGTTGACTTTGACATTGCTTTTAGGCAATGTACCTTGGAAGCTGGCTGTGCAGTGGATAAATTCTAAAATATATTAAAAGTAATGCAGAGAAGAATTAAACAGACCAGTCTTATTTAATTAAAATCAATGACAATAAGAAATGAAGGAATATACAATATTAAGACTTTCTAAAATTTGCCTCTGCTTCTCATATGACAGGAATGGTTAGGTAAAATCATTTAAATAGCATGGGGTACTTTGTATAGAAAAAGAATATTGTAAGAATACGAACAACTTTTCATATGTCAATCTTACATTCTTATGAGGTTATTCAAATGGTAAAAGAGGAATGCATTAATAGAGTGAAAGTGCAAACAGAAATGTAGTCACTTTAGATATAAAATGATGTGTGCGTATAACAAATACATATTTAATCCAGATATCAAATGTCACAGGCATATGTGCATCACATGTTTGAATGTTCTGTGTCTTATGATATTGACATACAATATTTCAAATGGCAAGGAAAAATTAAATGGTAAATCTACAACAAAATTATTGTGTTTTGCACTAATTGTATTTTGTGTAGCTACATGAGAAATGTCTTTTTTTTTTTTTAGTTTTGCTTATGTATTTCTGCTAGTTGTATTAATATCTAAATAAAAATGCTCTTGCTATGTATATTTGTCAACTTAATATCTGAATGCCATAAATTCAATGACCTGAGGTATAAGTTATCCTTGAATTTTTTTTTTTTTTTTCTTCAGCTTTGATCAATAGGCAGGCAGTATGAATCTGATGAATACATACCTGCCTGGTGTGATCTTTGGTAGAGCATGTTTGTATGAAAACAACTATATTAATAAACACATGTGTGCTGCTCAATACCTTTTTTATGTGATTTAATAGATGGTTCACTGATTAACCAATCAAGTTCATTCAATTAACAAATGCCTCATACATTGACTCTTATGAATGTCTTTTTTTCAGTTTCTATTTAATTTATTTATTACTATACATTTTCCAGAATAGTGTATATATTGTGAAATAATTGCAAAGACTGGCTTTATATAGTTACATGGTAATATATAAGATGTAATAAATATTCATGTCCATCAGGATCAGCCTTTTGCATATCTTTATTCTGTATTATAGCTGCTGATCCAAAAGAAGGCAAAAAAAACAATTTTAAATGATTTAACATTTTATTACAAACTAGAAAAATATTCCTTCTTGAAGAAGCAGTCAGAATTCGCATTGGATAAACATAATGTTACCCCACCTTTATATTATTATATTATATCCATGAATATTCTGTTTTTCCAAAGCAAACAATTATCTGACATTGTTTACAAATATGTAAAGCATTGTATAAAGCAACCACTTCTGGCAGACAATTCCATACAAATATTGGTCTTGCTGTAAAGAACCTTCCCTCTGCTTTAGGTGAAATATCCTTTATTCAAGTCTAAAAGGTTGACCTCTTGTTTTATGTCTGTTACTATTAATAAACAAATCAGAGTTTGTACTGGCTGTGTATGTTTTGTGTAATCTTATTTTTCCTCTGAGTCTCCTTTTGTGCTAAAGTAAACAAGTAAACATTTGTTTGACTTTCTTAATGGTTACATATTCATAACATATTTATTGACAAACAAAATAAAATATTATATAATTTTAAGGAACACAAAACACCGAGTGTAATATAAGTAAGTGCTTATATACACATATGAACACATATAGAAATCACACAAAGTTCCACTTTAATCAACCAATAAGCAATGATAGTGATTATCAAATGTGCTTTCAGAATATCAATGCAGTCTTTTTTGGAATCATTCTTGATTAATATATCCTATATCACTCATCCATGTGTTGAGGGGCATTTGAGGATTGATGTTGGGTATAAGCGTAAACAGGTGACACATTATAAAAGACCGGTGGTAACTTTATCCATAATCTATTATCCATGATCTTGAATGTTCTGTACATTATACACAGGTCAACCTCATGTTGACAAAACAGATGATGTTTCGTGGCATGAACTCCACAAGACCTCTGAATGTGTCTTGTGGTATCTGACACCAGATCCCACAAGTCCTGAAAGTTACAAGGTGCAGCCTCCATGGATCGGATTTGTTGTTCTAGCACATCCCACAGTTGCCCCATCCCAGATTGAGATCTGGGATATTTGGAGGTCAAGCCAGGAGGTCAAGCCAGCTAGCTGTTTGTCATGTTCATCAAACCATTCCTGAGCAATTTTTCAGCAATTTCAGCAATTTTCTGTGTGATCAGACCAGACGGGCTAGCCTTCGCTCCCCATCTGCATCAGCGAGCCTTGGCGCCTATACACTGATGTCAGTTCACCGGTTGTGCTTCTTTGCACCACTGTTGGTAGGTACAAACCAGTGCATACCAGGAGGCATAGCCTTCCCTATTAGGCCCTTGTCTTTTTTGATTGCCCAGTTTTCCTGCCTCCAACACATAAAATTCAAGAACTGACTGCTCACTTGCTGCCTAATATAATCCACCCCCTGACAGGTGCCATTGTAATGATATAATCAATTTCATTCACTTCACCTGTTAATGGTTTTAATTTTGTGGCTGATCAGTGTATACTCAAGAATCAGTTTTATTGATTGAGATTGCTTGACTTTCTGCTAACATGTAAAGCTTTCACTGCCTTTTTCCTGTGTATTATTCCACTTATTCCTAACAGCTAGAAAAGTAATTGTTTGACAATGGCAGTCCTGCATGGTTCCATTTCTAAATCAGATGTGGCTATTGTTAATGAGCATCAAGATTGGGTACAGATGTCACATAGAAGGAACAACTCGATACATCCATTCCAGAAATCCTTGGGCCCATAGTTAAACAACTGCATGGACCACATGAGGCGTTGCAGCCTTTTGATCCTCTGATGCAATCTGTTTTATTATTAATCAATCATATGTTTTTTCTTTTATTATGTTAGTTTCTATACTTGAAAACGAGAGAAATCTCAATGTATCCATCCTGATAAAAAATGTTTTAAATAAATAAATATAAATATATACACACACATACATTTTCACACCGTTTTAGTGTGTCTGATTAGTTTTCCTGAATGAAATTTGGACAAGCTGAACTGCCATATAACAATATTTTTTTTTAATATTGGATGAAGTTGCTTGTCTGCGAAGAGTGTTGTCTTTTTTTCAGTTTACAAAAATAGCAGATTTCAATATAGATTGGAATTAATAGATCAAACCTGTTGCGGAACCCAAATTTGCCCTTATCAGTATATTTCTTACACTTTTAGAGTGCTCAGTGGAGGATATTTTAATTCACTCACTTTAGGACATGCTTTCTGAAGAATGCCTTGGCTGTATTGATTAAAAGTAATCATAAAAGATGCATTTGATTGTATCTTCTTATCCTGTCACATATAGTCACATCCCTGTCAAAGACTAGAGTAACCTCCTTTCCTGTGAATAACATATCCCTAAGGTATCCACTTTTGAGAAATGTATTGACTATTTCATCAAGTCTTTCCTCTCATCTAAATTTGTCTGAAACATTTCTCACAATCCTTGTAATTTGGAGGATGAAAACTATGGAAACTTTGTCAGTAGCCTTCATATGACACTATAGTCACCAAAACACATTTAGCTTAATGGAGCAGTTTTTGTTTATAGACCATGCCTCTGAAGTTTCACTGCTCAATGCACTGCTATTTAGGACTAAATCCCTTTTGTTTCTGTTTATGCAGCCCTAGCTACACCTCCCATGGCTGTGACTGGCACAGCCTGTGTGAAAACAAAATGGTTTCATTTTTAATCAGATGTAACTTACTTTAAAAGTTTTTTTTTTTATCTCCTGCTCTGTAAATTAAACTTTAATTACACAGAGGAAGGCCCTGCAGGGTCTAGGAAGTTATTGACAGAGCAAGAGATAAGGAGATGATTAAACAGAATTTTCCATAAAGGAAGTGTAAAGACTAGATGACTCTTTACAGGTAGTAATAGCAGGCCTGTGTAAATCACATGCAAGGAGGTGTGACTAGAGCTGCTCAAACAAACTAACTCCTTGGAGCTTGATCTATTCACCAAAACTGCTTTATTAAGCTAAAGTTGTTTAAAGGTGTTTTGATGACTATAGTGTCCCTTTAATGAAAAGGTCAAGAGAGAATATCTACCACATATGGTTAATTTATTGTGAAGTTCATCTTATTTGCACTACAGGTCTCCTCAGTGTCTTGACTCATATCACCAAATGTTTTTGGATCCTCTAAGAGCTACACAAGATACCAAAATATCATCTATAAATCACTACCAAACATGCATTCACTTTCTTGTGTTAATGACTATATAGAAACATATTTGAGCCATATTTGACCCTATTGTAGTGTCCTTTACATAATTGCCAAACAAGAAGCAATTCCATTTCAAAATAATGCATTTATGCCCTAATGCCCTGAAGTGCCCTTATTATTCCAAGTTGTCTATTTTTCTTTACGGATAAACTTCTTTGGTTATTTTTGGAGTATTCAATATGACCCCATGTAAAGATTCTGCTCCACACATAGTCCTACATATCCCAGGCAAATATATATATCTCTTTCTATTCTCTTACTTCAATTTAAAGTCCTCAATTTGATGTGTCATTTGTCATTCACATTCTCTTTCAAAGCCACTTAAATTTTTGCCAACTCTGTTAAAATAATTTTACTTTCTCAAAATCAATTGTGAGTATCATTACATCAAACAAGAACTACTTGAGAATTTCTTTGAACTTGTTTCAATCGCACAGACTTTCTTCAGAGCAAAATACAGTCTCTAGGTATGCTTTATACTTTGAAATATTCTGCCGGTGTAATACTATGCAGTTTACAACTAGTTTTTTTTAACTATAAAATTCACTTTGCTTGGGTTATTCAGAAAATCTGCATCCATATTTATTTTTTCTGTTATTCTCTGTGCCTCTTTTATTAAAAAAATATTGATTTTTGTTTCTTGAGTGCAGTACCCAAGCAGTTTGTTGGAATTTAGTAATGCCTTTATTTGAATTGCTGTTATATTCTGGGGGTGGGTGGGTGGGTGTGTGTGTGTGTCCAGAAATAGATAAGTCTGTGTTTTCTTGAATTAATGTTTGTGGATTTAAATTTTTCTCAGTTTTCTTTGTTGGCTTCATATCCTTGGATCCTAACAATGCCATCGCTAAAGGGACATTCCAGATCCCTAAAGCACTTCAGTTAGAAGAGGGGTTTTATGTGTTAAAAATGTGTTCTTTTTTCATTTGACAAAAAATGCAGTTTCCTCTAGAAACTGTCAGTTTTATAATTTAATCAAACACTAAAAATAATTCTGGGACTTCCATGTAGAAAGAAACCCAAAGGTCAGAGATATGTGTTACTTCCTACTTGGAGGTCCCAGAGTCTTTTTTAGTGTTTGATTAGTTATCTTTAGAGTTTGCTGCTGTTGTCCACCAGCCCCTCGGTGTACTGTGCTGCTGGACCACCTCCTATTTTTTTGTATCAGTCATTTTTATAAATTAACCTAGTTACAGAGACACAAGTCATCAACTACCCCAACGTTTCGGCACCAACTGGTTGCCTTTATCAAGGGTACGTTTGATAAAGGCAACCAGTTGGTGCCAAAATGTTGGGGTAGTTGGTGACTTGTGTCTCTGCCTTAAGGCTTGTAAGGTTTGGATATATTATTATGATTGCAATTTGCCTTGTACTGTTAGTCTGTTCCTACTTGTACAATATGTAATTTTTTGTTATTTGCATACTTATTAAAGATGTATACTTAATATCAGTGAATGCTATAGTGTGCACTCTGTATCGTATAGTGATTTTGTGTTTAAGAACTTGAGGGAGTGCTTGTATGGTTTGCACCTAGCTAATAGTGATTTTTTTAATGGTTATTTTGTCTCACCATGTGTTTTTTGCTTATAGACTGAACCATTACTGAACATATCTGTGGAACCATGTCAGTGACACTAGATATTATGTGTGCATGAATCTCATTATTCATAAGGGAAAACACATAGGATAAATGCATATTTCACTGTGGATTAGAACAGAAAATAATCATGATGTTATGCAATAAAACAATTTTACAGCTAAACATTATAGCAGTTGTGAAATACATACACATAAGCAAATCATTAGCATTTTTGAGTGTTATGATCGTGTCATGATTCCTTGAGTGTGCTATAATGTGATACAACCCATTTTCAGTATTTTTAGCCTATATTACTGCCTAACTATGTAATTATGGTAACAGTGGTAGAAAGTGTGCACAACTAGCAAGTGACACTTCCTAGTTTCATTGCAGAAGCTACAAAGATCGAGTTATGCAAAGCTGAAACCTCAAATGTGGAAATGTTTTTTTGTATTATTATTTTTTAATAAACATATTTGTATACATTTTTCAAATGTATTTTCCATCTTATACTGTAAGAATTGAATGTTACTCTTCAGCCTGACCTTTCAAAATATAAACTTGAGTTTGTATATTTTTGAAGGACAAACATAAAACTACAAAATAATTTGAGGCCAAAATCTCTTGTAGGCACAATAAAAAGTCTTTCATTTTTATTGGGAACATAATAAAGAAAATAATATATAACAGCCATCAATAGCCTAAGCCAACTATTATGCTACTGGCTTTAGAAATCAACTTATGTTGGCAGAAATTTCATAACCAACAGCCAAGAACTACAAATCTGATTAGCAAGAAAAATCTCCATGGTTTAAAATCATTTTAGTGTTGTTAAGCAATATGACATCAGTCAGTTTTCAGTTTTATATATGAAGGGCATGTGAGAGAAGGAAGATGACAAGATAGAGTCAGATGCAATAAAGAGGTAACTGTGAGCTGCAATATATTGTTTCATTTCCTTAATGAGAGCAAAGAGTCAAAGAAAGTTCACTTGGCTGCGTAAAACAGTACTGTTCCCAGGAAAAGCATATAGGCAGATCGTGTGGTTTACAAGATCCAAAACATCCATTTGTGGCTCTTTCTAAACCAGAAATATGACTGGGGATAAAACCAATATCCCAAACAAATGGACAAATGTATGCAAGGCACTATTACTTAGCAATAAGGTGAAAGAAAAGAGTCTATGATTAGTGACTCTGTACAAAGTGTAAGCCATTAAGAAAAGGATTTTCCCACCCGTTGTGTTGGATCATCACTTGATGATGATAGTTTATATATACATAATTTCAAGAAAACTGTAATTATGATAGTTGACAATAACTGTACTTGGTACGGTCAATAGAAAAAATTTAATCTGAAATGCAGAGAATAAGCGACAATATTGTATAGATGAAAGTAGTCTGCTACTTTTGTATTTACAGTCGGACTTATCAGGGCAAAATGGGATATTCTGGAATGAGTGTTAATGTTTTCCATGGTTATTGCACTTCCACAGTGTATTGACCCAGAATAGCTCCTGTATTAGGCGTCATAACTTCCCATCACAGGTTTTAATACTTGTTTACAGCAAAATAGAAATAGAAAATGAGTGTACACTAAAAAATATATATTGTAAAATAATGGTTTCTTTAAACAGGTACTTTAAGCTCCAGAATAGCTAGAGCTCCCTGTAGTGGATGTGGAGCAAAGTGTCTGTGAGCACCATTCCTGGTTCATTGCACCAAAAGACTTTTGCTCCATGTTGTAGCTGTAGTGGTTATGATGGTAAGTAGAGACACACCTAGGTTATTTGATACTAGAGCTGGAAAAATCAGTTGCAACCCAAGAATTGTAAAATGTTTTATGTATCTCTCACCCCCCTTTTGTACGCCTCTGTTCACTGTTACTATATTGTGTTTTTCTCTTTTTTGTGTTTTTCCCATGTGTTCTCTTAACTCCACTTGAATCCTCTATGTGTCTCTTTACCACTTAAGTACCTTTTAACCTCATTTTACCCCCCATGTGCCCATCAACCCCTTTTACCTCTTGTGTGCCTCTTAATACCCACGTTACCATTTGTGTGACTTTTAACCCCCCCTTTTACCCGGTGTACCCATTAACCATATTTACCCATTGTGTGCCTATTTGTGTGTCTCTTAACCGCCATTTTAACCCTTGAATACCTTTTGACTCACCTTACATTTGTGTGCCTCTTAACCCCTCTTTTTAACTAGGGATGTGCATGGGCAAGAAATTTGGTTTGGAAATTCGGGTAAGTAAAAAATTTGTGTGCTTTGGCAATTCGGACCAATGGCATTTGGTTCATCCTTTTGGAATTGCCGGATGTCGTCACTTTGAAACTTTGGCGCTTCAGCCATTCGTAAGCATCTGAATGTCCGAATGGCATGAAATTTGTTCGAATGTACATTTGGGAACAAAACGAATTGCACATGTCTATTGCTCATTTAATTGGAAGGGGAATAGTGAAACTGGATTGGGCAAGCAAGCATTACATTGCACAAAAGGAATTAGCTTATTGTTCAAGATTCCTGTCATCATTCACGTAATTTTCCCTCCCTCTCTTGTTTTGACACTTTTCAGAAATCTGAATCGCTTTGGCGCTTCGGAGCTTCGGAACTACCGAACTTTGGAACTTGGACACTTCGGACATTCGTAAGCATCAGAATGTCTGAATGGCATGAAATTCGTATGAATGTACATTTGGAATTAAACAAATTGCACATGTCTATTTTTAACCCACATGTGTTTTTAACCCCCACCTTAACACCTTGTATGCCATTGTATCCCCTTCTTTTATCACTTGTGCTCTTTTTAACCCCTTTTTGCACCGCTTGGGTACCTTTTAACACCCCTATACTGATTGTGTGTCTCTTACCCCCTTTCTAAATCCTTGGGGTACCTTTTAACCCCTCGTGTGCATTTAAACCCCCCTTACTTCTTGGGTTTCTTTTAAGATTGAGAACATCATAACCCCAACCCATACACTCACACATTCACTCTCATCCTTTGCCGTGGTTTGCTTGTTTTATTTATTATTTTATTTATTTATTACTGGCATTTTCTAAAGTGCCAACATATTCTGCAGCACTCATCCTGTCATCCCCCTTGCTCCTGTCACCCAAGACGGACTAGCCCCCCACCACGTTATTAGTGCGGGAAAGCATTGGATTCTGATGTCGTCCCCAAGATGGCAGATCGAGGGTGGGGCCAGCATTGGTGGACCTGCGCAGCGCTGGAAGTAAGGTGAATTTTCACCTTTTCTAAGGGGATTAAGGGGAAGGGACAAGGGACAAGCCACCTAAATGGTGAATTAAACACTATAGGGTCAGGAATACATTTTTGTGTTCCTGACCCTATAGTGTTACTTTAAATGTGAATACAAATTCACAGTTTTCTTTTTTTGTTTGTGTGAAAATGAACGCTCGTACCGGTTTAGTTTTGGAGACATTAAGCATTAGATATGATCAAACTCCATCCACATTGCATCACACATTATTAAGTTTTAAAAGCAAAAATACCATTTGTTTGTCCTGCAAAAATTAACATTTGTGCCAGTTTTGTTTTGGCGATAGTGCCCATTATATATGATCATCTACCCACTTGACACCCCACATTATCACATTTAAAAACAAATATACCATATGTTTGTGCTGCATTTGTGCTGTAATGTGTGTGCCAGTTTTGTTTTGGAAATATTGAGAATTATATATTACCAAACGCTGCTCACTTTGTTCCCCACATTCTAAAATTTTAAAAACAAATATAATATCTTAATGATAAAAGCAGCACAAACCTTAATGTTTATGTCACAAAACAGCACAAACATAGCAATAGTGTTTGTGTCGATTGTAGCGGGAGGGAACAAAACAGATCACCGTTATTTTATCCTAAGTTTTTTGTTTTTTTTTATGTGACATTCTATCATGATATTACAATGTATTTTTTTTATAATTAAAATAGTTATTTTTATAGTAAATTTTTATAGTAAACAGCCAGCATCCTATTTTGTATTTTATCTTACTGATACCACGCACTGACTCACTACCTACTTTTGCAACCAAAAAAGCATAGCATCAAAATGTTTGCAGCGTTTTTAATTCCATGACTATCAGTTACCTTTTTGAGTAGTATGGGTATATCAAGCATATTACAAAACATCTGGTACACATTTGGCACTAATGTTGTTAAATTAATAAATAAATAAATGAATAAATAATGTAATCATTATTTATTATCTTGAAGAACATAAACATTCCAGGGAATCCCTGCTTATTAGACTTGGAGATTTGTTTCATTACAAACTGCAATTCATCCAAGTCTGGGCCAATCAGGTGATCGTCCAAATTACTGAACTCTAAGTCAACATATAGCTGAATCACAAACTTTTCTGAGTATTGTTTTTAAAATAATTTATAAATATATAAAGGTTTTTTTTTTTTCATTGATCACTATAGTATATCTTACAGAACATTGATTTACATAGTGTGTATCCATAAAAAAAAGAGTTGCTCATTGGTCATAAATAGAAATTTACTGGAAAGCACCTGTTTATACTGAAGTATATCACAACCTTTAAAATAGTATATTTCAATCTTTTTTTTAACATAATTGCTGCTTGATAATACCTTTACAGCTAAATACTCTGTCTCTTTCATTCATACAGAAATAATACAAATCAAGGACCATTAATAGGAAAATACACTCTGCCCTTGCATGGTCATCTATTAAAAAGACAAAGAGAAAAAAAACTCCATACTAGATGTAACATATAACCCCACCATATGTAAAATTATCAGGGATCTACAACCAATGCTCACTGAGAACGAGACACTAAAAGACTGTGATTTTCAACAAATTCTGGTCAGTAGGAAACTACCCAACAGAGAAGTTTAACACAAAGAATGAGTCCACTCCCTGCAACAATCAATGCTGCAAAATATGTCAGCATTCCTTCACAATTAACATAGCCACTCACAACAGTAAAACATATAACAGGAAAGGATAAATCTCCTGTTTATCAAAAAAAAATTGCATACTTGATTGACTGCAGAAATGCATCCAGTTTTGTTACATTGGTGAAACAATTAAATGAAATAATGAACACACACAGATACACTATAACACACCTTGAAGAAGACCATTATTGCATGCCAGTTGGACACCACTTCACACAGAAGGAAGCGTCCATTCAGGTCCTGAGAATCAAAATACTTCAAAAGTGAACTTCAAAAATACAAAGTAAATGGAAGCATTTTAGTCCAGAATGATAATTGTCTTTAAAACTAAAATTAATGGATTAAATGTGGGTTTGGGGTTGGGGCATCTTGGTACAATGCAGAAGTTATATAAGAATATTGTGCTCCTTCTCATCCAGGTTGTAGTGTATATATTTTACAGTACAACCATATTGTCAATATATGAGTATACACAAATCATCCACAACATGAAAACCACTGACAGGTAAAGGGAATAACTTTAAATATATTATTACAATGGCACTTGTTAAGCGGTGGGATATATTAGGCAGCAAGTGAGCTGTCAATTCTGAATTTACTGTTTTGGAAGCAGGGAAAATGGGCATGTGAAAAGAACTGAATGACTTTGAAAAGGGCCAAATAGTTATGGCTAGACAACTGTGTCTGTGCATCTCCAAAATGGCAAGTCTTGTGGGGTCTTCCCAGTATGCACTTGCTTGTACCTACTAAAAGTGGTGCAAGGAAGGACCGGTGAACTGGCATCAGGGTCATGGGTGCCCAAGGTTCATTGATGCATGTAGGGAGCGGAGGCTATCCAGTCTGGTCCCATCACATAGAAGAGCTACTGTAGCTCAGATTGCTGAAATACTTAATGGTGGCCATGATAGAAAGGTATCATAAAACGCAATGCTTCGCTGTGCACGGGGATGCGTACATGCAGACTGGTGAGAATGCCCATGATAACCCCTGTTGTCATGGGGAATAGATGGCAGCAAGATGCACTATGGGAAGAAGACAGGTCAGTGGAGGTAGTGTTATGCTCTGGGTAATGTTCTGCTTAAACTATTTTATTTTGACATGTACCATCTACCTAGAGATTGTGTCAAACCACCTACACCCCTTCATGACAATGATGTTCCCTGTTGGCAGTGACCTACTTCAACAGGATAATGCACCCCGCCACACTACAAAAATTGTCCAGAAATGATTTGAGGAACATGACAAAGATGTTCAAAGTGTTGCCTTTGCCTCCAAATTCTCCAGATCTCAATCCGAATGAACATTTGTGGAATGTGCTGGAATAACAAATACTATCCATTGAGAAACAACATTGGAACTTGCAGGACTTAAAGGATCTGCTGCTAGTGTCTTGGTGCCAGATACTTTAGGACAGGTTCAAAAGTCTTGTGGACTCCATGCCTTGATGCATCAGAGCTGTTTTGCCAACAAGTGGGTCTACATGTTATTAGGCAGGTGGCTTTAATGTTGTGACTAATCATTTTATATACAACACACAGGCTTGTGTATTAATTTTTGCCAGTTGCTATCTCTATTCTTCTTAACTTTCACAATTCACAAAGAGACTACTGCAGATACTGAACTGTGGCTCCCATAAATGCGTATATGTACACCTAAAAGAAAGTACACATTTAGCTTCACATCAAGACAATTTAAGTGCATATTACAGGTTTATTGACAATGGTTTTATAATTTTGCATGACTCTGAGATATCTCTCAAGGAGACAACAGACATCAATCGGTTATCAACACAACAGACTCTAACCCTTCCTTATGATTTCAATTGGATTTGTATTTTTAGCGAGATTGTAAAAAGTAGTAACACAATTCGGAACAATCCTTACTCATTTCTCAGTATCTAAGAGTTCTGGGAAATAATTCCCAAATTCAGCAAGCTTTGAAGCAACTTGATGAAATGACATATAAATTCCTCAATAGAGCTTATTTGCAGCATACCCTGTAAATAGCAAAACAGAAAACTGTGGAGAGGTTTTACAAAACTATTTGAACAAGAGATACTTTTAATTACAATATTATGCTATATTGTATCTGTATTACTCAACCACAACATTGCTTAGTAAAACCAATAGGTAAACATTGGTATGCTGATGTAACCTGGTGAGACTCTGACTTGATTATGAGTAGCCCCACTCCTTTCTGCATTCACGAGTAGATCCATCCCTTTTCTTGCAAGGAGCTCTACCCACTTTTGGTGTGAGTTTTTGATTTGAAAGAGAAAGAGAAGGAACAGAACAACACTGTGGAAGGGCGACGAGTGTTTACTGACCTGAACTGTCTGGGGTGTAGGGATATATGGTGCTATAGTATGTGGGAGTTAGGGGATATAGATGCTGTATTATCTGGGAGTGGAACCAGTAGATGTTGAATAACAATTATTGTTCTACAACGTTGGAATTAAAGTTGTGTTTGTTTTTTTTTTTTTTTTTTTTTTGTCAATCTTTCTTTTATTAAAGGCATATAATATGGGATACAGAAGAGAAATTGGAGGAAACGTTTAAACGATTTACAGTATAGGGTTTGCACATCCATACGCAAAGTTAGATTACATTTCCAGATTTTCTATGCCTCATTTTTATATATATAGTAGTTAAACTTCAGTTTGAAATTACAAGCTAAGGATCAAAAGATCCGGATTGATAACTCGCTAAGTCAAGTTAGTCAGGCGTCAGGTGACACATGGTCGAGTAAGACACAGGATTCACAATAGACGTTAACACAACAGTACATCATCTAAGAATGGTAGCCTAATTTTATGTTAAACAAGCTGTCTTCAAGAAGGTACTAACACGTATAAAATAGCAATTGTAAAATTGAGTAGACGGGAGCAGAACAGAATTAAAACATACGATAAACAACCTCCAGCTATGCTTGCCATTGCTTGACTGGTTATGGTAAATAATTAAATCTTGTTTAAACATATGCTAGCTTGTGCGCGACTGTAATCGCTTCATTTGTTGTCACGTGTGTATTCAGTAAGCCTGTCATTATAACAAGGCATGGCACGGTTACTTATTGCTTTTGCCGATATCCACAGTAGTGGAATTTGTGTGAATATATAGGTGTATGTGGTAACTTACTTCCGTTTGAAAAGTCGATGTATGTATTATAACTAATAGTGTGTGCCTGTGAGAAATGAGAGTAGCTAGATACAACAGTAAAATAGGCATAAAGGCATGGTCGGAAAAGTAAAAGTCCCGAAGTGTCCCTCAGAACTGAGACTGGCAGGTCACACTGATGGATGCGTACTGTCCCCATAGAGGTGTGCCCGCTCATGAGGAGCCAAGATAGTCCTATTTTAGCCGATGCCCTTTGCTGCTGCTTGTGTCTTGTCCGTGGTGTTCATCACAGGTGCGCTTCTAGCCCGGGAGTCGGCTCCCTCTGCGTGCCGTGAAGTGAGCAGTTTAGTGGCTTCTCGCTTTGCAGCAGTGGCGTGGAGGGAATGGCGTGAAACACCTTTGCTGCCGTTGAGAGTCCAGAAGGTGAGCTGGTAGCGGGTTCCATATGAGCTGCTGTCCCGCACTATCCCTTGAGCGGTACAGGTTGCTCGTGTAGCAGGTGTGGGTACATAGGTGGCAGGTTGTTGGGGGCGAGGTGCGTCCTCTCTCCAGCCCCGGGCCGGGATGAAGGCCAACATCCTTACTCCACGGACCCCTGCACTTCGGGCTGGGTCCTTCCCTTGTAGGGAGTAACGGGGGGAGCTGATGGTTTGCCGCCTTCTGTGGCGGCCGTCCCTCCGTCCGTGTGGGTGATGCTTCCGGGTTTTACCCTTGGTGGCCCTCGGCCCAGGTGGGCCAGTAGTGTGTGGTGCAGGCTTGTCTGAGTGCTTTAGGTCCGAGAGAGTCCTCCTCACCCTCCGGTTCCTGCCACCCCGTCCGCCATCTCGAGGGGCCGGCGCCATATAGGGTACGTAAGTTTCCAGTGCGACCCATAGCTGGTGGAAGTGATCGTTTAGAGTCTGCAACAAGCGGTCTACAGAGCGCAGGACAGGTTCTTGCTGTTCGTTCGCCGTCGTTGCTGGCTGTGTGATAGTCGCCATTTTGGGTCGGGTCTCACACGTGGCGGCCACCTCGGGTGTCGCTAGGTGATTCTCTGGTGCTGGGTCGTCGTTTGCGCTTGCCGGGATATCCCCCACCGGCATGGGGGGGGGGGGAGAGGCTGATTCCTCCGGGGAGACCTTCGTCCAAGGAGGCTGCTGCTGCAGAGGGATCGGCCGCTTCCCTCGCGTCGCCTGCTTTTGCCTCCCGTAGGCCTCAGGTCGATCTCCGGGAAGAGACCGCCGCTGGCAGTGAAAATTTGTGGCTGGTATCGTCGCTTTGGTGTGCCCTTTAGGCTGGGGCTGTCGTGAGAGCATAATTGAGGACTTTGTCTCGCATATTTTGTCCGCTTTTTGATTTTTGCCTCGGAGCCCATGTTGCATGCGTCTGCTCGGCATGGCTGCCAGGCTCCGCCCCCCGTGTTTGTTTTTTATAGGTTCCCAGGACCAGTGGTGGAGGCCCAGGACTCCTGGCCTGTTCTAGCCCATGCAGTGGTCCCTGAGTTCCCAAGACTACTGCCCATCTTGGAGCAAAAAGGGGCTACACTGGAAGCATGTACAGCCCTTTCACCTGTCTACAAAAAATCCTTCATTTGTTACTTATCGGAGAGCAATGAATTTAAAGGACATTCTAGTACAATCTGCACATTAAAGAGGTTTGTCATCTTGGCATCGAAGCTTGTCAGTCTGACTGATAGTGTCCAGGTCAATTGACAACCTCCAGACAAGCACCCAACACACATGATTATGCAGAGAGCAACACTAAAGTGCTCTCTGCCTGGTCCTAATGAATGCTGCATAGTGTGAGCATATCTAATAATGTGCTTGGGTTGTGCAGCCTGGGGACAGTTCTCTGGTGCCAGATGACATGGTACAAAATCAAGACAGTGGGACAGGAACCTTAAATAGGGATGCGACAACCAAAATTAGGATTGTTTGTGAATGCCTGGTAAATCCAGAATGGACACTGATAAACAACTGACACAAAACGAATTAAACATTTTCATCTATTTTCCATTTCGTCCATAGAGTTTTCTAAAGTTTGGCATATTGTACAAACTGCTGATCAATTCGGATGAATACCAATTCATTTGAAACTGAATGCACAACTCTATTTGTGATGATACATGGAGTAATCTTTTAATAGAGCAGTTATAACTACTCAGCCAGGGGTGGGCTGGGACAGGGGCAGGGAGCCAATTGCCCCCAGGTCGCTCTAAATCCAGGGCCGTATGTATCCATTAAAACAAGGAAAAATCTGAATCCCCTGCTAACTTACCTCTCTCCCTACAGCCTGCAGCCAATGGAGTCAGCTAGCCTCTCTTGATAATGTCAGGAGGAGGGGCGTGACATTCACTGCTCTTCTCCCAGGACCGCTGGGGAGTCTGGGAGAAGAGAAAAGGAAGTCATGCTGCCCCCTCCTCCTGACATCATCAGGAGAGGCCAACATTACTGGCTGCTGCATGCTGCCCAATTGCAACCCATATCACCCACACCACAGACCCTTTCCCAAATTGTAGCCATCAACCTACTTCAGCCCATATTCCCCCACTACATTTCCTAACCCTCAATTATAGCTTATATCCTCCACTACAGCCCCTGCACCCCACTACAGTCCTTATCCCCCTACTACAGCCCTGTCCCATTACTCAGCCCCTGTCTACTGGCTTTAAAAGTGTGTGTGTGTGTGTGTGTGTGTGTGTGCGTGCGCGTGTGTGTGTGTCAGTATGTCTCTGTGAGTGTGTCAGTCAGTCTGTCTGTGTGTGTCAGTATGTCTGTGTGTGTGTGTCAGTATGTCTGTCTGTGTGTGTGCCAGTATGTCTGTGTGTGTGCCAGTATGTCTGTCTGTGTGTGTGCACAAGTATGTCTCCATGTGTGACAGTTTGTCTGTGTGTGTGTGTGTGTCAGCCAGTATGCCTGTGTGTGTGTGTCAGTATGTCTGTCTGTGTGAGTCAGTATGACTTAAACAGTGTGTCTGTCTATGTGTATGTGTCTGTCTGTCAATCAGTCACTGAGTGTGTGCGTGTGCCTGTCAGTGAGTGTGTGTTTGCTAGTGTGTGTGTACCTGTCAGTGTGTGTGTCTGTTTAGGTGACTGCCCCAACTTTCAATCATATGTGAAAGGTGTTTTTATTCTCCTCTTGCAATGGGCCACTTGACTGGATTTGCCCCCCAGGCCTAAGCCTGCCAGTCCTCCCCTGTACTCAGCAGATGTTAAGTCAAATAAATGTAGGGAGTTTCACATAATTTTGTAAATAAAGGGATGTTTGTTAAGTAATTCAGGATCATTGCAAACTTTATATTGACATGAAAATATACTGTGTTGCACCTTGAACCAACCAACAGTTTCTGCTCCTTTTCTGACTATGCTAGTTATTTCAACAGTAGCAATACAGGCTTTTATTGAGTTTACATGCACAGCCATAATTTAATTTATTAAACGTATGTGTGCATCAACTCTAAACTCTCCCTTTTAATGAAATCTAGTTTAAAATTGCCCATTATATAACCAAACCAATGAAAATCCTTTTAATGACCATGGATAATATATATATATATATATTTTTTTTCTATTTACGTTTAGTTTTGTTCTTGAAATGATAAAGGGGAGTTTTGGGGTTTTTTTTTCAGGAGATTTAATATCATGTTTACTTATCTCTTAAATTCAACAAATCAGACCTTTGTACCTGGCCGCCAACAGATAAAAAGCATACAGAGAAGAGTAGAAATAAAACAAAATTTGTCCTGCAGTGTGTGCCCTGGCGGTATCTGAACTGATCTGGATTGTGATGTAATTTTGCTAGATATTTTATATAAATACATTAGCAAGAAAAAGTATGTGAGACCTTTGGAATTAGTTGGTTTTCTGCATTAATTGGTCATAAAAAAGTAATTTCATCTTCATGAAAATCATAAAGATAGACAAACACAATGTTTTTAAAGGGACACTGTAGGCACCCAGACCACTTCAGCTCATTGAAGTATTCTGGGTGCTGTGTCTCATTTGCACCTAGTGCTGCAATGTAAAACATTGCAGTTCCAGTGAACTGCAATGTTGACATTGCAGCACTAAGTCTGCAGCACTAATTCTACAGACAGCCACTAGAGGGTTTCCGGAATTGTAACAGACTTTTGTTTCGTTATCTGATGCTGGAAGTCCTCACGTTCTGCATGAGGACCTCCAGCGTCAGATTTTTCCCCAGGGGAGGTCCAATGTGCGCACAGCATTTGCAGCGCATGCAAATTAGACCTTGTTCGTCACGGGACGGAGGAGGGGGTAAAGCTTCAACCCACCACCGAGGGACGTCAGCACTGCCATCAGGTAAGTAAATAAAGTGTTTTTAACCCTTTATTTACTGGGGAAAGGATGGTGCGAGGGTGGGGGGTTGGCAGAGGAATCGGTAGTGCCAGGAATACTGCTTTGTATTTCTGGCACTACAGTATCCCTTTAAGCTAACAACACACAAACTATATAATACAAAATTATAATCTTTGATGTCTTTATAGCACTAAACATTCACAGTGCTGTGAAAAAAAGTAAGTGAACACTTCGATTTAATAGCTAGTTGATCCTCCCTTTGGCATCAATAACCTCAACCAAGTGTTTCCAGTAGCTACAGATTAGACCTGGACAATGTTCAGGAAAGATTTTGGACCACTCTTCCTTAGAGAATGTGTGGTGTGAACATCTCTCTTGAGGTCATTCCACAGCATCTCTATGGGGTATCGATCTATAGTGGATTTATGTCAATGTTTAATATAATTGTCCTACTGCATCACCCAACTTCTGCTGAGCATCAGCTGGCGCACAGCAGCCCTGATAGAATCCTGTAGGATATTAATAAACCTGGGAATTCCCTTTCCCCTCGTTGATGGCAAGTGGTCCAGGCGCAAAGCAGCCACAGCCACAAATTATGAAGCACTCTTCAATTTACTTAACCATTGGGATGATGCTTTCATTTTGGTATGTGGTGCCTTTTTTATGCCTTTGTGCTGCGTGGGTTTCCAAACAACTCAACATTCGTTTCATCAGTCCCCAAAACATTTTCAAAGTAGTGTTGTGAATATTTTTTTTTTTTTTTTTTGGAAAGCAGCAGCTTTAATTTTGATTTCCTGCCATGGTATGTCCTTTGGGCCATCTTGGCTGGACAATCTCTACATTTATAGACTATTTGTTTATATATGAGTAGACAGATGAATATCTAGGCAAGGCAACAATTCTTGATTGCAGGTCTCGTGAGAGCACTTCTTTGCAAGGCATGATTTACACCTATAGATGTTTTTTTGTAAATAGCTAGCTCAATCTGTTTGAGAGCTTTTAATAAGTCAAAGTAACTCTAACCATCACCTTCACATTGACCTTGTTTCATTAACGGGACACCTGGTTTGCCAATTTCATGTATAATAAGCACATGTTAGATGATTTATGCCCTTTATGGATTAAAACCAGACTCTGCATCAACTATGTCATTTTCCATGGGAGTTTTGCCATGGATCCCCCTCCGGCATGCCACAGTCCAGGTGTTAGTCCCCTTGAAACAACTTTTCCGTCACTATTGTGGCCAGAAAGAGTCCCTGTGGGTTTTAAAATTCGCCTGCCTATTGCAGTCTATGGCGGTTCACCCAGTTCGCCCGTTCGCGAACTTTGCGGAAGTTCGCCGTTCGCGAACGGAAAATTTTATGTTCGCGACATCACTAGTGGTATATCCTCAGGCTTTTACAATTAGAGCAGGCTCCTCTGCTCTACACTTGTGAGTGTTCCCTTCTGAAGTTTTAATACCTTTTTAAATTTACTGTGCAATATTACCCTATGAGGTTTTTTTTTTTTTTTTTTTTCATTTTTACATGTGTACCTTCTATGTGGAGTCAACTCATACCAATGTAAATTGTGTGTAAGTAAAGTGTGGCACTTTACACTGCTCTTTTGCACAAGAATTGAAGCACTTTATTGTTATTTATTGCACTGGTGCCCATTCATTTTTGCACTTCAAGATTTATGCACTTTAGCAAATAACATTTATACAAAGATTTTATATATTTTATCAAGTACTTGTCTTAAAGACACTGCGCACCTTATTTGTTTTTAATATTTTTCCCATGCATGGTTAATGGAAATGTTATGAGACGCATTAACTGGTAAAACTGACTACCTTTAAAACCCTAGATGAAAAAGTAAAACATGTATAGTTAAATTCCCATGTTACTGGGTTACTCTTACTGTTTAGGTAAATATATGTTTCCAGGGTTTTAATGACCTATACAGCATTGCCAATAATTCCCCTTCAAAATATAAAATAAACAATATATTTGAAACTTACCTGTAATCTAGTGCCAGGAGAGTGTCCCAAAGCCAATCTCCTTCCTCTATCTGGTGAGAATTAGAACAGGGAGGGAGGGATCTTCAATAAAAACTAAATACCGGTAAATAAAACACAACATATGTAGTTGAGGGAGGGAGAAGGGAGTGCACACAGAGAGGTAGGGGTGAGTTAGCTTCCGCTGACTGCAAGGGAGAAAATTATTACGTATGTGGTAAGCTTGCACAGAATTTACATTAGACTCCCCAGAACAGAGTAACTTGCCTCCAGCACACATGTGCAGATATCTCTGAATGTACAGTGTTTCAAGCAAAAAATAGTCATACCACCATTACTACTTTAAATCACTGAAGTGGTAATGGTGGTTGAACTACCCCTTTAAGGATTTTTCTCAACATTGTACATTTAATGTGCATATATCCACTGAAATGATGGGGATTTTTCCATTTTCTTGCACACCTTATCAAAGTATATTTTCAAGTTATCATTCAAACAGACAAATTATACTGACAAAGCCTTACATGGATATTATATATCTGATCATCATGCTGTCAAATCATTATTCCTATTGTAACATATAGAAGCAGAACATGAAGATTCACGATGACACATGATGCATTATAAGATCATTACTAGAAATCATTGCCATTCTTTTCCTGTCTATTTGCCTCTTACCACCTCTCATCCTTTTAGTCTCTTTCATATCTCAACAAGAAACCCATTTGTATCCATGAAATGTAAAAATATTTTATCTAAAATATAGAAAGTATATCAGTAAACACAGAATTGAGAAATTATGTTTTAAATATGTCAATTTGCTTTTTTTTTCAACAAAAAGATATTGTGCGGTTTGCCTTTCCTAATTCATGATGACTTTGTGCACTGTAATCATCTCACAGATACGGGAGCAAAAGAAATAGAAATGCTATTTAGCAAAGAAAAACATGAATATATTAAGTATTCAGTGAGCCGTGGAGGAGTCATAAGAAGATCACATGAAAAAGAACTCAAACATCTAAAAGCCATTTTTCTCTATGTGAGCGTTATCAGGGATTCTAACTGCAGGTTTCCAAGTACAGGGATGAGAAAAATAATTTTCTGTCCACATGTCATAGAGAACTCATATTGCCATGTGGTATTTATAACAGCAAAAGTATTTTTTTCTTATTTAGGAATTATTTCTGCACAACACTAGATGGGTCTAGAGACAGTGGCGTCACTAGGGTTGGTGTCACCTGGTGCGGTAACTCATGGTGTCACCCAACCCCTTCCATGTCCCTTAGTGTTACTCTCCCCTCCCTCCCCTGTCCTTAGTGTTCCTCTCCCCTCCCTTCCCTGTCCATTTGTGTTCCTTTTTTCCCCTCCCTTACTTGTCTCTTAGTGCCCCACATTCCCATTAATGCCCCCCCCCCTTAGTGTTCCTCTCCCTTCTCTTTTAGTGGTATCCCCCTACCTGTGTTCCTTTTCCTTTCCCTTCCCTGTACCTTAGTGCCCTCCCTTAATGTTCCTCTCTCTCCCCTATAGTTTCTCTCCTCTGTCCCATAGTGTTCTTTCTCCCTCCCTCCCCTGCCCCATAGTGTTCTTTCTCCCCCTCTCCCCTGTCCCATAGTGTTCTACCCCCCGCCCCTGTCCCAGAGTATTCTTGCCCCTCCCCCCTCCCTCATCTCATAGTGTTGTTTCCTCCCTCCCCATCCTATAGTGTTCTTCCTCGCCGTCCCATAGTGTTGTCCCCCCCCGTCCCATAGTGTTCTTTCCTCCCCCCCTCCTCTGTCCCATAGTGTTCTTTCCTTCCCCCCTCCCATATCCCATAGAGTTCTTTCCCCTCCCCTGTCCGATAGTGTTCCTTCCCATCTAACAAATTGATCCTTTGCAGGCCCCCTGCTGTATAAACTCACCCTGCGTGCAGTGCACTCAGCCTGACATCACTGAGTGTATAACAGGATTTTGTGAGCTGTGAAAGCTGTTTGGCAGCTCTCACCATGTGGTAATAAGGAAGAGACACTTCAGGGTTTATCTTACAGGGATATGTAAACATTCCTCAGGATGGTGATGTAATTTTCCTAATGGAATACCTGAAGTAAATTTTTAATAAGCCAGCGATTATCTCCCCCCCACCCCCTTCTCGTTCCCAGTGTGTATCTGGTGGCGTGGCCGAGTGGAGCAGACCGCGGTACAGGAGCTTCAGTTTCCTGTACCAGCCAGACTGACAGGAAGTGGTCTTTCAGTGAGCACTTCCTTTCAGTCAGGCCGGGTACAGGAAACAGAAGTTTCTGTACCGCGCTGCACACTGCTCAGCTCAGCCACGCTACACTGACTGAGTGACTGGAAGGAGGGAACACTGTGCGCCCACCTCCTGCCGACCACTCCAATCTAGTGCCCCCCGAGCTGGTGGGCCCTAAGGCGGCCGCTTGTCCCGCCTTATGGACGCACCGGCCCTGCTGGTGTCACCCGCCCGTGATGCACCCTGGTGCGGTCCGCACCCCCCAGCACCCCTCTTCTGATGCCACTGTCTGGAGAACTTCAAACCTTGTAATTTTTAATTTAAAGGGACACTCCAGGCACCCAGACCACTTCTGCCCAATTATTGCAGTTTTCTATAAACTGCAATAATTACCTTGCAGGGTTAACTCTAGTAGACAGCCACTAGAGGGAACTTCCTGGATTAGCATCGCTGGACATCCTCACGCTGTGTGAGGACCTCCAGCGTCGCTCGTTTCCCCATAGGGCAACGGAGACAGTAGGAGGAGCGACGCGGAGGAGGAGACAGCGACGAGGGACATCGTCGCTGCCTCAGGTAAGTGACTGAAGGGGTTTTCACCCCTTCAGTAACCGGGGATTGGGGGGTGGGTGGGAGAGGGAACCTCCAGTGCCAGGAAGACGGATTGTTTTCCTGGCACTGGAGATTCCCTTTAATAAGGCAGAGGTGAGTAGCCCTTACAAATGTTTAACTGTAATTAACATCACTGCAGTCTATATTTCAATTTGTGGACAATCATCAAGATGGCTCCTTTCCATATTCCACATAGAAAATGGGTATCAACATAGGCTTGCACAGGCCACAGCATTAGATTGTGCACTTAGAGAAAATTAAATAGTATATCTAAACTTTACTTGAAAAATAAATCATTATTTTGAAATAAAAAATATTATTATTATCAAATAGTTATTTTAAAATTAAACATGCTTGTTCTAGTAAAAAATGTGTGAAAACTCATCATTTTTGGTTTCTTTAAAAAAACATATGAATTTTAACCCAACATATGCAAAATTGCCCATTAAGATCTAAAGAGGGGACAGCTAGGGGAATTTGGTCAGGCATTAAAAAGAAACTTTAGTGCCAGGAAAACAAACTTGTGGTAGTGTCATGGAGTAACACTTCCGGGTTCGGCACTCAGCGGTGAGGAGCCGAACCCTGCGCCCCTCTGACACAGCTCTGACGGTATTTAGGGAGACTGGGCCAGAGAGATGGTGCTTGGTGATTGATTGTGTGAGCTGCCTCCGCGAGACCGCGGGCTCCACAGGCTCAGCTACTGGGAGCTATTTCCGCCAGACTTACCTCTCCACAAGCTCAGACAAGCCGTTCCAGCCTTTGAGCAAATGCAAGGATTGCTGCATGCCATAAAGGATTACTGGAGAACGGATACTTTGCTACTTTACAAGTGGACCATATCTCTGAACTATTGGAGGACTACCCATATTAACCTTAAGTATATATTTCAGCTATTTGTCTGCAATAATGAACTAATGCTTGCTTACTCAAATCTTCATTGCTACAAGTTACTAATCTCATGAAGGACAACTCCCATCATGCTTATTCACTATGAACGGTTTCTTGCTTTGCAATTACATTCAGTGCTTCAAGTTACTAATCTCATGAAGGACAACTCCCATCATGCTAATTCACTATGAACTGTTCTTGCTTTGCAAATATTCTTAGCTACTTGATTATTGCTCCTATTGACGATTATTCTCATGAACTAATGTTACTTAATGCATCTCTGAAGAAATACTTAATAATGAACTTTGTTGTTGATTACTTGCACTTCTTCTTATTGGATTATTGCCTAAATGCAATTCATTTAAGTTTAACACTTATTAAAACTTTGGTTGAATCAAGTTACCAGTGATTCTCTCTTTTCTTAAAGCTACAGTATTGATACTTAAGAATTCTCAATTTCTTCACTATTGTAATTAGGGAGATTAAAAGCTGCAGTTGAGTTCCAATCCAACTCACCCCTAGTAGCGTAACAGGTAGACAGCCATTAAAGGAGGAGTTAACCCTAGCAGGTAATTATTGCTGTTTATGAAAACTGCAATAATTACCACTCTATGATTAAGAGTGATGGGAGTTTGCACCCAGACCACTTCAATGAGCTGAAGTGGTCTGGGTAGCATACAGTGTCCCTTTAATGAGTGTCTTGGAACCCCTGTTACACCCCTTGTACATGATTATATCTTAATCTTAATCTGCATCCATATAATCAAACAAGACGAAAGTAACAAATATATATATTTATTATACTTTATTATGTCTAGAAATGTACTCCAACATTGCAATATGCACAGTTACTAAATGCTGTATGAAATGCAGTTACAGTACTGAAAATGTTTTTGCACTTTATAAATCTTTACCAAGGACAGTTCCGAATTAAGTAAGAAGATATTGGCTCACTGGCCTTTCCAATAATAACTTCAAATTTGAATGCAATCTTAATCACAATGTCTCTAAGGTATGTGATATAATTTAAGTATATAAATGTGTAAAATTAAGGAACTGAATATTAGATCATATTTTAAATAGTCATTAAATATTGTGTTATGCAGAAATGAAAGAAACAAAATATTTTTAAGCATCCATGTGTCCCTTCAGCTATATAATGTATACTTTATACAGTGTGTGTATATATATATATATATATATATATATATTAAAATCACAACTATATACTCTGCGTGTGTATATATATACCGAGCATATAGTTGTAATTTTTAAAATGCTCTGATATAAGTATTAATATTTTTCAAGCTATTGCTTTGGAAACGAGCACTTCTAGGGTGACTGTCTAAATTTAGATTCATCTGCTAAACTTGGACACCTGAAGAATATAGACTGCCAAATATACAGCTATGAAACATAATCCCTGAGCAAGTCTGTAGTATTATTGCCAATAAACTACAGAGTTGGGGAATGATTTTAAAGGGATGGCAAAGTTATGAAACAGATTTCTAGTATGAGAAGCAATATAAATGAATTTAACAAAAACATCCATCAGGCCTCTTTTTTTTTTTTTTTTTTTTTTTTTTTTTTTCAAATATTTTTATTAAAGTTTTACATATTTGTATAACAACAAGAATATAAACATTGTATTGGGGGTAGGAAGGGAAGGGAAACTTGGAAATGGAAAAGAGTAACCATCCAGTATTACAATAGGCATGACAGTGTATATGGCAAAAAATAAAAAAAACATGTTTTTACATCAATGCACTTTAATAATAAATATGTCAAAGACCATATGCAGTTTTGATTTTTTCTTCCCACTTATCCCAATTGTATTTTAATATTGGGAAACCACGCATATTAGCTCTATGTGATAATTCGTGTGCCTTGTTTTCTAGAATCAAATTAAAAACTTCCCTGAGAGATGGCACATCTTGGGACTTCCAATGTCTAGGTAAACAGGATGTAGCAGCGATCAAAATGTGACCTATGATTATTTTGTCTGTTCTAGTAATGGACTCCGGGAGTTTTTTAAATAAGGCTAGTTCCGAGGTTAAAATGCTAATGGTTCTGTCCACTTTAATAATTAGGTCGTGAATCAATTTCCAATATTTAGTTAATTTAGGACAGAACCACCAAATATGGGCCATATTGCCCACACCCCCACAATCCCTCCAACACCGGTCAGAATACATATTGTTCATGTTGTGCAATCTAGACGGGGCCAGGTACCAACGATATAAAATTTTATAATGATTTTCAAAGTGGTCGGTGCAATACGAAATGCCTTTTAAAGCTTTAAAAAAACCGAACCATTCTTCTAGATCGTACTGGGCACCCAACTCCGTCTCCCATGACAACATGTGTTTTAATTTAACTAGGGGCTTGGCGTTATAAAACGAGTAGCATAAGGATATCATGCCTTTACTAGTGGGGCTGCATAAAAAAGCTTTCTCTAATGGAGACATCTCAAGCGTTTTATAGTTTTTATCAAATTCAGGTACCTTATATAGTTCTTTCAATTTGTCAATGATTACCTTACAATCCAACTCACATACATTCGTTAATCCATACTTAAGTTTCAATTTTTCCAAAGAAAGAATAGCATTGCCGTGAAAAAAATTGTCAAGATTAGTTATAGAGCATTCCTTCAACAGTTCTATTTTTAAGGATGGAATATAATCTTTCAATAACTCAATAGGCATTGCTCTATATAGGCTGGGAGAGTGATCATTTTTAAAAACAATATCCCAGGCCTTAAGTGTAGTCTTGGTAGATAAAAATAACTTAGTAATTCCAGGTCTTTTCTTAGAATTTAACCAGGGTAATTCCGACAGTCTAACCGGTAAAATTTTTGATTCTTCTATTTCCATCCATCTGGGTTTATCAACCTGATTGCCAAAGCTCACAGCCACTGCAGCGTTAGTGGCGAAATAATATTTGCGGAAATCGGGAACACCGATACCGCCATTCGATTTGTGGTGTTGCAAGGAAGTGAGCTTCACTCGAGCAGGCCCATTCCCCCAGATGAACTTCATAATTGTCGAATGAACTTTATTAAAAAATGATAGTGGGATGGACAAAGGGATGGTCCTAAAAAAATATAGAATTTTTGGAAGTATCGTCATCTTAACAGATGCGACCCTCCCCAGCCATGAAAGTTCCATTCCGCCCCATCTCTCCATCTCCTTTTGTAGGTCCATCAGGCCTCTTTTACAGGAACCTCTGCCATGTTGGAAATGTATTGTTGAAAAAAAACATATACTAAAACAGTATGTTACAGTGTTCATATCTCTTCAACCACACCAAAGATAGAAAGCCATCCGAATGAGTACCAGACCTCCATGTAAATACATTGAACTTTTGACACCAGTTCAGATATGCCTGGAAAACAATTACTCTGCAAATTGTATGCCTGTTCAATTTCCATGGTCAGGGCCGGATTTACCCAAGGCCAGTGTCTTCAATGCACTACATATATATATATATATATATATATATATATATATATATATATATATATATATATATATATACTGGATGCATAAACAAGCTTTGCAGAGATGCTGCATGTGGAGTTGCATGTGTGGAGTTGCTGCTTGTTCTGTTGCATTTGTGAGGGTAGTTTACTTCTGGTGTTGCTTGCTTCTGGGAATGCTGTTTGTGGGGTTGTGTGTGGGGGGGGGATGCTGCTTGTGGGGTCGGGGTTGTTTATTTGTATGTGGGGGATGCTGCTTGATCGCCGTGCTCCTGATGAAAGTCCACAAGGTGGACTGAAACGTTGATCTGTCTTAAACTATTGGAATAAAAGTTATATTTTATGGAATCCGTGAGTGCCACCAACCATTTTTTTCTATTTGGATATCTAAGCCCTGGTGTTGCACCCGGTTTGGTTACTGTGGAGCCTGAGTGCAAGGTACTATTTTACTTTTATATATATATATATATATATATATATATGAACATTCCGAATTAAAGCCTAGTATTAAATAAGGGGAATACGAGTGGAAGGCCTATTAATATATTAATTTTAAGAATATGCTTCACTCTTTCAAATTTTAGTTCTAATAAAAATAATCAGTTTTAGTCACATATTAAAAAAATGTTGCCCATCTTTGGTCAAATTTTAATCATATTAAACAGTAGTTATCTAGACACAGATTTGAACATTATGACAAGACGATCAGCAAAGGGAAGCATGTTTTTAAACTTCCTAACAGCTTCATGCCTTAATTAGTAGAGGCACCAATTAGAACAGATTCTTGTCTGGAATTGGTAATGGCTAATAATGATGAGCTTTTATCACATTCAAGCAAAGGGGCACTTGGGAATAGTAACCATTAAATAGTGTTATTTGTGATTAAAAATTATATCTAATTGGTGTGGACTCCTCAAAAACAGTGAAGCTTAGGAGGGTCAATTTTAGCAGGTTATAGGGATCTTCAAAGCTCATTCTCTTGAATAGCTCTCATAACAGACACAGAGGATAATCACGGTATCTATCAATTTATCTACCTAGATGCAAATCAACACATAACGGCTAAGTCTTTTAACTTTGCAAATGGCAGAAAACAGGGAAAAGGTCTATAAAAGCATTTTCTGTCTTTGTGTTGCATATGACCTCAAATGTTGAAACGCATGTGCATCCCACATCATGAAGCCAGTATACAAGTGTATGGTGAAATGCAGGCGCGGCCATGGCAACATGGAAGAACCGATGCGTTCCATCCTGACATGCAAGGCTGAACAGATGGATCCACTCAGCAATCATATCCTCATATAAATGCCGTACTGTACACTGAACCTGCTACATCCTTGAACAAGTCCAGGACTTAGATGAAATGCGTTGGATGCGGACAGTTCATGTTTTGTTTGCTGCCTTTCTTGCTGTTACTTCCATTTCTTAATTTTTTAGGCTTTATGCATAGATCCACTGATAGTGGAGATGGGCTGTTTTTTTTTTATCCTCCTCTTGTAAGTGCATTTACCTATGAAATATTATTGAATATACAGTATTGCATTATTTGTAGTCTCTCTTCTTTTATGTCACCAGACCTTGGCATGTACCTCAAGATCTGTATGGTCTGAAGATACCTGCTTCTGGAGTTACCCCTATTGGGAAGACATGCCTGCACCTCAGTTCCATCTCATTGTATTCATTAGGTTCCAGTGATTGTAGATTATTTTCTGGTATACCGTATTTATCGGCGTATAACACGCACCGGCGTATAACACGCACCTCATTTTTAGAAAGAAATTCCAGGAAATTTCCCCCCTCCCATAGTATTCCCCCCCCCTCATCCCACAGTATTCCCCCTCATCCCATAGTGTTCCCCCCTCATCCCATAGTGTCCCCCCCTTTCCATAGTATTCCCCCCCATAGTATTCTCCCCCCTCCCCTCCCATAGTATTCTCCCCCCCTCCCCTCCCATAGTATTCTCCCCCTCCCCTCCCATAGTATTCTCCCCCTCCCCTCCCATAGTATTCTCCCCCCCCATAGTATTCTCCCCCCCTTCCCTCCTATAGTGTACTTCCCCCCCTCCCCTCCCCCCCATAGTGTACTTCCCCCCCTCCCTCCCCTCCCATAGTATACTTCCCCCTCCCCTCCCATAGTGTACTTCCCCCTCCCCTCCCCTCCCATAGTGTACTTCCCCCTCCCCTCCCCTCCCATAGTGTACTCCCCCCCCTCCCATAGTGTACTTCCCCCCCCTCCCCTCCCAAAGTGTACTTCCCCCCCCTCCCCTCCCATAGTGTACTTCCCCCCCTCCCCTCCCATAGTGTACTTCCCCCTCCCATAGTGTACTTCCCCTCCCATAATTACTTACCTGTCCTGAAGCGTGGGCCGGCTTCACAGCTTGCACCGTGGTACAGGAACTTTAATTTCATGTTCCGGTTTCCGGCGGGACTGAAAGGAAGTGTGCACACTATTGTGCACACTTCCTTTCAGTCCCGCCGGAAACCGGAACATGAAATTAAAGTTCCTGTACCGCGGTGCAAGCTGTGAAGCCGGCCCACGCTTCAGGACAGGTAAGTAATTATGGGATATCGGCGTATAACACGCACCCACGATTTTTCCCCTATTTTCAGGGGGGAAAAGTGCGTGTTATACGCCGATAAATACGGTATTTATATATACACAGTTGCCTCATTCCAGGGACATATTTAACCTTGCACTACACAGAGCACCAGGAGGATGGGTTTCCCAATTCATGCTTTTCTTAACACATTGCACAGCACTTACATTAAAAACTCCTACTCGTTTCAGCCTTATTTAATTTTTTTTTATAATTTTTTATTTAAGCACAGAAGAAGGTACATGCTACGCAGAAAAGTGTAAATATAGACACTTCTAGAAACATAGTTGCAACAATAATGGAAACGTAAGTAAAAGTAGTTATGTCAAAATGCTGCAAAATAACCAAATTGGATTGATTGAGAAGTGTATCATCCTAACCCTTCAACATAGCATTTTGGAACCGTGTTCTTCTTTTCTGCATTAATTTTAAACAATGGAGGAGAAAAATAGGAGGGCTTAAGGCCCAGAGAGAGAAGAAACTTGAAAAAGAAAAAGTAAAAAACAGCGTGAGACAGGATATGAGGGAGAAAATGAAAGAGGGAGAACCACACAGCGAGGTCGGGAGAAATATAAGAAACTATTTCGAAACCCATCAGACAGGTGTCAGGAGTACTTTTTGCAGGGTTGACAGAATTTTTTGAAAATAGACACAGAGACGTTACAGCAAAATCCTTAAGTTGGATATAGCCCCAGGTGTTAGATTAGACAGTATTTGAAGCTTTGAAGGTAACAACAGAAACTCTAGGTGTCATGCCTGGCGGGTTTTATTGTGTAGGTAAGGTGTTAAAAGGGAAAAAGATGGGGGTAAAGCAAATTTAGATTTAGTGGAATCTCAAACCAAGAGTGAATTCCCAAGAGCTGTGCTGTTTGTGCATAACAGCGCCATAGAGGACTTTGGGACCCACTTAAAGAAGTTGGGTAGGTCAGAATCCACGATCAAGGGCTCTAAATCTACCCAAAGTCTATCCACTGGGGGAGAATTCCAGCTAACGGAGCGCCTTGCTAATATGTGTGTAGGTGCAGGAGTTTTAGATCTCCCTCAATTTTAGGTATAATAGATTGCAGGCTGTTCTGTGTTGTTTATTCTGGCACGTAAAATTGCCAATAACCACTTAAAGTTTAACCTGGTCTTTCCTATTGACGACCGTTGGGAGCGCCTGGAAGAAAACCAAAATTCACGGAAAGACGTTCATTTTAATTGTGTGAATCACCCAACCCAAGAAATCAATCTGTTGTTCCAGTTCTCTTAATCAGAAATAAGTGTCTGCATCAAAGGGATGTAATTGCAGCTAAAAAGTTTGGAAATATCGGCTGTCAAAATGACCCCCAAATATTTAAAGGAGTCTTGAGTAATGCAAGTATAGTGTTGATCCAGCCTTATTTTAAAATTAAATTTGAAACAGCTTGTTGTCTGGATGTAACCCTTTGTAACTGTAACTTTAAAAATCTTTTCAAAGCTGAATCTAACTTTGGTTTTAGGAGGTATGAATGGTTACAAAGGGAGGATCATTCATTAAGTTTCAAAATTAAAGACAAATATTTGCCTGCCAAAATCTGAGTATAATTTGTTTGCATTTGAGTCGCAAAGACTCAACCTGAAAAATCGAAATATGGATAATGAATAATAATCAAGATCCAAAAAGTAAGTCCAAAAGAGTCTATGCCTGATAAATACAGACAAAAGTCCAAATAAAACCTTGTATAAGAAGTCAATCACAATCTTGTCAGGGGAAGTATTCCTCAGTAAGGTATGGGCATGGGATATTCGTGAGATCCGTATGAAAAAAGACAGCAAATAATGGTTCAGTATATCCCAACAGGTACTAAGTACTATTTTGTAAGAGGTCTATAGGGTCCTACTCACGTTTTCCAGAGCTATAAGACTAGCTCTAGTGTGGATGGCATACAGTGGTACAATCCCCACTTATGGGATACGTGAAGTTTTGTAGTAGATGGATATCTTGCTCGTATAAGGACCATATGAAATATAAAAGAAACAATAATAAATAATAATAATACATTATTATTCATTATCTATATTTCAAACTCTTTTTGTTTTTTTAATCTTGTATGTATTTTCGCTTATATAGTGTCTTATATATGTGCTTTTATAGTTTATAATCAGGATTTTTTCACCTGTGGTGCCTCCTCCCCCTCCACCTTTTTTTACTTTGTTCCAATTCTCATGGGGTCGCTGAGTTGTTTAAATAACAATGAAAATAATAATACTGATAAAAAAAAACAAAAAAAAAACCACCAGAATGGAGTAATGGTTGCCTACCCACATTAGGGGGTAAATGATTAATAAAATAAATAATAATAAAAATAAATAATACAATGTTCAGATGTGACCAAAATGTCTATTAACCAGGGGAAGCAAATAAGATAATTACCTCATACTAAGAGCAAGTGGTGAAACGAGAAGGAAACCTACGGTTGCTTAATTAGTATTTCTCTCCAACCTTTAAACCTTTAAATAATCAGGTCTGAGAAACATATACAGTTGAACTTTTTATCAGACATGATCCTTATCTCCAATGTCAACCTATCTGCTATACCAGTCATTTGGGTGCAGATCACCATCATCTTTAAGTAAAGGTGTCAGGATCGTATCCTGACAACTATGATTTATCTTAATTTATTTATGTTCCTTTAAAAGAATTTACAGCTCTCCACCACTAGTGGCCTCCCTAGCTACTAGTCACCTCACTCCTCACCTGCCTGGACCAATAAGGCTACACCCTGCTCACAACAGGGCCTTTACATTGAAGTTGGTGATTTACCTAAATCACTTTAGTTCCTGGCTCCTGTGAACCTGCTCCAGACTTACCCTCAACCCTGCTCCAGACTTACCTTCAAACCTGCTCCACTCTTGCGTATGATTTTGACCTCTGCCTCTGTTACCAGCCTGCCTCTGTTACCAGCCTGCCACTGTTACCAGCCAGCCTGCCTTTGTTTCAACCCTACTTGGAGATCACAGACTTTCTTTATTATTTGCAAGTAGCCTGTTTTGTGGCATATTGCCTAAAGTCTGTTTTCCCTCAAGTTGCATAATATGTCTAAAAACACTAATAAAATACCTGAAGTCAACCCTGGCATAAGTCTCCAATCTGACATGCACAAGATCATGACACAAGGTTTCCAAAGTAACAAGGAGATTAATTTATCTATACCCTAACACATCCTTAAACATACATTCCTCAAACATATTTTGACATTTATGCAAGGCAGAATATATCAGGATAGCTTAAGAGGCTTTATATGTGAATGAAAATGGTTACAGTCTACAGAAAGTAAAAGATAACAAACGATATGTGCTGAGTTTATTCCCACATTCCCACAGAAAACATTTCCGTGCTACTCTTATAAAAGTACAATATCTCCCATGAGTTGCATTGAAAAAGCACACTACGGGGGCCTTATTTGTAGTATCTTACACAAGGGAAAAAATGAATGCTCAAGCAGCGTTGTAATAACATGGCTTTCCAAATTAAGTCTTATTGTGATAATCTAACACATCTACCGAAGAAGCTGGAATTCTCTTTCAGTGATTACTGCTGGAAGATTATCTGGGTTCAGGAAATATTAACAGTAATTTCTTATTCACAGATAATAATGTAGAGTTGACATAAAAATAAAAATGCAAATATATATACATTGGATATTAGCAAAGCATAAGTTTCTTCTGTAAGTTTCAAAATTCCTGGTGCTAACATATTGTGTTCAGTAAATCTTTTCTTATTTTTGAAGTGAAGGGGATTCTTTTTTTCTTTTTAGAATCCAAAATGAAAACCTAATGAAGACTTGAGGAAGTACTTTACTTTTATGCTACCGTTTAATTTTCACAACATGCCCAACATATATGCATGATTTTTTGCTGCTGATATTGAGAGACATTTTATTATATCATCTGGGAACGTGCAGAATTCAAACAGGAGACACCAACCTGACAAATAAAATCTGGTCAGGGGAAAGGTAGAAGAGAGTGGAATATAATGGGTTTGAAACAACCAATGCTATTAATCAGACCACTACTGGACTGGTGATTCCATGGCACACTCACCAGGACTGAATTTCCATCACCAGGATTGAACATCTTATCGACAAGAGGTAGCGATATTTTGAGCCTTGGTATATGTATCTTCCAATATTATATGATACCCTACCATGAGTCCAATAACAGACCGCAGACTCTCACATAAGCAGTACTGCCCCTTACAGAAGTTAATTTTATTTTTCCTAGGAATTTCCCTTTACTTTTCCTGTAAGAAGAAGATCCAGTCTAAAGTAATCCATCAATGTCCTAAGTTATGTATTGCAGGATGTAGAAGATAGTGATGCATCAGTTCATGTTGCAATCTTGCATTAGAACACTGCTTGAAGGAATTTTATATCATTCTAAGGAATAAAGTAATACATGCTGACATATGTACATGATCCAATTTTATTTTAATTCGCACTACCCTTTGACAAGGACTTAATCATGACACTTATCAATGACAGGCACATACACATCCATGTGCACTTCCAGACACACAAAGATAAGCATTGCTAAACAAACACACAGAAGCATACTGCCACAAACATACAGATACACATATGAAAGCACATATAAAAACACATCTATGTAATGCAATACACAGACATACACAAAACACACACTATAGGACACATACATACACACAAACATTTTTAAACACACAAATGGACTCCACAAGATCTCTAAACATGTCCTGAGGTATCTGGCACCAAGACATTAGCAGTAGATCTTTTAAGTCCTGCAAGTGCAAAATTGGGCGTCCATGGATCAGATTTGTTGTTTTAGCACATCTCACAGGCAACACTTCTAACTCTTTGTGATGTTCCTCCAGCCCATTCCTAAACAAGTTTTGCAGTATGGCAGGGTGCATTGTCATATTGAAAGAGTCCACTGCCATCAGAATGATAGTGCATTCGCATGCCATCTCTTCCCCAGGTAAATTATGCACATGTACCCAGCCACCCACCTGATCTAAAAGAATGTATGATTCATCAGATAAAGCAACCTTCTTTCATTGTTTCATGGTCCAGTTCTTATGACCACGTCCCCATTGAGGGAACAAAAAGGTTTAAAGCCTGTTCTATTTGCACTTTCACACACCTTACCATATGCTAGGTTAAAGTGACATTACATCAAATTGATTTAATTATGTCACAGAGGTGAATAGAGATTCAGCAATACACACATGTAAGAGCATTGTTAAGATGGATATTTTCAGTGCAGTATGATTAAAGTAAAATTATATTTCCCCAACTGGGTTTCATTACATTAACACATCCCTTTTCTCCATAAATGCTCTGCTCCAATGGCCCCTTACTGCACCATCTCTTTAATATACATTTAATAAAGAAAGCCCCCGATAGCATCTCTGAATATTAGTAATACATATTTTTCCTATGTACATGTGTATATGTATGTTTGCTGTGGGTGTAAACTTCAGTATTCTTTTCCGGATATTTCATTGAAGTAATTATGCTTGTTATAGAATGACACACAGATATATAAATATTGTGATTTAGTACAATCTATCAAACAGCAATACTTGTCCCATCCAGTGACATTTTCATCAATAATAAAACACAGACGGATTATTAAGAAATGTTTCAGAAGGTACATCTGCTAACTATTCTCAAAAGTAACCCATGGATTAATATGATCTGCCTGTTAAGGTGTTGATAAATATGCATATCATCTAGGACAAAAGAAGCATGTTGGGTATGAGAAAGTAATTAGCATGCACATTAAGAGGGAAAAAGGATTAGAATGCATATTTGTTAGGAAAATATTAAAATGCATGCCAGAGAGATATTATGAAACCGAGTGCAACGTGAATGCAGGGTCCTTCTGAAAATAAAACCATTATCAATAGACTTTCTAAACCTGATAACATTTTAAGAGTACACAGCCCCATAAAGCAATGAAAGATAAGTAATGTTCATTTATAAAAGGTTCTAATTTTGAAAGATTATAAATTCTCCCCTTAGCATTTTAAAGATAGATCATTACTGTGAGAGTAAGAAACAAAAAGGGTACATTTTGATTCCCCCTAGTGATAAACTATCCATCCTTAGCAAATGCAATATGGTTGCATAGTAACACAATGATGGTTAAAATAAATAGGCCATCAGGTTCAATCTTTCACATGTCCACATTTTTTTTTTAACACTGGTGAAGGCATAAGAGATCTCCAGTTATAGACACCAATGTGACAATGTATATAAGCAAGCTATTAATAAAGTTCATATGCAATATTATAGAACTGAATATATTGCAAGACATTATTCAAACTTTTTTGTACATACTACTTAATGTGAACAAACAACATTTCTAGGCAAATAATTCAATTTGAAATTATTCTTATTTCCTAAAGATTTGACCTGATCATGTGTCAGTTTGTTCAGAGGTCTTTGTAGTTTGTGTGAGGATACTGGGTCCAAGCCATCAGAGTAAGGTAAGAAATCTGTGATGGAAAGGTAGCTGCTCAATGACTCTAACTCCAGATACCGGATCTTTAGCCATCTATTTAATCATAAATAAGATGTTTTGGTTTGTGTGTTTGTTTTTAATCCAAGAGTAGGCATTAATATACCAATGAGGAACAAAGGTATGTGTGTGGCACTCTCTATCTGTAAATGAGCCGCAATCCACCTACAAGGAATCCCCACAACCTTGTGAAAAACAAACAGAGAAAAATGGTGGTGGTGGTGAATCACACTGAAGTTGTACAAAAGGTAATGATGAAAGTACATAATTACATACAGTTGATGGAAGAAGATTCATACAATATGTCTTAATAAAAAGAACAAAAAAACATAATAGTGCAATACAGTTAGATAATATCTGCAGATAATATTAGCAATGCCAATGGAACTCTCACACTTTCTAGAGCCAATATAGCTCTATTTCTGTAGACGTATCTAGGGATACAATGGTGAGAGCCAGGAGTCTTGGTCCAGGTAGGAGTATATATAGGGAGAAAAAAAAAGAGAGAGCTCCAATTGTTGTAATACAGTAGGTAAAATTGGAAATATTAAGGAAAATATCCTACTTACAATACCCAGAGCATGGACCTGCTTTGGTATAATCAGGCTTGGGTGGAATAACCCCCATCTGTGGATATACTGGATGTCCAGGGAGCCAATATAAAAATGAAATAAAATTCCAAGGACTGGATATTTAAAATTAAAATTAAAAAAGTACTTTATTTAACAATATATGAAAAAGTGGTAAAACTAGATGAAAACTACCAGTCCACAATGGAATTGAGTAGTCTCTAGTTTCAGGTCCTCACTTTACGCTTTTCACCATGGCTTTCTCACGCATGAAGTCACTTTTTTCCACCTATCTATTGGGATTCTCATATAGAAGAATTTTGGTACATGGGAATAATCTTTGTATAGCACTGTTTGTCATTACCACTATCAATGATGGCTCTTCATCCTAATTCTGGATTTCACAGATCTGCATCAAAATTAACTTTTTCCCTTTCCAACACCCTTAGTTGGTTGGACTACAGAACATTTAGTAGATGCACCATTTGGATGATTGGCTTAATGAAAATAGCAGAGTAGCTATTACTAGAGTAACCCTTTCTGGTATTGTTCACCCTTACAAAAGAAAAATAAATAGAGAACTAAAGCTAAAACTCAGCGTTGATCCAGAGCCAATGCCAAGTTCTCTCAGTAGCCTGATCTCCTCCCATGGCTTTCTTGAGGACAGGCTGACCAGGGTGGTATGGGTGCAGTGTAGCCAGTGGTCTTTTGTTGCCAGCATATTATGCATGCTGATGACAAATATGCACATTATACACATTAGCCATCCCAGAAATATAGTTTGTGGCTGGCTAATGATGCTGCTGGAGGTTTAGTTACACCAGCAATGTGCTTTAATTCGGTAGGTGCAGCCTTTCAAACTGAAATGCTGCGCATACAGATTCCAAGCACCAGGATCACTTCAAATCATTGTGCTTGTAGGAAACCATTAAGTGTAATGGTTCAGGCACAGTTCATGGTTCTAGCACAGTTTCCCTAATTTAAAGCTCTTGGACAAACTACCGTAATGGTAAGTATAAAGTGACACCACCACAGTTGGAATTCTAACATGACTGAAAGCCAAAGCACAATTTTTATTGTCATACTTGCTAAAACATTCATAATACCAACATGGAATTAGCATACCTCTACATAATTAAATTATACATTTGCAATAATGAAATTTCACGGTTCAAAACTAACCTTCAAAACATATAACTAAAAAGAAATAAACGCAATTCAAGATCAATAACTAGAGAAAGTTTCATTTTAAATATGACTAATTTTATAGATTTCAAAAAAACATTTACATGCAGCATTTTTTATATTTTGGTGAAAGAGAGATGATTCATTGATATTTGCTTATATTATTTGCAATCATTAAAATTTTAGGAAGCAACCAACGTAACTCAAAATAAACGCAAGCGCGTAAGCGTAAATGTAATCATACTACATATTTTAGATATGAACAGTTATTAAAAAATAAGGTATTGTGTTTCATATGGGAATATATTTTTCTGAGTGATAATAATGTAATAAATTTAATAATGTAAAGTAATAAAACAGTACAATATTGCAACCTTTAAAATAGCATTGAGCTCTTGCAAAGCACAGTACTATTACTAATTACTAAAAGACTTTCAGTTTTAAACTACACTGAACAAAATTATAAAACGCAACACTTTTGTTTTTGCCCCCATTTTTCATGGGCTGAATGCAAAGATCTAAGACTTTTTCTATGTATACAAAAGGCCTATTTCTCTCAAATATTGTTCACAAATCTGTCTAAATCTGTGTCAGTGAGCACTTCTCCTTTGCTGAGATTATCCATCAACCTCATGACATAGCAAGATGCTAATTAGACAGCATGATTACTGCAAAGGTGTCTTAGGCTTGCCACAATAAAAGGCCACTCTAAAATGTGCAGTTTTATCACACAGCACAATGCCACAGATGTCGCAAGTTCTGAGGGAGCGTTCAATTGGCATGCTGACTGCAGGAATGCCCACCAGAGCTGTTGCCCGTGAATTGAATGTTCATTTCTCTACCATAAGCCACCTCCAAACGCATTTCAGAGAATTTGACAATACATCCAACCGTCCTCACAACCGCAGACCACGTGTAACCACACCAGCCCAGGACCTCCACATCCAGCATCTTCACCTCCAAGATCGTCTGAGACCAGCCACTCGGACAGCTGCTGCAACAATTGGTTTGCATAACCAAAGCATTTCTGCACAAACTGTCAGAAACCATCTCACGGACGCTCATCTGCATGCTCGCCGTCCTCATCGGGGTATTGACCTGACTGCAGTTCGTCGTGGTAATCAACTTGAGTGGGCAAATGCTCACATTCGATGGCATCTGGCACTTTGGAGAGGTGTTATCTTCACGGATGAATCCCGATTTTCACTGTACAGGGCAGATGGCAGACAGCGTGTATGGCGTCGTGTGCGTGAGCGGTTTGCTGATGTCAACTTTGTGGATCGAGTGGCGGAGGGGGTATGGTATGGGCAGGCATATGTTATGGACAATGAACACAAGTGCATTTTATTGATGGCATTTTGAATCGAGAAGAGATCCTGAGGCCCATTGTTGTGCCATTCATCCACAACCATTACCTAATGTTGCAGCATGATAAAGTACGGCCCCATATTGCAAGGATCTGTTCACAATCCCTGGAAGCTGAAAACATTCCAGTTTTTGCATGGCCAGCATACTCACTGGACATGTCACCCATTGAGCATGTTTTGGATGCTCTAGATCGGCATATATGACAGCGTGTTCTAGGTCCTGCCAATATCTAGCAACTTCGCCATTGAAGAGGAGTGGACCAACATTCCACAGGCCACAATCAACAACCTGATCAACTGTATGCGAACGAGATGTGTTGCACTGGGTGAGGCAAATGGTGGTCGCAAATGATGGTCACACCAGATACTGACTGATTTCGAACCCCCCTGGTGCCCCTCAATAAAGTAAACCTTTACCACATTTTAGAGTGGCCTTTTATTGTGGCCAGCCTAAGGCACACCTGTGCAATAATCATGCTGTCTAATCAACATCTAGATTTGCCACACCTGTGAGATGGATGAATTATGTTGGCAAAGGAGAAGTGCTCACCAGCACAGATTTAGACAGATTTGTGAACAATATTTGAGAGAAATAGGCCTTTTGTGTACATAGAAAAAGTCTTAGATCTTTGAGCTTAGCTCATGAAAAATGGGGGCAAAATCAAAAGTGTTGCATTTATAATTTTGTTCAGTGTGTTTACAATTTGTCAAAATTTTGATCGATAAGTGATATGCCTGAATTCCCAAACTCTGAAATGCTATACGGACGAATCACGAGACAAACAAACTGGATGACCCGTTTTGTTTACTGATAAGATGATAATTGGTGGAAATGTTTTTATTGATAGTTAGGGGACAGACACTAAATGTTCAAATGAGAAGTAACCAACAGTGTAAAATGCCTTTCAGTGTACTGAAAAATATATACATAATTTTTATATTCTGTGTATATTTTGCAATACAATAATATTGACCATTTTTCACTACATTTTCATCTGAAATTCATCTTAATTGTTTTTCAAAAATGCCTGCATGGACAACATTCTTCCGAACCGAAACCTGAATTTTTTTTCAAATAAAACAAATTTTCTACTTTGCATAAATCTAATTACTAATCACCTAAGAGGCTTTCCAAAATTCAAAGTGCAATATCATGGGTAAATACCATAGAAAAATAAAAATGCCAATTACTATTGCCTACACAAGTCATTTTTAAAAATATCTTCAAATCTCATTATGACTCTCTTTATACTCTAAACCAGGTATCTGTATAGATAATCTAAACAGATTATGAGATAGTTATCCTCTTTAAGAACAAGGTGTGACAACCAATCCACTTTCCTTCACTCCATAGAGAGGTGGGTAGGAGTGACCTGGTGAACACTTAGCCGTGTGTTCCATATACAATGATGGCTTATCATACATATCTTGCCAATCATGTGACCAGGATCACAGTGAACATTAAGCCACCAGTAAGAGGTGAATATATATTGTGGCGAAACCAACCTCGCCACTGGGCATTGGAGAAGCCTGTTTGCCCGCCTCCTGCCTGATGACTATGGCCCCTGGGAGATTTGGCCCTTTAAATACAGTATTTGGGCATATTGTATTTTATTATGCTGCTGCTGGCCCTTTAAGAACTATCTGGGGACATACTGTGGAGTTACTGGGTGGCTACCATTTCATGTATCAGAGGCACATGGTGAGAACAATGGATGAAGCACATGGTGAGAACAATGGATGGTGGGCATTTTAACTCACAGACACTGTTTGGACTTTTCTACACGGTGCCATCTCGCCGGTATTTGGTGCACAAAGACATCGTGCAGTAGTTTTAAACTATACAACAGGGGACAAATTATACAGTAATTATTTTTTATATAGCCTGTATATGTTCTACGGAATCTGCATTAAACTGTATCTTCCAAACCACTGAACGGATCTGGGTGAATTTTGGATATGTGGTTCACCCAGATCCCCCGGTTCCGAGGATATAGGATTTTTATGGGGCTATTACATGTTTTCAGGGTCCCTGTGATATGTTTTATAAAACTGTATTTCTCTGCCTGTGATAATTATATTACCCACTGTGTTCAGTAATCATATCACAGGCAGAGGGGAGGATTTTGTGTGGGAGTGTCTGTGTGTATTGTACGGATTGATTGGTTGTATTTCAAAACCCTGTGGGCCGTACTATGTTTGTGGATTGTGAATAAAAGAGGCTGTATGTGCCAGTACAGTCAGTTCTGTTTGACCTCAAAACGAAGTGTCGTCTCGTTATTGGGGGAATTGGATTGTATGCTGATTACCAGGAGTGTAAGCTGATTGTATGCTTTTCCTGTTCAGCTGTTTACAGCATTCATATGCTTGAGAGCATTCGTATGCTTCTCTGGTTCTGTGGTTGTGGTGTCTGCTGCAGTGCTTGGAGTCCTCAGGAAGCGCTAGGAGCATCCTTCAACTGAGGTACCCAGTCAGGGTTCCCATCGATCCGTTACATATATATTCAGTAAGATGGTCTAAAATCTTCTTAGTTGAAACAAAGCAATAGGCTATATAGGTACTCTTTATCAGCATGAGCCAAGATTTTGATGTTTGAGGTTCCAAATGGCCATTATATGACATTATATTCCTTAGGCTTAATACTCTTCTTGAGTACTTAAAGGTAAATTGCAAATACCTTATTCAGATCTGTATCAAATCTAAGGATTGGTCAATATGTGTGCATGAAGAAATTAAATACCAATGGACCCCAAATTCATTGTATATGTGACTACAAATCTGTCAGCCCTATTGTATCATAATACATTGCTAGGGTCAAAATCTGTCTGTGACTTGAGCCCCCAAAAAATAATTCGATGATCCCTTCCTAAAGCCCCACCCATGCTCCTCCTTAATTCCACCATGGAACATGCCTGTTGGCACACTTTCAGGTAGTTACAGACACACACAAACAGACATGCACATACAGAGACAAGCACAAGTACACACAGGGAAAATAACATGCAGACATGCACACTCATGCACTTATGGCAAAGACAGGAACACCGACAAGTACAAACAAGAACAGGCATGCACACACAGCCACAGAGAGGTGCATACAAACAGGTACACACGTGTACAAGCAGGCATAGACAGACGTGGTCAGGCACACACAGGTACACAATGGCACAGACAGATACAGACAGGTATACACAGGCACATAGAGGTACAGACTGGCACACAGAGACACAGACAAGCAAATACATGCAAAGACAGGTATACACAGGAGCAGACAGACACAGACAAACACACACAATAATACATGTACACAATAAAAAAGGTGGCTTTGAACCTTGTTCTGAGGAAAAGGCAGGCAGCCTGTCATTGCTTCAGCAGGGCTGGTGGCTACAAGCTTTCTGTAGGGATAGCACTCAGGCAATGTGACGCTGGTCCAGCCCTTTGTTGGTTTCCCACTATCCCCAGTGTCCTCAGTTGCCATGCTGTTTATCACTTACTCCCTATGCCAGTCTCTTCAGTGAGTCTCAGCAGTGAGTGGGAGCAGTGAGTGGGAGCAGTGCAGTGATAGAGACATAGAGACACACAGGGAATATTAAAATCTATCAGACTGTCTGTGTATCTCTATCAGTGCTCTCCTTTAGCATCCTGCTGACCCTAGACACACTGAAGAGACATGGAGCTGGTAGGGAGAGTAAAGCAGAATGAAGGAGAAAGCAATCTGAGGCATAGGGCCCCACATTCAGGGCTTCCCCCCCCCCCCCCCCCAACAGTGACGACATAACTGACACAAGATAATGCATCACTCTCTACTCAAGATTTTGTATGAACTGCTATTATTAAAAAAATGCAAAATATTTAACTAGCAAAGTTTTTGTAGATGTATGATCCATCTACAAAAAAAAAGAAAAATATATTCAAATGAATAAATTCATTATTGTGCATATTAAAACTTAAATGCACCTTAATCATAGAAAATCAATTTTTCATGGTTCAAGAATCATTCTGTACATGTGCCAAGTTATTTTTTGCAGATTTTAAATGACAAAATGCCAGTAATTCTTATTCTTATGCTCTCAATTTGTCTTAATTGGCTTTTTTCTCTCCTTTATATGCAGTCTAAACTAGTCCCTTAGCAACTGTCAGAAATATAACACTTGTTATCAGGGCCGGATTAAGAGCACACTGGGCCTGGTGCTGACAATTATGATGGGCCTAATTACGGAATCTTAACGACCAAAAACATTAAAACAATCATACCTCCCAAGCGTCATGTATCTGATGGAGATGGTGCTGGAGGGAAACTCATAGGATGCAGCTATAAGAAAACACATACTCTATGCTAATCTCTCTCAAATTTATATCTTTCATCTTTCAATTAAATCCATAACCCTTAACAGCAGTGTCCAGTGAAGCAGGCAGTCAATGGGCGGGGTAAAAGGGTGGCCACTGGTGCGAATCACGTGACCAGACCTGCCAAAAGGGGAGAACATGCCCAAAAAGGGAGCATGTCTCTCCAAAGAATTTGAAGGACAGCCTGGCATGAATGCATGTCAGGCTGCCCGCCAATCATGCAGGCTGTCCAACTAAGGGCATACTATGCAGGCAGCACCCTGAGCTTGACATAAATGCGTCTAATGATGCGCTCACTCCATGCTTTCTAAGGACTGTCCCCTAGCACTCGCTGGTCCACTTGTCTCCTTACCTTCTTATTAGCAGGCAGAAGTTCCTGGTATATAGTCTGAGACAGATAAAAAGTGTATGTAGTGAGTGTAGATGAATAGAGACATGCCACAGTGTTAGAGAGACCAACGTCTGCATTACTTAAACTAATTTTATTGTCAGCCAGTCCACACACGTTTTGTTCCCATACATCCCTCTTAAGCTTCCAAACTTAAAGGGACACTATAGTCACCAGAACAACTACAGCTTATTGTATTTGTTCTGGTTAGTAGAATCATTCCATTCAGGCCTTTTGCAGTAAACACTGTCTTTTCAGAGAAAATAACTCCACTGGCTACTCCTTAGATGGCTGCTAGAGGTGCTTCCTGGGGTAGTACTGCCTAGTGTGGAGCACTGCCATTCAGTGTCTCTATCCTCTGCATGCAGACACTGAACTTTCCTCATACAGATGCATTGATTCAATTTATCTTTATGAGGAGATGCTGATTGGCCAGGGCTATGTTGGACTTGTGCTGGCTCTGCCCCTGATCTGCCTAGTTGACAGTCTCAGCCAATCCTATGGGGAAGTATTGTAATTTGCTCAGACCACCACTTCTGATGATGTCAGCAGACAGTCAGTTCAGAGGCAGAGCCAGCAGCTGCAGACTTGAATACAAGTTATATTTTACTATACTTAGGGAGTCAAGAAGGGGGCAGGGTGGTGGTTTTAACATAATAGGGTCAGAAATACATGATTGTGTTCCTGACCCTATAGTGCTACTTTAAGCAAGAGTATGTGAAGAGTAGTTAAGGTTGCCACCTTTCTTGGAACAAAATACCAGCCTTAATCCTTTGTATAATCACAAGGAGTGACATCAGAGAAAATTCTGTAAAATCACCAACAAACTACTCACAGTTTGATTCTGCTGTATATATGGATTGCTCCCAGTGTCTCAGTCTCGCAAGTCACCCAGTGTCTCAGTGTCCCTATGTATCACAGTGTCAGTGTCCCCATGTCGCCCAGTCCCCTAGTCTCCCAGTGTCTCAGTGTTCCCATTTCTCCCAGTGTCTCAGTGTGTCCCCATGTCACTAGGACACTGAGAGACCTGGGGACACTGAGACCTGGGGTCACTGAGACCTGGGGACACTGAGACCTGGGGACACTGAGAGACATGGGGACACAGACATTTAGGGAAACTGGGAGAAATGGGGACACAGATACTAGGGACACAGACACTGGGAGACATGGGGACATTGAAACATTTGGGGACACTAAGACACTAGGGACACAGAGACATGGGAACACAGACACTGGGAGACTATGGGACACTGGGAGACTATGGGACACTGGGAGACTATGGGACACTGGCTGGGAGACAGACACTTGGGACACTGGGAGACATGGGGGCAGTTGTGGACATAGACATGGTGACACTAGGCACACAGAGACATGGGACACAGACACTGGGAGACTTGGGGACACTGAGACACTAGCGACACTGGATGGGGGACACTGGGAGAAACAGTGTCCCCATGTGTCTCAGCATCTCCTTTTGTCTCAGTGTCCCCAAGTGTCTCAGTGTTCCCAGGTCTCCCAGTGTCTGTGTCCCCATGTGTCCTAGTGTTTGTGTCCCCATGTGTCTCCTAGTGTCTCAGTGTCCCCCTATGTTCCCTAGTGTCTCAGTGTCCCCATGTGTACCTGCTGCCTTTCCCCCCCATCCCTCACTTATCTGAGCTGTAGAGCCGCTGTCTGGACTCTGTGCTGTGTTGCTGGTCCCCACGGATCAGTGAGTAGTACAGAGAGGCAGGGATATGCATAGACATAAAATACTAGACGCCGCATTGACTGCTACTTCCTATTGGCGCTGATGAGCCGCAGGGCCGCCATCTTGGATCGGTCACAGTGTGATCTGCAGCATAGACATATATAGAATATATATGTCTATGATTTGCAGAGCAAGGTCCTCAAAGTAAACATGGTTAGTCTTAAAATCCACCTGGAGGGTGTATAGATCCAGTAGCATGATGTTTAATCCTGGGATATTAAATAAAATTAACTGACATTTGCTGCTTTAAGACCTCTGTGGTTATTTACGTTATCGACTAAGTTTACTCAATACATTGGAATTATTTGAATTTCCAGATTGAAACTATGCATTGCATTTGGATTCAGGTTTGCTAAAATTATAAGTTTCGTGAACTAACCCCACAATCTATCATCTTAATATACATGTTCTAAAGTAGGACTGGATCTTTGCCTGATTTGTAATGTATTTACTTTTCACCTATTTTTAACTAATATGGATTTTGGAACTGTGCAAAATAAAATGTAGATATCTACAACTCTTTATTATTGTGAGCTCTGTCTTTTGCACTTTGAAGTCCGCATGGAGATAGGAGAAAGCATAAAGAGAATAGGAGAACAAACAATCACATCACTATTTACTAAAGTTAGATTTGTCAATAAGTCAAAGTAAATTAAAAAAAATTAGGGACAGAAGTCCTAATATATAGACATATATGCCACACCGGGTGACCGGCCCAAAATGGCGCCCGCATTTCATGGCCCCCCGAGGTCAATGCAGCATCTAGGTATTATATGTCTATGGGGATATGCTGTAACTTCATATCCCTGCCTCTCTCCACACACAATGACCCCTACTGGCCGGTGCTGGTATTGCAGAGTAATCTCCACTTATTCTGAGAAAAATACCTGCATTTGTATTGCCAGTATTACTGCAATACCGGCACGGCCAGGCAGTCTCAAATACCGGCTGTGCCAGTAAAATACCAGTCAGGTGGCAAACCTAAGAGTAGTATGTGTGTGTAAAAAAAAAAGAAAAAAAAAAAAATTTTTTTTTTTTTTTTCAATGGGCCTATTCCATGGGCCTGGGCCTGGAGCTGCAGCTCCATCAGCCCCTATGTTAATCCGGCCCTGCTTGTTATCATTTCATTGCACATGATTTAACAACAGAACAATTCAATGTTCGGAAGCTTTTAAGTCTAATGTAGTCTCTTTCAAATTTGTGTTCTTTCTGTTGTGAAATCTCTGACATATCTACAAAAAATGTCTTGACCTATATGAGTATTTTAATATTTTCAAGTGCAATTTCATGATGAATCATAGTTCTATTATTTCATAGTAAACAATAATGTTATAGTTTGTATGTAAAGTTGTATCTTTAAATTAGTATATCCTGTATTTTCTCATAGTTTAAAATAATTCTGTGTACTATTCTCTGCTTGGCATGCATGATACATTTAGTAGCCAATGAATTAGTTTTTTTTAGAATTTAAGGAGCATTCCCAGTACCATAACCACTTCAGGTCAGTGGGAATTATTCACATGTCTATGTATGTTTGTATATGTGGGTGTACATCTTCCATGATGTATCCTCTATCTATTATATAATCTGGCCAAGGCCAAATTTGTGAGTAGACAAAGTAAGTACCTCTGCGGAAAAAGTGTGCATATATATACTGCGGCTCAATTCTGAATAGTGCATAAATAGCCAACTTAAAATTAAGTGAGCTGGAAGGGGGCCCTTAAAAAATATCATGTTGCTTTAATGTATTAAAATCTTGGGCATTTTGTCAGGCAGACAAAACAAAAAGGGATGCACAAATGGTAACACGTGATCCAGGAAGTATATAAAAATGCATCCCATTGTGCCACAAGACAAGGTTAGGTTACAGCCACCTCACCACATTTTGTCAAGCACCAATTACACATTGAACAGATGGCACATATTATGTATTTACTGGCCATGGTTCTTGTTATATTTTTCTTTTAAAAAAAATGTTATTGAGATTTTCAAGATACAAAGCGTATGAAAAGCAATCACAAAAGTGCCTTGGATGTGAAGAAGCATATACAACACAATGGAGCCTGCACATTCAGTAGTACTAGAGTATTATTCAGTAGTAATAGACTATTAACACATAGGAAGTGATAACTATGCACTTGGTGACATTCAAAATAATGAGTGATATTCAAAGTAGAAATTAAAAGACAAGGAAAATACAATAAAACACCAAAATAATATTTTTGACCCAGCCACCCTGCCTGAATATATATGCTCCAAAGCCTGGGTGCTAACATAGCGCCACCAGGCGGATGATGAAATAGCTAAACTCATAGCAAAGATACCATGAGTTCCATTCCACCAACATCTCCTCTAGCTCCTCAGGATTCCAACAAACGTTTCTAGTTTCTACTTCATAAGTCTTATGTTGAGTTATCAAAGTTAAAACCTGCCCTTGTAAAGGTGGGATGGAAGATGGAAGAGCTCCTATATCAGAAGTGTTGTAGAGGTAGCTACTGTGCTTTATCAATACTTTTGTCCATATGGAGACATTACCCAGGACAAGTGTGAACAGTCCAAACTGGGTAATCAAGGGACTCTGCAGTGAAACAATAAGTCTCACCAATTTGCTAATAAAGCCCCCAAATGATTCACCTGTCTACCAAACGTTCTGAGATACTTAAGTATTGATATCTAGAGTTCTCTTCCGCATTAAACTTATGCTTTAATTCATTGAAAGTCATTAGTGCTGTGCAGATACATCCTTGGTGTCCCTGCTATTGAAGTCAGTGGCCTAACTACCACGGTCGCAGGAACTACTTCCACGACCGGGCCCGTCACTCCAGGGGGCCCGGCCGTCACTGCAAACCCTGCAACCATGGGCCACCAGCATACCTTTAGGGCCAGTGCACAGCAGCATCGGCTGGGGCACGCGGTTGCAGGCTAACTGGCAGGAGGGGAGAGATGTGCTGTGCTGCTCTCCTCCTGCTGCTGCGCGTAGCGTGGCCGAGCGATCTGACAAGAAGTGCTCACTGAGAGAGAACTTCCTGTTAAACTCAGACGGGTACCGCGACCGCGGCCAGCAGGTAGGAGGGTAGAGAAATAAAGGGTCTGCGGGGTAAGGTGGGGGGGTAAATGGAGGGTCTGCAGGGATAGGGGGGGTAAATGGAGGGTCTGCAGGGAAAGGGGGTAAATGGAGGGTCTGCTGGGGAAGGGGGGTAGATAAATAAAGCATCTGCAGGGAAAGGGGGGTAAATGGAGGATTTGCTGGGGTAGGGGGTAAATGGAGGCGCTCCAAGGGAAGGGGGTAGAGAAAAAATGGGTCTGCAGGGGAAGAGGGATAGTAGGTCTGCAGGGGAGGGACCTACAATCGACCTACTAAGAGGGAGAGAGAAATTGAGGAGCGGGAGGGGAGGGTGGAGAGAAATGGAGTGGCTGCAGGGGAAGGAAGTTGGGATATAAAAATTGAGAGGCTGCAGGAGGTGAGAGAGAAATGGAGGGGGGAGGTAAATTGAGAAGTGGGAAGTGAGGGGGGGGTGAATGGAGTGGTTGCAAGGGAAGTGATGGTGGAGAGAAATGAAGGGACTGCAGGAGGGGAGAGAGAAATGGAGGCAGGAGAGAGAGACATTGAGGAGCAAGAGTGGAGGGGGAGAAAGACACATGGAGTGGCTTGTGGGTGAAATGAGACACATGGAGGGCCTGTGGGGAGCAAATGAGACACATGGAGGGTCTTGGGCGGAGGTCATGATACACATGGGGGAAGGGGATGAGACACATGGAGGGGCTGGGGGGATGAGACACATCGAGTGGCTGGGGTGGGCCCCAGAGCAATTTTCACACTGGGGTCCCGTGTCTTCTAGTTATGCCTCAGATGGAAGGTTTAGAGGTTCAGGTACATTCTCGTCTTTTGCTAACCTGTATAGCTAACCGCTATACTAAAACTCTGTACTTTGAGTCATGTGTCCATCGATAATGCAGGATATACAAACTACACTAATAGCTCAGGTTTGTAGAGGATATTCTATATATTCTAGTCCACTGGTAATTCTCTACGAGTAACTACTCTACAGTGGATAACAAACAGCACTGTACCTGGATGCTTCATGAGACAAATAAGCTCCTTCTGTGTCAATCACAAACACACTTTATTTCTGTACAGAATATATAGCAGTTTTCCAAGTAACACATAGACAACAGTGACCAAACAGAGACATGAGAGGCCCAGGGGGAAATTAAGTTAATTAAATTATAAAATGGTAAATAACATGGTAAATCTCCAACAATAGACATCATAATTTAAAACAGGTTATTCAATTGCAGGTACACAAGTCAACAGGTAATGTAATTACAAATATGATTTTTAATTAACAATAGACATCAGGTGCAGGTTATTCCAGACAGAGAGGAAACAATGAATCCAATTAACACACCCCACTCTGTCTCTATACTTTTGTACAGAGGATGTGCCTGCACTGCAGGTGGTAAATCACCCATTGCCCCTGACTCATTTACTCTGACAGAATGTAATCCAGCAGAGTCTGCTTTAACTTTATAATTATGCTTCATACAAAAAGCAATCAGGGAACATGGTTATTGTACGTGGCATCTTTGCAAAACAAGGGACAACATAGGTCTGACATGATGACAGACCAGTAACAGGACCATTGCTCTGTCACACTTCTTCCACACTAAAACAGAGTCCTGCTGCCAGGCTCAGACCCTACTCTCTGGTTAACAGGTTGTAGGAGGATAGGGCTATCCCTTATTTCTCCTAGACAGTCCGACCTCCAATTTCTGTACTGAATGGTAAAATTATACTGCTGAAGCTCCACCTCAGCAGTTGCCTGTTATCAACTACCATCATAGTCATCATTTACCTCAGCAAACTCTCTGCCATTTATGATGACACAATATAATCCTGCAGAGGCTGCTTTATGTGTTGTACATAAAGCAATAGGGGAAAATGGATATTGTATCTGGCATCATTGCAAAACTAGGAACAACATAGGTTGATAGACCAGTAACAGAACCATTGTTTTGTCACACGTGCCCTACTAGAAAATAAATCTAAAATATAGCAAGCAAACTGTGATATTAGCTGTTACAAATGGCTGTTTGTAACTGGCCCTTTAAATGAAAAATTGCCCTGCTTCCCTGGATTGTGGAGAAGCCTATTTGCCAGCCTCCTGCCTCATGACTATGGCCCCTGGAAGATTGTGCCCCTGAAAATGTATTAACTTTTATTGGGTGTGTATGGCCCTTTAAGAACTGTCTGGGGACATATTGTGACTTTGCTGAACAATGCCCCTTTAAGACTATGTCCCCAGACCTTTAAAATAACTTGTTCCTGGCTTTCCCCTACTTGGTTCAGTAAATAGGGCTTACTGAACCAAGTACCACACAGGCGGACCACCCAGAAGTTAAAGTGTGCAGGCAATTTACCTCCCAGGCTGTGAGGTTACTGCAGGTTAATTGCCGAGCGCTGGGTGGCCGCCATTCGGCAGCCGAACACGTGGCGGCGGCCATTTTGGTCATTCGAATGCGGTCAGCGGTGTATGCTAAAGATTCTGTGGAACTAAAATCGGCTACACATTCTGCCGAACACCGCTGACCCTTACCTTCTCCCATACGGAACTTGCAGCTCCAGAGACTAAGCCCCGTTCGAAAGTCGTTTTTTCGCATGAAATTGACCGACCGCACAGCCCAAATCTATGGAACTGTTTTGGGCAGGAAATTGTGCTTGCGGTCGGTCATAAAGGACTTCCAGCTAACTTTTGATCCACTGGAGGGATTTGGCTGATTTTTGGAAGTGTTTATGTTTGATGTATGCTGAGTCTGAATATGCAACTTTTTGAAATTGGATGTATGGTTTTAAAGTTACAGTGTGTGTGTAAAAACTGTATTTTTATTGTATGTAATAATTGGTTTAACTGTTTATCTGAGGGGAGGGAATGTGTGGGTTGCACCAGATGTGTGATTGGTGATTTTATGCCTCCCCCTGGGAGTGTCCTATTTGCATGTAACCTCAATAAAAGCCAGGCTGGGTGTTCCAGCATCTCAGACCTCATCAGACCCTCTAACTTGTAGCCTTGACTCATGTTTGTAGGGGACAGCTATAATCACTACAGGGATTGCTATGCTCTTCATACTCCCTTAGCTACTGAGCTCTTGTAAGAGCTCTTGTTCCTGATCCTGCTTCGCTCGACAGAAGGAAGAGGTTCGCCTATTGGAACCTGGAGCCTGGTCGTAGGTCCAGGGCGCAGAGCAGACGGCGAGATACCAGCCCAGCAGCGGTGGTTCGTGGAGTCTGCAGTGCTTATGGTGGCTGCAGTGCTGATGGTCCTTTGGTGAGCGCTAGGAGCATCCTTTTCTACGGTCCAACTTCCAGCCAGCCTGGAGGCAACCGTAACATTTGGTGGCAGCGGTGGGATGGCGTCCTAGCGCCAGGAGCAGCACCCCAACAGCACTGGTATCGTATGAAAGAGTATTGAGGGCAACGCTAGCCTCTGCACAGCGTCCCTACCTACAGCAGCATGGAGCTAGCAAGACCCTGGAAAGCAGCCAGTGAATTGCAAATTCGCCTGACACAGCGCTGGGAGGGCGCTGATTTCATGAAGGTAGTAAAGGAGCGGCTGGTCTTGTATGGCCCAAACCCTTCAAATGAGTTGGTCCATGAAGTGATGCGCCAGTTGAGTGCTGACAACAAAGCGGCACAAGCCTTTGAGCGTCAACTGTGGAGTTTGGGGGTATGGACACCCCGTCTCCAGAGAGAAAGTGAGTTACAGGGAGCGGAGAGCAGCGACCTCCCTCCCCAGCGGCAGCCTGAGTTACAGGGAGAGGAGAGCAGCGACCTCCCTCCCCAGCGGCAGTGCACCGTGCAGAGGGAAGAGACAACCGGTCTCCTTCCCCAACCCCAACCAGAGATACCCGAGGCAGCAGGCCTCATAGACTGGTCCTGGGAGGACCCCCAGCAGGCAGGTGGAGATGGGACCGCAGTCTCTCTACCGGCCCTACAGGGATGCTGGGCAGGCGGCCCAGATCCTCAGCGACAGACCCAGCTACAGGGAGGGGAGAGCATCAACCTCCCTCCCCAGCCGGAGTGTGCCTTCCAGGGAGAGGAGACAACCGGTCTCTCTCCCCAGCTGCAGCATGTTCCACAGGGAGCGGAGAGCATCGACCTCCCTTCCCAACGGCCGCAGGAGTATCAGGAGGAGGAGGTAAGCCAATCTGCCCCTCCCCAGCTAACTCCCAACTTGGGCCCAGGGTTAACAGTGGAGATGTTAACCCCCACTGACCCCCACGTTCCCTTTGCCACCGGGCAGGACTATGCCCCAATTCCCCCAGCAGAAGCGCTGGCACCAGGGCAGAGTGCCGCTGGCCTCTGCCCCCCAAGTACCAAAAGCTATTTGCCCAGCTTCACCAGGAAGGCAGCGGGTGCTGCATTTTTACCCTACAACCCGGGACCTACAGGCCAGTACTATTTATTGTGGGGGGGCTTCTCTGCCAATGTTTATTTGTGGGTGGGCTGCGAGACTAACTTAGGCACTGACCGACAGAAGGTCAGGTGCCTGGTTAGTCTCCCTCCAAAAGGGGAGATATGTTACAAATGGCTGTTTGTAACTGGCCCTTTAAATTAAAAATTGCCCTGCTTCCCTGGATTGTGGAGAAGCCTATTTGCCAGCCTCCTGCCTCATGACTATGGCCCCTGGAAGATTGTGCCCCTGAAAATGTATTAACTTGTATTGGGTGTGTATGGCCCTTTAAGAACCGTCTGGGGACATATTGTGACTTTGCTGAACAATGCCCCTTTAAGACTATGTCCCCAGACCTTTAAAATAACTTGTTCCTGGCTTTCCCCTACTTGGTTCAGTAAATAGGGCTTACTGAACCAAGTACCACACAGGCGGACCACCCAGAAGTTAAAGTGTGCAGGCAATTTACCTCCCAGGCTGTGAGGTTACTGCAGGTTAATTGCCGAGCGCTGGGTGGCCGCCATTCGGCAGCCGAACACGTGGCGGCGGCCATTTTGGTCATTCGAATGCGGTCAGCAGTGTATGATAAAGATTCTGTGGAACTAAAATCGGCTACACATTCTGCCGAACACCGCTGACCCTTACCTTCTCCCATACGGAACTTGCAGCTCCAGAGACTAAGCCCCGTTCGAAATGGGACTTAGTCGTTTTTTCGCATGAAATTGACCGACCGCACAGCCCAAATCTATGGAACTGTTTTGGGCAGGAAATTGTGCTTGCGGTCGGTCATAAAGGACTTCCAGCTAACTTTTGATCCACTGGAGGGATTTGGCTGATTTTTGGAAGTGTTTATGTTTGATGTATGCTGAGTCTGAATATGCAACTTTTATTGAAATTGGATGTATGGTTTTAAAGTTACAGTGTGTGTGTGTAAAAACTGTATTTTTATTGTATGTAATAATTGGTTTAACTGTTTATCTGAGGGGAGGGAATGTGTGGGTTGCACCAGATGTGTGATTGGTGATTTTATGCCTCCCCCTGGGAGTGTCCTATTTGCATGTAACCTCAATAAAAGCCAGGCTGGGTGTTCCAGCATCTCAGACCTCATCAGACCCTCTAACTTGTAGCCTTGACTCATGTTTGTAGGGGACAGCTATAATCACTACAGGGATTGCTATGCTCTTCATACTCCCTTAGCTACTGAGCTCTTGTAAGAGCTCTTGTTCCTGATCCTGCTTCGCTCGACAGAAGGAAGAGGTTCGCCTATTGGAACCTGGAGCCTGGTCGTAGGTCCAGGGCGCAGAGCAGACGGCGAGATACCAGCCCAGCAGCGGTGGTTCATGGAGTCTGCAGTGCTTATGGTGGCTGCGGTGCTGATGGTCCTTTGGTGAGCGCTAGGAGCATCCTTTTCTACGGTCCAACTTCCAGCCAGCCTGGAGGCAACCGTAACATTAGCATAGCCCCAATGATCTTTTTGGATTTACTAATCTATATTCCGGGCCCCACATTGCAGTTGAGTCCCATTAGAGGCTCTGAGTGGGTTAGTAAGCCACATTAGTTCATAAAGACTGCCAAATTTGAGAGAAGTCTATTCCAGGTCCAGCCAACTTGGCATCTCATGGCAGGAACAAAATTGTATAGCTTGTGTGGCATAAAGCTATACATGCAATGATTTAATATTGGAAACACCCAGGCTGCCAAGACTCTAGGTCTCTGCATTAAGGGCATTTTAATGCTGATCATCTTCCCCTCACAATATATCTAATAATATCCTTCTGAACTGCTGCAAAGTAATAACCTGGATTATAGATTGGTATAGTGCATATAACAACATTGGCAGTAAAAACATATTTAAAGCTGCCATCCTACATAATCATGTCAACTCAAACTTACTCTACCACAGTAGCTCATTTCTCAGGTCAAGCCATTTTCACTTCCGGGCGACACGCCAGGATATTGATTTCCTATATGCATGCAACATTATTGGGCTTGTAGTGCCCTTCACAGGAAATAAGGTCTCGAAAAAGCTCAGACTGGTACGGCTCAATACAGGGATGGATGTGGCACATAAGTAATCCAGAGATAATGTGTGACATCGCATCCAACAGAAGTCCTTATTCACCATGTTGAATGTTTGCAAGAGTATGTGAAGATATATATATATATATATATATATATATATATATATATATGAAATTAATTATTGAAAGGGCAAGTGTAGGCCTAATAAACACATTTCTAGAAATGCATTATATATAGGTCCTATAAATAATAGAAACAAATAGATAATCAATATTATAATATAAAAAAAACATATGATTAGAAATATTAATGTTGGTTACAGTGCTTATTCAGTCCTTGTCAATTTTAAAAGCACATGTGGACATAGACATACATATTATTAGTGATTGCAATACCGGACAATAAAAATCTGACAAATATATCTAATTAACATAATAGCATGATTATTAAAACATTGTAAAGAAATTGATATGGACAAAAAAGGTCTGGCAAAGAAGCTATTAATAATAAAAATAAATATATTTGAAAGTATATATTTATTAAGATATATATCTTTAAAATGTACTTTTTTAGCACATGTAGAAAAAGGGAATTCACCAATAGTTGTAAGACCCAAGACACATAGATTCATGTATGAACATATGTCACCTAGGAGGATGGGAAAGTAGATATTCATGGGAAAAAGAAAATAGGACACATACAAGATCTGAAGATACATCAACCAACTCAAGAGGCAATCTGTTAAGAAACAACAGATAACACGCTTTATCCTTTTCCGAACAATTTAACAAGACTTATTTTTTTTTAGAAATTCCATCAAATAGAGAGAGACAGATCAATTATATAAGCCTATGTCTACTTAAAAGATGCAAAAAAAGTTTCAGAGGAAGAAGATCAGGATGAAAAGAACAAAAAAAGGAAGGATAGAGATATTTTAAAAGAAAGCAATATAGAAGAAGATACACAAATTTGTTACTTATCTAATTGTAAGTAGGATACTTCTCTGTAAAAATATACTTATATTTACATACTACACTATCAGATTATTTCTGCTTTATTTCCTATATTTTCGATTACTACTGGATGTAGTCATCATATTCTACAGTGGATCTTCATGTATCCTGAGAATGTATCATCCAAGCCCTATACAGTGTAGACCTGAGCAGCTCAGAAAAGTGTTAGTTCTCTATGTAATTTCATTATAACAAAATTAATTTTGCATATTGCACTAATGTGTATTTATTTTTCTTTCTGAGATTTCTTAAAAACTGAACCATTATCTATTACATTTATAAAGTATTTATATGTGTACATATTGTAATGTAAGGTCATTTTAATTACTGGTTTTACTTGCACTCTTTGGTGCAGTTTATTGCTTGCTGTTTTGTTACAAGTATTACAATATATATTTATTGGTGATTTAACTTTACACTTTTATGTTTATTGTTCAATTGCATTATCAACTGCATCACATTAGGTCAGAATATTTGAAAACGTTGAAAGTTAAAAAGCAGAGCACACAAAAACTTTGTTGAGTTGTTGAATATTTTCCACGCTGGCTAATTTACAGTTGGCAAGTCAGGCATCTTGCTAATATCTTTGCATATATTTTAGTGTCTGCATTTATTAAATACATTTTGTGAAAATATGCACAAATATTGGGGGGTCCTAACCAGTTTTTGGGGGTGTTACAATTTGGGCCTGTAAAGCATCTTCAGGTATCTGAATGGAAGTCATGTAATTATTAAACAAGGGCATATGTAGCTCATGTCAACTGTATATAGAATAAATGCTTCACTATCATTTTTTTTTAAATTAGCTATTCTTATTACAGCCTAGGTTATGCTTTTGTAAAGTACTATTTTTAATAAAGTGTACTTTTGGAGAGGTAGGAGGGGCAACATCAGAATTTGATATCTACAAGCACGTAAGAAGTAAATCCAACACTGTATATATCCAAGCATGTCATGTTTTCAAATCTAGCACTGCATGGTGGATGACATGATTTATGGATTATTCTCCCTAACTGTGCAGTATAGGGGCAGCATTATATAAGGAACCATAATAATAATTGAACAAGGGAGGGAGCTTCAAATGTGAGGCTTTTTAGGCTTGGCTGTTGGTAGATTGGGTATTAGTGCTTTTTTATCTTTGATTTATAAAGCAACAACTTATTCTAAAAGGAACGATCAGTAGTATAGAGCTCTTCTAGGCTACTTAGGGGGACTATCAAATGGGTGTTCCGGAGAGCAGAACTGTGTTGCACATGCCTCTATTATTTAGGTAGTAAGATGGTATTGCATTGAATACCTGGATGTGCAGCATGTGTCTGTTTACTGATATTTTCATTGAGATACTAACATCAGCATCAGACTGTCCATGGATAGAGAGGAAGGGGTATGTCATGGCGTACCCCAACCATCGCCTAGAGTAGGAGTGATCAGGTTTTACTTTGTTCCTATCCTATCTTAACAGATATCAGACACCTGATGGTGCCATATTGCTGAACTATCTCATGCCTGAAGCATACCGCAACAGCCTAATAATCATTGGGATCACTGTGAATCTGGATTCCTGGAGGCCTGAAACCTTACCCACAGTAATGGCTATCTAGTGGATTTGGCATTGTGTCACAGAGAGCAGATGTCTTGGACATCCATCAAGTGCAGTGAGTTCATTCATCTTTTTCATAATTATTAATGATCAATTACTACCATTCATAGCAAAGCAATACAAAAATAACTTTGTAATAAGCAGTCCGTTCCATTGACTCTCCGTGTTTCCATTGTGTTATAGTATTCATGGTATTCTTTGTTTGATTTAAGTGTAATCTTAGAAAATTGTTTCATTAAAGTAAACTACATTTCTTTTCATTAAATTATACTCTTTCTATATTATGCCTTCATATGTCAAGGTCATCGCTTACATTCTTATTACTTTGAAGCCTCCATTTAATTTAATTATAGCTGATTAAAGGGCCCATTTTAAACATGAACAGACCAGAACACAGTTCAAACAAAGTGAAAATTTCAAATGTTTAAAATGATGCAATATATATATATATATATATATACACACATTACATTTTAAATAGGAACAATGATATGCAAATTTTTTATCTTAAATAACATACGTTATATTAATTCTTTAATAATCACGTTTCACATACATAATATTCAGTTTATTTGAAAAAGAAAAAAATATTCAACGATACACAGTGGGACACAGCTTTTATCTTTTTACTTCTACCAATCTTTAGTAAAGGATATTATCTTCAATGGGAAATGCAATTCTTAATTTAGTTTTTGAGATAACAATTCTTGAAAAGTAGTTTTATTTTAAATAGTAAAACAACAACATATAAAATAGTATTGGTGCAAAATGAAATGAGTGCAAATTATGTTCTAATTTATTATCAACCTCATGTGACATGTGTTTTCTAGCTATCTTCTCAAGCACAGGACTCATATTGCATTCTTATTATATTGGGCAATGTATAATTTATTTAAAGTGTACAGAACTGCTGAATTTATGGCTTACAACCAATAAAATATATATTTTTTGGGAGTTAGCTTTAAAAAAATTACATTACTGTTTATTTGTTCAATTGTATTATCAACTGAATCACATTAGGTCAGCATATTTAGAAACATAGAATGTGACGGCAGATAAGAACCATTCGGCCCATCTAGTCTGCCCAGTAGGCACTGAAAGTAAAAATGCAGTGTACACTAATGAATACTATTACTAAACAGTAACTTGTGAGCTGTGTTGACAGTCAACTTTATCTAGGTTGAAAAAATCCAACAAAAAACTTTAGATTTGTTGAATATTTTCCATACTGTTGTTTAAACTGTGCCAACTCGTCACCAGCACTTATTATTTAGAGACCATAGAACTCAAAAAGTTCTTAAATTAGGAGGTTTTTATTATGCTTTTATTGCTCTTACATGAGAAAAAAAGATTGCTGGAGCAACCTATATACCATGTTAGAAACCTTTAAAAAAGTTCAGCGCTGGGCAGAGCCTGAACGCCGAATTGAACCGTCGCAAGAACTAGCTCCGAGCTTCACCCGGTGATAAAAATGATTGGAATAACCCCTTTCACCTCCCAAGCAACAGGAGAGTACACTGACACCACATGGGGTGACAAGGCAAAAAAATGATACCAAACAAGCCTACCTCGGGGCTCACAATCGGGGAGATGTGGAGGCAAGCACGAGGCGCCAGCAGATCCAGCATGGCGGCACTTCATAGTGGCTGCTCGGACTTCTCCGAGGAACTATCTGAAGACATGGATGAGGAGTTTTTACTGACTCCTACCCCAACACAGATGGCGAAACACTGTAACACCGGTGTTGGTTCAGAACCGGTAACCGCAGCAGTCCTAAAAACACTACTGGCGGACCTGCAAAAAAACATCCATGCGGACGTCACAGTGCTACAAGCAGACTTACGAGGCCTGTCAGGCCACATTGCCAAACTGAAGGGAACCTCTCAGTCCCACACCCAGAGCATTGCCACGCTGCAACAGATCGTACAAGATCTGCAGGTACAGACCCAGTGTTATGGGCAAATGCAAATATTACAAGTTTTAGAATGAAATGTTGTATTTCTTAAACTGTGTACTTTGTCTTTAAGAGATATTGCAAATTGACAAGGTGTTAGAAATGGAACATATTGTTTTTCATAGATGTTTCTTTAAGCAATAACCTCAGTGCAAAATTTGTTTACGCCATTTTGTCCCAGACGAATTACAATAACAATAATGCATAAACAAGCTTCAAGGCTATACTACGACTCTCAGTACACAATATACTATGGTAACCCCAAGTTAATGGAACTTCCCCAAATCCGTGAGTCTCCCACGACTGTGCACTTACGTCTTAGTATAAACAACAGATAAGCTATTCAGACTTTAAGATGTCATCTTGAACTAAGTCAGGAAAATTTCCATGACGTATACACCCTTTAGTTATGGCCTTGTATGTGTGCCAAGTTAAGGGAGGTCATAAAATGAATAAAGTAAAAAAGTAACTTTTTCATATATGAACTACAGTGACCGTAAAATGACGACACCTAAGGTTTAAATAGGTGTACTTTTAAATGTTAAGACACAGAGGAGAGACTTGGAGACAGACGCTGCTCCATCTTAAAATGACTGAGAGGCTGACATGATGACATGTTCAGAAGGGTATGTTAACCTATTAATGATATTTGCAAGCATTTAATTTCATCTTATAAACTCTGCTATAATGGATTTTATATGTCTATATTTATATTTTTATATAATAAATATCTAAAAGACAAAACTATTGCTTCCAAGACAATACTTATTTTATATTGTATTCTCAATTATTTATATATGTTAAATAGAGGATCTCTTACTAACTATATAAAATTATGGCTAAGATATCTGTATGGTTAGCCCTACTAAGTTCTATGCTTTAAGACATTATAGTGGTAAATAAGGGAACTGCCTGCGGTTACACCAGCATATGAACACCGCCTCGCAATGCAAGAGGACTCCAGGCGGAGACACAATGTAAAGATCAGGGAAGTCCCAGAAGAAGTACTAAAGGCTGAGCTGCCAAAAGCCATGGGGCGCCTCCTCTCCGCTTCGAGGCCATGGAACTGACCTTCTTTGCTGACTTGTCCAGTGGCACTCTAGCCTGGCGCAAATCACTCCGGCCACTCACCTCCATGCTCCGACTCCACAAGATCGACTACCGCTGGTGGTTCTCCCGAACACTAACAGTAATACAGGGGACGAACTCGCACACCATCCAGGACATCCAAGATGCTCCAGCTCTGCTGCAGACTCTAGGCCTACCGCAGGACTCTCTCTCCCAAGGGGAGCCGCCCAACACTACCTCCCCAACCCACTCCTGGAACCTGGCAAGGATTACCCCTTTCATCCCCCAGGGCTCCACACCAGATTCATATGCAGTGGTCACCATTTAGGGACAACGCACTACACAATCCAGGGGGACCTTGGATTTCCACCTGGCAGTAGGAGGGGAACAACACAAGATCAAAGATACCACCAGTTGTGTCCCTTTTAGGCTGGACTGACACCAATTTTAGTAAATACTTACACACTTGGCACCAGAGATCCTGGGGAACAGGCATCGGATGATGACTAGCCCGTGGGGGTGCACTCAGCTCCCACATTTCAGCTCCCACATGGAGCTTTCATCAGGACAAAACATATTGTTTTGTCCTGATGAAAGCTCCATGTGGGAGCTGAAACGTTGACTTTTTAAATGGATTGTATAAAAGTTAAATTTTATTTGAAAATCTCTATAAAGTCCTTGGAGTGCGGTCATTTCTGCTATGTCTCTCTCTCTCTCTCTCTCTCTCTCTCTCTCTCTATATATATATATATATATATATATATATATATTATTCTATTGCAGTAATGGAAGGCCTATGGCATAAAAAATTATATCTTACAATTAGAAGGATGTGAGGATGCAATTAACAACTTAAAGGGATACTATATGCCAGGAATACAAAGCTACTGTAGCTCCCTCTGCCTCCCTCCTCCCTCATGCCCCCTCCCCCCTTATTTACTTACCTGATCTCATTGCCCATGTCCCTCAGAGCTGGGTCGTTGCCCCGCCTCCTGTAACATCCCTTGGCAAGCAGGCGCTAATGAGCAAACGCAGTGAGTGCCAAGCGCGCATTAGACCTCCCCATATGAAAGTTTTTAATCATTGCTTTCATATGGGGAAACAGCTGATTTTGGATTTCCTCGAGCAGAGCATGAGGATGTGCAGCATCAGTTACTGGACCAAAAGTACATTAGGATCCAGGAAGCACCTCTAGTAGCTGTTTGGTAGACTGCCACTGCAGGCAGACTTAATGCTGCAATGTAAACATTGCAGCACTAAGTACAATAGGCAGGGCCGCCATCAGGGGGTGACAACCATGACGGTTGTCATGGGCCCGGCGGCCCTGGGGGGCCCGGACTGCTCTGGCAGTCCTGGGCCCCACTTTCCCTCCCTGCACACATAGATAGCGAATATTGAAAAACAAGAAATAAAAAAAATAAAAAAATGGTAAATCATGGCACAGTACAAGATTACTATGAATTATTTATTATCAATCATGTGTTCAATACAAACATTTGCAAAGTTTCTTTGCAGAGAATTGCTTTATAATTGGCTTGAAGTCAATGGTCTTCATGATTTTAATAGTATGTTGACTAGTCCACCTAAACATTTTAACAAAGAGGGCTTGAAGGTTCTGAATAAATCTCCCAGAATAATATACTGAAAGGTCATCAAGCCTATGGGGCCTCTACGCTCATAGCAACTGCCCAGCCTGCCTATGCACTAAGATGGCTCTGTCTGTTCTAAAGGAGGAAAAGGGGGAAAATAAACATGGAAAGTGCAGCACAGAATATATTAGCTGCTTGGGATCTTTGGAAAATATCAAGAAGAGGGTGTAGACAGACCTATAGCATAGGAGGAACAGATATGTAGGGAGAGGTAAGTGAAAGCATGTATAACATAGATGCATTTTTTGGAGATGATGGAGATGCAAAAAAGGAAGATTGTCAACAAACAAAAAAAGAGGAGCTGAATGTTAGTCAGTGGACAACAATAAAATAAAGAATTAAGGATTAATAGATTTAGGTAATGGTGTCTAAGATTTCAGGTTTCTTTTTTTGTCAATCTTTCTTTTATTAAAGGCATATAGTATGGGATACAGAAGAGAAATTGGAGGAAACGTTTAAGCGATTTACAGTATAGGGTTGGTACATCAATATGCAAAGTTAGATTACATTTCCAGATATTCTATGCCTCATTTTTTTTTTTTTTATGTATTGTAGTTAAACTTTAGTTTGAAAATACAAGCTAAGGATCAAAAGATCCGGGTTGGTAACTCGCTAAGTCATGTTAGTCAGGCGTCTGGTGACACATAGGTGAGTGAAACACAGGTTTCACACTAGTTGCAAGCATAATTGTAGATAGTAGGGCTACGCTTTAACTGTAGCGTACAAGTAAAACATTAAAACATTAACAGGTAGCTTAGGCTCCGCACATTTGAACACAAATAATGAGAGATAGACATGCTAGCTGGGGATACAGGCTACCACTGCAAGGTCCACCCAAATGCTGAGCCTGGAGAGACATGCTGATCTGAAGTGTCATGGCTATATATACACATGGGGAAAGGGATTGTGACTAAGGCATAGCTTATTACAAGGCCGCAGTAGCTTAGTGAGTACTAGAGGAGACATCAACAGGGTTACACCTGGCTGCGCTAGGGTGATAGTTAGGCCTCTGGCAACATACAAATGAGCAGTACTTGAGACAGCGAAAACAAACAATGCAGGTAACATAAAAGAAGAACCAAACGTTGTAATAGGGGGTCGTGTGGGTCCATTCGAGGCATTTGAGGCTGGGTTACGGCGAGTATTGTGCCTGAAATTGAGTCCAAGTCCCTGTTGGGTCAGCCGATGCCGTTTCGGGGCTGAGTATGTGCCCCCTGCGTTGGTCGGTACACCTGGCCCGGTCTCTCTGGCGTGTGGGAGCTTGGTGTCCCCGTGTCGTTTGGATATGCGTTGGTCTGTGAGACGATCCCCCGGTGTGTCCTTGTGCCGTGCAGGAGAAGATGCGGACCTGGCTGGACTTCGGCTCTTGGAGCTTGTAGGTAGCTTGTGTGGGAGGCCAGTCTAGCAGGCTTGTGCTCTAGGGGGTGAGGGTCAGTATTTGCGCTCGTGCTGCATGGCGCCGCTGTGCAGGTTGCAGATGTCGCTAGGCGGGAAGTGGGTCTGGCAAGAAGTGTGGTCCCCTGCTGGTGAGCATTCGAGCGGGAGCTAGCGCCCGGGAGGTGTAGTGTTTTTTTTTGCTGTTTGGGCGCTTGGTGTAACCACCGTCGGGTGGCCGCCCTGGGAGCCGCTGGCGGTTGTCTGCTTAGATGGCGGCGGGTCGTGGGGCGTATCCACGCCGCTGCGTGTTTCAGTACCTGCTTAAAGGTCTGTTCTTTATTGTGGAGTACTGACCAGAGGCGTGCTCTCAGCCGGTCAAAGAACTCCAGAGCGTTTACAGGTGGCTTGATGCGAGTTCTCCCCTTCGCGGGTCTCGTCCTAGCCGCCATCTTGGTTGGGTCCCTGCAGTGCTGCCTGTCTGCTGGTTCCGTCGCTTGGATGGGGGTAACCGTCCCCAGCGAGGACCGGGATGACCCCCGCCGGTCCATGGGGGGGGGGTAGCAGGGCTGTGAGAGTGTCTCGTGTGGAGGCGGGTCCCCTTGCTGGGCGGTCGGCCGCTTCCACCCTGCTGCAGGCTCCGCTCCGTTTTAGGCCGCAAGGCCGGTTCAGGCTCTACCGGCGCGGGTCGGTGCCGGACTGGTATCTTTGTGATCACTGCTAGGTACTGCAGCCCGATCCAAGCACCCTGAGTCGCCAGCACCCGTGGTTTGAACAGAATTGTCGGATTCGTGGCTGCTGGTGCCGGAGGACTCAGGACGCACGTCTGGCCATCTTGGCTGTCAGGCCCCGCCCCCCAAGATTTCAGGTTTCTTAAACAGTTTCTGCAGAACATTGCTAAAGGGACACTATAGTCAATAAAAAGCATCTTAGCTTAATGAAGCAGTGTTTGTGTATAAATCATACCTTTCACTAATCCATTATCTGCCATTTATGAGTTAAATCACGTTTGTTTCTGTTTATACAGCCAACCTTCCATGGCTGTGACTTACACAGCCTGCTTGAAAACAAAATTGTTTCCTGTTTACTCAGATGTAACTTATTTGAAAATTGTTTATCCCCTGCTCCGTTCCAGAGCAAGATATAATAAATTCTAAATTAAACAGAATTTGCAATAAAGGAAGTTTAAACATTAGATTACTCTTTACAGGAAGTCTGTAGGCAGGTTGTGTAAGTCACACACAGGAAGGCATGACTAGGTCTGCATAAACAAAGTGATTGAACTCCTAAATGGCAGAGAATTCAGCAGTGAGGATGCAGAGGCATGATCTATAGACCAAAACTGCTCCATTCAACAAAAGTTGTTTTGGTTACTACAGTGTTCTTTGAAATATATTTGGAATAACGGGTCTACAATGACACTTTACATAAACAAGAAATGTGGTACATTTTTACAGTGGTAAAGATAAAGTGGCAAAAAAACATTTGTATTAGCACTTTTAATTGTACATATGTCCTAGATAAAACAAAGCCTATTATAGTTGTTTTGCTAAATGTAATGTAAAATGCAGTTTCAACAAAGCTTGCGACTTTCCTCAAGTAGATTTTATTAAAATGAAATTATAAAATAGAAATGCTACATTTTTATATAATAGATCATGTGTGCTCTTGACAGTGAGGACAGGAAGTGTTTACCAGCCTAGATATGCCTAGTTAAATAAAAACATCCTTTGATTTTATGCAAAGCATACTATATTAAGTTACAAACTGCCAGAGACACAGGTTTGTATAAACTGCCCAGATTGTTGTCTGGGATTGCAACAACAACCATGGATAAACCAAAGTTAATTTCTTACTGCGCTGCATTTAAAGGAACACTATAGCGTTATGAATACAAATATGTATTCCTAACGCTATAGAGCCCCAGTCACCGTTTAGGTGACTAAGGCCCCGTTCCGCGGCAAATAAATGGTTAATTAACCATTTATTTGCTTACCTTAATCCAATGCAGGGCTCCCTCGGCACTGATGACCTCTCCTCCTCCAACGATGTCAGCTTCCTGAGTGGAGCGGAATGCGCATGTGTGGCCAGAGGCGCGCACGCATTCAAACCCGCCCATAGGAAAGCATTACTCAATGCTTTCCTATGGGGAACTTTTTTCACACTGGACTCTGTGAGGACGTCCAGCGTCAAATAAGTGCGATTTACTTTGTGTAAACCGTGGACGCGGCCTCTAGAGGCTGTCAGGGAGACAGCCACTAGAGGCTGGATAAACCCTGCAGTGTAAACATAGCCGTTTCTCTGAAACGGCTATGTTTTCAGCTGTAGGGTTAAAATTAGGGGGACCTGGCACGCAGACCACTTCATTGAGCTAAAGTGGTCTGGGTGCCTATAGTGGACCTTTCATTTTTATCAAAGGTTTTAATGCTATCCTCAAGAAATATAGTTCAAGTCAGTTCATTATATATATATATATTTGTGTACGGCACATTCCGAGGACGTAAGGAAAACAGGGTTTAAAATAAGTAGTTCCTTAATAGCAAGTCAGTTGAGGTGTGCCGAAACTGACGTAAGGTTAGGCCTGTAAAAGAGGGCCCACCTAGGGAAATGATAAAATTGAGGGTGCGGTGGGAGGGGCACTTCCGAGATCGTCGAAGACAGGTAAGCAGGGGCTTACTGGGTTTAAATAGGGAAATTAAGTGCCTCCCACAATTACAGGCCAAGCCTTCTATTTGTGTACGGCACATTCCGAGGACGTAAGGAAAACAGGGTTTAAAATAAGTAGTTCCTTAATAGCAAGTCAGTTGAGGTGTGCCGAAACTGACGTAAGGTTAGGCCTGTAAAAGAGGGCAAAAATAATAACCATTAAAACAAAATGCGTTTATTAAGCGGTACATCATTTAGTCATATCACAGAAAGCCAGCCTTATCTCTTTCTCTGGATTGGGAATGTATCTGTTGTATGCGGATGATTTCCACCTCCCCATGTTTTTAATTATGTGTGTCGGTACATGATTACCTGAGGCAGCTGTGGCTGCTCCAATACGAAAAGAATGGCCCGAGAATGAACGTGGGTTTTGTCCCAAACGGAGTAAAAGGGTGCGTATGTAAAGCATGAAAACTTTTGTGGTCAGGGGTTTCCCTAGAATAGCTAGAAGTGGGCTATCAGGAGCGGAATTAGCTTGGGCTGCTACTAGCTTATCCAACACACGAACGGGACACCAATTGGTTGAAGTGGGATAAAAGTTAATTTCCACTGGTGGGCCTGATTGGCTTGTTTTGGTACGGGTAACGGACAGAGTGTAGTGATCTAGATTTTTAATTAAGTGTTTCTTTAGGAGGCACGAGCTGAAATCAGAAGCTCTTTCTACGGTGAACTCTTTGGGTCTCAAGAAACCGTAAAAGGCTAGATAAGCCGCTGATTTGACAACGAGGTTTGTGATATGTTCGAAAGGGGACGTGTCGAGTATATCGGACAACTTCTTAAACAGCTTACTATCTATGGGAAGGCGTTTAGTGGGTATGTGTACTGACAAGTTATGAATGCCTTTGAGGACACTTTTAAGAGGGTAGGAAGATAGGAAAGGAGACTTGTTGGGAAAGGAGGTTAACGTGTAGTGTTGGATACCCTTTAAGTAGAGTTTGATTGTGTTGTAAGCTAGATTAAGAGAAAAGTGGCAAAAAGTTGTGAAAGCAACCATGGTTTCAACAGAAAAAACATTTATTACACAGTAATTACGAATGAAACACATAAACAGTTCATATGCTCTGTAATAGGCTTTCCTCGTGTTAAGGGATAGACCCGCCTGAGCAAGCGTGCCGCTTAGTTGTAGGAGAGAGCTTAATGCATTACCAGGTCTTCGAATTTTGGAGGTACCCTGGGTTGCTGGGAAGCTGTAGGATGTAGTCTGAAGAACTCCTGTAAATTGAAGCGTGACAGAGCATCAGCGGCAGTATTTTGTATACCTGGGACGTGAACACAGGATATGCAGAACTGGAGATTAGCTGCTAACCAAGTGAGTCTCCTGACTAGGTTCATGATCGTGAGGGACTGAGAGCGGCCCTTGTTGATGATGTTACAGGTAGCTAAGTTGTCACAAAAACACCTGACAGACTGCCCCCTCCACTCTACCCCCCACGTGTAAGCTGCTGCTACAATAGGGTAGATCTCAAAAAGAGAGGAGGTGGTACTGAAACTCTCGAGTGACATGGTTTCGACCGGCCAGGAGTCGTATAGCCACTCGTCTCCAAATATGGCCGCATATCCTAAGGTACCTGAAGCGTCAGTCCAGAGTACTGGGGAATCGTCGGAAACGGGGGGAACAAACAAAGACCTGCCATTCCACGAGGAAAGGAACAGCTGCCACATTCTCAGGTCAGCTGTAGCTGACTCGTCTAGGGTTGTAGTGGAGTCATCGTCAGGGAGACCGTGCAAAAGTGAAAGGATTCTGGAAATGAAAGACCTACCCTGTGGAATTATTCTCATGGCAAAATTAAGTGAGCCTAAAAGTGACTGTAGTTGTTTCCTGGTGCAAGTGCCTAGTGACATGCAGGTGCTAATGTAAGATAGAATACGGTCTACTTTCTCCTGGGGCAGGCTGGCGTGCATGGTGACAGAATTGAGTGTAATCCCCAGAAAAGTAATTTCGGTTTTGGGACCTTCAGTTTTGTCCTGGGCTACGGGGACACCTAAATCTTTGAAGAGCGTGAGCAAGTGATGAAGGCTGCGTGGAGTGCAGTGGTGAGGTTCTATGGTGAGGAAGTCATCTAAATAATGTATGACAACTGGGCATCTGCAGAAGTTAAGGAGAAGCCATGTCAAGGTTTCGGCGAACAGGTCGAATAACTTGGGGCTACTTTTGGAGCCGAAAGTAAGCCTGGTAGCGAAATAGTAGTTGTCTAGCCACTTAACTCCGTGCAGATGCCAGAGTGATTGATGAATGGGAAGTAACTTAAAGGCGTTAGTAATATCTGACTTACTTAACCAGGCTGCCTTCCCGGAGTTAATAATCGCCTGAATGGCATCATCGATTCTAGCGTACTGAAGAGAAAAATCTTCTGACGGGATTAGTGCATTCAGGCTAGGTGTGGGAGAGGCGTGTGGTGCAGAAAAATCAATAATAAGTCTCTTTTGTTGTTAAACTTCCCAGTGGCGATACCTAGAGGGTTAGTTCTCCATGAGGAGAAAGGAGGAGTAGTGAAAGGGCCTATCATGAAGCCGTTATCCACCTCTTTCTGTAAGAGTACTTGTAGGGTGTCGGGGTCTGTGAGAGCTGACTGAAGGTTGGGGCACTCCAAGATGCCTGAGGGGAGAGAGACAAAGCCTGTGTGAAACCCGTGAGTGAACCCTGACGTGAGAAATTCCACCAGATGTAAAGAAGGATGATTAGCCAGGTAATGTTGCAAACTTGGTATGTTTATTGGAGTAGATGCCTTTTTAGGGTACAATTTGTTAGGGCACATCGTCTTGGCATGTGCCCTGAAACAAAGCGAGCACACATGCAGCAGCCTACAAGCACTGTAACTACAACCCCCAGCATTAAAATTATTGCAGACCTGAGCTTTGCCCAAGAACACTATTGGCCTGCCTAATTTGTCTCTAATCTCCTTCTGGTTGGAAGTTGGCTGAAAATCGGAGTTGGCGTTACTGGTAGAGGGGATAGCAACATTTTCAGGACAGAAATTAATGGAGTGAGCTGCAGAGGAGCAAATGGCACAGGAAGGGGTTTTGAGACCTGCAAAATGCATAAGAAACAACTCTGTATCTAGCTGACCCCAGTCCGTGACTGTATTATACTGGGACAATGAAGCGGCTGACCTAGAGGAGAACGACTTGTGATAGTCGTAAAAGGCAAAGCCCCCGTACTTATAAGCCAGCTCTATCACCTTGTGTAGGTACAAATCTAGCTCCTCTCTGCGGAGGGGAAAAGCAGTACAGATAACGTCTCTGTATAGGCCAAATGCCAAGACGAACTCAGGGATGTTAAGTTTCCTATTCAACCTAGGGTCCCTGGCCCTCATCACTACTGATAGGTCCTCAAACGTGTATGCCCTGTTTTCTACCACGTCTTGAGCCGCTATCAGTAGCGAGGCCAAGTTAACATCCTTTCCCTCTATGATGTCACGTCTGAGAGACTGCGGTATTAGGTGAATAGGATTAATAACGTTAGTAACTTTCCTAGCCGTTGGAGGGTCACTGTTACCTCCTAGGGCGGGCGTGGGTTGGACAACCGGCCCGGGAATCTCGGGGACTGAAGGAACGTTATTAGCTTCCAGGTTATCCAATCTGTTATTGATGGTGGCAACTGAGGACACTAGGGAGGCCATCATGGCGTGTAATTCAGCCAGGCTATTAAGTACATTAACCTGTAAACTAGGGCCAGGCCTTTCGTTATCCTCAGTAGAGTTCAATAAATGAAAAAGTTCATTCTTCCTAGCTGAAGCCGGATAAGGGATATTCCTCTTTTTAAGTTCAGCGGTAATCTTAGGGATAGTCCAGGAGCGATAGCTGGAAGCTGGACTTGGAGGGGTTGGTTGCGTTCTCTGCGTGCCCGACCTGAGCGGGGTGCTGGTAACCGACAGATTGTCTTCTAACACCGAAGCGTTGGACATTCTAAGGGGGCAGAGAGGGCGAGTTTAGTACTGAAAAATAAATAGCTGGAGGGACCCCACTTACTATGCTAGTGCCCATAGGCGAAATTGTATTAGCTTAGCTTTCGTTGGTGGCAGATGAGGCCCTAACTACTTGCCAAGTGGCTATGAGAGGCACTAACTATGATTTGGCGCGTGGGGCCTTGGTGCCACTGAGGTGGGTGGCGGGGAGTTGGCCTCTCGGTGACATGAAAAAGAAGCAATACGATTGGCCGTGACTGGTGAGGCCCTAACTAATTTTTGAAGCAAGGCTATAGCTATGCGTTGGGACGATTGGCCTGAACCTCCGAAACGTAAGGGCTGACCTATGCCTTGCGGGACTTCTAAACTTATAGGCAAAGAGGCCTATGGGAACATACCTAAGTTGGCGGGAGAACTACGACTAGTCCTCGAACCCCCCCCCGCCCAGGACACACCAATAACATACCTGCAGAGAAAGGAAACTTTATTTGACCTAATAAAGTATAATCCTGAAGGGAACCAACGGAACTAAAGGAAAAGAAACGTGACCTATTTATGAAACGAACTATTTAACTACAACATACACACAAATGAAGTGGGTGACACCGAGGCCTACCTCTTTAACAAAGCTGCGAATACGTATACCCGCGAAGGGCCACTTGCGAGAAGTGTCAGTATTAGTAAGAACTACAACAAAAACAGGACAAGAATAGGCTTTTAACACAATGGGACAACATACCCCCTATTTACTCTACTTTAGCTATTTATGACTTTAAGGGGACCATATAAACTACTTTAAACACAGAAGTTTAGAATACTGGGCACTACTACGACCCGCCTAAAACCCCTTCCATATAAAACGTAACTACTAAATCATAGCTTTAAAACGTAAACAATATCCAGAATACGGAACAAAATGAAGATATTGTACCCACTGAATGAAACGTATGGCAACCCGGTGCGGCTGAACGAGACTACGAGGCGTAAGTGTAACTGAACGTGTTACAATGACCGAGAAAATGCAGGAGCGGATTGAATGCGAGCCCGTGAGCGACAGGGCTAAACTTACGATTTCGATGCCGTCCGTGTAAGGCAAAAGCGGTATACTCACGAATACAGCCGCAGGGCGTTTGAACCGGGCTGCCGGCGGGCGGGAAAACTGACGTCACGGATCTGTAAACCGGAAGTACACTGAAGCACTTCCGAGATCGTCGAAGACAGGTAAGCAGGGGCTTACTGGGTTTAAATAGGGAAATTAAGTGCCTCCCACAATTACAGGCCAAGCCTTCTATATATATATATATATATATATATATATATATATATATATTATATTTATTTATATTTATTTTTTCTTTCATACATTTAGTGCAATCAAGCACTGTTACACTTTTTAGTACAGTTATTTGACCCGGTGCTTGATTGCACTAAATGTATGAAAGAAAAAAAATCAGCACTCCCAGGTAGCTTTCTTAGGAACTTATTTTACTAAAAAGTGTAACAGTCAACGTTTCAGTTTCATGTAGGAACTTTCATCAGGACAACCACCCTGGTTGTCCTGATGAAAGTTCCTGAATAGATATTGTGTACTGTAATAAACACAAAATAAAAAAATAAAAAAGTGTTCTTAAATTAAACGTAGAGTTTGGTATTGTGGATTTTCATGTGAAAGGTGTGTACTGCTCTTGCTCTGAAAATGCATAATTTGTGTAATCCTGAACATGAATTGGTTAGATTGTGCTCTTGGAGAATTATTGGATATGCCTATTTTTGTTTACTGTAATGTAATGTAATGTGAGGAGACAGAGCCATGTCAGATCCATTTAGCAGATATATGGCTTCAGATAGATGGATTTCAGTTTTATTTCCTTGTTATAAAGTGAGTATCTCTCTAGCTCCAAAAATTTATGTTTTGTGCTATCATAAACATAAATTGGTTAGATTGTGCTCTTGAGAAATTACATGCATTCTATTGTTTGCTGTAATGTGAGAAGACAGAGTTATGTCAGGTCCATTTAACAGCTAGTGGAGTTAAAAGTACACACAGGCAGAACTCAATTGTGTTGTTCTGAAAGGTCACTCTACTGTCCAAATACAAAATAAATATTAAAAAATATTAAAAAATCCCTGCATTTAATGGGAGTATATCTAAAAACACTTTGGAAAACCTGCAGATCTCTTGTCTGCTACTTTTCCATGCCTTCCCCTTTTTTCCCAGCCCAGACTTTATGTGGCTGTCCAATTATAGACTTCCCAATGCAGCTTGATAAGAAGTCTTTGCAAAGCAGGTGCTCTGAGCAATTGTATGCCTCGAGTTTAGCTCCACTGAGCTAACCAAACCAGAAAATAACAGGGCATGTTGTCTGTTAGAAAGCAGAAAAGGGTGTAACAAGGTAATTTATAAAATTATCGATTACTATTTAAATCTTAATTATTTTGAAAATGAAAAAAAATAGAACACACTCTTCACGCATAAAACATTTCAGCAAGCTAAAGTGGTTTAATGGTTTGGAGTATCCCTCTAATATAGTTTCTCAATACACTACAATTGCAGATGTTAACAAAATCATTTTGCACCTCAGCTTCAGAAAACACATTTTCAGATTGTTTAGAAAATGTTCTTAGCACCCATGATAAACTTACTGAATAGTACAGTACAGTGCAGTTGTGGATGTTGAGCTTTTAAGATGATGGCTCAACAGAGTATCCATATACTTTAATTCTAGAGCCTCTCTCTGGAAACCCCCCAACACCTGATCATTAAGTCATTTGTTTCTCTCTAAGTAGAAAAAATGTGCAGTAGATAAGTTAGCGCAAAAAATTAAGATAAAATATAAATAGGTTTGCAACACCCACAATATTCCCAGGTAATAAGATACAGAAACAATCACAAAACAGAAAAGTGCTGGTGCGCATACATATGTACAGAACCCCTCAAGTGTTGAGAAGTATTTACAAACAGATGATACAGTGCAAGCAAGTGTGATCCCTTATAGGGTGTCTACAAGCCCAGGTGTATATGTGTGTATACTTATACTTATACTTACAGTGTAACAGGCTATAAGTATACACACATATACACCTGGGCTTGTAGACACCCTATAAGGGATCACACTTGCTTGCACTGTATCATCTGTTTGTAAATACTTCTCAACACTTGAGGGGTTCTGTACATATGTATGCGCACCAGCACTTTTCTGTTTTGTGATTGTTTCTCTCTAAGTGCCAGAGATGTAATCAGCACATTGCAAACAAATGTGATTGTTGCACCCCTGGCACTGGAAGGGTTAGCACATATAATTATTATATTTTACTCATTATGCAGAAACTAGTCAGCCTAACGAGTTACACTATTATTCTATGATACAATAAATTCTGCTAAAATATGAAATTATTACAATTGTCAGCACAGAACAATCAAATTTCAAAAATAAGACTTGAAGATACAGAACAAAACAATAACATAACTGTACCTGGGCACTTGGGATAATCTAAAGGCATGCTTATATAAAAACACACAGTAATGGGCCTGAGGGAACCATTTCCAGAAAGACACAGAAGGCTTTGAGGATTGAGGAACATATTTTTTACCAGGCACACGAAGTGTTACGATGAAGGGCACACCTTTAGAGTGCTTACAGTGTTGCCATTGGATTACACAATAGCACATACATAGTGCTGGCATTAAAACTGAGCTTTAAGATTTTGCATGTTTTCCTGTATCCAAATCAGTTAATCACTTCACCGTGCATTCATGGCTCGCAATATTATATACACGGTTTGCGTAATTGTAATTTTGTTTTCAAATTACGCCTATAGTAACTTCTGAAACTTACAGCTCGACAACACCAGAGGCCACCAAGCTGTCATCTTCAAAGTGCTGAACACAGAGACTATCACTTTGTGTTCAGGTTTCCATAGCAGTTCTTCTCAGGGCTGTTACAGTCCCTGCCTGATAAGAAGAGGCACAGGCTCCAGTCTTTGTTCCGGTTACACACTTACCTGTCTTGTGTACTATCCATGAGAGAGCTGCAGCTGGTGCTCAATTTCTCCTCTTAGTGATATCTAAGGCTGCCAGTGAAAGGGTGCTGCTACCTCTCAGGTATCAGTGAGCCTTCTTTTTTAACAGCAGTCCCAACGGGGGGAGGAAATGTGCACTAGAGGCCTTAGCGCTAAAATCTGGTAAGTGTTTAAATGATTCCACAATTAAAGGGAGCTGTCTAAAACAGCTAGTAAAATGTTTAAATTCTATTGAGTTGTAATCTGTACATTCTTTAAATAAATTCAGTTACTTCAGAGTATTATTCGCATAATTCTCTAGATTTTAAAATATGAAATTGAGTTCCACAGAAACATATAATTCTTCTATATTATAATTTTATATTTAGCCAAGAGGATTATGATGGATTCATAAATGGCATGCAAAGCACAGGATAGAAAATGCAGTTTTCTTCCTCTTTTAGTAGGATAGGGATGGAGGAATTAATTCAGTCTTAACATATTCTACAATAAAATTGTCTGAATCATTTATGTGCAGTATATATAAATATATATTTTAAAAGTGTTACATAGCTATAGCTAGAAAAATTAAATGTAATGTACCTATGGTCTAGAGCAGAAGTAGACAACATTTAACTCTCCAGATCTTGTGGACAATATCTCCCATAATGCTCGTACAGTCATAATGCTGGCAAAGCACCAAGGGAGATGGAGTCCATCAAATCTGGAGTGCCAAAGGTTGTCTACTAGAGAGTTGTTTCAGAATGCTCTGTCAACCATCTACTTTGTAATTATGGGTGTGTAACTTATTATTCACATATTTATGATACAGACACATCATTAATGATATAGTGTATAAAACATAAATAAAGTGTGAGCCCTACATTAGGTTATTATCCACATTGACACAGTAATATAGGTGCACTATATAAAAATACAATATTGTTCATGTATCAATGCATAAATCATGAGATGTAAATTTCCAATTAATGTTTTGAAAGTGCCTGATGCTACACAGTCTTAGAAGAAGGTGTATAAGATTAAGTACCGTATATACTCGAGTATAAGCCGACCCGAATATAAGCCGAGGCCCCTAATTTTACCCCAAAAAACTGGGAAAACTTACTGACTCGAGTATAAGACTAGGGTGGGAAATGCAGCAGCTACTGGTAAATTTCTAAATAAAATTAGATCCTAAAAAAATTATATTGAATATTTATTTACAGTGTGTGTATATAATGAATGCAGTGTGTGTGTATGAGTGCAGCGTGTGTGTATGAGTGCAGCGTGTGTGTATGAGTGCAGTGTGTATGAATGCAGTGTGTGTGTGCAGTGTGTGTATATGAGTGCAGTGTGTGTATATAAGTGCAGTGTGTGTATGAATGCAGTGTGTATGAATGCAGCGTGTGTGTATGAGTGCAGCGTGTGTGTATGAGTGCAGTGTGTGTATGTGTGCAGTGTGTGTGATCAGTGTGTGTGTGTATGTGTGCAGTGTGTGTATATGAGTGCAGTGTGTGTATATGAGTGCAGTGTGTGTGTATGAGTGCAGTGTGTGAATGTGTGCAGTGTGTGTGATCAGTGTGTGTGTGTATGTGTGCAGTGTGTGTATATGAGTGCAGCGTGTGTGTATGAGTGCAGTGTGTGTGATCAGTATGTGTGTATGTGTGCAGTGTGTGTGATCAGTGTGTGTGTATGTGTGCAGTGTGTGTATATGAGTGCAGCGTGTGTGTATGAGTGCAGTTGTGTGTATGAGTGCAGTGTGTGTATGTGTGCAGTGTGTGTGATCAGTGTGTGTGTATGTGTGCAGTGTGTGTATGTGTATGTGTGCAGTGTGTGTGTGTGTGTGTGTGTATGTGTGTGTGTTGCAGAGCCTTGGTGGGGGGTGGGCAATTGTATTATTATTATTATTATAAATTATTTTAATATTTTATTTTATTATTTTATTTTATTTAATTATTATTATTTTTTTATTATTTTTATATTTTTTATTATTTTTTATTATTTTATTTTATTTGTAATATTATTTTTTTACTTATTAATATTTTATTATTTAGATTTTTTTTTTCGTCCCCCCTCCCTGCTTGATATATGGCAGGGAGGGGGGCTCTCCTTCCCTGGTGGTCCAGTGGCATTGGCAGTTCAGTGGGGGGGGCTGTGGGGGCTGCATAGATGTTACTTACCTCTCCTGCAGCTCCTGTCAGCTCTCTTCTCCTCCGCGCCGTCCATTCAGCTCTTCTGTCAGCTCACACTGTAAGTCTCGCGAGAGCCGCGGCTCTCGCGAGACTTACACTGGGAGCTGACCGAGGTGCTGAACGGACGGCGCGGAGGAGAAGAGAGCTGACAGGAGCTGCAGGAGAAGTAAGTAACATCTCTGCAGCCCCAGTCTGTATTATGGCAATGCAAATTGCCATAATACAGACACTGACTCGAGTTTAAGCCGAGTTGGGGTTTTTCAGCACAAAAAATGTGCTGAAAAACTCGGCTTATACTCGAGTATATACGGTAATTTGGATCAAGAAGTGATGACGTAAAGACACTGTAGAAAGGCAAATAAAGATATAAGAGTAAAAAAAGAAAACAGAAAAGAAAGGAAAAATAAGGAAGGAAAGAGAAATAAAAAAGGAGAAAATAAAAAAGAAAATATTAAAATATAAAAGAAAGGAAAAAAAGAGACAAAATTGGAAAGGAGAAAAAGAAGATTAAGAATTATACGCACTTACACTGATATCGCTGACGTCCACACAGACACAGGATATCAATAGTAAACGTGTAGAATTCATATAAATGTGTGATGAGGGGCCATCTGATTAGTAGAGAAGAGTATATAAAGACAAATCAACAGAATAATTTACCGGAATTGTATGAGAGGTATGAAAATCTGAGTAGACAAAATAAGAACAATATTAATAATATGGGCTTAAAAGGAAATAGAATAAAGAAGCAGATCAATAAATTATTAACTGTAAGAGCAAATAGGAGCTTAATAAAAATACACAGAAATGGGAGTATACTGGAAATAAGGCCAATAAATTATTGACTTAACATTTATTTAAACAAAAACTGTCCAAAAGAAGAAAAGTATTAACAACGGTAAGATCAGCATAAGTCACAAGCAGGTTGGTATAGAATTTTAATCATTTTATTCTTCTCTGTAAAATATAAAGAAGAAGAGAAATATAAGGGAAACAAATGAAATAATATCTTAACTTATAGTAGATTTGTTAAACCTATCAATAGAAAAAACAGCAATAGCGGAGGAAAACATCCGAAAAAGAAATTAAAATGATAATAAAAGGCCTTACGATTTTTAAGACCATGTCAAACAGTTCTACAACTTGTTTTAACTAAACAGTTTGAACAGATGAAATAAGATGGTATTTTACCCTTGGAAATGTTATGTGCAGCCATCCTTTCAATACCCAAACCAGATAAATTCAGCTGCAATTAAAAATTATGGGCAAATATCTTAGAAAAACACTAAAATGAAACTACATTCGGCAATATGGACAAATCATATAAAAACAATGTTACCTAGTCTAAGGGAGGATACCATGATGGCCCTGTCATTAGATGCTAAAAAAGCTAGGCTCATCTGGAATTTAGAAGAAGAGACTACAAAATATGAGGGTTGGAGATGGGATATTTATTTATTTATAAAATATTTTACCAGGATGGATATATTGAGATTTATCTTGTTTTCAAGTTTGTCTTTGGTCCACAAAACATTGCATTGTTACAATAGGATCCAATATTACAAAGATACAATATACAAACTATTAGAGAAAATTTATGCCAAACTTACCGTAATTTTCTTTTCCTGGCTATTTCTCATGGCAGCATCACTTATGGGTAGCTCCTCCCTTAGCAGTCACAGGACAGGAATTAATTAGATTAATTAATTAATCAGACTGATAGGTATAAAGAGTCCCTCCTCCCCTTACACCACAGTCCAATTATAAAGCTGAAAATAAAAAATGGGCGGGAACCCTGATGCTGCCATGAGAAAAAGCCAGGAAAAGAAAATTACGGTAAGTTTGGCATAAATTTTCTCTATTCCTGGCTAATCATGGCAGCATCACTTATGGGTAATACCCAAGCTCACAGAAAATAGGGTGGGAATAAAATCACGATAAAATACACAGAACAAATTATTATGCTATGACTGAATTTAATATCAACGGGACAAAGAAACCGTAGACAAGACACTCTTCCCAAATGAGGTGGAAGGAGTATCCACATCTAGTTTGTAGTGTTTCATGAACGTCATCGGGGAAGACCAGGTGGCTGCCTTGCAAATGTCATCGTATGGAACCTCTGCCCAATTAGCCCATGAAGTCGACAATGCCCTGGTTGAATGAGCCTTTATCTTCCGTGGAGGAGAGCGATCTTTATTGAGATATGCCTTTCTGATTACAAGAGCAATCCAACGCTTCAACGTAGATAGAGAGGCTGCCTCACCTCTCCTGGCCCCTGAAGGCAAAACGAAAAGCTGGTGAGTTTTCCTGTAAGGAGCAGAACGTTCAAGGTACATAGACAGGCAGTTCATGACATCCAAACGTTGCCACTTGATATCCTCTGGTGAAGAAGGATTGGGGTAGAAGGATGGCAGGACCACCTCTTGAGAGAGATGGAAACGAGAGACCACTTTAGGCAGAAATGCTGTATTAGGTTTCAGGCACACCCTATTGTGGTAGAATTGTAGACAAGAAGGCAGGGTGGAGAAGGCCTTGATCTCTGAAATTCTCCTAGCGGAAGTAACTACTAAGAACAATGTTTTGTAAGTTAGGAGGACAGCATCCAAATTCTCAAGAGGAACAAATAGATCCTCAGTCAGGTAGTCGAGAACAAGCGGAAGGTCCCAAGGAGGGGTAGTGGATCTCGAAGGCGGTCTCAACTTGAAAGCTGCCTTGAAGAACCTGGAGATCAATGGGTCTGATGACCAAGAGGTGTTGCACAAAGCTGACAGGGCCGAAGACTGAACTCTAAGAGTGCTGATGCTAAGATCCTTATCCAGACCTTCTTGCAGGAACTCCAAGATTTCAGTGTTGCGAGGGCGTATGAAGTCAACTCGCTTGGCCGAAGCCCATTCCTGAAACACATCCCAGATTCTATGGTAGCATGAGGACGTAGAAGCCTTCCTTGAGTGTAAGAGGGTATTGACCACTGCTTCTGAAAGGCCTAATTGTTGAAGTCTTTCTTTTTCAAGACCCACACCCCCAATTTGAGGCATTCCGGATGAGGATGGGATATTGGACCCTGCGTTAGCAGATCCTTCAGAACAGGCAGGGGCCGAGGCTGTTCCTGGCTCAGCGTTGACAGTAGGGGAAACCACGGCCTTCGAGGCCAAATCGGGATTACGGCAATAACCTTCTTCCCTTCTGCCCAAACTTTTCTCAGGAACCTGGGTATCATGGGTAGGGGAGGGAACGCATACCCCAGATCGAACGACCAAGGAAGAGATAGAGCATCCTGGCCCAGTGCCTGACTCTCTGGGTGGAGGGAGTAGTAATTCTCCACCTGGCGATTCCTGAACGAGGCCATCAGGTCGATCTGGGGCATGCCCCACCGATGGGTGATCCAAGCAAAAACTGACTGGTGAAGTTTCCATTCTCCCGGGAGAATTTCTGTTCTGCTGAGAAAATCCGCCGCTACGTTCTCCGAGCCTGGGAGATAGATAGCCTTCAGTCCCTGGAGACAGGTCATGGCCATTACCATTAGAGGAGCTAGCTCTTTTAAGAGCTGCTTGCTCCTTGTGCCTCCCTGGTTGTTTACATACGAGGCCACCGCTCGGTTGTCCGTCTTGATCAACACCCAGGAATTCCTGATCTTCGGAAGGAACACCTGAAAGGCCTTGGAAATAGCTCGCAGTTCTCTAGGTTCGAGTGGAGCCGACTTTCTTCTCAGGTCCACCACCCCTGAGTCCATGAGGAATCGAGGTGGGCACCCCAACCAGAAGAACTGGCATCCGTCGTAATAACGGTCCACGGAGGCTCTTCCAAGGGAAAGCCCTTCACTAGGTTCTTCCCGTTCTTCCACCAGTTCAACTCTCTTCTTACTGGCAGTGGCAGAGATATTTTCTGATCCCAATCCGTTTTTCCTCTGTCGAACTGGAGAAGGAAACAACTCTGTACAGGGCGAAACTTCCATTGGGCCCACTTCACCAAACCTATCGTAGATGTTAAAGAACCCAGGAGACTCATGACTTCCCTTGCCGAGGCCCTTTCGAGAACCTGGAGCTTCTTGACTTTGTCTTGTATCTTCATGACCCTCTCTGGAGACAAAAACACACGGGCAGAAATGGTATTTATCACCGCTCCGAGGAACACGATGGTCTGAGATGGAATCAGGGAGCTTTTTTCTATGTTGAGAAGCCACCCGTGATCTTGCAGGATGTTCATTGCCATTAATGTATGATGCTCCACTATTCTTTGTGAAGGCCCTATGATGAGTATGTCGTCCAGGTAATGGAATATCTCGATACCTCTCATCCTTATGACGGCAATCAAAGAGACAAGGACCTTCGAGAAAGTCCTTGGCGCTAAGCTGAGACCAAACGGAAGCCCTCGGAACTGGAAATGTCTTCCTAAAGCCCAGAACCGAAGGAACTGCATGTGATTGCTGTTTACAGGGATTTGGTAGTAGGCGTCTTTTAAGTCTATGGAGGTCATCCAATCTCCTGGTTTTACGCACTTTAGGATAGTCTGTAAGGATTCCATTTTGAATGTCCTTACGTCTAGAAAAGCGTTCACTCCTTTCAGGTTCAGGATGAGACGCCACTTTCCCTGGGGCTTTGGGGCCAAAAACACAGTGGAATACATCCCCTGGAACCTTTCGTGAGTAGGGACCTCCTCCAACACCCTCTGTTCCAGCAGAGTGGAAATGCAAGTCCTCATGGCCCTTCGTTTGACACCTTCTGACACTCTTGATTTTCTGAAATGGGCAGCATATGGACGAGAGGAAAATTCTATCCTGTAGCCTTCTTTTATGATCGAGGTGACCCACTCGTCTGTGACATTTGCGGCCCATACCGGGTAAAAGAACTGCAGTCTTCCACCCACCATACCCGGATGGGCCCGAGGACCTTCAGAAGGTCTTCCCGGAGGTTCTGGCACCTCTACCTCTGGAAGCCTTATTGGAAAAGGAGTGAGAGAAGGATTTCCACGAAGAGTTCCTGGAATACTCCCTTCCGGGCTTGTAGCTTCTACTGTCCCAAAAGGACCGATCCTTAAATCGCCTGGTTTTCCAGGAGGAGGAAAAACTCTTTCTGCTGACTTGTGGAAGAAACGCTTTTTTCCCATCAGCTGCTTTCTGAATGGCATCCTCCAGGATCTTACCAAACAGGAGGTCCCCCTGGAACGGGAGACCACACAAGGACGCTTTGGAGGCATAGTCCGCCCCCCAGGAATGAAGCCATAAGGCCCTTCTGGAGGCCACAGATAGGGCCATACCTTTGGCAATCATGCGAGTGATGTCCAGGGAGGCTTTAGAGCAAAATTCAGTAGCAAGGCTCAAATCCTTGAGACTTTCCAGGAGATGTTCTCTACGGACACCTTGACCAATATCTTCCTCCAAATTAGCGAGCCAAACTCTTAAGGCCCTGGAGAGAGTGGTCAGCGCCACTGCCGGATGAAGGGCGGAGCCTAGCGCCAGATAGGCTTTAATTAGGTCACCATCCATACGCTTTTCCATAGGTTCTCTTAAGTATGCCATGGAGTCTATAGGAAGCGTGGTCTTTTTAGCCATATGGATCACTGCGGCATCAACCTTGGGAACCGAATTCCAAAGGCAGCAGTCCATGGCAGAATAAGGATAAGTCCTTGTGAATTTGTTTTTCAAGGTGGACTTCCTCTCCGGCTTATTCCATTCCTGAAGGATCATGTCCCTTATAGAGGAATGTACTGGGAACGTTGGTCTATTAGGTTTCAAGTCCTCAAAAAACCTGTCAGCCTCTCTCAATTCAGATTTTTCTTCCGTGAGGCTAAGAGTGTCTCTGAGGAGGGTAATAAGTCGATCTATAGATTTAGAGTCCAGAGACCTGGAGGCATAGTCAGCCTCCTCCTCCCCCTCATCAGAGACCTCCCACAGGTCAGGATCCTCCTCAGAGCTGGAAGACTGAGGTTCCGCTCTGCGTCTCTTAGGAGGGCCACCACATCCCGTGGTACACTTAAAGCCCTCAGCAATTGCACGGGAAATCCAAAGCTTAAGGTCGTCCTGCGGTGAAGTCTTACTGGGGACATTAGCCACTTCCGCCAAGCATTCCCTGCAGAGGTTCCTTCCAGGTGGAGCAGGCGATGAGCAATTAATGCATTTATTGGACTTTTCCCTTGATTTCCTCGCTGGGGAATCCAGATGCTTGCTGGGGCTGAAATAAAGCCATATATGACATATATTACAGGCTTAGTTTGGCACTCTTTTTAACAACCCCCCCAATAGAAAAAATGAATGGCTCACCTATGTTTTCTAGAGAGGGATCTTGCAGAGGCAGAGGGGGAATCCATACTACAAAGGAGAACCAAAGGGAAATTCAACACACAATACCCAACCAAAGGTCAGAGCAGACTGACCAGCAGAGAGAGAGAAAAAAATAAATAAAAAAAAATAAATAAACACTCAAACCTTAAACAAGAATTATCAGGAATCCTACCTTATAATGACACAAAAATTCCTCCAGGCAGCCAAGAAACAGCAAAGGATGAACTGCAGAGAAGCCAGGAACGAGATCGCTCGAACAGCTGATGCAGAGCACAATCAGACTGTCAGAATCTGCCAGGTTAAATAGAGCCGGGGAAAACCATCCGGTCCGTGCATGCGCAGACCGCTGGAACGCACGCCGTGCGTTCCAAATGCTCGCGGCCAATTAAAATCACTTCCGGGTTCGCCGGATCCGGCCGCGAGCACCAGCCTGTCTGCTGGAACGCAAACTGTGTCCCAGCCTGCGATGCCCGAACCCCCAGGAAGCCACAGTCAGTCGGGGAAGAGCCCCATGGGCCAGAAGGCATAACCACAAATCCTGGAGACCCCACAGGGAACCAGACAACACACCAAACCACAGGTAGGACCACTCCAGGACCCCATAGTATGGATTCAAAGAACTGCCAGAAATAGGCGTGGGGGGGATTTTTGACCCCAATTAAGAGGGGCAAGCTGATAACAAGGGGAATTTTTAAGGAAGACCAACCCCATCAGACAAACAGAAAACCAGTGTCTCCCGCAGAACACCTAAATCCCACGCAGCGGTTCAGTACTTACACGGAACCTGACCCAGTTAGTCCTGCTCATGCAGGATGTTTACTGGGGCCTTCAAATGAAGAGAGGCTGAACTTCATTTGGAACGAACCCACGACAAACGCAGGAAGGTGGCCATAAAATAAAAGTAAAAAGTCCTGTAGAACTTGCTAAGGACAGGAAAAAAGACTGTGGTGTAAGGGGAGGAGGGACTCTTTATACCTATCAGTCTGATTAATTAATGAATCTAATTAATTCCTGTCCTGTGACTGCTAAGGGAGGAGCTACCCAGAAGTGATGCTGCCATGATTAGCCAGGAAATATATATATATATATATATATATATATATATATATATATACATACACACATATCAAAATGTAATACATAACAGGTAATAAATATATTTAACCATGACAGGTGTATTCTGTGTTGAGGTATGTTGCCATAGATCTCTTAAAAGATTTTAGATTGAATGAAGATTTGACTGTGTCCCTGAGGTTATTCCATAATTGTGGTGCTCTGTGGGAAAAGGAGGGTCGAGCCACTTTATTTTTGTATTGCGGTATGTTAAATATCGTGCTAGTACTGGATCAGAGGTTATAGGAGGTGGAAACAGCTGGGGAGAGCATTTTACTCAGGTAGGGTGGTAGCTTCCCAGAAATGCTCTTATGCACAAGGATGGAAAGATGAAGAGTGCGTCGGAATTCCAGCGACAACCAGTTTAGCTCTTTTAACCTCACAGTGGTGGGTAAAGTAATAACATTCTAGTACAACGTGGTAGAACAAATTATATAACATATTACGTTTATTAAGGTGGGTTTGCAGTGCGGGTGCATACACTACATGACAGGTGTATTCTGTGTTGAGGTATGTTGCCATAGATCTCCTAAAAGATTTTAGGTTGAATGAAGATTTGACTGTGTCCCTGTGGTTATTCCATAATTGTGGTGCTCTGTGGGAAAAGGAGAGTCGAGCCACTTTATTTTTGTATTGCGGTATGCTAAATATCGTGCTAGTACTGGATCAGAGGTTATAGGAGGTGGAAACAGCTGGGGAGAGCATTCTCCTCAGGAAGGGTTGGAGCTTCCCAGAAATGCTCTTATGCACAAGGATGGAAAGATGAAGAGTGCGTCGGGATTCCAGCGACAACCAGTTTAGCTCTTTTAACATCCCAGTAATTACATTCTAGTACAACGTCGTAGAACAAATTATATAACATATTAAGTTTATTAAGGTGGGTTTGCAGTGCGGGTGCATACACTACATCCCCTATATACCGTAAGCTTGTTTGAGTAGGGTCCTCTTCAACCTATCGATCCTGTAAGTTTTTTTTTAATTGTCCTATTTATAGTTAAATTAGAACCTCTCATAATATTGTAAAGCGCTGCAGAATTTGTTGGCGCTATATAAATGGCAATAATAATAATAATCATCATCAATGACCAGCATTAGCATTTGTTGCACTGTTTCCTTTCTGTAGGGCTTAGGTAGGATTTGTTTCTGTACAGGTCACCTAGTTTTGGGTAACATTTTGAAGAGATTTTTTCAATGTGAAGGCCAAAGGATAGATTGGTGTCTAGCAACATACTTAGATATTTAAAAGGGCAGGCTGCTGTAAGTGTGCTATTTGAATTTGTTCTGATACACAGTTATTGATTTTGTAGTTTACGTAATTTAGGTGCAGTAGCAAAGATCATTGTAACAGTTTTGTCAGTGTTTATGAAAAGTTTGTTATCTTCTATCCACTTTTCTACTTCTGTGAATAGGTTTTGGAGCACAACCTCAAGCTGCGGTAGCTTGGGTTTACTAGCGTAGATTACAGTGTCGTCTGCATAATAAGAGCAATAAGATCAGTTATGGCAGTTTATACAATCCAAAGTGCCAGAGCAGTGGGAAAGGGAGTAGAATCCCAATGGTTCAGAATATGTAATGGAACCCAACAGGGTTGTCCCCTATCTACTATATATATATATATATATATATATATATATATATATATATATATATATATATATATATATATATATATATACTAACTCTTGAATCTATTGCCAATAAGATTAGGAATCATTTTAACATCAAAGGTTATAAGAATTGGAGACTTTAAATTGCCACTTTATGCAGATGACATCTGCCTTTTAGAAACAGACCACAAAAGATTGATTATCCTAAAATATAATGAAGAATATGGAAACTTTCAAAAAATTTAATGTAGGGAAATCCCAGGCAATAGACCTAGCCACGAAGCATGATTCAAAATTAGTTTTAAAAGCACAATTTCAGTTTCAATGGTCAGATAAGGTGATACAATATTTAGTGTTAGAAACCCAGAACAATTTGAATAGTTGGAGAAGGACAGCTATATCATGGATGGGACGGATTAATACTAGAAGATATATGTATTTTGCCTAAATGGTTCTATTTTTTAAATTATTTGGAATATCTGACTAACTCTTAGTTTAACACTATACAAAATAAGTTTTTGGGATTTGCATGGCTTATTAAAAACCCTAGTATAAATAGAAATATAGGTGGTCCTCATTTAGCGACCTACCTGTTTTATGACGGCTCGCACTTACGACCAGACGTAAGTGTGAGCCGTCGTGGGGATTCTCTGTTCTGGTGCTCATGTCTATGTTCATGGGGATTTGAACTGTGGTCCATCTGTGTGCTAATCTTGCTATCTTGCCTCTGGGCCACACATCAGTTCTTATTCCTGTATCATGTTTATCCTTGCCTTGTCTCCAGCACTGGTGTCTGGCTTTTACCTGGGGCTGCTCCTATCAATCTCAGCCCACCTAAAACTGATGCCCCATTAGCCAGGTATAAGACACTGTCTCTCCCTGAGGGCAGTGTCAGTTCATTGACACTGGTTCCTGTATTTGTGTTCTTGATCCACTGTTCTCCAGACAGCTCCTGACCTTGGCTTATCTTCATTTACCCTGACCTCTGGCATCCTCTGACCTTGGCTTATTCTTATCGTGTGTGTCCTGACCTCTGGCATCCTCTGACTTTGGCTTACACTCGTTTATCCTGACTTTTGGCACCCTCTGACTTTTGGCTTATTCTCGATGATTCTCTTGCTTGTGTCCTTGCCTGTACTGCGACTTGGAGCAATATCCTGCACAGCCCCCATGCACAGACTCACCGGCCAGGTGGTTACTTATCTGGTGACCTTGGTCTGTGTTTATTTGCAAGGGTCAGCGTTTATTTCTGCATACCGGACTCCCAAATAAGGTAAGACCTGACACAAGGTATGTGTATATTTTTTGTACCATGTTGCATATAAGACTATATCACAAAAAATAAAGGCATATGAGAAAGAGGAAAGCAGCAGCAGGAGTAATTTGATTTTGAAAAAGCAGATTTTTTAAAAATGAAAGGAGAAAGTTCGAGAGCAATTGATTATTGACTCACTCTTTAATTAAAAAAAAAATAAAAAATTAAATCCACCCTTTAAATTATTTACTTTTGCCGATACTAAAGCTCCTTTTTTTTTTAGGGGATGGGAACCTTGGGACAAGTTACAGGCTAGGTATGTGGTAAGGTTTTGTTCTTTTCAGGGTGTGAGTGATTGTCCAATGAACACTCAATTTTTCCTTTCATTATTTTAAAGCATTCCATTTATTAAACTCAATATTTTTCCTGCTGCAGCTGCTTCCCATTTTTATTAATGTAAGATTGCCAAAGGAAAAGTTATCAGTCATAATTATAAAACTTGGTTCTCTCACTTTTTAATAAAGATATAATAATATAATGATGACAAGTTGACAACTCAGAATTGGCATAGCAAAAATGGCTGATATTCCCTAGCAAAAATGTATGTTGGTAACCATTCTCCCAGGTAATTAAAACGAAAACTCAGGCAACATAAACCTGGTCTCCAAATAATTAGCAAGTCATACATATTAATTTTTTCATAGAACATTATGGCTGTAGGCCATCTTTATACATGAGGATTGGGACATACCCCCAAATTTCTCATTTCCCTTGGCATGCACCTTGAGATAGCACAGAAACTGGAGAACCATGTCAAAATGTCATTGCTCTTTGCTAAAGCTACATCTCATTTCATGCCTTAGGGTAATTTCCACAGAATGTGAAAGCAAAACATTTCACAGTTCAAAGACCAATCATGAATAATAAAACATTTTTGCAAAGTAATATTTTTTAACAGTTTTCCAAAAATTATAAAAATATAAATATATATTGGGTAGACTCTGACTGTAGGTGGACTTGCATATACTTAATGGAATGAACAATTTATCTCACTTGTCTCCACATTTATTTTACATTCCTATAATGACTCTTTACATTTACCATATTGTATTTTTGTTACTGTTTATTAAATGCACGTTTAATTTACAAGTGTCTGCAAGTGGTCAATATCTCTTCCTGCTCCAAAGTTATTCTCTTCAGTGTTGTTTCAACATCGTCACAAGTGTTTCATTCCAACTTTTGTTGCAAAAGCTAAATATTGTTTTGATTGTGACATAATTAAGACTTAAAAGCATCAAAAATCTTTTGCTTCAAGATATTGTTTTAAAGCATAGATCATGAGTCTGCAGTTTTACTGGACAATTAGAACTTCAATCACTTTGTTTATGCAATCCTCTCACAGCTTCCCTATACATTTCCTGAAAAGATGTCTAATTTCTAAACTTCATTCAAAATTCCCTTAGTGTTTCATTTAAAAAAATGTATTTCCTACTTTGTTAATTGCCTACTAGAACCTGCAGCAGACTCTTGTGTTTGATTACATTTCGATTAATAGAGCAGGAGAAAATAACTAAACTAAACAAACCGAGCTGTAATATTGGCTTGAAAATAACACTTTTTTTCACTGAGGCAGTGTGAGTCACAGCGAGGGAATGTTTGGCTAGGCCTTCATAAAGAAATTGATTTAACTCCTAAGTGGCAGAGAATTGAGCAGTGACACTGCGGGGGTATGATCTCTTCATATTAAGCAAAAGTTATTTCGGTGCTTCGAACGGACAAATAGTTGTTGGATCAGCACTTGGTGGTCAACTAGAAGCTAGGGTAAGTTGAGAGTAGGCTGCAACCTCACAAACTATCAAAGAGAATGGTATACAATAAAAAAAAAAACAAGAAAAAAAAATATTTTTTTTATTTTGGTGCTTACAGTATTGCTTTTAGGAGCTACCCTTTAGGACTTGCAAAGCCAAGCCTCTCGTAGCACTCTTAACTTTTTTTTTTTCTTCAGAATATGGATCTTTCTGACTGATGGTACCCTAAAGAAACAGTTTCTTGAAAGCTCATTTAATCCATGTCCTACCTTAGAAATTAATAAGAGAACCATAGTTGAATACATTCTTACATTCATCTTGCAATACATTTGGAAAAATATGTGTGAAAATCCTATACCCTAATTTAGCACACAGTGGATACAAAGTCAACCTTGTTTACCTAGTGATTTCGGTGTATAAACACACAAACACATATATATTTTAATAATTATTACGTTTTCTTTCACTACAAATTTGCCAACAGTACAAACATTATTGCAAAGTTGCAGGTAAAATGTAAGCGCTTTCTTTCAATTTTTAAGCATGCAAATCAATCTTCACTACGTATTATAGCTTCAATAGGTGCAACTTTTGATAAAGAAGGGTACATTAATTATTACTATCATTTACATAACGCCAATATATTATGCAGCGACTTACAATACTACATTCGGAAGATAAAAAAACAAGTGTTGCTATACTTAGAGACATCAGGTGAACACTTTGTGAATAACGTTGATTTTTTTAATTATTTTTACACTTTGTATTTATTAAATTGTATCGTAAAAGAATTCCCTTACATTTCACATTATAAGAAAGAAGTACTGGCATTTAGTATTATTGTTATTATTGCCATTTATATAGCGCCAACAGATTCCGTAGCGCTTGAGAATATTATAAGAGGGGGGGATTTAACTATAAATGGGACAATTACAAGAAGACTTACAGGAACGTTAGGTTGAAGATAAACTTTCTCAAACAAGCTTACAGCCTATAGGATGGTGCTATTTTTATAAACATAAGCTTCGTATTAAGCGCTGGAAGCAGTATGACACAGTCCGTATTTCAACAACAACTTAGAAAGATTTATTTTTGTACATCTGCTGAATACATACTACAGACATATAAATAAATGAACTAATACAAAGTGGCATCATTTGGCATCTGTCAACTATAAATAAGTCATGACAGGTAGATTTTGTTGATCATGTTTTATTTGTAGAAAAAAAAAATGTTTATTTAACTGCACTTCTATAGCTTCTGTTTATCTCTTCAGAAAGGAACAAAAGTAATTTCTGATGGCCAAGTGTTACCTCCCAAACCAATTTCAGTAAACATCATCATGGTCAGCTTTAGAATCACATCTGACCTCCTGATGGTAAGAAAGCTAAGATTATATAAACCTCTAGAAAAATTCTGCAAGTGAAATTGCAGGGTTTAAAACTGAAGGTTATCTTGTGAAAACATTAAGTATAAAAATAAGAAAGCACTGTGTTAAATGCCTCCTGACAGCTTTATATATTTATTTGAAATACAAAAAGGAGTAAACAACAAATATGTAAGTATATATTGAAAGAGAAGTGTTTCACTTTCAACTTAATATCCTCTAACATATTGTATATAGCAAAAGAAACACAAACCAAATAATGGGAAAATAACCACAAAATGTATATGATAACTGTTCTACCTCTACATTTTATCTCTCATCCTTATTGCACATTTAGCTAACTTTCATACTCAGCTCTCGTTTTCCAAAGTTTATTCTGCCTCACAATACGCTTAAGTTCCTTAAGTCACCTAAAGTTATCAGCAACTCCCACTTTCTATCTCATTCTCTTGCTTTCTCATTTCATTTTATATCTCTTTCTTGTCATCATTTATGCTCTTTGTTTACATTTCCAACCTACTATTTTATATGTTCTGACTTTTTCTTTTCAAATTGCTCTCCTTCTTCTCTTCGGTACTTTGTCCTCTTTTTTTTTTTCTCTTTCAAATTCTTTCTACTACAGTTACAAGTATTTCTATTTTACTCTTTGCTTTTCTGCGTCCCACTCTTTTCTATTCCCCCCCCCCCCATTAATTTGTACTCCAATTGTCTCCTTCATTTCATTGGTATATGCTTTCTCCATGACAACACCAACCAACGCTTCACTTCTCTTAGTTCAATTAGTTTAAAAAAACCAAGCAATTGGGAGGGTGAATAGAAAAATATATTTCTATATTTACTGGTTTCTAGAGGGATTAGCAATGTTTTATAATTTATGTTAAAGGCACACATTTGGTTCCCAAGGACCTTACTACACTTTCAGAAGAATTTCATGGATTATTACTGAAAAAACACATGGAATGATTTTCCTGTCAAAATCAGTCTGGAGTTGATCACAACTAAACATAAATTTCATAATTCACGCATTCCATCAGGGCACATGTATTATATGGAAAATTAATATTGTGATTGTATCTAAATGGGGGTTTTTGTTAGCTTCGGCAGTTGAGATATAATTATCTCCTTACTCTCTCCATGAAGGTATATAGTTCACCAACAGGTATTTAGTGGAGAACCCCATTGGGCCATGGCCAATGTTTGACACTGAGCTGATTTCTATTTCATCCCTCAGCTGCACCCTTTTAAAAAAGGAGGAGCAAGTCAAGCTGAATTTCCTCCACTACTATCCCCCTTACACAGAGTGGGGGCATGTTGAGAATAGTGCCAGAAGTCCACAGTTGCATGCTGAGCAAGGATAATTAGATTCCTCATCATCTCAGGAAAATGTCCACTAGCTCACTCCAACATTTAGTTGGATTTCATTCCAGGGCTATGTCAAATCAGCACCCTATCAATATCACCAGTCTGATTAAACATATGTATGGATGGCTCCTCTGGCAAGCATGCCTTTCGTTGACATAATACTGGTGGTGGCCTACAGTGACTGGGTATGGTGGTAGTAGAAGGTCCAATGTTACTGAAAACCATATTTGAGCATCGTAGGAGAATTGCTAGGCATTTCCACCATATCCTGAGGGCTACTGTTTCTTGAGGCAGGAGAAAGAGAAAAAAGGGCTCCACACGCGCTGTCTATGACACGATATCAGTAATTGGTGGAACTCCACCATAGACATGCTGGACAGCGGCTGAAATAGCCTGCCCTTCGGTGGGTCCCCGCTCAGAACTCAAGCTGGTCTTAGCTCATCTTGTGCCATTACAGAGAGAACATCTCTGAAGCATATCAGACTGGTCCCACCCATACGAACAGTGCAGATCCGAAATGCCAGCAAGTTCTCTCTGCACGAGAGACACAGCAACCCCAGACGATCGTTGCAACCTTGTTAGGCATCATCAGTTAGGCATAGCTGATATCTCTCTAGGCACCGTGAGCAAGGGGTCTACGTCTGGATTACCCTTTAAAATTGTGGAGAGCTAAAAAATAGGTTGCAAGAGTATACTGAGAACAGGCAGCAGCTGAAATAGCCTGCCCTTCGGTGGGTCCCCTGATCAGATCTCAAGCTGGTTTTTGCTCATCTTGTGCCATTACAGAGAGAACATCTCTGAAACATATCAAACTGGTCCCACCCATACGAACAGTGCAGATCCGAAATGCCAGCAAGTTCTCTCTGCACGAGAGACACAGCTACCCCAGACAATCGTTTCAACCTTGTTAGGCATCATCAGTGAGGTATAGCTGATATCTCTCTAGGCACTGTGAGCAAGGGGTCCACGTCTGGATCCCACTGTATGGGTCTTATAGGTTTCAGAGATGTTCTCTCTGTAATGGCACAAGATGAGCAAAAACCAGCTTGAGATCTGAGTGGGGACCCACCGAAGGGCAGGCTATTTCAGCTGCTGCCTGTTCTCAGTATACTCTTGTGACCTATTTTTTTGCTCTTGCTAGACAGTCATCCTCGATCTTGTTGTCCCTGTACGGATGCATCTGTGTTTTCTAGTTATCTTTCTCTGTGTGGATCATGTCATTACATTCTGTTATTTTAACATTGCAAAACTACTCAGTCCTGTGTTTTATGTGAGCATTTTATGTCATGCTTGATAATCTTGCTGTAATGCTTTTAGATTGATCAATAAAGAAATAAAAATTAAGGTCAACTAAAGTACCAAGGGAAAAAAAAATAAAAAAAAATAAAGATTACCTAGCCTTCACACTAGTGAAGAAATGCCTGGCAATTCTCCTGTAATAATCATATATGTTTGCCACCTTTGTGTTGCCATTGGGAATTGTAGCTTTCATTACAAAATGTGAGATGTTTGCAGAACAGCGCACAGCTACATAGGAACCACCTTGCAGAAAAATGTTAGCAGCTTCGTTGGTGATCACAGACCCAACCTGCACAGTGATGCCTGCCTCCTCTTCCAACCAATTTGCCACCATGCAGTACCAACCTCACCACCTATAGTGATAAATTGGAAATTTAGACAGGTGGTTTTGTTAGCCTGCTGTTTTGATCGTCTTTTAATTTAAAATGTCTTATTGCTTTCTCTGTTATTAGAATGCAAGGGCCTGCAGGAGTTCCTTGTGTAAGTTTAAAGTTCAATTAACAGAGCTAGAGGTAAAAAAAAAAGTCTGAATTAAATACATTGTGCTGTCACAACTGATTGAAAAAGAGACACACACAGGGGCTTGGGGAGAGAAACACACAGAGGAGCTAGGGAAGACACACAAAGGGACTTGGGGAAAGAAAGAGATGCACAAAAGGGTTTGGGAGAGAGAGAGACACACAAAGCGGGATGAGACACACAAACTGGAACAATGGAGAATAAGATACACTAAAGTGGGTAAGACTATCAAAAGAGGGAATAAGAAAGACATAAATGGGTAAGAAATCCAAAAGGTTGGTTAAATGACTACTCCACACCCCAAAAACACTTAAGGGAATAGGGAACACCCCCTGTGAATCAAACAGTCAGGGAGGTTTGCTGCCTTCTTCTGTTACTATATACTAAATATATAATTTTCATGTGGGCAGTGGAGTGTTCCTTTGTGTGAAAGAAAACAGAAAACAGAAAAAAAACATTTGCAAATTATATAAAAATACCAAATGCATGATAATCAAATGAATGATATTTTTATCCTGTTCATTTTTTGCTCATACCAGAAAAAAAAATCTATTTTTTTTAAATCACATTAATCTCTGAATTTCAACCATTTAATTGTCAAGCGTTCAAAGGTAATTATTTTCTTTTGTCTAAACAAAAAGAAAAACACCAAGGTGTTTTTGAATGGGTTATTGTAGAACAAACCCTTGTGGTCTCCAAGTACAACTCAATAAAAAAAGCTGAGTAAATAACTATTTAAACAGAATTGATCTATTTAGGTTTTTTTATTACATAAGCTAATGTATATCACAAAAATATATATATATTTTTGCTGGTAGTTCCTCTTATATTTAGACAATCACTGCAAAAATATGCAAAGCCAGACGTCCTATACGCCATAAACCTTTCACAGAGGTAAAACATTTTTTTTCCCATTAAATTGCAGGAGAATGCATCATAACAACGCATTATTTGATAAGAAAATTACTAGCATAGATGCAGAGCTGGCACTGTTTATGCACTATAAAAATCCATAGAAAAAATGATACTAATATAATGCAGATGCCATATAAAGCACGGTTGTTCAAGCAATACATTGCAATATACCAATATCTCATCTTTTCCTACAGTTGGAAAATAAAATGTGACTTTTCAAAGGCCCCTAATAAACTGCTTGCAAAAATCTGGAATAAAAAATGTGAAATGGTTCAAGAATTTTTAAGTATGTATCTCTTGGTTACATATACATGCATCACTTGACAATTTTGTGTGTTGGGCTCACCTTTCAGCTAGGGAAGTTTCTTCAGAGGGATTTGCTGTGCAGAGCAGTGTATGGCAGTATATAAAGAAATTCACTGCGCAGAGCAGTGTGCCATTATTTAGAGGGATTTACTGTGCAGTATATTGTGTATTATTAGTCAGTGTATAGATGGATTTACTGTGCAGAGCAGAGCATGTCACTCAGTATAGAGAGGGATTCAGTGTTCAGAGCAGTGTATGTCACAGATGCAAACTCACATATTCACAAACACACACAGATTCACACTCACTGACAAAATCAGAAATAGACACACACACAGAATCAAAGACACATGTAGTTTCACAGACACATATTTACATACACATTCACAGGTGCAGATTTACAGACACTCATATTAAGACACAGATTGCACAGACAGATTCACAGAAACTCACAGAATTGCACACACCATTTAGCACACGAGAAGTAAAAGTGTTGTGCTAATACAGTGGTTACTAAGAAACAGAAGAGAGGTGTAACTGCTATGTTACTGATTGAAAGACAATTGTTTCTTAGTGAGGAATGAGGAAATTAAATCTTAACTTTTATTAATAAACCACAAACCATGATCAGGGTTTAACTTTGGTAAAAAATATCTTACACATTTATCTTATTCTAGGTGAGGGAAGTAGCCGTGAGTAGCCATTAATGCGCATATTTCACTAAAGGAATCTCATCAGTGGGGAACAACATTTCCTAAGCGGTCAGGTTAAATATGGTAATCATGCTTCTGATTGGAGAACTACAATTGAAAAATTGAGATAAGCAGTTTCGAATTGCCAAATAGTGTCAGATGTTAGTCCTAAAGTAACGCCCAAAGAGAGGTAGGAGATACAACTTGATCCACTAGTGGATATACTGTAAAAATATCTTACACATTTATCTTATTCTAAGTGAGGGAAGTAGCCGTGAGCCATTAATGCGCATATTTCACTAAAGGAATCTCATCAGTCGGTAACCAAATTTCCTAAGCGGTCAGGTTAAATATGGTAATCGTGCTTCTGATTGGAGAACTACAATTGAAAAATTGAGATAAGCAGTTTCGAATTGCCCAATAGTGTCAGATGTTAGTCCCAAAGAGAGGTAGGAGATACAACTTGATCCACTAGTGGATATAGTTCCATTTTGTTGTACGTCACCAGAATATTCATATATAGCTAGCTTTGTGTCATAAAAAAGAGGAGGGTGTATCAGTATTTTTGATATTTTACAATTTATATTTTATTTTTGCATTGGTATAATAGTACAAGTTATCAATGTGGACATATACTAGGAAACATTTGGGTGACACAGCACCCGAATCAACAAAAAAAATAAAAATGTTTACCTCGGTTGCTTACATAGTCGTGTGAAGCATAACATCAAAACAGTACAAATATCAAACAGTAATTCATACATCAGTGCTAATAACCCACCTGCCAATATTTGTAAAATGAATAAAAGATACACAACAAGATAAATAAGAACAAAAGTACAAGATACAAAAGCATAACTTGTATGTATCTATTACAGGTATAGCGATGCATCAGCCCTGGTTAAGTGTAAACCCTGAGTGATCTCAAAGAAATAAAGGCAAAATGTATAGGTCACTAACTGTACCCCTTTTCACATTTGTATGTCATAGGAGAGATATTTTAAGAGGAGAGGAAAATAGCAGTGGACAAGACAAAGTAGAGAATAGAAGGGGAGGGTAGTTGGTGGGTTGATAGTTTGGACTCCGTTTTTACAATTGACCATGGATGGGGTGGAAAATCAGAGTCCCTGGAAGGTCTAGTTGTTTCTCAAATGGATAAAAGCCAGAGGGTCAAATATGGTAGGTTGGGGCTTGGCGGGGCTCCTGGGAGGTGCAGGAGCCTTCAACAGAGCCCATCTCTCCCATCAGTTCAGTCTTTCAATTCACTAGTCAACCAAGGTTCGCAAAGTTTTTCATCTTTTCTAGATGATCCACGAGTTGTTGTGATCAATTGGTCCATCAGACAGGTATCTTTTATTTTTGAATAACTAGGGGGTTGAATCCTTATTAACCTACTTTAAGGGAGTGGTGATTTGCCGATCATACGTCACAGCTTGGCAGGGTATCAAGAGATGGAAGGAGGAGTGAAATAGTCCATACACTCAAAGAGAGGGTGGAGATACAGCATGATGTGTTTTGCAGCACATAGGGTTTGGGTACCAGTGGCTCTTTACTTATCTATTTTTTACTATTAACATGTTATCAGAACAATCTTACTCTTTTGACATTACAGTTCCTTATGATGGTTAAATGCTACTCTAAGTATTTGATACATTGACCATCATATGTAAATACTTAACTAATTAACTACAATTGCTCCCTGAGCTGCGGGGATTTTGCATCAGAAATTAGTTATGATAATATATATTTTATGTCTAATATTGGTAGTCTTATTAGACTTTATTTTAATCATTAATAAAAGCTAATAAAAGTTTTAATTTCCTCCCTCCCTTTTCTCTGTTTAATTATTCAGTAAGATAAAATGTTCTTTCCTTCTTTCAATCAGACTAACTCACACTGACAAAATCAGACACAGAGACACACACACAGATTCACACTCAGACAGAATCAGATTCATATATTCACACTCTTGCATATTCATACACTCAGATACACAACCCCTCACAAATTCAGGCACATGGATTCACACACCCACAGATTCTGGCATACAGACTCAAACACGCAGATACGATTGCATGAAATTAATTAGGGAAAAGCTGACTTTGCACACAGTTTACTTAATACATCCACCTTTTCCTTGTCCCCATACTGTATACCAGGAGCTACTGCCTCCTGGTTTGTAGAAGGTAAGGAGATGAATGAACAAGTGAGTGCTAGGAGACTGTCGTAAGAAAGTGTAGAGTGAGTTCACTGTTAGACATATTTGCACCAAGCTCAGGGAACTGTCTGCCTAGTATGCCCTCAGTTGGCCAGTCTGCATGATTGGCAAGCAGCCTGACATACATTCATGTCAGGATGACCTCCCGATTGTTTGGGGGTGCCCTTTCTGAGCATGTTTGCCCAATTACTCTGCCCATTGATGTCTTGCATCACCAGACACTGCTGTTGGGGGGAATGGAGTTGCTTGAAAGATGAAAGCAAGAAATTAGCATAGGTTATGTGTTTTCCTATAGCTACATTCTAGGAGTTTCCCGCCAGGACCATCTCCACCACATACATGATGCTTGGGAGGTATGATGCCTTTTTAGTGTTTTCATTCAATAAGATTATCTATAATTGTCAGCACTGGGGCCAGTCTTGATGAAGGATGACCTTGTGGTACTACCCCTGGCAGCACATTGTTAAGGTAACTGGATCCTGCAGGACCTTTGTTATTGTGCAGGGGCTGTTATTAGGGAGAGGTTTCAGATTAATGATTGTCTTCAACTTTTTGCCCACTGAATGCCAAATACAGGACAGGGTGTGGAACAAGCAAAGGTAGAAAGAGTAAACGTCAGAGTCTTCCTCCTGCTGATCCTCTGCCACCCTGGCAATAGAACATGCCACCGGGAACATACAGTCCCAGGCCCTTGGTCAATACCTAAGTACTACGTTTCCAGACTTCTGAGTGTCAGGACTCAGCTCATTGTCTAGGGAATGCCACCTGTAAATGCACACATTGATGGCCAGTGTGTATCCTAACATCACGCAACATCACTGATGAAGTTGCAAGATCTTTTAATTGTGAATGTGTGAACAAGTCATGTATGTGCATTGCTATTTTCTATGTTTCCTAGATGTAGGACACGGATTGGTTAGATCAGTGTCTCACTAAGGTAGGGATGGAAAACCCAGGAATGAAGCAGCAGGTAAATATGAAAAACAAACAAAACATATTTACTTGTTTCTACTGCCTGCAGAATAAAAGGAAGCACCTTTGTATGACACAGTTGTTTCAAAAGGGTGTATGTCTTCTTAAGAAATGTAAAGCTCTTAAATAATACAGCTTTAGACGTTCAGTTAAATATTGAAAGAGAATTAAACTTGGGCTAAAGTCAATGAGTAAAATATGAAATTGAACCTGAAATACTTATACCACTGTTAGTATTAGCATATCTATAACAGTTTTTGAAATAATTGCATTTCAAGACTGTTATAGATTTGTGATTCATGTTTCAAATTCACAATGTCTTGCCTACCTTCGCATTATATTAAGGCAGGAAATTACAACAGTAAAACAGCTGGAATCCTTACATTACAAAAAATGCTTTAGGACTTTAGATTTCGTTGTTATAAATGAGAACACATTTAAAATGTAATAATACTGCTTATAATTAAAGGATGTATTCATTGTATAGTAGATTAAAATTGCCAGTATAACTAAGTTGTGAAAATCATTCAGCATAAAGTTTTTCTTTTTCGCAAATGACGATCTTGTAGTAAACTTGTATTTTTCAATTCTCCACTATTTACAGTATGAAATAGCAGGTGGATGAGGTTTTTAGCCAACCATGGTCATGGCAATGGTATTACCTAAACATATTCCAAAAGCCCTCTAAAGACCATAATGCACATGCAGACAACTAGGTAGTTTATATTAAAATTATAGTTTAACCACCAAAACAACTTTAGCATAATGGAGTGGTTTTGGTGTATAGAGCATGGCCCTGTGATCTCACTGCTCAATTCTTTGTTTATACACTCCTAGCCACACCTATCCTTGCAAGCAATTAACATAGCAGGAATCTGTAATTCTAAATTAAGCACACACTGCAACACAACATACGTACACTATATGGACAAAATTATTGGGTCACCTGACCCTTACAACAGGGACTTTTATAACATCATATTCTAAATACATAGCCATTAACTTGCAGTTGGTCCCCTCTTTGCAGCTATAACAGCTTCCACATGTCTAGGCAGGCTTTTAACAAACTTTTGGAGTGTTTCTATGGGAATTGTCCCCATCCATCCAGTAGAGTACTTATGAGGTCAGGCACGGATGTTGGGCCTGACTCGCAATTTCCATTCCAGTTCATTCCAAAGGTGTTCAATAGGGTTGAGGTCTGGGCTCTGTGTGGATCAGTCAGGTTCTTCCACACCAAAGTCATCCAACCATGTTTTTATTGACTGTGCTTTGTGCACTGGGACACAGTCATGCTGGGATAGAAAAGGTCTTTCTTGGAACTGTTCTCACAAAGTTGGTAGCATAGCATTGTCCAAAAGATTTCTATTTACTGGAAATAAACCTTGAAAACCTTGAAAACAGTCCCTCCTCCACCGAACTTTCCAATTGGCACAATGCAGTCAGGAAGGTAATGTTCTCCTGGCATCCGAAAACCCAGACATGCCCATCAGACTTTGAAACAGAGAAGTGTCATTTGTCCAGGGCCCACGTGTCCATAAGGCAGCACACGCGGCCACCTAAGGGCGCCAGAGAGGGTGGGGGAGGGGTGGGGCAAATTATCAGAATCACCTGCCTCTGGCTTGGAACTCAGATTTTTAAACTCACTTGTCTCCCTGCAGCCTTACCTTGGCCAAGGGAGGGGTGGGAATGGATCTGGAGTCTGTCTGCAGTCAGTAACATCACCCAGCCCCACCTGATGATGTCAGGAAAAGTGGACACTGCTCTTCTCACAGGACCACTGGGGAGTCTGGGAGAAGAGCAGTGTAAGTCATGCCCCCTCCGCCGTTTTTTTTTTATCCCCAGCCCCTGTCCCCCTTCATCAGCCCATGTCCCCTTCCTCAGCCCCTGCCCCCTTCCTTAGTTCCTGTCCCCCTCCTCAGCCTGTGTCCCCCTACTTTGCCCGTGTCTCTCTACTTAGCCCGTGTCCGCCTTCTTCAGCCCCTGTCCCCCTTCTTCGCTCCAGCCCCCCTTCCTCAGCCCCTGTCACTCTTCCTTAACCCCTGTCGCTCTACCGCAGCCCCTGTCCCTCTAACTCAGCCCCTCTCCCTTTTACTCAGCCCCTCTCCCTCTTTCCCAGCCCCTGTCCCTCTTCCCCAGCCCCTGTCCTTCTTCCCCAGCCCCTTTCCCCCAACCCCTATCTGCATTCCTCAGCCCGTATCCCCTTCCTCAGCCCATGTCCTCCTTCCTCAGCCCCTGTCCCACTTCCTAAACCCCTGTCCCACTTGCTAAGTCCCTGCCCCCTTCCTCAGCCCCTGTCTCCATTTCTCAGCCCCTGTCCCCATTTCCCAGTCCTGTCCCCCTACTCAGTCCCTGTCTCTCTTCCTCAGACCCTGCCCCCCTTAATCAGTCCTTGTCCCCCTTTCTCTGTTCCTCAGCCCATGTCCTCCTTCCTCAGCCTCTGACCCCTTCTTCAGTTCATGTCCCCTTCTTCAGCCCAAGTCCCCTTCCTGAGCTTCAGTTCTCACTCATCAGCCCTTGTCCCCCCTCCTCAATCTCTGCCCCCTTCCTCAGCCCAATGCCCCCCCCCCCACCACAGTGCCCATACCCTCACTACAGCCCCATAACATATCCACTACAGTCGCTGTCGCTCAATTGCAACCTATATCACCCACACCACAGCTCCTTTCCCAAATTGTAGCCATCAACCTACTTCAGCCCCTATCCCCCACTACATTTCCTAACCCCCAATTACAGCTCATACCCTCCACTACAGCCCCTAGACCCCTACTACATCCCCTAAGTTTTCGATTACAGCCACTACAACTCAATACCAGTGCCATTCCCGAGATTAGGCTCTGGATCTGCCCCTGCTCTGTATGCCTGTAATTCATGTAGTATAGTGTATATACATCTGCAGTTGTCATTTTTTTCAACTTTTTGAATTCTTTATTGATTTTTCAAAATATATAGACATTTATTTGTTACATTCCTTGTTATATTTCATCCGCATTGCTAGATATGTGTTAACGCATATATAAAGGATTGCCTCATTTCATATAACATTTAAAAGTCAACAATGTCTGTAACATTTACTTACACAAATATAGACTTACAATTACATACATACATACATACATACAATTTCTATCGTACTGAACTTAAGATATTATAATGGCATAGTCTCCTCTATAATCTCTTTAACTTTTCTTTGTTTCCACCCTTAGCTTTTTTATTCCTGTGTTTATAGATCCCCCTTTTCTTTCTTTGTTTCTTTGCTTTTCGTTGTTTTTAGTTATTTTTAATCTTTTGTATCCATATTATCCATCTTTGATGATTTTTTTTGTTGATGTTAAAGTGTATATTTATACCACGATCAATTTGGCATTCTTAATTATTTGGTTTTTTTTTTATTTCTATAATATTTGAAAGTGGGAGGGTAGCTTTTCAATGTTTAGCTATATTTTATTTTGTAGCAAGTAGTATGTGGATTATAAAGTTTCTTGCATCTTTACCTATTATTTGCCACAGTTGTCAAATTTGAATACTTTTTTAGAGTTTGATTTTTTTTTTATGCCTACAATGTCCAGTTCCTTTAGTATATGAATGACTGCTGAAGGCTTGTAGAAATCATAATAACTAGTTAATATCTCTGTTCATTAGTCTACTACATGGAAAACAGACATGGTGCACATGGCAGAACACAAAGAAAGCCGCTGCTTTCTAAAAAAAAACATTGCTTTGCTCCGGAATTTGCCAACGATAACCTTGACACTCAATAACTGGGAAAATGTTTTGTGGGCTGAGGAATCTAAGGTTGAGTTGTGTCGAAAAAACATGCAGCACTATGTATGGCATAAAAAGGGCAATGTAAACCAACATGAAAACATCATCCCAACAGTTAAGTACATTGAAAGGAGCATAATGATTTGGGGCTGCTCTGTTGCTTCTGGGTCTGGACCACTTGCCATCAATGAGGGGAAAAATGAATTCCTAACCTTATCAAGATATCCTACAGAATAATATGCAACTGAAGCTCAGTAAAATTTGGGTGATGCAACAGGACAATGATCCTAAATATCAAAGTAAACCCACAACAGAATGGTTTCAAAAGAAAACCTGCCTCTTCAAGTGGCCCAATCAGAGCCCAAACCCTAACCCCCATAGAAACTCTCTGGAATGACCTTAACAGAGCTTTACACAAAAGGCATCGTAAGATTATGGCTGAGCTGGAACAGTTCTGTAGCTCCGTATAGTCCAAAATTCTTCCTGAACATTTTGCAGGTCAAATTTGCAGCTACTGGAAACACTTGATTAAGGTTATTGCTGCCAAAGGAAGATCACGTGTTCACTTACTTTTTCCACAGCACAGTGAAAGTATTAGAGGATGTCTTCAATAAAGACATAACATATTATATTTGCTTGTGTGTTAGCTTAAGCAAATTTAGTATATATATATGTATATATATATATATATATATATATATATATATATATATATATATATGCTTGTGACTTGATGAGATTACATTTTATGACCAATTCATGATCTTGATATAATTAAGCTTTAAAGAAATAAAACTTGAATATAGACCACTAAAAAAGAACCAAAACTTAAATAGCTTGCCCTTTGATTGGTCTCACTCAGGTCTCAAGCTAGTTCTAGCAGGTTTGTATAATTACAAAGAGAACCTTTCTTCTTGCATACAAGAGAGATCCAACCCATAAAAGGTAGTAGGTAGGTGAACTACATGAGGGATATAGCTACTCCAGAAGATAAGTTCAGCCTTTATTGGGCCTTACCAATTAGGTTCAGCCTGATGCCTCTCTAGGTACATTAAGCAAGAGGTCCACATCTGGATAACCCCTTTGTCTTAGAGAAACTCCAGATGTTTGCAAACAAAACTACAAAATATATATATATATATATTTACTAAAGTATGGTAGTAGACATAGTTTATGATCTAAGATAAAGGATAATGGAAAGAGAAATTAGTAATGGGAAACATGTTATGTGAAGCGAGCTAGCAGTGAATTTGATGATAATGACAGTAGATAAAGAGTGGTGTTATTAATATACATTACATCAATGTCAGATGGACTGAGCATGGACAAGATATATAATAGGTGTATAATAATGCTCAGTAATATAGGAGGGAGCTATTGTGTTGAAATTGATATTGATAAGGAGGTTGGGATTATAATTATAATAATTATAATTATAAGGGATGAGATGGGACGAAGATTGCTAAAGATATCAATAGGAAAGACAAATAGATATTAAAAAGTATAGATAAATAAAAATTGATTTTGAAAGGAGGTCATAGGTGTCATCCTCCCTTGTATATTTGCTGCATAGGTTTATTATTAAGCATTACACATAGTCTAAGGAAGGAATTTTCTTGTGGTTTATTCACTAAATAGTGAACTGAGGTGTACTGAAAACTGAATTGCAAAGGCAAAAATAGCTGATTTAAAAATAAAAAAGTCTGAGGGGGCGGAGCCAAGCTACTGAGCTGAACGGCCGCACGAGCGACGAGCTCCGGGGAAAAACACCCGAAAACCGGCGATAATCGGCCACTAAAGCCGCAAAACGGCAACCAAAACACCCCTAACGACTATGGGCAGGAAGTCAAAGAAACTGAAGCCCGAAAAGCCCAAACCGGGCGCCAGCATAGGCGATTTGTTCCGCCAAGCTTATGGTACGCATGGTCCCAAGATGGCCGCCGCCATGGGGGATTTCTACGACTCCGAGGAGCTATCCCCAGATGAAGAGGGAGAGGGGCAAATTCTGCCAAGACAAGTCCCACAGAGGTCAACAACCAATGATCCAGTTACAGCATCTATGCTGGAGAACATGTTGGGGGCCTTGCAGAAAACTATACAGGCGGATGTGGCCTTACTCCGCGCGGACATCACAGGCCTGGTAGGCCGCATAGGCGCGGTGGAATCCACAACGGAACACCTGAACCAAACAGTGGCCCAACTTCAATTAGAAGTGCAGGCGCTGACCAAGCGTCAGACAGCATCCGATCTCCGATTTACCGCATTAGAGGATTCAAGGCGCCGCAACAATATGAAAATCCGGGGAATCCCGGAGAATGTGCCCACATCTGAGCTCCCACACTTCCTCCGGAGGCTCATAGCCCACCTACTGGAGCCCAAGCAGGCGAGGAACATCAACCTCGATGGGTACTTCAGAATACCGAAACCCAACCGAGCGCCAGAAAAGGCCTCTAGAGATTTGATTGTCCGTTTCCGTTCTGGGACCGACAAGGCGTTGGTACAAGCGGCAATAAAGGGGGCTACCCCACTCACCTTTGAAAGCATGAACCTCTCATTCTTCGCAGACCTCACCGGGGAGACACTTCACTGGCGCAAAACGCTACAACCCCTCACGGCACTGCTACGTAGCCACAAGGTGGAATACAACTGGAGATCCCCGCGAACACTGCGAGTCAAGCAAGGAGAAGAGATATACTTTATTTCCGACATCAATGAGGCACCTGCGCTCCTCACCAAGCTCTCCATACCTGAGGACTCGCTGCAATTACATGGCGCCCAAACCACCACGCTGCCAACCCAACGCTGGAACCCGAAGACCATAACGCCATTCTACCCAAAAGGGAAAGAACCCACGGCCGCAGCGAAGACCTGAGGACTGTCCATGCGATAGTGAATCCACTACGCCAAGTATTTATAGACTGCTAGTTAACTAGATGTGATATATTTACTACCCTGCCCCCCCCCCCGACTAGAGCAATGTCACCCATTTCTAACTCCCATACCACGACCCATACAAGGGCGCTTACCCCCCCTCCCACCTCCTCTGCCACCGGCAAATGAGCTTAGCAAAACTGGAAGGCTGGAGGTGCAACTTTAGTCCCAACGCATACCTGCCATTAGCACCACAATCCTGTGGCCCTATTATGATGCATTCCCATCTAACAAGCAGGATGATCACTAGTTTAGTTACTCAACTTCATTATATGAACAACCCATTACTGTTAGTTTATTCTTCGTTAATCCAGAGATGGTTAGCCTACAATATAGAGACACCTGTGTAAGTTCCTAGGACTCATAAACCAACAAAAATGTGCATAAGTCTCACCAGCCGAAGTTTTCTTTTTCCTTATCTGTTTAAATATGTAAATTGAGGCTCTGCGAGCCATTTGACAATTGTTGCACGCAAAAAAAAAAAAAAGTCTGCAATTGACCTATATTATCAGCTTATCTTGCTTGCATTTCACATACCAGTTTTGAATTCACTAGAATTCATCTAATGTTAGCAATCAAATTAGCATCCAAATAGATACATTATAGCAGTAAATTATGAAAGATAGAAAATATATATATATATATATATATATATGTTTTAGGAGAAATGTTATGTAAATTCCTCAGGTTCTTTTCATGTCTATTTTGAGGAAATTAGGAACAAATTAAAAATAGGAGACACAACTATGAGAATTGATGCAATATATCTATTTATCAACAACTAAATTGGTGTCAAATCACTAGAGTTGTTTACAGATAGATAAAAGAATCGGTTTGTTCAGGATTTTCTATAGACGAAGGAATCGATTTGTTCGGGATTTGTCTACTGAATCAATGTATTCGTCAATAGATTAACAGGCATTTGATTTATTCAATGCAGTTGACAGGGATATGTGCACAATTCTAAAAATCACCTCTAAATCTGGAAGCAAATGTAAGTTCAAAATTTTAAAATACAGCTGGCAACATGAATTACTACAGCGTGGCCATTTCTGATAGCGCTTCACTCCCTCTTCCAATCATGTGTGATGTTCCCAAAGGCTCCATACTCGGCCCCCTGCTATTCACATTATTTATAAATGATCTGCCTAATGTCTGCAAATCCTCAACTGTGCACATGTACGCAGACGACACTGTAATCTACGCTAGTAGACCCAAGCTATCACAGCTTGAGGCTGTGCTCCAAAACCAATTCACAGAGGTAGAAAAGTGGATAGCAGATAACAAACTCTTCCTAAACACTGACAAAACCACCATTACAATGATCTTTGGAACTGTACCTAAATTATGTAAACTACAAAATCAACAATTGTGTATCAGAACAAATTCAAATAGCACACTGACAGCAGTCTGCTCTTTTAAATATCTAGGTATGTTGGTAGACCCCAATCTATCCTATAGCCTTCAAATTGAAAAAATCTCTTCAAAACTTTCCCCAAAACTAGGTGACCTGTACAGAAACAAATCCTGCCTAAGCCCTACAGTAAGGAAACAGGACAAAAATACAATATACAAAATAAATAAATAAATATATATATATTTATTTATTTATTATATTGTATTTTTGTAATATTGTATCCTATTGTAACAATGCAATGCTTTGTGGACAAAGACCCAGGACATACTTGAAAATGAGAGAAATCTCAATGTATTCATCCTTGTAAAATATTTTAGAAATTAATAAATAAACCAGGTAAAATAAATATATAAATAGAGAGTTGAAATCCTTACAACCACTCAATAACAGAGAGGTAGCCAGGATGATCTCCTTCATCACATGTGTAAGGTTTAGTATTTGGAGATAGGTAATAAAATGCAACCCCCCCAACAAAAAAAAAAAGTAGTGATGTGCTGGAACTCTTCAATCAGTGGTATTGGTTCTTTCAATTACGCTGATAAGCTGTTAACATTCATCAGATTGTAAAGGAACACTATAGCCACCATAACAACTGCATCTTAATATATAGTTACAGTTACATATAACATTGTAGTAGAAGGTAATACATCCCTCAATGTCAGTACTATGATAATCGTATAGTGCCTTTGTTGTCATACATGGGGTTAGGGTAGATTACAGACATACATATTTTAACATCATGTGTTATTGGCAAAGTACATGTTTGATAATGAGGGTACAAAAGAAACAAGAATAACAGATCCAAGGAATAATTTAAAACCAAAAAATAATATAGAGGAATGTTTCCACTTCTTTCATTAATGCATAATCAGCTAGCTTAAGAGTGGTTGCTTACTGGAGAAGACAGTACCAATTACCCATTACCACTTTTGGACTCTATTTTTCATTATAAGTAAGTAGAGGATATATTGATAATAGTCACAGGTAACCTACGTTGGGACTGCACTTGTCTTCCCAGATTTTCCAGATATCTAGAAATGTTTATGTTTTGATACTGGAAGAGAGTGACATGCATTCATATATGTAAAATGCTGAATTTTATCCCTAAATTGGAAAGAGAGTGGGCAATTAACAGACATCCAGTTTGAAGCTATGAGGTTGCGAGCCGCTAGCAATATAATAGCAGTTAGCTGCCTCTGTTCTAGGATTGGAGGGGACCACAGGAATAAACAATTGGATGCCATCATGGGGAAAGAGAAAATTCCAAGAAGATTTCAGGATGGAGTTGACATCCTCCCAAAGTGGCTAGATACCACCACATGACCACCAGATATGGATAAGGGTTCCCCTATCTGAAGCATATCTCCAGAATATTGTATTAATGAACATATGTTGTAATCTATGTGGGGTCAAATACCACTGATATAGTAGTTTCCTGTGTGCCTGTATATGGTTGTTAAGGGCATGTAGCCAGTCCTCGTTAGTCAGTGTCATATAACAGTCTGATTCCCAATGTGCCTTGACCCCACAGGTTTGCTTGGCAGCAGTTCTAGCCAAGCTTTATAGCACAGGGAAAAAGTTTTAGATTTATTGAAACACGTCCAGCATCTCTCCAATATGAGTTTGGGGGAGACAGAGCCCGGATCTAGTATCTGGGAGGTAGGAGGGTTATCTGTGAGGTGAGTATACTCTTGATTTGTAGGTAAGAGAAGATAGTGTAGTTAGGAACATGCTAGGTCTCTTAGGTAGAGTGGGGAACAATTTAGTTGTTTGCCCTTCCAGGAGCTGGGATACATGAAAGATCCCTTTCTCCAACCAGCCCCCGAGAGGCATATCTGGTGCTGTTAGAGGGGATTTGGAATGCAATTTCATTTTGCAGCCCATAGCGGAGGGGAGCTCATCCCAGTATTTTAAGGTCACAAGTGTGGTTGTGAATAAGTTTAGTCTGCTTTCCTAAGGTGTTTAGGGGTCCACATAAAGTCTACAAGTGAGTGGTCTTGGAATGTTTTTTTTTCCATGTCTACCAACTGGATTATGTCTGATGGTATGTGAAGTAAAATTCCTGCAGACAACATGGCTGCCTTATAGTAAAGCCAGAGGTTTGGTAACCCTATGCCTCCGGTTTGTGGTTTCTTACCATCCCACACAAAGAGTTTGCATATAGTTTGTAAATATTGTCAGTAGCTAGCTGTGCTATGGATGGGTAGCCCTTAGAAGGTGTACAAAACACAGGGCAGGATCATCATCTTGTATGCATTTAACCTCACTAACCATGCAAGCGTAACTATAGTGCTCTTTTTTTGTTTTTGTTTTTATTTTGAAAGATTCCCTTTCACAGAGACAGTTCTGTATGGTTCCATTTTTTAATAGATGTCATTGTTTACCTGCAAAGAACACGATTTTCGTTTAGCACACAGAGATAAGTAGGGCATTACTTGTTTTCACTTTTTCACAATAGCTTTGCCTGATTGCCTTTTGTCACCTCATCACTGCTAGCAGAGTGTTTATATATATTTTTTTTGCTTTGGCTGGATGATTGAACATTAGTTGACTGTCAAGAAATATTAATTCGCAGCCTGTCAATATGACTGAATATACCCTTTTAGATGTGCAGTTTGTTTCCTATATTCATTATACTTTTTAAGAAAAGAAAAAAAACCTTAAATCCATGTCTTGCTGTTTTATTTTAGATTGCTGATTCCCCTTTGGTTTTTCAAAACTATCAAAAGCATAATCTCCCCACAAGAATAGGAGGAGATAAATACTGGCAGAACTTTAAAAACCTAACCATTAGAGATATGGAAGCAATATGCATGTTAGAATCACTACAAGAGGAACAAAAATCCTCCTTAACCCCTTAAGGACACATGACGTGCCTGACATGTCATGATTCCCTTTTATTCCAGAAGTTTGGTCCTTAAGGGGTTAAAATCAAACTACAATTATCCATTCAACATTTAAACCAACTTATATCCATTTTATCCTAGTGAAGAACAAGGGGAATACATTCGGGTGTATAATGAATTAGTGTTAAAAGATAAAAAGAATCTGTGTGTCCAACAAAGAAAAACAAAATCCAATCTCACACATAGAGAGAAAAAAGCTTTCATTGATCTACAAAATAATACAACTATACAAACTAGAGAAGCAGATAAAGGGGGAGCCAAAGTCATACAAAATAAAGAAGACTATAATAAAGAGGCACACAGACTATTGGAAGATAAAATCACATATAGAAACTGGCAAAAGACTTGACACGAATACAAGAAGGACCTACTAACACTATCAGTGGAAGTCAAAACAAAAGGTGTCCTGAATCAGGAGGAGTTCCATTTCCTATATCAAGAACACGCAGTAACAGTTATTTTTTTTATCACTTGCCGAAAATCCACAAAGATCTGTTGAACCCTCTGGGCTGCCCCATTATATCAGGAATAGAATCTCTAACCAGTAACTTATCGGCCTATGTAGATTTTTTTTCTTAAATATATGGTTACACACCTCAACAATACCTTGTCTTTTAGTTAGTCTAGATGTAACTTCACTATACACTAGCATCCCACACTGTGCTGGGAGAAGTGCAGTTAAATATTTTTAAAATCTGTTTAATGAAGTTAATGAAGACCAACAGAGGTTCATATTGGACTGCATAAGCTGTATTTTGGAGCATAATTACTTTTCAAGAACCTATTTTACCTGCAAGTAACTGGGATTGCTAAGGGGTACGAAACTAGCACCCTCATACACTAATCTGATTATGGAATGGTGGGAAAGCCAATACAATTGGAATAATAATCCATTTCGTGACCAACTATTGTTCTACAAGCGATTCATTGATGACATAATACTGATATAGCGAGGAGAAGAGGCAGATCTACTCCAGGAACTTGAGGAAATATTCTGAAATCTTACAACTGGGTTTGTGCAAAAACTAGAATTTGCATGGAAGTTCATAATATAAATAAAAAAGACCTAATCTGCACAAAATAGCCCCCCACCCCAAAAGTCACATTTAATACAATCACAAGCAATTTATGAGACAAACTACAATTCACCAGCATCAACAATAAAGAAGATCAAGTGGAAATATTGATCTATTATTTCCTGAGACAAAGGCATGTGTATAAATGATGGAGAAAAATCTAAAGTTATATTCAGAAAGAACTGAACCATAAAAAATGACATGGCAAAAAAAACAAAAAAAAACTGGCAACACATCTGGTTAGTAAAAGGTGTTTATAGATGTAGTTGAAAAAAACTGTATAACACGTCCATTTATTAAACAAAAGGACAATACGTTTTTCTCGTCTAACCATAATAATGAAAATTAAAAGTGTGAAATCCAACCATTTATTATGGTAATACAACATATGGAATTTACCTTTTAGAATGCCCTTGTGACATAATATACTTTGGCTGAACTTGTAGAAAACTAAAAACCAGAATCAATGAACATATACGTGAATTAAAGAAAAAATGTATCAATCATAGAGTTCCATTACACTTTTTGGAAAACCACAGGAGATCCACAGGGCTTAAAGGACCACTATAGGCACCCAGACCACTTCAGCTCAATGAAGTGGTGCCAGGTCCCCCTAGTTTTAACCCTGCAGCTGAAAACATTTCCTCTAGTCCCTCACAGCCACTGGAGGCCGCTTCCGCGATTTACAAAGAGGAAATGGCACATTTGACTGGACCTCCAGCGTCAAATAAGAACCCCATAGGAAAGCATTGAGTAATGCTTTCCTATGGGCGGGTTTGAATGCATGCGCATTCGGCTCCACTCGGGAGTTGACGTCGGCGGGAGAGGAGAGGTCACAAGCGCTGAGGGAGCCTGGCGCTGGATTAAGGTAAGTGACTGAAGGGGTTTTGACCCCTTCAGTGCCGAGGGAGGGGAGCCACGAGGGAGGGGGCACGCCAAGAGCCTATAGTGCCAGGAAAACGGGTTTGTTTTCCTGGCACTATAGGATCCCTTTAAATATTAAAGGAGAGAGGCGGAGATAGAGACAAAGAGAGTCCTATTGGATCATTATTAAAAAGAAAAATACATAATATATAATATATATTAACAGGGTCGGCGCTTCCTATAGGTGACTTAGGCAGTCGCCTAGGGTGCCTCTTAGGAACGGGCACTGCCAAGAACGCCGGCCCCTCAAATGCTGCAGCTGCCTGAGTGCTCTTTAGAGAGACTCAGGCTGTTGCAGCCCTGCCAGGGGTGCGCAAGAAAAGAGGAATCAGCAGGAGGGAAGTGCACAGCACTCCCTCCTGCCAGTCCCTCAGTGCAGCAGTGTAGTGGAAACCACCAAAGGAGGGGGTGGGGGGTGAGGAGAGACTACTAAGGGGAGGGGGGAGGAGAGACCACTAGGGGAGGGTGGGGGTGGAGGAGAGACAATGAGGGTGGAGAGGAGAGGGAAGGTGGGGGGGGAGTGGAGAGACCACTAATGGAAAGGAAGGGAAGAAGGGAGAGACCATTAATGGAAAGGGGGGAGAGGAGAGACCACTAATGGAAAGGGGAGGAGAAGAGGAGAGTACACTAAGAGAGGCGGGGGAGGAGAGTAGAGACCACTAATGGGGCGAGGCAGAGGAGAGACCACTAAGGGACAGGGAAGGAGAGGAGAGACCACTAAGGGGCAGGGGAGAGCTCTGTGGGATGCAAGGGAGAGCTCTAATGGACAGGGGGCAGGGAATAGTTATAAGGGGAGGTTGGAGAGAGCACTAAGGGATAGGGGGAGCACCAATGGACAGGGGAGTAGGAGAGAGCAGTAGGAGACAGGAGGTGAGAGCTCTAAGAGACGCGAGGGGACAGCACTACAGGAAAGGGGGTGGGTAGATCACTAAGGGACAGGGGAGATCACTAAGGGACAGTGGGGCAGGGGAGAACACTAAGGGACAGGAGGGGAGAGCTCTAAAGGACAGGAGGGGAGAGCAGTAAGGGACAAGAGGGGAGAGAGGCTGAGGAAGGGGGGAAAGAGAAGCACAAAGGGGCTGGTAGGACTCAGCCCCTATCCTACCCCACAAACTCTCTCTTTAATACTACACACGCAATGCTTCCCTATACATACACACACAGAAACACACAATGCATCACTACACACACAGAAACACACCATGCTTCCCTTACACACAGAGAAACATACAATGTATCCATTACACACACACACAATGCAACCCTTACACACAAAGACAATGCTCCCTGTGCAACAAACTCATGGGTGGAACATGTAGGTGTACTTTTGGGTGGGCCTTATGGGCATACTCACCATCAGGCCCTAGGTGCCCAGACCTTGAGCTGTGCAAGGGGCCAAAAAAATGGAGCTGCTTCACGTTACCACAGTTACAAACAGCCGCCAGACAGCCTGTTCTACACCAGACCAGTGGAGCCAGACTGCCGTCAGAGCCCATTATAATTCTCATCTGGTTGCAACTAGGCAATCTAGTATATTATTCATGGCACTAATCTCTAATTTACCTAACATTAAAGGGACACTATAGTCACCAGAACCACTGCAGCTTAAAGGAATGGTTCTGGTGTCTATAGTCTGTCTCTGCAGGCTTTTTAATGTAAACACACACTGCGTGCAGCACCGGCGTTAGTTCATATGATAGATCATATGCCTGGGGCATTGTGATGTCACATGGGGGGCAGCAAATATTTATTTTGCCTAGGGGGGCAAAAATCCTTGCACTGGCCCTGTATATTAACACAACATATCAACGGTGTTACCAATCAGCAGTCTCCCCACTGTGGGGATACACCAAATGTAAAACCTTAAAATATTCTAAAAAGCTTTTTGTTATATTTAATAAATGGAAGCGTAAAGATTCAAAATCTATATACATCACAAGATATTTAATCAAGTTACAGAAGTTTTAGAATTTTTGTAAAGGTCATAGTTGCACAAGCAACAACCAAGTCACTCAAAAAGTGAGTCATTCAGCATTTGAAAACAAAGTCTTGTAATACTTTCAACACAAACCAAATATTTCAGTTACAAATGTAATTTTCTGTGTTTGTTGTAGTACAGCCTATGTTACCTGTAAATGTCTGTTTGATATTTCCTCTTGTAGTCTGTCACTAGCTAGGTCCTGCACTTAATCAATATTGCCTCAGAAGCATTAGAAAATGTGGACACACTAATTATATCAATATTTAAGTATGTCAGCATTTCACAAACACCTTGAAAAAAAGCAAATTTAATAACTGATTACTGCAGATGTGGAAAGGAACTTTAATAACATTCCTCCCCTATTCTTATGCCCTTGTGCACATTCTACTACTACTTTATCCTTTGAAATGTGTCCTGCTAAATATTCATCTGATCCATTTTGCTTTACTATGTCAGTATTTGAATTCAGCTGCTTATAATGACTACTGCCCTGCCCTTCGTTGTTGTAAACCCTATTTCCCCTTCCTGACTTATCTCATACCTAAATATGATCTCAGAACTCTGAGTTTCTATACTATACAGCCCATCAACTGTTCTGTCCAGTTGGCCTGCTGTCTGAGGGAGAGGATTTGGTGTTCTTAGGAGACAGAGGTGGCTGTATAACGCCATCTAACTTGCCTTAGGGCAGACAGATGCATCTGTCCATGACTCAGGGCCTGACACCAGGAGGGGACCTGGAAGATTGCCCTTTTCGTTGGGTGTGGGGCCCAGTACAGCTTCTGGTTTGCAGCTCTGCACCTGGTAGCGGTCTACCACACATACTGTCACCTCTCCATTATTGTAATACAACATATGTAATTTACCTTTTAGAATGCCCTTGTGACAAAATATACATTGGCCGAACTTGTAGAAAACTAAAACCCAGAATCAATGAACAGACATTGCCACCACACACAGTCATTCTCCTACATGCTAATCCTCCTTACACGCTGTCAATCCCCTTCACTCAGCCATACTCACATTAGCCCCTCCTAATCCTGTCATCTTCACCCAGCCACACTCACATTAGCCTCCACATAGGCATCATCCCCACACACTGTCACCCCCATTCACAATCCAATTTCCAATAATCCATATTCTCTCACATTGTCATACTCACCCCTAATCCTGCCACACTCAGCCCTCCAACCATACCATGTTACATACGCCCCCTTAATCATGTAGTGCTTACCTCCCCTTGCCTTGTTACACTTCCTCCTCAAACAGTGCCACACTCACCTCCAACCCAGTCTCACTCTCTCCCAACTCTGCCACACTCACCCTGTCAAATTAACTCCTTTATTCCTGTCACATTCTTCCACACTCACCATGTCACCTTAACTCTTTAATCTTGTCACCCTGTCACACTCCCTCCTCCACCCATGCAACATTTGCCCCAATCCTCTAATATTCCCCACCCACCCATGCCATACTCATCCTGTCACAGCAACTCCCCTAATCCTGCCACACTTTCACACTCCCTCATCATTTCACACTCCCTCTTCCATGTTATACTCATCCTTCCTCATATTTTCACACTCACTCCTCGGCCCTGTCTGATTCACCCCCTTGCCCTGTCACAATTGACCTGAAGTTTCCCCTTAACACAGCTGGAAAGTCACAGTTATCCACTGAAGATATTCATCATACACATACTGTCATGAAACACACCATAAACACAATGCACAAAGGTCACGGGCAGCCCCCCATACAGACAACACACCACAAGCAGCAACCCTACACACATATAGTCCCAGAATCAAGCATACACATGAGAATGAGTACACAGAGACATACATTCACACACAAGGATACTAACTGTCAGACACACACTCTCAGGCACATACACAGGTAAACAATGCCAGACACACAGCCAGTTAGATACACATTGTTACTGTATTTCTGTATTTGTCAATATATGTGTCTCTGTGCATCACTGTGTTTGTGTGTGTGTGCATGAGCATATTCATGTGCATGTGCACACGAATTAGTGTGTTTATTTATGGATTCAGTGTGAGGGTGGTATGGTACGGGCAATGCAAAGGTAAAGTGACAGCATATAATATATAATGTACATACATACAGTCATGGGAAAAAGAAAGTACACCTCTTTTAATTATATTGTTTTACATATCATGACATAATAACAATCAGTAGTTCCGTAGCAGGTCTTAAAATTAGGTTAATACAGCCTCAGAAGAACAACAACAACACATGACATATTACACCGTGCCATGATTTATTTAACAAAAATTAAGCCAAATTGGAGAAGCCATGTGTGAAAAACTAAGTATCTTTTTTATCTTAAATCAACAGCTTGTAGAACCACCTTTAGCAGCACTATCTTGAAGTAATTGTTTTCTGTATGACTTTATCAGTCTCTGACATCATTGCGGAGGAATTTTGGCCCACTCTTTTTTACAACTTCAGTTCATTGAGGCTTGCTGGTATTTGTTTATGCACAGTTCTTCAAAGGTACTGCCACAGCATTTCAATAATCGGGTTGAGGCCTGGACTTTGACTGGGTGATTGCGACATCTTGATTCTTTTCTTTTTCAGACATTTTGTTGTTGATTTTCTAGTGCGCTTTGGATCATTGTTCTGTTGCATGACCCAATTTCGATCAAGCTTTAACTGTCGGACCGAGGGCCTCACATTTGACTCTAGCATACTTAGGTGTAAAGAGGAGTTCATGGTCGACTCCATGGCTGCAATGTTCCCAGGTCATGTGGCTGTAAAGCACACCCAAAACCCAGCACTGTATCCAGCACTGCAAACCCTCCCTTCAAAATATCCACAGCTCCTTATATATGCTCCTTATATGTACACAATGCAACCCGGTGGATGTTAGTGGCGGCCTCGTGTTTGAGTTTTGCCTAAGGCCTCACAAAGTCTAAAGCTGCTACTTATTGATGATTCCATAATTACATTAACACCTGAATTATGCTTGTTCAAACAGATGCGTGATAATTTACCTACACATAAACGCATAATCCTAGGCCATATTCTAATTTCAGCCACTATGGCTCTTCCACGTCACTGGAAGTCTCCTGTAGTTCTGGATATTAAGGAAGTTATTAACCATCTGTTTGAAAATACAAGATGTGAAATTGTGCTTAGGTTACTGTTCCATACACTTAACCTTCTAAGATATAAATGGGATATCATAGAAAAAGACATCAGACAGAAGTACAACCCCACCTGACGAAAATGTTATACATACATTGTGATATTTTGTACCATATTACTCTACATTTGATTTATTAATAATTTACTACTTCCAGATAATTATTTATTACATTATACCCCAGTTAGTTTGCTGTATCAATATTTTACTCATCTCATATTGATTGTTCATTTTATTGTAAAATTTTAAATCTTTCAATAAAAACTATTTGAAAAGTCTAAAGCTGCTACTGATAGTAGATATAAATCAGTTCGCATATAATTCAATGACAACCTGTGGGGGAAAGTGGTTCTAACAAACATCTGCTGGCACATGCAATTCCCACCATTCAGGAAAAAGCATGGCAATGCACTAATGGGAACCATTCAAGTCTTCAAGGATTACAGTATTACACACAAATATCTAAAACAAAAAAAGTTATGCTTGCGCATTGTGTTTTGCCCTATCAACTTAAGTTTTTAACTTTTACTATATAACTTTTTACACGTTTGGTCACCACAAGATTGCTCACCACAAGCATTACTACTAGTCTATCCTCAACAATAATTTAATCTATTCTCTTTTATGTATTCTTAATAATACATGGGTAAAAGGAACACTATTGTCACCCAGACCACTTATCTAAATGAAGTGTCCCTATCCTCTTAACCCTGCAATATAAAACATTGCAGTTTATGAGAAACTACAACGCTTACATTCAAGGGTTAACTCCTACTCAAGGCGTATCTGTGGCACAGTGAATATCAGTCAACTGATACACAAGTACCACAGGAAAACATTGATTCAATGCTTTCAAAATGGAAAGTTTGATAGTGTGCACATCGCCCGCCACCCAGGCACACTAGTTCACCAATGCTCCTCTATAAGATATTGGATTGGACCCTGTTGGAGGAGTCCTGGCTCCTTTATAAGGGTAAACGGGGAAGAGAAGTAAGTGCTGTTCCTTTAAGATATTGTTTTTTTGCTCCTGGTGTATTCATGTTATTATAGAAATATATTTAATGAGGTTAGAGTAGTTCTCCTCATTTAAAGAAACACTAATGTCAGGAATACAAACATGTATTAGTCTTAATCATACTACTTGGAATATTAAGTGACCCCCATATCATTTAGTTTACTTTCTTTATCCCAGCAATCCAGTCTCCCCACGGCCGCTGCTCCTCCTCTGGTTGAGGTCATCATTACTGATTATCTCAGCCAATCCAATAGTAAATCATTGGGGGGACTAGTGTGAAAGCAATAGCTGTGCTGCACTAATCAGCATCTCCTCACAGAGATGCATTGACTCAATGAATCTCAATAGGGAGCATTCCGTGTCTTCAGGCAGTGTTCAGATGCTGAATGTCATTCCTACAAAGATTGCAGGAGCGCAACTACAAGCCCCTGTAGTGACTGTCCGAGTGACAGCTGCTAAAGGTAGTCATAAGAGGTAATATAAACACTTCCTTTTCTCACAAAAAGGCATTGTTTACACTGCTAAGACTGCAGGGACTGTCTCTTTGCCACAAAACAACTACATTAAGCTACAGTGGTTCAGATGCTTAGTGTCCCTTTAAGGGTATGAGAGTAAGCCAAGCTTGTGCAGATGAGGTGACATGCAAAGAGTCATCCCCCTAGTAGAACAATCACACTTGCACATATAATTTCCTTAAGGAATCAGCAGAACCAGATTACATATACTCACTGTCTCTATTTTCTAAAGGAGCACAGATGAACCATGTGAATTAGGTCTCAATTCAGAACCAGGACAACTTAGACTTTATTTGGGTAATATACCAGGTTACATGTCGGCATTGAAAATTCACAATGAGCTATAGAAATCATAAAATAGTTTGATAAGTCTCAAAATCAGTTCATTTAGAAAGTTACTAGGAATAGACATGGCATACAAAACAAAAACAGAAACAATATTAGATTCAATATTTAAAAAGCTATTAATATATATTATAAAATAAATGTGTTTATTTATTTATGTTTGCCATGTTTTAACTTACAGCAGGTGAACTGGCTTTGTTATTCTGATGTAGCCTACATTTTTTTTTTTAAATTTCACTTGTCAGCTAAACAGAAGGCTGTGATTTGTTCTTATTTATAGTTTTTAATGCTAGTGCTGAAAATACATTAGACATTAATGTGAAATTGACCCCATTATCTGCTCTGTGTTATAACACTGACATACTTTTCTTACACCTAGAACAAATTGTTTTGCACATAGATTAAAATAATTTTAGACCTGACTGGCAAATGGAAAATAATAAAAAACATAGATTCAAACTTCATAAAATTCTTTGTAATAGGTACACTAAAATTCTATGTGACACCCAGTGCTATAAATCACAATCTGTATAGAAAACCCAAGACAGATAATTTAAACAATGTATTGCAATCCTACTTTGTGAAACAATAGAATCATTTAAGTTTTCCTATATTAGTTACACAGTACTGACAGTTATAGGTAATATAATGGCTATATTTACCACATGCAAATAAACATAATTCCAGTGGGGATTTAAAATAATAATATATATGACATTCCTCCCTATGTTTATTTTAAAATTCATAATAACTAGAGATAGATGCATTATGCAATCCATATATAGCTACTAGTGGATAAAGTCACATTTTTATTATCACTTATATCTGTATCTTTTAATTATTTATTAAACATTAACATATTCTGCATATATTAAATGTATGGGATAATTGCAAATACAAATTAAATCATGTTTATAGAATATGAGTTTAGGTCGTTGCCCATGAATATAAAACAGTGTAACATTATGGTGCTTGATAACGAAAAAGTAACACTTTGCATGCTGAACTCACCAAATTTTGAATGTTTCAGCTCAACAACAGTTTGAGTGTCATTAATTGAGTATATCTGATCCAGAACATCTATTCATAAAGATGAGAATGCATATTGAGCTGGCTTGAAATACAGCATTATATACATAATAATATTATATATAAATAAAGTAGCAAAAACCTGTAGTTCATTACAGTAGAAACACTTGTGGTCATTCTTTCACTCCAGGACTTCCACCTGCTGTCCAAAAAATGACCATGTTTCCCTTTTTATTCGTTATAAATACTGTAGATATGGATATGGCAGGGATGGGAGATGTTAGTTGGAGGGCTGACAGGTGTGCAGAAATTAGAGGAAGATGGGACAAAGGCTTGAGAAATATGGTCATAGCTAAGGACAAATGTATGAACATGGCTGCGGGGAGGTAAGTAAAGACATGGCTTAAGATAATAGGATAAGGACATCTAGTAAGGTAAAAATTGGAAGTGATTTTATATACTATTTTGGTTTTGAGGCATTATGTATTAAATATATGTTATGTTTGGTCTCAAATTAATTGTCTGGATACACTGAGATGATCTGTCCTAGTCACAGTGAGATCAGTAACAATTGTGCATAAATCTATTTATTACATTGTGCATTTTAAACCAGGTTTTGCAATATAACAATTACAAATTCCTTTAACCCCTTTGCCTCACTTCAGGAGTACTACCTGTAAACTGAGATATTCAAAAAGTGTATATAATATCTGCTTAAACCTTAACACTTTGTAATTTCTCATTTTCCAAGGACTTATATAATATATTAGTATGTCAAACATCCCCCCTCTCTGTTTTTCTGTTTGTTTGTTTGTTTGTTTGGTTTTTGCTATGATATCTTTTTGGCTGGTGTGCAAATGGAAATCTAAGGACAGTCCAAGGTAGCACTGAACCATCTGTACCATAACAGATTGATTCCCTGTCTGGAAATATAAAAGAGGAACTAATTCAAACTCTTGTGGATTATGACATGAAACAATCAGTGCAAGGTGATGCCTCAAACACTGCTGATGGACTTATGCCTACAGCTAATCTTGAAATTTCAAGAGTGCCAGGCGGAAAGAGATGCTACCGAACATAAGGTTGTGTAGTGCCAAGCTGAGAGAGAACACAAACTAAAACTGGCCACATTGATGAGGTAAACTACCCCACCTTCAAATACTGATTTGAGAGACAACCCTGCACTCAGACTTCCAAACTTTGGATTTGGATATATTTTTGTTCAACTTTAAAGGACTTGCAGCCAGTATCAGCAGCCAAAGAACTAGTTGCAAATAACCGTATCCCTGCATTGGAAGAATTTGCAGAGCTACCGACCGAATATGATCTAGACTATGACACTATTTAACCTGCACTGCAGAAGCAGTACAGACTCACTGTGAGGATTGCACTAAGGAATTCTAGACCTTTCAAAAACATCAAGAGCTACACAGTTCAGTTGAGTGACACCAGAAAACAGCATTATAACAGTGAACTAGAGGGCTGGAGATTAATAAAATCTTGGAAAACTTGAAGGACCTGATATTAATGGTGCAGTTTTTGAAGCTGTGTCCAGCAGATGTACAAGAATGGCTTCTAGATCGGGAATCAAAAAAATTATTGGAAGCTGGTAAGTTGTCAGATTTCTTCATGAAGTACTGGCATGAACATAGGTTGTGCTAAGCGGGCATTCAGCTGGAAGACCACTGCACCATGACCTCCCAGCACTAAGTTAACTGTTCCATCCACTGTGTCAACTGTTCCTTATGGAGAGGATCAACTAGTGCCACTTCTGCACATGAAAATAACCACTAGTGTTTTGTCTGTAACAAAAGTCACATTAGTTATAATTGTCCAGAGAAAAAGGATCCAGGCCCATCATCTTGAGAGGGACATCCCTCAACATCAACATCTGTGAACAGATCAGAGGATAGAAACAATGTGAACTGTCATTGTGGTAAAGAAGGTAACTTTGGCTGTCAAGGATACGGGGCTAGAGGGAACCCTTGTGCTTAAACATGAAGTGTTCTTTGAGAACTTCATTCCTGGCAGGACCATAGCATTAAAATGATTTGGAATCCAGCAGTGTTAATAGCACAATAGTATTTATATTGGGAAGCAAGAAGGGTTAAAAATGATTTGGTGGTATTTGATAACATTCCTACCAATGTGATAATGAGCACTGATTTATGTAGATCCTATCGCAGTATGTGCCTGAAAATAAGACCTGTGATCAAACTCAGCACCCTAGGAGCCCTACTGTGGAAATGGCAATGTTTACAAGTCTGGTAAGTGTCTATAGGTGTGGAGGGTAAATGGCAAATTGTGGATTATGTCTGCTGCCTTTGACACCGTTGATCATGCTCTCCTTCTTCAAACTCTTCAATCACTCTGTCTCTGTGACTCTGTCCTCTCGTGGTTTTCCTCTTATCTCTCCCAACGCTCATTCAGTGTCTCTTTTTCTAATGATACCTCCTCCCCTCGTCCTGACTCAGGTTTGTGGTACCGACATCAGTCCATCCTTGCAAGCGCGCTGTCATACTTGATTCTGGCCTCACCTTTGAGCCTCACATGCAGTATGTTGCCAAATCCTTTAGATTCCATCTTAAAAACATATCCGGCATCCGCCCCTTTCTTATGCAAGATGCTACCAAGGAGCTTGTCCATGCTCTAGTGATTTCCTGCATGGATTATTGTAACCCTCTCCTGATTGGTCTTCCCAAAAGCCGTACTGCACCGCTACAGTCCATAATGAACGCTGCTGCCAGACTGATTTTCCTCTCTAGTCGGTTCTCTCACACCTCACCCCTCTGTCAGGCCTTACATTGGCTTCCTGTAAGCTATAGGAGTCAATTCAAGGTACTAATTCACACCTATAAAGCACTGAACAACTCTAGCCCCTGTTATATCTCTTCACAGATCAATAGGTATGTCCCTTCTCAGTCTCTCCGCTCTGCCCATGACCACCTCCTGTCCGTTGTTCGCACCCGTACGGCCAACTCATGCTTGCAGGACTTCTCATGGGTGGCTCCCCTCCTATGGAATAGCCTGCCTACCGCCATTAGACTCTCCCCTAGTCTTGAATCTTTTAAGAAGTGCCTTAAAACCCATCTCTTTAGGAAAGCTTTTGGCCTCCCAGACTAACCTCTACTTCACATACTTGTCTCTTGCTCTCTCCTAAAAGGCAGCCCACCTTATTTGATTGCAAATTCCTGTCCTATTGTGTTTTGCTCGTTTGAGCAGGGTCCTCTCCAACCTATCGTTCCTGTAAATTCTTTGTAATTGTCCTATTTATAGTTAAATCCCCCCACTCATAATATTGTAAAGCGCTACGGAATCTGTTGGCGCTATATAAATGGCAATAATAATCTAATAAAGTAATGACAGCATATTGTAACAAAGAGCTCCAAGCATTAGCCATGTGCAGTTTGCAATGGGACAAGAAAGAAGCTGAACCCCCATGTTGCTTTACAGCCCACAACATGGGCTGCAAAAGCTATGGCAACAGTGCACGGTATATGTACATTAACTTCAGCAGCAGGAAAGACATGTAAGATCACACCCGGAATATCTGCCTTTGGCTCTCAGTTACTCATTTTACTCTTAATACACTTAGTTCATAACCAAAACACAAGGTTCTTATTTCTACTGATAATACAAGGCAATTTTGTTCCCTTTGATATTAATGATTACATCCCTGCAGAAAAGTATGAACGCATATGAAATGTTATTAACAAAATTTTAATCATGTTATTACTACTGACTGTGAACTGTATTCTAATAGAGCAAAACTTAATTGGTAGGATAACTCACCAAGGCTGATTCCCAGTACATTTTTTTTTACCATGTTCACGAAAAATATGAGTTGCTGAAAAGTTTATAATATGTAGGCAGCTTCCCGCTACTTTTATTCTTGAAACTCAGCACGGTTTATCAGTGTACTCTTATATAAGTAATCTGCTGATAAAATCATAATAATCCTTATCACAGTTATTAAGTGCTATTAATAATAAAATAATTGCAGAAAGCATGCATATGTGATGTGATCATGTATGTTTCAATCATAATTCTAAAAACCAAGATACATGGAGTAAACAAAAGCAATGAACAATAAATTAAAATGTGTCTGCCACCCTAGGTGATCTTTGGATATGTTGCATTGTTATAATTAAAGTGCAGTGACTTGGAGCTGTAGTATCTGTCTTCAATGGACACTGTTATCTTCTTTCTTCACCTCCAGGAGCTTTGTCCCCCGGAGCTGTGTTAGTGCTGTGCACTTGCACACAAGTTCAAAACATTTGTCTATGGAGATTCCCTCATGACCATTGCAGCCTCCACAGACTGTCTGATTTATTCAGTAAAGTGTGAATTCAAAGTGAACATTTAAGGTGAAAATTGAATATTATCTAATTTGAAATTAACTTTGAAAATCTCACTTCAGTAACTAACCCTGTTAGTCTATCGAACCTCAAAGCAGATTGATTCCCATCACTAGAAGACTTGTGCATGGTGGAAAGAACTTATGGCCAATATTAGACATTTTTGTAATGCCAATTCTGAGTTAGTGAAATTAGATTATTATATCTCTGGATTAAAAAAAAAATACCACGTGAGATAACTTTATAATGACTGTTTTATAATAAGTGATAGTAATAGTTTCTTTTTGCTATTTAATATTATTAAAACATCTCAATGAGATGCTTTTTCAATGATATGTCAATATGAGTATTTCATAAAGATTCTATCACAATTAAATATTTTGGTGAGGTGACAGAGCAGCTTTAATATCCAATAGCAATAGTCAGTCTTCGGAGCAGTTTCAATCCTTCTTGGGATACTGTCATGCAAGTCCTGAAAACACTCATGAACATGTTTAACAGTGATCCATTCTGGCACATAAGAACATCATGATGGATCAAGGTGCTGAAAAACTACTTCGCATTCTTCAACTGTTACATGACCATTAAAAGCAATCATTGGAATTAATGACTTAATAAATACTAGTGTCTTATCATAGGACAATTGGCCATCCTTTAAGATTTGATTAAAGGGAATTTTGCCTACAGCAGAAGAAAATGTTCTTCACAGTAAGAACAGTAAGGATGCATAATGTGTTGCCTAAAGAGACTGTTTTATCAAACTCTATGAAGAATTTAAACAGTGTATTACAGGGTAGAATAATTAACTTAAGTGATAATATTAGGTGTTTATATAAAGAGATATTGGATTGCCATTTTGGAATTAAAAATAATTTTCCATGTTTGTGGCACAGTTGTAAATAGCTTCAGACATTTGTTTTTGCACTCTTTTCAATCAACCACACAAAAAGATGTGTGGATTGTTGAACTTGATGGACTTGAGTCTTTTTTTTATCAACCTAGATCACTAGGTTAGTATTGTGGATAAAAAAGCAGCTTTTGGCAGCTTCAGACATAAACATTTACAGATGCAGAAAAATTTGTGAAAGGTGAGTTCAGATTTTTCAATTCTTTTACCAGGTTATGCATCTATTCCTAATGTTCTTGGATGCAGCCAGTTTCAAAATAGCAGCCCTGTCAGCTATATAATTGTAATGCTTGAGATTGAGTCACAGATTTAACAATTCAATCTGTGTTAATCTAACCTGTGAAATATCCACTTATTTCTGTCATTGACTTGCAACTACTGTTCTTCACTATCTATGTGCGTATCTATGTATGGCATGCACTGCCACTGCTTGACCAACCCCTTTGAAGGTCTTAGGGGTGGAGTGTCTCTAGAGTCACAGACTTGGACAGATTTAAAAAATGGTGTAGAGGTTTTGTTGTTTAGAGTATCCCTTTAAATTACCATTTACATTGCCTCTTTAGAACCCTATTATCATAACTAGCAATTTTGTAGCACCCACAATATTTTGCAGTGCTGTACAATTATAGAAAGGGGATATTAAGAGTTGAAGAAGGCCCTGATCAAACAAACTTACAATCTAACATGGCAGATATATAAAAACAGAGAATATGAGAACTCTGAGAATGGACAAAAACTTATAGAAACTTAGTAGCTTGCCCTTCGGTAAATCCCTGCTTTGATCTCAAATTAGATTTTGCTCACTTGTGCCATGACAGAGAACATATTCTGAAGCATATCAGACTGATCCCACTCATAAGGGCAGTCTAGAACCGAAATGCCAGCAAGTCCTCTCTGCACGAGCGATACATATATCATTAAGTGTCTTGTCCAAGGACACTTACTGGTAAGGTGATCTGGCCATTATTTCACAGTTCTAAGGCAGTGATGTTACCATAACTCTAACTTGCTATTACATTTTTGCAAACACAAATAAGAAATGGTAATGGGCAAACCTTGTTTATTTCCAACTCATACTATTAATACTCACTTTTTACATATATATCTGGAATCACAATTTAGTTACAACTATGTTAACCCTATTTTAAATATAGTGTTTTTAGAGTTTTCTGTATCCCTATAGGCATATATTGATTGCTTGACAGTAAATTATTCTTTATTGATTCTCACATACACTATTCTCATAAATGTATAGTAGTTTTTTTAATGCTTAAGTTTAGCCCAGCCAGTAATATTCACTCCCTGAAAATTCCAATTAGTCAATTCATCACCATAGACTCGCTGAGCCTAATAAGCGATGTGTTAACAAGCAGACATTGTTTGTTCTCTGCCACTATGTTATGTTATTTGGAAAATGTAGATTAGAGCAGCTGATTTGGAAATGTATAACGAAGTGTTTGGGTCACCCTGCTTCTGGCCTGTTTTAACACTTTATATTTACCAAAAGTCTCTTTTAGTCATACTTGAGCAATACACTGACGGCGTGCATCTTTGCTGATGTTTCTTTGTTCTGTTCCTTTCCTTAGTGTTGTGTTATTTGCTTACTCCTTGCTTGCTTTACTTGTGCATGATAAAAAAATGAATCTTCCAACAAAATGTTTTAGTTTGCATTGTCCAATATTCATTCATGATGCATTTTGGTTTGGACGAATTTGGTCCATGCAATCATTTCAGTATACACCAAAATGGCTCAAAAACGGACCAAACAGTGTACTGCAAAATTTTAATATGATGTATATATTTTGCAGCACACTGACAGGTGCATATTCACAGCAGAGCAAGTGAGAAAAATTAACAACTAGATGGAAAAAAGGAGGAGCAGTAAAAAAAAAAATAATCTAAAATATAATATAGATTTTTTTTTTTTTACTGTCCTCCCTTTTTCCCTCTACTAGTCACTTCCCACTTGATCCTTGAATAATATTGACATTTAGTAGCGGTCCTCTAACCTCCAGCACAGAATCACAAAACAAACAAAATGTCTTGTCCATTGTCTGTTCCATTTGTTTTATAATTCTGTAATATGGCGATTTGAAGTTACAGAACACACCAATTTAATAGTTCCTGGCTACACATCTCTGCTTTAAACTTCTGGCTTGTTTTTGCAAACATATGTTTTGGTTATCCTGATTCTGAACTAAACAAAAGACACATAGATATATGGACATTCCCATTATGTTGATCCCATAACTTTACCAATTTATGAGTATGCCAGATTACAGAGAGAATAAATTAATTAGAGAATCGGGATGTAAACAACGTTAGGAGAAACTGTTAAAAGACAAGTATTAAAAGGCACTCAAGAAGTTTTAAAAAATCCAAATAGCTGCAAAGACTCCCTTATTACATAGTAATAATAATGAAAAACCAACACACAATAGAGGTATGCTTGAAATAATAGTTCTGGGAAAACCTGCCTCTAAATTTCAGTCTTCCAATAAGTGTGAAAACATTTAAAAAATAAAATCTATAATACACTATATAGTGCAGATCAGATGTGCTAACCATATACAATCAGTTAGAAATGTCTCTAAATAACTGTGTATAATATCAGTCAAGGTAATAAAACCTATATGTAGAATTTAGGTTATTTTTTAAATCTGACCGACTAGAAAGCACCTCAGACAGCGTTAGTACAAGGAGCTTATAATGCAAAGATTGACGGTATTGTTCCTGTGTTGGGAAATTTGTTTACTTCTCATTCTGTACACATCAGAATGAGTGGTTGTGATTTCAATCCTGTATTGTGATGTTTTTTTCTGCCCATAATGTTTCCACAAATATTATGATAAAATGGTTTTATTTTTATTCAGATCATACTGATACCGGAGAAACTGACGGAAGCCAAGCACAGAGAGATGGACACAGGTTTCTTCAGGAAGGAAGAGATTCTTTATTGGATCACCGATCGGGACTCAGAGGGACTAGCGTCACCAAAATACAGCAAAGTCTGAGTACTGAATACATAGAGTACATTCCTTATATAGCACTGTAGCTCCTCCCACAATTAACTACACCCACACATACCCTTAACCTATTTAATAAATAGAGTCTAAACTCATCCATCCGGTCTAACCACGTGGCTCATCTGATACAAAGGAGAGGGACGCGTAATTCCAGTTCTTACATTCCTGCACCTGGTCAGTACAGTGATAACAGTATCTTAGCTACGTGTTATTAACTAACTGATACTACAAACACATATACATACATATGCCTTGTGGCAATCTTAGCCTGCTAAACTTGTATTTTACTGGAATTACATCACATTCCCCCCTTTGATGCCTCTGATATTTCACAATTACTTGAGGCATCACTTAACCTTGGTTTGCATATACCTCAGGTTACCATGAACCAGACCAGACTTATCTTATGATGTGAATCTTTTAACACTCATCTTCCTGCATTGGTTCTCCTTGATCTAGAGCCTTATACTTATATATCGCCATTATCTGTGCAGCAGCCTTCCTCTCTGCTATACTTCCTATCAGGCTTTGCACAGACCTAACTACTAAGGGTATAAGACACGGTAGGAGTAGACACAACAGTAAAATCAGTAGGACTCCACCTACCACTGCCTTAAGCCCTCCAAACCACTCATACCAGCTACCAAACCAACTACTTGGATTGTACCCTTTCCATACCTGAGTAGGCACATGCACTAGTTTAACCATATGGCTAGTAAGCTCAGCTATTGCTTGCCCTTCGTCATCTATTTGAAGACAGCAATTGCTCAGGTTAAACTTCCCACATACACCTCCCTCTACTGCCAAAAGGTAATCCAAGGCTAATCTATTTTGGTACACTGCTGTCCTCATCCTGGTATTATGCTTCGCTAGAAGATTGAGTGCTTGTGAGGTCTCATTAGTAATAATCTCAACCACCGCCTGTAATCTTATAATACGGTTGAGCATATAAATTGGGGTTCTATAACCAAAGGTACCATCTTCTGCCCACGTGGCTGGCCCATAATAATCTATGATACGCTGGGGAGGCCATTCATTATCTTCCCAGGTGCCTATCTCTAAGGGTCCCCTTTTCTTCCTATGATTCACATCATACACTTTAACACCTAAAGTCTCACCTGTTTCAATCGGTAACAAGAAGAAGGATGGTTTGAGCATACCCAACACACATGCCCCTTCCCAGTCCTGTGGCAACTCCGAATAGGCTTTCTTACCACAGATCCAGTACAAATTTGCTGGGGCTCTCCAGGTAGATGTGATGGATAAATCAAACCACACATCCTTTAAACTGGCATATCTAGCAAACGGGTTAGATGGTTCTGAGACATTTGAAGCCGACCACCAAGTTGTATTTTTAGTATCATCATCATAAGCTTTTTGCCCTAGACAAGTTAATTCTCCTACAGAAGTATTATACATTATTCCTTTCCTTGCTATGCAAACATAACCTATGATGGAGGTCTTTAATCTCCACTCAGATTTACCTCTAACACTCAAATGATAATCGGCTTGTGTAGATATTAGTTGGTCAACTGCCTCAGAACCGGACATTACCTCCTTTGCTTCCCAAGGCCATTGGTCTCCCATGTTAGTACCTCCACACACATAGCAGTTGGTAACATTAAGACTACCGGCAATACTTTCAGCTAGGTCAATGAACAGGTTTTTAGCGTTATGGGGGATCTTATTATCTATACTCATCTCTTCATAAAAGGAATGGTATACTTGATGAGTCTGGGAGGATACCGTATCAGTCTCTATTCCTATAAACAATAATGTCCCAGGATCTAAACCCGTCCCGTATATCTGAAACCCAAATAAATTTCCATACTTATCTAGGAACTTGTCGGGGTTATTAATAAGTATATGGACTGGGTTGCATTCCATAGACTTACAAAAAGGGCTAGTCGGCAACTTAGTCACTATCATGTCTTTATCTACTGTCTGTCCCCAAGTCGCCCACCCCACACAAGACCAATATGGACAAAAGTTATAGTCTTTATTTGGGCATCTAGGACTCACATATTTATTTTTACTACTGGGACAAATATATTTATCATTAGACCCATACGTCCTCTCCCATCTAAGATCCCCACATACATTCCACGGTTTTCTACCACTTGATATCGCCTTACATGCATCAAATAGCAGAACACCCGAAGAATGTACGGATTCTAACACCGTCTTATTAATTAGGGTCCCCTGAGGATCTCCATTCCTGAGAGTCAACCAAATTGTACGAGGTTGATACTCTGGACTGAAGCACTTAGGTTCTCCTACTCCTAAATGGCACACACTATAGTCTATATTTAGGTAGCTACATCTTGATACCTCTCCTTTACATTCGTATTGTGAATGCCAAATTAGGGTTTGGGAAATATGGTTACCTGTTCTCGTAGTCTTAATGCATACCTCACAGCTAGGAGTGTCGGTACCTCTACCTTCCTGAATATAAAAACACATATAAATAAACACAATCAAAAGCACATCTTTCGCCGTCATCCTCAGTCTTCGTCCGTGCGATGGAACCTCAGCTTCCAGGATGTGAGGGCTGCAGGGAATGGAGTTCTGCTCGTCTTCACAGGTGTCCCTTCGAGACTTTCCTGGCTTATACACTATGTGTTGGTAAGCGGACAGGCTTTATTATGGCCTTCTCACTCACACCTGTAACAATAAAATTTGTAATCCACAATAATTCCTCGTTACTCCGACTGAGTAGTGCGTTTCAACCGGATCTTGCAGGGATTCTCTGGATCTGCTGTAATTTGCCAAGAATCGACTGCTGCTGGTTTAATCCTGGAGTGATGTATCCACGGAGTTACTTCGGCTACTTTTATCGCTGTAGGGGTAGACAAAAGAACAACATAAGGACCTCTCCACTTGGGCCCTAACGGTACATTATTCCACTCTTTAATCCACACTTGGTCTCCTGGATGATAACTATGAACAGGGGGATAAATATTCACAGGTAATCTATCTTGTACCCATTTCTGTACCTCCTCCATAGTCTTACCCAACTCTACAACCTGCTGCCGGGTAATTCCTTCTCCCAACTGACTCAAGTCCCCCCTTAAGTTACCAAGTACGGGAGGTGGTCGCCCATACATGATTTCAAAAGGAGAGAGGCCCATCCTTCTGGTAGGGGTACTGCGGATTCGCAATAAAGCTATGGGTAAGAGAACGTTCCACTTAAGTTGGGTTTCCTGACACATTTTAGCCAACTGGTTCTTTATAGTTCTATTCATTCTCTCTACCTTACCAGAACTCTGGGGTCTATATGCAGTATGAAGCCTCCACTTTATACCAAGCATATGAGTCAGTTGTTGTAGGCACTGATGAACAAAAGCTGGACCATTGTCCGATCCTATAGAACAGGGTAGTCCATATCGGGGTATTATTTCTCGTAGCAGGAATCTTACAACTTCTCCTGCTTTCTCTGTACGAGTAGGACATGCTTCTACCCAGCCTGAATAGGTGCACACAATTACCAACAGGTAACGATGTCCACCCGATTTAGGCATTACTGTAAAGTCTATTTGTAGATCGGACATGGGGAGTCCCCCCATAAACTGGACTCCTGGTGGCTTTACTGGTCCTTGTCTTGCATTATTCTTAGCACACGTTACACATCTGCGTACAATGGCCTGAGTCAAGTTGGACAATCTTGGTATGTAGAAATGTTTCCTGAGAGATTCTTCAGTACTGTCTCTCCCAGAATGTGTCCCGTTGTGATAATTTTGGACAATTTCTACCGCTAGTGATGCTGGTATGACTATTCTTCCATCTTCTAGCTGATACCACTTGTTCTCCAAATACTTTCCCGGTTCAGTCTTTAACCACTCCTCTTCTTGAGCTGTATAAACTGGAGTCCATTGGGACAGTGGAGTTGGTATAAGAGCAGCTATATGCCCCACATACTCCTGTCTTCCTGATTCAGCAGCACGCTTAGCTGCACTATCTGCCATCCGATTTCCCTTGGTTACATCACCATCTCCTCTCAGATGCGCTCGACAATGTATGATACCGACTTCTTTCGGCTCCCACACTGCTTCCAATAGTTGTAGGATTTCAGCTGCGTACTTGATTTCTTTGCCTTCTGAATTCAGTAGTCCTCTTTCTTTATACAAAGCTCCGTGGGCATGAGTGGTTAAAAACGCATACTTAGAGTCCGTATAGATATTTACTCTTAAACCTTCAGCCAATTGTAACGCTCGTGTTAGTGCTATTAATTCTGCCTTTTGTGCTGATGTTCCTTTCGCCAGTGGCCGAGCTTCTATCACCTTGTCTATTGTTGTCACTGCATATCCTGCATAGCGGATCCCTTCTTTCACATAACTACTGCCGTCGGTGTAATATTGAACATCGGGGTTCTGGATGGGAAAATCACGAAGATCTGGTCTACTTGAAAATACTTCATCCATTACTTCCAAACAATCATGTTGACTTTCAGTAGGTTGCGGCAAAAGGGTAGCTGGATTTAAGGTGTTTACAGTCTCTAAATGCACTCTTGGGTTTTCACACAACATTGCTTGATACTTGGTCATACGGCTGTTACTAAACCAATGATTTCCTTTGTAATCCAACAACGTCTGTACTGCATGTGGGACTCGTACATAAAGTTCTTGACCCAGAGTGAGTTTATCGGCTTCAGCTACTAGCAGGGCGGCTGCAGCTACGGCTCTTAGACAAGGTGGAAGTCCGCTGGCCACTGCATCCAGTTGCTTAGACATGTAGGCAACAGGTCTTTGCCATGATCCCAAGTACTGTGTCAATACTCCCACAGCCATTCTTCTTTGCTCGTGTACATATAAGTAGAATGGTCGTGTGTGATCAGGTAGACCTAATGCTGGGGCACTCATCAAAGCCTTCTTCACATCTTCAAATGCCGTTTGCTGTTCTTGGGTCCATAAGAAGGGGTCGTGCTCTGTACCTTTGATGGCTGCGTACAGAGGTTTTGCCAGTATCGCATAGCTGGGAATCCATATCCTACAGAAGCCTGCTGCCCCCAAGAATTCTCGCACTTGTCTTCTATTCTTGGGTATTGGTATTTGGCAGACAGCTTCTTTTCTCTCTGGCCCCATAATCCTTTGACCTTCAGAGATATGGAATCCCAGATACTTGACAGTTGGCAAACACAACTGAGCCTTCTTCCTGGACACCTTGTATCCTGCCTTCCAGAGAATATGTAGTAGATCGTGCGTTGCTTGCTGACATTTTTCTTTTGTAACTGCTGCTATCAACAAGTCATCTACATATTGTAACAATACACATTCTCCTGGGATAGACTCGAAATCCAGTAGATCTTGACTTAGAGCTGAACCAAATAGGGTAGGTGAATTTTTAAACCCTTGGGGCAGTCTTGTCCAAGTCATTTGGCGTTTTGAGCCCGTTACAGCGTTCTCCCATTGGAAAGCGAAAATACATTGGCTTTCTGCGGCAATTCGGAGGCAAAAGAAGGCATCTTTGAGATCTAAGACTGTGAAGTAAGTAGCCCCGCCCGGAATTAAAGCAAGCAGGTTATATGGATTGGGTACAACTGGATGTATGCTAACAACCGCATCATTGACTGCTCTTAAGTCCTGTACAGGTCGATACTCATCTGTACCGGGCTTTTGAACAGGCAGCAATGGGGTGTTCCAGGGGGAAGTACAGAATTTTAGGATACCATACCGTATGAACTTATCCAGATAGGATTGGATGTTCTTCTTAGCCTTCTGCGGAATGTGATATTGTCTTAGGCTCACTGGATAAACCCCATGTTTCAGTTCAATTTTTATTGGTGGAATATTGCGGGCCAGTCCTGGTGGGTTGTTCTCTGCCCAAACTCCTGGTATGTTAAACAATGTCTCATCACTCCTAGGGTTTTGGCTAGTCAACACTGTATAAAGTCGCCACTATTCTTCCTTTGGTACGGATAAAGTCATAATACCTGAAGGTCCATTAAACTTTAAGGATGTTGTTCCATTTGGTAGGAACGTAATCTGCGCTTGTAATTTTGATAGCATATCACGTCCCAGCAATTGGACTGGACATTCAGGCATATAAAGGAATTGGTGTTTTACTACGTGGCCTCCCAATGTACAGAGTCGACTTTTAAGAACCGGTTTTTCAGCACTTCTTCCAGTTGCTCCTATCACAGTAATAGTCCTTCCAGATGGAGGAGCAACTAGATTAGTCACCACTGAATGTTCAGCACCAGTGTCGATCATGAACGCACTCCTTTTCCCCCCTATTGATACATCGACCATAGGCTCCGCTCGACCAAGGGGGATGGAGCCCGGTCGGTATCAATAGTCCTCCATGACAGTGTCAGCCAATCCTACAAAGTCCCTACCTTCTCTATCGCGGGACCTTTGCGCTGCTGGAATATACCTGTCTTCCCTAACACTTCCTCTGTTCCCATTACTCCCTCTATAACCATTACTCCCTCCGGGGCCTCCTCTACCTCTCGCTCTACCTCTAAAGTTTCCGTAGCCTGCCCTGGGTTGGTCTCTCTCGTACTGCTCTCTTTGCGGACATTCGTTCCTCCAATGCCCTTCTTCCTTGCAATACGCGCATTGATCCCTACTCAAAGGCTCCCTACTCCATCTATTATTGCCTCTATCTGGGCCCCGTTTATCTACGCCTGCGATCGCTACCGCTAGCATATCAGCCTTTTTACGCATCTTGCGCTCTTCCTCTTTCTTACTTTCTGTATCCCTGTTCATATAGACCTTATTTGCTACCTCCATTAGTTGGGTGATGGACATACCTGCAAACCCTTCTAACTTTTGTAGCTTGCGCTTAATATCTCCGTATGCTTGGCTGACAAAGGCGGAGTTAACCATTCGGGAATTGTCTGCGTCTTCCGGATTAAAGGGGGTATACAAGCGGTATGCCTCCAATAATCGGTCATAAAAGACACTGGGCGCTTCATCGCTTTTCTGGATCACCTCAACTGTCTTCGACATGTTAATGGCTTTCTTTCCTCCGGCTTTCATGCCAGCAATTATAGCGTCTCTATAGGCTCTGAGTTGAACCATATCAGCACCATTTACGTTCCAATCGGGATCGGTGTTGGGATAGTGTGTCGCGGCCCATGCTGCTGGATTGGCTTGGTTCAAAGCACGGGCTCTATCCTCTAATGCTTTAATGGCTGCTTGATTTATTCTTGTCCTTTCCTCATTGTTAAATAAAGTCATTAGTAACTGCTGGCAATCAGCCCATGTCGGATTATGCGTCTGTACTATTGAGGTGAACAGATCAGTCATAGCTTGTGGTTTCTAAGTATACGAGGAATTATGGGTCTTCCAGTTTAAAAGATCGGTTGTGGTAAATGGGACATATACGAAGACTGGGTCAGCGTGTGCCATTTGACCTGCGGCATCGATATAAGCTGACCCGGGATTCAGACGAAGAGGCATCTGATAGTGCTTTAATTGTTGGGCACCAGTCAACTGTCGGGTTTGGATGGGGCTACGTAGAGAGGCGTCAGTCATGGGTTCCGGTCGGGGAGAGATAGGGTATGGGGATGTGGGAGGTCGGTTTTGGGAAAAGGTCGTAAATAAAACACTTCGAGCCGAGCTAGATGAAGCTTGACCGGAAGTCTGAAGTGGCGCCAAATCAGGATATTCGTTTCTAATGGGGGTGGATTCTGGTTCCGGAAGGGGAGATTTAGTACGAGGGGGGGTGGATCCTGTACTGGAGGAGGAAGCGGAAGTGGATGAGGGTAATGAGGGGAGGGGTGCAGGACTTCCTGCGTTTGCGTCACTTCTTCTTAACGGAAAGTAAGGGGGCGGCAAAGGGATCTCGGACTCAGGGGGCGTGTCCAAAATGGGCCTAACACCAGTCCTAGTGGACGAGCAAGTCCTAGCTACCATGAGGCGACACTGCTCCTCGTGGCATGTCTGGAGCCATTTTGGCGAGTCATTTACGGCCTGTCTCCAACAGTCAATATAAGGAAACTGGCCGTAAAGTTCAGGCCTACCCGATACAGCCACGTGTAAGCGCTGTACCAGAGTTGGATCCAAACTGCCACGTGGCGGCCATGCCGCAACCAAAGTAGGCCACTCCCTAGTACACAAAGTGACCAAACGTACAGGAGACATCTTTACCCCAAAATCACAAACTTTGAATCCCTTTTTAAAATTCTTAACCATACATCCTAAGGGATCCGGAATCGTTGACTGCGACGCACCCATACTTAACAATGGAACGTCGTCGACAACGAATACTATACACGCGTACTATTCAACAGTCACACCCGTTTCCTCTGGCAACAGCACCACGTGGTACGGTTACCAAGTGAAACGTACACAATAACAATAAACACTCAGGGAATTCCCGTACACACACAGCTGTTACACCAGTCACTATATAATCAATATTATGCCCTTTGGCGTAACTATACAGTCACCCACGCTATAATTCTCTATATACGAATTACCCGTCTATAACACACCCCAGTAACATCGTCTTTTACAAATAGCGGTTACAGTACGGTTAGCATAGGTCAAAGCACAAGTTAAGGTCACAATACAATTATTAGTGGTTATGGTGTTAAACATGCAATGGACGACAATGATTAGTACTTATTATATAATGTCAGTAAATATACAGGGTTATGGTACCGTGCACTATAATACAGCAACACACTATTAACACTCTCGCTAGACGGCTGAGCTCGCGCTATCTAACAAGATATACACTTTACTAAAACAATCGTTAACACATTTACAATTCCCAACTAAACTATTGGCCAGTACCTTGAATGGACTACCTAAAACTATATACACCCGTTTTGGTTAGCCACACTGCCCAATCACCACATATATAGCGAGCTAGAGAACCGAATTTACACAGGCGCCTCTTAGTCGCACTATCAAAAGTCTAGTGGGTTCCAAATTTACACGCCTTCCCACTTAGCCCAGATAGGATGAGAACTAGCGAACCGAATTTACACAGGCGCCGCTTAGTCTCCCGGTCCCTCCGACCTAGCGAACGTAATATACACCCTAGAACGCTAGTCTAGACAAGACACCGGTGTCCGGCTAGGGCTATTTACACCAGGACCCCGCCTGACTAACCAAATCAAACGGTCTGACTAAAGAGCGTTCGATCGAGCGGTGCGCCTTCGCTCCTTCCCTCCGACAGAGGGGGCAGATACACAGATTCAAAACCCCTTTGGGCCTACCGCACAATCGGTATACCCCTAGTGGGTCCTGCCGTCTAAAACAGCAGTTGTCTTACCTCCTCGTTCCTGAACCTGAGTTCACACTCATCGACGGGGACACCCCAGCACTTCTCACGTAGAGGCCGATGATCTCCTGGACAACAGACCAGTGGCGCCGAGACGAAGGGAGGTCCACGCAGAAGTTCAGGGGTGCAGCCGTAGAGAACGTGGGCAAAGATAGACCGTCTCACGCCTCTGCCTCTCAGCTACCGTTGAACGATGAGCTTCCCGGCCAATGCACCAAATGATACCGGAGAAACTGACGGAAGCCAAGCACAGAGAGATGGACACAGGTTTCTTCAGGAAGGAAGAGATTCTTTATTGGATCACCGATCGGGACTCAGAGGGACTAGCGTCACCAAAATACAGCAAAGTCTGAGTACTGAATACATAGAGTACATTCCTTATATAGCACTGTAGCTCCTCCCACAATTAACTACACCCACACATACCCTTAACCTATTTAATAAATAGAGTCTAAACTCATCCATCCGGTCTAACCACGTGGCTCATCTGATACAAAGGAGAGGGACGCGTAATTCCAGTTCTTACATTCCTGCACCTGGTCAGTACAGTGATAACAGTATCTTAGCTACGTGTTATTAACTAACTGATACTACAAACACATATACATACATATGCCTTGTGGCAATCTTAGCCTGCTAAACTTGTATTTTACTGGAATTACATCACAATACCTTACTTTAGAAAATGTTATCACTTGTTCTATAAATTGAACTTTAACACAAAGAAAGCTCCTGTAGGCTACAAAGGCTATTAACAGAGCAGGATATAAGAAATTATATATTAAACAGACTGTACAATAAAGAAAGTGTAAACATTACATGTCTCTTTCCAGGAAGTGTTTAACCCCTTAACACCGCAGCCAAATGTACAAGTTGTGAACGAAACAAAATGTAAACAAAACCTGGCATTTGCGCTATATGTCTGTCAAACCGTAATTCACCTCTTTCATATTAAATGCACCCCCCCTTATTATATATCATTTTATTCAGGGGAATCAGGGCTTTCATTTAATATCAAATATTTAGCTATGAAACATAATTTAATATGAAAAACATGGGAGAAAATAAGATTTATTTTTTATTTTTTTAGTTCTACATGACATTTTAACTGTCAATGTCATAATACTGTTTGCTTTTACTGCAATAAAATACACATATTTGTATTCAGCAAAGTCTCACGTGTAAAACAGTACCCCCTATGTACAGGTTTTATGGTGTTTTGGGAAGTTACAGGGTCAAATATAGCGTGTTACATTTGAAATTGAAATTCGTCTGATTGGTTACGTTGCCTTTGAGACTGTATAGTAGCCCAGGAAATAAATTTACACCCATAATGGCATACCATTTGCAATAGTAGACGACCCAAGGTATTGCAAATGGGGTATGTCCAGTCTTCTTTAGTAGCCATTTGGTCACAAACACTGGCCAAAGTTAGTGTTAGTATTTGTTTGTGTGTGAAAAATGCAAAAAACGCCAATTTTGGCCAGTGTTTGTGACTAAGTGGCTACTAAAAAAGACTGGACATACCCCATTTGCAATACCTTGGGTTGTCTACTATTGCAAATAGTATGCCATCATAGGGGTAATTTTCATTCTTGGGCTACCATAGGGTCATAAAGGCAACGTAAGCAATCTGGCGAATTTTAATGTGAAAAAAATGAAACACAAGCCTTATATTTGACGCTGTAATTTTTGAAAACACCATAAAACCTGTACATGAGGGGTACTGTTGTACTCGGGAGACTTCGCTGAACACAAATATTTGTGTTTCAAAACAGTAAAAAGTATTGCACCAGTAATATCGTCCGTGTAAGTGCTGTTTGTGCGTGAAAAATGCAAAAAACGTCACTTTTACTGGCGATATCATCGTTGTAATACATTTTACTGTTTTGAAACACTAATATTTGTGTTCAGCGAAGTCTCCCGAGTAAAACAGTACCCCCCATGTACAGGTTTTATGGTGTCTTGGAAAGTTATAGGGTTAAATATAGTGCTAGCAAATTAAATTCCTTATACTTTCGGCATGGGTTGTCAGGCAGGTCCCGCTAATTGTAATTAATTAGGATACCTAATTATGTAAAATTATTACATAAATATATGTGTAGAATGTGTATATGTGTATATATACGTATATATATATATATATTTTTTTTTTTATATTTTTATTTATATATAGGTATATATATAGTGATATATACGTATATATTTATGTATATAGATATATATATTATTTCGTTCTACGTGTATTTTGATATAAATATATATATATATATTAATATCACAATACAGTTAGAACGAAATAAAACACATCTATATATTTTTTAATATTTTATTTGTAATTATTTTTTTATTTAATTTTTTTACGTATTTACATATTTTTTTTTATATTATTTATAAATATATATATAACAATAATTATATATATATTTAATCAGTATCAGTCTACGTGTAATTTGATATTAATATATATATATAATTATATATATATTAATATTAAAATACACCTAGACGGTGTATGTGTATGTGTGTATATGTGTATATATATACTTAGATCATATATATATAATATATATATATATATATATATATATATATGATCTAAGTATATATATATTTTTTTACACTTATTTAACATTATTTTATTTTATTTTCAGCCAGCAGGGGGACCAACTGTCATTACAGTTGGTCCCCCTGCTGGCAATGCCTGAGCCAGCTATACCGGCCATGTGATTGTGAGGTCCTCGCAAGGACCTCACTCTCACATGACCGGGAGGGACCGGAGGAGGAAGATCTGCCGCGGGGGGGCTCCCTGGGAGTCCCCCCAACCGCGATCGCCGGCGTGGGACCACCGGCGACCGGGTAAGTTAAAAAAAAACGGCGGGCGTATATTTACGTCCTGCGGCGTTTAGAGCCGCTTTTAAAAGGACGTAAATATATGCCCGCCGGACTTAAAGGGTTAAGAATGGCATGTAAGTCACATGCAGATTGGCGTAACAAAGGCTGCATAAACAAAGTGATTTAACTCCTAAATGGCAGAGAATTGCTCCGTGGCATTGCAAGGGCATGATCTAAACACTAAAGCTTTGTTTTGGAGCCTATAGTATCCCTCTAAAAACTAGGATACATGTAAAAATGCAAAGCAGTACAATTAAGTTTCAATACTAATAGTATATGTATCTGCTGAAGATATGAGATCCAACAGAAACACTGTTTGCCTTCTAGAAATATCTCCCTAATATCAACTCTGTGTGTGTCTGACAAAAATTTGTTTCTCAAATCCCAGCACTGTGTGCTTTCTGAAAAATAAGTTTAAACCAGATCCACCCTATTGTGTGTGTCTCAAGCATACTGCTGGACTATGCCAGGTTTCCATGTACAGCTCCATTAGTCTATCATCTTGTATCCTCAAGTCTTCTTTTATAAATTGGATTTTTTTTTTCTGGGCTGATAATTGTAATAATTTCACATTTCAGCATAATTTATTACATCAGAGCAGAAATAATGTAACTCATTAGCCTAAGCAATTTCCTGCATAATAAGTAATACATAATTTAATGTTTTAACCCCCTCAATGCAAGGGGTATGTCTCACATTTCTTTGCAGTGTGCTGGTCATATATCCTGCAGTCTAAGGGTTAAATAAATGTTGTTGTTTTTTTACAAATATTTTAATATCCCATAAGCCCAATATATCAGGAGGTGGAGTTTCCAGAGAGAGATAGGGTGGAGTCTGGTGCCCCGACATCTTAATACTTCACCAGCCTTCACTGTTCTGCAATATACTGTATATATATTTTTCTTATCTCCCCACGTTGCTTCACATTGCATCCTGCTCAGAAAGGGACTGAATGAAAGCAAGTCGTATTGTTATCGATCGTTTGTGTTTGCTAAATGTTAACATTTACAGTAACTGCATGAATAATTTAACAATTTGAACATATTCTTCTTGTTTCTAATACCATACAGTTCTGTTCCTATTGTATTTCATATATACATATACATAGTTATTGAAGAGACAGAGGGAATTTGGGGGACAATTATATCTTTACCATTTTAAATGGGTAGTATATGTATAGATTTGGTGTTTTTATCTGAATTTATAAGGATTTTGTACAACATTTATGGTAATTATATGCATTTTACCAATCTTATATATTGTTGGAGTACTGTATTCCATTTTAGGAAGGTATTTCACAGTTAAGTGTTATTGCATTATTTAGAACACATCTTATAACTATCGTCTAACTTTAATCCATCTATTATTTTGTATTTATTTGTTTCTGTTTAGAACTCACAACACTGTAGTAGTATGGAAATGTTTCTTGAGGTAATAGTGGAAAGAGCTTCTTCCCTCAATAATACAGAGGCACTGACACTAGTAAGATGAAACACAACTCTCCTCCTCCTCACGTCCTTGCTGCACAATTTGCACTTTGTTAATCCTTTTTGGAAGCACTTAAAGTAATCCCAAACTTTGCCTTGGTGCAATACATCAGGGCCTCCATCAGGGCATGACAACCATGATGGTTGTCATGGGCCCGTCGGTCCTGGGGGGCCCGGACTGCTCAGGGAGTCCTGGGCCCCACGTTACCTATATATATGTACATCTTTGGGCCCCCCGGCTACCTATTACTGCAGGGGGCCCAGCACACTCCATCTTCACTGCCCAGCTGCTCTGTCTAAGTCTTACGAGCCGCGAGGAGAGTTGCCAGGGTAACCCCTGGCAATGCTCTGACAACTGCGGCACTCACGAGACTTAGAGCAGAGCAGCTTGAATATGATGTCATATTCCGGCACCCGGCATCACAAAACTGCACAAGGGAGCAGTGAGGAGCAGGAAGGAGATCTCCAGATAGAAGATCCCAACTCGACCTCAGGGAATGATGTGAGTGTGTGCAAGAATGTGTAAATGTGTGTGTGTCTGTCACTGAGTGAGTGTGTGTGTGTCTGTCTGTGTGCCAGTGAGTGTATGTGTTTGTCAGTGAGTGAGTGTGTGTATGTGTGTGTCAGTGAGTGTGTGTGTGTGTCTGTATGTGTGTGTCAGTGAGTGTGTGTGTCTGTCTGTGTGCCAGTGAGTGTATGTGTTTGTCAGTGAGTGAGTGTGTGTATGTGTGTGTCAGTGAGTGTGTGTGTGTGTCTGTATGTGTGTGTCAGTGAGTGTGTGTGTCTGTCTGTTTGTGTCAGTGAGTGTCTGTCTGTGTGTGTGTGTGTGTGTCAGTGAGTGTGTGTGTGTGTCTGTTAGTGTGTGTGTCAGTGAGTCTGTGTGTGTGTTTGTCAGTGAGTATGTGTGTCTGTCAGTGTTGCAATGGCCGCGGCTGGACAGTGGAGAACCTGGAGGTGCACGGAGGCACACAATGCCACGTTACATTCCAACATGATATTGACGTGCTCCACCTTCACAAGGTTTTAAGAAGTAGCGGGAGGATCCGCTATGGAACAGGGTGTGGACGGCGCCATTTGGGGTATACCAGAGGCCATACTCCAGAGTTGCATACTGGCAGCAGCAATTTGAGTGGAGTCTGCTTGTTGGCTGGAGGGGGGTGCTGGGATTTAGTAGAGGGGGGACTGGGATTTGGTATATGGAGGGGACTGGGATTTAATAGAGGGGGTGCTGTGGTTTAGTAGAGGGGGGTACTGTTTTTTTTTATAAACTGTACTATACCTACGTTTCTATGAAAATTTAAGTTTTGGGGTTTTTTTGCGGCCCACATAAACATAAACATTGATTATTTGGCCCGTGCTAGACTTTGAGTTTGACATGCTTGCTATACACTATACTACAATATTTACACACACTACATCCTTGCACAAATGCACACTCTGCAGTCAATACACACACTACATCCTTACACAAACACACAATCTGCAGTCACTATGCACACTACATCCTTAAACAAAAACACACACTGCATTTACTACATACATTACATCCTTACACAAACACACACTCTGCAGTCACTACACACACTACATCCTTACACAAACACACACTCCACATTCACTACACACACTACATGCTTACACAAACACACACACTCTGCACTCACTACACACACTACATCCTTACACAAACACACACTCTGCATTCACTATACACACTACATCCTTATACAAACACAAATTCTGCAGTCAGTACACATACTATATCAATACACATCACACTCTGGAGTCACTTTACACACACTACATCCTTACACAAACACACACTCTACATCTAATACACACAAACACTGCATACATTACATACATGTGCAATCTGCATCCACCATACACACTGTATCCATGACACACATACCTCATCCACTTTACACATTCTACATCCACTATACACACACCACATTCACTACACACACACACTTCATCCTTGTGGGTAGACTCGGGGGCAGCTCCTGTGGGCGGACTCGGGTGTGGCCCTGTGGGCGGATTCGGGGGTAGAGCCTGGGGCCCATAACTTGAGCTGTCAAGGGCCCCGAAATATCTGATGGCAGCCCTGCAATACATTAGTCTCAACTCTTCATCTTGCAGCTTCTGAAGATACAGATGGAGTACCATCGGTGGCAGCAGAAGCTCTAATAACACTAGCCTTTGCCTTGCTTGACTAGTGCTTATGAAAAGTGTGGTGGGGTAATAATGACAGTGGGTGAAGTATTTACCATTGGTATCAGATGATGCTACAACTGTCTCCATTGGATTGGGTGATTTAAAATCAGATAGAGATGAACTTAGAGAAGATGGGGAAGATGCAAGCTAGCTGGATATAATAGTGGACTACTGTTTTCCTCTTGTAATATAATATAGCTGGATATAATAGTTGACTACTGCTTTCCTCTTGTAATTTCAAGTTCCTCCTCGGTTAAACTTAAACTAGTATTTCAATGGGTAGGGGAAAGATATATCATTACCTGATTCATCACCACCAGAACCAGACATTCAGGACACTATTTTGGTACTCTGTTCTATGTCTTCTGTAAAGTTTGGAGATGCCTTAAGAATACAGGGGTAAAATGAGAATGGGAACTTCAATTGTTTCACCAATCCGAGATGGAAATGCAAGAAGCGCAAAAATAGTGTGAGTGGGGGACAAAAAATTAGAAAATAATACCTCACCACCTGAATCTCAAATATATTGCAAAAACCCAATGGTTTAAGTAAAAAAAAATATTGATGCAACTTTACACTTGTGTGATGGACCTTCTCACCACCAGCACCATCAAAATTACCAGTGACAAATATACATACAAAAGTGGAGCTCCAACTTCAAATTATATAGCATTTATTAACGAATATATCCTTAAAAAATATACATTACAAATACAATCAATATATAACTTGAGTGGATTATAACAAGTGCAGTAAAAATCAGCCCCTTACTAGATGCCAATAGGTCAGTGTATGCAGCCAAATGCGGCTACTCACAAGCGTTTTGTGTTCACTGTGGAACAAATCTCTGCATGCTGGACAAATGCAGGCTCCAACCGGTTAGTTTTTCTGGTGTGTGCCTTGTGTTTGGTGTATAGATGAAAATGTCAGTTCACTCTCTGCTTCCAAAAAGTACAGGAAGGTTCAATGTGTCATATCATTCCTGACCGTTGTTGTGCCTTGAGGAAAGGGTTGGGACCAATGCTATGGACGGTGCATTCTCTTTTTTGTAAGCATCATTTTGTTCAGTCACCATTTGTTCTAACAGTTATTTTTTTATGATTATGGTAACTCTTTTAAGCTGAAAAACCAACATCTGAAGACCATATCTATAGCTGCTAAAATGTGTCCCACAATGCTTGCAGTTGCCCCTAAGTATTGTGGGACACATTTTAGCAGCTATAGATATGGTGTTCAGATGTTGGTTTTCAGCTTGAAAGAGTTACCATAATCAAAATCAGATTTTATCTTCAATGTTTAAGTACTGTGCCTACATCACTACTGTTGCTCCGTTACACAGTACTGTGCAGTCAGAAAAAAATGAATTTCTTTCTACAAAGAGTTGGAAAAAAGACCTGCCACACTCAGGCAAGATTTACTCGTACAGTAAACTGCAGCCACAAGCTGTATTGCAATTTGCAAAGCAGAAATAGTGGCACGGTAGCACACTGCAACACAAATAATCTATAGCTCACAAGAAATTAAATCAAATCACAAATCATTAAAATAATTTGATCTAAATCATTGAAACTGTCTCACCAGTTTCACAATAGGATTAATTAAGACACTGCACAAATACAAAGAAAATTAAAAAAAAAAGCACTGTTTATGCACAGGTCTGCTAATGAATTTTATTGCCCCAACAGAAACTATAAAATAAAAATATGTATAGAACACATGATACGCTGGCATTTAACCCAAAAGTGACAAGTGACTTTCTCACCTACACTCAACTGTCCCAACCCCTTCAAAAACCTCCGAACTTGTGTGGTGTGGGCTATTAATTATTACACTGAGCTTAGCATCCCTAAGCCTAACACTGTCCCAATGATTAGTGAAGCTGCACTGGTCGCTGATCCCTGCGACGAGTTAAGTAAGAACTAGACCTGAGAGCCACAAGTGCATTTGTAAATGTCCAGAGCCCTGTTCTAAATATTCAGTGGGAGCTCAATCCATCTATCCATAATTAAAAAAGTAATCCTAATCTCCAACCCACTAGAGGACAAGTGGATAACCGACAACCAGTAGCCAAGTCATAAACAATGCTCGCACCTTATAAGCTAGGTGACTCAGTCACTAGCCATCAACCACCACTCCCACTCCTGTTCAAATCTGATCAATCATAATGTAGACAGTATTTTCTACCTATGCCCTAGATCCTAAATAGGTATTGAGTAGTATAACCTAAAATAATTATATTATATCTATATTTAAAATATAAATGCATAAATAATATAATGTCCTCTGCCAATATTACTTGGCAATTACAAATAACATGATGCCACAAATAAAAAATAAATAAAAAAAGTTTATCATCATAACTGCGTTGAGTTAGGTTTTTATGATATATACATACACATGCATGCATATTTACAGTTATATATTTAAGACACTCCAGAATATATTTCAGGATGCTGAATATCTAGGAGGGAATAAAATCAAGAATACACAAATTTTAGCAGTTTGAAATGATAAGGTATGTTTCTTTAGTATGATATTGCACGGCAAGGGGTCATAATCAAGGTCAAACAACAAATATTTACAATAAAATAAGCACATTCTGTCTAGTATGAAAAGTGTGGCTATCCATCACACATCAATGACTATTAGAGGATTTGACAGTACCAAGTGGTTATTACAAAGGGCTGCATACTATATCAAAATACTGCCGAGTGTGTCAACAAGAGGATTACCGTAATTTAAATGAACTTGCTATCATGCTTCTTGGAAAGCTACTAAATTTAGAACACCATGACCCTCATAGCAATCTGAATATGAAGCTCCAATATTAGGTAGCACACATCTAATTTACATGATATTTTACCAACACAGCACCATAAAGGAGTGCTCTATTGCATTCAGAACATTGGGAGACTTAAAGCAGAGCCTGGATTTCTGTTTTGGTTTTTAATTTTAATTATTTACTATTCTGACAGAAGTGGCATAAAGACTAGACATTTCTTATTTTCCCAAGTGATCACATAAAACGGTTTGATCAGATTTGTTGAAAACCATGTTTTGTTGAACATTTCAGGCAATTGAAAGGCCACTCTTCACAGGGTCTCATGTAAATATATACTGTAAGATTTTACCTTATACACTAATATAGGGAGTTGTTTGCACAGGAAATACCAGCCTATAAAATCAATGAAAATAAATAATGGTTGTAAAACTCATACGAGTGACAAATTAAGTACAGTTTGTGATGCAAATTAATTTTCAAATCACTACAAATCATTAAAACCACATTTTATTTCTGAGAGCAAAACATGGGGGTTAGAACATAGGTTAACAACTATGCTGAAACTGAGTTTGTTGGCAGTAAAGGTTTGTGGAATAGAATTGCATTCAATATTAACACAATACACATACAATATAGCATACATCCATACATTTGAACAACAGTGTTTTTTGTTCTACACTTGTAACCTTATGCAAATTACTACAGAAACAGGCGTTACCATAATACCTGGACTTATAAATGCGTCACATACCATATAGCTACATAAAGATCTACTTTTTTTTTTTACCAATGTCACTTCTGGGTTACCTCTATCTTCACTCAAAACCAGTATGTGTATTTCTCTCAATACTTAAATCTTTCTTTACACTGTTATAAGGTCTTGATTAAAGTTCCAAGCAGGAACTGAATCATCACACTTTTTCTATGTAGTATTTCTGAAGCAAATTATATTTTTCGAAAAGCCTCAGTGTTTGCCTCTTGTTTTGTCCAACACAGTGAAAATATATAACACTGTCAAGTAAATAATTCCTTTATTGACTTCATGTGAGACCACCAATAGAGCAGGATTACATTTTTGTTTCTGCAAATGTATCCGTCATGCATTCCATACATACTGTATATTTTACCACCAACTCACTTGGTTGACAGGGCCGTCATCAAAGGGACTCTCCAGTGCCAGGAAAACAATCAGTTTTCCTGGCACTGCAGGTCCCCTCTCCTTCCCACCCCACATCCCCGGTAGCTGAAGGGGTGAAAACCCCTTTAGGTCATTTACCTGAGACCCAGCCGATGTCCCTCGGCGGTGGTTTCTGCTCGCCACCGCTCCTCCAAGTGATTACGTCAGCCGATGGGCGAGACTGATCCCGCCTGCCGGCTGAGGAAACCTAATGCACATGCGTGGCAATGGGGCTAAACAAGGTGACAGGGGCTGAGGGGGACAGGGCTGAGGAAGAGGGACAGGGCTAAGGAAATGGACAGGGACTGAGGAAAGGGACAGGGACTGAGCAAAGGGACAGGGACTGAGGAGGGGGACAGGGCCTGAGGAAGGGGGCATGGACTGAGGAGGTGGACAGGGCCTGAGGAAGGGGACAGGGCTGAGAAAGGGGACAGGGACTGAGGAAGCGGACAAGGGCTGAGGAAGGGGACAGAGGCTGAGGAAGAGGGACAGGGCTGAGGAAGAGGAACAGGGGCTGAGGGGGACAGAGTTGAGGAAGAGGGACAGGAGCTTAGGAAGGGTATAAAAAAAAACCTTAAGTGCATTCCCCCCTCCCTGAAGCTTACCTTGGGCCAGGAGGGGTGGGACAGGATCTGGAGCCTGCAGCCTGCAGTCAGTGGAGTCGGCCTCTCTCCTGATCATGTCAGGAGGAGGGGGCGTGACTTCCTCTGCTCTTCTCCCATACTCCCCAGTGGTCCTGGGATGAGAGCAGTGAAAGTCACGCCCCCTCCTCCTGCCCGTATCAGGAGAGGCCGGCCGACTCCACTGGCAGCAGGCTGCAGGGAGAGAGGTGAGTTTAAAAATCAGAGTTCCCAGCCAGAGGCAAGGGATTCGGATTTGTGCTCCCCCCTGCTCTGGCGGCCGCTTGTGCCAACCCTGGGTCCTGCAGGACTAGTAACGGGAATGGTGTTCCTGCTGTGGAAAAAGTGCAGGAACGCCATTCCCATGCGTTCCTGCAGGACTCAAGCCCTGTACACGTGCACACACTGGCACATACACACACACTCACACACATACTGACATACACACACAGATACACACACTGACACATATACACAGATACACACACTGACACAAAGATAGATACATACACACACACAATCTGACACACATAGATACATACATGCTATAATTTTTATACTTGTAGCCACCCTCCTGTTATCATACTTTTTATGTCCCGGAGGGTGGCTTGCTTGGGGTCCTGGTGATGCTGGCTGAAGCTAATGGGAGTGAGCATGAGGGTCTGCAGCAGTTCACTTCTGCCTCTCTCCCCCCTGATGTCTGTGTGTGCTGCTGCCACCTCCTCATCTCTCCTACACACTGCTCTCTTATGAAGCTGGAAGGAATTGATCGTCTGTCACTTACTTACTTACAGCCTACAGGGGCCTGGTCGCATGCTTAGAGGGGTCTGGCACCCGACTGGGCACCTGTTCAGTGATACCCATCGGGTGGCCCTAAATACATTGGCCACCCAATGGGCCTATCCAAAATGTTGTGGGCAGTGGGCTCAAGGGGGAGTTTCTTCTGTTTTGTATTCCAAGGCTGCTCATCATTCTGATTTTATTGACATACTGATTTTGTGAATTGAGATGGTAGACAATTCCTTTTTAGGAAAACCAATTAAATTAACTTCAAAGTGACCTTTTTGGAAAGGACTGTGATGCAACATAATGAAATTTGTGTTAGCCATATTGCTGTGTGAGAAGAAGTAGTTGATTACCTTTTAATGCATTTGTTGAGAAAGATATCATTTGCTGGGGGTGCCCTACTGGTTATTGATTGATATTATCTGAATTTGCCTGTTTATTCACAAATTCCACATTCAAGTACAGTAATATTAGACATGAGCATGGTCAAAATAAATTGTTCAGGACATCTGAATTTTAATCATATGGCCACATAAAAGAAAAAGATTCAGAAAAATAAACCAAAAAGGACATAAAAATTGGCTAATCAGGGTACTTATATATATAGATAATATAAAGATTATGCATATATTTTGTAGTAACCAAAAGAAAGAAAAACAGGAGCAGTAAAAAAATCTATCTATCTAGATTTCAGTAAAGCTCTTGACACTGTTGCACATAGATGGCTTATCAATAAACTACAATCTTTAAGTTTGGATTCCAATATTGTAGAATGGGTAAGTTAGTAGCTGAGTGACAGGCAACAGAGGGTTGTAGTCAATAGAGTATATTCGAAGCTTGGGCTTGCCACCAGTGGGGTACCTCAGGAATCTGTACTTGGAACTTAATACTTTTATGAATAATTGTATTAGTGATATTGCAGAAGATCTTAAAGGATTTGTAACTGGCAAATTAATTAGATAAACTAGAAAAAATTGTCAGAGCTGTGGCAACGGACATTTAATGTGGATAAGTGGAAAATAATCTTGGGCATATTGGATGTAAAAACATATTGGCAACACAAGAAATTCTCCAGGCATTCAAGGGGTTCAAGACGCAGGTAGTTTTAATCAAACAAAAGGAGCAGCAACGTTTCGACCTGCTAAGAGGTCTTTGCCTAGCAACGTATAAAAACGTGTAGCGTATATAAATTTTGATAGAGTCCTAACCTCGACATCTGAGGAAAGGGATTTAGGGGTGATTATTTCTGATGACTTAAAGGTAGGCAGACAATGTAATAGAGCAACAGGAAATGCTAGCAGAATGTTTGGTTGTATAGGGAGAGGTATTAGCAGTAGAAAGAGGGAAGTGCTCATGCCATTATACAGAACACTGGTGAGACCTCACTTGGAGTATTGTACGCAGTACTGGAGACCGTATCTTCAGAAGGATATTGATACTTTAGAGAGTTCAGAGAAGGGCTACTAAACTGGTTCATGGATTGCAGGATAAAACTTACCAGGAAAGGTTAAAGGATCTTAACATGAATAGCTTGGAGGAAGGATGAGACAGGGGGGGATATGATAGAAACATTGAAATACATAAAGGGAATCAACACAGTAAAGGAGGAGACTATATTTAAAAGAAGAAAAACTACCACAACAAGAGGACATAGTCTTAAATTAGAGGGGCAAAGATTTAAAAATAATATCAGTAAGTATTACTTTACTGAGAGGGTAGTGGATGCATGGAATAGTGTTCTAGCTGAAGTGGACACATTTGGACAAATTACATTTCAGAACAAAATGAATCTCCAAGTCTAACTAATGCACAACCATTCAAAACACGTATTGCACATGGGATTATGTGATTTTTTTTACCCCCTGAATAGAATATTTCTTACTTTTTTATATTTTGTTTCTAGAACTATTTGACCTATTCTACTCAATGAAAACATCAATAGGGCTCATATGAACTCACTCTTTCAGAGTGCAAATGAGTAATATGTCACGTTTAAAATGATTTACGGATTTAAAATCTCTCATTCATTCAGCTGGACACCTTTTCCATAAATCGCCTCACTTGAAGATGTAGCCAACTGCAGTCCCCTACAGAAATGACTGCTGAAGCACCAGAACATCACAATTTGTAACAGACAATAACCATTCAAACACATGTTTTAATTGCATGCACTTTTGTTAATGTATTCTCTATAATGATTTAAAATAGGAGCAGGTTATTCCCATTATGGAGTGTCTTGTTAAAAAAGATGATAATCTTAGAGATCCATATACTTTTTTCCCAGCAAAGACACTGAATATTGAATCAATTTGCTGAACAGAGATGAAAAGTAAGTTGTTTTTTTCAAGTTTAATTAAACTCTCTTTATCTATGACTAGAATTTAGATGAAGATAAGATAACATTTTGAGTCAAATTCAGCAATAAAGATAAATGTGGAGGGTTTGCAGATTTTTTCGCAATACTGTATATGAAGAACTCCAGTACATAAGAACTCTTATCTTAACTCTATTAGGAGACAAGATAAGATTGCATTTTTTCTAAGAGATATAATTTAGTTTTTTAACTAAACAGGTTTTTTTATAGGTCATACAAGAATATAAAAAAAATATTGTTTTGACATTTCACATATAAAGGCATATATTTCAACTAACAAGTTCAATTAAATTATTATCAATTATTGCAAAAAAATGCACCATTATTGTTATAAACAGTAATATGCATCATTTTTATTTTTTTAAAAAATAGAATGGTCGGTTAACTAAAAATAAATATTTATCTGTGGTTTAGCTGTGGTTGATCTACAACTTCCATGACTTTATCAGCTTCATAACAGTTGTAGTTGTAGATCTGCTGCATAGATTTATGGTATGGCAACAGACATACTTACCTTTGAAACAGTCTACTACAGGCCTGTCCAACCTGCAGCACCCCAGATGTTGCTGAACTACAACTCCCATGATTCTTTCAATGGAACAGACAGCCAGGGAATCATGGGAGTTATAGTTCAACAACATCTTGGGGGCCGCAGGTTGGACAGCCATGGTCTACTACTTTCTTCAATAGTATGTATTGTAAACACACGGCTTGGTTTTTATATAACTACTTTGTAAAAGGAATATGATCATAACTGTTTAGGAATGCATATATAGGTACCCAAGTGGTTTCTAAAGCTGTATTTTATTTATATTATGGTGTTTTTATGCATACAAATGTTAAGCTGTTATAGTTTAAAAATGAAGTATAATTTTATTTGTGTATTTATTAACACAATTTCCTCTGATATATTTAAATGCTATATTTTCAAAAGCATGCGCCCATTTGATTTAATACACATACACAATGCTTAGATTATGTATATGATTCATATTCAGCAGTTTTAGGTTTCCTTTCCTCCAACTCTACTCTCCTATCTATAAGACGATTCTTAACTCAAAACAGCTCTCTGTTTAGTGAATACACCTCGAGTCTTAACTGCAGAGTGAATGTATAGAAGACAGTGGTTAAGTTTCAAATAAGTGGATGAGTGCATCATTATACTCTGGACTACAACAGAACAGCCTTCTGATCAATATTTCCTGACCATCAGCAGTGAATTCTTAGAACAAACATCCACAGAGCATATATCAACAAAGACAGCTCACCTAGTAGTAATCAAAATTTAGTTCAATTTACTGGAAAGCCATGCTAAGATGCTATTTTTAAGAGTTATAGGTCGAATGCGTGACTTAATACGCACAACCATTAGTATCCATTTCACTTGACTGGTGCCTTTTTGATAAGTTTTGCTTCCTTACTTGTAAAGAAGCATAATGAAATGATGATGATGATGATATTTATTTTTATGTAATGCTACCCTAAATAGAGTTTTAAGATAGACAGGCAGATATATATCTTTCACTTCCCCATTTGCCTCTTCACAATTAAAAAATGTGATAAGATAGACACATGGCACTAAGAAGCACAGCCCTGTGCTTAAAGGGACACTATAGTCACCCAAACAACTTTAGCTTAATGAAGCAGTTTTGGTGTATAGAGCATGCCCCTGCAGCCTCACTGCTCAATCCTCTGCCATTTAGGAGTTAAATCCCTTTGTTTATGAACCCTAGTCACACCTCCCTGCATGTGACTTGCACAGCCTTCCATAAACACTTCCTGTAAAGAGAGCCCTATTTAGGCATTCTTTATTGCAAGTTCTGTTTAATTAAGATTTTCTTATCCCCTGCTATGTTAATAGCTTGCTAGACCCTGCAAGAGCCTCCTGTATGTGATTAAAGTTCAATTTAGAGATTGAGATACAATTATTTAAGGTAAATTACATCTGTTTGAAAGTGAAACCAGTTTTTTTTTTTTTTTCACGCAGGCTCTGTCAATCATAGCCAGGGGAGGTGTGGCTAGGGCTGCATAAACAGAAACAAAGTGATTTAACTCCTAAATGACAGTGAATTGAGCAGTGAAATTGCAGGGGAATGATCTATACACTAAAACTGCTTTATTTAGCTAAAGTAATTTAGGTGACTATAGTGTTCCTTTAAGTATTTATATTTTTTAAACAAAGGGCTAAGCAAACAGTAGATCCCCAGATATTGCAGAACTGCAACTTCCATGATGCTTTGTCAATCAAAAGCAGGGGTTCCCAATCAGTGGTATGAGTAACCCAGTAGCACAATTGAGGGGAGGTGGGGCAGAAGGAGGAGGTGCATGAGCCACGATTGGGGTGGACAGTAAGAGAACCTCAACTTTCATTAGCCCCAGCCAGAAGAATCCACCCTCCTGTTCCCAAAATGTAGGAAACTGGAGGGTGGCTAAAATGTTAACCTACATCTGTGTTTTGGGTGTCTGTATCTGTATGTATGTAGTTTGAATCTATGTGTGTGTCATTGTGCGTGTATCTGTATGTCTGTGTATGTGTGTCAGTGTGTGGGTGTCTGTACACCTGTATGCGTGTCAGTGTATCTGTATGTAATACAAATTAAGCAACAGCACACACATAAAAATATAGTTTTACATTTTATAAGGATACTTAATATCACCTAATTTCCAGGTGTGCCCCCAATTCCCTTTTCTATTTACAGTGTATTTGTATGTGTCAGTATGTGTATCTGTCTGTATCTGTAATCTGTATGTTTGTCAGTGTGTGTATCTGAATGTCTATGTGTATCTGTGTGTATGTGTCATTGTGTGTATCTGTATGTCTGCATATCTCTGTGTGTGTCATTGTTTGTATCTGTGTGTCTGTACATCTGTATGTGTGTCTGTAGATCTGTATATGTCAGTATATGTATATGTGTCTGTATCTGTATGTGTGTCGATGGTTTTATCTGTATGTGTTTCAGTGTATGCATCTGTATGTCTGTGTGTCAGTTTGTGTATCTGTGTGTGCCAATGCGTGTATCTGCAATTGTATGTGTGTATCTATATGTCTGAATCTGTGTGTGTGTGTGTCATCTGTATGTGTGTGTGTGTGTATCTGTATGTCTGTGCATCTGTATGTGTCATTGTTTGTATATATCTGTACATCTGTATGTGTGTCAGTGTTTGCGTGTCTGCACATCTGTATGTGTCAATATGTGTATCTGTATTTGTGTCAGTGGTTTTATCTGTATGTGTGTCCTTGTCAGTGTATATCTGTATCTGTATGTGTGGCAGTGTTTGTATCTGTGTGTCTGTACATATGCATGTGTGTAAGTGTGTGTATTTTAATGTGTGTCAGTGTGTATATGTGTGTCTGTATCTGCATGTCTGTCAGTGTGTATATCTGTGTGTCGTTATTTGTATGTGTGTCAGTATTTGTATCAGTGTGTCTCTGCAGCTGTATGTGTGTCAATGTTTGCACTTTGTGTGTATGTATCTGCATGTGTGACAGTGTTTGTATCTGTCAGTAGTGATGTCCCGAACAGTTCGCTGGTGAATAGTTCCTGGCGAACAGAGTGTTCACATTCGCCACGGATGGCGAACATATGCGATGTTCGGTCCGCCCCCTATACGTCATCATTGAGTAAACTTTGACCCTGTACCTCACAGTCAGCAGACACATTCCAGACAATCAGCAGCAGACCCTCCCTCCCAGATCCTACCACCTCCTAGACAGCATACAATTTAGATTAATTCTGAAGCTGCATTCATTTTTTTTTATTATTGTTATTTTTTTTTGTGTTTGTGTTTATTATACATTATCCTCCATAGCCAGTAACCTGTGTTTATTATACATTATCCCCCATAGCCAGTAACCTGTGTTTATTATACATTATCCCCCATAGCCAGTAACCTGTGTTTATTATACATTATCCCCCATAGCCAGTAACCTGTGTTTATTATACATTATCCCTCCTTAGCCAGTAACCTGTGTTTATTATACATTATCTCCCCACAACCAGTAACCTGTGTTTATTATACATTATCCCTCCACAACCAGTAACCTGTGTTCATTATACATTATTCCCCCCACAACCAGTAACCTGTGTTTATTATACATTATCCCCCCATAGCCAGTAAACTGTGTTTATTATACATTATCTCCCCCATAGCAAGTAACCTGTGTTTATTATACATTATCCCCCCACAACCAGTAACCTGTGTTTATTATACATTATCCCTCCACAACCAGTAACCTGTGTTCATTATACATTATCCCCCCACAACCAGTAACCTGTGTTTATTATACATTATCCCTCCATAGCCAGTAACCTGTGTTTAATATACATTATCCCCCCATAGCCAGTAACCTGTGTTTATTATACTTTATCCACCCCATAGCCAGTAACCTGTGTTTATTATACATTATCCCCCATAGCCAGTAACCTGTGTTTATTATACATTATCCCTCCATAGCCAGTAACCTGTGTTTATTATACATTATCCCCCCCATAGCCAGTAATCTGTGTTTATTATACATTATCTCCCATAGCCAGTAACCTGTGTTTATTATACATTATCCCTCCCATAGCCAGTAACCTGTGTTTATTATACATTATCCCCCATAGCCAGTAACCTGTGCTTATTATACATTATCCCTCCACAACTAGTAACCTGTGTTCATTATACATTATCCCCCCACAACCAGTAACCTGTGTTTATTATACATTATCCCCCCATAGCCAGTAACCTGTGTTTATTATACATTATCCCCCATAGCCAGTAACCTGTGTTTATTATACATTACCCCCCATAGCCAGTAACCTGTGTTTATTATACATTATCCTCCCATCGCCAGTAACCTGTGTTTATTATACATTATCTCCCCCATAGCCAGTAACCTGTGTTTATTATACATTATCCCTCCACAACCAGTAACCTGTGTTCATTATACATTATCCCCCCACAACCAGTAACCTGTGTTTATTATACATTATCCCTCCATAGCCAGTAACCTGTGTTTATTATACATTATCCCCCCCATAGCCAGTAATCTGTGTTTATTATACATTACCTCCCATAGCCAGTAACCTGTGTTTATTATACATTATCCCTCCCATAGCCAGTAACCTGTGCTTATTATACATTATCCCCCGATAGCCAGTAACCTGTGTTTATTATACATTATCCTCCCATAGCCAGTAACCTGTGTTTATTATACATTATCCCCCCATAGCCAGTAACCTGTGTTTATTATACATTATCCCCCATAGCCAGTAACCTGTGTTTATTATACATTATCCCTCCATAGCCAGTAACCTGTGTTTATTATACATTATCTCCCATAGCCAGTAACCTGTGTTTATTATACATTATCCCCCATAGCCAGTAACCTGTGCTTATTATACATTATCCCCCCGATAGCCAGTAACCTTTGTTTATTATACATTATCCTCCCATAGCCAGTAACCTGTGTTTATTATACATTATACACCCATTGTACAGCGCTACGGAATTTGTTGGCGCTATATAAATAATAAAATAATAATAATAATAATAATAATAATAATAATAATAATAATTATCTCCCCACAACCAGTAACCTGTGTTTATTATACATTATCCCCCATAGCCAGTAACCTGTGTTTATTATACATTACCCCCCCATAGCCAGTAATCTGTGCTTATTATACATTATCTCCCCCATAGCCAGTAACCTGTGCTTATTATATATTATCCCCCCATAGCCAGTAACCTGTGTTTAATATACATTATCCTCCCATCGCCAGTAACCTGTGTTTATTATACATTATCTCCCCCATAGCCAGTAACCTATGTTTATTATACATTATCCCCCCACAACCAGTAACCTGTGTTTATTATACATTATCCCTCCACAACCAGTAACCTGTGTTCATTATACATTATCCCCCACAACCAGTAACCTGTGTTTATTATACATTATCCCCCCCATAGCCAGTAACCTGTGTTTATTATACATTATCCCCCCATAGCCAGTAACCTGTGTTTATTATACATTATCCCTCCATAGCCAGTAACCTGTGTTTATTAGACATTATCTCCCCCATAGCCAGTAACCTGTGTTTATTATACATTATCCCCCCCATAGCCAGTAACCTGTGTTTATTATACTTTATCCACCCCATAGCCAGTAACCTGTGTTTATTATACATTATCCCCCCATAGCCAGTAACCTGTGTTTATTATACATTATCCTCCCATAGCCAGTAACCTGTGTTTATTATACATTATCCCTCCATAGCCAGTAACCTGTGTTTATTATACATTATCCCCCCCATAGCCAGTAATCTGTGTTTATTATACATTATCTCCCATAGCCAGTAACCTGTGTTTATTATACATTATCCCTCCCATAGCCAGTAACCTGTGCTTATTATACATTATCCCCCCGATAGCCAGTAACCTGTGTTTAGTATACATTATCCTTCCATAGCCAGTAACCTGTGTTTATTATACATTATCCCCCCATAGCCAGTAACCTGTGCTTATTATACATTATCCTCCCATAGCCAGTAACCTGTGTTTATTATACATTATCCCCCCATAGCCAGTAACCTGTGTTTATTATACATTATCCTCCCATAGCCAGTAACCTGTGTTTATTATACATTATCCCTCCATAGCCAGTAACCTGTGTTTATTATACATTATCCCCCCATAGCCAGTAATCTGTGTTTATTATACATTATCTCCCATAGCCAGTAACCTGTGTTTATTATACATTACCCCTCCCATAGCCAGTAACCTGTGCTTATTATACATTATCCCCCGATAGCCAGTAACCTGTGTTTAGTATACATTATCCTCCCATAGCCAGTAACCTGTGTTTATTATACATTATCCCCCCATAGCCAGTAACCTGTGCTTATTATACATTATCCTCCCATAGCCAGTAACCTGTGTTTATTATACATTATCCCCCCATAGCCAGTAACCTGTGTTTATTATACATTATCCCTCCATAGCCAGTAACCTGTGTTTAATATACATTATTCTCCCCATAGCCGGTAACCTGTGTTTATTATAAATTATCCTCCAATAGCCAGTAACCTGTGTTTATTATACATTATCCTGCCGGCCTCCATCTGGACCACGGCGCGGCAGTGCTGTGATGTGATAAGGCGCGGCGAGTGAGCTCTAATCTCACCGCTCTGCTCCCTTGCGCGCTGTCTGCTGATGACGCGGGAGCCGGAATATGATGTCATATTCCGGGCTCTCGCGGTATCAGCTGACAGCCCGCGATGGAGCAGAGCGGTGAGATTAGAGCTCCCTCACCGCGCGTGATCACAGCACTGCCGCACGCCGCCCAGCAGCCCCACTGGACCACAGGGAATGATCCATCATCCACACCAGCTCACCAGGTAGGGAGGCTGGGTGGAAATTTTTTATTTATTAAAATAATTAGTGAATGTATGTCATGTGTCTGTGTGTGAGTGTCTGTGTCTGTGAGTGACAGTGTGTGTGTCTGTGAGTGACAGTGTGTGTGTCTGTGAGTGACAGCGTTTGTCTGTGAGTGACAGCGTGTGTGTCTGTGAGTGACAGCTTGTGTGTCTGTGAGTGACAGCGTGTGTCTGTGTGTGAGTGTCTGTCTGTGAGTGACAGCGTGTGTGTCTGTGAGTGACAGAGTGTGTGTCTGTGAGTGACAGCGTGTGTCTGTGAGTGACAGCGTGTGTCTGTGTGTGACAGCGTGTGTGTCTGTGAGTGACAGCGTGTGTCTGTGCGTGAGTGTCTGTCTGTGCGTGACAGTGTGTGTGTCTGTGAGTGACAGAGTGTGTGTCTGTGAGTGACAGTGTGTGTCTGTGAGTGACAGCGTGTGTCTGTGAGTGACAGAGTCTGTCCATGAGTGACAGCGTGTGTGTCTGTGAGTGACAGCGTCTGTCTGTGAGTGACAGCGTCTGTCTGTGAGTGACTGAGTGTGTGTGTGTGTGTGTGTGAATGAGTGCCTCTGGGTGTGTCTGTGAGTGATTGTATGAGTGTGTGTGCATGTGAGTGTATGAGTGTGTCTGTCAGTGTATGATGAGAGTGTGTCTGTCAAATCAGTGAGAGTATGTTTGTCATTGAGTCTGTGTGTGACTATCAGTGTGTCTGTCAATGAGTGTCAATCAGTGTGGGCCTGTCAGTGTCAATGAATGAGTGTGTGTCAGATCAATGAGTCTGTGTCTGTCAGTGATGTCTGTGTGTTTGCCATTGAGTGTGTGACTGTCAGTGTGTACAGAGTGTAGCAGAGCGGAGCGCGGTACAGGAGCTTCTGTTTCCTGTACCTGGCCAGACTGACAGGAGGTGCTCACAGAGACAGCACTCCCTGTCAGTCCGGCCGGGTACAGAAAACTGAAGCTCCTTTAGGGGATCTGCTCCGCTCGGCAATGCAACAATAGAGGTAGGAGGCACACTAGGAAGGGGAGTGTGACCACTAAATGGGTGTGGGGTGCACCAAGGGACAGGGAGGGAATGGGAGAGAAACACCAAGAGACAGGGAAAAGAGGGGGGAGGGGAGAAGAACACTGAGGGACAGGGAAGGGACCACTAATGGTCGGGGAGGGGAGATGGGCTGGTTAAGAGGCACATAGGTGAAGATTTTTTTGGGGGGGGGAGGGGGGCGGAAAAATGCATCTTCGCCTATGTACCTAAAAATCCAAGCACCGGCCCTGGTTGGACCTAGGCAGCATGATGTCTTAGGCCGGCCCAGAGAGTGAGTGAGTGAGTGAGTGAATAATATAATACAGGGAGTGCAGAATTATTAGGCAAATTAGTATTTTGACCACATCATCCTCTTTATGCATGTTGTCTTACTCCAAGCTGTATAGGCTCGAAAGCCTACTACCAATTAAGCATATTAGGTGATGTGCATCTCTGTAATGAGAAGGGGTGTGGTCTAATGACATCAACACCCTATATCAGGTGTGCATAATTATTAGGCAACTTCCTTTCCTTTGGCAAAATGGGTCAAAAGAAGGACTTGACAGGCTCAGAAAAGTCAAAAATAGTGAGATATCTTGCAGAGGGATGCAGCACTCTTAAAATTGCAAAGCTTCTGAAGCGTGATCATCGAACAATCAAGCGTTTCATTCAAAATAGTCAACAGGGTCACAAGACGCGTGTGGAGAAACCAAGGCGCAAAATAACTGCCCATGAACTGAGAAAAGTCAAGCGTGCAGCTGCCAAGATGCCACTTGCCACCAGTTTGGCCATATTTCAGAGCTGCAACATCACTGGAGTGCCCAAAAGCACAAGGTGTGCAATACTCAGAGACATGGCCAAGGTAAGAAAGGCTGAAAGACGACCACCACTGAACAAGACACACAAGCTGAAACGTCAAGACTGGGCCAAGAAATATCTCAAGACTGATTTTTCTAAGGTTTTATGGACTGATGAAATGAGAGTGAGTCTTGATGGGCAGATGGATGGGCCCGTGGCTGGATTGGTAAAGGGCAGAGAGCTCCAGTCCGACTCAGACGCCAGCAAGGTGGAGGTGGAGTACTGGTTTGGGCTGGTATCATCAAAGATGAGCTTGTGGGGCCTTTTCGGGTTGAGGATGGAGTCAAGCCACCTTCTTCAAGCAGTGGTACAGGAAGAGGTCTGCATCCTTCAAGAAAAACATGATTTTCATGCAGGACAATGCTCCATCACACGCGTCCAAGTACTCCACAGCGTGGCTGGCAAGAAAGGGTATAAAAGAAGAAAATCTAATGACATGGCCTCCTTATTCACCTGATCTGAACCCCATTGAGAACCTGTGGTCCATCATCAAATGTGAGATTTACAAGGAGGGAAAACAGTACACCTCTCTGAACAGTGTCTGGAAGGCTGTGGTTGCTGCTGCACGCAATGTTGATGGTGAACAGATCAAAACACTGACAGAATCCCTGGATGGCAGGCTTTTGAGTGTCCTTGCAAAGAAAGGTGGCTATATTGGTCACTGATTTGTTTTTGTTATGTTTTTGAATGTCAGAAATGTATATTTGTGAATGTTGAGATGTTATATTGGTTTCACTGGTAAAAATAAATAATTGAAATGGGTATATATTTGTTTTTTGTTAAGTTGCCTAATAATGATGCACAGTAATAGTCACCTGCACACACAGATATCCCCTTAAAATAGCTATAACTAAAAACAAACTAAAAACTACTTCCAAAAATATTCAGCTTTGATATTAATGAGTTTTTTGGGTTCATTGAGAACATGGTTGTTGTTCAATAATAAAATGAATCCTCAAAAATACAACTTGCCTAATAATTCTGCACTCCCTGTATATATTAAATCGGGTTCATGCAAAGAGGGGGAAAAGGTATTAAAGAAAAACACACTTATTGCATCAAATTTACAAAGCCAAACTTTTAAAAGCTTTCCTCATTTCTTTCTCAGGATGAGGAACATATCAGTTGTAGACTGAGGATTTCCATCTGCCCAATCTTTTAATAATATGCACTGGAGTGTCAATGTTGAAGGAGACCGAAGCTGCCCCTATTCTAAATGAAAGACCCGAGACATGGATACAACCCAATCTTAGGACTAATGTTCTGATGTAGAAGATGAATTTAGCCGTAGTCAGAGGGATTCAGTGAGAGTAGTGGTGAAATGTGTGTGGCATGACTGAGTGTGGGTAAGTAAGAGTCAAGTATTTTAACTGGACACTAGTTCTAGGTGGGATAAAGTGGTATAGTGGATGGATGAGTAGTTTGGTTCGTTTTAGAGGTTTGTAGAGAAAGTATATAGATCATGATTTTTAGCGATATCCAATATTTTTAAGGTGGTCCCAGTGCCACCACTCATATCTGGTGTCACAATAGCTTGCATTTAAAAAAAAAAAAAAAACTTCTTTGACTGTAATATAATAGCAGTCAATTTCCTTCACACGTGTGCGTTTCAGGGCCTGCCAGGGCACAGTGTCACACCAGTGCAACTCATATCCGGTGTAACAGTAGTGTACATTAAAAAAAAAACCTAGAAATTTGACTGTGAAATAATAGCAGTCAGTTTCCTTCACACGTGTGCGTTTCAGGGCCTGCCAGGGCACAGTGTCACACCAGTGCAACTCATATCTGGTGTAATAGTAGTGTACATTTAAAAAAAAAAAAATACAGGGGGCTTGTTGTCACCTTTCGGGGACCCTTGGTGTTGTACGTGGCTGGGTGGAGGAAGATACCTTCAATGACATCAGTGAGGACAAGGAACGGGACATGGCTAGCTTGGTATCCAACCTTGTGCAAATGGGGAGTTTGCGGTTGTGCAAATGGACTGTTTGCGGTTGTTTGCGGTGCGTTAAACGGGGAGTTTGGTCTGTCACTGTGAAGCGGACGTAACCCTTACACTACCTGATCGATACAACATCATGCCTGATGTTTTAAAGCACGTTATTCCAAACAATGTAGGGATGTTAGATGATTTATGCCCTTTATGGATTAAAACCAGACTCTGCATCAACTATGTAATTTTCCATAGGAGTTTTGCCATGGATCCCCCTCCGGCATGCCACAGTCCAGGTGTTAGTCCCCTTCAAACAACTTTTCCATCACTATTGTGGCCAGAAAGAGTCCCTGTGTGTTTTAAAATTCACCTGCCTATTGAAGTCTATGGCGGTTCGAATGGAAAATGTTATGTTCGTGACATCACTATCTGTCAGTCTGTACCTACATGTGTGTCAGTGTGTGTCTGTGTATCTGCATGTGCATCAGTGTGTATTTGTGTATCTGCCTATGTGTTAATGTGTGTATCAGTCTGTCTGTGCAACTGTATGTGTTTCATTCTGTCTACCAGTGTCTCTGTGCTTCTGCATGATTGCCAGTGTTTGTGTGTCTTTATCTGTATGTACGTCAGTGCTTGTGTGTCTGTTTGTATGTCAGTGTTGGTATCTGTGTGTCTGTGCATCCGCATGTTTGTTAGTGTTTGTATATGTGTGTCTGTATCTGTGTCAGTGTTTATATCTGTATATCTGCACGTGTGTCAGTGTGTGTATCTGCACTGTATGTACGTATATATTACACCTAGGGCTGAGGAGGAGCAGGGGGAGCCAGATGCAGAGGAGAAGGAGGAGAGCCTTGGCAGAGAAAAACTGATCAATTTAAAACAACAGAAACTATATTAATTACAAACATTTTGCTAATATGAGGGATACAATTTATGGAAATAGTTGCCATGGGGTACACACGATAAAAAAAACACTGTTCTAAAGGCTCAGAAAGTATCATGACACCTGTAGTTCTACAACATCTGGGGATTTACCAGATTTGTCCAGCTCTGTTTTTAACATGTGCACACCTTTTACCTCGGTAAGGAAAGGGGATTAGCTTTGAGATAGAAATCCTTGGTGGACTACTGGATGAACAGCTAGAAATATACCTCTAATAACACAGTAACATCCCCTGTGCTATTATCTTTCTACATTATCAGAAACAGAGGGGGCAAGCACAGAAGGGGAAGAGGAATGCACTAGTCAAATAAATGCTTACTAAACTGGTCAAATAATTAAATAGCATACTTATTAAAACAGAGGACTATATAACATATTATTACTGATATAACTAAATATGAACAAACCCAGAAAAATTAACAAAACTAACTTGTCAGTTTCAATTCTATCTACATGCAGAATTAATTTAATGGACATGTTTAGTTAACTTTTGTGGTTTGCGGTCTTCTAACACAATCTCTGCATAAGGTTCTCAAGTGACTAAATAAAGAACTAACAATAACCACTCCAAATACTACATGTACATTTACAGAAGAAAATGAAAGTTGGAAATACAGATAACAGAATTGCTATTTGGCGAAATACTAAAAATTCTTCCTTGTGCTCTTATAAATATAAACATTCATATTCATGAATAATTAATATAAAATAGATAAGACATTCTACTACTTATAATGAGAGAAAAAAAAAACTAGCATTAGCACTCAAACTGGACTTTGTAAAGATATAATCACTGACATATATTTGTGGTCAAAATGATGTGCATGTTACTGTTTTAGCTGCTGCATACAGCCAATATGTATGAAGACTTTGTGGAGAGTGAGTGTTTGTGTGCACATGCATATGTGCATGTGTGCTCATTACACCATTTATATTTTACTGTACACATTGTATAGACATTGTATAGACAATATTAATGTATTTTCATTCTCATAGTACCAGCGGAAACATACTTCCATTATAATAGATCTAGCTAATACAAAATACAGCTTGCTTCCATACTGCAAAATAAATGAAAAGCCATTAACACAGTACTTCAATTAACTGAACATAAAATGATATTTAGCATAATGTAGTTAAGATTGTTATATGCAGTGTGTTCAGTAACTAAAACAGTAAAGTATACAGGGAAGTTGTGAAATGTTAAGTGTCAAAACATGGGATAAATGGAAAGCACAGGGAAATATAAGGGATGAATCAAATTAGCCTTGATTACACTGCACTCTGCATGTCATAACAGTCATATACTTATATTACTGAATGAAAATACATAGGAACTAAAGCAGACAGATGGATGTCAGGATGGCCTTTGATCTTCCTATTATATTAGTCCTGCCATGAAGAGGAATATCACTAATTTTGTACTGAGATTTTGATAACAGAGATCACAAGCTCAAATACATGTTCAGGCCTCTGAACTATATTAGTTAAACCATGATGGATGTTAATGGTGATAACATGGGCTTTCTATACCTAGCACTAGAGATGTCCAGACAGATATATTGCATGTTTATCTTAAGTGTGTTTGAGAACTCACCAGTGAATTAGCTGGACATATATTTTTTGCAGGAAAGGTATTAATGTCTAGAAGGTGGAAAAGAACAGACTGCCTATTCTCAAAGGAAAAGTACTGACCTGTTATTTTTGTGAAACTAAAATAATCATAGTTGCTTCTACATGTTGCATTTTTAATCATATGCATCATGGTTTTTTTTTTGTTTGTTTTATAGTAATAAAATGTAGGCATGTGATTACCATATGGGGTTCTCTATTTGCTGGCAACAACAGGCTGATATTTAGCTATGGGTGGCTTAGCCTTCCTTCATCTTATAACACACTTGTGTAGCTTAAGTTTTGGCTGACCTCAGGCTTCATCCTAGTTATATAGCAGGATAGTCCCTTTGACAGTCTCCTTGAGATACTAGAAAGAAAAGCCCACGAGGAAACATGACCCTAATTTTAATAATTAAATAAGAGGATAAGACGCACTGTCAGGAATGAAACACAAGTTACATACAGAAAATAAAATAAGAAATATATTAAAAACAGACTATCCAAGTCTGCTTTAAGGGCACAGTTACCTTGGAAAATAGTAAAGGATACCATATGTGTATGCTAATATAATAATACAATATATAATAATGCATATCAATGTATACAGGAATCTATGGCCACATTTGTTTGATATGTTCCCTATATGATTATCCTCACTCATAGCTAGATAATTAGATTTCAGAGCTTATTTACTAAACCATGACTAATAAGAAATTTGAATAACAAATTGCAAAATGTTGAATATCATAGCAGGTTCCTAAAGGAAAGTAAAAAAAAAATGTTGCCAACTCAGTTATTGTGGCCTAAGTTTACAATTTGATGCTCAATTTACAATCAAAATTTCATTTTTGCAAACAGATGGCTACAATTCATTTGTGATATATTAACAAAATAGTTACAAATTGTAAATAAACCAGACACATTATTCAATTTAGCAATACTTTACCAGTTCACCCATTTTTACTTTTACTAAATTAAGCTCAATTTATTTTTACTGCAATGAAGTATACTTAATAAAGACTTTGAGTGAAGACATATCTTACAGAATAGAAGATTTACTAAACAATATGTTGCAGAGATGTATCATATCAATGATAACCCATATTATACAAATGTGACCCCAATTACCAGCTTATAACTAAAGATATTTTTAAGCTATGTCGAGTTTCAACTTATAGTAATATGTCCAATGCTTTACAGACATTCCTTTAAATATTAATATGTTCTCAAACTTTATTGTAGCAGACATATTTCACTTGTTGTCCTACCATTTAGCTGTCTGTAGACTATGTCCTCCAGAAGGGAAAGCCTTTTCAGCACAGCCTCCTGAATTGGGTTGACTCCAAGGGAACTTAAGTTGGTGACTTCTGACCTTGGATGGATTTCATGGAAAGACTCTCCACCTTTCACGGTAATTGGTCTACACTTGGCCAAAAAGAGGACAAATCCAGCAACTGCAATTAGGTTCAATACCAACAAGATTTTGACTCTTCTAAGTGAAGCCATCAAATTCTTCAAACTTGTTCTTCAACTACTTCTTGAATATGGGTGGTTTCCTAATGTGACACATATATATATATGTCTTCTGCTTCTAGGGAAATAGTGACCATCCCTATAAATAAATAAGCATGCAGACGTCAGAATCAAAACTAGGTGTTTTCATTAATAACAGTGTTTGTAAAGAAGGTAAACAGAATTTGTTGCCAGCTCAAACGTCACAATGTTGCCAGTAGTAATGATGAGTTGAAGAACATCTTCAGATACATGGAACTAGTTTCATAGCTTGAATTCCAAACTATCCAGCCAAACAAAGTACACTGAGCAGAAGTGGTGTCTGAATAAACATTTGTAAAATACCATCACTACCCCTCAGCATGCCCAGGCTGCACAGTTCAACACAATGGGAGCTAACAAATCCAGTAACAGTCTTGAACAGAGCCTTCTGCAAGCACAGACTCAGTGAAAGAAAACTGGCTATCAAAGCTCCATGGAATCTATCCCCAGATGATTGATTGAAGTCATTCAGTGTTCTATCAGAAATTGCTTCCACTCTAGCATACTGTACGTAGTTTAATTTTGCATGTACGAGCCCAGCAAAGGGTTGACAGCTTTTCAAGTATGCACTTACAGGATCCTGCAAGAAGCAAGCAACAATACAACAGAATACTTTGCTCCAGTTTACCAATTTATTGTAGATCGCTGGGTGTATAAAGCCATTAAGTAATGCACGCAAATTGCTTTAAAACAAGTCTTTCCGCTTGAAGAAAAAATAAAATAAAAAAAGCACACAGGCACAATATTCCACCTACACTATATAAATAGAATTAAATATGCATTTTAACATGTAAAGTTTCTCATTGGTTCCAGCAATGAGATCCTGGTCATCAATCATGTTGAGAATAAAATAATAATAATAACAATTAAAAAAAATAATAATAATAATCAATAATTATTCTATTATCACTCTATTCTTATAGTAATAATATTATAATCAATGTATACAGCAGTGGAGCTTCCGATATCCTCAATGGAGAAGACAATGATAACTATCCATTGCAAATCAAGCCTTCATCTCTCTCCCCAGCAGATTCTTCATTATTAACGCAAGACAAGTGTTAATGTAGAAAGTGACTAATGCAGGGGAATTGACAATGCGGCAAAGCTTGCTGACCGCACTTCCCTGAACTCCTGATATTCACCCTAAACAGAGCTGGACTAGATGATCATCACCATCAGCAGCGGCAGTAGAGAGATCTGATTTCACATATCACACATCCCCACTCTGTATCCAAGCTTCCCACTTCCAGCTCAGTACCACCTCTCCTCTCCAAGCAGCTGTGCACAGCCCTCTGAGTAACAGTAGCAGCAGCAGGCAGGCTGGGTGTAGAAGAAGGCAGACTCAGGTGATGGTGAGTGTGCTGCCTTGTTTGTGGGGCTGCTGTTGCTGGGTATTCTCTCTGGTGATCCTGAAAGAAGCTGTTCTCTCCTGTGCTCCCATTCTCTTAGCTGAATCTTTCTGTGCAGAGACATCCTCCGGTGTGAAGCCTGAATTCCCCGTTTACATGCCTACAAAAAAGCTGGAGAGAAAACGTGGGCTGGAGTCACAAGGATCTGAAGCTGCTTTCTAAACTGAAGAAATCCTGCACTTCAGCATCATTAAAAACTGCTAGTATTTCCTGCATATAACGCAAAACAAGCATAATAGAGGGAGCAGAAATCTATTAAAAAATAAAAAAATAAAAATAAAAATAGTAACAGTAATAAGTGTCATTTGTCAGATTACTATTTTACCAGAATGATTGTTACTAAAAACCTGACACTATTACTTTATATAGATTGTGTTCTAATTTTAAAAAATCTGCCAATTTTAATATGCCAACTGGCAGTTAGTGTGACATAAATCATTTTTATTTTCAGGATCAGCCCTACAGTAACATAAAAACATCACTTCTTTATTTCAAAGCTGAGAAAAAAAAAACTATTTTATCTGAACTCAATAACATTATCCTGTTAACTGAAACATGTTCACCTAAACGTATAGATAATTACAAAATAAATAAGTAGAACCTACATTATTCCTCTGGTTCTAGTCAATGGACTTCGTTTAACATCTTCAATGACAAATCATTTTCCATATATTATAATATGTATTGGTAGTTTTAAACTAGGATTAACAATAATTTAAAAAATTCTATATAATTCATAGAAAAAAAAACAAGTTTTTTTATGATATATTGATTAGTTGTTTAATGAGTAATGGAGATGATACAAAGTTTTAGTATCTTGCAATGCTTCAGACAGGGTCTGAAATATTAGTGGGAAGCAGAAATAAATTTTTTCTTTCATATAATAGGTTTGACTAAGTAAGTGAATAAATATTGTTGGTATTCTGCTAATACATATTTGTAACGATAGTTAATGCACTTTTTTGTGAATGCAGCTTGCTAAAATCCTTTAACAATGTAAAAATAATGTTTTTGAGTAGGTAGGCCATAATGGTAAGATAAAGTACAACGTTGTATTAAATAAACACTATAGTGACAGGATTACAAACATATATTCCTGTCACTATAGCTGTGAAAAGGATGTCTAGGCAACTGTCCCTCCTGTCAGCTAAGGTAAAGGTGAGTTTACTCACCTTTATTCCAGAGTTGCACAGGTCGGTGGAGGCTTGCTCCACTTTTGTTCTGCATCCTTGGCTGAGATCATCAAAATTGACAATGTTAGCCAATCTAAGGCTTTCCCATAGGAAAGGCTATTGTGTATGAGTGGCAAAACGCTGGGCTGCACCGATCAACATCTCCTCATAGATATGCAATGAATCATTAGGGATTGAGTAGCCACCTTAAAGGTCATAGGCATGTTATTACTGTAGTGTAACATTATGACAGTAGCATAAAGCCAAAAGTGTAGGTTGGCTGAAGAAAATAAGAATGGTACAAATTATATAAAATAATAATAAAGACTAAAGAATAAAGACTAAAGAATATATATATAAAATAATAATAAAGACTAAAGACTAAAGAATAAATACAAATAATAAACTAATGAAAATAAATAAAGAAAGACAGTTGATATTATATATACAGGGGATATCTGTTCTAGGCAAGGACCTCATCTTTAAAGAAAGATAGAGTAAACAATATTTCCGTTCAGTCCTTTAGGTGTCACAGTGTCTAAATGATGTATCCAGCAAGCCTCCCTTTGTAACAGCATTTTGGATCGATCTCCCCCTCTAGGAAACATGGGAATATGGTCGATAGCTGTGAAACGTAAAGTCGGTAGTTGATGTCCTAAGTCTAAGAAGTGTTTTGTGACTGGTTTGTCACTGGCATTGTCACGGAATGCGGTGGTAATGGTGGATCGATGGCCCCGTATCCGATCTCTCAGGGTCAAATTGGTTTTACCTACATAAGATAGTCCGCAAGGACAGGTGATCATATAGATCACATGGTCAGTGGTACATGTGATATATTTAGAGATTTTAATTCTTTGGCCACTATGTGGATGGGCAAAAGAGGTTCCACTGACCAGGTGGCCATTGGTGACACACCCACTACATTTAAAGCACCCTTTTCTGGCAATTTTGGTAGGTATTTGGTAGCAGTATCTAGGGTCATTTCTCACGAGTATATTTCCGAGATTTTTGTTTCTTTTATAACTGAATGTGGGTGAGTTTTGGAACATCTTAGGCAATTGTTTATCCGCTCGTAGCAATCCCCAATGTCTACTGATGGAATTTCTGACCACCGAAGTGCCCGTATGGAATGTGATAGGGAGGAATATCTTTGGCATTAATGTTGTTTTAGTGATCTTTTTATCATTTTCAGATTTCCATATTTCTTTTGCTCGTGTCTTAGCTGTTTCAAGAGTCTGGACCAGGTATCCCCTAGCCCTAAATCTGTTCCACATTTCCTGGAGTTGTATTTCACGATGTTCCATTGTGGTATTGTACCTATATACTCTCAAAAATTGGGATATAGGTAAAGATGATTTGAATTTTTTCGGGTGGAAACTTGAAGCCATAAGTAAGCTATTCCGTTCTGTTTTTTTTTTTACGATAGAGTGTGAACTCCAATTTCCCATCTTGTTTGAAGATGGTCACATCCAAGAACTGTATAGAATGAACATCATAGCTCTTAGTTAATTTTACTGAGGTAGGAGCTTGAGTGATTTCCAATATCATCTGCTCTAATTCAATGATAGTACCAGTCCAGATAAGGAATATGTCGTCCACAAAACAATGATAATGTCTAATCCAATCTCCATATTTGTTTATGATCTGTTGGTTTTCAAAGACGAACATAAAAGCATTGGCATACGATGGTGCCATCGCCGCTCCCATAGCTGTCCCAGAGAGTTGGAGGAAAAAATTGTTCTCAAACGTAAAATAATTACACACACACAAGGATTAGGTAAAATGGCGCTAAACAACATGCACGTAAAATCCCAGTGCATCAAAAACCAAACCCGTGTTTTAGTCACCTAAAAACACTTACATATGCAATTTTAGACAAAAGAAAAGGTGGTTCTGCGCACACTTTGGATATATGATGTATTCTTCAACCCAATCTTTGATGGGCTTCAAACTGAGTCAGGAGGAGCATGTATATGCCTTTGCTTAGTGAGTAGTCTTCGCTAAGTAGTCCGAGGTTGGTTTTCAAAGATGTTTTTTAATATTCATTTGTATAATACATAATATATCGTTTTTGACTCTGCTCCCCATATTTCTGGCTTCTAATGTACTTCTATTCCACTGAAAAGTGATATTTTTGTCTACATGTTTTCTTGAAGGGTAAATAAGAAAACAGCTTGCAAAAGCTGAACACCTGCTGTTTACACCCTCTTTTGTTGACACAGATTCCTGAGCATTAGGAACACACCCATCCGATCCGATTCGGATGGGTGTGTTCCTAATCAGTGGCGTACATACCAGGGTCGCAGGGGTCGCGGCTGCGACCGGGCCCGGCCCACCAGGGGGCCCGGCCGCCCCTGCAACCCGGTATGTACGCTCTGGGCCAGCCTCTTCTCCTGGGGGGCCCAGGGGCCGGCCACCTCTGGGCCCCCCGAGGCTGGCCCTGCTTACACCCGGCGGGCAGTCAGGCTGGCCGGTGCGCGAGGGAGCACTCTCCCCTGAGTGTTTCCTCTTCAGCTCCCTCGCGCACCGCAATTATACCGGAGCCGGAACATGACGTCATCTTCCGGCGCCGGTATCAGTACGCGGCGCGCGAGGGAGCTGAAGAGGATGCACTCAGGGAAGAGTGCTCCCTCGCGCGCCCGCCAGCCTGACTGCTTGCCGGGTGACCGGCCCCCCAGGAGCCCAGCAGCACCACTGGACCCCAGGGAATCCCCTCAGCACTCCAAAAGGTAAGGAGGCTGGGGGGATTAAATTAATAAAAAAAAGTTAGTGTGTGTGTGTTAGTGTGTGTGTGTTAGTGTGTGTGTGTTAGTGTGTGTGTTAGTGTGTGTTAGTGTTACTGTGACTGTGAGTGTTAGTGTGTGTTTTAGTGAGTGTGTGTGTTAGTGTTACTGTGAGTGTTAGTGTGTGTGTGTGTTAGTGTTACTGTGTGTGTTAGTGTGTGTGTTAGTGTGTGTGTGTGTGTTAGTGTTACTGTGACTGTGAGTGTTAGTGTGTGTGTGTGTGTTAGTGTTACTGTGAGTGTTACTGTGTGTGTTAGTGTGTGTGTGTGTGTTAGTGTGTGTGTGTGTTAGTGTTACTCTGAGTGTTAGTGTGTGTGTGTGTTAGTGTGTATGTGTGTTAGTGTTACTGTGACTGTGAGTGTTAGTGTGTGTGTTAGTGTTACTGTTACTGTTAGTGTGTGTGTTAGTGTTAGTGTTAGTGTTACTGTGAGTGTTAGTGTTACTCTGAGTGTTAGTGTTACTGTGAGTGTTAGTGTTATTGTGTTAGTGTTAGTGTTACTGTGTGTGTTAGTGTGTGTGTGTTAGTGTTACTGTATGTGTTAGTGTGTGTGTTACTGTGTGTGTTACTGTTACTGTGAGTGTTAGTGTGTGTGTTACTGTGTGTGTTAGTGTTACTGTGAGTGTTAGTGTGTGTGTTACTGTGTGTGTTACTTTTACTGTGAGTGTTAGTGTGTATGTTACTGTGTGTGTTAGTGTTACTGTGAGTGTTAGTGTGTGTGTTACTGTGTGTTAGTGTTACTGTGAGTGTTAGTGTGTGTGTTAGTGTCAGTGAGTGTGTGTCTGCTAGTGAGTGTCAGTGAGTGTGTTACTGTGTGTGTCTGTTACTGCGTGTGTTTGTGTTAGTGAGTCTGTTTGATGTCTGTTAGTGAGTGTGTGTTTGTCAGTGAGGGTGTATGTTTTGTAAGTGAGTGTGTATGTATGTCTGTCGCTGAGTGTGTCTCTGTCAGTAAATGTGTGTGTCTGTTAGCTAGTGTGTATGCGTCTGTTCGTGAGAGTGTGTGTGTGTCTTCAGCACTTACCTTTCTCCAGCGCCGGACTCCCTTGGCGCTGGGGATCCCTCCACCGCTCAGCTCCGAATGCGCATGCACGGCAAGAGCCGTGCGCGCATTCAAACCGCCCATAGGAAAGCATTACTCAATGCTTTCCTATGGACGTTCAGTGTCTTAGAATCGCGGAAGCTCCTCTAGCGGCTGTCAGTGAGACAGCCGCTAGAGGCTGGATTAACCCTCAGTGAAACATAGCAGTTTCTCTGAAACTGCTATGCTTTTAGCTGCAGGGTTAAAACTAGAGGGCCCTGACAACCAGACCACTTCATTGAGCTGATGTGATCTGGGTGTCTGTAGTGGTCTTTTAAGTGTGTGTGCATCTGCATGCACTGGTGTACATACCGCGGTCGCAACCCTGCAACCCCTGCGACCAGGTGCCCGCCGCCATGTGTTGCAGCCCCGGCCTGCGCAGAGTATGCGTGCGGGGGGGGGGGGCACGGATCAATTTTCGCACCGGGGCCCCATAGGTCATGTGTACGCCACTGTTCCTAATGCTCAGGAATCTGTGTCAACAAAAAAGGTGTAAACAGAAGGTGTTCAGCTTTTGCAAGCTGTTTTCTTATTTACCCTTCAAGAAAACATGTAGACAAAAATATCACTTTTCAGTGGAATAGAAGTACATTAGAAGCCAGTGTGTCTCCTTAAAGAAATGGTATGCCTTTATAGGGTAGCTGGAATAATTAACCTACAAAAAAACCTTCAAAGTGGGGTATGGACACAGCGTAAAAATTTAAAGTTTGAAAAATGGATGTGTCTCAAATGTGCCCCTTCAATGTCTGCATATACCTGGCAAAGGTACATATGGGGGTATTGCTGTGCTCAGACGACATAGCTGAGCAAGATAGGATGTATTATATAGCCGTAGCACACATAAGGTTTGCAAAATACACAGTACAAACTCACTGTGTGTGTCAAAAAAGCAGAAAAAATGCTTATTACCACTACACTTGGTACAAGCTAGCAGAAAAATGATCCCACGCTAAGGTTCAAAATATGCCTTTTGAAATACCCTGGGATGTCTTCTTTAAGAAATAGTATGCTTTTATGGGATAGTTGTAATATATAGCCTGCTAAAAAAACTCTAAATTGGGGTAAGAACACAGGGTAAAAATTCAAAGTTTAAAAAAAACTGCAATGGCTGTGTCTGAAATGTGCCCCTTCAACGTCCACATATACCTGGCAAAGGTACATACAGGGGTATTGCTGTACTCAGACAACATAGCTGAGCAACATATAAAGTATTCTAAAGCTGTAGCATACATAAGGTTTGCAAAATATACAGTACAAACTCACTGTGTGTCAAAAAGACAGAAAAAAAAGCCACTATGTGGATGGGCAAAAGAGGTTCCACTGACCAGGTGGCCATTGGTGACACACCCACTACATTTAAAGCACCCTTTTCTGGCAATTTTGGTAGGTATTTGGTAGCAGTATCTAGGGTCATTTCTCACGAGTATATTTCCGAGATTTTTGTTTCTTTTATAACTGAATGTGGGTGAGTTTTGGAACATCTTAGGCAATTGTTTATCCGCTCGTAGCAATCCCCAATGTCTACTGATGGAATTTCTGACCACCGAAGTGCCCGTATGGAATGTGATAGGGAGGAATATCTTTGGCATTAATGTTGTTTTAGTGATCTTTTTATCATTTTCAGATTTCCATATTTCTTTTGCTCGTGTCTTAGCTGTTTCAAGAGTCTGGACCAGGTATCCCCTAGCCCTAAATCTGTTCCACATTTCCTGGAGTTGTATTTCACGATGTTCCATTGTGGTATTGTACCTATATACTCTCAAAAATTGGGATATAGGTAAAGATGATTTGAATTTTTTCGGGTGGAAACTTGAAGCCATAAGTAAGCTATTCCGTTCTGTTTTTTTTTTTACGATAGAGTGTGAACTCCAATTTCCCATCTTGTTTGAAGATGGTCACATCCAAGAACTGTATAGAATGAACATCATAGCTCTTAGTTAATTTTACTGAGGTAGGAGCTTGAGTGATTTCCAATATCATCTGCTCTAATTCAATGATAGTACCAGTCCAGATAAGGAATATGTCGTCCACAAAACAATGATAATGTCTAATCCAATCTCCATATTTGTTTATGATCTGTTGGTTTTCAAAGACGAACATAAAAGCATTGGCATACGATGGTGCCATCGCCGCTCCCATAGCTGTCCCAGAGAGTTGGAGGAAAAAATTGTTCTCAAACGTAAAATAATTACACACACACAAGGATTAGGTAAAATGGCGCTAAACAACATGCACGTAAAATCCCAGTGCATCAAAAACCAAACCCGTGTTTTAGTCACCTAAAAACACTTACATATGCAATTTTAGACAAAAGAAAAGGTGGTTCTGCGCACACTTTGGATATATAATGTATTCTTCAACCCAATCTTTGATGGGCTTCAAACTGAGTCAGGAGGAGCATGTATATGCCTTTGCTTAGTGAGTAGTCTTCGCTAAGTAGTCCGAGGTTGGTTTTCAAAGATGTTTTTTAATATTCATTTGTATAATACATAATATATCGTTTTTGACTCTGCTCCCCATATTTCTGGCTTCTAATGTACTTCTATTCCACTGAAAAGTGATATTTTTGTCTACATGTTTTCTTGAAGGGTAAATAAGAAAACAGCTTGCAAAAGCTGAACACCTGCTGTTTACACCCTCTTTTGTTGACACAGATTCCTGAGCATTAGGAACACACCCATCCGATCCGATTCGGATGGGTGTGTTCCTAATCAGTGGCGTACATACCAGGGTCGCAGGGGTCGCGGCTGCGACCGGGCCCGGCCCACCAGGGGGCCCGGCCGCCCCTGCAACCCGGTATGTACGCTCTGGGCCAGCCTCTTCTCCTGGGGGGCCCAGGGGCCGGCCACCTCTGGGCCCCCCGAGGCTGGCCCTGCTTACACCCGGCGGGCAGTCAGGCTGGCCGGTGCGCGAGGGAGCACTCTCCCCTGAGTGCTTCCTCTTCAGCTCCCTCGCGCACCGCAATTATACCGGAGCCGGAACATGACGTCATCTTCCGGCGCCGGTATCAGTACGCGGCGCGCGAGGGAGCTGAAGAGGATGCACTCAGGGGAGAGTGCTCCCTCGCGCGCCCGCCAGCCTGACTGCTTGCCGGGTGACCGGCCCCCCAGGAGCCCAGCAGCACCACTGGACCCCAGGGAATCCTCTCAGCACTCCAAAAGGTAAGGAGGCTGGGGGGATTAAATTAATAAAAAAAAGTTAGTGTGTGTGTGTTAGTGTGTGTGTGTTAGTGTGTGTGTGTTAGTGTGTGTGTTAGTGTGTGTTAGTGTTACTGTGACTGTGAGTGTTAGTGTGTGTTTTAGTGAGTGTGTGTGTTAGTGTTACTGTGAGTGTTAGTGTGTGTGTGTGTTAGTGTTACTGTGTGTGTTAGTGTGTGTGTTAGTGTGTGTGTGTGTGTTAGTGTTACTGTGACTGTGAGTGTTAGTGTGTGTGTGTTAGTGTTACTGTGAGTGTTACTGTGTGTGTTAGTGTGTGTGTGTGTGTGTTAGTGTGTGTGTTAGTGTTACTCTGAGTGTTAGTGTGTGTGTGTGTTAGTGTGTATGTGTGTTAGTGTTACTGTGACTGTGAGTGTTAGTGTGTGTGTTAGTGTTACTGTTACTGTTAGTGTGTGTGTTAGTGTTAGTGTTAGTGTTACTGTGAGTGTTAGTGTTACTCTGAGTGTTAGTGTTACTGTGAGTGTTAGTGTTATTGTGTTAGTGTTAGTGTTACTGTGTGTGTTAGTGCGTGTGTGTTAGTGTTACTGTATGTGTTAGTGTGTGTGTTACTGTGTGTGTTACTGTTACTGTGAGTGTTAGTGTGTGTGTTACTGTGTGTGTTAGTGTTACTGTGAGTGTTAGTGTGTGTGTTACTGTGTGTGTTACTTTTACTGTGAGTGTTAGTGTGTATGTTACTGTGTGTGTTAGTGTTACTGTGAGTGTTAGTGTGTGTGTTACTGTGTGTTAGTGTTACTGTGAGTGTTAGTGTGTGTGTTAGTGTCAGTGAGTGTGTGTCTGCTAGTGAGTGTCAGTGAGTGTGTTACTGTGTGTGTCTGTTACTGCGTGTGTTTGTGTTAGTGAGTCTGTTTGATGTCTGTTAGTGAGTGTGTGTTTGTCAGTGAGAGTGTATGTTTTGTAAGTGAGTGTGTATGTATGTCTGTCGCTGAGTGTGTCTCTGTCAGTAAATGTGTGTGTCTGTTAGCTAGTGTGTATGCGTCTGTTCGTGAGAGTGTGTGTGTGTCTTCAGCACTTACCTTTCTCCAGCGCCGGACTCCCTTGGCGCTGGGGATCCCTCCACCGCTCAGCTCCGAATGCGCATGCACGGCAAGAGCCGTGCGCGCATTCAAACCGCCCATAGGAAAGCATTACTCAATGCTTTCCTATGGACGTTCAGTGTCTTAGAATCGCGGAAGCTCCTCTAGCGGCTGTCAGTGAGACAGCCGCTAGAGGCTGGATTAACCCTCAGTGAAACATAGCAGTTTCTCTGAAACTGCTATGCTTTTAGCTGCAGGGTTAAAACTAGAGGGCCCTGACAACCAGACCACTTCATTGAGCTGATGTGATCTGGGTGTCTGTAGTGGTCTTTTAAGTGTGTGTGCATCTGCATGCACTGGTGTACATACCGCGGTCGCAACCCTGCAACCCCTGCGACCAGGTGCCCGCCGCCATGTGTTGCAGCCCCGGCCTGCGCAGAGTATGCGTGCGGGGGGGGGGGGGGCACGGATCAATTTTCGCACCGGGGCCCCATAGGTCATGTGTACGCCACTGTTCCTAATGCTCAGGAATCTGTGTCAACAAAAAAGGTGTAAACAGAAGGTGTTCAGCTTTTGCAAGCTGTTTTCTTATTTACCCTTCAAGAAAACATGTAGACAAAAATATCACTTTTCAGTGGAATAGAAGTACATTAGAAGCCAGTGTGTCTCCTTAAAGAAATGGTATGCCTTTATAGGGTAGCTGGAATAATTAACCTACAAAAAAACCTTCAAAGTGGGGTATGGACACAGCGTAAAAATTTAAAGTTTGAAAAATGGATGTGTCTCAAATGTGCCCCTTCAATGTCTGCATATACCTGGCAAAGGTACATATGGGGGTATTGCTGTGCTCAGACGACATAGCTGAGCAAGATAGGATGTATTATATAGCCGTAGCACACATAAGGTTTGCAAAATACACAGTACAAACTCACTGTGTGTGTCAAAAAAGCAGAAAAAATGCTTATTACCACTACACTTGGTACAAGCTAGCAGAAAAATGATCCCACGCTAAGGTTCAAAATATGCCTTTTGAAATACCCTGGGATGTCTTCTTTAAGAAATAGTATGCTTTTATGGGATAGTTGTAATATATAGCCTGCTAAAAAAACTCTAAATTGGGGTAAGAACACAGGGTAAAAATTCAAAGTTTAAAAAAAACTGCAATGGCTGTGTCTGAAATGTGGCCCTTCAACGTCCACATATACCTGGCAAAGGTACATACAGGGGTATTGCTGTACTCAGACAACATAGCTGAGCAACATATAAAGTATTCTAAAGCTGTAGCATACATAAGGTTTGCAAAATATACAGTACAAACTCACTGTGTGTCAAAAAGACAGAAAAAAATGCTTATTACCACTAAATTTGATACTAGCTAACGGAAAAATTATCCCACGCTAAGGCTCAAAATTTGCCTTTGGAAATACCCTCGGGCGTCTTCTTTAAGAAATAGTATGCCTTTTTGGGGTAGTTGGAAAAAGCAGCCTGCTAACATATTTAAAAATAGAATACGGACCCATTAAAACTCTCCATGTAAATTCACACTTAAAAACCTGAACTTGTCACGTCTCTTTCATGGCACTGTAACTTCACAAAATAGTGTCTAGGTCATAAATTGGGCTTATTGTTTTACTCAGAAGAGGTAACTGAGCATACTTAGGGGGAATTTATGACAATGGCACTTAGCAAATGTAAGAAATACCCAGCGAAAATGCAACATGTATGCAAAAAAAAAAATCTCACCACAAAATTTGAAATAAATTGGTGAAAAAATGGTGTCAAGTTAAGGTATAATATATGCATAATAACATACCCTGGAGTGTCTGCTTTCTCAAATGGAAGGCCTTTGTGGGGTTATTTGAACAGTAAAATGGCTATAATGCCACAAAATCAGACATATGACCATCTATGAAAATTCCAACTATAGAAACTGAAATAGCATGGTCTCCTATATGGCATTGTAGCTTCACAGAATAGGGGCAAAGGTATACAATGGGGGTTTCGTTTTACTCAGCAGATGTAGCTGAACACAATATGGGGTTCCGTACAGGGATAGCACACACTAGGTTTACGAAATACACATTACAAAAACCTTTTAATATGTGTATATGCCAAAAATAGAGAAACAATAAAATTTTACTCCAATATTTAGCAGAGATTGGCGGTGAAATGGCTACGCAAAAAGTGTCAAACTAACCTTAGGTAAATACCGGTAGCCTGTGATGTCTACTTGATATAAATATATACTTTTGTGTGACAATTTTGCTTCCTGTAATGGGTATTAAACTTCCAAGACAAACATACCAACTTCTAAAATTGTTTCACATTGAAATTTTATTTTTGACCTTGTAGTTTGTGACTTGTAACTTTCAAAATAAACTTAAATCCTACACATTTTTTTGTTTTTTTCCACATTATTTTGCATGTTTTTGGTAATAAATGAGAATGTATATATGTATATGTCACATCAAATTAAAGCCATTTTTATTGTCTAAAAAATGGTATATAATATGTGTTGGTACAATAAATGAGAGAGATGCAAATTGCATTTGAACACAAACAGCAAAAAATGCAAAAACTGCTTGAGTCCTTAAGGGTATGTCCAGCTTCTGAAGCTGTGTCCTTAAGGGGTTAAATATAAAGCATTGATGAATTTGTAATTATGAAATATTAGTAAATATTATAAATACCTAATGGGCTGAAGTATGTTCTTCAGAGTTTGTTGCTTCCTAGGCAGTTGCTGTATGAAATTATAACCTCAATGTTCTATCTTTTAGTGTTTACCTGCCCCACATTCTGTCTATGTTCAAATCACAACAACTCCGAAATTAGTGAACATACTCACAGTGACATATATTCTAACAGCTTTAGCATGCAAGACATCTGGCCTGCAATAATACATGTTACTATATACAAATATCTCATGGCAATAGTTTTAAATAAATGATTGCTTGCATAACATTTTTAAAGAGCGTGTGTTTCAGATGCCAAAAACGCTGTTTAATATTTAGTTATGAATGTAGGTCCTAATTTAATAGACTTGAAGATTTGGATTGCTCACAATCAAAATACAGCAGAATTTGGCAGAACACAAATTTCATTTCAATCTCAGAATTTGAAATCAGAATTCTAATTAAATTCTTGACAATTGAAAACTTTTCAAAATCCATATCAAGTGCCCTTTAATACCAACTTTAAATTACTCCAGTGCCTCTTAAGACCAACATCAACAAGTCTGAGAGTTGTTTTTTTGTTACAGGAACACAATAGGCACATTTTGTCTTTAACTCCTTAAGGACCAAACTTCTGGAATAAAAGGGAATCATGACATGTCACACATGTCATGTGTCCTTAAGGGGTTAATTTTAGCGCTTCCCCAGCAATTATAAGATCAAATTGAAATTTTTAAAATTGGATCAAAATTTTGAATTGAACCAAAAGATTTTCAACCAAAATTCTTCAAATTTCGAACATCACAATGTTATCAGTTCACAGAAAATTAACATTTTCACCTTGCACAAGTCTGCTAATTACATGTAAATTCTTGACATATTCTAAAAATAATGACATGAATATCTATGGATGGAGAATTACATTTCAAATTGCTAATTAACACATAGAATTAATTTAGTTTTTGTATTTTCCTTTTTTTAATTTATATATAGGGCCTTTTTATATTCCTTTTTATTATATAGGGCCTCTATGTGGCATAGCAGCATCACACAGTTCCTGGAACTTGGCCATCATAATAGTTAATACATGCTTAGAGCGTATGCTCACATTTGTAAACAGAATGTTTGTCAGATGTACAGAATAGCAAGTGGCAAATTCGTAACAAGTGGCAGAAGTAGCATATTCTACTCATAAATATTATGATTATGATGGTATTCTTGAAATGTAAATACTCAATAGAGAATACAAAGGTATCTGCAAACTTTATGTGGCTAACATTATTTAAAAAAATTATAACGAACAAGAAATGCTCAGTCTCTATTAGACCAAGAATGCATCTTTTCACCTAAACACCCCGCATGGAATGTTGGAAAGGGCCCGACGTAATAACATAGGGTTATGATTTCTGCAAAACCCCGTGCCAACCTACCATTTACACGCTAAAATAATAATAAAAAGAGAGTAGTAAATGGTAGGATGCAAAAGAGTTAATTAGACATTCAAACACATAACACATTATAAAGAGGCGAGGGGAGGGGGGATAGCATATACACATCGTTACATCCCAACAACATTCTTTATATAAAATCTTCCCCCCCCCAAAAAATAAAAATAAATAAAAATAAATAATTAACATAAATACCAAAAAAAGGGATAGGGAATTTGTTATTATTACGCGTATGATGTTAATGGGGATCCCAGTCAAACCAGAATACTACTGAGCTTAGCTGCAGCGACACAAACATGGTGATGGACACTGGGGGCTACATAACGGCGCTCAGATTTAGGGGAGTCAGAGGAGATTGAGGCCCCCCCCGTCCCAAAAGGGGATGGTGTGTGTCTGGGGAACGGGAGTCCCAGACCACGGGAATGTTTATTGAAATGTTTTGTTGTCACGTTTGATACATGCTTAATTATTGTTTTCCTCACTGCTGCACGACCCCAGGGTATGTGGGCATACTACCCGGCACCCCGGGTGAAGGTATTCGATTGTAATTTCTTGGTGTAGTTTGTAATTGCAAAGTCCAGTTGCCACTTCTGTAAACACAATTGTGCATGGTGGGAAGGGCTCATGAACCTACATCTCTTCCGAGTGCTGGCCGCGGCTGGGATGCGGGGTCTTGACCCCCATAAACATCTGGCGGAAAATAAGACTAGACAATGTTGGTGGAGCACGGGAGGTGCACCACTCTTTCTCTTTTTTTTCTTCTTCTATTTCCCTTCCTTCTTTACTATGCTTTTCTTCTTTCTTCCTAATTTATCCCGAACGGGTGGCGGTGGGACGTGATGGAGGGGGCGCGGAGAGGGCAGAGGTGGGCGCGCACTGCAGCAGACCGAGCGGCGTGGACTTATGGCAGTTAAAATCACCTCCCTGAATGTTAAGGGACTTAACTCCCCGACTAAACGGCGTTTATTGTTTAGAGAGTTCAAAAGGATGAGAACCGATATAGCGTTTATCCAAGAAACGCATTTACCCAGGCAGGCTAAATTTAAATTAAAAGACCACACCTACAGCTCGACATATGAAGCTAGGACATTGTGCAAACGCAACGGAGTGGCAATACTTAAACGGAATAGCTGTCCAATCCAAGCTATGTCCACTGAATTTGACTCGGAGGGACGCTATGTCATAGTCTCAGGCACCATGCTTTCCCACCATATCCATTTAGTTAACGTTTACGCACCAAACCGCCCAGAGGCAGCCTTCTGGGAGGCCCTATAGACCAAACTTCAAACATTACACCATGGTATGATCATAGTGGGGGGCAACTTGAACGCAACGCGAAGCCCGGCAGTGGACAGGAGGACAGGCAGTGGTACTCAAAGGTCCCAGGGGAGGGGGAGCCAAGACAAGCTGCTACAGAATTTCATGGTGGGGTTGGAGAGCGCATCATCCGAGCACGAGGGATTACACATTTTTTTCGGCCCCACACGGATCCTACTCCAGGATCGATATGTTCCTGGTCAACAATAGGAGCCTACCTAGAATAACTAGCATGGACATTGGATCCATCACTTGGTCGGATCATGCCGACATATCACTGACTCTGGGAAGGCTATGGGAAGCGACCCCTTGGACGTGGCGACTTAACACCTCCCTACTGAAAGACCAGGATATAGCGAACCAGATTAGGACAGAGCTCGACAGTTATTTCGAGACCAACACCACCCCAGACGTGACATTAGTGACAGTGTGGGCAGCCCATAAAACAGTAATAAGAGGTACGCTCATAAAGGTTGCGACAGCCAAAAAAAAATTTAAATTCCAAAGACTGGAGGGACTCCTGACCAATCTTAAGAGGGCAGAGCAACAACACCAGGGCAATCCGACTGACCTAACTGCAGGGCGACTGCGGGAGGTAAGGTTGGCAATACGCCAGCTGCTCCTAGACGACACAGCCAAATCCATTACATGGTCCAGAAGGACCTTCTATGAACACGCAAATAAAATGGACACACTCAGTAGAACGATAGATGGGTGGACTAGACACGAACAAAAACTCATCCAGGAGAGCAGTGGCAGCGGAGTGGCTAAAACGGACCACCCCACCAATAGCGGGAGTCATTAACAGAATACGGGAGGTATACGTGATGGATGACCTGACGGCAAGAGTTAGGGGTACCCAAAAGCAATTCCAGAAAATATGGGCGCCATGGGAAAATAGCCCCTTGAGTTAAGGCTCGCAGCAGTATTGAGGCCCACAAGACAACTGAACAAAGGGATACGGATCCCCAGTACTCCCCGGATCCCCCAATTAAATTCTTGATGTATAAGGTTGCTCCACCGATCGTGCCAGGGACACCCGGCAATGAGGCCTTGCAGGCAGATCTTCAATCTCAAGGAATGCGTCTAAGTCCACCACCAAACTACAATAGAACCGAGTAGGATCTGTCGTTCCCTCCTGGCCTACTCTGTGAGATGTCTCCTCCGAGAATAAATTATAATGCAGGCAAGAGTGTGGTCAAACTAACCGTATCCTAAGTGATTCCAATATACCAAGTGAACTGTGTAATCCTCGGACGCGGTAGAGGAAAGACTCCAACAGGACGTCCATCCAGGGATCCGAACTGAACTTGTGTGGAGGAACGGTGGTCGACTAATCTGGGAGTAGCGAATCCCAGGAATAATCAAAGTGATGGGAAGTGTCAACCGGGGTGCAGATTTCTATCTGGATATGTCCTCGTCTAAGAGTGAAAGATGTCTGAGTAGGAGTCGGGGAACACCAGGTACCCCCATAAGGTCTTGTAGGTCTCCATGACGGTAGTTGAAAAGTAGGTTAGCGCGAATCCAGAACAAAATGGCTCCCGTGAGGGATAAATCGAGTATAGACGGAGGACCCCCATCTCCGAACCCTGATCACCAGATATGCGTTCCGAGGAGATGGGACAGTCCTGCCATCTCATCCCAAGATCCTAATGACCGGGGAACTCAATACAACCGGGGTTACCGGGCTTGCCATGTGATCCATGCGAACGGTTTACCTTCAGACCGGGCAATAGACCTTCCTTAATCATGTTATTCGAGCAGGGCAGTGCCCGTTTGCTCCATGAAGGTCTCCGTATCTCCTGACACCTAAATAAGGGAGAAGTTGTCTGCGCAGTTGTTCGCAATAGTCTGGATATCCAAAAACAGAAAGCAATCCTCTGTTTTATATGGTGCAGAATATACCAAAACCGTAATACCTGAGGTCCATCCGTTAGCCGTACCATCTCCAGGAGTGTGTGTAAATAAATGGGAGACTCCCCCCGTTGTACCTATATGAGAATGCCTCGCGTGGGTTAGAGCGGTCCGGATCCAGTAGATCCATTACGGTAGATAGAATAGAGGGATCCAGTCTAATTTGTATATCTTGCATGACTAGGCAGTCCTCTATAACGAAATCAGTAGCACATACGTCAGATCTAATTGAATGCAGGAGGGACGCCCCTCTATGTAGTCATCGATGTCTTGTGTGATGAGCAAATGGTCGGCACTGTAGAGTGTCGAGTGTATGAGAGAGCCGCGCTCTCTACTAATGTGATCGATGAACGTGATAGCGTCCGGCTGATTCGTCCTGAGTGGGCCGCGCCCATTAATAACCAAACAGTCCAGTCTACCTCCGTGACCGGTTCTCACTATGAGAATGTGTCCTCCAAACATGTCCTCTGTATCCAGCACAATATCCGGCTGAGGTTGAGGGAGGGCTGCACCCTCTAATAACAAATCAGTGTCCGGTCCTGTATCTGAGAGTGGTTCGCTCTCTGTCCCTGAAAATAAAGTATCCCTGGATCGAGATGACGGAGGGCCGCACCTTCCTGTGGTCCAAACTAGAGTCCCAAGAGACTCAGGGTGACCAATTGCAGGGTACACCAAATACTAATATCAGCATAAGGCTGATGGCAATCTAGGGAAAAACAACAATGAAAAAGAAAACTAACAACTGACCGCCCGGATCCCGTGCGCGCGCGCGCGCGGGGTCCAGGATGACCGTTGGTAGCCTGAGGAAAGCTGGAGACGTTCTCCGCAATCCACAAGCGCCCGGGAGGTCGGAAGAGGTCAAGTCAGGCCTCTCGACGACCCGAGCGAAAGGAAAAAGAAGTCATGAAAACGAAAAAATAACGTAGATAAGAGAAAAATACGTAAATGCTATTTCAGATAGAAGGCAAATAGCAGGCCAGAAGGTAAGACAGGTAAGCCCCACTGAAAAGAGCCAGGAGCTAACCTAACGCAGGAAAAAACTACCGATACCTCTAAGGATACCGGGAAGTAGATACGGAGGTAGATGTAAAAGACAAGGAAAAACACTGCATTCTCCTGTAGGTGTCTGAGCACCGATCCTTGCCTGTGCGAAGTTCTCCTTGGAGATGTATGACCGGGGTCCTGATAAGGAACCCTGTCCTTCAGGCATGAGGATTAGGGCCTTCACCCTACCCACCATATTCAGATGGCCGTACACAGGTGTCCTCTTGGGTAGTATGGCAAAGGTGCTTGTCTGGACACCTGCCTATTTCCATGTCACTGGTGGGCACTGGCATTTCCTCAGTGATATTCCCCCAGGTCTGCGGCCTAAAAGGGGTTCGGCACCAATAGAGAAGGCCCGTCAGAAGGGCACAGGCCCAGCAGGTCAAACGAATGGACACGGGATAGTTGGCCAAGCAAATTGGTACGGGCATAGCAGGCCATACAGATAGGCACCGACATAGCAGGCCGTTTAAATAGGCACAGACACAGCAGGCCATTTAAATGGGCACAGACACAGCAGGCCATTCTTATGGGCACAGACACAGCAGGCCGTTCTTATGGGCACAGACATAGCAGGCCGTTCTTATGGGCACAGACATAGCAGGCCGTTCTAATGGGCACAGACATAGCAGGCCGTTCATATGGGCACAGACATAGCAGGCCAATCAATGGGGCACAGACATAGCAGGCCAATCAATGGGGCACAGACATAGCAGGCCAATCAATGGGGCACAGACATAGCAGGCCAATCAATGGGGCACAGACATAGCAGGCCAATCCTGGGTTGTGTATTATTGTTATATTATGATAACATGTTATTTATATAGCGCCATCCAATTCCGTAGCACGTTACAATGGGTATTGAATGAGTAATAGGGACCTCTGAGTTTCCGTAGAGGTCCCTAAGAATAGTAGATCCTCAGAGCATCCTGTGACATAGGACCTCTAGACACCAACCCTTTAGGCAGCGTAATGCCGTGTGAATAACCTGAACCGGGACTCGCAGTCCCTAAATGCCCAGCAGGCAAACAGTGGTATTCCAGCTGTATTGGGTATAAGCGAGAGTTGTTCCAGTTACCATCCTGTCCATGAATGTAAGATACACTGAGCAATACTCTCCTTCAATTGAGAATAGGTATGCCCATGTTCACACAGATCTGTTGGAAATTCTTATCATTATTATAGTTTACCATCATCATACCACCTGAAGGGTATTGTAACCATGGACACTTCCAGGAGTAGGGCTAACAATGGCCAACTCAATGAATTCCCCCGGGAATCTGATAAAATTGTATGGTAACAGTGTAGACTGGTCTCCCATACCAGTTAGAGTCAGAGCCAGGTCTGTAAGCGATAAATATATGCCATGGACAGAGAATTTCTACCAGAGCAGTCTCATCAGAGACCTCCTAGCTGGACAGAAAAAATATATACTGAGAAGCACATGAATCCTAGAGCTAGCTGGCACTGTACAGAGCTTGTATAACTGAGTTCATATATACCTGTAACTCACAGTAATCTGTGACATACACCGCAAAACTCACAGCGATCTGTGACATACACTGTCAGCAAAACTCACAACGATCTGTGACATACACTGTCAGCAAAACTCACAGCGATCTGTGACATACACTGTCAGCAAAACTCACAGCGATCTGTGACACACTGTCAGCAAAACTCACAGCGATCTGTGACATACACTGTCAGCAAAACTCACAGCGATCTGTGACATACACTGTCAGCAAACCTCACAGCGATCTGTGACATACACTGTCAGCAAAACTCACAGCGATCTGCGACATACACTGTCAGCAAAACTCACAGCGATCTGTGACATACACTGTCAGCAAAACTCACAGCGATCTGTGACATACACTGTTAGCAAAACTCACAGCGATCTGTGACATACACTGTCAGCAAAACTCACAGCGATCTGTGACATACAGTCAACAAAAAATTCACAGTAATCCGTGATACACACTGGTAGCAAAACTCACAGAATCTGTGATATACACTGTCAGTTAAACTAATTATGTGATATACACTGTCAGAAAAACTAATTATGCGGTATACACTGTCAGAAAAAGCCAGAGCAAACTCAGATATATTTGCCAATAAAACTCACAGCAGATTTAGATATATATGCCACTAAAAACTCACAGCAGATTTAGATATATTTTCCACTAAAAACTCACAGCAGATTAGCATATCTGATATGAAAAAAATGCCCTAAGGCTCACAGAATCTGTGAGATACCGCTGGAGGCAAAAACATAGTACATAGGAAGAAGCACTATTGCAGACCTGCAGAAATCCGCCAGGAATCCCTGCAGGGCAACAATAGCCGCGATCCGAGCACCGTGGGCGGAGGAGGGGCCGCGAGTAGGTGCACTCTCCTCCACCCGGTCGGCCGCCTGCGGCTCTGGGAAGAAGGTGAGCGCGACGGTCAGCCACGGAGCGGCCGCCGGGTACTCGCGTCCGACCGCGAGTACCTCGGTTGCCGGAGAAACACAAACGGAGTTCGGGGAAACAGGAGGCAGCCAGAGGTTAGTCTCCTGAACCCCTATACCGCGCATGCAGCCCGCGGAAGAACGGCGGGCAAGGAGAGTGGGCAGCGAGGGGAGGAGGGGGGAAAAGGCATGGCCGAAAAAGAAAACCCCCAAGAACTCCCCTAAAATATCACATGAAAGGGAAGGAATCCCTAAGAAGACCTGGGAAACAAAATTCAAAGGCAAGGAGTAAATAAATATAAGCAATAAATAACTAAACACAAAAAAGTAACATAAATATATAGAATTAGAGAAACATATGATACTAAATAAAAGGTACAAATAACAAAAGTAAATATACTAAAAAAAAATCAAATATAAATCCTAATAAATCATAGTAAATCCCAAAGCCACCCACTAATATTAGCAGGAGGCAGTGGTACTCTGACCTGTACTGATGCGGAGCAGCAAAGAAAGAGGAAATGATGCATGGGGAGGGGAGTTTTATAGTACCTAACTTTTTTCTGATTGGTTGTTTTTTCTGTGCTGCTGTGGAGTTCTAGTAAAGAGAGACTTAAGCAAATACGAAGCCTCCTGTCATGTTATAAAATTCGGATTTCACCTACACGCAAGTCTGTCTTACTTTCTACTGCTACAACTAACAATCCTTCCTGCAAACTTGCCTCATTGTTACTCCCAGGAAGCAGTAATTTTTCATGGACTAACTAATTGCTTTCTTGAAATTGCAAACTACTTCTGCTTGCTTCATCTAACCACGCTGACAATTAAAGCTACAGTATCAGTATAAACTCTTGCTTCAATTGAATCTGTTCTACTTGCTGTGCCTAACTACGCTGACATTTAAAGCTACAGTATCAGTATTAACTTTTGCTTCAACTTAATCTGCTGCTACTTGCTCTGCCTAACTACGCTGAGAATTAAAGCCACAGTATCAGTATCTTTACTTGTTTCAAGTTCAAAATGCTCTAATTACTTGTCTAACTACGTTGAGATTTAAAGCTACATTATCAATCTCTTTACTTGCTTAAAACCAAATTGAATTATTAAAGAATCATCAGATATCTGCAGTTGTGTTCCAAATCTATTCATAATATTCAAGTGAACCTGAAAGACCTGACAAGTAGATAAGGTTAGAGAGTGGTTAGGTGATTCTTCAGTAGAGTTATTAGTTCAATACTCACTAGAGGATTGTGCCTTGTATTTCGTACACACTTCTCCCGCCACTCACATACAATTGTAATAAATGGATTCTGTTTGGAAGAGTATTAAGTAAGTGGCTATTATTGAACCAGATGCAAATAATCAGTGTTCAGTATATTTATTTATAACATATTTGACCAGAAAGGATACATTGAGATTTCGCTCATTTTCAAGTATGTCCTGGGTCCACAAAATATATTTATATATAATATTTAACTTTTGAAATATAGTGACTTGTGACTTGGGAATTTTGTATATTTTTTTATTTTGATTTTATTTTGCTGTACACAGTACAGTATTGCAATGGTAATTAATATAGTAAAAGCAAAGCAGCTCTAAGGGATTTCTTTTGTTTTTCACAATATCCTGAATACATCTCAAACTTTTCCAGGTGGAATTGTCTTGCATTACGCACAAACATACCCTGTATATATTGCTCTTTATGATACATAAAAAAAATATTATTTTATTCATTACATAATTAGTTAAGTATGTCAAAAGGATAATAAATAATGCTGGATTTCTTTTAATGCAAACCTTCTGACGTGTATAAAAAAACTGATTTAAAAAGACAAATATCAATGCCAACTGTCTTTTGTAATAAAGAATGGCAGGGACAATATAGTGATAAAGGCAACCAGGAGGTGCCGAAACGTTGGGGGGTTACTTTTTGTGTCCTGTTTCTGCCCTGTTAGGCTTGTGAAAACTTTGGTAATTATCATTGATATTTTTTTGATTTATTTTTTGTGCCTAATTTTGTCACTTTAATTATAATTGTTTGTTTTTGCCTGTATCTGATATTGGCTCATTAAACCAGGTTAAGTGACTATTGTGGCTTTTTTTGGTGTGCATTCTCTTTCTTGTTAGGGACAATATAGTTAACATACCACAATAAAATTAATAAAAAATTGCATACTATGTAGCAAACAACTTTAGCTAATGTAGCAGCATTGGGGTATATATAACGCCCCTCCAGTCTTACTCCTCAGTAAGAGATAATTCCAAAACAGGAGAGAATTAAGAAGTTACAATACAGGGGCATGATCTATAAAAAAACAAATCTCGTTTAACTCCTTAAGGACAAAGGCAATTGTACATGTTTTAATCAAAACAAAACCTGGAATTTGGACAGTGGAACCTTGGTTTACGAATTGTATGCGTTCTCCGGGACATTTCTTGAAAACCAATTAATCCGTTCTGGAGGTTGAAAGGTAAATCTGCTAGTCTAGTGACTCGATCCCTCTCTGTCCACGGTTCTCCAACCCTCGATTGTCAGCTGAATATTCAGGGAAGAATTATGGAAGCCTAATAACCAGACACACACTCTTTGCTTTCCAAAAATCTTCTAATCATGTATTCAGAATGTTCTAAATTCATACAATACTTGTCACGGATATTGGTTACAAAAGGTTACAAAAAGGTTACACGAGATACATAAAAGAGGAAGTAGTTTCTGCTGTTACGTTCAATATTCAGTAATCTATTCTTACAAAATATCACATGTACATTGTGGTTAAGCGCATCCTTTTACATAGAAACTGTTATAGCTTGTGACTTCCTTTCAGTTATGTTTTGTAAGCGGTTCTGCAAAAGAGCTTGCTATTCAATTTATAAAATAATTCAATTTTAGTGATGTACCGAACTGTTCGCTGGCGAATAGTTCCCGGCGAACATAGCGTTCGTTCCGCCCCCTATTCGTCATCATTGAGCAAACTTTGACCCTGTGCCTCACGGTCAGCAGACACGTTCCAGCAAATTAGCAGCAGACCCTCCCTTCCAGACCCTCCCACCTCCCTCCCAGCATCCATTTTAGATTCATTCTGAAGCTGCATTCTTAGTGAGAGGAGGGAAAGTGTAGCTGCTGCTCATTAGATAGGGAAATTGATAGCAAGGCTAGGGTATTCAGTGTCCACTACAGTCCTGAAGGACTCATCTGATCTCTGCTGTAAGAACAGCACCCCAAAAAGACCTTTTTAGGGCTAGAACATCAGTCTGCTTTTTTTTTCTGTGTAATGTAATTGCAGTTGCCTGCCTGCCAGCTTCTGTGTCAGGCTCACAGTGGATAATGTGCCCACTTGCCCAGTGCCACCACTCATATCTGGTGTCACAATAGCTTAAGCTTGCATTTAAAAACAAAACATTTTTTTTCACTGTAATAGATTGAAGAGCAGTTAGTTGTCTGCCAGCTTCTGTGTCAGGCTCACAGTGGATACTGTGCCCACTTGCCCAGTGCCACCACTCATATCTGGTGTGACTATAGCGTGCCTTTAAAAACAAAAAAAGTTTTTCACTGTAAGCTAATAGCAGTTAGTTGTCTGCCAGCTTCTGTGTCAGGCTCACAGTGGATACTGTGCCCACTTGCCCAGTGCCACCACTCATATCTGGTGTGACTATAGCGTGCCTTTAAAAACAAAAAAAGTTTTTCACTGTAAGCTAATAGCAGTTAGTTGTCTGCCAGCTCCTGTGTCAGGCTCACAGTGGATACTGTGCCCACTTGCCCAGTGCCACCACTCATATCTGGTGTCACAATAGCTTAAGCTTGCATTTAAAAACAACAAAATGTTTTTCACTGTAATAGATTGAAGAGCAGTTAGTTGTCTGCCAGCTTCTGTGTCAGGCTCACAGTGGATACTGTGCCCACTTGCCCAGTGCCACCACTCATATCTGGTGTGACTATAGCGTGCCTTTAAAAACAAAACAAGTTTTTCACTGTAAGCTAATAGCAGTTAATTGTCTGCCAGCTTCTGTGTCAGGCTCACAGTGGATACTGTGCCCACTTGCCCAGTGCCACCACTCATATCTGGTGTCTCTATAGCATGCCTTTACAAAGAAAAAAAGTTTTTCACTGTAAGCTAATAGCAGTCAGTGTCCTTAAAGCGGGTGTCAGGCCTTCAGCGTGTGCTCTGCCAACCTCAGCAAGTGTACTTTGCCACTCATATCTGGTGTCTCTATAGCATGCTTTTACAAAGAAAAAACGTTTTTCACTGTAAGCTAATAGCAGTCAGTGTCCTTCAAGCGGGTGTGTCAGGCCTACAGCGTCTACTCTGCCAACTTCTGCCACTGCACAGTGCCACTCATATCGGTTGTCACAGTAGCTTGCACGCATAGTACCACTAATCGAAAAAAAAAAGACAGGCAGAGGCAGGCCACCCCGCAGGGGCCGTCGTGGTCGTGGTGCTGTGATTCCCTTTGGCCCTAGAATAATGCCCAGTGTTCAGAGGCCACGTACCCTGAACTCGAAAAGTTCTTAGGACATAGTTGACTGGCTAACACAGGACACCCAATCTTCTACAGCTTCCGCTCGGAACCTTGACACACCATCCTCCTCCAGCTTAGCTTCGGGCAGCTCTCAAGTTACCACTCGCCCGCCTGCCACCACCACCAACACTAGCACCACAGCCGCTTCACTTGATCTGTCAGAGGAGTTATTTACACATCAGTTGGAAGAAATGAGTGATGCGCAACCATTATTGCCAGAGGCTGTAGATAACAGGGATATGCATTACACACATGGACGTATGGTGTGATGATGATGATGTTGTACCCGCTGCTGCTTCCTTTGCTGAGTTGTCAGATACAAGTGAAGCGGTTGATGATGACGATGCGTCCGTGGATGTCACGTGGGTGCCCGCTAGAAGAGAAGAAGAACAGGGGGAATGTTCAGATGGGGATACAGAGAGGAGGAGGAGGAGACGAGTTGGAAGCAGGGGGAGGTCGTCGCAAGGAGCTAGTGGCACAGTCAGACAGCATGCATCGGCACCCGGGGTCAGCCAAACAGCACGCCAATCAACGCATGCTGTTGCCACAACCAGAATGCCGTCATTGCAGAGCTCAGCAGTGTGGCATTTTTTTTGTGTGTCTGCCTCTGACAACAGCGATGCCATTTGCAACCTGTGCCAAAAGAAACTGAGTCATGGGAAGTCCAACACCCACTTAGGTACAACTGCTTTGCGAAGGGACATGATCGCACATCACAAACGCCTATGGGATCAACACATGAGAACAAGCAGCACACAAACTCAAAGCCGCCATCCTCCTCCTGGTCCAGCATCTTCAGCCACGTCAACCACTGCTGTCCTCCTTGCCCCCTCTCAGCCATCCGCCACTCCGTCTCTCGCCTTGAGCAGTTCCTGCTCATCTGCCCACAGTCAGGTGTCTGTCAAGGACATGTTTCAACGTAAGAAGCCAATGTCACAAAGTCACCCCCTTGCCCGGCATCTGACAGCTGGCTTGTCTGAACTCTTAGCCCACCAGCTTTTACCATACAAGCTGGTGGAGTCTGAGGCATTCCAAAAATTTGTAGCTATTGGGACACCGCAGTGGAAGGTACCCGGACAAAATTTCTTTGCACAAAAGGCAATCCCCAACCTGTACTCGATTGTGCAAAAGGAAGTAATGGCATGTCTAGCACACAATGTTGGGGCAAGGGTCCATCTGACCACTGATACCTGGTCTGCAAAGCATGGTCAGGGCAGGTATATCACCTACACTGCGCATTGGGTAAACCTGCTGACGGCTGCCAAGCATGGAATGCATGGCTCTGCAGAAGAGTTAGTGACACCGCCACGACTTGCAGGCAGGCCTGCTGCCACCTCCTCTACTCCTCCTACTCCATCCTCTTCCATAACCTCCTCGGCTGAGTCCTCTTCTGCTGCTGCGGCTTGCACCCCCCCCCCCCGCTCCCCAGGTACTATTCCACATCCCGGATACGGCAGTGTCACGCCGTCTTGAGGTTGACTTGCCTGAAAGCAGAGAGTCACACCGGACCAGCACTCCTGTCCACCCTGAACACACAGGTGGATCAGTGGCTGACTCCGCACCAACTGGAGATCGGCAAAGTGGTTTGTGACAACGGAAGAAATTTGTTGGCGGCATTGAATTTGGGCAAGTTGACACATGTTCCGTGCATGGCACATGTGTGTAATCTGATCGTACAACGCTTTGTGCATAAGTACCCAGGCTTACAGGATGTCCTGAAGCAGGCCAGGAAGGTGGGTGGCCATTTCAGGCGTTCCTACACGGCCATGGCGCACTTTTCAGATATCTAGTGGCGAAACATCATGCCAGTGAGGCGCTTGATTTGCGACAGCCCGACACATTGGAATTCAACACTCCTAATGTTCGACCGCCTGCTCCAACAAGAAAAAGACGTTAACGACTATTTGTATGACCGGGGTGCTAGGACAGCCTATGCGGAGCTGGGAATTTTTTTGCCACGTTACTGGACGCTCATACGCAATGCCTGTAGGCTCATGCGTCCTTTTGAGGAGGTGACAAACCTAGTCAGTCGCACCGAAGGCACCATCAGTGACATCATACCATTTGTTTTCTTCCTGGAGCGTGCCCTGCGAAGAGTGCTGGATCAGGCCGTAGATGAGCGTGAAGAGGAAGAGTTGTGGTCACCATCAGCACCAGGAACAGCCTTATCAGCATCGCTTGCTGGACCTGCGGCAATGCTGGAAGAGGATTGTGAGGAAGAGGAGTCAGAGGAGGAATGTGGCTTTGAGGATGAGGAGGAATACCAATCACAACAGGCATCCCGGGGAGCTCATTGTCACCTATCTGGTACCCGTGGTGTGGTACGTGGCTGGGGGGAAGAACATACCTTCAGTGAGATCACTGAGGACGAGGAACGGGATATGAGTAGCTCGGCATCCAACCTTGTGAAAATGTGGTCTTTCATGCTGTCGTGCCTGTTGAGGGACCCTCGTATAAAAAAGGCTGAAGGAGAACGACCTGTACTGGGTGTCCACGCTACTAGACCCCCGGTATAAGCAGAAAGTGCCTGAAATGTTACCAAATTACCGCAAGTTGGAAAGGATGCAGCAGTTACAAAATAAATTAAAAAGTATGCTTTACACAGCGTATAAGGGTGGTCACAGCACAACGGGAATCTAACAGGGGAAGAGGTGAAAGTTATCCTCCTCCTCCCACGACCACGCCGGCAAGGACAGGACGCTTTACAGACGTGTTGTTGATGGAGGACATGCAGAGCTTTTTAAGTCCTATGCATCGCCCCAGCCCTTCGGGGTCCACCCTCAGATAATGACTCGACCGACAGGTAGCAGACTACCTTGCCTTAACTGCAGATATCGACACTCTGAGGAGCGATGAACCCCTTGACAACTGGGTGTGCAGGCTTGACCTGTGGCCTGAGCTATCCCAATTTGCGATAGAACTTCTGGCTTGCCCCGCTTCAAGTGTCCTGTCAGAAAGGACCGTCAGTGCTGCAGGAGGTATTGTCACTGAGAAGAGAAGTCGCCTAGGTCAAAAAAGTCTAGATTACCTCACCTTTATTAAGATGAATGAGGGATGGATCCCGAAGGGACTGACGGTGGGCGATACATTCGACTAAAAAAGGCCTGATGAGGGGGACGTAACAGGGATTAAACTGATAAGAATAGTACTACTTAACACACCACTCCTATCTGGTGGCACATTAGATTGCACGCGCAGTGCCCCAAATTTGAAGTAGGAGGACCGACCAAGCATCTTTTTCCATCTCCCGGTTCCTAAAATCAATGCCATATACACGTCCCCTGATAGGGGACGTAACAGGGATTAAACTGATAGGAATAGTACTACTTAACACACCTTATAATAATGCAGAGAGAGGCAATGCAGAGAGAGGAGTCTGAAGAAGAGGAGTCAGAGGAGGAAGGTGGCTTTGAGGAGGTGGAAGACCAAACACAGCAGGCGTCCCAGAGGGCTTGTTGTCACCTTTCGGGGACCCTTGGTGTTGTACGTGGTTGGGTGGAGGAAGAGACCTTCAATGACATCAGTGAGGACAAGGAACGGGACATGGCTAGCTTAGTATCCAACCTTGTGCAAATGGGGAGTTTGCGGTTGTGCAAATGGACTGTTTGCGGTTGTTTGCGGTGCGTTAAACGGGGAGTTTGGTCTGTTACTGTGAAGCGGGAGTAACCCTTAAACTACCTGATCGATACAACATCATACCTGATGTTTTAAAGCACGTTATTCCAAACAATTTAGGAATGTTAGGTGATTTATGCCCTTTATGGATTAAAACCAGACTCTGCATCAACTATGTAATTTTCCATGGGAGTTTTGCCATGGATCCCCCTCCAGCATGCCACAGTCCAGGTGTTAGTCCCCTTGAAACAACTTTTCCATCACTATTGTGACCAGAAAGAGTCCCTGTGGGTTTTAAAATTCACCTGCCTATTGAAGTCTATGGCGGTTTGCCGGGTTCGCCCGTTCGCGAACATTTGCGGAAATTCGCGTTCGCCGTTTGCGAACGGAAAATTTTATGTTCGCAACATCTCTAGACATGGGTTAATGGAACCATGTCCTGTGGTCCGATAAGACCAAGATAAACTTATTTGGTTCAGATGGTATCAAGCGTGTGTGGCGGCAACCAGATGAGGAGTGCAAAGACAAGTGTGTCTTGCCTACAGTTAAGCATGGTGGTGGGAGTGTCATGGTCTGGGCTTGCATAAGTGTTGCTGGCACTGGGGAGCTACAGTTCATTGAGAGAACCATGAATGCCAACATGTACTATGACATACTGAAGCAGAGCATGATCCCCTCTCTTCGGAGACTGGGCCACAGGGCAGTATTCCAACATGATAACGACCCCAAACACACCTCCAAGATGACCACTGCCTTGCTAAAGAAGCTGAAGGTAAAGGTGATGGACTGGCCAAGCATGTCTCCAGACCTAAACCCTATTGAGCATCTGTGGGGCATCCTCAAACAGAAGGTGGAGGAGTGCAAGGTCTCAAACATCCACTAGCTCAGTGATGTCATCATGGAGGAGTGGAAGAAGACTCCAGTGGCAACCTGTGAAGCTCTGGTGAACTCCATGACCATGAGTGTTAAAGCAGTGCTGGAAAATAATGGTGGCCACACAAAATATTGACACTTTGGGCCCAATTTGGACATTTCTACTTAGGGGTGTACTCACTTTTGTTGTCAATGGCTTAGACATTAATGGCTGTGTGTTGAGTTATTTATTTATTTATAAAATATTTTACCAGGAAAGATACATTGAGATTTCTCTCATTTTCAAGTATGTCCTGGGTCCACAAATCATTGCATGGTTACATTAGGGTACAATAAAATGCAAAAAAAAAAATATTAATACACAGTAAATACAAAATTTAACATAGAACAGGTATGAAATATATAATCAACCATGACAGGTGCATTCTGTTTTGAGGTATGTAGAGAGGGAGCTCTTAAAGGACTTTAGGCTTAGGGAAGATTTTAAATTGTGCGGGAGGTCGTTCCACAATTGCGGTGCTCTGTAGGAGAAGGAGGATCGGGCTGCTTTCTTTTTGTATTGAGGGGACAGCAAATTTACACTGTTATACAGGCTGCACACTTCCTACTTTACGTTGTAGCAGAGTGTCATTTCTTCAGAGTTGTCACATGAAAAGATATAAAATATTTTCAAAAATATGAGGGGCGTACTCACTTTTGTGAGATACTGTACATATATATTTATAAATATATGTATGTTTTCTTCACTTTTTTGCATCCATTTGAAACTCTTCTGGAGGTCTTAAACTTTTAGTGTCAAAGAGAAAGGGCATCATATACTACTGTCAGACTACCTAAGAATGTTGGGAGTAATAAACATTAATCTATATAAGTCGAAAGAACCAGAGAATGCATGTATGCCTCAAGTCTTCTTACTTTCCCACACCATGTCACACATGTAATGTGGAAATGGGAGGAAGCCCAAGCCTCCCACCTTCTTGTTAGAGATTCTGTAGACTACCCTGTAAACGATGTATATTTAACCAATACTATACTGTATTTTGTGAGGGGAATAGAATCAACTGAGAAAGTCCCTTTGCTTCAAATTTGTTGAATTAGCCACTCCCACATCAAGGGATATGAGGTATTTCCTGCCCATTTATTCAGCCCTTTTTATTAATCCGCACTCTATATTTTATTAAAACACACACACCATTGCTTATTTCACCTTGGTTTCCCTCATCAATAGTAGGAGGTATTGAGTTTCCTCATCCTCTCCTAAACATATGGGATATGGGTGTCATTTTTGCTCTCTACTACTGTGGTAGGCGTCTAAAGACCCTTACATTTTTCAGCCTTTCATTTTTCACATATTTAATGAAGAAAGAATCCCGATTTTTTATTTTTTTTTAGATTTTACATACAGCATGTACAAGCAGCCAGCCAGTGAATTATCACTCAGAAAACAAAGTCTGCCCTTTTGTAACCTTTGTAGAGCTGGAATCTCTGAATCTGCACCAACATGGACAATGATTCAATTCAGTATTGATTTGGTATATCAGACTCCATTTTTTTTTTTTTTTTTTTTAAAGACTACTCTTGTTAAGCAGATAGCAGATTGCTGCGATATGAATTTGACTATTCTGGCAAGTCTGAATTATATTTAGTAACTATAAAAAATCAGTTTTCGAAATTCAAAATTTCCCAGACATCTTGATTTAATGTAAAGTCTGTGTGCTAGACTTTATTTTATTTTTTGTTTGAGCCAAGGAGGTGGCAGATACATATTCTGCTAATATACTGAAATGATTATAGAGATAATGTATTAATTCATATTTACCAGCATCTCTTTTTTCTTGTCTGTCCCTATTGCTATCAATTACTGTCAATTTTTAAGACGGGAAAGATTAATCAGCCTGTTAGTAGCTCCATTCTATGTCTTACAAGCATTTTTAATGACACTCATACAGAATCTAATGTTGCAAAAGGCCCTAATTACTAATAGAGTCATCAAATAGGCAGAATAAATAGTTTTTTCAATAGGAGTAAAGCAAAGAGAACTACTGAGTAAGTATTTATATCTCAATGGTATAGTCAGATAAAAGTTTGACTAAAGACCATTTAGATACTATGCAAAGGCTGTTGACAAAATAACTTTTGATGCCCAATAGAAAACTACACTGATATACTGGGTTATGAGACCAACAGGAATTGAAATATTATAAACAAGCTTTCACAAAATGGATACTATAAGCACCAACTGTAAACAACTTAAGCTTAAAGGATCACTATAGTGTCAGGAAAACAATCTTGTTTTCCTGACACTATATAACCCTTAGGTCCCCCACCCTCAGGCCCCCCCCCCTTCAGCCACTTATCTTAATCCAGTGCCGGGCTCCCTCAGCACTGGTGACCTCTCCTCCCCCGCCGACGTCAGCTCCCGAGTGGAGCGGAATGTGCATGAGCGTCAAGAGCCGGGCGCATTCAAACAGTCCATAGGAAAGCATTGTCACAAAGACAGCCACCAGAGGCTGGATAAACCCTGCAATGTAAACATAGCAGTTTCTCTGAAACTGCTATGTTTACATCTGAAGTGTTAAAACCTGGGGGACCTGCCACCCAGACCACTTCAGGAGCTGAAGCGGTCTGTGTGACTATAGTGGCCCTTTAATTATTTTTGGTGTATAGATCATGTCCCTGCAGTTTCACTGCTCATTTCTCTTTAATGATTAAGGTAAATTACTGTTATTTCTTTGTATGTAGCCCTAGGCACACCTCATTAATTTCCAATCAGATCCTACAGCACAGAGTGTTTATCTTAAAAGTTATTATCTCCTGCTCTGCTAATTAAACCTTGGTCATGCACAGAAGACTCCTGTAGGCTCAGACAATTAACAGAGCAGGAGATAAGAAATACTAAATTATACACAACGTGCAATAAAAGAAGTTTAGAAATGATATCTCTTGTTACAAGAAGCGTTTAAAGAGACTGCATGAGTCTCAGCCAAGGGAGGTGTGGCTAAGGCTGCCTAAACAAAGTGATTTCACTCCTAAATGACAGAGAATTGAGAAGTGATATTGCAGGGGCATGACCAATACACCAACATTTCTTAATTAAGCTAAAGTTGTTTTAGCGCTTAGAGTGCCTTTAAAAGCTTGATCAGGCAAATCATGTCAACAATTTGTCTTTAACAAAGTAAGAATTTGAGAAGATGCATGTTTATCTTCATTACCACGAGAGGAGTAAGAGTAGCTTCTCAAAAAACTGAAAATATGAAATGAAACATTATGTGAACACCTTTAAATATATAGATATTTATGGAAAGATTTTAAATGATCACTTTATGCTACAGCAAGTAGTTCTAAAGTATTACTTCCTATTTGACATTGTTTAAACATGATTGGAATCATTAAAGTGTGTTGGATTGCATGCAGTCTGAAACATAATACCACCCCTTCCTCTCACCCTGCCAAGGCCTCAATATGTAAGAGAATATTGGTAACTGAAAGACAGGTGTTAGCTGACTATGTTCTCAGCCAAGTAACCGTAATAGAAATCCAATAATTTTATTGCATTAGGAAGGCTTAGTAAGGATAGTTTAATTTACAATTGAATATTCATTCCATTATGTGCATTTTTATAAAAGTGGTGTGTAATTAGATGAAATTGTGCGGACTGTGATCAAATTATAGAACAATTAACACTGTATTCATAACATGACTGCAAATGACAAAATAAAGACAAAGGAACTAAAATAGCAAATGTTACTGAAAAATCAGCAATAAATTAGAAGTCAACTGAGAAGATATACAGCATGCTTTAACTATATAAAATGGAGATATGACACAAAATGACAAAATTATTATTGTCATATCATTTGTAGAATATAATATTCAAGCTTCTCCAATTATCTAAACAATATCTTGTTTAGATATGTGTGTTGTTATCTCCATAGGACAAGAATTGAGTATTTAGACTTTCAAAAGGTCTGTAATACACATCGCATGTTATGGAAAGCTAGACTCAAAGTGCCTACCAACTTGAACTTAACAACTAAGGTGCAATATTATAACCTTTATCAACGTCAGATAAACTACCAGCTACTCTGCCAATGTTTGCATATTGAAGAAAGGAAGATAAAAAAAAAAAAAAAAATGTTCAGCTCACTTGCCTTAATCATGTATAAAGAATTCCAACTCTACATCACAGCAGTATATATACCTGAATATTTGGTGCCTACATTGTTAGCTCATTCCAAAGAAGGTGTGTACAGTAGCTATGGTAACAACATAAAACAAAAACAAAAGCAAAAAATACCAGTGAAAATAAACAAGAAACAAGAATCATCTCATTACATCATTATTAAAGACTCTTGTGTTGCCTGGTTACATGTCATAAGTCATAGGAAACAGCAAAAGGTGTACTCATGTACTGTAAAGAAATACTTACAGACTCATCTGGAGTGCCCATTAATTGCAAATGATTGTCAGATGTGGTTCTTTGTGGAAGCAATCAACAAAACTTTAGATAGAGTTCGAATGTACAGTTGTGTTCAAACATTTGCACAGCCTTGGAGAATTGGTAATATATGGTAATATATGTACAATTTTTAAAGAAAACATGATCCTTAATATATATATATGAACAGGGGCGTACCTAGAGCATATGGCACCCGGGGCGGGTCCTAGTTTTGGCACCCCCCCCTCTCCCCCCTGCACTTTAAAATGTACAAAACACCCACTATTTTTTTAATGTATGTAGCATTGAGCAGTGCTTGCATGTTTTAAGCATGCTTTTGTATGGAGTAAGTGTGAGTGAATGAATGGGTCTGTTTGTATGTAGTGTTGGCATTTGAATGCAGGCATGCTTTTGTGTGTAGTGTTGGCGAGATGCAGTGGTGTGGTTATATATAATGGTGATGTTTTAATACAGAGGTGTGTTTGTATGTAGTGTTTGCACCGGAATGCAGGGATGTGTTTGTGTGTAGTGTTGGCAAGATGCTGAGATGTATGCAGATATATTCACACACTGACACACATGCAGATACAGACACACATTTACACACATGCAACTACACAGACACAATGCCATCCTCCTGTTTAGTACCTGCTGGCTGAGGCTGTTGGGAGTTGGGCTCTAGTTCTCTCCCAATCAGTGCCGCCCTCCATCCTGCGTGTCTCAGTGTTAGCTGGGAGGAAGTGACTGAATTTCACTTCCCCCAGGGCTGCCATTATATTATTACAGAAGCCTGGTCGCACCATTAAAGCACCACCGCGCACAACTGGGTCCCTGAAGCAGTGGTGACTCTAGGAACAATATATAGGGGAGGCACATAAACAGTGGAGGCTGGAAGCATGAATAATTTTCACTAGGTAATGGGGGAATGTAATGCCATTGGCTGTCTGACGACAGCATGTTGTGCATGCTGGCATCAGACAACACATTTGCATAGAATTCACATTAGCGACCTAGATTTCAGGGATGGCTGACACCTCTTAACTTTGATCTTTGTTTAGCGGATAACTCCCCTATTTCTTATCCTTATGTGGGATTGCCATATTTAAGGACACCAAATAAGGGAGCTATCTGCTAAACAGCACCCTAATTTGGTATCTTTACATATGGAATCTCACATAAGGGCACCAATTTAGGGAATTCTCTACTAAACAGCTAAAAGATCAAAATTTAAAAAGCCTTTTTCTTAATTTTAATCTTTAGGTTGTTTAGTAGATAACTCACTTATTTGTTATCCTTATGTGGATTTGACATATTTAAGGACATTTAAGGGAGGGGGTGACTGGGTGACAGGGTGACTGAGGGAGGGGGTGACTGGTGACAGGGTGACTGAGGAAGGGGGTGACAGGGTGACTGAGGGAGGGGGTGACAGGGTGACTGAGGGAGGGGTTGACTGGTGACTGAGGGAGGGGGTGACAGGGTGACTGAGGGAGGGGTTGACTGGTGACTGAGGGAGGGGGTGACAGGATGACTGAGGGAGGGGGTGACAGGATGACTGAGGGAGGGGGTGACTGGTGACAGAGTGACTGAGGGGGGGTGACTGAGGGAGGGGTGACTGGTGACTGGGGGGGTGACTGGTGACAGAGTGACAGGCTGACTGAGGGAGGGGGTGACTGGTGACAGGGTGACTGGGGAGGGGGTGACTGGTGACAGAGTGGCTGAGGGGGGATGACGGGGTGACTGAGGGAGGGGGTGACAGAGTGACTGGGGGGTGACTGGTGACAGGGTGACAGGGTGACTGAGGGGGGTGACAGGGTGACTGTGGAGTTGACTGGTGACAGGGTGACTGAGGGGGGGTGACAGGGTGACTGGTGACAGGGTGACTGGGGGGGTGACTGGTGACAGGGTGACTGAGGGAGGGGTTGAGAGGGTGACTGGGGGGGTGACAGGGTGACTGAGTGGGGGGTGACAGGGTGACTGAGGGAGGGGGTGAGAGGGTGACTGAGGGAGGGGGTGAGAGGGTGACTGAGGGAGGGGGTGACAGGGTGACTGAGGGAGGGGGTGACAGGGTGACTGAGGGGGTGACTGGTGACAGGGTGACTGGGGGGGGTGACTGAGGGAGGGGGTGAGAGAGTGACTCAGGGGTGGTGACAGGGTGAGGGGGGGTGACTGGTGACAGGGTGAATGAGGGGGGGGTTACAGGGTAACTGAGGGAGGGGGTGAGAGGGTGACTGAGGGGGGTGACAGGGTGACTGAGGGAGGAGGTGAGAGGGTGACTGAGGGAGGGGGTGAGAGGGTGACTGAGGGGGAGTGACAGGGTGACTGAGGGAGGGGGTGACAGGGTGACTGAGGGGGGTGACAGGGTGACAGGGTGAGGGGGGTGACAGGGTGAGGGAGGTTAACTGGTGACAGGGTGACTGAGGGGGGGTGACTGGTGACAGGGTGACTGAGGGAGGGGTTGAGAGGGTGACTGAGGGGGGGTGACAGGGTGACTGTGTGGGGGGTGAGAGGGTGACTGAGGGAGGGGGTGAGAGGGTGACTGAGGGAGGGGGTGAGAGGGTGATTGAGGGGGGTGACAGGGTGACTGAGGGAGGGGGTGACAGGGTGATTGAGGGGGGTGACAGGGTGACTGAGGGAGGGGGTGAGAGGGTGACTGAGGGAGGGGGTGACAGGGTGATTGAGGGGTTGACAGGGTGACTGAGGGAGGGGGTGACAGGGTGAGGGAGGGTGACAGGGTGACTGAGGGAGGGGGTGACAGGGTGAGGGAGGGTGACAGGGTGACTGAGGGAGGGGGTGACAGGGTGAGGGGGGTGACAGGGTGACTGAGGGAGGGGGTGACAGGGTGAGGGGGGTGACAGGGTGACTGAGGGAGGGAGTGAGGGTGAATTTACAATAATATTTTCTTACCATGATTCAATGGCTGACTCTCTCCATCCCAGGCAGTGCAGGAGGTGCAGGCAGAGTGTCCGCAGGGGAGAAACCTTGCAGAATGCACGCTCTGCGCCCCCTGCTGGTACACTCCATAACAGCATCCCTGGTGCTCAGTGATGACTCAGAACACAGGCTGGGAATCCCCTCCCTGTGCTCTGACTCACTCACTGAGTGCCTGAGCCGCGAGGGAGAGGACGACCAGCAGCAGGGACATCCAGCACCCCCCTACTGGATGGCACCCGGGGCGGTCCGCCCCCCCCGCCCCCACCTTAGTACGCCACTGTATATGAAAAAATAGTTGTGGAGCATTCAGACTACAAAAATACAACACAAAGAAGGCTTCTAAATTGCCTATCTAAGAATAAATATGGGGATTTAGTTCCACCATATGGCCATATGATGTTAAGCCCACCACTGCTTTCAAAGTACCCCAATGTTAAAAACAGTGTTAAAACTAAACAATTAAAGTGTTAGTGCTAGAATGAATATACTCACTATTGCAGATGATCTGTGATGATTAAATGGAGAAAATAATAAAAGTGAATATAAAAAATATATATATATATATATTTGTTTACGGCACATTTAGAGGAACGTATGGTTATGATATAATGAAAATTAATAAGAACAAAAGTCGGTTGAGGTGTGCCGAAACTGACGTGTGGTTAGATCTGTAAAAAAGAGAATTTTAAAAATTTAAGAAAACTATATCTTTTGCCAGACATATTTTATTTAGCAAAACATTATTTAGACATTTCATGGAAAGCTAATCTGATTTATTTTTCTGGATTAGGGGTGTACCTGTTGTATGAGGAAGATTTCCAACGTCCCATGTTCTTAATGATATGTGTTGGTTCGTGATTACCGGAATCTGCTGTGGCCGCCCCAATACAGAATGAATGGCCAGAGAATGAATTTGGGTTGTGTCCCAGTCTGAGTAACAATGTGCGTATGTATAGCGTGAATTGTTTGGTGGTTAAGGGTTTCCCTTGAATGGCTAATAGTGGGGATTTAGGGTCAGTTGTAAGCTGTGTCTTGACTATGTTATCCAATATGTGAATTGGACACCACTTGGTAGAGGTAGGGTAATATTTAATCTCTACTGGGTGGCCAGTCTGGCTCATTTTGGTATGAGAGATTGACAGAATATAGTGGTTGTTTACTTTAGTTAGGTGTTTTCTCTTAAGGCATGACTTAAAGTCGGATGCCTTCTCCACAGAAAATTCCTTGGGTCTCAGGAAACCGTAAAAGGCTATATAGGCTACGGATTTGATTATCAGATTAGTGATATTTTCAAAAGGGGTCTCATCTACTAGATCGGAGATGTTCCTAAATAGGCTATTGGAAGTCTTTTAATGGGATTATGAATTGTTAGTCTCTGAAAGCCTCTAAGGACACTTTTGACTGGGTAAGATGCTAGGAATGGATCTTTGCTTCGATAAATAGTTAACATGTAGTGCTGTATGCCTGTTAAGTAAAGTTTGATTGTATTGTACGCTAATTTTAGAGATATGTGGCAAAAGTTTGTGAACGCAACCATTTTTTCTATGGAAAAAAACATTTATTACATAATAATCATGTACAAATTCTTTGAACAGATTATATGCTCTGGCATAGGCTTTCTTAGTATTGGGTGACAAACCAGCCTGTGCGAACGACCTACTGTGACTTAACAAGTTATTTAGTGCATTATTAGGTCAGTGAACTGTGGAGGTTCTTTGGGTTGTAAGTTTGCTGCAAATTAGAACGTGAGAGTGCGTCAGCTGCTTTATTCTGAATGCCTGGAATGTGAATACAATTTAGAGAGAACTGCAGATTTGTCGCTAACCAGGTAAGTTTCCTAACTAAGTTCATGATAGTAAGGGACTGAGAGCGGCCTTTATTAATGATGTTACATGTTGCCAAGTTGTCTGAAAAGCACCTCCCTGATTTACCTCTCCACTCTTTACCCCAAATGTGTGCTGCAGCTACAATCGGGAAAGTTTCAAACAGTGCTGAGGTTGAAATTTTCTAGTGAGGTAGTCTCTGGTGGCCATGAGTCGTATACCCAGTCATTGCCAAAAATCGCTGAATAACCTATGGCACCTGATGCTTCAGTCCAAATTACCGGGGAATCGTCAGAGATTGAGGGAACGAATAATGACCTGCCATTCCAAGCGGATAGAAATAGATGCCACATTTTTAAATTGGCTCTAGCTGGTTCGTCTAAGTTAGTTCTGGAATCGTCATTAAGGAGACCGTGTAAGAGAGAGAGAATTCTGGAAATAAATGACCTCCCTTGTGGAATTATTCTCATTGCGAAAGTGAGTGACCCAAAAAGTGACTGTAGCTCTTTCCTGGTGCAAGACCCTTGTGAGGTGCAGATATCGATGTATGCTAGAATTCTATCTACCTTTTCTTGAGGCAGGCTAGCTTGCATTGAAACTGAATTAAGTGTTATCCCCAGGAACGTAATCTCGGTATTGGGACCTTCTGTTTTGTCCGGGGCTACTGGAACTCCTAAATCCTCAAACAGTGACAGCATGTGATGTAGGCTGCTTGGTGTGAAGTGGTGTGGTTCAATAGAGAGAAAATCATCCAAATACTGAATGATTTCTGGACATCTGCATTTGTTAAGTAGGAGCCAGGTCAAAGTTTCGGTGAAAATATAAAAAATCTTGGGGCTACTTTTGGAGCCAAATGTTGGTCTGGTTGCGAAATAGTACTTGTCTTTCCACTTAACGCCATGCAGGTGCCAGAGTGATTGATGGATTGGCAGTAGTTTGAATGCATTTGTGATATCTGTTTTACTTAACCACGCTGCCTTGCCGGAGTTAATGATAGCTTGTATGGCATCGTCTATTCTTGCGTATTGTAAAGAGAAATCCTCGGATGATATTAGTGCATTTAAGCTAGGTGTCATGGAAGAGTGAGATGCTGAAAAATCAATGATGAGTCTTTTTTTATTATTAAACGTCCCTGTAGCTATGCCTAGAAGGTTCGTTCTCCAGGAGGTGAAAGATGGGGTTGTAAATGGCCAAATCATGAAACCATTTCTTTATAGAGGAATTCCTGTAGACTACTAGGGTCAGTGAGTGCTGACTGTAGGTTAGGGAATTCCAGAATTCCTGTGGGGAGTGCAACGAAACCTGTGTGAAACCCATTAGAGAAACCAGATGAGAGAAATTCTACCAGATCTAAAGAAGGATAATTAGACAGGTAACATTGCAAATTAGGTATGTTTATTGGTGTAGACGATCTTTTAGGGTACATTCTGTTTGGGCACATTGTTTTAGCATGTGCTCTGTAACAAAGTTAGCACACGTTAAGGTGTCTGCAAGCACTGTAACTACAACCTTCGACATTGAAATTGTTACAGACTTGAGCCTTGCCAAGAAAACCGATAGACCTGCCTAGTTTATCTCTCTATTCTCTTTGGGCCATGTTGGGTTGAAACTCGGGGTTGGCATTGCTAGTGGAGGGAATTGCTACGTTGCTGGGACAAAAGTTAACAGTATGAGCTGCTGAGGAACATATTGTGCATGAAGGTGTTTTGAGACCCGCAAAATGTCTACAAAATAATTCAGTGTCTAACTGGCCCCAGTCGGTAGGTGTATTATATTGGGCCAGTGACGCAGCAGATCTAGATGCGAAGGACTTGTGGTAGTCATAAAAGGCATAGCCTCCATATTTATACGCTAAGTCTATTAACTTACACAGATATAAATCAAGTTCCTCTCTACAGAGGGGAAAAGCAGAACAAATTACGTCCCTGTAAAGGCCGAAAGCCAGGACAAATTCAGGGATATTTAACTTTCTGTTCAGTCTCAGGTATCTAGATTTCATAACTACTGACAAGTCATCAAACGTGTATGATCTGTTCTCAATTACGTCTTGAGAAGCTATGAGTAGAGAAGCCAGATTAATGTCTTACCCCTCTATTATGTCCCATTTAATGTTTTGTGGAATTAGATGTATTGGGTTGATTATATTGGTACTTTTAGCGGGTAGAGGGTTAGCGTTACCTCCTGGGTTAGGCTCTGTCTGGACTATAGGTACTGGAGTCTACGGAATGGTTGGTCTGTTATTTGATTCCAAATTATTCAACCTGTTATTTATTGTGGCTACGGAAGACACTAGGGAGGCCATCATGTTGTGCAGTTCTGACAGATTATTTTGAATATTATATTCAGAACTAAGGCCGGGTCTTTCATTATCCTCATTTGAATTTAAATGCCGAAAAAGTTTGGCTTTCCTGGCTGTGGTCGGGAAGGGAATTTTTTCATTTTAAGTTCGGCAGAATTTTAGGTATTGTCCAGGATCTATAGCTGGACGCTGGGCTGGCCAGTACGGTTTGCCATGTCTGCGAGCCTGGTCTGTTCGGGGTGCTTGTAACCGACAGGTCATCTCCTTGTATGGAAGCTTGTAACCGACAGGTCATCTCCTTGTATGGAAGCTTTAGACATGCTATGGGTGGGAGGCAGATAACTTAGTTAATATGGTATCCATATGGATATGAAGTAACCCAGTTTATTAGTTTAGTGCCCTAAGGCGAAATTATATTATTCTCACTATCTTACTTGAAGGATGACACGCTTACTACTTGCCAAGTGACTTTAAGAGGCTCTACCTATGATTTGGCTTGTGGGGCCTTTGTGCCACTGAGGTAGGTGGCGGGGTGTTGGCCTCTCGGTGACACGTATAAGATTTTAATATCGATTGGCCATGACAAGTGAGGCCCTAACTATTACCTGATGCAAGGCAATAACTATGCATTGGGCCGATTGGGCTTGTACCTCTGATCGGGATGAGTGTTGGCCTTGTGGGACCACTCAACTAAAGGCGAAGAAGCCTATGGAATCATACCTAATTGGGTTTGTTAACCTTACGTTACTACCTAACTGTTTTTTTTTTTTTTTTACACATACCTGCTATTGGACTGTAGGATGTAGTCGGTAAGAATGACCCCTACTTGTTCCTAAAACATGTCATAATGATTTAGTTATAACCTAAACCCCCAGAAGTATGAAAATATGACAAGGACAAACCTAGGAAAGAAACTAGATACTAACCGTATGTAATTGGAATCGAGTTGGGGAAGCTTGGACTTGTCCTGGAAGGGCGGTCACTTGACCTAATGTTTGTAGAAACAAACCATGACTTGTTTTAATTTACAGTCCTGGTTATACCAGAAAAGGACTATAGGGGAAAATACGGGTAGGTAGGTATTAATTTAGAGGCCTAACTCTTTAAGTAATGCAGAGTTGTATTCTATAAAGATGGAACTGCTGCAACCAATGTCAGTAATTGTAGTATCTTTGTTTAAAATAGAAGGGAAATCAGAAACCGTCATGTAATTGCTAGCTTAACTTATATTACTTGTAACTGGCATTGACCAAAGTATGTGAGATGTGTTATATGCCGTTCGTCTAATTCTATACGAATTACATTGTAAGTGTGGTAAACGAAGCTGATTGAATGACCGGGGAAACAGACAAATGTTTCAACGAAATGCAGCATTAATGAACAAAATGGTTTTAACATGATAGTTTCAACAAACTGAATTTTTAAATGATATTATAATCATTGTGAGTGTGGAAACAGACCTATTTGACCGATTGGGGGAAACAGATGAAAGTTTACACAAAATGCAAGTTTACACGAAATGCAGCAGTATTTGAACGAATGGTTTTACATGACAGTCTCAGACGTATGGAATTTTAAACAAACGTATGCGATTTAATGAACTGAATATAGGTGCGTTCGTGCAATTGAGTATGACTTACAGTTAGCCGTTCGTATGCTGGCTTCCTCTACTATACTCACGAAATTCAGTACGAAAGAAAGTTTGTACGAACTGCGGGAAAACTGACGTCAGGGTCCTGTGAACCGGAATTAAACAGAAGAACTTCCGAGATCGTCGACGACAGGTAAGCAGGGGCTCACTGGGTTTACATTGAAAGGCGGAGCCTGAAGTTATGGAAGGGGTTACCCGGCTATTTAAACTCAGGCCCCCAAGCCACAGGGCTGATGCTGCCGGTTTAATTTCTACTTCCAGTTCAAAGGTCATCGACGCAGACTGCCTAAAACTCCAAACAAGCTGGTCTGGGCCTACTGTGGCTCCCACGCTGATCGGACCAAGTTCTCCCTGCTCCAACAACTCCCATCATGCTGCTCCAGCCACACGCGGTCAGAGACTCCCATGCCGATCAGACCAAGTTCTCCCTGCTCCAACAACTCCCTTCATGCTGTTCCAACCACATGCGGTCAGAGACTCCCACGACGATCGGACCAAGTTCTCCCTGCTCCTAAAACTCCCATCATGCTGTTCCAGCCACACGTGGTCAGAGACTCCCACGCCGATCGGACCAAGTTCTCCCTGCTCCAACAACTCCCATCATGCTGTTCCAGCCACACACGATCAGAGACTACTCATCTCCTCTCCAGAACTGGCCGTTCATTCCCGCCGGCACTACAGACTTTTTCTGGACCAAACCTCTGTGTCTGCCAAGGCTGGGTACTTTCCAGCCGCATAGCTGACCTTTCACCTCACCGCAGCTTCCGGGTCAATTTGTTTGCTTTCTGTATCAGTCAAATCCACAAACGCGAGTCTTCCCGAATGGGCTTAATCCATGTACAAACACTATTGTTTGCACGTTTACGTCCTTACATACCATCCATTCGGAATTTTTTCCCCGTTCAGGACTTAAGTCAGTTCGCCTACTCCTGCCTCCTCTTTGTTCCATTCCCATTTCGTTAGTTTCCTTTCGTCCAATTTCTACCGAGCTAGTCTCCAATCTGTTACATTCTGCCATCTAGCGGCCACTACAATCATAGTACCCATTCGTTAGTTTTACACTGTTCCCTGATACATGTAATGTCCAGGTTCTTTTGAAATGTATTTAGCCTGCTACTAATTGTCCTTACATGCCCCTGTAGTTTGGTTATGTTTGCTATGTTTCTTATAGTATTTCCATCATATATTGCAATGTCTTATTCTATCACTTATGGACTTGGTACTGTTCTGAGGCAGTCAGCATGTTCACATTTGTTACCATGTATCATCGCCAATACTTGCTCCCATGATAGGTATTTTACTTATTTGGAGCACAACCACCTATTCGCTAAACCTTTTTAGTAACACGCCACACTCCTATGTTCAGTATATGTATCGTCATGTTCCCTGATACAAACCCTAGTGTACCAGGCTTTACCATACCATCATACGACCCCCTTGACTCTACGTCAAATAATCTCGTATTATGCACTAAAGTTTTTTCTCATCGCTGTTATATTCTACCTAATCAAATTCATCATCCTAACCAACCCTTGCTATTTAGGCATGGCTTCACTAAACCTACATCAACTCCACTCTAACTGTCCTATGATACATCAGCCAACGCTGGTACGCAATTCCACCGCCAGGCCATACACAGGCCCACGCTGAGGGATCCTTAAATCCCCACACATACACCCCCTTCCCACAATGCCTTTTCGGCACATTCGTTCAGAATCAGGGCAGCATCAGCTGCTTCTAGACAAATGTCCCTGCTCACATCATAAACATTAGGATGCTGGAAATCTGCAGAAACTATGGCAACAAGCAGACGCCGTTCGGGCAGTGTGTCAACAAACTGATTGGGACTTACGATCAGTGTAGTTAAGCTGTGAAAAGTGGAAAGATGGATGTGAAAAGACTAACTCATACCAAACTACTATCGCAACATAAAGTGCTGATGCAGATATAGTGTAATTGTATTAAAACACTTGCAATGCTAAAGTGAAAGAAATTAAAGCGAGACGAGATTGTATCTAAGTGGATATATGTGGTGGAGAAATCCTGGATAATTACAGCCTGAGTATAATAAATTAAATTAGGGTGATAAGAAGGTGCATATAATAACTCTATAAAATATAAGATACAAAATGCTGTAATGTGCATATTAAGGTGCAATAAAGTGCCTATAAAGTATTAAAGTGCTAGAAAATTGATAAAGTGCATAACAGGGATCCATACATATTAAAATTAATTAAATAAATGAAAGTATAGTCTATAAATATACAATTGCATATAACTATACAAAACACTGCATATGATAATATGGACATGTAAACAATTTGATAATACACAAGCTGGACATAAATTAAAGGAATGAATGGAAGAGCAAACTCTCATTAAGACCTCTAGGGGACACTGTATTGAGTTCGTGAATCCAAAATGCTTCTCTATTGAGTAACATTCGGCCTCTGTCACCTCCTCTTCTGGGTTGTGGTACATGGTCGATGGCTACAAACTTTAAAGAAGGTAAAGGGTGTTGTTGAGCCAAGAAGTGTTTAGCTTATCAGTAGTACCATCTTTGTAAGCCAGTCTAATACTTGAACGGTGCCCTCGTATTCTTTTGCATAATGGGGTTTCCGTTTTGCCCACGTAGTTCAAACCACATGGGCATGTCAGCTTATACACAACATATGATGTTTTACACGTAATTGTGTGTCTAATTTCATACTTCTTGTTAGTATGTGGATTTAGCTTGTAGCATATGTCCACATGTGACACAGCCGAGACAGCGGACAGATCCCCAGTTTACTGTCTTGGATGCTTTAGTGTAGCTCTTTACTGGATCAGTCTGTACCAACATATCAATTAAATTCTTGTTTCTTTTGAAACAAATAAGTGGGACTTCTTTGAAGACTTTGGGGAGTGTGTCATACTGGCCATTTGCCAGTTATCCCGGATGACTCTAGCCACTGAGGGTGAATGGTTATGAAAAGTCATGGGAAATACCATTCTCTGTGGAACGTCAACTTTCCGAGGTGCATGTGCTTCTCTAGCTTCTTTTAATGCTGCTCAAGGATTTTGCTTTTGTAACCACAATTGAGACATTTTTGGTTAATTTCCTTTAATTGTCTTTCCATCACATCTGTATTCGAGTTATTCCTGATAACACGAAGAAATTGTGCTTTAGGGAAAGAATTCTTGAGTGCGGGGGGATGTGCGCTCTGGGCATGTAGTAGCTTATTGCGATCAGTAGGTTTAGAATATAAAGAATATTCGATTTGGTGTTCTCCCACTTTTAATTCCAAATCCAAGTAGTGGACACTCTCATGACTGATGTCCACTGCTAACCTAACTGGCGTTGATAATAAGTTGAGGTCTTCCACCATGTCAGATGCCTCTGCATACGAACCAGACCATATAATGAGCAAATCATCAATGTAGCGAAAATATTCAACTATATGATGCCCATATTGTGACAGTATGTACTTTTCTTCATAAATGTACATATATGAATTATTAAACATGGGGGCCATTTCCGCCCCCATGGAAGTGCCTGCCACTTGCAGGAACCATTTGTCTTCGAACCGAAAGTAGTTATTTTGAAGCGTCAACTTGAGTAATTCCAGGACAAATTCAATGGGTGGTCCTTGGTAATTTTTGGCCTGTGTAAGCACGGTTCTCATCGCATCCACATGGGGGAAAACAGTGTATAAACTTGCCACGTCCATAGTTATTAGAATTGGCTTTTGTGCACCAACTTGTATTTTTGAAATTTTCATGAGAAGTGTCTGTGTATCTTTAACACAGGTATGTAATTCTTCAACTGGCCTTTTAAAAATAAAGTCTAACTATTTCAAAATCGGTTCAAGTATACCTTGTACAGAAGATACAATAGGGCGCCCAGGTGTTTTTTCTGCATGTTTATGTATCTTAGGAATGCTGTAAATAATTGGTGTGCGTGGATGTAGTTTTTGGGTACAAAAATTTAGTATAGCACCCACTAACATAATCGTTGTAGTTTGAATAATCGCTGTAGTTTGCAGATTCAACACCAGAATTCTTTCCTAAGCTGTCCCTCACAGCTGCAGCATCCTGTCCCTACAATAATAAGAGCTCATGTGACGTGCGGCGCTTCGTGACTCCACCTTATATATAGAGGCTGGGTCACATGCTGCACTGGCCAATCACAGCCATGCCATTAGTAGGCATGGCTGTGATGGCTTCTGAGGGCAAACAAGTCAAACGCTTGTTGATTGGCTGCCCTGCAGCCTTTCAAAACGCCACTAAATCGCCGAACACCGAACTCCAACCCGAACAAACACTGAAATGTCCGTGTTCGGGTCCCGGGTCCAAAAACCGTAATGTTCAGTACGAGCCTGAACTTTGCGGTTCAGGTTCACTCAACTCTAGTTAAGAGTACTGCAGGCTCAGATTCCAAACAATCATGTTGAACCTTACATCTTGGATGTCCAATATTTACATACTTTGGGTTTAACACGTCCTATAGTAGGGATGTTAAGTATGCTACACCCCCTATATATTTTTTTATGCCTTGTAGTAATCAGAAAAGAAAAGCCCGTGTAGGTACAGGTCAATATACTTTCTGTGCAAACGGAGAAACTTAAAATAAACATCTTTGGAAGTCCAGTGGTATGGTAGCTGGAGACTAGCCTGTTCCCATAGCATTTTATAAGCTTCATCCTCAGAAAATTGCAGGGTCTCAGCTTGTTCTGAGTACCCTCCAGTTTGTGAAAAAAAGTAATTCATCTTAAAATAAAAATAAAATCCTCTTATAGTATAATGCTTAAGGGGCACATCCACTATCTTCAATCTTTCACACAGAACATTGGATCAAAACGAAATGGATATTTTGAGTCGTGGTCTGTCATTTTTCCCAACAGCACATCCCAACCAATTCTTGTGGAATGTAGAACTATTCAAGTTCGGCAGAAATATGCGGTTAAAGGATTTCAAGTGGACTCATTACAATTACAGTGCCTCTAAAGAGTCCTGTATTGTTATTTGTCGTCACTACCTTCCAGCGTCGGGAGTCGGTAATTTGCTGCCTTCCTTGGATGTGGTAGCCGTTTCTCAGACTCCCTCTCCGGAATCTAATCCTGATTCCCCGTTACCCGTGTTTACCATGGTAGTCGCAGAAAGTCCATCGAAAGTTGATAGGGCAGACATCCAAATGTGTCGTCGCCGTCACAGGGACGTGCGATTGGCCCGAGGTTCTGTAGAGTGACCAAAGTGCCTGCACAACTATAATGTCGACAGCTACTCTGCCTAACGAATCTTCACAAATAGGTAGGAGATGGAGGGGGACCCTGTGCTGGTCCTTTCTCTTCCCCACTCTCTGGCAGACATCTGGCAGTACTGCCTCAAATCCTGAGAGATGCCTGGCCAGAAGAAGCTGTGGGTGAGCCGAGACGCTGTCCGGCTCCTGCCCAAATGCCCTGCCAAGCGGATATCATGAGCTAGCTCATACCAATACTTCTTGGGTCTGGGGCTGGCGGTCTCTCACCAGCCGTGTCGTTGGGGAGCCCATTGAAAAAATGCTCTAGCATGACGAGCTGGGTGATCTCCTCCGGGAACTTGACTTGATGGCAGTTGAGCCAGTTCTGGGTTGCCCTTGTTATGTGGCATGCCCACTCCGTATGGGAGTCCTTCTCCCCTTTCTGGGTCTCCCTAAACTTTCTGCGGTATTGCTCATGGGTGACCGCATACCGGGCCAGGAGGATTTGTGTTATAAAGGGATAGTCTCTGATCTGCTCTTCTGGTACAGCTCGGTAAATATCCGCTGCCTTCCCCACTAGTTTACTGGCCAGGATGGTGACCCAGTCGCTGGGGTCCACGTCTTGGAGTAGACACTTGCGCTCAAAGTCTTGTAAAAAGTCATCGATGCATTCTTCTGCTTCCTTGAACTCTTTGAAGGCATTGTATGGTAGCTTGTAGGCCAGGGTGGTTGTGCTTCTGGCACCTTCTTCTCCCTTCTTCCTTCTTCCTTCTTCCTTCATCTGGGTTAATGGAGGTCACCCTCTGTCTATTGGCAAGGACATAGGCTTGCACCTCCAAAATGGTCCTGCCGACAATCTCCTCTGAGGGTGGCTCTCTGTAATATGCCAGGCACCGTTACACCTCCTTGTGCACTTCATCCTCATCTCCGGCCCCTGGCTGGGGTTCGTTGCCTCAATGCATGCCTGGTCATCCTCCATGAGCGCAGCAGTCAATTCGGCCTTGTTACGCCCACCAGGCGTTATTCCTCTGGCTCCACACAAATCCTGCAGTGTAGGTCGCTTTAGAGCACTGTAGTCCATGGGTCTGTTGACAGGCACATGGGATACCACCGCTTGCCACCAATTGAAGCGGGACCTGGGTAACCGATGGTTATCCCCTTTGATTAGAATAGGTCAGAACCGGATGGGACACAGTTCCAGGATACAACGTCTGACAATCTTTATTTGGGTACACAGCTTTGCCTCCTGTTGCCTCCTCCTCCTACTCTGCTTCTTCCTCCTCCTCCTCTATCACCTCCTCATCCGGTCAGCATAACACCTTCACCACCAACTTCAGCACAGCCAGGGGGAAACGACAGCAGGCTGTTTTAAAACTGATATGTTTGGGGTGAAAACCCCACACCGCGCAGGAGCTGTGGACGAGCCTGGAACAACAGACCGATGAGTGGTTGTTGCCACTGAGCCTCAAGCCCGGCCTGGTGGTATGCGATAATGGGCGAAATCTCGTAGTAGCTCTGGGCCTAGCCCGTTTGATGCACATCCCTTGCCTGGTGCATGTGCTGAATTTTATGGTGCAGAAATTCCTGAAAAACTACCCAGATATATCAGAGCTGCTGCAGAAAGTGCAGGCTGTCTGTGCGTGCTTTTGGCATTCTCACCCTGCTGCTGCTCGTCTGTCTGCGCTGCAGTGTAACTTTGGCCTTCCCGCTCACCGCCTCATGAGACTGTGCGAGCAGCAGCAGGCGCGCAGCACGCAGCACGCACGGGTCAGTCGCTCTGCTGAACAGAGTTTTCTTTTTTTATATGTCCCAATATTTTGGGGGCTACCCCAATTAATAAAAACAAAAACAAGATAAAACTTAAAAAATAAAAACAGTGTTGGCTACCTCCTCCTCCACTGCCGCTTCCACCTACACCGCCACGGTCACCGCCTCCTCAAAATGGGTCACTTAGTATAAACTATGTACACAATAGCAGAGGCTTGTGAAGGCCTTTTCTCCATGCAGCAGGAGTTGACCTCAGTTTGAACAATGAAACAGAATACCCTCTCTCAAATGGATAATTCTGGTGATCCTCCTGACAGCCATGCTATATATTTTGATTTATGTTCTTCCAAAGCTAATATCAAAGATTCCATCTAGTGCTATTTCATGGCTCAGCTGTATTTTGAATTTTTAGGTATTTTATGTTATTTTAAGTGATTTCCCTATCCACATTTGTTTGCAGGGCACTTGTCCTACTCTTACCCCCATTTTACTTCCTTTTGCAGCCCTTTAGCCCTTTCCAGGACTTTTTAAAAAAGTTCAGGTCCCCATTGACTTCAATGGGGTTCTGGGTCAAATTCGGGGTCAAATTCGATCCCGAACTCTGACTTTTTTTCAAAGTTCAACCGAACCCGCCGGACCCGAACATCCAGGTGTCCGCTCAACTCTACTCATGAGTGATGTAAAGAACGTCTACACAGATAGTGCAAGAGTACGGAAATGTGAAGAGCTCCAATTTCAATTATTTTCAGTAACTATACAAAGAGACCAACCTATTTATATATATATATATATATATATATATATATATATATATATATATATATATATATATAAAACTAAGTGAGGGAACTTAGTTTCAGAATGATGATTCGCTGCTTTTCCTTATACAGTCTTGTATAATATAAATGGAAAGTACCGTATTTTTCGCTCCATAAGACGCACCTCACCATAAGACGCACCTAGTTTTTAGAGGAAGAAACCCAGAAAAAAAATATTCTGAACAAACTGTCCCATAGTGTTTCTTACTATGGGACAGTTTGTACAGAATATTTTTTTTCTCCCCCCCTCCCATAGTCTTCTCCTCTCTCCCATAGTCTTCATCCACCCCCTCCCCATAGACTTCATACCCCCCTCCCCATAGACTTCATCCCCCCCTCCCCATAGACTTCATCCCCCCCCTCCCCATAGACTTCATCCCCCCCCTCCCCATAGACTTCATCCCCCCATCCCCATAGACTTCATCCCCCCCCTCCCCATAGACTTCATCCCCCCCCTCCCCATAGACTTCATCCCCCCCTCCCCATAGACTTCATCCCCCCCCCTCCCCATAGACTTCATCCCCCCCCCTCCCCATAGACTTCATCCCCCCCCCTCCCCATAGACTTCATCCCCCCCCCTCCCCATAGACTTCATCCCCCCCCCTCCCCATAGACTTCATCCCCCCCCCTCCCCATAGACTTCATCCCCCCCCTCCCCATAGACTTCATCCCCCCCCCCCATATTCTTCTCTCCCATACTGTCCCCCTCCCCTTGTCCCATAATTACTTACCTGTCTTGTAGCGCTGGCCGGCAGCACAGGGCGCACCGCGGTAGTGGAACTTGAATTTCCTGTTCCGGTTTCCGGCAGGACTGAAAGGAAGTGCGCACTCAGCTTGTGCACACTTCCTTTCAGTCCCACCGGAAACCGGAACATGAAATTCAAGTTCCACTACCGCGGTGCGCCCTGTGCTGCCAGCCAACGCTGCAAGACAGGTAAGTAAAGCTTCATATTCGCTCCATAAGACGCACAGACATTTCCCCTCACTTTTGAGGGGAAAAAAAGTGCGTCTTATGGAGCGAAAAATACGGTACCTGCAGCAGGAGTCATTTTAGTTTTTTACAAAAAAGGAACCTTGTAAAGAAATGAAAGTAAAAAGTCAGAGTACAAGTGATGAGCCACTCATTCCTTCCACCCTGTAAAGAACAAAGATGTTCATGTTTTAGTATTTCTTGACCAGTTTTGTAAATAACTTAATCTGTTTTGATATATTAATATATTTTATGTATGATAAATATTTTGATATTTTAACATTTAAAAAAAGGTATCCAAAAATATGACATCATTTGAACAGCTTATCATAAAATATTAAACAGAGGCCCTAGTCAGTAAGCTTCACCCAATGCACTGTGTTCTAGTATACCAGCATGTGCATATGCTCATATTTGATCATTTTCATGAGCAGTAGATATTATACAACAGAATAGTAGGCAACATTTCCGCATGCTACTGTGCACAATACTTTGACTTGAGTCATCTTATCAGCTTATACACTAAAGTTTTTTAGGCATTGAAATGCCGAAAATAGAATCAGCTGGATGACACCATCCCTGGACCAATGAAGAGTTGCCCAGAGGACACACCCACATCTTGGACCAATGGGACATTGGGATTAGCCCTATTTATAGTGATTATTGTTAGGGTGAGTAGGATGTGTATATTTTTTTACAATCTGCAATATTGCTGGTGATTTATTTTACTGTGCGGTCCCTGATGAAGTTCCTGTGTTGAACGAAACGTGTTGGACCTATTGCTGCACTTTTATATTTTATCTTTATGGTGTTGTTCCACCTTTTAAAGAGAATAAAAATTACGAATATTTTCTACTACTACTCACCTGGAGTCCTGTGTCCCATTGGCTGCTCGACATTTGCAAAGGATACCAGTATCCCCCCATATCTTCTGGGGAGGCATCTTGAATGCTTGTTTATCTCCACTATCTCGTGAGTGCATCCATTTAAGCGCACTATTCACTGTATATACTGTATCACACTATTGTTTTTTTCTTTGTATGTTCCCTCCATAGACTGTACAGCCGTATCCCATTTCTGCTTGTGGTTCTATACATACATTACGATCGTTTTGGGTGGATAACGATCTTGGGAGGCTACAGATTGATTGGAAGTTAAGTAATTTATTTGATATTTAACACTTAACAACGGTGTTGTTTTGTTTTGTTGTAAGCCATAAGACTTGCTTTTCACACAGAAATCACAAATTTGCAGTGATGTTACTATCGCAAAGAATTCTGGGTGGACATATGCAAATTAGTTTAACAAAGAATCAAATTTTTGCCTCATTCCATTTTAAACATGGATTCCTTTGAGTCTGTGTTTGCTGTATACAACAGCTTTGAAATAAAACTTATGAAAAGATGCAAAGCCAGTGAACCACTCATGGACAGCTGTTTCATTATGCATGATATATATTTTGATATGTGTCCCTTCAAAATAACTCAACACAAGGCCATTAATGTCTAAACTGTTGGCAACAAAAGTGAGTACACCCCTAAGTGGAAATGTCCAAACTGGGCCCAAAGTTTCAATAATTTGTGTAGCCACCATTATTTTCCAGCACTGCCTTAACCATCAGTGGCATGGAGTTCACCAGAGCTTCACAGGTTGCCACTGGAGTCCTCTTCAACTCCTTCATGACAACATCACAAAGCTGGTGGATGTTAGGGACCTTGTGCTCCCCCACCTTCCCCCTCTAAGGATGCCCCACATATGCTCAATAGGGTTTATGTTTGAAGAACTGCTTGGCCAGTCCATAACCTTTACCTTCAGCATCTTTAGCAAGGCAGTGGTTATCTTGGAGGTGTGTTTAGGGCCGCTATCATGTTGGATTACTGCTCTCCGGCCCAGTCTCCGAAGGGAGGGGATCATGCTCTGCTTCAGTATGTCACAGTGCATGTTGGCCTTCATGGTTCCCTCAATGAACTGTAGTTCCCCAGTGCTGGCAGCACTGATGCAGGCCTAGACTATGACACTCCCACCACCATGCTTGACTGTAGGCAAGACACACTTGTCTTTGTACTCCTCACCTGGTTGCCGCCACACACGCTTGACACTATCTGAACCAAATAAGTTTATCTTGGTCTCATCGGACCACAGGACATAGTTCCATTGATCCATGTCCTTAGTCTGTTTGTCTTCAGCAAACTGTTTGTGGGCTTTCTTGTGCATAATTTTTATGCTTTCTTCTGGGACGACAGCCATGCAGACCAATTTGATGCAGTATGCGGCGTATGGTCTGAGCACTGACAGGCTGACCCCCCACCCCTTCAACCTCTGCAGCAATGTTGGCAGCACTCATATGTCTATTTCCAAAAGACAAACTCTGGATATGATGCTGAGCACGTGCACTCAACTTATTTGGTCGACAATGGCGAGGCCTGTTCTGAGTGGAACCTGTCCTGTGAAACCGCTGTATGGTCTTGCCCACTATGCTGCAGCTCAGTTTCAGGGTCTTGGAAATCTTCTTATAGAATAGGCCATCTTTATGTAGAGCAATAATTCTTTTTTCAGATCCTCAGAGAGTTATTTGCCATGAGGTGCCATGTTGAACTTCCAGTGACCAGTATGAGAGAATGTGAGAGCGATAACACCAAATTTAACCTGCTCCTCATTCACACCTGAAACCTTGTAACACTAACAAGTCACATGACACCGGGGAGGGAAAATGGCTAATTGGGCCCAATTTGGGCATTTCCACTTTTGTTGCCAACGGTTTAGACATTAATGGCTGTGTGTTGAGTTATTTTGAGGGGACATTAAATTTACACTGTTATACATGATGTATACTTACTACTTTACTTTCTAGCAGTGTCATTTCTTCCTTGTTGTCACATGAAAAGATATAATAAAATATTTACAAATATGTGAAGGGTGTACTCACTTTTGTGAGATACTGTGTATATGTATACACATATATATTTATATATTACATTTCTTCATAGTGTTTTGTATCTTGTCTTGGAAAGTGCATTGTTATAATTAGCTTTTCTTAGAATAAAGTCCTATCTGAGAAACACCTGGTACTCAATATTTATCATAAAGACAGTAAAAGCTGCTATAATTATGAATTAGAAAGAAAGTACATTAAAAACCAGTTAGAGACCAATTATAACATACTTTAATGTGTGAATCTATCCAGAGTATATTTCTTTTATGATAATTTTTTTTTTCATTTTGTAGAAAGTTATATTAAAATATATTACGCTGTGAGAAAAGGGTAACAATAATAAGGCTCAGACAATAAATTTCTCTCCTGTCAGTGTTTTATAGAGAGTGTTTTATTCATCTTTAGTGGTAGATTTATGGTACTTTGCATTGGAAATGCATTAACATATAAATATATTTAAGTTTCACACACCACCAAGAGAAGATAGACTAGACCTAAAATAGTTGAACCTATTTTTTCCAGTATATTGTTTGTCTACATGACAAAAGAGATGTCCAGTAACCAGCTATTTTCCGTTGTCCTTAACCTTCTTCCACTTGAATCATAGTGTTACCCAAAGAATCCCACAGATTGTCTATAATTCTAGAATCACACAACCTCAAGGTTCTAGAATCACACAAAATCCAAGGTTTAATTTAAAAGAAAAATTGTTGGAGGACTCATCTGGTATTTCAGAGGTAACGCCTGCAAACCTTAGTTCCTCATTAAGTATTTTATCAATTCAGGTAGCTGCTGAGTATGCGTGGGGTCTTCTAGCCACTGGAAGGTGTCATTACAACTGACCAAAATTTAGAGGAGTAGACAATACTATATAGACCACACCCACTGCCAAAGGTTGTGCATTAGGGGGATATTAGGTTTCCCCATTATAATATTTATTTTAGCACCCTGCTGTGTATTGGTGTGGGCTGTGTTGGAACATTAGGTTCCCATCCCCAGTTGATTAATAAATTAATAGCCTCCACCTGCTGCCAGGGGCAGGGAGTGATGCAAGGTCAAAAAGTAGAGAAGTGTGATCCCAAGCTATAACGGCTTCAGGAGCACTAGAAAATAGTTCTGCAGATATTGTTCTGCCTAAAGTAACAAACTTAAAATAACTTTATTGCGGGCATCATAAGCAATATGATCCCAAAAAGAAATACGGATAAATAAATAAAACGTAATGCACCGTCACCACTATAAACAAAAATGGGGGTGATAGGGATGGGCTTAGTCTATGAACATATCTAAAGACAAAAAGTGGTTGAGTACCTGTCCAGATGATGAGGATGTCGTTTATATACCTTTTCCAAAGAAAGATACAATCAGTAAAGGTGGTATAGAGCTCAGAGAAAACTATTTCACTCTCCCACCATCCCAGATGCAGGTTGGCATATGATGGGGCACAAGATGTCCCCATCGCATTCCCCTGCACCTGGTGATAGTATTTGCTCTGGAAGAGGAAGAAATTGTGTGTAAGGATAAACCTCAACAAATCTAACACAAAAGTTGTGTGGGTATTATGCTCAACACCTCTTTTCTTGAGGAAATACTCGATATGATCCAAGCCACTTGAGTGTGGTATGGAAGAGTATAAAGCCTCCACATCTAAACTACAGAGTGCTGATCCCTCTGGTACTTTAAGTGATGCTAGACATTTTAGAGTATCTTTCGTGTCTTTCAGGTATGATGGCAGATTTTCTACAAACGGACGTAGAATTCTGTCCACAAACATACTGCCCTTGCTGGTGAAGTTGTTTGTACCTGAGACAATTGGTCTAGCTGTCAAGGTTTCTTGTTGCTTATGGATTTTGGGGAGGCAGTAAAAGGTGGAGATCGTAGGGTTTTTGATGTAGACACTGCCATATTCCTCCTTTGAGAGTATGCCTTGATCGAAGGCTTGATCCAAGAGGATCTTGTACTCACTTTGGTATTTCAAGGAGGGATCTGTGGTCAGTAATTTGTAGGTCTTTTCATCATGTAGGATAGCCTCGACCATCTGTTCATAGTGTTGCCTATTTAGTAGGACGATGTTACCGCCTTTGTCTGCAGGCTTGATTATGATTTTCTCATTGTCCTTAAGTTCGCATAGTGCTCTCCACTCCCTCCCAGGTAGATTCCCCCTCGGTTTTACTGTCAGCATATCTGTGTTTATCGTTTTGATCATATTGGTAGTGGAGTCTATGAATGTGTCAATATTCTTAAACTCTCTAAAGTTAGGTGTGAATTTACTTTTCAAACAGAGATCAGTGTAAGGTGCTGTAGGGTTGGTATCACTGCCTTCTAAAAGGGACACCAGTTCCTGTAGGCATTGGTATTCCCTGGGATTGAATCCAAGTTCTTTAGCCCTTTTATCATCTTTTTGTTTAAAGAACTTGTGAAGGGCTAATTTTCTCCCAAACAGGTTGATGTCTTTTATCCATTCAAAGTGATTGAATGGAGGAGTTGGAATGAAGGAAAGCCCTCTCATCAATACCTTGACCTGTATGGGAGTCAAAATGACATCCGACAGGTTGACAACTCTCATGTCGTCCTCTAATATCGTCTGCGTGCTCTTCCTCTGTAACGCGTCTGTCTTTGAGTTTGAACTTCGCCCTCTCGGGGGGGCTGTCCTAAAAAAGCCACCCCTTTTTTAGGATTCCCTTATTGGATTGTGGATTTGTATTGCCAGTTGGAACAGTGACTTGTTCGTTGTCAGTGTCAGATGTTTCATAGTCAGAAGTCATGTAGTGGTCAGAATCTGCCCTTGTGTTTTTTTTGAAACGTCTGTATACCTTTCCCTTTTTATAATCATCAATGTCTCTGATGAATTTGCCGTGTTTGCGGCTTTTTACATTATTCTGGTATTTGTTTAGATTTTGTTGAAGTCTTTGTTCCTGTACAGTAAAAGAGGGATCATCTTTACAGCTCTGTATCCCTTCTACTGCTACGTTGACTTTCTCATTAACTATTTTCAATCTTTCTGATTCAAATCTAAGCAGAATGTCCATAAATTTGTTGGAACAGGTGTCTGCTGCCTCTTCCCATTCCTTCAAAAGTATAGGATCATCCAGTTCTAGGTTAGGGGTAGTTTGGATTCTCAATCCTCTGGGTATCATTGCCTTACTTAAGTACTTTTGCAACGAAGTCACCTCCCACCCTAACCTGATTTGTTGTTTGCATAGATTAGATAGAGTTCTGAATTTGGCATTTATGTTATCTTGCTCGGGTAGATATGTCACGTCTTTGTCCGAGAACACTGAATCTATATCCGTACACAACTTATTGGACTCCTTCAACTGAGATAGAAAGTTGGTCATGATGTACTATTTTCTGTAGTTTCAAAGTAAATGTGATAGCACACTCTATAGGTATTGAAACCTCTAGGAATAGATAAAACTAGAAAAAAAGGGGGCACCGAAGTGCTAAGTTCCCAACAAGTGGAAACAAGAGTGTGTCTGCAGAACTAGGAGGGGGTAACCCTTGTGTTTACACACAAACAAAAAGTAGAGAAGCGTGATCCCAAGCTATAACGGCTTCAGGAGCACTAGAAAATAGTTCTGCAGATATTGTTCTGCCTAAAGTAACAAACTTAAAATAACTTTATTGCGGGCATCATAAGCAATATGATCCCAAAAAGAAATACGGATAAATAAATAAAACGTAATGCACCGTCACCACTATAAACAAAAATGGGGGTGGTAGGGATGGGCTTAGTCTATGAACATATCTAAAGACTAAAGTAGATAGTGCTGATGGTGCTTGAAGGGAATGAACCTGCTATTTTAATATTGCTGTAGAGATGTCTCTAAATATAGAGGCTCAATATGATAGCAACAGGATACACCCGAGGCACCAAGTAGTAGAAAATAACCTTTGTAGCAACATAAATAGTAACAAAACAGGAGAGTTGTCACGACTACTAGTGTGGTCCAGCATGCAGAAACTATGTAAATATATACATATACAAGGAAAGGTAAATAAAAGGACAGAGCGTAAACCGGACCTTAGAATGGCCGGACTAATACGCTAGAGACAGAGAATGGTCAAAGGGAAAGCCGAGGTCAAGGAAGCCAGAAAATACACAATACCGTAAACACAAGCCAAGTCAGGGAAACCAGAATTAAGAATAACCAGGGAAAATCCAAGATCAGGATACCAGGAAATCAGATACACGAAACTAGAGCACTCTCAGGAAACCAGGAAACGGAAACCACGACAGGGCAAAGTACTGGGGTGAGTTAGGGATTTAAATATCCCTCTTTATGCTCTGATTGGTCAGAGGGCGACCTCTGACCCCAAAACGTGCGTGTGCGTTGACGTCGTGACGTCACGCACACGTTAGTATAATTCCCGGGGGCGGGGCTAGTGATAGACGCGACCACGCGGTCGGCGCCATCTTGGATTTGGGCGTGATGCCCTGAAGACCTAGTGGAACGGTTCCTGGCTCGCCGACGAGCAGGTAAGCTCGTGTTGTCGGCGAGGCTGTGCCGGTCGGGCACGGCCGTGCGACTCGGCGGGCCGGCGACCGCAACAGTACCCCCCACTCGAAGACCGCTCACCGGGCGGGAAGGACCCGGCTTAAGAGGAAAGCGGTTGTGAAACGACCGGACAAGACGGGGCGTATGAACCCGGTCATCAGGAACCCAACAACGTTCCTCGGGACCATAACCCTTCCAGTCAACAAGATAGGACAAGATACCTCTGGACATTTTGGAATCCATTATAGAACGAACCTGGTCACCCACTACCAGGGGCGGAGGAGGTGTGGATATCCTAGTGTATCGATTGCAAGTAAGGGGCTTGAGCAAAGATACATGAAACGTATTGGCAATTCTCATATGAGCAGGAAGTGCCAAGGAATAGGTCACTGGATTGATACGTCGGATGACTCGAAAAGGACCTATGTACCGAGGGGCAAATTTCATGGACGGAACATTAAGTTTAATATGTCGTGTGGATAGCCACACCTTGTCACCTGGATGATAGACAGGATTGGCACCCCGTTTCTTGTCAGCTTGGACTTTTGCACGTAACGAAGCCTTTTGCAGAGCTGAATGAACGGAATCCCAAGTATCATGAATAGATTTTAAACGGGTGTTTAAAGCAGGAATGTCCGTGTCTGAGAATTCAGAAGGGGAAACAGTGGGGTGATAACCCTGATTTACAAAAAATGGACTATGATTAGAAGATTCATGAGTCGCGTTGTTCCTGGCGAACTCAGCCATAGGTAAGAGTTCATACCAGTTAGACTGATTGGCATTGATAAAACAACGTAAATAGGCTTCTAAAGACTGATTAGCCCTCTCTGCTGCTCCGTTTGTTTGAGGATGATACACTGACGAAAAGGAGGGTTCGATGCCCAATTGTTTACAAAAGGAACGCCAAAACCTAGAAATAAATTGGGTACCTCTGTCAGACACTATACTTTTGGGTACACCGTGCAACCAAAAGATCTCTCTCAAGAATATCTGAACTAGATCTTGAGCAGATGGTAATTTTTTAAGCGGAATAAAATGTGCCATCTTCGAGAATCTATCGATGACCATAAGGACTGTATTGAACCCGTTTGAACTGGGTAGATCCACAATGAAATCCATGGCTAAATGGGTCCATGGAGCATTAGGTATGGGCAGTGGTTGTAATAGTCCAGGGGGTGATCTAGGAGGAACTTTAGAAACGGCACATATTTGAAATGCCCCACATAATCTTTGATATCGTTCCTAAGAGTAGACCACCAAAACCTCCTGGAGATAGCAGAGAGGGTTTTATGGACTCCAGGATGACCTGCTGTGAGGTTATGGTCACCTCCAACACACCGGTGAGTTGTTTATATCGAATTTGTGCGCATCTACCAGAGTGACATACCATTGTGTGAGAAACTTGTAATTAGTTTCCTGTAACATAATGCTAGAGTGGGATTTCATCATTTTAGTGAAATTTTTTAGCCATATCCTGTCTTGTATCGGGGTCAAGAACCAAGATTGGTTCCTTATAGTGTACCAGGGGAGAGAGTGGTTTGTGCTTTCTTGTATCAGTCGGTAACAAGTGGTCACTATTTTAGTGTTTGGTGGAAGGGAGCACAGCGTCTTAAACAGCGTTTCCTCCCTGGGCCTCCATTTTAAAAGCCCTTCCTTGCTCAGAAAGTGTTTCAGTTGGTGGTAGTGGAAAGTTTGTGTCATTGTTGGTTGGTTGGTGCCTGTCATGTCCCCTAATGTTACAACTTTGGTTCTTGACTTGGTACCGGTAGTAGTGAGCATTATACCGTCCCTGCCTGATGGAAATAAGGGGTTGTGGGAAATGGGGTATTTGGGAGAAGGGGCTGGTGTAAATTCCGTATGTAGGTGTATTTTTTTCCACGTTTTTATAGTAGCAGTTATTGTGGGGAGATCATGTGGTATTTTCCCCCCACTGGTGGATAGGGTCCAAGGAAGTGCCTTTAGGGGTGTTTGGATTTGTGATTGTTCAATTTCGACCCATGCCTTTCGTACTCCATCTCTGGACCAATCTAATATCCTTCCCAAGTGTATTGCCCTGTGATAGTTTTGGATGTTTGGACATCCCAGACCTCCTTTCTCCTTGGGTTTAGTTAGCAAGTTGTAAGCTATCCGCGGACGTTTCTTTGCCCATATGAAAGAAGTGAGTAATGTCTGGATAGTATGGAAGAATTCATTTGGAATGTGAATAGGGATAGTATTAAATAGATACAGAATGCGGGGCAGGATATTCATTGAAATAATATTTATACGTCCCATCCATCTGAAGTGGGGTCTATCCCATCTATCTAAGTCTTTCTTTATGGTTGTTAGTAGGTCGGGGAAGTTCACTTTATACAGAGTTTTGTGGGTGTTGGTAATTTTTACCCCTAAGTATTTGATGGAGTGTTTTGCCCATTGGAAAGGGTATTTACTCGGCAGTGTTTGTACTTGGTGTATGCTAATGTTTAGTATTTCACATTTGTCTGTGTTGATTTTGAAGTTGGATAACTCACTATATTTATTTATGACCTTCATTAGGTGGGGGAGACCCTGTAGTGGCTGTTCAATGGTGAATAATAGATCATCGGCAAAAGCCGATACTTTGTATTCTTGTTTTTGGACCTTGATACCGTGTATGTTGGAGTGTTTGCGTACCACCTGTAGAAGGGGTTCTAAGGATAGGATAAACAAAAGTGGTGATAATGGGCATCCCTGACGGGTGCCATTACTTATCTTGAATGGTCTGGAAAGTTGACCATTGACCTTTAGACGGGCTGTGGGATGGGAGTATATCGCTTTGATCCATTGTATCCATCTGTGTCTGAACCCCATCATCTCAAGCGTGGTTACCAGGAAAGTCCAGTCCACCCTGTCAAAGGCCTTTTCCGCATCAATTGCCAGGAGTAAGGTCGGGATATGTGTTTGTGAAGCGTGGTGAATCAAATTTATAATTTTGGAAGTGTTGTCTTTTGCTTCCCGAGCTGGAACAAAGCCTGCCTGCCTGATCAGGGTGGACCAAGCTTTGGAGAAAGGGTTTGAGCCTAGAAGCCATCATCTTAGTAAATATCTTAACATCAAAATTAATAAGAGATATCGGCCTATAGCTGGCGCAATTCTCTAAGTCTTTCCCTGGTTTGGGCAATAGTGTGATCGTCGCCTCTAGTGCTTGGCTTGGTATATGAGAGTGGGATAGAATGAATTGCCTCTAATAAGTGTTGGTTAAGCTCAGTTTGGAACGACTGATAGTAGGTGGCAGAAAACCAGTCTGGGTCTGGGATTTTATTATGTGGAGTCTGTTTTACTGCCAGTCTCAGTTCATCAATGGTGAACGGTTCTTCCAGGGATCTTGTTGCTATTGGGGGGAGTATTATGTCAAATTTGTTCTTTAAATATTTTTTTATTTCTTCAGTGCTATATTCCCTTCTCTTTAAATTGTATAGTGAGGTATAGTAGGCTCGGAAGGTTTCAGCTATGTCTTCCGTAACTTGTGCTATCGACCCGTCTGGACGTTTGATTTTGGGTATGTAAGTAAGTGTTTGTTTCTGTTTTAGGGCTTTGGCGAGCAGTTTTCCACTCCTGTTTCCCTGTGAATAATACAAGTGTTTTTTCCACAAGATGGCTTGTTTCGCTTTATCTTGTAGTAATGATTTAAGTTCGGTCCTAAGGGCAATTAGATTACAATAAATTGGGTCAGAGATATCGAGTTTATGAGATCTCTCTATCTGTTCAATCTTATCAATGAGTTAATTGATTCGTTTGTTTTTTTCTTTTTTAATTTGTGAGCCCCATTTTATTAGTTCTCCCCTTATTACTGCCTTATGTGCTTCCCACTGTGTGTAGGCTGTGGTGTCCGGAGTTTTATTTTCTTTGAAGTATAGCCTAAGTGTATTGTTTATTGAATCTTTGACTTTTTTTATTTAGACCCTTAGGACGCGGGAGGGAGGGTATGTTTAATGTGAGATGTATTGGTGAGTGGTCGGACCATGTCATTGGCCCTATTGACACGTCTTTTATCAGACCCAAGTCTCTGTGAGAGGTCAGAAAGAAATCTATCCTGGAGTACGATCTGTTGGGAGCGGAGTAGTGTGTATAATCTTTTGTTGTTGGGTGTATTATCCTCCAGCAGTCTGATAATTGGTTCGTGTGAATAATTTGTTGCATTTGACGTCTAGTGGGAGCTAGGTGCGTGCTGTTATGAGATGTGCTATCTATTTTGGCGTCTAGCGATGTATTGAAATCCCCCCATATAATCAGTATTCCATTAGTGTTTTGTTTGATCTTGGCCATTATCTTCCGTAGGGCCCCACATTGATGTTTATTGGGGAGGTATATTGCAACCAGTGTGATTGGTTCTGTCCCAACTGTTCCTTGAAGAATAATAAATCTGCCTGATTCATCTGTAACATGTTTAGAGTAAGTAAAGGGAACATTTTTTCCTATTAGTATAGCTACCCCTCTTGATTTGCTTTTATTATAGTTATTATAATATACGTGTTGGAATTTGGGGTGTTTAAGTTTAGGGGCGTCTGCGCCTCTCAGATGTGTTTCTTCCAGAAAAGCTATATCTATTTTCCTTTTGGCAAGTTCTGTGAGTACCAATCTCCTTTTTTCTGGGGTGTTGAGCCCTCTAACATTTTGGGAGCTAATTCTCAGTGATCTCATACCTCGATGCAGGTCAGTCTGTATTACTCCTTCGAAAGTACGGACCTTTGAAGATGTAACGCTTTAACGGGGAGTTTGTGGTTTATAAGAAAGTGTATTGTAGGAGAGTGTGAAGTGTCACTGTTACGGGTTACTTGTGATCGTTTACAATCTTGCTTAACTCCTAACCTAAAACTTAAAAAGAATTCAAACTTAAGAAACTATTTACAACTCGTAAGTGGAAAAGTATGGAACTTAGTATCCTACGAGGAGTTGCCCCACCCTCTCGTGGGTAATAGAGGTCAAGAATTCGACGACAGGTAGTGTCTTGTTGAGTTAAGGTTTTCCAGGCCCTATTAAGGAGTCAGTACTACACCCTGAGTATTCCCAGTGTTCCCTACTGGCTCAGGGGTTCGACAAAGAATAGTTAGATAAAAGATATCACCAATGTCGTACCGCTCAGGACCACCAATGGTCCTACTTTGTGACCGGGGGTATCGTGGGTTTGTTTTTGGTCATATACTGTAGTTTCCCAAACTTCCACGGGGGAAGGGGGCGATGGGTTCTCTAATACCAGTAGTTTCGTTGCTCCCCTTGAGGCGGATATTGTCCACTTATTGTTTGTAAACTGGTTGTGTATTGGGCTTAACTACAACCGGACTATGTCTGGATTGGGATGTTATTGAGGGGTAGCGTTGGCTAGGGAAGACACCCAATCCCAGAGTTAGCATAAAGGTGAAGTGGAGCCATTATAAGTACAAACATAATTCCCATTAAATTTTTGTCAACCTGTTAACATGTCAAACAACTACCATATATAATTACCACTTCCTGATTCGTTGCACTATGTGGTTTCGAACAGGGTTAGTCCTATACGGCTAGTATGACAAGTCACAGCCGTGATACAGTCTGTACAAATGGGTAGTTCTTCTGCTTTCAGTTAATTCTCCTCTGGGTGATCGGTTGTCTCCTGGGTCTCAGGAAGGGTGACGCTGGTGGGGTCCTCCACGCCGTTCTTGTCCGGGCATCAGTTGCTTGTCCTCTCGGTCGTTGTTGGTGTTTTTGTAATGTCTCTGGTTCAGAAACGTCATACCAATCTGGTATCTCAATGTTGGGAAGACCTAGACGCTGGGAGAATGCTTACGCTTCTGCTGCAGATGTCAGCGTAGCTTGTGTGCCTTGATGCGAGGCCGTTAGTGAGAAGGGAAACCCCCATCTGTATTTGATATTAGCCTGTTGGAGAGCTTGCGTGATTGGCCTTAGGTATCTTCTCCCTCTCAATGTCAGCCAGGCCAGGTCTGGGAGAATTAAGATTTTTGTGTTGTTATATATGATTTCTGTGGTGTCTCTAGCGCTTCTCATAATAGCTTCCTTCTCCGCGTTGTAATGCACTCTGCAAATTACGTCCCTGGGAGACTCATGAGGTAGGCCTTTTGGCCTCAGTGCCCTCTGGGCTCTGTCTAACATGACAGGTGTGTCCTCAGGCCTTTGCAGCATTTTGTTAAACAGGGATTGTAGTATATGGTGAAGGTCTTCATGGGTCCCCTGAGTTTCTGGCAGCCCCTAATTCTTATGTTATTCCTTCTACTGCGGTTGTCTAAATCCTCAGTGTTTCTCATCATAAACGTTATTTTAGCATCTCTGCTTTCTTGCTTTCATTCTAGTGCTAGAATTCTGTCTAACATTTGATCCCTGTCTTCCTCCAGGTCCCCTACCCTGTTGTTCACTTGCCTGAACAAACCTGAACAGTATTTGTCCAAGCCGCACGGGTTTTTGGGTGCCCCCAAATCCGGAGTGTTCAGGTTGGTGGTGGGTTTCTTTTTATTGCCCATTTCGTTGGTAAATGTCGATTTTTCACCAGTTTTCTTTTGCCGCCGATGGGGAGCTTCGTTTAAGTGCGTCCGCTCACATTAGGTGCTAGGCCACGCCACCCCTCCTAAGAATTTTTAATACCCTCACTCACTAGCCAGTGGAGATGTTATGGAGAGTTTTGTATGTAAGTACAAACATTTTGTACTGATTCCTAAAGTAAATCTGTGTAGAAACTGACAGTGGGGTGAGGTGTGAGAGTTGCTAGATATAAGATAGTTGAGTCTGGCAGAGTTGCTCATTACAGACTATAGAGGTGTAATCTAGACACTTTTCAGTAAGACAAACAGAGGATTTCACTAAACAAGTAGTAAAGTTTCTTATTTGCATCCTGAATGAGAAAGGGCAAATGCGAGAAATGCTTTAAGGTGAAAGTGACAGGATTTGGTGATAGATTTTCTATAAGGGGTGAAAGAAAGTTTGCAGACACGGTTATGAAGTGCTGATTAAGTGGGGGAGGCATATTGTCCCCTCCAATGACCACACATTGGGGTTTTAAGCAAGCATTAAAAATATAATATGAGGGAGACATAATGTCCCATTTGTGCCTCAAACCTGTGGCCAGCAGGTTGGCGGCTATAATTAGAATGAAGGGGGACTTAGTGTTCCCACTGCCCTCACCCATGGGAACTCTAATTTAAAAAAATGGGAAGACTTAGTGTCAGCCCCAGCTCCTACGCAGCTGTAATATTGATAAGGGGAGTTAGTGTCCCCTGCAGCCTCTACCCAGGGGACATTTCATAATCAATATGCTATTGTTCACCCCCCCCCCCCCCCCCTTTTCCCACTCTGATGAGTTTTAGGTAGTGGGATATTAACCCCTTAGTGATCAGACCCTTTTCCAATTTTCTTACTGTTAAGGAGTAGGGCTCTTTTTACATTTCTGCTGTGTTTGTGTTTAGCTGTAATTTTCCTCTTACTCATTTACTGTACCCACACATATTATATACAGTTTTTCTTGCCATTAAATGGTCTTTCTAAAGACACCATTTGTTGCATCATATCATATAAATTATAAAATATGATGAAACAATTTTAAAAAACACACTTTTTCTAACTTTGATCCCCATATTATGCATTTACAACCACCAAAAAACACATGCTAAATAGTTTCTACATTTTGTCCTGAGTTTAGAAATACCCAATGTAAACATGTTCTTAGCTTTGTTTTATAGGGCTATAAGTACAAGTAGCACTTTGCTATTTCCTAACCATTTTTTTTTCCAAAAATTAACTAAAGTTACATTGTAACACTGATATCTGTCAGGAATGTCATCATTCACCCATGTCCTATTTGGGACGTTTTTGAAGCCGGCCAATGTAATTTACCCCCATCAAACCATTGTACATTGTACCATTGTACTTTAGGCATGGATTATCAGCTCCTGGTAGGTGTTACTGACAAAGAACACCCCAATATGTGTTCAGCAACATATCCTGAGTACCAATGCATAGGTTTGTTGGGTTGTTTGGGGGGTGCAATGCCAAACTTCTGACATGTGTTTTGCAAATTTGACATATCTTCTTTTTGGGGGCCTTTTTACACATCCCAATTTATTTTCTTGCCATTTAAGTGCATATATTTGAAAAGTTGACACCCCACGGTATTGTATATGGAGTGTTTTGGTGCCTTTGATGCAAACATTTTAGTAAAAAAATTGGAGAAAATGTGTGGTGGTAATTTTTCAATTTTCATTTTTACACACACATTTGTGTGTGATTTAGGGGACCATGTTGTTGTTATTGCAAGAAAACACTCCTGAGTACACTCATGCACCCATGCATAGGTTGAACTTGATCATAAAAAAAAAAACTTGAAAAAAAAAAACAAGTTAAAAAAGCTAACACAGGACCAGTAAACATAACCAAAAAACCAAAACAAAAAGTGAACGGCAAATATATATATATAAAAAAAAAAAACGGACCAGTGTGTGATATCGCTTAAAGCAGTCCCTAATGCAGAGTCCAGTATGTCTAGGGCAATCAGGACTGTAAAAGACGGTGTCCTTTCTCTGCCCACTCTTGAAACAGACTCTGCATCTTTTTTGAGGATTCTGCTTTGCCGCAGTAGTGGGTAGCCACTAATCAGCAGCACTGCCAGCTGGAGAAGCACGTCTCCTTCTGGCAGGGGGACTAGCAGCCACAGATATATCACTAGCAGCAGACACTATCTAGTGATGTATCTGAGCACCTGGCAGGGTCAAAATCAGGGTCAGAGTCAGACATAGACGCATCAGACTCTAACGCAAGGATGGCATATGCCTCCTCAGGACTATAAAACCGCTGTGACCTCTGTGACATGATCACAATCACTTTATTTAGTGATCTGTCACAAAAAAATCAATAAGGAAATTCACCCCTAAAAAAAATGCAGACTGCAAAGTAAGTGCTGCTGTGCAAGAGCCAGTGATCTATACAGTGGTCACTGACATGATATGGGTTAATAGCTCTGAAAAGAGCCTTTGGGTCTCAAAAAAAAAACTAAAAAATGAACCCCTAAAAAATGCACAGACAGCCAAAAAGTGCTGCTGTGCAAGAGCCAGTGATTTATAGTGATCACTGGAGAGATAGGGGTCAATGGCTCTGAAAAGAGCCTTTGGTTCTTACAATTTTACAAATCGCTATCTAAAACTACCTAAATCTCTCTACCTAAACACAGATCTCTCTCACTAAAACACAAGTGAAGAGAGGGAGGGAGATCCACACTGATTGGAGTAAATATTTACTAATATTGACCTGACCAGACAAATGGGGATCATAGTAATAATAAATATTATTATAGGTGCAAGCTCTGATTGGATGACCCTAGCCTTTAGAAAGGCAGTGCCATATTGGAAGTCACATGGTATTTAATTCGGTTTTTTTAATAGTTTTTTCTATTTTATTGATTTTATTTAAGTATTACCCCTCAAAGCACTCAGCACACAGGCAGAACATCGGAAACCTGCCTGATGGCGTCTGATGCTCTGCTACACTGCTGGGTGCCACTTGGGGCCACTCGGAAGTGATCGCTCCTGGGGAGCGATCGCTCGGCCGCCGGGCAGTCAGGAAAATTATTGCAGTGATGCCTCGACATCGAGGCATTGCTGCAATACTCTTAGAACGGCTGGAAGGGATCCCGATCGCTTCCAGCGCGCATATTTGCCGTGGACATACTAGGTACGTCCGCAGTCCTTAAGGACCGTTTTTTGTCGGATATACTTAGTACGTCCATGGTCCTTAAGGTGTTTAAGCAAACTTGTGTAACGTTCTACAGAACAAATTGCCCCACGCTGAAATTTACATTACATTACAAGAGAGCTATATAAATAAGCATTTTCAAAATAAGTCACTAGCCAAGACAATAAATGATGGGAAAGGTAAATAAAAAGCTGAATGTAATCAACTTAAAATAATATGTAATATGTCAGAGTACTATAATATAAGCTAATTTTACCCATCTTAAGTCTTCACTGAGTGGCTCAGCCCCTCGAGGCACTCAGCACACAGGAGGGCATCGGAAGCCTGCCCAATGGCTTCCGATGCTCTGCTACACTGCCGGGTGCCATGTAGCGGCCGGGCAATCAAGAGAGGTATTGCAGGATGCCTTGACATAGACTTAGAGCAGCTGGAAGCGATCCAGCCCTCATATTTGCCCCGGATGTACCTAGTTTTTTGTTGGACGTACCTAGTACATCATTGGTCTTTAACCCCTTAAGGACCAAACTTCTGGAATAAAAGGGAATCATGACATGTCACACATGTCATGTGTCCTTAAGGGGTTAAGGGGTTTAATGCCAAATAATAACCAATATGACTATTTTGAAAAAAAAAGAACCAATTTGAAAAAAACAGGTTTTAGATTTTTTATTCTATTTATTATTAGGGTTGCTTGGGGCTTGCTATAAAGACGAGGCTAGCTATAAATGTAAAAAAAAAATGCTTACCCAGTGAAAATTATACCTAATTTAAAGCAATGAGAGGAAACAGATTCCTTGGAGTAAGTATCCAGCCTTTCAGGGATGTGGCATGTGTCAAGGACTCATTCAGTTATTAATATTATTTGTAATGATGTTTGGTTAGATAAGAAGCTGAGCTTGGACATCCTTTTTATGTTTTAATGTCATATTTGAGTTTCATCTGCTATATATTTTGCAAAAATGTTGTTTCACGGCAACATAAATTACATTCCCATTTAGTCACAAGAAAGCTGATACACTAGGAGACTAGGTAATCATTTTGGGTTTTTTTGGTTGTTTTTCTGAACTTTTTACCTAAATTATATAAATAGTGTTCTAGCTATCCAGTCCTAATTTGTGTAACCAGCTCCCTCCTCCTTCATTCAAGAGTTATTCCAAATTGGTGAAGTCCAATGAAATGCAAAGCATATGAACACTGCAGAGAGAGAAATTTCACATAGAAAATGTTTCTAAACCCCTGACATTGAGAAACCCATAATTCTTAACCCCTTCAGGACCGCTGACGGTTCAGGACCGTCAGCGGTAAAACGTGCGTTTGGACCGCTGACGGTCCTGAACCGTCATAACGGTTTTGGGCTACTTACCTGATCGCCGTCGGTCCCACGGCGGCGATCAGCTCTCCTCCCGGTCCAGGGGGACTGCCTGTCTGCCCGGGCAGTCCCCCCTCGGCAGATCAGGACCCCACGGCCATGTGATCACTCGATCACATGACCGCAATAGGGGTCTTTGTATCTGCCTGCAGGGGGACTGTCTGTGCTGACAGGCAGTCTCCCTGCAAGTGTAAAATCATAAAATAAAGTTAAAAAAAAAAACAATCAGTGTAAAAAAAATTATAATATGTGTATATATATATGATATATATACATGTATTATATCTATATATACCTATATATAATATATGTATATGTATCATATATATAATGTCACACTAAGTGTATTTTTATATTTATATATACGTATATTAATATAAAAATACACTTATATTTAAATTACACACGAATATATACAATATATATAATAACTATATATATGGTATATATATATTATTATAAAATACAAATAATATGTTAATAAAAATAAATAACAAAAAATAAAAATAATTTTTAATAATTAAAAAAAAATTATATATATATATTCAATTTTATTCTAACAGTATTTTGATATTGATATATATATATATTTATATCAAAATACACTTAGAATGTAATGATATATATATCTATGTATAAATAAATAAATAAAAATAATACGAAATATACATATGTCCACATACAAAATTACATTAATAATTTCATAAATATACACGTAGACGTCAAATATATAAATATGTATATATATTAAAATTCTACGTGCATATTTATGTAATATTTTTACCTAATTAAGTAATTTTAATGATTGCAATTTGAGGGACCTGCCTGCCAACCCAGGCCAAAAGTCCAGATAATTTAATTTGCTAGCACTGTGCTTAACCCTGTAACTTTCTATGACACCCTAAATCCTGTACATGGGGGTACTGTTTTACTCGGGAGACTTCGCTGAACACAAATATTAGTGTTTCAAAACAGTAAAACATATCACAGCGATGATATTGTCAGTGAAAGTGAAGTTTTTTGCATTTTTCACACACAAACAGCTCTTTCACTGAGGATATTATTGCTGTGATATATTTTACTGTTCTGATACACTAATATTTGTGTTCAGCGAAGTCTCCTGAGTATAACAGTACCCCACATGTAGAGGTTTTATAGTGTTTGTGAAAGTTACAGGGTCAAATATAAGGCTTGATTTTACTTTTTTTTTTTTATTGAAATTTGTCAGATTGGTTAGGTTGCCTTTGACAGCGTATGGTAGCCAAGGAATGAGAATTAGCCCCATGATGGCATACCATTTACAAAAGAAGACAACCCAAGGTATTGCAAATGGGGTATGTTCAGCCTTTTTTAGTAGCCACTTAGTCACAAACACCGGCCAAAGTTAGCGTTTTTTGCATTTTTAACACACAAACAAATATAAATGCTAACTTTGGCCAGTGTTTGTGACTAGGTGGCTACTAAAAAAGACTGGACATACCCCATTTTAAATACCCTGGGTTGTCTACTTTAAAAAATATGTACATGTTAGGTGTGTTTCGGGGATTTATGACAGATAACGGTGTAACAATGTCACTATTGATACATTTAAAATATATATATATTGAAACAGCAATTTCCTACTTGTATTTATAGGCCTATAACTTGCAAAAAAAAGCAATAAAGCATGTAAACACTGGGTGTTTTTAAACTCGGGACAAAATTTTGAATCTATTTAGCAGTTTTTTTCATTAGCTTTTGTAGATAAGTAAAAGATTTTTCAAGTAAAAGTCCAAAAACATGTTTTTTTTTTTTTTTTTCACCATATTTCATTATTTTTTTTAAATACAATATATGACATAATATAAATACTGGTATGTAAAGAAAGCCCTTCTTGTCGTGAAAAAAACAATATATAACTTGTATGGGAACCGTAAATGAGAGAGCGGAAAATTACAGCTAAACACAAACACCACAAAAGTGTTAAAACTGCTCTGGTCCTTAACGTACAAACATCGCAAAAACAGGCCGGTCCTGAAGGGGTTAATAGTGTTTGAGTTGCTTGTTATATGTCCATTGTGTGTATTGTATTGGTCCTGACTTGTTGACTATTTTAGAATAAAGCCTAACTTTTTTTCATGGTCTTACTAGTAAAGTTTGAATGGGAAATCCAGAGTCCCTGCCTTAGCACCCCACTTAAAATGCCATTTATGACATTTCTTTTGGCACTACTGCTACTAAATCAACCCGAATGTTTAGATATTTTAAAAATTGCAAGATAATAGATGAACACCTTAAAATAACAAAGACCTTGATGGACAGTTGTAAAAATTAAAATTGTGCTTTTACCAGCAACCGTGAACAACCAGTAGAAATACTTTATCCTAACTATTTTATTTTCTATAGTAACATTGCTGGAAACATTGTCAAGGCAAATTATAAAGAGATAATATCCACAGCATCTTCCATGTACCTCAATTTTCCATATTTCCATGTTAAAAAAATAAATATTTTTATTAGAATGTTTGTAATGCCAGCTATAACAGTACAGTATACAGTGAGGATATGTATATAACATGCATTTCGTTATTTACAACATGTAATAACTGTTTATATATTTTCTATAGTTAATGAATCTACTATATGGCAGTGTTTAGTATTCTTTATTTTACATATAAATAAAATGTGTAAAATCAAATAATAGTAGAATTATTTAGAAAGAAAATGAGAATAATGGATGTGGCCTAGCACAATAAACAGAGCTGAATCATTTTCAAGCATGTAAATGCATACACAATTTGTAATGTTGTATATTACACAGTATCAAACAGGTGAATTCATATTTAAAAGCATAGCATTAAATGTAAAATGATGTCAGACATAGTCAATCATATGGCAAATCACATTGCTTTCAGACAAAACTTGAATGCCTCACTTTCAACCAAAAAGCTTTCTTACAAGTTAAAGGGTCATATTCCCAATGGACTAAGACATGCAGTACACCTTTAAATGCACAAATACAGTGAGTCTGAAATAATAATAGGGAACACATGGGATGGGCGGCAGCATTGTAACAAAGTTGTGGGATACAAAAAGTGAATACAAATACAAAAGGATAAGTCCTGCGCCCACTCCCATCACTCCTGGGCGGCAGCAACGACCACAGTACAGATCAGCAACCATACAAACAGTAAAAACCAATAGTGTTCCCTATTAAGAGTGAATAAATATATAGGGATATATATATATATATATATATATATATATATAAAAATTCCCCTATCTGTCTCATTAGAGATATCTTTGCCAGAAGCTTAAGGAAGCAAGGTGAAAGGTCAGAGTAGGACCCACCTTGGGCGGTCTGCCTTGATTTAGGCAGGCGGGCATTCCTTCCAATGGCCATTGGAGTAACTAAATGACCTCCATTTGTTTAAATATACATAGGGATTCAGGAGAGAGTGCAGGTAACTTTTTTTCTATGTTTTTTACTGTTTGTATGGTGGCTCTCTAATTAGGTGGTTTAGGTGGCCGCCTAAGGCCTCGCGCAGGCTAGGGCATTGCAGGCCGTCTAAACCGTCTTATGGCAGACTGTGTCAGGTCCTCGGTCAGTGACCGAGGACCAGACACCAGGAGGGGGCCCGGCCGCTTACCTGGTATACCCCTGGGTTCGAGGCCCCTCCAGGCTGCCTGGTCGGAGAGCGCCTCTAGCAGCTGGTCTGCAGCTCCATGCAGTGTGCAGAGCTGCAGACCATGTGTCTCGCGAGATCTGGCCAATCAGAGCTTTGCCGCTGGTTACCACGGCAACGCTCTGACCGTGTCTCGTGAGACACATGGTCTGCATCTCTGCACACTGCACAGAGCTGAAGACAAGACATCACCACCGGACCACCAGGTAAAGAAGGACACTGGGCCACCAGGGAATTAAATAAGGTATTTAGTCCCCCCTCCCATACCACCATTACCCCCTCCCTATCAGTAACCCCCTTCACTATCACCCCTTCCCAGTTAACCCCCACCCTCTCAGTATACCCCCTCCCTCCCAGTAACCCCCTTTACTATAACCCCTCTCCCAGTAACTACCTCACTATCACCCCTCTCCCAGTACACCCCCTCCCTCCCAGTAACTGCCTTCACTATTACAATCAGTCTTCTCAAATGCCCAGTGGCAAGGCTGGTTCCGCTACACTCCCTCCCTCCCAGTAACCCCCTTCACTATCACCCCCTCATAGTATACCCCCTCCCTCCCAGTAAACCCCTTCACTATCACCCCCCTCCCAGTATACCCCTTCCTCCCAGTATCCCCCTTCACTATCACCCCCTTCACACTATCACCCCCTTTACACTATCACCCACTTTCTCCCAGTATCCCTCCTCCCTTACACCCTGACCACAAGGGAATAAAGGCCACTGGGCCACCAGGGAATTAAATAAGGTATTTAGTCCCCCCTACCACACCACCATTACACCCTCCCTCCCAGTAACCCCCTCACTATCACCCCACTACCAGTATACCCCCTCCCTCCCAACATAACCCCCACTCCCAGTATAACTCCTCCCTCCCTCACTATCACCCCCTCCCAGTATAGCCCCTCCCTCCCAGTATAGCCCCCTTCACTTTCACCCTCTTCCCAGTATACCCCCTCCCTCCCAGTATACCCCCTCCCTCCCAGTAACACCCTTCACTGGGAGGGGGTAAAAGATTTTTTACTCAAACAAAATTTTCATTTGTGTTTTTTAGAGAACCCCTTCACACCAGTACTTATGTATACACAACGGCCGGACTAAAGAACCATACCCCACAATTGTGTATAAACGATTGGCATAATTGCAAATTAAATTTATTTATTGCAAATTTATTTTGTTCGCAAATTATGCAACAACTACAGCCAGAGAGCTCACAATGCTGGGCACAGGAAGCCGTGACACTGCAAGCTTCTGAAGAATGGATGCAGAGACTGACATTCTGTATCCAGCGCTGCAAGCCCGCCTTTCAATATAGCGAATGCTCCTTACACACACAAAATCCAACCCTATTATTTTATACTTTGGGTGTTAGTGGGGCCTCATGCTTGAATTTCACCTAACGCCTCATAAAGTCTAGAGCCGCCTCTGAAACCTAGGCACACCCAACACACATTGTGTGCATACCTATTATTATGATTATGTACCTTAGATGCACGTAAGCTTGAGTTAGATAGGGGCAAATGCAATCAGTGTTTTTAAGGTGGATGTTACAGACTTTGGAGACAGACAAGATGTGAGGAGAAAAAGTGAAACAAAATTGAAAGTAATGCAGCAACCTTGAGGGGTTGTGGTAATATATGTTATAATTCAGGACGGAGTCAATAGTACACGTTCTGATCAAAACAAAACGTAAACAAATACTGGAATTTGCGCTATATGTCTGTTCACCCATAGTTCCCCTCTTTCATATTATATGCACCCACACTTATTATATATAATTTTGTTCAGGAGAAACAGGGCTTTCATTTTATATCAAATATTTATATGTGAAACATAATTTATTATGAATAATATTTAAAAAACTGTGAGAAATTTAATTTTTTTTTTTAAATTTGTAGTTCCGCCCCACATTTTAGCTGTACATGTCATAATACTGTTAGCTTTTACTGCAACAAAAAGCACATATTTGTAATCAGAGATGTCTCACGAGTACAACAGTACCCCCTATTAACAGGTTTTATGGTGTTTTGGAAAGTTACAGGGTCAAATATAGAACGTTCCATTTTCAAATTGAAATTTGCCAGATTAGTAATGTTACCTTTGAGACAGTGTGGTAGCCCAGGAATGAGAATTACCCCCATAATGGCATACCATTTGAAAAAGTAGACAACCCAAGGTATTGAACGTGGGGTATGTTTAGACTTTTTTTAGTAGCCACTTAGTCATAAACACTGGCCAAAGTTAGCGTTCATATTTGTTTTTGTGTGAAAAAAGCAAAAAACTAATATTTGGCCAGTGTTTGTGACTAAGTGGCTACTAAAAATGACTGGGCATACCCCATTTGCAATACCTTGGGTTGTCTACTTTTGCAAATGGTATGCCATCATGGGGGTAATTCTTATTCCTGGGCTACCATACGATCTCAAAGGCAACATAACTAATCTGGCAAATTTCAATGTCAAAAAAATGAAATGCAAGCCTTATATGTGACTCTCTAACTTTCCAAAACACCATAAAACCTGTACATGAGGGGTACTGTTATTCTCGGGAGACTTCACTAAACACAAATATTAGTGTTTTAAAACAGTAAAACATATTACAACAATAATATAGTCCATAAAAGTGCTGTTTGTTTGAAAAAAATGCAAAAAAATTCACTTTTACTTAAAATATCATTGTTTTAATAAAATTTACCAGTTTTAAACACTAATATTTGAGTTCAGCGAAGTCTCCCGAGTAAAACAGTACCCCCTATGTACAGGTTTTATGGTGTCTTGGAGAGTTACGGGGTCAAATATAGTGCTTGCGAATTAAATTCGCTGCACTTTCTCCCTGTGTTGTCAGGCATGTCAATCAAATTTTAATTAATCAAATGACATAATTATGTTAAAAAATGACTTAAATATATACGTAGAATTTTAATATATATGCATTTATAGGTTTTAAATTCTACGTGCATACTAATGTAATCTTTTATGTAATTATATGTATTTATCTCTATATATATATTTGCGGTTATTTGCATTTTATATATAGATAGATATATATAGAATGTCATTCTAAGTGTATTATGTTACCAATATATATATATTAATAGCAAAATACAGTTAGAATGAAATTACATATGCATATAGAATTTATTTTAAATTTTGTTTCAATATTTTATTTATTTATTTTATTATTTTATTTATTTATTATTGTAATTAGACGTATTTATATATAATATATGTGTATATATCTATTATATATATATATATATAATATATATACATACTATATATGTAACGTCATTCTAAGTGTATTTTAATATTAATATATATACCAATATTAATATTAAAATACACTTTGTATGACGTTACATATATATAATATGTATATATATTATATATATAATATATATACATATTATATATATATATATATATATATATATATAAATACTTTTAATTTAATTTTACACATGTTTAATATTTTTTTTTTACTCTTCCTACCAGCAGGGGGACTGTCTAATATTTTAGACAGTCCCCCTGCTGGCAGATCCATAGCCAGCTATAGGGGGCCATGTGATCGCTCTTTGAGAGCGATCACATGGCCCCCGGGGGCCTCATTTGCCGGAGGAGGGCTGCCTGGGCTGTCAGGCAGCCCCCCAGAAGAGGATCGCGGCGGAGGTAAGTAGCTGCGATCTTCTGGGGGCTTAAGCCGTTACGGCGTTCTATGCCGCCGCAACGGCTTTAAAGCCCTTTAAAGCCGCGACGGCATAGAACGCCGTATTAACCTACAGGGAGAAACACAAAGCATAATCAAAGGAGGAAAAATAAGGAGTTTCATTTTTGTAAAATTGAGCACTTAAAAACAATTTGAGATAGACAAGGGTTTTAGAAGCATTGCTAAAAGATACAGTATAAAGAGTAAAAAAAAAAAAAGGGCCAAATAAACAAGCCTTGGGAGATGAATAGTGAGATGAAAACGATGTTAAATAAACATTAGTCACTTTTATTATTATTATTATTATTAATTATTATTATTATTATTATTAATAACATTGCCAACCAACGCACATTCCTAACCCAGTAGACTGATTCATGCAGCAGCTTGATGAAGCCTTCTCACGGTTCTGGGCAGAGCTTGAGACCCGCATGGAGAATGCCTCGAGACGACCCCGAGAGAGATGGGAAAGGTGAGCACCGGGGAGAGAGTGTGCCTCCTTCGGGTACAGCCTCTCAAGCAACTCACGCCACCAGCGATGTAAGCCCACCTGGTCCGAAAGCCACAAGGGGCCTAGTGTCACGTCTAAACATTTGTTATGAAGGAACACAACTGCAGATTTCGTATAGTTTGAATATTTATTATAAAAAGTAAAAGGTATTGACTTTAATTCCAATTTACAGGTACTGTAGTTTTAAGTAATAAACGATAACTGAAGTCCACAATTATAAGCACTGTAGCTTTAAGTAGTAAATGATAACTGAAGTCCACAATTACAGGCACTGTAGCTTTAAGTAGTAAATGATAACTGAAGTCCACAATTACAGGCACTGTAGCTTTAAGTAGTAAATGATAACTGAAGTCCACAATTACAGGCACTGTAGCTTTATGTAGTAAATGATAACTGAAGTCCACAATTACAGGCACTGTAGCTTTAAGGAGTAAACGATAGTAAATTGCAGACACTGAATCAATAAAGAGTCTCTTAGTAGAATCAACGGTTTAGGTGATAAGCAGTCACAATAGCTGTTCCATAGACTTTAACCGAAGCAAGACAGATGCAGCTAACTGAGATAAAGTATGAGTTGAAGTTAGCTGTAACGGTTTTGTATTATCGAAGGATTTTGGAGACAGGAAATAACAGCTTGAGATGCACATAGAACACTGGTTCCCGAGATCTCCTCAGAGGCGTTTATCCTGGATGGAGAGTGTTAAGCTTTTAGTTGTGGATGAGGAGAGGTGAAGGGAACTTGCAGAGTCTTTCAGTCCGGTCTGGTAACAGAGGTTTTCACAACTAAGTTGTAGCCGGTTCGTGAGTACGGAACGTAGTTCAATAATACAGCCTAGATCAGCTGGTGCAGTCAGATTAAATAGGCAGACCGTGTCATAAAGGGGTGTGGCTAGGCTCCGTGGAACCAGGAAGTAAGAGGATACCATAGTTAAGGCATGACACCTAGTTCCCGTGCATCGCTGGTGGTGCAAGACCAACACTGCCTCCTATTCCCCCATATGGAAGAAGGTCAGGGACTTTTGGAGCCTCAGAGACCGTGGCTCAAAGATGCAGGCTCCCACCGCTCTGCTACCTCCTTAGATCGCCTAGTGAGAACCGTGCAGAGCATCAACATGGGAATCGGATGACCGCTGATAAGTACTGTTGTGCTGCTCCAGTGAGCACTGTGAGCCACACTCATTTCTGCAGAAGCTAGCTCACCCTTGTGGGACTTTCTGAACCCTGTCTGATGAAGCAGCTAAATGTTTAGGCTAGTATTCCCACACTGTGGTCTAAAGTTACTCAGCGTGTTCATTTAACCTGATGCTACATTTAATCTACACATAGAGATGTCTCTCACACTAATTAATCAACTTCCCTGCTACATGCATGCATTCTCTTTTAGACCGCATGAGATTACTAGCTATAGGCCTACTCAGCTTGCTTTACCTATACTGTCTGAATGTTTATAATTGTATTTAATTTGTCTAGACCTGCTTAAAAGTTAACTAACTACCATATGCTCACGCAACCTAGACGTACATGACTAGCATGTTATAACCTACACATACACACTGAATTTCGCTGTAGAGATTCACCAGTTAAGTTTAACTTGTTTATGTATAACAAAAATGTGCAACTACTGATGCCACTGTATCACCTGTATATCTTTATGTATGCTGTTGTGGTGTTTGATGACGACCTGTACCTACCTCCACAACAAAACAAAACAAAAAAAAAATGACTGAATTCCAACAACCAGACTGATTCTGTAAAATTAATTTCATAGGCCACATTTCCATGCAGCATGGAAGATGGGGGCATAGGCAAATATAATACCTCCATGATAAAAATATAGGGGGGTCTAATGGACCTCTTTCAGATTTTTTTTTTTAGTTTTCTAATGTGGTGACTTGCTATGGCTGGCCAGCTGCCATATAATTAACCCTCGCACCTCGCACTGTTGGGGGTTTTTAACTTTTTTTCCCACTGGCTTTTAATACTATGGGCCAGATTTAATTTGTGGATTTTGGTTTGGATTTCAGCCATATTTAAGTCTCCAACAGTTCATCTTCTCCTAATGCCTATCTGGACGAATTGAATCAGTATTAATATGTTTCTTCTTTTTTTTCAGTTGTGGTACTTAAAGATAACATCCTTTCAATCAGTTAGCCCACTTATGGTGGATAATAAAACTTCCAACACACACATAGCAGTCTCTGGTTTAACATTAAATGTATCTTTTTTGTAACATTTTACATATAAGATAGAATTTTGCATTATGGTGTGTCACAAAACATAATAAACAGGTTATGAATGACACAACAGTGAAACATAAACTGCACATTTTCTTTATACTACTCAGGCTAGAATAACACAGTGCTATTAATGAATATCCAAGAGATTGTTGGGGTAAAATGTGAGACAAAAGCACTGTAAACATGAATTAAGTTGTTTAAGGACAGAGTGCCCATGAGTAGTACCATGCTAATGCGTTTAAGAGAATAATGCAACTGGTGTCAACAACTAATTAAAACATGAATGAGTACTGAAAATGTAGTACTTAAAAACTCAAAGTGGATGGACAACAGTGCAGGGAAACAAAACACTGCCATGTTGGAGTCTTGTGACCTAAAGAGGAAAGGGGCCCGGACCGTATAACAAGGAGAGTGATCAGCCTATGCCCACTGACTAATGCAACCTTCCCAACAGTTGTGATATTGGGTCTCTTTAGAACTGCCCCACCAGCCCCAAGTTTTAACACAGTCAAGCACTTGTTCCTCACTGGTCCATTTATATCTGGATGTCCAGACGGGATCTCGCCAGCTTCTCACAAATAGCTGGCTTCTACACTGAGTAGATCTCACCCGAAGGTGTGAGTCGTGTTTGGGGAGACTTCCTCATGTGTACTGAGGCCCAGGTGAGTGATGGCACATCTTAAAGTAGCTTCTCTGGAGTTGAGATGCTTTCCACTTCCTCCCTCTCTGCTTCTTCGATTGCAGCACAGCAGCAGTGCGGATCCATGCAGGTCTTAATTCAAAAGCTTGTCCTTCAGTAGACTGTCAAGGTATGGCTGTTGTTGTTTGCCTCTGCACCTATTCAGTGACTTTGGCCCATAACTGTGCCCATACTTGGTCAAAGGCCCTCTCGATGCACTCCTCTTGCAAGGCCCAGCACTCAGATGTTGCCATGGTGGCCATCTTAGCTTGGAGGCCACATGTATTCGGCCCAGTAGATTTTTGTCACTGGACACTACTATGTATCTGTCGCTATGCTGTTGTCAAGTAAGCACTCAGTGGGTACAGGAAATAACCCACCAGTTGGGGGGGGGGGGGGGCAGGGTTTTAAACAACTCGTTAAGAGATGCAAGCTCAGAGTTGGGAGATCGTCTGCCTCTCCTAGCTACAAGGCACCTCTCTCAGGAGGAGTATCTGTGTGTTGGCACTCTGTATTAACAGCACCTTAACCGGCTTCAGAGGTCGTTATGTCTCTATTAATGTTGAATAGGTGAGTTAGGAGTGTAGTTGTTGGTTAAATAATCAAATCGAGTGAGGAGCATTAAGTGCGACTAACCACCATAAATCTCAGGTCCCGCGTCCACATTAAATTCCTTAACATAACTCCTACACTTCCTTAACACTTGTACCACCCTTAAACCTATCATTAGCCACAACACCAATCCTAATGCTAACCTCTACCTTAACTCTTACGCTTACACCAACTCTAATATTAACATGGATGCATTACTACTTATAACTTGTTATACATTCACTACAGATAAAATCTTATGAGCATATAATGTTTTTTTTTATATACAATGCATAGGTTAATGCATTTGCACACAGGCTTGTATGCCCCTTGGCAAAATATTCGAGTTTAAAAATAGTTCTAATGGATTTAAACTGTATGTTAAATGCATACTCTTCCTTACTAAGCACATTCCAATGCAAGACAATAGGAACAATATGTACATGTTCCCCTTTTTACAATTAAAAATTCTATATCTTTTAAGCACTGTGCCATCTATCCTATTTATTATCTTCCTTCCTTTACTTCTGGAGAGAACCAAGTTTGTTGCAGAAATCTTAATTAATTATTTTTTTGCCTGCAGTGAACAGATGTGCTTTGATGTGTTTTTGTTAACTGATGTAGTGTGCAGACACATTTTTAAGCATCTGTGGGTAGTAAAATTCTTAACCTTTCAGAAGTAACTATCAAGGAAATGGGGAACACAATTTTTACAATAATCATGACTTATTTTAATGACAATTGCAAGCATTTATTTTCCATTTCTAAGTTTTGTAGACCCTAGAGGCATCTTGTAGTATCTAGATAAAAGCAAGGTTATGTTAATCTAGTAAACAATTGTAAAGACATGAAACTGAAGACAATATTCCTGCTAAAATTATACAAGGTTGTCATATGCACTTTTGTAGATGTGATAAAGAAAATTAGTGTAAATTGCATACAATGTGACAAGCTCCTTTCAACGTGGTACAAAACCCTGGAATTATTACAAAGAATAGTCCCAGATGTCCCAAATACTTGATGCAGGAAAGGTGTTGGAACAACCAGGCATTTCTGGTGGGATCATTCTCGCATAGTTATTTTGGGACATGATCAGGGCCAAAATAGCAGACATACTGGGTGAGACGCTCCAGCTCACTATGTAACAAGCATTACTACATTATACTTCCCTCTCGATCTCTCAAAACAGATGGTCCATACTGAGACACCTTCTCAATGCAGCTAAAACCCTGGTGCCTGCGCTCTGGAAGCAGACACGCACTCCCACACTTGAACATGGTATGATAGAATAGAGGACATTCAGTCTGCAGAGTCGCTCCAAGCCTTACTGACTTGTACTTATGCAAATCACGCCGAGATGGTTTCAGTTTGTTGTGGGGCGTTGGGAGCAAGCTGGTAGGAGTGCAGAGACTGGCCATGGGGAAATGTGACCGTGGAGACCCGCGGCAGTGCCCTGCACTTTCTTCTCTGCTTCCCTTACTTTTGATCTTCCCCACCAATCCTTATGGATATGTGTCTTTCTGATGTAATAGACCCACCCTTGGGAGGGCACTAACCTGAGAGGTACTACTGCCTCTCTCGGACGGAAAACGGGATGGGAGTTGAGTGCGGGCTGCCCAGGTGAGATGGGAGATACGGAAGTACCGAACAATGCATAACCTTACCTATAGTGGTCAGAAACGTATGCGGCCAGGTTTAACAGAAGCTGTACTGAGTTAGGACAGAGGCCTGGGCCCCTCCCGCAGACACCTATATAATAAAAAAACATATGTAATACATATGTATTGAAAACATAATTTAAATCATGTTGTTTCATATTAATTTTTAGAGTAACAGCTCTTATTGATTATGTTATTTCCTATTTGATGGGTTCTTTTTTTCCCCTTGTTTATGCAAGTTAAAGACCAAAGTCATTTTTGCATTTTTGCTATGGATTTGTTACTCTGAAATGTCAAGATTTCTTGTTAAGTACATCAATCCAATTTATAAATTGAGTTTTGAAAGACATCTAGGGCTTTTTTATGCCATATTATATACATGACAGAACAATAAATATGCATTGAATATTTAAAATAAGGAAGAAATGACAAATAAAAAAATATTTTCAATTTTCGCTCACGATAATTTCGTGCAGAGAAAGACTGATTTACTCAAAATATATTACTTTATTTGCCCTGTTTGTGAAAAATCCACATGCGTGTAGCATTTAAATCAGGTTTTATCAGTTATGTTTTAAAGGGACACTATATTCACCAAAACAACTTTAGCTTAATTGGTGTACATACGCTGTTTTGGTGTATATGTCATGTCCCTGCAGTCTCACTGCTCTACTCTCTGCCATTTAGGAGTTACATCACTTTGTTTATGCAGCCCTAGTCATACCTCCCTGAATATGACTTACACAGTGTAACGGATCACCTGGCACCCCGACTTGGTACCTCCGTTAATGGATGCTCCTAGTGCTTCCTGAGGACTCCAAGCACTCTGGCAGACACCACAATCACCGAATCCGAGAAACCTTTAAATTCTCCCAAGCATATGAATGCTGTAGACCATTGAATAGGAACCATACGAATAGGCTTGTACTCCTAGCAGTCAACTGGAACAGCATGCAATAAATCCTTCCCCCAATAATGAGACGACACATCACTTTGAGGGTAAAACAGGAACTCTGGACTGGCTCATCCAGCCTGGCTTTTATTTCCAACTCACACATACAGGCCACACCCAGGGGGAGGCATAAAAGAACCAATGACATAGATGGCACAACCCACACATCCCCTCCCCTCAGATAACCAGTTAACATAATTATACAGCCAGGAAAACTACAGTTTTTATACATGTGCTATAACTTTAAATCCATACATCCAATCTTCCTAAAACTACATATTTAGAATCAGCACACTTTTAAACATAAACACTTCCAAAATTCAGGCAAATCCCTCCAGTGGATCAAAAGTTACACGGAAATCCTTTTATGACCGACCGCAAGCACATTTTCTTGCCCAAAACAGTTCCATAGATTTGGGCTGTGCGGTCGGTCAATTCCCGGCATAAAAACGGCTAAGTCCCATTCGAAGTGTGCCTGTACTTCGACTTTGGTCGAAGTGTCGAAGTGGAGTTGATGTTAAGGGTCGGCGGTGTTCGAAGTTAAAATGGCCACCGCCACGTGGTCCTTTGTCCGATACCGGCCGCTTCGACGACTTCGACAACTTCGGTAACTTCGACAGCTTCGACAGCTTTGACCGCTTCGACAGCTTCGACAGCTTCGACAGCTTCGACAGCTTCGACAGCTTCGACAGCTTCGACAGCTTCGACTGTGTCTGAAGTGCCATATACAAAAGTACCAATCTGTCCCCAAAGTATTTAAAGGGCTAGGGACAGTATTATATCAATCCACATGTCCAAAAGTAGTTCTTAAAGGGTCAGTACATTATGGTAGCAGTCCATAAGCCCCAATTCAGTCCCTTAAAGGGCAATACCTCCCAGGGACCATAATCACTGGGCAGGAGGCAAGCAACCAGGCTTCTCCAGTTCTCAGTGGCGAGGTTGGTTCCGCCACACACAGTCTTCCTAAGCACGTCCTGTAAAGAGTCATATAATGTTTACACTTCCTGTATTGCACATTCTGTTTAATTTTGAAAGTCTTATCTCCTGCTCTATTAGTAGCTTGCTAGACCCTGTATGAGCCTCCTCTATGTCATTAAAGTTCAATTTACAGAGTAGGAGCTGAACTTTTAAAATAAGTTACATCTGATTGAAAATGAAACCCTTTTGGGTTTAGGCAGGCTGTATCAGTCACAGCCAGGGGAGGTGTGGCTAAGGCTGCATTAACAGAAACAAAAGTCATGTAACTCCTAAATGGCAGTGAATTGAGCAGTGAAACCTTAGAGGCATGTTCTATACACCAAAACTGCTTTGTTAAGCTAAAGTTGTTTTGGTGACTATATTGTCCCTTTAAATAGTACAGACAATTGAGGTTTAAAGTGATAGTGTAAATTACACTCTCTTTCTGGCCACAAAAGTGATGGAAAAGTTGTTTCAAGGTGACACCTGGACTGTGGCATGCCGGAGGGGGGTCCATGGCAAAACTCCCATGGAAAATTACACAGTTGATGCAGAGTCTGGTTTTAATCCATAAAGGGCATAAATCACCTAACATTCCTAAATCACAATGGATATGGATTGACACCTGACATAGTGACACCTCGACATATGGATTGAAACCTGTCCTCAGAGACCCTGATACACACTGACACAGAGCAGAATAGGGACTGTTCCCCCTACATAGGGTCACTTGGCAGATATGGATTGACACCTGTCCTCAGGGACCCTGATACACACTGACACAGAGCAGAATATGGACAGTTCCTACTACATAGGGTCACTTGGCAGATATGAATTGACACCTATCCTCAGGGACCATGATACACACTGACACAGAGCAGAATAGGGACTGTTCCCCCTACATAGGGTCACTTGGCAGATATGGATTTACACCTATCCTAAGGATCCCTGATACACACTGACACAGAGCAGAATAGGGACTGTTCCCCCTACATAGGGTCACTTGGCAGATATGGATTGACACCTGTCCTCAGAGACCCTGATACACACTGACACAGGGCAGAATAGGGACTGTTCCTTCTACATAGAGTCACTTAGCAGGTATGGATTGACACCTGTCCTCAGGGACCCTGATATACACTGACACAGAGCAGAATAGGGACTGTTCCCCCTACATAGGGTCACTTGGCAGATATGGATTGACACTGTCCACAAGGACAAGCTGCAGGCTTCCTGGCAGGGCCCATACAAGGTGGTAGAGCAGGTTTGTGATACCACCTTTGTGATCAGTGTGGTCACAGGCACGGGAGGCAAGCGCATGCTCCATGTGAACATGCTCAAGCCATACCACGAGCGCACGGAAGAGGTAACCGCAATCTGTGCACCTGCCACTGAAGATTGTGATAATTTGCCACTCCCAGATCTCCTAGACCAAGAGGGCCAGAGAGGAGACCTGGGAGAAGTACAGTTAGGAGAACGGTTAGACTCCCAGGAGCGAACCCAGGTCCAAAGACTAATCCAGGACAAGGGGGCCACGTTTTCCAACCTACCTGGGTACACTCCGTTAACCACTCACAAAGTTGAAACCCCTTCCAGACGCCCCTTCGCCAAACCGCCTATCGCATACCCGAAGCAGTTAAAGAAAATATGCGGAAAGAAAATGAGGAAATTATGCAGTTAGGGGTGATAGAACACTCTGACAGCCCCTGGGCCTCCCCGGTAGTACTAGTACCGAAACGGGACTGCACGACCCGTTTCTGTGTAGACTACCAGAGGCTAAACGATAAAACAACCTCAGACGCCTACCCTATGCCCCGGATAGACGAGCTCCTAGACAAAATGGCCAGAGGCCAGTACCTCACCACAATAGGTCTGTGCAAGGGGTACTGGCAAATTCCATTAGCCGAGGACGCCATCCACAAGTCGGCATTTGTCACCCCGTTTGGCCTGTATCAGTTTAAGGTCATGCCATTCGGGATGAAGAATGCCCCGGCTAACTTTCAGAGGATGGTAGATCGGCTACTGGATGGGTTTCAGGAGTATGCCTGCGCCTACTTGGATGATATATCCATTTGTAGCTGGTCCTGGCCCGAACACCTCACCCACATAGGAGCCGTACTAGACCGGATTAGGGAGGCCGGACTGACCCTAAAGCCCAGTAAGTGCCATATAGGAATGGCAGAAGTTCAATACTTAGGGCACAGAGTCGGGAGCCTGCTACAGAAACCAGAACCCGCTAAAATAGAGGCAGTCGCCAAGTGGCCAACCCCCCGCACTAAAACCCAGGTCCTCGCATTTCTGGGTACCACAGGGTACTACAGGAAATTCGTAGCTAATTACAGCACCCTAGCTAAACCTCTAACACGATCTAACACGTAAAAACCTCCCCAAGATAGTAGTATGGGCCCCAGAGTGTGAACAGGCCTTCCAACAGCTCAAGACAGCGCTCATTAAATCACCTGTAGTTTGTGCTCCTGATCCAACTAAACGCTTTCTCGTCCATACAGACGCTTCTATGTTTGGATTGTGAGCAGTACTGAGCCAAGTCGGAGCAGATGGCGGCGAGAAACCCGGGGCTTATCTAAGCTGGAAACTTTTGCCCAGGGAAGTAGATACACTGCCATTGAAAATGAGTGCCTGGCAGTGGTGTGGGCCCTCAAAAAGCTGCAACCTTACTTGTATGGACAACCGTTTACCTTACTCACAGATCACAACCCATTGGTGTGGCTGAACAGGGTGTCAGGAGACAATGCCAGGCTGTTGCGCTGGAGTTTGGCGCTACAGCCTTTTGACTTTACAATTCACTATCGCCCTGGGAAGCAAAATGGCAATGCTGACGGGTTATCCAGACAAATAGACCTTGAACGTTTTTTTAAAGGCACGCTATAGTGACACCAGATATGAGTGGCAAAGTGCACTTGCAGAGGTTGGCAGAGTACACGCTGAAGGCCTGATACCCGCTTTAAGGACACTGTAACATAACTAAGCTGTATGCCTGGACTTATAATATAACAAAACACAGTTGGATTTATCCGAATACATATTTCATGAGAAATGCCATTACCGGAGAATGCAGCCCAAGCTACCGAACATCGGACCACCCAGGGGAACAGTTAAGTGATATTTTACCTCCCAGCATTGTTGCAGCCGTTCGTATGATTCCACACGAATTCTTTGTGCTCTGAATAGGTGGCCGCCATTTTGGGACTTTACACGTGTTCGCGGCCATCTTACGCACGAACAGCGGTGTTTGCCCGTGAATGCATGGAACTAAAAACGGATACGCAAACAGTCGAACACCGCTGAGACCTCCATGAGCCCATAACTTCGTGCTGAAACTACCGAACAACCAGCCATTCGGTAGTTATACTTAAGCTTATATAGGGATTCCAGCGAACACCAGGAATACTATGGATGGCAAGGGGTTCGTGGGGTTTTAATGCACAAACAGAGTCCGACCGTAGGGCCAAAACTTATGGAACTCTTTTCCGCTAGAGAACCCGTGTGGTCAGTCAAAACTTCATGGACCCATAACTCCCGAACCCCTCAACCGAATGAGCTGGAATTTGGATATGTTGTTCCCCTCAATGAGAGCTATGAAGCGGTGCTGGATTTACAGGTGTACCTCCTGTTTTTGGGGTACATCCAGAACTTGAGTAAAATTGTGTATGTTTTAATTGTGTTACATGTTTATCTGAGAGGAGGAGATGCGGGGGTTGTACCATGTATGTGGTTGGATATTTTATACCTCACCCTGGGTGTGTTCTGTTTGTACTCTACTGTAATAAAAACCAGGCTGGGTGTTCCAGCACTCAGTTCTTCTTGACCCTTCAAAACGTAGCCTTGTCTCATTCTTGGAAGGGGATTGCATTGGATTGTTACCTTGCTCTTTTTACAGCTGAACCTGACTCTCTCTCTGGATCTCGTGGATGGGATTATACCAGCTCTACTTTTATACAGCAACTTGCCAGTGAAAAAGACGTCTCCAACGGCTGATACCCTCTCACTACCTGGGTAGCCGTTACAGACACTGACTGCTATTAGCTTACAGTGAAAAACTTTATTTCTTTTTAAAGGCACGCTATAGAGATACCAGATATGAGTGCTAAAGTACACTGGCAAAGGTTGGCAGAGTACACGCTGAAGGTCTGACACCCAGACGCTTGCAGACAACTAACTGCTATTAGCTTACAGTGAAAAACTTTTTTTCTTTTAAAAGGCACGCTATTGTGACACCAGATATGAGTGGCAAAGTACACTGGCAGAGGTTGGCAGAGTACACGCTGAAGGCCTGAAACCCAGACGCTTGCAGACAACTAACTGCTATTCAATCTATTAAAGTGAAAACAAAAATTTTTGTTTTTAAATGCAAGCTTAAGCTATTGTGACACCAGATATGAGTGGTGGCACTGGGCAAGTGGGCACAGTATCCACTGTGAGCCTGACACAGAAGCTGGCAGGCAGGCAACTGCAATTACATTACACAGAAAAAAAAAGCAGACTGGTGTTCTAGCCCTAAAAAGGGCTTTTTGGGGTGCTGTCCTTACAGCAGAGATCTGATGAGTCCTTCAGGACTGTAGTGGACACTGAATACCGTAGCCTAGCTATCAATTTCCCTATCAAATGAGCAGCAGCTACACTTTCCCTCCTCTATCTAAGAATGCAGCTTCAGAATGAATCTAAAATGGATGCTGTACAGGAGGTGGGAGGGTCTGGAAGGGAGGGTCTGCTGCTAATTTGCTGGAATGTGTCTGCTGACCGTCAGGCACAGGGTCAAAGTTTACTCAATGATGACGAATAGGGGACGGATCGAACCGCGCATGTGTTTGCCCACCCTGGCGAATGCGAGCACGCTATGTTCGCCAGGAACTATTGGCCAGCGAACAGTTCGGTACATCAATTTACATATATAGTCGAGATTCTTGGGTGCATACCACAACCAGCAGTAAAATGATTAAAACCTTAGATTTTCCATGATTATGCCTGCAATAGTAACTTAGTTGTTAAGAAGATTATGAGATGTTCCTAAGGAAGTAATAACTTTCCTTAATGCCTAAAGACAACATATAATAAAAATCATAGGGATGGGTTCATCACAGTTATAAACACCGTCATCCAAGACGTACACAATAGGTTTAATCTCAGGCAATTTTCACTGCTATACATGTTTCATTTGCAATCTTATATAGGTAATCAGAGTTTGTGATAATCCTCAGATTTTCTTGAAAGCTGCATTTACATATTTAACTGTCTAGAATAAAGCTTTAGAGCATTCTATTTTCGGCTTCTGCTATAAATTATATCTTTTTCATGATGTCTTCAGGAAATGAAGTCTGCATTTTGTTACTTATCTTCTGTAGGACACATGGATTCTTATAAAAGTTTTATTTTCTAAATTTAAAACATATTGGAGACAGAATAAAATGGCTACGTGTTTTCTAAAATATGATATTTTAAATCATCAATGCTAATAACAGATTTCTATTTTTACTTATATAAATTATTGTATAGCTTTTAATTTCTGATCTTGAGGTGTACTGACTAAAATTAACTTTGTTAACTAACTTTGCAAAGAATGATTTTGAAGTAATTTACTTCAATCCATTTTGATGACTTTTTGGAAATCAACCAGTACCAGAGCAATTCACAAACTGCTAGTGTAAATGATAAAAAAAAAAAAAGCAGCTACCATGAATCTGCAATTCAAATTCTACTGCGAGTATTAAGAACAAAAAATAAATAAAAAATAAAAAGTGATGAGCTTGTCAAAGCTTTCCTTTCCATTTCTGTATACCATTGGCGTGTTTCATGCAGGGCTTAGTAACATATGTTACACTTCCTTCATCACTCCATCACTGCCAAAATGTTGTACATGTGCATTTGCTATCATTTTGCATTGCAAAGCAACATAAAATGAAATCCAACCCATAAAACCTTGTTGCTTTTTCTTTGGTCAGGAAAGTTCAGAGGTTAGATAAACAATTTTAACAAGGGATTATTTTGTAATAATCAGTAATTCAGTAATTGTTGTAATTAGAATATTAGATATGCCAGATGCATCTTTGCTTAACCATAAGATAAGAACATTTTATATTTTGTGTTTAAATTTGATGACATTTTTATTTTTGATTGTATAGTAAAATATTGACTTTATTTCACATATCACAAGAAAAAGAATACCATATTGTTATTGTTAAAAAAAAACTTCTCACAATATTTCAATGAAAGATTAATAAATCAAACGAAAAAAATATGCAAATTTACATATCATAAATCTCTTATTAATTAATACACAGAATTATTTTGTTTCTTCTAACTTTACACATTATTTATGTGTCCCATGTTTCAATGTAATGCTATGCTTCTAGGTTTTTTTGTGGGTTTTTTAAAGGCATTTTTATTTGAATGAAAAATGTGTGAAAATCATTCGGTTAAAACAATGCTGTTTTATTCTTTTTTTTTTTTCAGCCACCATGAATGCCTAATTGAAGTAGATGAGACTATCAAAATGTTGAGTCTAATTGTGGACCCTCTGATAGTCATTCGGTCCAGAGTGCCTCGACTGATCCAGACAGGCTGTAAAAAAAAAAAAAGAGTGGTATATACTGAAAGTCCTAAGTTTGCGGTTTTGAGTCACCCATGGTAGTATGTACAATGTCCTATCAAAAGAGGACATGCATTAGTTGGGCAGCAGTAATGCAGGGCCCTCTGGGGTGTCCCCCCTGTCTAGAACTTATGGAGCTCACTAAGTTGCTAAGGTGGGGTAGACCACCACATCTCACAGTAGATGCCACTGTAATAGTGTGAGGGGTTCATCTTCCATGGCTGGTCAGTGAGAGCGGCCAATATGTAAAAGAGGGTTACCCTTATAATAAAGGAGAAATTTGAGAGTTTAAAATTGTAAAAGGGGGCACATCCCTAATTCCCCGTAGAAGTGGAGGTGCTATAGAAAGGGAGTTCACACCTAATTCTATACGTTCTTATTCCGGTGTATGAAAGTACCATAAACCTGGGGGATTCCCCAACTAGTATCAGGCAGGCACAGAGGCCAGAAGAAGGTAAATGGGGGCTCACCCCAATAGTACTGCAAAGGGCTCTCCACTGCTTGCAGATGCACCAGACAGTAAGCATAATCAGACATCATATGTCACAGTCAAACCCTCATATAATATGTATGTAAAAGACAATGTAGTACAATACAGTAGTGGCAATTTTTCAATTAGTACATTGTAGTCTTATAAATACAGCTAAATTGTTTCTATTTGCTTTGGGTTGGAGGCGCAGGAGTATAGGCCAGGTGTCCCAGTGCAGATATGACAAACTCCATGTTTCAGGGCCCAAATTTGTCCTGAAAAAAAATACAATGGCTGCCATGTAACTCGCAATCTTGCAAGATTCAAGATGGCTGCCACGCGCAAGGACCCAACGGGAACTAGTCCCTGGGCCTGAGCGAGCAAAGAGAAGTAAGCAAAAGCATCCACCCGGACCCCAGAAAACCAGCTCAAAGTAAGCATTGCAAAAAGTAAAGCTTGCCACAGGCAAAGCGCCGCCAGTTGCAGCGGAAGGCTTAGGAAATACAAGAGGAACAGGGAAACAAAGAAAACTAAAGGCAAGTAAAAACCTAAAAACAAACTGCAAAAGGGAATACAAGTGACAAAAGAAGGCTAGGTACAAACAGGGTAGACAGGTAGAAGGGCTGATAAAATAACTAGGAATGAGGGATAGAACAATAAAATACAAGCAAAATAGTTTCCAATAGATGCAAAGAAAGAGAAGGTGCTTGGACTGTCAGGGCCCTATATAACTTGGCATCTTGGTTTATATTGGTTGGATATTTTTTTATGACTGATCTGTGCTGCTGGACCTCCTGTCATATGGTAAAATTCTTGATATTTTATGCTATTTTACAATATAAAAAAGATGAAAGTTTAATTTACCTTCAAGTATATATATATATATAATATATATATACAGTCAGGTCCATAAATATTGGGACATCGACACAATTCTAATCTTTTTGGCTCTATACACCACCACAATGGATTTGAAATGAAATGAACAAGATGTGCTTTAACTGCAGACTTTCAGCTTTAATTTGAGGGTATTTACATCCAAATCAGGTGAACGGTGTAGGAATTACAACAGTTTGTATATGTAACAAACATATATAGGACATATCTACCAATAAAAACTCATCAAAACAGCTGCACTTCATCATCCCTAATGTCCAACGTGCATTTGCGCATGTCTACGTTGGACCACTCCCCCGTCATAGAACGGCTATGGCCAATCATCATACCCGGAAGTGTCGCAGAACCATGGCAACAGCTGATACACTCAGCTTCGGTCGCTGCTGCGTAAACAACATCCGTAAGAAGAGTATCTCCTTGCTCAATGAGCGAGCCGCCCAGTCCATGACATGGGGTTAGTCCACGTTCCTATGGTAACTATTTCCCTCCGTGCCTAAGGGGATGTGAATAAGAACATCTAAAGAGAAAAAATTTATTGTTACAAATTGATTCAAAAGTAAATTTTATCTACACAGTATCATATGCAAAAACTATCTAGGCTTATATATCAGTGAACATAATTTAAAAAAAAATGAATGTGCAGGTATATCTATACGTGACAAAAGTGATACATTCACTAAGTTGTATTCCTGTGTATGTGACTGTGACAAAAAATACATAAGTACAGTGTGATCTATATAAAGTGCTATATATACATAATATGCTATGTTTGACTTCTATTTGGAAAATGTGACATTAATTAAACTTGAATTTTTTTTTATATAAAAGTGAGTATAATTTTATATTTATATTATCCAAAGTTATTGACTTTAGTGTATACATCAAAATATTTTGTTTTTGCCTAGATAAGGGTGTGTTTAATACCCTAAATACTAATTATAATAGAGGTTCAAGCAGTTATTGGGGAGTATATTGGAGATATAGTATACAAAACTGTCAGATACATTTTATCAATTTTATATTATAAAGTTACTATAATTGGCACTGACTTAATTTGAATACTGTACCACTGTACTTAATTTTTGTTAACTACACACAAACGCAGGGACAAGCACACGCACACATGCACACATACGCAAGATTGTCATTTTATATTAGCACATTTCTTTCAGGTCGTGTTCTGTGAGGTTGTCCGATCTTCCTCCGTGATGTCCTCTAACAATATATACATATAAAAGTTGCCATAACATCATAACAGTTTTAAATGCCAGCATCATTATACTAGTGGTCGAAAAAGGATCAAGGCACTCCAAGTATCTTTAAATGTTTTTTTTTAGAATAAGTGAGACACTGCAACATTTAGACCCCTGAAACATTGCTGTATCTCACTTGTCCTAATAAATACATTTTAAAATACTTGGAGTGCCTGGATCCTCTTTCTACTACTGATATCTACTCACTGGGGCTCATGCTGGCCCTTGGTCCAGTTTAGTACCCGGATCTTCACGTGATTTGAGTGCAGTTCATTTTTTTCTCTTTTTACAAATACTGATATACGGTAGTATTATTATACTAAACACAATTTAAATATGTCTGCATTAATAATACCACAGAGGTGGTAAAAACTGCACTATTTTTAACTGCCTTCCTAAAGTATTGTTAGGTTACGTTAAATAATAGATTCAGAGAATCGAGAGAAATCTTAACATTAATCATTTGATTATTACTCTAAAATATACTGAAAATGTTTCATTTAAAGCAAGTTTGAGTAGGATTAAAGCCTTGTCTTTTCTCTTGGAAGCCTTAATGACAAATACATTTGTCAGTTTCCAATTCATTGAGCTATAAAGCACCATGTCCTAAGTGGGTCATAAGCCATACAGGGAACTATTGTGTGAAGTTTGTTCTCAGTTTAGCATTTCGGAAACTATTTAGATTTATGCAAATATGCGGACCCCATGCTCATTAACTTCAGAAAGCAATAAAGAGATCCACAGCGGCTGAAATGCTGGGTTTTTCTTAGCTATATTGTTGGTTCAAACTGTGGCTAAGTGCTGACATGCTGATTGCTCTACACAAATAAGCTAAAATGCAATAGTATTTTTTTAATTTCTGATATCTCCTTTTAGCTATTCTTATTACAGTAGATCAAGTAACACCAAATAGGTGCATTAATTAACTATTACTACTCTTAATGAGACTCACTAGCATGCTGTGTCTCAGAAATTCTGGGAAGGGCTCCTATGTGTATTATATTAGCAGAGCTGCTGGAACAGTAGAAGCCATATTAAATCAAACCTGATAGATTTAACAAGCATATCTAAAAAGCTTTAGAGTTTAGAGAGGTCAACATAATGGAAATTGAAAGTACATTTATAGTATTGCATATCATAGCAGTCATTTCAAGGAAAACAGGAATTTTGATGATGTTATTTACTAAAGTGTGGACTGTTCTACTCTTAGTCTGGCTATTGCAGGTTAAACTTTTAAATTCTATTTAAACTCAGAACAGCAATAAAAACAGCTACTATAAAAAAAATTGACAGCTTAGACAATGGTTTAATTTAATATCTCACTATATATTTTACTTTTGATAAAATATTTGACTATATTTAAAAGATATTTTATTAGTGCATTAAAATATCTTTCAAATACAATGTCAAACCGTAATAGTGAAAATGTAAGTGCATACTGAAAACAAAATTATGTAAAGAAGCATGCAAACTAAAACCACAAGTTAATACAAAACTCTAAAATAGATATGTGGCGCCTGTTTAATAATAATCCAGTGCAGCCTAAAACAACTTTAAGTGCAATGTCACCTTATACACTTAAAAAATAGTAGAGAACCCAAAACAAAAAGTGTTAAAGCGCACACAATGATTAAAAATTATTTACTTTTTTAAAATTAATAAGAAGGGTCTTGTAACATATATTCAAATGAGAGGACCCTAAATAAAATAGATAAAAAACGGAAAAATCATGCAATCTGTATATTTATATAAATAACAGGAGATGGTACAAATGGCACACTCACAATTTCAAGAGCCCTTAAAGGGACACTCCAGGCACCCAGACCACTTCTGCCCATTGGAGTGGTCTGGGTGCCAACTCCCACTACTCTTAACCCTGCAAGTGTAATTATTGCAGTTTTTTTATAAACTGCAATAATTACCTTGCAGGGTTAACTCCACCTCTAGTGGCTGTCTACTAGACAGAGGGCACTTCCGTGTAGAGTGTCGCTGGACGTCGTCACGCTGTGTGAGGACCTACAGCGTCGCTCATTTCCCCATAGGAAAGCATTGAAAAGCATTCCTATGGGGAGCTCTAATGCGCATGCGCATTGCTGCGCATGCGCATTAGGTCTCCCTGGCTGGTGGGTGGGATCAGTCTCACCCACCGGCCAATGCAATCACTGGGAGGAGCAGTGGCGGAGGAGGAAGCAGCGACGTGGGACATCGTCGCTGCCTCTTGTAAGTTACTCAAGGGGTTTTCACCCCTTCAGCAACCGGGGATTGGCGGGGTGGGAGAGGGGACCTGCAGTGCCAGGAAAACGGATTGTTTTCCTGGCACTGAAGATTCCCTTTAAAGAATGGCTCTGAACTGAATAGGCACTTCATCCACCATTGGGATTGTGGTAAAATATTTTGTTGGAACAAAAATGTATCCAGAATGACAGGAATCAGGTGATAAATGTTAAAATCACTTTATTCCAGGTACAGATAAAAGTAAGCTGAAACAGCAGCACAACACAAACAGGATATGTCAAGAAAAAGGTATTAAAACATTCTTATAATAATAGCTGATTTATCCAAACATAGGTGATAGACAATTAAAAATGCCACATGATGACAGAAAAATACCACAAATAAACGCATTCTAATTTTTTTACAGGCTTTCAAAAAATACTAAAGTTATCATTATATACATTGGTAATATAAATGTGTGGATATCTGTGAAGTAGGCGCTTACACAATATGGAAACAATAGTAGTACAATAGCAGCTACCACCCAAATAGGAACCCTTCGTCCTAATATAAAGTAACAGATAACAAAATAAACACCATAACCTCACACAGTGGGAAAATGGTGCTCAAGAGTGGAGCGCTTAAATCGTACACTTACCCCTCGGGGTTTACAGAGGAGTGTACAACTGTGGTGGAATCCTAAAAGGGTATATAAGGTACAAAATATAGAGTAGTACTGTACAACAAACGTACTTAATAGATATTTAGCAAGAACGCACTCACGTGGTTCAGAGCCTATGAATGACCGGCTCTGATCTTGTATGCAGACGTGTACTTTGAGGTGACACACACCTTTCTTGTATGAATCACAACCTCAGAAAGGGGAACAAAAACGGAGAGAACAGGGAAGCCAAACCGACCCTGGTGTAGATACCTTTGATGTATTCAATACATAAATTGCTAATACAAGTAGTTGCTCACCTTCTAAAGAGCCTGTAACTCGGCTCTCAGCGTATGCACAGATATATCAATTCAGGGTGATATTAGCCCTTTTTGGTAGCAGAAAGTGGAGTTCCTTCAAGCCGGCTCGTAATAAAATATTTATTCAAAATAGAAAATACATACAAATAATGCCGGTGTCGGGCACCCGTCCAAAACGCGTTTCACTGATTGGATTCAGCTTTATCAATTGGTAATACATTCTCTGCTACACATGGTTTAAATAACTCACACACTCACATCATTGGTGCGCCAGGCCGATGCTCTAGCCAATCGTTAGTTGTAATTACCCCGCCTGTCAGGTGATGTTGATAGTGCGTAATCTGTCCCCCTTGTGATGACATCACGCACCATACGCCGTGCGGATGACGTCACATATTGAACCCGGAAGTGGAAATCCTCGCCGATCACAATCCCTTCATTAGCTGGTCTTTAGTGTTGTGTTTGAAAGTCCGGTTTCTTCATATAGGAGGTGGCCATCTTTGTTACTGGCAAAGTCCATTTAACAATGTAGATATGCAAAGAGTAGCTCATTCCCAGATATTGAGATAAAATGTAAAAAAATAGAAAATAGTAATACAAATTACCATAATGTGGAAAAATAATAATATTAATAAATAAATAGATATATATAATATTCTCTAAAATAACTGACCTTCTATATACAATGCGATCAATATACAAATATAATGGTATTGGAAGACGACCCCGTGCCAATATATATATATATACAAAAAGGTCCAACCCTTAATAAATCTACAATAATATTGTTATAATCTGGCAACCCGCCTACTACTGAGTACAAATAAATACGTAGTGCACTACACATGTTCGGCTAAAAAACAATACAAATATATAACAAAAATATAAAAATAGAATATGTAATTATAAAAAATGGCATAGCTCGAAGTCGTCATTCAATCCATATGGTTGCATAGTCTCCAGACCAAAAACCCATTTCATTTCTGCTCTTCCTATGGCCTTGATTAGATCACCTCCCCTCCAGTTAGTGTTAATTTTTTGTATACCTAGGAAATCTATACCGCTGGGATCACAGTTATGGTGGTCCCTAAAATGAAGGGACACACTCTGTTTCTCAAAGCCTTTTTTCACATTTCGCACATGCTCCTGTATTCTGATCTTTAATGCTCTTGTGGTTCTTCCAACATATACTAAACCACAAGGGCATTTTATCATATATATGATTTTAGTGGAATGGCATGTGATCAGCTCCTTAATTTTAAATTTTCTTGTGTTGTCTCTAGGATGCTGGAAGTCTTTTATAACACGCTTTTTACTGTTTGTATTCTTACAGGCCGTGCAAGAGCCGCATCCATAAAACCCAGGTGCTTCATTAAAATATTGTTTCATTTGTATCTTGGGGGGAATGTGATTATGGACCAGATTACTCTTTAAACTTGGTATACCCCTGTATGTGATCCTAGGTTTTTCTGGTAATAAGGGGTAGAGGGTAGGGTCATCCCTCAGAATTGACCAATGTCTTCTAATTATTTTTTGTAGTTGTCTATTGTCGCTATTGAAGTCACAGATAAAATTAAAATTAAAACTCTGAAGATCTACCTTAGTGTTCCTTTCTTTATACTGTATTAGTTCCAATCTATTTGTTTGTTCTACTTCCTCGTAAGCTTTGTTTAGAAGGGTCTGCTGGTAGCCCTTTTGTTTGAAATCATTAATTATCCTAAGTGATTGTTCCTGGAATGTGTCCTTATCCGTGCAGTTTCGTTTTACCCTCAAGAGTTGTGCCTTTGGGGCGTTAATCACTTAGGATAATTAATGATTTCAAACAAAAGGGCTACCAGCAGACCCTTCTAAACAAAGCTTACGAGGAAGTAGAACAAACAAATAGATTGGAACTAATACAGTATAAAGAAAGGAACACTAAGGTAGATCTTCAGAGTTTTAATTTTAATTTTATCTGTGACTTCAATAGCGACAATAGACAACTACAAAAAATAATTAGAAGACATTGGTCAATTCTGAGGGATGACCCTACCCTCTACCCCTTATTACCAGAAAAACCTAGGATCACATACAGGGGTATACCAAGTTTAAAGAGTAATCTGGTCCATAATCACATTCCCCCCAAGATACAAATGAAACAATATTTTAATGAAGCACCTGGGTTTTATGGATGCGGCTCTTGCACGGCCTGTAAGAATACAAACAGTAAAAAGCGTGTTATAAAAGACTTCCAGCATCCTAGAGACAACACAAGAAAATTTAAAATTAAGGAGCTGATCACATGCCATTCCACTAAAATCATATATATGATAAAATGCCCTTGTGGTTTAGTATATGTTGGAAGAACCACAAGAGCATTAAAGATCAGAATACAGGAGCATGTGCGAAATGTGAAAAAAGGCTTTGAGAAACAGAGTGTGTCCCTTCATTTTAGGGACCACCATAACTGTGATCCCAGCGGTATAGATTTCCTAGGTATACAAAAAATTAACACTAACTGGAGGGGAGGTGATCTAATCAAGGCCATAGGAAGAGCAGAAATGAAATGGGTTTTTGGTCTGGAGACTATGCAACCATATGGATTGAATGACGACTTCGAGCTATGCCATTTTTTATAATTACATATTCTATTTTTATATTTTTGTTATATATTTGTATTGTTTTTTAGCCGAACATGTGTAGTGCACTACGTATTTATTTGTACTCAGTAGTAGGCGGGTTGCCAGATTATAACAATATTATTGTAGATTTATTAAGGGTTGGACCTTTTTGTATATATATATATATTGGCACGGGGTCGTCTTCCAATACCATTATATTTGTATATTGATCGCATTGTATATAGAAGGTCAGTTATTTTAGAGAATATTATATATATCTATTTATTTATTAATATTATTATTTTTCCACATTATGGTAATTTGTATTACTATTTTCTATTTTTTTACATTTTATCTCAATATCTGGGAATGAGCTACTCTTTGCATATCTACATTGTTAAATGGACTTTGCCAGTAACAAAGATGGCCACCTCCTATATGAAGAAACCGGACTTTCAAACACAACACTAAAGACCAGCTAATGAAGGGATTGTGATCGGCGAGGATTTCCACTTCCGGGTTCAGAAGAACGTAGGATCAACGTCCCATATGTGACGTCATCCGCACGGCGTATGGTGCGTGATGTCATCACAAGGGGGACAGATTACGCACTATCAACATCACCTGACAGGCGGGGTAATTACAACTAACGATTGGCTAGAGCATCGGCCTGGCGCACCAATGATGTGAGTGTGTGAGTTATTTAAACCATGTGTAGCAGAGAATGTATTACCAATTGATAAAGCTGAATCCAATCAGTGAAACGCGTTTTGGACGGGTGCCCGACACCGGCATTATTTGTATGTATTTTCTATTTTGAATAAATATTTTATTACGAGCCGGCTTGAAGGAACTCCACTTTCTGCTACCAAAAAGGGCTAATATCACCCTGAATTGATATATCTGTGCATACGCTGAGAGCCGAGTTACAGGCTCTTTAGAAGGTGAGCAACTACTTGTATTAGCAATTTATGTATTGAATACATCAAAGGTATCTACACCAGGGTCGGTTTGGCTTCCCTGTTCTCTCCGTTTTTGTTCCCCTTTCTGAGGTTGTGATTCATACAAGAAAGGTGTGTGTCACCTCAAAGTACACGTCTGCATACAAGATCAGAGCCGGTCATTCATAGGCTCTGAACCACGTGAGTGCGTTCTTGCTAAATATCTATTAAGTACGTTTGTTGTACAGTACTACTCTATATTTTGTACCTTATATACCCTTTTAGGATTCCACCACAGTTGTACACTCCTCTGTAAACCCCGAGGGGTAAGTGTACGATTTAAGCGCTCCACTCTTGAGCACCATTTTCCCACTGTGTGAGGTTATGGTGTTTATTTTGTTATTGGTAATATAAATACTTATTAAAATCCACATAATCATTTCTCAAAAATTCTCATAAAAAATATATTGTCATCAAATTACAATAACTGTTAAGATAGTCACAGAACATATACTAACTGAAAAAGAAACAGGAGAAAAGCAGATATGAAAAAAAAGGGGGGAAAACAAAAATCTATAAAATCACATAAAAGCCATAATATCACGATCAACATTTAAGCCCATATTCCCAAAAGTTTTCAATTTATATATCCATTGAGTCTCACTTTGGCATATCTTCTTAACTAGATCCCCCTTTCTTGCGTTAAGCTTAAGTACAAATATTCCCAAACATAAAAAACATTTAGAATCAAAGAGGGCGCAGCTATTGCAGTGTCTTGGTATACATGTTTAGTGTCCTTGTTTGCTATAGTCCGTTGATGTTCCAAAATACGCTCTCTCAATGTCCTAATAGTGCATCCCACGTATTGTGTCCCAAATGGGCATTGTAATAAATAGATGACATTTTTCATGGAACAATTGATAAAATGTTTAATTTCATAGGTTTTCTTAGTAATGGTACTAGTAAAATCTTTAGTGGAACTTGGAAAATGTTTACACATTTTGCAACGACCACATTTAAAAAAGCCATTAGGTTTGGATAAATAACTAGAGTTCTGTTTATCAACTGGAGGTAAGAGGTTCAGTGCTAAATAAGATTTAAAATTCCTTGCTTTGTTGTAAAATCCCTTAGGTTTCGAAGGTAAAACTTGTTTTAAGACGTCATCCTACAATAATACTGGCCAAAATTTATTGAGCGCTTTTTCAATCCACTTGGATTTACAATTAAAATGTGTATTGAACGATAGGCTAAAATTTACATGTACTACCTATGGTAGATCTGTTCATCCTCATCTCAGGTTTATTCCTATATTTACGTACAAGATATCAGGTATCATTTAACAGGCCCTTAGGGTAATGCCTGTCAATAAATGTTTTTTCTAAAAATCACATCTGGGTTTCAAAATCTTCATCCCTAATACAATTTCGGCTGATGTGTGTGAATTTTCCTTCTGGAATATTGGTTAACCATTGGCGATTGTGGCAACTTTTATAATCAATATAACCGTTTTTATCCATAGATTTAAAAAAGGTTTTCTAGCAAATGCAAAAAATTATATGTCTAAAAAACTGATATTAATTTTATGAATGTCCAGGTAAATTTAAGATCATTAGTGTTTATAGTGAAAAAAATCAATAATTCAAAATGTGCGGACCGTCCCAAATAATTACATTGTCTCTTCCAGAGCACCAGATTTGACGTCCAGCCATGCTCTACCCAAATATGTGTGTTTTCCCACACCGCCATAAACAGATTGGCATAGCTGGGCGCAAACCTGGTACCCATAGTGGTACCACAAATCTGAAGATAAAACTGTTTTTCAAATATAAAATAATTACTAGTCAATATAAAATTTATACAATTAAAAATAAAAATATTTTGTCTCTCATCCATATCATCAACCTGTTCTAACACCTTACTAATGGCAATCAAGCTGATCTTATGGTCAATGACCGTATCTAAGGACGAGATGTTGACAGTAGCCTAAATGTTGCTGTCTTTCCATTGAATATATTTTATGATAGTCAAAATATGTCCCGTATCTTCAATGTAGGATCTAGACTTGGGCACATATTTTTGTAGAAAATAATCAACATATTAGGATCAATTAGCGGTCAAACTGCCAATACCATTTACAATGGGTCTTCCTGGCGGGTTAACCAAATGCGTAAATAATAAATAATAAAAAGGTAAATAATAAAAAGTGGCCAATTGAGGATGCGTATTAAACAAAAAATGAAACAAATTTTTACTTGAAAATCTCCTGTTCCTTATACTCATTCAATAAGTTTAAAAGTTTTCCAGTATACTCCTCAGTGGGATCCCCAGATAGTATGCAGTACATGGTGTCATCCCCAAGGAGCCTTAAGGCCCCTGCTATATAGTCACTATGACTCAATATAACCACTGCACCTCCCTTATCAGCCTCTTTGAAGACGTCACGCCTATCAACTCATTTCTTGAAGGTGATCTGCTGCCTATTGCTCTGAATGTTCTCAAACCATTTCTTAGATTGTATGGTTTCAAACGGAAGACTTGCAAATATTCCCCTCTATCCTGGGTGGGGTAAAACTTAAATTGCAGTTTAAAATCAGTACATAAAAAAATTATGTTATCTCCTTGCATGGTCTCACATATCTCTGGTTCTCCTGATTTCATAAATCTGACATCTCTCCTTCTTCTTCCACTTTGGGTAATTCCATCACTCTCCTTATTTTCAGAGGGGATTGAAGTGCCAAAAAACTATTGGATTGATGGGAAAGATCCCTCACTCCCCTCAGAGTGGGGGACTTCCCTCTGGAGGACTCCTATCTAATTTAAGACTATGTCCACTTGTTGTGGTATTTTATAGAAACATAGAAAAGTTCAGCCATATATAAAGTGATATAAGGTCATAAGAGCTACCCATTTTATTTTACCAAAAGCCAAACATTTCTCTAGTAGACTGTAAAAAACACTACCATGTCAGATATGGTTACTACCTCACAAAATGTAATTACAATTTTTTTTTACTATTTTAATTGTGACTGGTTAGCAAGCGTCGCCAGTGGGCAAATAGTCGCAAATAGTTCTTCTTTTTTTTTAATCTGGGCCCAGAGTTGTAGTTTTTGGGCCCGGATTTCATTTATTTATTCAGCTCTGCTGAAATTTGGACCAAATTCAGTTCTGTTTGGATTTTGCAGTGTGAATGGCACCATATGCAGCCAGACGGTTGGGCCTCATTTGGTTGGAAAATTTTGGAATTTAATGAATAACCCTGTCAATTTTGCAGTTTGGTTTTCCATTTACTGCAATCTGGGGTTTAGTGAATAAAAACAAAACAACGAGTAAGCGCTAAATAACAAAGTCTGGCAGCAACCCTATAAGGGAGTCCCTCAAAAACCCTTAGAAACAACACAAAGAGAGAAAATAGGAATAAGGGCTGCGCCTGGTAAACATAGATAAAATAGTCCAAAATAAAATAAATAGGTAAAAGAAAAAGAAAGAAAGTCTTATCTAAAGACGTCTGTTGTAGTTGTATTGAATGGCAGTATTCAGTCCGGAGCAATTATCCTTATTATGTTCTTCCTTATGGATCAGCTCATATGCAAAAGACAAAAAAATATAGGAAGCCAAATAGTGTAGTATGTTGGTAATAGTAGAGATAAAAATATAAAAAATCTTGAATGCAAACTCCCATTTTCAAGAGCTAAGACCCGCTCTGGTACGAAGGGCGTACAGCGGTTTGATCCCCACTTATGGGATGTAAGGTGAGTTTCCTTTGTCTGTGTTTCTTCCGTCCGTGGTATAATTGGCACTCGGATGGAGAGAAACAGCCAATAGTGTACACTGTATAAAAGCTATTGCATAAAATAATAAAAAATAGAATGGGTACTCACAAGAAAGGAGCAGAACAACTGCTCCTTGTTGATAGCGCTGGTGGTATAATCCCCACCTAGGATTACTTGGAGTCCGACGTAATAAAACGATGCCAGGTAGAAAGTGGGTAAAATGTGTATTAAAAGATAAATAGTACAATTAAAAGTAACCAAATATACTTTAATATATAAAATACACAATATATAAAACCATAAACGCGTTTCGCCAAAAGGCGTTATCAATATGGGGAAAGAACCTGATACCTGGCAGGAAAATGAATAAATAGCAAACCCAAATCTTTGAAATTGGCGCCAAAAATTGAGTAACCAATCACAAGAAGGGTTGGTATTAATAAAGTGAAAACTGTTAAAAAACAGAGAAAGTACAATGTAGTAAAATAAAGGTGCTTGGTAACAATTGGAATTTATAAATATAAATATAAAACGAGCAGAGTATAAGTATAATTTAATAAAATATAGCACGGTCACGTGACCGGCATAAACACACCAGAGATTGATGGGAAATGTAGTTAGATGCCAGCGAGCACTGCGCAGCCGCCGGCGTCTATGTGACAGCATAGAAGGGTGTCAGCACGCACAGGAGGTGCGACTGACGCCTGGAGGAGGGGTGGGCACAAAGGGAGAGACGACGGCTCGCACTGAGCTGCGGCCGTCGTCAGAAAGGGGCGTGGAGAGTATGACATAACGTCAAGGAGATCGTCAAGGAGATCCCACATAGGAAAAAAGGTCGGTTTGCACAAAGCTGCAGCCCACTACAGGAAGAAAAATAGATAAATAAAAATAAACATCATGTCTGATACACTGATACATCATGTCTGATACAGTGTAATCATACATGATGGCACAAAAGAAAACAGCAGCATATATAAATATGGTAAATACAAACAACATATATAAGGCATAAGTACATATTAATACAGCACATAAAAACAGCATGTAAAAACAACAGTAAGAATGTAAAATACAGAGAAAAAAAAATTCAAAGACAATTCAAAGACAAAAGAAGATAAAAAGCAATGTCCATAAAGAATAATAGCTAAGCTTATACAAAATTAAACAAATCAAAGTCTACATTGAGACCATGTGGAGCAAGGGTTTGGAGTTTGTAAACCCACTCCATTTCTTTTTAACCTAAAATATTTTTAATATTTCCACCCCTCCATGGAACCACACATTTTTTTATTCAAATACATTTTAACATTTTTGGATCTTTGTTGTGTATAATAAAATGTTTGGATACTGAGTGATTCTGGTGTCCATTTTTAATGTTTCTGCAATGTTCGCTTAAGCGCGTTTTCAGACACCTTGTGGTCATTCCAACATATTGGAGGCCACAAGGGCATTCAAGCAGATATATTACATTTTTCGTAGAACAGTTGATAAAATAATTTATTTTGTAGACCTTATTGGTCCTTTTTGATACGAATTCAGTAATTTTGTGGGGGACATCGGGGTCTAGTGAATAAACCCTGTAGTCTAAAATGCTAGAAAGATATTGTCAGACTATATTTGTATATATTTAGAAACAATTTAAACTTCCAAATTTACAAGAGACAATTTGAGCACACAACACTCATAACATTTTCTTGCCTAAGCAAAATTGTCTAGAGCAATTTTAAAAATCCCAGAATGTAAATGGAATGGCTGGCAATATATTGGCGGAGCATTGTTTTGCACTAAAGCATATTGCAATATGATCATAAAAATATAATTACTTTTTTCCTGAAATAATCTCTCTTGATTTTACACATGTATTCCCTCTTTTTTGGCTTTCACCCAGTTTACCAAGGGTATTTAAACATTTAAACTTTTTAGCTGATTAGAAAAATGTGAGGTGAATAATTATTAGACGAAGGAAGATATTTCACTTCAAGCTATTTTATTGCTTTCTCCAGATTCTTGTTTGCGTTCAGACCCTTTCAAATAAATTGACCAAATTAATTGCAGGACAGCTGCGGGTGTTTTCACATTATGATTACTTCCAAACTTTTTGCTAGCATTATTAAAAGTTTTGTTATTTATTCATCAATAACATTATATGTTTTTTCTGAAAATAGAGTTCATCTTATTATGCAGACCTACTGACTTTCATTTTTCAACTGTGCAGACTATAATAATATACAGACAAAATTGCAGGAATAGTTTATAGACATTAAATCAACATTTTGTTTCTCCTGAGTAAAAATAATCAGTTAAATCAGTCAAAAATGCATTGGAAACTTGTTTAACAATGGTAGAAATAATAGTACTCCCACCTATATATATATATATATGTTAAAAGGCCTGAACTTGTGGAGGCCTGAATTTGTGGGAGGAGTAAGTCCCCTACTTAAACTCCCAGCCCCTACTCACCTCTGCCTTTCAGCTGATTGTTTTGTCCCCATAGCAACCAGCACTTCCTGTCCAGCTTCCCTCCAGAATTTTTTCCTGTTTCCAGCAGTCAGACGTCCTGACCAGTCCTCTGTCCGTTTGAGGCCTTCCACTCGGTTCCCGGTCAAGGTACCCGGTTTCCGGTCACGAGACCGGCACGTTCACGTAAGTTAGGCGTAGGAAATAGCGCCCCGCTATTTCCCGCCGTTCGGGCCTAAAAACGTAGGGGTAGGCTCCCTCTATCATATTCGTACAAATACACGCTTTTTTAACCGATTTCAGTGTTCACGCCAAAACAGACGAACGCTCGGCACTTTATCACTGCTTTTACATATTCGTACGGAAACTACCTAATCTATTATTATTTATATACACAGTAATATTATTACGGGCATTCTCTTATTTCCGTTTGGTCACCCAGGACCAATCTATTTCGTACGATTAAAACACAAACACCTTGCTCTAAATCCATATTCGGCTAGTTCTTATTCAAATAGGCTACAGTATGCACTAAGTTCTATTTCACGAATTCTACTTTTCTTTACGTATATTCCCTGTTCGGTCATATTGCTACTGATACCTTTTTTTGTCAGTTTGGGGATATAATTAGCTTGTTTAAAAATCTGCCTTGTGATTTTTCTTTCTATGTTAACCAGTTAATTTGTTTTACTACTTTTTAAAATATCCACGTCTATAATAAACGTACGGTTTCTATACACTGTGGCAGGATGGCCAGGCTCGTCACAAACTTCAAATGCAACAGTCTGGATAAAATAGTACTGCAGTTTATTGTCACTTTCCACAATATATACAAGGTTGTGCTCTCCCACAAAATAAAACAAAAAGAAAATAAATCCTACTCCAACTTGGAGACTTACTAAACAGTATTACTAACTATCCAACTGGCCAGCTAATCTAGTTCCCAGTTTTAAACAAAATGAAATACAGCACTTTAAGCAGGTTTCACACAGTACCTTTGTCTCAGGCTTAACTGCCTCCTCTCTCCCAGCTGTTAGACTCTCTGATGTCTTCAGAGGCTAACCTTTTAAAACCCTAGTGCTGGTTAATTACATTCACCTGGTATATAACATTCAAGGGGTGACTCCCACCAATTAACCCCATCATGCTGGGAATAGAGAGCACTCCAATCTATTACTAACATAGAAAGCCTCTCTGACCTTGCCACAACACATATTTACCTATTAAACACTTCATTTTGTCACATATACTAATAAATACTGTTTATAAACACAATATCCGGCACATAAACGTCTATACTATTCATTTTCCATATAATCACGCTGTCACATATTTTTGGCTTTACAGACTGCATCGGTTTCTCGCTTTTTCTGCGCTAAAGTTGTTTATTTCAAGGTCTTTTATTACAGGAACAGGTATTGTATTTTATCACTTTGCATTATAAAGCCATAGGCCTAAAATGTTTACATATTGGGTTTTATTACTTACCTCCACACCTGTCGTTAACTATGGAATTTTTCTTCGGTTAACCCTTAGCTCCAGTATTATTCTAGGCTTTCCCCGGTTCTACACAGTTAAACCGTTTCACATAACGTAATTTCTTTATGTCAAACCAAGGTATAGTTCACAACTCGTTTGTTACTACACCTCATATAAAACCTATCACGGTCTCAAGTTCATTACTACTTTTCCACAGGCTTACGCCCACGGTACGTTAATTCTTTACTATTATTTCTGCTCAGACATACGGTCATACAGCCATCAGGCTCCGGAAAACACCAAAACCTGACCCGGTACTCAGCCATACCTTCAGGTACTTACGTCTATACCCAAATACGTCCAATCGTCACCCCAAGGCCTCATCCAGCCTTCTCACAAATATCTATTTCAGCCCAGTCACACACTTAAACCTTCCAGATCCCTCAATGCAGGATCTCACGTTGCGCCCCTAACAAACAACCTACTCCCAATTCAAATCATACGCCACCACGATACGCATAAATACGTCAACATCTGTCTTAAAGCCTCAGGACTCTTCCTCAAGGACAGCATAAGACGAGACTTACCACACTTATTACCACCAGAAGGTTCCAGATACCATTCGCAAGAAGTCAAGGTTAGTATCTACACAACATTCCAGTCCTCTCACCTTATCCTTAAATATACAATCGAACTGGCTACAGGGTCTAGGCTAATGCCTTAGCGCACCCTATCAGAAAACCCGTCCCAGCGAGGCCTTCCATCCCCCCCCACCTCAACACGGAGGTACGGCCCCACGCCCAAATCATAGTTACAAGCCTCGCATGCCCTACTACAGGGCGCTAGTCAGGGCCTCACCTGTCACGGCCACACGTTTTGATTTCTCTCTACTGTCACCGAGAGGCCAACATCCCGCCACCACGTCTGTGGCAACTACGTCATAAGCCAAATCATAGGTAGAGCCTCTCACCGCCACTTGGCATTAGCAGGGCCTCACCTATCCAAACATTCAACAGTTAAGTTTTTCGCTTTGGCATCTAGCATTACAGTCCAGTTCTTCCATATACACCACCCCACATACCCCGCCTAATCATTCCTTTTAGAATGTCCCAAGAACCTATTCCAACCAAAGAATTGACAGAAGAAACTCCATTCACGCCTACCAGACCCGGGTCTCCAGGCGAATCACTCACTCTTTCAAACCCCACGTCCTTGAGAGCATGGACTATTCCCAAAATTACGGCCGAGCTTAGGCTCAGGGGAATCCCCTTTCCGGCCACAGCTAGGAAGGCTGAACTTTATAGGCTACTTACTCACCAAGCCCCCGAGCCCAGGCCAGGGACTAGCTCTCAAGGACAACCACCAAGCAGCAGCACGGCCACCCAGGATACCCTGGCAGAGATCTTGGCCAATCTACAGACCCTCAATAGCAGGCTATCTAAGGTGGAAAGCGCCATCTCCTCCCCAGGTACTACCACGGTAGTCCCAGTCGCTTTCACGGCTGTACCTACTATACCAACATGCCCTCCTATACTCCCCCCTCCAGCACCGGGCACAGCCATTACACCATTTGAGTCACCAGCACACTCCGTCCCTGACTCTATCAGGAAAGATATCCTAGACGGGAAGGATGTGTGTCTGGTGTCCTTGCTCATAGCCTCACAGGATGTACTTGAGAACAAGGCATTCAATTACGGTGATATCTCTGTGGTGCTCAAGACAAGGGATCCCAGGCTTAATCATCTGGTGGATTATCTCACCACAGGGTTCACTAAAGGGTTTCTCACGGGTATTGTAGCCATTCCCCCAGGTACACTAGAATGCCCTAATCTCCAGTCAGCACGTTTAGACCCAGTCTCCATAGACACTCTCATTGCCTCTGAAATCACCAACGGTTTCATGATAGGCCCCTTCACCTCTTCACCATTCTCCTCCTGGCGCACTAACCCCATTGGTATTGCTATTCACAAATATTCTAAAAAACAAAACAAAAAAAAAGTCTAATTATTGATTTATCGGCACCGCACTCCTCTTTTGTTCCAAGCATAAACGCACTCATTCCAGCAGACAAATTCTCACTTCAGTACGTAACCATCGACGACGCCATACAGTCCATCATATCATCTGGTAATCGACCCTGGCTTAGCAAAACGGACATCACAAACGCGTTTAAATTACTACCCATGCACCCCTCACTCTGGCACTTACACGGTGTTAAATGGCGAGGGAAATATTACTTCTCTACACGACTCACTTTCGGTTCTCGAAGCAGCCCCAAACTGTTCGACATTTTCGCAGAGTCACTATGCTGGCTGCTTCTGAACGTCACCAGGTGTCACTCCGTTATCCACTACCTCGACGACTTTTTACTAATAGAGCCAGGGTCACCTTCACCCACAGCAATCAGAAGCACTACTGCACTATTTTCCACACTTGGAGTCCCTTTGTCCACAGCCAAAACTATAGGCCCCACAACTAAATTGACCTTTCTGGGGATAGAACTGGACTCGGTTAACCTCAGAGCTAGCCTCCCCCCCGACAAACTGTCACGTTTGAGAGGGGAGATGACTTGTTCCTGCGGAATGATGTTTGCACTAGAAAATAACTTCAGTCCCTTCTCGGATCCCTGAACTTTGCGATGCGCATCATTCCGCAGGGAAGGTCTTTCATATCCAGACTCCTTTGCCTGCTGCACGGAGTTCCGGGCTTTGGCACAGTTTCTTTGGACGCCCACGCCAAGGCTGACTTGGGGGAAGTTTTTGAAGGACTGGAATGGAATCTCCATGTTTATTCCCCCTCTCTCCACCTCTTCACCCATCATCCACACAGACGCAGCAGCCAATACCGGTTTTGCAGCCATTTTTGGAAACCACTGGTTCAGGGGCTATTGGCCCACTGATACGGATGCCTTGCCAGGATTCAGAGAGACCTCAGCACTATTTGAAATTTATCCCATTGTGGCGGCCGCACACACCTGGGGTCATCTCTGGTCTGGCAATGCAGTCAAATGCTACTCTGATAACTCGGCAGCTTGCGAAATCGTGAACAAAGGGCGATCATCTTCCCTGACCATCATGCGGCTGATTCGCAAGCTGACCTGGTTGGCAGCATCCGGCCAGTTTCACTTAGTTTGTTTTTCACATCCTGGGTATTCACAACACGGCCGCTGACGCTCTTTCTCGTTCTCAATTTCAGGCATTTTCTCAGGCACTCCCAACGGCTCACCTACAACCATCCAGGACACCACGGTTCCACGATCTAATCCTGGATTAAGCACACTCTTGAACCACGCTAGAGCACTCACTCACCAAGCATTATCACCAAACACGGCTATCACTTACAATAGGGCTCTTAATATATTTAATAAATTCACAGCAGAGTTCGGTTTACAAGGTGACTTCTCTATTCAAACCATGGTGGCTTTTGCCTCTTTTTTCCACCTACACCTTAAACTATCTCACAACACCATTAAACTATATCTCACGGGGGTCCAGCACCACAGCCTCACCTTTTTTTCCTAACACACCTTTCCTGTCTTCATACCCCGTCAAAAAGGTTTTGAAAGGAATATCAAAGGTTTCACCTCCACTCTCTACCATTAGATTACCTATAGATGGGCCTATCTTCAGGTCACTTGGCAATCTCCTTGACACAGCCCCATTCGACATCGGCACAAATACGGTGATCAAATCTGCTTTATATCTCGCTTTCTACGGTTTTCTCAGACCTAGAGAGTTCACCGTAATTTGTCAAGGAGATACGAAGCTAAGACTTAAAATATCACACCTCACTAAAATAGAGGATCACTACCAACTTTCGATCCCTACAACTAAAAACAACCGGTCACTACACCCTACTATAATTCCTCTCTTCCCTACTGATAATGCCTGGTGTCCGGTAAAAGTACTAGACCACCTACGGTCAACTCTGCACGGTCACCTACTGGATTCTCCGCTGTTAACCACAGCAAAATTGATGGTTCATATCAGAATTCTGTTATCTAAGCTCGGACACAACCCGATTGCATTCTCTAGGCACTCCTTCCGTATAGGAGCAGCCTCTAGCACTAACACACCGGTCCATATCATCAAGAGACTGGGGCGGTGGAAATCCTCCATATATACTGCATATATTCCACAGCCGGAGAAAGAGCTTCGCCAAGCTTTCAGCAACTTGGTTTTGTAAAAAATGCAATAAAGTGTGTATTTCTCTAATTTATCTTTTTGCCCTCTTTTATTTACAGGCCCACTCGTACGTTGGTTTCGGCACACCACAACCAACTTTGCTCACAGTTACTATCCATTACGTATTTAAATTCCGAGCACAAGTTAAAAGGCCTGAACTTGTGGAGGCCTGAATTTGTGGGAGGAGTAAGTCCCCTACTTAAACTCCCAGCCCCTACTCACCTCTGCCTTTCAGCTGATTGTTCCCACCCACCTACACCCTGTTATAATTACATTCTCCTTGGTGGGCCCTCTTTTATTTACAGGCCCACTCGTACGTTGGTTTCGGCACACCACAACCAACTTTGCTCACAGTTACTATCCATTACGTATTTAAATTCCGAGCACAAATATATATATATATATATATATATATATACTTTATATTGTTTTGTTTATATATATATATATATATATATATATATATATATAGCAAGCGATAAACTGGAGCACTCAAAAGGACTTTTCAATAGTGGGTTTATTGGTACGAAAAAGCTTTACATCAAAATGTAAATCATCTGTTTCGACGTTTCGACCCCTCAGGGTCTTTTTCAAGAACCCTGAGGGGTCGAAACGTTGAAACAGATGATTTACATTTCTATGTAAAGCTTTTTCGTACCAATAAACCCACTATTGAAAAGTCCTTTTGAGTGCTCCAGTTTATCGCTTGCTATATATTTGGACGACAGATGCACCAAAGGCAGGTTATATTTGAACACCATTCAGGGGTGAGTGCCTAAATTATTACTTCTTATATATATATATATATATATATATATATATATATATATATATATATATATATATTCTAATAACTCCTGCACTCCAACTTATATGTAAAATACAGAGTGTTCTGGTCACTAAAGTATAGAAAAAAATTAAAATACCGGCACTCCAAGGGTTTCCAAAAATAAATCTTCTCTTTTTATTCCATGAATTAGTCAACGTTTCAGCTCCTCTGGGAGGCTTTCATCAGGACACACATAGCACAAAAACAGTGGATGGCTTTATAGGGAAACAAATAAAGTAAGTACTCACTTGTCCAGCAGGTGTTCATTTAGCTGATTGCCCGGCATGTTCCGGTTGCGTCCGCGCATGCGTGAAGACTTCCAGGTTATACACGTAACTGAAGCTTCTGGGGGAGGGCAACCATGGGTGCACTTACCTGATTGGCTGTTCCTGCATGTACAAGCGCCGTCAAGGATCAACCTACAAACAAATATGTGGTCTCCTCCCAAGTTGTTATGTGTTAGCTATGTTGTTAAGAGCTAAAAACTTGCTCTAGTATAAACAGCATACAGTGGTATAATCCCCACTTATGGGATATGTAAGGGAGTGTTGTAAGTAGATATCTCGTCAGATGTAACACAAAAAAACAACAATAGTGTGCACTGTATTTTAATAAAAGCATTTTGGGCATTTTATCTTTTTTTACAATTTTTATTATTTTACTACCTGGCATCTGAGTTTTACTTGTTCCAGAGAGATACTACTCCAAAGCATCCTTGGTGGGGATTATACCGCTTACACCCTATCATTAAGCAGTGCTTCTGCCCAATTAAATGTGAGTAACCATTTGGTATTTTTATATACTCTCCTGTTTTTAACACTGTGCACACTATTGTTGTTTTTTATGTTACATATGGTCCCCATCTGACGAGATATTTACTTACAACACTCCCTCACAGATCCCATAAGTGGGGATTATACCACTGTACGCTGTTTACACTAGAGCTAGTTTTTAGCTCTCAAAAATGTGAATAGGACCATATAGACCTTTTTGAATTGGCTTATGAAGCACATGAAGATGGGTGTAGGCCTTGCCGGACTACTCACTACGGCATAGGATGCCTACAAAAGTATGCTGTTGGGTTTAAAATCTGCCCAGACATTTAGTTCACCTGCACCCTAATTGCAAAGAAGCAAAAGCACAGTACTGCCAGCAGAATATCTTGAATGATAACATGATGAGAGCCACGGAGAAAATAACAATGTGATCACTACCAGTAGCAACATCAGCTACTTATTGAGCTACATCACTAAATGGGTTAGTTAGGAAGGTAGTGAGTTCCAAATGTTGATATCTGAGAAGAAGGAGACACACAAACACAGAGGGAAGGGGAAAACAACACAGAGGGAATAAGGGAGAGACATAAATAAGGAGTTTATGAGACATAAACTCTGTGACAGAGAATACCTTTCCCAAAGCCAACATAAAATTAATATGAACAGTTTTAGTCTTTCTAGGGTAAGTCTCAGCATGACCATAATAAAATAGAAGAAACCTATGCATGAATTATATTTTCTTTAACATTTTCAAATGAGCCATAATAGATCTCTGTTCTGACATGTGTACATTTCTTAAATAAGATTTGTGAATGTTCTTTAATTTCAGCAACTGTTACTTTTAATGAATTTCTCATATAAGTTAAAGGACTATTCAAGGTGACAGTTTTGTCAGAGCATATGGTGAATTTTCTCAGAGCAAAAGTCAACTAAGGACAATAGATAGTTGTGTCAGAAATTCTTGTTTCATTAATCAAGCATTAATTGACTTGTCCTTGTAAGTAAGCACGTACAAAACTGCAGTACAAACACATGCGAATTAATGTGCTATTATTCCACTTTGTGAAAAAATGATAAGAAATCATGGCATTGTGCTTAAAGGAAAGTAATTCAGAGTGCACCTGCATGGGATTGATTGGAATACAATTTAAACAACAACTAACAGATATATTGACAAGAAGATAATATTATATATAAGATATATATTATCAAAATTAATTACATATCAACATACTAAACCAGATTATATGTGTTATTTAAAGATACTATAAGGTGGTTAACAATATAGGTTTTTATTTCAGATATCCAATAGATGGAGGGTAAATAACAAGATATTAAAGAACTTTCGCAGATCTTCTAATGTATATTGTGAACATGGATGCGTGAATATGGACTTGAAATGTAAATAGAATATTTTGCGTTGCATACTTTCTAGTGGTTTGTTCACTGATCCATCCCTGTAGATTATGCATATTGATAGAAACATTTATTACTTTTTAGATGATGCTGTAAGATTGCTATTTGGGGATCTGAATCACAGACTGTAACTCCATAGTCTCATTATCTCAACATGGTGTGCAGCCGTCCTGTGTTATAACAGCCCAGTGGGAAAAGAAATGATCATTCTGTTGTAGCCCAGTATTTTTACAGCTCCATTTGTGTAACTACTGGCAACATTCACAAATTGATGCCCTAGTTTATATAGACACACCGAGGAACATGGCAATATTGCTATTTCTACTTGTAAAAATAATGACACATAGTTTTTTTGTATACATCAGATAAGTGTAAGGATAATGTGTTTTTGTTGATAATACTTTGGACTTGAGAGAAGAAAAATGAGAAAAGCAAAGGCACAGACTCTTACATGGGTATTTACTGAAGTGAGAAGTGTCGGGAACTCAAATTTAGTTTCAAATTTAAGACCAAAATAACTGAAAAAATTCTCCAAGTCGGGTATGCGTTCAATAAAGCTATTTTGATCAGAAATATTACAGTGACTTTAAATTTACTTAGAATTTCTAGCAAATTTTCACTTTAGTAAATGTGCCTGTTAGTAAAATGGTGGCGCATTACAATTACAGGGTTATGCACTATAGTAATTATTCAAAGTAAACTCAAAGTCAAATTTAAGTCCAACATAGTTGAACTGAAAACCCAGCTGACATAAAGAATGATTCCAGTTAGGTTGTTGTTACTTTGTTATTTAGTGAATTGTTATTTAGTGAATAACCCTGTAAAAATTACATATTAAATAATCTTATTTTATGTTTACACTTTTGATTTCTCTTTTGTAATTATGAAAAAAGTATCTTTTGTTTTATTTCCTCTCTTAATCGGCATTCCATTACTCTTCAAGAACAGTAGTTTCTATAGTGATTGCCAGAGGAAATATTACAATTAAATATTATTACACTTATTAATAATGGATAAGATCAGACTTAAATGCATTGGATTTATGCAGATCCGTAGGTAAAGAATAATTCACTCAGCTTATATATTATTTTCCATATGAAATCTGGCAGCCTTATGTACCTGTCCTTTAACATGATTCCCCTGCCAGGCAAGCATCCGGTTTCAGAATGGAAAAACATCTGCAACACATGCTTTAGACAATTACTATTAATTATCATGCACGTGGGTTTTGAGGTTTGTAGTTATATATTTTGTAGGCAACTAGTGAGGTAGATAGGATTAAAATGTTTAATATATAATCTGATTAAGGGAGTCCAGTGCCTTAAACTTAACTAGCTAATATAAATGAATGTCCAAAAATACAATGCATTCAGAAAGTATTCTTTTTCACATCAATCTACACTTAAGACTCCATCATGATAAAGATTTTTTTTTTATTATTATTTTATTATTTTTAGACCTTTGCTTTGAAGTTTGAAATTTGGCTCAGATGTATCCCATTTTTCTAGATCGTTTTTGAGATGATCCTACACTTTGATTGCAGTCTATCTGTGGTCATTTAGATTGATAGGACATGATTTGGAAATTCAGACACCTGTCTAAATAAATTTTTACTGCTATAGATGCATATCAGAGCAAACAATGTGGTAAAAACAGTAAAAACAATGGTATACAGCCATTGGTAAAAACAATGGTAGACAGCCACTAGATGCTGTCTTAGCACTGCAATGTAAGCATTGCAGTTTCTGTAAAAATGCAATGATTTACATTGAAGGACTATGTGGGACAGGAACACAGCACTCAGACCAATTCAATGAGATGAAGTGGTCTGACTGCCTAGAATGTTCATTTATTAGGCATTTTCTTTCTATCCCACGTGTAATGAGGGATACAGATTTCAGACATGGCTGTTGATACCAGTAACCAACCTTTAAACCCTATCAAAACTGTTGTACAAAGAGACTTACAATAAGGAAAGATTTACCAAAGAAAGGGGGTTTGGGCTAAAAAGGCCAAGTCCACCTGTCTGGACCAAAAAGGTGGAATCCCACAATAAAACTCCAGTGTCATTAATGGAGATACTCTATTACACAAACCTAATGGAAACAGTAAAGGAACACATACCAGTCCTTAGAGTAGCCATGCTAGTGTCTAGAACAGACACATTAAATGTGTGAAAACTGTCAGAAGTAAATAAGAGACAGTCCAAGGTCTATGATAATAGAGATATATATATAATCAATAGTCAAGTCAAGGTCAAGATAACAGAGAGCAAGAATGGTCAAACAAACCGAAATCAACAAAGAGTAAATCCAATACACAGTATAAATGCATTCTCAGGTAACAAGAACCATGAGAGGGCAGGGAAACAAGGACAACCAGGACATATACAAACCCTATAGTGGGATGTGATTCTTTACACAGGGCCATGAAGTTACAAGTGTGTATACATCATCAAAAAGTGCCACAAAAAAAAGAAGACCAGTGGAAGGCTTCCATGTCATATATGATGTCATAATGAGGCACCAGGTAGCTAGAGATGAGTGGGGGTCTATGGAACACACAGGAGACATCATGTCCATGATTGCACAGTGCCATGAGGAACAGGAATCATGCACCTAGTAAGGTCTACTTAGTCGTCAATTACTTTCTCGCATTGCTATGAACCTATACTTATTAGGTAACAGTCAACAGGGGAAGTGAGAGAGGTCTGAAGATCCCTGCTTCATTTAAGAATCATTTAATTGTCAAAAATGAGTTATATCAGTACTCTTATTAGAGTATTTTAAACGAACATTGTATTATTTCAAATTGTTTTGGAGAACCCAAGCAAAATTAAAATCTCTACATCCATGTAGTGTAATGTACATTTATAACACTAACATTTGACATTTGCATATTTTTTTTCTTTATCACAGCTTATCAAGCTAAAAAACATGAATATTAACACATCCAAGGTAACTAACAAGCTAGATACCCTCATACCCCCACAATTGCAGCTTTATATCAATAAATTCACTAATCACTCATATCTGATCTCTAGTTATGTTTTCTCTGTTATTTTTCCAATATGATGTGCTCTATTATAAAGCTGTTTCCTGGACCAAAAGAGGAAGTAGACTTAGACTTATGCATGGTGTGCTTAGAACTATAAAGTCTTGATTCCAGAATGTTGCAGTCTTGATCAGTTTATTGGTGTTGCAGCCACTCTTGTGCAGCAGTGGGGATGTATCCTTAGGTCCAGTTTGAGCAGTGCTTCACTAGCTTTTGCTGCATAAAAACCTATTAAGGACTGCTGCGATTTTTTTTCAATAAGAAGTGTGTATTGTATTTTTATCTTTAATGATTACAATTGTGCACAAGCTGATGAAAGGTTGAGCAACAATGGACATTTTAGGCATATTGTAGTAATAATAATAACAATTATTATTATTATCATTATTATATTCAATTAATACATTCTTTGTATGCTCTGCAAGGATCTTTGGCTTTTCCCATTGCCTCTGTCCTATCTTCTAGAGTAGTAATTTGCTAGTGTCTCCATGTGGATGGATATATCTGTATGGATATGATGGTTCCCTGTGTAAAGGAGAGCTAATTGAGCCTTCTTGGTATGTGCATGCCACAAGACCTTTCACAGGGTAAATAAGGATCCCAGTGACCCTATGCTTGTTTGTTGTATGGGTTTAAAGGGACACTATAAGCACTATAGCAACTTTTGCTTAAGAGAGTGGTTTTGGCATTTAGGCATTAAATCACTTTACTTATGCAGCTATAACTACACGTCCCCTACAATCGTCCTACACCTTTTCCTGTAAAGAGAGAACTGAATGATTGAACTTCCTTTAATGGACAATCTGTATATTGATATAGTTTTATCTCATGCTCTGTTGATAGTCTACTAAAGTCTGCAGGAGCCTCCTGGGTGTGATTAAAGTTCAATTTACAGAGCAAGAAACAACATTTTCTAAAGAAAAACACACTGTTCTGTCACATGTGATTGAAAATGAAACCGTGTTTTAATGCAGGCTGTGTAAGTCACAGCCGTTGGGTTTGTGGCTAGGGATGCATAAACATAGCAAGAGTGGTTTAAATTCTAAATGTCAAAGAATTGAGCAGTAAGACTATAGGGGCATGATCTATACAAGTTGTATTGGTGCTTGGAGTATTCCTTTAATTTGCTGTTGGTGGGAGATATGGTTATGTACATAAAATATGAAAAATTTTACTGCCTGCAACCATTATAGGCTCCCCATTGCATGTTTACCTTTTATAACAGGACAGTACAGAAGTATGCAATGTTTTCTTTTGGTATTGCACATCTCAACACTTTTGTTCAGGCTAGTTGATTAGAAGTCACTCCATGAGACTTGCAAGTAAATATTGTGGGTACTGGGTGATGCCCAACTGTGACTTACCCATTGTATTACAGTGGCACTAATGCCACCTTGTTAACCAATTGCTGATTGTTAGGTTTCTCAAAAAAAGTCTAGACTAGTTTCTTACACAACTATAAGAATGCTTCCTATGTCTAACAATTTTTAATTGTAAAAAAATATTTAGTAGTTTGTTAGTTATTTGCCTAATTCAAAATCAAATAGGCCAAACGCAAAGCAAGCATTTATTCCACGTAATGCAACCTGTTCAGTAAGGGTTACAGTACCTGCTAATGCATAATGTGCTGAAAAGTTGAAACATACCAGTTTATGAGCATTTATCATTAAACAAATCTTTCTGAAGTGACAAACGAGGAACAATATCAGTAACAGAAACAGGTGTTTGGCATGTTTCATTTTTAAGTTTGATATTGAACACAGCCAAGAAATATATGATAACACATTCAACAAAGGTTTTAACTCTGTATATTTAATTTACCTGTTTTCCAATTCTTAAATTAACATTATAATTATCACAACATCATCCATAATATATTGTATCTGGACTCTAATTTAACTAAGTTGATCTCTTTATAGTCACCTTTTATTGCTGATATGTATTTATAATGTGATATTGTCTTGGAGTTTATTAATTAAACACCAACCTTTCAATATCGTTTCAAAAGATAGACAGTTAAGACAATTCATGAATGAACAAAGCACTCGAGTCGAGTGTGGTAGAAACTTAGTTATGTAAGCTTTCATAAAGAAACTCTGAAATCTATCTTGATCTGGATTAAATATGACTTCTTGCCTCGTATAGTCTTCTGGTAAAGCATAATCAATACCAAATATACTGTCAGAAATGTTTTACATCTATATATATATATCTATATATAGATCTATATATATATCTATCTGAATGTAGCCAGTTTATATATATATATATATATAAACTGGCTACATTCAGATACTTGCATTATTAACAGTAGTATTATACAAAATAAATATGTATATTTAATTTTAAATAAAACAACCAGGCCCCTCACAATGTTTAAATATATTGCTACTGTATTACAACTTGTATGTTAAATTAGCTTATGCTGATGTCCACAAAGTCTATACAATTATCTCACAATGGATACCAAAGCTTGATAATTTCTAAAGTACTTTTGATCACCCACTTTTTGATATACTCGCTGCGTCTAGCCTCCCCCACCCCCTCCCATTGCAGCAATGGATTACAAAAAGTTCAGATATCCTCTGTATGCAAACCATTTGTCTTTATGACCAGATAGAGGATTTTACGTCTTTTACGTCTTCCTGTATGATATGTCCATAAATAATATGGGCACTGGTTGATTTTAGTAGGGTGTTTGTTGCTCCACATGTGCATAGAAGGATCTGATGCCACAGGACCCTAGGCAGGTTACTGGTTTGGGTAAACTCTTCTATTTTTCACAACGAATAGTAAATGGGGACAAGCAAATTGAAGGTTCTGCCCAAGATCAACTTATGGTTAATCTTGCTCTGCTCTGCTCTTAACGTGTAGCTTGATGCCTTTAAACAATGCAAGGGTATCCAAATGTGTGGCAGGATGTCCATTAGTGATTGAAGAAAGAGTATTGTGGCTGTCCCTACTTTTGCCCACCTGATTCATTATACAGTGTATGCCAACTCAAACCTGTAAGAAAGAGACAAATAGATGCCCAGCTCTCCTGGCAGTAATGTTGCCTTAAATCAAGTGTTAAGGGTCATTTGAAGACAATGTCCTGCTTGCTACAATGATGCCACTACCCTACCATGTCAATCGCAAAAGGGTCCAGTTCCTCAGGAATCAATAGTGCTACTGCGCGTAAAGTTATTCCAGAAGTATAATTTAAATAACTGTCCATATATGAAATATAAATGCATAAGCTAAACTCACCCTACCTTACCAAACTCTTAAATACATTTGGGTATTGTAGGCAACATATTCTATAAAAGAAACCGCATATAAAATATATCTAAAATATATCTATAACTAACAAAAGCCTAACATACAAATTGGACCTATCCATAAAAATAAGAAACCATTAAAGCCGTAGAAAGAAATTCCCAAAAAGTCAGAGTTGCTGGAGGGGAGAGCAAGAGTCCAGCTTCCAACAGACGCTAACAAAGGGTGTGCCCATACGTAAGGGTAAATAACTCAAGTCCCATGGTATAGGGGGTATCCATAAAATAATAAATCTTTAATAGAAAAATATTAAAAAGTCAATAATAGATAACCAAAAATACTACAACCTGAAATAGTGAAAAAAATGTGAAAAAAGTGCTAAACACACTGGGTCTAAATCTTAAGTGAAGCCTGCCTTATACAACTCAAGTGTAAAGAGTACTTAGGGCAATTAGACCATGTATCTGCCTGTGAGTTTAAATAGTGTCATGAAGGAGATATAGAATATTTATATAAAATCGGTCCCAGACTAGCTAAGTATAAAGAAGGGCAGTAAAATGGTATAAACTGCCTTCCTATTAGCCATTGTTCTATAATGAATTCTCAAATACTGCTGGTAGTAGAAGCAATCAAATAAAAACATTGCAGTGCAGTAGATAGAGGTATAGATGTAATAAGTGGATATCTATATTAATAAATCGTCCCACTCTCGATCTAAAATACCAGGTATCTCCACCTGCAAAGAATGTATCAGCAACTTCAGTGCCAAAATCGTGGGGGTGATTAGAACATGTATATCTTCCCCCCTTATAAGCGATAGAAATATATACAAAATAGCTTATCAGTATCCAAATAATAGGTTAGACAGACAGGGATACATAGTTGCAGCGAGAGAGAGCTATTAAGCAGTCTTTAGTGAATACTAGGATTGATATAGAACGGGTATGCAGTCTAAAGATCCCTAAACCTCCTGCCTCATGCTCATAGTACACTACCCAGGCAAAACTGTCAGTATTCCCTAGTTAAATTGTATTCATCTCAAGGTATGTATATCGAGACTCCCACGAAAGAAAAGCCCATATTGAAATTAAAAGTAAAAGCCTAAGCCTGGCGTCTTACTCGACGCGCGTTTCGGCGCTATATGGCGCCTTTGTCAAGAGCGGTTGTAACGGAATGCAGTATATTAGTCCACGATATCCGTTGGTATCCTCAGGAAATCCACAGTCAGAACAGAAAGCACGGCAATATTCCCCATCCTCCCAATAACCGGACGAAACACAGTTTGGGAGTCAACTAACTCAGTTTATTCACAGGCTGGCATATTTAAGCAGTTCCCCATGCAAGGGGTTTCCTTACAGATAATCCAGGGGATTTCTCCCAACATGCATTGTTCTTTTCCCAGCAGGCATTGCTGCACGAGGAGGATACTCCCACTAAAATGGACGATTAAGTGGATTATCTCCTCGTGCAGCAGAACTGACAATTTACTTTAAAATACATATTTTCCACAATATTCGGTATTTTAAGATGACTGAACGTTCGGTAGATAGCTGGGGTCGAAGCGCATACTTCGTGGGAATACCGCTCCGATCCCAGCTGAATTGACCGAACGCCGCACAAAACACATTAAAACATTGAGTTCGGTTTAAAAGTACCGAACAGCTAGGGGGAACAGAATGTTCCGAACGCGGGACTCCCGAACGCTCTGGAAGTCCAGCGGTGTTCGGATCATTGAGTAGCCGTTTTCAGTTCCAGGCTCTCGACGACCGAACACCGCTGCAGAGACAAAGGATCCAAGATGGCCGACCGCCGCATGGTCGGTAGCCGAACGGCGGCCACCTAGGAGAGCCCTTAATTACCGATTGCAACATTGTTGCAATCGGTTAATTGGTGCCACACGACTTGTGAATGGGTGGTCTACCTGGGGAGCCCGCATTCGTACGGCGAACGGCCGGGATAGCCGTGTTTCGTCGAACGAATGCTTTGTATGCTGGCAGCGTACGGCTGCCAGCATGCGAACGGCCATAACACAGCACATATACAGGTAAGGACACACAGTATGCATTCAGCCTATGGACAACCTACAATGAATATAGTTCAGAAGTGGCTAGGTTTGCCACAGCGGTGATTAAAGCCCACTGCAAAATGTTGTTTAAGTCTGAAGAGGAATGTGAAATGTGAGTGGCTGCTCTGTTTAAGCCATTCACATTGCATCATTAATTTTCTATTTTCTGCATGAAACTGCATTGATTGTATTTATTTATTTCATATTTTAATATGTATGACTGGTACAAGTTTAGTGTTGAGTTTACTTTTTTTTAATTTACTGGGTAATCAATAGACAGTCCATCAGGAGGAATCGAATTACATACTGACTTAGATTTCATTAAGGGGTTAGGAACAAGTAGAAGCTTATCCTTGAAATAGCACAATAGCACAAATAATTTTATAAACCATCCCCAACTTGAATCTACTCTTGTAGTGGAAGTCCAGCTAATAGGTAACTTTAAAATGTCTTACCTTTCAATGTGAATAGCAAACCTGATGAATTTCTAGGATGATTCCTTAATGTGACTTTAAGCAAGTCATTTGCAATGTTTCTCTAGTTTCACCTTTATAAAACAAACTCCACAGAATTTCACAATGCACCATCCTCATTCATATGGACCTGCTAAAGATGGAATAGAAAAACGGAATTAAAATATAATAAAAAAATATTATTTTATTATGATCTTGATGCTGTGTAACTCAAGTAAGACCATACAATTAGAAGTGTAACAGAAAATAAAGGACAGTGAACTTGGAAATATAATGTTTTTGCAAAATATAATGTAGAAAAAAATGTTTGTTTCCTGAGTGGGAAAGTGTTTATCTTTTGTTTGAGATCTAAATCATAGGAGTGCCTCTTTGCTGGACTATATAATAAATAATGTGGGTTCATCTTGTGATAATGAAATTATGTGTAATAAAAATATACTGAACTTAGCTTAGAGATTTGTAAAATCTAAGAGAAAGAGCGGATGCTTTAAACAGTTACAGAGAGTATGATTTGAAAATGTAAATTAATCACACATGAAGATTTGCTTCCGAAGCCAAGAAAATGCATGCTCTTAGAATTTGTGAAAAATGTAGTAGAGAAGGTGATGAAGTAACCTTGGTGGATGAGTTTATTATGCGATTTGGAGATTTGGGCTAAACTGCAATTTGGCTGAATTTGGGCAGATAATTCGTATACAGAGCAGCCACACACCAGCGTTTCAGAGGAATCAACTTGTGCAAACACAGACATGCTTAATTCGGAATCTTAATTCAGACACAGGAAAAGAAGGGGGATGGAAAGTAGAAGAGGCCGTTTTTTGGGAAACTAAGCTGTAGGCAAATGAGCAGCTTAGTTTCCCATCATGGACAGGAGGTCTGAATAACCAACTTGACCAATTAAAAAAGTGGCAAAAAAAAATGACTGACAGTTAGGGGACATGTACTAAACATTGATTTGATTCACAGATCAAGTAAAGTGACCAATAGAGGGGAAAAAGATGAGCAATAAAACAACAGTACCTCCAAGCAGGATTCTTCTAGAAACTTTGACTTCAGATATTGAGGAGACAGATCAACCGTGATCATGCTATGCTTTTGTGAGAGTGGGAGATGCCTGGGCTATTGATTCTACTGTGAGACTAGGCATAGCTTTCTGCTGTATATAACTAGCTGGTAGTGTCAGGTGCACTTGAAACAACTGTGAGGGAGATCAGAAATTGGCAGGCATTTTGTCAGTGATCCTAGTATGAGACAAGGTTATCAATAAACAGTTATTAAAAGTTTTAGGTTTTTTTTTGCAACTGCTTGAAGGAGAGATAATCCTTCTTTTGAGGGAGTGTGGTGTTCAGTAACAAGGAGTCAAATGCTCCTCTTTCCTGACCTGTGTCATTGATTCTAGTGTTGGAGTAGCTGTAGCTTTCTGTAGTGCCAGAGGTGCTTGAAACAACTCTGAGGGGGAGATAGGAGAATGGCAGACATATTGTCTTTGGTATTGTCATTGAGTAAAGTTGTGCTAATTTACACAATGCAAAATCATTCAAATAACTAATTTTTGGAATAGGAGAAACAAACTCACTATAATCAATGTCACATACTAATCTCAAGCTGAAATTGAGGGAGGGTAGGGAAAGTGGTCCGATTCCCGAATCCACTATCAGCAGTATTGCCATAAATTCTGAACGCTGGAACACCTCTTCCTTGGCCATAAAGACTGCTGATGGGGCAGGGCCTGACTTCCAACATGGCCAGACAGTTTTGCTGTGAGCTCCTGCCACACAGAGCCTCTTTCCTTACCTAAGTGCTCGAAATTAACCAGAAACCACAGCAGACTGCTCTTAAACTCAAGAAGCCTGATATAGCTCCGGAGAGCACTACATTGACAAGCAGCCATTCCATCAACTTGCGGCCTACAAAGGCTGTTGGCTGTTGGGGGAAGCGGTCGATCCCCTGACTAAAGCTGCACAGCTCCAAGTGAATATTAAGCATTACCCCATTACCCCTCTCCCCCCCCTTCCAGCTGGTGGGAGTTATCCCGGTCAAGTACCTACCTGCAGCAGCATACCCTGTACACCAGAGTATCTGGCCATCACAAGGCGAACCCAAAATAGCAGACCCATGGAAGCGCACGCTGAGTTCCATAAGCCTGCACACCCAGAGCTGTAAGGAAGCCTTTGAATCAAAATTTGACAGAATATGCCAGGAGTTTTGGCAGCGCTTAAATAGCAGAGAGCCTAAACATACCTGACCTCTCACATCGCTACCACCTGCAGTTACCCCAACACACTACTCCTCGGGCAGAAAGAACCACATGGAAATATGTCCACATCGCCACCCACATGTCAGGATTACAGTATGATCCAGCACGTAGGATTGTGTAACACAGAGGACTGATAGGTAATGTATACCAGACCTTAGAATGGCCGGACTAAGGTACCAAAGAATAGTCAGGAATAGCTGAGGTCAAGGGACACAGAAAGAGACACAACGATAAGGAAAAGCCAGGGGTCAGGGATGCCAGAAAACAGGGAAGTCAAATTCAATGCCAAAAACAAATAACCAGAAAAAATAGAATCAATAACGCGCTCTCGGACAACCACAATGGAAACCACAACAGGGCACTGAGCAAGAGGAGAACTGGAAAACAACAACAACAGTAATGCAAGGCTGCACCAAAATGTATCAATGTGGACTACAGATAGTAAAAAGGCATATAAATAAGACTTGTAAAAGTTCAATATAATGAGGTGGGGATCATGCCACCAACGCTGTTACCATAGTGCAGTTGGCCTGCACTATACTTTTGGACAACATTCCCTCCGGAGGACAATCATCCATATATCCCATAAGCAGGGATTGTTCCGCTGTATGCCTGTTATACCTGAGCTGGCTATAGCTCATTTAAATGTGAGTGGAATATTTATATCTTTATCTCACATATATTGACCCTTACACTCTATACGATTGGTCTCCTATCTTGTGTCTTCCATATCACGAGAACTTTTATAAGTCTTATTTATATGCCTTTTTTTTCTATCTGTAGTCCACATTGATAAATTTTGGTGCAGCCTTGCATTACTGTTGTTTTTGTTTTCCATTCTTACTATAGAGGGTTAGAGGGTTACCCTCTGCTAGGCCGCTGCCCATTCACCTTTTTATTATTAGCGCTAACCTCCTTTCTTGTTTTTACAAGAGGAGAACTGGGCCTAAATACACTGACTGTGGATCCGATTGGTTGTAACGAGCCTTTGCCCTATTTGGTTCCTATTTGCATGATTGCTGCTCAGCATAAACCCTCCTGTGGATTGATTGTCAGGACAGTAATTTTGCTCAGCACAACTTTTCCTGTCAGAACAGTAAATGCCATTAATCACATTTTTATGTGTGGAATACGTGACACCACAAACCCAAGGGGCACTCTGGGGTAAGAAAACACCATGGACTCACAAGCCCCCCAAGGGGATAACAAGGAGACAGAGCGAGCAAGTCTGGCACAAGATACTTTTTTACTCATGGTGCCACATGCCAGCATATTCTTGTACTGGTTGCTGATGGCTGGAGGAGAAGAAGCACTGCCTGATGCTGATTTACCCTTCATAATCTGGACAAGTTAAGACACAGGCCAAATGCAAAAGGACAAATTACCTCTGCAACTAGCTTTAAGCACTGCAGCAGTTCCTTTTGATAATACTTGATCCCAGTGGTCTTAAATCTTGTTATATTTAATAATGCATAATCATTTCTATGTCTAGATATTACTGCAATGACAACCTATACTACAAGCAAGGTCTAGTTATGTTCACTTAACATGTTAACCTCAAAGGTTAAAGGATTAGCCATTTATTACACTGCTAAATGTTTTTTTTTTATCTGTTTTTATTGAGTTGTAAAGAGATAGAACAACATTATTCAATGCAACCAGAGTCAGGTAAAGGTCATGCACGACCTGTCTGTACCTGTGATAATGTAAGTAAATGGACATCATTTAATACATGCAATATTAGTATTAGATAATAATCTTCCTAGGTTGAGGTGATGTGAACAAACGTAACTTGAAAACTATAAGGTCACTTTCACAAGACTCTCTCTGTGTCTTCTCAGTGCATATGTACGTAACGTAGGGGACACAACACGAGCTCTCCTTGTCATGTATAGGTCTTAAAGGACCACTCTAGTGCCAGGAAAACATACTCGTTTTCCTGGCACTAGAGTGCCCTGAGGGTGCCCCCACCCTCAGGGACCCACTCCCGCCGGGCTCTGGAAAGGGGTAAGTGTTTAAAACTTACCTTTTTCCAGCGGTGGGCGGAGAGCTCTCCTCCTCCGATCCTCCTCTTCTCCTCCCCGTCGGCTGAATGCGCATGCGCGGCACGAGCTGCACGCGCATTCAGCCGGTCACATAGGAAAGCATTTATAATGCTTTCCTATGGACGCTTGCGTGCTCTCACTGTGAAAATCACAGTGAGAATCACGCAAGCGCCTCTAGCGGCTGTCAATGAGACAGCCACTAGAGGAAATAGGGGAAGGCTTAACCCATTCACAAACATAGCAGTTTCTCTGAAACTGCTATGTTTATGAAAAAATGGGTTAACCCTAGCTGGACCTGGCACCCAGACCACTTCATTAAGCTGAAGTGGTCTGGGTGCCTAGAGTGGTCCTTTAACAATTAAGGCATGATTGCCCGTGAGGTCTGTCAGTTGGCATGTAGTGATTGGGACACGAGCACCTAGACACCTGGGACAGATGAGAGACGAAGTGTGGGGGAGGTGAGGGGGGGAAGGGGGAGAAAAATCTGACACTCTCATGTTAGCACCGACCCGATGTCTGCTCATGATGGACAAGACTATCACGGATCTAAGGGGCAAGCAGAGACACGGGGGGGGGGGCGGGTCATAAAAGGCAGACTTATACTCAGGAAAGCATCACTGACTAACGAGGTATCCCCTACCCTGATAAAAACTTCATATACAAACCCCAGCTGTCTGGGAATACATTATAAGGGCCACTTTAGCCATAGCTTGTGAGTTACCGAGGTGGAACGTTAGATGGGGGTGGACTAGGAGATAGAAGGGCGACCAGGACCGTAAGCAACTTCATAGACCCACATACAGGGAAAATTGGGCAATCCCACAGAAAGGAACAGAGGGAGGGACCCGGTGGGGACTAGAGCGGAATGCTGGGAAATGGGAGCTGGGCCACGATAGACAGGGCGCTGTCTAACACCTTCCTGTGAAGGAGCTGGGACTGACATGCGGGCATCATCAGCCTGACTTGCCTTTACTACAACATATTTGTTACAATGTTATCTATGCTTATTTGCTAATATCTGAAATGGATCTTTTTATATTAACCTTGAATGTTGGCAACATCGGGGCGCGGCGGATGCGAGCTCTCCGGACAACACACACACTTCTACCCACTTGGTCGGTACCGAACTACACACCTCACACCACACTCGTGTCTGCCCGTATACGGCGGAACCCTGTGGGCTCTCACCTTTAGGTCCGGTTACCAGGGCAGACCCACAGAGTTGCCGACCGTAACACGAGTCACCTCTATACCAGGGGTGGACCAGCTAAGATACCTATTATCTTGGTTGCAGCACCCGCCCACTCGGGCGACTGACTCTTTCACTTCTCTTCCTTTAACTTCTCTCTATACCTTTCTACCCACTCTTCCCTCCCCGCCTTTCTGCCCCCATCCATTGGTCGGTTCAGTCCCCTTATACATGCAATGGCAACAATAGTATATAATATTTCTACATTAAATAAGACCATGGAAATGTGCTGTGTGTGCGTTCAAAGAGCCCCTGTGTGTTTCGCCCCCATCATCCATACCAAGATGTGGGTCCGTCCCAAGAAGAGTGGTGGGAGTTGCATGTCCCAGTATTAGCCGGCCCAAAAATTCCAATTGTCTCGGGGTGATCTTCCTACCCCCACAGGCCCACAGTTCCCCAGAAGTGTTGAGAAGGCATGAATGACCGCATGTAAGAGGTGGTCTTTGGTTCCCTGAGGGTTCCCATCTTCCCCCCCCAAAAAAGTCCCGTCTGGCCCCCCCCCCCAGGAGGCAGGACAGCGGTCTTAAGACACATGGTTCTCGGGTCATGTGTGGAGGGCGGTACCATATCGCATTCGGCAGAAGCCTGGCTTCCAAAAGGGGTAGCCCCTGTGTTGCAACCCAGTGGAGCAAGGTCAAGATCGGGGTCACCCCAACTTTATCATGCCGTTCCATGTACTTGACGGCCAAGGCCGTATTCGCCCGTTTCATTTCCCCCCCATAAAACACCTCCCCAAAGGAGTCAACAATGTGGAAAGGGTGCAGAGTGACACCATTTCTCCCTCCCTGTGGTAATCTCCATGCAGTCCCATGGGGCCCTCCCAGGCAATCGGGTTCTGTTGTGTGGAGGGGACCCATGTGTCAGCTGGGATTGGTTCATTACCTTTGTGGGCGCTGTGAAGGGCTGGATCAATGTACTCACTCAGCTTGTTCCACGTGACCCGGGCGTCTTTGTGGCGGTGGTCCCGGCGGTGATCGTCCCCCCTGCCTGCGGGGTGCTCTTTGCTGCCTGGGTCCAGGCCCTGTCGGATCCAGGACCCACTCGGTGAATGGGATAGGAGGCAGATTCAGAGTCTCGAGGAGCCTCGGCACTTTGTCAGGCCACTTAGCCACTATCCAGCCCTCTTGATGTTTAGCCATTAAAGCAAAGGTGAATCCCCATTTGTATGTGATGTTGCGTTCGCGCAGTGTCATAGTCACCGACCTGAGTGCTCGCCTAGCTTCAAGCGTATATGGAGAAAGGTCATTATAGAGGGACACATGGGCTCCATGGAAAGGCCATGTGGGCCGTTCCCGGGCTTTCTGCATTATGGCGTCCTTGACAGGGTATGAATGTAGGCAACATATCATGTCTCTAGGGCAATCTTCCAGTGAGAGCGGACGCAGGGTCCTATGAGCCCGTTCAAATTTGATTGTTTGAGGTATTTCAGTGTGCAGAATGGTGCGATATAGGCCAGTTAGTACCTCCTCTGCGTTCTCATCTCTTTCGGCCTTGGGAATCCCTCGTACCCGTATGTTGCACCTGCGGCCTCTATTATCTATGTCTTCCAAGTTTCTGCGCATATGGAGTATCAATTCCCCCTGTCTGGCTATGGCAGTGTCAGTGGCGTTAATTCTGGCAGAGTGTGTGTCAGAGGTGTGTTCCAGGGTCTGGATACGGCCTGAGGGAGCAGTTACCTCTGTGCGGAGCCCCGCCATTTTTGCCCGCAGGGCATCTTGAATAGTGGTGGTGAGTGTCAGCAAGTCTGCCTTAGTAGCCATGGCGGCCGCCATGGTTCTCAGCTCTTCCCCAATCCTTTCCAGTGCCGACGAGTCTCCTCCCGCCGTCAAGGTCAGTTGCTGTGAGGCCGGGCCCGGGCTGTCAATCCCGCCGCCATTCCCACGTGGCGGTTGCAAAAAGCCATCCATTAGTTCTTGCTGCGGACCCGGTTGTGAGTCTCTCGGCGTTTGCGGGTGCTCTGAGCGGCGGTTGCGACCCATTTGGTCACAATAGCTTATGAGGGATCGCTCGTTTTAAAATCGGTGCGGCGGAGCTCGGTGATCAAGCGGCCATCTTGGTCGGTGTCCTGGCCACGCCCCCCACTGCTAAATGTTGAGACATGTAGGCTTTTCGTTTAAACAAGTTTTGCAATGTTTCTCTCTACTTCAATTTCATTGAATTTACCTCTTGCATCTTGGCCGGTTTACTACCTGACATATTATTATTACTACAAACTGTGCTGGATTATCACTTGCCATGCAACTGTCCTACTATGTATGCTTGCATCTGTTGTTGTGGCACTGCAAGATTGTCTGTATCTTCTGAGCACAGCTAAAATAAAGAATATTAAAAAAAGAAAAAGACTGCTGACATTTATGCCACCACTATCTCCTTCAACACCATAACAACATTGCAAGTAGTATAGATCCTCAGGACTGTGGGATTAGCAACATGCCCATGACTTCTGATTCAACGCTCAGAAGGCAATTGATTTTCCGCCTCTCATCATTTTCATGCTACAACTTGTGCAGCTTCCACAGACACTGCAACTCCCTCTAACATAGCTAGTACAAGTGTTATACCTTCTTTGCGTCATCCGAAGAAGCAACTAAGGGAGAGAGCCTACTTTGTTGGGGTCATCAAAGACAATCTTTAGTGAGCACAGAATACCAAAGGTGTGTCCCCAATATCTGGTGTTGGTGGTGGTGGTTGTGATGAATTTGGTGATGATATTGCGGTTTCCACCATCAATACAAACATAGCACTTTTACTTATGACCCAGGAACTACTAGACTATCAGTATGATGAGCCTCATCATACAGAAAAAAAAATGGCTCTGCTTGTCTTTTTGTTTTTTGAACTCATTGTAGGAAACACAAAGTATTATAAAATGTGGTGGTGCTATGGTCATCCCCTTGTTCAACCACCTCAAAACAAAAATAAATAGATAAATAAATAATTTCAATTCAAATTACTCATGTTGCTTCCACTCACCATTTTTTCAAGTGTCTTTCATAGTTTGTATCACACTGAAGGACAGTCATTTCTGATTGGGCATGGGCAGTTGATGACCCACTCACCCATTTCACCCTGAGAATAGCAAAGCTTTCCCACAGACTGGATGCTGTAGCATGAATGACCGTCTTTCAGAGTGGCGAAAACACAGTACCCTATAATCAGTTTCTTCCAACTACATCTGTGGAGGCAGCAGCTACCGCAACACTCAGCCAGGTAGAGCAAAATTACTACATTGAAAGTCATGTGGAAAAAGGGGGAGCAGCAGCAGGAGCACTTTAAGTTTAAAACAGGGGATTTTTCCTTTCGCTTTTTTTTTTTTTTTTAATCCATTTTCTTTCAATGAAATGACTCCTTCTGCTGTTAGGGCAATTTTTTTGTTTTATTTTTTGTTTTTTGAAACTGAAGAACTAATTTTGTCAACTCAGAATTGGCATTGCAAAAATGGCTGATATTACACAGCCATTAGGCCACACAATATTGTAGCCATTTCTTAATGTCAACACAGATGTAGTTCCCTTTTTTTCCTACTCTTTTGGCTGTCCAAATGGCCTTCACAACATGTTTCACCCTGCACAAGTCTAATTATTATAATTAAATTAAAAGTTTAACTTTGGTGGCAATTATTCCATTTGAATATTGTGAAGTATTCTCCTCACTGCAGTTAGAAGAGTGTGACAAAATGTCTCCACAATGATGTGAGAGACTGATAAAGTCATACAAAAAAATACTACTTTACTGCTGCGTAAGATGATTCTACCAGCTATTGAATCATAAGGTGTACTTAGTTTTTCACACATGGCTTTTCCATGTTGGCTTTATTTTTGTTAAATAAATCATGACACGGTGTAATATGTCATGTGTTGTTGTTCATTGAGGCTGTATTTACCCAATTTTAGAACCTGCTTAGGAACAGATGAATGATATTATGTCCTGATATGTAAAACCATATAATTCAAAGAGGGTGTACTTTATTTTCCCCACGATTGTTTGTAAAAATGTTGGATGGAGAGAAACTATTCTTAAAATCAAAATTTTCAACTGTGTCCAAAGTCCAAAACAATGTATCATAATTATTGTGCTCTCTGAAATGCACATAACATATTCCTTTCTATACTTCTTGTATTGTACTTTTGAACATTTAATTTTAACTCAAGTACAAAGTTGAATTCTATCAATAATATTACTGGACCTGCTGTGTAATACCACACTAGAAAATAACAGAGAACAACCTACAAAATGTCTTTCAGGAACACATGCTAGGACAAAAATAGAAGTTCCCTTAGATCCTGTGCTCCCTCTCTGATTTTCCAGATGGTGCCTCTGGAAACAAACATATCTACAATAATATTTCATTCAAGTGATACCAAATGCACAGTAGATGCAAACTAAGATAGCACTTGGTTTGTTTAGATAAAAAAAGATAAAAGAAAATATGTTTTACTTCTGTATGAAAACGTTAAAATTTACAGGTGCATAAGCTATGGATGGTTTTAGAGTTCCTATTGTATGCAAATTATAGAAAGATGGAAGTGAAGTGTGAAAATTAGGAAAGGGTATGAAGGTTAAATATGAGAAAGAAACTATCACAATTAATAGTGCTGAAGGTGAAAATGAAAGAATACCAAAGATACAGTGATATCTAAAGGTAAAACATAAACTATATATATAGGACAATATTGTATATACACCAGGTATAAACCGTGAAATATTGCACTCACAAATAGTAATGTGATTGCAGGTATATCACCAATATTGGGTATATACAATCTTCTGCCACCTCCAGGTTACTTGAGCACATAAGGACAATCACAGTGAGCGCCAGTGGGTGCCTGAGATATTTTCTTTGAAAGAAAAAAAATAGACACATAGTGCTTCAAAGTAAAAAGCCACTGATTTATTATAATTTGCACTTAGAGGAATTAAAAATAGTATAGACACATCACAAGTGTTGATTGGGACAAGAAGCTCTGACGGGGGTCGGAATGGGAATACAAAGCAGCCTTTGGAAAACAGATTTCAGACTTATAATTGTGTGTGTGTGTGTGTGTTTCTGTTCGTTTTTCCAGTCCTTGAGAAACACAAAAGTCTGGGATTTAAAGGACCACTCTAGTGCCAGGAAAGCATACTCGTTTTCCTGGCACTAGAGTGCCCTGAGGGTGCCCCCACCCTCAGGGACCCCCTCCTGCCCGGTTCTGGAAAGGGGAAAGGGGTTAAATCTTACCTTTTTCCAGCGCTGGGCGGAGAGATCTCCTCCTGCTCTCCTCCTCCGATCCTCCTCTTCTCCTCCCCGTCGGCTGAATGCGCACGCGCGGCAAGAGCTGCGCGCGCATTCAGCCGGTCACATAGGAAAGCATTCATAATGCTTTCCTATGGACGCTGGCGTGCTCTCACTGTGAAAATCACAGTGAGAAGCACGCAAGCGCCTCTAGCGGCTGTCAATGAGACAGCTACTAGAGGACATAGGGGGAAGGCTTAACCCATTCATAAACATAGCAGTTTCTCTGAAACTGCTATGTTTATGAAAAAATGGGTTAACCCTAGAAGGACCTGGCACCCAGACCACTTCATTAAGCTGAAGTGGTCTGGGTGCCTAGAGTGGTCCTTTAAACTTTCCTCAGTTCTGTTCTAAGGGTGTAAACCGGACAAAACCCGGACCACTGGTGTGCCTGGTCTATGCAATTCTTGGCGTGTCCCTACCAGCATCTCGAGTATTAAATGTAAATTCCCTACCTGTGACTTCTAACTTACTTTAATAATGTGGTTGGTTAAGATACTCATTTTTTCTTTCATGTATGGTAATTTCTCTATTAATATTTAGTAAAATACTAATGAAACATACATACATCCTTTTATAATCCACCCTATCGCCACCAACAAAACATATGACCAAGATAAAATTGACAGTGCAGTATTTCTGGGTTCTTTTGAAGCCAGACATCACAAATCTTTCTACAAGCTACAATTTAATCCTATAGTAAGGTGTTAATTTTCCCATAGTGTAAATATACCCTACATTTACATATACCTTGCTGAATGTTGGAGCAGAGGTCTTCTAAGACCTAACCATATATCATGGCCATACAGTCAGGTGCATAAATATTGGGACATCGACAAAATTCTAATCTTTTGGCTTTATACACCAACACAATGGGTTTGAAATGAAACAAACAAGATGCGCTTTAACTGCAGACGGTCAGCTTTAATTTGAGGGTATTTACATCCAAATCAGTTGAACAGTGTAGGAATTACAACAGTTTGTATATGTGCCTCCCACTTTTTAAGGGACCAAAAGTAATGGGACAGATTAACAGTCATAAATCAAACTTTCACTTTTTAATACATGGTTGCAAATCCTTTGCAGTCAATTACAGCCTGAGGTCTGGAACGCATAGACATCACCAGACGCTGGGTTTCATGCCTGGTGATGCTCTGCCAGGCCTCTACTGCAACTGTCTTCAGTTCCTGCTTGTTCTTGGGGCATTTTTCCTTCAGTTTTGTCTTCATCAAGTGAAATGCATGCTCAATCGGATTCAGGTCAGGTGATTGACTTGGCCATTGCATAACATTCCACTTCTTTCCCTTAAAAACTCTTTGGTTGCTTTTGCAGTATACTTCGGGTCATTGTCCATCTGCACTGTGAAGCGCCGTCCAATGAGTTCTGAAGCATTTGGCTGAATATGAGCAGATAATATTGCCCGAAACACTTCAGAATTCATCCTGCTGCTTTTGTCAGCAGTCACTTCATCAATAAATACAAAAGAACCAGTTCCATTGGCAGCCATACATGCCCACGCCATGACACTACCACCACCATGCTTCACTGATGAGGTGGTATGCTTTGGATCATGAGCAGTTCCTTTCCTTCTCCATACTCTTCTCTTCCCATCACTCTGGTACAAGTTGATCATGGTCTCATCTGTCCATAGGATGTTGTTCCAGAACCGTGAAGGCTTTTTTAGATGTTGTTTGGCAAACTCTAATCTGGCCTTCCTGTTTTTGAGGCTCACCCATGGTTTACATCGTGTGGTGAACCCTCTGTATTCACTCTGGTGAAGTCTTCTCTTGATTGTTGACTTTGACACACATACACCTACCTCCTGGAGAGTGTTCTTGATCTGGCCAACTGTTGTGAAGGGTGTTTTCTTCACCAGGGAAAGAATTATTCGGTCATCCACCACAGTTGTTTTCTGTGGTCTTCCAGGTCTTTTGGTGTTGCTGAGCTCACCGGTGCATTCTTTCTTTTTAAGGATGTTCCAAACAGTTGATTTGGCCACACCTAATGTTTTTGCTATCTATCTGATGGGTTTGTTTTGTTTTTTCAGCCTAATGATGGCTGATAGTGACAGCTCTTTGGATCTCATATTGAGAGTTGACAGCAACAGATTCCAAATGCAAATAGCACACTTGAAATGAACTCTGGACCTTTTATCTGCTCCTTGTAAATGGGATAATGAGGGAATAACACACACCTGGCCATGGAACAGCCAATTGTCCCATTACTTTTGGTCCCTTGAAAAGTGGGAGGCTGTCACCAGTTTGACAGACGGCCAGACGTGGTCGCTCCTGGAGTTCCCAACAGGGGACTTGAACCGGAGAACTTCTCAGTCCTTGTCCTGCTTGCTACCTCTGAGCCACGGCAGCTTTATACAGTGACTACTGTTTCTGGTCCTGTTCATCCTGGCATGGCTACTACACTGGGGGCTGCACCTTGACTTGGCTGTGTTTCACCTGTTCCTGATCAGTCGTCAGCAGGGTATTTAAACCCAGCCTCGCCCTGTGCTCAGTGTCAAGTCTTTGATCCTGTTGTGTGTTTCGTACCAGTGTTCCTGTCATCTGATTAGCTACTTGTTATTGACCCCAGCTTCTGACTTTGTTTACTCTGACCTCTGGCATCCCTTGACTTCGGCTACTCCTCGTTGTTCCTGTTCTCTGGCATCCTTTGACCTCGGCTATTCCCTGACGATCCTGCTGGTTCTGTCCTTGCCTGTCCTGCGTATTGGTACTGCATCCTGCACAGCCCCCGTGCACAGACCCACAGGCCGGGTGAATTCTTACCTGACCACCTTGGCCTGTGGCTATCTGCAAGGGTGAGCAACATATCTGCGCTACAGACTCCCAACTCAGGTAAGACCCTGACAAAAGACTTGACCATTATGGAGTCCGCAGAGATGTGCTCACCCTCGTCCCAGCAAGTGTCCAGCCTGGCCCAGACTGTTTCGGAGCTTAAAGGCGCAGTACGTCCAGCCCCGGAAACGGCTTATCCTGAACCGTTTGTCATCATGCCCGACCGTTTTGATGGTAGCCGCACATCCTTTCAGTGCTTCAAGATGGATTGCGAGGTGTTGTTTTCTTTAAAGCCTCGAACATATGCCACAGAATTCATCAGGGTCAGAGTGGCTATCAACCTGTTTTCTGGACGCATCAAAGTTTGGGCTCACCAAATGTTGCAGACGAAGAGTCCTGTCCTTGTCAGCTGGGAATCCTTTAGTACTGCTATGGACTCACAATGCAAGACCACTGTGCCCAAGTCAGCTCCACGTACTAAAAAATCTTAGATTCTTCATAACCAAGAAACCAAGTACCACCACTACACACCAGTGATGCCTCCTTATGATCCAGTTCCCAGGAAAACTCCAGAGGTATCCTGTGTTCCACTTGACCCTGAGGAACCTATGCAATTAGGACTTGTCCACTGCAAAGTGACACCTGAGGAAAGAGACCGAAGGAGAAGCCATGGCCTATGTTATTACTGTGGAGAAAAAGGGCATTTCATCACACTGTGTCCTATTCGTCCTCCTAGACCTCCAGCTCTCCGACTGGGTACTACTTTCCTTCGCCCTGTGTACACTGCACACCAGCCTAAAAAGCTACATAGAAGCCGTTGTTCCTGCCCATGCTTGGCTTCCACGGGAAAAACTACATCCCCTGCTCCAGAGCCACCTGCATCTACTCCCGAAGTTACTTCCTGTGATACCATCACTACTTCCTGGCCGTTCGAAAAGGATTTACCTGTGGATTGTGCCATTGCTTCTAATGGCACTACCGTCCATACAGAAGACCTTGAAATGTTTGAAAAAGCATTGTTAGCTACGAACAATGCTCCTGCTGAAGTTGTGGAAGTGCTTGCCACCTGTACCCAGATCCTGAAAGACCTGGACAGTTCTGGTACTGGGAAATCCCAAGCTGTTAAGGGATTCCACTCTAGGGACTTTGACGACTCACTGGATTCTGATAGTGACCCTGGAGAGGTGTATTATTACAATGGTGAACCTACTTACGCCCAGAGGTCGATTTTAAAGGGGGGGGGGGTACTGTCACGGTTCTCACCAGTTAGACAGACGGCCAGACATGGTCGCTCCTGGAGTTCCCAACAGGGGACTTGAACCGGGAAACTTCTCAGTCCTGGTCCTGCTTGCTACCTCTGAGCCACAGCAGCTTTATACAGTGACTACTGTTTCTGGTCCTGTTCATCCTGGCATGGCTACTATACTGAGGGCTGCACCTTGACTTGGCTGTGTTTCACCTGTTCCTGATCAGTCGTCAGCAGTGTATTTAAACCCAGCCTCGCCCTGTGCTCAGTGTCAAGTCTTTGATGCTGTTGTGTGTTTCGTACCAGTGTTCCTGTCATCTGATTTGCTACTTGTTATTGACCCCGGCTTCTGACTTTGTTTACTCTGACCTCTGGCATCCCTTGACTTCGGCTACTCCTCGTTGTTCATGTTCTCTGGCATCCTTTGACCTCGGCTATTCCCTGACGATCCTGCTGGTTCTGTCCTTGCCTGTCCTGCGTATTGGTACTGCATCGTGCACAGCCCCCGTGCACAGACCCACAGGCCGGGTGAATTCTTACCTGACCACCTTGGCCTGTGGCTATCTGCAAGGGTGAGCAACATATCTGCGCTACAGATTCCCAACTCAGGTAAGACCCTGACAGAGGCACATATACAAACTGTTGTAATTCCTACACCGTTCACCTGATTTGGATGTAAATATCCTCAAATTAAACAAAATACAAAACACACGGTGAAAAAAACAGTGAACAGGTACTGGTGCTACAATCACCTTAGTGGGCCACAATAAACCACTAAAATAAACACAAGTGATTAAAAACAAATTAGTGAGAGCACTCTATAAAGGAAAATATTACCCACTTTGAGGATAACACTGTAAAAAAGAAAACATAATATAGGGTAATAACGTCAATTAAACCAAAATAAAAATGGATTAATTGCACTCACATACACGCAGCCAATTTGAAGCTGGCTCAAGCTAAGCGCCTTGAACAGAAATAATCCTAAGGACTGGAACAGGAAATTTCTTGATGGGTATCTTCCCAAGATTGGTGCAAAGAACAGGAACGCAGGTTGAAAATTGCACACAACTTTAATATAAACTGATTAAAAACAAACTTGATAAAAAATAAGGAAAGTCCCATAAATTTGGAAAACGTCCCAAAATGTCCAAAATGTCCTCAGGGTCCACCTTATGCGTTTCGGCACAAAGCCTTCATCAGAGGTGCTATGTTCTGTTCTGGCGAGGAGTTCCTTTTAAACCTAATTTGGTGCAGTTTTCGCCGTCTTACTGGCATTTTACTTCCGGGTTCTGATGTCAGGATGCGTCCTGCGTCATCACGTCCTGACGTTACTTCCGGTTTCGGCAAAAATGACGTGTGGGAACCGTCATTAGGGAAGTCCATGTATTTTCAATATAAAAGACGTTAAAATTACAAAATATGCCCACACAAACAAAAAGAGGAGAAAGAAGGAAAACATATCATAATAAATGATACTTAAAACAAGTTAAAACTCACATAATATAATTTTAAATGGGCAGAAACATAATACAAAATAAAATATTAAAAGATATAGTAAAATTAAACTATCTAAGAAGAAATTTATATATATAAAATATAAATTAAATTTACTGTTTATTAAAAATGGAATAGAGTAAAATTAAATATATTTATTAATTTCAAAGTCAACATTCAGACCATTTGGGAGCATGGTGTCCAACTCGAACATCCACTTCATCTCTGCATATCCTAAGGTGTATTCTTTATCCCCACCTCTCCAGTGGGTTTTTATCATGTCAATTCCAATAAACTCTATACCTCTCGGGTCCCCATTGTGTACTTCGGCAAAATGTTTAGATACATTATGGTTCAGGAATTTACGTTTAATATTATATATGTGCTCTCTGATTCGAATTTTTTAATTACGTATTGTCTTGCCGATGTATTGAAAACCACATTGGCAAGTGAGTAAATAAATTATCCCTTTAGTTGAACAATTAATAAATGTATGTATTTTATATTCTTTTTTGGTAACTAGTGATATAAACTGGGAAACTTTTTTTTATTTTTATTTGTTCTAAATGAACAACCCTGGCATGTACCACAATAATGGAAACCTTTACTTCCTTTTAAGAATGACTTATCTTCCATTTTTTCTTTGTCTAAAAAAGAACCCGGAAGTAAAATGCTGGGAAGACGGCGAAAACGGCACCAAGTTAGGTTTAAAACGAACTCCTCGCCAGAACAGAACATAGCACCTCTGATGAAGGCTTTGTGCCGAAACGCGTAAGGTGGACCCTGAGGACATTTTGGACATTTTGGGACGTTTTCCAAATTTATGGGACTTTCCTTATTTTTATCAAGTTTGTTTTTAATCAGTTTATATTAAAGTTGTGTGCAATTTTCAACCTGCGTTCCTGTTCTTTGCACCAATCTTGGGAAGATACCCATCAAAAAATTTCCTGTTCCAGTCCTTAGGATTATTTCTGTTCAAGGCGCTTAACTTGAGCCAGCTTCAAATTGGCTGCGTGTATGTGAGTGCAATTAATCCATTTTTATTTTGGTTTATTTGACGTTATTACCCTATATTATGTTTTCTTTTTTACAGTGTTATCCTCAAAGTGGGTAATATTTTCCTTTATAGAGTGCTCTCACTAATTTGTTTTTAATCACTTGTGTTTATTTTAGTGGTTTATTGTGGCCCACTAAGGTGATTGTAGCACCAGTACCTGTTCACTATTTTTTTCACTGTGTGTTTTGTATTTTGTTTACTGCTTATAGACACTTTTTGGTGTGAATTTAATTTTGAACATGCCCATTGGTCAATTAAGATCAGGTTGGTTAAAAGACCTAGATAAAAAAAATTCTGGTGAATGTTCAGTTAAGAATTGAGTTTTTTCTAATGATCTAGATACCATCTGTTTACAGTTAGAAAAACTCCTTATTAAAGAAATGAAATTGAAATGGGAAGTGTTTATGTTAGAAAAATATACTTCCCTCCAAATTACACCAAGAGGCCTTAGGTTTGATAAACTACCAACATCAGACCAAGATAACCCAGTCTTTATGCAGATCTGGAATAACTCTCTATAGTCTTTCTCTAAACATATGATAGGAATCCTGATAGACCAGAAAACACAGGTTCTAAATCAGCTGGATATCTCCATCAGGGAAATACAATCCCAGTTAGAACCTTTTAAAGATATGGATGAATTAAATGAGATCATAGACTCAATGACTATAAAAATCAAAAATATCGAGAGTAAGGTCATAGAGAATAAAAAGAGAAAACTACAACGAGATCAGGAAGACTATAAGAGTGGGAATATAAGGCCCTCCCCGAAAGAAAACTATCAGAAAAAGAGATTTATCCCTACCGTTAAATATGGTAGAAGGTACGAAAGCCCTTTTAATAGAAGAGGTAAAATGGAGTCGAGACCGGCTCAAGAAGTAGTACCTAGATGGAGATCTCGGACTAGAAGGGAAATAGGAGACCCACAGAGACAAAACTTTAAGGAAGACAAATGGACAGAAGTTAGATACAAAAGACAGAGAAAACAAATAAATATGGATACTAATGCCAATAGGACAACATTTACTAGGACTCCGAAAAGGAAGCAGACTTTTGAGACCTCTAATAGATTTGATCAACTTAAAAACAGGGATACAGATGATTTTTTTAGGACTAAGACCCCTAGAAATGAGGGAAAGAAGAAAAATGCTTACCCCCCTAAAAAGATTGAGAGAACTAGAAGAGGAAGAAATAGAACTAAAAGAGAAGGGGGAGAAAAAGAGGAGGAACGAGAATTTCTGGAGAAAATAAACACTAATAAAGGTGGAGATAATTTTAGAATTTTTAATTTATCGAATAAAGTATTAACAGAGGCACATATGAACATTTTTTTTAAAAAGGTTTTAACCCCTTAAGGACCAAACTTCTGGAATAAAAGGGAATCATGACGTGTCAGACACGTCATGTGTCCTTAAGGGGTTAAATTCGCCCCTAGCTGTAATCTAGATAAATTTAATTCATTTTTAGATATTAGGTTTTTAAGGAAATTATGTCTTAAGACATTTTTTAAAGATTCTGTAGAAAATAAGATGAACGATACTAATAATATTTTTATTCATACTGATCTTAAGAAGAAATCCTCATTTTTATCATATTAACTGTAAATCCGATGTAATGAAAACTTTTGAAAAATTATGCTGTAAAGATATTAAGAAGCTAGTCTATTAATAAATACCAAGAAAATTTAACAAAAGAGGAAAAAATAGCAATGAAAGATTTAAAAACAGATAAATCAATTGTTATTAAACCAGCGGATACAGGGGGTGGGGTTGTTGTATGGGATAAAAATAAATATTTACAAGAAATCCATAAACAACTTAAAGATGATATAACGTATAAAGAATTAACACATAACCCCCTTCCAGAGATCAAATTAAAATATGAGGAACTTTTAAATGAAGGTTTAGAAACAGGGATTTTAACTAAGAAAGAGTACGAATTTTTAAATATTAAATATCCAAGAATGCCCGTTATCTATATTTTACCTAAGGAGCACAAAGATATTGAGAATCCCCCAGGTAGACCAATAGTGTCGGAATAGGGTCTCTCCTATCCCCTTTATCTCAATATATAGATCATTTTTTACAAAAAAAGGTAATAGAATGTCCTGCATATTTAAAAGATACCATGAGCCTCCTTCAAATTTTGGATGATTTTATATGGCAGGAGGATTTTATCATGGCAACATGTGATGATAAAAGTTTGTACACAATTATAGAACACGAAAGGGGATGTGAAGCAGTTAGATTTTATTTGGAAAAATCAGGAGAAATGCATAACCTACAAATTGAATTTTTAATTAAATGTATTTCCTTTATTTTAACGAATATTTTTTTTTGGTTCGAAAGTAAATTTTATCTTCAAATTTTAGGAACAGCTATGGGGACCAGATTTGCCCCTAGCTATGCTAACCTTTTTATGTATTTTTGGGAAGAACAACATATTTACTCCAAACCTGAATATGGGGCAAATCTGGTCCTCTACAAAAGGTATATAGACGATATTTTTATTATTTGGAAAGGTAATAGAGAATCCCTTGAAAATTTTATCATTTCTCTTAATTGTAATTCTTATAATATTAAGTTATCATATGAAATTAGTGCAGAATGTGTCAATTTTTTAGATCTCTTAATTTATATAGAAAAGAATATGATTAAAAGTAAAACTTTTTTTAAAAGCGTTGATGTCAATAGCTTTATAGATTTAAAAAGTTGCCATTTTAAGCCGTGGTTAAGCAATATCCCAAAAGGACAGTTCTTAATGCTCAAAAGAAACTGTACAGAAGGAGAGGAATATTTTAAACAGGCAAAATTCCTAAACAAATTTATTGAAAAGGGATATATAGAAGAAGATTTAGACACAATTGAAAATGAGATTGCACAAAAAGAGAGACAGCCTCTTTTGAAATATAAGAAGCAAGAAATTGAAACCAAGCAATATGAGAACAAAGCAATTACTTTTATCTTTAATTTTAGCTCTAATAATGGAATCTTGCAAAGGATAATTAGAAGACACTGGCATGTATTAAAAGAAGATTCAGAAGCAGTTCCCTTTTTAAACTCCAAACCAAAATTTATTTTTAGGGGGGCGAATAATTTTAAACAGATATTAACAAAAAGTGTTTTAGACAAGGAAAAAATGGAAGATAAGTCATTCTTAAAAGGAAGTAAAGGTTTCCATTATTGTGGTACATGCCAGGGTTGTTAATTTAGAACAAATAAAAATAAAAACGTTTCCCAGTTTGTATCACTAGTTACCAAAAAAGAATATAAAATAAATACATTTATTAATTGTTCAAGTAAAGGGATGATTTATTTACTCACTTGCCAATGTGGTTTTCAATACATCGGCAAGACAATACGTAATTTAAAAATTCGAATCAGAGAGCACATATATAATATTAAACGTAAATTCCTGAACCATAATGTATCTAAACATTTTGCCGAAGTACACAATGGGGACCCGAGAGGTATAGAGTTTATTGGGATTGACATGATAAAAACCCACTGGAGAGGTGGGGATAAAGAATACACCTTAGGATATGCAGAGATGAAGTGGATGTTCGAGTTGGACACCATGCTCCCAAATGGTCTGAATGTTGACTTTGAAATTAATAAATATATTTAATTTTACTCTATTCCATTTTTAATAAACAGTAAATTTAATATGTTATATTTTTTATATATCAATTTCTTCTTAGATAGATATTTTATTTTGTATTATGTTTCTGCCCATTGAAAATTATATTATGTGGGTTTTAACTTGTTTTAAGTATCATTTATTATGATATGTTTTCCTTCTTTCTCCTCTTTTTGTTTGTGTGGGCATATTTTGTAATTTTAACGTCTTTTATATTGAAAATACATGGACTTTCCCTAATGACGGTTCCCACACATCATTTTCGCCGAAACCAGAAGTAACGTCAGGACGTGATGACGCAGGACGCGTCCTGACATCAGAACCCGGAAGTAAAATGCCAGTAAGATGGCGAAAACGGCGCCAAATTAGGTTTAAAAGGAACTCCTTGCCAGAACAGAACATAGCACCTCTGATGAAGACTTTGTGCCGAAACGCGTAAGTTGGACCCTGAGGACATTTTGGGACGTTTTCCAAATTTATGTGACTTTCCTTATTTTTATCAAGTTTGTTTTTAATCATTTTATATTAAAGTTGTGTGCAATTTTCAACCTGTGTTCCTGTTCTTTGCACCAATCTTGGGAAGATACCCATCAAGAAATTTCCTGTTCCAGTCCTTAGGATTATTTCTGTTCAAGGCGCTTAGCTTGAGCCAGCTTCAAATTGGCTCCGTGTATGTGAGTGCAATGAATCCATTTTTTTTTATTTATTTAACATTATTACCCTATATTATGTTTTCTTTTTTACAATGTTATCCTCAAAGTGAGTAATATTTTCCTTTATAGAGTGCTCTCACAAATTTGTTTTTAATACTCAAATTAAAGCTGAAAGTCTGCAGTTAAAGCACATCTTGTTCATTTCATTTCAGAATTGTGTCGATGTCCCAATATTTATGGACCTGGCTGTATATACATATTCTGTAAATCAAGTAGATGCTTCTTATCCTAATGAATATTATCATCTTTGTTTTTTTTGTTTTTTTTTTTAAATTAGGCAATATTGTGCAACCCATTTATGATTATGTATTTTTGTAAATATGAATTTTATTGAACGTTTTCTCTGTGTTCTTTCAATTGCAATATAACAACTCTTTGGACTCGCAGGTCCCATATGACACGTACAATTGTCGGGTTACAAAACATATGAGAATAATTACTGGTTGGCATGGCTGCTCGCGGTTCAGTGTTAGTTTAAGTTAGGCCATTGTGTAATGGACTCTCCGGTCCGATTTCCTGCATACACAAATCATGTAATCCGCCATGAAAGCGCATGGCCTTTATGAATATACGCCAATTATATATATGCCTTGAGTTTGTGTCGGAAACCGTTCGGCTCCATGTGTGGTGTCTGCGCCTGCGTCTGTGGGATCTGCAGTGTGGGCTTAGACTCGCGGGTTTCCTATCTTACTATGCTGTGCGCTGTCGTGTTCTGAGTCGCCATGCGCTGGTCTAGGGTTGTTGATAGTGGTTCGGTGTGTACAGATTCAGGCAGTCAGTGTACAAATTCAGGCAGCCGATATTCCTGTCGTTCGTCTTGTGGACGTGAGCTGTGGTTGCCTTTCCTGTGTGTGTGTTGTCTTGTTTCAGTGTGTGGCTGTTGTGGTTGTGTCACCTCAGGGTGATTCGGTTGTGTTCGTTAGCGTTTGTGTTTGTGTCGTGTGACCCTCTCTCTCCTTCTGCGTGGGGTGTTAGCTCCTGACTGGTCTTGTTGCGTCCCCATGTGTGTTTCTCTGTCCCCTCCAGTGTGTAGGGGGTTGAAGTCCTATTTTCTAGTTTCTAATTTCTGGTAGTCCAATACCTCCCACAGATCCGCTAGGCGGGCTCTGTATGTCATCGGCTTTCAGTACGGTCGTGAGCGCCCCGTGGTGGTACTGGGGGCTTGGTGGGTGCTACGGTATGGGGGTGGGTGCGGGGAAGGACGGGAAGGTGGGGTTGTCTGCCTTCCTCCTCAGTGCGCCCGTGTCCGCCCCCCCTCCGACGACCGCCCCGTCTCCCGTCTCAGTGCCTCTCATTGTTTTCCTACATTACATGCCGTGCAAGATCCACGGCGTCCACCTTTCCACGTGTTTGTCATGTTTCCCTTGGGATTCTGCTATCTTTGCCTCTACTCTCTTGATGTCCTCCACCCGTTTTTTCCATTCTTCTATCGTGGGTGGGTGCTCCTGTTTCCAGTGTAGAGGGATCAGGGATTTGGCCGCGTTTAGTAGATGCCTCAGTATCGACCTCCGGTAGACGGGGATTGGACTTTCTGTGTGATGTAGGAGTGCGGTTGCCATCATCCAGTCTGTGGGTTCATCCAGTATTCGTTTTATCTCATTTCGTACGCTCTCCCAGTAGGGTTTTATTTTCCTACAATCCCACCAGATGTGTTTTAGGGTGCCGGGGTCCTCCCCGCATCTCCAGCAGGTGTTTGGCATTGTCGGGCTGTATCGGGCGATCTGGGATGGAGTGCGATACCAGTGTGACAGGAGCTTATAATTCACCTCCTGGTATTGGGTGCTGTTAAGACACCTTTTGTCTTAATAAGTAAGTCACTGTTTAGTCTACCTTCCCCTCTCACCGTATCAAGTCCTTGTTCGTATACTGTATAATCCACGAACCATAACCAGGGGAAGTAGTAATCTCTCGAGTAACGATATCCACCAAACGGCATAAGTTCCCAATAATAGTCCTTGAGCGTAAATAAGAATCCCCCCAATAACGAGACTGAAGCTCCGTGTTGAGGGTCAAAACAAGATCTGAGGACTGGAACATCCAGCCTGCTTTTTATTAGGAAAAGGCACACACAGGGCACTCCCAGGGGGAGGATGAAAATAACCAATTATACACAGGGTAACACCCCCACCTCTCCTCCCCTCAGATAATCACATAACACAATTAAACTGTACAATAATTCACCCCAGTTATGGATGTACCCCAAAACCAGGGGGTACACCCTTGAGTCCAGCACCTGAAAGGTCTTGGTTAGGGGAACACTCTGTCCAAATCTTAGCCCATTTGGTTAAGGGGTTCGGGAGTTATGGACGATTGAAGTTTTGACCGACTGCACGGATCTTCTAGACGAAAAGAGTTCCACAAGTTTTGGCCCTGCAGTCGGTCTCCGTTCGCCGGTCATCCACAACTGTCTCCGAGTTCGCTGGATTCCCCATAGCTGATTACAAGTAACTACCGAATGGCTCGTCGTTCGGTAGTTCCAACACGAACTTCTGGGTGTATGGAGGTCTCAGCGGTGTTCGCCTGTTTGGGTATCCGTTTTTAGTTCCACGCGTTCACAGGCAAACACCGCTGTTCGTACGCAAGATGGCCGCGAACACGTGCAACAGTCCCAAAATGGCGGCCACCCATATGTTAGACAGGGAGTTCGTGCGAAATGAGGTGAACGGCTGGAAAACAGGCTGGAACGGTAAAACATGCTTTATAACATCACAAATCAGTCCTTTAGACGGATGGCCTAAAATAGCCGAATCCACGAAAGTACTAGACAGACGGATGGTTCCGTCACAGGTGCTGGAAGCGCTTTTGTGTTGTAGGGTTAATATTTGTCCCCATTGTTCGTCCGTGAAGGTCTCCTCCGACCAGTCCTCCCATTGTCTTTTGTATAAATTGTTAGCAGTGCGGTGGGACGTCTGCAGGTTCTGGTACAGAGCGTACACTCGGCCGTCCGAATCAGGTGTTTGCGTGCATAACTTCTCGTACCATGTTAGTTCTCTGTGTATCTTGTTCCTTCGGGGCAGGTTTTGATAATAGTGCTGCAGTTGGAGGCTGTGGAATTGATGCATTAGTGTGGGCGTTTCTGTTCCCTCAATTTCCCTCAGCGGTCATATTCCCGTATTGTTCAAGACTGTGTGGATCGGTATATATCCTTCCCGGTCTTCGGCCGGCCAGGCTGTTGGTGGGAGACTGTCCCCCAGGTTTGGGTTGTTTGTGATGGGTATCAGGGGGCTGGGCTTAGGAGAGATCTGCTGTTCTTTCCTCATTGCAGACCAGTGTTTCAGGGTGTGTCGGAGTGGTGAGTCGTCCCCGAGGAGCGTTCGGGCATCTCCGTCGGCGTTCCAGATCAAGTTATGCAGGTTTTTGCCTGCTGTGTCCCTCCACAGCTGGACCCATCGTTTGTGTGGTGTGTCGACATGGAGTTCTTTAAGTCTTTGTAGGACAGTTGCCTGATGGTATCTGTTGATGTCGGGCAGGGCTAGCCCGCCCCAGCTCCTTGGAAGGCATAGTTTGTCATAGCTAATTCTGGCCCTTTCCCCCTTCCATACATATTGTATGAATGCTGTCTTGAGTGTCTTAAAGAATGCGTGGGGAATGGTTTGCGGTGTCGTGTGTAGGATATACAATATCCGTGGCAGGATGTTCATCTTTAAGACCGCTATTCGGCCAATCCAAGATATGTGCGGGTAATTCCATCGTCTGAGGTCCTCCGCGATGTGTGTTAGGAGCGGTGCGTGGTTTTGAGCGTATATGTCTTTGGATGTGTGCGTTATCCAGAGTCCTAGGTATCGCATTCTGTCCTTGCACCAGTGGAACGGGAACTGTCGCCTCAGCTGTTCGCAGTCTTTATCCGGAACCGTGACGTTGAGGAGTTCACATTTGGCCAGGTTGAGTTTCAGTCCAGACAACCGACCATAGGTGTCGAATTCTTCCATAAGTGGTGGTAATGAGTCTAGTGGGTGGTCGAGGAAGAACATCATGGCATCCTCGTATGCGGCTACTTTATGTTCCTGTGTGTTATGCCTTAGTCCCGTTATCCTCTCGTTACGTCTGATGTTTTCCAGTAGGGGTTCCAGCGTGAGGGCGAATATCAGGGGCGAGAGCGGGCATCCCTGCCTCGTGCCGTTTTTGATGTCGAATCCGCCCATAAGTGCTCCATTTACCCTGACTCTGGCGGTCGGATTGCTATAGAGCGCGGAGATCCAGGAGAGCATACCCATGCCCATGCCTGTGGCGCGTAGCGTTTCCAGCATAAAGACCCAGTCCACCCGGTCGAAGGCTTTCTCCGCATCTGTGGAGAGGAGCAGCAGTTGTGATGTCTTGCGTCTGGCTAGATGTTGGATGCCGAACAATCTCAGAGTGCAGTCTCTTGCCTCTCTCCCTGGTATGAAGCCAGTCTGGTCTGGGTGTACTAATCGTGACATCTGGGTTTGCAGTCTCAAGATCTGCCAAGATCTTAGAGAAAAGTTTTATGTCCGCGTTGAGGAGCGATATGGGACGATAGTTGCCTACAAGTTCTGTGTTTTTTCCGGGTTTGGGGATCACTGTGATGATAGCTGCCAGTGCCTCCTTGTGAAAGGTGTGTCCTTCTCTTATGCCATTGAGTGCCTTGGTCAGGTACGGAAGTAGTATGTGTCCAAATTTCTTGAGGTATTCTACCGGGAAGCCGTCTGGTCCCGGGGCTTTGCCCGATTTTGCTGTTTTTAGTGCGCTTCGTACCTCTTCTTCGGTGATAGGTGCGTCCAATTCCTCTGCGCCAGCCGGCGCAATGGTTGGTAGTTGTAAGTTAGTAAGATATTCAGTTGCGGCTGCCCGCCTCCTGTTCGGGGAGTGCCCTTCGTTCCCATCATGTACATTGTATAGCGTCTTGTAGAATCTCTCAAATTCATCTGCGATTTTCGTCGGGAACTGTGTTGTGTCACCCTGTGCCGTTCGGATGGTGTGGACTTGTGCCCTACATTGAGTGTCTCTCAGCATCCGTGCAAGGAGTCTGCCCCCTTTATTTGCATGCTTGTAGAAAAATGCTCGGGAGCGTTGTATTGTTCTGGCATGTCTATATTCAAGGAGGTCAGCCAGTTGTCGCCTGGCGGATAGTAATTCCCCGTAGGTGTGTTCCTGTTGGTCGCGTTTGTGCGTGATTTCTAGTTCGCTAATTTTCTGTGAGAGGGCTACGATCTGGTGGCTAGCTTCCTTCTTTCTTCGCGTGGCAATTCTTATAAGGTGACCCCTGATGACGCTTTTATGAGCTTCCCACACCGTCATGTCCGATACTCCATCTGTGGCATTCTCAGCAAAGTACTGCGTGAGGTGGTCAGCTATCTGTGTTTGTATAGCTGAATCTATCAGCAGGGAGTCGTTTAGCTTCCACGTGGTTCTTGCAGGTCGGAACAGAGGTGATCTCATGTGTACCTGTACCGCGCTGTGATCCGACCAAGTCGTGGTTAAGGATTTCCGCCCTCTGCATGTGCGTGAGCCCTTCTTGTTGCACGAATACGTAGTCGATCCTGGTGTATCTGTGGTGTAGTGCGGAGTAATAGGTGTAGTCCCTGTCTTCCGGTCTCAGCGCTCTCCAGGTGTCTACCAGTCTCATGTCTCGAAGAGCCTTGCGGATTATTTTAAGTGCTGTGTCTGGGACGCTGCTACTTCCTGTGGAGGTGTCTCTTCGTGGGTCCAAGGGTACGTTGAGATCTCCTCCAAATAGTAGGGTCCCCTCCGTGAAATGGGAGAGACGCGTCAGTGTTCTTCTGAGGAAGCTGGCCTGTCCGCTGTTTGGGGCATACACCGTAGCGAATATGTACATTTTACTTGCTATCTCTCCTTTTATGAAGAGGAACCGTCCCCACAAGTCCACCATCTTGTCCGTGAGCGTGAATTGTAAGTGGGATGCCACTAAAATCGCCGTCCCCACCTTTCGTGAGGTCGGATGGTTGCTATAAAAGTTTTTTTGGTAACAGTTGTCCCTTAGCAGTTTGTTTGTTTCCGGCCTGAGGTGTGTTTCCTGTAGAAGGGCAACTGCTACGTGTTGTTGCTTCAGGTTGCGTAGAAGGTGTGACCGTTTCTCCGGGGTGTTGAGTCCCCTGCAGTTTTGTGTTCGAATCACTAAGGGTGCTGGTGTGTACGCCATGTTGTCGGGGCCCCGGGCTTCCACCCGGCCGGCGGGGTGTGTTCTACCTCCCCAAGGGTTACTGGTTCCCCGTCGGGCAGGCGGGCACGAGCGCTCCTCCGAGCGTGGCTGTTTGGGGCGGGGAGGAAAGGGGTACTGACCAAGCAGGGGAAGGGGAGCTACCGGTTCAGGAGCTGTGTATGGGTGTGTGTGTGAGTGTTGAGATTATGTCAGGGTTGTAAGGTGTGTCAGCAGCCGTGTATGTTGTTAATCCGCTGATCGTTCTAAATTACGTGTTTCGTGTGGTCGATGTATGGGGGGCAGGGTGGTGCCCCCCGATAAGATGGCTCCGTGTGTCTGGGTGGATAGGCAGTGCGTACCGCCGGTCAGATTCCTGGCTAGGCTGCGGCAATGCTCCCCCAGTGGAGAGTCTACACGGATTGTGAGTCGGGTGGTGGCCTGTGCCTTTCGGGACGTATCACTCCCGTTATATCACTTGTTGTGATGTGTGTTGAACTATTTGTGTTCCGCCAGTCTGCGGTCCCGCTATATTGGTAGCTTGTTAGATGCACTAATGTTGTCTTGTTATAATATCTGAAGTATAACCTAGTGGGTGGGGTCGTCGTCTGTTACGTCCAGTGTGTGTGGAGGTCTGTCTCTGTCGTCAGAGGAGGTCGTTAGTGAGGTGTCGCCACCCTCCGTGTCATTTCGTCGCCGCTTGTGGAGTGCGTGTTATGTGGGTTACCTATGATAGGCATAGGATCCGAATCGCATGGGAGGCTGCACTTATATGTGTGGGGGTTTCCTTCGGTGCATGCTGAGCTGTCCTGAGTGACGGGAAAGCTCATCCATGGGCTTCAGGCGTGTTAGGCGCGGGGTGACAGCTATTGCTCACGGGTGGTCGGTCAAGCTTCATAGGTGTGTCTGTGTCGGAGTTGGGTGGCAGCCCAGTGTGCTTACACTGTAAGAATTTGCATTAGTTTGTGTATACATTTCAGCAAATGGTGCAAATATTAAGCATGACATTCAAATACATTCCATGTTACATTCTCCCTCCCTCCCCTCTTCCCCCACCCTACTTCTTCCCTCCCCTCTCCCCTAGCATTGGTACGTTGACCTTTCAATTTGTCATCTTATGTGGGTCCCCATTTCCCTGGTTTACTTTCTGAGTCCTATCAAATCTCTTCCCCCCCTACCCCCTGCCCCCCTCAGCTACTCAGGCTAACAAGATTAGTTACTCTTTGCGGTTCCATGTCCGGTCCTTTTTCCTCCCGTCTGCCTACCCCTACCCCTAGCTCAAAGTCTACTCCTCATTTTCTTTCAAGCTCAATGCGCCCTAACCAACTGCCGGCTGCCTATTTCAGGTGGTGGGTATCCTTCCCTCATGTCCCCCTCTCCCCATCTCCTCGCCTCTCCCATATCTGGCCTGATGCTGCTTGGGTCCCCTTCCTACCCCCCACCCGCCTGCGTCTCTGGTCTCGAATCCCGTTTTGCACACGCTTTCTGTGTCTTTAGGCAATGAGGTAATGACACGTGAACCCGGTTCGGGGGTTATGCGTTCGATTCAGAGTGCAATCAGTGCATGCATAGTGTCCATCTGCAGCAGTCCCAATTTACCCCCCTGTCCCGTCCCCCCCAACCTGCTGAAGTTCCCTGGGGTAAGTCGGGGGATGAGAGTTCGAGGTGCTAGTCGTGGTTCAGTGTCCCATTGTCTCTCTACGCTGGGCGGAGGGTGGTGTTCATGGCGTCGTGCGTCTATGAGGTGTCAGAGTTTTTTTTTTTGTTTGTTTTTTTTTTTTTTTTCTGTTTTTTTTTCGTTTTTTTTTTTTTTCCTCTCTTTTTGCATCTTTTTGAGTCATATGTCATTGTCTCTGTCGTCGAGTGTCTATAGGTCAAAGCGTGTGTGGTACTTATCTGTGAGTCTTGCGTCTGGAGAACGTGTACCTCTGCTGATTGGAGTCAATAGATCAGACTCCTGTCCGTCTCTGCGGTTTAGTCTGCTGCGGGACGTGCTTGATGATGTTCTGGCTGTGGAGGTCTGTGTGCCTGGTGTCCTTGCGGCAAATCTTCCCTGCGGCGTCTGTTTGCTCTGGGTGCCATTTGGCGGTTCACCTGCTCTGATGGTCCCAGGACCCAGTCTGTCACTTCAGTGCGTGGGAGACCCATGGTCTGTAGGAAGGCGGGTACTTCTTCTGGCCAACGTAGGGTTTTCCAGTCATTGCCCTGCTTGACGGTCAGGCAAAAGGGAAGCCCCATTTATATGGTATATTCCGACTCCTCAGTAGCTGTGTTACCGGTCTCAGGGCTCTTCTGGCTTCGAGCGTGAGGGGTGACAGGTCTTGAAAAAGTGACACATCTGCTCCTCTAAATCTCCATGTTTGTTTGGTTCTAGCTTTGTTCATGATAATTTCTTTTATCTTGTATTCATGCAGACAGCATATGACATCTCTTGGTGGATTTTCAGCAGTGCGGGGTCTCAGGGCCCTATGTGCCCTGTCAAAGTCGAAGTGTTGTGGTGCGTCAGGGCCCAGGATTTCCCTGAACAGGTCTGACAGCATAGCACTGACATCTTCCTCCCCAGGGGCTTCAGGCACATTGCGGATCCTTATGTTGGATCTGCGCCCCCTATTGTCAAGGTCTTCAGTCTGCCTTCTTATCTGCAGTAGCAGGGCTCCCTGTCTGGCAATGGCAGTATCCGTGGCTTCCCTTCTAGCTGCAGCTACATGTTGTGTGTTCTCTAAGGCCTGTATGCGGCCATCTTGGGCTGTGAGGTCTCTCTGCAGCGTGGCCACCTCTGATCTAATGGCCTCATGCAGGTTGGCTGACAGGGCTTGGAGGTCTGATTTTGTGACCATGGCTGTGGTGAGTGCCCTAATATCTGCCCTGATGTCTGCTAGGGAGGGTTCTTGCGGTTCAGGTACCTGTGTTGTGGGACGGCCGTCGGCCATCTTGGCGCCCGGTACCGCGCGTGTTTGCCTGGCCGGTGTTCTCAGGTACCCGTCCAGTGTACCGGCGTTCTGTGCCTGTTGGTGTCTTGTGTCCGTCGGGTGTGTGTCCGATTTCTTGTTTCGGCCCATCGGTAGGTTATTCTGGCGTGCGTTTTCAATTTAGGTTCTTAGCGGGACGGAGCTCCTCTGCTATGCGGCCATCTCCGTCGGCGTCCAGGCCACGCCCCCTTATCATCTTTGTTTCACTTATTTTATTTGCTTTTCTATGGCTGCTCCTCAAAACACAGGAGATATTTTCCTTTGTGTTCTTGGTCATTATTCCTTCCTCCTTTGTTTTATATATTCACAGTTTGCTATGTACCCTTCCTTTGTATATTGAAGTCTCGTTTCCTATGTTTTACTGACACTAAGCTAATCATAAAAGTGAATGTTGTGGATCCTCTAAAACAAGAATGCAATATCTTGCTCTTCCCTGTGTCATTTGAGACCACTCATACTTTGAATGTCTGACAATACAGCGTGCAACTGCCTAGTCCCCTACCTTTACTACTGCCAAAGTGCCAATTTTGAGGCCTCTCCCACACATATCTACTTAAGTCTCCCTAATCCAGCACTATACAATACTGTAAGTCCAAATCTTAACATGTTCCATGAATCACATTGTGAAGAACGTTAGAAAACCTATATTTATAAACTCCACACCTGCTGTATTAACTGCAAACTATACTGTTTTAACATTTTAATATAATACACTAAATCATTACATCCATAGTGATACCCCAGACTGTGCTGTATAATTAACTCCAAATATGTAACATTAACGTGGTACTGTAAGAAATGAAATAAAAATATGAATAGCAGCCCTGCACTTCTGCTATCCCTCTACATGCTTGATTTAAAAATTTTTTATTAAACTTACCAAAAATGAAGCAGCTGAATCAATTCTTCCAGTCTGTTTCCAGTTAGCTGGTCGTCGCACACATAATGATGCATCTGCATCAATTCAGCCTTGGTTGATGCAATTTCGATGTTGCATCACTTTCACAAATGTGTGGTCACATCATTTTGGCTCTGAACTAATTTAAGTTAAGCAAGTTGCAATCTTCTTGCTTTTTTTAATACTTTTTGGGGGTTGTCAAATTCCCAATTTGCTCAATACACATGTGCAGATATGATGCAGACATGTTAGCCTGGGCCTATATAAATACCTGTCAGGTTTAGCTCAGTGCCCTTTTGTGGTTTCACAGCCCAGAAGTGCCTAATAGTGTATCACTGTTGTTGTTGTTACTGTGTATCATACTTGGCTGCATGCCTTACTTTTATTTTGTCCTGTCCAGTGTAACAGTGCACCAGAACCAGCTACATCCCTGACCTTGACTTTATCCTGCCCACTGTTCCTATGTACAAGAATAAATAATCCCTGATTTATCCTAATCCTGTGTTCGGTTCTTCAAAACCAACTTTTTATTTTGCTCATCTAGCCCTGACCTGTATTTTGAATAGTTTAGCAAGTATACTTTCTATTGCTATTTAAGTGCTAAGCCAGGCCATTCTAAGGTCTGGTAATAGGTCAATCCTTTACTACAGAGTCTTTGGTTAAGCGGGCAACTTACATATTCTTGAGGTTTCTTCCATATCCTGACACCCACTATCTATGCCCATGATCCTTCCACTCTCCTGACTCATCTCCCTGCTGTACCTCCTACCCCTGTCTCCTCTCCCTCCAGTCACTCTTCCTCTCTCCTTTCCGCATTAGCCCCCTTCTCCATCCCTGTGTCCTTCCTATCTTCTTAACCCCTTAAGTGTGTGACATGTCATGATTCCCTTTTATTCCAGAAGTTTGGTCCTTAAGGGGTTAAACAAGATATACACAAAAGAATATCCTTCGCTACTTTCCCTAACAAAGGAATGAGAAAAAGGGAAAGAATAGGTTAAATGAATGTGACTTGGTCAAAGAATGAGTGAAAAAAATGAAAAAAGTCACAAGAGTTAATGGGGTATTGAAATGGAATGGGAATAGGACTGGGATACGGCATGGGGTGGAATATGTGAAAAAGAGTTAGAATAATGGGATCAAAATAAGGTTTTAAATGAAGTGATGAAACATAAAATAATAGTAAAATATATGTATCAGCACGTCATGTGACCTGAGAGATATTTATTTATTTATTATTGCTATTTATAAAGAGCCAACAGATTCTGCAGCGCTGTACAATAAGTGGAGAAACGTACAATATACACAGACAAATACAAGAGGTAAGAGAGCCTCTTGTATAAAAGTACCGTATATACTCGAGTATAAGCCGACCCGAATATAAGCCGAGGCCCCTAATTTTATCCCAAAAAACTGGGAAAACTTATTGACTCGAGTATAAGACTGGGGTGGGAAATGCAGCAGCTACTGGTAAATTTCTAAATAAAATTAGATCCTAAAAAAAATATATTAATTGAATATTTATTTACAGTGTGTGTATAATGAATGCAGTGTGTGCGTATGTGTGTGTGTATGAGTGCAGCGTGTGTGTATGAGTGCAGCGTGTGTGTATGAGTGCAGCGTGTGTGTATGAGTGCAGTGTGTGTGTGCATGAATGCAGTGTGTGTGTGTGTGAATGCAGTGTGTGCAGGGCCGGTGCAAGGATATTTGCCGCCGTAGGCAAAAAAAAATTTGCCGCCCCCTCCCCCCCCATATGTCCTGACTTCCCCTCCTCCTCCCTCAGTGGTCCTTACCTCCCCACCCCCGTGTTCATTCACCGCCCCCCCCCAGTGGTCCTGACTCACCCCTCCCCTAGTGGTCCTTACCCTCCCCTCGCCTAGTGGTCCTTACTTCCCCCTCCCCTCCCATAGTGGTCCTTATCCCACCCCTTCCCTCTCATAGTGGTCCTTATCCCCCTTCTCCCTCCCATAGTGTTCCTTATTCCCCCCATCCCTCCCATAGTGGTCCTTATCCCCCCCTCCCTCCCATAGTGGTCCTTATACCCCCTTCCCTCCCATAGCGGTCCTTATACCCCCCTCCCTCCCATAGTGGTCCTTATCCCCCCCCTCCCTCCCATAGTGGTCCTTATCCCCCCCCTCCCTCCAATAGTGGTCCTTATCCCCCCCCCTCCCTCCAATAGTGGTCCTTATCCCCCCCTCCCTCCCATAGTGGTCCTTATCTACCCCCTCCCTCCCATAGCGGTCCTTATACCCCCCCTCCCTCCCATAGTGGTCCTTATCCCCCCCTCCCTCCCATAGTGGTCCTTATACCCCCCTCCCTCCCATAGTGGTCCTTATCCCCCCCTCCCTCCCATAGTGGTCCTTATCCCCCCCCTCCCTCCCATAGTGGTCCTTATACCCCCCTCCCTCCCATAGTGGTCCTTATACCCCTTTTTTTTATTATTAATTTTTTTTTATTATTATTATTTTTTTATTATTATTTCTTATTTTATTTATATATTTTTTTTTTCGTCCCCCCTCCCTGCTTGATATATGGCAGGGAGGGGGGCTCTCCTTCCCTGGTGGTCCAGTGGCAGTTCAGTGGGGGGGAGAAGGGGGCAGGCAGAGCTGTAACTTACCTTTCCTGCAGCTCCTGTCAGCTCTCTCCTCCTCCGCGCGGTCTGTGCAGCTCCCTCTGTCAGCTCACAGTGTAAATCTCGCGAGAGCCGCGGCTCTCGCGAGACTTACACTGGGAGCTGACCGAGGTGCTGAACGGACGGCGCAGAGGAGGAGAGAGCTGACAGGAGCTGCAGGAAAGGTAAGTACAGCTCTGCCAGCACCCCTCTCCCCCCAGTCTGTATTATGGCAATGCAAATTGCCATAATACAGACTATGACTCGAGTAGAAGCCGAGTTGGGGTTTTTCAGCCCAAAAAATATTCAAGGATATAATCTTTCAATGTAGGGTAATAACTGCTTGATTCAAGGATAAATCTGACTGCCATTCTGGGGTCAATAAGGAATTTTTTGTCCTAGCTTGTTGCAAAATTGTGCTTCAAACTGGGTTTTTTTTTTTCTCTTTTTTTTTCTCTTTTGGATCAAAAGCAAAAAACAGGTGTGAGGAAGGCTGAACTTGATGGACGCAAGTCTCTTTTCAGCTATCTAACTATGTAACTATGTAACTATATGAGTATATACGGTATGTATAAAGTGTTGTATATGTGCACTGGCTAATTTATGTTGCCTGACTATTGCGTGCAACTGTTTGTATGTGTGTACTAAATAACCTAGAAAAATAATCCAACTAACCAAAAAAAAATGCTAAGAGTAGTGATGTCGCAAGCATAAAATTTTCGGTTCGCGAACGGCGAACGCGAACTTCCGCAAATGTTCGCGAACGGGCGAACCGGGCGAACTGCCATGGACTTCAAAAGGCAGGCAAATTTTAAAACCCACAGGGACTCTTTCTGGCCACAATAGTGATGGAAAAGTTGTTTCAAGGGGACTAACACCTGGACTGTGGCATGCCGGAGGGGGATCCATGGCAAAACTCCCATGGAAAATTACATAGTTGATGCAGAGTCTGGTTTTAATCCATAAAGGGCATAAATCACCTAACATTCCTAAATTGTTTGGAATAACCTGCTTTAAAACATCAGGTATGGTGTTGTATCGATCAGGTAGTGTAAGGGTTACGCCCGCTTCACAGTGACAGACCAAACTCCCCGTTTAACGCACCGCAAACAACCGCAAAAAGTCCATTTGCACAAACGCAAACTCCCCATTTGCACAAGGTTGGATACCAAGCTAGCCATGTCGCGTTCCTTGTCCTCACTGATGTCATTGAAGGTCTCTTCCTCCACCCAGCCACGTACAACACCAAGGGTCCCCGAAAGGTGACAACAAGCCCCCTATGACGCCTGCTGTATTTGGTCTTCCACCTCCTCAAAGCCACCTTCCTCTTCAGACTCCTCTCTCTGCGTTGCCTCTCTCTGCATTATTATAAGGTGTGTTAAGTAGTACTATTCCTATCAGTTTAATCCCTGTTACGTCCCCTATCAGGGGACGTGTATATAAGGCATCGATTTTAGGAAGCGGGAGATGGAAAAAGATGCTTGGTCGGTCCTCCTACTTCAAATTTGGGGCACTGCGCCTGCAATCTTATGTGCCACCAGATAGGAGTGGTGTGTTAAGTAGTACAATTCCTATCAGTTTAATCCCTGTTACGTCCCCTATCAGGGGACGTGTATATAAGGCATCGATTTTAGGAAGCGGGAGATGGAAAAAGATGCTTGGTCGGTCCTCCTACTTCAAATTTGGGGCACTGCGCGTGCAATCTAATGTGCCACCAGATAGGAGTGGTGTGTTAAGTAGTACTATTCCTATCAGTTTTATCCCTGTTACGTCCCCTATCAAGGGACGTGTATATAAGGCATCGATTTTAGGAAGCGGGAGATGGAGAAACATGTTTGGTCGGTCCTCCTACTTCAAATTTGGGGCACTGCGCGTGCAATCTAATGTGCCACCAGATAGGAGTGGTGTGTTAAGTAGTACTATTCCTATCAGTTTAATCCCTGTTACGTCCCCTATCAGGGGATGTGCATATAAGGCATCGATTTTAGGAAGCGGGAGATGGAAAAACATGTTTGGTCGGTCCTCCTACTTCAAATTTGGGGCACTGCGCGTGCAATCTAATGTGCCACCAGATAGGAGTGGTGTGTTAAGTAGTACTATTCTTCTCAGTTTAATCCCTGTTACGTCCCCTATCAGGGGACGTGTATATAAGGCATCGATTTTAGGAAGCGGGAGATGGAAAAACATGCTTGGTCGGTCCTCCTACTTCAAATTTGGGGCACTGCGCGTGCAATCTAATGTGCCACCAGATAGGAGTGGTGTGTTAAGTAGTACTATTCTTATCAGTTTAATCCCTGTTACGTCCCCTATCAGGGAACATGTATATAAGGCATCGATTTTAGGAAGCGGGAGATGGAAAAAGATGCTTGGTCGGTCCTCCTACTTCAAATTTGGGGCACTCCGCGTGCAATCTAATGTGCCACCAGATAGGAGTGGTGTGTTAATTAGTCACCGTCATCAGGCCTTTTTTAGTCGAATGTATCGCCCACTGTCAGTCCCTTCGGGATCCATCCCTCATTCATCTTAATAAAGGTGAGGTAATCTAGACCTTTTTGACCCAGGCGACTTCTCTTCTCAGTGACAATACCTCCTGCTGCACTGAAGGTCCTTTCTGACAGGACACTTGAAGCGGGGCAGGCCAGAAGTTCTATCGCAAATTGGGATAGCTCAGGCCACAGGTCAAGCCTGCACACCCAGTAGTCAAGGGGTTCATCGCTCCTCAGAGTGTCGATATCTGCAGTTAAGGCGAGGTAGTCTGCTACCTGTCGGTCGAGTCGTTCTCTGAGGGTGGATCCCGAAGGGCTGTGGCGATGTGTAGGACTTAAAAAGCTCCGCATGTCTTCCATCAACAACACGTCTGTAAAGCGTCCTGTCCTTGCCGCCGTGGTTGTGGGAGGAGGAGGATTACTTTCACCTCTTCCCCTGTTAGATTCCCGTTGTGTTGTGACATCACCCTTATACGCTGTGTAAAGCATACTTTTTAATTGATTTTGGAACTGCTGCATCCTTTCCGACTTGCCGTAATTCGGTAACATTTCAGGCACTTTCTGCTTATACCGGGGGGGTCTAGTAGCGTGGACACCCAGTACAGGTCGTTCTCCTTCAGCCTTTTTATACGAGGGTCCCTCAACAGGCACGACAGCATGAAAGACCCCATTTGCACAAGGTTGGATGCCGAGCTACTCATGTCCTGTTCCTCGTCCTCAGTGATCTCACTGAAGGTATGTTCTTCCCCCCCCAGCCACGTACAACACTACGGGTACCATATAGGTGACAACGAGCACCCTGGGATGCCTGTTGTGGTTCCTCCTCCTCATCAAAGCCACATTCCTCCTCTGACTCCTCTTCCTCACAATCCTCTTCCAGCATTGCCGCAGGTCCAGCAAGCGATGCTGATAAGGCTGTTCCTGGTGATGATGGTGACCACAACTCTTCCTCTTCACGCTCATCTACGACCTGATCCAGCACTCTTCGCAGGGCACGCTCCAGGAAGAAAACAAATGGTATGATGTCGCTGATGGTGCCTTCGGTGCGACTGACTAGGTTTGTCACCTCCTCAAAAGGACGCATGAGCCTACAGGCATTGCGCATGAGCATCCAGTAACGTGGCAAAAAAATTCCCAGCTCCGCAGAGGCATTCCTAGCACCCCGGTCATACAAATAGTCGTTAACGGCTTTTTCTTGTTGGAGCAGGCGGTCGAACATTAGGAGTGTTGAATTCCAACGTGTAGGGCTGTCGCAAATCAAGCGCCTCACTGGCATGTTGTTTCGCCGCTGGATATCGGCAAAGTGAGCCATGGCCGTGTAGGAACACCTAAAATGGCCACACATCTTCCTGGCCTGCTTATAGACATCCTGTAAGCCTGGGTACTTATGCACAAAGCATTGTACGATCAGATTACACACATGTGCCATGCATGGCACATGTGTCAACTTGCCCAAATGCAATGCCGCCAACAAATTTCTTCCGTTGTCACAAACCACTTTGCCGATCTCCAGTTGGTGCGGAGTCAGCCACTGATCCACCTCTGCATTCAGGGCGGACAGGAGTGCTGGTCCGGTGTGACTCTCTGCTTTCAGGCAAGTCAACCCCAAGACGGCGTGACACTGCCATATCCGGGATGTGGAACAGTACCTGGGGAGCTGGGGGGTGCCGTTGATGTGGAGCAAGACGCAGCAGCAGAAGAGGACTCAGCCAAGGAGGTTATGGAAGAGGATGGAGTAGGAGGAGTAGAGGAGGTGGCAGCAGGCCTGCCTGCAAGTCGTGGCAGTGTCACCAACTCCTCTGCAGAGCCACGCATTCCATGCATGGAAGCCGTCAGCAGGTTTACCCAATGTGCAGTGTAGGTAATATACCTGCCTTGACCATGCTTTGCAGACCAGGTATCAGTGGTCAGATGGACCCTTGCCCCAACACTGTGTGCCAGACATGCCATTACTTCCTTTTGCACAATTGAGTACAGGTTGGGGATTGCCATATGTGCAAAGAAATTTCGTCCGGGTACCTTCCACTGCGGTGTCCCAATAGCTACAAATTTTTTGAACGCCTCAGACTCCACCAGCTTGTATGGTAAAAGCTGGTGGGCTAATAGTTCAGTCAAGCCAGCTGTCAGACGCCGGGCAAGGGGGTGACTTTGTGACATTGGCTTCTTACGCTCAAACATGTCCTTGACAGACACCTGACTGTGGGCAGATGAGCAGGAACTGCTCAAGGCGAGAGACGGAGGGGCGGATGGTTGAGAGGGCGCAAGGAGGACAGCAGGGGTTAACGTGGCTGAAGATGCTGGACCAGGAGGAGGATGGCGGCTTTGAGTTTGTGTGCTGCTTGTACTCATGTGTTGATCCCATAGGCGTTTGTGATGTGCGATCATGTGCCTTCGCAAAGCAGTTGTACCTAGGTGGGACTTCCCACGACTCCGTTTCTTTTGGCACAGGTTGCAAATGGCATCGCTGTTTGTCAGAGGAAGACACACAAAAAAATGCCACACTGCTGAGCTCTGCAATGACGGCATTCTGGTGGTGGCAAAAGCATGCGTTGATTGGCGTGCTGTCTGGCTGACTCCGGGTGCCTATGCATGCTGTCTGACTGTGCCACTAGCTCCTTGCGATGACCTCCACCTGCTTTCAACTCGTCTCCTCCTCCTCCTCTCTGTCTCCCCATCTGAACTTTCCCCCTGTTCTTCTTCTGTTCTAGCGGGCACCCACGTGACATCCACGGACGCATCGTCATCATCAACCGCTTCACTTGTATCTGACAACTCAGCAAAGGAAGCAGCAGCGGGTACAACATCATCACCACACCGTACGTGTGTAATGCTGCCTGACTGAGACATATCCCTGTTATCTACATCCTCTGGCAATAATGGTTGCGCATCACTCTTTTCTTCCAACTGATGTGTAAATAACTCCTCTGACATACCAAGTGAAGCGGCTGTGGTGCTAGTGTTGGTGGTGGCGGCAGGCGGGCGAGTGGTAACTTGAGAGGTGCCCGAAGCTAAGCTGGAGGAGGATGGTGCGTCAAGGTTCTGAGCGGAAGCTGTAGAAGATTGGGTGTCCTGTGTTAGCCAGTCAACTATGTCCTCAGAACTTTTCAAGTTCAGGGTACGTGGCCTCTGAACACTGGGCATTATTCTAGGGCCAAAGGGAATCACAGCACCACGACCACGACAGCCCCTGCGGGGTGGCCTGCCTCTGCCTGTCATTTTTTTTTCGATTAGTGGTACTATGCGTGCAAGCTACTGTGACAACAGATATGAGTGGCACTGTGCAGTGGCAGAAGTTGGCAGAGTAGACGCTGTAGGCCTGACACACAGGCTTGCAGACAAACTTTTTTTTTTTAAATGTACACTACTGTTACACCAGATATGAGTATCACTGGTGTGACACTGTGCCCTGGCAGGCCCTGAAACGCACACGCGTGAAGGAAACTGACTGCTATTATATTACAGTCAAAAAAGTTTAGTTTTTTTTAAATGCAAGCTATTGGGACACCAGTGAGTGAGTGGTGGCACTGGGCAGGCCCTGAAACGCACACTCATGAAGGAAACTGACTGCTATTACAGGGAGTGCAGAATTATTAGGCAAATGAGTATTTTGACCACATCATCCTCTTTATGCATGTTGTCTTACTCCAAGCTGTATAGGCTCGAAAGCCTACTACCAATTAAGCATATTAGGTGATGTGCATCTCTGTAATGAGAAGGGGTGTGGTCTAATGACATCAACACCCTATATCAGGTGTGCATAATTATTAGGCAACTTCCTTTCCTTTGGCAAAATGGGTCAAAAGAAGGACTTGACAGGCTCAGAAAAGTCAAAAATAGTGAGATATCTTGCAGAGGGATGCAGCACTCTTAAAATTGCAAAGCTTCTGAAGCGTGATCATCGAACAATCAAGCGTTTCATTCAAAATAGTCAACAGGGTCGCAAGAAGCGTGTGGAGAAACCTAGGCGCAAAATAACTGCCCATGAACTGAGAAAAGTCAAGCGTGCAGCTGCCAAGATGCCACTTGCCACCAGTTTGGCCATATTTCAGAGCTGCAACATCACTGGAGTGCCCAAAAGCACAAGGTGTGCAATACTCAGAGACATGGCCAAGGTAAGAAAGGCTGAAAGACGACCACCACTGAACAAGACACACAAGCTGAAACGTCAAGACTGGGCCAAGAAATATCTCAAGACTGATTTTTCTAAGGTTTTATGGACTGATGAAATGAGAGTGAGTCTTGATGGGCCAGATGGATGGATTGGTAAAGGGCAGAGAGCTCCAGTCCGACTCAGACGCCAGCAAGGTGGAGTACTGGTTTGGGCTGGTATCATCAAAGATGAGCTTGTGGGGCCTTTTCGGGTTGAGGATGGAGTCAAGCTCAACTCCCAGTCCTACTGCCAGTTTCTGGAAGACACCTTCTTCAAGCAGTGGTACAGGAAGAAGTCTGCATCCTTCAAGAAAACATGATTTTCATGCAGGACAATGCTCCATCACACGCGTCCAAGTACTCCACAGCGTGGCTGGAAAGAAAGGGTATAAAAGAAGAAAATCTAATGACATGGCCTCCTTGTTCACCTAATCTGAACCCCATTGAGAACCTGTGGTCCATCATCAAATGTGAGATTTACAAGGAGGGAAAACAGTACACCTCTCTGAACAGTGTCTGGGAGGCTGTGGTTGCTGCTGCACGCAATGTTGATGGTGAACAGATCAAAACACTGACAGAATCCATGGATGGCAGGCTTTTGAGTGTCCTTGCAAAGAAAGGTGGCTATATTGGTCACTGATTTGTTTTTGTTATGTTTTTGAATGTCAGAAATGTATATTTGTGAATGTTGAGATGTTATATTGGTTTCACTGGTAAAAATAAATAATTGAAATGGGTATATATTTGTTTATATTTAAGTTGCCTAATAATTATGCACAGTAATAGTCACCTGCACACACAGATATCACCCTAAAATAGCTAAAACTAAAAACAAACTAAAAACTACTTCCAAAAATATTCAGCTTTGATATTAATTAGTTTTTTGGGTTCATTGAGAACATGGTTGTTGTTCAATAATAAAATTAATCCTCAAAAATACAACTTGCCTAATAATTCTGCACTCCCTGTATATTACAGTCATAAAAGTTTAGGTTTTTTTCAAATGCAAGCTATTGGGACACCAGATATGAGTGAGTGGTGGCACTGGGCAGGCCCTGAAATGCACACTCGTGAAGGAAACTGACTGCTATTATATTACAGTCCAAAAAGTTTAGTTTTTTGTTAAATGCAAGCTATTGTGACACCAGATATGAGTGGTGGCACTGGGCAAGAGGGCACAGTATACGCTGTGAGCCTGACACACACGCTGGCAGACAACTAACTGCTATTCAATCTATTACAGTCAATTTTTTGTTTTTTTTTAAATGTACACTACTGTTACACCAGATATGAGTTGCACTGGTGTGACACTGTGCCCTGGCAGGCCCTGAAACGCACACGCGTGAAGGAAACTGACTGCTATTATATTACAGTCAAAAAAGTTTTTTTTTTTTAAATGCAAGCTATTGTGACATCAGTGAGTGAGTGGTGGCACTGGGCAATTCGGCACAGTATATGCTGTGAGCCATACACACAGGCTGGCAGGCTGGCAGGCAGGGAACTGCAATTACATTGTAAAAAAAAAAAGAGTCCTTCAGGACTGTAGTGGACACTGAATACACTAGCCTAGCTATCAATTTCCCTATCAAATCAGCAGCAGCTACACTGTCCCTCCTCTCACTAAGAATGCAGCTTCACAATGAATGTAAAATGGATGCTGTCCAGGAGGTGGGAGGGTCTGGGAGGGAGGGTCTGCTGCTGATTGACTGGAATGTGTCTGCTGACTGTGAGGTACAGGGTCAAAGTTTACTCAATGATGACGAATAGGGGCGGACCGAACAGCGCATATGTTCGCCATCCGTGGCGAATGCTAACAAGCGATGTTCGCCAGGAACTATTCGCCAGTGAACCGTTCGGGACATCACTAGCTAAGAGGCAAAAGCTAAAATATGGATTGTAACTCTATACAGAGTATTACAAATGGGAGGATGCAGTGCTTGATCCAGAAGGTTGGAAACTTGTCAGTATTTTATGACTGCAAATATCTACTGACTATTGTTTATAATAATAACAACCACTTATTGCAGATATTTTATAACCAGGTTGAAAACCTGGTTATATTTGTTTCTATTTTAAAAGCATATTTGTTTCTACTTTAAAAGCACATATCTGTCATTTTGTTCCTGTAAAAAAAAAATGACTGTAATCCCAATCCTGTGACTCCTGGAAAACGCATGTCCTGTAACATGATTATAGTATAATTGGCAGACCATAAAGTTTTAACATCTGTCATATTATCTCTTATTAGTCATGCTCCTTAGTTTTCAAGCCTGTCCTTGAGATAGCCTGTAGAACTAACTTACCTTCTATTTATACTCATTCTATTCTAGAATACATATGCTTAGTTATATATAGCTATGGTCTGACCTGAATGTGTCACCTAACACCTGTGTATAAATAAGTCTCCTCTTAAAGGGGATATCTTATCATGAACAATTTAAAGTAATCTTATTATTTAGTTAAATACACTGATCAGCCACAACATTAACACCACTGACAGGTGAAGTGATTATATTTTTACACTGGTACCTGTCAATGGTGAGATATATTAGAAAACAAGTGAACAGTTAGTTCTTAAATTTCATGTTTTGGAAGCAGGAAAACTGGGCAAGCAAAACAATCTGAGTGACTTTGACAAGCGCCAAAGAGTGATGATTAGATGTCTGGGTCAGAGTATCTCCAAAATGGCAAGTTTTGTGGGGTTCCCTGGTATGCAGTGATTAGTACCTACCAAAGTGGTGCAAGGAAGAGCAAACAATGAACCAGCATTAGGGTGATGTGCTCCCAAGGCTTATCTACGTACTTAAGGAGTAAAGGCTAGTCCATCTGGACCGATCTAACAGAGGAACTACAGTAATTCAAATTGCTGAAGAACCTCATGCTGGCTATGATAAAAAGGTGTCAGAACACACAGTGTATCACAGTTTGCTGCATTTGTGGAAGCTTAGATGCAGATAGGTCAGAGTGCCCATGATGACCCCTGTCCGCCACCAAAAGAACTTTCAAATGGAGTAATGGAACAAGGTTGCCTGGTCTAGTGAATCATGTTTTCTTTTAGATCAAGTGGATGGCCAGGTGCTCTAGTACATGGGTCCTCTTTTTTCATACATTAGGGCTCCTAATCTAAGAGCCTTTTCTTATATATTATGGGTAACACTGTAACTGCATGTTTCCTGACTTTGATCATACACAGTATATCGGATTTCAGAGAAGCCTCCATTTTGCCCTTAAACTATTGGGTGAGATTTACCCGGTTTATATATAATAGTTTTATGTTTTGTTTTGTTTTTTCTCCATTTTTGTGTATATACAGCTAAGAACATAATACCATGGCTGATACTGGAAGGTTTACTGGTATGCTTATATACTCATTTTTTTTTTCTTTTACTTGGACTTTTTTTCTTTTTTTTCATTGTATTCAATTATATTTTTCTATTGTTTACTTTTATTTCTCCAATTGTTTTTTTTTCAAAACATTATGCTAGAAGACTGTCTTGTTATTGATAGATTTTTTAATCCAAGATAATTTTAGAAATGAAATATTTTTGCATATGCTACTTTTTTCTTTTTTTGTGGATAAAAAATGTAATCATTGAGGCTACCCCTACAATATTTACCAATAATATTTACTTATAATTACTATTATAATTACTTATAATTGCCATTGTTCATATTTTAAACAGCTTATGTGTTATGACAATTGCCTTTATATATCCTATACTAGTGGTTCCCAAACCAGTCCTCAAGACCCAACAACAGTCCAGGATTTATGTTATTCCCTGTTTCATTCCAATAGAGATACTGATAAAACCTGGACTGTTGGTGGGTTTTGAGGACTGGTTTGGGAAACACTGTCCTATACCGTTGATGGCATAATGTTTGGTGCTACTTGCTGACTGTCTGTTCAATTATCCCTTGTTGTATGTGGATTCACCTACATTGGTATTTCCTGCTTAATACACCTATACTTACAGTATTTGTTTTTGTTTATTGCATTTATAAAATAAAGGAAACAATTCTAATAAAAAATGTGTAATTTTCCTCTAATTGTGTGCTGATTCCACTTTCTACCTTGTGGACCTACTTAATATTAGGCAGGTGGTTTTGATATTGTGATTGATCAGTTTAACTTCTCCACTGGAAAAAAAAATCAAAGAAAGTAAGCTCTGCTGTAAAAATTTAAAAGAATATGAGTTGTTCAGATTTTATTTTGGGCTTAACTTTTCATGAAAAAATCTGACATTTCACACGTTAGGGATTAGACTCTTTGTTTGACACTAACTTTTTTTTTTTATATTTATTTTTTATTGAAGGTTTTTCAAAAGTATAAATCCAGTACATAGTTGCTTCATAGAATATACAATCAAGAGGTCAGTGGGTTACAAGATAAACAATCATACTTTAAGGGTGCACAGTAATAATAGCAGTTTCCATGTACTATTCAACATTTTGACGTTGCAGGTTTACAGTATTTCCTTCAGTTAGGTTTATGGTAACAACTTAAATTAACTCAACAAAGGTATATACACAAACGAATATACAGGCAAACCACGGTAGTTCGGATCTATTATTATCCGTGTACTCCGTTCCTGTCATGTCCATATAGATCGCTGCTCATGTGCCTATGGGCCTTCATGTCCTCCCCAGTCCCCCCGGTCCCTCTCCTCCTCCCCTGTGTCTCTGTCTCTCATACCATGTCTCCCAGACCTTCCATACGTCTCTAAACCTTTCTGAGGCTTTAGCGGTGTCTGTGGACATTTTCTCATAAAATTGTTGTACTTTGTCTGTCAATTGTTGGATGACTGGACAGCTAATTGTTTTCCAATTTAATGCTATTAGGTTTCTAGCAGCCATTAAAACTATTGCTATCAGTTGTATGTGGTTTTGTTGTGTTGTTTTGGGAAACAGCAGGAGTAAGCAAGTCGTTATATTCATGGGGAAATCTCTAATCCCGAGATCAGTCAGTAGGTTCTGAACATCTCCCCAGAGAGGTTGTATCCCCCCACATTGCCACCAGATATGTGGCAGGGTTCCGTCTTCCACTCCACATCTCCAACACTTGGGTGATACGTCTGGGTAAATTCTGTGTAATCTAACGGGAGTCATATACCACCTATAGAGTAGTTTGCGGTGTGCTTCAATATGTGAGTAGCATTTGGTCCATTTTTTGATCCCATTTAGAGCTAGTATCCACCCTTCATCTGTTATGGCTGTTCCCCCCTCCGTTTCCCAGTGTTGTTTACACGTCAGCGTTTTTTGTGGTGCTAATTCTAGCCATGCCTTATAGCAAAGTGAGAGAGCCTTAGGTTTCATACGGGCTGTCCAGCATCTGTGGTGTATAAGTCGTGCTATGACTGTGGTTATAGGCATGGTGGGTGGCGTGCTCTTGACGTGTTTGTTTATTGTGTTTTTTAGTTGTAAGTAGGGGAAGATATCTCGCTCCGGAACTCCCCACTTAATTCGTATGTCCGGGAAACTCATGATTGTTTGTTCTTTACACAATTGTTGGATGTGGTATATACCTAAACGTGACCATCTGGTTAGTGGGATCGTGGGGTTCACTGCATGAAGTGCAGTTAGGGGAGCGTCAGGGTGGAAGTGTTTCTTCCAACCAAGGGAAGACATAAAGGCATCCCACATTCTGATTGTTGCGGTCGTGGTAGGATATAGAATCACTTTAGGGCCTCTCAGTGTGCTCGGCGTCCACAAGTAATTAAGTATGGAGGTGTGCCTAAGTTGGTCTTGTTCCATATCTACCCACTGTGTTACTCCCTGCTGGGCGTGTAGGTGTATGCTCGTTGCTAGAATGGAGGCTTTGTAGTAGAGTCCAATGTTGGGTGGGCCTATACCCCCATCTTTGTTGTCTGTTGTAGGAGACCTAGGGGTAGCCTGGGTTTCTTCCCTCCCCAAATGTAGGAGTTGCATTTGGCTTGTAAGGATTTATAGATTGTGGCCGGGATATCTATCGTAAGCATGCGGAATATATACAGTAATCTCGGTAATAGCATCATCTTATATGCGTTCACTCAGCCTAACCATGACAGTTTTGCATTCTTCCACTTATGTATCTCTGTGGTGCACAAATGTATGAGGGGTTTGTAATTAAGTTTCACTATGTTACTAATAGGAGTGGCGATCTTAATCCCTAGATACGTTATGGACGTTGTTCGCCAGTCAAATTCAAAGGTGGTTTTAACCCCTTATGGACACATGACGTGTGTGACACGTCATGATTCCCTTTTATTCCAGAAGTTTGGTCCTTAAGGGGTTAAGGGTCGTCACGGTTGGTCCTGGCAAGTTTATTGGTAGGGCTTGTGTTTTTTCCCTGTTTAGGCGATAGTACGAGATTTTGCCGTAGTCCGTCAATAATGTTGGCAGAGGAGGCAGGGACTGCTCTGGGTTCGAAAGTGCCACAAAGATATCGTCCGCGAACATCGCCAGACAATAGTCCCTGTCCCCCAGTGCAACACCGGTTATGGTCTGGTGGTGTCTTATTTTCCAAGCCAAGGGTCCTAGGGAGAGGATGTATAACAGGGGGGATAGAGGGCACCCCTGTCGCGTCCCATTCGTAATGTGAAAAGTTTGCGACAGGAAGCCTCCATGGGAGACCCTAGCACTGGGTTGTGCGTACAGTGCCAATATGCCCCTGATGACCTCTTCAGGAAACCGATATTTGCTTAGCACCTGTGTCATATATTGCCAGTTTAGTCTATTGAAGGCCTTTTCGGCGTCCAGCGCCAGAAAAAGACCTCCGAGTCGTTCTCTCTCCATCCCCGCTACTATGTTTAACACTTTCCTCGAATTATCAGAGCCTTGTCGGCCTCTCACAAATCCCGACTGGTCATTGTGCACTAATTTATGCAGCAGTGGCGCCAATCTTTCACTGAACAGTTTTGCATAAATTTTGGCATCACTGTTGAGCAGTGAAATGGGCCTGAAGTTTTTACAGTGATCTTTAGTTTTGCCCGGTTTGGGGAGTGTTGAGACATGTGCTAATGTGACTTCTTCTGGCATTGCTCCTTCCTTCATGCAGTGGTTGAACAGTGCATGGAGAGGTTGGGCTAGGGTGGAAAAGAAGGTACGGTAGTATTTATTAGGGAGGCCATCAGGTCCCGGTGACTAGTGGGAGTGTGGAGATCTCCTCTATTGTAAAGGGTTTGTTAAGCTGGTCTGCATCTGTGTCAGATAAAGTAGGGAGGTCTACTCCTGATAGGAAGGTGTCAATATCTGCTTTAGAGGGGCAGGTCGTCTGTGGGTCATCTTTTAAATTATATAGTTTTTCATAATAGTGGGCAAACTCATCCACTATCCCTTGTGGGTCTAAAATGGTGGCACCCTGCGAACTTTTGATGGAGGCAATCTTGGAGTTAGCAGTTCTCTGTTTCAATTGAGCGGCTAGTCGTGCTCCCGCTTTGTTGCCTGCAGCAAAAAAAACGTGTTTGAACCTGCGTGTGAGGAATGTCGTTTTGACTAGTTCCAGATCTCGCAGCTGCGATTGTAAGAGCAGTAATTTAGTATGGGTGGTCGCTGTGGGAGAGTGTTTGTTAGCATGGGTTATAGAGGCTAATTCGGAAAGTATGGTCGTGTATGTTTCTAATCGCTTCTTATTGGCGTAGCTGGCATGCTTAATGAAGCATCCCCTTATGAAGGCTTTGTGTGCCAACCAAGTTTGGGGTAGAGGTGAGTCTGGAGTTTTGTTCTCCTTAAAGTAAAACTGCAGATCTTGTGCTATTTGGTTAACAATGTCAGGGTCTGAAAGTAGTTGCTCATTGAGTCTCCAGCTGCCCCTTCCCGCGTTGGGGAATTGTTCTCTGAGTTGTAACGTGATAGGGGCATGGTCCGACCATGTGATTAGACCTATGTCTGTGTGTTCAACTTTCATGAGGGAGGAAGTGCAGATTAAAAATCTATCAATTCTCGAGTTGCTGTTATGTGCTGCTGTGTGGCATGTATAGTCCCTCTCTGTGGGATGGGTAACTCGCCATGGGTCTACGAGATTGTGTGATGGTAGTTTGTTGCATATTAGTGTGGTTAATTTGGACCTGCTCTTTCGTGTTTAGGCCTCCTGAGGAGTCTAGGTTGCTGTCTAATAGGAAATTTGTGTCACCTCCAATGATCACCTCCCCCAGTGCATGGGCAGACATCAATCCAAGCAGTGCATCAGCAAAGTAGCATTGGTTAGCATTAGGCCCATATACATTAATCAAGGTATAGACATTGTTATTCAGGGAACATTGCAATATGAGGTACCTTCCCTTTTTATCCCCTATTTTGCGTATTAAGGAGAAGGCTACATCTCTGCTAATAAGGATGGATTCTCCCCTTTTTTTGGCGGAGTAGCATGAATGGTAATCTATGGGGTACTGTGGGGAATTAAATTTCGGTCTGTTACCCCATTTGAAGTGCGTTTCTTGAAAGAACATTACGTGGGCACCTAACGATTTTGCCTCGCGTAGGGCTAGGCGGCGTTTGTGGGGGGAATTTAACCCTTTAGTGTTTAGGGAGCATATTTTAAGTACCATCTTGTAAGTGGTCTAGTTTGCGGCCTCTCGGAGGCGGGTGGGGCGCCCCCTTTACATTTGTTTCCATGGTGGGAGGCATTTGTAGAACTAACATGGTGGTGCTAGAAGGTGATAAGGACATGGGACATACCGTCCGTGGGGCCTGCCATATAGAGAAAAAAAAAGATAATATAATAACTGATCCAATATTCAACTATGTACAATATTCCGTTCACTGCGCCCCTGTGGGGCAGTGTCAAACATAACGGTTCCTTTTGTGGCTCCGACTCGATAGCCACTTTGGGGGTGGGTATTGAAATCGGCAGCAAGGTTTTAACAGTAACAATTATTAAAGTAATTCTTAAGGGTCTTAGTATCACCCTCAACGGGTGCAACTAGGCTTGTTGCCCGGCAAGATAATTCAAAAGAAGGGAATTTGTGTGAGTATAGTCTATGCATACGACCTGTCCCTCATGAGCACCGTGTAGTCAGCGCTCGAGTAGGAGTTCTGGTCTCACTAGGTTTGTCCTTGTGTGTTCGCGGAACGGGGTTGTTTCTTCCAGTCGTTGTGGAGTTTGATTGCAGATCTGCCCTCTGTAGTTGGTAAGGGGACACTGGTATATGAATGTTACACTCCAACAGTTGTCGCTTGCCAGATTCAGGGTCGAGAATTGGGTTATCTACGTCGTTGCGCTTTACCAGCAATTTGGTCGGGAAGCCCTACTTGTACTGTACATCTGCTGCTCTCAGTGCCGCTGTGATGTGGGTAAACGAGCGCCTTTTTATCATGGTCGCGGTGGAAAGGTCGATGAATAGCTTGACTTGGGAAAATTGACCTGGGAGCTGACCTTGGCGTCTAGACGCTTGCATTATGCGATCTTTCACCGTGAAATAGTGTACACGTGTTATAACGTCTCTTGGGACCGTGGTTGGTAGGTGTTTAGGTTTTGGGAGGTGATGAGTTCTGTCTAGCAGCATCTCAGATTCCGCCAATGCTGGGATGTAAGCTTTAAATATTTCTTGTACATATTGGGTCAGATCTTGGGAGCCAACTGACTCCGGTATTCCCCAGATTCTAATATTGTTGCGGCGGTCCCTGTCTTCGTGGTCTGCCACCTTTACTTCTAGGCTTTGCACTCTCTCAAATAGGGCTGTGTATGCGTCTGTTAGGCCATTATGAGCATCTATGATTTCATCTGCCCTCTCTTCCAGACGTGCTGTTCTTTCACCTAAAGCTTGGATGTCAGCCCTGATATCTGTAGCAATTTGCATCAAGTCATGTTATGCAGTGAGGCGTTTGTGACAGGGGCTTGCATGCATTCTATAGTGTGTGTAGACTCACCCACTTCCGTGCATGAGGCTGGGGACCGAGGCCGGCCGGCGCCATTTTGTTCTTCCGTCCCCCTCTTCGGCGGCGATGCCACGTGCATTTGGAGGGTTTTCTGTTTAAATTTCTTGGCGACTTTGGTGGACATTGTGTTGGGGAGGTATGTCTCCGTTGTAATCACTCTTGCCGGTACTTGAATGCTGTTAATACACGCTGAATGCACCCGTCAGCAGGAGAGCTCTGAGATCAGGCGACCGCTCTCATTCGCCGCTAAGCCATGCCCCTCGTTTGACACTAACTTTTAAAAATGGCTCTACGTGGTCAATATTGTACTTCGGAGCAGTATCAAAATATGAATGTGGGGTCATAACCAGGGGCCTTGATTACATATCAGTCTATTGGCAGCCTTAAAAAATTTTGCAAATTACATCATAAACCAGTTTAGGTGCCAGTTTAGAGGAGGCAAAGCTAAGGCAAACATTGTAAATGTAAAGGAGAAGTTGAAAAAAAGACTTCATTTTTTATTATTTCTGTATGTTTTCTCTATGCTGACTGCCAGGCGCAAGGACAGAACGTCTAACTATGGCTGATAGGAAGCTGAAGATGGAGGCATCCAGTTTGTGAATAAACAGGTGTAGATTTCTACATCTAATTACATTTCTGACTCCTTGCAAATACATATCTATTAAGTATAGAGAAAAGTAAACGTAATATTAAAAATCATATGACGTGACCGTTAGGCTTTAAAGCAATATCTAATGTGTACCTGTGAACTTACAGAGGAAGCATTAATTTGCAATGGAATGAACATGTAGCAAAAGTACCAAAAATGCCTCTGTCATGAATGCGCAGAATCTTAAAAAAAAAAAAACACTGTTCAAGGTTAAAGAATAATTACATTTTGCGAGTTTATTAAATAAAGCTTTTAAAATGCCACTTGATTAAAATGCCACTTGATTATATTTCTCCAGCAAAAAAAAAAAAAAGTTAGTCATTTTATAATTAGCAATCTGATGCAATGAAATGTATCTGGTGCTCTGATATTAAAACTGAAATTATGATTTTGATTGTAGTGGTTTCTGCTGCTGTGTTTGATATTATACTGGACACTGATCTCGCAAGACATGTTTATTTTAGCTAATATTCAAGCTGCTGGACATGAATTAATGTTTCTTTCAGAGTTGCTAAGGAAGCATTAAAAATGTTGACTGTGTTAAAAAATACACATGCTATAAAAAAATGCCAATTTCAGCAGAACATTGTTTTGCTAAACTTTATAGATTTAAAAAGTAAAGGTAAATACATTTTTTACAATTATTTTCCTGTCAATAAAAATGTGTAAGTTATTTTGCAAAACAGTGGGTTTTGTAATTACACAATTATAGCCTTCAAATAAAAACATATTGCCACTATATTTCTTTGTTTTATACTTTAACCCCTTCAGGACGGAGTCAATAGTACACGTTCTGATCAAAACAAAACGTAAACAAAAACTGGAATTTGCGCTATATGTCTGTTCACCCGTAGTTCCCCTCTTTCATATTAAATGCACCCACACTTATTATATATCATTTTGTTCAGGAGAAACAGGGCTTTCATTTCATATAAAATATTTGTATTTGAAACAATTTATTATGAATAAAATTAAAAAAAACTGTGAGAAATTTTAATTTTTTTTTTTCATTTGTAGTTCCGCCTCACATTTTAGCTGTAAATGTCATAATACTGTTTACGGCAACAAAATGCACATATTTGTAATCAGCGATGTCTCACGAGTACAACAGTACCCCTCATTAACAGGTTTTATGGTGTTTTGGAAAGTTACAGGGTCAAATATAGAACGTTCCATTTTCAAATTGAAATTTGCCAGATTAGTAATGTTACCTTTGAGACGGTGTGGTAGCCCAGGAATGAGAATTAACCCCATAATGGCATACCATTTGAAAAAGTAGACAACCCAAGGTATTGAACGTGGGGTATGTTTAGTTTTTTTTAGTAGCCACTTAGTCACAAACACTGGCCAAAGTTAGCGTTCATATTTGTTTTTGTGTGAAAAAAGCAAAAAACTAATATTTGGCCAGTGTTTGTGACTAAGTGGCTACTAAAAATGACTGGACATACCCCATTTGCAATACCTTGGGTTGTCTACTTTTGCAAATGGTATGCCATCATGGGGGTAATTCTTATTCCTGGGCTACCATACGGTCTCAAAGGCAACATAACTAATCTGGCAAATTTCAATGTAAAAAAAATGAAATGCAAGCCTTATATGTGACTCTCTAACTTTCCAAAACACCATAAAACCTGTACATGTGGGGTACTGTTATTCTCGGGAGATTTCACTAAACACAAATATTAGTGTTTTAAAACAGTAAAACATATTACAACAATAATATAGTCCATAAAAGTGCCGTTTGTTTGTAAAAAATGCAAAAAACGTCACTTTTACTTAAAATATCATCGTTGTAATACAATTTACCAGTTTTAAACACTAATATTTGAGTTCAGCGAAGTCTCCCGAGTAAAACAGTACCCCCTATGTACAGGTTTTATGGTGTCTTGGAGAGTTACAGGGTCTAATATAGTGCATGCGAATTAAATTCTCTGCACTTTCTCCCTGTGTTGTCAGGCATGTCAATCAAATTTTAATTAATCAAATGACATAATTATGTTAAAAAATTACTTAAATATACACGTAGAATTTTAATATATATGCATTTATAGGTATATAAATTCTACGTGTATACTAATGTAATCTTTTATGTAATTATATGTATTTATCTATATATTTATATTTGCGGTTATTTGTATTTTATATATAGATAGATATATATAGAATGTCATTCTAAGTGTATTCTGTTTCCAATATATATATATATTAATAACAAAATACAGTTAGAATGAAATTACATATGAATATATAATTTATTTTATATTTTGTTTCAATATTGTATTTATTTATTTAATTATTTTATGTATTTATTATTGTAATTATGCGTGTATATATATATAATATATATATGTAGATCTATTATATATATAATATATATATACATATTATATATATGTAACGTCATTCTAAGTGTATTTTAATATTAATATATATACTAATATTAATATTAAAATACATTACGTATGACGTTACATATATATAATATGTATATATATTATATATATAATATATATACATATTATATATATATAAAAAGGCATTTAATTTATTTTATAACATTTTAATATTTATTTTTTTACACTACCTACCAGCAGGGGGACTGTCTAATATTTTAAACAGTCCCCCTGCTGGCAGATCCATAGCCAGCTATAGTGGGCCATGTGATCGCTCTTTGAGAGCGATCACATGGCCCCCGGGGGCCTCATTTGCCGGAGGGGGGCTGCCTGGGCTCTCAGACAGCCCCCCAGAAGAGGATCGCGGCGGAGGTGAGTACACCTCTGCTCCTGGGGCTGCAAGCCGTTACGGCGTTCTATGCCGCCGCAACGGCTTTAAAGCCCTTTAAAGCCGCGACGGCATAGAACGCCGTAACGGCGTTAAGGGGTTAAAAGGCACACTATAGATTGGGTTGTACCATTATTTTTATGCATTTTAGAACAACACATTTGTGCATGCATGTATTCAATGTTTAAAACATATCTGCTCAGTTATCTCTTTTCTATATTTAATCCTCTAAAAGTCCCACTGGACCCAACAAACAGTCATGAGAATGATCTTCTTTACTCTCTTCCTTACTCAGGAGAATATTCCCATATTCCCAGGCAAGTGTTGAGAGAGGTGAGACTTGCATATAAGCCAGCCAATCAGAGCACTCTAATGAGAATTCAATGCATGGGAAAGCCATTATAAAAGTTTTTCCCACCTTAAAGGGACACTCCAGTGCCAGGAAAACAATCTGTTTTCCTGGCACTGCAGGTCCCCTCTCCATCCCACCTCCCATCCCCGGTTGCTGAAGGGGTCAAAACCCCTTCAGTGACTTACCAGAGGCAGCAACGATGTCCCTCGCTGCTGCTTCATGGTCCGCCCACACTCCTCCCCAACCCCACATCATCCGGCGGGGGGAGACAGATCCCGCCAGCCGGCGGGGGAGACCTAATACACATGCGCTGCAATGCTGTGCATGCGCATTAGACCTCTCCATAGGAAAGCGTTGAAAATGCTTTCAATGCTTTCCTATGGGGATTTTAGCGACGCTGGAGGTCCCCACACAGCGTGAGGACTTCCAGCGACGCTATAGGACAGAAAACCTGTGCTATGAATCAAGAAGTGTCCTCTAGTGGCTGTCTACCTGATACCCTTGATAAAGGCAGCCAGTTGGTGCTGAAATGTTGCGGGGTTTGGTGACTCGTGTTTCTGTCTTGTGGCTTGTAAGAATTTTCTTGGTAATTTACCATTGCTTTATTGTATTTGCCCTTGCTTCTGTCATTGTGTTCATTCTTCTTGTATGTTTTTACTTTGGTGCTTTTTGTACATAATAAAGTTAATTTTTTTTTTAGATTGTAATAGTGTGCATTCTATATTCTATAGATATTTGGATATTTGAAACATTTGAGGGAGTGTTTATATGGTTTGCACCTGGCTATTGTTGTACTATTTTGTCTCTCCATGTGCTGTTGTATTGCATCTCTCCCTGTCACAGGTGCCTCACTATAGGACCCTATTTAACCTTGACCTGCAGAGATCGTACCAGGAAAATGGATTTCCTAAGTGCATCAGTAATATAAGAGACAGCACATGGTTGCTATGCTAGGACCTGCCAAAATGGGGTAAATTGGCATTGTGAAACAATATGAGAACTCTGAGAACAGACTAAAGCTTAGAGAAACTCAGTAGCTTGCCCTTCTGCATATCCCTGTTCGGGTCTCAAAATAGTTTCTCATTGGCATTGTGGCAGGCTTATGCAATGTATGATCATATCCTGTGACTAAATCCCCATTAGTTTTTAATATGTTAGGTGTTTAAAAAAAAAACAATAAAAAAACTGTTTCATTTTGAAGTTGATGTTTAGTGAGTGCACTGGATCTTATTATAAATATAAAAATTAAAAATTGGCACACCCGGTTTACTATTTAGAGTACTTTGTCTGATTTGGCTTTTAAATTGCTCTAAAAGTCATATATTTAGTTATTCATCTCAAATATATTTGTGAGTAAAATGATGACTTAAAACTGTGTCATAGAGGCTACAAGATGAGTTTGTCTTTCCATAATTCAGTCTGTTCACGCATGTATTTAAAATTCCAAGAACTGAACTTCATTAGTAGAGTTAGGATAGTAAAAGGTTTTAATTGTTAGCCATTTTTATTGAATCCAGTTCTGACACAATTTGTATCTAACTATTAGATTTACAGAAGGCAGTTTGTTACATATTCAAAAAATATGTCTTTCCTTAGAACAATAAAACTCTAAAACAAAAACCAAATGTTTATCGTCATCACTTTTCTTTCCAAAATGAGTCCGCTGGCAAAACTTTAGACAGATGTTTATTTTTTGCATTCCAAATCTGGTGGGATATTGCAAAGTCCATATTTCTCTAAGGGTTTGGCAAAGCATTTAATGTTGCAGTTCAGATTATATCACATCATATCAATGTTCATAAGGCAACATGATGTTTAGAAAGAAAGAGTTTCTGTTCGTTTGATGAACAGCAACACTTCCTACAGCAAGAATAAAATCTTACCAAAGAATAAGGTAATTTGATTTAAACAGTAAATCTAGCAATAAAAGTGAATAATCCCCATCATTTATGTATATGCAATACAGTTTCAGAATTAAGCATCTTGCCTAGAAAAAATCCAAAAAACATTGTGACAATAAATGATAATCTTGTGTTAACAATACACGCAAAACAAATACCATTATCATTAAGTGGACTTTTCACATGTGGGGAGCAATGGTATGCTTAAAAAGCTCTTCCTATCTCTGTTGCCCACTCTGCTTTATCAGCCACAGCAAGAAAATATAGACTGTAGGCCTTGGGATGGCCCCATGTGTTTTCTAAAAAGGTTTGTTGCAACCCAGACAGCATACACCAACTATATGCAACACAACTGCAACTACAATAATCTGTAGTGGTTATAGTGCTTACAGTGCCCCTTAAAATGTGTCAGAAATTAAACTATACAACATAAATGTGCACACTGTACAAAAAAAAAGCTAGACACAATTTATAACCAAGTTAAAGAAGTCAATGAGGTCACAGCAACAGAAAATAATTAGACAAAGATCAATATCAACAACAAACACAATTATGTCAGCACTATAATCATATAATGTTTTGTGCTTACACTGCATTAAGAAACAATTCAAATGCAATGCACAATGTCATTGACTATGATTTACTAAAATGCAAGTAGGTTAAACAAAGTATTGGTAGCAGGTTTTATCCTTACTAAACAGCAAGTAGAACAGAAACCTTATGAATGTGAATAAACACATCAAGGTATGTGCGCTTGCCAACTAATTGCAGTGGTACCCACAGTTACTGGATGCCTATGTTGGCACTCAATTTTTTTTAGTTTTTTGTTGCTATTTTTTTCATTTTTTTCAATTTATTTATTTGGAATTTCTGCTGACATAATTATGCACATAAAAGTGATAAAAACCATTCGGCCCATCTAGTCTGCCCAATTTTCTAAATACTTTAATTAGTCCCTGGCCTTATCTTAAGTCTAAGATAGCCTGATGCCTATCCCACACATGCTTAAACTCCCTCACTGTGTCATCCTCTTCCATTTCCGCTGGAAGGATATTCCATGCATACACTAGTCTCTCTGTAAACTAATACTTCCTGAAATAATTTTTAAAATTTGCCCTTCCTATTTAAAATTATGTCCTCTTCTTGTGGTAGTTTCTCTTCTTTTAAATATACACCCTGTTCCAAATTATGAGGCAAATGATATTTTTCTCATTTACCTAAATAATTGATGTAAATAACAGTCAGCATACTTCTCATGTTATCAATAGAGATGAGCGAACCCGAACTGTAAAGTTCGTGTTCGTACCGAACATTACGATTTTTGGACCCTGAACCCGAACCCGGACATTTCAGTAACAGTTCGGGTTCGAGTTCGGTGTTCAGCGATTTAATGGCGCATTTTGAAAAGCTGCAGGGCAGCCAATCAACAAGCGTTTGACTGGTGTGCCCTTAGAAGCCATCACAGCCATGCCTACTAATGGCATGGCTGTGATTGGCCAGTGCAGCATGTGACCCAGCCTCTATATGTATCTGAAGTTACGTAGCACCGCATGTCACATAAGCTCTTATTAGTGTAGGGAGAGGATGCTGCAGCTGTGAGGGACAGATTAGGAAAGAATTCTGGTGTTGAATCTGCAAACTACAGCGATTTTTTTTTGTCGGTGCTACATTTGTGTACCCTGCCCTGAGACCAGTGCCACAAAGAGTGTAGTGCACTTGCACCTGCATGTGTGCCAGGCACATTACTTTAATCCTGTTCTGGTAGCTCATTGGGCAACATCTAGGCATTTTTAAATACTGCTGTGACATAGCAGTTTGATTAATTCACATTTTTTTGGTGCTAAAAAGTAAATTTGGGACGTGCACTTCATATCTGAGAGTGAAATAGAAACGTCAAATACTGTGGTTACATCGCACTTTGAAAAATTCTAATTTTTTGGGAGCTAAAAAGTAAATTTGGGCAAACACACAGCCTCCCAAGTGCCGGCATCGGTTGAACAACAGATGGCTGGGAAGACAGCACACCGGCTCACATCTTAGGACTTTCTCATGTCCAGCTGATGCCCTGGTGCTATATATAACACACCCAGCCGCTTTAGGCCTGCTAAGAGATGCTACTTACGCTCTGCCTTATGTATTGTTTATGCCTTTCCTTTTTTTTTTGCGTCGCCTGATCTGGTTATTTTTTTCAGTTGGTGATTTCCTTCATATCCACACACGATAGACATGTTCTCTCACACACATATAGAATGGAGTGTCTCACCTATTCCAACCACCTGCATAATGCTCTGAACATGCACACAGTACGTTTGCCCGAACACTCTCTACTTTTAGTGGACACGCACATATAGTCTCCTGTGGCATAAAGTGAGTGGCTTAGATTAATATCTCATTCTAACTAATATCAGGATGTTTTCAAATATGACCTTTCTTCTCGACTAATCTCCATGTCATTAAATAAAAAATGTGCAATGTATAGCCATGTCATGCCTTACCAATGATTATTGTTTAAACGTGAGTATATGCTGTTGGGGCATTACAGATGCATTTGTAACTGCTTGTTCTTTGCACGCAAAAATAAAGAATATTTAAAAAAAAAAGTTAATTTGGGACATGCACTTCATATCTGAGAGTCAAATAGAACCGTCAAATACTGTGGTTACATCGCACTTTGAAAAATTCCAATTTTTTTTGTGCTAAAAAGTAAATTTGTGGCATGCACTTTATATCTGAGAGTGAAACAGAAACGTCAAATACTGTGGTTACATCGCACTTTGAAAAATGAATTTAAAAAATCACACTTTTTTGAGACAGTGAAGTAACTGTATTAATTACGCCTGCCACACTGTTGTGTAACCTCTAGAATTTTTTTCTCTTTAGGACACTGGCAATGCTTTACTGTCAGTGAACTTAATTGTTGACTATTGGCAGTGACATTGTCGCCTGACATAAACCATCTGTTAGTTTGGGCCTGAGGTGGATAGCAGTTTGGTGCATGTCCTTCCACCACCGAGGATTGCAGGGCATTTCTCTTTGCCTCCTGTTGCCTCTTACTCCGCTTCCTCCTACTCTACCACCTTCTCATCCAGTCAGCGTAACACCTTTACCACCAACTTCAGCACAGCCAGGGGGAAACGACAGCAGGCTGTTTTAAAACTCATATGTTTGGGGGAAAAAACCCACACCACGCAGGAGCTGTGGATGGGCATGGAACAACAGACCGATGAGTGGTTGTTGCCACTGAGCCTCAAGCCCGGCCTGGTGGTGTGCGATAATGGGCAAAATCTCGTAGCAGCTCTGGGCCTAGCCGGTTTGATGCACATCCCTTGCCTGGCGCATGGGCTGAATTTGGTGATGCAGAAATTCCTGAAAAACTACCCAGATATATCAGAGCTGCTGCAGAAAGTGCGGGTCGTCTGTGCGCACTTTCGGCGTTCTCACCCTGCTGCTGCTCGCCTGTCTGCGCTGCAGCGTAACTTCAGCCTTCCCGCTCACCGCTTCATATGCGACGTGCCCACAAGGTGGAACTCCACCTTGCATATGCTGGAGAGACTGTGCAAGCAGCAGAAGGCGATAGTGGAGTTTCAGCTGCAGCACGCATGGATCAGTCGCTCTGAACCAGACTTGCCCTCCAATAGATCCTCGTTAAAGGATTCAAAGTGTACTCATTCCAATTACAGGGCCTCGAAAGAGTCCTGTATTGTTATTTATCGTCACTCCCTCCCCGCGTCGGGAGTGGGTAATTTGCGCGCCTGCTGCCTTCCTTGGATGTGGTAGCCGTTTCTCAGGCTCCCTCTCTGGAATCGCACCCTGATTCCCCGTTACCCGTGGTCACCATGGTTGGCGCAGAAAGTACCATCGAAAGCTGATAGGAGAGAAATCCGAATGCGTTGTCGCCGTCACGGGGACGTTTGATCGGCCCGAGGTTATCTAGAGTCACCAAAGTGCTGCGCAATGACTGCCGAGTTGCCCACACTCTAACTTGTGCTGATTACTGGGTGACCACACTGCTGGATCCCCGTTACAAGGACAACGTGCCGTCCTTAATTCCCTCACTGGAGCGTGATCGGAAGATGCGCGACTACAAGCGCACGCTGGTAGACGCGCTGCTGAGGGCATTCCCAACTGACACCGGAGGCTCAGTGGAAGCACAAGGTGAAGACAGAGGAGCAGGAAGAGGTCGCCAACGCAGCTGGGGCACCGCCAGCACCTCAGAAGGCAGGGTTAGCATGGCCAAAATGTGAAAACGTTTGTCAGCACGCCACAACAACCAGCACCACCAGCTGAAATAGAACGTCTAAGCAGGAGGCAGCATTTCAGCAACATGGTGGAACAGTAGGGGTGCACACGCCTACACGTACTGACTGATGGGTCTGCCCCATTCAACTTCTGGGTCTCCAAATTGGGCACATGGCCTGAGCTTGCCCTTTATGCCTTTGAAGTTTTGGCCTGCCCTGCAGCCAGTGTATTGTCTGAACGTGTGTTTAGCACGGCAGGGGGTGTTATCACAGACAAGTGCAGCCGCTTGTCCACAGCCAACGTGGACAAGCTCATGTTTATTAAAATGAACCAGGCATGGATCCCACCAGACTTGTCTGTACCTTGTGCAGAATAGACATTTATACCGGCCTCACCCAGCCATTGTTATACTCAAGTGCACTTATTCTTTGTTTTCTTTTTTTATATGTCCCAATATTTTGGGGGCTACCCCAATTGTTTCTAGGGCACTTGTCCTACTCTTACCCCCATTTTACTTCCTTTTGTAGCCCTTTCCAGGACTTTTTTAGAGCCAGGACTTTCCAGGACTTTTTTAGAGCCATTTTAGTGCTCAAAAGTTCGGGTCCCCATTGACTTCAATGGGGTTTCTTGGTCAAGTTCGGGTCAAGTACGAGGCCGAACTCAAACTTTTTGCCGATGTTCAGCCGAACCCGGCGAACCTGAACATCCAGGTGTCCGCTCAACTATTAAGAGTACAATTCAAATTTTATTGAACAAACCTCCTAATGATAACAGTATTTTTTTAAACATAAAAAACAATGCACTGTTCCAAATTATTGCGCACAATAAGTTTCAAAACACTTTATAGGTTGTAAAGAACTGAAAATTGTCATTTGTTGTGTTTGCAGCATATTTACTGAAATCAAAAGCTATTTGAATCAAACTTATAACAAAATTTTAACTTTTTAAACATTTTAACAGGTCACGTTACATTTTAACATAGGACCCCTTATTTGATAGCAGCTTCACAAGTCTTGCATCCATTGAACTTGTGAGTTTTGGGGCTGTTTCTGCTTGAATTTGTTTGCAAGGTGTCAGAATAGCCTCCCAGAGCTTCTGTTTGGATGTAAACTGCCTCCCACCCTCTTAGATCTTTTGCTTGAGAAACTGCTATGTTTACAAATGGGTTAATTCAGCCTCTAGTGGCTGTCTCCTTGCCAGGCGCTTCCGCGCTTCTCACTGTGATTTTCCTATTATTTACTCTCATTCATTGTGTATTGTCATTGATTCTCTGCAAATTGGGTTCCCACATTTAAAGGGATATTGCTGTCTTGGGGCAGCACCCTTTCCTGTCCTGACATACGCATCCACCAGTCATTCTGAATGTATGCACAGGCAAAACTTCAGAGAATGACAGTGTGGACACAACCTGCCATATATCATTTTCAAGAACACAAAACACTTCATTTACCTCTGAAACTTCATTGCAAGCCAAATCATTTGTCCCTAGATGGACAAGTACATACAATTCCCCTTCCTGCTTTGCTTGCTTAACAATATTACAAATACATCTCCAGTCTCTGTGAGCAGTAGCTCCGGGAAGACATCTCACAAGACCACTATTGTCCAACCCCACACCTCCTAAGATAGAAAGCAGTTGTTGTTGGGGGATTCTATCAGGCCTCACCTTGTCCTTTTTGTCATTGGCTGCACTCTTGCTCACCTTAGGCATAGAGAATGGTGGTTCCACAAAACCGGTGCCTGAGCTTTCTCCACTACACCACTACAATCTGAAAGTGCAGAAAATTAATTATGTAAAGAAACAGACTGTGCAGTATGCCTTTTTACCCACATTTCTAAGTCTACCAGATCCTACAGTAATCCATCTGCCATTCCTAGGACATCTCTGCTGCAGTGGTGTCTATTGGTGTCTGTTGCAAGATTAATAATAACTATGTTAAGAGAAAGGGATCCAGAACAGAATCAATTACTACTTTTGGACAACTTAAAAATTCTACTTTAAGCTATCTGCACTTTTTCAGCCAATCTGCAATCCAAGAACAAGATTGTTTATTTAAGTCGATTACTTGTAGTTTCTACCATCCCTTCAAGCTTGCTGTCTTGGTGTCATTTTTAATCCTGGCCTCACCTTTGCACCTCATGTCCAGTCTGTTGCTAAAACCTGTCAATTCCAGCTTAAAAACATTGCCGGCATACAACCCCTTTCTAACGTAAGATGCTACCAAGGAGCTTGTTCATGCTCTTGTAATCTCTTGCATGGATTAGTGTAATTTTCTCCTAATTGGTCTCCCCAGAAGCCGTATTGCCCCACTACAATCTGTGATGAATGCTGCTGCCAGGCTGATCTTTCTCTCCTGTCGCTTTTCTCACACCTCACCCCTCTGTCGATCCCTTCACTGGCTTCCTGTACCCTACAGGTGTCAATTTAAAATACTAACCCTTACCTATGCAGCTCAAGCCCCTCTTACTTTTCTTCACTGATTCATACATATGCCCCCTCTCGGTCTCTCTGCTCTTCTGTTGACCTTGTCCTGTTTGCTGCTCACACCCTTACTGCAAATTCATACCTGTTAGACTTCTCATGAGCAGCTCATTTCCTTTGGAACAGCTTGCCTACCCCTGTCAGACTCTCCTCTAGTTTTCAATAATTTAAGAAGTCCCTCAAACCCTATCTTTTCAGGATTTCGTATGGTCTCCAAGTGTAACTTCTATCTCTCAATCCTTCCTCTTGCTATCTCCTAAAGGGCCACTTTCCACTCTCACCTCCAGTTCTGATACTTTCCCACCATGTCTATTTGCTGTCTCCCTCAATACCCTTTATTGTGTTTTTATACCCTACCTCCTCTAGACTGTAAGCTTGTTTGAGTAGGGTCTTCAACTACCTATTGTTCCTGTTAAATGTTGTTATAGTCTCATCTGGTAAATTCCTCTCTTATTGTAAAGCACTGTGGAATAAGCTGGCGCTCTATAAATACTACTACTACTAATAATAATAATACAGCGACCTGTTGTGTGAAAACATAAAGTTGACTCCCAAATTAAATACTGATTTGGTTAAAGGGACACTATGGTCACCAAATCAACTTTAACTTAATGAAGCAGTGTTTGTATATAAATTGTGCCTCTGAAGTCTCACTGCTAAATAATCTGCTAGCCTCACCCGGCCCTAGTTCTTTTCATGTCAACTGGTCGCTAAAACGTATATATTTTCCTTTTGCTTTACACCACTTCACTTTTAGCGATATCATGGAAGAGGCATGGCCTCCTCCTCCAGTGGTCCAATCAGATGCTACTCATATGGGGTAGTAACATGCCTCAATGCAGGCACACTCACATCAGACACAAATGACCAATTAATGTGAAAGAGTGGTGTAAAATACTATATGTTGAGCAAATTATAGTTCAGTGCACACGATTTACAAATGCAAATGCAACAACTCCACAATTGTATTGTAATAAAATAAACACAAATATTAGGTGCAGCAACCATACAGATATAGGGATATATCCAAATTAGAAAAATAGACTAAATAATGGTGCGCAAAACAAAATATTCCCAAGTGTAATATGTGCATATATACTTACTTATATATCCTTTATCTTGAACATGAATACTTTAACCCCTTAAGGACACATGACATGTGTGACATGTCATGATTCCCTTTTATTCCAAAAGTTTGGTCCTTAAGGGGTTAAACAAAACTGTGTAATGTATAAATAATATTCAACTGAAATCATAATAGCACACACAAAAACATAAAAGAAAGTACCAATCATAACTATTCCACTATCCCAATAAAAGTTGCAAAGTGGTAACAAAAGCTGGTGGTGAGTCCTTCCAAGCAATGCACATTTGGATCCAATTTACACAAGGGGCTGATCCTCCCCGAGTGGGATAGTTATGAGTGCTATTCTGATTTCAGCTTAATATTATGTATACATTATCCAGTTTTGCACTATGCTTTTTTTTGTGTTTGTTGTTTTTAGGTTTTGATGTTGAAGATAGTTGATATATGCACGTTACCCTTGTGAATATTTTGTTTTGCACACAATTGTTTCTTTTATTTTACACTTACACCAGAGGTCATTTAATGTCAAATTGCCTTGTTTTACTTAGTTACTAACCATGAGGCCCCACCTAGTGGCTGTTTGCGGTACAGCCAATAGAGGTGGGGTTAGTCCTGGAAAAAACAGTGTGATTTTTCCTAAACGGCAGCACTTGTCTTCACAGGGATAAAAGGGAAGGGACACTTCATTGAGATGTAGTGGTCGGACTACAAATAATGTCCCTTTTATAGGTTCCATATAGAGGTTGGAAAATGTAGGTTTATAACAATAAAAATCAGCTACATTGGGGGGCGTGGCTTGGAGGCCGAGGAAGATGGCGGCGTAAACCCGGAGCTCCTCAGCAGGCTCAGCTAACGATCCTCGTCACAGCACTAATACTGAGCAACCATGGGTAAAACCCACCGGGCATCACACTCTGCCAAACCCGCCGACACACCGAAGGGTGCCAATCCCTCCTCCATGCGGCAATACCTGACGTCCCAAGCCAAAACGGCATCTCAGTCCTCCAACGATTCGGAGGCGCCTGCCGTCTCCCGCCCAGTATCGCCACGCGGCGAACTCCAGGGACAGCTAACCCAGACACCCCCAGACTCCCAACCTGAGTGGGTGCAACTAATCCGGGCACTCCCGACCAAGCAAGATCTGAAGGAGGCTAACTCCGAACTGCGATCCTCCATTACGGCGGAGCTGCACTCCCTCAGGGAGGACATTCAGGGCCTACACACCAAGGTGGCGCAGCTAGAGGCGGACTGCGACCACCTGACGTCCGCCCAATCTGCCTCTGCAAACACCCTGCAGAACCACACTGCACAGATGCAGCAGATGGCCTTACACATAGAGGACTTGGATAACCGTGGCCGCAGACAGAACATCAGGGTGAGGGGTATCCCCGAAGAGACCGACCAAAGCACACCTATCCGTGATACTCTCAGGGAACTATTCAACAGAATACTAGGCCGCCCGACTACAGCTAACATTGACTTTGTCAGAGCTCACAGGGCACTAAGACCGAGGGGTCCCCCGGAGGCCCCCCCCAGAGATGCGATTTGCTGCCTGGCAGACTTCCAACTCAAGGAAGACATACTGCGCAAAGCACGAGGAATGGAGGGGATCACCCTACACGGAGCGGGGGTACAGCTTTACCCAGACCTCTCCCCGGCCACTCTGGCCTACCGGAGGGCGATGAAGCCCCTCACTAGAGCTCTTCAGGCTCAAAAGATTAGGTACCGATGGAACTTTCCAACTGGGCTACAGGCCATCACCGCGGAGGGCGCATTTACAGTCCGACAACCTGAAGATCTGGCTGATTTAACCGTGGAACTGCAACTCCCTCCCATCCACATGACCTAGCCGGACCCCGCCGCTTTTTACGCAATGAACTCCGACACGCGGGGACCTCCACCCCTGCCTCGCAGAAGCAGGGGTTCCCGCCAGCAAGCCACCAGGCTCTCGGGGACCACAACATAAAAGCACTAGAGACGATCACAGCACATAAACCGCAAGTAACATCCCGTGGGACTCTCTCCTCACTCGGGGCAGTAGCCTCGTACAAACTCTATACGGACGCTTTGAGGCCTACATATGCCAACATGTGGTAACTCAAGATATCGGGGGGCGGTGGGGGGTGGGGGGACTGTTGGGTCACTGGGCCGGTAGGGGTCCGTCTGCCCCGGCTTATTCCTCTCAGACTGGGGGGGGAGAAAAGAGAGGCCCCTCGAGAAGGGGTGACACCTATAGACAATCCGGGCTCCGATGGGGGAGGTTGGGAATGGGGACCTAACGGGGAGATACCCTTAACCCTCAGCCCAGTGCTAGACACGAATGCCACGAGACGCCTGGGGGACATGGCCTGCCCCGACACCATGGGGGGAGGGAGAGTAGTTCAGCCAGACTGGGCCCCGCCGCGGGGGCCCCGGTACACCTGTGATGACCCTGGCGAGCAGGCGGGGGGCCCCGCCGGCGAGGCTCACTCATCCCTACACAGCCCAGGCACGCGCACAATTTCTGGGAGGGAACTGTAGACACTCTAGGCAGCCAGGTACGGTGGACCTAACTCACACCCCTGAAGCCATCCTCCATTAGCTAACCCAGCACACACGACACATGCCCTACTCATTGACTCAACCTGGCAACAACACACGAGGGAACGCTCGAAGAGGCCTAGAGATGAGGGGATTGCCCCTCGGGGGGGATACAGAGGGGGCCCGATCAGAAGCAAGGGCATGCTCACCTGGAGGGGGGGAAAGGGGAGTGGGCAGGTGCAGCCCGAAAACTCTGAAAGGGGCACATGTACTGTGGAATATGATGCTGATTTATGTACCGTTTAATTTGTTATTGCATAAGTTCTCATGCACGGTTATGTTATGTTCTGCTAAACTTGCTTCATTGCACAACAGGCACTCATGTCCGGCCCACGGACACCCGACCCGGAAACACACTGACGAGGATCATACCGAGGACACGACCCCTGCAGACAGAGCCGAACAAGGAACTCACAGGGACCCGACGAGTAGAGACCGAAACACTACTCACAGGTACTCGCTAACCACGCGGACACGGGGAGGGCTGGACCCACCCGGAGTCCCCTTACCTCCTCCTATAACCCCGTAGGACACAGCGACATTCAAAAGGTGAGTGGAATCCGCGGACCGTAGGAGTCCGCGGTCCTACCACTCCCCGTCGCTGACACATCCTTGTCACCCAAAAGGGACAAGAACATACACACACACACTCTCCCTTCCCCTACCCACTAGTCCCACCCAGACTATCCCGACTGACGGAAAACCCTCCCGGACACTAAGACCTGACTGATACCTACCTCACTACGCTATGACGCAAAAGGCCCTCACACCGGAGGACCTCACCATCCTCTCCATCAATGCCAGAGGCCTCAACAAACCAGAGAGGCGCTCGTGGGCACTTAGGGACTTCCATGCTAACAGAGCCTCTATTGTTCTGATACAGGAGATGCATTTTAGGGAAGGAAGTAGGCCGAAACTGACCGACCACCACTTCCCGACGGGATACTATAGTGATTACCACGCAGGGAAATCTAGGGGCACGGCTATCCTGATTAGCAAACGGGTCCCATTTGAAGAGGGAGGCCAGATGACAGACAGGGAGGGAAGATACTTATTCATAAGGGCACGATTGCAGGCCAGGCCTATACCATCGCAAGTATCTATGCTCCTAACCACGGGCAACACAGATTCCTAGCGAATACTCTCAAAAAACTACAGACTTTCACAGAGGGAATCCTCATAATTGGGGGCGACCTAAATGTAGCACTCCATCCACACTGGGACTCATCCACCGGCACATCCCGCGTACCGACACAACACCTCAACCAAATTAAATCCCTTCTAACACGCCACAGACTGATAGACTGCTGGAGGGCCCACCACCCCGACGAGAAGGACTACACCTTCTTCTCACACCCACACAACGCATACACCAGGCTGGATTATTTCTTCACCTCGCATTACCACTTACCGCTGACACGCGGCGTGGAGCATGGAACGGCGACATGGTCGGACCACGCACCCGTGACCCTGACACTCGCATCCCCCCTCTATAGACCGAGGCTCTCTAAGTGGAGACTCAACGACTACTTGCTCACCAGACCGGACCTAACAACAGACATAGGGGCACAACTAGAAGACTACTTTAGGACAAACACAACCGAACAGACGTCGCCGACCATTAGATGGGAGGCGCATAAAAGCGTGGTCCGCGGACACTTCATCAGACAGAGTGCCGCCCTTAAAGAACAGACTGACCGCCAAATGAAGGAGCTGGTGACAGAGATACAAAGACTAGACTCCCTCAATAAAAAAGCACAACATCCGACGACACTGCTACAATTACGACGCGAACTGACCGGCCTCCTCCACAGGAAACACCACAGAGACGTGGTCAGACATAAAGCCTTTTTCCTACTCCATGGCAACAAGAGTGGAAAACTGCTGGCGAGAATGCTCGCCAAACGGAGACAGACGACATACATTGACAAAATGAGAGACGCGAAAGGCACCCTGCAGCGCCTACCCTCCAAAATCTCAGACATAATAAGAGGATACTACTCCAACCTATATGCCCTCATACAGCCCCACTCGGATAAGGCGAAAGCTGGCCTACGAGAGAAAATTAATAACTACCTGACAGCACACACCCTCCCGACAATTGATACAGATGCATCCAACCGACTAGACGAACCCATCACGATGGACGAGCTAACTCGGGCCATGAAAGAGACAAAACAGGGCAAAAGCCCGGGACCAGATGGGTTACCACTGAAGTATAAGAGGTTTGCCGACCACCTTTATGCCCCCCTACTAGATGCATTAAATGCCATACGAGAGGGACACCACCTCCCTAAACAGTCATTGACTGCACATATCACCCTCATCCCGAAAGGCGACAAGGACAGAGAACAATGCAGTAATTTCAGACCGATTTCACTCATCAACTGTGACGTTAAACTGCTAGCGAAAATCCTAGCCACGCGCCTCCAAACCCACATCCCCCACCTGATACATTCAGACCAGGTGGGATTTGTCACGGCCGCGAGGCTAGGGACAACACAGTCAGGGCACTGACCCTTATTCACGGCCAGGGCAAGCACAGCGATGGCCTTCTCTTGCTATCCACGGACGCAGAGAAGGCCTTCGACAGGGTCAACTGGCAATACATGTTCCAAACACTGACGCACATGGGACTGGGACCACACTTCAGGAGCTGGATTGAGGCGCTATATGACGGACCCACGGCACATGTCATCGTTAACGGGGCAGTGACGAGGGAGCTAACGATCCATAACGGCACAAGGCAGGGGTGTCCCCTATCCCCCCTTTTATTCGTACTGGCGCTCGAACCCTTCCTCACCCATGTGCAGCATGATATGGACATAAGGGGTATCACGAAAGGTGACACACAGCATAAGGTAGCGGCGTATGCCGACGACCTCCTGTTCTTTGTCTCCAACCCAGAGGTTACGCTCCCAAACATCCTGAAAGCATTTCGAGAATACGGGGCAATATCCAATCTCAAAATTAATTACTCAAAGTCCTACGTCCTGAATATTAACATACCCGAAGCCAGGGCCGCCCCACTGAGACAGAGCCACACGTTCCAATGGGCAGACCAGAAGATCCAATATCTAGGTACATGGCTGACCAAGAACACCAAAGCCCTGTATGGGGCAAACTTTGCCCCCTATTGGATAAATTTAGATGGGACCTGTCGGACTGGGCATAACCGCACATATCTTGGTTAGGCAGGATCCAAGTTATTAAAATGAATTTTCTCCCGCGCCTACTTTACCTTATGCAAGCCCTCCCAATCACTATCCCCAGACCTTTCTTTACCACACTGAGACAAGCGATGGGAAAATACATCTGGAACCAAAGAAGGCCGAGAGTTAGGATGACCACACTGACTCTGCCCAAGGACAGGGGAGGCCTGGCTATGCCGGACCTCACCCTGTACTATGAGTCCTGCCACCTCCAAAGAGTCATGGAGTGGTCAAAGGGAAAGGTACTCAAGAGCTGGAAGACCGTGGAAGAGGTGGAGGCGGGGAGACCGCTATCCACTCTGCCTTGGCAGGCGGGGGGGGTGGGCGGGGGAGCAATACTCACCCTACACGGCCGCGACACTGCAGGTCTGGAAGAGGGTGGCAAAAAGATGCAGACTGGTGCCCTACCCGTCCCCTCTCCTCCCTCTGACCCACAACGACAGTTTCCCACCTGGCTCGGACCGCATTCAGAGACTTGCTACACCACAAAGCCCCCAAACTACACCACCTACTCGACGGGCCTGACTGCAAGACGCTACCAAACCTATTGGAGGGAGCCACCCCCACACTACTACACCACTTTAAATACAGACAACTACGTAGCTACACACGAACTTTCCTGGGAGGTATAGCCTTGACAAGGGAACCCACCACATTTGAACGATTGTGCTTAGACCCAGACCCTCAACCGCACGGGATCTCACTCATCTATTCCACACTTCAAAGGGAAACCCTGACAGAGAAACCGAAATTCATGGGGAAATGGGAACGGGCGCTAGGTAAGACATTCACCGACAGAGACTGGGAGGAAATGTGCTATCTAGCGCATCACTGCTCGGTCTTTAGCAAGACGCAAGAGACAGCCTTTAAGCTACTTACAAATTGGTACTGCACCCCAGCCGCACTCCACGCTATAAACCCAGAACACTCAGAGCTCTGTTGGAGATGCAACACAGAGATAGGCACCACACTTCACCTTTGGTGGGACTGTAGGGCCATCCGACCCTTCTGGAATGGCATACACAGTCTTCTCCACACGTTCTCCGATGCACCACCACCCTTCACACCCGAAGCCATGCTCCTACACCACACGCAGACTCCCAGATCACGGTATAAAAAATCCTTAACCATACGAATCCTAAACGTAGCCAAACAGGTGCTTCCACAATTCTGGAAGCAGACAGCCACCCCACCACTGACAGCCTGGTTCTCCCAAATGGAAGAACTCAGGGCAATAGAAGAACTCAATATGAGTGCCACTAACGCCTCCGACAAATACCTAGAAATTTGGGCCTATTGGCTACTAACGACCTCCAAACCAGACTTCACACAAAGACTCCAATACGAGACCCAAGTAGAGGTAGACGGTGACACCCCCCCCGACGGAGACCGACCCCCCACGGACTGGACCCCTACTCAACCCCCTCACACTACACACACACACCATCACAGGACACATAAAACACAATGCCCAGATGACCTACAGGCCACCGCAACATAGGTCTACGATACACAATACACGAATCTGACTTGGGCACATACGCCTCAGGACGTGACCTAGACATGGGATCTGATCATCCCGACTTACCACTATACTGCAATTTTACGAAGCATGTGAGTCTAAAACGTCTGGACCTGCGTGTCCACCCTGCTAGTTATTGTAGCATGCGAAAATAACATATTTCTGTTACATACTCTTCTTCACTCGGAGGACCTGCGCGTCCCACAGTTCGAAACTTATGATGTTGTAATGTGACCTGCGAGTCACCAATTCTGTTCACGAGACCAATCGATGGTAACTAAGCGAAAATGTGGGACCTGCGAGTCCTGGTTGAATCGTTTGCCACTGAAAACTGGAAAAATTCAAATAAAAATATATTTACAAAAAAGAGCTAAACTAATAATATAGATATGAAAACTCCAGAATGTAGCTGGCCAAGCCTAATATACTTTAGTTTCAAAATATTGCCTTTTCTCCACAGTTGAATAGCCTATAGTTGGCTCTGAGCTCTGTAGTACAATTTTAGTTTGTCACTTTTGCTAGGATAGCAGAAACTAATGTCATGAGGAATTGATTCACTTGGTTTCAGAACAATTTCCAAACATCATTTTTACTCATTTGCCATTGAGCAAGAAATTACGGTGTTGCACATTGTCTATTATAAGCAGCTACTGTAACAGATATATTGTTAATTGTCTCCTGAGGAGTGATATATACATATTAAAGTCTTTCTGGGAAAAGCGCAGTCTGCTGATTAGGAAGCAATTATATTGACATTGAATTATTTTATTTCCTTAGGGCTGAATAAAATAATGTTTAGAATTAAATAGAATGGATGATGTAAAACCCTGTTGTGGGCATGTAGAATGAGAAGAGGTGTCTGTAAAATTAGCATTTTAAAGATTGTAATGCAAAAAGGAAGGTTAGGAGTCTTTCGATAATAAAAATATATAGTACTTGACTAGCTAGAATCACCATATGAGCAACAAGTATCTTAAATGCTTGGAAATTGGATATGAATAAGTACACAACTGGAAAAGGTATGCTAATTGTGAATGTGTTTCTTCACTATCAAAAATGTATAAATATGCAGAAATGATTACTAGCTTGGCGAGGAATGACTTTCTCTGCCAAGAACCCATTCCACCAATTTAATATCTGCAAATTGCTTGGAAATGACACCTCCTCGTCTTTCAGTAAAGTTGCAAATGGAGTTCTCTTATAAGCCTCTTATACCTGTCAGCCTCATTTTTATTTGTATAATATTGTCACACCTTCTGTAAGTGTCTAAAATGTGATTATTTGTAACCTAAAATTGTATATAAAACTTCTGTTTTGTTATATATTTATATGCTAGTTATACACCCCATATTTCAAATATACATCTGTTATGCTAATGTTTATTCAAGCAAAAACTGCTTGGTAGGGCATGGCTAACCGTTGAGGAGAAAAAAAACATGGAGGGAGAGTTCCCAGTCCAAACCGACCAACATGGACATAAAAGGCCATTTTCAAACTCTGAAAAGCCAACAAACCAATACTACAGCAGATGGCACCCATCCATGGCACCATCCAAACAATTAAAACTGACCGATCCAAAGGGGCACTCTGTAAAAGATTGCCACACATTGGCACAAGATGGCGACGAACCTGCGGCCTGCTCTCCCACATCTGAAGTCTGACATGCCAGAAGATACCATTGTCAGATTCCACTAAGGAAAATGATTCCAAGCATGTCTGATCAAGTACAGATGACTCCTCACAATTCACTGATGACCCACTGGAGAGTATCCTTGAACTGTATTTGTATAACTAGGCCACCCAAGCATGTTAGAATGTTATATTACTGCTAAGTAATATCAATCGCCAACTATGATTCATGTGCCTGGTCTCAGATGATCCCTACTACGCTAGGCTCATTGGTAACAATGCAACATTTTGACATATAGAGTATATGTTTTTTTTTTTTGTTGTTGTTCTTTTCATTCACGACTTCTATTGGTTTCAATTTCTTTCTAAAGTTAGTGATGTGTGCAGATTTTGTTGACTCCTGTCAGCAAGGACCTCAAAGTTTGGTCCTTGCTGGCAGTTTTACATTTGGGCAATTTTGCTTGGGGTGAAGAGAGTAACAAACAAACTCCATAAGGAGAATATTACCTAAATCTCAGCATCATAGACATCTAGGATTCACTAATATGGCCCTATGTTAAAAAAGTTTTACACTCTTTTTTTTATGCCAAGAGAATTACTACTTATTAAGGCAGTGGCGGATCCAGAGCCTGATCTCGGGAGGGGCACTTGTAGATTATTTAAATAAATAATCCAGACACAATAACCACTACAGCTCAGTGTAGTGGTTATTGTGCCAATAGTGCCGAGACCCCCTCCCAGAGTAAGTAGTCAAACTGTTTAAGAACAGTTTGACAACTTACCTGAGGTCCTCTGGGAAATGGGGCTGTAGTAGGGCAGAGGAGCAGTGGTATGTGTGAGTGGTGCAATGTGTGAGGGGTGCAGTGTGTGTGTGTGTGAGGGGGACAGTGTGTTAGCAGTGTGTGTGTGTGTGAAGGTTGCAGTGTGTAAGTGAGGGCGGCAGTATATGTCAGGGGTGCAGTGTGTGTGGGGGTCAGTATGTGTGGGGGTCAGTATGTGTGTGTGACAGTTACAGTGTGTGTGTGTATTGCAGTGTATGTGTTTATGAGGGGCAGTGTGTGTGTATGTGGGGGCAATGTTTGTGTATGTGGGGGCAGTGTATGTGTGTGGGTGCAGTGTATGTGTGTGGGGGCAGTGTATGTGTGAGGGTGCAGTGTATGTGTGTGGGGGCAGTGTATGTGTGTGGGGGCAGTATGTATCTGGGGGCAGTGTGTGTATGGGGGGCAGGGGCAATGTGTGTGTGTATGGGGGCAGGGGCAATGTGTGTGTGTACGGGGGGGCAGGGGCAATGTGTGTGTATGGGGGGGGCAGGGGCAATGTGTGTGTGTGTGTATGGGGGGGCAGGGGCAATGTGCGTGTGTGTATGGGGGGCAGGGGCAATGTGTGTGTGTATGGGGGCAGGGGCAATGTGTGTGTGTGTGTGTATGGGGGCAGGGGCAATGTGTGTGTGTGTATGGGGGCAGGGGCAATGTGTGTGTGTGTATGGGGGGGCAGGGGCAATGTGTGTGTGTGTATGGGGGGGCAGGGGCAATGTGTGTGTGTGTATGGGGGGGCAGGGGCAATGTGTGTGTGTGGGGGGGGCAGGGGCAATGTGTGTGTGTGGGGGGGGCAGGGGCAATGTGTGTGTATGGGGGGCAGAGGCAATGTGTGTGTGTGTGTATGGGGGGCAGGGGCAATGTGTGTGTGTATGGGGGGGCGGGGCAATGTGTGTGTGTATGGGGGGGGCAGGGGCAATGTGTGTGTGAGTATGGGGGGCAGGGGCAATGTGTGTGTGTATGGGGGGAAAGGGGCAATGTGTGTGTGTATGGGGGGGAAGGGGCAATGTGTGTGTGTGTATGGGGGGGAAGGGGCAATGTGTGTGTATGATAAGGATGGGGGGGGCTTATAATATGTTTTTTTTAAATGTAATTAAAATAAATATATTTATGTCCCCCCTCCCTTCTTACCTTTACTGTGAGGAGGGGGGACATCTTTCTTTCCCTGGTGGTCCCAGTGGGGATTCATTGGTGGTTCCAGTGTGGAGTGAACTCTAGCCCGCGCTCCAGGGCTAGAGTTCACTCTCGGGAGATTTGGAGCGTTGCCGTGGTTACCGCGGCAACGCTCCAAATCTCGCGATAGGAGGACCCGGAGGAGCTGCTGGCTGAGCTTCCGGGTCCTCTCTCCCTCCCCTGCCGGCTGTCAGCACAGTGCCTGCGGACCGGGGAGGGAGATCTCTGATCTCCCCTCCGGTCCGCAGGCACATTGCAGGGCTGGCACTTGGGCAATGCCAGCCCTGCACTAGCCGGCAGGGGAGAATCTCGGGGGGGGCAATTGCCCCGTTGCCCCCCCCCCCTGGATCCGCCACTGTATTAAGGATTCATCAATGGATACATTTTGTTGGGGAGTATAAACTTCTTAAAATTTATGCTGAAGATGGTCTATGGAGTGGGCGTATTTTATGAAGCCTATCATATTGGGGGTGATCTCTGGGGTGGCAGTGGGTATTGTAATTAAAATTTAAATATCTCAGCAGCAACTCATATCTTGTTCTAGACATGGTTTGGGAGTACACTGGACTAGAATAGATAGGGTTGGTGCTCAAGTAAGAGCAAAACAGGAATTGTATTACTTTTTTCACAGGTTCTGGCACTTTGGCAACACTTGAAGAAACTGGCTACAAACTATCACGATCTGATCTCTGTCTCTCTCCCATTACAAAATGCTACTGAGGAGAGATGGGCAGAGATCACTGCCAAAGTGAGTGTTTGTAACACCCACTTTGAAAGCATCCAATTGTGAGCGATTGCGTGTTGTTCTCATGGCATAATTAGCTGTTACTATCTGCCATGCATATAGTAACAGCGGGATTTAATCAGAAGCAATCTCTGATCGCTCCCACCACTCGTTTTCCGTTATGACGGTTCACGACTATCACCGGTCCTCAAGGGGATGTTACCGATGACGGTTCAGGACCTCAAGGGGTTAATAACTAGCAGAAATGATATCACCAAACAGTAATTTACAAGAGGCTTTACATATCCAAATTATATGAGCAACCAAGCTGTAAAATCAGACTAAATCAGACTAAATGCCAATGTTAACTGACCCATCCAAAATGATTAGGAAGAACCCATATGACTAACTTGCACATAGATCCAGTTTCTCATGATAATGTTAAAAAAAAAAATGGAAAAAGAAAAAAGGTACATGACATACATGGGAAGGAATGTCTGTTTGGCTCAGTGTCATTGGGAATGGCTCGCTTATATCCCTACCAAAAGCTGAGATATTGGTATATCACAATCTAACCCAGGGGTTCCCAATTAATTTTTCCCATGGAACCCTTTGACATAATGTGCTAACAACGTGGAACCCCAAAATGTTTTTGGCACTATAGCGCAGAAAGTAAACAAAGATAGTAGTACTAGGGAGCAGGTGTGCTTTTGTGTGTACAGTTGGTGTTTGTATATAATGTTAGCGTTTTGATACAGGAGTGTGTTTGTATGTAATTAATTAACACACAGACACACATATAAAAACATTGACATATACACACTGGCATATACACACAGACACAAAGATACACACCTTGACACATACACAGACCTTGACACACAGATAAATGCTGGCATATAGACATACACACCAATGCACACATGATGACATACACACACAAACTCAGATACACACCATAACACACCCTCAGATACGCACACTGGTACATACAAATACACTAATATAGACATACTGACATATACACACAGAGATAAACACACTGGCACATACACACATATAGACTCCTTTTACATGATTTTTTCTTCTAAAAGGAGTCTCCCATGACTGTGTCCTATAGGTATTCTGCAGATAAGTTTTACTTTTATGATAGGATCTGACTTGATTATTCTCATAATAATATTTATCTCTCCTGTATTTTCTCTTTTTAATCTCTATTGTATCTTTCTCCATTTTTTCTTGCTGGACAGAATAATGGACAGACAAGAAACGAACCGGAAATGAAGTATCGCCAAAAAAACGAGAGGTGCAATATGGGTAATGTAGTAGAGAAGTACTAACGGAAAGTGACGTGACAGAACGAAAGCTGACGTCACTTGCGGTTTCACAAGCTATCAGGAAATAACCTATCTACTCATTAGGAAGCCGAACAACAGCTGTAGAGATGTCTCTCCTTATTGGCAGAACAAGAAAAAAAGAGAAACCGTTTGAGCATTTAAATTGGAACCGGGAAATGTTTATGTACACATCAATTGAGAAAGCCCTTACCGGCGAAACGTGTCTTGGACTCACATAAAATTTTCGGTTCGCGAATGGCGAACGCGAACTTCCGCAAATGTTCGCGAACTGGCGAACCGGGTGAACCGCCATAGACTTCAATGGGCAGGCAAATTTTAAAACCCACAGGGACTCTTTGTCACCACAATAGTGATGGAAAAGTTGTTTCAAGGGGAATAACACCTGGACTGTGCCATGCCGGAGGGGGATCCATGGCAAAACTCCCATGGAAAATTACATAGTTGATGCAGAGTCTGGTTTTAATCCATAAAGGGCATAAATCACCTAACATTCCTAAATTGTTTGGAATAACGTGCTTTAAAACATCAGGTATGATGTTGTATCGATCAGGTAGTGTAAGGGTTACGCCCGCTTCACAGTGACAGACCAAACTCCCCGTTTAACGCACCGCAAACAACCGCAAACAGTCCATTTGCACAAATGCAAACTCCCCATTTGCACAAGGTTGGATACCAAGCTAGCCATGTTGCGTTCCTTGTCCTCACTGATGTCATTGAAGGTCTCTTCCTCCACCCAGCCACGTACAACACCAAGGGTCCCCGAAAGGTGACAACAAGCCCCCTGGGATGCCTGCTGTGTTTGGTCTTCCACCTCCTCAAAGCCACCTTCCTCCTCTGACTCCTCTTCTTCAGACTCCTCTCTCTGCATTGCCTCTCTCTGCGTTATTATAAGGTGTGTTAAGTAGTACTATTCCTATCAGTTTAATCCCTGTTACGAGTAGAGGACTATTTCCTTGTTTCGCCAAACCACTTCAAAGATGGAAAAAGCGGTATGAGTGGAAGAAACAAGGAAATGTGGTCAGGTGGTGGTGCCATCCCCACCGAGGGCTTGTACCCAGGTATGCTAACAAACTGAAAAAAGAAAAAATCTCCCAAGAAGGAGATCTAAATCTGGCATAGGAAAAGGTTAGTCAACTATAATAAAGTGATACCTACAAATCCTAGTGAGCATAGGTGTATAATAGAGGGAGAAAGGGAAAGCAGAGTAATGCTTCCTAATACCGTGGTTAGTACCCTTTGTTAAAGTAAATTGAGTAATGGACAAAAGTCTTTATTGTATCATTTATAAATAACAAAGGGATACTATACTCATTCCCCTATAGTGGCTAATTGTGTAATAATGGTAATACTATTACCTATTATATAATATTGCCAGGGGCAAGGAAATTCCCTCTAAATAGATGGGTATAGGCAGAGAGTATGGAGACCGGAGTGAGGCTGTCACAAAAAGTGTCAATAAGGTGATATAAAGTTAAATGTATCACAGACACTGTAACGGACCGTTTCAGCATATGAGGGGTTAAAATCCGTTTAGGCGATAATCCCCTTTTCTCAGAAAGGCACAGCTACTGCAGAACATCAAAACTCACGAACTAGATACAGGTGAATGCATCAAACTCCCGAACTGCATACCAGGGAATAAGATAGCACTCCAAGCTGGAACCTCACGAATAGCTGCTAGCAGATGAATAGGAAAAGCAGACATCAGCTTACACTCCTAGCAGTCAATCTCCAACAGCATACAGTGAATCCCCCCAAGAACGAGACAAGGCTCCGTGTTGAAGGTCAAGCAGTGGTCTGAGGTGCTGGCACACCCAGCCTGGTTTTTATATGACATGAGTACACATACAGGCCACACCCAGGGGGAGGCATAAAATAACCAATGACATAGATGTCACCTCCCACAAATCCCCTCCCCTTAGTGTGACACATAATCCCATTATGCATACAGTTTAAAATATACTTTTACACAACTTTCATAACTTTAAAACCATACATCACATTCACACAAAATTACATATCCACAATCAATATTAAAAAATGGCATGGATCAGACCAGGGGTTCAAAAGTTAGTAAAGTATCTTTTAAAACCCCTAGCTTTCCAGCTCAGACCGTTTTTTACAGAGCCTACTCTGTACTGGAGAAGTAATTCAATTATCTCCAGCACAGAGACAGACTCCATTGAGCACATGGGAGCACAAAGACAGTAAAACACTTTAAAATACATAAAGTTACTTTTTATACATAACACACAGACATTTCACATATCCCCAGATAGCTGGGATCTGAGCGCACAAAACTACCGAATAGCGCGCAGATCCTATTCACACAGTACAATTGCCATGGAGCTAAAGTCTTTCCCATAGTCTTTCATTATATGAATAGGCTCCATGGTATAGCTATCTGGGGTATCACATTCCCATAAAGTCTGGTCCATAGTCCAAAGGCAGCAGGCGGGCAACCAGGCTCCTCCAATACAATGTGGCGAGATTGGTTTCGTCACATCTCTCCCCCTTTCCAAAAAGACTAACAAGGTACCTGACCTCCTGCCGGTCAGTGCCCTTGTTAGTCCAGCAACCCACCCACAAAGTAGAAAAAACAGTACAGCCCACCCACAATAAATGGTTACTACACCTGGGTAGAGGAGAATCTTGTCCATGTCCAGGTGCCTCACCACGGCTGTGTAGGGGACTGGTAGGCTGCCTTGGTGGGTTGCTGATTGGGCAGAGACCAGCGGTACTCTGTCCTGGTGCCAGTACTACCACCGGAGTAGTCTGTTTGGAGCCTGGTTGCTGGAGACGGACTGTCTCCCCCTTAGTTGCATAGCTCTGCTGCGGAATGGGGAGACCGGTTGTCTCCCCCTTGGATACACAGCTCTGTCGTGGGGGGGTAGGATCGACCATCCCTAGCCCCTGTGTGGTAAGTGCAGAGACCACGGTCCCATCTGCACTGGTGGGGGGCTTACAGTCTCCCCCTGGTACATTAAACTGCCGCTGGGGAGAGGGGGTAACAGGCTCCTCTCCCAATAGAACACTCTGCCGCTGGGGAAAGGAGACTGGGCTCTCTATTCCCTGCACATTACGGATCCGCTGCTGGGGAGAGGTGGTAGCAAGCTCCTCTCCCATACATACTTCCATCATCTGTGGAGGGAGACCGACTGTCTCTTCTCCCAATACAGTGTCCTGCTGCTGGGAAAAGGAGAATGGGCTCTCTATTCCCTGCACATCAATGATCCGCCGCTGGGGAGAGGTGGTAGCAAGTTCCTCTCCCATACATACTTCCATCATCTGTGGAGAGAGACCGACTGTCTCTTCTCCCAATACAGTGTCCTGCTGCTGGGAAAAGGAGACTGGGCTCTCTATTCCCTGCACATCAATGATCCGCCGCTGGGGAGAGGTGGTAGCAAGTTCCTCTCCCATACATACTTTCATCATCTGTGGAGGGAGACCGACTGTCTCTTCTCCCAATACAGTGTCCTGCTGCTGGGGAAAGTAGACTGGGCTCTCTATTCCCTGCTGGACACTCTGCCGCTGGGGAAAGGAGACGGGGCTCTCTATTCCCTGCTGGATACTCTGCCGCTGGGGAAAGGAGACTGGGCTCTCTATTCCCAAAAAATCACGCTGCTGCTGGGGGGTAGGACCAACTACCTCTGCCCCCTGTAACTCAGCCTGCCGCTGGGGAGGGAGGACGCTGCTCTCCTCTCCCTGCATTTCACACTGCCTTCCCGGCATATCACTCTGCTGCTGGGGGGTAGGACCAACTACCTCTGCCCCCTGTAACTCAGCCTGCCGCTGGGGAATGGAGACTGGGCTCCCAATTCCCTGCAGGACCGGTGGAGAGACCTCGGTCCCATCTCTACCGGCCACCTGGGGTTCTTCCCAGTAAATCTCTACAATATCTTCCCAGCGGAAGGGGTCTGGATCTGGGTCTGTCACCTTACTGTCCTGCTGAGCCTTCCCAATGAAGTGGAAGAGATCTTGGTAGTTTTGCTCCAGTTCCCACTCCAGGGTTGCTAGGTGAGCCAGGTCTTGCTCTACCTCATGGGGGTGATCCCACTCATGCCTAGCCTCCCTCTCATAAAAATGTCCTGCAGTCTGGTTTGTGCAGGGCTCCCGAAGCCAGGCTCTGCAAAGGACTCCCATAACAAGCCAGGACCATCAAATTCTTCTCCCTCTGGCTTGTCATGTTCGGCTGTCCAGGGTATATACTGTGCCATATACCACCAGAGCGCCTGGTAGGCATCCTCCAGCCATAGCTCCTGCAATACCCGGTGCTCTAGTTCCTTCACCCATCCCTTCAGGGGCTGCTCTCCCAGGAAGGGCATCCGCAGTGCCAGTCGTGTCTGCCATCGCTGCTCTTCACTGGGGAGACTCTTGCCCCGCTGGTACTGTACGTTATCCAGGGCCTGGTACCAGATGCCTTTCCTTAATTCACCCCGGTCATCCATGTCACCCTCATCGTACTCCACTGCTGGTTCCATCCTGGTGCTGTCAGGGTCGCTGTACTCAGACATGCGTTGCCCTCAAATTGTAAAAATCCAAAGCAATGGTGTTCTGTAGCTGTCCTTCTGGCTGTAGGAACGATCCCGCCGCTTGCCACCAATTGTAACGGACCGTTTCAGCATATGAGGGGTTAAAATCTGTTTAGGCGATAATCCCCTTTTCTCAGAAAGGCACAGCTACTGCAGAACATCAAAACTCACGAACTAGATACAGGCGAATGCATCAAACTCCCGAACTGCATACCAGGGAATAAGATAGCACTCCAAGCTGGAACCTCACGAATAGCTGCTAGCAGATGAATAGGAAAAGCAGACATCAGCTTACACTCCTAGCAGTCAATCTCCAACAGCATACAGTGAATCCCCCCAAGAACGAGACAAGGCTCCGTGTTGAAGGTCAAGCAGTGGTCTGAGGTGCTGGCACACCCAGCCTGGTTTTTATTACATGAGTACACATACAGGCCACACCCAGGGGGAGGTATAAAATAACCAATGACATAGATGTTACCTCCCACAAATCCCCTCCCCTTAGTGTGACACATAATCCCATTATGCATACAGTTTAAAATATACTTTTACACAACTTTCATAACTTTAAAACCATACATCACATTCACACAAAATTACATATCCACAATCAATCCATTCAGGGGAACAACATATTAAAAAATGGAATGGATCAGACCAGGGGTTCAAAAGTTAGTAAAGTATCTTTTAAAACCCCTAGCTTTCCAGCTCAGACCGTTTTTTTACAGAGCCTACTCTGTGCTGGAGAAGTAATTCAATTATCTCCAGCACAGAGACAGACTCCATTGAGCACATGGGAGCACAAAGACAGTAAAACACTTTAAAATACATAAAGTTACTTTTTATACATAACACACAGACATTTCACATATCCCCATATAGCTGTGATCTGAGCGCACAAAACTACCGAATAGCGCGCAGATCCTATTCACACAGTACAATTGCCATGGAGCTAAAGTCTTTCCCATAGTCTTTCATTATATGGATAGGCTCCATGGTATAGCTATCTGGGGTATCACATTCCCATAAAGTCTGGTCCATAGTCCAAAGGCAGCAGGCGGGCAACCAGGCTCCTCCAATACAATGTGGCGAGATTGGTTTCGTCACAGACACACAGACACCATTTCTCTTAGCTAGTTTCCAGAAATGCTGGATAGGTAGAAGGGCTATAAAGACTCAGAGAGGTCTAAGAAGAATCCTCTAAACTAGCCCTAATCTCCTTAAACACCTTCAAGGTTGTTCTAAGCTAAAGCTCAATCTAAACGTTTAGATGACTGCCTGATTTCCCATCACAGATGCTGGCTAGGAATAACACTGTGCAAGACAAAGAGTGGGTCTAAGTGCCCATAGTGCAGTAAAGTGTCCCTAGTGAAGTGAAAAAGAGAATAATGAGCTGGCGCCCAAGAGAATAACAAACTGGTGCCCTATCAGGGGACATGTATATGGCATAGATTTTAGGAACCGGGAGATGGAAAAAGATGCTTGGTCGGTCCTCCTACTTCAAATTTGGGGCACTGCGTGTGCAATCTAATGTGCCACCAGATAGGAGTGGTGTGTTAAGTAGTACTATTCCTATCAGTGTAATCCCTGTTATGTGCCTTTTTTTTGGTTTGGTTTTTAAAGCCACAGTGCATCACCAGAGGCCCGAAAAATTAGGCATGTACACATGCCTGAAAAATTAGGTATTGTTGCAGCCGCTGCTGTAGCAGCGGCCAGAAAAATTGATGTTTGTTTCCCAGGCAGAAAGTGCCCTAAAACATTGCGGCTTGAACCCTAGTTGGTGGCGGATAAGTCACGCAAGTCAACCTGCATTCAGAGCTAAAATACAGCAGCATGTGGACAATTTTTAGCCCAAGGCAGCTCATCTCATCAGGCCTTTTTTAGTCGAATGTATCGCCCACTGTCAGTCCCTTCAGGATCCATCCCTCATTCATCTTAATAAAGGTTAGGTAATCTAGACTTTTTTTACCTAGGCGACTTCTCTTCTCAGTGACAATACCTCCTGCTGCACTGAAGGTCCTTTCTGACCGGACACTTGAAGCAGGGCAGACCAGAAGTTCTATCACAAATTGGGATAGCTCAGGCCACAGGTCAAGCCTGCACACCCAGTAGTCAAGGGGTTCATCGCTCCTCAGAGTGTCGATATCTGCAGTTAAGGCGATGTAGTCCGCTACCTTTCGGTCGAGTCGTTCTCTGAGGGTGGATCCCAAAGGGCTGTGGCGATGCGTAGGACTTAAAAAGCTCTGCATGTCCTCCATCAACAACACGTCTGTAAAGCGTCCTGTCCTTGCCGGCGTGGAGGATTACTTTCACCTCTTCCCCTGTTAGATTCCCGTTGTGCTGTGACATCACCCTTATATGCTGTGTAAAGCATACTTTTTCATTTATTTTGCAAATGCTGCATCCTTTCCGACTTGTTGTAATTTGGTAACATTTCAGCCACTTTCTGCTTATACCGGGGGTCTAGTAGTGTGGACACCCAGTACAGGTCGTTCTCCTTAAGGCTTTTTATACGAGGGTCCCTCAACAGGCACGACAGCATGAAAAACCCCATTTGCACAAAGTTGGATGCCGAGCTACTCATTTCCCGTTCCTCCTCCTCAGTGATCTCAATGAAGGTATGTTCTCCCCCCCGGCCACGTACAACACCACGGGTACCAGATAGGTGACAACGAGCACCCTGGGATGCCTGTTGTGGTTGGTCCTCCTCCTCAAAGCCACATTCTTCCTCTGACTCCTCTTCCTCACAATCCTCTTCCAGCGTTGCCACAGGTCCAGCAAGCGATGTTGATAAGGCTGTTTCTGGTGGTGATGGTGACCACAGCTCTCCCTCTTCACGCTCATCTACGGCCTGATCCAGCACTCTTCGCAGGGCACACTCCAGGAAGAAAACAAATGGTATGATGTAGCTGATGGTGCCTTCAGTGCGACTGACTAGGTTTGTCACCTACTCAAAAGGACACATGAGCCTACAGGCATTGCGCATGAGCGTCCAGTAATGTGGCAAAAAAATTCCCAGCTCCCCAGAGGCTGTCCTAGCACCCCGGTCATACAAATATTCATTAATGGCTTTTTCTTGTTGGAGCAGGCGGTCGAACATTAGGAGTGTTGAATTCCAACGTGTCGGGCTGTCGCAAATCAAGCGCCTCACTGGCATGTTGTTTCGCCGCTGGATATCTGCAAAGTGCGCCATGGCCATGTAGGAACGCCTGGAATGGCCACACACCTATCTGGCCTGCTTCAGGACGTCCTGTAATCCTGTGTACTTATGCACAAAGCGTTGTACGATCAGATTACACATATGTGCCATGCACGGCACATGTGTCAACTTTCCCAACTTCAATGCCGTCAACAAATTTGTTCCGTTGTCACAAACCACTTTGATAATCTCCAGTTGCTGAGGAGTCAGCCACTTTTCCACCTGTGCGTTCAGGGTGGACAGGAGTGCTTGTCCGGTGTGACTCTCTGCTTTCAAGCAAGTCAAACCCAAGACAGCGTGACACTGCCGTATCCGGGATGTGGATAGTACCTGGGAGCTGGGGGGATGCTGTTGATGTGCGATCATGTGCCTACGCAAAGCAGTTGTACCTAGGTGGGTGTTGGACTTCCCACGACTCAGTTTCTTTTGGCACAGGTTGCAAATGGCATCGCTGTTGTCAGAGGCAGACACACCAAAAAAATTCCACACTGCTGAGCTCTGCAATGACGGCATTCTGGCGGTGGACACAGCATGCGTTGATTGGCGTGCTGTCGGGCTGACCCCGGGTGCCGATGCATGCTGTCTGACTGTGCCACTAGCTCCTTGCGACGACCTCCCCCTGCTTCCAACTTGTTTCCTCCTCCTCTCTGTCTCTCAATCTGAACTTTCACCCTGTTCTTCTTCTTGCCGTGCGGGCACCCACGTGACATCCATGGACGCATCGTCATCATCAACCGCTTCACTTGTATCTGACAACTCAGCAAAGGAAGCAGCAGCGGGTACAACATCATCATCATCACACCGTACGTCCATGTGTGTAATGCTGCCTGACTGAGACATATCCCTGTTATCTACATCCTCTGGCAATAATGATTGTGCATCACTCATTTCTTCAAACGGATGGGTAAATAACTCCTCTGACAGATAAAGTGAAGCGGCTGTGCTGCTAGTGTTGGTGGTGGCGGCAGGCAGGTGAGTGGTATCTTGAGAGGTGCCCAAAGCTAAACTGGAGGAGGATGGTGCATCAAGGTTCCTAGCGGAAGCTGTAGAAGATTGGGTGTCCTGTTTTAGCCAGTCAACTATGTCCTCAGAACTTTTCAAGTTCAGGGTACGTGGCCTCTGAAAACTGGACATTATTCTAGGGCAAAAGGGAATCACAGCACCACGACGGCCCCTGCGGGGTGGCCTACCTCTGCCTGTCATTTGTTTTTGGATTAGTGGTACTATGCGTGCAAGCTACTGTGAGACCAGATATGAGTGGCACTGTGCAGTGGCAGAGGTTGGCAGAGTACATGCTGTAGGCCTGACACACCCGCTTGAAGACAACTAACTGCTATTCAATCTCTAACAGTGAAAAAAGATTTTTTGTTTTTAAATGCACGCTATTGTGACACCAGATATGAGTGGCACTGTGCACTGGCAGAGGTTGGCAGAGTACACGCTGTAGGTATGACACACACTTATGAAGGACACTGACTGCTATTATATTACAGTCAAAAAAGTTTTTTGTTATTTAAATGCATGCTATTGTGACACCAGATAAGAGTGGCAATGTGCACTGGCAGAGGTTGGCAGAGTAGATGCTGTAGGCCTGACACACCCGCTTGAAGACAACTAACTGCTATTCAATCTATAACAGTGAAAAAAGTTTTTGGGTTTTTTAATGCACGCTATTGTGACACCAGATATCAGTGGCACTGTGCACTGGCAGAGGTTCACAGAGTACACGCTGTAGGCCTAACACACACTTATGAAGGACACTGACTGCTATTATATTACAGACAAAAACTTTTTTTGTTTTTTAAATGCAAGCTATTGTGACACCAGATATGAGTGGCACTGTGCACTGGCAGAGGTTGGCAGAGTACACACTGTAGGCCTGACACCCGTTTGAAGGACACTGACTACTATTAGATTACAGTCAAAAAAATTGTTTTGCTTTTAAATGCAAGCTATTGTGACACCAGATATGAGTGGCACTGTGCACTGGCAGAGGTTGGCAGAGTACAAGCTGTAGGCCTGACACACACTTATGAAGGACACTGACTGCTATTATATTACAGTCAAAAACTTTTTTTGTTTTTAAATGCACGCTATTGTGACACCAGATATGAGTGGCACTGTGCACTGACAGAGGTTGGCAGAGTACACGCTGTAGGCCTGACACCCGCTTGAAGGACCCTGACTGTTATTATATTACAGTCAAAAACGTTTCTTTGTTTTTAAATGCAAGCTATTTTGACACCCGATATGAGTGGCACTGTGCACTGGCAGAGGTTGGCAGAGTACACGCTGTAGGCCTGACAACCGCTTGAAGGACACTGACTCCTATTAGATTACAGTCAAAAAGTTTTTTGTTTTTAAATGCAAGTTATTGTGACACGAGATATGAGTGGCACTGTGCACTGGCAGAGGTTGGCAGAGTACACGCTGTAGGCCTGACACACACTTATGAAGGACACTGACTGCAATTATATTACAGTCAAAAAGTTTTTTTGTTTTTAAATGCAAGCTATTGTGACACCAGATATGAGTGGCCCTGTGCACTGGCAGAGGTTGGCAGAGTACACGCTGTAGGCCTGACACCCGTTTGAAGGACACTGACTGCTATAAGATTACAGTCAAAAAGTTTTTTTGTTTTTAAATGCAAGCTATTGTGACACCAGATATGAGTGGCACTGTGCACTGGCAGAGGTTGACAAAGTACAAGCTGTAGGCCTGACACACACTTATGAAGGACACTGACTGCTATTATATTACAGTCCAAAACTTTTTTTGTTTTTAAATGCATGCTATTGTGACACCAGATATGAGTGGCACTGTGCACTGGCAGAGGTTGGCAGAGTACACGCTGTAGGCCTGACACACACTTCTGAAGTACACTGACTGCTATTATATTACAGTCCAAAACTTTTTTTTTTAAATGCACTCTATTGTGACACCAGATATGAGTGGCACTGTGCACTGGCAGAGGTTGGCAGAGTAAACGCTGTAGGACTGACACCCGCTTGAAGGACACTGACTGTTATTATATTACAGTCAAAAGCGTTTTTTTGTTTTTAAATGCACGCTATTGTGACACCAGATATGAGTGGCACTGTGCACTGGCAGAGGTCTGCAGAGTAGACGCTGTAGGCCTGACACCCGCTTGAAGGACACTGACTGCTATTAGATTACAGTCAAAAACTTTTACTTATGAAGGACACTGACTGCTATTATATTACAGTCAAAAACTTTTTTGTTTTTAAATGCAAGCTATTGTGACACCAGATATGAGTGGCACTGTGCACTGGCAGAGGTCTGCAGAGTAGACGCTGTAGGCCTGACACCCGCTTGAAGGACACTGACTGCTATTAGATTACAGTCAAAAACTTTTTTGTTTTTTAAATGCACACTATTGTGACACCAGATATGAGTGGCACTGTGTACTGGAAGAGGTTGGCAGAGTACACGCTGTAGGCCTGACACCCGCTTGAAGGACACTGACTGCTATTAGATTACAGTCAAAAACTTTTACTTATGAAGGACACTGACTGCTATTATATTACAGTCAAAAACTTTTTTGTTTTTAAATGCAAGCTATTGTGACACCAGATATGAGTGGCACTGTGCACTGGCAGAGGTTGACAAAGTACAAGCTGTAGGCCTGACACACACTTATGAAGGACACTGACTGCTATTATATTACAGTCCAAAACTTTTTTTGTTTTTAAATGCATGCTATTGTGACACCAGATATGAGTGGCACTGTGCACTGGCAGAGGTTGGCAGAGTACACGCTGTAGGCCTGACACACACTTCTGAAGTACACTGACTGCTATTATATTACAGTCCAAAACTTTTTTTTTTAAATGCACTCTATTGTGACACCAGATATGAGTGGCACTGTGCACTGGCAGAGGTTGGCAGAGTAAACGCTGTAGGACTGACACCCGCTTGAAGGACACTGACTGTTATTATATTACAGTCAAAAGCGTTTTTTTGTTTTTAAATGCACGCTATTGTGACACCAGATATGAGTGGCACTGTGCACTGGCAGAGGTCTGCAGAGTAGACGCTGTAGGCCTGACACCCGCTTGAAGGACACTGACTGCTATTAGATTACAGTCAAAAACTTTTTTGTTTTTTAAATGCACACTATTGTGACACCAGATATGAGTGGCATTGTGCACTGGACGAGGTTGGCAGAGTACACGCTGTAGGCCTGACACCCGCTTGAAGGACACTGACTGCTATTAGATACAGTCAAAAACTTTTTTGTTTTTAAATGCACGCTATTGTGACACCAGATATGAGTGGCACTGTGCACTGGCAGAGGTTGGCAGAGTACACGCTGTAGGCCTGACACACACTTATGAAGGACACTGACTGCTATTAGATTACAGTCAAAAAGTTTTTTTGTTTTTAAATGCAAGCTATTGTGACACCACATATTAGTGGCACTGTGCACCTGCAGAGGTTGACAAAGTACAAGCTGTAGGCGTGACACACACTTATGAAGGACACTGACTGCTATTATATTACAGTCAAAAACTTTTTTTGTTTTTAAATGCATGCTATTGTGACACCAGATATGAGTGGCACTGTGTACTGGAAGAGGTTGGCAGAGTACACGCTGTAGGCCTGACACCCGCTTGAAGGACACTGACTGCTATTAGATTACAGTCAAAAACTTTTACTTATGAAGGACACTGACTGCTATTATATTACAGTCAAAAACTTTTTTGTTTTTAAATGCAAGCTATTGTGACACCAGATATGAGTGGCACTGTGCACTGGCAGAGGTCTGCAGAGTAGACGCTGTAGGCCTGACACCCGCTTGAAGGACACTGACTGCTATTAGATTACAGTCAAAAACTTTTTTTGTTTTTTAAATGCACACTATTGTGACACCAGATATGAGTGGCATTGTGCACTTGCAGAGGTTGGCAGAGTACACGCTGTAGGCCTGACACCCGCTTGAAGGACACTGACTGCTATTATATTATAGTCAAAAACTTTTTTGTTTTTAAATGCACGCTATTGTGACACCAGATATGAGTGGTACTGTGCACTGGCAGAGGTTGGCAGAGTACACGCTGTTGGCCTGACACACCGACGCTTGCAGACAACTATCTGCTATTCAATCTATTACAGTGAAAAAATGTTTTTGTTTTTAAATGCACGCTATTGTGACACCAGATATGAGTGACACTGTGCATTGGCAGAGGTTGGCAGAGTAGACGCTGTAGACCTGACACACACGCTTGAAGACAACTAACTGCTATTCAATCTATAACAGTGAAAAAACTTTTTTTTTTTTTAAATGCAAGCTATTGTGACACCAGATATGAGTGGAGTCCACTGTGAGCCTGACACAGAAGCTGGCAGGCAGGCAACTGCAATTAGATTACACAGAAAAAAAAAGCAGACTGATGTTCTAGCCCTAAAAAGGACTGTAGTGGACACTGAATACACTCGCCTAGCTATCCATTTCCCTATCAAATCAGCAGCAGCTACACTTTCCCTCCTCTCACTAAGAATGCAGCTTCAGAATGAATCTAAAATGGATGCTGTACAGGATGTGGGAGGGTCTGGAAGGGAGGGTCTGCTGCTGATTTGTTGGAATGTGTCTGCTGACTATGAGGCACAGGGTCAAAGTTTACTCAATGATGATGAATAGGGGGCGGATCGAACCGCGCATATGTTCGCCTGCCGATGAGAACGCGAACACGCTATGTTCGCCAGGAACTATTCGCCAGCGAACCGTTCGGTACATCACTACATATTAATTATTAAAAGGTTACTCCAAGCATAATCACTACACCCCACTGTAGTAGTAATACTTTTCCATTGTCTGCCCACCTGGGTCCTGCCAGGCACTGAATCTGCTATAATTTTGGCTAAACAACATCTGGCTTTTGTAGAGCAGCAGATGTGTGATCACTTGATCACACCGGCCACTCCTTGGTTGAGAGCATCAACTGAATGCTCCGAGCTAAATAATAGATTTACACAATAAAGACTTCAGGCACCATGGCCACATCAAATCACTGAAGGGGTTGTGGTTGTTGGAGTAACCCTAATATAATGTTTTCCTTATACATACATACAGAGAGTATGTTTGGTAATTTTCTTAATAACCAATCATTTTCCATGGAACATAAAACTAAGATTCATAGACAGAACTGAACCATTCAAGCCATTACAATGTCTATGCTTGGACAAGATTAGCCTGCAGTCTATCCTCAATGTATCATGTACACCTTCCATTAGAGCCATCATTACTCACTATATTCTTTCCCTACTAAAAAAAAAACATTCATTAATTAAATTTACAGGTGATAAAGTCACAACCTGGTTACTGCTACCAGTGCTTTTCATCAAGTGTTTTCTAGTTTAAATGCATTACTTTGACAATGTATTGAAAATTCTTTAATTAACAATGAGTAATAAATAGATTGGTATATACTTTATGGCTCAATGGTTATGAGCTATTGTGTTCTATTTGTCTGACCTTGCAAGATTGTTTTGTTTTTCATTTCACTTTTCCTCTGCAAAGGAAATAGTACTTTGTGTATACTGGTTGTGTGAATAGAGATCTATCTAACACAAAATGAAATTCATCACCATCTCTTGCACTGCATGTGATTGGTACTGTGAATAGTATAGATTGAAAAAATGAATTGATGGGCTTAAATATGAATGGGAAGCAAATTTGCATTACCAGCTTAATGGCAGCTCTGCTTCCCATTCATAAATAGGCCTGTCACTTCAGTTTTCATTCTGCACTACGTACCAATGAAATATTTCAAAAGGCAATCATAATGTGGAGTGTGTGATCACAGTGCATGAGTAGTGAAGATAGAGGGAAGTCAGGAGCTTCAGATATTGACAAAAGTACAGGGAGTGTTGATTATGTCACCCTCTCTCTACATTGGCTGGCACAGCAAGTACTAACACATGCTCATTAAAAGTTGCATATTCAGAGATTGATCAAGATTACAATAGCATTTTTTATATACCTTTATTCTTGAAATATATTATATAAGTGTGTAATGGAGCTCCTGTACTCTGACTGAGTACCTCCACCAGGTCAGCTTCCTCGCTACTACCAGTTGACTCTGGAGCACTTCAGACCAAATCAAGAAAGCTTGACTGGGGTATCTGAGGACTTCTTCCACTAGTCCAGGCTGGAGGGATTATAGTTTAGGAGACCATCTCTTCTGTAAAGCATAGACTATAACTTGTCCACCACAAATTAGAAGAGTCTAAATGTAGGGTGTATTGCACAGCACACAGCTATTTATACACAGCTATGTTGACTCTCTCTGCAGGGACGAGAAAAATGTAGGTAGGGACCAGCGCTTATTTGTTTTAGTTTCTTAATGTATCATGTAAACCAAAAGAAAATGTAGCGCTTTGGTAATATAGGAAATAAGTAAATAAATCACCTTTTTTATAGTTCGGTTGGAAAATAGACTTTTCTGATATGTTCAATATGTAAAGATATCTACAAAGAAATAATTGCACATAGCAATGGTCATTCACAACAAGGTAATTCATTTAAATGATAGCATATATACACTCACAAACAAAGAGCTATAGACCTAGCTCTGGTTTGAATTGCCTCCGGGTCCGTTACGGCGACCCACCCCTACTTCCGATATGCATCTTGTTCTATAGGAGAGATAGAAGGCACACACGATTGGGCAATATTGTCTGTGGTGATTTGAATGTGGAATATAAAAATCCCAAGTGGGTACTCACAAGTCTGGAGTCATACAACAGTGACTCTCTGCAGGGAGTCTTCCATATAATGCAATGTACAGTACAATTGTCCCTCCTCAGCATCACTCTGTCATGGGACTTAATTACATTATCCCCAGCTAACACAATTGGCTCCCTGCAGTGAATCTGTGCCTGAGTTACAGCATGATAACGTTTTTCAAGGTCATAGATATTCTCTGATCTGACAAGGAGTTTCAGGCATGCAGTTGGGTCAATGTCTCATTACCTCCTCAAACTCCCTTCCAAATAATTTGGATGTTGAGAGACTGAGAGATACCTGCTTGAAGATCTACCAGACCGTGGTGCAGTTCTGATCTGAGGAACAGTCTCAGTATGTTTCAGAGTATCGCCCAGTCTAGCACTCAATGTGTAAAACAAGTCCAGGTGATCTTTAAAGGTTCTGAAGTTCATCTGGGAGGCACAGTAAACATCCAGATACATCCAGATACACATACTCATTCTAGGACCCCCATACTCATCTCTCCTTTTTAGGGGCTCTTGGAACCAGGCCCATAGTCTGTATGCAGGAGGCTGGCTTTCAAGAGTCTGTGATATGACAGCTTCCATCACAAAGTACCGTATATACTCGAGTATAAGTCGACCCGAATATAAGTCGAGACCCCTAATTTCACCCCCAAAAAATTATTGACTCGAATATAAGACTAGTGTGGGAAATGCAGTAGCTACTGGTAAATTTCTAAATAAAATTATATCCCCAAAAAATTATATTAATTGAATATTTATTTACAGAGTGTGTGTATATAATTAATGCAGTGTGTGTGTGTGTGTGTATGAATGCAGTGTGTGTGTATGAGTGCAGTGTGTGTATGAGTGCAGTGTGTGTGTGTATGGATGCAGTGTGTGTGTGAGTGCAGTGTGTGTGTAGGAATGCAGTGTGTGTGTATGAGTGCAGTGTGTGTATGAGTGCAGTGTGTGTGTGTGTGTGTGATGCAGTGTGTGTATGAATGCAGTTTGTGTGTATGAGTGCGGTGTGTGTATGAGTGTTGTGTGTGTGTGTGTGTGATGCAGAGTGTGTTTGTGTATGTGTTGCAGAGCCTTGGTGGGGGGTGGGCATTTTTATTATTATTATTTTTTAATTATTATTTTAATATTATTTTTTTGTTATATTATTATTTTTTATTATTATTATTTTATTTTATTATTTATTTATTTTTTCATCCCCCCTCCCTGCTTGATACATGGTCAGGGAGGGGGGCTCTCACTCCCTGGTGGTCCAGTGGATGGGCTGTAGGCAGGAAGCTGTAACTTACCTCTCCTGCAGCTCTTGTCAGCTCCCTTCTCCTCCGCGCTGGTCCGGTCAGCTCCCCTGTCAGCTAACAGTGTAAGTCTCGCGGCCCAGCAGAGCGTTGCCACGGTAACCCGTGGCAACACTGACACTGCGGCTCTCGTGAGATTTACACTGGAGGAGAAGGGAGCTGCATGGACCGGCGCTGAGGAGGAGGGAGCTGACAGGAGCTGCAGGAGAGGTAAGTTACAGCTCGCTGCCAGCCCCCAACAGGACCACCGGGCTTGTAATGAGCCCGGCGGTCCTGTCTGTATTATGGCAATGTAAGTTGCCATAATACAGACAATTGACTCGAGTATAAGTCGAGTTGGGGTTTTTCAGCACAAAAAATGTGCTGAAAAACTCGACTTATACTCGAGTATATACGGTATATAAATTTACTGTAAGTGGGCATTACTCTCAAATGCAGGCATTCTTTTACATTCTGTCATAATTTTGGTAATGTATTCAGGTTCCTAATAAATACATTTAAGCAAGTTATTTGACCATTTTTATTTATCTAGTTTTGTCACACCTACTGTTTGTGAGAAACTTTAATTTCAGACTATGTATGCAATATTGAAAGATAAAGGACATTGTATACATTCTATAGCCTTTTCATTACCCAAACATTAATATAAGGAATTAAAGAATAAATGAATACAAAGTAAACATTGTGCAGATTTTCATCATTTTAATGTTTACGTTTTGTCTTAAAAAGACTCAATACACACATTTGCCTTTATTCTTTGATTATGTGCTAGCATCCCATGTTTCAAGTCAATGCTATACTAATATATATATATATATATATATATATATATATATATATATTATTATTATTTTTTTTTTTTTTTTTACTTATGGGTGGAGGGGTTAAGAGGAAATTGAGAGGTAATTCAGCACCACTACAAATATGCAGCATTATAGGGGTGTAATGAGGGTTATAGTGTCAATATGAATACATTTAATTAGTTTTATTTTTTAGGTACACTTTAATTATGATATGAATAATGTACAATATTGTATTTTTCTAAATGAAATTTTCTTCTTACAAATGCTGTATACACATTTGGATGTTTTAATGTAGCTTTTGTTTTAAGAGCCAAATGGTAAATGCAAAAAAAAAATAATCTAAAATTAAAAACACTTTATCATTAGATTGTTCAGTTAGGCACATGAAATAAGATGTTGTTTACATTAATAATTAAGAAACAAATTTCAAGATTAGGAAATTTTCCATTTTTTTTATGTTACATTGACCATAGATTACTTTTTAAAAACAGTAGTTAAAAACTGTAAAAGGTAAAATAAAAATATAAAACAGTTTGTCTATTTTCAATATATTTTAGCAACCATTTTTCAACCACCAGCAATTTTGATATTATTTTTTGCTAAGACCAACAATTAAATGCTATGGTTTATTATACATACTTAAATTAGTCTGTCACATAGGTTACAATGGAAATGAAAAGGGCACTAATAAGTTGCCAGTAGATGTATGACAAAGTCCCTTTTTTGCAGTTTTGCGTGCCAAATCTTTAGATTTTTTTTTACTGCATCTCTGTACAATAGCCAAGTCATTACACTATATCATTAGAAAGTTAGTGATTATATTGTCTGGCAAGTGCAGTTTTATGTAGGAAAAATAGTTCGAACTATAAAGCAAGTCTAGTGCAGAAGTCCTTCCTGTCTTCTACAGCTATTTTCTGATGCAAGAGCAACCTACTGTGATGGGAATCCAGCATGGTCAAAATTGAGTAGGCCGAAATCTCCACATGGCATAATGCAATTAGTATCTGGTTACAAACAGTTGGATGAGTCATCAGTTTACTGAGCATGTGTGGAAGTGGATAGAAAATTCCTTTGTCTTCAACAAGCCATGTGGTCTGCCATATAAGGAGATCCTGAATATCCTGTGTGCTGATTGGTCTGAGGAATATAGGAGGGGTTATACTGTATGGGAGGGGTTATGCTGTTAACAAAAGTCCTGTACACCATGCTTTCTGCCTCTCAGATATTTTTGGAACAGGAGTTCATCTGAGACCCGATCGGCATGTGAATAAAGGCCTTTTACTTCCTGAAGACCTGTGTCCATATCTCTATGTGTGGCTTCTGCGGTTTGTTACTGTTATTTCCCCTGTAACACTACAAGTTATAATTGGCAGCAAAAGTCAGTGATTTCGATGTTAAGAACAACTCTCTCAAGAGCTGCCTATAAATCCCTTTTCTCATGAGCCAGTAACTGCTACACACAGTAATAAGCTGCTTGTAGGTATATTTCAAATACAATCAAATAGGGCACATGTTAACTTGTTGAATGCCAAATTTATTTAAATATGTTTAACACATGTTAAATAGTTAACAGCAATAGAGCAAGAGAAAGTATAAATAATTGTAAAGTGTTGATGAAAATAATGACATTGACTGGTTTGGGATACATGATAAACCACAAGACTGAAGGTCTGTTGCTCTCCAACAGCATACAGGTACACATTTATACAAATAAATGCATATGCATATACATTAACACACACACACACACACACACACTGCACTGCACTGCACTGCCTAAAACTTATATAGAAACACTCCCAGACAACATTCATAGTTTATAGATAGATAGATAGATAGATAGATAGATAGTCAATGTTAAACAAAAATCTGCACACCAGTAAAGCCATAATGATACCGGAGAAACTGACGGAAGCGAAGCACAGAGAGATGGACACAGGTTTCTTCAGGAAGGAAGAGATTCTTTATTGGATCACCGATCGGGACTCAGAGGGACTAGCGTCACCAAAATACAGCAAGTTCTGAGCCCCGGACAATAGTGCAGGCTCCTTATATAGGCACATAACTCCTCCCATATTAAGCTCCACCCGCACATTCTCTTGACCAATCAATACAAATAAGAATTAACTTCCTGCTTGACCGCATGGCTTGTCCAGCACAATGGAGGAGGGGGAATACTACATCCTGTATTCTTGCACATGCTCCGTACACTACTGATCGTATCTTGCCTCGTGCAACCAACTGATCGATACGTCAGCATATGCACGTACACATGCCACGTGGTAATCTCGGCCTACTAAATTTATTTTTACCGAGATTCCACCACATTCCCCCCTTTGATGCCTCTTGATATTTCACAATTACTTGAGGCATCACTTAACCTTGGTTTGCATACACCGCAGGTTACCTTGAACCAGACCAGACTTATCTTATGATGTGAATCTTTTAACACTCATCTTCCTGCATTGGTTCTCCTTGATCTAGAGCCTTATACTTATAAATCGCCATTATCTGTGCAGCAGCCTTCCTCTCTGCTATATTTTCTATTAGGCTTTGCACAGACCTAACTACTAAGGGTATAAGACACGGCAGGAGTAGACACAACATTAAAATCAGTAGGACTCCACCTACCACTGCCTTAAGCCCTCCAAACCACTCATACCAGCTACCAAACCAACTACTTGGATTATACCCTTTCCATACCTGAGTAGGCACATGCGCTAGTTTAACCATATGGCTAGTAAGCTCAGCTATTGCTTGCCCTTCGTCATCTATTTGAAGACAGCAATTGCTCAGGTTAAACTTCCCACATACACCTCCCTCTACTGCCAAAAGGTAATCCAAGGCTAATCTATTTTGGTAGACTGCTGTCCTCATCCTGGTGTTATGCTTCGCTAGAAGATTGAGCGCTTGTGATGTCTCGTTGGTGATAATCTCAACCACCGCCTGTAATCTTATAATTCGGTTGAGCATATAAATAGGGGTTCTATAACCAAAGGTACCATCCTCTGCCCACGTGGCTGGCCCATAATAATCTATAATACGCTGGGGAGGCCATTCATCATCTTCCCAGGCGCCTATCTCTATGGGCCCCCTTTTCTTCCTATGATTCACATCATACACTTTAACACCTAAAGTCTCACCTGTTTCAATCGGTAACAAGAAGAAGGATGGTTTGAGCATACCCAACACACATGCCCCTTCCCAGTCCTGTGGCAACTCCGAATAGGCTTTCTTACCACAGATCCAGTACAAATTTGCTGGGGCTCTCCAGGTAGATGTGATGGATAAATCAAACCACACATCCTTTAAATTGGCGTATCTAGCAAACGGGTTAGATGGTTCTGAGACATTTGAAGCCGACCACCAAGTTGTATTCTTTGTATCATCATCATAAGCTTTTTGCCCTAGACAAGTTAATTCTCCTACAGAAGTATTATACATTATTCCTTTCCTTGCTATGCAAACATAACCTATGATGGAGGTCTTTAATCTCCACTCAGATTTACCTCTAACACTCATATGATAATCGGCTTGTGTAGATATTAGTTGGTCAACTGCCTCAGAACCGGACATTACCTCCTTTGCTTCCCAAGGCCATTGGTCTCCCATGTTAGTACCTCCACACACATAGCAGTTGGTAACATTAAGACTACCGGCAATACTTTCGGCTAAATCAATAAACAGGTTTTTAGCATTATGGGGGATCTTATTATCTATACTCATCTCTTCATAAAAGGAATGGTATACTTGATGAGTTTGGGAGGATACCGTATCAGTCTCTATCCCTATAAACAATACTGTCCCAGGATCTAAACCCGTCCCGTATATCTGAAACCCAAATAAATTGCCATACTTGTCTAAGAACTTGTCGGGGTTATTTATAAGTATATGGATGGGATTACATTCCATAGACTTACAATATGGGCTGGTAGGCAACTTAGTCACAATCATGTCTTTGTCTACTGTCTGTCCCCAAGTCGCCCACCCCACACAAGACCAATATGGGCAAAAGTTATAGTCTTTATTTGGGCATCTAGGACTCACATATTTATTTTTACTACTGGGACAAATATATTTATCATTAGACCCATACGTCCTCTCCCATCTAAGATCCCCACATACATTCCACGGCTTTCTACCACTCGATATCGCTTTACACGCATCAAATAGCAGAACACCCGAAGAATGTACGGATTCTAACACCGTCTTATTAATTAGGGTCCCCTGAGGATCTCCATTCCTGAGAGTCAACCAAATTGTACGAGGTTGATACTCCGGACTGAAGCACTTAGGTTCTCCTACTCCTAAATGGCACACACTATAGTCTATATTTAGGTATCTACATATCGATACATCTCCTTTACACTCGTATTGTGAATGCCAAATTAGGGTTTGGGAAATATGGTTACCTGTTCTCGTAGTCTTAATGCATACCTCACAGCTAGGAGTGTCGGTACCTCTACCTTCCTGAATATAAAAACACACATAAATAAACACTATCAAAAACACATCTTTCGCCGTCATCCTCAGTCTTCGTCCGTGCGAAGGCACCTCAGCTTCCAGGATGTAAGGGCTGCAGGGAATGGAGTTCTGCTCGTCTTCACAGGAGTCCCTTCGAGACTTTCCCTGGCTTATATACTATGTGCTGGTGAGCGGACAGGCTTTATTATGGCCGTCTAAAAACACTCACTTCACCAAATCCCTGTAACAATAAAATTTGTAATCCACAATAGTTCCTCGTTACTCCGACTGAGTAGTGCGTTTTAACCGGATCTTGCAGGGATTCTCTGGATCTGCTGTAACTTGCCAATAATCGACTGCTGCTGGTTTAACCCTGGAGTGATGTATCCACGGAGTCACTTCGGCTACTTTTATTGCTGTAGGGGTAGACAAAAGAACAACATAAGGACTTCTCCACTTGGGCCCTAACGGTACATTATTCCACTCTTTAATCCACACTTGATCTCCTGGATGATAACTATGAACAGGGGGATAAATATTCACAGGTAATCTATCTTGTACCCATTTCTGTACCTCCTCCATAGTCTTACCCAACTCTACAACCTGCTGCCGGGTAATTCCTTCTCCCAACTGACTCAAATCCCCCCTTAAGTTACCAAGTACGGGAGGTGGTCGCCCATACATGATTTCAAAAGGAGAGAGGCCCATCCTTCTGGTAGGGGTACTGCGGATTCGCAATAGAGCTATGGGTAAGAGAACGTTCCACTTAAGTTGGGTTTCCTGACACATTTCAGCCAACTGGTTCTTAATAGTTCTATTCATTCTCTCTACCTTACCAGAACTCTGGGGTCTATATGCTGTATGAAGCCTCCACTTTATACCAAGCATATGAGTCAGTTGTTGTAGGCACTGATGAACAAAAGCTGGACCATTGTCCGATCCTATAGAACAGGGTAGTCCATATCGGGGTATTATTTCTCGTAGCAGGAATCTCACAACTTCTCCTGCTTTCTCTGTACGAGTAGGACATGCTTCTACCCAGCCTGAATAGGTGCACACAATTACCAGCAGGTAACGATGTCCACCCGATTTAGGCATCACTGTAAAGTCAATTTGTAAATCGGACATGGGGAGTCCCCCCATAAACTGGACTCCTGGTGGCTTTACTGGTCCTTGTCTTGCATTATTTTTAGCACACGTTACACATCTTCGTACAATGGCCTGAGTCAAGTTGGACAATCTTGGTATGTAGAAATGTTTTCTGAGAGATTCTTCTGTGCTGTCTCTCCCAGAATGTGTCCCGTTATGATAATTTTGGACAATTTCTACCGCTAGTGATGCTGGTATGACTATTCTTCCATCTTCTAGCTGATACCACTTGTTCTCCAAATACTTTCCTGGTTCAGTCTTTAACCACTCCTCTTCTTGAGCTGTATAAACTGGAGTCCATTGGGACAGTGGAGTTGGTATAAGAGCAGCTATATGCCCCACATACTCCTGTCTTCCTGATTCAGCAGCACGCTTGGCTGCACTGTCTGCCATCCGATTTCCCTTGGTTACATCACCATCTCCTCTCAGATGCGCTCGACAATGTATGATACCGACTTCTTTCGGCTCCCACACTGCTTCCAATAGTTGTAGGATTTCAGCTGCGTATTTGATTTCTTTGCCTTCTGAATTCAGTAGTCCTCTTTCTTTATACAAAGCTCCGTGGGCATGAGTGGTTAAAAACACATATTTGGAGTCCGTGTAGATGTTCACTCTTAAACCTTCAGCCAATTGTAACGCTCGTGTCAGTGCTATCAATTCTGCCTTTTGTGCTGATGTTCCTTTCGCCAGTGGCCGAGCTTCTATCACCTTGTCTATTGTTGTTATTGCATATCCTGCATAGCGGATCCCTTCTTTCACATAACTACTGCCGTCGGTATAATATTGAACATCGGGGTTCTAGATGGGAAAATCACGAAGATCTGGTCTACTTGAGAATACTTCATCCATTACTTCCAAACAATCATGTTGACTTTCAGTAGGTTGTGGCAAAAGGGTAGCTGGATTTAAGGTGTTTACAGTCTCTAAATGCACTCTTGGGTTTTCACACAACATTGCTTGATACTTGGTCATACGGCTGTTACTAAACCAATGATTTCCTTTGTAATCCAACAACGTCTGTACTGCATGTGGGACTCGTACATAAAGTTCTTGACCCAGAGTGAGTTTATCGGCTTCAGCTACTAGCAGGGCGGCTGCAGCTACGGCTCTTAGACAAGGTGGAAGTCCGCTGGCCACTGCATCCAATTGCTTAGACATGTAGGCAACAGGTCTTTGCCATGATCCCAAGTACTGTGTCAATACTCCCACAGCCATTCTTCTTTGCTCGTGTACATACAGGTAGAATGGTCGTGTGTGATCAGGTAGACCTAATGCTGGGGCACTCATCAAAGCCTTCTTCACATCTTCAAATACCGTTTGCTGTTCTTGGGTCCATAAGAAGGGGTCGTGCTCTGTACCTTTTATAGCTGCGTACAGAGGTTTTGCCAGTATCGCGTAGCTGGGAATCCATATCCTACAGAAGCCTGCTGCCCCCAAGAATTCTCGCACTTGTCTTCTATTCTTGGGTATTGGTATTTGGCAGACAGCTTCTTTTCTCTCTGGCCCCATAATTCTTTGACCTTCAGAGATATGGAATCCCATATATTTGACAGTTGGCAAACACAACTGAGCCTTCTTTCTAGACACCTTGTATCCTGCCTTCCATAGAATGTGTAGTAGATCGTGCGTTGCTTGCTGACAGATTTCTTTTGTAACTGCTGCTATCAACAGGTCATCTACATATTGTAACAATACACACTCTCCTGGGATGGACTCGAAATCCAGTAGATCTTGACTTAGGGCTGAACCAAATAGGGTAGGTGAATTTTTAAACCCTTGGGGCAGTCTTGTCCAAGTCATTTGGCGTTTTGAGCCCGTTACAGCGTTCTCCCATTGGAAAGCGAAAATACATTGACTTTCTGCGGCAATTCGGAGGCAAAAGAAGGCATCTTTGAGGTCTAAGACTGTAAAGTAAGTAGCCCCGCCCAGAATTAAAGCAAGCAGGTTATATGGATTGGGTACAACTGGATGTATACTAACAACCGCATCATTGACTGCTCTCAAGTCCTGCACAGGTCGATACTCATCTGTACCGGGCTTTTTAACAGGCAGCAATGGGGTGTTCCAGGGGGAAGTACAGAATTTTAGGATACCATACCGTATGAACTTATCCAGATAGGATTGGATGTTCTTCTTAGCCTTCTGCGGGATATGGTATTGTCTTAGGCTCACTGGATAAACCCCAAGTTTTAGTTCAATTTTTATAGGTGGAATATTGCGGGCCAGTCCTGGTGGGTTGTTCTCTGCCCAAACTCCTGGTATGTTAAATAATGTCTCATCACTCCTAGGGTTTTGGCTAGTCAACGCTGTATAAAGTCGCCACTCTTCTTCCTTTGGTACGGATAATGTCATGATACCTGAAGGTCCATGAAACTTTAAAGATGTTGTTCCATTTGGTAGGAACGTAATCTGCGCTTGTAACTTAGATAGCATATCACGTCCCAGCAATTGGACTGGACATTCAGGCATATAAAGGAATTGATGTTTTACTACGTGGCCTCCCAATGTACAGAGTCGACTTTTAAGAACCGGTTTTTCAGCACTTCTTCCAGTTGCTCCTATCACAGTAATAGTCCTTCCAGATGGAGGAGCAACTAGATTAGTCACCACTGAATGTTCAGCACCAGTGTCGATCATGAACGCACTCCTTTTTCCCCCTATTGATACATCGACCATAGGCTCCGCTCGACCAAGGGGGATGGAGCCCGGTCGGTATCAATAGTCCTCCATGACCGTGTCAGCCAATCCTACAAAGTCCCTACCTTCTCTATCGCGGGACCTTTGCGCTGCTGGAATATATCTATCTTCCCTAACACTTCCTCTGTTCCCATTACTCCCTCTATTACCATTACTCCCTCCGGGGCCTCCTCTACCTCTCGCTCTGCCTCTAAAGTTTCCGTCACCTGCCCTGGGTTGGTCTCTCTCGTACTGCTCTCTTTGTGGACATTCGTTCCTCCAATGCCCTTCTTCCTTGCAATACGCACATTGATTCCTACTCAAAGGCTCCCTATTCCATCTACTATCGCCTCTATCTGGGCCCCGTCTATCTACGCCTGCGATCGCTACCGCTAGCATATCAGCCTTTTTACGCATCTTGCGCTCTTCCTCTTTCTTACTTTCTGTTTCCCTATTCATATAAACCTTATTCGCTACCTCCATTAGTTGGGTGATTGACATACCTGCAAACCCTTCTAACTTTTGTAGCTTGCGCTTAATATCTCCGTAAGCTTGGCTGACAAAGGCGGAGTTCACCATTCGGGAATTGTCTGCGTCTTCCGGATTAAAGGGGGTATACAAGCGGTATGCCTCCAATAATCGGTCATAAAAGACACTGGGCGCTTCATCGCTTTTCTGAATCACCTCAACTGTCTTCGACATGTTAATGGCTTTCTTTCCTCCGGCTTTCATGCCAGCAATTATAGCGTCTCTATAGGCTCTGAGTTGAACCATATCAGCACCGTTTACATTCCAGTCGGGATCGGTATTGGGATAATGTGTTGCGGCCCATGCTGCTGGATTAGCTTGGTTCAAAGTACGGGCTTTATCCTCTAGCCGCTTGATTTATTCTTGTCCTTTCCTCATTGTTGAATAAAGTCATTAATAACTGCTGGCAATCAGCCCATGTCGGGTTATGTGTCTGTACTATTGAGGCGAACAGATCAGTCATAGCTTGTGGTTTCTCAGTATACGAGGAATTGTGGGTCTTCCAATTTAAGAGATCGGTTGTCGTGAATGGGACATATATAAAGACTGGGTCAGCATGTGCCATTTGGCCTGCGGCATCGATATAGGCTGACCCAGGATTCAGACGAAGAGGCATCTGATAGTGTTTTAATTGTTGGGCACCGGTCAACTGTCGGGTCTGTATGGGGCTACGTGGAGGGGCGTCAGTCATAGGTTCCAGTCGGGGAGAAATAGGGTATGGGGATATGGGAGCTTGGTTTTGGGAAAAGGTTGTAAATAAAACACTTCGAGCCGAGCTAGATGAAGCTTGACCGGAAGTCTGAAGTGGCGCCAAATCAGGATATTCGTTTTTAATGGGGGTTGGTTCTGATTCCGGAAGGGGAGATTTAGTACGAGGGGGGGTGGATCCTGTACTGGAGGAGGAAGCGGAAGTGGATGAGGGTAATGAGGGGAGGGTTGCAGGACTTCCTGCATTTGCGTCACTTCCTCTTAACGGAAAGTAAGGGGGCGGCAAAGGGATCTCGGACTCAGGGGGCGTGTCCAAAATGGGCCTAACACCAGTCGTAGTGGACAAACAAGTCCTAGCTACCATGAGGCGACATTGCTCCTCGTGGCATGTCTGGAGCCATTTTGGCGAGTCATTTACGGCCTGTCTCCAACAATCAATATAAGGAAACTGGCCATAAAGTTCAGGCCTACCTGATACAGCCACGTGTAAGCGCTGTACCAGAGTTGGATCCAGACTGCCACGTGGCGGCCATGCCGCAACCAAAGTAGGCCACTCCCTAGTACACAAAGTGACCAAACGTACAGGAGACATTTTAACCCCAAAATCACAAGTTTTGAATCCCTTTTTAAAATTCTTCACCATACAACCTAAGGGATCCGGAATCGTTGACTGCGACGCACCCATACTTAACAATGGAACGTCGTCGACAACGAATACTATACACGCGTACTATTCAACAGTCACACCCGTTTCCTCTGGCAACAGCACCACGTGGTACAGTTACCAAGTAAAACATACACAATAACACAATAAACACTCAGGGAATTCCCGTACACACACAGCTGTTACAACAGTCACTAAATAATCAATATTATGCCCTTTGGCGAAACTATACAGTCACCCACGCTATAATTCTCTATATACGAATCACCCGTCTATAACACACCCCAGTAACATCGTCTTTTACAAATAGCGGTTACAGTACGGTTAGCATAGGTCAAAGCACAAGTTAAGGTCACAATACAATTATTAGTGGTTATGGTGTTAAACATGCAATGGACGACAATGATTAGTACTTATATACAGTGTCAGTAAATATACAGGGTTATGGTACCGTGCACTATAATACAGCAACACACTATTAACACTCTCGCTAGACGGCTGAGCTCGCGCTATCTAACAAGATATACACTTTACTAAACAATCTTTATCACATTTACAATTCCCAACTAAACTATTGGCCAGTACCTTGAATGGACTACCTAAAACTATATACACCCGTTTTGGTTAGCCACACTGCCCAATCACCACATATAGCGAGCTAGAGAACCGAATTTACACAGGCGCCTCTTAGTCGCACTATCAAAAGTCTAGTGGGTTCCAAATTTACACGCCTTCCCACTTAGCCCAGATAGGTTGAGAGCTAGCGAACCGAATTTACACAGGCGCCGCTTAGTCTCCCGGTCCCTCCGACCTAGCGAACGTAATATACACCCTAGAACGCTAGTCTAGACAAGACACCGGTGTCCGGCTAGGGCTATTTACACCAGGACCCCGCCTGACTAACAAAATCAAACGGTCTGACTAAAGAGCGTTCCATCGAGCGGTGCGCCTTCGCTCCTTCCCTCCGACAGAGGGGGCAGATACACAGATTCAAACCCCTTTGGGCCTACCGCACAATCGGTATACCCCTAGTGGGTTCTGCCGTCTAAAACAGCAGTTGTCTTACCTCCTCGTTCCTGAACCTGAGTTCACACTCATCGACGGGGACACCCCAGCACTTCTCACGTAGAGGCCGATGATCTCCTGGACAACAGACCAGTGGCGCCGAGACGAAGGGAGGTCCACGCAGAAGTTCAGGGGTGCAGCCGTAGAGAACATGGGCAAAGATAGACCGTCTCACGCCTCTGCCTCTCAGCTACCGTTGAACGATGAGCTTCCCGGCCAATGCACCAAATGATACCGGAGAAACTGACGGAAGCGAAGCACAGAGAGATGGACACAGGTTTCTTCAGGAAGGAAGAGATTCTTTATTGGATCACCGATCGGGACTCAGAGGGACTAGCGTCACCAAAATACAGCAAGTTCTGAGCCCCGGACAATAGTGCAGGCTCCTTATATAGGCACATAACTCCTCCCATATTAAGCTCCACCCGCACATTCTCTTGACCAATCAATACAAATAAGAATTAACTTCCTGCTTGACCGCATGGCTTGTCCAGCACAATGGAGGAGGGGGAATACTACATCCTGTATTCTTGCACATGCTCCGTACACTACTGATCGTATCTTGCCTCGTGCAACCAACTGATCGATACGTCAGCATATGCACGTACACATGCCACGTGGTAATCTCGGCCTACTAAATTTATTTTTACCGAGATTCCACCACAATAAGACTTGCTTTTCCCACAGGAATCACAAATTTACAGTGTTGTTACTACTGCAAAGGATTCTGGGTGGGCATATGCAAATTAGTTTACTCCACAAGGTGGAGTAAAGCAGAGCTGGAGGAGAGAATAGAGTGCTGCCCTTTAGGTGAGAGCAAGGGACACATTAAAAGTGTGAGTGGATAGGGCATTATCGGCCATATTACTCTTGGGCATTTACGAGTTTGGATTTGAGTATTCCTAAAATAAAAAAATCTCAGTAGAATATATGGAAAGTACAGGATAAGATTAAGCATTTTCAAAGTTTTTATTTTCATTTTTAATTATGTTTATTTCTCAGTACAGCTTGTGGACTGGCCATCAACGTATTTTCTGATCCAAAATCCTAAAGAATATAAGACTGAGTTGGGGCCACCATTAAGTTCTTATTTACTCCTTAATTCATTAACCACTTATACCCCAATACGTGGAGTAATGAAAGAGGAGAGTGTGAAATTACATTTGTGTTAGTATTTTTTTAAACAGCTTTATGGTTTGTGGCTTATGGAGTCATTGTTCGTTTACTATTTTTATTTTCTTATTCATTTTAACCCCTTCAGGACGGAGTCAATAGTGCACGTTCTGATCAAAAAAACTGGAATTTACGCTATATGTCTGTTCACCCGTAGTTCCCCTCTTTCATATTATATGCACCCACACTTATTATATATCATTTTGTTCAGGAGAAACAGGGCTTTATTTTATCATTAACTATTCATATATGGAACATAATTCATTATGAATAACATTTAAAAAAAATGTGAGAAAATAAGATTTTTTTTTAAATTTGTATTTCCGTCTGACATTTTAGCTGTGAATGTCATAATACTGTTTTACTGCACAAAAATGCACATATTTGTAATCAGCATGTCTCACGAGTACAACAGTACAGTTAATAACAAAATACAGTTAGAATAAAAAATTACATATGTATATTTAATTTATATTGCATTTTGTTTCAATATTTTATTTATTAATTGTATTATTTTATTTATTTATTATTGTAATTATACTTATTTATATATATATAATATATGTGTATATATCTATTATATATATATGTATATTATATATATGTAACGTCATTCTAAGTGTATTTTAATACTAATATATGTACTTATATTAGTATTAAAATACACTATGTATGACGTTAAATATATATAATATGTATATATATATTATATATATAAATATATTTATTTTAATTTTACACATGTCTAATATTTTTTTTTTACAGATCCCACCAGCAGGGGGACTGTCTGACATTTTAGACAGTCCCCCTGCTGGCAGATCCACAGCCAGCTATAGGGGGCCATGTGATTGCTCTTTTAGAGCGATCACATGGCCCCTGGGGGCTTCTTTTGCCGTGGGGGGGGGGCTGCCTGGGCTGTGAGGCAGTCCTCCCGAAGCGGAGCGCCGGTAAGGTAAGTATACCGGGCGCTCCAGGGCTCAAAGACGTTACGGCGTTCTATGCCGCCGCAACGGCTTTAAAGCCCACTTAAAGCGGGATGGCATAGAATGTATGTATATAACAGAGGTTGTCAGGGAACCTCGTGTAGAGGTCTGCTTGTCAAATTTCAGGTCTAATAATATATTTCAGATTTTTATACTGAACAGCAACAAATTAAGTACAGCAGGTGGTTTTCAAGAAAATCTCACATTACTTACTCAATTCTTTGTGCGCTCACCTGTCTGAACAGACTTATGCAGCAAAGAAAAAGACTCTCACAGATTAGATGTCACTTACAATGAACACTTAGGGTAATTGGGGTGATGCCTTAAACAAACTAAATCCCGATGGAGTTTATCATGTCCAGTGGGGGAAATAGCTAGACTATAAGGGAAACAAGACGATGAAAAGATGGTGGCACCAAGATATGTTTATGTTTGTGTAATATTGTCTGTGGCTGTAACCTGTTTTCTTGGGTCTAATTTAGAAGAAAGGTTCAGTTCTGCAATTTTTACACTGAGACATAAATAAAAGACACAGTGTGAGCACCATCGCTGAAGTACTTAGAGCTAACGTCAGTGCTATATTACCTCATGGTGGAGCACGTCATCACTCCTAACTCCCACAGCCCTGCCATTGGTTTACATGCTGCTCATTAGCAACAGCAGGGAGACACAAATGAGGTGATAAATGGTCGCCAAAATAGCGATGGTACCACCAGCAAAGCAACTAAATGTGGTGTTAGTGTACTGATAACTACTAAGTAATGGAGAACCAGCATCACTGCATATCCTCTTTTCTTCCTCTCATCAACGATTGGTGTAAAGGTCTGCACAGATGGCCCTAACCCAACCCTACATCCAGGGCCGCCATCAGGGCATGACAACCGTGACAATTGTCATGGGCCCGGCGGCCCTGGGGGGCCCGGCTGTCCGGGCCCCACGTGTATTAGCTTAACTGCCGCTGGTGCATCTGCACCGGGGCCCACACGCTGATAGGGAACATCAGGTGGCCCAAGCATTTAGGGCCACCCAATGGGCCCTATTATCTTCAGGGGCCCGGTCAGTGCTGTAATAGCGCGACCGGGCCCCTTTAAAAAGAAAATGCAGCCGGAAAGCAAGTGCTGCTGGGAGGGAGTGACGTCCGGTCACTTCCTCCCTGTTTACTCCGTGCGGGGGAAGGAGAAGAGAAAGGCCGCGAGGAAAGGCAACCGACGCAAGGTAAGGAAGAGAGGAGGGTGGCTGAAAGTGGCTGAAAATGAGGTGTGTGTATGTATGCCAATGTGCCAGTGTATGTATGTGTGTATGCCAGTGTATGTATGCCAGTGTATGTATACCAGTGTGCCAGTGTATGTATGTGTGTATGCCAGTGTATGTATGTATGTATGCCAGTGTGTCAGTGTATGTATGCCAGTGTGCCAGTGTATGTATGTATGTATGCCAGTGTGCCAGTGTATGTATGTGTGTATGCCAGTGTATGTATGTGTGTATGCCAGTGTGGCAGTGTATGTACGTGTGTATGCCAGTGTATGTATGCCAGTGTGCCAGTGTATGTATGCCAGTGTATGTATGTATGCCAGTGTATGTATGCCAGTGTATGTATGTATGCCAGTGTATGTATGTGTGTATGCCAGTGTATGTATGCCTGTGTATGTATGCCAGTGTGTGTATGCCAGTGTGTGTATGCCAGTGTGTGTATGTATGTCACAGTGTGTGTGTGTGTGTATGCCACAGTGTGTGTATGTATGCCACAGTGTGTGTGTATGTATGCCAGTGTGTGTTTGTATGTATATATCAGTATGCAGTATGTGTATGTATATGTATGTTTGTCAGTATGTATGTCTGCATGTATATGTGTGTGTGTGTCAGTATCTCCCTATGCATGTGTGTATGTCTGTTTCAGTATTTGTATATGTTAGTGTGTGTGTATTCCTGTGGGCGGGATTTGGAGGTGGGCCCTGTGGGCGGGCTTGAAGGGGGGCCCAGATCTTGAGCTGTGTTAGGGGCCCTGCCTAAATCTATCCTAAAGATAAGTAATTTAACCTCAAAAGTAACCTTACCCTTTAATAACACTATCCCTACCAATACTCTACCTTTAGCTCTACCTTTAGCACTATAACATTTTAGAGCTGTTTGGCCAAAAAATAAAAAACAACAACGTGGTTTTGCCTTGCACCCATGACCACCCTATACAGATGCTTAGATAAATTTACAAATTTACATTATTAAGTGCAAATCCATTATATCTTCGATGGCAATGATAGGCTGGGAGCTAATCTGTTCCCAGTGCATTCAGCGCATTCACCCTATCACTGACATCAAATGTTGGATTCATGTGCACTTGATGATGCAAAAGTGTATTTTTTCATTCTCCTTTGGTAGTAGAGGGGACAGGCTATGAGTGAGTATCAAATGATGATATACTTAAAACAAAATCCAAAGATTGGCCCTTTAACTACAAACTGACAGTCAACCCTATACAAAAGATCCTGTTCAGTACTCTGGATGTAGCTAAACACAAATTAATGTTTTCTGCATTAATACAACAAGATACACATGCTTACAAAATTCAACACATTAGTGCAATGTTGTGTGTGTAAGAGATAAATTAAAATCTTATAGAAAGGTTAGAAGATATTGATGATAAATAGCTGATTGCAAATTGTCCAAATTCTAATTTTCAAACAGTAAACATTGTTAGTTAAAGTAACACTCTTGTTGTCTGTCTTCTAAAAAAATAGTGCATGTGTTCCTTTCAGGGGTTCTCAACCCAGTCCTCAGGACCCCCTCCCAGTCCAGGATTTGGGGATTACCTGGATGTGTCGAAGGTGTTTAGAAAAAGGGAAAAAAAAAAACTTTAGACTCTAAGGTGTTTTTTTTTCTTTTTCTAAACACCTTAGACACACCCAGGTAATCCCTAAACCCTGGACTGGTAGTGGGTCCTTGAGGACAAGGTTGAGAACCCATTTAGATCAACTGTACACTCTTTTTATGAACACATGAGTACTCTTACAAGGAGTAAGAGAGAGCAAAATACGGAAAGCTGACTGCTGGGAATAATACACTTTGCCCATACTGACTAAGATAAGATAGATGATTTTATTAGGATTGGATAATGTTTGTAAAGACCACCCATGTTTCCTCTTGAACATAACCTGTTACACGGTCCATTAAATGTTAGAAGTCACTTTGAACCTTGCATTGTCTTGTCTCGTTCATTGGGGCTCCTCACCAGCTGGTTTTGGGACAAGGAGAAATACAGAGAGTTGCAAATTGATACAAAAGGCCATGGCAAGGGAAAAGGTCTGACAGAGAAAATTCCTCACTATCACTGGCCTTCTCATGGATGAGGAAGAAATTCTAAATTTATGTGAAGTTTCAGAGAGATTATACAATGTCCTAATTTTTTGCAATATTCTGACACGCCCAGAAAAAACAATTGTCAGATGTGATAAGATATAAATAAAAATTCAGATTTGTGAGAAATTATTTTTTTGTGAATTTATTATCAGTTACTTTTAATAATTATTTAAAATTTATTTTGTATATGCATGTTTCTATGTTTCCTTGATCCTAGACATAAGTGAAATTTCAGATTACTTCAAAAAGCAGCTTTTAAAGGATTATTCTTTTTATGATGATGTCTTTTGACATTTTATTGGTAGCTAAGGAAGATGTGGCTGACATTTACATATTACTACTTGAAACATGTGTGTAATTAACCTCTTTAATGCATATTTAAATCCTGCTGTATATTGGGATTTATTTTAAAAGAAAATAAGACAGTTTTTTTTTTGTATAACAAGGTCAATATCACATATTCCCACTTGTTCTATTTTGTTTTTTATTCATTGTTCTGCTCGTGTTATAAATTAATTATTATATCATCACAAAGGGATTGAAACGGATTGAATCTATGATGTTAATAACTGCTGGGGAATTTAATAGTTTTTAATCGACAAGTGGAAAAAGTAAAAGTTATTGTAAAAGTTATTGTTATTAAAAGAATATCCTAGCTATATGCTCTAGATTTCAAGGACACTCCAGATGTTGTTGACTATATATCCACTGATGCTTTGCCAGTATTATGGCTGTAAGTGCACTATAGGTGATGTAGTTCACAACATCTAGAGTGGCAAAGGTTGCCTACCCTGTTCTAGACCAGGGATGCCCAAAAGGTAGATCCCCAGATGTTGTAGAACTAAAACTCCAATGATGCTCTACATGCCTTTAGAATGACAAAGCATTATAGAAGCTGTAGTTTTAAAACATCTGGGGATCTACCTTTTGGGCACCCCTGCTCTAGATGATTAAATACTTTACATACTTTTATAATATTCTAAAACAAAACTGTACTCTGATTTGCGTGTGATAGTGAGGAATTTTCTCTGTCAGGCATTTTCCCTTGCCATGGTCTTTTGTATCAACTCTCTCTATTGCTCCTTGTCCCCAAACCAACTGGCGAGGAGCCCAAATGAACGATACAAGACAAGGTTCAAAGTAACTTCTGAGCCTTTAATGAGCCGTGAATAGAGCAAGAAACAGGGGTGGTCGTTACCAGCATTATCCAATCTTAATAAAATCATCTATCTCATGTTAACATCTTAACCTATAGCAAGCTTGCAGGTATATCTTCATGTTCGGGCCTTGCTCAAAGCTAAATTTCACTATAAAAATGCACTTCAAATTAATATGCATGCGCACTACGAATTAAAGATATTTACTACTCAGTTCTAAATTACACATTACTATGCAGTTATGATCAAAGGGAGAAACACAGGAAATAAGGCCAACAGCAGAAACATACAGGATATAATGCCTGTTACTTGTTACATGATGTTCTATAGCTCTTGTCTAGGGGTATATTCACTAAGCATTGGATATAGATAAAGTATATTATTTCAAATAGCTGACATGTTAGCCAAGTTTAAACAGACTGAGCATCCGGTCATCTGTAGCTTGAGCCTTGGGTCAGTATAGGCAAAATGTATTATTCCCAACACAGTGTAAATCTTACACAAAGGAGCACTTTGTGCTCAAAATGGAGTTCTTACATACTAAAATTATGGTCTCTCTCGGTGTTTCTACGTTAACTCAACAAATCAGTGGCTGCTGAGCATTGTCTCAGCAAATCATTGGCTGTTCAAGAGCATTATTTACTTGCTATTTCAGGTATGGTAGCAAGAGAATGTTACAAATGTCCTGAATCCTAGTATAATGCAACATATTCAATCATTGTATGTGCATCTTCAGTATATCTTTGAATGTATATTTACTGCATTCTTCTATCTCTGTAATTAATGCTCATATTAAAAAGGAAGATGCAAAAAGTGTATTTTCAATATAATCTTTTTGATATATGCCCTACTATAAAATCTAATGTATTTTCTGCTTATGTTAAAGCGCATTAACCAAATCTAATCTTGTAGAATACAATACAATGCAATCTCCTGGAGATCAGGAAAAATAAGCAATCACTGATCAATGGGAAATATGAGACATTTTTTGTTGTTGTTTAGTTGTTCAGTCGTGTCTGACTCTCCGTGACCATATGGACCATAGCACGCCAGGTATATCTGTCAGTCACTGCCCCTCTGAGCTCCAACAACTTCATGTTCATGGCTTCAGTGACCTCATCTATCCATCTCCATCTTTGTCGTCCCCTTCTTCATGTGCATTCAATCTTTCCCAGCATCGGAGTCTTCTCTTGAGAATCCTGCCTTCTCATTATATGGCCAAAATACTTGAGCTTCAGCCTCTTGATCATAGCTTCCAGTGTACAGTTTATCTTGATTTCCTGTAGTATGGATTTATTGGATCTTCTTACAATCCAAGGGATTCTAAGCAGTTTTCGCCAACACCACAGTTCAAAGGCATCAGTTAAAGCTTGACTCAAACAACATATGGCTCGGGATTTACCAGATGTACAAGCTAGCTTCTGCAGAGGACGAGGAGATCAAATTGCCAATGTACGATGGATAATAGAGAAAGCCAGAGAGTTCCAGAAAAATATCTACTTCTGCTTAATAGACTATTCTAAAGCCTTTGACTGTGTGGATCTTAACATATGGCAAGTTCTTAAAGAGATTGGAGTACCAGATCATCTCATCCACCTCCTGAGGAAACTGGATGTGGACCAAGAAGCCACAGTCAGAACTGAACATGGGACAACAGAATGGTTCAAGATCGGGAAAGGAGTGCGACAAGGTTGTATATTGTCACCTATTTGTTCAACTTATATGCAGAATACATATTATGTACGGCTGGGCTGGATGAATCCAAAGCTGGAATCAATATTGCTGGAAGTAATATCAACAACCTCAGATACACGGCTGATACTGATATAGATTAATTTACAAATAAACAAATATGTTTAAATGTCTATCTGTTCCTGTCCAAATCTGAGATGATTAAATTGCGTATACGCAGAAGTAAGTTCACACTGACACGTGCAGTTCAGGTTAAAAGCACTTCAGAAAATGTAATGGCATCTGGTTAGAAAACGGGTATGCAGACCCTTTTAAAGGAAAAATGACATCATCATTGAATATCAGATAATAACAAATAAACATCATTAATTGGATTAAATGTTAAGTGGCTATATCAGTGTCCACCCATCAATATTATTAATTGGCTCAGGGATTTGAGTGACTAGCTAGGTGTCCTCCCACCGGGAGGTGGTATTGTTCTGGACACGGGTGTGGACAGATGGCTCAAGCGCCATCTCTCCCAGCATGAGGCTTACTCGGTGGGAAGGGGGGCTTGAGCGTCATTTTGGGCAGTTAGTGATGTCAGACTCGTGGTCAGGTGCAAGGTTCTTTTTATGAATAGAACATTTCATTAGTACAGTGTTCTCATGGCCTTGGCTCTGGCCTTGGTTATACTTTGTTGCATGTTACAGGAGATTCAATAATTCTGGAGTCAGCTATGTCTTTTTAGAAAATACAGTCTCTATTCATTATACTAAATGCTGTTAGGAAATTCTGTCATGTAATGTAGACAAAATGGAGGGTCTGTCATAATGTGAGGTTATGTGAGATTAAAATGGAGTTAGTACAATAATTCAATACAGGTGCAATAAAGATTTTTAAATAATTCTACATCAGTCCCCCCTATGAAATGTTAGATTCTAAAAAAAGATAAACTTTATTGGTTAGTTCCAGAAGACAGGTTAGCCCAAAGGCACAAAACCCTATGAAGTAACGGTTCTTAAAGTCTTCTTAGTTCTTCAGAGGGACATCATAAAATAGACAAGCTTACATTACCATATGGACCTGTGTTATCTGGAGTATAGGCACAACAAGTCATGGTGACAGGTAAACATTGTTGGTTGCGATAGATATAATAAATGCAAATCAAAATATTATTATTATTAGCAGTGACGGTTGGGAAAATGGACTCAAACTTTCCTTTTACTGCAAAATCATCTGGTACCCCCCTTGGCACACCTATGGCATCAATATATATGTGTCAAACTTTCCCTTTAGAGGGGTGCTCCTCTTTGTGTTCTGAAGCATGAATGTGGTGTGTCAAGAGTACCTTGTCATGTATTATGTGTATGGACATAATAACCTTGGCTAGGGCACATTTGCTTATGCATTGTAGTATTAAACCTGTCCCACGCTACATCAGCGTAGGTGGACTCGGATCATTTAGTCAATATTAATATCACCACAAACTCAGGATTGGCAAATAATCCTGAGGAAGCTTGGCGTTTGGATCTCTTTAGCTTCACGAGGTCTCCTTTTGGGGTCCTCGGCTTTCCATCGATAGCAGGTGGTCAGGCATTATTATGGCCATCAAACACCTACTTGTTGGTATCTTTTTATTTTTTTAACAAGTCATTTTTCCTTTAGAGTCAAAAGTGTGTCAAAATCAACAAATGTTACTTCTCATGTTGCAGAGAGAGAGAGAGTCTTGAATCTGGAACAATGAATCCACTGAGTGATCTCTGCAACTTTCACAATGCACTATTGGGTATATGGTCTTGGTTGTCACATTGATGACCGGCTAGGCTTCTGGCCATCCTGACAAAATGTCTATTATAACTAGTGCATATTTGACCCAGCAGCTCTTTGGCACCTGGATATAGTCACTTGGATTCTTGAAAGGGATAGTGAGAGTTAGCTAGGTGCTTAGGATTCTCCTTCTCTTCTGCCTGAGCTGTCCTTGGTACAAATGACACAGGATCGGCAGTAACTGATGATTAGAGGAGTAATTCTAGGTGCTTTAGAGTATTTAGAGATCAAAGAGTTCATGAGGGTCTTGGATAGGTATAAAGTTCCATGGGCCCACTGCCCAGTACATGTTTTTGGGTAAACAGAACTTGAGAGTGTTGGAGTACAGCCCGTCTTCAAGGGTTGCCCCTTTCTGTTTTTCCAGCTTTGTATTTCTTCAGGGTCATTCTTTCAGAAGCTTGAGATCTGCGGGTAGGGCCTACATGGTGAGTATAGAAGTTTCTTTAGCGGACACCCTTCTGTCCACTTCCCTTGGTGCACTTGTGGCTTGGTTGGCAGCTTTTGGTCAGCTGAGTGGTGCTTCTTATCTTCCAGATTGATCCAAAATAATGTGCTGCACCCAGGGCATATCTTGAGTGTAGGTATTGGCATGTCTTCCTTCAGGCATTTTGTATGCCACTGAGAAGGCTGTCAATTCAGCGTCTTGAGCAGATGTGGGTGAGGAAAGTGAAGATGCTTGACGTACCTGATCTTCTGTAGCAACAGCAAATCCAGTATGGTACCTTTCCTCTTTATCCGCAAACAGAGTGGAGTCAGGATCTGGTAAAGCTACTGCATGCTCTGTTGAAAGGTGTCTTGTTTCTTCTTTCATCTGTTCTAAGCAACCATGAGGAGCAGTAGAAGAGGTTTCCTCACCTATTTCTGTGTGAGATTGGGGGGTATTTGTCTTTCTATTTACAGTTCTCTTGCTGACCCCCCTCTGTAGAGAGTTGTAAATTGATTGTTCATGTTTTGTTCTAATGAGTCAGGTTCCTTTCATGAGATTTCTGTGGACTTTGTGAAGAAAAAACATGAGGGACAGCCACCTCCCTTACAGGTGTCTTACTTCCATGGGAATCTGGGTCAGGACCGCACTATTTCCTTGAGAGTGCCCAAAACAGTTCTTTCATGATGAAGTGCACCTCCACCAGTCTGAATAATTTTTCGTTAGTGTGGTATTCCCCCCTGGGAAGTGGCGGAAGAGTGGCCAGAGCAACTTTTCTTCAAAATATAATGTTGTCAGGTAGAGGCAGAGTTGTCTATGAGCGGAGGAAATTGGTAAGGAATAAGAAGGGAGGAAGCATATAAAGGATATAGATATGGTAGTGGGGAGATGGAAGAATGAGTAGTGGATAGAGCGAGAGGGGAAGAAGGTGGAGTAGGAGGAGGAGAAGGTGGAGTAGAGGGAGGAGTAGAAAGAGGAGAGAGGAGTAAGAGCAGGAAGAAGGAGTAGGAGGAGGAGAAGGTGGAGTAGAGGGAGGAGTAGGAGGAGGAGAAGGAGGAATAGAGGAGAAGTAGGAGGAGAGAGGAGAAGGTGGAGTAGAAGGAGAAAGTGGAGTAGAGGGAGGAGTAGGAGGAGGAGAAGGAGAAATAGAGGGAGGATTAGGAAGAGGAGGGAGGAGTAAGAGCAGGAGGAAGGAGTAGGAGGAGTAGAGGAGAAGTAGGAGGAAAGAGGAGAAGGTGGAGTAGAGGGAGGAGTAGGAGGAGGAGTAGAGTAGAAGTAGGAGGAGAGAGGAGAAGGTGGAGTAGAGGGAGGAGTAGGAGGAGAAAGTGGGAGGAATAGAGGGAGAAGTAGGAAGAGGAGAGAGGCGAAGGTGGAGTAGAGGGAGGAGTAGGAGGAGGAGTAGAGGAGAGGTAGGAGGAGAGAGGAGAAGGTGGAGTAGAGGGAGGAGTAGGAGGAGAAAGTGGAGGAGAAGTAGGAGGAGAGAGGAGAAGGTGGAGTAGAGGGAGGAGTAGGAGGAGAAAGTGGAGAAGTAGGAGGAGAGAGGAGAAGGTGGAGTAGAGGGAGGAGTAGGAGGAGAAAGTGGAGGAGAAGTAGGAGGAGAGAGGAGAAGGTGGAGTAGAGGGAGGAGTAGGAGGAGAAAGTGGAGAAGTAGGAGGAAAGAGGAGAAGGTGGAGTAGAGGGAGGAGTAGGAGGAGAAAGTGGAAGACTGTAGATGAAGGGGAGGGATCGGTGGAAGGAGTAAGCGGGGGTGGGCAGGTAAGGGAGCAGACAGGTGATGTAGCAATGGAGGATACATCAGAAATCAAGACTAGGTAGAAATGCAATGGAGGCTGCGAATAGCCCATGTACAACAACTATTAACTGGCCCTATGCTTTCCCTAGAGAAAAATAATAAAAGGCTAACATGCTCATCTTGTCTGCACAGGCCTCGAACGTTTCACTCCGTGGGTGTCCCGCAGTGGCTAGCCCACCGCATCTCCCACACCAGACTTGTGCCCATGGAGACAGACGCTATCCCTGACTCTCGTTCTTTATTTTATTAATTTATATCTAACATCTCAAAATGTAATTCCTACTCATATCACGAATATACATTATCACAATTTTATGTCTCGCAAATGGGATAAAATTTATTCTACTCTTCACTGATAATGTATTTTTAAAACATACAAAATAGACAAATAACATAGTCTTCTGCAAAATAAATGGAAAAGATAATGGAGATTTTGTTAAGCTTATAATTGGCTATACATTAATTCACATTTCTTGTTCTCCAGTTTCTGGCTGTTAATGACAATGTACAATGTAATAGAGCAGCAGAAAATGCTAGCAGAATGCTTGGTTGCATAGGGAGAGGTATTAGCAGTAGGAAGAGGGAAATGCTCATGCCATCGTACAGAACACTGGTGAGACCTCACTTAGAGTACTGGATACAGTACTGGAGACCATATCTTCAGAAGGATATGGATACCTTAAAGAGAGTTCAAAGAAGGGCTACTAAACTGGTTCATGGATTGCAGGATAAAATTCACCAGGAAAGGTTAAAGGATCTTAACAGATATAGCTTGGTGAAAAGACGAGACAGGGGAAATATGATAAAAGCATTTTAAATACATAAAGGGAAACAACACAGTAAAAGTGGAGACTATATTTAAAAGAAGGAAAACTACCATAATAAGAGGACATAGTCTCAAAAATAGAGGGACAAAGGTTTAAAATAATATCAGGAAGTATTACATTACTGAGAGGGTAGTGGATGCATGGAATAGCCTTCCAACTGTAGTGGTAGAGGATAACTCAGTAGAAGTGTTTAAGCATGCGTGGGATAGGCATAAGGCTAAGCACTTGCTGCTAGTAACAGATCTAGAATCAATACACTATAATGCCCAAAGTCTCAATTTCTATGCATATGCAATAATAAAATATCTGGGCTTACAACAAAAATTATGTTAGTCAGTCTTTTAATCTTGGAGGCAAACATTATCCAGTAAAAAACAGATTGGAACACACTCCCACCTTATTCATTTGTTAATAGTTATGCTTATAATGTTAACTGGTTCCTTTTCAATTAGATCAAGACATTTTTTTTTTCAATCCTTAATTGTATCACCATTTGTTCAAGAAATCTTGGTTTATTAGAACTTTCTTTTAGTAAATGTTCTTTAAGATAACCCTTCTTTCAGCATGTTATCAATCTTTGTACACAAAGCTCAAACACACTTGTTACTTACACGTGAATCGATAGACATATATATTCATTCTACATATTAACCATCACTTGTCACTGACACTTTCCTGATATAGGGAAACTAATAGCAGGATTATTTTAGTAATTGTAACTTTTTTGTTCATAATATGTGGGAATTAAGGAAGACAGCATGTCTTAGGATAGGATGAGCATGGTAGAAGTAGATCTCGAATTGACACGATATATGGGCGGATATGACCTCACTAAGGGCAGAGTGAGGGCACTTAAGGACAACCCTCTTTTGTTCTAGGCGCCATTTTCTTTTAGGGCATTTCAGCTTGCAGTAGCTTTACACAAATTATAGCTTAATAAAAATAAATCAGAGAAGCAACATTCTGTTAGGCAAAAGGAAATACTAAACTATGGACAGACTTGACGGATTAAATAAGACAAATGAAAACATTATACATTTAACAGCCCGTGAAGCTTTGGAATAACATGGTGCAAAAATAAACTCACGGGATGCAACTAACCTCCCCCATCATTCACCAGCTATTAATCACCCAACACGTCCAAATACATATACAACGCCACGGAACCTGCTGGCGTCACACAAATGGCAACAACAACAACAACAACACACAAACCCTAGAAACCTCCTATACGACACATCACTCCTATGTAAGTAGCAAAATACACAATTAGAATGTTTTCTAGCAAAAATTCCATTGCTATGTCTTATCGCCCCCCCCGCGTCTCACAGAAAGCAAGAGAGAGAGAGCCGGGGGGAAGGCGGGGGAGAGACTGCCAGCAGAATCTCCTTAACCATGTCAATGCTGTACAGTAACAAGACAGAAGGATAGCCACGTTACAGTTATTGCAAAAGCAAAGAGACACAAAAACACAACATTTAGTAATACTCTCAGTGAAACTCAATACAAAACCCCCACCCTCTACCAGGGTAATGGCTAACACAAAATACAAAAACAATTATTATGATATACATACATTCTTAACCCTTTGTGATCTAGTTCTTCCTCAACCCAACTTTCCTGCTGAATAGCTCTTGCTACTCTGTCAGCAATCTACGCCAGCTTTCTGGCTGCAATCTACCACATGAAGGCACAGCAATTTTACACACTTTAGCAATCTCTATCTTCAACTAGATCACACGCGCTAGCCAGCCCTTATTGGGCTTTTCTAATCCCTGTTCCCCTCCCCCTATAAAAGGCGTCCCAGATATAGAGGAGAAAGGTTTTAAACAGAGTGTCTACAATGGTGGACTGCCACTCGAGAGGGGTGGGTCCCCCCAAGTGCGTCTTCCCAAAACGTAGACTAGTCACTAATTGGAGCGAGGTGAGAAGTGTGTGACCAATCACTTCTCTCACAATAGAAATAGGAGAGGATAGTGTATATTACTCAGGAAGTATAGAAAAGGTAAAAAAAGTAAAGTGGAATTTTAGAGACAGACACAGGAGTTTGAATGACTCCCAATTTAAACAAAAACAACAATACAATTGAAATACAGTGCATGCATCACAGTTCAAATAAAATCAACAGTAATCCCTTTCCTTTACTCGTGTGACCAAAGTCACCTCCCTCAACCTCGTAGTGTCCCCGCTCGGAGAATGACTTCCTCAAGTCTCACTACCAGCGGCCAAGGATAACAGCTAACACCGGTCCGAAATCCATATGCCTCCCTCGTTACAGCAGTCCACTAGGATTGGCCACCTCTATCCTCACCCTCGTAGTGCCCCTATGAACCCACTCATAAGTCCCACTACCCCGTGGTGATGAAGACAGCAATGCCTGCCCGAATTCACGCACCACAAATAAAAATTGGAATGACTCCAGCTCAAAGCTGGAGGGTACCACCTCTCTGCAAGCAGAGCTATGTGCACAATGAGGCTAGCTAGGCTATCAAAGTGACACCAGAAGGATCCCCAGGAAACTATGAGTCTACACAATCTCCACAGATCCAACACCCCTCTTTTTCCATACAGCCACAGCCACGAGGCTCCTAAAAGAGGTAAACAGGCAAAGAAGACCCCCAGGAAAACTTCCACAGGTCCACCCCCCTTTTTCCCTACAGCCACAGCCACGTGGCTCCTAAAAGGAGTAAACAGGCAACAGAGGACTCCAGGCAAATCCCCCGGGTCCACCCCCCTTTATCCCAAAAGGGGTAAACAGACAAACATAGGACCCCCAGGCAAACTACCACAGGCCCACCCCCCTTTTATCCCAAAAAGGGGAAACAAACAAACATAGGACCCCCAGGCAAACTACCACAGGTCCACTCCCCTTTTATCCCAAAAAGGGGAAACAAATAAACACTCAACCCGGGCACTTAAACTAAAACAGGCCAATTCATGCAGGTAAACAAGTGAGTAACAAGACACCGGGCAAGATATTACCTGTCTTTGATGTCCTCCCGGGAAGCAGTCACAGACACGTGGACGGGTCAATCAAAGGGGCCGGAACATACCGGTGGCTCTGCAGAAGTCTCTACCGTGTAATCGGAGGTGATCAGTCTCCCTTTCCTTCCCCCCGGATTCCCCCGTCCAACAGCGTCTTCCTTAGGACGGCTTACCGGCCAGAGGCCATAGCCCGATGCCCCACGTTCTGGGCGCCAAATTGATATAGATTAATTTAGAAATAAACAAATATGTTTAAATGTCTATCTGTTCCTGTCCAAATCTGAGATGATTAAATTGCGTATACGCAGAAGTAAGTTCACACTGACACGTGCAGTTCAGGTTAAAAGCACTTCAGAAAATTTAATGGCATCTGGTTAGAAAACGGGTATGCAGACCCTTTTAAAGGCAAAATGACATCATCATTGAATATCAGATAATAACAAATAAACATCATTAATTGGATTAAATGTTAAGTGGCTATATCAGTGTCCACCCATCAATATTATTAATTGGCTCAGGGATTTGAGTGACTAGCTAGGTGTCCTCCCACCGGGAGGTGGTATTGTTCTGGACACGGGTGTGGACAGATGGCTCAAGCACCATCTCTCCCAGCATGAGGCTTACTCGGTGGGAAGGGGGGCTTGAGTGTCATTTTGGGCAGTTAGTGATGTCAGACTCGTGGTCAGGTGCAAGGTTCTTTTTATGAATAGAACATTTCATTAGTACAGTGTTCTCATGGCCTTGGCTCTGGCCTTGGTTATACTTTGTTGCATGTTACAGGAGATTCAATAATTCTGGAGTCAGCTATGTCTTTTTAGAAAATACAGTCTCTATTCATTATACTAAATGCTGTTAGGAAATTCTGTCATGTAATGTAGACAAAATGGAGGGTCTGTCATAATGTGAGGTCATGTGAGATTAAAATGGAGTTAGTACAATAATTCAATACAGGTGCAATAAAGATTTTTAAATAATTCTACATCAATACTACTCTGATGGCTGAAAGTGAAGAAGAACTAAAGGACCTGTAGAGGGTACAAGAAGAGAGTGCAAAAGCTGGCTTGCTGCCTATTGTTAAAAAGACTATGATCATTCGTCCTTACCTGACTAACCTTACCACAAAACAACATAATAGGAAAATCATATCTACAAAAAATGAACAATACAAGGGACCTGCGTGACTGGCAACATTGTGGGCCTGCAAGCCCGAGCTAATAGGTATCTAACGCAAACTCATCAATACCGCATGTTGCATGATTATGGAGACCTGTGAGTCTCATTGTTAATTATTATGGAAAGACAAATAAAACTCATATTTACAAAAAAAGACTAAGATAATAGCAAATAGCAATCTTAGTTCCTGGCAAATAGATGGGGAAGAAGTGGAGGCAGTGACAGATTTTATTTTCCTGGGATCCAAGATCTCTTCAGATGGTGACTGTAGTCATGAAATTAAAAGACATTTGCTTCTGGGGAAGAAAGCTATGGCAGGCTTGGACAAGCTGGTAAAAACTAACGATATTACACTATCAACAAAGGTCCACATAGTCAGAACTATGGTATTCCCAGTAGTAACATACGGATGTGAGAGCTGGACTATAAAGAAGGCTAAGCATCGTAGAATTTATGCCTTTGAGACATTTATAGAATACCCCAATAAAATCTATGCAATCACTCTATGCCAGAGAGGCTTTTATCTAAATAAATATGGTGTATGCTTTCCTTGTAACAAATAATATTTTACCCCAGTGTTTACGTGTTATTTTTCTGATTTGACTGATTTGATAGCAGTGTTGATTTGATTGTGACATTCAAGTGCACCACTTAAATTAAGTAACACATCAAAGAACTGCACATTCTCACCAAGTCCTTGTCCAGAAATCCCTGACCCAAGATTAAACTAATCAAATACAGCATTAGTTCTACATACTTGAACATTTTTATATTGATGTTCTATGTACAGTATACTTTATATATTTTGTATTTTCTTTAAAATAAAAAAATCCATTATACATATTATTTTTATAATGTATTCTGCATTTTTTTCAGTACTGCTACATTATTTTTATAACTATTTTTGCAGTGCAATGTTTATCACAGAGTTGATATTAAAGATACATACTATATTCATTGAGAAAGAGAGACGTGTTGTAAGTAGCTTTAACCTTGCATAATTTTTTTATAAAAAAGAAACAAAAGTACTGAAAACTTAAGGGACCTTAAAAGGGTTTATCACAGGGCGGAAAGGCTTGAGTCTGACAATTAGGTAATTGTTATTCCCTAGTGGCATAAAAGAGCATAGTGAGGGATTCATATGGGTGGATAAAGTAAACAGGCAGTTCTATTGCATATATATGAGTATATAAACAAGCTGGGAAATGTTAAATATAGGATGCATACACCTTATAAGCGGGGAGGGCAATTAGCGTATTGGGCTAACCCAAAACGTGGTAATTGCAGAATATTTCCACTATAAGGTAGTGGATTGGAGGTAATTCATCCAGATTGGTAACCCCTGACCTAAATTAAACTAAATGTTCTGAAGTCTTTACTCCTCAGTAATATGTATCTCTGGGTTATCCGGTGGTTTGAACTCCATGGTGTGGATACAGTTATCAGTCCTCGTCATGGAACCGGCGCTTGCGAGTCTCTGATTCATGGATCAAAGGGCTGATGTTTGCTGGATCTCATATTGCTCCCAGTTGATGTATGGGCAGGTTTGTTGTTGTGAGAGTCAGTCCCAGTTTATTCAGAAAGTCCGAGGCTCCTGAAATCTACAACTCAACTGAGATCTACAGGTATGGCTTTTAGATGGGGTGCCTATGGCGCTTTAGTAGTTAACCACTCTGGGACTACGCATATGAGTAGTATGGCTTTTAGATGGGGTGCAAATGGCGCTTTAGTAGTTAACCACTCTGGGACTACTCATACTCAAAATTGGGCAGACTAGATGGGCCGAATAGTTCTTATCTGCCGTCATATTCTATGTTTCTATGTTTCTAGTCAGGACAAGTGAATCTGCTGCAAACGTTAAATCTGGTTAGAATTATTCTTATTAGTTATTGGATAAGAAGGAATGGATAACTGATCTGGTATGAGAATTATTGTATTTGTCAATTGCAATATATAAAGGTATTTTTCCTGTGAGAATTGTAGCCAGCAGTGAGTGAGTTAACAGCTAAAAGATTTTATTGACGTAAGCTGTGCTGGGAGATGCTGTGTTCTGTGTTAAGAATTGCATAGCTGATTTCAAAGAAAGTGTCCTGTCGTAAATCTTGTTGAAATTGCATCTCTGTGGATATAAAGGTTGCTATTGAACTATCAGAAACTGTGTTAAACTGCCAAAATGGTATACTTATAGTATACCTAATTATCGACTGATTATTGTCACGCATGTTACATATCATTATTATTAATTATCATCATTATTATTAATTATTGTCACAATAAATTATATTTTTATAATTAGTTTGTGGTTAATGTGTGAAATACAAATTCTCTAATTAAATGTTCTCCAGGGTCTATAAGAGTTAAAAATAGTGGGTAGCTTTAACCTAATCAAGGGGAACAGTGCCAATATATCAATTTTTGATATAATAAAAATTATTAAATTACTTTTTGAAAATTTTTATGAAAATATTATGTTAACATTTATCACCCCATAAATATCCTCACAGCACAGAGTCATGTAGTGGGGTTAGATCAGTGTGTATGTCGACAATATTTTCCTCCATGGCCCTCACCCAGTTGCCACTTCTGTCTTGAGGAGGGTGGAATCAGCCGCCAACAGCTTGTGAATATTGGCCAGCAAGTACTTTAGGTAATGTCTGGTTGTTGGAGTTGAGTCGTCTGTGAGTTCTGAAGTTATAGGCCTTGTGACCTGAGAGGTTCATGGTACCACTGTCTGCTGATGTAGCATTACAGGGACAGCCTCTGTCACAGGTGGCTCTTTCGCAGGAGTTGGCCTTGATTGATGCAGCTTGCCTTATAAGTTCAGCTAGTGGTATTAGAGCACTGGATTGGCATCTGAAACACTGATATGAAACCCCACACGTGAAGATGGTGTGGGCCACAATATTACTGGGTGTAACAAAAGCCCTAAAAATACATGTCAACATGTTAACAACTAATTTATTTTCCCCTTTTATACCTGATAGAGGTCTGTGATGCAGGCATCTGTTAAATGCAATCTGCTAAAATCTTCTCAAACAGTCCAGGTAAGTCCTTAACTGTGTAACCTAATGCTCGAATTGATAGTCTTAAAAATGCTATTGGTCTCACGAGATGTTTGTTTTTTCATTATCCTTATCTTTCCCACACCCACATCTATTTCATCCACCCTATGCTACTTCTTCTAATGGTCTGCATAGTGAGAATCCAAAGTGAATTAAAAATTAATTTCAAAACGTTAAACTAAAGCATAGCTGACTTTGAAATTTTCCAATTTGGCAATTTCGACCTTAAAATTGTAATTCACTTAGAATCAACATTGATTTTTCACTTTAATAAATCACTTCTGAACATAAAACAATCCAATTGCTCTATGAAAATAAAAAAAACTAAACAAATAATTAACCCCTTAAGGATAGCGGGCGTGCCGGCGGGCAGCCTAACACGTCCACGCCGTCCAGGGGACTTATCTGCTCGCCAGCAATCCCACGTCGGCGATCACGATGGGGGGACTTACCTGATATCCCAGGGAGTCCCCCTCCTGCCGATCCGGCCCTCCTGCTGTGATTGTGAGGTCCTTGCTGCCTTAAATAAATTGAAATAAAGTTTTAAAACAGTGTAAAATAAATGTAAAATAATATATATATATATATATATATATATATATATATATATATATATATATATATATATATATAATAAAGAAATATATAAATACGTTAAAAATAAGAAAATAAAAAATAAATAATTTTAAAAATATATATATATATGTGTGTCATTTCGTTCTAACTGTATTTTGATATTTATATGTATATATATATATATATATATATATATATATATATTGATTTCAAAATACACTTATATATATAAATATATATATATATATATATATATATACATAAATATCTATGCACATATCACTATATATATGCCTATATATAAATACAAATCATCCCAGGTATATCCCAGGTCCCAGCACTCGATGCTCCCGGTCTTTTAATGCTCCTGTGCTGTCTGCAACCAAATTGCATACGATACCAGTAGAGACCACTCAGGAGTCTTTCAAAGTAAATTTCCTCTGTTGCTTTATTGAGCAATTACAAATTCACACAACATTCCAGTCGACGCTTCAGTCTGTAAAATACTTTTTTAAAGACCTATATATTTATGTAATATTTTTACATAACTAAGTCATTTTATTAATTACAATTTGTGAAACTGCCTGATAACTCAGGCAGAAAGTCCAAAGAATTTAATTTGCTAGCACTATATTTAACCCTGTAACTTTCCAAGACACCATAAAACCTGTACATGTGGGGTACTGTTATACTCGGGAGATTTTGCTGAACACAAATATTATTGTTTCAAAACAGTTAAATGTATTACGACGATGATATCATCATTTTTAACACAAACTGCACATACACTGACAATATGATTCTTGTAATACATTTTACGGTTTTGAATCACTAATTTTTGTGTTCAGCAAAGTCTCCTGAGTATAACAGTACTCCTCATGTACATGGTTTATGTTTTTTTCAAAAGTTACAGAGTCAAATATAAGGCTTGTGTTTCAGTCTTTTTTAGTAGCCACTTAGTCACAAACACTTTTTTGCATTTTTCACACACAGGCAAATATTAACGCTAACTTTGACTAGTGTTTGTGACTAAGTGGCTACTAAAAAAGCCTGGACATACCCCATTTGCCATACCTTTGGTTGTCTACTATTGCAAATGTTATGCCATCATGGGGGTAATTCTCATTCCTGGGCTATTATATGGTCTCCTGGGCAAATATGGCGAATTTTAATGTGAAAAAACTGAAAAATGTAACATGCTATATTTGACCCTGTAACTTCCCAAAACAACATAAAAACTGTACAAAGCAGTAATGATTTAAACGTGAGACATTGCTGAATACAAAATTGTGCGGTAAAAGCAAACAGTATTATGACATTCACAGTTAAAATGTCACGCAGAACTAAAAAAAATAACATTCCTTAATTTCTCAATTTTTTTTATATTTTATTCATATTCAATTATGTTTCATAGCTAAATACTTGATGTTAAATGGGAGCCATATTTCTCCTGATTAAAATGATATATATAATAAGTGTGGATGCACTTAATATTGAAGAAGTGAATTACGGTTGAACAGACATATAGTCAAATTCCAAGTTTTGTTTACGTTTTATTTTGATCAAAACGTGCATATTTGACTCGGTCCTTAACCCCTTAAGGACACATGATGGAAATATTCCGTCATGATTCCCTTTTATTCCAGAGGGGCTAAGGGGTTAAACAATTGCCGTTTTTTTTTTGTTTTGTTTTGTATTTACAAAAATAGAATAATAAAACCATGCTGCTAGTTGACCTAGATTGATTTAGATTGAATAGATTTATATTTTATATGACAAAAAAAGTTATGTAAAAAAAATAACACAGCATTTGGAGTTAAAGGGTCAATCTAGGATCCATAAATACCACATGCCAATGTAGTGATAATGGTGTCATTAGACTGTTGACACCATTACCTGGCACCCATCTTGACACCGTAGATGGGATGACACCATAATCTGGCCCTTCTTATTTGTTACTAAAGCAGAAGATCTACCGTTCACTTTCGTATATTTACAATGTAATGATGTTTTTCTTATTTTATATTACTGTAGAAATTGCCATTTAAGCAAAGATGTTTATGTTTTAATTTTATTTTATTTCAGTTTAAAGTTTACTTCTAGTATTTAAATTTGCTTGCTATTAAAAGTAATCAGTTTCTGGCAGGGGGAAGGGGTTTCTGTTAGCTATTTTTCAATTTGTTTCCTCTTTTTTAAATGCATATCTGTTGCAGAAGAACAGACATTGCAAGTGCAATAATCATGCTGGGAAAAAAACACATGTAGAATGAAACCAATTATTGTCTTTCAAGTATTGCCTGCGTTTTTTCCTTTGAAGAACCTATCTTAGGACTTTTGTCCACGAGAGAGTAAAATTAGTATGTTTCCCAGAGTTGATTTCATTGCAAAAATATCCCTTGGAGGTATTTAATATGTATTAGGGAATTATATCCATTCACGTGTAATTTTTATGATTTGTGAACTACAGAAATGCACTATTAATATTAGATCCTTCAGAAACTGAAGATTCCCAGCAGCAGGAGAGATTGCTGGCTTCATTAGATATTGTCATCAGTAAACGGAGGGCTGTATCATATTTTTTTACAACAAATTTAAACAAACTATTTTGGATACATTCATTTCATAAGGATAGCAAATTAAGAATATATCTATTAAGCGAATGAAAGAGCAAAATTTATCTTCCGAAATCCAGCTGGCCATTATTACTTGTGGGGTCTCCCCTTTCATTATTTTGTCCTGCTGCTGGGGTGCGAGACTGACGGTCTCTGCTCCCTTCAGGACACTCTGCCGCTGGAGAGGAAGGACGACACCTTCAGCTCCCTGGGGTACACACTGCCGCTAGGGAGGAAGGACAACACCTTCAGCTCCCTGAGGTACACACTGCCGCTGGGGAGGAAGGACGGCACCTTCAGCTCCCTGGGACATACACTGCCGCTGTGAGGAAGGACAACACCTTCAGCTCCCTGGGGTACACACTGCCGCTGGGGAGGAAGGACGGCACCTTCAGCTCCCTGGGACACACACTGCCGCTGGGGAGGAAGGACAACACCTTCAGCTCCCTGGGGCACACTGCCGCTGGGAGGAAGGACTACCCCTTCGGCTCCCTGGGGTACACCCTGCCGCTGGGGAGGAAGGACGGCACCTTCAGCTCCCTGGGACACACACTGCCGCTGGGGCAGAAGGCCGACACCTCCGGCTCTCTGGAACGCACTCTGCAGCTGGGGAGGGCGGACAATACCCCTTGCTCGGTCTGCCAGGAACTGCAGGTATTCCACTGCCAACTTTCTCACGAACTGCACGAATCCCCCAACTCCCGAACAGGAAACACACGAACCCTGGAAGCAGCCGAACAGGAAAAGCAATACGAACAGCTTACACTCCTGGCAATCGGCATATAGTCAAATTCCCCCCAAGAATGAGACAACACTTCACATTGAGGGTTAAGCAGGAACTCTTTACTCAGAGCTACCCGCCCAGTATTTATGCAGGTCTCCCACCTGGTGGACACTCCCCTAGGGGACCAAATGTGAGACTGTAACAAAAGACAGACATGTATCATTTTAGGACATACCGTCACAATACTTTCCCACAATGCATCCTGGCTTCCTCCCCTCTGCCCTGGAGATAATTGAGAAGTCATTCAATTATCTCCCAGGACAGAGACAAGACTCCATTATGCACGTGTTAACACAAGATACAATATTACTTTAAAATATACAATAGGACAAATGGTACAATAAATATACACATTTAACATATCCCCAGATAGCTCAGGTCTGAGTGCACATTATTAGGTGAATGGCACTCAGACCACACGAATACAGTTTAATCGCCATGGAGCCAAAGTCTTTAATTCCACTAACAGGCTCCATGGCAGGCTATCTGGGTACTTTCACATAGATTGGGATATAATTTCAAAGTCCCGAATGCTCCGCTGTTCGGTTCATGAATGGAGCTGAAAACCCGTAGTTTGGTAGGTCAGCGGTGCCTGGCCGACACAGTGTCCGGGCTTGGTGCACGAAAGCCGGGCAGAAAAGCGCTGTCTGCCCGGGGAGCTCCAGAACACCGCCATCGTGTGGCGGTTAGGTAACCCAGTAACAATCAATTAAGTTGTGGTTAACCGCAGCTACTGGGTGGTCAATTGCTGGCACACGCTCGTTAAGCCGCGGTTAACCGCGGCTTCAGGGAGGTCGATTGTAGGCACACGCCAGCTTCTGGGTGGCCAATTAACAGTGCCGGCCGGCTTCCCACGGCTCTGGGGAGGCTAAGAAAAGGCTGTTTGTTCGGTAGATAGAATCTACCGGACGGCTGTGCAGAAAGGAATGAATAAATCTTTCTGCACAGTAAAATTAACTGTTTAACTGCCGGTCCATAATCCAAAGGCAGCAGGCGGGCAACCAGGCTTCTCCAGTTCACAGTGGCGAGGTTTGTTTCGCCACACCTAGTGAGTCTGGCGACAAGGAGAAGGGCACTGCCTTACCAGCATGCAGCAGCTGCTTTGCCGTGATGGGAATCGGATGAAAGGGGACTTCTCCTAGATAAGGGCCTACTTTTATGCTTTTTTGTCCCACTGTTCTTTTTTATTTGATTTGGACATGTTGTCTTATACTTTTGTTATTTTGTGAACTACTACAAGGCTAGATATGATGCTTTGTTGTGATGCCCAGTCCAAGTGGCCATTTCCCTATTATGTGTGCGACATTCAGTGGTAGATCGACATAACTTACCTATTTACTACTGTGCATGGAAATACATGTTATTCATAACCTCATAGTCACACGCATTGTAACTAACATGCATTTCTCTCTTTGTATCCCCACTGTTACTCACACCTTGTAATACAGCTGTAGACATGTCTTGATTCTTACTTTAATTTACTAATACAAAAATGTGCTGTTATATCATAGTTACATAGTTGCATAGCTGAAAAGAGACTTGCGTCCATCAAGTTCAGCCTTCCTTCACATTTGTTTTTTTGCTGTTGATCCAAAAGAAGGCAAAAAAACCCAGTTTGAAGCACAATTTTGCACCAAGCTAGGAAAAAAATTCCTTCTTGACCCCAGAATGGCAGTCAGATTTATCCTTGGATCAAGCAGTTATTACCCTACATTGAAAGATTACATCCTTGAATATTCTGTTTTTGCAAGTATGCATCTAGTAGCTGTTTGAACATTTGTATGGACTCTGATAAAACCACTTCTTCAGGCAGAGAATTCCACATCCTGATTGTTCTTACAGCAAAAAAACATTTCCTTTGCCTTAGACGAAATCTTCTTTCTTCCAGTCTAAACGCATGGCCTCATGTCCTATGTAAAGTCTGGTTTGTGAATAGATTTCCACACAATGGTTTGTATTGGCCCTGAATATATTTGTATACTGTTATCATATCCCCTCTCAGGCGACGTTTTTCTAAACTAAATAGGTTTAAATTTGTTAACCTTTCTTCATAGTTGATATGTTCCATTCCTTTTATTAATTGTGTAGCCTGCCTCTGCACTTTTTCTAGTGCCATAATATCCTTCTTTAGAACAGGTACCCCAAATTGCACAGCATATTCAATATGTGGTCTTACCAGTGATTTATAAAGAGGCAAAATGATATTCTCGTCCCGAGAATGAATGCCCTTTTTCATGCATGACAATACCTTACTGGCCTTGGCCACTGCTGATTGACATTGCACATTGTTGCATAGTTTGTTGTCTATAACAATTCCCAAGTCCTTTTCGTGTGTTGTTATCCCTAATTTGCTTCCATTAAGGGTATACGTTGCTTGTGTATTCTTTACACCGAAGTGCATAACTTTGCATTTTGTGTGTTTTGAGAGGCCTGTTCATGCTGTTGTGGCATAACAAGCGTGTTGTTTAAGATGAGCACAGAAAAATAAAGAATGTCAGAACATTTAGATTTATTTAATTATTATTTATTTATAAAATATTTTAGCAGGAAAGATACATTGAGATTTTATGTTCTGGGTTCACAAAACATTGCATTGTTACAATAGAGTACAATATTACAATACAATATACAAACAATATATATATATATATATATATATATATATATATATACACACATATAAATTTAATACACAACAGGTAATACATTTATTCAACCATGACAGGTGCATTCTGTTCTGAGGTATATTTCCATAGATCTCTTAAAAGAATTTAGATTGAATAAAGATTTGACTGTGCCCCTGAGGTTATTCCATAATTGCGATGCTCTGTAGGAAAATGAGGCACTTTATTTTTGTATTGCGGTATGCAAAATATCGTTCTATACTGGATCGGAGGTTATAGGAGATGGGAACACCTGGGGAGAGCATTCTACTCAGGTAGGGTGTCCCAGAAATGCTCTTATGCACAAGAATGGAAAGATGAAGAGTGCGTCGAGATTCCAGCGATAGCCAGTTTAGCTCTTTTAACATCACAGTGGTAGGTAAAGTAATTACATTCTAGTACAAAGTGAGAGAGTAAATTATATAGCGTATTAAGTTTTTAAAGGTGGGTTTGTGGTGCGGGTGCATATACTTCATCCCCATAATCAATGACCGGCATTAGCATTTGTTGCACTATCTGTTTCCTTACTGTAGGGCTTAGGCAGGATTTGTTTCTGTACAGGGCACCTAGTTTTGGGTAACGTTTTGAAGAGATTTTTTCAATGTGAAGGCAAAGGATAGTTTGGGGTCTAGAAACATACCTAGATATTTAAAAGAGCAAACTGCTGTGAGTGTGTTATTTGAATTTGTTCTGACACATAGTTGTTGATTTTGTAGATTTAGGTACAGTTCCAAAGATCATTGTAACAGTTTTGTCAGTGTTTAGGAAGAGTTTGTTATCCGCTATCCACTTTTCTACCTCTGTGAAATGGTTTTGGAGCACAGCCTCAAGCTGCAGTATGCTGCCTGTATATAGAATGCATGGGATGCATGCATATAGAATGTATAAGCTGTACATACTTAGAATGTATGTGCTGCATGTATATTTAATATAAATGATACATGTATAGTGTATATAGAATGTATGTGCACATTTATATAGAATGTATGTGATATACACAGGATAGCAAATGGAGAAGTTATATTCTACAGCTGAAAGATCAAAATTAAGAAAAGCCATTTTCAGAATGTTGGTCTTTAGTTTAGTAGGTATCTCCCTACTTTGTTACCCTTATATGGGAATATCTATTTAGAGAATATCCAATTAGGGAGCTATCTGTTAAACAGCACCCTAATGGAATAATGGTAAGTGAACACAGTTTTTCGAAAATTTTATTTCATTACAAATTCATAATTTCCAAATTCCAGGAGTACTGCAATTAAAAAATGAGATCACTAAAGTTAATTTACCCTCTGCAGAACTTCTTTACTTTCCCTATGGGGGATTTAAGGTTAAATACAATTATATAAGTGAAACACTTATAGAGAATTGCTTCTCTATATATGTGTTAACATATGCTAATATGTAAGCCAAAAATTATAGATTGATAATAGCAGCTTCAACTTTGTGGATAATTGTCCTATGAAGCACACAATAGAAAATATTTCTTAGCTTGTAAAGTGAAGCACTTATTTTATATTGCGCAGAAAAACAATAATAAAAAGACAAATTACTTAAATCTCCTATCTTGTATTGCTCCTTATGGTTGGAAGTGCCAGTAAATTCTTAACATTCATAGGAAAAAAAATCTGAGAAAAAATAATAATCTTGCAATATATTCACATCAGTAGTAACAATAAATAAACAGAGACGTAGCAATGCTTTTTAGATGTGTAATAATAATAATGACAAATTAGGTAGGCAGCCTACGTCACTCCAGGTGTAGACTACATCTCCCATAATGCTCTTACAGATCTTAAAGCATTAGGGCGATGTAATGTACAACAGCCAGAGTGTTGAAGGTTGCCCACCCCTGGTTTACAAACTTCAGATCCAAACACTATGGCTTCAGGTATGGTCACATCAGGGCTTTTAAAGGCTGTCTTTTCCCTTTTTTAGCTGCAATTATCTATTTACATAAGATCACAGTGTTATGGGCAAATGCAAATATTACAAGTTTTAGAATGTAATATTGTATTACTCAAACTGTGTACTTTGTCTTTAAGAGATATTACAAACGGTGTTAGAAGTGAAACGTTTTGTTTTTCTTTCATGTTTCTTTAAGCAATAACCTCTAACTTACCTTCAGTGCATAATATGTTGACGCTATTTTGTCCCAGATGAAATACAATAACAATAATGCATAAACAAGCTTCAAGGCTATGCTACGATACTTTAAGTACATAATATACTGTGGTAACCCTAAATAGATAAAGATGTTCAGACTTTAAGATGCCATCTTGACCTAAGTGTTATGGCGTTGTATTTTTGCCAAGTTAAGGGAGGTCCTAAAATGAATAAAGTAAAAGAAGTGTTAATTTTTCATATATGAACTATTGTAACCCTAAAATGAAGACACCTAAGGTATAAATATGTGCACCTTTTAAATGTTAACACAGACAGAGGAGAGATTTGGAGACATACGCTGTTCCATCTTAAAATGACAGAGATGCTGACATGATGACATGTTCAGGAGGGTATGTTAATCTATTAATGATATTTGCAAGCATTTAGTTTAAACTCTACTATAAATTGTTGTAATGGATTTTATATGTCTATATTTATATTTTTATATAATAAATATCTAAAAGACAAAACTTTATTGCTTCCAAGGCAATCCTTATTTTAGATTGTATTCTCAATTACTTATATATGTTAAATAGAGGATCGCGTACACTAACTACATAAAATTATGATATCTGTATGGTTAGCCCTACTAAGTTCTATGCTTTAAGACGTTATAGTGGTTAATAAGGGACCCAGCTGTGGTTACAACAGTAGTGACAAGAGACTTGTAATTCTGTGAGGCAACTTGACAAAGTGAATTTACAATAAAACCTTAAACCATTTAAGATCTCAAAGGACAGTCTAAAAAAACATAACCATTGCATGCAGGATCTACTTGCCTAATACTAAGGTGAGACTTATACTATACTTAACCACAATCGGTGGCGGAATTAAATTAGAAGAGGACCTAGTGCAAGAATTTAGTTGGGCCACCCCTATTGCAGAGATGGCCAAAAGGTAGATGCACCTTGTTACAAAACTGTTACAGACAAGCATCATGTTGTTCTTTGCTATAATATTGCTTCGGTACTTGCATCCTGTACTCTGCTCACGAACGGATTACTTGCACTGATTCGTGAAACGAATAACGGACCACCCTGTCTCTGGCGTGTGCTGCCACTTAACCCCGGTCACCTTTCAAACAACCGAATGGCCGACCACCCTGCGAGGGGAGCGTGTTATCACTTGATCACCCAGAGAGTTGCGGTCTGCGGTTAACCGCAGGTTAATTGACGGCCTCCGGGCATCCCCATTCGTGCCGTATCTCCCGATAGTCAAACTACCGAAAGGGTCATGAACTGGGACCACCTACAGCCTGGCGTGTGGCCTCAATTAGAATGTTGAGTGTTGCGGTTAACCGCAGGTTAAGTACCCCCTTCACGGCAGTCTACGTTCGTCTCCCAAACAGCTGAAACATCCAGCCAGAGAGCGGGGATTCGTGCACAACTCTGGCCGGTACTCGTTCCACGAGTTTGATGCCGAGGTCTCGCTGCCCATTGAATCACTCAAAAACATGGCCGCCATCTCAGGCTCAGGGACCAAATATGCGAACGGACTTTGTAATGAAGAAACTAAGCATATGGTTCGTGGGTTTGAGGCGCTCTTTGGTGAACTATTACACCCAGACCGGGGCTATAGAATGAATGGTGGAAGTCCCGAATTGTAACTAACAATATTGACGTTATATATTTTTAACCTGTTTTTTGTCTGTAATAAAAACGTGTTGTTTAGACGCTTGGAGATAATTGTATTGTCAAAGCCGTTGGATTCATGATCTCCAAGCTGGGCGGTAAAAAATTCAAACGATGCATTGTATTCTGATTGGTTGATCCCTAGTAACATTCCTGTATCCCATCAGGTCCAGAGGGGGCTGTCCCTGGACCTGGGATTTTGCATAAATACCGAGCCATGTGTGCCATTAAAGCCAGTTCTTGTTTGACCTTCAAATCGCAGCCTCGACTCGTTTTCTGGGGGAAAGAGTATCCTAGCTGTATAATAGCTAGTGGGATTGTTCTACATTTACAGGATTCGTATGGACTACTAACTGAAGCAGCTCTTCTCTCTCTCTGCACTGGGATCCAGATCATCCAAGCGGTCCAGCTTTCAGCTAGCCTGAGAGTAACCGTAACATTTAGTGGCAGCGGCGGGATTGTCCTGGATTTCCTAGGAGAGATACCGAACAGATGGAGAGCGCTTATGACAAATTGAAATGCACAACCTTAAAGGATTTACTCAAAAGCTGAGGGGGGAACGCCCGCAACCGTCCGATGAGGGAACTGATCGCAGAATTAACCGAACTGGATCAGAGCTTCACGATGGCAGAAACCCCGACCACGAGTAGTGACGAAAAGACCAGGATTGTTTGAGAGAGGCTCTCACTATATGGGCTGAACCCCTCTATGGAACTGGTGCAGCAACTGATGGCAGAAGCAGATGAGGACATACGGAAGGCTAGAGCCCACAAGCTCAGCCTAGTGACTGCACACTGCAACGCCGAAGCATTACCGATCGTAATTCCTGCAGAGAACACCGGGAGGCCAAAGATACCCTATGCGGCTTTTAGACCTTTCCTGGAGAACGAGACAGGAATTGACGAATATTTGGCAGATTTCGAGTGGCAATGTGATCTGCACCAGATCCCCAACCAAGAGTGGCCCACGATATTGTCTGGAAAGTTATCCGGGCGAGCACTGGAAGCGATTCGGATTTTGAGTGCTGAGGAAGTGACCCAGTACATGATGTTCAAAGACACACTCCTGCGGCGATATGCTGTAACTCCTGACACGTATCGCCGACAATTTCGTAGCACGAAAAAGAAGCCCAATGATACGCATATGTAATGGGCGCACCGAATGAGAAGAGCAGCCAACCACTGGATGCACGGGAGTAAAGCCGTGACCGCTGAGGAAATTTTGCAATTATTCCTGTTGGAACACTTTTATAATGACATAATGTGGTGGAATCTCGGTAAAAATAAATTTAGTAGGCCGAGATTACCACATGGCATGTGTACGTGCATATGCTGACGTATCGATCAGTTGGTTGCACGTGGCAAGATACGATCAGTAGTGTACGGAGCATGTGCGAGAATACAGGATGTAGTATTCCCCTCCTCCATTGTGCTGGACAGGCCATGCGGTCAAACAGGAAGTTAATTCTTATTTGTATTGATTGGTCAAGAGAATGTGCGGGTGGAGCTTAATATGGGAGGAGTTATGTGCCTATATAGGGAGCCTGCACTATTGTCCGGGGCTCAGAACTTGTTGTATTTTGGTGACATTAGTCCCTCTGAGTCCCGATCGGTGAACCGAATAAAGAATCTCTTCCTTTCTGAAGAAACCTGTGTCCATCTCTCTGTGCTTGGCTTCCGTCAGTTTCTCCGGTATCATTTGGTGCATTGGCCGGGAAGCTCATCGTTCAACGGTAGCTGAGGAGCAGAGGCGTGAGACGATCTATCTTTGCCCACGTTCTCTACGGCTGCACCCCTGAACTTCTGCGTGGACCTCCCTTCGTCTCGGCGCCACTGGTCTGTTGTCCAGGAGATCATCGGCCGCTACGTAGTAAGTGCTGGGGTGTCCCCGTCGATGAGTGTGAACTCAGGTTCAGGAACGAGTAGGTAAGACGACCGCTGTTTTAGACGGCGGACCCACTAGGGTTATACCGATTGTGCGGTAGGCCCATAAGGGGTTAAATCTGTGTATGCAATCTGCCCCCTCTGTCGGAGGGAAGGAGCGAAGGCGCACCGCTCAATCGAACGCTCTTTAGTAAGACCGTTTGATTTGGTTTGGAGTCAGGCGGGGTTCTGTGTAAATAGCCCTAGACGGACACCGGTGTCTTGTCTAGACTAGCGTTCTAGGGTGTACAATTTGTTCGCTAGGTCGGAGGGACCGGGAGACTAAGCGGCGTCTGTGTAAATTCGGTCCGCTAGCTCTCAACCTATCTTGGCTAAGTGGGAAGGCGTGTAAATTTGGAACCCACTAGACTATTGATAGAGTAGAAAGACTAAAAGGGTTCTGTTGTAAATTCCGCCCTCTAGTTCGCTATATGTGGTGCTTGGGCAGTGTGGCTAACCAAAACGGATGTAGATAGTTTTAGGTAGTCCATCAAGGTACTGGCCAATAGTTTAGTTGGGATTGTATATGTGTTAAAGATTGTTAGTAACGTGTATATCTTGTTAGATAGCGCGAGCTCAGCCGTCTAGCGAGAGTGTTAATAGTGTGTTGCTGTATTATAGTGCACGGTACCATAACCTTGTATATTTACTGACACTGTATATAAGTACTAATCATTGTCGTCTATTGCATGTCTAACACCATAACCACTAATAATTGTATTGTGACCTTAAATTGTACTTTGACCTATGCTAACCGTACTGTAACTGCTGTTTGTAAAAGACGATGTTACTGGGGTGTGTTATAGACGGGTAATTCATATATAGAGAATTATAGCGTGGGTGACTGTATAGTTTCGCCAAAGGGCATAATATCGATTACTTAGTGACTGGTGTAACAGCTGTGTGTGTACGGGAATTCCCTGAGTGTTTTTTATTGTGTTATTGTGTACGTTTCACTTGGTAACTGTACCACGTGGTGCTGTTGCCGGAAGAAACGGGTGTGACTGTTGAATAGAGTGTGTGTATAGCATTCGTTGTCAACGACGCTCCATTGATAAGTATGGGCGCGTCGGAGTCGACGCTTTTGGATCCCTTAGGTTGTATGGTGAAGAATTTTAAAAAGGGATTTACAAAATGTGATTTTGGGGTTAAAATGTCTTCTGTACGTTTGGTCACTTTGTGCACTAGGGAGTGGCCTACTTTGGTTGCGGCATGGCCGCCACGTGGCAGTTTAGATCCAAATCTGGCACAGCGTGTACACGTGGCTGTATCAGGTAGGCCTGAACTTTACGGACAGTTTCCATACATTGATTGTTGGAGACAGGCCGTAAACGACTCGCCAAGATGAATCCGGATATGCCACGAGGAGCAATGTCGCCTCATGGTGGCCAGGACTTGTTTGTCCACTAGGACTACGGTTAAGCCCATTTTGGACACGCCCCCTGAGTCCGAGATCCCTATGCCGCCCCCTTATTTCCCTGTAGGGGGAGGTGATACAAGTACAGGAAGTTCTACACCCACTCGCCCGTTGTCCCCATCTGCTTCCTCCTCCAGTTCAGAATCCACCCCCCGCCATACTAAACCTCCCCTTCCGACACCAGCCCCCGTTAAGTCCATCTATTCCGATTTGGCGCCATTTCAAGATTCCGGTCAGGCTTCCTCTAGCCCGGCTCGGAATATTTTATTCACTGGCCTTCCCCATGATAAAGCTTCCCTATCCGCACGTCTTACTACCCCCCGACCGGAACCTCTAACCGACGCCCCTCCACGAAGCCCTATACTAACCCGACAACTGACCGGTACCCAAAAACCCAAACATTACCAAATGCCTCTTCGTTTGAATCCTGGGTCAGCCTATCTTGATGCTTTAGGTCAAATGGTGTATGCTGACCCAGTCTTCGTATATGTCCCGTTCACGACTACCGATCTCTTGAATTGGAAGACCCACAATTCCTCGTATTCTGAGAAACCACAAGCCATGACCGACCTGTTCACCTCGATAGTTCAGACGCATAATCCAACCTGGGCTGATTGCCAGCAATTATTAATGACATTGTTTAATAATGAGGAGAGGACTAGGATTAATCAAGCGGCCATTAAAGCGCTAGAGGAAGAAGCCCGTACTTTAAACCAAGCCAATCCAGCAGCATGGGCCGCAACCCATTATTCTAATACCGATCCCGACTGGAATGTTAATGGCGCAGATATGGTTCAACTAAAAGCCTATAGAGACGCTATAATTGCTGGCATGAGAGCCGGAGGGAAGAAAGCCATAAATATGTCAAAGACAGTTGAGGTGATTCAGAAAAGTGATGAAGCGCCCAGTGTCTTTTATGACCGATTATTGGAGGCATACCGCCTGTATACCCCCTTTAATCCGGAAGACACCGAGAATTCCCGAATGGTAAACTCTGCCTTTGTCAGCCAAGCCTACGGGGATATTAAGCGCAAGCTACAGAAGTTAGAAGGGTTTGCAGGAATGTCCATCACCCAACTAATGGAGGTAGCAAATAAGGTATACATGAATAGGGAATCAGAAAGTAAGAAAGAGGAAGAGCGCAAGAGGCGTAAAAAGGCGGATATGCTAGCGGTAGCGATCGCAGGGGCCCAGATAGAGGCTATAGTAGGTGGAATAGGGAGCCCCTGAGTAGGAATCAGTGCGCGTATTGCAGAGAAGAAGGGCATTGGAGAAGTGAGTGTCCGAAAAGAGAGCAGTACGAGAGAGACCCACCCAGGGCAGGTTATGGAAACTTTAGAGGCAGAGCGAGAGGTAGAGGAGGCCCCGGAGGGAGTAATAGTGGTAACAGAGGAAGTGTAAGAGAAGACAGGTACTATCCCGCAGCGCAAAGGTCCCGCGATAGAGAAGGTAGGGACTTTGTAGGATTGGCTGACACGGTCATGGAGGACTATTGATACCGACCGGGCTCCATCCCCCTTGGTCGAGCGGAGCCTATGGTCGATGTATCAATAGGGGGAAAAAGGAGTGCATTCATGATCGACACTGGTGCTGAACATTCGGTGGTGACTAACCTAGTTGCTCCTCCATCTGGAAGAACTATTACCGTAATAGGAGCAACTGGAAGAAGTGCTGCAAAACCGGTTCTTAAAAGTCGACTCTGTACATTGGGAGGCCACGTAGTAAAACATCAATTCCTTTACATGCCTGAATGTCCAGTCCAATTGTTGGGACGTGATTTGCTATCCAAATTACAAGCGCAGATTACGTTCCTACCAAACGGAACAACGTCCTTAAAGTTTAATGGACCTTCAGGTATTATGACATTATCCGTACCAAAGGAAGAAGAGTGGCGACTTTATACAGCGTTGACTAGCCAAAACCCTAGGAATGATGAATCCTTATTCAACATACCAGGAGTTTGGGCAGAGAACAACCCACCGGGACTGGCCCGCAATATTCCACCTATTAAAATCGAACTAAAACTTGGGGTTTATCCAGTGAGCCTACGACAATATCACATTCCGCAGAAGGCTAAGAAGAACATTCAATCTTATCTGGATAAGTTCATACGGTATGGTATCCTAAAATTCTGTACTTCCCCCTGGAACACCCCATTGCTGCCTGTTCAAAAGCCCGGTACAGATGAGTATCGCCCTGTGCAGGACTTGAGAGCAGTCAATGATGCGGTTGTTAGTATACATCCAGTTGTGCCCAATCCGTATAACCTGCTTGCTTTAATTCCGGGCGGGGCTACCTATTTTACAGTCTTAGACCTCAAAGATGCCTTCTTTTGCCTCCGAATTGCCGCAGAAAGCCAATGTATCTTCGCTTTCCAATGGGAAAACGCTGTAACGGGCTCGAAACGCCAAATGACTTGGACAAGACTGCCTCAAGGGTTTAAAAATTCACCGACCCTATTTGGTTCAGCTCTAAGTCAAGATCTACTGGATTTCGAGTCCATCCCAGGAGAGTGTGTATTGTTACAATATGTAGATGACTTGTTGATAGCCGCAGTCACAAGAGAAATATGTCAGCAAGCAACGCACGATCTACTACACATTCTCTGGAAGGCAGGATACAAGGTGTCTAGGAAGAAGGCTCAGTTGTGTCTGCCAACTGTCAAATATCTGGGATTCCATATCTCTGAAGATCAAAGGATAATGGGGCCAGAGAGAAAAGAAGCTGCGTGCCAAATACCAACACCCAAGAATAGAAGACAAGTGCGAGAGTTCTTGGGGGCAGCAGGCTTCTGTAGGATATGGATTCCCAGTTATGCGATATTGGCAAAACCTCTGTATGCAGCTATCAAGGGTACAGAACACGACCCCTTCTTATGGACTCAAGAACAGCAAACGGCATTTGAAGATGTGAAGAAGGCTTTGATGAGTGCCCCAGCATTAGGTCTGCCTGATCAAACACGACCATTCTACCTGTATGTACACGAGCAAAGAAGAATGGCTGTGGGAGTATTGACACAGTACTTGGGATCATGGCAAAGACCTGTTGCCTACATGTCTAAGCAACTGGATTCAGTGGCCAGCGGACTTCCACCTTGTCTAAGAGCCGTAGCTGCAGCCGCCCTGCTGGTAGCTGAAGCCGATAAACTCACCCTGGGTCAAGAACTTTATGTACGAGTCCCACATGCAGTACAGACGTTGTTGGATTACAAAGGAAATCATTGGTTTAGTAACAGCCGTATGACCAAGTATCAAGCAATGTTGTGTGAAAACCCAAGAGTGCATTTAGAAACTATAAATACCTTAAATCCAGCTACCCTTTTACCACAACCTACTGAAAGTCAACATGATTGTTTGGAAGTGATGGATGAAGTATTCTCAAGTAGACCAGATCTTTGTGATTTTCCCATCCAGAACCCCGATGTTCAATATTATACAGACGGCAGTAGTTATGTGAAAGAAGGGATCCGCTATGCAGGATATGCAGTAACAACGATAGACAAGGTGATAGAAGCTCGGCCACTGGCAAAAGGAACATCAGCCCAGAAAGCAGAATTGATAGCACTGACACGAGCGTTACAATTGGCTGAAGGTTTAAGAGTGAACATTTACACGGACTCCAAGTATGCGTTTTTAACCACTCATGCCCACGGAGCTTTGTATAAAGAAAGAGGACTATTGAATTCAGAGGGCAAAGAAATCAAGTACGCAGCTGAAATACTACAACTATTAGAAGCAGTATGGGAACCGAAAGAAGTCGGTATTATACATTGTCGAGCGCATCTCAGAGGAGATGGCGATGTAACTAAAGGAAACCGGATGGCAGATAATGCAGCTAAGCGTGCCGCTGAATCAGGAAGACAGGAATATGTGGAACATATAGCTGCTCTTATACCAACCCCACTGTCTCAATGGACTCCAGTTTATACAACTCAAGAAGAGGAGTGGTTAAAGACTGAACCTGGAAAGTATTTGAAGAACAAATGGTATCATTTAGAAGATGGGAGAATAGTTATTCCAGCATCACTAGCGGTAGAAATTGTCCAAAACTATCACAACGGGACACATTCTGGGAGAGACAGTACAGAAGAATCTCTCAGAAAACATTTCTACATACCAAGATTGTCCAACTTAACTCAAGCCATTGTACGAAGATGTGTAACGTGTGCTAAAAATAATGCAAGGCAAGGACCAGTAAAGCCACTAGGAGTCCAGTTTATGGGGGGACTCCCTATGTCCGATCTACAAATTGACTATACAGTAATGCCTAAATCTGGTGGACATCGCTACCTACTAGTAGTTGTGTGCATCTATTCAGGCTGGGTAGAAGCATGTCCTACTCGTACAGAGAAAGCAGGAGAAGTTGTGAGATTCCTGCTACGAGAAATAATACCCCGATATGGACTACCCTGCTCTATAGGATCGGACAATGGTCCAGCTTTTGTTCATCAATGCCTACAACAACTGACTCATATGCTTGGTATAAAGTGGAGGCTTCATACGGCATATAGACCTCAGAGTTCTGGTAAGGTAGAGAGAATGAATAGAACTATTAAGAACCAGTTGGCAAAAATGTGTCAGGAAACCCAACTTAAGTGGAACGTTCTTTTGCCCATAGCTCTGTTACGAATCCGCAGTACACCTACCAGAAGGATGGGCCTCTCTCCTTTTGAAATCATGTATGGGCGACCACCTCCCGTACTTGGTAACTTAAGGGGGGATTTGAGTCAGTTGGGAGAAGGAATTACTCGGCAGCAGGTTGTAGAGTTGGGTAAGACTATGGAGGAGGTACAGAAATGGGTACAAGATAGATTACCTGTGAATATTTATCCCCCTGTTCATAGTTATCACCCAGGAGACCAAGTGTGGATTAAAGAGTGGAATAATGTACCGTTAGGGCCCAAGTGGAGAGGTCCTTATGTTGTTCTTTTGTCTATCCCATCAGCGATAAAAGTGGCCGAAGTAACTCCGTGGATACATCACTCCAGGGTTAAACCAGCAGCGGTCGATTCTTGGCAAGCTACAGCAGATCCAGAGAATCCCTGCAAGATCTGGTTAAAGCGCACAACTCAGTCGGAGTGACGAGGAACCTTGTGGATTACAAATTTTATTGTTTCAGAGATTGGTAAGTGAGTGAGACGGCTATAATAAAGCCTGTCCTCTCACCAACGAGTGATCTAAAAGCCAGGAAAGTCTCGAAGGGACCCCTGTGAAGACGAGCAGAACTCCATTCCCTGCAGCCCTTACATCCTGGAAGCTGAGGTGCCATCGCACGGACGAAGACTGAGGATGCCGACGAAAGATGTGCTTATGATAATGTTTATTTATATGTATTTTTATATTCAGGAAGGTAGAGGTACCGACACTCCTAGCTGTGAAGTATGCATTAAGACTACAAGAACAGGTAATCATGTTTCCCAGACTCTAATTTGGCATTCGCAATATGAATGTAAAGGAGATGTATCTAGGTGTAGATATCTAAATGTAGAGTATAGTGTATGCCATCTAGGGGTAGGAGAACCTAAGTGCTTCAATCCAGAGTATCAACCCCGTACAATTTGGTTGACTCTCAGGAATGGAGATCCTCAGGGGACCCTAATAAATAAAACGGTATTAGAATCCGTACATTCTTCGGGTGTTCTGCTATTTGATGAATGTAAGGCGATATCAAGTGGTAGAAAGCCGTGGAATGTATGTGGGGATCTTAGATGGGAGAGAACGTATGGGTCTAATGATAAATATATTTGTCCCAGTAGTAAAAATAAGTATGTGAGTCCTAGATGCCCAAATAGAGAATATAACTTTTGCCCATATTGGTCTTGTGTGGGGTGGGCAACTTGGGGACAGACACCAGACAAGGATATGATTGTGACTAAGTTGCCTACCAATCCATACTGTAAGTCTATGGAATGCAATCCAGTCCATATTCTTATAAATAATCCTGACCAATTCTTAGATAGATATGGTAATTTATTTGGGTTTCAAATATACGGGACAGGTTTAGACCCTGGGACAGTATTGTTTATAGGGATAGAGACCGATACGGTAACCTCCCAAACTCATCAGGTATACCATTCCTTTTATGAAGAGATGAGTATAGATAATAAGATCCCCCATAACGCTAAAAACCTGTTCATTGATTTAGCCGAAAGTATTGCCGGTAGTCTTAATGTTACCAACTGCTATGTGTGTGGAGGTACTAACATGGGAGACCAATGGCCTTGGGAAGCAAAGGAGGTAATGTCCGGTTCTGAGGCAGTTGAACAATTGATATCTTCACAAGCCGATTATCATATGAGTGTTAGAGGTAAATCTGAGTGGAGATTAAAGACCTCCATCATAGGTTATGTTTGCATAGCAAGGAAAGGAATGATGTATAATACTTCTGTAGGAGAGTTAACTTGTCTAGGGCAAAAAGCTTATGATGATGATACAAAGAATACAACTTGGTGGTCGGCTTCAAATGTCTCAGAACCATCTAACCCGTTTGCAAGATATGCCAATTTAAAGGATGCATGGTTTGATTTATCCATCACATCTAGTTGGAGAGCCCCAGCAAATTTGTACTGGATCTGTGGTAAGAAAGCCTATTCGGAGTTGCCACAGGACTGGGAAGGGGCATGTGTGTTGGGTATGCTCAAACCATCCTTCTTCTTGTTACCTATTGAAACAGGTGAGACTTTGGGTGTTAAAGTGTATGATGTGAATCATAGGAAGAAAAGGGGACCCATAGAGATAGGCGCCTGGGAAGATAATGAATGGCCTCCCCAGCGTATTATAGATTATTATGGGCCAGCCACGTGGGCAGAGGATGGTACTTTTGGATATAGAACCCCAATTTATATGCTCAACCGCATTATAAGGTTACAGGCGGTGGTTGAGATTATTACTAATGAGACCTCACAAGCACTCAATCTTAAAGCAAAACATAATACCAAGATGAGGACAGCAGTGTACCAAAATAGATTAGCCTTGGATTACCTATTGGCAGTAGAGGGAGGTGTATGTGGGAAGTTTAACCTGAGCAATTGCTGTCTTCAAATAGATGACGAAGGGCAAGCAATAGCTGAGCTTACTAGCCATATGGTTAAACTAGCGCATGTGCCTACTCAGGTATGGAAAGGGTATAATCCAAGTAGTTGGTTTGGTAGCTGGTATGAGCAGTTTGGAGGGCTTAAGGCATTGGTAGGCGGAGTCCTACTGATTTTAATGTTGTGTCTACTCCTGCCATGTCTTATCCCCTTAGTAGTTAGGTCTGTGCAAAGCCTGATAGAAAATATAGCAGAAAGGAAGGCTGCTGCACAGATAATGGCCATATATAAATACGAGGCTCTAGATCAGGGAGAACCAATGCAGGAAGAGGAGTGTTAAGGGATTCACATCATAGGAAAAGTCTGGTCTGGTTCATGGTAACCTGAGGTGTATGCAAACCAAGGTTAAGTGATGCCTCAAGTAATTGTGAAATATCAAGAGGCATCAAAGGGGGGAATGTGGTGGAATCTCGGTAAAAATAAATTTAGTAGGCCGATATTACCACGTGGCATGTGTACGTGCATATGCTGACGTATCGATCAGTTGGTTGCACGTGGCAAGATACGATCAGTAGTGTACGGAGCATGTGCGAGAATACAGGATGTAGTATTCCCCTCCTCCATTGTGCTGGACAGGCCATGCGGTCAAACAGGAAGTTAATTCTTATTTGTATTGATTGGTCAAGAGAATGTGCGGGTGGAGCTTAATATGGGAGGAGTTATGTGCCTATATAGGGAGCCTGCACTATTGTCCGGGGCTCAGAACTTGTTGTATTTTGGTGACATTAGTCCCTCTGAGTCCCGATCGGTGAACCGAATAAAGAATCTCTTCCTTTCTGAAGAAACCTGTGTCCATCTCTCTGTGCTTGGCTTCCGTCAGTTTCTCCGGTATCAATAGAGCAACAGGGAAATGAATGGCTGCGAGACAGACGACCTGTTACCTTGGAGGAAGTGGCTAAGTTAGCCGACGAACATTATGATTCCCGTTTACACGAACCTACGAACTACCGAACAGCAGCACGAGTCGAACACAAAGACAATTACCGTACACCTCCCCGCACCGACTTCCGAGCTCCGGTACCCGCTGGGCCGATACGGTACTCGGGACCACCCGGTAACAACCCCTCTGACCGTCCCCGACCAACGTGCTTCAGATGCAAGCAGCCAGGGCATCTCATGGCAAGCTGCCCGCTCAACTCACATCAAACCTCCCGGAATTATAACTACCCTCCCGGGTCATCCCGTCCTGCCAGGGCACTCTGTGTTAACCAAGAGGCCCCTATGAAGGAATATTTGGGACCGCTACACGAAGCTGATCCTGTATATGCCACTTCAGATAATCGCCAACATCACCGGCAGAAGGTATGGCTTGAGGGTCGCCCTACCGAGGAGCTAAGGGACACTGGGGCTACCATTACGCTGGTCCAGAGCCATTTGGTACCGGAACATAAACGATCGGGACAGACTGTGGCTGTTAGAGTGGCGGGGGGGGATGTCTATAAGATTCCTACCGCTAAAGTGCATCTTGATTGGGGAGCGGGGAAAGGGGCCGTGAACGTGGGCATAATGGATAATTTACCTGCGGAAGTATTACTGGGCAACGATTTGGGCCCCATGACTTCTCCCTATGCTCCAGTATACAACAATGAGTCAATTCCATTGACTACTCGAGCACAAGCACAGACGGAGTGAGAACCCTCACCAGTGCGGGAGACACAGGTAAGACTTACCCCGACCTGGACTGACCCTTTAGGTCCCATCCCCTGGGACACCCCAGCTACTTTTGAGACCGAATCTAAGGCCGACCCGACCTTGCAAAAATACCGAGAAAAGGCAGAGACCGGAGGGGGCGGGCTAGATAATGAAACCTTCTTATGGGAAAAGGGAAGCTGTATTGCTTGACTGAGAAAAAGGGACAGCATAGGCGACAGTAAGTAGTGCCCCACAAATACCGCAAAGAGATACTGGAGGTAGGACACGACATTCCGTTAGCAGGTCACCTAGCTGTGACCCGCACCCTACACCGCATCACCCACACGTTTTTCTGGCCAGGGGTACACGCTGATGTCCGAAACTATTGAAATACATGCGATGTGTGTCAGCGAGCAGGGAGGAGAGGTGACCACCCTAAGGCACACCTGGTGAATATGCCCATTGTAGAGGAGCCATTCAGCAGGGTTGCCATAGACTTAGTAGGGCCACTGGCTACCCCTAGTCCCTCCAGTAAGCGATACATTCTTACCGTAGTGGACTATGCTACCAGGTACCCAGAGGCTGTAGCCCTATCTAACATCCAAGCAGATACGGTAGCTAATGCGCTGGTTCAGGTGTTCTCTCGGGTAGGATTCCCAAAAGAAATCCTGTCTGACCGAGGCACCCAGTTTACAGCCGAATTGACACAGCAGCTCTGGCAAGTCTGCAAGATTAAGTCCCTCCTGAGCTCCCCCTATCACCCACAAACGAATGGGCTTTGTGAGAGGTTCAACGGGACCCTCAAACAAATGCTCAAAATGTTCACCCAGGAGTACAGAGACTGGGAAAGTTTTCTGCCGCACCTCCTGTTTGCTTATCGGGAAGTGCCCCAGGAAACGACAGGGTTCTCTCCCTTCGAGTTGCTATACGGACGCAAGGTACGGGGATCCCTAAACCTGATCCGGGAGCACTGGGAGGGAGAGATGGAGACTGACGGTGTGCCCATTGAACCATATGTGCTGGATCTCCGGGACCGAATGGAGCAATTAGCCAAATCCATTCCGGCTAACCTCCAGTCGGCCCAGAGGAGACAGAAGGTGTGGTATGATCGGGGGGCACGGAAGAGAATCTTTACCATAGGGCAAAAGGTATTAGTACTCAAGCCGGTTAAGACTGACAAACTCCAAGCCTCCTGGCAGGGGCCCTACCAAGTAGTAGAGAAGAAGGGAGACACCACGTACGTGATAGCTATGCTCAAAGATATGCTCAAAGAATACTTTGAGTGACCTGAGAACGTGACCATGAAGACCCAGACAGTCTACCCATACCAGACTTATTAGAAAAGAGCCCCCACACAGACATAGTGACTCAGGTTAAGATAGGGGACCGACTTAGCCCCACCGAAAAGGAGCAGCATAACCAGCTACTTCAAGCTAAAAGCCTCACGTTTTCCCAGAAACCCGGATACACTACCTTAACCACCCACCAGGTGGATACCCCAGGACAAACCCCCTTACGACAGGCACCTTACCGAATCCCAGAGGCAGTTCGGACAGAAATGAAGAAGGAGATCGATGAGATGCTCCAACTTAGGGTCATTGAGTCTTCCGATAGCCCATGGGCTTCCCCAGTAGTTCTAGTACCCAAGAAAGATGGAACTACCCGGTTTTGTGTGGACTATTGGAAACTCAATGAGAAAACCGTGACCGACGCGTACCCTATGCCCAGAGTAGACGAGCTACTTGATCGAATAGCCAGGGGAAATTATCTAACTACCATTGACCTATGCAAGGGTTATTGGCAAATTCCCCTGGCCCAGGAGGCTATCCCCAAGTCGGCATTCGTCACCCCGTTCGGCTTATACCATTTTAAGGTAATGACGTTCGGTAGGAAGAATGCCCCAGCCATCCTCCTTTATGTTCCAGGGGGCTCAATCCACCACTCAACCGTAACTTCATACTCCATGTATAAATTCGGAAGCTGCATACTTGAATGGCGCATCTTTATGTAATTTACAAAATGTCACATCCGCCCTTATAGTGACCATGTCATCTAGGAAACCCCATTTTCATACTTTTTGATAACTTGGTGCACATGCAAGCCTATAATAATGTTTGTGTGAGCCCTTATTCATTGAGCTATCATGGTTTCTGTCTGGATATACATTTATTGCTTAAAGTAAGTCTCTCTACAGATTCTGATATTGACCTTGGCTTGAATTTCTGAAATCTTGTTCTGGCTTGTTTTTTGTATATACGTATTTCTATTATCCTGACCTTGGCTACTGCTGACTTTTTCTCTTAATTAATCTTAAATCCGGCCATTCTAAGGCACGGTAATATGTCTTTATTACAACTTCTGTTTGTGTGATTCCACATTTCCTGTAAATTAGGTAATATCTCTGTGACAATAAATATATACCCATCCATAAACTACTTTAGTAGCTTGGAATTCGTAACCTTTTATATGTAAAAGTTGAGATCACATTGCTATGCGAACCTGCACAACAATAGTTAAAATTGCGTTGACATGGAAACCTGTGCTACTACTTAATAAATTTTACAATTAACTCTCGTATGTCTCTTTTTATTTTTGTAAAATCACCAGATGAATTCCATTATTCACATTTCTATTCGTTGCATTAGTAACTTTAGATTCACTTACTTTTTCATACAAAAGTCCAAAATGGGTTGCCATGGAACACCAAAAAGACACTCACAATTTTTTTCCTTCTCCCCTTCCCTCTCATCTGGGGATAAATACATTGTCCATGATGAAAATCACACAAAAATGCTGGTGCAATTAAATAAAATGCTGTTGTACAAAAAAAAAAAGAACCTTTAAATAATAGTGGCTTATGGTTTCCATAGTAGCCTGTGTCTCTTCTTTAAAAGGGAACATCTTCACTCCTCATCATATTGTAAATGAGGATTGATGATTTATCTTTAGAGAGGGCCTTTTTGTTGCAGTATTCATTTGTTGCTGACATGTCATGTCATATATATATATATATATATATTATACATTTGTTGGTTTTTGCAAGCATATTTCAGCCTATGTAGAACACATCATTAAGGCAAAATGATGAAGGGGAGACTGTTCTGCTTTTGGCTTACATTCTGATGACAACTCGCATGGAAGACTGAAAAGAGGAGAGTCCAATGAAAAAAGAGACATACTGGAGAGAAGAGGGAAACCATACACACCATGAACTTACAGACTATAATAGAGTGGAAAAGAGAGTAATGGATAAAGTTGAGGAATAAATGCAGTTGAAGACTCAGATGTCAGTGCAATTAATGTAAAGTTAAGAAAGTTAAGGAGGAGGCAAAATGGCTTAGGAAAGCAAAATCCAGCCCTAACAGTAACTGTCACTGAGTATTTGAAAATACAGTAAACATGTCTGATCTAAATTCATGACTACAGATAGACTTACCATAGCTTGGTTGTATGAAAATAATATCAGGATACTGACAACATTGCTTGATTTTTATATATTTGATTTTAGCAGACAGTTCTACATTTAGCGTTCCATTTAGTTCAGTGAGTGTACAGAATAAGAGCCTGGAAATATTTTGCATTAGATTCAGCACATTTAAGGTGCTATTAGAGAATCACAATGGGGAATACAATTTAATTGTAATTAACTACGCTTAATGCAGCCTCACAGATTAATACTGGTTGTTAAAATAAAGTCATTATTAGCCCAGGGTGAATTTTAAGTTGAGGGAGGCCTATCGTTAGATGAGAATATGCAAACTGCTTTCCATTTGAATATTTACATTCACTTGCAAACTTGGGATCACTAGGGGGGAATATGTTGTCTATTTGGCCATCTGCAATGCACTAAGAAAAATGTTTGATACTGTTGAAAGCGTCTAGTGTCCTCATTGTAAGTTTTTTCGATCCACTTAGCTTACACTGATGCTAATGGCATTCCATTTACCTTGCTATGTTTACATTCCATCTAATTGAATTTTGTTGGAGGGTGGCTATTTCAGTTGGATAATGGTACATGCGGGAAGAAATGATGTCTTCAGAACTAAATCGAAATTCTTCTAGTAATGGTGGTCCACGCTGTTTAATGGAAATTCATAATTTGTCCGTTAAGCGGAACAAAATGTACTGAAAGCAGTTAATTTCAAATAACATGCAACTCAATAGCAGAATAACTGTCTAAAGCCACAATATCTAAATTCAGCTTGAAATTGGATGGATTAAGAAAGTTTCTGAAAACACGTAGAATGTACATGACTTTATGAATTAAAATGAAAGTAATGCTAATACGTTCACGAGTAGATCGTAAAAGTTCAAATTTCTTAGTATACATGCTCACAGTTCTTACAGAAATATTGTATTGATGCCTTGCTCTAACGTGTAGTTATTATGACACTATCAACATCACAGTGTTCCCTTTGGAAAACAGCATTGTTAGCAATCAGTATTTAATAATTCTGACAGGTAAGACAGGTAATAGAAGAACAGATCCTGCTATAATACATTGTTGCAAAATATATCAAATTTAATCTAGCCAAAAAGAACAACACAGAGACAGTCAGTACATTTCACCTCTGAGCTTGAATTGATTATTGATGTCAGCTAATCATGTGCAGTGGACTTATAATAAGTTTTATTTTGGCTGAAACATAAACACCATATGTTGGATTGGCTTGGCAGAATTTTAGTAATAAAAAACTCATTCAGGATACAAATCAGAAGATCCAAAACGGAGCAAAAATGGGCCAGTCAGTGTACTGCAAAATATATACATTATATAATATTACAAATATATAATATATTATTGTGGCGAGCATTTGGCCCAAGACTATATATACAAACGACGTGTATATATATATAAATATATCTCAATCAACTGAAGACAAGAAGAAATTAAGAAGAGTTAACAGTGACGATTCCAACCAGTTTTTACAGCGCGTCACTATTTCATCAAATGGCTTTATCTAGCACAATAAACAAAAGAAAACAGGAATGTGACTGTGATGTTCATGAAAATATGGAATTAAGTGCCAGACCACTATACCCTTTAACCTGTGATTTTCAGTGGTAATGTTTCACAACTAGAAAACTGGGTATAAGACATACACATGTTGGTAGCTGAGTGGTATTAGAAAGAGTAAATATTCCACTTTCAAAAAACAAACTTAAAAAAAAAAAACAGCAAAACAAAAAGGGAGGAAACATTTAAATATAGAAGAGGAATTGAAAAGAGGGGGTGTGCAAGAAGATATATTGACAAGGAGGTCTTCACTTTTGAACCTATCACTATGTGGGCTGTGATGTTTGGATTCATTTTTAATGTGTAGTTAAGAGAACTAGAGATTAGGAGAGCACAATTTTATTTAAACAACATCTTGCAAATAGGTACTCAACTCAAATTGGAAACTTTTCTTTTTGTGGCATGTGTGTGGTACAATCAGTGGGGGAACACCCAGGGTCATAAAGATCACAAGTGTGAGGGGGCGGAGCTAACTACCGAGCTGACCGGATGCCATTTCTGGCAGCTCCGATCCTTAAACTAAAATCTCGCCTTAATCCTGACGATCACTGCAAATCCCATCACCATAAACATATATCCCGAACCGGGTCCGCACTCTGCATCGATAGATGCCCTTCTTTGCCACAAAGTCACCTCCGAAGCGGAAGCGCCAAAACGGGGCCTACTCCACACACACTGCCCGACCTGGAGGCACTCTTTGGCGGAGCTTACCAGGGCCTCCTAAACAACACTACTACTGGACCCTCTACCGACCCAGGGACCCATATGCCTGCCATGGGGCGACGATCCCAGAAAGCCGGAACCCAGTGGGAAGGGAGAGACATCGGGGCCATGCTCCAACGGCCTTCTAGGCCCAAACAGGCCTCAGAGGAAAGCCAGTCCTCCCCAGCCGGAACCCAGACGGAAGGAAGAGATACCAGGGCCCCGCTCCAGTGGCCTACTGGACCCCAACAGGCCTCAGAGGTACACCAACCGCTCCCTACCCAGACAAGCCCGGCCAAACAAATGGGGGGACACAGCCTCCATATACTAACACCAGCACCCCCAGAGGGATTGTCACCAGCAACAAAGCATGACCTGCAAATCCTGTTACACGACTTTCACAAGATTTTAACACAAGAACTAGCGGGAATCAAGGCAGACCTACAAAGTACAAAGGACAGAGTACAGGCCACTGAGAATGACATAGCTGAGGTCTCAACTAACCTAACAAATGTCCAAGATCTGGAACATAAACTCCAGAAATCTCACCATAACATGGCACTACACCTGAATGCCCTAGAAAACATCCACAGACGCAACATCAAAGTCAGAGGCATCCCCACCAATGTCATGGATGAGGAGCTGCCGCACTACACGAGAAGATTACTGGCGACTATTCTACCCCCAGTGACGGCCCGAAAACTGTTAATAGACGGCATATATAGAGTCGCAGGCCCCCCAAGGGCTTCATCACAATCAGCTAGAGATGTCATAATAAGATGCACGTCCTCCTCGGAAAAAGGACAAATAATGACAGCACTGCGGGGCAAAACCCCACTAACATTCGAGGACTCTAGCCTTACTTTTTATCAGGATCTAACCAGAGCCACCCTTCAGTGGCGCCGATCGTTTCACCCAGTAACCCAACAACTACGAGCAGCCAACATAACGTACAGATGGGGAGCACCGGGCACGCTACTAACTACTCATAATGGGACCACCCACACATTGACCTCGATTGCAGAAGCCTCATCCTTCCTTGAACCACTGGGACTGACAACCGCAGACATCCAAACACCGGAGAGACGGGAGGAACCGGACGGCTGACTCTCAGTGGCATCCAGATAAAAGAAGTGACTGTTTCACTTTGTATTGTTTGCTTGTTAATACCCTGAATGTTATAATTTACACCTGCCGCGCACCACAGAACAGGTCAGATCCCCAACTGGGACGACAAGGTACACCGCATACACCCCCCCACACTAAATGGGAACCCCCATAAGGGCGCTCGGTTGCGCCGCAGACAGTACCCACTGAACCGACAACCAATCGCGAGACTACAACCCCCCCTTCTCCCCCCCCGCAGCCCCCTTGGTTAGGGGCACAATCAACCAACACATAGACCACTGAGAACGGTGTCCTGAACTAGCGATCACATAGCAACGCTAATTCACCCTACTACCGAACCTAGCCTCAGGCCCACGACCCGAAGTCTCACTACCTACCATGAGCACAGACATACCCGACTCACCCTGAGAGGCACCTACTCAATCTTTGAAATGTCCTATCCAACACTACAGACACACACAAAAAAACGTGCAATATTGTCGATACAATCTATTAATGTTTTATCATACATATATCCTTGTCACACAAATGTATAAATATTTATAACCTCACACTGCTGTTGTGGCAGACGAGGCACAAATGTTCTATTTGCTCACGACTAAATAAAGAATAAAAAAAAAAAAAGATCACAAGTGTGACCGGGCTCAGGTGTCCCACGTGTCAAAGAAGGTCAAGGCAGGGCCAGATTTAACGGTGAGCTTCTCTTGCCTGGGGAGGGCTGACGTAGTTCATAGAAAACCTCAAGGGAGCAACTGCCCATTGCTCCTACGCAAATTTCACAGAGCGTGAAAAGCTGATGGTATTTGTGACATCATATCCCAGCATCTCTATGTCAAGCAAGTGCAAGATAGAGCCAGTGTGTGTGTCAGTATCAGTGAAAGAGTGTCTGTGTCAGTGAGAGTTTGTGTTGAAGAGTTCATGCGTGTGTCAGTGAGAGTTTGTGTTAGTTAACCCATTAAGGACCAAACTTCTTGAATAAAAGGGAATCATGACATGTCACACATGTCATGTGTCCTTAAGGGGTTAAGCATGTATGTTTCAGTGAGTGCGTGTATGAGTCAATGAGTGTGCGTGAGCTTAAAAGGATAAAACTTTCTCAAATATTTTAACTCAATTCATGTGATTTTCTAGTACTACATATACATACATATATATATATATATATATATATATATATATATACACACACACACACACACACATATTTATATATACTAGATAAAGTATATATACATACACATGTGTTGTCAATAAATACATATTATTAAGTGTATAATGTAAGTGTATGCTAGAGAGCATTCCATTCTATATCTATATTGTGCTAGCAGAAATGTATTTATTTATTATTTATTTAAAAAATATTTTGCCAGGAAGGATACATTGAGATTTCTCTCGTTTTCAAGTAAGTCCTGGGCTGACAAACATTGCAGTGTTACAATAGAGTGCAGTATAATATTAAAAATACAAAGTAATCTTTAAATACATATAATTTAACACAAAACAAGTAAAATATAATCAACCACAATTACATCCTATCCTGAGATAACTTGACAAGGGATCTCTTTTTAGAGTGGAGGAAGATTTATTTGTCTCCGGGAGGTAGTTCCATACTTGCGGTGCTTAAATGCCAGCAAATTAGTAGATTTTAATACAAAGCTTTTTAAAAATATTGTCCCTTCCCTACCTGCCACCTCTGTGTTGGCACCACACATGGTCTAATGCCAGCGATTTAGGCAGATCTCTTGCTTGCTGTTACTGTGTTACTCTCCCAGCAGGAATTTCTCATGCTTGCTGGGAGAGTATAGGATGCAGTGGCCGCAATGTGCTGGCAGTGAAGCCATGTCAATGTCAGCATAGAGGATTGCCTTGAAGTGACAAAGGGACTGGACTTCTCTTATGCTCGCACCGTGGCCCTGCGGTTCTTTGTTATGCCTCTGGGTACAATGGCAGTAAAACCATAAAACAAAGTGTCAGGCTCTGTACTATTTTGACCTAAAACTGTCACTTACCAGTAAAAATGTATGCATTGGATTTTAGAAACATAATCATATTAGAAGATTTTTTTTTTACAAGAAGACAATGCAATTACCTCAACTAGATTTTCCACGATAATCAATTCCTGTTGAACTGCCTGTTGCTGCCCTCTAGAGGGTCGTGGAATTTTTTTAGGACAATAGATTACATTTTTCCAGTACTATCCTGAGGTGAAACACAAACAGGTATTTTGAGTAGAGCATGAAATTGAATTTGCAATATAGAGATATGATTCCATGTAAAAATGTCCATATTTAAACAAGAAAATAAAATGGCAAGTCATACTAGGGTACTGTTAACTAATAGAGTGTCTTAGATAAAGAATCTAAACTAGGCAAGTTAGTAAATAATTACCACATGATGAAAGAGTGGGTTTCTACAAAGTAAAAGGCATTTGTGTAGCAGTACGTACCTTCATGACAGGCAAAACGTACCCAGCTTTTTAATTGCCTTTTTTTTATTTTATTTTTTTATTAAGCAATTTACAAGTTTATAGTGAACATCATTTGTACAAGTTCATGTGCAGTTTCAATGGTTACAGAAGGACAATTTTCGGTTATATAGTAACACAAACACGCGATACATTTGTCCACTCTAAACAGATTTTGTTTTTTGTAAGAATAAAACTAGGGTTGGGAGGGGGAAGGAGGGGGAAAGGTGGGGGGGGGGGAGGTTGGCGGGGTAGAGAGCCGAAGCTTGGGTTATCTAGCAACTGTTTTAATCAAATACAGTCCTGTCTTGGGCTTTCTAAAGCCATAAATGAGGATTTCTATGTTTCGAAAACATTTTGTATCATGGTTTAGTTTGCAGATCTGGAGGTTAGGTATCTTGTAACAGTTTGTGACATTTTGCAAAGTTTTCAACCTTTGATCTCATTGTAGATAGAGATAGATTAGTGGCTATGATTAGTAGCTATAATGGTGAACTCGGCTGTCGAGACTTCGAACCATGTTCTGTAATATGGCTGGGGGGTCCCTGTTTTCAAATGCCTCCCAAATTTGCCAGGCTTTTTTCCAGAAGGGTGCTGAAGTGGGGGAAGCTGTTCTGCTTGCCAGCTCGTAAAGTCGGGTTGTGTTTACGAGTTGTCGACATTGTGACATGGTTGGTGCTTCCGTTTTTTTTCCATGACCTGCTGATTAGGGCTAGGGCCGCTATGTTGATCTGGTAAATCAGATACCTAGTTGTTTTTGTGAGTTTGGGTGGGTAGTTGTGGAGTAGTAGGCAATCCGGGGCTTGAGGTATGTGGATGCCTGTGCTATCTAGGATCAACCTGGTCAACGCTGCCCAGTAGGGATGTAATTTCGGGCATGTCCACCATATATGAATCATTTATCCAGCTGCAGAGGTACATCGCCAACAATTGTCTGAGGCCTCAGGGTATATACGTTTGAGACGTGTGGGTACCATCTGTATAAAATCTTTCTGGATAATTCGGTATGGTTGGTGCTGAGTGTGAGGCTTTTGGGAGTGAGGAAGATCTTCCTCCATATTACCTCGGGCAGAGTTTGTCCCAGATCACTTTCCCAAGCAACAACAAAGGGGTACTTGAGTTTGAGGTTATGCTGCAGTATGTTGGAATACAGCATTGAGAAGGTTTTACGTGTTGTTATCAGTTTGAGTATGGTTTTCTCGAAGCTCGTCAGCCGAAGTTCATTTACAGTGTTACTTTTGTCACCTTGATGTTTCTTTAACCATGAGTGGATTTGTATGTGTGAAAAATTAGCTATTGTTGGGAGGCCATAGCGGTTCTGCGTCTCTTGGAACGTTAAAAGATGAGTGTCTTGGTACAGATGATGTATGTAGTGTATTCCATGCCGTTCCCAAACCCTATAATTAAAGTTCGGGTTCATGGAGGTTAGGGCGAATATTGGCATCGCTCTGGATTGTGGGGCTTGTGAACAGCAAATTTGTTTAGTTTTGTCCCATACGTGCAATGTCGCCTCTGTGGTCGGCAATGTGTTGGTGTCTTTTGGTCTGCCGTGTTTGGGTGACCAAATCAGGGGTATAAGGGCGTACGGGTGTACCGCGTCATTTTCTAGTGCTACCCATTGTGGTGGTGAGCTCTGATTATGGATTGGTATCATGCTATTAAGGATAGCAGCTTGGTAGTATATTTGAAGGTTGGGTGCATTCATCCCACCGTTGGGCGTTTTGTGATAGAGAATATGTGCTTTCACCCTTGGTATTTTGTAGTCCCATGTGAATCGGTTGAGTAGTCCCTGTGCTTCCTTAAAATATGCATTCGGGAGGTGGATGTGCAGCATTCGGAATAAGTTTTGGAATTTGGGGATTATTATCATTTTTATGGCAGCTAGTCTGCCGGTCCATGAGAGGTATTTTTTGCGCCAGCTTGTTAATGTGGCTCTAGTTTCTTTCAAGAGTTTCTGGTAATTAGCTTTATAGAGGCCTGGGGTGGTGGGTGTAAGGCTTAGTCCTAAAAAAAGTGAAATTATCTGATTTCCACTCAAACCCATATCTATTTTAGGGGGATAGTAATTGGTGTTTCTGCATGTTGAGGCCTAAGGCTTGTGTCTTGGCCACATTGAGCTTGTAGTACGAACACCTACTATATTCCTGTAGTAGTTGGAGAAATGTTGGGATCCGACCTGAACGCCATGGATATCTGGATGTTGTCTGACGAGGGTTGTGAGGGGTTCTAGGGCCAGAACGTATAATAGCGGGGAAAGGGGGCAGCCCTGTCTCGAGCCATTAGAGATATGAAACGGGTTTGAGGTGAATCTATCTATTGGGTTGCTATACAGGGCCTGGACCACCGAGAGAAACGTTTCCGGGAATCCATATTTCCTCAGGACCGCGAGGAGGAATAGCCAGTGCAACTGATCAAACACTTTTTCGTTGTCCAGCTAAAGGAATACACTGTGCTCACCCCCCCTCAGTGTCTGCATTAAGTTTAGTACTTTGCGTGTACCGTCACTCCCTTGTCTCCCTTTGATAAATCCTGCTTGATCTTGGTGTATGAGTGTCGGGAGAATATTGGATAATCTGTTCGCATACATTTTTGCAAATATTTTTATGTCCGTGTTTAATAACGAGATAGGGCGTAAGTTTTGCCCTTTATTGGGGATTTTCCCGGGCTTGGGGAGGGTCGTGATGTGTGCCAGAAGCATATCTTCAGGCATGTTACCTTGTGTGGTCATTGTAGTGTAGGTTTCAAGAAGTTGTGGTGCTAGGATATGTGCGTATGTTTTATAATACATATTTGAGAAGCCGTCTGGGCCTGGCAATTTTCCCGAGGGAAGCGATAGTATCATTTGAATGATCTCTTGTTCTGATATAGGTGCTTGTAAGGCGTCAGCGTAGTTTTGGGGAATGGGTGGTAGGGAGAATTTTGCCAAAAGAGATTCTCTCAGCTGTGGTAGGTTGATGTGTATGCATGTCAGATTTTAGGTTATACAATGAAGTGTAGTATTTGGCTAATTCATCGCCTATACCTTGTGGGTTGTATGATTTTTTTCCCCTCTGCAGTTAAAATATAAGGAATTTTGCTTTGCCCATATTTGAGCCGTAGTTGTGCAGCAAGTAGTTTGCCTGTTTTGTTTTTCTGGTGGTAAGTTCGGGTTTTGAGCTTTTGCATGATATATGTCGTTTTAGACATGGCCATCGTGTTTAATTGGTCAGTGAGATTCCCAATTTTCTCTGAGAGGGTTTCAGTGGGTTGTATGTAGTGTAGGGCTGTGGCGTCTCTGAAGTCTCTCAACAGTACTGTTTGTTTTTTTGTGTTTGCTTTTTAAGGCAGGAGGCTCAGCTTAAAAAGAGGCCTTGCATAACGGATTTGTGAGCCTGCCATATTATGAGGGGGGGAAGTGTCTTTGGTGGTATTTGCAGAAAAATAAGCTGTGAGCTCTGTTTGGATGGTATTGCGGAAGGCGTCATCTCTTAGCAGATATTCGTTTAGCCGCCAAGGGGCATACCCTCTGGATGCAAATTGGGTCGCTAGGGTGCATGATCTGACCAGAGAATGTCTCCTATTTCGCTTTGCAGCACTCTCATGAGGAGGGCCCCTGTGGTGAGGAAATGATCTTGGACTGGAGAGTAGTGAGAATATTGACGGTCCGTTGGATGTAGGGCCCTCCAAGTGTCATAGAGACTGAACTCCAGTATCAGTTTTGTTAAGGCCTGGCAATTTGGTTTAAGTTGGCGACGGGAGTTAAAAGTGAGCAGGGATGTGTATAAGGTGTGATCTAATACATGATTTAGATCTCCGCATATCATTGTGTGCTCAGTTCTAACATGTTCAGCTTTGGAGAGGACTTTGTGGAGAAAGTTCCTTTGTTGGGTATTAGGGCTGTATATGTTCACTATGGTATATGTTACATCGTTAATCGTGCATAATACTATGAGGAATCTTCCTTGACTATCCGTAATTAGTTTAAGTTGTTCAAAGGAGAGGGATTTGTGGATGAGTATAGAAACGCCTCTGGCTTTAGAGGTATGTGCAGCGTGGAATTGCGTGGGGTAGTCATTGAGGCCAAATTTAGGGATGCGATTCTTTACAAAATCTGTCTCTTGTACACATACTAAATCCGCGGAGGTCCGCTTCATGTCTTCATGTCTTCTAATAATTTGCGGCGCTTGTGTGGGGTGTTGAGGCCCCTTGCATTTTGAGAGTAAATTTTCATGTTGGGAGGGGCTCGCGCAGGGGATGGCGTTTTCACAGCCATTGGTATGGGTTTTGGAGGTCAAGCTTCCCACCAAAGGGTGAATGTATTGGTATAGTCAAATCTGCGGGGTTAGGAAAGCGATAGGACGCTTGCTTTGTGCTCTCTGGGGTTGAGGGGGGTAGTGTTAAGGTTAAGAATTGGAGGGGCGGATATAACCAGTAGAGGGGGGATAGGAACAATATGTACACAGTTCCCCACCAAGGGGGAGTGGTGTGTGAGAAGCGCACCTCGGGGTTGTCCGTAGAACCTATACGGATCACGTGGCTACCTGGGCATAGTGGTAGCATACCAGTACAACTGCACCAGTTAGTATGAATTAAACAGTAAACATAATATATAAAGCATAATACATAAATTATAAAACATAAAACATAAACCGACAATTCCAACGTTGTTAGCATACATCAGATATACTTTGTCCTATAATTGTGTGAGCCTTGCCTCCCTCCCTCCTCAATGTAGTCGTGGTTAGTAGACTAAGCTGGCTACCTCCTCAAGGTTGCGATAGTTCTGTGGTATGCCTATTCGTGGGGCTCTGATAATTTCCCCTCATGGGGTCTCGGGCTTGCGCTGAGGCCCCCTCGAAGGAGGTAGCATTTATTATTATCTTTTTTTTTTTTTCTCTTTCCCCATGCACTAGGATTACCCTCATGTATTGTAGGCTCTACTGCACCTGGCCGTATGTTATGTGCCAAACTCCTCTAATATGTGGAGTTCCTGATCTGTGTATCGTGCATGGCATATTAGTGAGTTGTTAATCTCCCACGGGGGGGCTGGAGCCGGGGGGTGTAGGGGTTTTGGGGATGCTACAGTTGCGATACTTACATGCCTGGCAACCTGGTTAGTTCAAGTCAGAGGTAGAGAAGGTGCAACGCTCAGTCCTGGTTTTTAGGCTGTTGTCCAGGCCCTGGGCAGCCTAGTGGGCGAAGATGAGGATGGTGGTGGTTTTGCTTGGGAGAGTTATAGGCCCCATGTTCGTATAACGTTCATTCCATCCGTTGGCGTGGGTAGGGGGTTGAATTCTCCATTTCTCCACACGAGGAGTTTGGTGGGGTAGCCCCATCTGTACCTGATGTTTTGTTCTCGGAGGGTAGCAGTTACTTGCTGGAAGCCCTTCCGTTTCTGCAAAGTCGCTGCAGATAGGTCCGCGAATATTTTGACGGTTGCAAAGTCGGATGGCAGTCGAGTTGTGCGGCTGGTTTTCAGGATTAGTTCCTTCACATGGAAGAAGTGAGCTCCTAGCATCACATCCCTCGGTATGGTGGCTGCGAGGTGTTTTGGTTTCGGGATCCTGTGGACCCGGTCGAGGAGCAACATATCGGAGGGGATGTCTGGTGCTATTACGTTGAAGAGGTCCCGGACGTATCTAGGTAAGTCATCCTGTGTGATGGTCTCCGGGATTCCTCTCAGGCGTAGATTGTTCCGTCTGGACCTATCCTCAGCATCCATGAGCTTTGTTTCTATGCTTTCTATGGTTTGTTGCAAGTGGGAAACCTGATCCGCAAGCTCATTATGAGCAGTGGCGTATTCTGCCATTTTTGTTTCTGTATGTGCGGTTCTGGCGCCTAAGTCAAGGATGTCTTTGCGGAGTGTATCCACGCTGGCGTCCATGGCCTCTTGTAGGTGTTGCTTCGTGAGTGCTGTGCCTGGGTTTAGACCCCCTGACTCGGAGGGCAAGCCGCCTTCATCCGAGGAGCCACCACAATCTTGGGCCGCGGCCCGTGCAGGTTGAGCCGTGTGGCTGGGTTTCTGCGTGAAAAATTTCAATTTGGCATCCTTGGATGCGTTCTTCTTTTGTTTGCCTTGCGACATATTAGGGTCGGTTATGTCTCTGTTGGGTGAGTTTCTCAATAATGCTGAATTGTACAGCCCGTGTGCCGGAGCAAAATTTTAAGCGCCCATCTTGCTCGGCCGTTAGCCACGCCCCCCTTTAATTGCCTTTCTAATAATCCATACTGTTTTTTTCACACACTAACATTAGTCTCTATGGAAGACCCACAGGTTTACCCCCTAAATCAGCAGGGCCGCACCAGCACCAAAGCCATGGCCTCCTCCAATGCATCCTGCAACGCTAAGTTAAACAGATTCTGTCCTACCTCTGTCAGGTGGACCCCATCACTCCTAAAATACATAGTCGTGTTACGCTGAAAGATGCAATGATACACCATAAGCCCCCCCCCCCATTCCCCTCACAGCTTTGAAACCTGCTTGTTAAGCTTAATTCTGCCCTGTTCCAGAGCCCTGGGGTCTCTTTCCCCCCTTCAATAGTTCAGAGAGAATACCTTGAACCACACCAGACATACTCTTGGTAATATGAGCCATAGCTCAGACAAATCTTTCTGGATCATCTCTCCCAGATCCCACATCGGAATAAATCAGGATATCATCAGGAAAACTGAGCAAAAACAGACCAATTCAGCAAAAACAGACCAATTCATGAATACCTTGGACCACACCAGACATACTCTTGGTAATATGAGCCATAGCTCCCACCGCATCCCCCGGGTTCCGAACCAACACTTCTGCCACCGCTGATGACAGGCCGAGTTGTAGCCCCCTGGATGAACTGCAACTTGAGCACTATGAATATATGAATGGCTGATGACCCATATTCGCTTTCTGGCACCTATATTGACAAAGGGGGAAATGGAACCGGCCCATTTGGACGAACATAAGATCGGAACCTCCCAGATTCCCATCTCCCAATCATCTGGATAACTTTCCCAGCCAACCCCAGGCGAGATGCCTCAGTGGCAGCCTCTATCCTAAAGGAGTGCCCCCCAAACTCTGCACTAGTCAGCCCCAAAACCTCCAAAGCCATGCAGAAATCCCTAATCAATTGAAACCTGGAGAGGAAACTGGCATCCCCATAAACGAACACAGGACCCCCGCCTGCTTGGCGAACATCCAAAAAGGCATGAAGGCAAGCCAAGGGGCAGACTATAGAGACAGGAAAAACTTGTAACATAATCCAAGTCCCTCGTACTAGAACGCCCGTCTTGGACTTCGCCAAAGACATCCCCAAGTAACAGACCCCCAGGGACTGATTTGGATGGACTCACAAGCTCACCCACCCATATGGCCCCGAAAAAGGCAAAGGAGAACGCCAACCAAAATAACACGACTTCAAATGGAGAAAAATAGACCTGCGGCAGAACGTTGAACAAGCCCACCATAAGAGCGCCTGATACCGGCCTCCGAGAATCCACAACCTTGGTCCTTTTACACCATCGACTCATAACCAATGTAATAATGACATCCTTAATGATGTCCAAAGCCTTGGTTGAGCTTAAATCAAAAGCTCAGCCCAGAATTCCCAGACACCACCGAGGCGGAACAGCTGAGGCTTTCCAGAACCCAATTGGCTGTAACAAACCCTGCACACACTCACCATCTGACCGAAAACCCACGAACTGCCTCTCGAATTCCACCCATTCGCACCATGCCTTGCCATAATACTGCCAAGTAGCCTCCGAGACCGAACCCCAAATCCAAAACATTATTCGGTCAGCCCAAGGCCCCACAGGTCCGCAGGGCACAGGAAGCCCACTTCATCAACCCCAGGTGTCGCCGCCCTGAATTCACGCCACTGAAAACTAGAAAGAGCATCCGCTGTAATGTTAGCAGCTACAGGGCACATGTACAGCCCTACAATATACATTCAGAAGTAAACAGCGCAGCCGAACCACCAGAGGAGAGGAAGCAGACAAATTGCTGATGGCCTGCACCACCTTCATATTAACACAGTGGAAGGCCACCCTGCGATCCTTGAGGAAATCACCCCAGATCTCCACTGCCACCACGATAGGAAAAAGCTCCAGGAAAGCAAGGGTACTGGTCAATCCCACTGAATGCCAAGCTTGTGGCCAAGCTTCAGCATACCAATGGGCCCCAAAGATGGCCCCAAAACGCAACGCACCTGCGGTGTCGGTGAACAAATGGAGTTCGGCATTGGACACCTCAGGCACCTGCCAATACAACCGACCATTAAACCCGTCAAAGAAGATGGACCAAACCACCAGGCCATCGGGCAATGGGTGAGTGATAAGCACGTAATGATGGGGGCGCTCCACCCCTGCGGTCGCCAATGCCAAGCGGTGATTAAACACCCTTCCCATAGGAATAATCCGGCACGCAAATTGCAGCTTACCTAAGAGCGACTGCAGGTGTCACAACTGAAACTTCCTGATGGACATGGCGGCTGTGTCAGGATTACAGTTGATCCACCACGCAGAATAGTGTCACACCTAAGACTAAAGATAACGTCTAACCGGATCTTAGAATGGCCGGATTTAACATGCCAGATAATAGTCAAAATACTAGCCGAGGTCGGGGACACAGAACAAGACCCAGTGATAAGGAAAAGCCAAAAAGCCAAAAGTCAAGGATACCAGAAGGAAGGGAAGTCAAAACGAATACAAAGAAACAAGTCCTGCGCTCAAACTCCCATTACTCCTGGGCGGCAGCAATGACCATAGTACACATCAGCCAAAATAAAAACCAAAGAAAAAAAGTTACCTGCGCTCTTTCCACATCACTATGTATTTTTAAACAAATGGAGGTTTTTAGTTGACATGGCAGGTGGGCATACCCTCTCATGGCCATTGGAGGTAACTAAAAACCTCCATTTGTTTAAAAATACATAGGGATGTGCAAAGAAATCAAAACTAAGCCAAAGTCAAAAAACAGAAAAACACGATCAGGAACACACTCTCAGATAAACATCTGAGGGAAACCACGACAGGGCAATGAGTATAAGGAATAAGTGAGTTTAAATAACCCTCTTGCAGATCCAATTGGCCGTACCTAGCCTTTAACCCCAAAACGTGTGTGTGCGTCTTTTGCGTGATGTCACCCACATGTCAACGTCGTCTTTACCGTGGACAGACGTAGGGCTATATAATAGTGTAATTCTGCAGCGGCCGGCGACACCAACATGTCGCAAAAGCCAGGCATCATGGCAGAGGCTACCCCATCTATCTACCCCCTACTACTCCACCCACTGTCCCAGGACCACTTTACCACATGCCTCTGTATACACCACCCTCACTCTCACATGTCCCTGTTCTGCCTAGGCCTTGCCTAGGTCCTCATGGTCTTATCAGACAAGAGATTTTAACGTCACTAACTATCTTTTTGCTTAGCATTATAAATGACCATGAATATGTTTCATAGAAAAGTAATGTTTCCTTTAACCCCTTAGCGACCGAGGACGGTTCAGGACCGTCATTGGCATGTTTGCATTGCCGACCGATGACGGTCCTGAACCGTCCTAACGGTGCAATGTACTTACCCGATCGCCGTCGTTCCCCCGGCGGCGATCGGCGGTGCTCCCGGTGTGGGGAGACTGCCTGCAGCCCAGACAGTCTCCCCATGGCGGATTAGGACCCCTGGGGCCATGTGATCGCTCAACAGAGCGATCACATGGTCACAATAGGTGTACATGTGGTCCATGTGTCTGCCTGCAAGGGGACTGTCTGTGCTGACAGGCAGTCTCCCTGCTAGTGCAAAATCATAAACAATAAATAAAGGTACATGTTAATAAAAATAAAAATTATTATATATGTGTGTATATATATGATATATATTATATAAATATAATATATGTCTATATATCATATATATATATATATATATATATATATATATATATAATGTCATACTAAGTGTATTTTTATATTAATATGTACATTTATTAATATAAAAATACATTTATAATTAAATTACACACGTATATATATAATAACTATATTGTATATATTATTATAAAATACAAATAATAAGTAAATTCAATTAAATTAAAAATAATAATATATTTTTTTAAAATTACATATCTATATGAAATTTTATTCTAACTGTATTTTGATATTAATATATATATATATTTATATCAAAATACACTTAGAATGAAATTGTATATATATCTATGTATATATAAATAAATAAAAATAGTACGAAATATACATATGTCCATATACAAAATTACCTAAATAATTATATAAATATACACGTAGACTTCAAATATATAAATATGCATATATATTTCAATTCTACTTGCAGATTTATGTAATATTTTTACCTAATTAAGTAATTTTATTAATTGCAATTTGAGGGACCTGCCTGCCAACCCAGGCCGAAATTGCAGAGAATTTAATTTGCTAGCACTGTATTTTACCCTGTAACTTTCTATGACACCCTATAACCTGTACATGGGGGTACCGTTTTACTCGGGAGACGTCACTGAACACAAGTATTAGTGATTCAAAACAGTAAAACCTATCACAGCGATGATATTGTCAGTGAAAGTTACTTTTTTTTCGCATTTTACACACACAAACAGCACTTTTACTGATGATGATATAATTGTTGTGATACAGTTTCCTGTTTTGAAACACTAATATTTGTGTTCAAGAAAGTCTCAGAACAGTACCCCCCATGTACAGATTTTATAGCGTTTTTGAAAGTTACAGGGTCAAATATATGGGTCAAATATTTTTACATTGAAAATGGCCAAGTTGGTTACGTTGCCTTTGAGAGCGTATGGTAGCCCAGGAATGAGAATTACCCCCATGATGGCATACCATTTGCAAAAGAAGACAACCCACGGTATTGCAAATGGGGTATGTCCAGTCTTTTTTAGTAGCCACTTAATCACAAACACTGGCCAAAATTAGCGTTCAATTTAGTTTTTTACTTTTTTCACACAGAAAACAAATATGAATGCTAACTTTGGCCAGTGTTTGCGACTAGGTGGCTACTAAAAAAGACTGTACATACCCTATATTGAATACCCTGGGTTGTCTACTTTAAAAAAAATATGTACATGTGGGGTGTTATTCAGAGACTTTTGACAGATAATAGTGTTACAATGTCACTATTGGTAAATTTGAAAAAATGTATGTTTTGAAACCGCAATATCCTACTTGTACCTATAACCCTATAACTTGCAAAAAAAGCAAAAAAGCATGTAAACACTGGGTATTTTAAAACTCAGGACAACATTTTGAATCTATTTAGCAGTTTTTTTTATTCGCTTTTGTAGATGAGTAAAAGATTTTTCAAGTAAAAGTAAAAAAAAAACATTATTTTTTTAAATTTTCATCATATTTGTTTGTCTTTTTAAATTAAATTACATGAGATTATATAAATAATGGTATGTAAAGAAAGCCTTTTTTGTCCTGAAAAAACAATATATAATTTGTATAGGAACAGTAAATGAGAGAGCGGAAAATTACAGCTAAACACAAACACCACAAAAGTGTAAAAAGAGGCCTGGTCGCAAATGTACAACATCGCAAAAACAGTCCAGTCCTTAAGGGGTTAAATAAAGTTTTGATTGCCTTGTTTGTATTTATTCATGCGTTTTAAAGTCTGATTACACTGACTGTCATTTTCTTTAACCCCTTAAGGACACATGACATGTGTGGCATGTCATGATTCCCTTTTATTCCAGAAGTTTGGTCCTTAAGGGGTTAAAAAAAATACTTAGATACAATTTGGTATTTTATTACAATATTACTTTTTAGAACTGAAACCCTAATTCACCTAGGATAAAACACAGAATCAATGTTTTAGATTAGATTCAACTTAATTTTTACTGTGCAGTGTACATACAAAGACGATGAAACATATTTGGACTCCAATTAAAAATAGAGTAGCAATTGATGGAATGTACTGTAAGATAGAACATGTAACTCAGTGTAAACCTTAACAGTCTTACATGATGCCATAATACATCTAGTAGCTAAGTAAGTCAATATAAGCTAGCATTCTGATAAAGAAAAACTAGACATGGTAAGAAGGAAGCCTCTTATGTGTGAAATACCGATTTCCAACATTAGCAAATACAGTTATGAAAGATTCTATTAAAATTGTAATCATACAGTGAAAATCAATTTTCGTTCACACTCCAGCTAGAAAATGACTGAAACAGCACAATACAAAAATGTTACATGAGGAATCTAGATAGTTGCACATCGAGTTGGGTCCTGCTGAGCCATTGCCTGTATTTGAGCTTCTCACCTCGCTCAAACTCTGTTAGAGGCAAAAATCTATCAATACCACACAAATACTTTGCATGTTGGGGGCGGAGCCTGACCGGGGAGCTGGTCAGACACGATGTCTGTGGGCTCCCGATTCTAGATCCAAACACCAGCATAAATCGAGGTGAACCCACTTCATAGTGAACCCCAACCTACCTTACCTTGTGCTACAGAGGTTCGGGAACAAGGGGATACCTTACATGACCTGATTGCCTGCTGGGACCCCGGGCTGGAGGATCGAGGCCTACACCTCACAGAGCAAAGGAGAGGCGGCCGATCTCCTGGCTCACTTAAGCATGCAGCACCCGCAGTAGCGGGCTGCCCCCCCCCCCCCCCCCCCCCCCCTTGGGACCGGTGGAGGTTATCCCGGTCCCAACCAACAAATCTTGTACACTCACAGGGCTGGCAAACGACGATGACAGCCCAAACTACGTACCAAACCAGCAGGCCGCAAGCAGCACTAAAATGGCGGAGGCTCAGCCCAACGACGGCCATGCGCTACAAGAGTGCCGATCTAGCCCAGACGAATCCTTGGACACACGTCTGAAAAAGCTATTTGAGGACTTCTGGGTGAAGGTTGAAGCCCGACAGGCTACAGCACAGTCGCAAGCACAAGTGAGCAGGAGGGCAAAGGAGCCACGAGAGAGCGACAGCCGGATGGGGACCGGGAGACCTTTGGGCATGAACCCGACACAGCAGACAACCACTGCCCACACAAGCCCAGCCGGGCTGAAGGCCCCGAAGGGCAATGCCCCAACGCATCTCACACACAGGCGGAGGCCCACACGCCGCCGGCGGCGAACCACCATCACGGCCCCCAGACCTGCCCGAGCTTTACAAGACCCCAGGCCCATGGGAAAAAGATGCTGGCCTCACAACGAACCCAGAGCATGGAGGTGACACCGACCCATCCCTGGCTGCCCGCCATCCTCAACGAGACTGACAGGCACGTAACCGCAGCCTCCAGATCGGGCATCGGCTGACCTCCCAGGGACTGATTCGCTATATCTCCCATAGCCGATACCTGGGTACAAAAGCTCTCCTACACTAAGCATGTGTACCTTTGCTTTTAATATATGTTGACTCTCAGTTGATCTTGTCGGTTTGCCCCATGTTTAGAGAAGACACCCATTTTGCAATATGATAGTAGCCTCAAGCATTGACCTGGCATGCTGCACGCTCAAACTGCCTTTATGTGTCTCGCTATTCAATATAATTGTTACTGTGCACACAGAGGTAAAGTCCACCAGGCTAGAGCACTCAACATACTACAACTCAGTTTAGCCTAAATGTTTTCCCCCACTTTGCTTCCCTCTCCTAACAAATGTACACCGCTTGCTTAACAGTTACATGACCCTCACTCGCAGTGATTTATGTTCAGGTGAATGTATATAGCATGCCTTACTCACTTGTGAACCGTAATACCTGACATATGTACTGCTTTTCGCTACCTGCTACTACTTATTACCTATATACTTTAAAAATTTTGCATGACTCAACTGCCATAATTGTACTGCATTGTATTACTGAGCTTATCACTGCTATTGTGGCAAAATAAGCTATGTTCACTCATGCATCCAAAAATAAAGAATTAAAAAAAAAAAAAATACTTTGCATGTTGAGTAAAATACTTGGAAAAGGTCATTTAGTTTTAAAGATAATTAAACTAATATATTTTCAGTTTACTTGTTTTAGAACCATTATCTGATAACATTTGGGAGCTGAATCTCATATTTCCTTTATTTTATTTATTTTTTTCCACCAGTTTCAAAAACATACTACCAATATTAACAAATCAAGCAAATGTGTCAAGAAAAGGTGGTCATGTGAAATAGATAGATTTTGTGTTTGCAAATTTTAAAGAACAAGTTTAAAATTTCCTATCACTACTTGATGAAAGGATAGTTATAGAAAAAAAAATGTTTGGGGTGACAGATGCTCTTTAATAACTATGTATGTCAAATCAAAATTGAAGATTGTAATTCTAATTTAATCTATCGGGGTCAGTCACTAAAAGGTTAGTTGTTAAGAATTAACTAGAAAATAAAAAATTGCACTAATAAATAGATTGGAAAAATAGCCAGATGAGCTCTTATTCCAACACATCTATTTTATCTTAGAAATTATAATTTCCTGACAATTAATGGTCTAGTGCAGCAGTTACCAAACTTTGTGCCGCGGCGCCCTGGGGTGGAATGTTTCCCATGTTGTTATGATTATAGCACAGGGAAACATAATTGCTCAACAGGGGCCGGTCGGGTGCCGCGGTTCATTAAGACCGCGACCGAGCCCCTGTAATGTCGGACGACTGGGAGGAAGTGACAGGGAGGGGGGCATAATGATAATGACATCCATGCTTGGCCTCTTGTTGACAGTGTCATGAAGGGGAGGGGCATAGTCATGAAGCCAGGGTGAATAGAATTTTCACAAGAATACATAAACCTCTCTCAAATGGTTTAACCCCAAAGACTTAATTCAGCTCCAGATCTCCAGGTCGCTCAGTGGTATTCGGCTTCTGAAACAAAGTGTCAGGAAGTGCAAATTGACGTCAGGCATGGGTGCCACTGATTGGCTAGAGTCAGCCCACGGTCTAAGCCAATCGCTAGTTCCCGGTTCATAAAAATATTTTACTTTTTTATTAATGGGGAGCTACTGATTGGCTTAAAGTGCCAGCTCTAGCCAATCAGCGACACCCCTACCCAACGGCACTCTGTGCTTCCTGACACTCAGTAAATAAAAGACACATTAACGTTGAGATTTATTTTACCTGGTGGGATGAGAAGGTCCAAAGTTTCCCTGCCAGGCCCAGGTTCCAAAGCCTTATCATGTGGTGTCCAGAATAAAGTGGAGGGATCACTTCACTTGTAATTCTTGCTCCAATCTCTTTTTCTTCTTCTTCATTTGACACAGTCCTCTTATTCTTCTGAGACTGTCTTCTCTCCTCCTTTGCTTCTTCTGCTATTTTACCTCTCTGCTACTTTCTGCTTATTTTGCGCCCTTCTGCTCCTTTCTCTTTCTGGTCCCTTTCTGCTCCTTGCAGACACATTCTTCTCGTTCTCCTACTTTACCTTTGGCCTCCTATTGCCCCTTCCAGCTTCTTGCTGCCCCTTTCTGCTCCTTGCTGTCCCTTCCTGCTCATTTCTGTTCCTCCTCCTTCCTGCTCCTTCTCCTACTTTACCTTCCGGCTCCTTGCTGCCCATTCTGCTCCTTGCTGCCCATTCCTTCCCCTTGCTGCCCCTTTCTGTTTCTTGTTTCCCCTTTCTGCTCCTTCTCCTACTTTACCTTTGTGCTCCTTCTGATTTGTTATGCTCCTTCTGTCCCTTCCTGCCCATTTCTGCTCATTGCTGACCATTTCTGTTCCTTTCAGACCCTTCCTTCTCCTTGCAGATCCTTACTGCTCCTTGCTGCCCCTTCCTGCTTCCTGCAGACCCTTCCTGCTCCTTGCTGACCCTTCCTGCTCTTTCCTGCCCTTCCTGCTCCTTGCTGCATCTTCCTGCTCCTTCTCCTACTTTACCTTCCTGCTTCTTGCTGTCCTTTCTGCTCCTTGCTGCCCCTTCCTGCTCCTTGCTGCCCCTTCCTGCTCCTTGCTGCCCCTTTCTGTTTCTTGCTTCCCCTTTCTGCTCCTTCTCCTACTTTACCTTTGTGCTCCTTCTGATTTGTTATGCTCCTTTACCTTTGTGCTCCTTCTGTCCCTTCCTGCCCCTTTCCGCTCATTGCTGACCATTTCTCTTCCTTGCAGACCATTCCTTCTCCTTGCAGATCCTTATTGCTCCTTGCTGCCCCTTCCTGCTTCCTGCATACCCTTCCTGCCTCTTGCTGACCCTTCCTGCTCTTTTCTGCCCTTCCTGCTCCTCGCTGCATCTTCCTGCTCCTTCTCCTACTTTACCTTCCTGCTTCTTGCTGCCCTTTATGCTCCTTGCTGCCCCTTCCTGCTCCTTGCTGCCCCTTTCTGTTTCTTGCTTCCCCTTTCTGCTCCTTCTCCTACTTTACCTTTGTGCTCCTTCTGATTTGTTATGCTCCTTTACCTTTGTGCTCCTTCTGTCCCTTCCTGCCCCTTTCTGCTCATTGCTGACCATTTCTGTTCCTTGCAGACCATTCCTTCTCCTTGCAGATCCTTACTGCTCCTTGCTGTCCCTTCCTGCTTCCTGCAGACCCTTCCTTCTCCTTGCTTACCCTTCCTGCCTCTTGCTGACCCTTCCTGCCTCTTTCTGACCCTTCCTACTCTTTCCTGCCCTTCCTGCTCCTTACTGACCCTTCCTGCTCCTTGCTGTATCTTCCTGCTCCTTCTCCTACTTTACCTTTGTGCTCCTTCTGCCCTTTTCAGCTCCTTGCTGCCCCTTGCTGCCCCTTGCTATCCTTTTTAGCTCCTTGCTGGCCCTTTCTGCTCATTTATCTCTTTTATCCACCTACTTTACCTTTGTGCTACTTCTGATTATTTCTGCTCCTTCTGATTCTTTCTGCTCCTTTATCTTTGTGCTCCTTCTTCATGTCCCTTCTGACTCTTTCTGCTCCTTGCAGTCCCTTCCTTCTCTTTGCAGACCCTTCCTGCTCCTTGCAGACCCTTCCTACTCATTGCAGTCCCTTCCTGCTCATTTCTGCTCCTTTTTGCTTCTGTGTGCATATATCCAAGCAGTGTAGTGGAGAGTGATGGTAGTAGGGCTTCTTCTCTGCTGGTTACTCCAATAGCTACTCAGGAACAAACAGGAAACTTCAAGACAGCAGGCATAAGCATAAGATAGTGAACAATGAGAAAAAATAAACAATATTCAATGGGAAATAAGTGTGGTAGCACTGAGTGCCACAAAACACCCCTTACACCACTCCAACAAATGCAAACATAAAATACATACAATAAAATAAGTGGATCACACTTCTGGATGTATCTGTAAAATATACAAAGCAATATAGCGTAATATTGTCAGTACAGAAAATTGTGTGGACTAATGTAGATGTCAGGTACTCACAAGCCCAGAGCCAAATCACAACATATGGCTCTCATGGATAGCGTTGTGGGACTTTTCTTAAGGATGTCCCCGTCCTATTACCAGATGACATTGTGGTAGCTCCGGATGAAAAGAAGTGAAATTGTGCAGGCAAAATATTAGAACCAAAAACTAAACTTTATTACTCCAAACTGGAGATAAAACAGCTGGGAAGCAATTCAATAAAAAATCAATTAAAAGGATGCTAATAAAAAAATATGATAAAACTCTAAAACTCTACTAGTCCTAGAAAGAGTCCTGCCAATTAGCCAAAAGAGTCCAAAATAAGTCCGAAGCGCGTTTCGCCCCGTATCAGGGGCTTCCTCAGTCGCTATAAAATACTTCTGTGTGGCTCGGCGTCTTCTTAAACTTCTCTTTCCTTTCATTTCTGGGTTTCGGCTATCGCACGTTGGAACGCAATCCAACTTCGACGGCATGCGTTCCACTTCCAGGTGGCGTCACTCGTGTGCATGGCTGACGTCACTGGAACGCATACCATCCGGGACGTGCGTTCCATCGCAGAATGATTCTATAATTCAATATCAGCTCACATTAATTTGCAATTTTGCTGTGTATTCATGTGAAATATATTACAGTTGCAAGAAAAAGTATGTGAACCCTTTGGAATGATATGGATTTCTGCACAAATTGGTCATAAAATGTGATCTGATCATCATCTAAGTCACAACAATAGACAATCACAGTCTGCTTAAACTAATAACACACAAAGAATGAAATGTTGCCATGTTTTTATTGAACACACCATGTAAACATTCACAGTGCAGGTGGAAAAAGTATGTGAACCCCTAGACTAATGATATCTCCAAGAGCTAATTGGAGTGAGATGTCAGCCAACTGGAGTCCAATCAATGAGATGAGATTGGAGGTGTTGGTTACAGCTGCCCTGCCCTATAAAAAACACACACCAGTTCTGGGTTTGCTTTTCACAAGAAGCATTGCCTGATGTGAATGATGCCTCACACAAAAGAGCTCTCAGAAGACCTAAGAATTGTTGACTTGCATAAAGCTGGAAAGGGTTATAAAAGTATCTCCAAAAGCCTTGCTGTTCATCAGTCCACGGTAAGACAAATTGTCTATAAATGGAGAAAGTTCAGCACTGCTGCTACTCTCCCTAGGAGTGGCCGTCCTGTAAAGATGACTGCAAGAGCACAGCGCAGACTGCTCAATGAGGTGAAGAAGAATCCTAGAGTGTCAGCTAAAGACTTACAAAAGTCATTGGCAAATGCTAACATCCCTGTTAGCGAATCTACAATACGTAAAACACTAAACAAGAATGGATTTCATGGGAGGATACCACAGAGGAAGCCACTGCTGTCCAAACAAAACATTGCTGCACGTTTACAGTTTGCACAAGAGCACCTGGATGTTCCACAGCAGTACTGGCAAAATATTCTGTGGACAGATGAAACCAAAGTTGAGTTGTTTGGAAGAAACACACAACACTATGTGTGGCAAAAAAGAGGCACAGCACACCAACATCAAAACCTTAACCCTAACTGTGAAGTATGGTGGTGGGGGCATCATGGTTTGGGGCTGCTTTGCTGCATCAGGGCCTGGACGGATTGCTATCATTGAAGGAAAAATTAATTCCCAAGTTTATCAAGACATTTTGCAGGAGAACTTAAGGCCATCTATCTACCAGCTAAAGCTCAACAGAAGATGGGTGTTGCAACAGGACAATTACCCAAAGCATAGAAGTAAATCAACAACAGAATGGCTTAAACAGAAGAAAATACAACTTCTGAAGCGCCCCAGTCAGAGTCCTGACCTCAACCCGATTGAGATGCTGTGGCATGACCTCAAGAAAGCGATTCACACCAGACATCCCAAGAATATTGCTGAACTGAAACAGTTCTGTAAAGAGGAATGGTCAAGAATTAATCCTGACCATTGTGCACATCTGATCTGCAACTACAGGAAACGTTTGGTTGAGGTTATTGCTGCCAAAGGAGGTTCAACCAGTCATTAAATCCAAGGGTTCACATACTTTTTCCACCTGCACTGTGAATGTTTACATGGTGTGTTCAATAAAAACATGGCAACATTTCATTCTTTGTGTGTTATTAGTTTAAGCAGACTGTGATTGTCTATTGTTGTGACTTAGATGATGATCAGATCACATTTTATGACCAATTTGTGCAGAAATCCATATCATTCCAAAGGGTTCACATACTTTTTCTTGCAACTGTATGAATATTAGAATAAACACATATGAATGTTAGTTTGTGATTTTCCATCATAAGTGCAATATACAATTTCCATATATTGATTATACTAATTAAATTACTTTTGTCCTAGTAATATTAGAACTTATCATTGCTGATTTTTACTAGACCCAAAAGATATTTCTTTATTGATTTATTTATATATTATTATTTTTTTAAATGTAAAAGTGAAGATCCCATAAGATAATCCACAAATATCCCATCACCCTTCCCAATAACTGGATGACACTCAGTATTAGGAGCAGAACTGCACCTTTAATGGCCAGACTGGCCTTTTATGCAGGTTTTATCCAAAAGGTTACCACCCAGGAGGACCTTGTGGGGCACCAGTAAAAACATGAAACAACCAATACAGACAGAGTCAGGTAATAAGTCACTCCCATTCATTGCACACAAATCCTCCCCTCTGCTTCGGAGATAATTGAGTTAATTACTGTATCAACTCAATTATCTCCAAACAGAAAAATCAAAATTTTCATATTTTTCTAGAAATACCCCCAATACATGTCATATACTCATAATTCATCCCCTGATAGCCCCAATCTGGGGGAGTAACATACTGAAAAATCACCCAGATCGGTTCAGGGGTTCAACAGTTTTATGGAGGTCTTAGTTTTACCAACCAGACACGAGGTGTAAGCCGAGAATAGTTCCATGTGTTTGTGCTGTGCGGTCTGTCTCTGTTTGGGAGTCTGAAATGCATGAAATTATATAAAAACATGGTTCATGCCTTAGTTCGTTAGTTCGTTCAATTCCTCTCATTCGTGTGATTCCTTTCACCGAATGCCGCTCTGTTCTCCTGAGTTTTCATGAACTTATACGAAGACGGAAGACGGAAGTCTCTGCGGTGTTCGTGCAATTGAGTGTTCCAATTCCAGACACTCGATGACCAAACACTGCTGGTGTAATTTGCATTCAAAGATGGCCGCCGCCATGTATTCGTATGGCGAACGGCGACCACACAGGGGGATCACATAGTCCGTTCGTGTATCGGCAATTGAGAGAGTGTGAACTGGGTTAGGGTTCTGGGTAGCCTGGTTGTTCGGTAGTTAGTTCGTTTGTCGAACTCTATGGTGGAAATTAGCTGAACAGGGGGTTCTTACCGAACAACCAGACGAACGCTACCAGATACTACACCCTGTTCCAAATTATTATGCAAATTATATTTTTCTAATTTACCTAAATAATTGATGTAAGTAACAGTCAGCATAATTATCATGTTATCAACTATTAAGAGTACAATTCAAATTTTATTGAACAAACCTCCTAATGATAACAGTATTTTTTTTAAAACATAAAAAACTTATGTTTAAAAAAAAATACTGTTATCACTAGGTGGTTTGTTCAATAAAATTTGAATTGTACTCTTATTAGTTGTTTTTTTTTTAAACATAAAAAACTTACGTCAAAATGCTTACTCACAGCTGGGGACTGTCAGGATCGGGACAGGGATCCAACACGCAGAGTACAGACAGTAGACAGATACGTATACCGGACCTTAGAATGGCCGGACTAACGTACGGAGATAGAGAGAATGGTCAAAGGCAAGCCGAGGTCGAGGGAAGGAGAAAACAGGTAAGCGAGGGACAAGCCGAGTCAAAAGGGTAACAGAGATAAGCAGAGTAATACAAACAAGCCGGGTCGGAACCAAAAGGATAACTGGAATACAAGAGCACTGCGAGACTAGACAGGCTAGAACCACGACAGGGCAATGAGCAAATGGAAGAAGCACTGTTAAATACCCTGGCTCAAGAGAGTAGACACGCCTCCGACGAGTTCTGATTAGTCTCCAGACAGTTGAGTGACAGGTCGGTCCGGGTTGGCGTCATGACGTCGACTGCTGGGCGTCGTGTTACAAAAGGAAGTGGATCCCTCGCGGCCGGCGTGTAAATGGCCGGAAGGACCGCGAGGGACGGAGGAAACAGACCTTCTGGACGGATAAACTTCTAAGTCTCTACCTCTCTCAGAGGTAGAGACTTCAGGTACCCTGACAGTACCCCCCCTCTCAGATACGCCCACCGGGCGGATGGAACCGGGACGAGATGGGAAGCGGGAGTGAAACGCCCTGCGGAGGCGAGGAGCATGAACATCCTCTTGAGGTACCCAACTCCTCTCTTCAGGACCATATCCTTTCCAGTCGACCAGATATTGTACTCTCCCCCGGGAGATTCGAGAATCGATGATAGAGTTGACCTCATACTCCTCCTGCCCCTCCACCTGAACAGAGCGAGGAGAGGATACTGTGGAGGAAAATCTGTTGCAGACTAGTGGTTTCAGCAATGAATCATGAAAGGAGTTAGGAATGCGTAAGGCAGATGGGAGAGCTAGACGATACGCAACTGGGTTAATTCGAGTCAGAACCCTGTAAGGTCCAATATAACGAGGAGCGAACTTCATGGAAGGCACTTTTAAACGAATGTTCCTAGTGCTCAACCATACTCTATCGCCTGGAACAAAAACCGGAGCCGACCTTCTACGTTTATCAGCGTGTTTCTTAACCAGCATAGAATTGTGCAAAAGAATTTGTCGAGTCTGATCCCACAACTTCCTCAAATTGGCAACATGGACATCAACCGACGGTAACTCTTGGGAAGGAGAAACCGAGGGAAGAATGGATGGATGAAAGCCATAATTCATGAAGAAGGGGCTTGAATGAGTAGAATCACAAACGAGATTGTTGTGCGCGAACTCCGCACAAGGAATCAAACCGACCCAATCGTCCTGGTGTTCGGAAACAAAACAACGTAAATATTGCTCAATCTTTTGGTTGGTGCGTTCAGCAGCTCCGTTAGACTGAGGATGATAGGTGGAAGAGAAATTCAATTTGATACCCAGTTGAGAGCAGAAGGATCTCCAAAAACGAGAAACAAATTGGGAACCTCTGTCAGATACAATTTGGGAGGGTATCCCATGTAAACGAAAAATCTCCCTTGCAAATATCTCTGCAACTCGGGGGAAGACGGAAGTTTAGGTAGAGGAACGAAGTGAGCCATCTTGGTGAATCTGTCAACCACGGTGAGGATAACAGTCTGTTTTTTAGATATAGGTAAATCGACAATAAAGTCCATAGCCAGACAGGACCATGGCTTCTCTGGAACCTCTAAGGGATGCAGAAATCCACATGGAAGCGTATGAGGTTGCTTGGTCTTGGTACAAACCACACACGCACCGATGAAATCTTTAATATCCCTACGCAGCAGGCCACCAGAAGTCCTTAGAGATCAAAGCGTACGTCTTGCGAATGCCAGGATGTCCAGCCACCTTGCTGTTGTGGAAACACTGTAACAGTTCCAGTTGAAGGGCAGGAGGAACGAAATGTCGACCCCCGGGAGTCTGTTTAGGGGCTAGATGTTGCAGCTTTAAGATCTCGGCAAGTAACGGAGAGTGAATCTTGAGATTCGTGTTAGCGATAATATTGCATTTCGGAACTATAGAGGAAAGAACAGGTTCCAATATAGTAGAAGGTTCATATTGGCGAGACAAAGCATCGGCTTTAGAGTTCTTAGAACCAGGTCTATAGGTAAGCACATAATTGAAGTGGGTCAGGAACAAGGACCAACGAGCTTGTCTGGCGGACAGTCGCTTAGCCTCCCCAATATAGGACAGGTTCTTGTGATCCGTTAAAATGGTAACAGGGTGTAAGGTCCCCTCCAATAAATGTCTCCACTCCTTTAAAGCCATAATGACCGCTAATAATTCCCTGTCACCAATGTCATATCTGCTCTCAGGACCAGACAGTTTCTTGGAAAAAAACCACAAGGGTGTAGTGGTTTGTCCACCCCCAACCTTTGTGACAGAATAGCGCCTACGCCTGTCTCAGAGGCATCGACCTCGAGTAGGAACGGCAGAGTCATATCAGGATGGACTAAAATTGGAGCAGAAGCAAAAAGTTCCTTGAGAGTCTTGAAAGCAACGAGAGCTTCAGTAGACCAAGTCTTAGTGTCAGCCCCCTGTCTGGTCATATTGGTAATAGGCGCAATAATAGAAGAGTATCCCTTAATGAAGCGCCTATAATAATTGGAGAAACCAATAAACCTCTGAATAGCCTTGAGTCCCTTAGGCAATGGCCAATCTAAAATAGACTGAAGTTTGTCGGGATCCATCTTAAAGCCTTCCCCAGAAATCACGTAACCAAGAAAGTCTATCTGAGACTGGTCAAAACTACATTTCTCCAATTTGCAGTATAACCCATGTTGAAGAAGTTTGTGCAATACCTTTCTGACTTGTCTGTGGTGGGTCTCAATCTCTCTAGAGTGTATAAGTATGTCGCCAGGTACACAATAAGACAATCATGTTGAAATTCCCTAAGAACTTCATTAATCAAATCCTGAAATACTGCCGGTGCGTTGCAAAGACCAAAAGGCATGACCGTGTATTCATAATGCCCATAACGGGTATTGAACGCTGTCATCCACTTGTGTCCTTGCTGGATTCTCACCAAGTTATATGCCCCTCTGAGATCCAACTTGGTGAAAATTTTAGAACCCTTTAGGCGATCAAAGAGCTCGGTAATTAAGGGGATCGGATAGGCATTTCTGATGGTTATTTTATTCAAACCTCGGTAATCAATGCAAGGTCTTAGGGAACCATCCTTCTTTTTAACAAAAAAAAAAAACCAGCCCCGGCAGGAGAAGAAGATCTCCTAATGAATCCTTTCTCTAGATTCTCCCGAATATATTCCTCTAGAACTGAATTCTCTTTGGTGGATAGAGGATATACATTGCCCCTCGGAGGCATGGTGCCAGGTAGTAGATTAATTTTACAATCAAAAGTCCTGTGTGGAGGTAGCGTATCAGCATTCCTTTTGTCGAATACTGCTTTTAAGTCCAGATACAGAGGCGGTATCTGTATATCTGTAGACTGGGTAGAACTACCTGGTGTGTTAATTACACCCAATGGAGAAACCCTCTGTAAACATTTCTCCTGGCAACCCTGGCCCCATGAGAGTATCTCCCCTAACTCCCAATCAATAATATGGTTATGTCTCTTTAACCATGGGTAACCCAGGACTATGGGAACAGAAGGGGACGAAATAAGCATGAACGATAAGTTCTCCTCGTGTAAGATACCAACAGTTAAGTTAACGGGTATGGTTTCACGATAGATAACAGGCTCAAGTAATGGTCTACCATCTATGGCCTCAACGGCCAAGGGTGTATCCCTTAACTGGGATGGGATAGTGTGTTTAGTAGCAAAGGCCTGGTTGATAAAATTCTCAGCAGCTCCGGAATCTATCAAAGCCATGGTCTTTAGTACTCCCTTCTCCCAAGTCAAGGAAACTGGTAGCAGAAGCCTGTGATCTTTATAGTTATGAGTAGAGGACAAAATAGAAACACCCAAGGCCTGTCCTCTAGAGAAACTTAGGTGCGGGCGTTTCCCGAGCGATTAGGACAATTCAGGCGTAAGTGACCTCTGACTCCACAATACATACACAATCCCTCCCTTCTCCTGTACTGTCTTTCCTCTTCTGAGAGGCGAGTATTGCCTATCTGCATAGGTTCAGGAAACAGTGAGGTAGTGGAATCAGGACTTTGAAATGCGGGAGCTAATTTAAAGGAAGGTCTAAAGTTCCTCTCTCGGGTGTTCTGTCTCTCTCTTAAACGCTCATCAATACGAGAAATGAACGAAATTAAATCCTCCAAATTTTCAGGAAGCTCTCTAGTAGCAACCTCGTCAAGGATTACATCTGATAGCCCGTTCAAAAATACATCTATATAAGCCTGCTCATTCCACTTAACTTCTGCCGCCAAAGACCTGAACTCTAGTGCATAATCCACAAGTGTTTGGTTCTCTTGTCTCAGGCGCAAAAGTAATCTAGCTGCATTGACCTTTCTGCCAGGAGGGTCGAAAGTTCTTCTAAAGGCAGCTACAAAGGCATTATAATTATATACTAACGGGTTATCATTCTCCCATAATGGGTTGGCCCATCTCAAAGCTCTCTCAATGAGTAGGGTGATAATAAATCCAACCTTTGCCCTAGGATAGGAGCGAGGTTGTAATTCAAAGTGGATACTGATCTGGTTTAAAAAACCACGACACTTCTCAGGTGAACCACCATAACGTACTGGTGGGGTAATACGGGAAGAGGCACCTACAGTGGCTACCTCTAGGCCTGAACTCACAGGGGAAATAGAAGTAGTACGCGTCTCCTCTGGTGGGTTAATAGCCCGAGATAATAACGCCTGTAGTGCTAGGGCTATCTGATCCATTCTGTGTTCCATGGCTTCAAACCTAGGATCGGAAGGACCAAGCTGACTGTTTGTACTTGCAGGATCCATTGGCCCTGTCGTAATGTCAGGATCGGGACAGGGATCCAACACGCAGAGTACAGACAGTAGACAGATACGTATACCGGACCTAAGAATGGCCGGACTAACGTACGGAGATAGAGAGAATGGTCAAAGGCAAGCCGAGGTCGAGGGAAGGAGAAAACAGGTAAGCGAGGGACAAGCCGAGTCAAAAGGGTAACAGAGATAAGCAGAGTAATACAAACAAGCCGGGTCGGAACCAAAAGGATAACTGGAATACAAGAGCACTGCGAGACTAGACAGGCTAGAACCACGACAGGGCAATGAGCAAATGGAAGAAGCACTGTTAAATACCCTGGCTCAAGAGAGTAGACACGCCTCCGACGAGTCCTGATTAGTCTCCAGACAGTTGAGTGACAGGTCGGTCCGGGTTGGCGTCATGACGTCGACTGCTCGGCGTCGTGTTACAAAAGGAAGTGGATCCCTCGCGGCCGGCGTGTAAATGGCCGGAAGGACCGCGAGGGGAAACAGACCTTCTGGACGGATAAACTTCTAAGTCTCTACCTCTCTCAGAGGTAGAGACTTCAGGTACCCTGACAGGGACGTGGCCTGAAGCCGGTGGCGATGGTAGTTTAGTGAGAGAGCTCTGCAGTCCTGGGCTCTTGCAGCAGGATTATAGTATATTTTTTTCACGGCCCTTTTGTGCAAACGAAGACGGAGAGACGGAGAGACAGGGAGACGGAGACAGAGAGAAGCGAGAACAAGACGGAAAGCAGAGATCAGTGCGGGGGGGGGCTAGGAGCACTCTGTGTGCGCAGCTCTGTGTTCGTCGAAAAGCTTAAAACAACCCAGTGACCCAGAAGGGTCCAAGGAGATGTCTCAGAATCGCTCGAGGAAAGCGGCAGAAGTGAAGAAGGTGAAGGACAAGGGAACCTCCTTTATTGCCCGTGCAATACAAAGCAAGCAAGTCGATACTCTGGCTCAAGATGGCGCTGACGCCGAGTCTGATCCAGAAGCAGTTTCGGATACAGATACAGACTCTAAGCTGGCTCCTGATAAAAAAAGCAGAGTCCCTGCTTACACCGAAGCTTTTGCAGGAAATGCTGGACAAAGCAGTTATCCAAATGCAAACAACAGTGGCAACAGCCATTGCAGATTTAAAGAAAGATTTTACCAAATTGGACACACGGACTACACACTTGGAAACAAAGGTAAAGGAAATGTTTGTTTCCTATACAGTTGTAAAGTCCCGTATAAATGCATTGGAAGATAAAATGTCCTTGCAAGACTCCAAATTTATGGATTTTGAAGATAGATCCCGCCGTAATAATACTAAAGTGCGTGGAATACCAGAAGAAGTGGGACCACAAGAGCTCGAGACTTTTATGTTAGAGTTATTTCAATATATTTTACCGGATATATAGTCAGATATGTTTCTACTGGATCGTATACATAGTCTGATTAGGCCTCAATTTTTGCCCCCTTCCAGCCTGAGAGATGTGCTCTTGAGATTACATTATTTTCATGTGAAAGAGCAGATAATGAGGGCGTACAGAGTAAAAGAAAACTGACCAGGGAAATATAAAGAAGTCCTTTTATTTGCAGACTTGTCGGCAGATACATTAAGATACAGAAGATCCGTTAAAGACATTATAGAGACACTCCGAGCTAATAATATTCGATACAAATGGGGTTACCCAGCAAAACTGTTTTTTAAAAGAGAAGGAAAGTTTAATGCAGTGTCATCACCAACAGAAGGGTTAAAGCTCCTACAAGAATGGGGCTTAACTTCAAACCCCCAACCGGATGGTTAGACATTAAGGAAAGATGGTCGCCATTGGGAGCGAGAGGAAGCTGAATAAGCTATTTCTGCTCTTTGTGATTCCTGTGATTCAACAAGGGTTTGAGACCACTATATACTATATATTATATTATATTATACATAATTTTCTTTTCTTAAAAGGAAAAAGGAAAAAAAAGAGCAATTCTTTTTATATATATATATATATATATATATATATATATATATATATATATATATATATATATATATTTCACACCCTGATATCACAGTGCATATGGGTTTATTGGTTTATTGGAAATATGGTTGATTATTGCATGTCTAAAGTGGTTTAATAGTAGTAAATTAATGGATAAAATATACAGTAATCAGGAGAGTTAGATTGCTAGTATTATAGGCTTAAAGGATAAAATACAGGCTATATGTCATAAGTTACTAGATATCCAAATTTTGTGACTAAGCTGAGCTGTGAGCCTAGTTGACTGTACTAGGTATTCTGAGATACCCAAGTTTATCTAGTATACCATGATTATCAAGATTATCTGGTATAAGTTACTTTGCTTTTAAGTTACAGCAATGAATAGAAATATTAAACCCAGCATAAACAAGTATATACACCTATTTTAGGCAACAACATAGACAAGAGAGGTATGTTCAAAAATAATATTATTAGATAGTTGCTGTAAGTCATATATTGTCTTTTAAGCAAATATGCTTGGAACGGCAATTATTAATATATTAGTTAACGACCAATGTAATTTAATTTAAACAAAAGGAAATCCAACAAGGTACATACCTTGATGGATTGTTAATATTCATTTACAAATTATAGGTAATAAAGAATATTTTGAACTACATTATAGTGGTGTGCTAGATATAACTGTCCTATTAGATATATTATATTATAATTAAAGGATACTATAAGGTATACTAATGTTTTGAAACGTAAAAGTTTTAAAATTAAAAGTCTCAGAGAATGATTTTGGTTGGGGTAATTTGCATCACATTACTTTTGGAATGTTAAGGTGAAGCATGTCAGGGTAACAGATCACTATGTACATAACCATAATTACTGCTAAGTAATTAAGTATACATTTCCCCAACCTCATAAGCCATATAGTCTGTTTATACCCATTAAGTATGAAGCCATTTTTTTTTCTAATTCCTTGCTATGTTATCTCTAATGAGGGCTGCGTAAACCTACTCAGCCCAGGACTGACAATCACTTAATCGGATCCGTTCATATTACCCCCAACTAAGAAGTGACAGTTTTTGGCACATCTTATTGAAGTTGACCACTATTGGTCGTTTCCCCCCCCCCCTTTTTTTTTTTTTGTGTGTAGACTTATAGAATTGATATCCTGGTTAGCACAGTCAACAAGTCAAATTGTATATAGCAAATAAGCAAAATGAAATTGTATATGCATAATGTTAGAGGCTTAAATATACCTGATAAGCGCTACACTTTATCCAAAGAACTCCATAGTTCACAAGCAGATACAATATGTCTACAAGAGATGCATTTTAAACATGGTTCTAACCCTATAATAGGTTTGAAAAATTTTCCCCACCAATATCATGCCACATCTCCAACTAAAAGTAGAGGAGTTTCAATATTGGTGAGTCAAGCATTAGCTTTTGATCAAATAACTGTACAATTGGACCCGCAAGGTAGATTTATTATCTTTATTTGTACATTAAATAATACTGCCTACACAATAGTTAACTGCTATTTCCCAAAAAAAATCAGCCCAGCTATATGTTAACTCTTCTAGAAAAAAATAGAGAAGGCTCGAACAGGTATTTTGATCATATGCGGGGATTTTAACCATGTATTAGAACCTAATGCAGATTCAACAGCTCTACATACACATAAAAGGAAAAAATTCTTGCAAAAACAATGCACTTCCCTTAATAAAATATTTGCTTCTCACGGTCTATACGACATATGGAGAACGATTCATCCAGAAGATCGGGAATACACACATCACTCACAAGTGCATAATATATATTCACATATAGATGGATATCTTATGCTCAGTACACATTTGGATTTGGTTAGTACATGTAAGTTTGGTACTTCAGCAGAATCTGATCACAACCCAGTTATACTCACTCTCTTAGATTCATATCAATATAAAGATAGAAGCCCATGGAGATTGAATGAACAGTTGCTTAACAACACTACATTCAATGATAAGTTACGCAATGAAATACAGCAATATTTTGAGAGCAATGATAATGAGGATACAAACCCGGTGGCACTTTGGTTAGCACATAAATCTGTAATTCGGGGCACATTGCTGAGCAGAGCATCCTATATTAAGAAAACAAACCATACATCATTAATTAATTTACTGAGAAAACTGCAAGATATTCATAGAGCCAATCAAGTAAATCCCATTCAAGCTCTCCAACAGCAAATAATGATAGTTCAACAAGACATTAAATCAATTCAGTTTAAGAAAGCTACTATAGCATTGAAAAAACTTAAAGCAACATCGTATTCACTGGGAAATAAGGCTACAAAAGTATTAGCGCAAAGAATACGGAATAGGCAGGCCCAGACAAGGATCCCATTCATCAATACACATTTGGGCCATAAAGTCATGCAACCCATACAAATATGTAATGTTTTCGCACATTATTATAACACCTTGTATAACCTAAAGGATCAGAATACTCAGTTAACTCCTACTTCCACAACTATTCGCTCATATTTGTCTAAGATTGCTTTTCCAAAAATAGTTGTAAATCAGTCAGAAAAGCTCTGCGTACCTATCACTATAGAAGAAGTTCTTCAACAAATAGACAAGATGCCGAAAGAGAAAGCACCAGGGCCAGATGACTTTACTAATGTATATTATAACATCTTTAAGCATGAATTAGCCCCAGCTCTTACTAGCTTTTTTAATAATGCTAGCAGAATAGGTACCTTTCCATCTGAGTTCCTGTCTGCCCATGTCATTACTATCCCCAAACCTGGGAAACCCTTAACGTGTTGTCAAAACTTTAGACCCTTTATCTTTATTAAACGCAGATGCAAAACTTTATGCTAAGATCTTAGCAGATCGACTTAAAAATATTACCAACATCAGTCCATCCTTGCAAGCGCGCTGTCTTGGCGTAATACTTGACTCTGGTCTCACCTTTGAGCCTCACATCCAGCATGTTGCCAAATCCTGTAGATTCCATCTTAAAAACATAGCCCGCATCCGCCCCTTTCTTGCACCAGATACTACCAAGGAGCTTGTCCATGCTCTAGTAATTTCCCGCATGGATTATTGTAACCCTCTCCTGATTGGTCTTCCCAATAGCCGTACTGCACCCCTACAGTCCATAATGAACGCTGCTGCTAGATTGATTTTCCTCTCTAGTCATTTCTCTCACACCTCAGCCAGTCCTTACATTGGCTTCCTGTATGCTATAGGAGTCAATTCAAGGTACTAACTCACACCTATAAAGCACTGAACAACTCTAGTCCCTCTTATATCTCCTCACAGATCCATAGGTATGTCCCTTCTCGGTCTCTCCGCTCTGCCCGTGACCACCTCCTGTCCGTTGTCCGCACTCGTACGACCAACTCGCGCTTGCAGGACTTCTCGCGGGCGGCTCCCTTCCTATGGAATAGCCTGCCTACCGCCATCAGACTCTCCCCTAGTCTTGCATCTTTTAAGAAGTGCCTTAAAACCCATCTCTTTAGGAAAGCTTATGGCCTCCAAGACTAACCCCTACCTCACATACCTGTCTCTTGCCCTCTCCTAAAGGGCAGCCCACCTTATTTGATTGCAAATTCCTGTCCTAATGTGTTTTACACCCCACCTCCTATAGAATGTAAGCTCGATTGAGCAGGGTCCTCTTCAACCTATTGTTCCTGTAAGTTTATTTGTAATTGTCCTATTTATAGTTAAATCCCCTCTCATAATATTGTAAAGTGCTACGGAATCTGTTGGCGCTATATAAATGGCAATAATAAATAAATAATAAATAAATAATATTAGTCTTGTTAAAATAAATAACTTCTTATTAGCTGTTTCCTGGTAATAAGGAGATATGTCAAAGGGAATTACCTTTTTTTGTATACTTTAGATTAAAAGGAATGCTGTAATATATAACTTCAACAGTTAAATATGTTAAAAATAAATGTGTAGGGGGCGTGGCCTGCTACCGGAGCTGGACAGACGCATGTAAAGAAAGCTCCGGCAACAAGGAACCAAAAGATCCATAAATAATCGGTATACCGAGCGAAGACACGATTTACAGCCTCACCTACTGCTCAGTGGAAAGGTCAGCCATGTCCCAGAGACAAAAATCCAAAACTGGAAAGTCCGACCGGGCGGCATTCTTCCTCACAAAAACCGCGGCCTCCAAACGGAGAGAGGATCAGGAGCCTGCTCAAGATGGCGGCGACCAGGAAACGCGGGAAACTTCCCCCTCACCCTCGCGCACATCAGAGGAACAACCACTGACGATGGGAGGCATCCGCGAAATGATGGCGGAATTTACTGCAAACATACAGAAAAATATGAAAAAACTGCTTCAGGAGCTCACACTAGAACTCCGCAAAGAGGTACAGGAAATCGGATCCCGCACAGCACAGATAGAAACTAAAATGGACGAATATGCTGTAGCTCACAACAGCCTGGCAGATAAAATTCAGGAGATGGATAATATCCTGGAAGAGCATAGAATAAAATTGGCAGACATGGAAGACAGAGCAAGGAGGAACAACCTCAGATTACGTGGTATCCCAGAATCAATACAAAATGCTGAACTACACAACTATCTGGCCGACCTGTTTCAGGCACTCGCCCCAGAAATCCACCCTGACCAATTGATTATAGATAGAGCGCATAGACTGAGAAGACCAAAGCATCTGCCACCGACAGCGGAGAGAGATGTCATAGCTAGGATCCATTTCTTCCATGCTAAAGAAAAGATCATGAGAGCTAGCAGAAACGCTGGCATGCCAGAAGACTACAAGTCTGTTAAAATTTTCGCAGACCTCTCAGCCGACACCTTACAGTTTCGGAAGTCGCTGGCGCCTATCACCACGATCCTGAGGGAGCAAAATGTGAAGTATCATTGGGGCTACCCAGCTAAACTCCTAATATCCCACCAAGAGGCGATCCACCTGATTACAGATGCGGCCCAAGGAATCCACAAGCTACGCGACTGGGGGCTCCCACTTCCATCCACTGGCCCTACTAAATCGGCGAAAGTCCCGCGAATGTCGCCGGAGTGGACGACTCAATGAAGCATTCAAGATACATGTAACTATAACATACACACATTTCAAACTCCACCATCACATGTCGAGCTGAACAACTAGACATTGTCGCCTTATGGCGGCATACGAACTCTGTTTTATTACTGGTTTTAACACTAATAGAACTATGAATGGGAAACATACACTGCTGGTTAGACTATGACTCTGCCCCCTACGCATGGTTATCCAAAAAGAGAACAGATTGAGCAGCAGTGACTGGTACAGATAGATATGTAGACTAAAATAGCTCACATGGTGTTTATAGAAAGTAGACCATAAATGTATTAGCTCTGTTTGATAATTGTTTTAGATGTTTGAGAATTGGTTGATGTTGATGTTACAAGTGCTCTGAGGTTCCTAGGTGAATGTCCGACATGTTAGACGGGTTCACCAACATCGCCCCCACCAACCGCACCTACTGGTTAGGCGGCGGAACGCGACTCTACACTTGGGAGTCATACTGGGCATACCACCCACGAATTGTCCCAAACCCTCCTTACCCCACCCGCCCCACCCACAGTTATGCAGATCACATACTCCATCCCCAGAGAATTTATTTCCACAAACAATACCAGCGCTTGACAACAATCACCATGCGCAAGCCATCACCCCACCTAGATAGAGCACACCCTAGCACCTGGTACTATATACTACTGTTAAACCATTATGAAACTATTGACCTATAATGTAAAGGGGTTGAATACCCCAGGTAAACGACGTCTTTTGTTACAAGAACTTAGGACGAAGGGGATAGATGTGGCCTGTATTCAGGAGACTCATTTCAAAAACACCAAAACCCCCGAAATATATACCAAATTCTTCCCGATTCAGTACCATGCGGTCTCAGTGAATAAGTCCAAAGGGACGTCTATTCTAATTCACAAAGATGTGGCGTTTGTAGAACAGGCAAAGTTGGTTGATCCACAGGGCAGATTTATTATCCTGATGGGCCTTTTCAATAACACCCCGTACACACTTGTCTCAGCTTACTTTCCTAACACGGGAGCTGAGGTGTTCCTTCGACGCCTCTTGCAGCAAATTGAGAAAATAAAAATAGGAGGGTTGGTCCTCTGCGGAGATTTCAACTTTATTACCTCTCCTAAGGAAGACACATCAGCGATACACCAAAGCATGAGACGGGGAAACTTGATAGCCATGGGTAAATCGTTAACTACACAACTTACATTGCACAACTTATATGACAGCTGGAGGGTCCTCCACCCTGGGGAAAGGGACTATACCTTTCACTCAAAGGTACACAATACCTACACTCGCATAGATACATTTTATGTAGACCAATCGACATTGGCACAGGTTTCGAATTGTCACATTGGTGAGATAACGTGGTCGGACCACAGCCCGGTATACCTAGATCTCTCTGACTCTTTCCAGTTTAAAGGGAGAGGGACTTGGCGGTTAAATGAAACGTTGTTACAAGAACACACATTCCTGTCCCAGGTAAAAAAGGAACTAGAGAACTACTTCCAAACGAACTCCAGGGGAGAGGTGTCAGATCCAACTGTGTGGCTAGCACACAAGGCCATTGTGAGAGGACTCTTTATCGGACGCTCATCACATCTAAAAAAAAGTAGACAGGAAACACAAATAGAATGCCAGAAACTATTAGCTATAGCGACTGCCCAAAATAAAACAAACCCTTCTCGTGTACTGGCTAACCAGGTACAGACCCTGACGGACCGACTGACAGAGCTAAACGCTACGAAAACTGCCTACTTTCTGCAAAAAATGCAAGCAACCTCCTATCACCATAGTGGTAAAGCCACTAAATATCTTGCAAATAGGTTGAAGGCAAGACTAGCAGCGTCTAAAATATCTTATTTGCACACCACTGAGGGCAAAAATGTACAAAATCCTCTAGACATTTCGCAAGCATTTGCGAATTACTATTCGAACTTATATAACCTAAAAGATCAATCTAACGTCCCCCCGCTGAACGAATCTTTGATTCGCTCGTACTTACAGAAGCTCCCCCTCCCGCAAATTGACGACACTCACCTCACAGCCCTACTCGAACCCATTACGTTAGATGAAGTCCTGGACACCATTAAGCATCTGCCCGCGGGGAAGTCTCCGGGGGCAGATGGGTTATCCAACGCATACTACAAAGTATTCGCGGAATTACTTGGCCCGTGGCTGGTACGGACATTTCGAGCAGCGGCGGACACGGGGCAACTCCCTCCCGAGATGCTGCTGGCTACTATTGTAACCTTGCCTAAACCGGGGAAACCCCCAGATCAATGCAAAAACTTCAGGCCTATTTCCCTATTGAACACTGATGCTAAGATCTATGCTAAAATCCTGGCCACCAGATTGAGTAGAATCCTCCCAACTCTAATACATGACGATCAAACGGGGTTTGTATTGGGGAGGCAGGGAACAGACAACTCCAGGAAATTGTCCCTCGTGCTGGAGAAGATGAGGGGGTCTGCTGCTGGCTCTGGATGCGGAGAAAGCATTTGACCGCCTGGGCTGGCCCTTCCTCAGACAGGTGTTGGAAAGGTTCGGATTCCCACAGCAATTTATTACCCAGATGTTTGCCCTGTACTCAAGTCCCACGGCCCAGGTGCTACAAGCTGGGTTCTTGTCCCAACCTTTCACAATCTCGAATGGCACGAGACAGGGGTGTCCCCTGTCCTCCCTGCTTTATGTGCTGGCCTTGGAGCCGCTACTTACAGCTATTCGAACACATAGGGGGATAGAGGGAGTAGACTGGCACGGGAGACACATAAAGATTAGTGCATTCGCGGATGACATCCTGCTATACATAACCAATCCTGACAAATCCCTACCCAACATTATGAAGCTTATCACCGAATACGGGACGTTGTCCTACTACTCCCTTAACACCACCAAAACACAGGCAATGAGCCTCCGCCTAGATCCACAAACACTAGCAGGACTCCAGAAGAAATACCCATTTGAATGGAGAACTGGGAACATAAAATATCTTGGCCTGACATTCACCAAAAACCCGAACGAAATGTTCCCCTCTAATTATAATAGAGTTTGGAAGGAGTGTGCCGAGAACCTCAAGGGCTGGGGTCGCCTCTTCTTATCATGGTCAGAACGCATAATTGCACTAAAAATGACCATACTGCCAAAACTTCAGTACCTATTCAGGAACCTCCCTTGGCGAGCGCCAAACTCCTACTTCAAAAACATACAAAAAATGATGTTGCATTTCACTTGGGGTATGGGTAAAGTGAGAATTTCGCAAAAAGTGTTGATGGCCCCTGTGAGGAAGGGGTGGATGGCGTTTCCCCATGTTAAATCATATTACCAGGCAGCGATATTGACTTCCTTGCTCACACATCTAACTAGTAAGAATCAGCCCCAGTGGGTACAAATGGAAAACCAAGCTATAGCTCCGTTCCAGGTCGCTAACCTAATGTGGCTGCATAAATCCATTAGACCAGTCATCCCGAATCTGCCTACACAACTTGGCTTAGCAATACACACCTGGGAAACACACAGGAATTGCTTCGAATCGAATCACCCTCTATCTATGGCAACACTCATAGAAGCTATCACCTATTGTATCCCCACGTTACATGCAATGCCATGGCAAGTAAGGGGAGCTACGCACCTCTCACATCTATATGCAGCAGGCAAGCTAATGCCCTTCTCAAAATTATGCACGCTTTACAATATACCACAAACATCCCAATACTCCTACATACAGCTCCAATCCTTCTTACATGGACGTAAGAAAGAACAAACACACAATCACAGACTAGCAGAGAAACTCTCGATATGGGAAAAAATAGGGATTTCTGGAACACCCCCGCTTACATTCAAACCACTATCTGAAAGCTACAAACTCATCCAACCATACCAGCCGTATCACGAATCCACACAAGCACAACACTGGATTTCTGACCTAAACACTAGCATACCAGAGGATACATGGAGGCACATAGCATCCTCGGTGCGGAAAGCAGTTAAATCTGCCCCACTTATCGAACAATATTACAAAACTGTATATAGGTGGTACATGGTACCAACCCGCCTGCACAAACTGTACCCCCTCACACCTCCAACTTGCTGGAGATGTGCACGAGACCTTGGCTCAGTGCTGCATATCTGGTGGAGATGCCCTAAACTGGAGAGGTATTGGAAAGATGTACGACAAATCATAGCCGGCACCACTGACGTTGTCCTCGACCTCGACCCCTTAGTATTTCTCCTACTAGACACTCCGCCTGACTTACCTGCCGCACCAAAAAAGCTAATATACCACATTCTACTAACAGCTCAAAGAGTAATAGCAAGGTCCTGGAAGTCCACCACTGTCCCAAACACCCAACACCTCTTACAAGATATAGATAAACAAAGAATCTATGAAACACAATACAAGGCAATACACCCACGTACACGATGTTATGGGGAAGCATGGGAGTTGTGGAGCTCATGGAGACGAAAAAACGCGGACTCTCCGGTGCCGCAAGCTCCGGGGACAGCACAATAATACCTTCCCCATATCACACACAGAAAAAGAGAACGATACATATTCATATATATCTCTACATAAAGAGTGGGTAACAGACATGGTTTGGGTAGATGGCAGAGGTGGGATAAAGAAACAGAGGGGAAGATAGGAAGATAGGAAGGGTCAAGCTTGACCACAGGAGAAGCACCAAGAGTTAATGGACAATGCGAGGGTTAACAACAGCAGGGTTACGTACAAGCTGTATTTCATCCATTAGCCTGTTATGAAGTACTTGAAATGTAGGGTTAGTAATGACCTCTAACTAACAATATAACTCTGATGGAAATGGATTGTACAGCCGAAATGGAAATGAAATGTAAATCTGTATTGTGACTGCTTGCCCCCCCCCCCCTCCTTCCTTTTTTCTTCTGTACCTACCCTTCTCCCCCCCTCCCCCCATCTTATGATGTCTTGAAAAACCAATAAACTTCAAATTCAAAAAAAAAATGTGTAATTTCCATTATAAGTATAATACAAGATCTTATTTCAAGATATGTAATACGATAACCTTCCCTTTTTTTTCTGTATCCCCCTTATCTTATATTATGAAATACAATAAAAAGTAAATTCCAAAAAAAACAAAAAACTTATAATGCACTGTTCCAAATTATTACACACAGTAAGTTTCAAAACACTTTATAGGTTGTAAAGAACTGAAAATTGTTATTTGTTGTGTTTGCAGTATATTTACTGAAATCAAAAGCTATTTCAAACTTATAACAACATTTTAACTTTTTAAACATTTTAACAGGTCACATTACATTTTAACATAGGATCCCTTATTTGATAGCAGCTTCACAAGTCTTGCATCCATTGAACTTGTGGGTTTTTGTTTTAAATATGTTTATTGGTATCATGTCAGGTATTCATACATCAAATTGAGTTTCAGGAAAGCGAACAGTCGCCTGCGCAGAGGCTTAAGCATCAGTATAGAAGAATAGATGTAAATTATCACCTGCGCAGAGGTGAATTAATCAGGTCATTTTATCGTACATAAACTTTGCATGGGTGCTTATGTCTAAGCAAGAATCTAACACATAACCTCAGTATTCTGAATTAACATTTCGACATACATGTCTAGTAACAGAACAATAAATGTGTATTGCGAACAACTGTGTATGGTGGTTCTGAATTGGCCCTTGTGGAATTACAATGGTACCTTGAGGAGCATGTAAAGGCTTGCATCGTTTTGTTGCTTTACCTAGGTGGATAATGAAAATGCTATGCTTTTGACCTTTCACATAGCTATCCCTGGGGTGGTTATTTGTGACTAATGTAATTTTGTTGCGGACATTAGTATCCGTGTCATGTCGTGGATGTGGTTTGCGGTCGCCTGTACACATTGCAGTCGATCGCCTGTGTGGAGGTGTGTTCCTTGTTGTATTAATCGAAGCTGTCAGGTGTCTGCGCAGGAGCGTTTCATACCCTGCATCTAACATATTGTTTAGTTGCCTGTGCCGAGGCGTGTTTCTCAATACGTCTATCTTATTGTTTTTATCGCCTGCGCCTAGGCTCATTTCACCTAGCATCAGAGGTGACGTAAAGGTGCCTGCGCAGAGGCTGTTCGGGCATGTCTATTGCATCCTTGTTAGTGATCATAGTTTGTGTGCTGTGTTTGGTTTGAGTTGTGTGTGGGTGTCGTTTGGTGGGTGAGGTGTGTATTCCTGGTATCTATAGAGGTGTCTGTCTGCGCTGCGTGCGCTGAATATGTTCTTAGGGCTGTGTGTGGTTCAGTGTTGTGCGGGTGTGTAGTGTGAATGCTTGGTGCGTTTCGGTCGTCTGGGTTGTTACCGTTCAGACGGCGTCTTTCCCGCGTGTCTCGGTCGTGTTTCCCTCTGTCCCGTCTTTTTTCCCTGCTTGTTGTCGTGTATCGTGCCGGGTCTGTTGCTAACTCGTGTGCATCCCAACTTTCTAGTGGGTTTAGTTACGTGTCCCATGCCTCCCGTGGTCCAGGCGGTAACGTGGGTTATATGTGTTACGTTGTTCCGTCTTGTTCTGTCCATGTTTGGCCGTTGTAGCCCCTCGGTAAATTCTCAGGTATCTGTGTTGTGTGTAGTTGGTAAGTCTTGCGCGTGTCTCCTCAGCGTGTGGTTGTTCATTGTCTTATTATGCGTCACCTGTCTCGTCGCCTGGTTATGTGGCTATCTTTTGTGTCTGAAGTAATTTTTCGATCGTAAGTGTGTGTGGCCGTGTCCTGGGGGGGTAAGTGGGGGGTGTGGGTTGGTGGCCTGTTATCCAGTCCCCCGTCACCGCCCTGGTCCGCTCAGCCCCCGGGCCTCTCGGCTCCCCGCTCTGGCCTGCCGCTTTCTTGCTCGTCCCTCTTGGGGGTGTCTGCCGCAAGGCGGCTTTGGAAGGGGTCGGACGTGGTGTGGCGTAGCCAGTAGAACCAGCGTTGTGTGTAGCGGTCTCTTTGTCGCGTGGTGACGGCTTTCACGTCTTCGAACGTTCGTGTCGCTTCCACTTCTGTTACCCATCGTTTCAGTGGGGGCGTAGCTGTTTGTTTCCAGTAGATGGGGATTGTCGCCTTGGCCGCGTTGAGCAGTCTGGGGATGATGGATCTGACGTATGCCTGTGTTGGCATGGTGGTTTTGTGTAGGAGGAAGGCGGCTGGTGTCTCTGGCAGTAATTCATCCGTTACTTCGTGTATAGTCTTCCCAATCGCCACCCAGTATGGACGGATCTTGGGGCACGACCACCAAATGTGCTTGAATGTGCCTACTGCCTCCTCGCATCTCCAGCAGGTGGAACTTGTGGGTTTTTGGACAGTTTCAGCTTGAATTTGTTTGCAAGATGTCAGAATAGCCTCCCAGAGCTGCTTTTTGGATGTAAACTGCCTCCCACCCTCATAGATCTTTTGCTTGAGGATGCTCCAAAGGTTCTCAATAGGATTGAGGTCAGGGGAGGATGGAGGCCACACCATGAATTTCTATAATTTTATCCCCATAGCAGCCATTGATGGTGCATTGTCATGCATGCAGATGATTTTATCACGGAAAGCATAGTTCTTCCTTCTGTACCAGGGAAGAAAGTGGTCATCTTTACATCTTTGTGGACCTTAAAGAGGCCGACCAGCTCTCTTCCCATGATTCTTGCCCAAAACATGACTCCACCACTGCCTTGCTGACGTCGCAGCCTTGTTGGAACAGGGTGGCTGTCCACCAACCATCCACTACTCCATCCATCTGGACCATCCAGGGTTGCACGGCACTCATCAGTGAACAGGACTTTTTTTAAATTTCTTCTTCATGTATTTTTCTGCCCAATGCAGCCGTTTCTGCTTGTGAGCATTGGTTAGTGGAGAACTCTACACCTTGATGTCCGTGGGACTTCAGAGGCACCAGCAGCTTCAAATATCTGTTTGCTGCTATGTAATTGTATTTTAACAGCTGCTCTCTTGATCCGATGCATGGATCTGGCAGAAATCTTCCTCAATGTGCCTTTATCTGCACGAACCCATCTGTGCTCTGAATCAGCCACAAATCTCTTAATAGTGCGATGATCACGCTTAAGTTTTCATGAAATATCTAATGTTTTCATACCTCGTCCAAGGCATTGAACTATTTCACTCTTTTCGGCAGCAGAGAGATCCTTTTTCTTCCCCATATTGCATGAAAATGGTGCTCTGCTTAATAATGTGGAATACCCTCCTTTAGTAGTTTTTCCTTAAATTGGGCTCATCTGGCAATCTAATTATCACAGGTGTCCGAGATTGTTTTCAGTGATCAAAACAGCCCTGAGACACATTGCCGTCCATGAGTTAAACTGAAAAACAAAATATTTAATCTTTGTGACACAAATAGAAGTTGCATAATAATTTGGAATAGGGTGTATTTTGTTACTTGTTTTTCAAGTAACAAACATGTACAATATCAGGAAATAAAGCAACAAAAGGGGGGCTGGACAGCCCTCAGTAAAAAAAAAACCTGATACTGTGGCGAAGCCCATTCCGCTAAACCAGCACAACATACAAACACACTCCTGCAATCTAACACAAATATTACATACAAACACACCCCTGCATTCAAACTCAAAAAAAATATATACTAACATACCCCTTCACCCAAACACAAATACTTCACACAAATGTACATCTGCATTAAAAAGTGAACATTACATTCATACACACCCCTGCAATCAAACTCAAACATTACATACAAACACACCCTGTATTAAAGCACAAACACCAACACTGTACATTACACTATAGTGCCAATAAATGCCACAGCGCTGTACAGATATACAACCTAGAAATTTTGACTTGGGGTGCCTTAAAAAAATATTGAAATATTAAGGGCGCCTGAACCTAAAAGGTTTGGGAACCACTGGTCTAGTGACTAACTCTGTAAATAATATGGAAATATATATATAATACCTTGATGGAGAGCACTCACAGGACTCGATATGTATCCATAAAGTGCTTTTTATTTCAGTAGCAAAACAATCACATCCATAATGTCAGTGTCAACGTTTCAGTCCAACAAGACTTTTATCAAGACAAATAAACAGTGATACATGAACTATTTAAATATGCAATACTCAAGTGTTCTTTTTTCAAAAGACGTCATCAGTGTAATTAACCCAATACTCTACAACAGTTGGTGATTAATTATTAATTAAAGGGGGGCGGGCCTGACTGCCAAGATGGCCAGACGTGCTCTCTGAAAGCTCCGGCACCAACGGGCATAAAAACACTAATCCTGTACAACCAACCAATGTCAGCAGCACATGGTGCCCGGGAAACGAAGTAGGACCCCGCAAGGAATGTAATGGTACCTGTCCCGCATCAAAATACAGCACGAGCGCTTGAATCAGAAATGAGGCCTAAACTGGAGCAGAGCCTAAAGCCTGGGGGAGGCGGCCGATCGCCAGGCACGGGACCCGCTCACAAGCAAGAATCAAAGGCTGCCCTGCTACCCCCCCCTCTGAACCGGCGGTTGATATCCCGGTCCTTGCTGGGGGAGACTACCCCCACTAAGCAAAATGAACAAGTGAAAAAACCTGCGGTGAGGCGAAACCGCCAGGACATGCTCAAGATGGCGGCTCAGGCATGACCTGCGACGCGGAGCACCCATATCAAGCCGCCCAAACACACCTTGGCATTCTTTGACCTCTGGACAAAGCTCCGTGCCAGGGTCCGAGCCTTCAGGCTAGCGAGGAGAGTGGTGGCGGCATGGGTCCAACCGGCAACCCGGTGACACCAGTGCGGATTCCCGCCAGGAACCACCAGAGCGGCCCCCAACGGAGATGGTGCAGAAAGACAAGAGGGCGGGAAACGGCGACATGTCCCTCAGGCGACAGCACTTGTTCTCGCACACGCCAGTGCGAGACCAACCAGTACACCCGATCTGTCCACCACCTGGAGGCACTGGAGACCAACGACCTTCACGCCGACCTCACCAACTCTCGAGCTCCAGCCCCCGACAGCAAGACTACCCGGAACGGTACCATACAAGCTACACGTTCTGGTATTAAAATCCAACGCAGCATGATCCAGCTCACTACCGCCAATGCTGCAACACAATGGTCTGTGTGGCTGCACACCCCCCAAGGTACGACCGGAGCTGACTCCCAGTGTAGGGACACCATGCCCAGGGGCTCCAAAGGAGGGACTCACAATGGCAATAACCGGGACTTATCAATAATGGGCATAGGCTAAAACATCCACTATACAACCTCACAAGAGCCATACCTTATCACCCTGGGTACGGCTCTACCTGACCAGGATACAACGAGGCCACGCTCGCTCAGCGCACACTTAGCCATTACACTCACTAACCACCCAGATGTTGATCCCTACAACATACCTCATGAAGCCTAAACCCCCCGGCCACATACGAGAACGATCATATGAAGTCACTCTTGTTCAAATCAGACTCCAGTGGCTACTTATCCCTTGCCTGATTAGCTTTAGACACAGCATAATAATCTCCTGTCTATAAAGTAAAGCAATGTTATTTCATGTTATGTTATGAAAATACCTAAGCAAAGCAACTCTATACTGTTTATATCCTTACAAAAAATGTGCTAAATCTACCATATACCTCCATGTTCAAATGTTCATAATGCGCTTGAGGACTGCCTTTGGGGTACCTCACATGCAACTGTTATAAGTAAGAAGAAAGATGTCAATGTTATATCAAAATAATACCTATAATTCCTAAATGCCCATCAAAACTTATACCCACAACAACCTAAGAGTATACATCCCAACACCGAGAACTCATCCCACTATGTGCCGGTTAGTAATAGGGAATTCGTAAGTACGAAAGATGAAACACCAAGTGAGCACAGTGCTACTGCAATATGTAATAGATTAGTTCGGATAGATACCGGCTACATTTGTATCAAAACATACAACAACTATCCATAATTATTATCCACTTTGTATCAATAATATCTTGCATAGATCTAGTCACTCATAAACAGAAGGTCGCTACCATTTCAAGGATATATATTCCAGTCGAAATTCCTAATCGAGAAGAACACTGAAGCAGTTAATCTTAGTTAAACAAATTAATTAAATTAAAAAAAATAGTTTGGACAATTGATCAGGACGAAAATTCATCAAGAGAATAAATTAATAAAAATCAATCCACAGAATCAATTAGGAAAATTAATTAAATATGATCTGACAATACTATAATAAGTTAGGCAATGCTAAATAAACATTATGATATTAACAACCAAACTGTGTATTTGTATTCTCTTCTTGGCAAGGAACAGTGTAGTGGGTTCTTTTATTAAGTCCATGGGGGACAGAGTGTCAAGTGTGTGTATCCAGAACGCCTCTCTTTGCAACAGTCTGACATCTCTATTGCCACCTCTTGTTGGTATAGGGACATGATCTATGCCCATGAATCGTTAGTAGGGTAAAGTATGTCCTGCTTCCAGAAAATGTTGGGCAACAGGGGTATTAGCTGAATTGTTCAGGAAAACCATGCGTATCCTCTCATCCTTTCTCTTAAGTCATTAGATGTCTTACCCACTTAAGCCAATCCACATGGGCACATAATCCGATACACAACATATGTTGTTGTACAGGTAATTCTATATCTCACCTTATACTTCTTTCCAGATCTAGAGTGAGAGAACTCTTTTCCTGGAGTTATGTAATTTAAGGCTGTGCATTTCAGGCATTAAACAATATAATAATATAATAATGCACTAAATAATTATTTAAGTTCTTACCCCTCCTATAACTCACAGCCGGGACTTGTTGGAAGGAAGGTGGCAAAGATGTATCCTTACTCAGTATGCCCCAATTGTCACGAATGATTGAAGCAATTTGTGGGGATTCAGTGTGCAAAGCTTGCAGGAAGATTAATCGATTACCTATCTCGGATCGCATCAGTTGTTCTGTAATGGATTTCTGCGCCTGTTCCATTGCTTGATTCAAAATTAACTTTGAGTATCCCCTCTCAAGGAATTTTTGGTACATTTGATCCAACTGGTTCCTGGCCAAGGCAGGATTGTAATTATTCCGTAGCCCTCTCAAAAATTGAGAGATAGGTAAGGATTATTTTACTTTCTTCGGATGAAAGCTAGAGGCATGTAAAATTGTATTCCTGTCAATGTTTTTGGAGTACAATGTATATATTAGCCTTGATAAAGATCCGAAGATCAAGAAAATCAATTTGGGACTTGCTAAATTGGAAGGTAAATTTCACTGGAGAGTTCATCATGTTTAAAAAATTCATCATGGACACAAATGATTGTTCATCCCCTTTCCATAGAATAAAGATATCCTCTAAAACGAATAATTTGTTCACCATATTGGGCCAAGATTTATTTTTCCTCAAAATAATACATATACGCATTGGCGTACATCAGAGCCATGGGTGCTCCCATGGACGTTCCTGTTTGTTGGATGTAATATCCAGATTCAAACCTTAAATAATTCAATGTTTAAAATAATTGTAGTAATTCCATAATGTAATATTTGTAATGTATACCATAATGTGTATATATATATATATATATATATATATATATATATATATATATATATATATATATATATATATATATATATATAAATATATATATATATTTATTTTGGAATAAAAATTAATCAGGAATAAACATGTACATATGTATTTAATTTTATGACTTACCTTAGATTATACCTATGTGAAATGGATTTTACTTTGTTAGGTGTTATGATAGCAAAACATATTTGGAGGTATATTAGCAATTTGTATTGTTTTTCCCCCATAAAATAGGACGCTGAAGGAATAAATCATAATGTTGGCAGTAAGATTCCAAACTAGTACAGTACCTCTTGATTGGGGGGAGATATGGTAAGTAGAGATTAGTTGTCTTGAATTGCTTTGATAAAAGGACACATGAATACCTTAATTTACTGCACTGGTAAGCCATTTGGTGACCCATTTGCTCTTAATTGGATCCATTAAAATCAAAACGCAATATCCATAAAGAACAAAATTCAATGAAGGAGCAACTTGTGGTACTAACTACTAAAAAGTTAATCTAATGAGCACAAGTAATTGAATTACATAGTATATTTAATTTTGTAATGTATTACGATGGTTTTCTAAAATACATGAACCTTGATAACCTTTGGAATATCTTGCCCAGTTCACTCAAATTAAATTACAGGTTCTTCCTATGAAATGCTTTATTACATTATTACATTCAACAAAAGGCCATTCAAGACATGAATATTAAAATGAGATCACTGATTAAATTAACCTTCTCGCTATGAAGAGCTTTGCTGAAGTACCCAGATTGTTAAATTGAGATTTCTACATTAGTTTAATATAATCAATAGCCTCCACAAAAATTAACATTGAATGTTATTAATCACTTTGTTATCTTATAATTGAGTAAAGTGTTGCTGAGTGTTAAAAGTATATTTATTATGGTTTCATTAAGAGGTCCATGATGGTATTAACTTCTTGACACATACAGAACGACAACTTGCCCTGTTTAAGAATGTTTTGTTGATGTGCAGAAATCAATGTCCACAATTTAATAATCTTTCATTTTTAATAAACTTTTACAATAATTTAATATTTTGGGATAAACTGTTTAAATTATTTTTTTCTAAATTGTAAAATATCTCCCCAAAAAATAAGTTTGGTAGAAAATAGGCACCATTCTCACAGAGGGTCGTAAATATCTTGTGTGAATCATAATAATCACCAAGTCATCAGAGTTGAGAGTTCAGCTACATTCCAACACATTCTATTATCAGAGTCTGCAATACTTATTTCTATGGAATGATTTGTGCCAGGCTAAGTCTCTAAAGGTTGTCTACCCAGAGTGATCCTCCTGGAGAAGAATGTGTGAAAATTGGATTCAACCTTAAATTCATAACCAACCTTCGATTATAGATAATCAAGCCACAGTAGCTCCCTGACAATGATGAATAGTAAAAATAAAGACCTTCGGCATCCAAAATCTGTGGGTCTAATGCAGGAATAATGTACCCTCAGCATCTTAGATCTATGTGTTTTGTCCGATCGTACTTTTTCAAGACTAACATATACGGCAGCATCAGTCCAGCTAATAAATAGCAAGGCATTAGAAAACCTCAATAAATTAATCAGCTACAATATTTCTCTCAACAATAACAAGTATTATAGAAACAATTTCCAAATCCCACATAAAATAGCAAACAGTCATTTTCTAATTCATGATTAAAATAAATATAAACATACATAAACACAGAAATTTATCAAATGTAATTTATAACAAAAGGCTTCTTATATACAGTTAGATCTGGAAATATTTGGACACACATTTGTTATTTCGGCTGTTTACCAAAATAAATTCAGGATTCAGTTAAATAAATAATATGGGCTTAAAGTGAAGTATTAAAATTGAGGGTATTGACATCTAAATTAGAAAAAGGGTTTAGGAATTACAGTTCTTTAATATTTAGCCTCCTCTGTTTCAAGGGACAAAACATAATTGGGCAAGTGACTTAAAAGCTGTTTAATAGACATTTGTGGACTATTCCTTCATTATGTCTTCATCCATTAAGTAGAAAAAAACAATTGCAGGTGTGGCATTCACATTTGGAAACTGTTGCTGTGAACCTACAAAAAGCAGTCAAATGATCTCTCAGTGCAAGTGAAACATGCCATCCTTAGGCTGCAAAAAAACATTAGGAGTGGCCAAATCAATAGTTTTGTACATTTCCCCCCCCCCCCCCCCCCCAAAAAAAAAAAAAGGAATGCACTGGTGAACTCTGCAGCACAAAATGACCTGGACATCCACAGGCAACAACAGTGGTGAATGATCATTGGATCCTTTCCGTGGGGAAGAAAAACCCTTTCATAACATCCATCCAAGTGAAGAACACTGTCCAGGAAGTAGACATATCAATTTTAAAGTCTTATCAAAGAGAAGACTTCATTGGAGCAAATACAGAGTGATCACCACAAGGTGCAAACCATTTGTAAGCCTCAAGAATAGAAAGGCCAGAAAATACTTTGCCAAAAAAATAATAATTAAAAAAATCCAGCCCAGTTCTATAACAGCATTTTGTGGACAAATTAAACTAAGATCAACCTGTATCAGAATGATATGAAGTACAAAGTATGGAGAAGAGTTGGAACAACTCATGATCTGAAGCATACCACATCATCTGTAAAACACAGTGGAGGCAATGTGATGGCATATGCAAGCATGGCTTCCTAAGGCACTGGGTTACTTGTGTTTATCGAGGATGTGACAGAAGATAGAATGAGCTGAATTAATGTTGAAGTCTATAGGTATATATTTTATCTGCTCAGATTCAACCAAATTCAACAAAGTTGATTGGACGGTGCTTCACTTTATAGAAGAACATTGACCCAAAACATACTGCAAAAGCAGCCCAGGAGTGTTTTAAGGAAAAGAAGTGGAATATTCTGCAATGGCCAAGTCAAGTCAGTCCCTTGATCTCAACCTCATCAAACAGGTTCCAGACTTCAAGCAGTCAATGCCTGCAAAGGATTCTCTACAAAGTATGAAACATTTATGATTGTATTACTTTGTCCAATTACATTTAATCCCCTGAAAAAAGGGGACTGGGAACAGAGGCGTAACTAGAAACCATGGGCCCCTGTTTCGAAAAGTGCCCTGGGGTCCCCCCATACGTCTACCCCCTGCCTCCCACCATACATCTACCCCCTGCTCCCTCCATACGTCTACCCTCCCCCTCCCATACGTACCCCCCACACACATGCATTAAAATTGATACACATGCAGACACACACACAGAGAGACACACACATACAGGCACACATACATATAGACACACACATACAGACACGCACATACATACAAACACACACACACATATACACACACACACATACATACATACATATAGACACATACATACAAACACACACACATACACACAGAGACACACACATACAGACAGACACACAGACATACACACACACACACAGACACATAAAGACAGACACACAGACAGACATACACACACACATACAAACATACAAACACACACATAAATACAGACACATACATATAAACACACACAGAGAAACTTACATACAGACACACAGACACACATACATACAGACACACACATACAGACACACATACAGAGAAATATTCATACAGACAAACATACAGATCCACATTCATACAGATACACAAACACACACATACATACAGATACATACATACAAACAAACACACACACACATATACAGACACATACAAACACACACATACAAAGTGGTTTAGTCACCCTCCTGTTTCCTACTTTTTAGGTGTCGGAAGGTGACTTTTCCTGGGGTCTAGTGGCTCAGCCTGACGGGAATCAGAGTTCTCACTCTGACTCTCTCCTCTCCCTCCTGCGCTACTCCCGGTGTAAGGTGGGAGGAGTGACTGGGGCAGTCACTTCTTACCAGCTCTGATGTCATCTCAGGGGGCCTGGTCACATTGTTAAAGGGCCACAGCGCTGACAAGGGCCTCCTGTTACTCGGTATAATAACCCCTTATGCCACTCAAAACTTTCCTGGGTTATATAACCCCTGGGGGACGCTACTGCTTTCCTATACCCCTCCAGTGTGGGATTGACTCTTTGCTCATGCTGAAAGCCTTGGGGAGTATCCCTGAAAGGGGAGGGGGCTTCGGTGAGGGAAGGTAACAAAGCTCCTACGTGGCATTCCTCGGAGTGCGACGACTCTTCCTTGTGGGCTTGGGCTCGGGTGGTCACTGGATAAGATTCTGGGCAGGTCTGGGTGGTGTAGGAGTGGACGGTACCTGGTAGGAGGACCTGAATGCAGGGCGCCCTCCAGTTGGTTCCAGGTGCCTGCCGTCCTGATATTCATCCGCCAATCTGCCCGCTTCCTCTACGGTTGCTGGTTTGTGGTCTCTCACCCAGTCTCTGATCCCATTGGGAGTATGATTGAAGAACTGCTCTAATAATAACAGTTGTAGCGCATCCTCCAGTGACGTTGCCCGGCAAAAAATACTTGCATCCAATTTTGGGCTGCCCGGTGGAGGCGAAAGGCCCATTCGTGTGAACAAAACTACCGAACAGCGTACTCCTGGCTGTTTGGGAAAAGGAAGCAGGCGTTTGTGCAGTTTAACCGGTGTTTGGGAAGTCGAGTGTCCTATTTTAGTTCCAGACACTCGACGACCAAGTCCCTCTGCCTCCTTTCATGTGAACACAGGGAGAGCACTTACTTTACTGTTCTCTTTGAAGATAATGAGCCAGGGGGATGGTAGGTGTTCGGTAGTTACAGCTACAGAATGGAAAAAAGTAAAATATCTGAAATAACACTGTAATTTCTCCACATCGGGTAAAACACTAGTGGCTATCTTGCTGATAGCAATGTATAACAGATAAAACATCCAGGCTGAATGGATGTCATTTTCTAGAACTCATGCTCAATTACAAGATATCCACTGATTCCAGCACCGCCAAGATCATCGGCAGAGCAAAGAGACCGAGAGGGGGTATATCTATGAATCAGTGAAGAAATGTAACAGGGGCTAGAGTTGTCTAAAGCTTTATAGGTAAGGGTTAGAATTTTCAATTGACACCTATAGGATACAGGAAGCCAGTGTAAGGATCGACAGAGGGGAGAGGTATGGGAGGAGAGATGGGTGAGAAAGATCAGCCTGGCAGTAGCATTCATTACAGATGTAGATCCCAAAAAGCACACCCAAAATATTGGCAAAATGTTACAGTGTCCCACGGCCCACAAGATGACTGTTATATTAGACTGAGAGGCATACACCTCCTGCTCTTATCTGAATCCAGAGGACCCCCTAGAGCCCCAAGCTCACATGTCTTCCCCAGCAGTGCTAGCAGACGGTGACACCATGACATTCAGGGGCATTCCAGACTCTATTGGTTTAAATGAATTAGCACACTATCTCAGACGCCTTACCGCTTCATTACATACACCTACCAAAGCCAAGAAAACTGGATGCAATGGATTTTTTTAAACTTAAATCTATAAAATCTCCCTCATCAGCTTCCCGGGTTGTAATTGTTAGATGTCAATCACTCTCAAGCCTAAATTTTTTATTCTGGCTGCCGTACAGGGAATCTTCCCATCTTTCCTTTTTCCAGGACCCTAAACAGGAACATGTTGTAATGGAGGTGATCATTAGGTCCTGTAGCCCGTCAACTATGGGACACAAGTGCAGAATATTGGTAGTCAACACTGAGATCCTTGACTGTTGATCCACAATGTGTCTATCCTCATTGACTGAGGCCACAGCATTCCTTCAAGTCTCAATATTACCAGCTATACCTTTTGTTGGGACCCTGAGAGAGAATTCCTTTTATTCCCAGAAGTGGAGAAGGTTTAGAAACAGTAACCTGAGCTACTTCACAACTTCAATATTTTCTATGTGTTATTGCCTTTTAATGTTTTCTTTCTGTGCTTAGCTCATAATTCTTTATTTGGACATATTGTGGCCTCTCATGGCTTAATTTACATACACGGGTGTTTTCCTAAGACGAGAGGCTTTGTACTCTCTTTTGTTCTATCCCCTACCACTGACCCATTCAGTTAGGGGTTGTTAATCTGGGTTTGGTTACCATGCTATATCTTCTAGTGTACTTTGTGACCAAATAAATCTCTAGCATTGAACCAAATTCTAGGCACAAGTCCTATAATTAGTGATGTCGCGAACATAACATTTTCGGTTCGCGAACGGCGAATGCGAACTTCCGCAAATATTCGCGATCGGGTGAACCGGGCGAACCGCCATAGACTTCAATAGGCAAGCGAATTTTAAAACCCACAGGGACTCTTTCTGACCACAATAGTGATGGAAAAGTTGTTTCAAGGGGACTAACACCTGGACTGTGGCATGCCGGAGGGGGATCCATGGCAAAACTCCCATGGAAAATTACATAGTTGATGCAGAGTCTGGTTTTAATCCATAAAGGGCATAAATCACCTAACATTCCTAAAATGTTTGGAATAACGTGCTTTAAAACATCAGGTATGATGTTGTATTGATCAGGTAGTGTAAGGGTTACGCCCGCTTCACAGTGACAGACCAAACTCCCCGTTTAACGCACCACAAACAACCGCAAACAGTCCATTTGCACAACCGCAAACTCCCCATTTGCACAAGGTTGGATACCAAGCTAGCCATGTCCCGTTCCTTGTCCTCACTGATGTCATTGAAGGTCTCTTCCTCCACCCAGCCACGTACAACACCAAGGGTCCCCGAAAGGTGACAACAAGCCCCCTGTATTATTTTTTTTAAATGTACACTACTGTTACACCAGATATGCGTTGCACTGGTGTGACACTGTGCCCTGGCAGACCCTGAAACGCACACGTGTGAAGGAAACTGACTGCTATTATTTCACAGTCAAATTTCTAGTTTTTTTTTAATGTACACTACTGTTACACCAGATATGAGTTGCACTGGTGTGACACAGTGCCCTGGCAGGCCCTGAAACGCACACGTGTGAAGGAAACTGACTGCTATTATTTCACAGTCACATTTCTAGGTTTTTTTTATGTACACTACTGTTACACCAGATATGAGTTGCACTGGTGTGACACTGTGCCCTGGCAGGCCCTGAAACGCACACGTGTGAAGGAAACTGACTGCTATTATATTACAGTCAAAAAAGTGTTGCTTTTTTTTAAATGCAAGGTATTGTGCCCCCAAAACGTTCGTGTGGGGGGGGGGGGGTGCTGTAATGACGTGGGCCAATGGGAGCCTGAATCAACTTTGGCTCCCACTGCCCCTTTAAGAGCGAGCTCGTGACTCGAGCCGTGCTCCTAGTGCCAGGAGGGCCACGTGACCGATCACTGCGGTCAGTGCACGCGGCTAAGTCTATATCATATTTTTTTTATATATATCTTTTACTGTGTAGTAAGTAACTGACAAAACCCCAGTTTTGTGGCTACCAGTGCCCTTTTTTTCTTATGCCGTTCGTGCATTTAGCCATATTTACTACCTTTTATTTTACCGAATAAACTGCCGAACGGCAATGGGAGTGTGCAGCCTGTTAACCTCACAGTAGCTGTGGTTAACCGCAACTAATTGACCTAATTGACGAACGTCTGGGTGGTCGCCGTTCGGTACAGTTCGGCTATTTGGATTTACTCACTGCTATACTGAGCCAATTGCACGAACGGCCCCAGACACACATACATACAGACACACACATACAGACACACATACAGAGAAATATTCATACAGACAAACATACAGATCCACATTCATACTGATACACAAACACACACATACATACATACAGATACATACATACAAACAAACACACACACACATATACAGACACATACAAACACACACATACAAAGTGGTTTAGTCACCCTCCTGTTTCCTACTTTTTAGGTGTCGGAAGGTGACTTTTCCTGGGGTCTAGTGGCTCAGCCTGACGGGAATCAGAGTTCTCACTCTGACTCTCTCCTCTCCCTCCTGCGCTACTCCCGGTGTAAGGTGGGAGGAGTGACTGGGGCAGTCACTTCTTACCAGCTCTGATGTCATATCAGGGGGCCTGGTCACATTGTTAAAGGGCCACAGCGCTGACAAGGGCCTCCTGTTACTCGGTATAATAACCCCTTATGCCACTCAAAACTTTCCTGGGTTATATCACCCCTGGGGGACGCCACTGCTTTCCTATACCCCTCTAGTGTGGGATTGACTCTTTGCTCCTGCTGAAAGCCTTGGGGAGTATCCCTGAAAGGGGAGGGGGCTTCGGTGAGGGAAGGTAACAAAGCTCCTACGTGGCATTCCTCGGAGTGCGACGACTCTTCCTTGTGGGCTTGGGCTCGGGTGGTCACTGGATAAGATTCTGGGCAGATCTGGGTGGTGTAGGAGTGGACGGTACCTGGTAGGAGGACCTGAATGCAGGGCGCCCTCCAGTTGGTTCCAGGTGCCTGCCGTCCTGATATTCATCCGCCAATCTGCCCGCTTCCTCTACGGTTGCTGGTTTGTGGTCTCTCACCCAGTCTCTGATCCCATTGGGAGTATGATTGGAGAACTGCTCTAATAATAACAGTTGTAGCGCATCCTCCAGTGACGTTGCCCGGCAAAAAATACTTGTATCCAATTTTGGGCTGCCCGGTGGAGGCGAAAGGCCCATTCGTGTGAACAAAACTACCGAACAGCGCACTCCTGGCTTTTTGGGAAAAGGAAGCAGGCGTTTGTGCAGTTTAACCGGTGTTTGGGAAGTCGAGTGTCCTATTTTAGTTCCAGACACTCGACGACCAAGTCCCTCTGCCTCCTTTCATGTGAACACAGGGAGAGCACTTACTTTACTGTTCTCTTTGAAGATAATGAGCCAGGGGGATGGTAGGTGTTCGGTAGTTACAGCTACAGAATGGAAAAAAGTAAAATATCTGAAATAACACTGTAATTTCTCCACATCGGGTAAAACACTAGTGGCTATCTTGCTGATAGCAATGTATAACAGATAAAACATCCAGGCTGAATGGATGTCATTTTCTAGAACTCATGCTCAATTACAAGATATCCACTGATTCCAGCACCGCCAAGATCATCGGCAGAGCAAAGAGACCGAGAGGGGGTATATCTATGAATCAGTGAAGAAATGTAACAGGGGCTAGAGTTGTCTAAAGCTTTATAGGTAAGGGTTAGAATTTTCAATTGACACCTATAGGATACAGGAAGCCAGTGTAAGGATCGACAGAGGGGAGAGGTATGGGAGGAGAGATGGGTGAGAAAGATCAGCCTGGCAGTAGCATTCATTACAGATGTAGATCCCAAAAAGCACACCCAAAATATTGGCAAAATGTTACAGTGTCCCACGGCCCACAAGATGACTGTTATATTAGACTGAGAGGCATACACCTCCTGCTCTTATCTGAATCCAGAGGACCCCCTAGAGCCCCAAGCTCACATGTCTTCCCCAGCAGTGCTAGCAGACGGTGACACCATGACATTCAGGGGCATTCCAGACTCTATTGGTTTAAATGAATTAGCACACTATCTCAGACGCCTTACCGCTTCATTACATACACCTACCAAAGCCAAGAAAACTGGATGCAATGGATTTTTTTAAACTTAAATCTATAAAATCTCCCTCATCAGCTTCCCGGGTTGTAATTGTTAGATGTCAATCACTCTCAAGCCTAAATTTTTTATTCTGGCTGCCGTACAGGGAATCTTCCCATCTTTCCTTTTTCCAGGACCCTAAACAGGAACATGTTGTAATGGAGGTGATCATTAGGTCCTGTAGCCCGTCAACTATGGGACACAAGTGCAGAATATTGGTAGTCAACACTGAGATCCTTGACTGTTGATCCACAATGTGTCTATCCTCATTGACTGAGGCCACAGCATTCCTTCAAGTCTCAATATTACCAGCTATACCTTTTGTTGGGACCCTGAGAGAGAATTCCTTTTATTCCCAGAAGTGGAGAAGGTTTAGAAACAGTAACCTGAGCTACTTCACAACTTCAATATTTTCTATGTGTTATTGCCTTTTAATGTTTTCTTTCTGTGCTTAGCTCATAATTCTTTATTTGGACATATTGTGGCCTCTCATGGCTTAATTTGCATACACGGGTGTTTTCCTAAGACGAGAGGCTTTGTACTCTCTTTTGTTCTATCCCCTACCACTGACCCATTCAGTTAGGGGTTGTTAATCTGGGTTTGGTTACCATGCTATATCTTCTAGTGTACTTTGTGACCAAATAAATCTCTAGCATTGAACCAAATTCTAGGCACAAGTCCTATAATTAGTGATGTCGCGAACATAACATTTTCGGTTCGCGAACGGCGAATGCGAACTTCCGCAAATATTCGCGATCGGGTGAACCGGGCGAACCGCCATAGACTTCAATAGGCAAGCGAATTTTAAAACCCACAGGGACTCTTTCTGACCACAATAGTGATGGAAAAGTTGTTTCAAGGGGACTAACACCTGGACTGTGGCATGCCGGAGGGGGATCCATGGCAAAACTCCCATGGAAAATTACATAGTTGATGCAGAGTCTGGTTTTAATCCATAAAGGGCATAAATCACCTAACATTCCTAAAATGTTTGGAATAACGTGCTTTAAAACATCAGGTATGATGTTGTATTGATCAGGTAGTGTAAGGGTTACGCCCGCTTCACAGTGACAGACCAAACTCCCCGTTTAACGCACCACAAACAACCGCAAACAGTCCATTTGCACAACCGCAAACTCCCCATTTGCACAAGGTTGGATACCAAGCTAGCCATGTCCCGTTCCTTGTCCTCACTGATGTCATTGAAGGTCTCTTCCTCCACCCAGCCACGTACAACACCAAGGGTCCCCGAAAGGTGACAACAAGCCCCCTGTATTATTTTTTTTAAATGTACACTACTGTTACACCAGATATGCGTTGCACTGGTGTGACACTGTGCCCTGGCAGACCCTGAAACACACACGTGTGAAGGAAACTGACTGCTATTATTTCACAGTCAAATTTCTAGTTTTTTTTTAATGTACACTACTGTTACACCAGATATGAGTTGCACTGGTGTGACACAGTGCCCTGGCAGGCCCTGAAACGCACACGTGTGAAGGAAACTGACTGCTATTATTTCACAGTCACATTTCTAGGTTTTTTTTATGTACACTACTGTTACACCAGATATGAGTTGCACTGGTGTGACACTGTGCCCTGGCAGGCCCTGAAACGCACACGTGTGAAGGAAACTGACTGCTATTATATTACAGTCAAAAAAGTGTTGCTTTTTTTTAAATGCAAGGTATTGTGCCCCCAAAACGTTCGTGTGTGGGGGGGGGGTGCTGTAATGACGTGGGCCAATGGGAGCCTGAATCAACTTTGGCTCCCACTGCCCCTTTAAGAGCGAGCTCGTGACTCGAGCCGTGCTCCTAGTGCCAGGAGGGCCACGTGACCGATCACTGCGGTCAGTGCACGCGGCTAAGTCTATATCATATTTTTTTTATATATATCTTTTACTGTGTAGTAAGTAACTGACAAAACCCCAGTTTTGTGGCTACCAGTGCCCTTTTTTTCTTATGCCGTTCGTGCATTTAGCCCTATTTACTACCTTTTATTTTACCGAATAAACTGCCGAACGGCAATGGGAGTGTGCAGCCTGTTAACCTCACAGTAGCTGTGGTTAACCGCAACTAATTGACCTAATTGACGAACGTCTGGGTGGTCGCCGTTCGGTACAGTTCGGCTATTTGGATTTACTCACTGCTATACTGAGCCAATTGCACGAACGGCCCCAGACACACATACATACAGACACACACATACAGACACACATACAGAGAAATATTCATACAGACAAACATACAGATCCACATTCATACAGATACACAAACACACACATACATACATACAGATACATACATACAAACAAACACACACACACATATACAGACACATACAAACACACACATACAAAGTGGTTTAGTCACCCTCCTGTTTCCTACTTTTTAGGTGTCGGAAGGTGACTTTTCCTGGGGTCTAGTGGCTCAGCCTGACGGGAATCAGAGTTCTCACTCTGACTCTCTCCTCTCCCTCCTGCGCTACTCCCGGTGTAAGGTGGGAGGAGTGACTGGGGCAGTCACTTCTTACCAGCTCTGATGTCATATCAGGGGGCCTGGTCACATTGTTAAAGGGCCACAGCGCTGACAAGGGCCTCCTGTTACTCGGTATAATAACCCCTTATGCCACTCAAAACTTTCCTGGGTTATATCACCCCTGGGGGACGCCACTGCTTTCCTATACCCCTCTAGTGTGGGATTGACTCTTTGCTCCTGCTGAAAGCCTTGGGGAGTATCCCTGAAAGGGGAGGGGGCTTCGGTGAGGGAAGGTAACAAAGCTCCTACGTGGCATTCCTCGGAGTGCGACGACTCTTCCTTGTGGGCTTGGGCTCGGGTGGTCACTGGATAAGATTCTGGGCAGATCTGGGTGGTGTAGGAGTGGACGGTACCTGGTAGGAGGACCTGAATGCAGGGCGCCCTCCAGTTGGTTCCAGGTGCCTGCCGTCCTGATATTCATCCGCCAATCTGCCCGCTTCCTCTACGGTTGCTGGTTTGTGGTCTCTCACCCAGTCTCTGATCCCATTGGGAGTATGATTGGAGAACTGCTCTAATAATAACAGTTGTAGCGCATCCTCCAGTGACGTTGCCCGGCAAAAAATACTTGTATCCAATTTTGGGCTGCCCGGTGGAGGCGAAAGGCCCATTCGTGTGAACAAAACTACCGAACAGCGCACTCCTGGCTTTTTGGGAAAAGGAAGCAGGCGTTTGTGCAGTTTAACCGGTGTTTGGGAAGTCGAGTGTCCTATTTTAGTTCCAGACACTCGACGACCAAGTCCCTCTGCCTCCTTTCATGTGAACACAGGGAGAGCACTTACTTTACTGTTCTCTTTGAAGATAATGAGCCAGGGGGATGGTAGGTGTTCGGTAGTTACAGCTACAGAATGGAAAAAAGTAAAATATCTGAAATAACACTGTAATTTCTCCACATCGGGTAAAACACTAGTGGCTATCTTGCTGATAGCAATGTATAACAGATAAAACATCCAGGCTGAATGGATGTCATTTTCTAGAACTCATGCTCAATTACAAGATATCCACTGATTCCAGCACCGCCAAGATCATCGGCAGAGCAAAGAGACCGAGAGGGGGTATATCTATGAATCAGTGAAGAAATGTAACAGGGGCTAGAGTTGTCTAAAGCTTTATAGGTAAGGGTTAGAATTTTCAATTGACACCTATAGGATACAGGAAGCCAGTGTAAGGATCGACAGAGGGGAGAGGTATGGGAGGAGAGATGGGTGAGAAAGATCAGCCTGGCAGTAGCATTCATTACAGATGTAGATCCCAAAAAGCACACCCAAAATATTGGCAAAATGTTACAGTGTCCCACGGCCCACAAGATGACTGTTATATTAGACTGAGAGGCATACACCTCCTGCTCTTATCTGAATCCAGAGGACCCCCTAGAGCCCCAAGCTCACATGTCTTCCCCAGCAGTGCTAGCAGACGGTGACACCATGACATTCAGGGGCATTCCAGACTCTATTGGTTTAAATGAATTAGCACACTATCTCAGACGCCTTACCGCTTCATTACATACACCTACCAAAGCCAAGAAAACTGGATGCAATGGATTTTTTTAAACTTAAATCTATAAAATCTCCCTCATCAGCTTCCCGGGTTGTAATTGTTAAATGTCAATCACTCTCAAGCCTAAATTTTTTATTCTGGCTGCCGTACAGGGAATCTTCCCATCTTTACTTTTTCCAGGACCCTAAACAGGAACATGTTGTAATGGAGGTGATCATTAGGTCCTGTAGCCCGTCAACTATGGGACACAAGTGCAGAATATTGGTAGTCAACACTGAGATCCTTGACTGTTGATCCACAATGTGTCTATCCTCATTGACTGAGGCCACAGCATTCCTTCAAGTCTCAATATTACCAGCTATACCTTTTGTTGGGACCCTGAGAGAGAATTCCTTTTATTCCCAGAAGTGGAGAAGGTTTAGAAACAGTAACCTGAGCTACTTCACAACTTCAATATTTTCTATGTGTTATTGCCTTTTAATGTTTTCTTTCTGTGCTTAGCTCATAATTCTTTATTTGGACATATTGTGGCCTCTCATGGCTTAATTTGCATACACGGGTGTTTTCCTAAGACGAGAGGCTTTGTACTCTCTTTTGTTCTATCCCCTACCACTGACCCATTCAGTTAGGGGTTGTTAATCTGGGTTTGGTTACCATGCTATATCTTCTAGTGTACTTTGTGACCAAATAAAGCTCTAGCATTGAACCAAATTCTAGGCACAAGTCCTATAATTAGTGATGTCGCGAACATAACATTTTCGGTTCACGAACGGCGAATGCGAACTTCCGCAAATATTCGCGATCGGGTGAACCGGGCGAACCGCCATAGACTTCAATAGGCAAGCGAATTTTAAAACCCACAGGGACTCTTTCTGACCACAATAGTGATGGAAAAGTTGTTTCAAGGGGACTAACACCTGGACTGTGGCATGCCGGAGGGGGATCCATGGCAAAACTCCCATGGAAAATTACATAGTTGATGCAGAGTCTGGTTTTAATCCATAAAGGGCATAAATCACCTAACATTCCTAAAATGTTTGGAATAACGTGCTTTAAAACATCAGGTATGATGTTGTATTGATCAGGTAGTGTAAGGGTTATGCCCGCTTCACAGTGACAGACCAAACTCCCCGTTTAACGCACCACAAACAACCGCAAACAGTCCATTTGCACAACCGCAAACTCCCCATTTGCACAAGGTTGGATACCAAGCTAGCCATGTCCCGTTCCTTGTCCTCACTGATGTCATTGAAGGTCTCTTCCTCCACCCAGCCACGTACAACACCAAGGGTCCCCGAAAGGTGACAACAAGCCCCCTGTATTATTTTTTTTAAATGTACACTACTGTTACACCAGATATGAGTTGCACTGGTGTGACACTGTGCCCTGGCAGACCCTGAAACGCACACGTGTGAAGGAAACTGACTGCTATTATTTCACAGTCAAATGTCTAGTTTTTTTTAATGTACACTACTGTTACACCAGATATGAGTTGCACTGGTGTGACACAGTGCCCTGGCAGGCCCTGAAACGCACACGTGTGAAGGAAACTGACTGCTATTATTTCACAGTCACATTTCTAGTTTTTTTTTATGTACACTACTGTTACACCAGATATGAGTTGCACTGGTGTGACACTGTGCCCTGGCAGGCCCTGAAACGCACACGTGTGAAGGAAACTGACTGCTATTATATTACAGTCAAAAAAGTGTTGCTTTTTTTAAATGCAAGGTATTGTGCCCCCAAAACGTTCGTGTGAGGGGGGGGGGGGGTGCTGTAATGACGTGGGCCAATGGGAGCCTGAATCAACTTTGGCTCCCACTGCCCCTTTAAGAGCGAGCTCGTGACTCGAGCCGTGCTCCTAGTGCCAGGAGGGCCACGTGACCGTTCACTGCGGTCAGTGCACGCGGCTAAGTCTATATCATATTTTTTTTATATATATCTTTTACTGTGTAGTAAGTAACTGACAAAACCCCAGTTTTGTGGCTACCAGGGCCCTTTTTTTCTTATGCCGTTCGTGCATTTAGCCCTATTTATTACCTTTTATTTTACCGAATAAACTGCCGAACGGCAATGGGAGTGTGCAGCCTGTTAACCTCACAGTAGCTGTGGTTAACCGCAACTAATTGACCTAATTGACGAACGGCTGGGTGGTCGCCGTTCGGTACAGTTTGGCTATTTGGATTTACTCACTGCTATACTGAGCCAATTGCACGAACGGCCCCAGACACTCATACATACAGACACACACATACAGACACACATACAGAGAAATATTCATACAGACAAACATACAGATCCACATTCATACAGATACACAAACACACACATACATACATACAGATACATACATACAAACAAACACACACACACATATACAGACACATACAAACACACACATACAAAGTGGTTTAGTCACCCTCCTGTTTCCTACTTTTTAGGTGTCGGAAGGTGACTTTTCCTGGGGTCTAGTGGCTCAGCCTGACGGGAATCAGAGTTCTCACTCTGACTCTCTCCTCTCCCTCCTGCGCTACTCCCGGTGTAAGGTGGGAGGAGTGACTGGGGCAGTCACTTCTTACCAGCTCTGATGTCATATCAGGGGGCCTGGTCACATTGTTAAAGGGCCACAGTGCTGACAAGGGCCTCCTGTTACTCGGTATAATAACCCCTTATGCCACTCAAAACTTTCCTGGGTTATATCACCCCTGGGGGACGCTACTGCTTTCCTATACCCCTCTAGTGTGGGATTGACTCTTTGCTCCTGCTGAAAGCCTTGGGGAGTATCCCTGAAAGGGGAGGGGGCTTCTGTGAGGGAAGGTAACAAAGCTCCTACGTGGCATTCCTCGGAGTGCGACGACTCTTCCTTGTGGGCTTGGGCTCGGGTGGTCACTGGATAAGATTCTGGGCAGATCTGGGTGGTGTAGGAGTGGACGGTACCTGGTAGGAGGACCTGAATGCAGGGCGCCCTCCAGATGGTTCCAGGTGCCTGCCGTCCTGATATTCATCCGCCAATCTGCCCGCTTCCTCTACGGTTGCTGGTTTGTGGTCTCTCACCCAGTCTCTGATCCCATTGGGAGTATGATTGAAGAACTGCTCTAATAATAACAGTTGTAGTGCATCCTCCAGTCACGTTGCCCGGCAAAAAATACTTGTATCCAATTTTGGGCTGCCCGGTGGAGGCGAAAGGCCCATTCGTGTGAACAAAACTACCGAACAGCGCACTCCTGGCTTTTTGGGAAAAGGAAGCAGGCGTTTGTGCAGTTTAACCGGTGTTTGGGAAGTCGAGTGTCCTATTTTAGTTCCAGACACTCGACGACCAAGTCCCTCTGCCTCCTTTCATGTGAACACAGGGAGAGCACTTACTTTACTGTTCTCTTTGAAGATAATGAGCCAGGGGGATGGTAGGTGTTCGGTAGTTACAGCTACAGAATGGAAAAAAGTAAAATATCTGAAATAACACTGTAATTTCTCCACATCGGGTAAAACACTAGTGGCTATCTTGCTGATAGCAATGTATAACAGATAAAACATCCAGGCTGAATGGATGTCATTTTCTAGAACTCATGCTCAATTACAAGATATCCACTGATTCCAGCACCGCCAAGATCATCGGCAGAGCAAAGAGACCGAGAGGGGGTATATCTATGAATCAGTGAAGAAATGTAACAGGGGCTAGAGTTGTCTAAAGCTTTATAGGTAAGGGTTAGAATTTTCAATTGACACCTATAGGATACAGGAAGCCAGTGTAAGGATCGACAGAGGGGAGAGGTATGGGAGGAGAGATGGGTGAGAAAGATCAGCCTGGCAGTAGCATTCATTACAGATGTAGATCCCAAAAAGCACACCCAAAATATTGGCAAAATGTTACAGTGTCCCACGGCCCACAAGATGACTGTTATATTAGACTGAGAGGCATACACCTCCTGCTCTTATCTGAATCCAGAGGACCCCCTAGAGCCCCAAGCTCACATGTCTTCCCCAGCAGTGCTAGCAGACGGTGACACCATGACATTCAGGGGCATTCCAGACTCTATTGGTTTAAATGAATTAGCACACTATCTCAGACGCCTTACCGCTTCATTACATACACCTACCAAAGCCAAGAAAACTGGATGCAATGGATTTTTTTAAACTTAAATCTATAAAATCTCCCTCATCAGCTTCCCGGGTTGTAATTGTTAAATGTCAATCACTCTCAAGCCTAAATTTTTTATTCTGGCTGCCGTACAGGGAATCTTCCCATCTTTCCTTTTTCCAGGACCCTAAACAGGAACATGTTGTAATGGAGGTGATCATTAGGTCCTGTAGCCCGTCAACTATGGGACACAAGTGCAGAATATTGGTAGTCAACACTGAGATCCTTGACTGTTGATCCACAATGTGTCTATCCTCATTGACTGAGGCCACAGCATTCCTTCAAGTCTCAATATTACCAGCTATACCTTTTGTTGGGACCCTGAGAGAGAATTCCTTTTATTCCCAGAAGTGGAGAAGGTTTAGAAACAGTAACCTGAGCTACTTCACAACTTCAATATTTTCTATGTGTTATTGCCTTTTAATGTTTTCTTTCTGTGCTTAGCTCATAATTCTTTATTTGGACATATTGTGGCCTCTCATGGCTTAATTTGCATACACAGGTGTTTTCCTAAGACGAGAGGCTTTGTACTCTCTTTTGTTCTATCCCCTACCACTGACCCATTCAGTTAGGGGTTGTTAATCTGGGTTTGGTTACCATGCTATATCTTCTAGTGTACTTTGTGACCAAATAAAGCTCTAGCATTGAACCAAATTCTAGGCACAAGTCCTATAATTAGTGATGTCGCGAACATAACATTTTCGGTTCGCGAACGGCGAATGCGAACTTCCGCAAATATTCGCGATCGGGTGAACCGGGCGAACCGCCATAGACTTCAATAGGCAAGCGAATTTTAAAACCCACAGGGACTCTTTCTGACCACAATAGTGATGGAAAAGTTGTTTCAAGGGGACTAACACCTGGACTGTGGCATGCCGGAGGGGGATCCATAGCAAAACTCCCATGGAAAATTACATAGTTGATGCAGAGTCTGGTTTTAATCCATAAAGGGCATAAATCACCTAACATTCCTAAAATGTTTGGAATAACGTGCTTTAAAACATCAGGTATGATGTTGTATTGATCAGGTAGTGTAAGGGTTACGCCTGCTTCACAGTGACAGACCAAACTCCCCGTTTAACGCACCACAAACAACCGCAAACAGTCCATTTGCACAACCGCAAACTCCCCATTTGCACAAGGTTGGATACCAAGCTAGCCATGTCCCGTTCCTTGTCCTCACTGATGTCATTGAAGGTCTCTTCCTCCACCCAGCCACGTACAACACCAAGGGTCCCCGAAAGGTGACAACAAGCCCCCTGTATTATTTTTTTTTAAATGTACACTACTGTTACACCAGATATGAGTTGCACTGGTGTGACACTGTGCCCTGGCAGACCCTGAAATGCACACGTGTGAAGGAAACTGACTGCTATTATTTCACAGTCAAATTTCTAGTTTTTTTTTTAATGTACACTACTGTTACACCAGATATGAGTTGCACTGGTGTGACACAGTGCCCTGGCAGGCCCTGAAACGCACACGTGTGAAGGAAACTGACTGCTATTATTTCACAGTCAAATTTCTAGTTTTTTTTTTAATGTACACTACTGTTACACCAGATCTGAGTTGCACAGGTGTGACACTGTGCCCAGGCAGGCCTTGAAACGCACACGTGTGAAGGAAACTGACTGCTATTATATTACAGTCAAAAAAGTGTTGCTTTTTTTAAATGCAAGGTATTGTGCCCCCAAAACGTTCGTGTGTGGGGGGGGGGGTGCTGTAATGACGTGGGCCAATGGGAGCCTGAATCAACTTTTGGCTCCCACTGCCCCTTTAAGAGCAGGCTTGTCCGAACTATTAACACGCCAGCTTTTACCATACAATCTGGTTGAGTCTGAGGCGTTCAAAAAATTTGTAGCTATTGGGACACCGCAGTGGAAGGTACCCGGCCGGAATTTCTTTTCAAAAAAGGCAATCCCCAACTTGTACTCGATTGTGCAAAAGGAAGTCATGGCATGTCTGGCACACAGTGTTGGGGCAAGGGTCCATCTGACCACTGATACCTGGTCTGCAAAGCATGGTCAGGGCAGGTATATCACCTACACTGCGCATTGGGTAAACCTGCTGAGGATTGCAGAGGAGTTGGTGACACCGCCACGAATTGCAGGCAGTCCTGCTGCCACCTCCTCTACTCCTCCTACTCCATCCTCTTCCATAACCTCCTCGGCTGAGTCCTCTTCTGCTGCTGCGTCTTGCTCCACATCAACGGCACCCCCCCAGCTCCCCAGGTACTATTCCACATCCCGGATACGGCAGTGTCACGCCGTCTTGGGTTTGACTTGCTTGAAAGCAGAGAGTCACACCGGACAAGCACTCCTGTCCGCCCTGAACGCACAGGTGGAAAAGTGGCTGACTCCGCAGCAACTGGATATCGGCAAAGTGGTGTGTGACAACGGAAAGAATTTGATAGCGGCATTGAAGTTGGGCAAGTTGACACATGTGCCGTGCATGGCACATGTGTGTAATCTGATCGTACAACGCTTTGTGCATAAGTACACAGGCTTACAGGACGTCCTGAAGCAGGCCAGGAAGGTGTGTGGCCATTTCAGGCGTTCCTACACGGCCATGGCTCACTTTGCCGATATCCAGCGGCGAAACAATATGCCAGTGAGGCGCTTGATTTGCGACAGCCCTACACGTTGGAATTCCACACTCCTAATGTTCGACCGCCTGCTCCAACAAGAAAAAGCTGTTAATGAATATTTGTATGACCGGGGTGCTAGGACAGCCTCTGGGGAGCTGGGAATTTTTTTGCCACGTTACTGGACGCTCATGCGCAATGCCTGTAGGCTCATTCGTCCTTTTGAGGAGGTGACAAACCTAGTCAGTCGCAACGAAGGCACCATCAGCGACATCATACCATTTTTTTTCTTCCTGGAGCGTGCCCTGCGAAGAGTGCTGGATCAGGCTGTAGATGAGCGTGAAGAGGAAGAGGAAGAGTTGTGGTCACCATCACCACCAGAAACAGCCTTATCAGCATCGCTTGCTGGACCTGCGGCAACGCTGGAAGAGGATTGTGAGGAAGAGGAGTCAGAGGAGGAATGTAGCTTTGAGGAGGAGGAGGAGGAGGAGCAAGACCAAACACAACAGGCATCCCAGGGTGCTCGTTGTCACCTATCTGGTACCCGTGGTGTTGTACGTGGCTGGGGGGAAGAACATACCTTCAATGACATCAGTGAGGAGGAGGAACAGGAAATGAGTAGCTCGGCATCCAACCTTGTGCAAATGGGGTCTTTCATGCTGTCCTGCCTGTTGAGGGACCCTCGTATAAAAAGGCTGAAGGAGAACGACCTGTACTGGGTGTCCACACTACTAGACCCCCGGTATAAGCAGAAAGTGGCGGAAATGTTACCGAATTACAACAAGTCGGAAAGGATGCAGCATTTGCAAAATAAATTAAAAAGTATGCTTTACACAGCGTATAAGGGTAATGTCACAGCACAACAGGAATCTAACAGGGGGAGAGGTGGAAGTCATCCTCCTCCCACGACCACGCCGGCAAGGACAGGATGCTTTAAAGACTTGTTGTTGATGGAGGACATGCGGACCTTTTTAAGTCCTATGCATCGCCACAGCCCTTCGGGATCCACCCTCAGAGAGCGACTCGACCGACAGGTAGCAGACTACCTCGCCTTAACTGCAGATATCGACACTCTGAGGAGCGATGAACCCCTTGACTACTGGGTGTGCAGGCTTGACCTGTGGCCTGAGCTATCCCAATTTGCGATAGAACTTCTGGCCTGCCCCGCTTAAAGTGTCCTGTCAGAAAGGACCTTCAGTGCAGCAGGAGGTATTGTCACTGAGAAGAGAAGTCGCCTAGGTCAAAAAAGTCTAGATTACCTCACCTTTATTAAGATGAATGAGGGATGGATCCCGAAGGGACTGACACTGGGCGATACATTCGATTAAAAAAGGCCTGATGAGATGAGCTGCCTTGGGCTAAAAATGGTCCACACGCTGCTGTATTTTAGCTCTGAATGACGTTTGACTTGCGTGACTTATCCGCCACCAACTAGGGTTCAAGCCGCCATGTTTTAGGGCACTTTCTGCCTGTGAAACAAACATCAATTTTTCTGGCCGCTGCTACAGCAGCGGCTGCAACAATACCAAATTTTTCAGGCATGTGTACATGCCTAATTTTTAGGCCCACTGGTGCAGCACTGTGGCTTCAAAAACCAAACCCCAAAAAAATCCTCCAAGATGGCACCAATATACCAGTGGTCTAAGCATCTTCCCACCTTGGCCTAAAAAGGGGAGGTGATTCAACAATTAAAAATCTCTGCCATTTACACGTCCACTGATAGGAGACGCGGAAGGTATTAAACTGATATGAACATTTACTAAACTCACCACTCCGAGTGCTGTTATTTATTTAATTTTTTTGTGGTGAGGCTTTACAGGACAGAGTGCTTCTCCACGGGACATGTTAACTCACGGGCAGCTGGCTCATCAAGTAACCAGAGCAGCTTGAACGAGGTGACCTTGCTCGGGTCCCAGGTGTGCGGTTCCTAAAATGGCTGCCATATACACGTCCACTGATAGGAGACGCGGAAGGTATTAAACTGATATGAACAATACTCCACTCCTATCAGTAGGTCCGTCCCATTGTGATTTATGCCCCCCACCCACCGCGCAGGGATGGGGGCCGGGGGGGAGGAAAGTAGGCCCCCCCATTGTGATTTATGGCCCCCACCCACCGCGCAGGGGTGGGGGCCGAGGGGGGGAGGACAGTAGGTCCCCCCATTGTGATTTATGGCCCCCACCCACCGCGCAGGGGTTGGGGAGGACAGTAGCTCCCCCCAGTGTGTATCATGGGCTTTGAGGACAGGTGTCAATCCATACCTGCCAAGTGACCCTATGTAGGGGTAACAGTCCCTATTCTGCTGTGTGTCAGTGTGTATCATGGTCTCTGTGGACGGGGAACAGTCTCTATTCTGCTCTGTGTCAGTGTGTATCATGGACTCTGTGGACAGGGAACAGTCTCTATTCTGCTCTGTGTCAGTGTGTATCATGGTCTCTGTGGACGGGGAACAGTCTCTATTCTGCTCTGTGTCAGTGTGTATCATGGTCTCTGTGGACGGTGAACAGTCTCTATTCTGCTCTGTGTCAGTGTGTATCATGGTCTCTGTGGACAGGGAACAGTCTCTATTCTGCTCTGTGTCAGTGTGTATCAGGGGTTTTGAGGACAGGTGTCAGTCCATATCTGCCAAGTGACCCTATGTAGGGGGAACAGTCCCTATTCTGCTCTGTGTCAGTGTGTATCAGGGGTTTTGAGGACAGGTGTCAGTCCATATCTGCCAAGTGACCCTATGTAGGGGGAACAGTCCCTATTCTGCTCTGTGTCAGTGTGTATCAGGGGTTTTGAGGACAGGTGTCAATCCATATCTGCCAAGTGACCCTATGTAGGGGGAACAGTCTCTATTCTGCTCTGTGTCAGTGTGTATCAGGGATCATTAGGATAGGTGTCAATCCATATCTGCCAAGTGACCCTATGTAGGGGGAACAGTCCCTATTCTGCTCTGTGGCAGTGTGTATCAGGGATTTGACTATCTTTATTCAGATTGAAAAATTACAATTCCAGGAAAAATTTAACAAACATTTACAAGAACATGTTATGCACATCATAGAAACAACGTGAACCTCTTTAAAGCCACAAACTTAAGACAAAAAATACGTACACACAATGTGTAAGGGTTTGAAAGAATATTCTGAATCCTTACATGTTTACTTTATCATTTGTTTTATTTTTGAACCATATATAAACTACAAGCAGCGTGAAAACTATAAAAACTCAAGTGGCCATGCTGATCAAATTAAATAGTATGCTTTACACAGCGTATAAGGGTGATGTCACAGCACAACGGGAATCTAACAGGGGAAGAGGTGAAAGTCATCCTCCCCCTCCCACGACCCCGCCATATCTGCCAAGTGACCCTATGTAGGGGTAACAGTCTCTATTCTGCTCTGTGTCAGTGTGTATCATGGTCTCTGAGGACGGGGAACAGTCTCTATTCTGCTCTGTGTCAGTGTGTATCAGGGCAGGGCTTTGAGGACAGGTGTATGTTAGGTGATTTCTGCCCTTTATGGATTAAAAGCAGACTCTGCATCAACTGTGCAATTTTCCATGGGAGTTTTGCCATGGATCCCCCTCCGGCATGCCACAGTCCAGGTGTTAGTCCCCTTGAAACAACTTTTCCATCACTTTTGTGGCCAGAAAGAGTCCCTGTTGGTTTTAAAATTCGCCTGCCCATTGAAGAAAATTTCGGGTTCGCGACAACACTACACACCACTATTCTACTATTATTATATTGTTATTTTTTTGTTTGGGGTGCTTGCCCTTATTTACTGTTTTTGAAAACATGCTGCAGTGAAATAAAAATCTGAAACATCCCACTCCATCTCTCTATTGAATAACAAATGAAACACCACCTAATAAAGGTCTAGTTATTAGTGTTAACACCATGAAATGTGCTAAGGTATAGCTATACTTGATTTAATATTTCTATTTCTATATATGAAACATCAATTTATTATAAAAAAATTAAAAAAGTGTGAGAAATAAAGATTTTTTTTTTTAGTTCTGTGTGGTATTGTATCTGTGAATGTCATAAAACTGTTAGCTTTTACTGCAATGAAATACACATATGTGTATTCAGCAATGTCTCCCGAGTACAGCAGTACCCTACATGTATAGGTTTTATGGTGTTTTAGAAAGTTAGAGGGTCAAATATTGCACATTCCATTTTTCAGTTTATATACATAGAAATTTGCCAGACTGGTTATGTTGCCTTTGAGACCCTAATGATGGCATACCATTTGCAAAAGTAGACAACCTATGGTATTCAATATGGGTTATGTCCAGTCTTTTTTAGTGGTTACAAATACAAAAAGAGAAGTCCTGCGCTAAAGCAGCATGGACTACAACACACATCAGCCCCAATATGTAGTAAAAACCAAAGAAAAGAAAATGTTACCTGCGCTTTTTCCTTAATCCCTATGTATATTTAGACAAATGGAGGTCATTTAGTTGCTCCAATGCGGGTCCTAAGCGGGTCCTAACACTGACCCTTCAGCCTGCTTCCTTGAGCTTCTGGCAAAAATATCTCTAATGAGACAGAAAGGGGTATTTTTTATATACACCCCTTTACTTATTAACCCTTAATAGGGAACACATGGGATGGGTAGCAGCATTGTAACCAGGCTGTGTGATACAAAGTAAATACAAATACACAAAGAGAAGTCCTGCGCTAAAGCAGCATGGACTACAACACACATCAGCCCCAATATGTAGTAAAAACCAAAGAAAAGAAAATGTTACCTGCGCTTTTTCCTTAATCCCTATGTATATTTAGACAAATGGAGGTCATTTAGTTGCTCCAATGGCCATTGGAGGGATGCCCGCCTGCCAACGTCAAGGCAGACCCCCCCTAAGCGGGTCCTAACACTGACCCTTCAGCCTGCTTCCTTGAGCTTCTGGCAAAAATATCTCTAATGAGACAGAAAGGGGTATTTTTTATATACACCCCTTTACTTATTAACCCTTAATAGGGAACACATGGGATGGGTAGCAGCATTGTAACCAGGCTGTGTGATACAAAGTAAATACAAATACAAAAAGAGAAGTCCTGCGCTAAAGCAGCATGGACTACAACACACATCAGCCCCAATATGTAGTAAAAACCAAAGAAAAGAAAATGTTACCTGCGCTTTTTCCTTAATCCCTATGTATATTTAGACAAATGGAGGTCATTTAGTTGCTCCAATGGCCATTGGAGGGATGCCCGCCTGCCAACGTCAAGGCAGACCCCCCCTAAGCGGGTCCTAACACTGACCCTTCAGCCTGCTTCCTTGAGCTTCTGGCAAAAATATCTCTAATGAGACAGAAAGGGGTATTTTTTATATACACCCCTTTACTTATTAACCCTTAATAGGGAACACATGGGATGGGTAGCAGCATTGTAACCAGGCTGTGTGATACAAAGTAAATACAAATACAAAAAGAGAAGTCCTGCGCTAAAGCAGCATGGACTACAACACACATCAGCCCCAATATGTAGTAAAAACCAAAGAAAAGAAAATGTTACCTGCGCTTTTTCCTTAATCCCTATGTATATTTAGACAAATGGAGGTCATTTAGTTGCTCCAATGGCCATTGGAGCAACTAAATGACCTCCATTTGTCTAAATATACATAGGGATTAAGGAAAAAGCGCAGGTAACATTTTCTTTTCTTTGGTTTTTACTACATATTGGGGCTGATGTGTGTTGTAGTCCATGCTGCTTTAGCGCAGGACTTCTCTTTTTGTATTTGTATTTACTTTGTATCACACAGCCTGGTTACAATGCTGCTACCCATCCCATGTGTTCCCTATTAAGGGTTAATAAGTAAAGGGGTGTATATAAAAAATACCCCTTTCTGTCTCATTAGAGATATTTTTGCCAGAAGCTCAAGGAAGCAGGCTGAAGGGTCAGTGTTAGGACCCGCTTAGGGGGGGTCTGCCTTGACGTTGGCAGGCGGGCATCCCTCCAATGGCCATTGGAGCAACTAAATGACCTCCATTTGTCTAAATATACATAGGGATTAAGGAAAAAGCGCAGGTAACATTTTCTTTTCTTTGGTTTTTACTACATATTGGGGCTGATGTGTGTTGTAGTCCATGCTGCTTTAGCGCAGGACTTCTCTTTTTGTATTTGTATTTACTTTGTATCACACAGCCTGGTTACAATGCTGCTACCCATCCCATGTGTTCCCTATTAAGGGTTAATAAGTAAAGGGGTGTATATAAAAAATACCCCTTTCTGTCTCATTAGAGATATTTTTGCCAGAAGCTCAAGGAAGCAGGCTGAAGGGTCAGTGTTAGGACCCGCTTAGGGGGGGTCTGCCTTGACGTTGGCAGGCGGGCATCCCTCCAATGGCCATTGGAGCAACTAAATGACCTCCATTTGTCTAAATATACATAGGGATTAAGGAAAAAGCGCAGGTAACATTTTCTTTTCTTTGGTTTTTACTACATATTGGGGCTGATGTGTGTTGTAGTCCATGCTGCTTTAGCGCAGGACTTCTCTTTTTGTATTTGTATTTACTTTGTATCACACAGCCTGGTTACAATGCTGCTACCCATCCCATGTGTTCCCTATTAAGGGTTAATAAGTAAAGGGGTGTATATAAAAAATACCCCTTTCTGTCTCATTAGAGATATTTTTGCCAGAAGCTCAAGGAAGCAGGCTGAAGGGTCAGTGTTAGGACCCGCTTAGGGGGGGTCTGCCTTGACGTTGGCAGGCGGGCATCCCTCCAATGGCCATTGGAGCAACTAAATGACCTCCATTTGTCTAAATATACATAGGGATTAAGGAAAAAGCGCAGGTAACATTTTCTTTTCTTTGGTTTTTACTACATATTGGGGCTGATGTGTGTTGTAGTCCATGCTGCTTTAGCGCAGGACTTCTCTTTTTGTATTTGTATTTACTTTGTATCACACAGCCTGGTTACAATGCTGCTACCCATCCCATGTGTTCCCTATTAAGGGTTAATAAGTAAAGGGGTGTATATAAAAAATACCCCTTTCTGTCTCATTAGAGATATTTTTGCCAGAAGCTCAAGGAAGCAGGCTGAAGGGTCAGTGTTAGGACCCGCTTAGGGGGGGTCTGCCTTGACGTTGGCAGGCGGGCATCCCTCCAATGGCCATTGGAGCAACTAAATGACCTCCATTTGTCTAAATATACATAGGGATTAAGGAAAAAGCGCAGGTAACATTTTCTTTTCTTTGGTTTTTACTACATATTGGGGCTGATGTGTGTTGTAGTCCATGCTGCTTTAGCGCAGGACTTCTCTTTTTGTATTTGTATTTACTTTGTATCACACAGCCTGGTTACAATGCTGCTACCCATCCCATGTGTTCCCTATTAAGGGTTAATAAGTAAAGGGGTGTATATAAAAAATACCCCTTTCTGTCTCATTAGAGATATTTTTGCCAGAAGCTCAAGGAAGCAGGCTGAAGGGTCAGTGTTAGGACCCGCTTAGGGGGGGTCTGCCTTGACGTTGGCAGGCGGGCATCCCTCCAATGGCCATTGGAGCAACTAAATGACCTCCATTTGTCTAAATATACATAGGGATTAAGGAAAAAGCGCAGGTAACATTTTCTTTTCTTTGGTTTTTACTACATATTGGGGCTGATGTGTGTTGTAGTCCATGCTGCTTTAGCGCAGGACTTCTCTTTTTGTATTTGTATTTACTTTGTATCACACAGCCTGGTTACAATGCTGCTACCCATCCCATGTGTTCCCTATTAAGGGTTAATAAGTAAAGGGGTGTATATAAAAAATACCCCTTTCTGTCTCATTAGAGATATTTTTGCCAGAAGCTCAAGGAAGCAGGCTGAAGGGTCAGTGTTAGGACCCGCTTAGGGGGGGTCTGCCTTGACGTTGGCAGGCGGGCATCCCTCCAATGGCCATTGGAGCAACTAAATGACCTCCATTTGTCTAAATATACATAGGGATTAAGGAAAAAGCGCAGGTAACATTTTCTTTTCTTTGGTTTTTACTACATATTGGGGCTGATGTGTGTTGTAGTCCATGCTGCTTTAGCGCAGGACTTCTCTTTTTGTATTTGTATTTACTTTGTATCACACAGCCTGGTTACAATGCTGCTACCCATCCCATGTGTTCCCTATTAAGGGTTAATAAGTAAAGGGGTGTATATAAAAAATACCCCTTTCTGTCTCATTAGAGATATTTTTGCCAGAAGCTCAAGGAAGCAGGCTGAAGGGTCAGTGTTAGGACCCGCTTAGGGGGGGTCTGCCTTGACGTTGGCAGGCGGGCATCCCTCCAATGGCCATTGGAGCAACTAAATGACCTCCATTTGTCTAAATATACATAGGGATTAAGGAAAAAGCGCAGGTAACATTTTCTTTTCTTTGGTTTTTACTACATATTGGGGCTGATGTGTGTTGTAGTCCATGCTGCTTTAGCGCAGGACTTCTCTTTTTGTATTTGTATTTACTTTGTATCACACAGCCTGGTTACAATGCTGCTACCCATCCCATGTGTTCCCTATTAAGGGTTAATAAGTAAAGGGGTGTATATAAAAAATACCCCTTTCTGTCTCATTAGAGATATTTTTGCCAGAAGCTCAAGGAAGCAGGCTGAAGGGTCAGTGTTAGGACCCGCTTAGGGGGGGTCTGCCTTGACGTTGGCAGGTGGGCATCCCTCCAATGGCCATTGGAGCAACTAAATGACCTCCATTTGTCTAAATATACATAGGGATTAAGGAAAAAGCGCAGGTAACATTTTCTTTTCTTTGGTTTTTACTACATATTGGGGCTGATGTGTGTTGTAGTCCATGCTGCTTTAGCGCAGGACTTCTCTTTTTGTATTTGTATTTACTTTGTATCACACAGCCTGGTTACAATGCTGCTACCCATCCCATGTGTTCCCTATTAAGGGTTAATAAGTAAAGGGGTGTATATAAAAAATACCCCTTTCTGTCTCATTAGAGATATTTTTGCCAGAAGCTCAAGGAAGCAGGCTGAAGGGTCAGTGTTAGGACCCGCTTAGGGGGGGTCTGCCTTGACGTTGGCAGGCGGGCATCCCTCCAATGGCCATTGGAGCAACTAAATGACCTCCATTTGTCTAAATATACATAGGGATTAAGGAAAAAGCGCAGGTAACATTTTCTTTTCTTTGGTTTTTACTACATATTGGGGCTGATGTGTGTTGTAGTCCATGCTGCTTTAGCGCAGGACTTCTCTTTTTGTATTTGTATTTACTTTGTATCACACAGCCTGGTTACAATGCTGCTACCCATCCCATGTGTTCCCTATTAAGGGTTAATAAGTAAAGGGGTGTATATAAAAAATACCCCTTTCTGTCTCATTAGAGATATTTTTGCCAGAAGCTCAAGGAAGCAGGCTGAAGGGTCAGTGTTAGGACCCGCTTAGGGGGGGTCTGCCTTGACGTTGGCAGGCGGGCATCCCTCCAATGGCCATTGGAGCAACTAAATGACCTCCATTTGTCTAAATATACATAGGGATTAAGGAAAAAGCGCAGGTAACATTTTCTTTTCTTTGGTTTTTACTACATATTGGGGCTGATGTGTGTTGTAGTCCATGCTGCTTTAGCGCAGGACTTCTCTTTTTGTATTTGTATTTACTTTGTATCACACAGCCTGGTTACAATGCTGCTACCCATCCCATGTGTTCCCTATTAAGGGTTAATAAGTAAAGGGGTGTATATAAAAAATACCCCTTTCTGTCTCATTAGAGATATTTTTGCCAGAAGCTCAAGGAAGCAGGCTGAAGGGTCAGTGTTAGGACCCGCTTAGGGGGGGTCTGCCTTGACGTTGGCAGGCGGGCATCCCTCCAATGGCCATTGGAGCAACTAAATGACCTCCATTTGTCTAAATATACATAGGGATTAAGGAAAAAGCGCAGGTAACATTTTCTTTTCTTTGGTTTTTACTACATATTGGGGCTGATGTGTGTTGTAGTCCATGCTGCTTTAGCGCAGGACTTCTCTTTTTGTATTTGTATTTACTTTGTATCACACAGCCTGGTTACAATGCTGCTACCCATCCCATGTGTTCCCTATTAAGGGTTAATAAGTAAAGGGGTGTATATAAAAAATACCCCTTTCTGTCTCATTAGAGATATTTTTGCCAGAAGCTCAAGGAAGCAGGCTGAAGGGTCAGTGTTAGGACCCGCTTAGGGGGGGTCTGCCTTGACGTTGGCAGGCGGGCATCCCTCCAATGGCCATTGGAGCAACTAAATGACCTCCATTTGTCTAAATATACATAGGGATTAAGGAAAAAGCGCAGGTAACATTTTCTTTTCTTTGGTTTTTACTACATATTGGGGCTGATGTGTGTTGTAGTCCATGCTGCTTTAGCGCAGGACTTCTCTTTTTGTATTTGTATTTACTTTGTATCACACAGCCTGGTTACAATGCTGCTACCCATCCCATGTGTTCCCTATTAAGGGTTAATAAGTAAAGGGGTGTATATAAAAAATACCCCTTTCTGTCTCATTAGAGATATTTTTGCCAGAAGCTCAAGGAAGCAGGCTGAAGGGTCAGTGTTAGGACCCGCTTAGGGGGGGTCTGCCTTGACGTTGGCAGGCGGGCATCCCTCCAATGGCCATTGGAGCAACTAAATGACCTCCATTTGTCTAAATATACATAGGGATTAAGGAAAAAGCGCAGGTAACATTTTCTTTTCTTTGGTTTTTACTACATATTGGGGCTGATGTGTGTTGTAGTCCATGCTGCTTTAGCGCAGGACTTCTCTTTTTGTATTTGTATTTACTTTGTATCACACAGCCTGGTTACAATGCTGCTACCCATCCCATGTGTTCCCTATTAAGGGTTAATAAGTAAAGGGGTGTATATAAAAAATACCCCTTTCTGTCTCATTAGAGATATTTTTGCCAGAAGCTCAAGGAAGCAGGCTGAAGGGTCAGTGTTAGGACCCGCTTAGGGGGGGTCTGCCTTGACGTTGGCAGGCGGGCATCCCTCCAATGGCCATTGGAGCAACTAAATGACCTCCATTTGTCTAAATATACATAGGGATTAAGGAAAAAGCGCAGGTAACATTTTCTTTTCTTTGGTTTTTACTACATATTGGGGCTGATGTGTGTTGTAGTCCATGCTGCTTTAGCGCAGGACTTCTCTTTTTGTATTTGTATTTACTTTGTATCACACAGCCTGGTTACAATGCTGCTACCCATCCCATGTGTTCCCTATTAAGGGTTAATAAGTAAAGGGGTGTATATAAAAAATACCCCTTTCTGTCTCATTAGAGATATTTTTGCCAGAAGCTCAAGGAAGCAGGCTGAAGGGTCAGTGTTAGGACCCGCTTAGGGGGGGTCTGCCTTGACGTTGGCAGGCGGGCATCCCTCCAATGGCCATTGGAGCAACTAAATGACCTCCATTTGTCTAAATATACATAGGGATTAAGGAAAAAGCGCAGGTAACATTTTCTTTTCTTTGGTTTTTACTACATATTGGGGCTGATGTGTGTTGTAGTCCATGCTGCTTTAGCGCAGGACTTCTCTTTTTGTATTTGTATTTACTTTGTATCACACAGCCTGGTTACAATGCTGCTACCCATCCCATGTGTTCCCTATTAAGGGTTAATAAGTAAAGGGGTGTATATAAAAAATACCCCTTTCTGTCTCATTAGAGATATTTTTGCCAGAAGCTCAAGGAAGCAGGCTGAAGGGTCAGTGTTAGGACCCGCTTAGGGGGGGTCTGCCTTGACGTTGGCAGGCGGGCATCCCTCCAATGGCCATTGGAGCAACTAAATGACCTCCATTTGTCTAAATATACATAGGGATTAAGGAAAAAGCGCAGGTAACATTTTCTTTTCTTTGGTTTTTACTACATATTGGGGCTGATGTGTGTTGTAGTCCATGCTGCTTTAGCGCAGGACTTCTCTTTTTGTATTTGTATTTACTTTGTATCACACAGCCTGGTTACAATGCTGCTACCCATCCCATGTGTTCCCTATTAAGGGTTAATAAGTAAAGGGGTGTATATAAAAAATACCCCTTTCTGTCTCATTAGAGATATTTTTGCCAGAAGCTCAAGGAAGCAGGCTGAAGGGTCAGTGTTAGGACCCGCTTAGGGGGGGTCTGCCTTGACGTTGGCAGGCGGGCATCCCTCCAATGGCCATTGGAGCAACTAAATGACCTCCATTTGTCTAAATATACATAGGGATTAAGGAAAAAGCGCAGGTAACATTTTCTTTTCTTTGGTTTTTACTACATATTGGGGCTGATGTGTGTTGTAGTCCATGCTGCTTTAGCGCAGGACTTCTCTTTTTGTATTTGTATTTACTTTGTATCACACAGCCTGGTTACAATGCTGCTACCCATCCCATGTGTTCCCTATTAAGGGTTAATAAGTAAAGGGGTGTATATAAAAAATACCCCTTTCTGTCTCATTAGAGATATTTTTGCCAGAAGCTCAAGGAAGCAGGCTGAAGGGTCAGTGTTAGGACCCGCTTAGGGGGGGTCTGCCTTGACGTTGGCAGGCGGGCATCCCTCCAATGGCCATTGGAGCAACTAAATGACCTCCATTTGTCTAAATATACATAGGGATTAAGGAAAAAGCGCAGGTAACATTTTCTTTTCTTTGGTTTTTACTACATATTGGGGCTGATGTGTGTTGTAGTCCATGCTGCTTTAGCGCAGGACTTCTCTTTTTGTATTTGTATTTACTTTGTATCACACAGCCTGGTTACAATGCTGCTACCCATCCCATGTGTTCCCTATTAAGGGTTAATAAGTAAAGGGGTGTATATAAAAAATACCCCTTTCTGTCTCATTAGAGATATTTTTGCCAGAAGCTCAAGGAAGCAGGCTGAAGGGTCAGTGTTAGGACCCGCTTAGGGGGGGTCTGCCTTGACGTTGGCAGGCGGGCATCCCTCCAATGGCCATTGGAGCAACTAAATGACCTCCATTTGTCTAAATATACATAGGGATTAAGGAAAAAGCGCAGGTAACATTTTCTTTTCTTTGGTTTTTACTACATATTGGGGCTGATGTGTGTTGTAGTCCATGCTGCTTTAGCGCAGGACTTCTCTTTTTGTATTTGTATTTACTTTGTATCACACAGCCTGGTTACAATGCTGCTACCCATCCCATGTGTTCCCTATTAAGGGTTAATAAGTAAAGGGGTGTATATAAAAAATACCCCTTTCTGTCTCATTAGAGATATTTTTGCCAGAAGCTCAAGGAAGCAGGCTGAAGGGTCAGTGTTAGGACCCGCTTAGGGGGGGTCTGCCTTGACGTTGGCAGGCGGGCATCCCTCCAATGGCCATTGGAGCAACTAAATGACCTCCATTTGTCTAAATATACATAGGGATTAAGGAAAAAGCGCAGGTAACATTTTCTTTTTTAGTGGTTACTTAGTCACAAATGCTGGCCAAAGTTAACATTTATATTTGTTTGTGCGTGAAAAATGCAAAAAACAAATATAAATGCTGACTTTGTGACTGAGTGGCTACTAAAAAAGTGTTTGTGACTGAGTGGCTACTAAAAAAGACTGGACATACCCCATTTGCAATACTTTAATGTACCTACTTTTGCAAATGGTATGCCATCATGGGGTAATTCTCATTCCTGGGCTACCATACAGTCTCAAAGACAACGTAACCAATCTGACAAATTTAAATTAAAAAATGAAATGGGCAAGCCTTATATGTGACCCTGTAACTTTCTAAAACACTGTAAAACCTGAACATGGGGAGGGGGGTACTCTTATACTCAGGATACTTTGCTGAGCACAAATATTAGTGTTCCAGAACAGTAAAATGTATCACAACAATGATATCATCAATGAAGGTGCCGTTTGTGTGTAAAAATTCTAAAAACGTTACATATAGTTACATATAGTGCTAGCAAATTAAATCTGGTAAGTGCATAGGACCGCAGGGGTGGGGGTGGGGGGGCAATGATCACATAGATGTAAGCAGGGATGCTCCGTTTACTCTTACATTTATATTAAAGATTTAGTAAATGGCATCATAATCCAGCTCAGACAATGCAAAGCCAGGGCAAACATTGCTTCATTCATCCTCTTTTCTCCATGCTCTACATAAGCACAGAGCTTATAACGGTAGCTGTCAGGAAGATGAATGTGCCCAGTTGCCCAGAAGTCTGGTTTTCTATATTTTATTTGATTTTTCACATCTCACAAATACATGTTTGTTAAGTACGGAAATAAGTAAACCATGTCAAAAATCCTGGGAAGAGTTAATTCTTCTTTAATACACTTTAAATTTAACTTTAAAGACTTAATCTGATTCTGTTAGCTTGTTGAGATTTGCAATTTTATAGTGCAAAAGACACCCCTGGCAACACAGGTGTTTAGTAATTTAATTAAACCCATTTTTTTTACATTTCTAATAATATGTGCTACAAATTTATGGTCCAGTATTTCTTCTACTTTAGACAGTTGTAAGTAACCAGAGTAACTAATTAAAATAATGTCAACATACACTGCAAACAGTAACAGTAAAAAAAGAAAAAGATTTATCCCATTAAAAAGAGAATGCAGGATGTGCAGAACATTTGCTGTTGTGGGAGTAGTAAAGGCACGTATTTCTACCGATCTCGTATTATTTCTGCAGGACTTGAAAGTGTTGCCCCACAGTATATGGAATTTCTGTCTTCATTAATTAATAATGATATCAATTAGAATGTCACAGTCTGAGAGGACTGCAAAGGAGTTAAGCATTCTATAATGCAGCACTTTCTACTTTTATTTTTAGCTGCCGAAGGCTGTGTGGAAGGGGGCGGGGATATGAATTACATCATATCTCTGCTCCCTGTGTACCACACAGCACGATTGGCTTCCAGTGATGGGGCTGGGCTGCAAGACAGGACTCCACAGAGCCGGACAGCAGGCACCCGAGGGACCAGATTGAACAGATGTGTGGTGGACACCTCGATGGGAGGACGGGGGATGTTCTTTTCCCCCCAGTGTGAGTAGAGCTGCAATATCCTGGAAGCGATAATCCTAAAAGGCAGCAATACAGCTGTTCCCTACAAGCACGAGACAAGGCTCTGTGTTGAGGGTAAAACTGTTTATTGGAAGCCACAGCTGGCCTTTTATGCAAGTCCCCGTGCAAGGGGTTTCTGATTACATATTCCAGGAGCATTCCCCGCTGAACCTGAGAGGGGACAGCAGAATAAGCACACACATAATTACATTAACTCTCAGTTCCAGGACATGCATAATAAAAACACCCCAAAATACATACTTTACAATTGAGTACCCCCTCAAGTCCTATATCCCCGGGTAGCCTAGATCTGAGCGCCCAACATATCCAGAAAGCACTCAGATCCCACGAACGCAGCTGAAACGACACAGGGGTATAGTTTAGACGGACTGCACACGAGGCGCCTGCCCAAAATAGTTCCATTAAATCAGGCTGTGCGGTCGGTCTCTTTCGGGAGTACCAAATACAACTATATATATGAATAAATGGTTAGTGCGTACACTCCAGTGGCGTACATACCGGGGTCGCAGGGTCGCGGCTGCGACCGGGACCGGCCCACCAGGGGGCCCGGCCGCCCTGCGGCCCAGGTATGTATGTCACTGGGCCAGCCTCTTCTCCTGGGGGGCCCAGGAGCCGGCCACATCAGGGCCCCCCGAGGCTGGCCCTGCTGTCACCCGGCTGGCCGGTCCTGCGGGTGCGTGAGGGAGCACTGTCTCCTGGGTGCTTCCTCTTCAGCTCCCTTGCGCACCGCACTGATACCGGAGCCGGAAGATGACGTCATCTTCCGGCTCCGGCATCAGTACGCGGCGCGCAAGGGAGCTGAAGAGGAAGCACTCAGGGGAGAGTGCTCCCTCGCGCGCCCGCAGGACCGGCCAGCCGGGTGACAGCTGGGCCAGCAACACCACTGGACCCCAGGGAATCCCCTCAGCTCTCCCACAGGTAATGAGGCTGGGGGGATTAAAAAAAAATGTGTGTGTTTGTGAGTGTGAGTTAGAGTGTGAGTGTGTGTTAGAGTGTGAGTGTGTGTTAGAGTGTGAGTGTGTGTTAGAGTGTGAGTGTATGTTAGTGTGTGTTAGTGTATGTGAGTGTGTGTTAGAGTGTGAGTGTGTGTTAGAGTGTGTTAGAGTGTGTGTTAGAGTGTGTTAGAGTGTGTGTTAGTGTGTGTTAGTGAGTGTTAGTGTGTGTGAGTGTGTGTTAGAGTGTGTGTGAGTGTGTTAGTGTGTGAGTGTATGTTAGTGTGTGTTTGTGAGTGTGAGTGTATGTTAGCGTGTGTGTTAGTGAGCTGATGTGATCTGGGTGTCTGTAGTGGTCCTTTAAGTGTATGTGTTTATGCATGCACTGGCGTACATACCGCGGTCACACAGGTCGCAGCCCTGCGACCCGGTGCCCGCCGCCATGTGTTGCGGCCCCAGCCCGCGCAGAGTAAGCGCGCACGCGGGGGGGGGGCCATGGATCAGTTTTCGCACCGGGGCCCCATGGGCTGTGTATACGCCACTGGTACGCTCATACAGTGTATCAGGTTCGAGAGCATGCTCCCAATGAACGCCATTTAGTTCGTATGAATCTAACCGAAATCCCAGCGGTGTTCGCGCCATCGAGTGTCCGATTTTAGATCCATGCACTCGACGACCAAACACCGCTGTCTGTGTTCGCGGCCAAAGTTGGCCGCCGCCACTTGTTCGCACATACGAACGGTGACCACCCAGTCAACCGCTTAGAACGTTGGTGTTATTGCAGTTACAGAGGTGTTAGAAGAGGTTAATGGGGACACCAACTCCGCATATGGGTTGTCTGTCATTTGGTGATTCATTTGTTCGTTATTCGAACAGGGCAATGTTAACATACGAGGAGAACGCAATTTACTGAACAAACAGGCAAAGGGACAAAGAGCTGTATAATCCATGGACAGGGAGATCTGTCACAAGTGGAAGTATGTAATTGTGACTGTCTATGTATGTATGTATGCATGAATGTAAGCATGTATGTATGTCTCTGTATGTCTGTATATATGTATGTCTCTGTATGCATGCATGTTTCTGTATGTATGTTTTTGCATGCCTCTATGTCTTTGTATGTATGTCTCTGTATGTATGTATGTCTCTGTATGTATATCTCTTTATGTATGTTTGTCTCCATATGCTTTTATGCATTTGTATGTATGTTTCTGTTTGCCTGTATGTCTCAGTATGCATGTATGTCTCTGTATGTATGTCTTGTGTGTATGTATGTCTTTGCATGTATGTTTCAGTATGCATGTATGTCTCTGTATGTATATCTCTTTATGTATGCTTGTCTCCATATGCTTTTTTGTCTCTGTATGTATGTTTCTGTATATATGTCTCTGTGTGCCTGTATGTCTTCATATGTATGTCTCTGTATGCCTTTATGTCACTTTATGCATATTTCTGTATGTATGTCTCTGAATGCCTGTATGTCTTTGTATGTATGCTTCTGTATGCCTGTATGTCTCATTATGCCTGTTTGTAAGTATGTTGCTGTATGATGGTATGCGTCTGTATGCATGTATGTCTCTGTATGCATGAATGTTTCTGTATGCCTGTTTGTATTTTTACGTATGTCTCTGTATGTAGGTATGTCTCTGTATGCCTTTATGTCTCTGTATGCATGTTTCTGCATGTATGTCTCTGTATGCCTGTATGTCTTTGTATGTATGTTTCTGTAAGCCTGTATGTCTCAGTATGCCTGTATGTATGTATGTATGTGTCTGTGTGACGGTATGCCTCTGTATGCTTGCATGTCTCTGTATGCCTGCATGTCTCTGTATGCCTGCATGTCTCTGTACGTATGTATGTATGTGTCTGTATGCCTGAATGTCTCTGTATGTATGTCTCAGTATGTATGTTTCTGTATGCCTGTATGACTCTGTATGCATGTATGTATGTTTGTATGTATCTGTATGCATTTATGCCTCTATATGCCTTTATGCCTTTGTATGTATGTTTCTGGATGCCTGTATGTATGTATGTGTCTGTATGACGGTATGTCTCTGTATGCCTGCATGTCTTTGTATGCCTGCATGTCTCTGTATGTCCCTGTATGTCTGTATGTCTGTGCCTGTATGTCTCTGTGTGACTGTGTCTGTATGTCTCTGTATGATTATGTCTGTGCTTGTATGACAGTGTACCTATATGACTTTGATTGTGTGCCTTTTATGACTGGGATACACAGTTGAAGATTTTTTTGTTTGTTTTTTTGTTTGCGGGAGGGGGGAGATTGGCAAAATGCATCCCTGTCTGTGTAACTACAGATCCTTGCACCGGCCCTGCTTGAAGAACACTATTTGGAATTATTTTGAGGATGATTGTTTAAGGTATAACTCCCCATATCCTGGCCATGATCTCTACTTTCTGTGGTGGTTTTATAGATATACTAGTATATCATAATGTTAGCATGATTTTAAGCCTGTCATCGATAAAGCCTGATAGCTAGGGATAACCCAATTTAAAGTCCCCTGCACAAACTGCTTGAATATAAGAAACAAAAACATTTATTCATATTGATAAAGTATTCCTTTTAAAAATTTGTTACATTGGACCCCACCTTTGGAAATCTAAAACATAAGTAAAATGATCCAATCTTTTGTGAGGTCATCAGTGGGGGAACGGCGGCGATCAGGTAGGTGCATAGGGCGGCTGGTCCGGTGTTTAGGCTTGGCTCCTTAAGGATGGCATAGAACGCCCACCGTCCTTAAGGGGTTAAAAATGAATCTTTAATAATACTTTGCCATAAATAGTCCTAATTATAAGGCATATAATATAAAAAATAGTCCTAATTATAAGGCATATGGATAAAATAGTCCAAGTTGATTGAAGAGTTTGGGTAAGGTAGGTTGGTCGTAGAGGTTCTGAGATATTCGGATATCCAAATTCCGTAGAAGCATGCAAATGAGAAAAAAGATTCCAATAGTGAAAAACTGTATCCGGTAGCAAAAGAAGGAGTATAGTAATGATAATATTACTCCTACTCACCTTTTAAAGAGCTAGTACAAGCTCAGGTGTAGACAGCATTCAGTGGCGTTGATCCCCTACTGGTAGGATATAGGTGTTGGTAGGTGGTGAAGGTCCTTGGTATGGGGTAAGAAATAAAACCAAAATAGTGCTATCTGTATGCAGTAATAAATTGTTGTTATTTTTAAGGTATAGTACTCACTATAATAGTGTGGGTGGTATAATCCCCAACTAGGATTCTAGAGTACTTGATGACCGGGTTAAAAGATGAATAAAATAATATATAAAAAAAGGTCTAAGGCACAAACAAAATATAAGGGGCCAATATTCCTTTAATGATATGTATAAAAAGAGTAAAAAAAGGAGTGGAACACATGGAGGGGAGGGGGAGAGAGGGAGGGTATGGGACATACGGAGGGAAGGGGGGAGAGAGGGAGGAATGGGACACATGGAGAGGAAGGGGGAGAGGGAGAAATTGGAAACATGGAGGAGCTAGGGCACAGGGTATGGGACACATGGAGGGGCTGGGAGGGAGAAGTGTATGGGACACATGAATGGGCTAGGGGGAAGAAGGGTATGGGACACATGGAGGGGTTGAGGGGAGAGAGGAAATGGGAGTGCGGGAATGAGATACATGGAGGAGCTGGGGGGAAGGAATGAGACACGGGAGGTGGGGGTGAGACACATGGGAGGGGGGGGCCCAGGGAACTTTTCGCACCATGCCCGGTTATGCCTCTGAGTGCAGCATACTGGCTGGATCCCCAATTTTCGAATATTGTATAACAGAATCTGTCTGTGGGTTGTAAACAATAGCTGTCTACATTCATCCATCATATAATAAAATAGAGGAGCCATTGATGGACTAAGTATGTTGTTGTTGCTCTTCTGCAGAGTTTAATATAAAGGTGCTTCCTTCACTGTAACTAGTTTTTATGTAGCATTTCAAATATTACAAGGCTATCTGTGTGTCTCTATGTGTATATTTTTGTGTGTGTATCTGTGTGTCTATATTTGCACCAGTTTGTCTGTATGTGTATCTGTTTTTCTGTATATGTATCTGTTTGTATGTGTATCTGTATATGTTTCTGATTGTCTGTGTGTGTATCTGTGTGTGGGTCCGTATGTACGTATCTGTGTATCTGTATCTGATTGTCTGTATGTGTATCTGTGTGTCTGAATGTGCATATGTGTGCCTGTGTATTCATTTGTTTGTATGTGTATCTGTGTGTTTGTATGTGTGTCAGTGTGTGTATCTCTGTGTCTGAGTATATGTGTGTGTCTATGTATTTACATGTATGTCAGTGTGTATACTTGCATATGTATCTGTATGTGTGTTAGTGTGTGCCTGTGTATCTGCATGTGTGTCCATGTATGTATCTGTATGTGTTGTATTGTGTGTATCTGCATGTGTGTCAGTGTGTGCACCTGTGTGTCGGTGTATCTGTCACCCACCACACAAATGCACCCTTCACTGTCACTTACACACCCACCCTACACTGTCACCCCCCCACACACACACACATACTGTCACCCTCTTCACCTTGCCACACGCACATTAGCTCCCCCAATCCTGTCACACTCTCTCCTCCAACCATGCATGCTCACCCTCCAACCCTGTATCATTAACCTCTCTGGCCCTTTCACACTCACCTTGCCACATTTACCCCTTTACACACTCTGTCACAGTCCCTCCTGAAGACAGTCATACACACACAGTCATGAAACATAGTTTCGCCATAAACACAATGCAAAAAGGCCACATACACACAACACACTGCAAGCAGTTACCCATCACACATACAGCCCCAGACACAAACATACACATGGTCACAGAGACGTACATTCAAATACAAGGATACTTTGTGTCAGACACACACTCTCAGGCACCTACTAAGGTAGACAATGCAATGCCAGACATACTCAAAAATACACAGCCCAATGCACATTGTCAGTGTGTGGATCTCTGTGCATCAGTATGATATTTATTAATGGGTGCATTATTTATATATTTATTTATTCATTTGACCATTTTTATTGGTTTCCATGTTTTTGGGGTATAGAAATGAAAGGAGGAGTTGTTAGTGGGGAACATGTGTCACAATTGTCATGTACCATAAATAGGTCTTTCATATAAGAGGGGTCTAAGTTATACATTTGTGCATCCTACATCATACAATATGGTGCATCAGTGCTCAATTATACATTCTCTCTGAGTCTGGAGCGCATTGGGTCTGGCCTGGCCTTTGTACAGGAAAATATTGTATATCAGGAGCCCCCTCCGGTGGTTATATAGTTTTGCTTGTGGTGTGCCGTGGAATGCTTGGAAGAGGTTTTGTGTGCCTTGGGTGAGAAAAGTTTGAGGAGAACTGATATAATTCTGCAATTTATGTGTATGTATTTGTTTTTGTGTTTTGTTTTGTTTTTTTGTGTTGGGGTGGCTTGCTTGCCCAGGGTCCAATTAATATTATCGATGACCCTGGTGGGATCACATGCATTATTTTACAGGCCCCTTTCCTGTAACAGAACATCAATGGCTACCCGATCGCTAGTTTTAATCATTTAGTAGACATTCTCCCACCCATTACACTATCTGTGGGGGATCTTATTGACCCACCCATAGGCTTTTTATTGATTAATTTATTTAACGTGGCAGCTGGCTACCAATCACTGTACAGCTACCACATGATTAACCTTCGTACTGCTAGGTTATTTAACTATTTGCCTGTTGGCTGCTAGTGCTGCCAACAGGCAAATAGTATTTAAAATTAAGGCTTGTTTGCATGAAAGCAAGAGAACAATAATTTGTAAATGTGTATCCTGCTAGATGCATTCAGTCCGTTTTCAGTTAAATCTTGTGAATCATTTTGAATCCTACCACCAACCACCAACTACTGCCACATCTGTTGGTTATTTGTATTTATTATTTATGCTTCCGTGTGCGTGTTGTTTCACTATTATAAAGACCCCAGATTTGTATTCTGCTACTGCCTCCAAGTATAGCAAGACCCCAATATAAACCCCTGGTTCGGTTCCTCCAAACATCTTATAACCAGTAATCTTATAAGTCATGTGACTGGCAAAAAAAAAACCCACGCAAAATAAAAAAGATAAATAAATAATAATCTGAGGCAGAGAGATGGCTGAAGAACACCCACAATATGACCAACATGGTAAAATACAGCATTTAATGGAATAAGCTATAAATTGACATGTGTTTTAAATAGCCATCGCATGATTGGGATCCTGCTGCTAAATACTGCTAAATCATCCACCTGAATGAATGTAAACTATTTATGTAAATAATAACAAAAATATTTAAATATATATATATATATATATATATATATATATATATATATATATATATATATATTAAAAAAATAAAAAATTAAGTAGAAAATACTAAATCAAGTGCAAGACGAGTCAAGCTATAACTTCCTAGCTAGGCAATTTGCATTTTTCAAACTGCCCTTCTTGGAGGCACTCAAAGTAATCCTAAACTTTGCTTTGCCACAATGCATTGACCCCAACCCTTCACCTTAAATATTAAAGTAATTAAAACCCTTACACATAAAAATTGTGAAGCTTATTTTTAAGGCCCATGAGACAAACACTGGTACATCAAATGAAGCAGTCCTGCTGGTTTCCCATCCTCAATAATGTACAGCTACCCTTGTCCAGATTCTCAGATCCAGGGAGAGTAAGAGTCACGCTACACTGGAGGACCCCACAGGCTTGCTCCCCTAGAACCACCAGGTTTCCCTACTTTTACTGACTCTAATCAAATGTATGCTTTTCTTTGGTCACCTCCAAAGGGGAACCTGGAGTGGAGGAGAGGGAGGCTCAGCACAAAAAGGATTCTGGTCTGTATTCCAATTATACACAGAAAAAAATGGGGAATTGGAAAACACACCCAGAACATGCATTCTCAACAGTGATGCTATATATATACAAAATACAGATTAAAGGACTAGCACCCACAACACATTGTATGTTTTCCTTTGTGAAGAGTCAATGGAAGCAGTTTAGGCAGTAAGTATTGTAGTTAGCATGTTAATCTCCCATGTTAAAATTAGTGTAAGATTTGGGTACTGTGGTGAGATGAACACAGTATGGCCATATGGTTTAATTGAATACCCATATTTGCTTGCTAAGATTCATTTTAAGTACCCTCCCTTTTCCCTCTGTTGTTTCACGTGTGTGTGATATGTGACTGAAATTAACAGTATACATCAAAGAACTATCACTTTAATTATTCAGGTATGACACTGATTTTTTATAAACATTTTTAACCACATTCATGTTGCATTACATATATTTACAATGCACTTACAGCAGATTAATTAAATTCACCTTAGTTCATTTAGCATTAGTATTATTTAATTTGTCTCCCATGTTGAAATTAGTAGGTGTAGTGGTGGGCTTGGTGATACATATGGCCATATGGTGGAACTGATTCCCCATAAATGTTTGTTAAGATAGGTGATTTTAAGTAGCTTTGTAAAATTGAAAACTGTATTTTTGTTTGTGTGCTGTTCCTTAATCTGTATCTTACTGAGCAATGACAAGGAACTTTCAAATCTTTTTTTACTGTTCGCGATTGCGGTGTAACACTGCTGCACATTCCAAAGGTGTCGTGCAGCATCATTTGAAAAGAACTACAGGTTAATCCATTTGGTCACACATATGAAAATGGTGCATCCACTGATGAATTGTCCTTGAAGACTTATTAAAAGAAACAATAGAAGATGGAGAAATTAACAGCTGTACGGCCAGCTGGTATTACGTGTTTGACTAAAGCCCAAAGCATTCACTTACAAAAGATGGATGGTCCTCAGTATTTGTTTTAAAGTACTGAAACATATTTTGCTGGACTGTGTTTGAAAGCAAAGAGCTTTAGCAAGCTTTATTCTTTCTAAAAAAAAAACTTTTTCCACCACTAATAAAACAATATAACTTCTTACTCTGCCAAGCTGTTATAAGACCTGTATCAAAGTGTTACCTTAAACAAAGTACAAATGGATGACTGTTATTATTATATATTTTATTTTCTTTAAAATTATAGACTTTTTAATTTCAGATTTACATTGACTTCCAGGCAGACCGGGCACAATTATAGAAACTAAACTTGCCATACTACCTTGGTGGTTTATGTGTGGGCATATGAGTGAACTGAATGAAATTCATAATGGGTTTTGAGTTTCAGATATGTGGGATTGGATGTAGGGGTTCTTGGAACAACTACAGATTTGATGATATGGACACATGAATCTGGTTGTAACAGAATCCAGTTGTCTGGATAGAAAATAATCATGTAGCAATGCCCTCCAGAAGAAACCAATATAACATGTAACTCAGACACTGTAGTAATTGGTTATCAAGATATAATGTTACCATGTTATGGTGCACATAATGATGGGGACCAGACCAACGATGCCCAAGAGCCCAAGGCTGGCTAAAGACTATATAGCCATACAATAAGGTTACAAAAGGGGTTTTTAATCAGAAAATTGATCAGGAAAACTTTATACCATCATGTTTTATTGGAGTTTTTTTTTACCATTGCAGTTTAATTTTAATGTTGTACGTCATCATGGGAGCAGTGTTTTTGTTAACTTGAACAATTACTTTAAATACATAAAGGGAATTAACACAGTAAAGGAGGAGACTATATTTAAAAGAAGAAAAACTACCACAACAAGAGGACATAGTCTTAAATCAGAGGGGCAAATGTTTAAAAATAATATCAGGAAGTGTTACTTTACTGAGAGAGTAGTGGATGCATGGATTAGCCTTCCAGCTGAAGTGGTAGAGGTTAAAACAGTGAAGGATTTTAAGCATGCATGGGATAGGCTTAAGGCTATCCTAGCTATAAGATAAGACTAATGAAAGTATTTAGAAAATTGGGCAGACTTGATGGGCCGAATGGTTCTTATCTGCCGTCACATTCTATGTTTCTATGTTGAACACATAGGGTTGATGGAACTGACATGAGGAATCCTGTATATTTGTGATATGCTAAGTAATTATATTTTTTAAGTCACATACAAATTAACTATCCTTTTATGTCTTAAGTGCCCTGTACTATTTATTTGGGTGTTACTATGGGTGTCAAAGTTACAGTGAAAGTTATCTGGTATGATTTTATAAAACTTTCCTAAAATATTCACTTGATATTCTTAAGGATATTCTTATTGTTTAGTTTGAGAGTGCAGTATATTTGTAAGATATTTGTTGCCACACTGTTGTGCTTTTACCATGTTTCTTTCTAGGTTTGCTGCATTCTTATACTTGTGTATATTTAATTGCAGATGTTTGAGGCACACATGAAGCACCAAAATGGACATGTAAGAGCAGCATTTACTGAGGACCAAGGAACTGTTAATTCTATAGAAAAAAAGGTGACATCTGCAGACACTCATTGTGGCGAAACCAACCTCGCCACTGGGCCCTGGAGAAGCCTGTTTGCTAGCCTCCTACCTGCTGACTATGGCCCCTGGGTTATTTGGGGCATATTGTACTGTATACCGCTGCTACTGGCCCTTTTAACAGCATCTATGGACATATTGGGACTTTTGGGACTACTGTCCCTTTAAGACTGTGATACATATTCTAGTATATTGCCTGTAATATTATATGTGTATTAAGTTTAACCTGGGATATGTATGCAGCATTCATCTGATTGTTCGGTAGAATCACTCCATTCATTATATTGAGTGAAACTACCGAACAACCAGACCACCCAGGAATAAGTGTGCCTCCAATTACAGTTTGCAACAATGTTGCAAACGGGTAATTGGCAATCAGTGTAATGTAGTCTTTGTCCTCTGGGTGGCCGCCATTCGGGAAACAAACACGTGGCGGCGGCCATCTTAAACTACCGAACAGCGGTGTTTTGCCGTCGAGTGTCTGGAACTAAAATCGGACACTTGACTAGGCAAACACCGCTGAGACCTCCATACTTCCAGAAATTCGTATGGAAACTACCGAATGACCCGCCGTTCGGTAGAAAGAACCCCATAAACAAGGGAATTCATTCAAACCCTCTCCAGGCTCTATAACACAGGCAATTCGCCTGTTTTCATTCCCTTGTTTGTGACCGACCGCAGGGCCAAAATGCATGGAACTGTTTTCGGATACTTTACCCATGCGGTCGGTCAAATCTTTGGAACCCCATATCTCACGAACCATTCATCCGAATTACTTGAATTTTGGATATGTTGTCCCCCTGAATAAGGGCTATCCAGTGATGCTGGATTTAAAGGTGTACCCCCTGTTTTTGGGGTACATCCAGGAATTGGGGAAAAGTGTGTACTGTATAATTGGGTTAAGTGGTAATCTAAGGGGAGGAAATGTGTGGGAGGTACATCCATGTGATTGGTCAATATCATCCTCCCCCTGGGAGTGTCCTGTATGTACCTGTTTGTGAATAAAAGCCAGGCTGGATGAGCCAGTCCAGAGTTCCTGTTTTACCCTCAAAGTGATGTGTCGTCTCATTATTGGGGGAAGGATTTATTGCATGCTGTTCCAGTTGACTGCTAGGAGTACAAGCCTATTCGTATGGTTCCTATTCAATGGTCTACAGCATTCATATGCTTGGGAGAATTTAAAGGTTTCTCGGATTCGGTGATTGTGGTGTCTGCCAGAGTGCTTGGAGTCCTCAGGAAGCGCTAGGAGCATCCATTAACGGAGGTACCCAGTCGGGGTGCCAGGTGATCCGTTACATTGGTGGCAAGCGGTGGGATGGCGTCCTAGTGCGAGGTATAGCAGCTCAGAGACACTGTTTGGATTTACAAATTGAGGGCAACGCTAGCAGTCGTGCAGCGCCCCTGGGAGCAGACAAGTATGGAAGGTTCTGGCTCTGGAGAGGATTGGCTGGCCGAGGTGAGGCAGCGAGTGGCCGAGTATGGGGATGATATACCCATGGAGACACGCCGGGTGATCTGGAACCAGGTCATGGCTGAGCGAAACACAAGGCTGGACCGAGAATTCCGGTTGGCAAAAGAGAGGAAGTATGCTCAGCAGCAGGAGCGGTACAGCAGCCGAGTAGAGGCTGCATCCGAGGAGGTTAGCCGTCTTTCCCTGAGGCGGCGGGAGGAACCTGAAGTGGGGGTCCTCATAGACTGGTCCTGTGAGGAACCACAACAGGCAGGTAGAGATGGGACCAAGGTCTCTCCACCGGGCCCTTACTCACAAATGTTGCGGGGCCTCACGGATTGGTCCTGGGAAGACCCACAGATGGCAGGTGGAGATGGGACTGCGGTCTCTCTACCGGCCCTACAGGGATGCTGGGCAGTCGGCCCAGATCCCCAGCGGCAGTGTGCGTTACAGGGAGCTGAAGGTGCCGTTCTTGCTCCCCAGCGGCAGTCTACGGTGCAGGGAGAGGAGCCTGTTATCCCCTCTCCCCAGCGGCTGAAGGTGTGTAAGGGAGAGGAGTTTGTTATTCCCTCTCCCCAGCGGCAGCTTAGCACACCAAGGGGAGACAGTAAGCCCCACACCAGCGCAGATGGGACCGTGGTCTCTGCGCCCAAGTTACAGGGAGCTGAAGGAGCCGTCCTCCCTCCCCAGCGGCAGTGTGATTTGTTGGGAATTGGGAGCCCAGTCTCCATTCCCCAGCGGCAGGCTGAGTTACAGGGGGCAGAGGTAGTTGGTCCTACCCCCCAGCAGCAGAGTGATATGCCGGGAAGGCAGTGTGAAGTGCAGGGAGAGGAGAGCAGCGTCCTCCCTCCCCAGCGGAAGGCTGAGTTACAGGGGGCAGAGGTAGTTGGTCCTACCCCCCAGCAGCAGCATGATTGTTTGGGAATAGAGAGCCCAGTCTCTATTCCCCAGCAGCAGGACACTGAATTGGGAGGAGAGACAGTCGGTCTCCCTCCACAAAGACTGAAAGTAGGCATGGGAGAGGAGATTGTTACCCCCTCTCCCCAGCGGCAGACCATCAATGGGCAGAGTGTTCTAATGGGAGAGGAGATTGTTACCACCTCTCCCCAGCGACGGATCATCGATGGGCAGAGTGTTCTAATGGGAGAGGAGCTGGTTACCACCTCTCCCCAGCGGCAGCTTAATGTACCAGGGGGAGACTGTAAGCCCCACACCTGTGCAGATGGGACCGTGGTCTCTGCACTTCCAGCACAGGGGGTAGGGACGGTCGGTCCTGCCCCCCCACAACAGGGCTGTTTAGCCAAAGGGGAGACAGTCTGTCTCCAGCAGCAGAGCTGTGTAACTAAAGGGGAGACAGTCGGTCTCCAGCAGCAGAGCTGTGTAACTCAAGGGGAGACAGTCGGTCTCCAGCAGCAGAGCTGCGCAGCTAAAGGGGAGGCAGTCGGTCTCCAGCAAGGCTCCAACCAGACTACTCCCGGGGTAGTGCTGGCACCAGGGCAGAGTACCGCTGGGCTCTGCCCACTCAGCAACCCACCAAAACAGCCTACCAGTCCCCCACACAGCCATGGTGAGGCACCTGGACCTGGTCAAGTTTTTCTCTTACTCAGGTGTAGTAACCATTTATTGTGGGTGGGCTGTACTGCTGTTTCTGTTTTGTGGGTGGGCTGCTGGACTAACAAGGGCACTGACCGGCAAGAGGTCAGGTACCCTGTTAGTCTGTTTGGAAAAGGGGAGAAATGTGGCGAAACCAACCTCGCCACTGGGCCCTGGAGAAGCCTGTTTGCTAGCCTCCTACCTGCTGACTATGGCCCCTGGGTTATTTGGGGCATATTGTACTGTATATCGCTGCTACTGGCCCTTTTAACAGCATCTATGGACATATTGGGACTTTTGGGACTACTGTCCCTTTAAGACTGTGATACATATTCTAGTATATTGCCTGTAATATTATATGTGTATATGTGTATTAAGTTTAACCTGGGATATGTATGCAGCATTCACCTGATTGTTCGGTAGAATCACTCCATTCATTATATTGAGTGAAACTACCGAACAACCAGACCACCCAGGAATAAGTGTGCCTCCAATTACAGTTTGCAACAATGTTGCAAACGGGTAATTGGCAATCAGTGTAATGTAGTCTTTGTCCTCTGGGTGGCCGCCATTCGGGAAACAAACACGTGGCGGCGGCCATCTTAAACTACCGAACAGCGGTGTTTTGCCGTCGAGTGTCTGGAACTAAAATCGGACACTTGACTAGGCAAACACCGCTGAGACCTCCATACTTCCAGAAATTCGTATGGAAACTACCGAATGACCCGCCGTTCGGTAGAAAGAACCCCATAAACAAGGGAATTCATTCAAACCCTCTCCAGGCTCTATAACACAGGCAATTCGCCTGTTTTCATTCCCTTGTTTGTGACCGACCGCAGGGCCAAAATGCATGGAACTGTTTTCGGATACTTTACCCATGCGGTCGGTCAAATCTTTGGAACCCCATATCTCACGAACCATTCATCCGAATTACTTGAATTTTGGATATGTTGTCCCCCTGAATAAGGGCTATCCAGCGATGCTGGATTTAAAGGTGTACCCCCTGTTTTTGGGGTACATCCAGGAATTGGGGAAAAGTGTGTACTGTATAATTGGGTTAAGTGGTAATCTAAGGGGAGGAAATGTGTGGGAGGTACATCCATGTGATTGGTCAATATCATCCTCCCCCTGGGAGTGTCCTGTATGTACCTGTTTGTGAATAAAAGCCAGGCTGGATGAGCCAGTCCAGAGTTCCTGTTTTACCCTCAAAGTGATGTGTCGTCTCATTATTGGGGGAAGGATTTATTGCATGCTGTTCCAGTTGACTGCTAGGAGTACAAGCCTATTCGTATGGTTCCTATTCAATGGTCTACAGCATTCATATGCTTGGGAGAATTTAAAGGTTTCTCGGATTCGGTGATTGTGGTGTCTGCCAGAGTGCTTGGAGTCCTCAGGAAGCGCTAGGAGCATCCATTAACGGAGGTACCCAGTCGGGGTGCCAGGTGATCCGTTACACTCATTAATTTTAAATTGCCTTTATTAGAACCACCATTAGTTACCTGGCATCAGTCGAAGACACAAAAAGTCCAGGATTTTACATGTGATGGGATGTGATTAATTGTATGCCCTTTATGAATTTAACATGTTACTAAATGAGCTTCTAGACTAACAAGCTAAGTGGGGGACTAGGATTTAGTAGAGGGGGGTTCTGTGTTTTAGTAGAGGCGGATGCAGGTTTTTTTTATATACTGTACTTTTCAAAATAAACCTACGTTTCTATGAAAATGTATGTTTTTTTTTTTTTTTTTTGCAGCCCACATAAACTTAAACCTTGTTTATTTGGTCCTTCCTAGACTTTGAGTTTGATATGCTTGGTGTAAAGTGTGTAATATAGTATTATCAGAGATAATACTGTAGGTTGTTATACATACAGAGGTGTAGGGAGTTTGCCAGTGTGCAGTGGTTGTACTCACATTCTGCCAGCCTGCAGAGTGTGTAATGTGGTATTATCATTAAGATAATTATAGATAATACTATAGTTTTTATACCTTTTGAGTTATTGTTTATAATTAGAGAGTCACAGTACACTGGTACTTGGTAAAAAGTGAAGGGAACCTTCGGAGATCTAATTATTTATTGTTCCCCTATGATTTTATATAATGTATTATATCTCATTTGTATCCTGCATTCTTAAATTATAGAGTATACGATTTAATTGTGCTGTAATCCTATTGAGTCTGAGTGTGTGATAAATGTAACTATTTCTATAAGCCCATCCTGTTAACTAAGTAGATGGGACTAGTTATATTATTGAATATGTATAATGAACTCAGTATATCCTATAAGGCTAAGGCAATTATTCCATATATACGTTTGCTCTACACTCCATATTTTATGCTTATAAAGCTACTTTAATCCTTTGCTTGCCATAGTATTTAAGACTAGTCTATATTTTGTATGTGTTGCTAATTTGATAATTAATATATTTTTCATTGCAGCTGGTAGTTATTTCTAAGAATAGTTATGATTAATCATAAATTGTTGTCTGTAAACCCCTGTAAGTTGCCCATATATTCCCTAAAACATAATGTACAATACAACTGTTGATGTGTCATCCTCCTTTCCCCCCTTCCCGGGGAAGCAGGAGGAGGAATATATTTAATATATAGATATATGTTTTTGACCTAACTAAGTAACTAACTTACTCCCTGTTTCACCTCTGGTGCCAAGGTGCAGTAAATGCCAATATGTTGGTAAAAGATAGGGTGGTCATTAAGACCCCCTTAGTATTTTTATCTTGAAAAAAACAAACAAAACAAAAAACACCCTCCTGGGTTGAAAAAGGGTTACCACTAAACATGACATTGAGTGTTTCTGACTAAATGTGTTCTTTTTCATTGTGAACTGGGTGAAATTGGTTGAAGGGGATGCTGAGATTCATTTTCATTTTGAATACAACTGTAGACTCAATGTGTGTTGGGATTAAAAATTTGGTCTCAGGGGCTAGATCATAAAATAACAGTCAGCGGTCGAATCTGCATTTGTACGGCCTTTGGACATTCAACCTGACAACTCAAACTTTCGCTGTACATCATACAATGACACACATGGTATTGTTTTACTAGTAAAATAATTTTAGTACATTTTACAAGTGTAAAAAAAGGGTTGAATGTCCTAATTTCAGAAGAACGCAGTTGAAATCAGTTCTGTGTCATCTGGTCCAGGGGCGGGCTGGGCCGGGGGGCAGGGAGGCAGTTGCCCCCCAAGCCGCCCACATCCCAAAATAAAAGAAAAATGTTCCCCCCAGTGGCTGAACTACCGGGCCCGGTGTTTTATCAGATTCCCATACTGATAAGGTATGGGAATCTGATACAACACTGGCTGCTCTGTAGACCCCTGCTGGAAGGACTGGCTCCCCTTACAAAACTGCTATTTAGTATATTGCTAATTCGGCAATATGCTAAATAGCAATTATCCTACCTCACTGATTGGCCGATTGGTGTCAGGGTACTCACCTGTTAGACAGACAGCCAGACGTGGCTGCTCCTGGAGTTCCCAACAGGGGACTTGAACCGGGGAACTTATCAGTCCTAGTCCTGATTTCTACCTCTGAGCCACAGCAGCTTTACACAGAGACTACTGAGTCCGGTCCTGTTCATCCTGGCATGGCTTATACACCGGGGGCTGCACCTTGACTTGGCTGTGTCTCACCTGACTCTCATCGGTCATCAGCAGGGTATTTAAACCCAGCCTCTTCCTGTGCTCAGTGTCAAGTCTTTGATCTAGTGTTGCTGTGTCGTACCAGTGTTCCAGTTTATCTGCTTCGTTTATTTGACCTCGGCTTGTGACTACTTTTATTCTGACCTCTGGCATCCCTTGACTTCGGTTACTCCTCGTTGTTCCTGACCTCTGGCATCCTTTGACCTCGGCTATCCCTCGACTATCCTGCTGGTTCTGTCCTTGCCTGTCCTGCGTATTTGGTACTGCATCCTGCACAGCCCCCGTGCACAGACCCACAGGCCAGGTGAATTCTTACCTGACCACCTCGGCCTGTGGCTATCTGCAAGGGTGAGCAACATATCTGCGCTACAGACTCCCAACTCAGGTAAGACCCTGACAAAAGACTTGACCAATATGGAGTCCGCAGAAATGTGCTCACCCTCACTCCAGCAAGTGTCCAGCCTGGCCCAGACTGTTTCGGAGTTGCAGCAAGAAATTTTTTCTCTTAAAGGCGCAGTACATCCAGCTCCGGAACCCTTTGTCATCATGCCCGACAGATTTGATGGTAACTACACGTCCTTTCAGTCATTCAGGATGGATTGCGAGGTATTGTTTTCTTTAAAGCCTCGAACTTACGCCACGGATTTCATCAGGGTCAGAGCGGCTATCAACCTGTTGTCTGGACGCATCAAAGTTTGGTCTTACCAAATGTTGCAGAGGAAGAGTCCTGTCCTTGTCAGCTGGGAATCCTTTATTATTGCTATGGACTCACAGTGCAGGACCACTAAGCCCAAGCCAGCTCCACCTACTAAAAAATCGCGGAGTCTACGTTACCAAGGAACCGAGTACTATCACCACACCCCAGTGATGCCCTCTTATGATCCAGTTCCCAGGAAAACTCCAGAGGTATCCTGTGTTCCACTTGATCCTGAGGAACCTATGCAAATTGGACGTGTCCACTGCAAAGTCACAGGTAGGGAGAGGGACCGAAGGAGAAGCCATGGTCTGTGTTTTTACTGTGGAGAAGGAGGACACTTCATCACGCTTTGTCCTGTTCGCCCTCCTAGACCTCCAGCTCTCCGACTGGGTAATAATATTCTTCGTCCAGTGTACACCGCATATCAGCCTAAAGAGCTACAAGGGAGCCGTTATTCCTGCCCAGGCTTGGCTTCCATGGAAAATGCTATACCTCCTGCTCCAGAGTCGTCTGCATCTACTACCAAAGTTACTTCCTGCCCACTTGAAAAGGATTTACCTATGGATTGTGTCATTGCTTCTAATGGCACTACGGTCTGTAAAAAAGACCTAGAAGTGTTCGAAAAAGCACTGCTAGCTACGAGCACTGTTCCTGCCGAAGTTGTGGAAGTTCTTGCCACCTGTACCCGGAACCTAGACAGATCGTCAGCCGTACCAGAAGCTGGTACTGGGAAATCCTGAGCTAATAAGGGATTCCATACTGAGGACTCTCACTATGGGGACTCGATGGATTCTGAGAGTAACTCTGGTGAGGCGGATTATTTCGATGAGGAACCTACTTACACCCAGAGGTCGTTTTTAAAGGGGGGGTACTGTCAGGGTACTCACCTGTTAGACAGACAGCCAGACGTGGCCACTCCTGGAGTTCCCAACAGGGGACTTGAACCGGGGGACTTATCAGTCCTAGTCCTGATTTCTACCTCTGAGCCACAGCAGCTTTACACAGAGACTACTGAGTCCGGTCCTGTTCATCCTGGCATGGCTTATACACCGGGGGCTGCACCTTGACTTGGTTGTGTCTCACCTGACTCTCATCGGTCATCAGCAGGGTATTTAAACCCAGCCTCTTCCTGTGCTCAGTGTCAAGTCTTTGATCTAGTGTTGCTGTGTCGTACCAGTGTTCCAGTTTATCTGCTTCGTTTATTTGACCTCGGCTTGTGACTACGTTTATTCTGACCTCTGGCATCCCTTGACTTCGGCTACTCCTCGTTGTTCCTGACCTCTGGCATCCTTTGACCTCGGCTATCCCTCAACTATCCTGCTGGTTCTGTCCTTGCCTGTCCTGCGTATTTGGTACTGCATCCTGCACAGCCCCCGTGCACAGACCCACAGGCCAGGTGAATTCTTACCTGACCACCTCGGCCTGTGGCTATCTGCAAGGGTGAGCAACATATCTGCGCTACAGACTCCCAACCAGGGCCGGCCTTAGGGGTGTGCGAGCTGTGCGGCCGCACAGGGCGCCATGGAGCAGGGGGCGCCGTGCGGCCGCACAGCCGGCCGGGATTTAAAAAAAAAAAAAAAAAATGTTTTTTTTTTTAATTTGCAGCGGGGGCGGAGCTTACCGTGCGGCGGGGGCGGAGCTAAAAGCGCCGGAAAACTGATGCAGGGGAAGCAGGAAGGAGTCCCTGCTTCCCCACCAAACAGTCACCAGGAGCTGCACTGCCTCCACAGGTAACTGTGATTGTCAGGTGAGTGTGACTCTCTGCCTGTGTGTATTACTGTCTGTGTGTGTGTGTGTGTATGACTGTCTGCCTCTGTGTGTGTATTACTGTCTGTGTGTGTGTGTGTATGACTGTCTGCCTCTGTGTGTCTGTGTATGACTGTCTGCCTGTGTGTGTCTGTGTGTATGACTGTCTGCCTCTGTGTGTGTATTACTGTCTGTGTGTCTGTGTATGACTGTCTGCCTCTGTGTGTCTGTGTGTATGACTGTCTGCCTGCATAGGCGTGCACACGGGGTGTGCCGGGTGTGCCTGGGCACACCCTAATCCCCGCAGCACGCCTATGTATTGAGACCGGCAGGGGAGATCTCAGGATCTCCGCTGTCGGCTCATGCAGAGCCGGCGCTGTCCGAGCGCCGGCTCTGCTCTCAGCCTCCCTCCCCACCGACCCACAGGCAGGGAGGGAGGCAGGAGAGGACCGGCGGAGCTCTTGCCAGCAGCTCCGCCGGGTTCCTCTCGCGAGATTTGAGCATTGCCGCAGCAACGCTCAAATCTCGCGAGAGAACTCTAGCCCCGCAGGGTAGAGTTCACTCTCCACTGGACCACCAGGGATGGCGGTAGCATGGTCCCTCCTCCCTACATAAGGTAACAAGGGAGGGGGGATATTAACTAAACGGCACCTCACCTCACCTCCACTGGACCACCAGGGAAGGCAGCAGGAACAAGAATCCCCCGTCCCTACATAAGGTAAGAAGGGAGGGGGGATATTGAGTCATGTACCCCCACCTCCACCACCCACAATCACCCACACGCATACAGCACCTACACACATACAGCACCCTCACACAGCACACACACACATACAGGACCTTCACACATACAGCACCCTCACACATACAGCACACACACACATACAGCACACACACACATACAGCACCTTCACACATACAGCACACACATACAGCACCCACACACACAGCACCTACACACACACAGCACACACAGGACCTACACACATACAGCACCCACACACACAGCACCTATACACATACAGCACCCACACACACATACAGCACCCACACACACATACAGCACCCACACACACATACAGCACCCACACACAGCGCAAACACACACATACAGCACCCACACACACAGCACCTACACACATACAGCACCCTCACACAGCGCACACACACACATACAGCACCTACACAGCACCTACACACACATATAGCATCCCCACACAAACAGCACACACACAGCACCCACACCCACATACAGCACACACACACAGCGCCCTTACACGCACACACACACACAGCAGTGTGTGTGTGTGTGTGTATAAATAAATATATATATATATATATATATATATATATCTATATATATATACACACATACATATACACGCGGCGTGTGTTTGTGCTTTAGGGTGCACACCCTAATGCAATAGGCTGCGCAAGCCTATGTCTGCCTGTGTGTGTCTGTGTGTATGACTGTCTGCGTGTGTGTGTATGACTGTCTGCGTGTGTGTGTGTGTATGACTGTCTGCCTCTGTGTGTGTCTGTGTGTATGACTGTGTGTGTGTCTGTGTGTGTGTGTGTGTATTACTGTCTGCCTCTGTGTGTGTCTGTGTGTATTACTGTCTGTATGACTGACTGCCTCTGTGTGTGTCTGTGTGTATTACTGTCTGTGTCTGTGTGTATGACTGACTGTCTGCCTGTGTGTGTCTGTGTGTGTGTGTGTGTGTGAGACTGTCTGCCTGTGTGTGTGTGTGTGAGACTGTCTGCCTTTGTGTGTCTGTGTGTGTGTGTGTATGGCCGTCTGACTCTGTGTGTGTCACATACAACCAATACACGCATATCACACACTGTTAATACACCCATTACAAATATCACACATAGCATACATATCACACACAGTCATCACACCTACTATCACATACACAGACAACACAAACATTACAGCATACATGGATGACGGGGGGGGGCGCTGTGAAGATTTTTCGCACAGGGCGTCTAAATGCCTAAGGCCGGCCCTGCTCCCAACTCAGGTAAGACCCTGACAATTGGCCAGTAACCTCAGTAAGGGGTAGAGTGGGGTGCCGATGCATGGTCCCGCTATTTTCATTGTTTGTGTATGCTGTGGAGGCACACCGGAACTCAATGCCTTCCCCTTACCTCTTCCTGGGCGGAGTTCTGGCAGAGCTGCCTCCATATCCCGTCTGCAGGGCCACAACCTCTCTTCCCAGGATGACAGCACTTACACTGCACATGGGGAGCTCAGAGCAAGCCCAGCAGACCGAAGGCCCGCAGAAAGCCCTGTCCCAGCCTGCAGCAGTGGAACACAGGATCATGGTAAGTGAAATACTCTACCTCACCTCTCTCTGCACACATCTGAAGCTGTCTCTACTTCTTTCTGTGTGTCTCACCTCCTTTCTGTCTTAGGCTCTCCTTTCCTTGTGTCACTCTGTCTCTCTATAGTTTTCTAGCTGTCTCTTGCTCTCCTTTCCTTGTGTCACTCTCTGTGTCTCTAGTTTTTTTTAGCTGTCTCAGTCTCTCCTTTCCTTGTGTCATTCTTTGTCTCTCTAACTGTCTCAGTCTCTCCTTTCCTTGTGTCACTCTTTGTCTCTCTCTAGCTGTCACAGGCTCTCCTTTCAGTGTGTCACTCTCTGTCTCTCCATCTCTTCACATGTGTAGCTCTGTCTCTCTTTGGCTCTCTGCCTCTCCCTCCCTCTCTGTCTTCTCTGGCACTCTCTATCTCCCTCTCTGTTTCTTTGTCTCCCTCTCAAACAGCCACAAATACAATCACACTCAGCCAGCTCTCACACACTGGTACTGCGGTTGCACTGGGGCCCACACACTAAGGGGGACCACCGGGTGGCCCATACACAGCAAGTAGAGCCAGACCCCCAGCAGATCCCAAGCACCCTAGCCAGCACACTGGACCTCAGGAAAGGTACCAGTAAAGGTAGGAAGCTGGCTTTAAAAGTGTAAAGTGTGTGTGTGTGTGTGTGTGTGTGTGTGTGTGTGTGTGTATGTCTGTGTATCTGTGTCAGTATGTCTGTCTGTGTTTGTATGTGTCAGTATGTCTGTCTATGTGTGTGCAGGTATGTCTCTGTGTGTGTGCCAGTTTGTCTGTGTGTGTGTGTGTTTTAGCCAGTATGCCTGTATGTGTGTGTGTCAATTTGTATGTCTGTGTGAGTCAGTATGCCTGTAACAGTGTGTCTGTCAGTGAGTGTGCGTGTGCCTGTGTCAGGGTACCTGTAGTCTCTACCTCAGAGGAGGTAAGAGACTTAGACGTTTATCCTCCCAGAGGGGTTGTTTCTTCCGTTCCTCGCGGTTCTCTCGGCCATTTACAAGCTGACCGCGAGGGATCCACTTGCTTATATGACGCGACGCTCAGTAGTCGACGTCATGACGCCAACCCGGGCCGACCTGTCAGTCAAGTCCCGAGCACTAATCAGGACTCGTCGGGGGTGTGATTACCCTCTAGAATCAAGGTATAAAGTAAGGCTTTCGGCATCTGCTCATTGCCCTGTCGTGGTTCTAGCCTGTCTAGTCACTCAGTGCTCTTGTATTGTAGTTGTCTCTTTGGTTCTGACCCGGCTTGTTTGTACTACCCTGTTTATCTCTGTTACCCTTTGACTCGGCTTGTCTCTCGCTTACCTGTCCTCTCGTTCCCTCGACCTCGGCTTGTTCCTAGACCATTCTCTACTTACTCCTTACGTTAAGTCCGGCCATTCTAAGGTCCGGTATACGTACCTACCACCTGTTTGTACTCTGCGTGTTGGATCCCTGTCCCGATCCTGACATTACGACAGGGCCAATGGATCCTGCAGGTACAAACACTCAGGTTGGTCCTTCTGACTCTAGGTTCGACGCCATGGATCACAGAATGGACCAGATGGCTCTAGCACTACAGGCGTTACTATCTCATTCTAGTAATCAACCAGAGGAGATGCGTAATACTTCTATCTCTCCTGTGAGTTCAGGTCTAGAGGTAGCCACTGTAGGTGCTTCTTCCCGTATCACTCCACCTGTACGTGTTATGGTGGTTCTCCAGAGAAGTGTCGTGGTTTCTTAAACCAAATAGGTATCCATTTCGAATTACAACCCCGCTCCTATCCTACAGATAGGGCGAAGGTTGGATTTATTATCACATTACTTGTTGAGAAAGCTTTGAGATGGGCCAATCCATTGTGGGAAAATAATAATCCGTTAGTATATAATTATAATGCCTTTGTAGCTGCTTTCAGAAGAACTTTTGACCCTCCAGGTAGAAAGGTCAATGCAGCTAGATTACTGTTGCGCCTTAGACAAGAAAACCGAACACTTGTGGATTATGCACTAGAGTTCAGGTCCTTGGCGGCAGAGGTTAAGTGGAATGAGCAGGCTTATATAGATGTATTTTTAAACGGGTTATCAGACATAATCCTTGACGAGGTTGCTACTAGAGAGCTTCCTGAAAATGTGGAGGATTTAATTTCTTTTATTTCTCGCATTGACAAACGTTTAAGAGAGAGGCAGAACACTCGAGAGAGAAACCGTAGACCTTCCTTTAAACTAGCTCCTTCATTTCAAAGTTCTGAATCCACAACCTCACTTTTTCCAGAACCTATGCAGATAGGCAATACTCGCCTCTCAGAAGAGGAGAGACAGTACAGGAGAAGGGAGGGGTTGTGTATGTACTGTGGAGTCAGAGGTCATTTACGCCTAAATTGTCCTAATCGCTCGGGAAACACTCGCACCTAAGTTTCTCTAGAGGACAGGCCTTGGGTGTTTCTATTTTGTCCTCTAATCTTAATTATGAAGATCACAGGCTTCTGCTACCCGTTTCTTTAACTTGGGAGAAGGGAGTACTAGAAACTATGGCATTGATAGATTCCGGAGCTGCTGAGAGCTTTATCGACAAAGTTTTTGTTACCAAACACGCTATCCCATCCCAGTTAAGGGAGACACCCTTGGCCGTTGAGGCCATAGATGGTAGACCTTTAGTTGAGCCTGTTATTTTCCGTGAAACCATACCCGTTAAATTAACTGTTGGTATCTGTCAGGGTACCTGTAGTCTCTACCCCTGAGACGGGTAGAGACTTAGACGTTTTTCCATCCAGACGGCATGATTCTCCCGTTCCTCGCGGTCCCCTTGCTCATGTAAACGCCGGGCGCGAGAGAACTATGCCTTTTTGTAACATGACGCTCAATAGTCGACGTCATGGCGCTATTCTAGCCCGACCTGTCAGTCAAATCCCGGACACGAATCAGCTCTCGGCGGAGGCGTGATTAGTCTCTAGAACCAGGGTATTTAAGGGAGCTCTCAGCATTTGCTCATTGCCCTGTCGTGGTTCTAGCCAGCGTAGTCACACAGTGCTCTTGTATACTCCTGTCTTTTGGTTCTGACCCGGCTTTGTTATTACTTACCTGTCTTCTCTGTTATCCTTGACCCGGCTTGTCTCTCGCTTACCTGTCTTCTCGTTCCCTCGACCTCGGCTTGTCCCTGACCATTCTATACGTAGTATTACGTTAAGTCCAGCCATTCTAAGGTCGGTATACGTATCTGCTACTCTTTGTACTCTGCGTGTTGGATCCCTGTCCCGATCCTGACATTACGACAGGGCCAATGGATCCTGCAGGTACAAACTGTCAGCTTGGTTCTCCTGATCCTAGGTTTGACGCCATGGATCATAGAATGGATCAGATGGCACTAGCACTACAGGCGTTACTATCACGTCCTAATAATTCACCTGAGGAGATGCGTAACACTTCTATTCCTCCTGTGAGTTCAGGGCTAGAGGTAGCCACTGTAGGTGCTTCTTCCCGAGTTACCCCACCTGTACGTTATGCTGGTTCTCCTGAAAGGTGTCGTGGCTTTTTGAACCAGATCAGTATCCATTTCGAGCTACAACCCCGTTCCTACCCTACTGATAGGGCAAAGGTGGGATTTATTATCACCTTACTCATTGAGAAGGCTCTGAGATGGGCTAATCCGTTGTGGGAGAATGATAATCCGTTAGTCTATAACTATAATGCCTTTGTAGCTGCTTTTAGAATAACTTTTGACCCCCCTGGCAGAAAGGTCAATGCAGCTAGATTACTGTTGCGCCTTAGACAAGAGAACCGAACACTTGTGGATTACGCACTAGAGTTCAGGTCTTTGGCGGCAGAGGTTAAATTGAATGAACAGGCTTATATAGATGTATTTTTAAACGGATTATCCGATGTAATACTTGACGAGGTAGCAACGAGAGAGCTTCCCGAGAATTTGGAGGACTTAATTTCCTTTATCTCTCGCATTGACGAACGTCTAAGAGAGAGGCAGAACACTCGAGATAGAACCGGTAGACCTTCCTTTAGACTAGCTCCTTCATTTCAAAGTCCTGAAACCAAAACTCCACTGTTTCCAGAACCTATGCAGATAGGCCTTACTCGCCTCTCAGAAGAGGAGAGACAGTACAGGAGAAGGGAGGGACTGTGTATGTATTGTGGAGTCAGAGGTCACTTACGTTTGAATTGTCTCAATCGCCCGGGAAACGCTCGCACCTAAGTTTCTCTAGAGGACAGGCCTTGGGTGTTTCTATTTTGTCCTCTACTCATAACTACAAAGAACACAGGCTTCTATTACCCGTTTCTTTAACTTGGGAGAATGGAACTTTAGAGACTGTGGCATTGATAGACTCTGGAGCTGCTGAAAGCTTTATCGACCAAGTTTTTGTCACCAAACACACTATCCCATCCCAGTTAAGGGACACACCCTTGGCCGTTGAGGCCATAGATGGTAGACCTTTAGTTGAGCCTGTGATTTTCCGGGAGACTACACCTCTTAACTTAACTACTGGTATTCTACACAAGGAGGAGATATCTCTACTACTCATTTCATCTCCTTCTGTTCCCATAGTCCTGGGATACTCCTGGCTGAAGAGACATAACCCCATTATAGATTGGAAATCAGGGGAAATAGTCTCGTGGGGTCAGGGTTGTCAAGAGAGATGTTTAAAGAGAGTGTCACCCCTTTGTATTGTTAACACACTTAATAACTCTACCGACTCTACCAAAGTACAGATACCGTCCTTGTATCTAGATTTAAAGGCGGTATTTGACAAAGGAAAGGCTGATACCTTACCACCACACAGGCCTTTTGATTGCAAAATTAATTTACTTCCTGATACTATGCCTCCCAGGGGCCATGTATACCCTTTGTCTACGAATGAGAACTTAGTCTTAGAGGAGTATATTCGTGAAAACCTAGACAAAGGGTTCATTAGGAGATCCTCCTCCCCTGCTGGGGCTGGATTTTTTTTTGTTAAAAAGGATGGTTCTTTAAGACCTTGCATTGACTACCGAGGTTTGAACAAGATAACCATTAGAAATGCCTATCCGATCCCCTTGATCACCGAGCTTTTTGATCGATTTAAAGGGTTCCAAGATTTTCACTAAGTTAGACCTCAGAGGTGCTTATAACTTGGTGAGAATTCAGCAGGGACACGAGTGGAAGACTGTGTTCAATACTCGTTATGGGCACTATGAGTATACTGTAATGCCTTTTGGTCTCTGTAATGCCCCGGCGGTATTTCAGGATCTAATTAATTAAGTTCTTAGGGAGTTTCAACATGACTGTGTTATTGTATACCTCGATGATATACTTATACATTCCAGGGAGATTGAGACTCACCACGCACAGGTCAGAAGGGTTTTGCACAAACTTCTTCAACATGGCTTGTACTGCAAATTAGAGAAATGTAGCTTTGACCAATCCCAGACTACCTTTCTTGGTTATGTGATTTCTGGAGAGGGGTTTGAAATGGATCCGGAGAAACTCCAATCCATTTTAGATTGGCCTTTACCGAAGGGTCTCAAGGCCATTCAGAGATTTATTGGTTTCTCTAATTATTACAGACGTTTCATTAAGGGTTACTCCTCTATTATTGCTCCTATCACCAATATGACCAGACAAGGGGCTGACACTAAGAATTGGTCTACTGAAGCACTTCTGGCTTTTAAGACTCTCAAGGAGCTGTTTGCTTCCGCACCAATTTTAGTTCACCCTGATACTACTCTGCCTTTCCTACTCGAGGTTGACGCTTCTGAGACGGGTATAGGTGCCATCCTGTCCCAAAGGTTGGGTGTGGATAAACCATTACATCCGTGTGGGTATTTTTCCAAAAAATTATCGGGTACTGAGAGCAGATATGACATTGGTGACAGGGAACTCCTAGCGGTTATCATGGCTTTAAAGGAGTGGAGACATCTATTGGAGGGGACTTTGCATCCTGTTACCATTTTGACGGATCATAAAAACTTATCCTATATTGGGGAGGCTAAACGATTATCATCGAGACAGGCCCGTTGGTCTATATTCCTCACTCACTTCAATTACATACTCACATATAGGCCTGGTTCTAAGAATTCTAAAGCTGATGCCTTGTCTCGCCAACATGAACCTTCTGCCATATCTGAGCCGGTTTTATCCTCTATAGTACCTAAGTGTAACATCATCGCTAACACAACTCTCAAAATCCATTCTCCGCTTCTGGATCAGATCAGGAGCTTGCAGCATCTGGCACCTAGACTGACTCCTGCGTCTAGACACTTCGTTCCTCCTGAACTCCAACTGGAGCTCTTACAGTGTCTTCACGAGAGTAAGGTGGCTGGTCATCCGGGCGTTCGCAAAACATATTCCTTGATCTCTAAGGATTTCTGGTGGCCTTCTTTACGGAGGGATATTAAGGATTTTATCGGAGCCTGTGAGGTCTGTACTAAGACTAAACTACCTCATTCGCTTCCTTGTGGTCTCTTACATCCCCTGGAAGTTCCAGAAAAACCTTGGTCCTGTTTGGCGATGGATTTTATTGTGGATTTGCCTGTTTCGAAAAAGCACACTGTTATTCTCACAGTGGTGGATAGGTTTACCAAGATGGCTCATTTCGTGCCTTTACCTAAACTTCCGACTTCACCTGAATTAGCGGAGATTTTTTCTAAAGAGATCTTTCGCTTACATGGGATACCTTCCGAGATTACTTCTGATAGAGGTTCCCAGTTTGTTTCACGTTTCTGGAGATCATTCTGTTCTCAACTAGGCATTAAATTGAATTTTTCTTCTGCTTATCACCCTCAGTCTAACGGAGCCGCTGAACGTACCAATCAAAAGATTGAACAATATCTGCGTTGTTTTGTTTCTGAACACCAGGACGATTGGGTCGGTCTGATTCCTTGGGCAGAGTTCGCACACAATAATCTTGTTTGCGATTCAACTCGCTCTAGCCCCTTTTTCATGAATTATGGTTTTCATCCTTCCATTCTTCCGTCGGTTCCTTCTTCCCAGGGGGTACCGTCGGTTGATACTCATGTTGCCAATCTGAAGAAGTTGTGGGATCAGACTCGACAAATTCTCCTACATAATTCTATACTGTATAAAAAACCTGCTGACAAACGCAGAAGGCCGGCTCCTAGTTTTGTCCCTGGTGATAGGGTATGGTTGAGTACTAGAAACATTCGTTTGAAAGTACCGTCTATGAAATTCGCTCCTCGCTACATTGGACCCTATAGGATCCTGAATCGAATTAATCCTGTTGCGTATCGCCTAGCGCTCCCCCTCTGCCTTACGTATTCCTAATTCCTTTCATGTTTCCTTGCTAAAACCCCTGATCTGTAACAGATTCTCCTCCAAGGTCTCCTCTCCTCACTCTGTTCAGTTTGAGGGTCAGGAGGAGTACGAAATCAACTCCATCATCGATTCTCGAATCTCCCGGGGGAAGTTGCAATAACTTATTGACTGGAAGGGATATGGTCCAGAAGAGAGGACCTGGGTACCACAGGAGGATGTCCATGCTCCTCGTCTTCGCAGGGCTTTTCATTCCCGCTTTCCATCTCGTCCCGGTTCCTTCCGCCCGGTGGGCGTTTCTGAGAGGGGGGGTACTGTCAGGGTACCTGTAGTCTCTACCTCTGAGACGGGTAGAGACTTAGACGTTTTTCCATCCAGACGGCATGATTCTCCCGTTCCTCGCGGTCCCCTCGCGCATGTAAACGCCGGCCGCGAGAGAACTATGCCTTTTTGTAACGTGACGCTCAATAGTCGACGTCATGACGCTATTCTAGCCCGACCTGTCAGTCAAATCCCGGACACGAATCAGGTCTCGGCGGAGGCGTGATTAGTCTCTAGAACCAGGGTATTTAAGGGAGCTCTCAGCATTTGCTCATTGCCCTGTTGTGGTTCTAGCCAGCGTAGTCACACAGTGCTCTTGTATACTCCTGTCTTTTGGTTCTGACCCTGCTTTGTTATTACTTACCTGTCTTCTCTGTTATCCTTGACCCGGCTTGTCTCTCGCTTACCTGTCTTCTCGTTCCCTCGACCTCGGCTTGTCCCTGACCATTCTATACGTAGTATTACGTTAAGTCCAGCCATTCTAAGGTCCGGTATACGTATCTGCTACTCTTTGTACTCTGCGTGTTGGATCCCTGTCCCGATCCTGACAGTATCTTACACGAGGAAGACATATCTTTATTGCTTATTTCTTCTCCTTCTGTTCCCATAGTCCTGGGGTACCCTTGGTTAAAAAAACATAACCCTATTATTGATTGGGAATTAGGGGAGATAATCTCATGGGGTCAGGGTTGTCAGGACAGGTGCTTACGGACAGTGTCACCGCTTTGCGCAGTTAACACACCGATTAATTCTACCTACTCTACAGAGGTACAAATACCGCCCCTGTACCTGGATTTAAAGGCAGTATTTGACAAAGAATGCTGATACTTTACCTCCACACAGGTCTTTTGATTGTAAGATTAATCTACTACCTGGTACTATGCCCCCCAGGGGTAATGTATATCCTTTGATCACTAAAGAGAACTTGGTCTTAGAGGAGTATATTCGTGAGAACCTTGAAAAAGGATTCATTAGGAGATCCTCCTCTACTGCCGGGGCTGGGTTTTTTTTTGTTAAAAAGAAGGATGGTTCTTTAAGACCTTGCATTGATTATCGAGGTTTGAACAAAATAACCATTAGAAATGCCTACCCAATTCCTTTGATTACCGAGCTCTTTGATCGTCTAAAAGGCTCCAAGATTTTCACCAAGTTAGATCTCAGAGGGGCGTATAACTTGGTGAGAATTCAGCAGGGACACGAGTGGATGACGGCGTTCAATACCTGTTATGGGCACCTTTTGGCCTCTGTAATGCACCGGCAGTATTTCAGGACCTGATCAATGAAGTTCTTAGGGAATTTCAACATGACTGCGTTATTGTATATCTGGATGATATACTTATACACTCTAGAGAGATTGAGACTCACCACAGACAAGTCAGAAGGGTATTGCGCAAGCTTCTTCAACATGGCCTGTACTGCAAATTGGAGAAATGCAGCTTTGACCAATCCCAGATAAACTTTCTTGGTTATGTGATTTCTGGGGAAGGGTTTAAGATGGACCCGGATAAGCTCCAGTCCATTTTGGATTGGCCTTTACCCAGGGGCCTCAAGGCCATTCAGAGGTTTATTGGATTCTCCAACTATTATAGGCGCTTCATTAAGGGTTACTCCTGTTACTATTTTGACAGACCACAAGAACCTGTCCTATATTGGGGAGGCCAAGCGCTTGTCCTCCAGGCAAGCTCGTTGGTCTTTATTCCTCACGCATTTCAATTACGTGCTCACTTATAGACCTGGTTCTAAGAATTCTAAAGCCGATGCTTTGTCTCGACAATATGAACCTTCTGCGATATCTGAGCCGGTTTTGTCTTCTATAGTACCCAGGTGCAATATTATCGCCAACACGAGTCTTAAGATTCACTCTCCATTGCTTGGTCAGATCATGAAGTTGCAGCATCTGGCGCCTAGACAGACTCCTGGGGCAAGGCATTTCGTCCCTCCAGAACTCCAACTGGAACTCTTACAGTGTTTTCACAACAGTAAGGCGGCTGGGCATCCGGGTATTCGCAAGACATGTTCCTTGATCTCTAAAGATTTCTGGTGGCCTTCTTTACGGAAGGATATTAGGGATTTCATCGGAGCATGTGAGGTCTGTATGAAGACTAAGCAACCTCATACGCTTCCATGTGGGTTGTTACATCCCTTGAACATTCCAGAGAGACCATGGTCCTGTTTGGCTATGGACTTCATTGTAGATTTGCCTGTTTCTAAAAAACAGACTGTGATCCTCACGGTGGTTGATAGGTTTACTAAGATGGCTCATTTTGTGCCCTTAACTAAACTCCCGATTTCTCCTGAATTGGCGGAGATATTCGCGAGAGAGATTTTTCGCTTACATGGGATACCTTCCGAAATTGTCTCCGATAGAGGTTCCCAATTTGTTTCACGTTTTTGGAGATCCTTCTGTTCTCAACTAGGCATCAAATTGAATTTCTCTTCTGCCTATCATCCTCAGTCTAACGGAGCTGCTGAACGTACCAATCAAAAGATTGAACAATATTTGCGTTGTTTTGTTTCTGAACACCAGGACGATTGGGTCGGTTTGATTCCTTGGGCGGAGTTTGCACACAATAATCTCGTTTGTGATTCTACTCGTTCCAGTCCCTTCTTCATGAATTATGGCTTTCATCCTTCCATTCTTCCCTCGGTTTCTCCTTCCCAAGGGGTACCGTCGGTTGATGTTCATGTTGCCAATTTGAGGAAGTTGTGGGATCAGACTCGACAAATTCTCCTACATAATTCCATGTTGTTCAAGAAACACGCTGATAAGCACAGAAGGGCGGCTCCGGTTTTTGTTCCAGGTGATAGGGTATGGTTGAGTACTAGAAACATTCTAAGGTTCCTTCTATGAAATTCGCTCCTTGTTACATTGGCCCTTACAGGGTTCTGACTCGAATTAACCCAGTTGCGTATCGCCTAGCTCTCCCAGCTGCCTTACGCATTCCTAACTCCTTTCATGTTTCTTTACTGAAACCGCTAGTCTGTAACAGATTTTCCTCCACTATATCCTCTCCTCGCTCTGTTCAGGTTGAGGGTCAGGAGGAGTATGAAATCAACTCCATCATCGATTCTCGAATCTCCCGGGGGAAGTTGCAATAACTTATTGACTGGAAGGGATATGGTCCTGAGGAGAGGACTTGGGTACCTCAGGAGGATGTACATGCTCCTCGCCTCCGCAGGGCTTTTCACTCCCGTTTTCCATCTGGTCCCGGTTCCTTCCGCACGGTGGGCGTTTCTGAGAGGGGTGGTACTGTCAGGGTACCTGTAGTCTCTACCTCAGAGGAGGTAAGAGACTTAGACGTTTATCCTCCCAGAGGGGTTGTTTCTTCCGTTCCTCGCGGTTCTCTCGGCCATTTACAAGCCGACCGCGAGGGATCCACTTCCTTATATGACGCGACGCTCAGTAGTCGACGTCATGACGCCAACCCGGGTCGACCTGTCAGTCAAGTCCCGAGCACTAATCAGGACTCGTCGGGGGCGTGATTACCCTCTAGAATCAAGGTATAAAGTAAGGCTTTCAGCATCTGCTCATTGCCCTGTCGTGGTTCTAGCCTGTCTAGTCACTCAGTGCTCTTGTATTCTAGTTGTCTCTTTGGTTCTGACACGGCTTGTTTGTACTACCCTGTTTATCTCTGTTACCCTTTGACTCGGCTTGTCTCTCGCTTACCTGTCCTCTCGTTCCCTCGACCTCGGCTTGTTCCTAGACCATTCTCTACTTACTCCTTACGTTAAGTCCGGCCATTCTAAGGTCCGGTATACGTACCTACCACCTGTTTGTACTCTGCGTGTTGGATCCCTGTCCCGATCCTGACAGCCTGTCAGTGAGTGTGTGTTTGTTAGTGTGTGTCAAATCAGCAAGTGTGTGTGCCTGTCAGTGAGTGTGTCTGTTTAGGTGACTGCCCCCCCTTTCAATCACATGGGAAACGTGTTTTTACTCTCCTCTTGGTGCGATGGGCCACTTGACTGGATTTGCCCCACAGGACTAACGCTGCCAGCCCTCCCCTGTAAATACCCACCTCTCGATTTCATGGGGATGACCTACACAGAGTATAACCTAAAATAGACAAGCAGTATTAGGGGTAATATCAATACTATATCATAATAGTGACTCAAACATCCCTTATATAGAGAACATTCTCCTTTGTGTACCTTTGTGCATGCAATAATGAATCCTGGGGATCCTCTGATGAATTACACAGGCTGTTAGGGAGATGAGTCCAGTGTTGTTTCTTGGGGTACTCTTTTTCTAAATAGCACTAGCATTAGTACAAGAGAATGAAAGAGCACTCATCCTATAAAATTAAAAAGGCTAACTAATGTTGTTAATCTCTCCAGTCTGAAGGCTCATGATATGAAAAATGTCACAAGGCTAAATGGCTAAAGGTAGGAGAGAACTTCCAACAATCAGAATATTCTAATTAAGCAAAGTGTAATACACATTGGGTGCACATTGGTAAAAGGCTAATATTAGGAGTATGTTGGAGTTCCCTAATGCCTCTAAAGGCGGCATATTTGATTGTCATAGTGTCACTGAACCAGTGTGAAACTGGTTTACCAATATACAGTTTTCAAAGGTATTTTTTTTCTGTTTGTAGAATGAAAAAAGAGAACCTGTTATCATTCATACCATATCTTTTTTCCTGGCTAGTTTCCATGGCAGCAACACTACTGGATTAGCTATTCTCCTCAGATTAGTTCAAATAAGATGCTACAGTCCTGTTGTCTGTATGAATAAGCACCCACTGATCCTTTATCATATCTCTGAAGTGGTGGAGAGCTGTGAACACTGAGACTAATTCCAGTATATTTTCTCTTTCATTGACAAAATTCATTGTGTAGAGTTCCTCCCCAGATGAGCACCATATTCATCCTTGTATCTGTTGTTATCTGTATCCATTTTGAATCTTACAATTGCAATTCCAGGGATTTTTCTTTTTAACCACCATGTTGTATGAATTTTTCAGATTCTTTTTAGACACAAATCTTCTGACTTCATGGTTTATCCAGTGTGAACTGTTGTAGAAATTCTTGTTTTTAAATTCTTGTCCAATATCTCAAATTGTTCTTCTTTTTCTGGTACTTCCATGATAACCTCTTCTCTTTTTATCTTGTTTATGCAAGATATCATGCTTTGTTTTTCACTTAGGAAATTCTGGAGATAAGAAATAGATTTCTTGATGGATGCTGAGCGAACTTTTATCCTGTGTTGACTTATGTGTCTATGACTCAACTGTTTGTAATATTCTTGGACCAGATTTGAAAGAATTGTAGTGGTCTTGCTCCTAGTTTCTCAAACTTCACCTTTAGAATGATTTCTGATTACTTCATGTATGTTTGTTCTTGCCAGATTAATGGTGAGGAATCTGATGATAATTATTTTGCTCTTTCCCCCACCACTCCAGACATATGCCTGTTCTAGGAAGAAATTGACCATAATATGAATGATTTACGAGAGGGGAATCCGGTTAGGAGAAGCAGCAGGTCACTATTGTTTGCCTTTATTATGAACTTGCCACACTATCCAAGTCCATCTCTATCTGCAGTAGAATAGCCACATGAGCAAATCACTATTTTTGTACCTACTATGCAATCACCGTCCTTTAAAAAAAAAAAAAATCCCATATATTCAACATGCTCCCCATTTTTCATTAATAGAAAATAACAGAGGTAAAATATATCACTCTTTATAAAACGTAATGTTTTCTATTCCTATTTTTTTTTAACCCAGGTATATAATAATGTGATTTTGACAACTCAGAATTGGCATTGCAAAATTGCCTGATATTGTATAGCCACCAGGCCTAGCAATATTGTTGCAATTTTGTCATGTCAGAACAGTCATAAGTCCCTGTTTCATGCTTTTTTTAGCTTCCTCAATTACGTCCCCTGTTTTATTTATTTATTTATTTTTATTTCTATAATGTCCGAGGCTAAATTCTGCTTCTTTTTTTTGGGTTGTAGTGGTTCACTAGAACCTTTTTTTCTGCCGTTCACAAGCCTACTACATACATCAATTTACCCTGACACATTCAACCTTCTAATGTATGATGAGCATTGTAGCAGAGCTGAACTTGGAGCAACATTGTAAGTGCAATTGCTAGATTTTATTTGTGAAAATATGAAGGGAGCAGATTGTGGCTTTCAAATGATCTGTTTTGTCTAGGAAAGAATATTACAGGATATAAAATACAATTGCATGTCTGCTGACTTATTTTAGGCTACCCTAGGCAATGCCATCTTGAATATATATATATATATATATATATATATAGATGACTTAGAATATATCGTAGTATGAAGTGAGGATGTCTGCTGTGTTGATTTGATTTGTTTAAAAATGAACTCACTTGTAATGAGACGTGGCAGGTCTCTGAATGCCTAAGAACTGAACTGATTAGAATTCACAATGATTTTTAAAAGTTAGAGTCAAAGTGCAAATGATGATATTTCTATGTTGTTTGTACTGTGAGTGTTTACAGAAAATGATTGCTTTTCTATCCATCCGAGAAATACTGTGTGCCTGAAATACTATAAAATGTAATACCCAGGCTGCTTGGGTAGTGAATTATTTATTACATATTTATACATATATTGATAAGGAGAAACTGGAAAGGAAAAAAAAAATGGATTTCACATGTCTTCCTTAGACACCACTGCTTCGGAGAAACCAGAATGTTCTACTGTTTGAATAATCATCTGCTTCGAATTTCCAGCATATTTGTACATTTAGGGTCAGCTGGGTAGCTCAGTGATGCAGACTATTAATAATGAAATGTATCCCCTTGCTACAGAATCTGCAAAATAGTTTCTTAACCAATTTTAATGTTGCTAGCTATATTACTTATGCGCACTGTGGGATATTTATTTTATGAGTCCATATCAGAAAGTAATTTGCTGCAGTCTATATATCTACGCACCACTTATCAGTTACCAATACTGCACTCATCGCCTATCCACACTGAATACAGCACACTTTGCCATACTGCACATATTACTTGCCAAATACAGAAGTTACGATACACGTACAATATTTTTCCCCTTATAGTGAAATTATAGATCAGAAAATACCCTGCATAAAGTACTGAATAGTAATCCTTAGGCCAGGGCCGCCATCAGGGGGTGACAACAATAACAGTTGTCACGGGCCCGGCGGCCCTGCAGTTGCACCGGCGCCCGCACGCTGATGGGGCCCATCGGGTGGCCCATGCACTTAGGGCCACCCGATGGGCCCCATATCTTCAGGGGCCCGGTCAGCGCTGTGGCCGTGGTATAGCGCGACCGGGCCCCTTAAAAAAAAAAATAAAAAATCCCGCCGCAGCGCAAGTGCTGCTGGGAGGAAGTGGTCACTTCCTCCCAGCTCCCTCTGTGCGGGAGGAGCGCCCGACAATGAAGAGGGAGAGCCAGCCGACTGCCAGTCCTATCAGCCCCAGCCAGCCACCCTCCTGCAAAGACAAGGTAAGAAACAGGAGGGTGGCTGGAAAATGAGCTGTCTGTGTGTCTGTGTGTCTGTGTGTCTGTGTGTCTGTCATTATGAATGTGTGCATGTATGTCTGCATGTCATTATGAATGTGTGCATGTATGTCTGCATGTCATTATGAATGTGTGCATGTCATTATGAATGTGTGCATGTCATTATGAATGTGTGCATGTCATTATGAATGTGTGCATGTATGTCTGCATGTCATTATGAATGTGTGCATGTATGTCTGCATGTCATTATGAATGTGTGCATGTATGTCTGCATGTCATTATGAATGTGTGCATGTATGTCTGTCTATCTGTCTGTATGAATGTGTGTCTGTATGTCTGTCTATCTGTCTATCTGTCTGTATGAATGTGTGTCTGTATGTCATTATGAATGTATGTCTGTATGTCATTATGAATGTGTGTCTGTATGTCTGTCTATCTGTCTGTATGTCTGTCTATCTGTCTGTATGAATGTGTGTCTGTATGTCATTATGAATGTGTGTCTGTATGTCTGTCTATCTGTCTGTATGAATGTATGGATGTATGTATGCCAGTATGAATGTATTTCTGTATGCATGTCTGTATGCATGTATGTCTATCTGTATGCATGTATGTCTATCTGTATGCATGTATGTCTATCTGTATGCATGTCTGTATGCATGTATGCATGTCTGTATGCATGTATGTCTATCTGTATGCATGTCTGTATGCATGTATGTCTATCTGTATGCATGTATGTCTATCTGTATGCATGTCTGTATGCATGTATGTCTATCTGTATGCATGTCTGTATGCATGTATGTCTATCTGTATGTCTGTATGCATGTATGTCTATCTGTATGCATGTCTGTATGCATGTATGTCTATCTGTATGCATGTCTGTATGCATGTATGTCTATCTGTATGCATGTCTGTATGCATGTATGTCTATCTGTATGCATGTCTGTATGCGTGTATGTCTATCTGTATGCATGTCATTATGTGTGTATGAATGTCAGTGTATGTCAGTATGAATGTCTGTCTGTATGTCATTATGAATGTGTCTGTGTCTGTATGTCCTTATGCATGTGTGTCTGTATGCATGTTAGTATGTGTCTGTCACTTTGTACGCCTGTGTGTCTGTATATTTGTGTATGTCTCAGTATGTGTGTGTCAGTATGTATGCCTATATGCGTATCAGTATGTGTGTCTGTTAGTATGTATCAGAGTGTGTATCTGTGTCCTTTTGTATCAGTGAATGTGTTTGTGTCTGTGTGTGTGTATTCCTGTGGGCGGGATTTGGAGGCGGTCTCTGTGGGCGGTTTTGGAGGTGGGCCCCCAGGGGCCCAGACCCTGAGCTCAGTTAGGGGCCCTAAAATTTCTGGTGGCGGCCCTGCCTTAGGCGTCCGAGATCAGGTCACTTCGTATATATTCACTTTGAAGTAAACATTAGGAAGTCCATGAAGTATAAAATTCTGATATTTATTTCCTCCACTTGAGGTTAATAAAAATTCAAAAAATCTAACTTTTTAGACACCCAAGGATTGGCTATAGGCTAAAATATTCATATAAGACCTGTCCAATATATGAGTAATGACCACAATACATATATATATATATATATTTGTTTACTTCTAACTATATGACTTGTTACACTTGTTTTTGGAAATCAAGACAGGGAATGTGGGTGCATGTACTCATGTATAGGTTTGGAAAGATGATCAACTTCAGAAGAGCATTATACATATTCCTTAAAGCAAGTCAAATTGATAGGCAACAGAATATGGTAATAAGTTCTTCTTTCCTTTAGCCAGTTCTATCACGTGATGGATATTCCACTGATCAAATACAATTGAAGCTGTTGTCTTGATGATCACTTTTTTATAATCTGTCATGTTTAGACATTGCTGGAAACCTGGAATCTGGTAATGCTACCATTTCATTCTTTATAGATGTAAATATATCATATGTGTTACTTATGTTACAAATGCATATAATATATATACAGTGGGACCTCGGTTTATGAATTTAATGCGTTCTCCGGGACGTTTTGTATTGCAACAAATTTGTAAACCGAAACGTGGTTTCCCATAGGAATGCATTGAAAACCAATTAATCCGTCGTTCCGGAGGTCAGAAAAAAGTAAAAATGAGCTGGCATTACAACCAACCCACAATGCAGAACGCACAGGGATGCAAATGACAAAGCTCAGCACCCTACCTTTCCACCTCTTGAGAAATGCACCCAAAAATGTTTCAAAAAGTTCCAAAACCGCTGCAAAAAAATTCCAGAATGGCTCCAAAACTCGATGCAAAAACCGCTCTAACACCTCCACACTCGACGCCACGTGCTACCTACAGACTCTAGCATTCACAGGGTGGTGCTATAAATCTCCCAGGCGCAATGGGGAAACTTGTTTCGTATTGTGAAAAAAATTTGTAAACCGAGGCATTTTTTTCAATGGATTTTCATTTGTAAACTGAAAATTATGTTAACTGAGGCGTTTGTAATCCGAGGTACCACTGTATATATATCTTAATAAAAGTCTGGGTGGACTTTGTTTAAAATGGAATGAGGCAAAAATGTGATTCTTTGTTAAACTAATTTGCATATGCCCACCCAGAATCCTTTGCAGTTGTAACATCAGTGCAGATTTGGGATTTCTGTGGGGAAAGCAAGTCTTATGGCTTGACTGGTGTGCAGATTTTTGTTTAACATTGTATTAACTATCCACAGGCTTCAGGTGTAATGGGTTTTCAATCAAAATGTTTTCCCCACCATAACCTTTTTGTTTTTTACTTCCTTATATATAAATATGTATTTGTAACAGACAATCTGATAAGCTATTTCATACAAAGAATTAAGGCTGACCTGATCACTATAAAAGTACATCAGAGGAGTATACTAACCACAGGATGGCATGGAAAAGGACAATTTCCTGAATACAAAGGAGAGTTTGGATTATTAAGTTCTCTACCAACTCAAAGTTATATGTCTATCAGCTTTCAACTCTTAGTTTCATGCAGCATGTTATTCAAAAGTCAAAATATTATCAAATGATGTATTACTTTAGAGACAGAAGTCTCAATTTGTCAAACATATTCCTGATTAATTCATTTTACCTATTGCTCTGAATTTTTAAAACATATCTTTAAAAAAAATACAGAAACAATTTTGTTTAAAGCTTTGCACTGAATACAAACTTTATAATTAGCAACCAGCAGAAAAAATATGTACAAACAGAGAATATATCAAATTATTGTAGGAAAAATACAGAAAAAGAAAACAGATTGAATACAACAGGGTGAAAGCCATTCTGAATTATCAGGGGGAATATTCCTCTTTCCTAAAATATTATTTAATCAATGACCACTTATTTCTATAGGACTTTTTACACATGCAACTCGTGTAACGGTTAAGGTAAATAATAGACTTTAGAAGAACATTATCAATATTCCATAAAACGGGTCAAATATATAGGTAAGACAATATGACAATCTGTTATTCTTTACGTTAGGCAGCCTCACCACGTGATGGATATTTCAACATTTTTTTTAAGTACAATTGAAGATATTGTCTTGATGAACACTTTTATTATAGCCTACTATGGCTAGACTATGCTAAGTAAATCTGGAAATACTACCTTTTAGAGTTATTAGACTGACTCTTGGCAGGTGTGTTATAAAATACTGAGAGAGGCTTCAGGAGTTTAACCAGGATCTCTTTAATGCGTGTGTCTCTGCTCCACCACCGAACTATATCCGGTGACCTATTTCCTGTTCCAGGTTAAATGACCAGATTTAAAGTGAACCAACACAGTAACTATTTAAGGTAGAACAGTGCAGTTAAACAATTAACATTAGAGATGTCACAAACAAAATTACATATCATAACAGCAGGGCTGAATGTCAGGTACCTGCCCCCATCCCCACCAAAAACTAAAAAAGTTAAATGAAGTGAGTTTAATGAATATATTTATCTGAACATTTTAGGTATAAAATAATATAATAATAAAAAGAAAACATATATTCCAATTTGATAATTGCACATCTGCATGTATATTTCTACTTATAATATAGTGTGTATGAATCTATGAGTATAGCGAGTGTATAAAGCTGTGTAAATGATTGTATGGTTAAAATAATGTTAGAAGTTGTTAGGTTAAAGGGACATTACAGGCACACAGACCACTTCTGCCCATTGGAGTGGTCTGGGTGCCAACTCCCACTACCCTTAACTCTGCAACTGTAACTATTGCAGTTTTCATAAACTGCAATAATTACCTTGCAGGGCTAACTCCTCCTCTAGTGGCTGTCTACTAGACAGCCACTAGAGGGCACTTCCTGGTTCATAGCACAGATTTTTCAATGCTTTCCTATGGGGAGGTCTAATGCGCGTGTGCAGCATTGCTGCGCATGCACATTAGGTCTCACCCCGCCGGCGGCCTCGCATGCGCAATCGGTCTCCCACGCCGAATGACAACGGCGGGGAGGAGCGTGGGCGGACCCTGGACCAGCACTGAGGGACATCGGCGCTGGACTCCAGTAAGTCACTGAAGGGGTTTAAACCCCTTCAGCAACCTGGGATGGGGGGTGGGAGGGAGAGGGGACCTGCAGTGCCAGGAAAATGGTTTGTTTCCCTGGCACTGGAGTGTCCCTTTAAAGAAGAATTTATGGTTAGAGAGGGATTCAGTGATCAGTGTTAAAATGATTTAAAGATTGAGAGGGATGTTAAGAATGATAGGATTTAGGCTTGAAGTGGGGTCTAATTTAGAACTGGGATACATGATGTGTTAAATTTTTAAGAGATGTTAAACTTAGGAATTAGGGTATAGGGTTCTCTTTCAGTTTTAGGCTACGAATACTTTAATTTGGGACTAAGGAAAGGGTTTGTTTTTGTTTTGTCAGGGGTTAAATTTATGGTTGCACAGAAAGTGATGTTTACTGTACATACCTGATTATGACACTCTTGTATGATTATAAAGTAGAACTGCCGGAACACTCTTCTTATTCCTCCTGCAAGCAGGGGCGTATTAGCCGCGAGGCAAACAAGGCATTTGCCTTGGGCGGCATTTTCCAGGGGGCGGCAAAAAACGCCGCCCCCAAATGCCCAAGGCAAATGTCCTGTTAGCCTTGCGGCTAACAGACATGCTGGGCTGGTTGCTGGGCGGCCGGCGAGGGAGCTCTTCCCCTGAGCTCTCTGCTCAGCTCCCTCGCGCGCCGCCCGCAGAGTGAGACTGGGAGCCGGAATATGACGTCATATTCCGGCTCCGCCTCCCAGCCTCACTCTGCGGGCGGCGCGCGAGGGAGCTGAGCAGAGAGCTCAGGGGAAGAGCTCCCTCGCCGGCCGCCCAGCCTGCCCGCCAGTGCCGTCCTGCAGCCACTTGACCACCAGGGAATTGGAGAACCCCCCCACCCCCAGCATTCCCAAAGGTAGGGGAGGGGGAGTAAATTTAAAAAAAAAAAAAATGTGTTAATGTGAGTGTGTGTGTGTGTGTCTCTCTGACTGTGTGTGTCTGATAGTGTGTGTGTGTCTGTTAGTGTGTGTGTGTCTGTTAGTGTGTGTGTGTCTGATAGTGTGTGTGTCTGATAGTGTGTGTGTGTCTGTTAGTGTGTGTGTTAGTGTGTGTGTGTCTGTTAGTGTGTGTGTCTGACTGTGTGTCCGACAGTGTGTGTCTGACTGTGTGTCCGACAGTGTGTGTCTGTTAGTGTGTGTGTGTCCGACTGTGTGTGTTTGTTAGTGTGTGTGTCTCACTGTGTGTGTCTGTTAGTGTGTGTGTGTCAGACTGTGTGTTTGTTAGTGTGTGTGTCTCACTGTGTGTGTCTGTTAGTGTGTGTGTCCGACTGTGTGTGTCTGACTGTGTGTGTTTGTTAGTGTGTGTGTCCGACTGTGTGTGTTTGTTAGTGTGTGTGTCCGACTGTGTGTGTTTGTTAGTGTGTGTGTCCGACTGTGTGTGTTTGTTAGTGTGTGTGTCCGACTGTGTGTGTTTGTTAGTGTGTGTGTCTCACTGTGTGTGTCTGTTAGTGTGTGTGTCCGACTGTGTGTGTTTGTTAGTGTGTGTGTCCGACTGTGTGTGTTTGTTAGTGTGTGTGTGTCCGACTGTGTGTGTCCGACTGTGTGTGTCCGACTGTGTGTGTCCGACTGTGTGTGTCCGACTGTGTGTGTCCGACTGTGTGTGTCCGACTGTGTGTGTCCGACTGTGTGTGTCCGACTGTGTGTGTCCGACTGTGTGTGTCCGACTGTGTGTGTCCGACTGTGTGTGTCCGACTGTGTGTGTCCGACTGTGTGTGTCTGACTGTGTGTGTCCGACTGTGTGTGTCTGACTGTGTGTGTCTGTTAGCTAGTGTATGCGTATCTGTCAGTGAATGTGTGTGTATTTAGAAGGCGGGGCAGGGGGGAAGGGTTGGGTGGGGGTGCCGCGCGTGCGCGCGGGGGGGGGGGGTGTCTGAGTCTTGGCACAAAACCAAGATACACCAAGATACACCACTGCCTGCAAGGCATTTCCTCTATGAGAGGTTGTTAGTGGGCAGCTGAGAAGATCCCTTCTTCTTCCTGTTCAGCCTCACACACAGACACTGGAGGGTCTGTGTCTCTGGGACAGCACTGAGGTTTGCACCCTCCATAACTGTTCTTCCAGCTCTGCTCTCAATCATCGGTGACTGAGTGGACACTGGTCATGATAAGGTACTTATCTCCCTTCATCAGCAAAGCTAGAAGAAGACATTATAAGTGCTGTAAATAGGTGCCTCTACATGACTGCCTATGCTGCCTAATGGGAAATCCAGCCCATATAATATCCTGCCTATCAACTGTCTATTCAATTGCCTAGTCTTGAAACTTACCATAGAATAATTTTACACCTAGAGCCCATCCCATCTATAATGACTACATTTCTAACTGAATGGCTGAAAGTCTGAAAATAAATACCAGTAAAAATAGTGATGACATACAGTGTTTATAGTGATTTCAAATAACATACGATATGCATGTGTTCTGAAATCCTATCTAGTGAAATTTACTAAAGGGTTACTATAGGCATTAAAACAACTTTAGCTTTATTAAGACATTTTTGTATATAGATCATGCCCCTGCAGTCACACTGCCCCATTATCTGCCATTTAGGAGTTAAATCAAGTTTGTTTGTGACCATACAGCCCTAGCCACACCTCCCCTGGCAGTAATTCACAGCCTACATGAAAAAAAATTGTTTAATTTTCAGTCAGATCTCAACTTACTTTAGATGTTTTTATCCCCTGCTCTATAAATTGAGCTTTAATCACACACAGAAGGCTCCTGCGAGGTCTAGAGATAAGAAATACTAAAATGGACAAAAGGTGCAGTAAAGGTGCCTCTCCTTGTATTGTCGTTTTTTTTTACCACCACAGTAGTGAACGTTTTACTTCTTTTGTCAGATAAATAGCTTGATTTCAGTTTTACTCTGCTTGAATGAATTAGCTCAAGAAGTTATCTTGTTCAAGTCTGTGGTTCCATTGGGCCCATTTTATCTCCTGCTCTATAAATGTTTTTACCTCCTGCTCTAGAAATTGAGCTTTAAGCAAATACAGAAGGCTCCTGCAAGCTCTAGAGATAAGAAATGCTAAAATAGACAGAGTGTGCAGTAAAGTTGTTTAGGAAGGCTATGTAATTCACATACAGGGAGATGTGACAAGAGTTGAATAAACAAAGTGGTCTAACTCCTTAATGGCAGATAATTGGACAGTGAGACTGAAGGGGAACACTGCATGCATACTGCTTCATTGAGTTGTTTTGGTGCCTATAGTGTCCCTTAACCCCTTAAGGACACATGACATGTGTGACATGTCATGATTCACTTTTATTCCAGAAGTTTGGTCCTTAAGTGGTTAAAGGACCACTATAGTGCCAGTAAAACAAACTCGTTTTCATGGCACTATAGTGCCCTGAGGGTGTCCCCACCCTTAGGGTCCCACTCTCGTGGCGCTCAAGGGGGAAGAAGGGGTTAATCCCTTACCTCTTTTCCAGCGCTGGGCTCCCTCGGCGCTGGGACTCTCCTCCCTCTTCTTCCGTCATCGGCTGAATGCATCGGCTGGATTAATCCATAGGTAAATATAGCAGTAACGGCAACCCCAGGCATAAAAGGAGTTAACAGCCATTTAGTAGATCTTCCCCTTCCCGAGACACAGGCACAGCTACCGTAGACACCCATCCACCGAACCGGAGAAGCATATGAATGCCGTAAACAGCTGAACCGGAACCATACGAATGCTGTAAACAGCAGAATAGGAAAAACCATACGAATAGGTTTACACTCCTACCAGTCAAACTGTAACAGCATACAGTAAATCCCCCCAAGAACGAGACAAAGCTCAGTGTTGAGGGTCAAGCAGTGAACAGCCAGAGCTGTGGGTTTATTGTTCTTATATACACATTAGTACCACCCACAGGGTTTTGGAAAATGACCAATAAACACGTACAATACACTCAGACTCTCCCACATAAAAATCCTCCCCTCTGCCGGTGATACAATTACCTTACACAATGGGTAATGTAATTATCACAGACCGAGAAATACAGTTTTTCCACATTATTCATAACTTTAAAAGTATGCATCACATTCACTTACATTTTCAGAATCAGCATACTCCAAATACAAACATACATCAAAATCATACAAATTGGTCCAGTGGTTCAAAAGATAGATCGTAGTCCTTTGTGACTAAATGAAGCATGGCTTTTCTGCCCAAAACCAGTTCCACAGAGTCTTCTATCCTGGAGATAATTGGGAAGTAATCCAATTATCTCCAAGGACAGAGGCAAAACTCCATTAAGCACATGGCAGTAAAAAGACAGTAAAATACAATAAAATACACAAGGTTACATTTATTACATAAAATACAGACATGCAACATATCCCCAGATAGCTTAGGTCTGAGCACACATTATTACTGAATGGCGCTCAGATCACACACATACAGTTCAATTGCCATGGAGCCAAAGTCTTTCCCATAGTCTTTAATTATACGAATGGGCTCCATGGCATAGCTGTCTGGGGTATCACCGCTCAAACAGGGCAAGCACCGAATGACCCGGCTTTCATGTCTTTGCAGGGGAAAATCAAGCGTTTCAACATGGTGCCATAGTCTAAAGGCAGCAGGCGGGCAACCAGGCTCCTCCAATGCACAGTGGCGAGATTGGTCTCGTCACAGCTATGTTTACAGCAGAAAGGGTTAATCCTAGATGGACCTTGCACCAAGACCACTTCATTAAACTGAAGTGGTCTGGGTGCCTATAGTGGTCCTTTAAAGAGAGGGATACTGCCAAAATAAAATAAAAAAAATAAGTGCTGATAAGAAAGACAGAGTTTCTCTTTAACATTGTAACATGTATACAAATAAATGTTTAATTGTATGTCTAGCGATACACTGTGTCAAGTTATAAGATACTCAACATAGATATAGTAGCTACCACAATAATCAAAGTGAGAAAATAGTGAGATTGCCTTGCCGTTCCAGGCTGACATGTGCAGGAGCCACCAGCACAGTTCGGTCTTCACGTCCAGAAAAAGGGGAATCATCTGGTCATAGGAAGGTCTCCTGCGTCGAAACCGGGCCTTCAGCCACTGCACGGCCCTGTAATGAAGCGGGCCCGGGTAGATCACCTGGATCGAGAGGAGACCCACTACTCGAGCTAGAATTTGCAGTGGGATCCGGTCTTGACGTAGGATCCTCCTTTTTTTCTTTTTGAATGGTCGCTATCTTGGATAGAGGCAGATGAAGGAGCCATTCTTTCGCATCTACTTCGAAACCATGGAACTTGACTACCTGGGAAGGAGAGAGAGCAGACTTCTCCAGGTTGACCACGAACCCCAGGTGTTCGAATAAGGAGACCGCAGAGCGCATCTGACACTTCAGTCAAGAGGGCTCCTCGCAGACGATCAGCAAATCGTCCAGGTAGACGATACAATGGACACCTTCTGATCAGAGACGAGCAATCACCGGCTTCAAGAGCTTGGTGAAACACCACAGAGCCGAGTTGAGGCCGAAGGGAAGACAGGTGAATTGGCAAGATCTGCACTTCCAGTGGAAGCTGAGGAATCTGCGGCACTTGGCGTCCACAGGGACTGAGAGGTAGGCGTTCTTCAGGTCCAATCTCGTGAACCAATCTCCCGGCCGGAGGAGATGGATGCCCTCCATCTTGAAGTGGTGGTAGACAACGAAGGCATTCAGGTTCCGCAGATTGATCTCCGGGCGGAATTCTCCGGACTTCTTCCTTACCAGAAAAATCGAGCTGAAAAAACCTTGCGTGTCTGGAGCCCGCTGGACCGAATCTCCGCATCTATAAGGGACTCTTGCTCCCTTGAGAAAATGGGAACTCACAGAGGACAAACCTGAGATGGAGGGGAATGAAAATCTATGACATATCCCTGAACACTCCAAAGAACCCATGCATCTGAGGACACCTCCCGCCACCTGTCCCTGCAGTGAAACAGTCTGCCCGCATGCAACAGGGGGAAGGGAGAAATGGCAGGAGTTGCTCTCACCTGAAGAGATTTTTGCATGTCCTCTGGCACGATTTCCTCTACCTCTATCCGACGTCTGAGAGTAGAAGGGACGGGACTGGTAGGAGGGGAAGAACGATAGTCCACGGGATCCTCGGCGGCTAGAAGGCCAGAGGCGGCTGGAGACACGACCCCGCTGTCGTCTAGCCCTGCCAAAAAACAGCGAAGTCTGCGGGCGAAACACCCTCTTCATGGAGGTCAGGGCCTTGTCCAAGGAAGTGAACAAGTTCACATGCTTATGCAGTTCCTTTATGAACAGCTCCCCTAACAGAAGACCCTTAGCCAGGGGGCCCAATTCCTTTGACCCCAACTCCAACAATTTGTTGTCCATTCGTAAAAGGACCGCCTTCCTGCATTCCGTGGAGAGTGCCACATTAGTATTGCCCAGCAGGCAAATAGAGCGCAAAGCCCAGTCGCGCATGGTGGCTGGGTCCAGGGCAGCTCCCTCCGAGTATGGTAGCCTCGTCCGTCAGCATTAGTATACTGCATACGGGGCCCAGCATGTCCAGCAGTTTGTCCTGCGCCAGGCGGAGGCTGCGCTCATCCCCTTTCTTGGGATCACAGACAGTACGGGTCATGTATGTGGCGAACAGGGAAATGAATTCTGGCATCGTGGCTACTATATCCGGCAGTACAGATCTGGGGCATTCTGCCCGAAGTTTCCTGCGAACTTCCCAATCCAAAGGCCTGTGGATCCAGTAATGCACGAATTGTGGTAAGTGGTCAGGTAGAGACCATTCAGAGGACCTGGGGTGCCAAATGGACCGAGGCTCGTACAGGGGTTCGCCCGTGGCGTCCAGGAAGGTGTCGTCCTCCACCATGGTAGTCAATGCCCCCGGCGCGGACGCGTCCTCAGCATCACTGTGCCATTTGGGGTCGTCTTCATGGTCCTTGCCCCAATTGTCCTCCTCCTCCGAGGGGGACCATCCGCCATTCATCCAGAACGGCCATGGGTGGGAGGGGTAGGGAGACCTTCTCCCCTGCGCCAGACAGTTGGTGGCGCCTGGCCGGTGAGGCCGGCAGCATTGGACCTTGCCGCTTCGCCGGAACCTTACACTTCCAGGAGCGTGGTTCAGGTCATTCACCCTTTCAATAGTGTGTCTGCACACTTGCCTGCTCTCGTCTAGGAGAGTCTGACTCAGCCGAGGCATCCGGTTGTGTTGAGGGAGGGCCCTCGCCAGGGCCATTTCTACAGAAGCAGCCACCGCCGCATTAATCATCACCTGCAAATTTTGCTCTTGTGTTGAGGGCTCCATAGTGAGGTAGTCATAGGCGATGTGACACCTAGGAGCACAGAGAACAAGTGTCACCAGCAGAATAACTGGGGCAGCACCCCATATACACCCTGTTCCAAATTATTATGCAAATTATATTTTTCTCATTTACCTAAATAATTGATGCAATATACCTGCAGTCACAGCCTTAGAAATAATATCAGCCAATTTGGCATTAGGAGCCTCAGAAGAGGTTGATGCACAATGATTAGAGATAATTAAAAAGTAATCTCTACTGAAATTCTTCCCTTCTATTGCTGTAGATGGGCAGGCATCAAATCTTTACTTTTTTCTGTTTCACAAGAAGACCCTTTTCTCACAGACTGTCTCAGTCTGCAACACATACATATATATACATGTGTCAGGGCCACCAATATATACATTAGGTAATTCTGTGATGATAACTTATTTTGGCTCCTCTGCTCTACTCCATATCTTATATAATCCATAAACTGATTAGCTGCTCGTACATTATTTCTGTCATTTTTGAAGTTCAGTGAGGAAAGAACATTTTTTTAGCAGGAACACTGAACTTTTAAATACTGAAAGCAAAAAAAAATAAAAAAATCATCATGTGTGAGTTGCAAGGATTACCCATGTTGCCAGAGGGAACTCACAATTGTCCCCTTCTTCAAGCATTATAATTGGCTTGTTAACCAGGGGAAAAGGACTTAATCACATTTTAATAAATGCTAGAGTGGAGATTCCTATACCTGAGAAATGCTCCTACCCTCTATATTCTGGTGGAGTATGGCTAATACTCACACTACTTCAAAAGCAAAACATCATGAAATGAACAACACACAGGCTTGTTACTAATATTTCTAAAAGTTGTACAATGCTACCACCTGCTGGTCATAATGTTATACCACAATATGCATGTGTTTTGAAACCCAATCATTTTGAATTGAGATTGAGGTAATAGAAACAGCTGTGAAAAGTGATTTTAGCATGAAAGCATTGCACTGGAATATCCAGGGCCGTCTATAATATGATTAGGACCCTGGGCAATGCATTTTCTTGGGCCCCCTGGGCCCTGCCCATCCCCCCCCCCAGATACATACTGACACACAAATATATACTGGCAGACATACTGACACACACACAGACATACATGCACACACAGACACATACACTGACAGATATACTGGCACACACACAAACACATACACTGACAGATATACTGACACACACAGACACATACACTGACATACGTATTGACATACACACACAGGCATACTGACATACACACAGACACACTGACGCACACACAGGCATACTGACATACACATAAACAGACGTACTGGCACATACACACAGACAGACATTAAAACATTCACAGATACATACTGACACACACATACACTGACACACAAATATATACGGGCAGACATACTTGCACACACACAGACATACATACACACACAGACACATACACTGACAGATATACTGACACACACACAAACACATACACTGACAGATATACTGACCCACACAGACATACACTGACAGACGTATTGACACACACACACACACATGCTGACATACACACAGACACACTAGCACACACACACACAGGCACACTGACATACACATAGACAGACGTACTGGCACATACACACACAGACATGCTGACACACACACACAGGCCTACTGACACACACATACTGACACACACAGACATACTTACACACAAGCATACATTTAGCCACCCTCCAGGTTCTTACCTTTTTATGGAGGGTGGTTTCCCTGGTCCAGTGGCAGGCTGAGGCAGATGGGAGTTATGCTCTGGAACTCCCCTCCTCCTGCCATTCTCCTCCCGCGCGGCTGTGATCTCCGTCGGGAGGAAGTGACGTCACTTCCTCCCAGCCGGTACAGGAAGGGGCCCGGTCGCGCTGTTTAAACGTTGTAGCGGATTGGTACCGGGCTGTCCTACAACATGTATGGGAATAATTGTATTTGGTCATATTGCTAGTTTAATGTGTATGAACATGTATAGAAATCATGGTATCCGGTTATATTGGCAGTTGAATGTGTGTAAAGAACTGTATTCCTCTGGTTGTTCGGTAGAATCATTCGAATGAAACAAGGGAATGAAACTACCGAACAACCAGACCACCCTGTGTAAAGTGTGCCTTCAATTACCGTTTGCAACAATGTTGCAAACGGGTAATTACCTATTCGTGCAGTGTGGTCTTTGTCCTCTGGGTGGCCGCCATTCGGGATACGAACACGTGGCGGCGGCCATCTTAAACTGCCGAACAGCGGTGTTTTGCCGTCGAGTGTCTGGAACCGAAATCGGACACTTGACTAGGTAACCACCGCTGAGACCTCCAGACTCCTAATACTTCGTGGGGAAACTACCGAACGGCCTGCGGTTCGGTGGAAAGAACCCCACGAACTAGGGGAATCATCCGAATCCCCGTCATGGCCACTTAACAGCAATACTTCACCCGTTTGCATTCGCCTGTTTGTGACCGACCGCAGGGCCAAAATGCGTGGAACTGTTTTCGGATACTTTACCCCTGTGGTCGGTCAAAACTTTAAAGTCCCATAACTCCCGAACGCTTTATCCGAATGGGCTGATTTTAAAATATGTTGTTCCTCCAGACTAGGGCTATCTGGAGATATTGGATTTGTGGATGTACCCCAAGTATTTAGGGTACATCCAAAACTTGGGTAAAACTATGTACATGATAAGGGGATTATGATGCTAGAGGAGGGGAGGAGATGTGTGGGAGGTTACTGTTCACAGATTGGATAATGTCTTAAGTGATAGAACCTCCTCCCTTGCATGGGAGAGGGCTTTATAAGGAACTGTGGAATAAAGCTTGTCAGTTCTACTCCTGAAACTGTGTGTCGTCCAGTTATTGGGATTGTGATGGGGATATTGCTGTATTACTCTACCTGCTAGAAACCTTGCCTGGGGACTTATAATCACCTTGTTCCTGAGCCTCACTGGGATCTCTAGTGGAGAATAGCTGTGCAAGATCGGCTCTCCGCTACAAACGTCACAGCGCCAGACCGGGCCCCTGCTCACACATGCTCCTCGGGTGGCCCTTAGTGCATGAGCCACCTGGGGGGCCTCCTTAGTGTGCGGGCCGGTGCGGCTCTGTGCAGCCACACCGCCCAGTCCATGGGGGCAGCGCAAATCGCGGGGCCCACGGGGCAGCTGCTCTGGGCCCCCCAGGAGCAACTGCCCCGCGTTAAAGACGGCCCTGGGAATATCTACACAATAATGAAAATTCTGGCATGTCTTTACTTTCATTACTGCACTAAAAAGATCCTATATTGAAGAGGATAGCATGTGAAGTTTTGCTATAGATTCACTTCTACTGCCTCACAGAATATTTTTTAGTTCATAGTTTAATTTTAATATTATGGGGTTTAACCACAAAACATGAAATGTGGAGAACTGAACAGTATGACAAAATAGCTTGGGTGGAAATATTTGTGTTGTAGGATAGTAGAGTACTTAGTAGAGTACTGAGTTCAGCCATAGTGACCTAAAACTAGCAGTCACCCTGTCAATGCCCCGAAATATAAATCCATTTATATTACATTGTCTCATTTTCACTTTCTAATTACCTAATTCTTATGGAAATTGGCATTTGAAAACATCTGTAAACAGGAAAAGAGTATGCAGAAGTGGAAAATGTTGTACATTACTCTATACTCTGTATGTATTTACGACTCTATTTCTACCTGCTCTGATGTGTAAGTGGTGTTGTTGATAGACGGCATAATTGTAAAACTATAATATCTCCTTCATAACTGCAATGATCTTCAGTATAATGAGTAATGTAATATCTGGTACTGTTGATCATTAGTCCAGAGTAGCAATGAAAGGAATAGTAGGAGCAGTGAGTTAGGAGTAGTTTCATAGTAGGAGCAGCATTTATTAGAAAACTAATGTTGTCAGGTGTAACTCACTCATAGAACTACTAAAGAAAAGGGAGATCTAGAGTTAGCCATAGAGAACTGGAATATTTAAAAGAGATTTTGAGTTGGTATCTCTGTATTATAGCTATGTGTATGCACCACAATGACCCTGCCTCCTTATTGTACACATATCTGTGTATTGTATCTTTGTATTATACTCAGCTCTGTCTGTTATATGGGTATTTCTGTATTGTGTACTGTATGCATATCTCCTTATTGTATTACATTTTGTTTGTATGTAGCTCTGTATACTGCATGTGTTTCTATATTGATTTCAGCTTTATGTATTGTATAGATATTGCTGTATGGTACATAGGCCTGAGTATTATGTGAGTATATCTTTATTATAGTAAAAAAAAAGAAAGAATGAGAACTCTGAGAATGGACAAAAGCATAGAGTAAACTCAATAGCTTGCCCTTCGGTACATCCCCGCTCAGGTCTTAAAAGAGTGTTTGCTCACTTGTGCCATTACAGAGAGAACAAATCTGAAGCATATTAGACTAGTCCCACCTGTACAGGCAGTCCTGATCCAAAATGCCAGCAAGTTCCCTCTGCATGAGAGATACAGCAACCCCAGACGATCATTTCAGCCTTCTTTTGGGCCTCATCAGTGAGGGGTAGCTGATATCCCTTTGGGCACAGTGAGCACAGGGTCCACGTCTGCACTACCCTTTTAATTTGGGGTGAGCCAAGGTAATGCATTAAAGCCCCCCCAAAAAAGAATGAGGGCTGCAGCGGAATAGGCAGAGGGGATGATACCTGCCTGGAAGAAGAATGGCAGTGGAATAGGCAGAGGGGATGATAGGTGCCTGGAAGAAGGATGGCAACGGAATAGGCAGAGTGGGCGATACCTGCCTGGAAGAAGGATGGCAGCAGAATAGGCAGAGGGGATAATAGCTGTCTGGAAGGAAAGCTCCAGAAGAATAGACAGAAGGGATGATACCTGCCTAGTAGAAGAGTCTGGTCAGGTAAAAGAATTATGGAGTCAAGCTGTTGGCAACTGGGATAGAAGCGCTGCAGGCTCCTTTCCCCAAAGGGTAGGACGCGGATTGGGCGGAGGTACTCGGTCAGAGTACAGGAGCTCCATCACACTCAGTTCTGTGTATTTTACACGTATATCTGTATTGAACCTAGATCGGAATCTGAGTTATAAGTATTTATATATTGTATGTGTATTGTAAGGGGACTACCATTAGAGTCCTGAGGGAACGCATGAGAACGGCATTCCTGCACTTTTTTCACAGCACCAACGCAGTTCCCCTTGCAACTACGGGCACTAACCAGGGGGCAGCAAAACATGCCAACCTAAAATGCCCACCGTGTTCCCCATCATGGGGGGGGGCACCCGATGGACCCCCTCGGCGGGCGCCTCTCTACCTTTCAGACGTGGTGAGGGAGCTGTATTCTCCCAGCTCTACTCCCTCGCACGCCATTTGCTGATGCCTGAAGCCGGACTATGATGTCATATTCCAGCAACTGGCATCAGTAGACAGCCCGCGCAGCGCAATGGAGCAGATCAGAGAGAACACAGCTCCCTCACCATGTCTGACAGGTAGACAGGCACCCGCCTCACTGAAGCCCCACTGGACCCCAGGGACAGGTCCACGCCAGCTCTCCAGGTAGGGAGGCTGGGTGGACATTTGTAAAAATATGAATAATGTGTGTGTTTCTGTGAGTGTATGTGTGTCTGAGTATGTGTGTGTGTCTGTGAGTGCGTATGTGTGCGTGCACGCATTTATACATGCATACAAGTGTATACCTTTTTTTTTGTGGGGGGGGGGGATCTTGGGTGAGTTCCCACACTTTTTTCCCCAGGACTTGACTCCTGGGGATGAGTACTTAAGGTTAATGGACAGATACAATAACTCAGAAGATGGTCACTATAGTGTTAAGAGGCCAGGTCAAATTCAGGGGAAAAAGTCTAGTACCTCATCTTTAAACTGTACTACCCACTACTGTTTCCCTTTAAGCCTAGTGTAAGCATTTAAGTTAGTGCTAGGATGCCTTAGATAACATTAAAAACTAATTGGGAAATAGTTAAAAAGTTGTGCTAGCGTTATACTTAGTGATAGGGTTCCTTAGATAGCAATAGAAACAAATAGAGACACAGTTAAAAAATAAAGAAAAGAAAATACAATAGTACAACACTGTTAGAACTTGTGTGGCTTTGGCAAGTTAATTTATACTCATGAGATATAAGGGGATAAATTAACTCCAGAGAACCTTCCCACATATCCCAGGGGCTGATTAGCTTAAAACCCTTTAATATTAGGGGAGTTAATTAAAGGGACACTCCAGGCACCCAGACCACTTCTGCCCATTGGAGTGGTCTGGGTGCCAACTCCCACTACCCTTAACCCTGCAAGTGTAATTATTGCAGTTTTTCATAAACTGCAATATTTACATTGCAGGGTTAACTCCACCTCTAGTGGCTGTCTATTAGACAGCCACTAGAGGTCACTTCCTGGGTTCTAGCACAGGTTTCCTGTGCTAGAGCGTCGCTGGACGTCCTCACGCTGTGTGAGGACCTCCAGCGTCGCTCAAAACCCCATAGGAAAGCATTGAAATTATTTTTCAATGCTTTCCTATGGGGAGACGTAATGCGCATGCGCGGAATTTCCGCGCATGCGCATTAGGTCTCCTCGGCCGGTGAGCGACATTAGTCTCGCCCACCGGCCGACGTAAACACTAGGAGGAGCGTCGCGGAGGCGGAGACAGCGGCGAGGGACATCGCCGCTGTCCCAGGTAAGTCACTGAAGGGGTTTTCACCCCTTCAGTAAACGGGGATTGGTGGGTGGGAGGGAGAGGGACCCTCCAGTGCCAGAAAAACGGATCGTTTTTCTGGCACTGGAGTTTCCCTTTAAGTGTTATTGTGTCCTTAGTAATATACCTGGAAAGGGCTAGGGAGAGTAAATAACATGGTTTTTGCTTCCCCAACTCTATTTCTAAAATATCAGCTTTGGGAGAGGGAATTAATTAATTAATAGAGGTAGTTGATGGTCAGTGCTGTACATTATATTAACACTTACACCAACCCAACTCTAACCCTAACATCAAACCTAACTCAAAAAAAAGTGAAATAAGAGAAATGTTTGCTGCTTCTTTCTCTATCTATCTTAACAAACAGGTTTCAAAAACACAAAAAAAAAAACACAATATGCAAGCTCATAAAACTGGTAGATCATATCATCATATATATTTCATTATATAATAGAATATAATTTGAAATCATATATATTAATGCTTTCCAAAACAATTGCAATTATAAAGAATATATGGTCTAGAATTCAGAATGGAACTGCAAATTTAGTTTAAAATAGCGAATATACAAACATTTTACTCTTTTGGTCTAAAATTCGCAGTGCAGTATCCAGGTGTATTTTAGACAATTTACTGCTTAGTGAATCAGTGCTTTTGCTGTTTGTAATGGTCAGTCTGTCCACTAGGTGGCGGGCTTACTCCATGAATAAGAATATAAATGTACAGGTATTATGTTTGTTTCAAGCAATAATTATTTTCACTAGTAAATGAGTTCAGGTTTAGTGTTATACAAACAATTTAATGCATTTTTATGAATAATGTATTACAGATATGCAAAAAAAAAAAAAGTTTAATAAAATGATTCTCATTTCTAAAGTGCCTAATCATTTGCAGTGCCTTGCATTGAGCTTTGTTCTGAGTACAAAGTATTTATGGCTTTCCATCCAATTATTTTTAATGAGAATGCTGAGCATTTCCTATAAACCCCACTAAACAAGGATTTATGGGATATGTGGTTGGGGACTCTGCATTAGTTCCATATCGGAAACATGAATACAACTGTTTCCCTTGGTGATATCAACCGTCTTAGTCGGTTTCTACTTGATATTCTTTTTCCTTAGAGCTAATATCACATGTTTTAATGGGTTTCTACATAATATTTTTCATAGGGTAGACCAGGCCAGAATACTTTATTTTTATGGGTAATGCACTGAACTGAAGCTAAGTGTCCATTTATTTCAGTCTATTAATTTCCATAATTAAGTATAGTACTCCTCCACTGCCCATGTAATGGAATAAAAACCCTTCTTGCTAGTATGTAGCTATTGGAATCCTGCTCATTTGGATGATGAGGAAAGTGGAAAGTAACCAATTAATATCAGGTTACAAAAGGTCACAGGGAAACCTCTCCTATGTGCATCATCGCATACGTGCCAACATTTTCCATAAAGGCTAGAAGACTCGCTTCAGCAGCTCTCCATGCATGGTCTGCCTTAAGCGGGCAGGCTGTCAGTTACAATGTAAAACTTACTGGAGGAAAAGTAGGAATAATACTGAATGTGAATAAAATCAGAGTAACAGAAGTTAAAGCTTGTAAAACAAATCATTACATGAAAACAGACCATACACAAAGAAATGATGAAAGAATCTGGGTGTGATGGATGCCAGGAGCGTGCTGCCCACTAGAAGGTATAGTGCCTACAATAAAGTTGGTTTAAGAGAGATATTGATCTGGGGCATGTTTTCTGGGTTTGGTCTTGGCCCTTAGTTCAAGTGAAGGTTCATCTTATTGTGGCAGGATATAAAGACATTTTAGAAAATTGGGTACTTTTAGCTTTGGCTTCAATTTATTTTGCTTGGAACAACGACTTTTCAGATTTATCTACATTAGGTCTAGGGGAATATTTGTAGATAAACTATTTGAAAAGTTATTCTAATATATTGCTGATCCAAACTTATTGCCTTTGTTGCAACAAAATTGGAACCATCTTGGAAAGTATTTCCAGTAAAGCGGTGGTTGTTATAGCTGCGAAAGTGGTGGTGGGGGACAAATCCATACTACTTGGTAATTGTTTTGGAATAGAATGTTCAACGCATGCAGGTGTTATGGTTAAGTGACCACATACATTTTGGTAACATAGTGTATTTTTACAGATATTGCCAAACTCTAGATCCCATTATGTATGTAGTGAACTCATGGTAGCTGGAGTCAGATAATAAATGCAGAGATAGTGATGTTTAATATAACAGAGTTCCAAAGGGATTTAACACACATATTCAGTTTAGTCAGGCAGGAGTCCATGTACAGGGTAGATTAATAACCGTGTTGTTTAATACCTTTAGACAAACATAATGGATTATTTTTTTATTTTTACTTTATATATCAACTCACATGCAGAGAGGTAGCTGGAATAAAACATTATTGGGGCCTAGGTATTGGTTTAAGCATGTGTAGAACATTATATTCCACGGAATAACAGAACCAGAGATGAGGTAGAAAAGTCTAGAGGACAAAGTCCATGCAGGAAAAACTGATAAAAAATGATACAGTAGCACACAAGTTAACTACAGGTTGAGCATGGACGTTATAGGCAAGGTAGAGATGTCACAACACACTGATAAACTAAAAATGCACAACCAAATCAAAGGAACTGAACAGGAGTCAGGATGAGTCTTAAATCTGATTGATTCTGCCACTCCTGTCTTCCTGTTACAGCAACTTAAGACGTTAACTGGTTACAGAAATGAAATCCAATCAGGACAACAAATCTGACGATATATACATTGTAACGGACCGTTTCGCTCATCAGAGGTTAAAAAAACATTTAGGTGATATTCCCCTTTCCAGATGCACAGGCAGCAACTGTAAGCACCAATCTCCCGAACTGCAAACACATGAATTCACCAACTCCCGAACAGGAAACACACAAATACTGGAAACAGCCGAACAGGAAAACCATACAAAAGGGTTACACTCCTGGCAGTCAGCATACAATCAAATTCCCCCAATAACGAGACGGCACTTCGTTTTGAGGGTTAAGCAGAATTTGACTGTCCTGGCACATACAGTCTCTTTTATTCCCAATCCACAACCACAGTACAGCCCACAGGGTATTACAGAACAACCAATCAATCCGTACAATACACACAGACACTCCCACACAAAATCCTCCCCTCTACCTGTGATATGATTACTGAACACAATGGGTAATCTCATTATCACAGGCAGAGGAATACAGGTTTTACACAATATTTATAACTTCTAAAATATACATGTCACAAACATAAAACATACATTTTCATAAGCAGCATACTCCAAATACAAACATATGTCAAAATCATCCAAATTGGTCCATTGGTTCAAAAGATAGATCGAAGTCCTTTGTGACCAAATGAAGCATGGCTTTTCTGCCCAAAACCAGTTCCACAGAGTCGTCTATCCTGGAGATAATTGAGAAGTAATCCAATTATCTCCAAGGACAGAGGCAAAACTCCATTAGCCACATGGCAGACAAAGTACAATAAAATACATAAAAATACAATAAAATACACAAGTTTACATTTATTACATAAAATACAGACATTCTACCTATCCCCGGATAGCTTAGATCTGAGCGCACATTATTACCGGATGGCGCTCAGATTACATACATACAGTTCAATCGCCATGGAGCCAAAGTCTTTCATACAGTCTTTCAGTATACGGCTGGGCTCCATGGCATAGCTATCTGGGGTAGCATGGCTTTAACAGTCCACAGAAAGGCACAAACCAGTCTTTCTGCAGGGAAAAAGAACAGGGGCCATTGTCGAAAGGCAAGAGGCAGGCAAGCAGCCCCCTCCAAGGACACGTGGCGAGGTCGGTTTCGCAACATACATGATGGGTAGTGATGTCCCGAACTGTTCGTAGGCGAATAGTTCCAGGCAAACATCGCTTGTTCGCGTTCGCCGCAGATGGCGAACATGTCCGCCCCTATTCGTCATCGTTGAGTAAACTTTGACCCTGTACCTCACAGTCAGCAGACACATTCCAGTCAATCAGCAGCAGACCCTCCCTCCCAGACCCTCCCACCTCCTGGACAGCATCCATTTTACATTCATTGTGAAGCTGCATTCTTAGTGAGAGGAGGGACAGTGTAGCTTCTGCTGATTTGATAGGGAAATTGATAGCTAGGCTAGTGTATTCAGTGTCCACTACAGTCCTGAAGGACTCATCTGATCTCTGCTGTAAGGACAGCACCCCAAAAAGCTCTTTTTAGGGCTAGAACATCAGTCTGCTTTTTTTTTCTGTGTAATGTAATTGCGGTTGCCTGCCTGCCAGCCTGTGTGTCAGGCTCACAGCATATACTGTGCCCACTTGCCCAGTGCCACCTCTCACTCACTGGTGTCACAATAACTTGCATTTGAAAAAACTAAAACTTTTTGACTGTAATATAATAGCAGTCAGTTTCCTTCACTAGTGTGCATTTCAGGGCCTGCCCAGTGCCGCCACTCACTCACTGGTGTCACAATAGCTTGCATTTAAAAAAAACAAAAACTTTTTGACTGTAATATAATAGCAGTCAGTTTCCTTCACTAGTGTGCGTTTCAGGGCCTGCCCAGTGCCACCACTCACTCATATCTGGTGTCACAATAGCTTGCATTTAAAAAAAAAACAAAAACTTTTTTGACTGTAATATAATAGCAGTCAGTTTCCGTCATGCGTGTGCGTTTCAGGGCCTGCCCTGTGCCACCACTCACTCACTGGTGTCACAATAGCTTGCATTTAAAAAAAACAAAGAAAAACTTTTTTGACTGTAATATAATAGCAGTCAGTTTCCTTCACGCGTGTGCGTTTCAGGGCCTGCCTGGGCACAGTGTCACACCAGTGCAACTCATATCTGGTGTAACAGTAGTGTACATTTAAAAAAAAATTTTTTTGACTGTAATAGATTGAATAGCAGTTAGTTGTCTGCCAGCGTGTGTGTCAGGCTCACAGCGTATACTGTGCCCACTTGCCCAGTGCCACCACTCATATCTGGTGTCACAATAGCTTGCATTTAACAAAAAAACAAACTTTTTGGACTGTAATATAATAGCAGTCAGTTTCCTTCACTAGTGTGCGTTTCAGGGCCTGCCCAGTGCCACCACGCACTCACTGGTGTCCCAATAGCTTGCATTTTAAAAAAAAAAACTTTTTTGACTGTAATATAATAGCAGTCAGTTTCCGTCATGCGTGTGCGTTTCAAGGCCTGCCAGGGCACAGTGTCACACCAGTGCAACTCAAATCTGGTGTAACAGTAGTGTACATCTTTAAAAAAAAATTTTTTTGGACCGTAATAGATTGAATAGCAGTTAGTTGTCTGCCAGCATGAGTGTCAGGCTCACAGCATATACTGTGCCCACTTGCCCAGTGCCACCACTCATATCTGATGTCACAATAGCTTGCATTTAAAAAAAACTAAACTTTTTGGACTGTAATATAGTAGCAGTCAGTTTCCTTCACGCGTGTGCGTTTCAGGGCCTGCCAGGGCACAGTGTCACACCAGTGCAACTCATATCTGGTGTAACAGTAGTGTACATTTAAAAAAAAAAAAATTGGACTGTAATAGATTGAATAGCAGTTAGTTGTCTGCCAGCGTGTGTGTCAGGCTCACAGCGTATACTGTGCCCACTTGCCCAGTGCCACCACTCATATCTGGTGTCACAATAGCTTGCATTTAAAAAAAATAAACTTTTTGTACTGTAGTATAATAGCAGTCAGTTTCCTTCATTAGTGTGCGTTTCAGGGCCTGCCCGGTGCACCCACTCACTCACTGGTGTCACAATAGCTTGCATTTAAAAAAAAAAATCTTTTTTGACTGTAATATAATAGCAGTCAGTTTCCTTCATGAGTGTGCGTTTCAGGGCCTGCCCAGTGCCACCTCTCACTCACTGGTGTCACAATAACTTGCATTTGAAAAAACTAAAACTTTTTGACTGTAATATAATAGCAGTCAGTTTCCTTCACTAGTGTGCATTTCAGGGCCTGCCCAGTGCCGCCACTCACTCACTGGTGTCACAATAGCTTGCATTTAAAAAAAACAAAAACTTTTTGACTGTAATATAATAGCAGTCAGTTTCCTTCACTAGTGTGCGTTTCAGGGCCTGCCCAGTGCCACCACTCACTCATATCTGGTGTCACAATAGCTTGCATTTAAAAAAAAAAAAAAAAACTTTTTTGACTGTAATATAATAGCAGTCAGTTTCCGTCATGCGTGTGCGTTTCAGGGCCTGCCCTGTGCCACCACTCACTCACTGGTGTCACAATAGCTTGCATTTAAAAAAAACAAAGAAAAACTTTTTTGACTGTAATATAATAGCAGTCAGTTTCCTTCACGCGTGTGCGTTTCAGGGCCTGCCAGGGCACAGTGTCACACCAGTGCAACTCATATCTGGTGTAACAGTAGTGTACATTTAAAAAAAAAAAAATTGGACTGTAATAGATTGAATAGCAGTTAGTTGTCTGCCAGCGTGTGTGTCAGGCTCACAGCGTATACTGTGCCCACTTGCCCAGTGCCACCACTCATATCTGGTGTCACAATAGCTTGCATTTAAAAAAAATAAACTTTTTGTACTGTAGTATAATAGCAGTCAGTTTCCTTCATTAGTGTGCGTTTCAGGGCCTGCCCGGTGCACCCACTCACTCACTGGTGTCACAATAGCTTGCATTTAAAAAAAAAATCTTTTTTGACTGTAATATAATAGCAGTCAGTTTCCTTCATGAGTGTGCGTTTCAGGGCCTGCCCAGTGCCACCACTCACTCACTGGTGTCCCAATAGCTTGCATTTAGAAAAACTAAACTTTTTGGACTGTAATATAATAGCAGTCAGTTTCCTTCACGAGTGTGCGTTTCAAGGCCTGCCAGGGCACAGTGTCACACCAGTGCAACTCATATCTGGTGTAACAGTAGTGTACATTTAAAAAAAATAATTCAATTTTGACTATAATAGATTGAATAGCAGTTAGTTGTCTGCAAGCATGTGTGTCAGGCCTACAGCGCCTACTCTGTCAACTTCTGCCACTGCACAGTGCCACTCATATCTGTTGTCACAGTAGCTTGCACGCATAGTACCACTAATCGAAAAATAAAATGACAGGCAGAGGCAGGCCACCCCGCAGGGGCCGTCGTGGTCGTGGTGCTGTGATTCCCTTGGACCCCAGAATAATGCCCAGTGTTCAGAGGTCACGTACCCTGAACTTGAAAAGTTCTGAGGACATAGTTGACTGGCTAACACAGGACACCCAATCTTCTACAGCTTCCGCTCGGAACCTTGATGCACCATCCTCCTCCAGCTTAGCTTCGGGCACCTCTCAAGTTACCACTCGCTGCCTGCCGCCACCACCAACACTAGCACCACAGCCGCTTCACTTGATCTGTCAGAGGAGTTATTTACACATCAGTTGGAAGAAATGAGTGATGCTCAACCATTATTGCCAGAGGATGTAGATAACAGGGATATGTCTCAGTCAGGCAGCATTACACACGTACGGTGTGATGATGATGATGTTGTACTCGCTGCTGCTTCCTTTGCTGAGTTGTCAGATACAAGTGAAGCGGTTGATGGTGACGATGCGTCCGTGGATGTCACGTGGGTGCCCGCTAGAAGAGAAGAAGAATGGGGGAAAGTTCAGATGGGGAGACAGAGAGGAGGAGGAGGAGACGAGTTGGAAGCAGGGGGAGGTCATCGCAAGGAGCTAGTGGCACAGTCAGACAGCATGCATTGGCACCCAGGGTCAGCCAGACAGCACGCCAATCAACGCATGCTGTTGCCACCACCAGAATGCCGTCATTGCAGAGCTCAGCAGTGTGGAATTTTTTTGTGTGTCTGCCTCTGACAACAGCGATGCCATTTGCAACCTGTGCCAAAAGAAACTGAGTCGTGGGAAGTCCAACACCCACCTAGGTACAACTGTTTTGCGAAGGCACATGATCGCACATCACAAACGCCTATGGAATCAACACATGAGTACAAGCAGCACACAAACTCAAAGCCGCCATACTCCTCCTGGTCCAGCATCTTCAGCCAAGTTAACAACTGCTGTCCTCCTTGCCCCCTGTCAACCATCCGCCCCTCCGTCTCTCGCCTTGAGCAGTTCCTGCTCATCTGCCCACAGTCAGGTGTCTGTCAAGGACATGTTTGAGCGTAAGAAGCCAATGTCACAAAGTCACCCCCTTGCCCGGCGTCTGACAGCTGGCTTGACTGAACTCTTAGCCCGCCAGCTTTTACCATACAAGCTGGTGGAGTCTGAGGCATTCAAAAAATTTGTAGCTATTGGGACACCGCAGTGGAAGGTACCCGGACGAAATTTCTTTGCACAAAAGGCAATCCCCAACCTGTACTCGATTGTGCAAAAGGAAGTAATGGCATGTCTGGCACACAGTGTTGGGGCAAGGGTCCATCTGACCACTGATACCTGGTCTGCAAAGCATGGTCAGGGCAGGTATATCACCTACACTGCGCATTGGGTAAACCTGCTGACGGCTGCCAAGCATGGAATGCGTGGCTCTGCAGAGGAGTTGGTGACACCGCCACGACTTGCAGGCAGGCCTGCTGCCACGTCCTCTACTCCTCCTACTCCATCCTCTTCCATAACCTCCTCGGCTGAGTCCTCTTCTGCTGCTGCGTCTTGCTCCACATCAACAGCACCCCCTCAGCTCTCCAGGTACTGTTCCACATCCCAGATACGGCAGTGTCACGCCGTCTTGGGGTTGACTTGCCTGAAAGCAGAGAGTCACACCTGACCAGCACTCCTGTCCGCCCTGAACGCACAGGTGGATCAGTGGCTGACTCCGCACCAACTGGAGATCGGCAAAGTGGTTTGTGACAACGGAAGAAATTTGTTGGCGGCATTGCATTTGGGCAAGTTGACACATGTGCCGTGAATGGCACATGTGTGTAATCTGATCGTACAACGCTTTGTGCATAAGTACCCAGGCTTACAGGACGTCCTTAAGCAGGCCAGGAAGGTGTGTGGCCATTTCAGGCATTCCTACATGACCATGGCGCACTTTTCCGATATCCAGCGGTGAATCAACATGCCAGTGAGGCACTTGATTTGCGACAGCCCGACACGTTGGAATTCAACACTCCTAATGTTCGACCGCCTGCTCCAACAAGAAAAAGCCGTTAACGAGTATTAGTATGACCGGGGTGCTAGGACAGCCTCTGCGGAGCTGGGAATTTTTTGCCACGTTACTGGACGACTCGACCGACAGGTAGCAGACTACCTCGCCTTAACTGCAGATATCGACACTCTGAGGAGCGATGAACCCCTTGACTACTGGGTGTGCAGGCTTGATAGAACTTCTGGCCTGCCCCGCTTCAAGTGTCCTGTCAGAAAGGACCTTCAGTGCAGCAGGAGGTATTGTCACTGAGAAGAGAAGTCGCCTAGGTCAAAAAAGTTTAGATTACCTCACCTTTATTAAGATGAATGAGGGATGGATCCCGAAGGGACTGACAGTGGGCAATACATTCGACTAAAAAAGGCCTGATGAGATGAGCTGCCTTGGGCTAAAAATGGTCCACACGCTGCTGTATTTTAGCTCTGAATGCTGGTTGACTTGCGTGACTTATCCGCCACCAACTAGGGTTCAAGCCGCAATGTTTTAGGGCACTTTCTGCCAGGGAAACAAACATCAATTTTGGCCTGATGAGGGAGACGTAACAGGGTGTCGCGGCTGCTGGCCCGCCACGTAATATTTAAATCCCTAGCTCACCCCAGTACCTTGCCCTGTCGTGGTTTCCTGTTCCTGGTTTCCTGAGAGTGCTTTATCATTGTGAATCTGATTTCCTTGTATCCTGATATTTGCTTTTCCCTGGTTATTCTGAATTCTGGTTTCCCTGACTTGGCTTGTGTAAACGGTATTGTGTATTTTCTGGCTTCCTTGACCTCGGCTTTCCCTTTGACCATTCTCTGTCTCTAGCATATTAGTCCGGCCATTCTAAGGTCCGGTTTACACTCTGTCCTTTTATTTTCCTTTTCTTGCCTATGTATATGTTTACATAGTTTCTGTGTGCTGGACCACACTAGTAGTTGTGACATTGGGATTAAACTGATAAGAATAGTACTACTTAACACACCACTCCTATCTGGTGGCACATTAGATTGCACGGGCAGTGCCCCAAATTTGAAGTAGGAGGACCGACCAAGCATCTTTTTCCATCTCCCGGTTCCTAAAACCGATGCCTTATATACACGTCCCCTTATAGGGGACGTAACAGGGATTAAACTGATAAGAATAGTACTACTTAACACACCACTCCTATCTGGTGGCACATTAGATTGCATGCGCAGTGCCCCAAATTTGAAGTAGGAGGACCGACCAAGCATCTTTTTCCATCTCCCGGTTCCTAAAATCGATGCCTTATATACACGTCCCCTGACAGGGGACGTAACAGGGATTAAACTGATAGGAATAGTACTACTTAACACACCTTATAATAACGCAGAGAGAGGCAACGCAGAGAGAGGAGTCTGAAGAAGAGGAGTCAGAGGAGAAAGGTGGCTTTGAGGAGGTGGAAGACCAAACACAGCAGGTGTCCCAGGGGGCTTGTTGTCACCTTTCGGGGACCCTTGGTGTTGTACGTGGCTGGGTGGAGGAAGAGAGACCTTCAATGACATCAGTGAGGACAAGGAACGGGACATGGCTAGCTTGGTATCCAACCTTGTGCAAATGGGGAGTTTGCGGTTGTGCAAATGGACTGTTTGCGGTGCGTTAAACGGGGAGTTTGGTCTGTCACTGTGAAGCGGGCGTAACCCTTACAGTACCTGATCGATACAACATCATACCTGATGTTTTAAAGCATGTTATTCCAAACAATTTAGGAATGTTAGGTGATTTATGCCCTTTATGGATGCAAACCAGACTCTGCATCAACTATGTAATTTTCCATGTGAATTTTCCCCCTCCGGCATGCCACAGTCCAGGTGTTAGTCCCCTTGAAACAACTTTTCCATCACTATTGTGGCCAGAAAGAGTCCCTGTGGGTTTTAAAATGTGCCTGCCTATTGAAGTCTATGGCGATTCGCCAGGTTCGCCGGTTCGTGAACATTTGCGTAAGTTCGCATTCGCCATTCGCGAACCGAAAATGTTATGTTCGCGATATCACTAATTATGGGTATGCACAAGCTCTGAGGCATGAATTGAGCTATATACAATTAGATACCATACAGGATAGTCTAGTTCTTGAGTATCAATACTTACTCATAGCTTCTATAGAAACAAAATAATGATGAGTAGAGTAAAAATGTTTAATTCTTACTCACGTTGATCATGAATATGAGAAAATATCAGTTTCTAGGGTTCACTTTTCAGTTCTACCATGACCTCAGAGAGCATGTTGCGTTTATATGTTCTTGGTCAGTTTATACATGAGCTATGTGTTCTGTTCTGTTACCACCAATAATCTATTCTGCATCACCAAGTACATGAGAGGTCCTAGAGCAAGTCTGGCACACACTTTTGTGCATTTTTTTTTACTTTGTTACATTTGCTGCAAAATTTGAAACACATACATCGGAAAATAAAAAAAATATTCTTAACCATTCCAGCCTACAGTCTACCTCTACTGCAGCTATGATCGCAATCACATCCCAACACAAAGTACCATTTGGAGATACAGAACGGAAAGGAAAAGTTGGCAAGCAGACAACCCCACAGTGTGAACTCAAATATCAGACTGACAGGAATTGATGAATATTCACAATCTGTTCATGCAGATTTCAAGACAGCAACAGCATACTTATATACAACATCACTGACAAATTAACAATTTGTACATAAATTGAAGGGATTAAATCTTTTTTGTCCTCCAGTTTTCGATTGCTTAAAAGAGTATATCAGCAGCACCAATCATAACCCAACACAGTCCAATTGACCAAACGATGTCCTTGCTGTGATCTACTTGAATTTTTGGATGTGATCGACATAAATTTTTGTCAAGGTATTCTGTACAGTTTCACACAATAGGTTAGTGTTTAAATTAAAAATAATTGGTCTAGATAACAATTCTTGTTCTCAGATAGAACATTGGATTAAAGATACAGAGAGTTGTCATTTTCAAGCTGGACAAAAGTGGTAAGTGGTGATCCTCGGGGGTCTGTTCTGGGACCTTTTCTATTCAACATATTTACATATGCTCTTAAAATGGGCATTGAAATTCATGTTTCACTGTTTGCAGATGACACAAAACCAGGTAAGGTAATACATAGTGAGCAGGATATTACTTTGCTGCAGAGGGATTTAGATAGATTAAAGGACTGAGCACTCAAATGGCAGATTAAATTTAATGTAGATAAATGCAAAGTTATGCTCTTCAAAGTGAAGAATGCACACACAATGTATATCCTAAATGGTTTTAAATTAGAGATAGCAACAACATGTGAAGATTTGGGGCATAGTTATAGAAAAGGAACAAGGCAATAATGTGCAATGTCAATCAGCAGTTGATAAGGTATTATTATGCATAAAAATGGGCATTCATTCTCAAAATGAAAATATAGTTTTAAATCTTTAAAGGTAAAACCACACCTTGAATATGCTGTACAATCTTGGGCACCTGTTATAAAGACAAATATTATGGATATTCTTTTGAAAAAAAGGTGGGCTAGAAAACTAATAGAGAAATGATTGTTTGGAAATCTATTCACAAACAAGACTGTACATATGACTCGTATATACCTATGTTTTTTTTACTCCTATCATTGAGACAATGATACAATTTCTATTGGTCTGTTCTTAACATTCATAATGAGTATATATCACATCTCTCAATAGTTGGCAGGACAATCCCACTTTGAGGCACATTTACCTGGTATCCTGCTATGTGCTAGAGCCTTTAACCCTAAGGACTGAGCCAATTGTACAAGTTGTGATCAAAACAAAATGTAAACAAAACCTTGAATTTGTGCCAAATGTCTGTTCAGGCGTAATTCATCTCTTTCATATTATGTGCACCCACACTTATTATATCTCATTTTGTTCAGGTGAAACAGGGCTTTCATGTCAAATCAAATATTTGTATATTAAACATAATGTAATATGAATAAAATATAAGAAAATAAAAATTAAGAAATACTGTTATTATTTTAGTTCTGCATGGCATTTGAACTGTGAGTGTCAAAATACTGTTAGCTCTTACTGCAAGTACACATATTTGTATTCAGTGATGTCTCACCAAGTAAAACAGTACTCCCATATAAAGGATCTATGGTATTTTGGAAAGTTACAGGGTCAAATATAGCATATTACATTTTTCAGTTTATATACATTGAAATTTGCAAGATTGGTTATGTTGCCTTTGAGCCCTTATGGTAGCCAAGGAATGAAAACTGCCCCCCTGATGGCATACCATTTGCAAATGTAGACAACCCAAGGTATTACAAATTGGATATGTTTAGTCTTTTCTAGTAGCCACATAGTCACAAACACTGGCCAATGTTAGCGTTCATATTTGTTTGTGTGTGAAAAATGCAAAAAACTAAATTGAATGCTAATTTTGGCCAGTGTTTGTGACTAAGTGGCTACTAAAAAAGACTGGAACTTCCCCATTTGCAATACTTTGGGTTGTCTACTTTTGCAAATGGTATGCCATCTCAGGGGTAATTCTCATTCCTGGGCTACCATACGGTTTCAAAGGTAACATAACCAAGAGGGCAAATTTCAATGTGTATAAACTGAAAAATGTAATGTGCTATATTTGAGTCCTCTAAACACTTCCTGCACCCTCGCGCGTCCTTCTATAAAGTCAGGAGCCGGAATATGACGTCACTCTGGCCCCGGCGGTTTGCGAGGAAGCAGAGCTCACTTCCATCGCTGCCTCCATTGAGCGCCTGCCCGTCTGCCCAGACAGCCAAGCAGACAGCCCTAGCAAGGAGCCTACCATCCCAGTCAGCAGCCCCAGCAAGGAGCCTGCCAGCCCAGCTTGCAGCCCCGGCAAGGAGCCTGCCAGCCCAGCCAGCAGCCACAGCAAAGAAATGCTCACATTACATCGGTCAAAGAAAATTATGTTATGGATTGCCTTACTGCCATGATTTTAAATTCTCTCCCTTCTTTTCATAAAACAATGGATTCTTTTTTTTTTTACTTTATACATCGACTCATATGCTGAGAGATAGCTGGAATAACAAAGCCATGGGGCCTAAGTACTGGATTAAACATGTGTAGAACATTATATTCCACGGAATAACAGTGCCAGGCCCAGAAGATGTGGTAGAGAAGTCTAGAGGACAAAGTCCATGCAGGAAAAACTGATGAAAATGATACAGTAACACACAGGCTAACTATAGGTTGAACATTGAAGTTACAAGCATGGTAGAGATGTCACAACACACTAATAAACTAAAAATGCACAACCAAATCCAAGGCTACTGTACTGCCAACATAGATTTGTTGCCTGGTATCGCAGTGTGTGCTAGAGCCTTTAATGGCTCTTCTACTCCATGCCCATAATTATCAAGCTTAACTATCTACATCTTTATTCTTTGTCTCTTTTTCTTCTTATTGTCAGGGTATTTTTGTAATATTGTTCTAATATAAGGTTATGGATTAAGCAGAATATATGACTTGAGACAGTGTCTAATCCTGTTATGACCTGCATCTTACTTGTGTTGATTTGTGGTATTTCATCGTACATCATGTTCTTAAACTAATACAGATTGTATTCTAATACCTTTGGAAAAGATGCAACATACCTCCACTACAAAATGTGCCTCTTGGGTTCTCTAGGCAGAGATTTGCAGTGATGAGTTAACTCTCTTGCCTGGGACCCTGTGGATTATATAGCGGTACATGAACACACCACTGTTACTTTGTTATGTGTTTTTTTCTTTTTTATAATTTTGTTATGGCTGTTAGCTTTTTCCTGTTGTTTTTGAAAATATGCTGCCATGCGAATTGTATACTGTCCACAAAACTGTATTTCTTGTGCAGTATTAAATAAAAAGTAAAAAAAAAAAATATGCTTATAAACAAACGCATTGTCTTATGTGCTGGATCACCCACTAGTACTGAGTATCTATATTCAAAAAATAAGCCGTCTTTATAGTTTGGTACCAGATCCTCCCCCACCAATGTTCTAGAACGGTACTGGAAACTTTATTCTTGCAAATTAAACCAATTCTAAAAGTTGCCACTTAACAGCACTTAAAATGCTAACTAGACACAATGTGCTGATAAAGGTATTTGTTAAAATGCTGGTAAGCATGTCTTAATAAACGTGTGATGCTTAATTAACCAATACTTCAAATAATGCAAATAATGCAGATGCTAATTGACTAATCCACCTGACAATTAAATGGTAAACATGCTGGTAATATAATGGAGCTCTGAAGTACTGAAGTGTTTAAAAATGAAAGATACATTCTGCTTCCACTAGCTATCAATTGCATACAGAATATTGGCTTTACCAAGCAATTGCTAATCTGTGCACTGAAACTTTTTTTAAACGCCCCATTTCACTTAATGTAAACAAAATTATTTATTGTGTTTAGATTTTTGGAAATATGCAATGTTGTCATTAACATTGCTATAACAATATTTTGGACCAGACTTGGACTTGGATTAGACTACATGGTGGAAAAAGATTTCAGTTGAACCACCCTATCCAAAAATGTAAAACCTATTTCAGAACAACAAAATGCGTCCGTATGGTGGTTCAAATACAATTAACATTATACACACAAAAATTTGGACAAAAAATTCTGGCAGCCAGAAAGGCAGGAAAAACAGAGGCCTACACGTGTGCTGCAATTCAAAAATATGACTACAATATTGATAAATGCTTAACCTAATGGCTAATAGACATTTTGCAATGCCAATTCTGAGATGGTAAAATTAGATTATCATATATCTAGATTAAAAAAATAGAAATAGAGAGGTAACTTGTATATTAATTGATTGTCATCTATTTTTTTTTTTTTGTTATATCGTAATAATAGACAATGAAGGAGTCATTTTAAGTTGAAAAAAGAAGGGTCAATTAAAAAATGAAAAGAAAACGTCAGTGGGCAACTGACCACCCACTTATCAATTCCATCCTGAGAATAACATGGTTTGGCTGTACATCGGTAAACATTTTTTAGTGTGGGAAAAAAACAGGCATTTCAAAACATTAACACCAGCACTATCTCCACATTTTAGAATACTTTATTTTTCTCCAAATAATTAAAAAAAAAAAAAAAACTAGCATTCATAGTACACGCAGGCTTCACCTGGGAAGTGAACTGCAACCACACAATGTGTGCATTCCTGAGGGAAAAAGTTTGCAATTTGCAAAGCACAAGAACAGATATTCACTTCTTTTCTGCACAACTTGTACTTTGCACGTGGGCCTATTGGGAGCACTCAAAATGTTTCTAAACATTGCTTTGTTGGCACAATACCATCAACCCTTTGCCTTGCGTCTTCTTAGGATATGGGTGAATTTGCATTGGTGGCAGTGGAAGCTGTCGCAACACTACCTATACACTTTGTTGATTAATGTTAAAGGAAATGTTGACAAGGGTGGTACTGGTAATGTTGATGGTAGTGGTATCGACTGTGGTAACAAGGACGTTGGGTAAGCTTGTTTTGTCACTGGTAGCAGGAAAATCTGATGTTACAACTGTCTCCATTGGATGAGGTGATTGCAAAGCAGATACAGATGGACTTGCAGATGATGGAGAATAGGCAGGAGGAAAGTGCACCCTAGCTGCCAGTGATACAGGGCTGCTTCCTCTTCAGACTCTCCTCTTGTAATTCCTCTGGCTCATCATACTCATAGTCGAGAAGCTCCTGGGCCAAAGGTAAAAGTGCTAAGTCTTCAGTAGTGGGAAAACAGAGTTATCATCACCTGATTCATCACCACCAAGACCATGCACTAGGGACATTAGTTTGGTATTCTGCTCTACATCTTCATTAAATATTGGCTCTGATAACTCCCACAAAGTTGACTCTGCTGTGGTTTCCCTTAGTTGCTTCTAGGTAAGGCTACAAGATAGTATAATGCGTGAACAAACTCTGGTAGAGGGAGATGCAGTGCCAGTGGAAGTTGCATCTCAAATAATTGCACAATGAGAAAAAAACAATTGCCTCTTTGGTGTTAAATCGGATGTAGGGTACATACAGCTAATCACACTACCCTACAAATTGTGGTGGTGGCGAAGATGTCAACAGTCCTAATTGCTGAGGAAGAGGTTTCAGAATTTTTAGAGGCCATGATAGTGGATTGAAGAAAATAATCCCTACCTTTTCTCAATTTTGTTTTGGGATTAGTACATTACACTGATGATCATAGGTTTTTTTTTTTCTAATTGCAATAAATTTGAGATACAAATAATTGTGTATTGTGTAAACTAACAGAACTTTATTCAACAAAAAAGGTGTTTGGTGCTTGATGGACTAACTGCAAAATGGGTTGGTGCTTGATTGATTTACTACTGTAACATTATTGTGTTTGATCTTAAGAAACACAAGGCTCTACACAGCATACAGTGCACTGTACAGTACTCACACACTTGTACAGCACATACTCGGCTAAACACACAGAAAAAAATAAAAGAATTTTCTTTCAACAAACACTTAAGAAAAGAGCTGTTAAACTGTAAATTGGTGATTCGATGTTAGTGTTTTGCTAAAAGAAAATTGTCTTTCTAAAAATCTCCCACTCAAGGTTTCTGTGAGTGCTAAACTTGGGCGCCGCCAACATTTTATTTTCGTCCAAATACATTCGGACTAAAAAAAGAAGTTTTGTCTGAACTAAATTTTGCCTGTTAATTCATTTTCAGCCTAAATTCATTAATTAACCAAAACAAGGGACAGATAGATGAGAATGTCAAAGTGCAAATAGTGCAGGCAAGCCACTGAAAAATGGGAAACACTTCCTGAATCCCTCTGATTAAAGCCAAGTGTAGCACTGTATAACACACAGGTGCAAATACACAGGTGAAAATACAGTGCAGGGCGCCAGAAGCACAATATGTATAGTGGTTATAGTTACCAACAATGTTGAGTTGAGGACCAGACTCACATATAAAAGATAAACAAAAAAAATCATAGTGCAAACTTTAATATACACAAAATTATAAAAAAGAAAATAGGTACACTCACAAAAGTAGAGGCACAATTTAAATAAATCAACATGTGCACAAGCGCTTGATGCCTCAAAATAGGCTTAATCCCCAGGATCAACAGTCAGCTAGTGAAGTCTCATTACAGCTTCCTTCTCCGGTAATCAGGAAACAGAGAGTCCAGATTTCAAATACTGCTGGGCGGGAGTCCTTCTAGGGTTACTGATCTGCTCAACGCATTTTGTCTAGTTGTAGACTTCCTCAGGAGCTTGTTATCAGAGATCAAGTAAAGATTATGTCCAATACTTTTTCCTGTCCTACAGTCCTTAGGATGTGAGCATTTTTGCTCCCTTTACTCATGGACATAATAGGTTAAGCCTATTTTGAGGCATCAATCGCTTGTACACATATTGATTTATTTCAATTGTGCCTCTACTTTTGTGAGTGTACCTATTTTCTTTTTATAATTTTGTGTATATTAAAGTTTGCACTATGATTTTTTTGTTTATCTTTTATATGTGAGTCTGGTCCTCAACTCAACATTGTTGGTAACTGTAACCCCTATATATATATTGTGCTTGTGCCTATTTGCACCTGTGTGCTATACAGTTCTACACTTGGCTAAATTCATTCATTATTTGTGTTTCTGAATTTCCTTTGGATGATTCCGATTCGTGTTGCGACTGCGTCTTAAATTGCTACTCTTGTAGGATTGCCATATTTAAGGGTACCAAATTAGGGAGCTGTTTAGTAGATTGATCCTTTTTGGCATCCTTATGGCAATCCCACAAGGATTAGGGAGCTATTTACTAAGAATCTGAAAGACCATAATTAATAAAACGGAGGCTTTTTCATAATTTTGGTCTTTCAGACAGTTATAGGGTTGCCAACTTAAAAAAAAAAAAAAAAAATAATGGAAATGCTAATTTGCATAATTCATTATATATGCGCGATGTCACAGCACACGACTTACATAAAAAACGAGAACATTTGGAGGCAGAAAATTCCCTAAATCATTAATAATATTCTTACAATGCCTGTACTTTGTATGACTGTGTGTATAGTATTGTGTATGTGAGGCAGTGCGTGTATATACTGTTTGGATGAGTTTTTGTGTGTGTATAGCAGTGTTTCGTTGTCTAAATGTGTATATATAAACACACACGCAGACTGCTAAATATACACACTTATGCAGACTGCTGAATATTCGTACACATACTGCAAAATATGCAGAGACTGCTCAATAAACATACACTGACAGACTGCTGATTACACACACATACTGCTAAATATGCATAGCCTAATGAATACACAGAACACTGAATACACATAGGGCCGTTTAAAGGAATTTGGGGGCCCCAAGCAAAATGGACATGGAGGCCCCCCCAAACGCCAACCCCCCCCTCCACCCCCCACATGCACGCTCAAGGTCTGGCCCCCCCGGCGCCTGCACCCGGGTCCTCCCCCCCCCGAGTCCGCCCACACGGATGCAGTGTCTGCAGGGCCAGTGCAAGGATTTTTGCCGCCCTAGGCAAAAGTAAAGTTTGCCGCCCCCATGTGACATCACAGTGCCCCACCCATATGATCTGCCATGTTAACTAACACAGTGCTGCAGTGCCGCCATGTTTACAATAAAAGGCCTGCAGGGACAGGCTATAGACACCAGAACCACTACATTAAGCTGCAGTGGTTCTGGGGACTATAGTGTCCATTTAATGTGAGGTAAATTAGAGATTAGTGCCACGAATAATATACTAGATTGCCTACTTACAACCAGATGAGGATGATGATGGGCTTCAGCTGCCATCTGGCTCCACTGGTCTGGTGTAGAACAGGCTCTCTGGAGGCGGTTTGTAACTGTGGTCACAAAAATCAATGTTCTGGGAGAACGGGAAGCAGCTCCATTTTTTGAGGGCCATTTACACAGCTCAAGGTCTGGGTCCCAGGGTCCACCTTCATGTTCCACCAATGAGTTTGTTCACAGGGGGGGGGGGGATGTCCTGATGTGTGTAAGGAATGCATTGTGTGAATCTGTGTTTGTATGTGTAAGGGCTGCAAGGTGAGTTTGTGTATGTATGGGATGCAGTGTGTGTGTCTGTAAGGCAGTGTTTCCCAACCCAGTCCTCAAGGCACACCTACCAGTCCAGGATTTAAGGATTACCCAGTTTTGTCTAAGGTGTTTTTAGAAAAAAAAGAAAAAACACCTTAGACACAACTGGGTCACCCCTAAATCCTGGACTGGGGGGGCGGAGCCAAGCGGGAAACCTGACTAGACGCACATTACCAGAGCTCCTACCGTGATGGCCCAAACTCGACGGATAACCCAAATAAAAACGCTGGGATACCTCCACAAGTCAGCCTATTGGCCAGAGGAGACACTCTGGAACGCACCGATACCAGACCCGGCACCAATCCCGACCGGGAACCGCGGAAATAGACTGAGGCCTAGCGGACGCACGGGGGAAGGACGGCCGCCTTCCCGCCTGATGCGGAACACGACAAGCGAGAGCAAATCGTGCACCCCCCCCCCCGTGGACCGGTGGGGGATATCCCGGTCCCCGCCGGACGGAGTGTCCCGAACCCAGCACCAAGCGACAGGCACAAACACCTCTAAGTGACATGCGGTGACGGGAACACCCAAGATGGCGGTTCACCATCAGCCATCAATATCTGATAAGCTACGAGAACAACCAGATGCAATGCACACCTGGGAACAAGCAAGTGACTCCATAACGCTTGCTTTTGAACGTTTCTGGGCCAAGCTAGAGGCACGCTTATGGACCGAAGTGCCACGCCGAATCTCCTCTGCTACGTCCGGAGCCGATGCCAGTCGGGTGAGTGAGGGTCCGCTTCAGGGCACCACCACAACCCAAGCGCCCGATTCCCACGTTTCAAGCCCTCCCGGGCTGAGAGCAATAAGGGGCAAGCCCCTGAGGTGCCGGCCACATAAGCGGGGAACAGCCAAGCGAAGCCCCAAGCGACCTGCCAAGATTCCTCGCACCACCCCGAAAGGGTTGAACCTGGCCCACAATGGTCTCCAGGCTCGTGGCCTACAAGCACCAGCCCTCATGCAACCCTCGGGGCAGAAGGGGACTCCCGCCTCCGAAACGACGCAGCTCCACGCAGACGAAACAGCACCCAGACGTGCGACCCACATCAATGAGATCACGGACGACCGGCAAGCACAAGGCCCACAGCGATGGAGTCCACATCCCGGCTCACGCTGAGGAAGAGATGTCCCCAGTTTACCATGTCGGTACAGGCAACTGCCAGCACAGACCTAACCAGCGGGGATGCCCAAAAGTCTCCACACCGTACCTGACAGAAACGGCCCCGATCAAGGGCCGACGCCCGACATGGACCAGCGACAGGGTGAGAGGGGACATTGGGTTGGCAAATGCAAAAGACTACCTATTGAAGCACAACAGTGGCATCGGATGACGGTCTGCAGACCCACCGCTATGGACACTAGCCGTGCAGCGCAAAATTAAATGCCCGGTGCACCACCCAACCCTTTATAAATGACTTGATACACTCGTTCGTTTTAGCTGTTAAAAATATATGTCTATACAACATAAGCAGGTCTTAGCGAAGTTATATACTGTAAAATGTCTTTCAACTTGTTAACATATAGTTCAACTATTTTGCTCAATATCTCCTTTGCTTAGGCAACACTCAGCAAGTAATTGATTAGGCAGCCGGAGTTGATCTAGTTACACGTCCCACTCGATCTTATGTTTTACTGTGATTATGCTATATCTCAGCTACACTAAAGCTAGTTTCTCATTTAACTAACCATCAGTTAAGTCTTAGCCATGTAAGATGATTTGCAGTTAGATGTATGTATCCAGCTTGTCCACCGTTGCATAAATATAAGAATACGTTGAGACTGCAATGCTTTCTATGTGAATTAAACTATAATATAAAAATTGTGTAAGCACTAACCTAAACCCTATTGTTAAAACTGTTTCACGAAAAGCATGCGGACTGCCGTTGGGGTACCACATGCCCGCTTGTTATATCTTAATGCACTGAAAAATAAAGAATTAAAAAAAAAAAAAATCCTGGACTGGTAGGTGTGCCTTCCTCTCCCCCCTCCCTCTCCCTCTCCCCCTCCCTCAAATGTCCTCCCTTCCTCTCCCCCTCCCTCCCTCAAATTTCCTCCCTTCCTCTCCCCCCTCAAATTCCTACCTCTCCCTCCCCTCCCTCAAATTTCCTTCCTCTCCCCCCCTTCAAATTTCCTCCCTTCCTCTCCCCCCCAATTTCCTCCCTCCCTCTCCCCCCCACTCCCTCAAATTTCCTCCCTCCCTCCCTCTCCCCCCACCCACTCAAATTTCCTCACTTCCTCTCCCCCCCACTTCTCAAATTTCCTCCCTCCCTCTCCCCCCCACCCACTCAAATTCCCTCCCTCCCCCCCCCACCCACTCAAATTTCCTCCCTCTCCCCCCCTCCCACTCAAATGTCCTCCCTTTCCCCCCCACCCACTCAAATTTTCTCCCTCCACCCCCCACCCACTCAAATTTTCTCCCTCCCCCCCACCCACTCACTCTAATTTTCTCCCTCCCTCCCCCCCACCCCAACTCACTTAAATTTTCTCCCTCCCTCCCCCCCACCCCCACTCACTTAAATTTTCTCCCTCCCTCCCCCCACCCCCACTCACTCAAATTTTCTCCCTCCCTCCCTCCCTCCCCCATCCCCACTCACTTAAATTCTCTCCCTCCCTCCCCCCCACCCCCACACACTTAAATTTTCTCCCTCCGTCCCCCCCACCCCCACTCACTTACATTTTCTCCCTCCCCCCACCCCCACTCACTTAAATTTTCTCCCTCCCTCCCACCCACCCCCACTCACTCAAATTTTCTCCCTCCCCCCACCCCCACTCACTTAAATTTTCTCCCTCCCTCCCCCCCACCCCCACTCACTTAAATTTTCTCCCTCCCTCCCCCCCACCCCCACTCACTTAAATTTTCTCCCTCCCTCCCCCCCACCCACTTAAATTTTCTCCCTCCCCCACCCCCACTCACTTAAATGTTCTCTCTGTCCCTGACACCCGGTGGGCGCGCGAGGGAGCACTCTCCCTGGCTGAGTGCTTCCTCTTCAGCTCCCTCGCGCGCCGCGTACTGATGCCGGAGCCGGAAGATGACGTAGATGAGGGAGCTGAAGAGGAAGCATTCAGAGGAGAGTGCTCCCTCGCGCGCCCGCCGGGTGTCAGCAGGGCCAGCCTCTGGGGGGCCCTGAGGTGACCGGCTGCTGGGCCCCCCAGGAGAAGAGGCTGGCCCAGTGGGTACATACCGGGCCCCCTGCGACCCGGTATGTACCCACTGAATGTGGGGCCCGGACGACCTGAGCAGTCCGGGCCCCCCAGGACCGCATGCCCTGATGGCGGCCCTGCCGGCTCTGCTTGGGGCCCCGGGCCAGCTCGGAGCCCCAAGCAGTTGCTTGGTTTGCCTGTCGGGTAGCGACGGGCCTGAATACACACAAAGACACTTGCTGAGTACACACACTGCTGAATACACACAAAGACAGACTGCTGAGTACACACACACACTGCTGAATACACACACACGGAGAATAGAAGAATTTGAATGGTAACTAATTTTGGGGCTTGTAACTTGGGTTCCAGGTACCTGCGATCTTTGTGTAGGGATCTTTGCTAAGACTTTCTGTAGATTGTATTACCTATTCCTCATATTATCCTTAAGGTTTGGTAAATTTCACTATTGGATGCCACAGTGCTTATTCCCTATGCTAGTAGCGGTTATTCTGCTTATTACTTTCTTTTTTGTGATACTCTTTATTGAGTTTTTACATAGCAGTAGCTACTTGCTTTTGTTGAACTTTTTGTTACGCTATCTGATTTGGAAAATTTACAAATACAGGGAATATTTTTTACTGCTATTCACTGAGTGAATACACACTCAGACTGCTGAATACACACACACAGACTACTGTGAATACACACTCAGGCTGCTGAGTACACACACACAGACTGCTGAATACACACGCAGGCTGCTGAATGTATACATACACACGCAGCTGAATACATACACAGACTGCTGAATACATACATACACACACACACACACACAGGCTGCTGAATACACACGCAGGCTGCTGAATGCATACATACACACACAGCTGAATACATACACAAACTGCTGAATACATACACACACACACAGGCTGCTGAATACTTACACACAGACTGTTGAGTACACAGTGAGTGAGAGGGGTGAGCAGGGGCCTGTCAGAACTGGTGGCTGGGAGTTAGGGGGTGAGCAGGGGGCCTGTCAGAGAGCTGATGGCTGCGGGTTAGGGGCAGGGGTGGGCTGGGCCGGAGGGCAGGGAGGCAATTGCCCCCCAGGCCGCCCCAAATCATTTTAAAACCGGCCACTGCAGGGCCGGTCCTAATGCTGCAGCCGCCTGAGCACTCTCTTAAGAGCCTCAGGCGGCTGCAGCACAGCTTCTCCTCTCCCCTCCCCTTCCCTGTAGCATGGCCGAGCTCCTCTCCGGTCCGCGGTGCCCGGCCGGAGTGATAGGAAGGTGCACAATGAGTGTGCACTTCCTGTCAGTCCGGCCGGGTACAGGAAACAGAAACTCTACGCATAAGCTCATTAGATCCTCTACAATAACACATAACACATCCCCTACACACTCCACTCCCTGTGAGCGAACTCATGGGTGAAACATGTAGGTGGACTTATAGGTGGGCCTTATCGGCATACTCACTGTCAGGCCCTGGGGCCCAGACCTTGAGCTGTGCAAGGGGCCCCAAAAAATGGAGCTGCTTCACATTCTACTAGAACTTTGAATTTTTCGACCACAGTTACAAACAGCCTCCAGAGATCCTGTTCTACACCAGACCAGTGAAGCCAAACTGCAGCCCATCATCATCCTCTTCTGGTTCTAAGTAGGCAATCTAGTATATTATTAGTGACACTAATCTATAATTTACCTCACATTAAAGGGACGCTATAGTCCCCAGAACCACTTCAGCTTAATTAAGTGGTTCTTGTGTCTATAGCCGGTCCCTGCAGGCTTTTTAATGTAAACACACACTGTGTGCAGCACTGGCTTTAGTTCATATGGCAGATCAAATAGGTGGGGCATTGTGATGCCACATGGGGGGGCGGCAAATTATTATTTTGCCTAGGGCAGCAAAAATCCTTGCACTGGCTCTGATCCTGGGCAGGTGCACCAGTCTACTGGTGACCCACAGGAGGAGAGTGCACTGATTGCACAGCACTTTCCTCCTGCCCAGTAGTGGGTGGTTGGTGGACGGCTACCCTGTTCCAACAAGGCTGTGACGTCAGCAAGGCAGTGGTGGAGTCATGTTTTGGGCCGGAATCATGGTAAGAGAGCTTGCCGGCCCCTTTAGGGTCCCCGAAGGTGTGAGGTATGTAGAGTTTCTGACTGACCACTTTCTTCCCTGGTACAGAAGGAAGAACTATGCTTTCCGTAATAAAATCATCTTCATGCATGACAATGCACAATCTCATGTTGCAAAGAATACCTCTGCATCAATGGCTTCTATAGGAATAAAAAGAGAGAAAGTCATGGTGTGGCCTCCATCCTCCCCTGACCTCAATCCTATTGAGAACCTTTGGAGCATCCTCAAGCAAAAGATCTATGAGGGTGGGAGGCAGACTTAGAACTCGCTAGAACTTGATTGCCTTAAACCAACTAATCAGAGAGTTCTGACAGGTAAATCTTGAGTCATGGGGAAGATTATTTTCCACCCACACTTTACTATTTAGGGCACTCTGGGCCACTGACAGCTGGGGGGAGAGAATTGGTCCAGGCCCTACTTTAATATTTAGGACCCGGTATGCAGGGGGACAATAGGCCCCTCTCCCACTTTATTTTAGAGTCCTTTGCCACCAAAGGGTAGCCCCCACTCACATGACACGGGTGAGAGTACGGGGGGCAATATGTCCTCCCCAGTTAATTATTTAAATAGGTGTCTCACTATGGGGGCATGTGTCACACTATGACCAGGTCCCCCTTTATTACATTAGACTCTTCTGATGACAGTGAGCAGCCACTGGGTATTTGCTGTTTAATAGACATGGCCCTACTTACGGTAGGGCAGGGGGGAGGATTTAAAATCTCTTATGGGGATATATTAACCCCCCAAATGGTGTGTGTGGGGGCAGTCATGTGTAGAATTAGGAAGCCATGGGGAGCACAGCACCCCACCTCTTCTGTTTTTAAATATTACAAGGAGGGAGCTGCAAGCTGGTAGCTCCCTCATTGTAATAAACGAAACAAACGAAAGAATGAATTGCTGGATGAAATTTCATCCACCAAGCAATTGGCCTTCATTTCATTAGTTGTAATTTCTATTGGTTCATTCGTCTTTCAGATGAATGGACGAATAGCCAAAATTCAGACGAAAACGTGTTCATCCAAAAACAAATTCCCAAGTCTAGTGAGTGCCACTGTGGCAGCAGCTAGGCAAGAGGAATGTTTTTTGCTTTTCTTTTTACTGAACAACACAGTAAAACAAAAAAAACTTTAACCCCTTCGCGACCGGTGACGGTTCAGGACCGTCATCGGTATTTTACCGTTGAGGACCGGTGAAGGTCCTGAACCATCACAACGGTAATATTTACTTACCCGATCGCCGTCGTTCCCGGCGGCGATTGGCGGCGATCAGCGGTGCTCCCGGTGTGGGGAGACTGCCTGCAGTCCAGGCACTCTCCATGGTGAATTAGGACCGGGGGCCATGTGATCGCTCAACAAAGCAGTCACATGGTCACAATAGGTGACCTAGTGTCTGCCTGCAGGGGGACTGTCTGTGCTGGCAGGCAGTCTCCCTGCAAGTGTAAAATAAAATAAAAATCAATGATAATGTTAATAAAAATATATAATTATATATGTGTATATATATATATATATATGATACATATATTAATATAAAAAACACTTGTAATTAAATTACACACATATATAATATATAAAATAACTATACAAATAATAAGTAAATTTAATTAAATTAAAAAAATGTAAAAATAATTTTTTTAAAAAAATATATATATATATCTATATGAAATTTTATTCTAACTGTATTTTGATATTAATATATATATATATATATATATATATATTTATATCAAAATACACTTAGAATCAAATTGTATATATATCTATGTATATATAAATAAATAAAAATAATACGAAATAAACATATGTCCATATACAAAATTACATAAATAATTATATAAATATACACGTAGACTTCAAATATATAAATATGCATATATATATTTAAATTCTACGTGCGTATTTATGTAATATTTTTACATAATTAAGTAATTTTATTGATTGCAATTTGAGGGACCTGCCTGACAACACAGGCCGAAAGTCCAGAGAAAGTCCAGAGAATTTAATTTGCTAGCACTGTATTTTACCCTGTAACTTTCTATGACACCCTAAAACCTGTACATGGGGGGTACTGTTTTACTCAGGGGACTTCGCTGAACACACAGTAAAACATATCACAGCGAAGATATTGTCAGTGATATTTTTGCATTTTTAAAACACAAACAGCACTTTTACTGATGATATAATTGTTGTTATACGTTTTACTGTTTTGAAACACTAATATTTGTCTTCAGCAAAGTCTCCCGAGTATAACAGTACCCCCATGTACAGTTTTTATAGCGTTTTTGAAAGTTACAGGGTCAAATATAAGGGTAAAATATTTTTACATTGAAAATTGCCAGGTTGGTTACGTTGCCTTTGAGAGCATATGTAGCCCAGGAATGAGAATTACCCCCATGATGGCATACCATTTGCAAAAGAAGACAACCCAAGATATTGCAAATGGGGTATGTCCAGTCTTTTTTAGTAGCCACTTAGTCACACACACTGGCCAAAAATAGCGTTCAATTTAGTTTTTTTACTTTTTTCACACACAAACAAATATGAACGCTAACTTTGGCCAGTGTTTGTGACTAAGTGGCTACTAAAAAAGACTGGACATATCCAATATTGAATACACTGGGTTGTCTACTTTAAAAAAATATGTACATGTGGGGTGTGATTCAGAGACTTATGACAAATAATAGTGTTACAATGTCACTATTGATATATTTTAAAAATATATATTTTGAAACAGCAATTTTTCTATTTGTACTTATATCCCTATAACTTACAAAAAAAGCTTGTAAACACTGGGTGTTTTTAAACTCAGGACAACATTTTTTATCTATTTAGCAGTTTTTTTCATTAGCTTTCGTAAGTAAGTAAAAGATTTTTCAAGCAAAAGTAAAAAAACATGTTTTTTTCAATTGTTCACCATATTATATTATTTTTTTAAGTAAATTATATGACATGATACAAATAATGGTATATAAAGAAAACTCTTTTTGTCATGAAAAAAATATATATAACTTGTATGGGAACAGTAAATAAGAGAGGGGAAAATTACAGCTAAACACAAACACCACAAAAGTGTTAAAAGAGCCCTGGTCCTTAACGTACAACATCGCAAAAACAGGCCAGCCCTGAAGGGGTTAAAATTGGTAAAATAGCATTTCAAACTTAGTGTTTAATACAAGTGGCTACTAGCAGTATGCTCAGCTCTAATTGTAAAAACCAAAGAAAAGAAAAAGTTACCTGTGCTCTCTCCTTAATCCCTATGTATATTAAGACAAATGGAGGTCATTTAGTTGCTCCAATGGCCATTGGAGGGAATGCCCGCCTGCCAACGTCAAGGCAGACCCCCCTAAAGTGGGTCCTACACTGACCCTTCAGCCTGCTTCCTTGAGCTTCTGGCAAAGATACTCTAATGAGACAGAGAGGGGTATTTTTTTTTTTTTATATATATACACCCCTATATACTTATTAACCCTTAATAGGGAACAAATGGGATGGGCGGCAGCATTGTTACAAGGCTGTGTGATACAAAGTAAATACAAATACAAAATGATAAGTCCTGCGCTCACTTCCATCACTACTGGACTGGCAGCAATGACTACAGTACACATCAGCCCCAATATATAGTAAAAACCAAAGAAAAGAAAAAGTTACCTGCGCTCTCTCCTTAACCTCCCTGGCGGTATGATTATGTCAGGAATTTTGTACCAAAAGCGGTACCATTTTTTTGCATTTGAATTACCCGCCCAGTTCCGCCCCCATGTCAGGCATGTCAATCAAATTTTAATTAATCAAATCACATAATTACGTTAAAAGATTATTTAAATATACATGTAGAATTTGAATATATATGCATTTATAGGTATTTAAATTCTACGTGTATACTAATGTAATCTTTTATGTAATTATATGTATTTATCTATATATATATATATATATATATTTGCGGTTATTTGTATTTTATATATAATATATAGATATATATAGAATGTCATTCTATGTGTATTTTGTTACCGATATATATATATATTAATAACAAAATACAGTTAGAATGAAATTACATATGCATATATAATTTATATTAAATTTTGTTTCAATATTTTATTATTTTATTTATTTATTATTTTAATTATACGTATTTATATATAATATATATGTACATCTATTATATATATATATATAATATATATATACATATTATATATGTAACGTCATTCTAAGTGTATTTTAATATTAATATATATACTTATATTAATATTAAAATACACTTTGTATGACGTTACATATATATAATATGTATATATATTATATATATATAATATATATACATATTATATATATATATAAAAATATATTTAATTTATTTTTACACTTGTCTTTTATTTATTTTTTTATACTTCCCACCAGCAGGGGGACTGTCTGATATTTCAAACAGTCCCCCTGCTGGCAGATCCACAGCCAGCTATAGAGGGCCATGTGCTCGCTCTTTGAGAGCGATCACATGGCCCCCGGGGGCCTGATTTGCCGTGGGAGGGCTGCCTGGGCTGTGAGGCAGTCCTCCCGAAGCGGATCGCGGCGGAGGTAAGTACATCTTACCTCCGGGGGCTCTGTTATCTACCCCGAGCGTGACTCGGGGTTACCGCTTCTGGCAGCGAAAATTAACCCCGAGTCACGCTCGGGAATACCGCCAGGGAGGTTAATCCCTATGTATATTTAGACAAATGGAGGTCATTTAGTTGCTCCAAGGCCATTGGAGGGAATGCCCGCCTGCCAACGTCAAGGCAGACCCCCCTAAAGCGGGTCCTACACTGACCCTTCAGCCTGCTAATTGTAACCACCAGTCTAGGCCATTGATATTCAAACTTTCTAGACATACACAAGTCAACTAAACACACAGCCAAGACAATCAATGAATGATTTATGGACAACTCTGTGAAAATTCTTGAGTTGCCCAGCCAGAAACTGGAATTGTACATCAGTAAGATATAGCCAATACCCTTCTAGGCACCGTGAGCAAGGGGTCCACGTCTGGATTGCCCTTTAAACTTAAGGAGAGAAAAAAACAAGTAACAAGAGCGGTGAGAACGGGCAACAGCTCAATTAGCCTGACCTTCAGTGGGTCCCTGCTCAGATCTCAAGCTGGTTTTAGCTTAACTTGTGCCATTACAGAAAGAACATATCTGAAGCATATCATCTGGGGTTGCTGTTTCAGAGGGAAATTGCTGGCATTTGGGATCTGGACTGCCTGTATGGGTGGGACCAGTCTTATAGGTTTCAGAGATGTTCTCTCTGTAATGGCTCAAGATGAACTAAAACCAGCTTGAGATCTGAGCAAGGGACCCACCTAAGGGCAGGCTAATTCAGCTGCTGCCCGTTCTCAGTATACTCTAGTGCCCTGTTTTTTTGCTCTCCATAAGTTTAAAGAGTAAATCCAGACGTGGACCCCTTGCTCACGGTACCTGGAGAGATATCAGCTATGCCTCACTGGTGATGCCTAACAAGGCTGAAATGATTGTCTGGGATTGCTGCGTCTCTCATGCGGAGGGAACTTGCTAGTATGTCAGATCTGGACTGCCCGTATGGCTGGGATCTGTCTGATATGTTTCAAAGATGTTCTCTCTGTAATGGCACAAGATGAGCTAAAACAAGCTTGAGATCTGAGCTGGGACGCTACAAAAGGCAGCCTATTTCAGCTGCTGCCTGTTTTTTTGCTCTCCAGAAGTTTAAAGGGTAATCCAGACATGGACCCCTTGCTCACAGTGCTTAGAGAGATATCAGCTATGTCTAACAAGGCTGAAACGATCGTCTGGTGTTGCTGTGTCTCTCATGCAGAGGGAACTTGATGGCATTTCGGATCTGGACTATCCGTATGGGTGGGACCAGTCTGATATGTTTCAGAGATGTTCTCTCTGTAATGGCATAAGATGAGCTTAAACCAGCTTGAGATCTGAGCGGGGACCCACCGAAGGGCAGGCTATTTCAAATGCTGTCCGTTCTCATTATACTCTTGCACCCCATTTTTTGCTTTTGTAGCATTATAGCAGATAAAATTACTTGTGGGAATGGAGAAGATAAATCTAAGATGGCGCCTATATAAGGGTTTACTTTACATTTTTCTTTCTATTTCTATTTATTCCTATTTCTATTTTAATTTTTTTTATTGCCCTAATATATACATTACTTTGCACAATAAGCCTTTTTAATATTGTTTTACTTTGTGCCAGTTTTATATTATGTATAGATATGTTGCCTTTATTTTAACATATATTATTTTACAATATTATTCTTATGTATTTTTATATTTTATCCTGTTTTTATATGTAACTTTTTTCCCTATCTTCCCCCTTTTTAACACTCCTATATAGATTTATTCAAGGCTGTATTGTGAGTCCAGCTTATTTTGGACCCTACAGCCATCAGTATATATTCTTTTTTCATCCTTCTCTGCCCGTTGTAGCCCTGTTCGGCTCCATTTTGTTTTTATATAAACCTCGTTTTGAGGTTCAACTATGTGAGCGGGCTCCACCACTACCCCCTCTAACTCCATATAAGTTTGAATAGAATTCTTTAATGCATGGAGCCGTGGTCACGCCAATAACGTGATGCGGCCCGCAGCGTCATCTAAGATTTCTCTTTTCCACTGCCACAAGTAATTTTATATGCTATAACATTACAAAACACTAGTTTTCTTATGGATATTGCATTTATAAGACATATATAACTTTTTTTAGGTCCCTAATAGATTTTACACCATTTAACAATATCTTAGATTAATTACTTGCGGTCATGTGACTAATGATGTCACATGACCGTTATTTACAAATGTTACCGCCGTATTTAATCAACACAGGTCCTTTTATTCTGTAAACACTTTGGATAAAGCCAGTTAACGGTGAAACACATTAAGTGTATCTTACAAATGTTTTATTTTCTTATTTTATGTATTTCAATGTTTTATAAATAAAAGTACTTTTATTGGACCTTATCGCCTGCTGCTGGATTCCTAAACACCATATCCTTGGTGGGGATAATACCACCTGCACCTATTGGGCAGAGCAAACCTTATTTACTCTACCAAACAGTGGCAGCTCTAGACTTTGTGAGGCTTTAGGTGAAACTCAAACATGAGGCCCCTACTAACACCCATAGTAAAAAAACAAAAAAAAAACCAATAGGGGTTGCATTGTGTGTACAAGGTGCTGTATTGTATTGAAGGACAAGCTTGCAGCGCTGGATACAGAGAGATAGTCTCTGTATTCATTGTTCAGAGGTTTGCAGTGTCGCGGCTCCCTGTGCCGATGCATTGTGAGCTCTCCGACTGTAGTTATGGCATAATTTGCCAACTAAATTAATTTGCAATAAACAAATTTAATTAGCAATTATGCTAATCGTTTATACATGCCTGAGGGGTATGGTTACCTAGCCTTTCAGTCGTGTATACATAAGTGTTGGTGTGTGTATTTATGAGTGTATATGGCATTGTCTACCTGTGTGTGACAGGGTTTGGGGTGAGTGTTGCACAGTTGGAAGACAGGTTTGTAAGGGTTTATGTGGTAGGGTAAATGTGGAAGGGTAAAGGGGGTGAGTGGGACAGACTGATAGAAGATGAGTGTGACAGGGTTGGGGGGTGAGTGTGACAGTGCAAGAGAAGGTGAGTCTAACAGGATTGAGGGGGTTAATGTGATAGGGTAAGTGTGGCAAAGCAAGGGCAGGTGAGTTTGGTATAGATGGAGTGGGTGAGAGTGACAGGATTTGGAGTGGTAATGTGAGTTGGGTGGGTGTGGGGGGTGACACTGTGTGGGGACTGAAATTGTTTGGGAATAGTGATAGCGTATGTGTAGGGGGTGTCAGTGTGTGTGGTAATGATAGGGTATGGGTGGGGGATGACAAGGTGTGCGGTGGCAGGCTGTGGAAGGCTGTGACAGCGCGTGGGGGCTGTGTCAGGGTGTGTGCGTGGGAAGGCTGTGTGGGTGTGAGGTGACAGGGTGTGGTGGGGGCTGTAACAGGGTAGGGGGCTCTGAGAAGGTGGGGAAGCTGTGACATAGTAGGGGGAGCTGTGAGAGGGTGGGGGTGGTGGGGGAGCTCTGACAGGGCAGGGGATAGTAAGGGGGCTGTGACAGGGCAGGGAGTAGAGGTGGTGTGACAGGCAGGTGTTGATAGGGCGGCTGTGACAGGGTCGGGTGTTGGGGGGGAGCTGAGACTGTGACATGGGGTCATAAATACCTTTATAATAAACTGATTCCCTGGTGGTCTGGTGGTCTGGTGGGCAGGCTGTATACCTGGTAGTCCAGTAGGCTCCCTATCCGGTCTGCAGCTCTGCTGGGTGCAGAGCTGCAGACCACGTGATAAGTCTTGCGATCTCCAGTTAGAGCATTGCCATGGTAACCCATGGCACTGCTCTAATTGGCTGAGATCGCGAGACACCTCAGTCTGCAGCTCTGCACATGGCGGAACTGCAGATCGGATAGGGAGCCCACCTGACTACCAGGGATACAGCCTGCCCACCGGACCACCAGGGAATCAGTTTATTATAAAGGTATTACAGAGCCGCCTCTGCTACCAAATATGAGTACGTTTTAATAATCTAATTTGAATACTCCACTTTAAGGGTGTACAATATTGTGGTTTTCTTTTTCTTTTATATATACATAGAAAAAGATCATCAGCAACAAAATCTTTGAGTGGGGATCATACCACTTCATGCTATACCTGTGGAGTCACGATCTAGGCTATATAATAGATATATTTATATACTTCTGTGATTAAGTATTGGCATACTACACTATATACTTCTGATTATCGTCACCAGGGCCGGACTGGGAGAAAAATTCGGCCCGGGCATTTTTTATCACAGCGGCCCACTAAGAAGGGGACAGGGCAGAGGAGGTGTGTTTTGTCATCACCAATGACAAACACGCCCCCTCTCAAAGTGAGCATGTTGGTTCAATGCTCTTCCAGGGCAGACCATGCACAGAGCTCTGCTGAAGAGCTCTAGCATGAGAAAAAAGCCCTGTATTTGTTCTGCACAGCACAAGCAAATTTAATAACATGCTTGCACTGTGTTTCCTTGCAATTTGTCTCTGGTGTCTCTATAAATGGATACCAGGAGACAAAAATGCCATTAAAGAGTACTGTGCATATGTTTGGAGCCTGCTTGTGGTATTGCGTGTGTATAGAGTGAGCTGATTATGGTGTGGTATTGTGTAATAAGGTTGGTTTTAGTCATGTTGTGTTTGTGGTGTAATGTAGTGCATATGTGGCTAGGGGCTGTAGAGAATGTGTGTGTATAGGGGATATAGCAAGTGTGTGCGTGTGTGTATAGGTGATGTAGTGTTTGTAGAAAGTATGTGTTTAGGGGTGTAGTATGTGTTTGCTTACAAGGAATCTGTGTGCGTATGTATGTATGTATATATATATATATATATATATATAGAGAGAGAGAGAGAGATAGAGAGAGAGAGAGAGAAAGAGAGATAGATATATTTGGAAGTAGTGTGTATGTAAGGGGTGCAGTATGTGTGTGTGGTGGGTGCTGTGTGTGTGAGGGTGCGGTGTGTGATGTGTGTGAGAGTTCTGTGTGTGATGTGTATGATGTGTGTGAGAGTGCTGTGTATGATTTGTGTGAGAGTGCTGAGTGCTGTGTATGATGTGTGTGAGAGTGCTGTGTGTGAGAGTGCTGTGTATGATGTGTGTGAGTGCTGAGTGTGATTTGTGTGAGAGTGCTGTGTGTGCTGTGTGTGACAGTGCTGAGTGTGATGTGTGTGAGAGTGCTGAGTGTGATGTGTGTGAGAGTGCTGTGTGTGCTGTGTGTGACAGTGCTGAGTGTGATGTGTGTGAGAGTGCTGTGTGTGCTGTGTGACAGTGCTGAGTGTGATGTGTGTGAGAGTGCTGTGTGTGCTTTGTGTGACAGTGCTGAGTGTGATGTGTGTGAGAGTGCTGAGTGTGATGTGTGTGAGAGTGCTGTGTGTGCTGTCTGTGACAGTGCTGAGTGTGATGGGTGTGACAGTGCTGAGTGTGATGTGTGTGAGAGTGCTGAGTGTGATGTGTGTGAGAGTGCTGTGTGTGCTGTGTGACAGTGCTGAGTGTGATGTGTGTGAGAGTGCTGTGTGTGCTTTGTGTGACAGTGCTGAGTGTGATGTGTGTGAGAGTGCTGAGTGTGATGTGTGTGAGAGTGCTGTGTGTGCTGTGTGTGACAGTGCTGAGTGTGATGGGTGTGACAGTGCTGAGTGCGATGTGTGTGAGAGTGCTGAGTGTGATGTGTGTGAGCGTGCTGTGTGTGCTGTGTGTGACAGTGCTGAGTGTGATGGGTGTGAGAGTGCTGAGTGTGATGGGTGTGAGAATGCTGCTGTGTATAAATGTTAGAATGGATTGTTTGTGTGTGTGTGTGGGGTAAATAAACAAATAAAATAACAGGCATTATGTCCCCCCCTCCCTTCTTACCTTTTAGCCTATGAGGGGGGGACCGGCATTGTGGTATCTGGGAGGGAGGGACCGGCACTCTTTCATCCCTGGTGGTCCAGTGGTGAGTGAACTCTAGCCTGCGGGCTAGAGTTCACTCTCGCGAGATTCGGTCGTTGCCATGGCAACGCTCCGGATCTCGCGAGAGGAACCCGGCGGAGCTGCAAGATAGAGCTCCGCCGGGTTCCTCTGCTGGTAGGCTGGCTCCTTCCCTCTCTCCCCAGCCGGTGGCTGCGTTGGACTGCAGGTGGGCCGGTGAGGGAGATCTTTGATCTCCCCACCGGCCCGCCGTGGACTACTGCAGGGCCGGCGATAGGATAGTGCCGGCCCTGCATAGACCGACAGAGGAGATCCTGGGACTTCCCCTGCCGGCCTCGGCCCCTGGCCACCGCGGCCCACCGGGCATTTGCCCGGTGTGCCCGATGGCTAGTCCGGGCCTGATCGTCACTAAATGGCAAGAGAAGTCACCATCACAAGAACCACCTACAGGGTGGTGGGGCCTGGACATCATGGCAGCTGGACGCACCTCGTGTGAGCTCCAAGCTCAATTCTTCCATTAAGCCTGATATTAGCTGACCAGCCAGCCATAATGCCATAAAAAGGGACTTACCTGCCTCCGGAACCAACTGAAGAACCCCGGGTCCGCGGCCTGCGGGTACACCACGTACCCGACGGAGGTTGGAGGAGTGAGGCCCAGTAAAGCAGCGCACCTCTGCGGTCTGCCGTTTGGAAGGGGAGAAGCGGCCGATCTTCCCGACGGATGGTAGACGCACGGTCACAGCTCCTATCCCCCCCCCCACCAGTGGGGGTTATCCTGGCACCAGCTCTCCAGCCATACGCACCTGGCACAGAAACAACCAGTTCTCGCATCAGAGGTGCAGGCAAAGACCCAACACATGAGCTAAAATGGCGGATGCTACAACCTCACCTGCACCACGGGGCTTACTGGAGACGACTCTAATGCGAATCAATGCTATTTTCGAGGAATTCTTGCTGAAATTGAGTCGCAGACAGGCAGAGATGGAGGGGAGGAATGACAGTGGAGGCCCATCGCACCGCTCACAAACCAAAGCTAAAACCCCTACATGCACAGCAGATCAAACCTGCAAATACGAGCCGGAAGAGTACCAGGAAGAAGCCGCAAACAACGGGTGCTCGGATCCACACAAGATCATCCCATGCCCGACATCGCATCCACAAGCGGGTCCGAACCCTTGGAGGGACTATCATGCCAACACCACCATCCAGGACATTACCTGTACCACTGGTAACTGAAACAACGGGGCTCTTGAGTTGGCATGGAGACGGCGATGCAACCGGGAGTGGATGGCTGGGACACAGTCTCCGCATGGGACTCTGATAGCAAGCATGGGGGTAGGGTAAAACCTACGAATAAGCCAGGTTGCACTGAGGTTATAATGCCTCTGTCTCTGCTCTCTCACACGCAAACCTGTCATGTATATCCCAATCTGTGATAACGATCCCATGATACTGCATTATGGCGCTAACCAGCTTTTTTCCACTAGATGGAGTATTTGCTTAAATCTGGCTGGGGCGCTGGGTGAAAAACCTTCCTGTTAGCTAAACATAGTGCTTAACCCCTTAAGGACCAAACTTTTGGAATAAAAGGGAATCATGACATGTCACACATGTCATGTGTCCTTAAGGGGTTAAGCTTGTTTTATTTTTATTTTCATAAGACTTATTTTAGTCTAAACTCTTGTCTCCTCACTAAACAACGTATCTCTACTACACAGTTAAGACACGGAGGCTTCGCCAGACATAATATAAAATGTACTCTAACCCACTAGCTACATTCCTGTTTGAATAGCATGTTTAATAACGTTAACTGTTCAGAAAGTCCCATCCGTGTCTAGAGTATCTTAGTGGCGGAATATATCCAGAGTCTTAGACATATTTGTAAAGCCTGAATTTTCCATATTCTAAAATTTTGCAGAATTGTTACATGCGATCACACTGTGTTGTCCTGTACCTTGTCCTGTCTGCTCTCGCTGTTGTGGCATTGCAAGCTAATTCTATTTAGAATCATATACGGGCATTTGCATTTATACGAATGTACATACAGGCTGTATAGGGGTATATACATCTATATATTATTTGCTTTTGTCTCTTAATTTCTATATTGTGTAGGTGGGTGGGTATTGAAAGACAAGCTGAGCTGACACTCTGCTTGCTGCTTGTGTATATACACTGCAAGCAAGTACAGTGTAGCGGTCAATGCCTCATATAGAGAAGCATTGGATTCTTTTTTTTTCTATGACAGGCATTTGATTGGTGGAGCACTCCACTTGCCATACATGTGTTTTTTGCCAACAATGCTTCTATATGAGAAGCATTTGACTGGATGAGAATTTTTCAAGCTTGATAACCACAAATGATGTGAGTCTGTCTGATGCAAGGACTGTTTTTTGGAATAAAGGTAAGTAACAGGTTATATTATTTGAATTTGTAAATGCAAAGGGGGTGGATAAGGTCAACATCTGCAATAAGCAAAGCCTGATTTCCAAACTTTCCAGCCCCATTACCAGTGGTGTATCCTGGTTTTGTGCTGCCCTAGGCAGAACAAAACTCAGGCTCCCCCCCCCCCCCCCCCGCGCGCCACCCCCACCCAACCTTTACCCCGCCCCGCATTCTAAGTACACACACACACACATTCACTGACAGATACGCATACACTAGCTAACAGAAACACACACTAGCTAACAGAAACACACACTAGCTAACAGAAACACACACTAGCTAACAGAAACACACACTCGCTAACAGACACACACTAACAGACACACACTAACAGACACACACTAACAGACACACACTAACAGACACACACTAACTCACTAGCAGACACAAACTAGCAGACACACACACTCACTAACATACACACACACTCACAGGCAAACACACACACTAACAGACACACACACACTCACTCACAGGCAAACACACACACTAACAGACACACACACACTCACTCACTCACAGGCAAACACACTAACAGACACACACACTCACACTCACTAACAGACACACACACTCACTAACAGACACTCACATTAACACTTTTTTTTTTTTTACTTTAACCCCCCCAGCCTCCTTACCTTTGGGAATGCTGGGGCGGGGGGCTTCTTTTTTTCCCTGGTGGTCAAGTGGCTTTTTTTTTTACTTTAACCCCCCCAGCCTCCTTACCTTTGGGAATGCTGGGGGGGGGGCTTCTTTTTTCCCTGGTGGTCCAGTGGCTTTTTTTTTTACTTTAACCCCCCCCCCCCCAGCCTCCTTACCTTTGGGAATGCTGGGGGGGCCTTCTTTTTTCCCTGGTGGTCCAGTGGCTTTTTTTTTTACTTTAACCCCCTCCCCCCCCCCCAGCCTCCTTACCTTTGGGAATGCTGGAGGGGGGGGGGCCTTCTTTTTTCCCTGGTGGTCCAGTGGCTTTTTTTTTTTTACTTTAACCCCCCCCCCAGCCTCCTTACCTTTGGGAATGCTGGGGGGGGGGCCCTTCTTTTTTCCCTGGTGGTCCAGTGGCTTTTTTTTTACCTTTAACCCCCCCCCCCCCCAGCCTCCTTACCTTTGGGAATGCTGGGGGGGGGGGCTTCTTTTTTCCCTGGTGGTCCAGTGGCTTTTTTTTTTACTTTAACCCCCTCAGCCTCCTTACCTTTGGGAATGCTGGGGGGGGGGCCCTTCTTTTTTCCCTGGTGGTCCAGTGGCTTTTTTTTTTACCTTTAACCCCCCCCCCCCCCCTCAGCCTCCTTACCTTTGGGAATGCTGGGGGGGGGCCCTTCTTTTTTCCCTGGTGGCCCAGTGGCTTTTTTTTTTACCTTTAACCCCCCCCCCCAGCCTCCTTACCTTTGGGAATGCTGGGGGGGTGGGGGCCTTCTTTTTTCCCTGGTGGTCCAGTGGCTGCTTGGCGGTCGGGCGGTGCTGCTGGGCGGGCGGCGAGGGAGCACTTCCTTTGAGCTGTCTGCTCAGCTCCCTCGCGCGCCGCACAGTGAGGCTGGGAGGCGGAGCCGGAATATGACGTCATATTCCGGCTCCCAGCCTAACTGTGCGGCGCACGAGGGAGCTGAGCAGACAGCTCAAAGGAAGTGCTCCCTCGCCGCCCGCCCAGCAGCGCCGCCCGACCGCCAAGCAGCAGCCCAGCATGTCTGTTAGCCGCAAGGCTAACAAGACATTTGCCTTGGGCATTTGGGGGGCGGCTTTTTTTGCCGCCCCCTGGAAAATGCCGCCCAAGGCAAATGCCTTGTTTGCCTCGCGGCTAATACGCCCCTGCCCATTACTGCTGCAAGAAAGTCAGTGTTCCACCAGCTGATCATCTGCAATAAGTAAAGGTAGCCTTGTGGAGGACCACACTGAGCATCTATCCTGCACACTATCATTTAATTATAACTTAACCACCCTGTAAATTTACTTTATTTTATGCGTTCTTGGTGCATTGCATATTTTCTTACATTTATGTCTTGTATGTAATGCAAAAGTGTAGTTTTATTAGCCCTGTATGTAATTGTTTTATTCACATAAATGCATATATCTATTTCCCCTCTGATTTATGTCCTCTGACTCCACTCTTCTTTTATTGATATCAGAAGATATAAAATATGGCGTATACTGCGCCCAAAATATTATACGTACATACACCTCTGCGAGGAATAGTTGGTAAAATACCTCGAAATAATAAAACAGAAAAAAATAATAGTGCAATACAGTATATAACAGTGCAAATATTTGTGCTCGGTAACTGTAAGAAAAACACTCACATACGGTAGAGCTATATAAGAGCTCTACTTTTTTCAGCGTGGACGGTATAATCCCTTATCTATAACTCCTGCAATATTAGTGCTACAAACATAAAACATGCATTTTCGTAATCAGCAGACTTCAATTGGTAATACTTTCAAAAATGGTCCCAATCCCTCCAGTAGATCAAAAGTTAGCTGGAGGTCCCTTTATGACCGACCGCAAGCACATTTTCCTGCCCAAAACAGTTCCATAGATTTGGGCTGTGCGGTCGGTCAATTTCTGGCATAAAAACAGCTAAGTCCCGTTCGAAGTGTGGTCGGTACTTCGACGTTAGTCGAAGTGTCGAAGTGGAGCGTATGGTAAGGGTCGGCGGTGTTCGAAGGTAAAATGGCCGCCGCCACGTGGTCCTTTGTTCGATGCCGTGCACTTCGACGACTTCGACCGCTTCGACGAGTACTTCGGCACTTCGACGGTATCCGAAGTGCCCATTTAAAGCTGCAACACTGCCTTGAGGTAATCCAATGGCCAGGAACCGTATTTGTCTTTATAGCCAAGTTAGGGTAGGTGAGGGTAATCCACAATACAGGAAGGGGCAGCCAAAACAGGGTTCCGCTACAGACGCTATGCCTGTTGATTTTTATTGACGCTATGCCTGTTGATTTTTATTGAAGCTATGCCTGTTGATATTTATTGACGCTATGGCGGTTGATTTTCATTGACGCTATGGCGGTTGATTTTCATTGACGCTATGGCGGTTGATTTTCATTGACGCTATGGCGGTTGATTTTCACTGACGCTATGGCGGTTGATTTTCACTGACGCAATGGCGGTTGATTTTCACTGATGCAATGACGGTTGATTTTTACTTATGCTATGCCGGTTGATTTTCATTGACGTTATGTCGGTCGATTTTTACTGATGCTATGTCGGTTGATTTTTACTGATGCTATGTCGGTTGATTTTCACAGCATTGGTACTATCCTTAGCAGCCATGAGTGACGGGCAAAAAAGGCTAAGTGGGGGGGCGGAGCCGAGCAAGCGAGCTGACTGGTCGCACTTCACAGGGGCTCCAGCAACCTGGGCCCAAATCCATCAATATATCGAGACCCAGTGACACGATCAGCGAATAACCAGGTCCACTGGACTGACACAACGAGCATCCAGCGACACCTTCATCGACACCCGGCATGCCTGGGAAATGCTATTGCCGGCTTGGGCCTACCGGAGGAGGGGTTGGGGAAGGACGGCCGCCTTTCCGCCCGACTCTAAGGCTTTCAAGCGTACAGAAGCCGCTTCCCCCCCCTATGGACCGGTGGGGGACATCCCGGTCCCCGCCAGCAGGGAGATCCCGCACGCCGCATCAAACGGCTGTTCCCGCAAACTCCACAGGCAACGTGGCGGCGAGGGCTTCCAAAATGGCGGCACCGTCAGACTCAAAAGCTCGAGACCCGAGACAATCAGATCTCACCCCAGGTACCTGCGACCATGCCGGTGACCCCATCGACGCATTATTCGACCGCTTCTGGGCTAAGTGGATGAAGCGATTGCAAGCAATGCCAGCCTGCCCCACGCCGCCCTCACGGACAAGAGTCTATGGCAGGAGAAAACTGGGGCATCCACCACAGGGAACAAAGAAGACACACACTGGGACTCTCCACAATAAAGGCCCTCCCGGGCTGGGAGCAACCAAGGGCATGCCCCGCAAGCGCCGACCACGCAAGAAGAAAGATGCTAAAAGTACTCACCTCCTTATCCCGACAGGAACGACCGTGGGCCACACCGGACCCCAGGTCAACGGTAAGAGGGCACTAGCTCCAGCGCAGTCCCGGAGCAGAGGAGACCACCCATCACCGCGACGCCATATGATCCCCGGCAAGCATCTGGATGGGGGGCACCCGGCAACAGGGTCAGAGGGCCTACTGCATCGATGAGTGCACATAAGCAGAGCGTTGGCCCCACAACAAGGAGGGAACACCACTGCCGATCCAAACTGCCCTACTGCCCCAAACCCACACGCACTGAAGGGAAGTACCCAGTCCAGACAAGGTATCGGCTGACTCTACAGGGAACGTATATTAACACAAGGCTAGGGACCCAATGCCAACTGTCTCCAATATGCCTCTTGTGAACACTTGCAACCAATTTACTCTACCAGATGACTTTTGATTTCTCTTCACTGTTTTATGTTAACATATTAGCTCGCTCAGGAGACCACTGGGGGGTCTCACTCACTCATGGTTCACGTTTACTGTGTTAAATCTCTGTTCTTCATGACATTCTTCCTGTACCCAGACAGTGCAGCGATCTAGAGCACGCTTACCATAATGTATGAGTAACTGACGGTAACACACTCTTTATATGCCCTAGCTAAGTTGGTTAAACCTGAGGTTCGGCTGGTAGCCATACAAAATATGTATAGCGCTGGGATGTAAGGATCATGCATAAATACCGTTACACAAACCTGAGAGCGCACTCTGTTAGTTAGACCAGCATGTCTCTAGTTAACTGCAAATTGTTATACCCCTACACGTACGATTATTTTTTTGTCGGTTCGACTACCATAAAAAAGTGGAAGGTGACACGACATACTGCATTGACTTGTTATTAGGGTATAGTTAGAGAGGACCTGGTACCTGCGTTAGCATAGCTTGCCTATGGTTACCCACGCGATAACAAAAATACTGTGCAGTACCTTAGCAAATGTCATGAAACTGTATAATCTAAATAATCAAAAACCTGTCTATGCTGACTCATATAGCTATGTGTGTTTAGCCTGAATATTCTGTGAACCATTACTATACCATGCCCTGTTTCAAATGTGTTCTTATCTTGATATAGATCTCATTAATCTAAAAATGTGCCTTGACAAACGAATGCCATGACTTGTACTGCAAATGTCTATCATTTTTTCTTGATGTCGCTGTTGTGGAGCACCAAGGCTTTTTGTTACTTTTGTGCACAACAAAAATAAAGAATTTAAAAAAAAAAAAAAAAAAAGGCTAAGTGGAGCAGGTTACCGAAAAAATGCAAAAATGAGGCGTGAAAAACAAGCCAGGGAGCTTGAACAAACAGGAAAAATTTAACTATTTTTCTCGAAACCTGTGGCTTCTTCTAATACTGAGCAGGGTGAGGAGGTAGTTGAAGATTTAACTGCTGACATCTGTGAAACTGATGTAGTTGCTACATGCAGTTATGATACTTCACTAGCTACCAGTAGTACTAGTATTGCCAGAGAAACTGAGACTTCTGAATCAGGTCCTTCGAGTTCAGTAGAATTTGATGATCCTGTTGTACAAATAGGAGTGAGCTCTGACCCTGCTGAATGGGTTTCAAATGATTGCACCAGAGACCATGTGGCTAAACATGGAATAATTCAAAATGAGAATCTGGACTTTACACAGTCTAGAAGGCTTTATGCTGACCATTCTACATTGCTAACCAAACACCTTTTTGAAAAAGAAAACTTTAATAGCGAGAAACAAACAAGGAGCTATTTGGTTTACTCCAAAAGCAAAGGAGTAGTGTTTTGTGCTCCATGTCGTTTGTTTGGTGGCAAATCCCAGTTGGCAGAAAGTGGCTTCAATGACTGGAAAAATGGCACGGCTCGATTAAATGAGCACGAGCGTTCAGCTGAACACAATCCATGCTATCTTTAAAATCAAGAGCATGTACACTGGGGAGAATTGATGAAAGTCTTACCAAGCAGCGTTCTGATGAAATTCAATATTGGAGAAATGTTTTAAAAAGAGTTGTTGCTGCAGTTAAGGCACTTGGCACTCGAGGACTTGCTTTCAGAGGGAAAGATGACCATTTTGGTTCCACACACAACGGAAACTACATGAAGATGTTCGAATTTCTGTCAGAATTTGACCCATTTAAAGCAGAACACATTGCCTGTTACGGCAATGCAGGAAAAGGAGTCACATCTTACCTCTCATTCACTACCTGTGAGCAGTTTATTCAGCTTATGGCAGATTCTGTTTCAAAGCAGATGGTTAAGGAGGCAAAGGCTGCTAAATATTACTCTATCAGTGTTGATTCAACACCTGATAGCTCCCACACGGATCAGCTGGCCTTCATCTTAAGGTATGTCAAGGAAGATGGCTTACCCATTGAGCGCTTTCTACGTTTTATTCCAAATCCTGGACATAAATCGGAACAACTGGCTGAAGTGGTCCTCACCACTCTTAAGTCATATGATCTTGATATTGCCAACTGTCGTGGTCAATCATATGACAATGCAAGCAATATGTCTGGCCATTATAGAGGATTGCAAGCCAGAATTCTGGAAAGAAACCCACTTGCTGTGTATATTCCATGCTCTGCACATTCTTTAAATCTAGTAGGGAAGCATGCTGCTGAAAGTTGTCCTGAAGCCTGTTCATTCTTTGGTCTCCTACAATACCTTTACATTTTTTTTACTGCTTCCACTCACAGATGGGGGATTTTACAAGAGCATCTATCATCTGTGCCAAACACTCTATCAGTCAAGAGATTATCTGACACACGGTGGTCAGCCAGGGAAGACGCCTGTCGAAGCTTGAATCGAAATTGGACTCAAGTAATCGAAGCCTTAACAAAAATTAAGGAAAATGCCGCAGAGGCACCAGGAACATGCAAGGAAGCTGAAGGTCTTCTGAATAAAATACGACGTCTGGAGACTGCACTTATGAGTGGTTTGTGGGGTACTATCCTGGATAGATTTGGTGCCGTTAGCAGAAAACTCCAAAGCATTGGCATTGATGTTGGAATTGTAGGGGAGCTGTGGAGCTGTATGAGTCACTGATCCAGTGACTTTCGTTCATACCTAATAAGTTCTTCTGCAGAAGATACCTCTGTTCTGGTGATGTCCCGAATGATAAGGGAGAGAGGATTGCAAAGCATTTATTTAAATGTGGACATTGCTCTCAGAATATTTTTGTGTACTGCACCAACTAACTGCTCAGCTGAGCGTTCTTTCTCGACTTTGAAGTGAGTTAAGAACTACTTACGATCCAGAATGGGAGAGGAAAGATTGAACTCCCTGGCAGTGTTGGCAATAGAGTCTGAACTCACAAAATCTTTGGACTATGAAGAGCTCATCAACAGCTTTGCCACACAGAGAGTTTGGCGAAAGCCACTTTAGTTTCCAAGTATGATTTAGATCTAATAGTCTAATATTCAACAGTTTGCACTTATTTAAGTCAGAAATGTTTACAGTTGTATTTGTTGTATTCAACAAGTTGCATTTCAGTTTAATATATTTATATATTTAATTAAAGTTATTAAAAACCTCATCGTGTCAGTTTCAGGATGGATTGATGTAAGTAAATGGTGTGTGAAAGTCTGTGCTATGGCTAAAGTAGTGTAATGGACTGGATGTGTTGATATGTACAGTGGCATTGTCTTGTATGAATGACACAAATTGTGTATGCATGTCCAGTAACAGCTGTTGAAGCCTTGGTCCTGTTACTGCTATTATATGTAAAGATTCTCTTAAAATAATAGATGCAACATTTGAAATGGTACAGAAAATATTGGCCTTCGTTATTTACTTTTAAATACAGAAAGGAAGATGTGAAGCTCTAACAGGAGAGGGTGGAGCCTAAAGAGGAAGGGGTGGGGTTTACATGGGAAGGGGTGGCTCTTAAACAGAAAGGAGTTTGGCCTTGACAAGAAGGGGTGGGTCAAATTTATATTAGGGGGGTGCCTGAGTTTAGTCTCGCCTAGGGCAGCACAAAACCAAGATACACCACTGGGTCTTTCACACCCAAATTTTAGATAAGCAGAAACAGCAGGTGTACACGCTGCCACTTATCAGTACACCCCTGCACTTTCTTAACCCATAAAACGTAATCTTCACCCTTCCTACTCCTGTTTTTGATATTCCAATTTGTCTTTCTCCAAATTGACTTTTTCCCAGTTTAGCAATGCTCTGTCTTTTCCTCCTCTTCATTTCCCCCTTCTCCCTCAATATCAAACTCTCCTTACACCCACTTTCCTCATCCCCCAACAACCTTCACATTTCCCCCTCTCTGCTACACTCCCCCTTCTCTCAACTCATGCCGTGCACTCATTTGTCTGCTCCCTCTCTCCTACCCACAATCGATCTCATCCTAGACCCCATGCATAAATCCCACCCACACCTCCTGTCACTATCTATCCTCCTTCTTTTAGCAGCTGGTGATGTCTCTCCCAACCCAGGGCCCTTCACATCCTCTGCACAGACTAAGACAACCAGAAACCACACAAACCTTATCACAATACCCTGGCCTTTGCCCTCATTTGCCAACATTCAGTGTGCACTCTGGAATGCCCGCTCTGTCTGCAGCAATCATATTTGGGTAGATTTGCATATTACTAATTTTGCAGGCAGGAGAGATATTTTGTGTTAATTATTATCTTTCCCAACCCATTATAAATATGTCATTGTGTTATAAGTTGCTGTATGTTGTCTGCTATGATTTGGTTATTTGTATTTTATTTAAGTTGTCACAGCAATCTACATGTAATGAGTCTTTGGGCTAGTCCCAAGAAACTTGGAACTTGTGTTCTGTGTGGATATGTAGGGATCCTAGTTACAGAGTCTTTGGACCTGTTTGCTGGTTGTAGGATCCATCCAGTTCTGGGAGCCTCAAGTGCCTTTGTAAAGTTAATAATTATAATCACTGTAAGTGGAGCTCCAAAGGAATAGTCAGAAGAGATGATCCCTGCTTGGAAGGAAGGTTGCAGCAGAATAGACAGAGGGGACGAATTCTGCCTGGAAGGAAAGCTACAGCCTGGTTGTGAGGAAGTGTTCAGGAGAGACCCCAGTCAAGCTTCGGCAACTGTCGCTGAAGCGTTCCAGGGTCCCTGCAAATGGCTAGGAAGTGGACTGGGCAGAGGTACTCGGTCGGAGTACAGGAGCTCCGTCACAATTTCTGTGTCCCTTCAACAGGAAAAATAGAACATTAGAAAGTAGTACAAAGTAAAATATGACACGATGTGGCAAAGTACCTGAAGTAGCATTGGATGCATTTAGGAGGGGAAACAGTGTTGCACAGTTCCTTTTTTTTCAGAGACTTTGCAAGAGCAATGTAATGAGGTGTGAAACCAAATCTTCAATAACAGAACATGAGCAGAGAGATAAGTTGAGCCATCAGATGGTTAACTATTATATTAACATCTCATCATTAACATCAGTTGCATCTCTGACTTGAACAAGAGAAGACCCTCGTTGAGAGTGGACTGGTTTACTGAAGTGCTCTTTGTGTGAACAGACTGTCCTTTTTTTCATTTTACAAAAATTGTTGATTTCAATATAAATTGACTCTTTTATAAATTAAACTCGTTACACCCCTCTGGCTCTCAATCAGACAATAGGTTCTGTTACTTCCTAGTAATTTAGCTTAGTAGAGCCCCTGCAGAACAGGTGGTTTAGCCTTGCCATGCAAAGACTTCTCTTTAACCCCTTAAGGACACATGACATGTGTGACATGTAGTGATGTACCGAACGGTTCGCTGGCGAATAGTTCCTGGCGAACATAGCGTGTTCGCGTTCGCCACGGCTGGCGAACATATGCGCGGTTCGATCCGCCCCCTATTCGTCATCATTGAGTAAACTTTGACCCTGTGCCTCACAGTCAGCAGACACATTCCAGCCAATCAGCAGCAGACCCTCCCTTCCAGACCCTCCCATCTCCTGTACAGCATCTATTTCACATTCATTGTGAAGCTGCATTCTTAGTGAGAGGAGGGACAGTGTAGCTGCTGCTGATTTGATAGGGAAATTGCTAGCTAGGCTAGTGTATTCAGTGTCCACTACAGTCCTGAAGGACTCATCTGATCTCTGCTGTAAGGACAGCACCCCAAAAAGCCCTTTTTAGGGCTAGAACATCAGTCTGCTTTTTTACCCTGTGTAATCTAATTGCAGTTGCCTGCCTGCCAGCTTCTGTGTCAGGCTCACAGTGGATACTGTGCCCACTTGCCCAGTGCCACCACTCATATCTGGTGTCACAATAGCTTGCATTTAAAAACAAAAAAAAATCATTTTTCACTGTAATAGATTGAATAGCAGTTAGTTGTCTGCAAGCGTCTGTGTGTCAGGCCTACAGCATGTACTCTGCCAACCTCTGCCAGTGCACTGTGCCACTAATATATGGTGTCACAATAGCTTGCATTTAAAAAAAAAAAGTTTTTTCACTGTTATACATTGAATAGCAGTTAGTTGTCTTCAAGTGTGTGTGTCAGGCCTACAGCGTGTACTCTGCCAACCTCTGCCAGTGCACAGTGCCACTCATATCTGGTGTCACAATAGCGTGCATTTAAAAACAATTTATTTTTTTCACTGTAATAGATTGAATAGCAGTTAGTTGTCTGCAAGCGTCTGTGTCTCAGGCCAACAGCGTGTACTCTGCCAACCTCTGACAGTGCACAGTGCCACTAATATCTGGTGTCACAATAGCGTGCATTTAAAAACAACATTTTTTTTCACTGTTATTGATTGAATAGCAGTTAGTTGTCTTCAAGCGGGTGTGTCAGGCCTACAGCGCCTACTCTGCCAACCTCTACCAGTGCACAGTGCCACTCATATCTGGTGTCACAATAGCGTGCATTTAAAAACAAAAACAGTTTTTGACTGTAATATAATAGCAGTCAGTGTCCTTCAAGCGGGTGTCAGGCCTACAGCGTGTACTCTGCCAACCTCTGCCAGTGCACAGTGCCACTCATATCTGGTGTCACAATAGCGTGTATTTAAAAACAAAAACAGTTTTTGACTGTAATATAATAGCAGTCAGTGTCCTTCATAAGTGTGTGTCAGGCCTACAGCGTGTACTCTGCCAACCTCTGTCAGTGCACAGTGCCACTCTTATCTGGTGTCGCAATAGATTGCATTTAAAAACCCAAAAACTTTTTTCGCTGTTAAAGATTGAATAGCAGTTAGATGTCTGCAAGCGGGTGTCAGGTCTACAGCGTGTACTCTGCCAACCTCTGCCAGTGCACAGTGCCACTCATATCTGGTGTCACAATAGCTTGCATTTAAAAACAAAAAAAGTTTTTGACTGTAATCTAATAGCAGTCAGTGTCCTTCAAGCGGGTGTCAGGCCTACAGCGTGTACTCTGCCAACCTCTGCCAGTGCACAGTGCCACTCATATCTGGTGTCACAATAGCCTGCATTTAAAAACAAAAAAACTTTTTGACTATAATATAATAGCAGTCAGTGTCCTTCATAAGTGTGTGTCAGGCCTACAGCGTGTACTCTGCCAACCTCTGCCAGTGCACAGTGCCACTCATATCTGGTGTCACAATAACTTGCATTTAAAAAAAAAACTTTTTGACTGTTATCTAATAGCAGTCAGTGTCCTTCAAGCGGGTGTCAGGCCTACAGCGTGTACTCTGCCAACCTCTGCCAGTGCACAGTGCCACTCATATCTGGTGTCACAATAGCTTGCATTTAAAAACAAAACATTTTTTGACTGTAATATAATAGCAGTCAGTGTCCTTCATAAGTGTGTGTCAGGCCTACAACGAGTACTCTGCCAACCTCTGCCAGTGCACAGTGCCACTCTTATCTGGTGTCGCAATAGATTGCATTTAAAAACCCAAAAACTTTTTTCGCTGTTAAAGATTGAATAGCAGTTAGATGTCTGCAAGCGGGTGTCATGTCTACAGCGTGTACTCTGCCAACCTCTGCCAGTGCACAGTGCCACTCATATCTGGTGTCACAATAGCTTGCATTTTAAAAAAAAAAATTTTTGACTGTAATCTAATAGCAGTCAGTGTCCTTCAAGCGGGTGTCAGGCCTACAGCGCGTACTCTGCTAACCTCTGCCAGTGCACAGTGCCACTCATATCTGGTGTCACAATAGCCTGCATTTAAAAACAAACAAACTTTTTGACTATAATATAATAGCAGTCAGTGTCCTTCATAAGTGTGTGTCAGGCCTACAGTGAGTACTCTGCCAACCTCTGCCAGTGCACAGTGCCACTCTTATCTGGTGTCGCAATAACTTGCATTTAAAAACAAAAAACTTTTTGACTGTTATCTAATAGCAGTCAGTGTCCTTCAAGCGGGTGTCAGGCCTACAGCGTGTACTCTGCCAACCTCTGCCAGTGCACAGTGCCACTCATATCTGGTGTCACAATAGCGTGCATTTAAAAAAAACCCAAACTTTTTTCACTGTTATAGATTGAATAGCAGTTAGTTGTCTTCAAGCGGGTGTCAGGCCTACAGCGTGTTCTCTGCCATCCTCTGCCAGTGCACATTGCCACTCATATCTGGTGTTACAATAGCGTGCATTTAAAACCAAACAATTTTATTACACTGTTATAGATTGAATAGCAGTTAGTTGTCTTCAAGCGTGTGTGTCAGGCCTACAGCGTGTACTTTGCCAACCTCTGCCACTGCACAGTGCCACTCATATCTGGTGTCACAATAGCGTGCATTTAAAAACAATTTTTTTTTCACTGTTATAGATTGAATAGCAGTTAGTTGTCTTCAAGTGGGTGTGTCAGGCCTACAGCGTCTACTCTGCCAACCTCTGCCAGTGCACAGTGCCACTCATATCTGGTGTCACAATAGCGTGCATTTAAAAACCCCAAAACTTTTTTCACTGTTATAGATTGAATAGCAGTTAGTTGTCTTCAAGCGGGTGTGTCAGGCCTACAGCGTGTACTCTGCCAACCTCTGCCACTGCACAGTGCCTCTCATATCTGGTCTCACAGTATCTTGCACGCATAGTACCACTAATCCAAAAAAAATGACATGCAGAGGCAGGCCACCCAGCAGGGGCCGTCGTAGTTGTGACGCTGTGATTCCCTTTTGCCCTAGAATAATGCCCAGTTTTCAGAGGCCACGTACCCTGAACTTGAAAAGTTCTGAGGACATAGTTGACTGGCTAACACAGGACACCCAATCTTCTACAGCTTCCGCTCGGAACCTTGACGCACCATCCTCCTCCAGCTTAGCTTCGGGCACCTCTCGAAATACCACTCACCCGCCTGCCGCCACCACCAACACTAGCACCACAGCCGCTTCACTTTATCTGTCAGAGGAGTTATTTACACATTTGTTTGAAGAAATGAGTGATGCGCAACCATTATTGCCAGAGGATGTAGATAACAGGGATATGTCTCAGTCATTGCAAACTACAAATCGACCAGGGATTCAGCTTGTATCACTAGAACATAAGCATAAAACACAACATAGTGTAATACAGTTAGATTAAAATATTCATTTTATCTTTCAAGGTTGCACTCACAAATTGATGGTTTTTTTCAAGCCCTCAGGTTGCCTCCCCTGTAGTTTGGGGGGTTCCTTCTTTTGTCTGGTTGCCACGCCAACTCCAAATTTAGGAAGTCCACACACTCCCAATGGTTGGTAAAAAAGGAAATTTATTGGCTTTAAAAGTATAAAAATCAAATCATAAAATGATACTATTGGTCCTACGCGTTTCGTCTCCCTTGGGAAACTTCCTCAGGGACCAAGTATCAAATTTCAATTAAAACACACAATTTACATACACTGTCAAAACATCAAGTGTACAAATGTGTGGACTTCCTAAATTTGGAGTTGGCGTGGCAACCAGACAAAAGAAGGAACCCCCCAAACTACAGGGGAGGCAACCTGAGGGCTTGAAAAAACCCATCAATTTGTGAGTGCAACCTTGAAAGATAAAATGAATATTTTAATCTAACTGTATTACACTATGTTGTGTTTTATGCTTATGTTCTAGTGATACAAGCTGAATCCCTGGTCGATTTGTAGTTTGCAATAGTTGTATATGGTCACCAAGTTGGGAGGTGACTAGAGGGAAGCAAGTATCCGAAAAAAGCTAAGTTTTTATTGATATTTTCCACGGGTGAATAGGTGGAAGTTATACTTTATATGTCTCAGTCAGGCAGCATTACACACATGGACGTACGGTGTGATGATGATGTTGTACCCTCTGCTGCTTTCTTTGCTGAGTTGTCAGATACAAGTGAAGCAGTTGATGATGACGATGCGTCCATGGATGTCACGTGGGTGCCCACTCGGCAAGAAGAAGAACAGGGCGAAAGTTCAGATGGGGAGACAGAGAGGAGGAGTAGACGAGTTGGAAGCAGGGGGAGGTCATCGCAAGGAGCTAGTGGCACAGTCAGACAGCATGCATCGGCACCCGGGGTCAGCCCGACAGCACGCCAATCAACGCATGCTGTGTCCACCACCAGAATGCCGTCATTGCAGAGCTCAGCAGTGTGGAATTTTTTTTGTATGTCTGCCTCTGACAACAGCGATGCCATTTGCAACCTGTGCCAAAAGAAACTGAGTCGTGAGAAGTCCAATCACCATCCATCACAAACGCCTATGGGATCAACACATGAGTACAAGCAGCACACAAACTCAAAGCCGCCATCCTCCTCCTGGTCCAGCATCTTCAGACACATCAACCACTGCTGTCCTCCTTGCCCCCTCTCAACCATCCACCACTCCGTCTCTCACCTTGAGCAGTTCCCGCTCATCTGCCCACAGTCAGGTGTCTGTCAAGGACATGTTTGAGCGAAAGAAGCTAATGTCAGAAAGTCACCCCCTTGCCCGGCGTCTGACAGCTGGCTTGTCTGAACTATTAGCCCGCCAGCTTTTACCATACAAGCTGGTGGAGTCTGAGGCGTTCAAGAAAATTGGGACACCGCAGTGGAAGGTACCCGGACGAAATTTATTTTCACAAAAGGCAATCCCCAACCTGTACTCGAGTGTGCAAAAGGAAGTAATGGCATGTCTGGCACACAGTGTTGGGGCAAGGGTCCATCTGACCACTGATACCTTGTCTGCAAAGCATGGTCAGGGCAGGTATATCACCTACACTGCACATTGGGTAAACCTGCTGACGGCTGCCAAGCATGGAATGCGTGGCCTTGCAGTGGAGTAGGTGACGCCGCCACGACTTGCAGGCAGGCCTGCTGCCACCTCCTCTACTCCTCCTACTCCATCCTCTTCCATAACCTCCTCGGCTGAGTCCTCTTCTGCTGCTGCATCTTGCTCCACATCAACGGCACCCCCCCAGCTCCCCAGGTACTATTCCACATCCCGGATACGGCAGTGTCACGCAGTCTTGGGTTTGACTTGCTTGAAAGCAGAGAGTCACACTGGACAAGCACTCCTGTCCGCCCTGAACGCACAGGTGGAAAAGTGGCTGACTCCGCAGCAACTGGAGATCGGCAAAGTGGTTTGTGACAACGGAACAAATTTGTTGGCGGCATTGAAGTTGGGCAAGTTGACACATGTGCCGTGCATGGCACATGTGTGCAATCTGATCGTACAACTCTTTGTGCATAAGTACACAGGCTTACAGGACGTCCTGAAGCAGGCCAGGAAGGTGTGTGGCCATTTCAGGCGTTCCTACACGGCCATGGCGCACTTTGCAGATATCCAGCGGTGAAACAACATGCCAGTGAGGCGCTTGATTTGCGACAGCCCGACACGTTGGAATTCAACACTCCTAATGTTCGACCGCCTGCTCCAACAAGAAAAAGCCGTTAATGAATATTTGTATGACCGGGGTGCTAGGACAGCCTCTGGGGAGCTGGGAATTTTTTTGCCACGTTACTGGACGCTCATGCGTAATGCCTGTAGGCTCATGCGTCCTTTTGAGGAGGCGACAAACCTAGTCAGTCGCACCGAAGGCACCATCAGCGACATCATACCATTTGTTTTCTTCCTGGAGCGTGCCCCGCGAAGAGTGCTGGATCAGGCCGTAGATGTGTGTGAAGAGGAAGAGTTGTGGTCACCATCACCACCAGAAACAGCCTTATCAGCATCACTTGCTGGACCTGCGGCAACGCTGGAAGAGGATTGTGAGGAAGAGGAGTCAGAGGAGGAATGTGGCTTTGAGGAGGAGGAGGAAGACCAACCACAACAGGCATCCCAGGGTGCTCGTTGTCACCTATCTGGTACCCGTAGTGTTGTACGTGGCTGGGGGGAAGAACATACCTTCATTGAGATCACTGAGGAGGAGGAACGGGAAATGAGTAGCTCGGCATCCAACCTTGTGCAAATGGGGTCTTTCATTCTGTCGTGCCTGTTGAGGGACCTTCGTATAAAAAGGCTGAAGGAGAATGACCTGTACTGGGTGTCCATGCTACTAGACCCCCGGTATCAGCAGAAAGTGGCCGAAATGTTACCAAATTACAACAAGTCAGAAAGGATGCAGCATTTGCAAAATAAATTAAAAAGTATGCTTTACACAGCGTATAAGGGTGATGTCATAGCACAACGGGAATCTAACAGGGGAAGAGGTGAAAGTAATCCTCCTCCATCCCACGACCACACCGGCAAGGACAGGACGCTTTACAGACGTGTTGTTGATGGAGGACATGCGGAGCTTTTTAAGTCCTACGCATCGCCACAGCCCTTCGGGATCAACCCTCAGAGAACGACTCAACCGACAGGTAGCAGACTACCTCGCCTTAACTGCAGATATCGACACTCTGAGGAGCGATGAACCCCTTGACTACTGGGTGTGCAGGCTTGACCTGTGGCCTGAGCTATCCCAATTTGCGATAGAACTTCTGGCCTGCCCCACTTCAAGTGTCCTGTCAGAAAGGACCTTCAGTGCAGCAGGAGGTATTGTCACTGAGTCGCCTAGGTCAAAAAAGTCTAGACTACCTCACCTTTATTAAGATGAATGAGGGATGGATCCCAAAAGGATTGACAGTGGGCGATACATTCGACTAAAAAAGGCCTGATGAGATGAGCTGCCTTGGGCTAAAAATGGTCCACACGCTGCTGTATTTTATTTCTGAATGCCGGTTGACTTGCGTGACTTATCCTCCACCAACTAGGGTTCAAGGCGCAATGTTTTAGGGCACTTTTTGCCTGGGAAACAAACATCATTTTTTATGGCCGCTGCTACAGCAGCGGCTGCAACAATACCTAATTTTTCAGGTCACTGTGAAGCGGGCGTAACCCTTACACTACCTGATCGATACATCATACAGTAGGTCCCCCCTCATTATTTTTATGGCCCCCACCCACCGCTCACGGGTGGGGGCGGGCGGGAGGACAGTAGGTCCCCCCCATTGTGATTTATGGCCCCCACCCACCGCGCAGGAGTGGGGGCCAGGGGGGAGGAAAGTAGGCCCCCCCCCTTATCCTTATTTACTGAATATTCCCCTGTATAACAATGTTTGGCATTTAGTAAATATTCCCTATTCTGCTCTGTGTCAGTGTGTATCAGGGTCTCTGAGGACAGGTGTCAATCCATATCTGCCAAGTGACCCTATGTAGGAGGAACAGTCCCTATTCTGCTCTTTGTCAGTGTGTATCAGGGTCCCTGAGGACAGGTGTCAATACATTTCTGCCAAGTGACCCTATGTAGGGGGAACGGTCCCTATTCTGCTCTGGGTCAGTGTGTATCAGGGTCCCTGAGGACAGGTGTCAATCCATATCTGCCAAGTGACCCTATGTAGGGGGAACAGTCCCTATTCTGCTCTGTGTCAGTGTGTATCAGGGTCTCTGAGGACAGGTGTCAATACATATCTGCCAAGTGACCCTATGTAGGGGGAACAGTCCCTATTCTGCTCTGTGTCAGTGTGTATCAGGGTCCCTGAGGACAGGTGTCAATCCATATCTGCCAAGTGACCCTATGTAGGGGGAACAATCCCTATTCTGCTCTGTGTCAGTGTGTATCAGGGTCTCTGAGGACAGGTGTCAATCCAAATGTCAAGGTGTCAATATGTCATATGTCAGGTGTCAATCCATATCCATTGTGATTTAGGAATGTTAGATGATTTATGCCCTTTATGGATTAAAACTAGACTCTGCATCAACTGTGTAATTTTCCATGGTAGTATTGCCATGGATCCCCATCCGGCATGCCACAGTCCAGGTGTTAGTCCCCTTGAAACAACTTTTCCATCACTATTGTGGCTAGAAAGAGTCCCTGTCGGTTTTAAAATTCACCTGCCCATTGAAGTCTATGGCGGTTCGCCCGGTTCGCCGGTTCGCGAACATTTGCGGAAGTTCGCGTTCGCCGTTTGCGAACCGAAAATGTTATGTTCGCGACATCACTAGTGACATGTCATGATTCCCTTTTATTCCAGAATTTGGGTCCTTAAGGAGTTTAACTGTATCAGGCAGTCTGTGATTGGACAGCCACAGAAAGTCTGGGTGGGAAAGAAAGGGAGTGTTTGCAAAAGATTCAGTCATGAGATCTACAGCTTCTGCAAGCTGTTTTATATATTTTATTTGAGCAGTGGAGTGCCCCTTTAACTATATTTATACAGTAAATGTAATCTCCACTTGTTCATATAGGCTGTCACACTATTTGTTCCTTGCATGCCATATATTAACCTTCTTGCACCTTGAGAGCTATGTTTTCATAACTGGAGGCATTTTGTATAATTTTATAATATATTTTTATAATATATATATATTGTATAATTGCTTGGTTGCATAGGCTTCTCACATCCTGATCCATCTTGATGGTCTTTCTTTGCCATATAACAGTTTTGTTTAAAGTGGAAAATAGTAGAGAAAACAGATTCTGTAACTTAATGTACCATAACATCCAAGCACCTTTATCATTACTTTTATTGCAATCAAGAATGTGAGGATGCTCCAGTGCAGATAACTTGTGTAGGTCGCAGGTCAATTACATGATGTAAGCTGAGAGTTGGGAGTTTCCGATGTGATTAATTCAATGTATAATATCAATATGAAAGCCAAAGCTGCGTTACCTTAATATTGTAACCATTCATTCCAGTGTCCACTGAATGAAAATTTTTAAAAACTTAAAAACTTAGAGCACACCTTAGTCTCTGTTACTGAATACAAAAACCTATATGAAATTCACAGAAAAATACATATAGACTGTGCTGAGACCCAACATTCAACCATAATTCCTAAACACAGAGCCGGCGTAACAGCGTGGTCTAGATAGTTTGACTTCAATTTTGTATTTTCAGAGATTGCATCTAATAAAATATTTTGTACGCAGTTTAGAAGTTGTAAAAAAAATATTAAATAAGTTGCCAAGACAAAAATTGCAATTGTATAAAAATATATATAAACCAGCAAATGAGGGACAGCCCACAATAATGCACTATAAATTCAGTGAATCATAGTCATCACTGGTAATCTCAGCTCACATTATGCCAAATGGATTATTTAATGATATACACTCAACCAACTAAATAATGAAGTTGGTGTCAGTTCTAGTAATGTAATTGTTCATGAGGCATTTGACTAATATGTAATAATAACAAAGTATTTAACCAGGGAAGGTACATTCAGATTGCTGTGGTTTTCAAGTACATCCTGGGGATGTACTCATTTGATCTACCTCTGAATATAAGTTAATGCTGCTGGTATTTGAACCTGGGTTGAACAGTTTCAACTGTTGATGCTTTAGCCCACTGGGCTATCTCACCACTTAGCTAGCTATTATATAAAAGCAAATCTTTTTAACTTTTCACAATATTTAATTTTACTGTAGATAAAGAATCTGGGCGCTGAATAGTGTTCTTAAGATCGTGTATATAAAACTTGCTGCACACTCAGGTGTATTCCCCAGATTCACCAATATAGAACAATGTGCAATAATAAGCACGTCCTGAGGAAGCCGTCATAAGGCGAAACGCGTCAACGTCCCACAAGGGGGAAGAGCTTGCGAACTTTGGAGTTCCACGGCGGCAAAGCAACAACATCGGGGACACAAGTATCCACTTTACTGTCTGTAGCAGTCTAAGAGGTTCAGCCCAGCTGGAGGAGTTTCCAGCAGCCCACCCACTGACTTATTGATAAGCTGAGTTTGTGAGTAACGGCGTATGCTGGCTTAACTCACCACCACATCCAGTAAGAGGCAGAGATTCTCCATTGGTCTTTTTTCCTGTCTCTTATACTGAACACTTTTATGCACTTTATGTCTCTTTTTAAATCTGCATGTAGCAGATAATATATTGTTTAATTTTATTTGGAATATATATTTTTATTGGTTATATAAGTGCATTGCTTAAAGCATTTCTTAAAGCACTCTGAGATTAAGGTCATTACATATTCCACGACTGAACTTTGCAAGGAACAACTATATTTGACAACAGTTTGTATATATATATATATATATATATATATATATATATATATATATATATATTCTTATTAATGTATAGAATATTGCTCCACTATTATTGCACATTTTTTGTTACTGAATTGTGCAAAATAGAAAAAAAAAGCAAAACAAAATGGATACTATTTGTTTGCAAACCAACATTAGTGTCTTGCCATCTGTCCAACGGTAGGTGGCAGGATGAATAGATGGCTGCAGAGAGAAGGGACAGATACTCTGGGCAGTCACATAGTTCTGTTTCATTTAAAAAAAAAAAAATCTCACAAAATAGTAGTTTGTTTTTGCACATATAGCGCTTTCCTTTATCCCCTTAAGGACACATGACATGTCTGACACATCATGATTCCCTTTTATTCCAGAAGTTTGGTCCTTAAGGGGTTAAAGGACAATTGTCACCCAGACAAGTTCATCTAAATGAGGTGGTCTGGGTGCAGTAAAATAAACCTCTAGTTGCTGTCAGGAGAGTTCTTTGAATGAGGACAGCATTTGGCCGCACGTGTGTTTCTCCAATCCAATGCTTCTCTTTGAGAATGCAGAATACATCAGCAGGTGAAGTGGGTTGCTGATGAGAAGGCATCTCGGTGCTGGATATGAGGCAAGCCTTGTTTATTAAGCTTCTCTCTTTTTTTTTTTGCAACAAAGGAAAGTGGACATTGTTAACAAAAGATAGAAAGAAACCTACAGACCCCCCTCATGCCCCCATCCCAAAAAATGTTTTAGTTTCAGGACTATAGGTTTCCTTTACAATTGCTTTTTCATCAGAAATTAAGTGAAGGTTAAATGGAGATTGGTCATACAGATATATTTTAATCCAAAATGAAACTGTATAAATAACCTAACTACAGTATATAAGATATGCATCAAATAATATCATATATTATTTCATATGATCTATTTCTCCCTCGCTACTTATAGTATGATGTACTTATAGTATGATGTAGTAATGAGTCCTCACATGATTTTTCACAATGGGAATTGAAAGTGAACTTAAAGGGACACTATAGTCACCAGAACAACTGTAGTTGTTCTGGTGAGTATAATCATTACCTTCAGGCATTTTCATACAAACACTGCCTTTTCAGAGATGGCCACTGGAAGTGCTTTCGGGCTCAGTGCTGCACAATAGGAAGCAGCACCGTTCAGAGTCTCCTCACTCTGCATGGGGATGCTGAATTGGTCAAAATTGACCATTTTGAAGGGCCAAAATGGCATTTGGCCCCGCTTCCTTGCCAATTTTAGCCAATCCAATGCTTTCCCTGTGGGAAAGCATTGGATTGGCTAAAAATCGGCAATTCTGATGCGTGGCGCTGGAATTAAAGTAAATTTTAAGTCCTTTTAAGGGGGCTAAGGGGAGGGAAGCCACCTAAATGGTAGGTCAAACACTATAGGGTCAGGAATACATGCTTGTGTTCCTGATCCTATAGTGTCCCTTTAAAGTCAAGTCAAATAAAGTTTTAATTTGGCTGTGATTTAACCTAAAATTTTATATATGAGCCACTCATAATTCACTTTAAATCCCTTACAAATAATTCTAATTTTATTTAACAACCCTGCAAAAGCCAAGTTTATTTTTAGCTAATTGGTGTATTATTTAGTACTCTTATATGTAGCCACACAATCAAATCCTGATTAAATCTTCCGTTCCAAAAATGAATGTTTTCTATTACCTTTTGTTTGTTTTCCTAAATGCATTAAACCCATGAATCCCCACTTACCTTCCGTCTTGCTATAAGACTGTTTTTTACATAGTTGAGGAAGGATTTATCTGCCAGGACACTATTCTATCACTCCATATTTGTGCCCTGATATTGTACATGATGACCCCAACCTGCAGCTTTCTACAGCAATGTTTATAAGCCAGATTTCAGGACAGTCCAACAACGAGTGCTCTTCTTTAATGTATATAGATTTTCTGTTTTAGAAAATTGCCACTTTTTTATCTGCAGCCATGTTGAGTCAGATTTTACTGTATGTTCACATAGAGTAATTGCAGCAGCAAGCTGCTTAGGTTGGGAGGCGGCTGATTATATATTATATAAGTACAATCAGTACAATCTAACCTAACATGATAAACAAAGTGAATTAAAAAAATCAATACGAATCATTTACATTTTTAAACTTTTAAAACACAAGAAGTGAAAATATGATGAAAGTTGTCCTTTAAGGTTCCACTAGCAGTGTGCAATCCTCAGCATAGTAATTGGCATTCTAAACAGATATTTTTTACATTCTGTTGACATTTTTAGTAATCTGTATTAGCAGAGATGCCAACAGACATGTATCCTACATGTATGTGCTATCTAGGCATCTCACACGTTCAATACATGTTAGGCTACACCAGCTCCAACAAAATCCAAATATGTCAAACTGGGAAGTCCAACCACTTAGTGAATGGCTTCTGAATATTTTTAATCTATGTTGGTAAGAGGAAGCTTTTGGCTAAAGAAATACTATGGCAGAATTGTCGGTTTTGAAATCAAATATGCAAAAACTATTTTTCTCATGCTTGAGATGCCTTTTTTTTAATAAAAGGCATAATTCTAAATATTATATAAGAGACTGAAAAAGTAGAATTTCCTTTCTGGATGGTAGCAAAACTAAATAAATAAATAAATATATACCTTACCTGAGAACTGTCCAATGTATTTTATTTAGGTAAAAATACTAAAATCCTGATGCCCTATATGTATCAAGCAGTGTGAAACTCTCATAACAATGCTGTCTAATATTGTAGATGCAATTCTAGCCTGACCTTTCTTCATTAAGAGCCTTTCTCACTGCTTGATAAATCAATATCATTGTCCCATTACTTGCAGACAGTTGGCTGAAGAACCTAGATTGAAGGATATCTAGATGTATGATTTTGGGAGGCCAAGGTAATTCTAGAACGGACGTGGAAGTCCTTGCCTAAATAATGATGGGCACTCCAGACAAACAAGCACCTAGAGTTTAGTTCACATTTTTTAATAACATGGCACAATTTACATAACACAAGTCTTCGCTGATGAGGAACATGCTGAAGATTGAGTCGCTTCACTTTTAAGATTTTTTTTCCTTTTGAATTTCCTTTTTTCCTCTTTACATATGATCTAGAAAGGATTTTTTTTTACATACAGGATAAACAGCAAAAAGGTTTGTATATAACAATCTCTTTACAATACTGAAAGCTACCACTACTTTTCCAGTGTACATATTCTTTTGGGAGAGTTTGTTCCTTAAAAAAACACTGCACAACATCTGGAGTTCACAAAATCTGAAGCTCACAACTAAACCTTCAGTTGACTACTAAAATAGATCTCTGCTTATTAGAAACAATTGTTGGGGTGTTTTAGTCATTGTTTTTTTTCTCTTTTTGCCAAAACAGGGTAACAACTTAAGATATCACTTTAATACACTAGAAGACCAAGGAACAATTTTTATTAAATACATGTATTTTACAACCCAGTAAACCAAATGTGTATGGTAGTATTTTTTTTCTGATAAAGTCATATCCTCTCTGATCAAAAAAATGCAAACACTTACCAAGCCAAATCAATGAACTCTGGAAATGAGCGCAACACAGACTAAAAAAAATCAAATAAAAAAGTATAACTAGGAAACGATAGATCTTGATATGAAGTGTAGTTAACCTGATTGATTAACTGTTCTGCTAGATGACTACAGTGTTTTCATGAACTGGCCAAGTTAGGGAGATGCCACATGACAAACCCATTTGTCACATTGTTATAGAAATCATCCCAAACCTGGTCCGTCATCCATATTGCATATGTCCAGTCAGCTGATAGTATATTGGAGGATGTATATTTAGAAGGTACAGCTCAGTTTGGGAGTTACCTATAAAGGTAGAATGATAAGAGTTACAACAACCTTTTAGTTAAATTCTTAAATATGGGGACTGAACCCAAACTTAATGAGAGAAGATAAAATAAAATAGAAAGAAAAATGTGTCGTAACATTCTTGATTCTCATAGGGAAAATATGACTTTAATAATTGTGTAAGTGTTGGAAAAGCTCCTTAGTGTCATAAAGGCTTTAGTGGAAAGCCTCCATGTTAATTGCATAGTTGAGGGGTTTAGTTGTCTAAGAATATACAAAACACAGCATAAGCAGACTGTGTTCTTAAATAGTAAGTTTTCAAACTGCACAGTTGAAGAAGAATTATTGTATTATGTAATTTCATTGTATCTATTTACATTTGTACACAGTAAAGCTTTCATCCTACCCTTTTGCATATATGAACCATTACTCAATGAAGCAAATGTATTTTTTGTACACATACATATTTACATCGCCTTCTGACATCATAGGTCCGATTCAGTCCAAACAGTTATGGTGAATTATTTCTTCTTGTTCCAACCAAATGCTTTACATTAGTAAAATAAAACGATTTCAGACACAAACATTTGAATTGGCTAAAAGATCTGGAAATCTGTAACATATATTATACAAAAAGTGAAAATCATTGCTCTTAAGAGACTTTACATTTGTACAAAGATTATATGTTAAGTCTTGTGCTGATTTGTATTTAAATCAGACTTTGTGTCCTGTTATACACAAGTTCTTAATTTTTTAAAATTATCGTGCTTCAATATCTTTCAGCGTGTGGGAAGGAGGTCTGTCTCTTATCTCTGTGGACAATGGGGTAGTCCTTCTGGGTGAACCTGATCGCCCTCCCAATGTAGAAATAAGTGGAGGGGGGGCACTTAGTGCAGCAGTTGGCGGAGTCTTGTTAAGGAGTCCGTTTTGATGTGCTGCAGTAGGACTGACCCTGGGATAGTGCATGCTGGGAAGTCCAGGAGTAATTAAACTTGGATGAGGCAGGTGACCATCCAAAGCACCTTGATGAACTGCATGTAGGCGGGCATGCTCATAGTCCTCCCGAAGCATGTGCAGTCTTTCTCTCTCTTCCAACTGACTAGCTCTTTCATGCTCCCTACGTGGGTCAACTGAAAGATGATGATGGTGATGGTTGTAATCATGAGGCTCTCTGTCCCTAAAAGATCTGTCAGGTTCATATAATCTTGGAGCAGCAAGACGGTGAAGTGGATCATTGCGTAACAAGAAATCTCTTGTAAGTGGATCCCTTCTATGAATGTCTAATCCTCGATAAGGGTCTCTTAGAGGATCCCGCATTGGGTCCCAGTGAAATGAAGGGTAAGGGAAACGTTCACCACCTGGGATGGGGCTTATTCCCATAAAAGGTGTCATCATGCGAGTCCTGTCTAGCCCACCAATGCTGTTCATTGGATGCATCCCAGTTACACCTACTGCCATGGGCATTGATGCTAAGTGACCTGGATGGACGTTTGCTGTAGATATTGGTGGAGGCTGTTCAGAAGACCTGTGGATTGGAGGTGTTTCGGCCACAATTACATCATGATCTTCTTTTCGTTCTTCTTTTACTTTCACATCATTGCTTTTCTTTTGGGTATCAAATGTTTCACTCTTTCTGTCAATGTCTCTATTAGAGGTACTGCTAGGCCTAGTGCTTTCCATTACAGGAGGTCTAACATAGGGTGAAGGCACCCGTGATAACTGTTTAGCTTCCTCAACAGCACGGCTTTCATGAACAAGATTTTCTTTTTCTGAAATATGATTGTCTTTTGTTTTAAGCTCTTCCACATTTGCCTCTTTCCATGAATCTGAATGATCCCTCTCACGTTCTTTTGGCTTTTCCTTTTCCCGTACTTCATTATTTAAGTGACTTCTGTTTTGCTCAGATATACTACGGCTATGACCCAAAGAATTTACTTGGTTTACAGATGCTGGTGAGGAGTGACTTGAGTGCCGTTTCTCAATACTTTCTCTGTGAAAGATTAGAAAGTTAGTCATTTTAACAACAATAAAAATATTCAAGAACATAAAGTACATGAGTCGTGCATAACAAAAAGATCCTTAATATTCTAGTGGCACACAAGAGAGAAACTGAGTTGAGCTAAATTTAGTACCAAAGATACATAAGGACCTAATTAGCTTTTTCAATTTGCCTCAGGACAGCAGGAGATCTTTGGCCAAAAGAAAGTAAATATTGGAGAGCTTAGGCATGTTCAGAAGGGAAGAGTGTCAGGATTAAAGTTCATATCATGGTGACTACTGCCTCTATAATATGGAGTATGGAAGGAATGGCCTGATGAATAGTTCCTCTTCTTCTCTACTTCTAATCAAGGATGGAAGACTGGAGCCCCTCTGCCTCTATCTTCACCCCCTGACAAAGGCAAGCAACATGGGGTGTGAGGGTGGATAATGTATTAGTATGTTTGAATGACTGAATATAGATTTGTGTGTACCTGTATGAGTGAGAGTATATATTTGTGAGCATGTGTCTGTAACTGTGTGCTTGTATATCTTTGTTTGTGTGGGGACCTTTGTTTGCCTTTAATCGCCCCAGTAATACTATCTAGACTAGAGAGTATAGACCATAGCTTATAAACCATGATACATGTGAAGGTCAATTTGGGTCTCTTCAAATTAAAAAGAAAAAAATATATATATTTAAGAAATGCAAATAATTCAGACAATTATATCACACGCTAATTCAATTTTCAAACTAATTTTATATTCTCAGTTTGACAGAAAAACGATTTAACTATATGATACATTATTTATTTTCTTGCAGTATTTTTTACTTTTGCATAGACTAGAATGACAGCAATATATTGCATCATGGGTGCCTCACAGAAGCTAGCAATTAATTTCTGGCTATTTAAAAAAAATAAAAAATGTATCCCTAATGTATGTGGTTAGTTACATTATTAAGCTTGCTAGAGTTTAGATATATGTTTAACTTCTAAAAAGTAGCAAAGAATTAACACTGTACCTTACACACCTTTCCTTATCATCTTTAGCTGATGATTCTCTCTTGTCTAATTCTCGCTCGTGAGCTGTTGCTGAGGAACTGCGTTCAGGATCACCAGGTTTCAGCCATGGAGGAGGGGTGGGGAATGAAGGCGGTGTTCGATGAAGTCGATTCCATGGCTCGTGAGGATTGCTGAAGTTCTGCATGTTCGGCCCATCTTTGTGGCTAAACATTGAGTTGGAAGCTAAAAAAAGAGAAACATCAAATTAACAAGACAATACCTATAGTACAGCACAGAAAATCACAAAATCCCTCAGCAATAGTGAAAGCTGACAGAAAATGTAAATGTTGGTGGTACTGACCCATAATGAGGGAGAGGTTCAAGGATCTGGTTGTTTCTTAGGAAAAAAGACAAAAGAAAAATGACTATAGTCCTATCTATTTTGCATTTTCACTTAAGCAATATAAATGCAGATACATACAATGTTAGCTCAGTGTACTTTCGTACATGACTAGAAAATTTGCTAGATATATACTTAGGATAACGTTTGGGTCAGCATGTTATAGGGATGCAAACGGTTTCAATATTTTACAGAATTTTTTACTTTATTACACGTTTGATTTGGATACAGTGAATGTTACATTAGAATCACGTTAAAATTTGCACTGAAATAATTTTCTTTAGATTTTTTTAACTGGGGGATGTTTTATCTATTTCACATATAAAGCATTGCAAAGTTTCTGGCGCTAGAATCCATTATATACACTTTCAGAAAATATGACAGACATATCTCTCTGTACTCTTTACAAGTCCAACAGCAAATATAAAACCCTTGATAAACTATAAAATTGAAAATCAATGCTACTGCACATGGTGCTCTATCTTATATCTTTACAACATTTCTATATTATTTTAATATTGGAATGTACAACATTTATTTATTAAACCTGCAATTGTGGAAATTGACAAGGGAAGTAAAAATTTTTTGCCAAAAAGACCTGATTTGGAAAAATACTTGGCTTTTTCCAGTTAGCTATTCTGGCGCCTACAATTTGCTACAACCTTGTCAATTCTCCACAATTCCGGTTTAAAATAACGTACACTTTAAGAAAGAACACATTAGAATACAAGTTAATAATATAATAATACAAGAAGAAAATATTTAAATAGTATAATCATGCTACTGACCCGCAGTGTATATTATATGATATGATTAAACAAATAAATAGAGACTCTCCCAAAAAAAAAAATGGTTCTGGCTTGAATTCCTTAATTTCTTAACTGAATATCATTATTGCCCTGCATTCTAAGCACCTTAAAAGGACACTATAGTCACCTGAACAACTTTAGCTTCATGAAGCAGTTTTGGTGTATAGAACATGCCCCTGCAGCCTCACTGCTCAATCCTCTGCCATTTAGGAGTTAAATCCCTTTGTTTATGAACCCTAGTCACACCTCCCTGCATGTGACTTGCAGAGCCTTCCATAAACACTTCCTGTAAAGAGAGTCCTATTTAGGCTTTCTTTATTGCAAGTTCTGTTTAATTAAGATTTTCTTATCCCCTGCTATGTTAATAGCTTGCTAGACCCTGCAAGAGCCTCCTGTATGTATTCAAAGTTCAATTTAGAGATTGAGATACAATTATGTAAGGTAAATTACATCTGTTTGAAAGTGAAACCAGTTTTTTTTTTTCATGTAGGCTCTGTCAATCATAGCCAGGGGAGGTGTGGCTAGGGCTGCATAAACAGAAAGAAAAGTGATTTAACTCCTAAATGACAGCGAATTGAGTAGTGAAATTGCAGGGGAATGATCTATACACTAAAACTGCTTTATTTAGCTAAAGTAATTTAGGTGACTATAGTGTTGCTTTAAGAAAATGCCTGAACGTGTGTGTATCTGTGTGTCAAAGTGTGTATCTGTGTTTGAATGTGCCGGTGTGTGTTTGTGTATGAAGGTGTGTGTATCTGTGTTTGTATGTGCTGGTGTGTGTCTGTGTATCAAGGTGTGTGTATCTGTGTTTGTATGTGCCAGTGTGTGTATCTGTGTGTCAGTGTGTATCAATAATCTGACACACCGATACACAGACTGGCACGCACACACACAGTGGCACACAGATACACACACTGGCACACACACGCACACTGATACTCAGATACACACAGATACACGCATACCGACACACAGATACACTGAAAGATATACATTGCTACATACACACACACACTGGAACTTACACACACACACACACACACTGAAAGATACACACAGTGACACTCAGATACACACATTGGCGCATACACTCAGATACACACTGACACAGGTAAAAACAGTGACACGTACACAGAGATACACAATGGCACATACACACACTTAGATACACACAGTGACACACAGATACACACACTCAGATACACACAGTGACACATTAATACACACACTCAAATACACACAGTGACACAAAGATTTCACACAGATGTACATACACACACACACACATACTGTCAAATACACACACATGCCATTTTTTATATTTGCAGTCACCCTCCTGTTAGCATACCTGTTGTCTTCAGGAGGGTGACTTGCTGGCTGAGGCTGGTGTGTGTGGGGGAGCTGCTCATTGCCGGCTGCTGCCTCTGTCCCTCCAGCGTGGCGTTTTCTAGATGAAGCTGGGAGGAAATGTGTGTCCGTCCGTCACTTCCTCCGAGTAAGCCATACTACGGAGACCTGGTCGCGCAATTAATCGGCCAAGGTGCTGACTGGGTCCCTTTGTAGCAATGCCCATCGGGCATTATTACAATTGCTAACGCTGTGAAGCTGGCACAAGGACCAGTCCAGGAGGTAGAGGCCCCAGGAGGCTGTTTGCTAGACAGGCGGCTTCATGCCCAGCTGATACACCCTCTTTAGTAGGCAATCCTGCCCATTATGGGTGTCACCAGTGATGCAAATGCAATTCATACCTCATACCAATGTTGGGAGGTAAGCAACTGGGTTGTTAACTCTTTTCACAGCATACAAATGTATTCGAAAATACATAATTTGGGTAAAGGTAACTCCCGTCATTGCTGTAGGAATATCTATCAGCCACAGTGCAACTGTGCAGGGGTCTGTATAGGTGCTAAGTGAGACATCTCAGCAGTTGTGACTCTGCTGAGTTCAAAGCAATGTCCCTTGTTATCTACTGAGTTCAAATGCACTTAGTAAAATTTATATAGGTTAAACCTACAGAGATTATTTCCAAATGCAGTGGGTTGGTACTATACACTACAGATCCTGAAATTGTGAATTGATCCAAAATTCATTTTGATAATAAAAAGTATGTGAATTTACCCCCATAGAAAGTCATGTGACCCAGAATTTCATTTCCCTCTACAATCAACTAGCCTGTTGTGATAATTGGACATTTTACACCCTGCTGCTTTGCAAATCAGAAATAAAACACTTAATAAAACAACAGATTAACAAACCAAATGGCCAGTTCAATAAAGTCACGTCACACGTATGTTAATAACGTGCAGGATTTTTTTTACTAAAAGCAAGAACTGTAGAACATTGATAAAGTGTGTTTGGCAAATTTATCTAATTAAAATGTTTCCAATTTTTTTGCCAAACATTTTACATGTTCTTGTTAGTTCTCCATAATACTTAGTATAGGAAATAAATGTTAAACTGTCTAGACATATTTAAGAATGTAAATGTCTTCTAATACTTTGACCTTTTCTGTGACTGATTTTGGAAAAAGCAATAGTTTTTGTTTGATCCCCATTCACAACCAGGGTCATTCACTAAGGTGAGAATAGTTTGGAATTTCATATAATTGTAAATGTAAGGCTAAACTAGCCAAACTTGAAGCATAGCTCACTTTGGAGAATTTTTCCAGTCGGGCGTCATTGACCTTACCTTTGAAATTCACTATAAATTCCTGACAATTCTCACAATACTGAATAACTCTGCAAGTTTCCATTTCTTTAATTAAGAAAGCATAATAATCTATACTCACTGACTGAAGGGTTTCCCAATCCCCCAAAAGCATTTCCACCAACTGAACCAAGACCGCTGAATGTTGATGGTCGGTTAAAAGGCTCTACAAAATGAAATATATAAGCGAAAATTAAGATAAGTCATAAACAAGGGAAATGATGGTGGTCAAGTCTGCTTCCACAGTAGAATAAACTATGATCAGCGTACCTTACACATCTAAATTACACATCACGCTGTTTGTATCAATACTATGAACATACCAGCCATTGAGAAGGCATTAAAATGAACTTAAGCTTTCGACCTTTGGCTTTTCCTATCTGCTGATGCTACAAACTTCCTTAAAATAATTGAGAACAGTATTCTATAACTTCCATATGTGAGTATTAATTCTGGACAATTAAGTGTGTAAGGTAGACAGCACATATCTACCCAGCTGTTTACAAATTGAAACTCATAATATGTTTGGCTCGACTACCATGGTACTGGTAAAAAAAAAAAGATAAAGAAAGGGTATAGCAAAGTAGAGTAGAGCAACAAGGGGGATAGAAAAGAAGGAAAGGAGGGTAAAAATTCTAAACAAATAGTAAATGCAGTAAAAACAATATATCAGCAAATATGTGTACATATTGTGTATACATATTGGGTTTTCTGCATTCACCAATTTATTTTGATACTTTCACCGTTACCCTTTAATTGCAGAGCCCTGCGAGCTTCTGCAACTCCTGCTTAAACTCAGTATAAGGCAGTTTCACTATTCTAAAGTGAGGAATGACTTCTATAATTTGCTGGAAGGTTCCTCTCTATTCAGTACTTTTCATTCCTTTTCAGACCTTACCTATTTCAGACCTTACAAGGTATTTGTGAAATGTCCACTTTTATAATTTCCTTTCTAGTTCTCTACAATTCTCACTTGAATCTAGAACTCTGTATGAGTGACTCCATTATTTTAGGCAAACATGCACTTGCATTACGGTATATACTACTTTCATTTCAACTTCAGTCTACACAGGACAAAGATGTTAAATGGTAGTTTTATTATATTTTTTACATTTGTTTTATTGTTTTAACTATTCCTTTGCTATTGCACCTTTCTTTCCTTTACATTTTTACATTTCAGTTTTACTAAAGGTTTTTTGTGAATTTTGGCCTCTCCTTTCAAAACATTTTTAAACAAGAAGCTAACCACTATTTGGCCAAAGTAAGGCAACACTCGTCTTTCTAGCTAAAACAGAGAATATGAAAACTCTGAGAAGAGACATAAGCTTAGAGAAACTCTACAGCTTCTCCTTCAGTAAATCCCCACTCAGGGCTTAAAATAGTTTTTGTGACTTGTGCCATTACAGAGTGAACCTATATATTATTTGCATGTCAGACATCCCACCCACAAAACTCCACTCCCTACTGTCAGTGAGGTAAGTTAGCCTGGCATACATTACTGGTGGTTGGTATGCCACACACACCTTATTTGTATTATCAAAAAAGTTAGATCATTGATTACTGAGTGCCAATATAAAACTAAAATCAAAATGACCTAGTGTAGCATATGTGTAACCGCTAGGGTCAGCAGCAACATAAGGCAAGTGAACTAGATACAACACAATGTGCAACTTATTGTCCAACTTGACTCCTGTCCTTTTTTCAATGTAAACATGCCATTCAAGGGTATTGAAATGCCTTGAAGGGCATTTATATATTGAAAAAGGGACAGGAGCCCCAAATCGTCAGCTTGAGTGGCTCTTCATTGAATTTTGGCTCCACAAGTGGGCCCTTTCTACTAAGTTGTGACTTGTATTGTGTCTTGTTTACTTTGGCCTTCAAACCTCAATATGGTGGGCACGCCTTATTATCTGCAATTTCCTTAAATAATTAAATATGTGTACACTTTGGCATGAGTAGAAACTTATCTATCATAACTAACATAGGTTGAGAGTGTGGAACAGTTGGAATGTGTTAGGAGAAATAAAGTTCCTTCACGAAACATGAATGGAGGTGATGCTCTGCATGTAGTGGTGTAAGGGGAGTAATAGTGCCGTACCACCAACCAAGAAGAAAATAGGGTAAATAAATAAAATAGGTACCAAGTGTGGCCCGAGGGGTAGCGGCTGTTTTTTTAAGAAACAGTAAAATAAAGGAGAGGAGCCAAAACTCAATTAAATAGAATGTAAAAATAAAATTAAAGGATAAAAATATAAAGCTATCATGGTAAAGGCTTAGTTAAAGCAATAAAATAATTTGAATATTAGGATTAAAAAGATAACAGTTTCACTTTAAGTGATATATATATATACCGGTATATTTTTGTTTTTTTTATGCAGCCCATTATGATGTGCCTTCTTACAATAAATAAACCAGCTTTCATTTGTTCTCTGTTGTTTTTTGGCCAGTCCAACTGGCACATGCATTAATTTAATAATTAAGCATGAAGATGATCAATGGGTTTATTTTTATTTTTTTATTAATGTAATAAATTCAGCATATCTACTTCAGGTTCCACAGATGAGAACTTCACTGATGCACATGTCCACAATAATTTTCATAGACCAAGGCAGCAGGCCCTTTAAGGTATCTAAGGTAAAATAGGTTAATCTTTAAAGAAATATCACAAACGTTCTTTAAATGAGCAGTCACTTTTCAAACACATTAATAAACATATTAATTACCAAGGTGTGCAGAAGGATTAAGGAAATTGCTGTGATGAGGCGGAGGACCAAAAGGTGCAGCAGCAGGATGTGCTCCACCTAGAGGAAAAATATGTAAACAGAATATAATTAACACAATGAGGTTCTGTACGAAGATCATCTGTGCTACACAGTTCTAAATGATAAGAAACTGGCATTGCTATCCACAGAATGTCCATGCAGATTGTTCCACACTTAGAATTTTGTGCAGGAAAATGCTCTTTAAACATAACCCCAAGACATTTCAGTGAAGCTTAAGCAGAGCAGAGCTTGTTGATTGTAAACGTGTCTTCTTTATTTGACGAGTATGTTCCTTGAATGACCTCTATTATAAAAAGGTTAAATATTCCAAATCCAAAGCTACGCTTGTTATTGATTAGGAACCTATGTGCAGAGTAAGTGCAACGGTACATGATGCCTTAGGCAAAATTACAGCCTCACCTTCCATTTATTTTATGAAAGACAATTGAAAATATGTTAGTCGGGGCAATGTAACTAACATACATAGAAATGGCTTTTAAATATAAGAGAAAAAAAATCTCAGCTATAAAAAAAAATTAAATGTATATGCAAATCACAGTTTTGAGTATGTCACATTATATACAGATTCTTTAAAATTAGCTAAAATAGTCCCAAATATAGTAATACTCTCATTTTGTAAAGAAGTATATCCATCTTTTACAATGTACTTTTGATAACAAGAGCAAAAATAATAAAAATAACATTGAACTTTAAATAAAGTTAATCAAAATTAAAAGTACTGACCCATTATACTCATATTTGCCTATTTCACAACGATCACTCTCTTAGTTCACAGAACTGGAGATATAAACTACTGGCTATCACTATCCTGAAACGTCATACTATTTAATGAAATTGTGATAGTGAAAGAAGCTGGTTTGAAAATTCATAGTAACCTTGGAGAAATGCATCATTAGTTTTGGTTTATAACCACTTCACTATCAAGCTGTTTGCAAAAAAAAAACACATGTTTAAATGTATTTTTTGTTTCAGTATGCATATAAGGCACATTATCAAATGAAAACAAAACATTTTTGGTTGGACAGAAAAACTGAAATATCATTTATCAAATTATCAAGTTACAGACAAAGAAAAACGGTGTTGTAAATAAATATATGTGCAGTGTATAATTATAATACATGTTGTCACATTGTTATGACGTTGCCTATACCATGTCACCCATATTGTAGCCATGTTGCTTCTTTGGACACACACATAGTAATACATGCACACACATATAAACACTGATACATGCACGTATATACACACTCTGATAAACGGACACCTATACACACATTCATGTGTGTACACATATATGAACAGATATTCACTAATACAAATACAAAAAAAAACACACAGATCTTCACTGCCACACACACCGACTCACATTTTCAGGCACACACAGATACACAATGTCAGATTTATATATACACACACTTACACAGATACAAAAAAAAACCTGTATCTGATGTCATGATAACAGACATACATACATTGCCAGCAACACACAGTCAGACACATCCATACATATACATGCTGGCAGATACACACACTGTCACTGTCACAGTCACACACAAATGCACACTGGCATACACACACACTGTCAGACACATACACATGCTGTCAGAGAAATACATACATGTTGACTGACACACACAATCACCCTCACACACACACACACACACACACACAAATACACTGGGGTTTATAAATTATAAGGATTTGAACTTCCCAGTGTTTGCTCCATAGTCTGCAGTGTTAGTGTGGTGACAGTTTACTGGAGTCTACATCTATAGCATTGTGATCATTGGATATTGCACTGCTGGAAACTAATGGACCACTACCAAACAACTCACTAACTCATCTGAGAAGATTATGCATAGACAGAAAGAGATGTGACTCTGTAAAAGAGAAAACCAGGTGATGGAATCATATGTAGCTCTGTCTCACCAAGTTGTATGAAATTTATAGTCCACCTTGCACTTATATTTATACTCACCAGCAGCAGAGAAAAGTGTTGAAGGACGTGCCAAATCGTGGGGATGTGGATGGTGATGAATGGATCCAAAGAGGCTAGGGCCGGGTGGCCTGCTCAGAAACTCAGGCTTCAAGCCAAAGTCCAGTTTGTGTGGATCTGTCTGCATCTGTTTCTGAGAGAAAGAAAAGTCATGATTAAGATTTTTCACTTGTTTTTCCATTTCCTGGCAAACCATAATGGGAATAAAAGTTGTGAATCTACCATTTGGCTCCTAGTGGAGAAAATTATCCTATATCAAGTGTAGGCAACTTTTAGCAGACAAGATGTTGTGGAGTAATCTCCAATAATGCAACTACAGTGATTATGCTAGCAAAGCATCAAGGTAGATGTAGTTCACAACATCTAGAGTGCCGATGTTTGCCAACTATACCTTGGTTGATCTGCTTATAAGTGCAGACACTAAAATTGTTGTGAGACTACAATATCCACCAGACGCTAGCCAGTCATTACTTGGAGAAAGAAGAAACTTCTGGATAACTGTGCCTCAAAGTTTGAGAAATCCCAATCCAAAACTCATGGCTGCTATAGTCCAAAAGTGTGCTTTTCACACAATAATTTTCTCGTCCCTCCTGAGCGGTGTATATATTTCTTTGTGTGTTTTCCTCATTCTCAGATCCTCTACCAGAGGCCTGGAAGCCTGAGGGTTATGGGCAATATCTGAGCTCTTCTGGACAGCAATCTCAGATGTCCCACCTGGAATCTGCTGAAGCTAATCCCCCAACTTAGGGATCACAGCCCTGAGTGCTCCTATCACAACTGGGACTACTACTGCCTTCACTTTCCACAGTCCTTGGTATTTGTTCACCTTCTCATGTTCCTTCTTCCTGATATTATAGTCAATGGGTATGGACACATCTACCGGTGGTGGATGTGGCAATGTCCATGTCAGGTTAGCCACTACTTGCTTAGCCCTGTAATTCTTAACTACCCTTTGTGGTATTTTTCATCTGTTCTGTTCAGGCAAGTACAGCCTGTATTCTGAGTAGATATTTCAGTGTACAATCTAACAAGTAGTAATCTGACTGCCTTAGAACCGGTAACCACAGGGTCAAATATCTTGACAAATTCTGTTTGTATTGCTAGATATAGACATTATATACATCATAATATCTGACCAAAATATTTGTACCACATTAAATGCATGCAAAAATCACAATGTGTAAAGTTTCATATTATCAGTTTGGCTGAACTCTATTACATATGTTGACAATGAAGTCTTACACCATTTTAACACTGGAAAGTGATGTTAACCATACTGTGAACTTTGCAATAGAACCTCTGAAAGGATCCATGCTGCTCTGCTGCAATCATGATATTGATGTGGGAATTTTATGGAATCTTCCCTGAAGTCTACAAACACCACATGTTTCCACATACGTCAGAGGCCCGTTGCAAAACAACATTTATTTTATTGAGTGAAGTTAGCTGACTTAACGCTTTTGCTTTGGGGAAAACATTATAGCAATGACTGGAGTCTATTTACTAACTCCTGTGTGGATTAGCAGTAATTTTAATAGTTTTTCTCATTTGGTAACCACAGTCTCTGAGGGAAAATTCACTTCACTTAAAATAAAACAGCAAGTTGTATTACAGCTTTGGGTAATTGAACAGAGAACAATACCATTTTCTGAGACAATGAGGTCAAGCAACAAAATACACACAGTCTCTGGAATTCCCTCATCACTTTTTACATCAAGTGATGCTCTGTGCCTGTCAATATGTTTCTAATCAACAGCACTGTGGTCTATTTACCAAACAGTGGGCTGTGATGATCTACATTTGGACAAATTAGCCAAGTTAGAAAGCATTTCCATTGCCACAGAACTAGGTATATTTTCAACTATGCTGTCTTGGTCTACATTTTATAAGAAAGTTCTCAAGTCATCATAACTTGTTATTAAGTAAAATACCCCTTTTATGAAATATAGTATATTTTAAAAAATAATTATCACACAACTGTTAAAGCATAACAATATAAACTACAGGGACACACAATATTTTGACAATAGTGTCCCTCAATATATGCATCTTTTTATTGCTCTATTTTAATATTTGTGGATTCCCATTCACCCCATTTTTTTTCCTATTTGCATTGCTTCCCATACACTCTGTATTACACAGCTTCAAAATCCTTTCTCTCTCTCTTTTTTATGTTAACCTTCCAGTATTTGTAAGATAACTTGATAAAGGAGGCATTTAACCATCATTACATGCATCCCAACAATGTTAAAGGGACAATATAGTCACCAGAACACCTATAGCTTATTGAATTTGTTCTAGTGAGTAGAATCTTTACCTTCAGGCTTTTTGCTTCACTGGCTACTCATCAGATGGCTGTTAGAGATCCTTCCTGGGTCATGGCTGTTTAAAATGCATCCAAACATTCAGTGTCTCCACCCTCTGCATGCAGACACTGAACTTTCCTCATAGAGATTAATTGATTCAATCCATCTATATGAGGAGATGCTGATTGGCCAGGGCTGTGTTTGAATTGTGCTGGCTCTCCCCCTTATCTGCCTCTTTGTCAGTCTCAGCCAATCCTATGGGGAAGCATTGTGATTGGATCAGGCTACCACTTCTGCTGGCAGTGGGCAGGTCTAAAGGAAACAGGCACGAAGCATGCAGCTGCAGACTTCAATACAAGTAAGATTTACTATATTTAGGGAGGCATGAGGGGACCAGGGTGGCTAGATGGTGGTTTTAACCCTAAAGGGTCAGGAATACATGTTTGTGTTCCTGACCCTATAGTGCTCCTTTAAAAGCAAAAAAATAGCAAAAAGAAATGTTACAAAATGTGAACTTTCCATTCTTATATGTCTGATTTGTTTAAATAATAATGTAGATTTGGAAAAGTGGACGAGTAAATAAAAAAGATAATACAGATAATTAGCAACACAAAACACTACAATTAGTAATTTATTTTTTGTCTGTTCAGTGTGTGTTTATGAAGTTAATCATGCCTCAGATTTTACCACATCTCAAGGTGACTTTCTGCCACCGTGAAACAATACTAGATGAGCCTCAATTAATGGTTGCAATTGAGGAGGAAAAAAAACCCCAACAAATTAACTTAGTAAAAGCACAGGAGATGCTTTCAAATTCCATTATGAATTAAACGAAGGGAGAGAAAGTTAATTAATGTTTGTACAATGCCCCTGAGAGCTATAACGCTTGATCAGCTAGCATTTATATTGTACCTTCTAAGAAACATGAAATCATATACTGGTTGGGGAAGAAGAAGACGACAATTCATATTAATTTATACTGAAAATAGTCTTATGAATTATTTTTTTTAAAAGTAGATTCAAGTTTTTCTTTCAGTCAATTAATAAATGAAAAATTATGAAATATGATAAAAAAAAAACACTCAGGGGAAAGGAGCCTGGGATAAATTAATGGGTTTTAACTATTCTTCCTTCTAACATCCGGGGGATGTGATGTACATATTGTTTTGTCAAGTTGGTTGGAAAAACAGATGCATCAGCTCTACAGAAACAGTACTTATAATGAAATGTTAAATTATGAATGTAATCTTCTTGTGCAAGAGAAAATAAATTGGTCATCGGATATTGCACTAGTTGTTTTTGTCCCTTAAAAATGGAAAAAGGAAAATAACATTATAGTGCAATTGTAGCTACCAAAGTTCCAATTTAGCAGCTAGGAAACGGTGAGTGACTCTTCCATACTTCAAAATAAAATACTTGGGGGGCGGGGCCGGACCGCCGAGCTGGACGGTCGCAAGCCTGAGCAGCTCCTGCAAATCACTGAAAGTCACCCTCTAAAACCAAATTTCATCGCCTAAAATTCGACCGTCAGAGCAGTTACCCGAGGCTGAGAGACTGCTGGACCCGGGGAGAGGCTGGCTCACTGTGCTTCAGTCCCCCGGGGGGAGAGAAACATGTTGCCCCGACCAGGGCCTTCTCCTGCGGTGAGTGGGGCAGACGGCCGCTGCCCCACTATCCTGCGCCACGGAACCCAGCCACGAGCGCAGATCAGAGCGGGTCCGGCTCCGTTTCCCCCCCCTCTGGACCGGGGGGGTGATCCCGGTCCTCACTCTGTGGCACTGACCACGACACAGCAACTGAGGCCAGGGAGCCCGCCTGCCACACTTAAAATGGCGGACGCCATGTGCACCGACGGCAAAGGGAAGATTTGCTCCTATCTCCCGCCCACAGCCAACAAGGCGGCTCAAACCTCCCGGCCGTGCAACACTGAGAGACGGCGAACCCAGCTCCAAACTTTGCAGCCGCGCAAAACAAATCTGAGCCACACAAGCGCAGGAAAGGAGCCTCACAAGATGGCGACCGCACCAGGATCAGCAACGCAAGGCCTGTCACTGCCACACACTGCCACAGCAGGCCCTACGACCACCACACCGGACGCCCTGGGGGCCCTGCTAGACGGCTTTTGGCCACCTCCTGGCCTCCCCCTCAGCAGACCGGGCCTAGGCATCCACTCACCAAGCGGGAGAGCCACGGACTGGCAGACCACCACCATGCTGGACACTCCGGTAAACCCTACGGGCATAGGTTGAAAGGAGATGGGCCGTGAATTATGTGGAGCTGGGGACATGTTTGTGCAGCTGGCCACTCTACGGGACATTGTAATGATCTGTGGACTAAAGCTCTGCCTGGGGCTCTGTCTCCTACATCCACCTCATATTAATGTTTAAATTGGCATGTCCCAACTTAGCAGATCCATGACCTCTCAGGCACTATCATATTTATGCAACATTAGTTTTAGCTGGCTGCAACCTCTGTGTATTAAACCCTGTGCATTTACCTATAGGGCTATGCCACACTTACTTAAAATCAAGCGTGCATAACCTCAAGTGTAAGCTGTTCCACTCAACTAGATTTCCCTTAACGTGTCTTAAAGTGTCCAGCATTGTGCTATATATATTACGCTATTCTGCCTTATTAAACATCCGTGTGTGAAGTACTTCTAGAAAAATGCAGCTTACCCTGTCAAGCTACTCACATTCATGTACAAGCGTGTTAACTAATTAATCGGTGGCTTTCTTTATTCATATTATATCTATATTTACAGATGTACCAATCTTGATTCTTATAAAAAAAATGTGCACCAGTATTGCTTATATGCCACCACTGTTCAGCATAATGTAAAAATCTGTCTTGCTTTTACTGGTATGGCGAAGTGTGAATTCATGTAACTATCGTGCACGTCAAAAATAAAGAATTAAAAAAAAAAAAAAAATACTTGGTCTATTTTAAGTCTATGTTTTTCAGACAGCCAAAAAGTCACACTAGTTTCAGACTAACCTTGACTTTTTGTTGATGGTGGTAAATTTGCCAGGCGATATGGACATGCATAGCACACCATTTTCCAGGTTTCTGAAAAACAAGAGTCATATATGCATATATGAGAACGTGGAAGAGGTAAAAAATTGTTAAGGCTTGGTGTATATATTTTCTTTCTTAAAAAAATTATTGATGCAACATATGACCAGAAAACCTTGTCCCTAGGATCTAAAAGGCAAACTCCTTCAGAAAAGTTTAATCTTGCTTTCTACTTACACCTCAAAATAATGCAAAAAATACATTTGTACACACATCACATTTAGTGCATCTTTACAAACTGTCAAAACAATTATCCACTGCAGTCTTTTTAAAGCATGGACCTTTCTAAATATATCAATAAAAAGGAAAACAAATACAGCATCTAAACAATTGCTCACTTGTGATGCCCTGAGTTCAGTTTGCAAGATTTCACAATAAAGCGACTTGTCTTTTCTATACTGGGCATGAGTACATTGCTGATCGACAATTTTATTTAATTCATTTAATTTTTCCATGATGTGCCAAGAAAGATGTTAAAAAAGCATCTTACCCTCAACATAGGCCTGAAAGGATCTGTCAACTGTGAAGAGAAAATGACAACTTGGTTACATGCCTGTCACTCAGACAATCGCTTTAATTAACAAATGCTTATTGGTTCATAATGAAGATAAATTAAAATGTTGGGATTTTACTTTCAAATTAAGCCCTTTTCAAGAATAATTAGTCAATTTACACAGCATAACAGCCAATCTTACCTCCTCTTCCAGCAATTTAACATCAGAAATGACAATTTATTGAACATGGCACAGAATGTGTCACAATTTGTTCAGTTTTAATCATGTGGTTATCTAATACTATGTGTGAGCATGTATATATGCATATATATATATATATATATATATATATATATATATATATATATATATATATACATACACTATATGGACATAAATATTGAGACACCTAAACATTACACCAAAAGGGACTTTTATGACAATGCATTCTAAATACATAGACATGTAGGTTTTCCTCTCTTTGCAGGTATAACAGCTTCCACTCTTCTGGCAGGCTTTCTATAATATTTTGAAGTATTTTTGTGGGAATTGTTGCTCATTTATCCAGTACAGCATGTGTAAGGTCAGGTATGAATGGTGGACAAGAAAGCCTGGCTCATAATCTCCATTCCAGTTCATGCCAAAGGAGTTTGATGGAGTTGAGGGTCAGGGCTCTGTGCAGGTCAGTCAAGTTCTGTGCATTGAACCATGTATTTATGGACTTTGCTTTGTGCACTGGGGCACAGTCATACTGGACTAGAAAAGGACCTTTCCAAATTGGAAGCATGATATTGTCAAAAATGTCTTGGTATGCTTTATGCATCAAGATTTATTTTCGGTGGTAGTAACGGGACAAGTCCAACTCATGAAAAACAGCCCCATACCAGTACCCACACTCGCCCATCAGATGCTAAACCAAGCGTGCTTCGTCAAGTTACAGAACATGTTTCTACTGCTTCAGAGTCCAGTGGCGGTGTCCACTCTAGTCCACTTTAGTCCACTCAAGCTGAAGCTTTGGATTGTACTTTGCGATGTAAAGGCTTGCATGCAGCCGCTCGACCATGGAAACCCATTCAAGGGAGCTCCTGCCACACAGTTTTTGTGCTGATATTAATTCCAGTGGAAGTTTGGAACGCTTCAGCTATGGAATCAGCAGAGCGTTGTCGACTTGTACGCACCATGTGCCTCAGCACTCGGCACTGTAACTTTACATGGTCTTCTGATTTCTGGCCGAGTTGCTGCTGTTCCTAAAAGCTTCCACTTTCCAATAACACCACCTACAGTTGACCGTGCAATATCTAGCAGGGATTACATTTCACAAGCAGACTTATTTCAAAGGTGGCATCCTATCACAGTACCAAGCTTGAATTCATAGAGCTCTTCAGAATGACCCATCTTTTTCACAGATGTTTGTAAATGCAAACTGCCTGGCTAGGTGCTTGACTTTATACACCAGTGGCAATAGGTCTGATTGAAACACCTGAAATTAATAATGAATGTGCCCCAATATTTTTTGTCCATATAGTGTGTATATGTATATATTTCCTCCACGTAGTGTATGTGTATATATATATATATATATATATATATATATATATATATATATATATATATATATATATAAAAATCATCTTTTTCACAGATGTTTGTAAATGCAAACTGCCTGGCTGGGTGCTGGACTTTATACACCAGTGGCAATAGGTCTGATTGAAACACCTGAAGTTAATAATGAATGTGCCCCAATACTTTTGTCCATGTAGTGTGTATATGTGTATATTTCCTCCACGTAGTGTATGTGTATATATATATATATATATATATATATATATATATATAAATATACACACACACATTATGGCCATTGGTCCACTATGCTTAATTCAAACACCAAAGGGTGCATCAAAGCATCTTACTAGATTTTGTATCTGGCTCAATGAGCATCATGAAAGCAAATTAATTTGCACAATAAGTCAGTAAAAAAAAATTGTTAAGCATCCTATAGGTATATGCATCTTGATCTTGATTTTTGACTAATTCTCTGTGCATGTCAGCAAATTCAAATATGTATTCCTTTATATGCATGTTTTTGTTCGGATCAATAAACAGAATAGATTTCTGACCTTTTTTTAACCTAACATAATTTTACTTATATGTGTTTACATTACTAGCGACAAACATATATTTTGAATTTCTTTCTTTTTTTTTTTACTTTTTCATTGTAAACCAGTGCCATTTATTTGTTTTCTATAACTTGGACATTTTTTTATACAACATGGAAAATTTTGGCACTGGACAGAATGGCATGGATATACTGCCAACAATGGCCAGCTGCTGTTTTGATATGGTGAAATGTTTTTAATAGGCATCAACTGTTCTGTATATCAGACAAGACAGAGCTGGCTTGTACAGGACAAAAGTGTTCATATGGAAATTAGCTGACAGCAAAAATGATTTGGCAAACTGCAACAAAATATCCAAGAATAGAACTAGAATTTCAATTAAGTAAAAAAGTAAAAAAAAAAAAAAAGCATCTAATTGCCAGATAAGGAGACAAAAATACAAAATAATAGTTTGTTCGATAATAAAGAGTGCTTTGTTCATTTAACATTCTTATAAATGTATTCATTTTTTTTGTTATGTTTGTTTGTTAGTTTGTTTTTTTCAAATATGAGACCAAATTATATAGGTTTCATTACTTTAATTCAGAGTCTGCTTTGTGAAAAAATGCTTCCACGTTACATCGAAAGCTGAATATTGGAAAGAAGGAGGGTTGATCAGATTTACTCAACATATGCTCAGTTAAACAGTCCCTGACGTCTCTTTCTAAAAGAACATCCATATCTGGACAACAATAGAGATGTCTTGAGGATAATGGCCTTGTGCCAAGGAGTCTGCAAATGTATAGCGTTTTCTGTACTTTGTATTAGCAAGAACATTAAAATGTCATTAGCTGCCCTTCTCACCAACACCCAGTGGCATTTAGTTTACTTATTGTGGGACCATACAGAAAGTATAGGTATTTGAAAGAGAAAATTGTTTGGCACATGGATATTAAGAGCAACCATGGTGTGCTGCAGTCTACCTCTGAACCAGGGTGCATCATCAGATGCCAGGCCAACACAATAAGGAACCTGTAGTAAGTGTGTTCGTTATTTATATCCACATGTCTTTATTAGAAAGTATGTGTCTGCGTGTGTCAGTAAGAATGCTATTTAGTTACAAACCTCTTGATATACATGTAGGTAACAGACTGTTTTACATAGTTATGGGATTTCTGGGAAGTATATACACATGTACAAACAAATGTGTACACACATCTGCAATGACCCCTACCAGGAAATTAAAAATAAAATTGCATTGCAATATGTGATAACGAGAAAGGAGAACAAAAAGTGATTAAGGAAAAAAATGGATATAAGATATTGTGTACAATACTGGTAGGGGATGAAGAAATACGACTTTGAGGATATTTAAAGTGGGGAGGGATAAAGATCACAAAATGGGATAAATTACAGAAATATGAACTTTTTCAGTTTGTACAATTAGTTCAGTGTGTTACTGAGTTTATATGCTTATTTTTATTTTCAGGAGTTTTTTTTTTCACCTGTGCAAACCAAGCACAGCTGTATAATATATACTGAGAGAGAGAGAGAGAGAGAGAGAGAGAGAGAGAGAGAGAGACTGATGGAAATATAGTTTATATATTAAAGCATAAACTAAAGACACCTTTTATCAATTCACTAAGTACTGATAGGTAGAATCTGTAGGATTACGGGTTCCCAATTCCTATACTAACCTGAAATTAACATCATTTTGTTCTTATTTTAAAGAAAAACAAAAATGCTTGCTGGAATCACTAGCCATTGTCTAATGTGCCATAACTGAAGCCTTTGAAAACACACTCCTTTTTGTGCAACCTACATTTGGAAATCAAGAAGCTTCCAATCCACCAATTACATCAATATTTCATCAGCACACTCAATAATACAGCAGCTGAGGGAATACGGGACTGTATCGTTACAACAACAACAAATACTGCATTTCATGCACAAGCACTTTCCACTCTTGTACCACAGGGGATAATGCCTTGCTTTGGAAAGAAAGCAAGTGGGATGGCTAAATGGGAGAGAGACCAAGAGAGTCTTGGCTGAAACAACATTAAGACATAAAGGCTTTTCTTTTCCTAATAATATTGTTAAATACTGTCATATTAACTTTGGTTTTGGATGTAAATTTAACACAGCTTATAACTGTGAATGCACTGGTAAAAACATTAATGGGGTTAATAAAATAAAGGACACTTAATAATGACTATATGTGACATCAATATATATATCAATATATATATATATATATATATATATATATATATATATATATATATATAAATTTGCTATATACATAAATATGACATGTAAAGCCTCTCACTGACTAGTGTGGTGGATTAGAATTGGGATCTGTATTTTTTTCTTAAAATATTTATATGTATATCAAAAGGTGATATGACACACTTCTGGTTTTGGTGTTTTGTAATTTACCAATGTTAGTAAAAGCCATTGCTGCACTGTACTTGACTTTGTCAAAGAGCTGGCAAAGTGTTTAAAAAATCTATTTACTCTGCCAACTGAACCTGATAACAGGCACTGCAATTTTGGCTAATGTTTACATTTCCCCATCTGTTTGTTGAAATATTTTCCAATTATTCTTCTAAAGTCATGTCATCTTGAGAAACGTGGCCCACTTTGACTTCAAAAGGACCTAACCTTGTGAGTTGTTTGAGATTTCATTTAAGAGATGATTCCAGCATGGTTCCTATAGCGATTTATTTCAAGAGTGTGTTTGGTAGTAAACTGACATATGTAATAGCTTTACTGAATTAAAATATACTCATCTCATCATAAGTCTGGCAGATACAGTTTACAAATACAAAGCTATGTTGCAGTATAATGTTAAACTCGTTTCCAGTAATTTGCTAATATGCAGGGGGAATGATTCACATATAATACTTCACACAGGACAAGTTCGTTGAACCGCACTTATAGGGAATCCCGCAAAAAACATCAGGAAGAAATCATAGAAAAAATGCACATTTATTGAAGTAAAAAAAGAAAATACATATGGCAAGATACTAGAACAGCAGTCCTCATGTATGCTGTATTGGTCCAAGCATGTGAAAATGAAAAAAAAAAAAAAAAAGGTTGTGAGTGAACAAAGTATAAAAAGTCCAAAACTTGAGCATAGGACCATCTGCAGGGGGGAGACCACCAAAGAAGTCGACCCTAAAGAAAGATTAGAGAAGCCCTGGGTGCTTTCTCAACATCTGATGTGGGGTGGGGTGAAACGCTGTGTGACGTATCTTTTGATTACTGTGAGGATTCCAGCACCGAGAAGGTAACCCGGTTATTGCACCTATTGAACTGCTATAAGTATGATGAAAACCAGTACATCCATGTTTATTTAATGTTGGAGTTGCGGCTACATGTTTTTTGTGAGTGAGGGATTTTCTTCACTTACTTTTCTGCCTTTTTACTATTAAGAATTCACAGAATAGTTGAGCTGTCTAACTATTTAAAACTTTGTCGTTGACATTGGTAGCCCCTTCTTGAACCAGTGAGATTCATTTTACAAGTGAATTCAATTGTATATGATGGATGCGAATTCATGAAATTATGCGTGCCACAAATCTGACTTCATTTGAATAAGTAAAATTATTAACACTGCCTGGAGTGAACTAAGAAGCATTTCTAATTATGATATGACAGATCTGGGAATGGTGAATTCTTGACAGTGATGTTGACAGCAAAGTAGAATCTCAGAAACAACGTGGACGCTATTCATTGAAATGTATTATACCGTCATCATAGTCCTTTCAATCAACCAAATACGAGAAAATGCAGATCTCAATCTCAATTATTGACCTTTGAATTGATTACATTGGGAAACATTAGTATATCTCAAACTAAATTATAAACACTTGAGACTAAGTGGTCAAAATCTCTAGTTTAAGTGAGCTTGAAAGTGTATTTAAACTATGCTAATTTGGCCTAAGACAAGCCAGTGCAAATCACAGTGACTTTATCCAGTATGTCTTACTGTCAACTGTGTAGTCTACCATATAGTAATAAAGCAATACTGTCACCATTGGGGTATTTGGAATTTTTGTAAAGATCTCCAAGTTGACATGTACTCTACTATGGTGGAGCACGGGGATAGATACCCTTGCCTAAATGTCTTACTCTACAGTGGCTCCATGTTCATCTTTCAATACATCTTCATCGCCTGGTACCTCCACTGGCCAGAAGATGTAGTAAATGTATGAAGATACAACATTGGGAAGAATTGATCCTTCAGAAATGATCTTGCAAACTCTCTCTGTTTAACTAAGCATCTATTGTGCATTGTACCAGAGACTGTCTCTTCATTCAATTCTAATTCAAGACATATAATATACTTAGCAAAAATATAAATATGAACACTTATGGCTCAAATCTCCAGGCAATGTAACCATATGCTAGGTTCCTGCTCCCATTAAACACATTACAGAGCCTGGCCACTGTTGCATGATACTTATCATTAAACAAGATTTTCACTTTGTCACTTACAAAAGGTGTGACATTGATTGCCTTTTTTTTGTACAAGGACACACAGTCATCCCAGGAGCATTATAAATATTTTGACATAATGGTGACACTCTGAATGCAGTCTGTCTCTCTTCTACTTACCCTGGGGTCCTTCTGCAGGAGAGTGTGTGGGACTGTCCCAGGTCTAGCTGCAACATCAATAGAATTTGAAGTCTAAGAATAAGAACAGTTGAAATTAATTGGACATGACAAAATACTTTTCCCCTCCACACTACTTCATATCACTTTAGCTTTGTGTTTGACATGTCCCTTATCCTGGCAGTTTCTTTTTCATTCTCATTCAGCTCAGACCTAATGGCCTGTGACTTTTCTTGATAAGTGCAGCTAAACATCATTGGTTTTGGCAGTAGCAAAGAAGAGGCCATAGTAACACACAAATCTTTTCACTGTTCACCCTTTTGTCAACCTTTATATTGTAACATAAAGCTCTGGCTATCCGAGCAGCAGGACTAAGACAGGTTTGTATTACCTTTCGGTATGATCTGTAGGCAGTGTATACACAGAGCTTTTTATTTCAAGTGTCAATAGGCTGAATAGCCGGGGCGATATTCTCCTGGGGTCAGTGATAATGAGAAAGCTTCCATCCCTAACATGGATGGAATTTCAGATGCGATTCTTTAGTACAACCGCAAAGTTATCAATTGAACTAATGTGTCACTTGGGATTCAAAGCTGCAGTCTTTTGCCAATTATGCTAAGATTGCAAGCTCAGCAGTATGACAATTTTATTTCTTCCGACTAACTCAGATAATTTTTGTCACCTTTTATAAATAATACATTTGTTATGGCTTTTTTGGCACAACTTGACCCAAGCACATTTCCAAAGTATATTCTGAGAATGACCAGCTCTCACAAAGCAGACATGCCACCTTTGTTATAAAATGCATTTTTCCCCCCACAAAAAAGAGTTGTTAAAAAGGTGTAGTCAGAAATATATTTCAGTTCCCATATAAGAGGTTTACCCCTTTTTGTTCAAATTAATTGCCTTAATTGTTTTAGATATAATCAGTAGACAAGATCTAGTTAGAAATCCTCCTTTTCACATTTTTTTATTGAGTTTTTGCAATTAACAAATATAGAACATTCAATATAAATGTTTGTCTTTAAAAAAAAAAGTACATACTAGTTTATTCCAATATTACATATTATTTTATTTCGTATTTTATTATGTGTTATTTTTCTTCTTTTGCTTTGCTATGAGAAAAAGAAAGTATTGTTCATTGCCAATTTAATGTAGCATTCATCTCCGATTTGTGAACTTCACGTCAATAAGGATCTTTTGTCGATATTGTAATATTTCATGGTATTTAGTAAGTTGTGATAGATCCAACTCAGGAGGAACTTGCCAAGCTCCCAGTAAATTTTGCAAGTATAACAACTTGGCAAAGCTAACAACAGCATGTTGAGAATTGAGTTGAATGACCAAAGTGAGACATGCTCAAATAACAGAAACTGAAGTCCGAATGTCTATAGTTTGGATTATCGAAAATAATCCAGTACCAACTGGGGTCTTGCTGACACTAAAATTGCAATGTCTGGATTTTGCAAAACTGACTCCAAATTATACTGAATGTAGAATGGATTTCAACCTGTCTGATACTGACCATGATACAATGCATTGTGATATTATCAATATAGTTATTAGTACACTATATCAAGAAAGCTATTCTTTTAATAAATAGATGGGATGCTACACTTGTCTTTATAAGAATAGAACAGTATCTTGGGCGTAACATACATATATTAAGGATGTGCCATAGATGCAGAACAGAAAGTGACTCACAATAAATCAGTTTTCTTACCTTAGGCTGAAATGCTCCTTGTAGGGAACCAAAAGGCCCAGTCGGAGGGATCATAGGAGGAATGCCAGACACGGCTGGAGGATAGGAATGAAACAACTGCAAGAAAATAAATGCCTGTGAGAAAAATGGTTCTGAAAAATACAAAAAACTAAAACAAACAATGGCCCACGTGACACAAAACAATATAGTACATGTGCAAGGCAGAAAGCAGACATTAATGCAGGAGAGATTCTTGGTTCCCACAGCCAAAGCAATGAAACTGTTTTAATGCCTGTTGAGTGGAGAACTTTAAGGACATTCAACATCAATTAGCACAGAAACGATACCCTCGATGAATTTCTTTCTTCCAAAATAAAAGGTGATTTTGTAATTATGAATTATTAAATTGGATTGAATGCCTAAGTGGTTTCAGAATTTAGAGTACATCAAAAGCAGGAGGGATGTTAAGCCAAATAAGACCAAGGGAAATAGCTAGCTAATTAAAAAATGAAGCTTTAAGAGAGCCAGGATTTCACTCCATTAAAACTCAATTACTTTGTTAAAGGTTTAATGGTGTTGTGTAGGAAATTAAAGGATACGCACAATTATGACTTCATTAGTCTGCTTTAGTGGTTATGCTGTCACTGCTAATGCTAATCTATGGGCCATTTAATAAACAGAAAAAGCTGTGTGGTCGGACTCTCAGGGAACATTGCTAGGTGTGCCAAAATATACAGTGATGAGAGAAAGATTGTGAACCCCTTAGAATTATCTATAAAGCTGCCTTACGTTTGACTAAAATGTTCTGATGACAGATGAGGAAAATCTACTGAAGCACATGCCATTAAAATTGATTTATTGGGCACAATGTTGAAATTAACAGTCTTTGCTGGAAATAAAAGTAATATTTTATTTATCCTTGAGATATATATAGTAAGGATTATACCATATAATAAATAAAATAAATACATACATACATATATATTTGGTATAATCCTGACTGTATATGTACCAAATATATTTCTCAATATATATCTCAAGGTTGATTGTGAGCTAAATCCTAATATAATATTAGTGCAAATTTTGCACTTTACATTTTTTATAATGGTCTGTTTATATATTTTTATAAGGATCTCTTTGTGTATATGTGTTTGGTATAATCCTGACTCTATTGTTTCAGGGCCCTGAGATTATGATGGCACACCAAACCATTTCAAAACACTTATGTCAGGGTAATAGTAGGGTTGAATTCCCTTCATTTGATGGATATTTGATTGATGGAGGCCAGTATATCATGTAGTTGCATTGTAACACTTCCTACTCCTGTGAACAGATTTATTTTTCTTGATGGTATAATACATGTCACAATGTCTCAGTTGTACTTATTTCATAGGATACGGCACTTCAACATCACCGACTGGAACATATGACTTAAATAACATGTTTATATACATAACTTTGCTTAAACCTGATTTTCTATCATTAGGACTTAGATGTCACATTTTTTGTTCCTGAATAAAGGTAATTTTGAATAGTTCACACACTTTCATTAAACACTGTATATTGTATATATGTTCCATTGCAACACGTCTAGACACATGAGGACAATTTTATTGAATAATAAGTTTGATTTTATTGTTAACTTTCAACCATTTGTTATAATTGTGAAGATAGAAAAATGCTGTTATACAGTTTATTAAACTGCTCCTCAAACTAGCCATGGGAGATCACCAGCAGTCCCATTTTTATTTTGGGGATCTGTAAATGTCAAGCACAAATGTCTTTTGTGCTTGTTTTTTGTGAATGAGATTCACAATATGGCTTGTATAAAGTACAAAACCATAAAGGCAGGCAACAGAAAGATATATTCTGTCTGTCTATGTGCCTTTTCAAATGTATTCAGGCTTAGTACAAAGAATAAAATGAATTTCTAAGGGAACGTCTGTAGATTTATGTCTATAACACAGTTCTATGCATTTACCTTTCTGTTCTAAAACATTCTGTTCGTAGTTTTGCTTAATACCAGGTCTTTTTCACAACTATATTGTTGGATGTGAGTCATTAGTGATTCAAACAGATACTGAGAAATTGAGATTTACGCACATTAGCCAAATACAGTAGTGAAGACCAGAAACCCATCTAGAAATTAGCATCAGAATGGAATAGAAAATGTCATTCTTCAAGTAGTTTTACATACACGCATTTACCAATTTAATGACATTCTCTTTTAAAGTTTAGGTCAGGGCTCAACAAATCAAAGGTACCAAGTTGCCATGGTGACCCAGAAATTGGTTGTCAAGATCAATCCATTCCTCGATGTATTCCCTATCAGTTCATTCTCCATTGTAGACAAAAGAAGTAATGAGGAGAGCTCCTCGTATTCCCGGGGTGCTCCACCTCACCACTGCTACCCCTTGATGGATATCCAATAGTAGAAGCTTTCTAAAAAAACTGACAACCTTTATTGAAACAAACAATAATAATTATATAGGTCTCCAACACACTCACAAAAAATAGTGAACAACACACACCCTCATATACCATAAGTGGTAAAAAAAATAAAATAACGACTAGAGACTAAACATCTAACTGGTAAAGTATTCAAGCATTTTCCTTGTGTGAGTAGATAAGTCACAATATATCAGAGCAGTGCAGCTCAATGCAAATATGCCACAGTATGTCAGTGCAGTGCAGCTCAATGCAAATATGCCACAGTATATCAGAGTACTATCACTCTTGTATAATTAAGTGAGACAATTGAGCACACTGACAAAAAATTGTCTATCAAGGAAAAAATAGCCTGTTAATGGTTAGATGTAATATATAGCAGCAGGATATCTCCCCTTTACATAGATCAAGTGGGGAAAAAAAGAGATAAAAAATAATAATAATAAACAAATGTATGACATAAGTACAAAAAGACCTCTTCCACCCAATCCCTAATTGAACAATGACTTCCAGTAGTAGGGAGAAAAACCTCCTAATATTAAGTCTGGTAGAAGTTAAATCGAAAGGATAGGGAGATGAGAGGTAGAGGAAATAAATCAGTTAGAGAAAGTGCTGTCTAGACTGAGTTCGTTGTACAGAAAACAGACTCAGTCACTACACTTAGCCTATGTCATAAATCCCTTAAGTACATTTGAAAGTTCAAGATCTCTTGTGGGGGTATCCCGCTAGCTATAGTCTCAGTCAGTAAAGGCCATGACCAAAAGCATTAAGTCATAGCCAAATAGTAGTGCAGGTCGTCCTGCTCAGGTCGCCCAACGCGCGTTTCGGCGGTATAACCGCCTTTCTCAAGGGCAGGTAGCTGGCAGTGTGACAGCCTCCCTTCACTCCTTAAATACCCCTTAGAAGCCCTCCTACCTGTCCACGGGAGGAGGGATTCAAGCGTGTGCCGCCAAACAGCTGATCCCGGCTGAACGAGGAGTGTAATCACTGTCCCTGAGTGTAGTGCGCATGACCGTTGCAAGTTGCTTGCGCATGCGCACGCACTTAGAATTTGTGCTTAGTAAAATTCGGGACGTGATTCCTCTTCGTAAAAGGGTAGTTTAGTTTTTAAATTGACTCTAAAATGAGTCTTAGATATAGATTTTAGCCCCAATTATTTTGTGTGCCGTGGTGTATATATGCATACATGAAACCCCCTTGTTTTTTGTATACCAAAGTATATATATGTACAAGTCTCCATCAAACCGTATATTATGGAGGGAATTACCCTTCATCCATTTTAATATGGGGAGCCACTGTACAGATGTAAAAAGAACTTTCATTTTTACATTGTCCACATATATTTTTATTTTTATTTATATCTTTATTAGTGGCATATCCACAGTAAATTAATATAAAGTGCCACTATACATATGTAGTGTAATGGTACTCCCATCCACACTACCTATGAGTGGCACTAGTTTGTGGAGGGGGGGGGGGGGGGGGGTGGGGTTTTTTCTCATTTTTTACAATTCATAGGATTTACTGTTAATGGCATGTCTACACATGTGGGAGGATAAGAGAGGGTTAATAGGAGTGGAGAGAATTAACCTCAGAAAAAAGGAAACAAAGTGAAAAAATAAAAAGATAAAAAAATTAAATGTTTCATAGGTCAGAAAGTGTAGCGGATCGATGGATACAAAACAAAGTGGTGTAGTATATATAGTAGAACATAGGCCTAACATAAATAACATAAATAACATAAATAGAGCTAGATGACCCAAGGTAGGGCGCTTAAAGGGATATACTAGTAATGAGGTCAAATGAATGGGGCAAAAGAGAAACCTTCATTCAGGCCCCGAGGTTGGAGTGTTTTTAGTCTGTATATCCATTTTGACTCTCTCTGTCTCAGGACTCTGTCGAAGTCTCCCCGTCTTAGGTTCCTCTTAACTAGTTCCAAGCCACAGAACCTCAGATTATTGGAGTCACCATGATGGTGTTCTCTCAGATGTCTCGAGACAGGTGTTTCAAGGCGATTTCTTGGAGACCGGACATGCTCCATAATTCTAGCCTTGAATGCCCTGAATGTCTTGCCCACGTATTTAGCTCCACAGGAGCATGACAGTAGGTACACAAGGCCCTTGGAGTTACAGTTAAAGAAATTCTTTATCTCAATTGAGCCTTGTCCTGCACTGTCACTCACAGTTTTGGACTCTCTAGATATGTATCTACAGGCTACACACCTTCCGCAGCCATATGAGCCACAAGGCGGGGTACCCAACCATGTAGCTCGGGAAGGTGGCCTGATAGAAAAGTGACTGGGTACCAGCATGTCCCGGATATTACGTCCCCTTCTGGCCGTGATATCAATATGTGAGCCTAAGACATTCTTGAGATGTGTATCGTTCAATAAGATGGGCCAAAACCTATCTAGGGACCTTTTGACTTCGGACCAACCAGCGTCATACGTCGCAATCATGCGAATTGGTCCAGCCCCTCTAGTCCCCTCAGTTTCAGGATGATCACTCAGAAGTGCATCTCTCTGAGTCTCAAGTGCCCTTTTGTATGCTTTCTTAAGGCAACGGTTCGGGTAGCCTTTAGCTTTAAAGTAGGCTCTAAGTTGCTGTGCTTTTATTTTAAAATCAGAGAGGTCACTACAATTCCTGCGGAGACGGAGGTATTGACCCACAGGTATACCCTCCTTCAGGGGTCTCGGATGACAACTCCCCCAATGGAGAAGGGAGTTTGTAGCAGTGGGTTTTCTGAATAGGGTGGATTGGAATGTGCCATCCCTATTCATAGAGATGGTCACATCCAAAAAGTTAATTGTACGTCCACCGTATTCAGATGTAAACCGCAAATTCTCCTCATTTCGATTTAGCAGACTGACCAAATCCAAAAATTCTTGGTGGGTGCCCTGCCACACTATTAAAATATCATCAATGTAGCGGCCCCACCACAGAATCATGGGTAAGTATTTTGTCAGAGCATCGGAGGTAAAGATTTGTTGTTCCCACCATCCCAGGTGGAGGTTCGCATATGAAGGGGCACAAGCCGTGCCCATCGCGGTACCCCTCACCTGGTGGTAGAACTTGGTATTAAATAAAAAATAATTATGCGACAAAATAAATCCCAGAAGACGTAGGACAAAATCTGTATGTGAATCATCCCTACGAGTTCTTTGAGTAAGAAAAAATCCCACATGTTCCAACCCTCTGTCGTGAGGAATGGAGGAGTAGAGAGATTCTACGTCCAGGCTGCACAAACTGGCTGTGGGAGAAAATTGGAGATCCGAAAGTCTATTGAGGGCCTGTTTTGTATCCCTAATGTATGAGGGCAAAGCCTCCACCATAGGTCTCAGGACTTTGTCCACATATAGACTACCGTTTTGCGTAATATTGTCCACTCCTGAGACAATTGGGCGTCCAGGGGGACTTTCTTGGTTCTTGTGAACCTTGGGCAGGCAGTAGAAGGTTGCTATCTTAGGGTGACGATTAAGAATAAAATCATACTCGTCACCCGACAGCAACCCTCCACTGCGGCCTTCATCCAAGATCCCTTTGTATTTCGTGAGGTACTCATCTGTGGGGTCGGTTTTTAGAATTCTATAAGCTTCTACTATTGGATATCCATCAAGGGGTAGCAGTGGTGAGGTGGAGCACCCCGGGAATACGAGGAGCTCTCCTCATTACTTCTTTTGTCTGTTCTATATATGTAGGGTTATGCCCTTTACTACCCCTGTAACCCTATTACTCTCCGCCAGAGTTCTCTTTGGCTGGTAGTTTTATTCTTTTGTCTATTTTTTCCGGTTTCAATACCTGGGTTACTTGAGTGGTTATCTTTATCTTTTTTTAAGTAGAACATGGCCGGTTTTTTAACCAATAAATTGGATAGCAGCGACTGGTGTAAAGATGCAGATAATGTCTTCTCCAATACAAAACTAGACCAGAGCGCTATGACCCCAGATATTAACAAATCATTCAATAAACTACAGGGCCTTTACAAAAACCAAATTCGAAGCTGTTGGGAGATTTCTTCCTTGGAAAATTATATAAAAAAAGAAATGGTCCCAAGGGGTCTGAGAGTGAGAAATATCCCTTCATCCCACTCTGAAAATACTGAGTTAATGAAAGAGTGGGAGGTTGCGGCTGGAACCTGCTCTAAAACCTTTATGCAAATCATCTGCAAATTTGAGCAAGACAAGCTCAAAACTGTAAATGCTAGTCTGGACGAGGAGATTAGTGGGATAAAACAATTCCAGACTGATCCCAATTTTACCTTCATGGAGTCCAGGCTGAAACAGAACCTGGACAAATACCAGGAATCGGTAAAATTTAGAAAACACGACAAATTTCTGAGGGATCTAAATGATTACGAAACTGGGAATGTCTATAAATCATTTAATCGGAGAGTAAGACGTACCTCAGAGAACTGTCTAACATCTGACTACGACTCCTCTGATACAGACTCAGGAAGCCAAACCAACCTGGTGGAGCCCCAATCACAACCTTCCACCTCGGTAACATCCTCTAACCCAAGAGGGATTTTGAAAAAGGGGGTTAATTTTTTAGCCTTGGGCAACCAGGAAGAGTTTCCAAGCCATCGTACGAGGTACCAAACCCGGAATCCGAGAGGGGGGGGGAGGAGGAGGAGGTACTAGAGACTACTCAAGCTATAGGATCTGAATCACAAGTCATTAATTTGTCCTCCCGTACATTAAATCAAGACCAAATCAAGGTTCTTGGTAGAGGACTATCCTTCGTACCCACCCCCCCTTTCGATAGATTTGGGTGGATTAAAGACCTTCATCTGTTTATTCGTAAATTGGCTTTATACAAATTTCATTCTATCCAGAATGAGAAAAAAGCTAGAGACCTTGGACTTACGTCTAAGGATTACCAATGTTTGACTACTCTTTTGTCTCTCTTGGACGAAAACGATCCAAGTACCACCCAGAACTACACCGATTTGAAACCGAAAAGTCGCTACACACCAAGCTTTTCAGGCTTCAGGAACATTGAATTGTTCCTTGAAGCGGCTAAAAACGAGATCGAAAAGATTAATTTCAAATCCCTTCACATCCATTCAAACGACAACCTCCACAAAAATGAACAACGGGCTTTGAAATCCCTTCAAAATGACGCTGATATCATTATCAAACCAGCGGACAAGGGGGGTAATGTCGTAATAATGGATGTTAGTAAATATATTGAGATGGTGGAACGTGTTCTGGGTGACACTGAGACTTATAGAATTCTAAAAACCGACCCCACAGATGAGTACCTCACGAAATACAAAGGGATCTTGGATGAAGGCCGCAGTGGAGGGTTGCTGTCGGGTGACGAGTATGATTTTATTCTTAATCGTCACCCTAAGATAGCAACCTTCTACTGCCTGCCCAAGGTTCACAAGAACCAAGAAAGTCCCCCTGGACGCCCAATTGTCTCAGGAGTGGACAATATTACGCAAAACGGTAGTCTATATGTGGACAAAGTCCTGAGACCTATGGTGGAGGCTTTGCCCTCATACATTAGGGATACAAAACAGGCCCTCAATAGACTTTCGGATCTCCAATTTTCTCCCACAGCCAGTTTGTGCAGCCTGGACGTAGAATCTCTCTACTCCTCCATTCCTCACGACAGAGGGTTGGAACATGTGGGATTTTTTCTTACTCAAAGAACTCGTAGGGATGATTCACATACAGATTTTGTCCTACGTCTTCTGGGATTTATTTTGTCGCATAATTATTTTTTATTTAATACCAAGTTCTACCACCAGGTGAGGGGTACCGCGATGGGCACGGCTTGTGCCCCTTCATATGCGAACCTCCACCTGGGATGGTGGGAACAACAAATCTTTACCTCCGATGCTCTGACAAAATACTTACCCATGATTCTGTGGTGGGGCCGCTACATTGATGATATTTTAATAGTGTGGCAGGGCACCCACCAAGAATTTTTGGATTTGGTCAGTCTGCTAAATCGAAATGAGGAGAATTTGCGGTTTACATCTGAATACGGTGGACGTACAATTAACTTTTTGGATGTGACCATCTCTATGAATAGGGATGGCACATTCCAATCCACCCTATTCAGAAAACCCACTGCTACAAACTCCCTTCTCCATTGGGGGAGTTGTCATCCGAGACCCCTGAAGGAGGGTATACCTGTGGGTCAATACCTCCGTCTCCGCAGGAATTGTAGTGACCTCTCTGATTTTAAAATAAAAGCACAGCAACTTAGAGCCTACTTTAAAGCTAAAGGCTACCCGAACCGTTGCCTTAAGAAAGCATACAAAAGGGCACTTGAGACTCAGAGAGATGCACTTCTGAGTGATCATCCTGAAACTGAGGGGACTAGAGGGGCTGGACCAATTCGCATGATTGCGACGTATGACGCTGGTTGGTCCGAAGTCAAAAGGTCCCTAGATAGGTTTTGGCCCATCTTATTGAACGATACACATCTCAAGAATGTCTTAGGCTCACATATTGATATCACGGCCAGAAGGGGACGTAATATCCGGGACATGCTGGTACCCAGTCACTTTTCTATCAGGCCACCTTCCCGAGCTACATGGTTGGGTACCCCGCCTTGTGGCTCATATGGCTGCGGAAGGTGTGTAGCCTGTAGATACATATCTAGAGAGTCCAAAACTGTGAGTGACAGTGCAGGACAAGGCTCAATTGAGATAAAGAATTTCTTTAACTGTAACTCCAAGGGCCTTGTGTACCTACTGTCATGCTCCTGTGGAGCTAAATACGTGGGCAAGACATTCAGGGCATTCAAGGCTAGAATTATGGAGCATGTCCGGTCTCCAAGAAATCGCCTTGAAACACCTGTCTCGAGACATCTGAGAGAACACCATCATGGTGACTCCAATAATCTGAGGTTCTGTGGCTTGGAACTAGTTAAGAGGAACCTAAGACGGGGAGACTTCGACAGAGTCCTGAGACAGAGAGAGTCAAAATGGATATACAGACTAAAAACACTCCAACCTCGGGGCCTGAATGAAGGTTTCTCTTTTGCCCCATTCATTTGACCTCATTACTAGTATATCCCTTTAAGCGCCCTACCTTGGGTCATCTAGCTCTATTTATGTTATTTATGTTATTTATGTTAGGCCTATGTTCTACTATATATACTACACCACTTTGTTTTGTATCCATCGATCCGCTACACTTTCTGACCTATGAAACATTTAATTTTTTTATCTTTTTATTTTTTCACTTTGTTTCCTTTTTTCTGAGGTTAATTCTCTCCACTCCTATTAACCCTCTCTTATCCTCCCACATGTGTAGACATGCCATTAACAGTAAATCCTATGAATTGTAAAAAATGAGAAAAAACCCCACCCCCCCCCCCCCCCCTCCACAAACTAGTGCCACTCATAGGTAGTGTGGATGGGAGTACCATTACACTACATATGTATAGTGGCCCTTTATATTAATTTACTGTGGATATGCCACTAATAAAGATATAAATAAAAATAAAAATATATGTGGACAATGTAAAAATGAAAGTTCTTTTTACATCTGTACAGTGGCTCCCCATATTAAAATGGATGAAGGGTAATTCCCTCCATAATATACGGTTTGATGGAGACTTGTACATATATATACTTTGGTATACAAAAAACAAGGGGGTTTCATGTATGCATATATACACCACGGCACACAAAATAATTGGGGCTAAAATCTATATCTAAGACTCATTTTAGAGTCAATTTAAAAACTAAACTACCCTTTTACGAAGAGGAATCACGTCCCGAATTTTACTAAGCACAAATTCTAAGTGCGTGCGCATGCGCAAGCAACTTGCAACGGTCATGCGCACTACACTCAGGGACAGTGATTACACTCCTCGTTCAGCCGGGATCAGCTGTTTGGCGGCACACGCTTGAATCCCTCCTCCCGTGGACAGGTAGGAGGGCTTCTAAGGGGTATTTAAGGAGTGAAGGGAGGCTGTCACACTGCCAGCTACCTGCCCTTGAGAAAGGCGGTTATACCGCCGAAACGCGCGTTGGGCGACCTGAGCAGGACGACCTGCACTACTATTTGGCTATGACTTAATGCTTTTGGTCATGGCCTTTACTGACTGAGACTATAGCTAGCGGGATACCCCCACAAGAGATCTTGAACTTTCAAATGTACTTAAGGGATTTATGACATAGGCTAAGTGTAGTGACTGAGTCTGTTTTCTGTACAACGAACTCAGTCTAGACAGCACTTTCTCTAACTGATTTATTTCCTCTACCTCTCATCTCCCTATCCTTTCGATTTAACTTCTACCAGACTTAATATTAGGAGGTTTTTCTCCCTACTACTGGAAGTCATTGTTCAATTAGGGATTGGGTGGAAGAGGTCTTTTTGTACTTATGTCATACATTTGTTTATTATTATTATTTTTTATCTCTTTTTTTCCCCACTTGATCTATGTAAAGGGGAGATATCCTGCTGCTATATATTACATCTAACCATTAACAGGCTATTTTTTCCTTGATAGACAATTTTTTGTCAGTGTGCTCAATTGTCTCACTTAATTATACAAGAGTGATAGTACTCTGATATACTGTGGCATATTTGCATTGAGCTGCACTGCACTGACATACTGTGGCATATTTGCATTGAGCTGCACTGCTCTGATATATTGTGACTTATCTACTCACACAAGGAAAATGCTTGAATACTTTACCAGTTAGATGTTTAGTCTCTAGTCGTTATTTTATTTTTTTTACCACTTATGGTATATGAGGGTGTGTGTTGTTCACTATTTTTTGTGAGTGTGTTGGAGACCTATATAATTATTATTGTTTGTTTCAATAAAGGTTGTCAGTTTTTTTAGAAAGCTTCTACTATTGGATATCCATCAAGGGGTAGCAGTGGTGAGGTGGAGCACCCCGGGAATACGAGGAGCTCTCCTCATTACTTCTTTTGTCTGTTCTATATATGTAGGGTTATGCCCTTTACTACCCCTGTAACCCTATTACTCTCCGCCAGAGTTCTCTTTGGCTGGTAGTTTTATTCTTTTGTCATTCTCCATTGTATATCATTCTTATGAGCTTGTCTGTAAACCACTTGATAATGCAGTCATTTTATATGGTTTTACTTCCTGGCAGCACAAAAGATTAGGACTTTGAATGTGTGCAATTAACCTCAATCTCCACAGCTCTAAGCACTTATATAAAAGTGATGATGGGATACACTATGTCATAACACTCTGTTCTGTAAATACATAGAGCTCTTACTCAACAATCTCTTTGCTTTTTCACATAGCACAGTATATATTATACTGGGGTCAACTTCCTGTAAGCTTTGCACACTCTGCAGTCGGCCTGCTCGATGCGATGTTAAAACCGCCGAGTGCAAGAGGTGTGCCACACGTTTTTCTGGGCAATGTCCACCTCTGGATCTTAAAGGGTTAATTTGTGTTTTTGTGTGAGTGTTTTTTAGCATGAAATTATTTCCAATTAATGAAAGACTTTGGTAAGTTATAACGAAAGCTACAGGATAACATCATCAGAAGTGGTAGCCTGATCCAATCACAATGCTTCCATATAGGATTGGCTGAGACTGACAAGGAGGCAGATCAGGGGCAGAGCCAGCATGATTCAAACACAGCCCTGGCCAATCAGCATCTCCTCATAGAGTTAATTGAATCAATGAATCTCTATGAGGAAAGTTCAGTGTCTGCATGCAGAGGGAGGAGATACTGAATGTTTGGATGCATTTTAGGCAGCCATGACTCAGGAAGGATCTCTAACAGCCATCTAAGGAGTGGCCAGTGAAGTTATCACTAGGCTGTAATGTAAACACTGCATTTTCTCTGAAAAGACAGTGTTTACAGCAAAAAGCCTGAAGGTAATGAATCTACTCACCAGAACAAATTCAATAAGCTGTAGTTGTTCTGGTGACTATAAGCCATCCATCTTCAGACAGCAAAAGAAAGACTGTGCTAAAACTGCTAGCCTAAGCCACGCTCAGTTGCGGAATCTAAAGTTACCTGACAATACATAGTCACTGTTGATACAAATTTAAAAATTAAACTTTCACTATATCTAATAAAAAATGTTGTTGTTTTTTTTTTTAAATCAAAGTTTACTTGCCTTTAATTTAATGGTTGATGTTTTTAATTTATTGTTAGATGTTTGGATGATGTCTGCCATGTTTTTCTCCTAGTGTGCAGTATAGGTTTATGCATGCAAGATAATCGCTTAAAGAGGGACAGTTATCTTCAAAATACAATCATCCCTTTGAATACAACTGATAAAACTATTTCATTGTTGTACTTTCAAAACTGTCCTGTCATGTTTTACAAATTTCAAATAATCATTTATTCAAAATAGTCATCTTCAGTGTTCGAAAAGACAGCTATAATCAGTTTATATTCAATCAACATCTGGTTTGTCAGCTCTATTGTACAATCAATAAAAACATCAAGGTGTGGGTCAGAAATCTGGAAAGAGACTTTGACTAAGACAATCTAGAAATACACTGGTGTATTATGAAAAACCGCACAGGTTATTTAACTAGTTTGTATTGCTAGTCTTGAGACAATTTTTAGAAGCTTTGAAATTATTATTGTGTTGGCAGATACTGAAGAAAACCTATACTAAAGAATATGAAAAGTGATGACATGGAAATTTTACCTACCTAAAAAATAATAATTTTATATTTTTATTTTCATATTAAGGTTTATTTGTTAAACAATGAATAGTGGTGAATCAAAAACAGAAACTAGAAAGCAAACTAAAAGATAAACAATCTGTTACAACAACCAAGTTAGAGAATGTAATCGGTTATTTTGGGGGTATTTTGCATTTACGATTTACATTCACTACAGTTTACTCTTTAGTGAATAACTCCATTGTCATCTTGGGAGTCAAAATAAATAAACTGAACATATTTTCCTGTTGGGGATAAAAAAAAAATTGCAAACTGATAATATTATGAATTCTGTGTTTGAATGATCAAGTTTCCTTGTGTAGAAAGCTATCATTTAATATGCATCAAAATAACTTGTAATATTTATCTTGCAGGTTCGGTAACATCTATAAAATCCTTTTCTTAAACATGAGGATGATGATTATTCTCCCAGTGGGAGATAGTTCTGGTTGCATATCATCTTCTCCACAGTTAGAATTCCTGTACAGTTTATGTGCACTGACAAATTTTGATTAAAAACGGCAAACGGCATTTCTAGCAAAAATGAATCATGTGAATGAAGCATCCATATTGCCCCAGCCAAATGTAAGAAAAAGCAATGGAAATTTCAAGATGGGTGATAAGAGCAGGCATTGAGATCTTGGCAGGTTATTCAGGTAAGGGGGAATAATGTTTGCAGCATGCTACAGACAAACAATAAGCCAATGTTTTAACACAGCAGTTTTTAAACTCACACTGTGACGGTAGAAGGGGTCAACTTTTGTAGGGTATTTGTCAAACTGTAACGGATCAAAGCAAATAGTTATTACTGTGTCGTGGTAAAGCAGTCATAAAGATCAAGCTTTTATCACACTGTTTAACAACCAAGAGCCCTATCTGCAGGCACATATACAGAACATTGTTTACAGCCCCAAAGTTTAACCTCAGCCATATGAATACTAAATCTATGATCAGTTCACCCTGATGCTTTAATAGTATAAATAAAACTATGTGCAGGATTCTGTGCACACAAAGATGTTTTTATGGCATCCTTGTATTTTATTTTTATGATAAAAGATGATCCCCATAAATACATTTCCCTACAATAACACAATAAAGCTGCAGTGGGATGATCTGTAATCCCCCAAATGGTGCCTCATAAGGAAATACAGGCTTACCATCAGAAATAAACATCTCTTTTATTCTTGTCCGTTCACTTATGCTGTTCAAATGTTGTTGTTTTTTTGTTTTGTTAGATACGAAACATTAAGGCGGTACTTTTTATTAAATGGAGACATTAAGAAGGATACATTTGCCCTGTTATTTTTAATAAGGAATGTTTAAGAAAAAAAAAAAATGAAAGTGAAAAAAAAATTGTGGAAGAAAATCAGTGGAATCTAATTGCCTTTAAAATATGCACAGTTATCCCCTGCGATTCATTATTTCATTGACAGTAAGCTCTCTTGAGCAGCGCCCTCATTACCTTTTATTTCCTGTATTGCTGACTATATTTACAATTGTTTATAATTCTACTAAATTATATTGCACTGCAAGACATGTAATGAATAATACATAATGATGTACGCTGTGGCAATGTACACATATACAAAGCAGTCTAATAATCTTAACTGGTTACAGGCAGCCTTCTTGCTTTGTAACAGGCTTGACGAGAGTTAGCTCTTTATTACCAAAGTGAATTAAGGATTGGGGAAACACAAACAATGTCCCTTTAAAAAGGAATAACCAGATTATTTCTGAATTGCAATGATTGCAATGAAAACAATTCTTATTTTTCAGGTGTAATGTGAAGGCAAATTGAAGGCTGAACCAAACAAAGTTTTAAGGATAGGAACTCCATTTAGCGTGATACCAGTCCTGGGTATGCTATATTGTAAATACAAATATAAAAAAACTAGACCGTGCTGGTGCACTTTATTTTTTTTTTGCATTTTTTAAGCCGAAAGCCTACACTATAAGTATTATGACTGCCTATAGTTTTATTAAAAACACATCTGCACTTTCAGACTCATTTACAGTTTATCAGTCACTTTAGAATTGTTGTTAAAATATTAATACAATAACTCATATTTTTGAAAATGACAGATTTCCATGCCAAATACATTTTCTAGATCCCGTGAACGTTTAGTGCTGTGTTTCTCAAATCACCCCTAAAACATTAGCCAACATCCAACAGCCTTGATATGTTCCAATGAGATACCAATAATCTTGTTGGAGGTCCCTTTTTATTGGTTGGCAAAGCATAGGTCTAGTCAAATTATATTGAGAAAGATGTGTGACAGGATGTGGGCAAAAAAAAACTAACAAGCAACAGGATCTGACAAATTCTTTCACTATTGAGTCATTCAACATGTGTGAAGTGGAACAAGGTGATTAAAATATGTTCCCTATGTCAGGCCTGATACAACCATGCATTGCTTCTATCAATGGCTGTAATGCTCAGTAGACATGAGGGGGATAGGTAAAAATAGCAATAATAAATAAAATTGAGCGGTTGTAAAACAGTAGACTGCGTCCTCTTTATAAAGACCATTCATTGCATCAAGGCATCAAAGAAACCCACAAGTGGACGGAAATAACTCTAAATAAAGTGACCAGTTATTATAATTTTAAACACTATCTTAAGTTAACATTGTAATCTGGCCATAGAGCTTATTATGCTTTGCAGAATTAAATGACATGATATTAGCAGCTTCTGAATATGAACATTAAAATGAATTACAAAAAGAGCAGAAAAACAGCTTATGTATTTTTCTCTAATGCTTATGGGGTTATTTATCGACCTCTTCTGACAGCAAAATTGAGACATTAAACTACCTCACATTTACTTTTAAATGAGTTCTCCTGTCGAAAATCTTTTGGATTTTCCTGAAAAATGTATTGAATGTCTTTTGTTCAGCTGCCAAGTAAGTATGATACATGGTTCTCATAAAGAGATGTAGAATTTGTCTGTAAAAATTCTTATGGTATTTAACACATAACAAATGATCTGATATAGGTATTGAAAGGCAATTTAGAATGTAGAAAGGCTGCCCCAAAATATAAATGTTTCAATTAGTGGTCTAGATGAAATATGAGATATTATCACCCTTTGCAGAAAAAAATCAACAAGCAGCCATTTTGCCAAGAAACAACTTTAGAATCACTGGAGTTGCAGTATGGCAATATTTAGTGTGGATACTTTTGGCTATGTTGACATTTTTCATACAAACCAGCTGCAATCTTTACTTCTTTAATGCCCAAAATGAATGAAGTCTAACTGCTGTTGAGGTAGCAGGTGAAATCTGCCAAATTATTTAGTTACTTGGTAATTTATGCTGAAAAAAATACTCAAGCCCATCAAGTACTGCTTACACACATCTCTGATACTGCTTCCATTTTGATATAAGCCAGCCAATTCATATATGCACAAACATGGGAATTGCGCATAAATGGCTTCTGAATGCTCTCAATTTCATTTGATCCATTCCCCCTGTCAAAGACCAGGGAAACTGCATCTGTAATATATTCCTGTGACCATATATTAACCCCAAAAATGACAGCCAAATGCCCCTTAACCAATAGCAGTGCCGCAACACTACGGCCCTGAGTTAATATTGTTGAAAAAGCTTATCAAATGATCTAATATTTTTGGACAAACTTTTTAAATGATTTCTTTAATTTCTTCAACATATTAAAATATAGAAAAATATATCAAAACATGAAGAAGTTTGAATATTTACCATCATCTAAGTTGATTTTAAATTTGTATCCAACAATATAAAATAGCTTCATGACAAATGAATGTCTAGTGCACAAGTCCACACAGGACATACCTTGTACAACTGTACAGCATTCATGGAATGCAAAAAACATAAGATCATAACAAATAACTAAATGTTTTACACCGAATACCTACCAAGTTCTGAAACTTTCATAATGGTTTACAAGTAGTACTATAAAGTGCCATTTAGGCACAGTAATCTATCCATAATTAAATATGCTTATAAAGTAATCAATATCTTAAACATTAAATCCAGTACAACCCAGACTGAAAATTAAGAATAGAGTTGTGTTCTACTTATCCTCACATTTCTGCCTGGGGTACGCACCATGGGCGGTGCTGGAGTTGGCATAATGGCAGTCGGCGGGATGGCGTGGGGGAAAGGCGTAAAGGTGTGCTGGTGGGTGTGCTGATGTGTGTGCTGGTGCTGATGCTGGTGCTGGTGAAACTCTGTTCTCAAGTATGGCGGTGGGCCTAGCGATGCCCCACGATCTGCACTCTGAGAAGCCAAGAAGCGTGTGTTAAGTTCCTGTCTGAGAAGATCTTGCTCTGAAACAGAATAAATGCATAGATGGTTTGATTATCATTTGAATACATACAACTGCACAGTTGTTTCGGCTCCTTAAATATAACAAAATGTCTGCAACCAATTTCAGAGAAGCAATGCATATTTGTTTTGTCTCACATTAACTTCATTGTAGGCTACAGCTGGAAATATTTTCTTTCAAATACCTGAGTAGGAGCTGTTTGTTGGATGTCCTGGAACTTGAAGGGCTCCTGAAGTCAGTGGAGGTGGAGGAGGTAGAGCAGCAGGTGGGGCAAACATATTGGGGTGGTGCTGATGGGCAGACGGTTGGAGGGTGGGTGTAAAGCTATGCAAGGGACTGTGGCTTGGTAAAGACAATGGGTATGGTGAAGCTGAAGAACGATGAGTCAAATGGGATGGTGCAGCCTGACTTTTAGCAGGTGTGCTGCTTCTGCTGCTGCTGTTGAAAGAAAAAAAAACACAGGTAATTTTTTGTGTCTGTGATGATCAAAATAATTTGACCTTCAATGCACTAAAACAATATATTTAAATAGTTTGTATAAGTGAAAAAAATAAAGCTTTTCTTCACTAAAGAATGGTGACATGACAGCCAAATTGTCAAACATAGGGTGAAATAGGTTAATTGACTATAAAATTTCCAGCTGTGCTATTTTGGTCTAAGTTTTGCAGTTTGGTCACCAGCTCACAATTGTGGCAACTGTTAAAGAAACAAAATCTGCGTTCTTAAAGTGGCTCTGTAACTTCTTAGTATTTCATAAATATATAATATTCATTAAATAATAATGCTAACTGCATTACAATTTCATTGACATTCTATTGACTTTCTGTCTTAGAAGAAATATGTGGTGAATTGATCATTAGCTTGTAAAAGTTAGATCAACAGAGCTTGTCTGAAGATTTTGTTTCCCATCTATGCCATTTTGGTGTAAATTTAGCAAATTTCATTGATAACTCACTACAACCCCATTAAGCAATACTCTTAAATCTAACCCACTTACTTTGTTTTTCAGTTTTTCATACTTTTCTTCCTTCAGCTACCTTGATCCCAATGGTTACCGAATCTGAAACTTCCCTCTTACTGTCTACCTCACCCCTCACCATAAGCTCCATTGATTCTATTTGTTCCAACCCTGTTTTAACTGTTACCTCTTGCTAACGTGTGTAGAGTCTACACTTTTGTAAAAGTTCACAGTTTTAAAAGTGTGACCATGTGACTAACCTTAAGCTATTCAGACTTAAACTGCTGCTGTTGTAGTTGCACAAAGGTTGGGTTAAAGTCTGTGAGGAAGGTCGTGTTTGCACTGGTGGAGGACTTGGTAGAACCTGTGACTGTGAATGAGGCTGAACTTTTGGTGGCAGCTGTACTTGAGTTTGAGAAGATATGGGAGGGTCTTGCTCAAGAGGAGTACGTGGAAGCTGAGGAAGCTCTGGCTGTGTCAATATTGGGCTCTCTGTGCAAGAAACCAAAATGGGTTCAGGAGAAGAGAGTAGCAACTGTGGTTCCAGCTGTGGCTGAATGATAGGTACAGATGGTGGGGAAAGTTCCTTAGGTACTGCAGGTTCAAACTGCAGCTCGTTGTTGCAGTCTTGGCTCTTCTCTTGACTTCTTTCTAGTCCTGACACTTTGGGAACAACGTAACCTGAAGCATCTTTGTTGTCGTTTGTGGTCAGTAAACTGACAACCCGTTCTGTATCTGCACAAAACAGAAATAAAAAACAAAATACACTTAGATATTGAAGGTATTATTAACTAAACAATGAGTTGTATAACATTGACATAGGAGTTACAAAATGTTAAACTAAAATACCCAAGCCAGAAGGAAAAGAACTGGAGAAATTTTCCTATTTAGGTATTTTTGAATAATTGCAGTTCCCATGTAAATTCTTTACAATTCCAAGTTTTATAGATGCCAGTTCACATTCCCGGGTTTGTAATTTGATTGTTAACTCAAAATTTGCTCTTTAGCTATGAACTCAAATTAAGGCTAATCACTAAACAGGGAATTGTGTAGAAGTGGCATGGGAATTATGCCTTTTGTGCAAAATATCCAAATCGGAAATTCTTCTACTTTTCCAGACTATATGATGTGGCCTAGAATCACTCTTGTCCTTTGTGCTAAATGTCAAGTTTTGAGAATAAACACATTCATTTGCTTCATGTTTTCTGTTTTGTAAAAAGAATATTATTTACTGCACAAGATAATTCTAAGAATCCTTCAGCGAGATCAAACCACAGGTGTTCAATCACAGTTTGTGCCTAATTAACTATCTCGAGCCAGATGTTAATGTAAATAGCAGAGGTTATAACATATTGTAAAGCAGAACAGATGTTTTCCTAAGTAAGAAAAAAATATTTTTTTTGATCATTAATATTTCTCAGATTTTGATTATTATCAATTTATATATATTAGCTAAATCATGCTTATTAAGTTTTAAAACGTCTATGATTGGTTAAAATATGGGTTTACCTACAGAACAGTCCAATATGTTCAATGATGCATAAACATAGTAGAATAATCTCCAAACTGCCAAAATGAAGTTGGTGTTACAGTCACATATTGCAACTAACTCACCATGTGATGGCTCAAGTTGGGTAGGTCAATTAAAGCATTATTACACTATTACATTTAAGTATAATAAGTCCACTATTGTAATATTTGACTAATTTGTAACTATTTGAGTTGAACAATGAACCTGCCTCCTGAACCAACCTACTATTTGGATCGGGGTGAAAGTCATACAAGGTGTAGCCCATGTGAGTCTACAAGGTGTTGCCCATGTGAGTCAACCACTCTTTCCTTATCCACTGCTCTGTTGGATGAGGCAAAGTGGTAAATAGGTCTTCATTGTTTCGTAAATATATTCAAAATTCTTATCGTTAAGCCCTTTTATAGTACTCTTCAAGTAATCATCGAGAAGATTCTCAGCATACCTGATACACACAGTATATATGTCCTCAAGAACAGTGGTATATGGATGTGCACGCACTGACAATGTCTACCCCTACCCAGCATTTAAAAATGCCTATTTATCTAGTAGTGCCACCCTTTCCAATATACAGTGTCGTACAATATAAGTTGGAAGCCTGCCAATGGGTAGAGTGCAACTCTGTGCAGATTTTCTCTGGTATAAGTGTCCATCATAATTTAGCTCCTCCCACATATATGTAGAGGCAATTCCTATAACAGCCTTGTTGCTTAGCAGTCAATCAGTATCAAGAGCATTTCAGGGTCAGTTCAGGACAGTTTACATGGGTTTAGTTTCCAGTCAGCGTCTTTGTACATGTTCCCCACATGTAGGGCCAACTTCTAGGACCAACTTGAAATGACTGTCTTTAACTGACTTTCTTTGAATGCACTTTAAAAAAAGAAGTATCAAAGTGGCTGGATGGTTTGAGTAAGAGTTGAATGGACCCAGGAAAAATGTTGTACGGAATTGCTCCAGTAAGGAAATGCTCATTTCATATGGACTGTGAATTACTATCAGTAACACAATCATCTATTCTCTGCTGCATTCCTATTCCTTTGAGGTTATTCCTATTTGCTAGTATTCATGTGTACTAAAATGTGCTGATTACGTTTTTTTTTTTAATGTCCCGTGAGGGTACATCATTTTTCTATTCTCTTTAGTACAGTAGGGAATTCTTGTACAGTGTCCCCCTTGAGATAAGCTAATCTAGACACAACCATCCCTAGTGTTGTTTTCGACATACAGTTTGTGATTGGACAGCTATGTTTCTTAGGCAATCCTCTATTGGATTTATAGTGGCACTGGATGCCTAGCAAACCACCTTGGCTGATATAAACACAATTACAATTGCATTTCTTTTTCTAGGTTATATCAATCAAGTTAAACCTAACTAATATTAAGCTCAGAGGTAAAACAAATTACATTAACCTTTACATGCCTGCAAGATACACACCCATGCTACTGGAAAAAAGGTTCAGAAAGCAACAAAATAGTAGCCTCTCAGGAAAAATAAGCACTATCATAAGCAGAGGTGGCCCTAAAATGGGTCTGGTTGGGGACATGGCCCCAGGCAGCACTTTAAGCAGGAATTTTAAGGAGGGCACCATAAAGCAACCCCACACACTAAATTAGCAGGGGAGGGACTCTCCACTTGCACTTTATGGGCTGCACTAAGGGAGAGAAGGACAGGATACTAAAATAGCTGGTAAGCCTGCATTATTTCTAGTCAAATGTTTTTTATTAAAAAAAACTGTAAAAATTTAAAAACATTTCAAATTATAAAAGGGGAGAACAAAAAGGGAGCTAAAACATCCATTCAAATGTTCAGAATAAAACAATGCAAAGTTTCACAAACAATAACAATTGCACTATCAGAGCAACAATATTTCAAAATATATACAAAGTTACTGAAAGTGTATAATATTCTATATTAATTATAGGGAATATGCATGTTTAATATTGTCTAAATAACAAAATAAACATATAAATAATACAAATTATTATCTATATCGATATTTGAAAATATATAGAATGGGGTAAAAATCCAAAGATTATCGCTTGAAACACATTTGACTGATAAATCTGAATTACACCAGCCATATATTCTGTAGCACTTAAGTATCATTATGGTATATCATCAAACATTGGCATATTCTCTCCATGCTCATAAGATAGGTGGCAACAAGGTTCTGGGAGTTACATTCACATTGATGAATGCTCTGCTGAAAAGATTTCAATGTGACATATTTTCCAGTAAGCCTTAGCTAGGCATGTTACATCATTACATTTATTAGTCCAAAGCAGCATAGATCCCCTATCCCCTGTTTTCACATGCACACATATTACAACATATTGGTTGCTCCTACACTCTCTCTCTCTCTCTCTCTCTCTCTCTCTCTCGCTCTCTCTCTCTCTCTCTCTCTCTCTATATATATATATAAGCATATATATATACATATATATATATTGATTCAATGCTTTCCTATGGGGAGGGCCTAATGTGCCAAAGGTTGCCTTATTATGACCAAGATATTGAATAAAATTCTACAGGGCATGAAAAAATAAAACAGAGCTGCTATTTTACTACAAGGACCGTTACAGTGAGCTCAGAAATCTCCTGTTTGCTTTAACATTTAGTATTCAACATTGAAACCAGAAGTTTCCTTTTGGGCCTAATGCAGCTAAACCTAATATTAGAGACAGGATGTTATAAAGGTGATGCAAGTAATGTCAGTGCAGCAAAATCAATCACAAAGACGCTGCATGAAAATAGCGCAGCAGCAACAGAGAGCAGTTAATGTGACTTTAATCAACACAATTGCAACCGCAATTCAGTTAATTTCACTTTTTATTATTCCAAAGGGGAAATGGTTGATTTAAATGGAAGCATTCCATTCTCAGAAGGATCCAAGATTGCAAAGAACTGTATTAAGTCAATTATCAATTGCAAACTTGATTATTTTTCTAACTGCTTTATGCTGTGTGAGCCCAATAAGCCTGAGATAGACACAGGGGATTGCAAAGCGCACGTAGGGTTTTACAGGGAATGGATAAAGTATCCCATGTATTTTATTATGGAACATCAATGCTGCTCATAACCATTAAGTGGGATATTCTGGGTATTTTCAGTGTTCCAGGAGAGCAGTATTAGGAACACATTCTTATTAAAGACAATGGGTATTTATTTTTAAAGCTTACTCCACAGTACTCACGGGAAGCAATTGGTACTTGACTGCATATACTATCATTATCAGCTGTCTAGAGAATGGTTGTCTGAATTATGAGAACTGTAATCCATGTATAAGTGCTCAGAATGTTCACATATTCACAAGACAAAGGTTTGGAGAATGTTTGGAACTAAATATCTATATACAAATAAAATATGTACTATCATGGTTATCATTTGCACCACCATTCTAATTAAACAAAATCATTACAAAAATGTATCTTCTTACCATCATATGCACTTACACGTTCTGACAAATCACTGCTTACTACTGATCTAGAAGTGCATATGGAGCGAGAGAAAGAGATTTATATTTTGCTATATATATAAAACAGAGCCATCGTCAAGAGGGCTCACAATCGGGCATCTCTCTGGGAACAGTAGAAAACTAACAATATTAACATCACCCAAGGGAAACCATTGTCACTTCCCGCTGCTGCCATAGCTGTCTTTGCAAATGCTGTCTGAATCTGCCGCTTGTATCATTAAGTTGCACAACACAAAAGGGTTATCAAAAATAAGAGAGAGAAAAAAACCCCAAATATATTCACTTGCGATAGGAAAGAAATAACAGTTTCAAACTATGAAAACAAAAGCTTTCTATCAAATAAGGGGAGATATTAAGAGCACGTCAAAAACCTAATACGAACAGAAGCCGTTGTGGTCCCTTGGCTCGTTTCTCATAGTCCCAGTAGGTACTTTTTAAATCTGCTTACACAGGTAGAGAATAATGAAATACATATACTTGCTTTAATTAAGACTCTTGGGTTTACAGAATGAATGCAGTCTGTGCATAAGTGGTGTCTCCTGGGATTTAATTTGTCAGTTTTCCTAATCTTCATAAAAAGAAAATATGGTAATGATAAGCTTGTTTGAAATATTGGGGGAGAGAAACCTCATATAATCTTTCGTCATTATGCAAAAAAACAATAGGTTTTATCATACGTGTCTGTGTCTGAGACAGGCTGTGTGCTGAGTTGACAGAGCTTGAAATTGTGCTCCAACGAAATATGTGCACATGACCAGTATACAGATTAATAAAAACTTTATTCAAAGCTGAATAATACAAAATTTCATTTTGGGCCTTTTTTCAAACAGCAATAATAGAAACCAAGTTGATATTTGTTTAGTGGGGAGCAGATAAACAATATTCAAGTACGGTATATTTGATAATGAGAATTGTCGTGAATTCTAAGTCAAACTGAAAGCATAATGTAATAATAAGAGAATTTTTCCAATTTAGCCATTTTTAAATTCTCTTTGACTTCACTTGGAATTCCTGACAATTCTCACTTTTTTGCATAACCCTCTATTGTCTCCTAGATTTCTCCTCCATGTATAGGAAAGGATTTTGAAAAATGATTTAAAGATAAAAAAATATAAGATGGCAAGATAAGGTAATGGGATTTACTTACTATACCATATGGAAAACTAAGGAAGGAGCTGCAATTTTAGGCAATAATTGTTCAACTGAAAAAAATAAAAATAAATCCACCTCAGGTGTTTTTCAGCCCAAGTATGTTGGAAGAACAGTGGCAAGATATATACCCCAGTGTGTTTGAATAATTTTCTACAAATAAAAAAAAAAAGTTAGATGAAGAAATAGAACCAAGTAAATTCTTTCATTGTCTAGCTTTACGGATTACCAACAGTGTTTTCCAGAGTCTTCATGAATTTTGCATTTTATCTTAAAAGAACACTTTAAGCACCATAACCAGGCACCGGCAGCTGTACTGCCTATTTCCGGATTGGAGCGATCTTTTAAAGATTTATTTAATCCAAAGACATAGTGTGTAAATGTTATAATACATAAGGCATATGTTGTTCACAGACTGGCTGGCAAATAAGTAGGTAGATAGATAAAGAGACAGACAGATATATTTTGCAAAAATGTAGGAAAATGACCAAACATAATAAATATTATTTGTTGTGGTATTTTCATGTCCCAAATGGCAGCATCTATATCTGGCAAATAGCCTGTACAAGCATTAAATAATCAGAAATGCAATAAAATGATACATTTTTAAAGTATGTGTATTCAACCATTGAGTCAGTGAATCCAGTTCATTTTAGAGTAGATACATTTTCTATTATTTTTTTTAAACTATCCATTTAACAGCTATAATTTGCTGTCAGCTGAACTATTCATAGGCACTTTGTTTTCAGCAGTAACCGTAGTGTAAGTGTTTATTAAAGCAAAATGTTCTTGTATTAAATAGGCTGGCAAAGTTCCCAAAGTAGATGCTCAAGGCAGGCAAATTAATATGCTGACATTTAATGTTAATAAAAGGTCTGAGCAGTATGCGCCTCTTCAAACTCCTTGTTCATTTGGAATTTAATTTAAACCAAAATGTGCTTCTTGAGATCAGCTGTTTGGTAAACATGCATTAAAACTGACACTCGTATAGCCTCTAATCATTTGATAAACTTTTAATGAATAATAATATTTGAAAAGGACAGATTATTCAAATAACTCAGTGTTGTCATGTTGGTGAACAAGCAGCTTGATTAAGATTGCAGTTATAGTAAAAGTGACTTTTATATAGATGTTATACTAATAATGGCATACCACCCATTTGTCTCAAACTCTGCACGACTGTCCTGAATTTGGAACCATGCTACATGGGGACAACAGAGGAAAATTCCCAGAAATCACTGCTGAAATTTGAAATTTGTAAACCTAAAAATTATTGTAAATTGTAAAATTAAGTGGTCTGAGTACCATGTCCCCCTCCCCCCGATTCAACCATGCAACAGAAAACATTGCTGTTTCATAACTCCCAATGATGATGATGTCCTATTTTCACATGAGATGTAGCAATGCATGAGAATGGTGTATGTGTGGTCAAATAATACATGCCATCAACAAGGTAGGGTCGATAGAACAAAATCATGTAAAGCTTCATGTTTCCTCTCTTTACTGTACCATGGTAAAGTGTTACACATGATATTTAATCATACATAATCATGAGAAATGTAAATTAAAAAAAATGTGGTTACAAAACCTCCGGAACAATGGTCATTTTAAAATTACCTATAGTTTAGCCAATTCCCTCAATCCTAAAGTTTATTTATATAATATCATCTACATTACCAACACAACACAAACTAGTAATGTATACCAAGTTAATGTCAAAGACAATTAAACATGTCAGTATAAATGTTTATTTCTACCTAAGCAACAGTCTGCAAAAGTGCTTAAGAAAATTATTTATGTCTAGACCAATTCCACTCCAGAAAAGGTCTAGCTTCTGCCATCAGTCTATCTAAACTCCCTTCCTCTGGAAGTCACGACAATATCCCATTTGTTTCATTTTACAATTTAATTTACAAAAAAAACAAAACAGACGGGAGTTCCAACTTCTGGTTCTTCTCATTTTGCTGAAACAAAAAAATAAAAAATAAATATAGTCAAACTCACTGTTTTTCCAAGTCCTATTAATTTCCACTTTTTTTGCAAGGAGGGGAATTTGGGTCTTTGGGAAAAGGCCAAAGAAGTTTCATCACGTGTCATACACATAAACATTAATTACAATCAGGAGGGTTGCAGATTTAGCTTTCTCTTTTTTTTGTAAGACAGTAAGAGATTGTGTTATTTCAAGGAGAAATATGTGTGAACTGACTTATTGGATCTTTTTGATTTTTTTTTAAAGACAATGGAATTTTGACAAGGTTAAAAACAGGGTCATCACTGATGAGGTTATTAAATGGAGTTTAAATTGTCTGGAATTCATATTTTAGGCCAAAATATCCAAAGTGAAACCACAGCTGACCTAGATAATGTTTTCAATTCTGCTGGTGTAAAATTTCAAAGTCATTTTAAATTCCCAACAATTCACACTTTAGTGAATAATCATGTATTATCGCTCTACTGTCATGATGGCTGCTATACTAGCAACTTTTGCTATCCAACACATACAACCTTTCCTATCCTACACTTAATGTCTGTTCAGAAGCTCTCCAAAACTGACCCTGGTATTCAGGACTGGTTCATATAGTCGCAGTTAAGCTAATTATTCTCCACTATTACTGACAGATGTGGAGGCATATCCAATAAACTCTGACCTTTCAAATCATTTTTGAAAGAAAGTTGGATGTGATAGTCTTTCAAGTCTAAGCAAGCTAGCTGTCTGAAGCTGGAGCCATACCAATGCTCCTCACTAATAGTCATTTAAAGGAAAAAAAAAATAATTAAGTCATCTTGAACTGTGAGAGTCTTCTTTATACTGACTATCTACTACAGTATTACCATAAATAAACCTTGACAATCAGTATGAAAAGGTTGACTGTCAAGGAGAAGTCAATCATGTGTTGTTAGAATGAAAAAAGTCTTGCAGACAACGCTAAAATGCCAATGGAAAAAATAAATCTAATAAAGTCATTTAGCTGCCTTTATTTTACCAAAACCAAATGTATATTTGTTGAGCAGGATGAATTGGCTATTTCTTAACGGTGGCAGCCGATGTGCGAGTACCACTCTACACAATTTCCACAACCCACTGAGTATGGTTGTGGGAACAGTGGAGACCATTTTTAAGGTTTTTATTTGTACAAGGAACCCTATAGCCTTTTTACAAACCCTGAATTGCAACTCAGAAGACCATCAACATCAACCCATATTCAAAGTAACATGGGGCATGAGAATATAACAGACACTATTTTTTAACTGAATTACTTTTTATTGGTTGCTTGTTATCATATCTGGTTTGGAAGCCAACAGGCAGCAGCTTAATATGCACAAATATTTTATCCAATTGTCTATTAATGTGAATGTATCATTAGTTTTACCTCTCTCTTAGTATAACAAAAGAGCACAGGTCTTGAGCTGGAAGAGTAAGCCAAAATGCAATGACGCGCTTTGAATCTCCCTACATTCATTCTAAAAGTGATGCAATCGGCAATGAAAACAACTTGGACTCCACAGATTGAATCACTGAGGACTCGCAATCACCTAGGGATTCTCTTAATGATGAAAAATTACACTGTGTAAATATACCAAACAAGATAATTTTTCTAGATGAGTAATACAACTCAGTCTAGCTTTATAATAAACAGCAGACTACGTCTCAAATAGACCTTGGAGAAAGAAAGAAGTATTTGGAATTGCATGCTTGCAGAGGATTATGGGAAAACAATGTAGTTTACACTTGACATGCCACTAGTTATCATATATGGTTTAGGCCTAGTTTAAAACTGATATGTAATTGAAGTAAAAAACATCCCTGTGCTTTCATATATTTCTACAATAGAGATGCACAGCATGTAAACCAACAAGGACTTAATTAGCTTCATTAATTAAAAATTTGTGATTCAGCTACATGTAAAAGTTAATAGATGGTGTCATAATGCATTATATCGATATTATATTGTTGGGGGAACGGTTAATTGGAATAAAGTTGTTATTGTGCCAGGAGGGCCCTAGCACTGGCTTTTCTTTAGGGTATAAAATTTTCAATTCCATCTAAAAGTGCTGTCTTGTTTTTTCTTTTAATAAACCCTATGGCACTGATGGCTAACCTTGACACCATAAATTGTTTCTGGAATACATTTCCCATGATGCTCAGCTAGTGTTTAGAGTCTAAAAGCTAGCTGAGCATCATGGGAAATGTAGTCCAGAAACAATTTATGGTGTCAAGGGTAGCCATCACTGCCCTATAGCGTGTGTTCACCACTGTGAAAACATTGAAAACAAGATTTTCTTGTCTGATTTAATTTTAGCATATCTTTTGTATTTCCACTGCTGTCTCTTTCATGTGACTGTCTCACGGCAGTTCACCTATATTTGCATCATGATTAAAGCAAACATTGGTTGCTATCACAAGTGCAACTGACATCAGTAAAAAAAAATGACATGTGACATTGCTAGGCTTGTATAACCAAATAATGACAGGATACCTTTATAACATTAAATGACTCTCTGGCATAATCTAAGTGGAGTTATGTCTTTCTTTTACTTCTCAACACAATTGTGTACTTGATCATTATATGAAGAGTTCAAATATGAGTAAGAACAATAGAACAAGCTTTTTAAAATCCATCTAAATGTATAATTTTGTTTAAGAAAAATTAGTTTGAAAAAGAAATATCCCATAATGCATGAGTAAGATTGTTGACTCAACCCACAAAGGATCCCCACAAAATTCCATAGTGGCAAGTTCAATAATATCTTGCAGTGAAATTTCCATTTACCTGCTCTGCTCAACCCATTTAGACCTGTTGGCAACTAAGCTTTCACATGCCAAAGGAAGTTCCATATCTGAACCCTCTTTTAATGTCAGGACACTCATTCGAGGAAATGGCAAGGTTTGACGGTAGCAGATCTGCCCAGTGTCAAGCTTTGTCAGGCATAGGAAAAATACAGAGACAAATTAGTCCCTATTTTGTGTCAGTATATCTTTTGACTGGGTTGGCATTTCTATCTTTTTTAAATACATGTTTTGGAGGGGATAGTGTTGCGGGGTTATAGTGTCGCTTTAAGGTCAAAGTAACCAAGCTGGAAAAATTCACTAAGTCAGCTATTGTTTCAATTTAGCTACTCAGGACTTCAATTTGAAATTCACTTTGAATTCTCACTTTAGCAAATTACCATTTAAGTATTAGGTCAGACAGTTTACTTAATCTTTTATTACACTCAACAGTAACAAAATTGAATGGGATTAACTAGAATTCTAGCCCCCAAGAGGATGCGGCTTAAGTCCAGTCCTGAAGCGGAGAACCCATTGCATCCACCCAAGCTGAGGCATAAATGACAGCAAGGGAGATCTTTGGTCAAACCAGATTGACCAAAGAGTTGCAATTGCGTCACTGTCCAAGAGGAGGTAAAACCTGTCCACCTTACCGCCATCACTCCTGTCCACTATCTCTGCTACCGTGTGTATAGCCGCACCTTCCCAAGTTAAAGTACAAAGTAACACCACTCCAGCCCAGGAGTGCTTAGGATCAGCCAGGCCAAAATACTCGACAGGCCCCAGGGGAGGTGCTACAAAAACAGTCTAGAACAGTGGTTCCCAACCCAGTCCTCAAGTACCCCCTAACAGTCCAGGATTCAGGGATTTCCCAGTTGTGTCTAAATTGTTCTTAGTTAAGAAAAAAACAAAACACTTTAGACACAACAGGATAATCCCTAAATCCTGGACTGGTAGGGGGTACTTGAGGACTGGGTTGGGAACAACTGGTCTAGAACGTACGAGGTGAGTTCAACTATACAAGCCCAGTTGCTGACTCCTACCACTCCTACTAAAGCAGGAGAAATATGAAACTCAGCATCGCCACCGCACAAACCAGACACAAACAAACAGAGAGGGAGGAAGAACCTCAGTAGAGAGAGCAGGATACAAGAGTGAAAACAGGAAGCAGAGAGGCATCTCCCTGTGGGAAGTCCCCTCCCATGCACTAACATTGTATCTATTCCACTCCTGGCCAAGCCCCTTAAATACTGCTGTGGTAAGTGGGCCTTCCCTCTCAGTATGGTTTACATTTAAAACAACTTAAGCTTAATAAAGCAGTTTCTTGTATAGATCATGCCCCTGCTGTGTCACTGCTTAATTCTCTGCCATTCAGGAGTTAAATCACTTTTGTTTCTGTTTGTGCAGCCCTAGTCACACTTCCTTTGGCTGCGACTGACACAGCCTGCATGGAAAAATGTTTTCATTTTCAATCAGATGTTAACATGATTTAGAGGTTATTATTTTCTGTTCTGTAAATTGAACTTTTATCACATACAGGAAGCTCTTGCAGGGTATAGAAAGCTATTAACATAGCAGGAGATAAGACATTCTAAATTAAACAGAATGTGCCATAAAGGAAGTTTAAACAATAGATATCTCTATCAGGAAGTGTTTAGGAAGGCTGTGTAACTCACATGCAGTGAGGTGTGACTAGAGCTGCATACACAAAGTGATTCAACTCCTAAATGGCAGAGAATTGAGCAGTGAGACTGCAGAGGCATGATCTATACACCAAAACTGCTTCATTAAGCTAAAGTTGTCTTGGGTCCTATACTGTCCTTTAGTCCTTTTAACTGTGGCGTACATTTGACGGCCTGTCAATTCTAGAGTCCCAAAACAGTTAAATCATATCTTAAGTTTACTAAATTCTTTCGCAGTCACAGCACTAAATAACATTGTCAGTGCTAATGCATGTGAACTACATTTCTCAAAATACTTGCAGGAAAATGCAGTCTGTAAATATCTGCAGCGTTAATGATAATCATCACTGTTTTAGTCTACATAAATCCATTTCTATATTCTCCAGATTTCTCAGTAAAATTAACAGTTCAGGTTATGCCGCACCAAAGGATCCTGTAGCACTAGGATAAGAGATTCAAAGTGGTGTTTATGATTTAAAGAGGAACTGTCACTTATCTGGAAGTGACAACTCCTCACTCATCCACTTAAAACACTCACCTTTGCAGATTTTGACAGGCTACAAGCATCTCAGGCTTCGGCAGAGGAATTTAGGAACCAAGAGACAAACATCACTTAGGGCAATATGATGGCACTGCAGCCAGAGTGTTGGTGTGATAGGAGAGAAGAGACCCACTTTGGGAAGTGCTGATGAGTTGCCAAATAGGGCCAATCAGTTTGGAGCTGAGCAAGCGGTAGGAGGTGAGTGCTACAATAGTGAAAAACACACAAACTAGAAACACCATGACAGCCGCGATAGGGAACCAGTACTGAATTACAGCTTGTGTTGAGGGCAACATCTCGAGCATTCCAATAATAATTACGATATTCGGGGGCTTAGGAGCTGTGGACACCATTTTAATACTCTGTATTTTTTTACTTGATATTTATAGCCTTAGTGGCAAAGACTTGTCTTCATAGCTCCATCTTGCGTTCTCCCAGGTGTTAGACGCCATGCAGAAATGCCCCGGCTGTAACATTTGTTTCAGTCACTGCTGTAATTTACTACACGTGATTTTACATATCTTGTAAGAGGCTTAGTACACATGACTTATCATCCTGTACAGAAAAAGAACTTCTGTTTTTAATCTACGGCTTTCTTTTTTCTTTCCTCTAAGACTTTACTATAATGCAGCAGCACACGGCATAAAACCATAATAATGAATAACTGTTTCAGCTAATGCAAAACAGCAGGAGTTCATAATGAGGCTCCGAGAACATTTACATCCATTTCATCAACATCAGAAAGATATGCTCTTTTAACCCTTGAAACAATCTAGTTAGTTTAACTGCGTGGAAACAGCGCATTAGAATTGCAAGAAGCAGAATAACATATCCCTTACAATCTGCTTCCAAGTATGCCGTAGGCTGTGCATGATGAATTGGTTGTGGAATTAAGTCTCTAGTCACAACACAATAAAAGCATATTAAACCATATTAAGCACTCTTCGGCTTTGAGAGAAAAATTGAGGAAATGTATTGTGTTGATGTAGATGGTACAAATGCAATAAAAGATGCATTGGCACACACACACCTACTTGCAAGAACTATTACACTGCTGTCAAATAAAACAATAACCTACACCGGGGATAGGCAACCTTAAGAACCCCAGATGTAGTGGACTACATCTCCCACAATGCTCTTATAGTCATAATGCTGGCAAAGCATCGAGGGAGATGGATCCACAACATCTAGAGTGCCGATGGTTGCCTACCCCGACATAGACTACATAAGAATGTTGGTGCTGAAACATGTGGTTTCGTAATTGTATTTTTGGCAAGGCTGCAGTACATAGAAGGTATTATGTAGCAATGTTGAACCCTAATATCTATAAACCTTATTCCTAACTATGAAACCCTAATCTGGAACCCTTAACCTCAACCATGTAGCCTGTAACGTTATCACTCATCCCTGAATTGAATTATGCATTTATTGGGGGTATATCTAAAAAAAAGATTGACTGAAACCTTTGCAAGCTGTACCTTTCTAACCCAGATCATACTTTATGCGGCTGTCCAATCACAGACTTTCCAAAGCAAAACAGTGAAAAGTCTTTACAAAACAGGTGCCTGTCTCTTGGGATTAGCTCCACTGAGCTTGCAAACCAGGAAGTAACAGGACCAGTTGTCTAATTGACAGCCAGGGGCATGTTCCAAGATTAATTTATAAAACTGCCTGTTTCTATTGAAATCTGCACTTTTTGCAAAATGAAAAAAGAGAACATACTGTTCACACAGAAATCTCTCTAGCATGCTAAAAGTGCTGTAAGGATCCAGATTGTCCCTTTAACTAAAACAAAACTGGCACATACTCTACTGATGTAAACTTGTAAGAAATCTGATGGAATTTTTAAAGGTACTCAAATCTCATAAAAAATGCAATAATTACAGTTACATAGTTACATAGGCTATAAAGAATCAAGTTTAGCCTTCCTCACATTTGTTTTTTGCTGTTGATCCAAAAGAAGGCAAACAAAAAAACAGTTTGAAGCACATACAATGAATAATACTGCCTATAATAAAAAAGATATTTAATAACTGCAGCTCACATTCTTTAACTTTTCACACAAAAATAGTTTTTGAGAGATTTTGATCTGACCTATGGACTGCCCGAAGGCTAATTTGAAATTCATTACACACCCCTCAAACATGAGTTTTAAATTCCCACTAGTTTTATACTTAAGCAATTAAGCCTTAAATCCGGTTAAGATGCCAGAGAAAGCATTCACATTTTACAGGGTTCTCTAAAGTTAACAAAAGGTAATTTTCATTACTATCATTTTACAGAAGGAGAGAAGTAATATCAGTTTTCACTTTTTTTTCAGGAAATAAGGATTAGCTGTAAATGGATTAAAACTGCATGACAAATGGAAGGCTATCTATATTTTATAGTATTGTTGTGATATTATATTACACTTAATAGACCTTTAATTTGGATTTATTCTTTCACCAGTAAAACTGTTCAAAATATTTCAATTTACATCAAAGCAGCACTAGTTTGTTTTTTTAGCACATCCTTAGAAGCCTCCTTCAAAGGTTTATGTTTTCATGCAATTCCTGTAAGAAAAATTGTTCTTTAGGCATCACACACTACATGCAGCACATGATCATATAATTTACAAGATAACAAAAAACAAACACATTAAATGTCGCAGAAATGCAACATTAAAATATATAATTGGAAAAATACACTCTAGGGTTTGTTCGCGTAATTAAGAATTGTGTAGAATTGACAAGAGAACTGCAAAGTTTAGGCTGAAGTACCCAAAATTTAAAAATACTTCAGCACATTTAGCATCTATTATATTTTTTGCAATATGGCTATTTGCAATTTCTGTTTTAACTTCTCCACATTTGTACAGCACGCAAGTTGTGTCCTGCAAGTTAATCCCTTTCTTCACTGGCTTCTCTGAGATAGCCTGGCCCTAAGCTGTCTGCATGGGTGGTTTTAGCTCCTGCAAACACTCTACACAGCCCCATTCGCAAATCTGTAAATGTAAACTGTCGATAGGCTCATAACAGCCAGGGTAACACAGGCGCAATCTCAAAAGACAAATATACAGAGAGATCTATAGATTGCATGTTGACGCTTTGGAAGCTTAGATCTTTAATCATAACCTACAAATATCTACAAGACCACTTCAAACACCATAATCACTGCAGTGTTCTATAGTAGTTACAGTGCCAGGAGAACCCTAGAGCTCCTCCTTTGTAAATAGTCAAACCATTTTAGAATGGACAAACATCTTACCTGTGGTATGCCGGACACGCACACCACCTCCTACCAGCAGCCAGGAGAGGCCTGCAGTGCAGGGCTACCTCGTCGGACAGATGACTGATCTCAGCAAAAGAGCTAATCCTGCCACCACTCAGAGAGAGAGAGAGCTTTCAACTCTGTTAGCTGTAGTTGAGACAGGGAGCTGTTCAAAGGACATCCCATTGCTTTCTTTAACTTTGTTATAGTTACTCCAGATTTTCCTCATTTTGTCGCTATGGCATATTGTCAAATGTGTCATCCTGAAACATAGAGGGTTAACTGTGTCGCTACTTAGCTCACCTTATCTGCAAAATGTTTCTTTCCTCAACTCCATGAATGACATAAACCTGCCAGGCATGTAGAGTTTAATGGTCTAATCCGTCTACATTTTACAAAAGACAGATTAGCTTTTACTTAAATACTCTTGTTCCTTAAATTTCCTCCTTGTCATTTTGCCAAAGGAAGCTCTTAATCTCACAAAAGAACCAGAACACTTTCAGATGTCTCCACAGTTAAAAAAAAAAATAGAACTTAAAGACAAAGCCAAGGTTTTAAGGTAATCTTGAGATTTGGAGGGGGTGAATTTGGATCTATTCTCACATCTGCAATTATTCTCAACAAGGCAACGTAATAGCAACTTCAACAAGCAGCAAAGCCCTTTTCAATAAGAACTGTCAGACTTAGAGAGACGTGCCATTTTTCACTGACATGCTCTAAACATATTTTCTTAATTGCTACTTTCCATCTGCAATCTCCATTTGGCAAATGATAAAAAATTTTTTTATCTTTCTGAGTGACTCATGTTTGTGAGGTAAATTCCTATGTCGCTCCCTTTTTCACTGTGAGATTATAACAATGTTAAAGGAGGAAAGGAGGAACTCAGAAAGTGTGTGAAAGTTACAGGTAATCAAAACAGTTGCAAATGTGTCTTGTCATCTCTGGAAGTCCAGTATTTGTGGTTTAATACTCCCACTAAACTCAACCAAGCAAACCAAATCACCATCCTGGGGGGTAGTGGTTTGCTGCAGAGCAATCAAAATCAATTTGCAATTCATTCTAAATTAAATAACTTGCACGTAAATTAGCAGGTCATTTTGGTATACATTTTTAAAGGATAAACTGTTAGCAAATGCATAGCTTGAAAAAAATAAATGGATTCTTCGTGGAGATTAATTCTACGGTGTGACTGTACATCATTTACAATCCCACAATGCAATGGGCACCTGGTAACATGCATGCTCAACTCAAACAATCAACATATTGGTATTGAAACTATTCATATAAATAGCTTTCAGTTTATAAATTGTCTAGCACAATGTAGATTTTTAAAACTATTTTTTTTTTTATATATATTTTCCAAAGGGGACCTGTCATTTCTTTATAGTGGGTGTACGTTAAATGATGTGCACTAACACTTAAATCAACTGTCAGATTAAGCACAGCTTATATTGGTAGTGTACTGACAGACCGTATTAATCCCTGGTTTGTTTAGAACGATTGCAAGTAAACTTATCACCCAAGTGAGAGCTAAAGCACAGCATATGTGATATCTATTACACTTGGAAAGGTGTTAATCAACATATATAATGTGTTGCTGTTTGATGAACTGTGATGTGCCCTTATTTCTAGATAGAACTAAGCTAACTTCCTGTACAAGTTTTTAAAAAGCCATTTTCTAATCACATTTCACCTGTGTTGGATCCATTTTGTTGCATTTAAAATAAAATGGTCCCTAAATGAAATTGTCCCTTAAGCCAGAGGGTAATAAAATGATTTAAGATTAGAAATGATTCAACAAATATACTAAGGTAAGGTAATTTATGTCTTCATAACATCAAAATGTTTTTTTACAAGACAGATCTTCTTCCCAGGTCTGCATGGGACTTAATGCAAGGACAAATGTGACTTGTGTGCTTGTGATGTCACTTGATTATTATTATTATTTTATTATTTATATAGCGCCAGCAAATTCTGTAGCGCTGTACAATGAGTGGACTAACAGACAGACACGTAATTGTAACCAGACAAATGGTCGCACAGGAACAGAAGGGTTGAGGGCCCTGCTCAATGAGCTTACAAAGGTTATAAGTAGGGGTAATGAAGTAAATTAAACAAAAGAAAGTCTGTCACTTTCACAAAGGGGTCCAAATATACACGGTTCCATTTTTAGACGATTCAAAACAGATCTTTGTTTTAATAATGGATAATATGTAGTTCTAGGTATGAAAATAAACATTTCTACAGGTCATGAATAATTTAAAGAAAATTGACAATGATCTAATTTTCTCAGGCCACCTGAGTACTTTTGAAGAAAGTTGATTCCAGATGGAACTTGATCTGAATGTAGGCATCTACACACAGACAGATATGCAGGCAATTGTGCAGCCTAGTAATTACTTTAGTTTAGATATACACCTCTGGTATGTTGGGGTAAACAATTCTTTACCTTCTTACTAATTCCCAACTAAGACAAACTGCAATATTTCACAATTACACCTATTGCCTTTTAGATTTTGATAAACAGACCATGTTTGTTAAGGAAAAATGAGAATTAGTTTGAAATAATCATCAAAACAATAGGATTGCTCAAAATTTACTGGAATTGGTAATTTTATAAATGTAGCAAAACTAATTTTTGGGGACTTTTTCAATACTAATTTAAATATCTTCAACTAAATGATAGAATATTATTTGAAAACAAAAAATAGATTCTTGTCACTCCCAAATAGTCACAGGGTTGCTAGGTGTTTGTGTTACATATAATTACCGTAACAAACATTGCCCCTTTATAGGTAATGATGTACTCTTACAAGACAAAATGTTTATTAACCTATTAAAGAACACTCCAAGCACCATAACCATTACAGCTAATGGGGGTGCCGTGGTGCCACGCTCACTGGAAGGGGCACCAGGGAAAGGGGTGCCCTGGTGCCTCGCTCACTGGAAGGAGTCAAACCATTCAAAATTGCTCAAATTTATATCTGGGGTCCACCAGGAGACACTCTGCATCTCCACTACCAAAGCCAGAGACGTGGAGGTTCTAAGCAGGTGCTTCTGCTAGCTCTTCTGAGCAGGGCTAGCTTATTGGCTAAGAGTGTCAGCTGATCGATTTCAGACAATAAGCTAAGCAATGCACTTCAAGCAATTGTAATGATACAATATGCAATGCCCCACAATCCAACTAAATTTAGGAATTTATTTTAAGACACGTAGAGACAATCTCACTAACTGGTGATTACCAACTAAACTACCAGCTAAAACACAGGTTAACTTGCCACCCCCTGTGTGTAAACATTCTGTTGGCACCAAACTTAAAACAACTTCAACTTAGGGTATATTAATGGGCCTTGCCAACAAAACATCTTCTTAATCTGGCTTACAATGAACATTTTAAGGTTAAAAAAAAAAAAAACCCAGACAGCTTCTATTTCATTGGGTCATAAAAATGTCTTGAAGACTATTTACACTTTTGAGTTATCAGATGTGAAATTACTGCTACAAAAAAACATTGTGAAACTTTTTCGTTCACTGTGTTTCCAATTATAACACAGTACTGGCTTTTTTTTTTTTACTGTTGCTCTGTATGCAGATCAAACTTTATAAACTATATGAGTGCCATAAAGTAACAACACTGTAGCAATAAAAGTAGTTTAGTCATTCTATAAAAGCTATGACACAAATGGCTTATATTGTCTAAAATTAACAGGGAGTGGGTAATAAAGGAGACATCATATACGCAATGTCAATATAAATAAAACATTTTTACTTCTTTTGTACTGGGAAAGCTACATTTTAGCCTTTACAATATAAAGTCAGTTATTTTATGAAGTACTCTTTGTGCACTGTTGTAACTCTAAAGTTAATACTACATCTTCAAATGTATCATGATTTAAGGTTGAAAAGAGTTAGGCGTCATTATGAATGTGTTAAACATAAACTCGAGGCAGGTTGCTGAAGATTAGGTGTGCCTTCCTGAATGACTTCTAATCTTATCATGGTGACATTGTGAAAAAATAGTACAGTTTATATATATATATATATATATATATATATATATATATATATATATACAGTATAAAAATAAATACATTTTAAAAAAACAGGCTTAAATAGAAAGAAAAAAAAAGAAGCGACAATCATTGCTAATTAATGGCACTGAAAGAATCAAAAAAAAAAAATCAGAGCTGCTTCAAGTAAAGTGGCCTCTTTCCCAACTGTGCTCACTGCTGTGCCATAATTTCATCCCCTGGGGTATTATCAATAGCATCAGCACAGGTCTCAAACCTCACATGCTGAAGCAGACTCAACCCATATTATACTCAAGTTGCAATCTCTTACTTCACTAAGATCAGATTTTCGACACAACACCCTCCTTTTCTTAAAAAAAAAAAAAAAAAAAAGCAGCTTGGGTCTTTGGCTCTTAGAGCTAGATTTTAAAAAATGATAACAGTTATTGGTTACAACTTACAACCATAGCCCTAGAGACGCACTATAAAGCTATTAGGGCTTAGAGACATCAGCACTTATGTTACGATTAAGTACACGTCTTTCTGATATCCTATATCTATAATGGTTCAAATGTAATAAGGTACTTCTCTGCCAAATGTACTGAAGCTCTAATGGGATCTTTATCTGATAGTAACTCAAATCCAGTACACGCACTTTTATTTTATAGATGCCCAAGTGGCAATTCAGTAAATTCCTAGTTGTCAGCCCATTGAAATGAAATGCTTGTACATACTTTTTAAGGCGATCTATTCCTTTTCATCATTCTTACTTGGAGCGGTTTTAACATCCCGATATTTTCTGCTCAGGATTTCAGCTTTGTTATTATCCTTTTTCAGGACGTAAAAAGATAATTGATGTATATGACTAACTTAAAAGAAGCTATTACCAAATTGTATGTAATCATCCCTACATTTAAATATAGCCTTATAAAGTACAGTGTACTAGTCTGCTTTACATTCATGACACTTTACGTAAAATGTAATGTTTCTCACTGTGCTGTTGTAATAAAGTTCTAAATAAGGGTAAGTTGTCTATCTCTCTAGCACTTCCTAATGTATATCAGTCCCTAGATCAGTAGGTATTATATGCTATCACTAGACCTCAATATCCTACCGGAATATTTAGCTACTGGAGATGTAATCAAACAATTAACACCATGCATCCCTGAACAATGTGTCTCATGTCATTCTGAAATAGTCCTCTTCTCTGCCTCATTGACTTTGTATCTGCTTTCTTCCCTACCATCTGCAATTGCAGGTTTTTGGTACAGAGGGTAACGCTAACAGAATAGACATCTATGCCAAGAACTGAGTGGCAGGTAAGAGAACAAGAACCCTCATTCTCTATGTGATTCTCTTGTTCGCTATCATAGCAACTAGAAGGCATGTGCTGTAGTTACCATCGCTATTTCTTTGGAGATAAACTCTACAGCAGGGCTACCCAAAAGGAAGATCCTCAGATGTTGTAGAACTACAAGTCCCTTGATACTATGCATGTCTTTGGAATGCTTTAGAATGACAAAGCATCATGGAAGTTGTAGTATTAAAACATCCAGGGTTATACATTTTGGGCACCCCTGCTCTAGACTCTAGAGTAATATAGGAACTAAGGAACTTAATTATGTCACTCATGAGGTGGTAATTAAAGCATAGTATCACGGGGAAGATTGTGTTCCAGTTATGCCCTGTGTCAGTGGTGCTCTGGGGAGTGTTTTAAGTGTGGGATTATTTTTAGTCCAACCCTGATATGTTTCTGAACTCTGTTCAATAAATTATGTGACTTCTGTAGGCAGTTGGTTGTACCACAGAAAATATAGGGATATCACAGAAAAGGAGAAGAATACGTACGCAATTAACACATCTTGTTATTTTGTTTAATTAATGTTTATATATAATAAGAAATATCTTGCACCTTAGAAACATAGTATGTGTTTTTGTACAACAGCATTTTATTTAATTATACCAGCTCTGGTGGACATTCCTGCAGTCAGCATGTCAATTGCACGCTCCCTCAAAACTTGCGACATCTGTGGTATTGTGCTGTGTGATAAAACTGCACATTTTAGAGTGGCCTTTAATTGTGGCCAGACGAAGGCACACCTGTGCAATAATCATGCTGTCTAATCAGCATCTTGATATGCCACACTTGTGAGATGGATGGCTTATCTGGGCATATCTGTGCAGATAAGTGCTCACTAACACAGATTTAGACAGATTTGTGAACAATATTTGAGTGAAATAGGCCTTTTTTGTAATAGAAAAGTTTTAGATCTTTGAGTTCAGCTCATGAAAAATGGAGGCAAAAACAAAAAAGTGCTGCGTTTATAATTTTGTTCAGTGTATATACATATACATAGAGAGATACGATCATAATAAATGTCCTGCTGAAATTCAAAAGTTTAGAATTAAGATCACTGAAAATGGTCATCATTATAAAAGAAAAAAAAACATATTTTTAAGAAAAAATAGGTTGCTTTATTACATTACAAAATTGCTATGTATTTTCTATAATCTTGATCATCGTTGATACATAAACATTGTAATTCAAATAATTCCATCTGCCTGTATTATTCTGCACAATTTTGATTTAGTTGTTGGCTAATTAGATAATAAAATGGTGATAAAAGTTTACTTGAAACACTGATCAATAAACTTCTCACAGATGGGTGGTTTATGAACAGTGATGCTGACAGCTGTACCATACTAAAATATATTCTCAATTATTATACAACAGACTTGCTGTCATAATCTCTTGGACATGCTTCCAATACCAAGCCTTATTACGCAGTGCTCCACCACAACTTTACTGTTAGTAGTGTAGGCTTCCATTGGTATTTCAAAGAAGACATTTCTTCACTTCAGACATGCAAGGTTTATTTGTGCAGCACCAAGAACATGAAAAATTGGGCCCATGCAAATTATTTCCTTCTTTTTACGTAACTAGTGTTGAATAAATGAACTATGCATGTGTAAAGAGAGGAAACTGTTGTGTTGATATTTTTGTACTGTTCAGATTATTGGTGGCTGGTGGTGGATCTCCTAATCCTTGCACCGACAAGCAATACTATCCTTTTTGAAGCTGTGTTGTCTATTTGCATGTAAGTGGTGATCTATATTCAGTGTTTTGTGTTTATTAAAATAATGCAAGCAAACAAGAATCCAATATATTATTTACAAATGTATGTGTCTATTTAAGCATTTATCTTTACCAGCCTATAGACAGCTGATGATGTAAGTGCAGGGTTTGGAACAATAAGGTAAGAAGTGTAAATGGGACTGAGCTCGGGTTTTCTACTTGAAATGAAGGGTCAATTCGCTATTTTCAGAAAACATTTAACTTAACAATATCACAATTTCCCAATCATAATCTAAAATAATAAAATCCTCACAATGTAAATGAGAATTTCTTGTTTTTCTCACTTAGGGTGGGTAAATTTCATACTTTCTTAGTCGATAGTGTTACCTTACATGGGTGTAAAATGGGTGTGTACATGTTGTGCCTCCTTTGTCAGGAGTATTGCCGTACACAATATAAAGAATACTTTAAAAAGTATTGTTGAAAATGTAATATACTCTTCAGTCTTTAAAACTGTCTCTAAGGTCAAGTAGGAAATGACAAATATAAAGATGTTAAAGTTGGGATGGTAAAGTGAGCGATTTTGTGTAAAATGTACAATGGTCAAAGCTATGGTATTAAATAAGGGATGAAAATCTTGTGCCCGCATTTAATGACCCAGCAGATCTCTCCCAAACAATCTATTATTTTCCACTTTAACTCAGCAGTTCTTGAACAGATGAGGCCTCCGTTTCTCTGTAAGCCAACGATGTCCTAAAGTAGTTAATGTTTATGACAAAATGGAAAGGTGATCAGATAATTAAAAGTAAACAGACTACAAATCCAGCCAGATGGCAATATGCCTTGTTTGCACTGTGACTAAATCTCCTCAAGGTAATACTTGAGCTATTATTGTTGATAGTGAGGTGATGCAATGTTGCTGCAATATAATTGCCTGGGCTCTTAAGTTACAGCCAGGTGTTCAATGGAACATCCAGTCAACGTTATTTCTTTCATCTCATCAGACAAGCCAAATGAATATAGATTTAACATACAAAAGCAGCGTACGCGAGTATTAAATAACCTCTAGATTTACATAAGTAACATAGTGGCATATTAATAATAAAAAAAATGAAAAAAATGACAGCAGGTTGCTTAATGTCACAATACGGTTGTTTTAATATCACACGGAGTGACATTTCACATGACTTGACCTTAAACTGTATAACATTGACAGATCCCTTTGAATCAATTCTACCAACCACTCGCACTTTGATTCTAGATGTACAGATATATTCTCTGTCTTCTCCACCTCTTGACACTGTGCTAGTTTGCTAATCTACAACAGCTGCCAAGAGGAAGGGGGGTGGAACACCATAGCAACCAAAACCATGACATGCTCCTATAATCCATTTCATTTCTAAATTAACAACTAAATAAACCCTGCTCAATTGCAGAATTAATTAGCGAGAGCCAATCAGATCCTATGGGCAAACTATTCTTAACGGCACACTACAGTTATAAATGCAATGCTTCATTAAGCCAGCATTAAAAATCTGAGCTAGATCGCGTTCACACAGAGGAAGATCTTAGAATGTTTTAGTCCAGTTTTAGTCCCATGTACTCATGAGGCATTGTTCTTAAAGTAAATTGCAGTTGTATGATGGGAAATAACAAATAATTCATAATTCTAAAGATAAATTAAGTTAAAACTTGAAGAATTAAAAATAGCAACAAAAAAAAACCAACAGATTTAAACAAATCTCAAGCCTCAACAAATGAACTTACATGATCATTGTTCAGCGCTCATTATGATAGCTTTGTTGGGGAACGTCCATGAATCTATCAACTCGACAGCTGGTAGTTTTCCCTTCAATGATAGACGTGGCCTTCTCAATTAGATTTAAAAAAAAAAAAAGAAATTGTGGTAGGAAGTAGGAACAGATGCTCGTGTAACCCTTATGGATGGAACATTCCTTGCCTACTTGAGGCTGAATGTCTAGTACTTCTTTTGAAGGTTGCTTCAAATCTTTTTTTTCTGTATCAGGTAGCACAACAAAACACAGCTCCCCTCCCTTCTCATCTCCCTTCAATCACCTCCACTTCCCCAGCTTACAGCTTTACTGCTCGCTTGATCGGTGTTGTTGCCTGAAGCCTTGTATAATTGACTTGGCTCAATCAGTGCAACATCAGCTTGATCTGACACATCTACCAGAATGCCTTACAGCACACTTCTCCCATTGTCACAAAGTTTGGATGTGCCTCAGGAAAAAACCTTGCTTCCTTGAGTATCTAATGTTATAAAAGTATCTCCACAGACATTATTTATGCACTATAGTTGCCAGCAAACAACCCTGACTGCAGTTAACAGGCAATTATGACAGGGAACTGTTTCTGGCAAGAGTGCATTAATGACAATGTTACCATTCAAATTCATTTTCACATTTTACTTCTTTTAGTTTTAATAGTAAATAAAAAAAAATGTAAAATTCTAGAACCATGTATTCAGCACTCATTATTGTGTACTCTAGAAGATCATAGGAGTTCAAACATCTGTTGTTGCCTAATCACAACAGAAAGAGGTAAACATAAATGGTACTAATATCAATGTCAGCACTGAAATATATTGATATTATTTCTCTGGAAGCATTTAGTTAGTCTTGTGAGGTGGTTGGACACATGGGCATACAGCTGCACTGCAGCCAGTTCAGTGGCTGACATTTGGTCACCTACTAGATACATATATATGAAGCAGATGCTTGCCAACATATTTTAATAAAATGCACATGGTACAAAGTATATATGTCCCTACAGTGTAGGATTGGTAACAGAGTGTGCCAACCCTTGCTTTTGCATAAACTGCTGAGCAAGCAGAAAATATTAAAGGGGAATATAAAACTCTATATTAAAAAGGGGAAATATCAGACACATGTTAAAAAGCTAGGTAGACAAATTTGCTAGAAGGAACGCTAATATGTGGCCTAACATATGCAGCTTCTAGACACTTTTGGAAAGGTAAAAATATGTTGTAGTGCCACTATTTATATATATATATATATATATGTAACGCCAAGCCACCATTGCAAGCCAGTAACCAACCTCATGCTGGTGAGTTGCATTAACAACGAAACAGCTGTCCGTGAGTGGTTCACTGGCTTTGCTCCTCTTCCTGAGTTGTGTTTCAGAGCTGTTGTATACAGCAGACAGATACTCCAAGGAATCCATGTGTAAAGTGGAATTATGAGGCAAAAATGTGGTTCTTTGTTGAGCTCATTTGCATAAGCCTACCCAAAACCCCTTGCAGTAGTGAGAGCACTGTTAAAGTGAGATTTCTGTGGGAAAAGCAACTCTTATGGCTTGACTGGTGTGTGTATTTGTGTTTAGCAATGTATTAATTATCCACTTATTTCAGGTGGAAGGGGTTTTCATCCACACTTTTCCCCCCACCTCAACTCAGTTGATATATTTATATAATACCACTCCTGATTAGAGAAAACTGAACAGCAGTGGCATGGCAGCATGAAGGACAAATACAATCTGTCCTGTTATTACTCGATGGGAGCAAGTAGGATACATGGAACAGCTTCTATATGGTATATAATATGGATAAAATGCCTGCAGCCAGAACTGATCTTCCTTTCACAGATCCTGCTTGAGAATAGAATGTGTTTGACCACCTGTGCTGTGAATTTGGCTGTATCAATTTCAGAAACTTCACTTAGAGATGTATTTGGAAGCATTTTGGCTGTGGGAAAGTCCATGTACCTAACATAGGCATTTTGACATCCATGATAATCTGTCTCCGTTGTTTCGTATAGTAAATTGTACTCTGCCTTTTGTCTGAGGGTACATAATGTTGCTGCAGATTCCTTAGTAATGATTATCACCTTATTTTGTAGATTGTCTAAGGCTGTAAAGGCCTCCAGATTTTATGTTTAAAGTGTATCTGATCCTTTAATATTCCATACATCACTGACTGCAGTTTATATTTATATATATTCATAACATTCAAGAGTTTTAAATACATATACCTCACACTGAAACCTATAGGTGTATTAGTAAAGACTAGTTTGTGCGTCATATTTTATTAAATGGTTAATGTTAAAACAATATCTATAAATGCTAAAAGCATGGGTGTCTTGAAGCCTGCACAAAAAAATGGTAAAGAATCAGATGGTGAAATGTATAGTAATACCATACTTTCTGTATTGCCGCATAAACAATTTAAACATATACAGTATTACAATACCAGAAAGCAACTCCATTAAGACGTGGAATAAGTAGAGCAGCCATCACAATGGGATGCATGTTGCAAGTGCGGAAGTTACACCTTAGCATTGCAATATCAATTTCGTCCATATTTGAGTGGCAGGCATTGGCTGAGAATGTCAAGGGGCTGTTGTAGTTATGGTAATTAGAGTACCTATATAATGATAGATTGTCACCAAAGATTATATACAATAGAAAGTCTGCTAGTTGTCAGGAACACTTTTTTAATGTTTATCCTGATCAGAAGTAATATCAAGAGCTAATACAAAATACTGCAGAGTGAATGGAAAATTATGATAATGGGTAAAGGTTAAATGTATGTGAATGATGCCTTCTTTAAAAAAAAAAAAAAAGGCGAGATTAATTATCTAATTACTTTTAAAACATTTTCAACTTTAGTTGTCTCGGAAACGCTTTCAGAATTGTTATCTCTGTCACTCCTCACAAAAAGTCAATTATGTCTGTTAATAGAGAAATAAAGGATACAAAAGAAAGAAGTAAGTTCAAGAAATAATCTGATTAAATAAAAAAAAAAATGACAAAAAAATAAACCTAAAAATGTTTATTACATGTAGCTCTCAATCTGGTTTCCATTCTCCAGTATCACCAACTGGACTATGGGGATAAAGATGCACATGGTCTCCTACCTCACACACCTTGAAGGACAGTCTCTTGTGTTAATAATATTAACTATAAGCATTGTCTAATCTTATGCAGGAAAAAGCCGGACGTATTTGCTATGCTATTTAAGTTATGAAGCCAGCAATGACTTGGATGCATCAATAAAATTGCTACAATATGTGACATTTGATAGTGCAACCTGCACTCTATGAAGCCATTGATATGACAGAAGTGACATACATTCTGAGTGAGCAGTTTCAAGCTGCCGTGGATATCTGCTGCCATGGTGAAAGGGCAAAAGGCTTTATCTATAGAGCACACATTTTCACACTACCATATGTGATGCTGCGATAACAATGACGTGTGGTTAAGTAAACCTGTCCTCTTCTGCTTAGATGAATGAGAATAAAGAGAATTGCTATAGAAAAACACTCCTCTTACATGACAACAAGCATGTGCAATAATCGTTTTAAAAGTGTCTGCAACATATTATTCAGAGACAAATGCTCAATCTCTAAGTATGTGATCAAACACCATTAAACCTATGAATGTTTCAATGACACTGGCATCACGTGAGCCTCCTGTAGACCTAAACTTGGAACATTATCATATAAAACATGGGGGTTTAGTCATTAAACAAGGAAATGACAATGGAACTGTAAAATGTAAAATATGTGGGGGGTATAAAATAGCCAAAATTGGAAAGATTTTATAATATTAATAATGTATAGAATTCACTTATCAGTTCTCCTCAATCCCCAATTAAAGATCCAATAGAGAATTGAATTCAAAAGGAGCATGGTACAACTCCTACTGTATGTTGTTGCTTGCTATCGATGAAAAATATGACATTCTTTTGATGTACCTATAATTTTGTGTTGCTCCTAAATTCTGAGGAGGGGCGGAAAGAGACTATCGGATAACAAACCAAATCATTTCTATTGTTAAGATAATTGCCATATGTGGTATTACACAAACTAATAAGTCCTTTCTTAACAAATAACTAGCAAGCTACATGGTTAAGCAAGCTTTAAAAATGTCAGACAGAACCACTACAGATTGTTTCCTCTGCAGTGGGAACCAGTTTTAAGCATTACATAAAGGTCTAATAAAGGAAATTGGATATCGGTTGAATTTTCAAACAGAGTTCAAATTACCAAAGTAGACAATGCTAAGTCAATGTTTGGTTTATCTCTATGGCATGGAATCTGGTCAAACATCGACAATGAATACAATTTAGAAAGGCATGGTAATCCCATTACTAAAGCTAAGAGCTTTTAGAAAATACACATCAAAACCTACATAGTTTGGTTTCAGATGTATACAATAAAAATGTCTTTAAAGCTGATTTATGACAGGATATATGGAATACGTTACTTAGGTATTATGAAAACATCCAGCATCCCATTCTAATAAAGCATATTACATCCAGGAACTGCCATTTAAGGGAATTGCACAAACATTTTCAAACTGCTCAAAAGTCATGATTTGACAGGACATACAATGTTTCAGCATTGTGTGTTTGTTCTGTGGTGTCCCACTTTCGTAGACTCCAGAGAGAAGTCCCAATAAGAACAGTGTAAACCTATCGTCCCTGTGCAAATAGAACCCAGTATTCTGCTTTCAACAAGAGCCCTACAACTGGTCTTTCCTGACTTGGCCCTCTAGTGCGGCCATCAGTCAGTATGGCATGCATGTGTGGCTGACATGCTCTTTCCAGATAGGCCTGTCTCCAAATGACATGAGTCAAAGTGACATGAGAAAATTGCCCTACCAACACCCTTACTGGCACAGCTAAAATTATAGTGTCCCTCTTTGTTAATTTGAAATGTTGGCAGGCATGGTTCAAGTGCAACTCGGAGAAAACTGTGCATGATATAAACTTTCAACTTTATTAAGAAGCCTAGCTAGCAATAATTCAATACTGAAAGTAGAACCCACCATGAAAACATACATTGTGGCAAAATACAATTATTTTTAAATGTTTAGGTTATAATTATATAGTGATAATAGTGATAATGAGCTGGAAAAGGAAAAAGGGTCATAGTCTGCTGTTTGCACTCTTGAGTAGTAAAAATATATATATATCATGGTGAGCTTGTAAAAGCTCCTACTGTTCATTAAAACAGATAACTCTTTCTTAATGGTTAACGACCAAAACTCCTTTATTTTATGTTATGTCAATTAAAATAGACAAGCTAAGAAAATAACAATGTCATGTTGATGGCTTTGAATGGAAGTTTGTTTTTGTAATTCAATGCAGTTTAGTTTTTACCACAGGTCATTTGCTGACGGATATGGCTCTATATGGCGCTACCATCACCTCTACCTCGCAGGCTCGCTGCCTGGGTGTTCTTTTTTACTCCAACCTCTCCTTCACCCCTCATGTCCAATCAATCGCCAAATCCTGTCGCTTCCATCTCAAAAACTTAGGGCGCATCCGCTCCTAATTAACCCCAGACGCGGCTAAGGTGCTTGTGCATGCTCTTGCTCTCTCTTGCCTTGACTACTGCAATATCCTTCTCAGTGGTTTTACATGTTCCCAGATTGCATCACTGCAATCTATAACAAATGCAAGGGGCGAGGCTCATTTTCCTGTCTGCTCGCACCTCCCGCGCCTCCCCGCTTTGTCAGTCCCTGCATTGGCTTCCAGTTAGATATAGGGCTCAATTTAAAATTATGGTGCTTGCTTACAAGTCCCTACATAATGCTGCTCCAACCTACCTATCCTCCCTATCCTCCCTAATACACAAGTATGTCCCGTCGAGACCCCTACGCTCTGCCAAAGACCTACGTATATCCTCTGTCTGTACTCCCACCTCAAATGCTCGCCTCCAAGATTTCTCCAGGGCTGCACCTCTTCTGTGGAACTCCATTCTCTTCTCTGTAAGACTTTCACCCAGTCTCCACTCATTCAAAAAATCATTGAAAACAAACTTCTTCAAGAAAGCATATGAATTAAACTGTTAGCAGGTTTTTATCCCCCACCCTCCATGACTCCTCTCCTGCAGCTGTCAGAAATTACCTACTAAGCCCTCAGTGAATACTTTTCCAACAACCTACTTCATACCCCTACTTTTACCCTTTGTGTCACTATACCCCACTCCCTATAGAATGTATGCTCATTGAGCAGGGCCCTCTTCCTGTACGTCCAGTTGTCTGGTTACAATTACATGTCTGTTAGTCCACCCATTGTACGGCACTACGGGATCTGATGGCGCTATATAAATAAAATAATAATAATAATAATAATAATAATAATAATATGGTAATGTAGATGCAGATAATATTACAAAAGAACATCTACGCTTCGCTACTAAAGAACTCCCCAATGTCACTTCAATGACATATTGTAGGCAAGGGTTAGGAATAATATAAACATCAACACTGACTATCATGTTAGTTAGGGCCATTCAGGTTTTAATCTACTACCGGTCAACAATCTGTTCCGGGTGGAGATTTTAGATAACTCTAGTATGTGGTTCAAGGTGAAACTATTGGCTTTAATGATTTAATTTCCTATTTTATGCATATATTTGATAATTGAACTACAATAATTAATTTTGATTCTTATTTATTTGTAAATAGTTACATTTGCTGTATTTTGCTCTTTTTTTTCTAGAAATAAAATGCAGAAACTGAGCCCTCAGATTTTGGAAAAACAGTAATTTTCTCAAGTGCTGTTTTGCTGAATGTTCTAAAAGCTCAACTTATCTCTATAATTAATTGCATTGCACTAATAAGAATCAAAGGGAGATGCTGTTTTAAGATTCCAAATTGTCTCTTCACAAATTTCTAATTAGAGTTTAAAGCACTATATGATGTACATGTAACCTCTTGATGCTTACTTATATACATAATGTTATCCCTGGATCCCATATATTTATAATAAAATAAATTAAAACCCCAGACACAAATCCTCCAGGGTATCTGTCTGCCTAACTTGCCAAATTCACTGGTGCAATGTGTGTGCTGGTTTATACAGCACACTTCTTGCTACAATGAATTGCACTTGGGAACATAACAGGTGCAGACACGGTTTCATGGAGTCACATAATGCCGCCACTCATATACCCAGGCCTGGACTGGCCATCGGACGCCGGCCCTGCTGTGTCCCTTCTGTGTCCCTGCATGGGCCGGTGGGGAGATCAAAGATCTCCCTCACTGGCCCACAGGCATTTTACAGGACAGACGGCGATAGGAAGGGAGAGCGCGGAGGACCCGGGAGCTATTAGCTCCGATTTCGCGAGAGTGAACTCAAGGAGCTATGAGCTACTCAACACTGTGGCCACCATGGATTTCCCACCGGACCACCAGGGCTGGCAGCACAGTCCCCCCTCCCAGGCAAAGTTAAGAAGTGAGGGGGGGAAATGAGCTTTATACTTATTTAAAAAAATAAAAATAATACATATATATATATATATATATATATATATTTATATAACTCTATTCTTCCCCCCACTGCACCCCAAACACACACACTCACTCTAACTGCAGCCCACACACACTCTAACTGCATACCACCCCAACACACTAACAAACTGCACACCCCCACACACTCTAACTGCACCCCTCACACACAAACACTGCAACCCAAAAACACACACTGCATCCCAAACACACACACACACACACACACACACACTCTCTAACTGCACCCCTCACAAACAAACACTGCACCCTAAACACACACACTCTAACTGCACCCCTGACACACACACACACTGCACCCCAAACACACAGACTGCACACACACTGCACCCTTCTCACACACATACACACACACACACACACACTCACACATACTGAACACCTCACATCCACAGACACACAATGACTGCACCCTTCACACACACACTGCCCTTTTCACTCACAGACCACTTATGGAGACACCAGAGACAGGTCACAAAGAGACAGCGCAAGAATGTTAGTAAATTTACTTGCGCTGCTCAGAACAAATACAGGGCCATTTTCTCATGTGAGAGCTCTTCACCAAGGCTCTGCGGATGGGCTGCCCTGGAATAGCCCTGAACCAACATGGTCACTTTGAGAGGGGGCGTGCTTGTCATTGGTGATGACTAAATACACCCTATTTGGCCCCACCCCCTTCTCTGTGGGCCACTGTTTTCAAAAATGCCTGGGACAGATTTTTTCCTCAGTCCGGCCCTGCACATACCTGAAGTACAGCATTACATTGTAACATGCGCACAACAGTGAGGTGAAGAGAAAGCAATATGTATGTGCTCATCTCCTGTGCTCTAAAAAATAATTCTTACATCAAAGGATCAAAAGCAAAATCTAAAAAAGCTTGCATTACTGTAGGTCTAAATTAAAGGAACACTACTCCTATAATATGGAGGTATATTAAATTAATAAATTCCGCTGACTTTGCATGCAAGCATACATTTTATATGACTGCCATGAGTGCTGGGTGATATACGGATGCTGTAAGACTGACTGAGAATTGCTGTGTTAATATCTTCTCTGTGTTCTTTCTGTCCTATAGGTTTTTGTGGTGACAAATACCTTTTTGTGACAGAAAACAAATATAAGCCAAAGGAAATTTGACATTTTTACAAATATTACAAAAGAGTTTAGCGCTTAGATCCTGTAGAACTCAGAACATGATGATGAGAATGTGAGCTGAAATACAATGATAAAAGCAAAGTATTAAAGGGACACTCTAAACATCAAATCAATTTTAGCTTAATTAAGTGATTTTGGTGTACAGACCATGCCCCTGCAGTCTTACTGCTCAATTCACTGCCATTTAGGAGTTAAATCACTTTGTTCATACAGCTCTAGCCACACCTACCATGACGGAGCCTCACACAGCCTCTGAATACAATTTCTGAAAAATAATTTACTTTTGTTTATTTATTTTTAGCTTTCTTTATTGCACAGTGTTTTTCTCATCTGCTGCTCTGTTAATAGCTTACTAGTGCTGCAAAAAGGTCTGTTTAAAAATAAAGACTTTTTTTCACATTGGCCATATGAGTCAAAGCCAGGGAAGGTGTGACTCAGGCTGCATAAAAAGAAACAAAATGGCAGAGAATTGAGCATTAAGACAATAGGAGCTTTATCTATACACCAAACTGCATTGGATTGGCAGAAATCATCAAGTTTCAGGATCTCAGCAATATAGGCAAAGCCAGCAGGGGTGAGTCATGGCAAGCACCTTTTCAGCGCGATCTAAGGGGGCCAGTGACCTAAATACGTGTTTTCATTCCTGACACTATAGTGTTCCTTTAACCAATGAGTCTAATTCCCTGTTTAATCTGGTTCAGAACAGCAATGCAGAATAACAGATATGCTAGCTGCTTTTTGTATGATATAGTTTGATGCATTTGGTTACATTACACTAGACATAATTTACTACACTGTACCCAAATATTATTTTTATAAGCAAACAGTTTGTTCTGAAATATTACAGTGCTTATCAATCTGTGTACATTCTGACTGTATACAGGAAAAATGAAGCATTCATTTTTATGGTAACTTTTTTTTTTTATCACAACTCAAACTTGAAAATGTTTCCTTTTTTAAAGGATATTTTCTTTGAATATTTACTTTGCCTTCCTAATTTTTAAGAGCAATTTGTGCTTCAAATAGTAAACAGAACCCACATTAAAGGGTTAATCCACCCGTTCAACTAAGTAATCTCTTCACGAAAAAAAGGCAGGAATGTTTTATATTGGGATTTAAGATTTAAAGGGTTTTTTTCCCTCTTTGTTGTCATAACAGATGATGATGCCTTAAAAGCCTTCCCTTACACTCTGAAGTGACACATCACAGGCTGTTAATCCTGCCCCCAGGTCAGGCTAAATTCATCTTTCATGCTCATTTTTATAAGGAAGTGGCAGCTGCAGAATAGGCCTGAGTTCCTTAGGGACATGTAAAGCAGTCTTTAATCATAGAGGGTTGTTAAGGAAAACAATCTGTTGTGTTAGTAAAAGTTGATGATTCAGTTTGAATCCTTATACTCTAACATGGCATGGTAAGGCACAAACCTGAAAATGGATATTACACTTATTTTATAAGTGACCAGCAAATATTCACTCACTGGAGTAAACCTGTTCCAGGACTTTGCTGTTTTTACGCTGAGAAGGAGACTGGCTGAATGTATCATACTAAAGAGAGCTTTAAATTGCACATAAAAAACACCCTTGCAAGGCCCGGGTCAAATAATTGTCTTTACTGATATTTTGTCATAAAAGTTCATCATTGCATTAATTTTATTAAACGCACTAGTATGTTTTCTGTATAACTTAATCTGTCTCATAAAAAAATACCACTAATTATGTTTTGTGCGTGGGTTTGTGTCCTGTGTGATGAATCAGGGTCATGAGGATCATGGTCTCAGGGGGTGACAGGCAAATGCAGCTGAGATAAGACCAAGCAGCCTAAATGGGCTTGTGTTTTCAGTAAATCCCTCGGAGACAATTATCAGCCGTCAGCGCCTGTCCCATTGCCTTTTTAATTCCTACACAAAGGGCACCTACTGATAGTAAAACCATCTTGGGCTTAGCTGTCTCTTTACTGATCTAACATATGAAATTTTTTCTTTTATCACACATTTGCTTTTAGTAATATGCACACACCACTCTCTCTCTCCTCTTCTTGAAGGTTTCTATACAAGTGTGCATTTTAATATGAAAAAGAGGACCCATGCTTTTTTCATTTCAGTCTGTATGAAGTGCCCTGACCTGGAGTCCATTTTGAAAAATATAGCGCTAGAAGGCTGCACATTATTAGGAAATGTCCTACATGAAGCATGCAAGTCATTTAGCCCTTATATACTTCAGGATTGATTAAGCTATTTGGCACTCATGCTTTGTGATGGACCTATAATTAAACTCACCCAGATCACTTCATCACAAGAAGTAGTCTGGTTTCAGTGGTCCTTTATTTTTTTTTAACCCTACAATGTAAAGCATTGCTGTTTAGTGAGGGCAAGGGCTGCGCTGTATGAACATAATATGAATCTATAATGGAGAAAGTCTGACTGGGTGCGAGACTTCCTCATATTCACATGTTTTATTCACACCTGATCATGCTTATCATTTTATGTGTATCTCAAGTGTTTTTCTTCATCGAGGACAAAAGTTTTGTCCATTGCTGGTATACGAACAGACCAGATACAATTTCATTTTTACAGTAACACAGTTGGTACATTATCATATCTTATTAGTATATCTGCCTTGGCACACAAAATGTGTTTATTTGAATATTTATATAACATATATCAAACATGCTAAATATTTTCTTTGTTGTTTCACCGTTTGATAATATGAGATTGTAGGAGATAATCTCCCTTACTTATCCATGCACCTGCTACTGCAAACAACAGAATCGCTTTGTTTGCATAATTTAGAGTACTCAAAATAGTTGTGTTTAAGATTTCTTGCTTTACAGACTTGATCCCTTAAACAGTGCGATTAAAGAGATTTACGTCCATAAAGACAGCAGCTATCTAATGTTTGTATTTCATTGGGATTTTAAAGTTTAATACTCCATTGGTTGACGAACAGCAACCCCAACAAAGCTTTCAATTCGTCATTTAGCTATTTTAGTTTAGGGGATTTTTCAGTCAACACAGGATAATCTTCTTTAGGCAGCTGTTAAAATAAGAAGAATAAAGCAAAATAAATAAATTATATATATATATATATATATATATATATATATATATATATAAATATATATATATATATATATATATTTATATATATATATATATATATATATATATATATATATATTTCAAATTATATATATATATATATATATATAAATATATATATATATATATATATATATATATATATATATATATATATATATATAATATTTAAATATTAACACAATAAAACAAGACTAGATAGCGGTTATTTTAATAATAGTAAAGGTTTAAATATTTTAACAAAACAAAAAGCTCCAGCCACTGCTAGACTTTACCACATTGTATTTAGGGGAACACTTAGCAACATAATTAATGCAGCCTATTGTGGTGGTTAGGTTGCTAGAAGGCTGCTGTTGGACCATGGTTTTGTGTTGAACCGTTTCCAGCTTTTTGACACAAACTATGGTTTTCCAAGGCACCATAGAAGCCATACAGTGAAGCAAAATATGTCAAATTCCATATTTATTTTTGTGAAAGGAACACTATAGTGTTGGACTACCTGTTTATGTGTCCAGCCTCTTCCCCCTCCCTCCGCGGAATGGAGTAAAAATATATTTTATCTTTTCTTATCTCCACACTGGTCTTGCCACTACTGGCCCTGCTTCTATGACTGAGATAATAAATCTTCATGATCTTAGCCAAGCCAGTACTTTTACATAGGAAAAGATTCGGAGGTTATTGCGCATGTGCGGTAAAATTACGCTTTACGCAAATCAGCATCTCCTGAGATGCATTGCGTGGAGACGCTGAATGTAGGTACTGCAAGAAATGTAGAACTGGGCTTGGAAGCACCTCTAGTGGCCGTCTGAGTGACTGCCACTAGACCTGTGGCAGCGTTTTTCATTGCTCAACCTGCTGGAATATGCTGTAGTGAACAGCACAACTACATTAAGCTGTAGATGTGTATGTCTCTTTACACTGTAACTGTGGAGCTGTAACATAAAATGATGGTAACGTTTAGCCATTGTCCAAATGTCTTTGATTGTGCCAATAAGAAAGAAACTTGAGCAAAGTGCATATTATTGAAACAAAAGATAATCAAATGCCAATGATATTCTGTCCTGTATGGTTTAGTTTAGAATGTTTGCTTCCATCTACCTACATTTATTGATCCTTGCATTTTTTTCACATTAGTGACTACACACCAACAATGAAGTCTTCTACCTATTGTAAATTGCTGTATTGATTTTAAACATCTATGGAATTCTTTTGTCAGCCCATGTGCTTTTTAAAAAAATAGCACTGTGCACATAAATTGTTGTTTTCCAGCCAAATAATGAGTAGCTCCTTACAAAATATTATTTCTATCTCACCCAAACACTTGTCAACGTTGTAGTGTCCATTTCACAAACTAAAACGCTCCTGACAACATGTTCTAGCAGCCTTGGTTGATCTCTGGCTACAGTGATCTTTACAACATTTTTCAAGTCAAGTGCATGCTTCCTACAGCAGATCGGAAATATGTTAGCAGATACATTTTTTCTCTTAAATGTTATTATATTCTGCCTTCATCACACTCATGGTTGTGATAGTTTACTTAAGTACTCTTTACTTTGCTAAGTGATATTTACAGTATCTATTAATATTCTCTGCATGCAGCAAACATAATTATTAGTTTTAACTTCCTAAATGTGACCAACATTTAGCTTTTTTTTGCAAGTTGGATGTTTGCTTATCTTTCGAATGCTGTTGATGGAAAATCATTAAAGTGAAATAGTCCAGAATATATGACAACACCTTCTTCACACCATAGAGTTCTAATATGATTCTTACCCACTCATCCATGTCAACCAATCAAATGACTTAAATGATCCAATTAAGCAACGAGGCACTTATTTCTTGAGCACTTGCATTTACGATTCCTTCCTAATGCAGAATTTACTTTGCACAAATAAACATAGCATAGAAACGTATGTAAAATAGGGAACAAAAGTCAAATTAAAAACGTAAAATCATTTATTGTTTAACCGAGTTCAAATATTTGGCATTTAGTGAATATTTTGACTGCATGTGCTGCTGCCAATATTCAATGGCATTAAGTTCAACATTAAAAACTACTAAAATGAAAATATGCAGTTTTTTTTAAATAAAAAATACACAGTGGATCACAAGGCAGATAACAAAGGCTCGGATCATGCTACTCAGATCATTGCAACGTACACAGCATGTTACTTATTATAACATGCTCTACATATACATTGACCGACATAATTTCCCATTTAGGGTACACTGCAGAGCCAGGCTTGAGGAGATAAACTGCAGTTTATCTCTCCTAAAATATTAAGTTGATGGATTTACTTTAAAATTCTAAATGCATGTTTGCTTTTTTCACGGAAGGGTATCTTGAGATTTGGGAGCCTGTTCCATGGGTGAAAGGATACACCAGGCACAGTCCAGTTTGTTTTGAACAGATACTCCACTGCCAAATTCCAGGTTATGATCGGTAAAAAATGAGTGCAATACCCACCCTGCAGTTTTAAGTTAAATAATACATGCTGCAAATAAAATAAAATTACATTGTAATTATGCTCACAGTTTGTAATAAAGTAGTATTCCCTTAAATTTCCCGGTACTACTTGGACCAATAGTCATCTAAAACTACCATTGATGAATACCATTTTCAGTAACAGTAAATATGAATTTCTTTAATTATAGGTTGTTTTTCGAAGAATTCATATCATTCCATATGTGTGTTCCTTTAAGTCACAAACAAATCTATATTATTCTCTCAAAAGCCATGTATATTTTATGCATCTGTGTATATGTATATTCATCATACACAAAAAGTTTGACATTTCAAAAGGTACTCCTACCCTTCAATTTACTTTGGCAGGTATGATATCTTATTCAAACAATCTAATTGCCACACAATCTTTCAACAGCACATCATCTTAGCACCTAGCTGACAAGACCAGCATTCACCTGAGGGCCTCATTACACTGTGGCAGTTCAGTGGGACAAAAATACCTCAACAATACCTGCTCAATACCCAAGCTTCTGACTGACAAGCAAATAATTGGGCTAAACAAACCCAAAAGCACAGTGCCGCTGCCAGAAACTAGTGTGTGCTACAAGTCTTTCACAATAACAGTCAGAGCTGTGACTGCTTCACGTCAGAATGAATCTTTGAAAAGCAGATAGTGGTGACATATGGCAATGACAGCTATAGAACTGCCATGCTTGTTACTGCAGAATGCAAGGTCTCTTAGTCAGGAGTCTAAGTACAACAGCACAATTCAAGAAATGTGAAAAAAAGAAGATATAGTATCTCAGCAGAGATTTTACTGGATTTCATATGGCATTAAACAACATGCAATTCTGCAACTTATGTGTGGATGGTGCATATGTAATATTCCAATAAATAGCATTTATGCCACGGAGGAGGTCAGGCTCAAGTCAGGCTTATTGAGGTTAGTCTTTGTTTAACCCCTTAAGGACCAAACTTCTGGAATAAAAGGGAATCATGACGTGTCAGACACGTCATGTGTCCTTAAGGGGTTAAAGGAACGCTATATTGTCAGGAATCCAAACATACACTCCTGTTTAGGTGACCGGCCCTGATCTAATTGTGCTGAAAAGGTGATTTTACTAACCTTTTCTCCCATGCCACACCAGTCTTAACCTCTTGATAATTTTTTTTTTTTTTTTAGTAAATCATTGGGAGGCTATTGGGCATGCGTGGCAAAACACCACACTGAGCCAATCAACATCTCCTCATAGAGATGCATTGAATCAATGCATCTCTATGGGGAAGTTCAGCGCCTCCATGCAGAGCGTGGAGACATTGAACGTCAGTGCTACACACTGTGCAACACTGAACTAGGAGGCACCTATAGTGGCCAACTGACTGCCCTTAGAGGTGTTACTATGCACCAATGTAACCACTCTCTTTTCTCTGAGAAGGCAGTGTTTACACTGAAAAGCCTGCAGGCACCGGCTATAGACATTAGAACCACTACATTAAGCTTTAGTGGTTCTGGTGACTATAGTTTCTCTTTACGTTATGATATAAAGTATACATTTTCTTTTAAAATGGCTTTTTTAAGTGTGTCTTGGTTAATAAGTGTAAAGCTTTTAATTATGTTTGATGCATTTAATTTATGTAAAGCTTTTAATTATGTTTGATGTTTTTAATTTGTATAAAGCTGTTAATTATGTTTGATGCATCTGATTCTAAATGGAGCTGTCCCTATCTTAAAATCTAAAGTTGTCGTCATCAAATTCTATTTCCTGCCTCCCAAGTTAATAAACTGCCACGTCTTGAGCTAATGTTTTTATGGAGCATTGCTGGAATTGTTCAATGATCCAGGGCCTTTTTCCCATAGCACTATGGAGAATGTAAGGATGCAGGAGCATTTGGGCATGTATGGAATAGAGGGTGAATCTGTACTAGAGGTAAGATTATTAATATAATATATACCCAGAAAATATGATACTTACTATAAATTCTGAGGTTGTAGGCTGATCCCACTATAACTGTCAAATTAAATTTTGTTATAGCTGTTACATTTTTGGCAGTGTGACAATATAAATAAATGATAACGTCTTTCATTAGGTTGCTGACACCTTTCTGATCACTTCTGGCAGCCTGAAAATTTCCAACAATGCAATTAGGTTTACTAATAGATAAATAACAGCTTCAATATCAAAATCTGTTCACAGCAGAAAAAAATATAATAGAATAAGCACTTTGAAAACAATTATAGCTTCATCTTTTTCGAGTTTCAAAATATGTTACTGAGTCACTCATGTGACAGACAAATGGTTAAAGAGCATTTGAACACTGAAAACCTATTGATTTAAAACCTGACAGGCATGACAGGTGAACAGGAAGGTTAAGGTTTCAGGCCTTGTTAGTTAAGTGTATAGAGGTGGATTAGCGGTGGAGAAATGATGCTAAAAAACAACCTTTACATTCTCAGGAAATAGTAAAATAGTGAGATAGTTTAATGCAAGACAAATCTGTAGAGAAATAATGAGCTTCAGTTGATTTTAGGATCTGTATGCAGAATTCACAGTATGAAACATATTTATGGTACATAATAACAACTAAGTCCTGCAAAAGTACTCTGAGTACTTTATCCCAAGATGACCACTAGATATGAACTATTACTCGTACCGTGCTTATTAATGTTGAATGTGCCTGGCATTATTTACTGCTATACCCATGAAGCAGAATATTCAAATGGGTCCCTCATTTAATAGCCAGGCTAAACCAGGCTAAGCTCAATAGGCAAGTCAGTCTTGAACGAATGTTTCCCTGGAGTGCGTTTCCAAGGCAACTGTGCCCTCGGGGAATAAGAAAGCACAGCTGCACCAGCCCCCTATTCTCTTTTGACAAGATGTTGACTGTTTGAGAATGCCATCTCCTCTGGGATTAATAGCTTACTTAAAGACGAAAAATGGTGATGCCAAACAAGTCCTCCATAACTGGCGCCCACTTTAATGTAAAATGAGAATGACAATTAAATGGATTTAAAAAGCTTATGGCATTCTTGTCCAGATCTGCCTGCTTATGACTGGCTTGAAAACAATGACTGCTCATTTTAATATTAAAGCTCAAAAGCAATATGTCACTAAGTAATATAACATGGCTACTGAGTAATATTTTTCCGATAACTAAGTGACAGATTAGCATAACTGTGTCACTGTACAAACAGATACATTATAAACACACGGTAAGCAGGTTAGGCAAGTTTTATATGTAAATCTGCAGCAGGGGTGCAGAAGGTAATTTGTAAAGTAATTAGTAGAATTAAAACATAATCGCTACTTGAGTCAAATAAAAAGGTCAAACTCTCTGTGATACAACAGGTGTAAACCGACAGATATAACAGAACTGTTATTTCAAAGGACTCTTGAATAAATGCAAATGTGCGCCCTTCTTAAACTTAGTCAATATACACTCAAGGCAATTTTCCTTCCAAAAGAGCACTTGAAAACAATTCATTTGCTCGAAGCTTGCTATCTAGTAAGCAAAAGTTTGCACTAAGCATTTAAACAGCCCCTTCAGGCCCCATTCAACACACCTTCCTCAAATAGATATACCGTGGGAGTCTCTCACTAGTCCTCTGTGTGAACATATGCTTTTAGGTGCAGCTGGGTCAGCAATCACACAGGAAAAAATATGACCCTGATAATCTCTGGAATGTCAATATTTCTTTACTATCTTGGTTTCACATGATAAAACTGATTATGATAAAGGAAAGATTGATGAAAACTACTATTCACATATAATGACTGCCTTTTGTTTAAAGGGGCAGCCTAAGCACAATTCTCTCTATATACCACTGCAGTGGTTTTGATGCTAGTAGGCAGTACCCTGTTTTTTGGTCAACCCGTTTTAAGCTGATGGGCTCAGCCTATCACTGCCATCCAAATATAGACAAAACTTATAATGTTAATGTGGAAGTAGAAGTGGCAATGAGGGCAGACAATGAGTGTCACAGGTGTGACCCAAAACCAGCTTATGCCCACGGTATGCTAGCACCATAACCACAGCAATGCAATACTGTGACTGCTCCTTTAATGAGGTATATTACATTTCTCTGCAAAAAGACACCATCAGGATTGAGTGTAAATGTTAAATTACATAGAACTCTGTGTCAACATTTAGCACTATGCCACACTCCACATACATCAGCAGAAAGTATCTAGGTGATAAACCCTATATAGTCAAAAGATTCATCACCAGACAAATGAAAACACACAAAGAGAAATTTGATAACTGGTGATAAGCGGGAGAAATGGGTCTCCAGTGAATTCTATTGATGCCTTAGAAAATTCAGATATATCATACCTTAGTAAATATCACTGTCTACAATGAAGGTAATGTGCCATCCATCTTATTTGAATTAAGGATCTGTCTCTAGAGTAGCATGTTATAAATTCCAGTCAGACATGCGTGTCCTTTATAGCATGGTGCCCCTATAATTCCAGTGTCTCACACAGCCACAATGCTTGCCTGACCCAAGTAGCGGCCTTCGGTATTTCCAACTACAGACACATTTTCCAGGGCCAGAATATTACTTTTAGCAGCACACTGGAGTTACCAAACACAGCGGCTGACATTTCTTAAAGACTGTTTTGTTCTGTTCAATTTCCCTGTTTGATTTAAAATGTTTAAGGTTTTCAATTCCCTCGTGTCAATCTCCCTTTATTTTTTTTTCTCTACTGTTACACAGAGGTTCAATGAGCAAGTTAGAAGCACTCTATCACAGTGTCAATTGAGACAGGCCATCTGCTGTGTTCCAAATAAAACCAGAGAATTTAGTTTGGATTTCTCTGGATTATAGTGGAAAACTAAATGTGGATAAATAAATCTTAGAAATCACCCTATCACTGTGAGTACACATTTTCATTTACCGTATATTGATATAAATTCCCTACCTCAAATCCCCATAGATTGTTAGCTTGTTTGAACAGGGTCTTCTTCACCTCTAAATTTCCCCTGTTTATACCGTAATTGTAAAGCACTGTGGAATATAATGATGCTATATAAATTATAATAATTATAAAACACATAAAGATGTTGATTGGACATCATTTGGATTCCTGTGCCTTAGGACTCTCACTTTTCTTTGTATTGTTATATATATGTTTTATTTATAAAGTGCTAAATATGCTTAGCTTTTTACTGGTAACATTTCAGTAAAACGTGTACAGTAATTATATACAGATTATCATAGCGCCTCTAATACATTAAGATAGGAGGTCCCTGTGCTGTAGTTCGTACAGTACCCTTAATTAAGATTTAATCTCTGTGAGCTATCTAAAGCAAACAGATTTTGTGTTGTGTTCTGCAAGAAACAAATTAAGACCTTATATCCATTGAGTGTTAAAATACACTAGAAGGAGTTTGAATGCAAAATGGGTTAACTTAACATATTCTGTAATGCTCATTGTGTCACCTTGTACTGCCTCTACCCCTATCTAGCCTAACCCTTCCTCATTATGGTTGGACCCTGCTCTTGAAAGGACAATGTTGTACTTATCAAAGAGCAAATACAATTACCCTTCATTAAGCTGATGACCTATGCAGCAAAATATATTTGCCTGGGTTAAGAAGAAAAAAGGGCGAGAGAAGTCTTGTGTAAACAGCAGAACAATATAGCTCTATCTTATCTCTAGAACTTATTGCTGCTTGTCGTAACTGTGTGCTTTACTGCCAAAATAAAATAAATTGAATCAGCTCGCACATGATAGCATGTTCTTTCCTAACTCATACTAATTGCTTAGCTAATTGATGTTTGTTGAACTTTCTCCATTTCATTGAGTGATTAGGTACAAAGCTAACAGTTGACATCTGTAGGCGCTTAACTGGCGTCTGTAATTACTGTTAATGGTAAATAATTGTTAGTTAATTGGAATGGTAACTGGCTGAATGGAATCCAGATTGTGAAGCAACAAAAAAAAAAAATCTATTTAAATAAACATACATATTATAGGAAAAAATACATTTTATCTCAATTGTGAAAAACACTAAAAGATCTAGCAAGTGTTTATAAGCATAAAATACAGTCACTGATTTTTTTTTGCTTTATTAATGAATATTCTAAATGTATCATTCCTAAAAAAATATATATTTTTTTATTTAAACATTAAAGTGCTTTTTTAAATGTATTCTATTGGTCTTCGAAATATAGTACATTATTTCAATGTGACAGTCCCAAATGTTACTGTCGTGTCATGCTTTATGAGAAAATGCCACTCAACTCTAACGTTGAATATTTACATAATTACATAAATTACAAACCTTACAATATAAAGGCTTTCTAGGTATGTGCGCCCATTACTTAAACACATTTGGCTTATACAACTGATGATGAAATGTCAAACTGACTTGCTCATAGGGCAGACTCATTGTCCAGAAATGTAAAGCAAATATCTGATTTGAAAGCTTATTAAATCTTTCTAAGGAAGCCAATTATGTTGCTAGGTTTATGTTGACTTCTCTTTAAAATGTCCAATTTGGCATTTTTCTAAAATATTACCATGTGTGCATTAATGTCCAAAAATAGCAACATTTAATAGACTAAGGTTTCATTGAATTCACTCATCATTTAAACATAAAAAGCCCTGCTCATTAAAATGAAATGAGACAGCACCAATTAAGAACTGTGACTTCAAATGCATTGATGCAAAACATCACAAAACAAGTATGTGTACTGACAAAATGGTTGCTGTGTTGGGAGGATTGGAGGAGAGCTGCAAGGATTGGTTGCAAGGTTCCGTGAATAAGTTAGTAAACGCTGATATAACAATTATCCAGTCTACAGATTCCGTAGGATTAAAGAGTGTTAAACTGCTAATCTAGGAAATCTCATTAATCATACATAATGTATTGTTCTAATTGGATATCGATGCCTAAATCCCATTTACAGACCTTGTACAATCAGACTGCTGTGTGAATTGGGGTTTTAAGAGGAAAGATATGATTCACGGAGGAGAAAATTGACCTTTCATTTCAGCTGTTTTTATCCTCATGGCAAGAAACATCACATAAAGCGCAAAAAAATATATATTTTTTTTAAAACATGGGACAACTTGCTTTGGATACTAACTCATACATAATGTTCTTCAAACTGACAGCTTTCTGACAATCATGTCATTCACCTATCAACCCAATGACTAAAGAAACAGTAATCAAAGCTAGAAACACACATAACAAAACACACATGGACATACTAACACAAACAGGGAAACGCACAACTGTTTTCCAACACATATTGACATTACCATACAACTGTGGATCGTCTTTCAACTTGTTTAAATGTTCATGTTTAGACTGCTAATCAGTGTAGAAAAAATATGCCTTTTAACCTGTGTCATTCTTCACCCAAGGGATGCATGAGTGAAGAAAAAGATAAAATACTAGTCAGCTTAATTTTTTTTGGAGCACCTGTGTATATCAATTGATTCTGCTCAACCATTCAAGTTACCAGGACAAATTAGCATATGGCAAGACGGAGAACTCATGAACAGAGAAGAATGAACCCATTTTGATGGAAATAGAGGCCAAAAGAATAATCACCATCTACTCAAAGGCTTATTTGTGTATGGATTCCCAAGAAAAGCTTAGAAGAGCTGATGTTGATTTTGGACTACACAAAGAAGCCTTAATTCTTTCAAGGGAACTAAATCACAACGGAAAAAAAGAACTCAAGTAGAAAGTCTTGCTGTCAAGAATTCTTATTGAAAACCAAATAGAAGCCACAAATCAAACCCTGTAAGTAAACACAAACAAGAAAACGGGAAATGTGTTTCATTGAGTAAAAAGAAAAGAAAAAGAGAGTGTTGAGAAAGAAAGCCTCCTCTTCATCCATCACTTCTCATTCTTCTAGTGAAGAGAGCCCTTCACCATCTCATTTAGGAATGTTGATTGACTGGGCTGGTATCTATTCCTTTGGATAAAACCCAATAAAGGCCTTACTCAAATTCCAAAGCTTTTTACAGCAAATTAGGGAACTACAAAGCTATTATCACACATGGCAACCCGTATTTTCACCCTGTGTTTTTGTTTTTATATGTCTCTCAGAGGGTTAGCACTATTGATTTTTTTATGGTTACGTTTATACACCAATACGAAAAAAAATAATGTTTTTTAAAATGTATAAAATAAAATAGAGAGTGGCTGAAAAAAATTACGGGTGTCTTAGTGACTATTTTATGTATGTTCACTTTTTAATAATTGTTATTGTTTTATATGACACGCTGTATTCACTGAACATTGTGTTGGCTCCATTTTTCAAGTAACCTTTTCTGCTTTTTAAAATCTGTAGCATATCAACATTATGTAACCTATCTAACGCAGTGGGGGGAAATTCATATCCAACACAGAAGTCTTGTTTCACAATACTGGAAAGAAAACCTTTAACCTACTGAGAAAAAATGTGACCCCTAAATAGTAATCACTTCCTCTGTTGCGAGGAGTTAAATGCCAGTCAGTTTATAGACAGGTGCAGGGTAGAACACAGCCGTCTGAGACATGAAGACTAAAACAATTCATTTCCTTAGAAGGAATTTGCAGGCTGTATTAAAAATGTACTAAAGTTGTATGTTAATCTCAGAACACTAAAGCAGCAAGGAGGGGCCCTTACTCGGTTACAGCACAATGACCGAGTCAAGAGTGTTAAGTGTCGTTCTTTCCCGTGCCTGCTGTAAGAACAGTTTGGACAAATCCCAGAAGTCAGGAAGTCTTAGTTTCTAAGATTTTACTGCGGGTGCCTAATTTTCATTTTTTTTTTTAAGATCCCCCTTGATGCAGCCATTTATGAGCTGTTAAAATTAATGGGCTAATAATTTCATATTTTTTTATTATGATGATGAAAACTGCAGTGATTTTTTTTCTTTATCTAGCCAAATCTTGGTAAATATCAAAACGATCAATTTTTAAAACATCTTTACGTCAAACTGTCTGTTCTTGTATACTATACTTCAATTAGTCCTGTCTATCTAGACAACAAGCAAGTCACTAAGATGTTCAATAAATATGCATGTTACTGTAATAATGTCAGCAGGTTGAGCAAGGTACTATAGTGCATGGGTCATCATATGCCAATCAATCAAATTAATCTATTTATCAAATAACTCTATGCAGAGTACTTTGTAGCTGAAAATAAAATAACACCAGTCTTAAAATATTAAAAACCTGCTAGCAAAATTGTAATTACGCTAAAAACATTACTTAGGTTGAGGGGCATATGAGCAGTAAGGGAACGATTCGCAAGCGAACTATAACAGCTAGTTAGGAAAAATATATATTTACAAAGAAGACACAAGCCAAACACAGATACAACCTTACCATTATTTGGGAGGGTGCTAAATAGTTTCTCTGAACCGGCATCCGAAACCTACAGAAAAACAGAAAAATATTTGTATTATTCATATTACTTGTAGAATTATATTTACACTTATAATGCAGAAATGCAACATATGTTAATCTATGGCGGAATAAATGTTTATTACACAAACAACTTATTAAGAATTATAATATATAAGTAAATTAAATTATATTTCATGGTGTCACTGCAAAATGCCCAACACAGAAGACACTTTTTTATTGTACAACATAGAAACTGTGCAAAGAAAGCTGCAGTGACAAACATATTTCCACTAGGTGGTACTATTTATCTGCACAATTCACAATGCTAATACAGAAAAGGGCTTTTTAGATGAACGAAATGATGTTGTTTCCAGGCTTCTACACTTTCTTGATGTGCTGTGTTACTAAATGTGATGTAGCTGAAGTAGTACAGCGGTGTTGTGGTTTCATAGACACATTATTTTTAATCACTGTGTCTCTCTTGGCTCAGCACATTTCAGCTATATTGGGACTTTGTCTAACCCACTGTTTTGTGTATTTTTTTATTGTGTTTGTAAATGCTTTAACAAATTGGAATTTGCAAGTTGTGTACATAGACATGAATACATATAACGTATAAAAAATCTCATATATTTTTGTATATACACATGTGTTTAATATACAGCTCTGTGTGTGTTTGTGTCTGTGTGTGTATATGTTTGTGTGGACGTGTACATATATAATCAGTTTTGAAATACACATAACAAAGGCAGGTATATCTGTACATTATATTTAAATTACGGTGCACAGCACTCTTGGCTCATTTTGTATTGTTATAGTTAAACATGAAATTGTCAATAAAAGCTCAAATTCCAATGAGTTTTGGTCATATATTACCACACATTCGATTTATGAGAAAAAAGCTTAGTGCATGAGAAAATGTAGTGCAATAATAAGATCGTCTAGTGTGTTTCCAGTAATCTTTTTCAACTGTGTTCCTCCGGGCAGGGTATCCCTTTACCTAAATATACTGTCTGCTTCCTGCCTTTAATTTGATTTCCTTTACCGCATTATTTTCTTCTAATTTTACAATTTAAAAAGGCTTTGCCTGTCCTGTAAAATCCTTAAAGCTAAAATGGCCTGTAAACGACGTACATATTGAAAAAAATATGGGATTGTTTATTAAGGCCCCATTAATATTCCAGAAGGTCACGAAAGAATCACAGTGTCCATACAACACATTCCCAGTGAGCTCCTTATGCTAACCTCAACTTCAGGAAGGTTATTGACTTGTTTTGATCCTTTCGAGGTCAGGGGTCACGAACAAGGTCGTGAACTCAGCACCTCTCAACAGCAGAGAGGGTGCTAAAATTGCCACATGGTAAGAAGCAATTTAACCCTATGGTTTCAAACACAAAAAACAAATCTATCTATCTATCTATCAGATAAAGTGTGAGACACAAACATTAAACATTTTAACAAGATATCAAAAATGATGTTGTGCCAGATTTACAGTGTTTTGGAAACACAATTATTTCTGAGCTACTACGTGAAAGACAAGTGATGACAAACAAAACTGCATAATACTGAAATGACATAGTTACACACCATCTAGGAAATATTAGTATGGCATATATACAACAGTATTAGAGATGCTACACATTGGCGGACGGTGAATTAACATTTTAATTGTCATATTAACAATTCAAAAGCTTTTAAAATGCAGGAAAAAAAAACATTCAAACAATCCACAAAAAAAATGATAAATATATCAGTGTATTAAAGTTAACCAAACATAAATAGCATCGTAGTCTCATAAATATTCGGGTAAGTTAGTCATTGCTAAGAACACATAATTATAAATTTCAAACAACAAAAAAGATGCATCTAATAAGTATTAGTGTTTTTTTGTTTTGTTTTGTTACTTATATATTCTCTGTTTATCAGCCCAATAAAGGTAATGTAGCAGTGGAACTGAATTTATGCATGGCAAACACGTAAACAACGTTTTACTAAATCTTTATTCTCATCTTAATTTTCTAGCCAACATAAATTTGCAAGAATAAGATTTGTTATAATGTGTGATGTACGGGACATTTGACATATACAGATTATATGTATTATTACATATTTCATTATTACATGATTAAGACATAGATCTAGCATGTAATATTTTATTTTGCCAATCGAACTACAGTAATATGAAAAAAAAATATGCAATATTTAATTGTTTTCCTTATTTTATTATTGTCATGTTACTCAAACACATATTTTAAAAATTGTGTTTGAAAGCATTAGAAATATATATGGAGCTGCTTAACATTGTACATTTAAGACCATAATCTAATATTTTTCACTTTGCACTTTTTAATAAATATTACTTGCAAATCTATTAATTATCTCTTTTTCTAATCAGGCAAACATTTCATTTAATTTAACTTGCCTCCAAAGTATTTTTCATTTTTACACTTTGCGTTTAATATAAGTGGGACAATATAATGTGGGTTTTGACCGCACTATTGCCATGTAAAAGGTTTTAACCGACTCGTCAGAAAGGTAAGTAAAACAAGAGCTTCATCCTGAATTAACGAATGCTATAACAAAGCTCTTTTTCACACAGAATGGCTTAATCAATAGATGCAAATAGGAAAAAATTACACTCAATATGCCATAAAACAAGTATCCAAAAACCTCATGAAAAAGCTATATATTCTCTTTTCAGTTTAATCAATTGAATGCGAAGAATTATAATTGAATATTTAAAAAAAAATCAAAAAGCTTACAGACAGACTGAAAAATGTAAATGCAAACAGATCTGCGTACAATATAAAAAAAATACAAAGGTTTATTTGTAGAAGGAATTTATCTCTCTGAAACACAGTGGATATATTTTGGAGTACAAATGGAATAGTGTGTGCAGAATTTTTGAACAATAATGGAATCATTTTAACGCTGTCTATTGTTCTAATATTTCATTTAGAACAATTGCTGTTAAAAAATTAAAATTTTCAAAGGATTATTTAAGGATGTTACAATTGTATCAATGCTTGAGCTTTTTTTTCTTTCTTGTTCACTCCATGGCCCATGCCTATTGAAATCACAGTTGTTAAACTGATTGTTACTATTCTTTCGCTGTCACTTGTTATTAATGATTACACTCACTACCACAAATTCATATAGCCAAAATTAGGCTTCTTTAACACAATCAGGGAATATGGTAACCTCCTGTTATTCAGTATTGTTCTTACGGAACATTTAATCAAGGCTTAAATAAGGGTATTTTTGGGGGGGAAATCTGTTATTTTTCACTGACTAAATGATGGCAGGATTACAGACTATAGATATTAAACTATTTACATATGTATTAAATTATCCAAATACATTTTAACCTTCTTAATCTATGAACACCAGCAATATTATATAAGTATAAAAATCAAGACTTTTATTCTGTAAATAATGTATATAAGATTGATCAATCAAAGCAGCATGTATGTGTATAAATAAGTATACACATATGTATCTATCTACTATCTATATCCAAACACATATAAATACTATAAAACACACAATAAATAGTTGACAAAAATACTAACACAATTACTGCATTTGCTTCTATGATTCCAAGAAGCCTTGCCTGTAATGTATGTTTTTATTTTCTGTTATGTCAATTGTCTGTTATGTATATTTGTGAATTCTACACAGAGTATGTTGGCATTAAAGCCATGCAGAATAATAATGTACCATACATGAGCCAACACATGGCACTATAGCATTTCTGATTTGTTTATTTTTAGAGCAACTGCTTATTTTTAGCCTTTTTTTCTTTTGTTTTGCTCCTGGGATATTGCATAGGTTCCCTATAACCCCAGACCAACAAACTATTCTGCTTCCACAATGTCAGTACAAAGAACCTTGCTGCTCTTGGGTCCACATAGCGCAGACACTGGGAAGAAATGCCTGGACAGGAGAATTGGACTGGGAGAGGTTGTGGAGGGGCAGACAGGGATACACACACAGGGCAGCTGGCTCTCCTCTCTGCTTAGCTAGAATCTGCCTTTCCCTGCCCAGTTGGGACTCAGATCAAAGAAATCTTTCCAACATATTGTTTTCCGGGAAGTACAGTACAATTCAATGCACAAAGGACGTGGCAGACAAACACTACATTATCAAGAATAAAATACATATGGTGATCAGCAGTTTCAGTTCACGTTAACCTGTTGTTTGTTTAGTTGTTTTTTTCCTTTTTTTTTTCCTTTTGTGTTTTATACCGCCTGCTATAAAGCTACATTTGCATCTGTAGTCTATCCCTGCTAAATTCTGCATTTCATTCATACACCCCCACTGTGCATAAAAATATAGCACAGCTGGTCCTAGTGACAATCAAATGGCTGGATTAGGTTCCCCATTTATTTCGGTAAATGTCAGTTTTAATTTCTCCTTGGTACAGAAACCTTGAGGAACACAGCCATGTAGTTAATGAGGACGCCCAGAGTATTCCCCATCAGCTTCCAATCCTAGAGGTTAACAATAACAAACCGATCATTCATCCATAAAACATGTCAAGCAAACGTCCTGCAATCACTACAAATAACGATCAGCGTTCAGCATGTCACCGGTTTATTTAATTTTTTTAGGATTATTAAGCAGTTGTACAATGAGGGAGCCGGGGTTCCTGTAAGACACAGGACAATATGGGTGGAAGTGTCATGCATAGGGCAGTACAGAGAACGACTTAACCCATACCTGCTTCCTTGTCGCTTTCACGGACCCACAATGTATGAGTAGGTTTCCTCAGCAGATACAGTATGTTAGCCGCGGAGTAACAGGGAGCTTAATCCAGGGAAGGAGGGTCCCTTCCACCCATGGAGAACAAACCCAGGCATCCTTATTTCACAATGGGAGGTAGGTACTGGAGAGGGGTCGGGGAGTGCTGTGCGGGGTTCGAGTTGGATGTGATGGAGAGAAGAGGGGATCTAGATCGGAATATAGAATGCCAAGACACAGCAAGAGCTCCGGATGGAATCCTGCCTTCTGACGGCGATGTACGTCCAAGGGTTAATACAACGCAAGGAGGCAGAAGAGAATCAAAGCAGCAGGACAAAGAAAGCCATGTGCAGATCCTGCCGCCAGCTCCTGATCCCCCTTCAAGCAGGCAGACAGACAGACAGACAGCAGCAGCAGCTTCCTCTCCCCACCCCCTGCCTGCTGCTGCTGCTCCTCCTCCGACACACAGCCTCAGCCCCGAGCACTGATCCCTCACCCTGCAGCTCCTCACAATCCCGGGACACCCCCTGTGAGATCCAGATCCTTCAGGCTCAGCTCCTCACTGATCACAAGCTCCTTGTACAGTGGGCTCAAGGGGGCAAAGTGACACTCAGTTACAGTGTCTCCCCTCCTCTTCCACAGCCTGACTCACTGATTTATTTCCTCTCTCACTCTTTACTTAAATAAGGGAATCAAGTGAATTCCATTGAAGTACAGATCCTTCCAGGTTAAAACATAAATAAAAATCCGACTGGGTTTATAGAGCAATGGAAACAAATGCTATTTTAGCAGTATCTTCCTGTTCAAAGTACAAATCCTCCCAAACACGCAGAGAAAGCCTGCCTTCACAGAGTAGCAATCTTCTTGTAGAATTGTCCTCACTTCTTTGTCCTGGAGTAGAGTTTAGTATGTGCAGTGGGATAATGGCCACTTGCAGATCCTCAGCAGCCACTCAGTCACACTGGTTTCTTTCTCTGACTGTGTGTGTGTCTCTCTCTCGATTTCCACACTGAATACAAGTGCTTATTCATAGACTGCATTCCATAGCTGAGGACATCCCATAGGCAGTGAGCCCCTCCTCTTACTTCCTGCATCAACCTGACAACCTTTGCAAGCCACCTTCTCCTGCAGTATACTGATTTTTCTGCTCTCTCACTACATCTTACTCTAATTGTGTATATACCTATTCTTTTTTCATTATTTTTTATTATTATTATTATTTATTTAAATAAAGTAATGGAAAAGCAATGGCAAATGTTTCTTTTTTACTCTGGTGTCCACTATCTACTTAGTATAATAAACATTAGCACCAGTCTTTATGCTGAGCCACAAGCCTCTTTGTTAAAGATCTTTCTTGCAGCCTATTAAGTGTGAGATGTATACAGTAAACATTGGATTTTGGTGACTTGAGATGCAGTTTGCTAAGTTGAGAATAAGACAACCAGGCTGGCAGAAATCAGAAGCAGTAGAGATTTTCATTTTTGAAGTTGGCTCTTTGTTTTATGATTTTGCAAGTCAATTTTCAAGTCAATACTGCTCGATGTTAGTCACTACCACTAGACAATATTAAAAATAATAATAAAATAAGTTTGTGAATAAAATATGTCTCCTTCTGTGGGACACTTTGTTACATGTTTACTCACTAAATTGGAAATTGTTCTGAAACTGATAGGGGAATGTCTTTTAAACTCACAGAATGAAGAAAAAAAAATCGGCATTTTATTTTCTTTTTAGGCCTAAAATTTGCTATTCCTTTGTCACTTCTCTACACATTCACAGTTCTACAGTTTCACAAATTCAGTTTACCAATTAAGTCCCTAAAGATTAAATGCATGCAATTATGATTATTATAATTACATTTTTTTACGTGATTGATACAATGTTTAGACACAATTCTAAACTCATGTTGACACACTGATGCATCACATAGAGAGCCCTACTCACAATTCTACAATCTGGAAGAATATTATAGATATGACACAGAATGTACTATCTTGTTAGCTCGCAGTGCACACATAATGTCGCATGGATTTGAATATATGTGCAGTCATTTCAATGAAGGTTAAGCATACAGCATTAAATGCAGCAGATTACTGATGCATGCTTAGTGCCAGGCATTAAAAACAAATTTGAGCAGAATGAACTGCCTGCCACATTAGCTTACAATAGAGAATGTGTTCTAATATATTCATGGAGACAGGAGGAGGCAGAGCAAAAGGCATTTGCTGAGGGTAGAGCAAGACTTTTTTAACCCTCCACATGCCAAGAGCTATAAACCCTCTAGCACATTTGGCCATAATGGTTCAAAATACAGGGGAGGGAAATGCTCCAGGCATTTCTTTTGAAAAGAGGTTTAGCACTCTTGAGGAGGCCATCATTTAACCTTTCTTGTTAAAGAAGAATTGTTTATTATATAAAGATAGTTTGCCCTATAGGTATACGTACATCAAATGGAATTCAAATGGTTATAAATGTCAGGACGTGAAGAAGGAAAATATTTTGAAAGAAGCAAATACCTTGTAATTGTAGATTACAAAAGAGTAATGTCTATAAAAAGCCTTTTACGCACAGTTGAGTTGCATCTACCGTTTCGAGAACCAACCAGCACTATGGTGGGAGAAAAAAAACAACTATTTGCATGGCTTGAGTTGGCTAAAATTGGTAAAGGCTAGAGAAATAAGTAAGGACGGTGGGTTGAATTAGGTAAGGTCTACCCTTAACCCCAGTAACTATATTATGGTCAGGGAACTATTAGCATTAGTTGGTACACCTGCAATCTAGAATAAGTGAACTGTAACTGCCATCATTATCAGATAGCCAGAGCCTGGTTAGGTTAAGGGCCTATCAAGGAGGTTAAACGATCGGCCAATACACCTGTATTTAGTCTCAGCTAGGTTATGGGTATTCAGTACACAGGGTAATGTATCAAGCATGGTGTAACCCTAGTGACTAATATAAATTACAGGGTTCCTAACAAACAGTCCAACAAAAAAAGAGAATATAAGAACTCAAAGAACAGGCAAAAGCTTAGAGGAACTCAGTAGATTGCACTTCTCTTAGTCCTCGTTTAGTTCTCAAAAATGTTTTGCTCACATTTCTCCTAAAAAAACAGTAACAATGAGGCACTCTCTATGGATGGAACCCCATATATACTGCACACAGCCATCAGAAACTTTGGAGCCAATACAAATACTGATCCCACTGTCACATTCTCCCATACACACCCCATGACTGAGCGGCCATCAAAATGATTACAACGGATAATTATACATTATATAAAATGTTTGTTTATGTTATAGGACACATAATAGACTCTACTACTCTACTACATCTTTAAAATAATATTTATGCAAAGCTGCAAAGCTATAATATAGCCATGTACTGACCATGAATAGGTCCATTTAAATAGACTAATAATGAAGAAATGCACCATAGTATTTTGTAAATGTAGAGGTTTTAGCGTGTCATTGCATATATAAGATCTTAGACTTGCAACAACTGATAGCAAAAGTGGTTTTAGATAAGCAGTGAGAAATGAAAAAATAAGACATTTACGTATGGCCCTCGCACACTGTCTGCTGTAAGTGCTGAGTATGATTACATACTGTGGGTAGGAGGGAAGTATAATTCTAGTGATTTTATTGAGTGCGGATGACAGCTGCAGACTACAGAGTTCATTCGAAAATAACTAAAGGGTTGATAGTGAATGCAGTTTTACAACACCAGAATTTCCACATTAACTTAAATTAAGACAGTAATATTTGCATGCCATAATGGGTTTTCTTTTCTTTTCAAATGAAACAATATAAAGACTTTAGAGTTTTGAGAAAAATTAGCTAGTGCTTTTTTATAGAGTTATCAACAGAATTTCATATAAAAAAGTGATATGGGAAACAAATCAGATGAACCAAAAGGGCATGAAAATAGGCCCATCAGTGTACTGCAAAATATATGCATAATATAATAATGTATGATACTATGCAACATTTTTGGCTGTTTTGTTAGTAGATTAAATGAGAAAAAGTGGCAAATAAAGGGAAAAACAGGAGAGCAGTACAAACATCTATATTGATATATTTTGTATATTATATAAATATAGTTTGTTTTTTTACGTTTCCTCCTTTTTGTCCCTCTTTTGGTCACTTCTCACTTGCTCTGTGAACAAAGTCAACATTTGTTGACTGTCCTCTAGCCAACTTTTTCTTTAAATCTTCTATTTTTTGGTGCCACATGCAGAATTCAAAATCACAAATCAAAATGAACATGATCAGCCATTCTGTGCTTCGTCATCTTGGAGTTCAGAAATTTGACCGATGAATCAATCTGCCCAAAATGGGATGGGTTGTGCTTCAGAACGAAATGAACCCAGCTGCACTTAAAAACCCCAAAGCACTTTGTTATGTAAGTGTCAGTGTCACTGATGTCACAATACAGTCCATATTTCAGTGCCCTTACAATTGCCATTGATGTCTGGTCCATGACTACTGAAATGGGGAAGGTACAGCTTGCCTTATTTAAAAGGACTTGGCATGGGCTCAGCAATCAGTTGAACAACTTTCTGAACTATCGGATGTGCCTCCTTGGTGGCAGCCATGTCAATTGTTGGTGCTGTGGTTCTACAATGTTGTATTTAAGCTACAGTAATGTAGTGTTTCTAATATAAATACCATGTATATGGACACTGTAAATATATATCCTTTACCCCTATTAACTTACTTTCGCACTAACCCTAGGTTTTCATGCTACTGTTTCATCACTAATAACAATATCAATGTCTGCAGTATGAAATGCCAGCTAATGTCATGCAAGCGTTGTCCCTTTCTTTCTATGGTCATTTATTTTTAAAGGCAGGCAAAGGAAAAGCAGATACAGCTAAATCTAGAGATTGAGAATGCTTAGATATCTCTTTTAGCGCTCTGGAGCATTAAATCCTATAATCAGACATCTGGCCCAGTAAGTCCAAAAGCCTACTTTCTCTCTTACGATGTGTAGTCTTCCCTGTCATAATTCCTTTTGACAAATTTAAAACTGGAACTATGTGATATGTATAATATATCTGACAAACTAAAGATACATGTATTTATTGGTGCCAAGTTTTCTGATTGGATTGATGAGATAATCCCATTGGCTGCAACTATATCCCCTGGCTGTCCCAACCAATGTAATAATATCTTCCTAACTGCTTTATTAGCAAAACAGTAAACACAACACCCTGTCCCCAACATTACAGTAGATAATGTAATATTTATATAGAGTAAATGTAGGTATATTTGTATGAGGCAGGTTCTTGGGGAGTAGAATAATTAAAGGGACACTATAATCACCAGAACAACAACAGCTTATTGAATTTGTTCTGGTGAGTATATTAATTCACTTCAAGCTTTATGCAGTAAACACTGTCTTTTCAGAGAAAAGTGTTTACATTATAGTGTTTACATTATAGCCTAGGTATACAGCAACTGGCACTCCTCAGATGGCTACTAGAGGTGCATGGAGACACTGAACTTTCCTCATAGAGATGCATTGATTCAATGCATCTCTATGAGGAGATGCAGATTGGCCAATGCTGTGTTTGGCTTGTGCTGGATCTGCCCCTGATTTGTCTCATTGACAGTCTCAGTCAATCCTGTGGGAAAGCATTGTGATTGGCTCAGATCAGCACTGATTCTGATGAAGTCAGCCAAGGAGGCAGATCAGGGGAAGAGCCAGCAGCAGCAGACTAGAGTAAAGGTAATATTTTACTATATTTAGAGGGAAAAAGGGGGGGGGGGGGAGGGAGAGGTGGCGGCAAAGGTGCTAGATGGTGTTTTTAACACTATAGGTTCAGGAATACATGTTTGTGTTCCTGAACCTGTAGTGTTTCTTTAATAATCCATTTGGTATGTATGTAAACAGAGTTTGTTCATATATGTGAGTATGTGTCCATGCATGTATGCATGTATGTATGTATGTATGTGTATATGTATATGTGTTAGTCAATTTGTATCTCTGTGTGTTATTTTTGCTAATTACTTGTGTGGTTTCCTAATTATGTTTAGGTGACTAACAAAGTATATGTATGTTGCTATTTTGGTGTTCACTGCAAATTATGTGTTTGTGTATTTTTGTGACATGTATGTCAGTGGCAGGTATATATGTGTTTATGTGTGTATATGAACAATTAGGTGTATATATTCATATATATATGCATAAAACTAAATATGTACGTGTTTGTATAAGTGGGTATTTATATGTATGTTGCTATCAACTTAGGTGTAAGTTACTAATTAAATGTGGTGACTTCGGGAGGTTGGATTTGGTGTGCGGAGTGTGGAGCCATTTTACCTTTTCCATCCAGGCAGCTAAATTTACTGGGTCTCCCATTATCACCTATAAATATTTGGGTTCAGCTCAGGATAGCTAACAGGAACTATACATATATTTATTCAAAAACAAATTATATATAAATATAGATTTTGAAAAACAAATGATTGTAGAAATGCTGGTACGTTTGTCATTTTAATGGATAAGTTTCCTTTTCTCATCATTATCCTCCATATATTTTTCACAGTAAATGATTATTCTTTTTTTGTTGTGTTTTTAAAATATGTGATGCATAAGTCCAGAATGATTTTACTCTTAAAGTTTTTTTTTTTATTACTATTATTATTTTTGACGATTTTCAAATATCCTTCTTTCACTGTCTTTTCCTTTTATGATTTACATAAAGGCTATACACTGTATGGCACTGTTTCCAGACAATAGCCTTGCTGTAGTGGCAGCTGCAAATGAATGGCTGTATTGCTTCAAAGAAAGGATCTTAAAAGATTCAAACATCCAGATTTCCACTAGTATTATTATTATTTTTATTATTGCGCTGAAGGATGGCATTTGGCAAAAATTCAAGATCCAACTGGGAAAGATCCTGCAGCCCAGCAGTATCGCTTCTCTTATGACTGTTACATGCAATGGTCCCTGGTCTTTTGGAAAGAAAAGACAATTAATTGCAGGTTTTTGAGGCATCAAAGGAATTAAACATATAATTATGGTACTATATAGTTGTGTTACTGGCTTTATTCACTGATTATCTTGGATGAACGCTTGGCGTCTATTGTTTGTATAAGATTTGCTTGTGTTGTTATGGTACTCCCGGCAAAACTGAAAAGATCCACGTGAAGGCTGGTATAACGTAAAAATAATATTATTAGGACTGTAAGAAAACCTATGGAAATCAAGCTGTCAGGAGCTGTCGTACATTCGACCCTGTCTGATTTAGGATAATGGGCGTTGTACTACATGGCAGCTGGTGGCAGCTGGTGAGTTTGCAAGATGGTGGGGTGCTAGACACGATACTCAGAGTTTGAGTCTGCCCACTAATCTCAACCCCTGAGCAAATGAGATGTCATGCCATGATCAACATTATGCATGATAGCATGATGCATTGTTTGCTATTTTATATAAGATATAATGTATCTATTCCTATTATCTTGAAGGAGATATTCCACGTTTAAATATTTTTTTTAAAATCTCAAAACAGTATGCATGGTTCAAGCAATACAGAGTCTTTTGAATATAGTGGTTGATATTCCAGGACATATAGACATGTCAGTGCATTTTGCTATCCATTTTGCAATAGTCTGTTGCTCCACACAGCACTCTGAAAATTGATTGGGAGGTTATGGATATATTCTGATTGGTGTGGACAGAAGGAACCTCCTTGCCAGTATACGTAGAAGGTGTTAAACATATGATTTTAGGGGTGAAGAATAAGTGGGCTAAAGTAAGCCTCTGCACTCCATGGAATTATAAACTGACACCTGACTACACAAGGGGAAAAAGGATAGGATTCATAATATTACTTTATAATTCACACCTAGTAATATCATCTAATAAATTGTCTGCAACAGCACCCTTGCACTGTAAAGGATAAAATGCCAGAAGTGCCCCCAATGCCTGTAGTCAAACCATTTTGACTACATACTACAGTCTCCAGACCAGTCGAAAGCTCTCTGTCTGAGCAAAGCCCACGTAAGAGGTCAAACCATTCTATAGATCAAACCATTCAATAGTTACAATGGGTAGCCTTAGGACACTTCAGCGAGCTGTAGTGTTTATGGTTCTTGGAGAGTTCTATCAATCTACATCTTACAATATAAGTAAAAAAATTAAACTACACTGGAATCTGCTATAGATGCTGAAATCACAATACAAACAAAAGGGGAAATGGATGAGACAAATCATTTGTTTCGTGTTTCGAGTTCCATTTGTGGAGCAAGAAAAAGGGGGAGTGGAATAAGAAGAATATTTTTCACACCATTTTGATTCATCCAAATCTTTTTTCCCAAAACAATTGCATAAGAAATTCCTCCAAATAAAGTTTCATCTGACCAAATCAATATTTTTCCCAACGATTATATTCTATTTACTACCTTTTTGACATTTTATATTACAAGAATTTACCATTACTACATGACTAGCTCCCCCCCACCCCTAACTTCAAAGACATTTAATTGTGAAATAAGACAGCCACCTAGGGAGTACTACTACATTTCCGAAATCACAATCTAAGAAGCATATGGAACATGTTGTATAAGGGCACCTGCTGTTGTATTTGGTAGACTTTACTCTTTTCTGTGCAGTGAAATGCCGGGAGCCACTAAGCAAATCATACATTCTGATTGGCTGCTGAGATCACACATGCTGTCTGAAACCTTTTTTGCTAAACACGAGGGTTTGAAAATTGTGGTGCGATTTCAAGATGACCACCTCCGTACCGAAAATCTGTCTTTTATGTAAATACAGCGGAACTTACTGAGGCTTAGTTAGAAGAACATAGTAGAGATTAGTTATTATATTCACCTTCTGTTTGTAAAGACAATTTTAGCGTCAGTGTCACTTTAAGGATTTTTTCCAGGCATTAGGTCTTGTGCAACATGCATCTCACTCTATCACTAACAAGGAAGAAAACAGGCCTTTTTACTGTCCACAACATTATTGACTGGAGCCTCATTAGCTCTATCTCTGTTGTAAGTGCTGTTCGCTAATCTGCTGGCAAAATGAATGTACATTTAACAGAGTGTCTCATAATACTTGTCTTCAACAGATTTGTTCTATTATGCTTATGCATTGCCCAGTCCCTTTGGGATTCCTCCATTTAAGTCCCAGAAGAGTTAAAAGTAGGTAACAAGTCATCACATTTCAAGCTGCAAAGATATAAAAAGTGGTGTAATAGTCACAGGAGCTATTATCAGAGGCTACCAGGGTGCCTCAGTATCAACTTATATGATAAACCACTCGCCTGACACCTGGAAAAAAATGATAATACCCCCTCCCCTCCTCAAATTCCCCTCTCACCATTTTTCACAAGGAGGCTTTTTATACTCATTAAATGCAACCTTATCTCAGAAATACTGCAATCCTCAGCAAATGACAAGTGCACCTAATCTCATTTTCTGACAAGCGATTCTGACAGCACCTTCCTTTTGATTTCTAAGACACGCAGCTAGACATATATTAATCTGTCAATCATTGCTCATAGCGAGTAGGGGGGAGGGATAGATAGAGAGGAGAAGATGTGGAGGGGGGCCCGCTGGGATGTGTGGGTAAAAATAAGACAAGGATTGAGGGGAAGAAATGATTGAGCTTTGGGAGCGAAAATGAAAATCAATGGGTGGGTTTTCATTATTGTTACAGGATTATAAGCTTTGGTTTAACATGGGAATAACAGACGGTAACAGAAAGATATGGATTCACTGTTTATTGTAATATATTACAAAGTGCAATAGGTTCTAGCAGAAAACAAGTCATTCTCTATAATCTCCATGATAAGGGATGTGCTGTTTATTGGCTGCTGACAACCATTTTTTACTTATAACTGCAATAAATACAATATTCTCTCGCTACAAAGTAATAACAGGTGTAAAGCAACGTGGACCAGTTAAATTATAGGGCTCACTGCAAGCTGCTAAAAACACAACTTTGACCGAAAAATTAGCAATAGTTTACAAGAAACAAAAATTATGATTTTCCAAAGAGAAGGGTGTGGTTTAACTAAGAGTTTTATTGCAATAAAAAAAAAAAAAAAAAAAAAGCTTAAATGTTACAGAACAATTTTGTATCATCACATTTGTTCATTTTGGTTATTTCGCACTGGGTTTTCTAGTTGTCTTTACTGCACTGGACCACTTACTAATTGTCCCCACATTCCAATATTATTGCATTATTGCAGCGCCGGGCGGGGAGCTCTCCTCCTCCTCTCCGCCTCTGATCCTCCCTTTCGGCTGAATGCGCATGCGTGGCAAGAGCTGCGCGCGCATTCAGCCGGTCGCAAAGGAAAGCATTTACAATGCTTTCCTATGGACACTTGCGTGCTCTCACTGTGATTTTCACAGTGAGAATCATGCAAGCGCCTCTAGCGGCTGTCAGTGAGACAGCCACTAGATGATTTGGAGGCTGGATTAACCCTATTGTACACATAGCAGTTTCTCTGAAACTGCTATGTTTATAGAAAAAAGGGTTAATCCTAGAGGGACCAGGCACCCAGACCACTTCATTAAGCTGAAGTGGTCTGGGTGCCTAGAGTGGTCCTTTAACCCCTTAAGGACCAAACTTCTGGAATAAAAGGGAATCATGACATGTCACACATGTCATGTGTCCTTAAGGGGTTAATGCTGTTGTAAGCTATGTTTACCATGACACTAAACCATTTGGCAAGCAGAGCATTCTGGGAAATAAAGTCTACAATAACTGACATATCATTGGTTACTCATCACTCGGTTAGGAATTAATGAATTTCCCCAAATCATGACATCATGAGTGATGTGACTGTACTGGCACACCCACTTGGACATTAGTTCTAGTTGGCATAGCAACATTAGTCATCATATGTAATGAATGTGTTTGGTAGATCCCAGCAGTAGGTGGAGCTACTTTAATCATATGTATTTAAATGAAATGAGTTGTTTAATCCAAATTTTCCCACGTCACCATGGTTACCTGACTGGCTCCTTTATTAACAGTCATTCATTTATAGTTTTGCTATGATTTTCTTACTCTGATTTAATCTCTGCTGTTAACTATACCACTAATGTTGTATCCTCTGCATTCATTTTAATCCTGCTAAGATTAATGCTGAAATAAATGTATATCTATAATGAGCTCCTTTAAAAATGAATGAAACTCAATTAAAATGCTGGAACAGGAGGTGGAAAAAAAATAAGCAGGTATAATAAAGCTAAATAAGGGAAATTATCAGACCTGGCAGTAGTGGTTATGGTGCTTGGAAATGATTTGAGGGATATATTCAACAAATACTGGTGTGATATTGACAGTACGTTGGACAGAAAGGACAGGTAAGTAAAAGCAATTCTAAATGTAAGTGACAGATGATCAACTCATTCCCATCAGATATAAACAAACTCACATAGCATGTGGATCTCATGACAAAACTATATATATCTTTAACTTTAAGCAATAAACTGTACTTTTTAAGAAAGTGTTACAATTGGAAGCTAAAAAGAAGCCAGGAAATACATGAACATATGAACTTTATGTTAGAGGTTGAAGACTAGCTACATGCTGTTGCGTAAAGTATGCAGGCCAAACATTGTAGTGGAATTACTACTATGCTGCCTTTTTAAGTCATATGGTGTTCTCATAATGGCTCTGGGAGTTGAGAGAGAACTACTACAACATGATAAGTGACAATTTGTTGACTAACAGCAGAACTTCAGTAGGGTCCACTGCCCAGATGGCTATCCTACAATCATCCAGTTTAAGAAAGATGACCTCATGCTTGAGAAAGGTTCGCACAAGAGCCAAAACGTTGCTGTTACCAGACTGTGCATTAACTTTCCATATAGATGCAATATCTATGCCCAGTTATTTTACTTTAACTGGATGATGTATTGGATGTATTGCTAATTAATATAGGATTTCGTGCATGCTTTAGGACCACTGCAGCGAGCCAGGTTATCTTTCTGAACCATGTTTGTTCTTTTTTTCTTAGAGGCATACTGCCCTCATGTAGTAATGGAATACAAACATAATTGAGGGAAAAATGCATACATACTTAACCTCCCTGGCGGTATGATTATGTCAGGAATTTTGTACCAAAAGCGGTACCATTTTTTTGCATTTGAATTACCCGCCCAGTTCCGCCCCCATGTCAGGCATGTCAATCAAATTACGTTAAAAGATTATTTAAATATACATGTAGAATTTTAATATATATGCATTTATAGGTATTTAAATTCTACGTGTATACTAATGTAATCTTTTATGTAATTATATGTATTTATCTATATATATATATTTGCGCTTATTTGTATTTTATATATATATATATATAGATATATATAGAATGTAATTCTAAGTGTATTTTGTTACCGATATATATATATATTAATAACAAAATACAGTTAGAATGAAATTACATATGCATATATAATTTATATTAAATTTTGTTTCAATATTTTATTTATTTATTTTATTATTTTATTAATTTATTATTTTAATTATACGTATTTATATATAATATATATATATGTACATCTATTATATATATAATATATATACATATTATATATATATATATATATATATATATATATATATATATATATATATATAAAAATATATTTAATTTGTTTTTACACTTGTCTTTTTTTTATTTTTTTTATACTTCCCACCAGCAGGGGGACTGTCTGATATTTCAAACAGTCCCCCTGCTGGCAGATCCACAGCCAGCTATAGAGGGCCATGTGATCGCTCTTTGAGAGCGATCACATGGCCCCCGGGGGCCTGATTTGCCGTGGGAGGGCTGCCTGGGCTGTGAGGCAGTCCTCCCGAAGCGGATCGCGGCGGAGGTAAGTAAATCTTATCTACCCCGAGCGTGACTCGGGGTTACCGCTTCTGGCAGCGAAAATTAACCCCGAGTCACGCTCGGGAATACCGCCAGGCAGGTTAAAGCTGTACCTTGTACGACCTATACATATTGGCAGGGGCGGACTGAGCACTCGGGCAAATCGGTCATGGACCGAGGGCCCGAGGCTCTAGGGGGCCCGCCCGCCTGCCTGCCGTGCATGAAAGTAATAGCTGGGCTGGGGAGTTAAACAATCTCCCCAGCCTGCATGCAGTCAGTCAGGGGCCCGCACGGCACTCCGCGGGCCCCTGTTACAAAATACATATCCCCCATGTTCGGGCAGGCACAGTAAGAGACAGCTAAAGGGCCCTCCTAAAGACCCACTATGCTGTCTCTCACTGTGCCTGACTGGTGAGCAGAGCAGGAGAGCTGTCTGTAGTGCTGATCAGGCAGCTCCGTGCGGCTCCTGATAGAGGAAATGACATCATGTGTCAAAAGGTCAGGGAGCCGTGCGGAGCTGCCTGATCTGTGTTACAGGCAGCACTTCAGTGAGAGACAGCATGCTCCAGTGCTGCTGGGAGAAGGATTCACCCCTCTGGCCAAAGGTAAGGCTCCTCTTCATCCAGCAGCTCCTCTTCCTTCTACCCCCTACTGCCCCTACCCCTACAGCCCCTCTACCCTCTGCTCCCCTTTGCCCCCTACTCCCTGCTGCCCCTCTACCCCCAGTAGACCCTCTGTTGCTTCTCACCCCATACTGCCCCTCTACCCCCTGCTGCCTCCCACCCCTCTGCCTCCCTACTGCCCCTCTACCCCCAGTAGACCCTATGCTGTCCCCCTGCTGCTCCTCACCCCATACTGCCCCTCTACCCCCTACTGCCCCCCACCCCTCTACCTCCTGTTGCCTCCCTACTGCCTCTCTACCCCCAGTAGACCCTCTGCTGCCCCCCACCCCTCTACCCCCTGGTGCCCCCCCACCCCTCTACCCCCTGCTGCCTCCCTACTGCCCCTCTACCCCCAGTAGACCCTCTGCTGTCCCCATGCTGCTGCTCCTCACCTCATACTGCCCCTCTACCCTCTGCTGCCTCCCTACTGCCCCTCTACCCCCTGCTACTCCTCTACCCCCTGCAGCCCACTACAACCCCTATACCTACCACAACCCCTACCCCTACAGCCCCTATACCCTCTACTGCCCCTTTGCCCTATACTCCCTGCTGTCCCTCTAGCTCCTGCTGGCCCCCCTATCCCCTGCTGCCCCTCTACCCCCTGCTACTCATCTACCCCAGCAGCCCCTTTGCCCCCTGCTGCCCCTCCACCTAATGCTGGCCCCCCTGCCCCCTGCTGCCCCTCTACCTTATACTGGCACCCCTACTCCCTGCTACCCCTCTACCCCCTGCTGCCCCTTTGCCTACTACTCCCTGCTGGCCCCCTTAACTCCTGCTGGCCCCTTTGCCCCCTACTCCCTGCTGGCTGCCCCCTACTCCCTGCTGCCCCTTACCCCCTGCTGGCACCCCCTACCCCCTGCTGTCCCCTCTACCTCCTTCTGCCCCTCTTCCCACTTACTCCCTGCTGCCCCTCTACTCCCCGCTGCCCCTCAACCCCCTGCTGCTCCTCTACCCCCAGCAGCCCTTCTACCTACTACAACCCCTATACCCACCCCAGCCCCTACCCCTTACAGCCCCTCTACCCTCTGCTGCCCCAGCAGACCCCCTGTTGACCCTCTAGCCCCAGAAGACCTCCCGCTGTCCCTCTACCCCCTGCTGCCCCTCTAGCCCCAGCACACCCCCTACTCCCTGCTACCCCTTCTGCCCCTTTGCTCCCTACTCCTTGCTGGCCCCCTTACCTGGTGCTGCCCACCCTACCTCCTGCTTGTCCCCCTACCTCCTGCTGGCCCCTCTACCCACTTACTCTCTGCTGGCCCCCTACTCCCTGCTGACCCCCCACCTCCCCCCCCCCCATACTCCCTGGTACTCCTCTACCCCCAGCAGCCCTTACCCCTGCAGCCTTTCTACCTACTACAACCCCTATACCCACCACAGCCCCTATCCCTTACAGCCCCTCTACCACCCCAGCAGACCCCCTGCTGACCCTCTAGCCCCAGCAGACCCCCCACTGTCCCCCAACCCCCTGCTGCCCCTCTAGCCCCAGCAAACCCCCTGCGACCCCCTACTCCCTGCTGGCCCCCTTACACCCTGCTGCCCCTTTGCCCCCTACTCCCTTTGCCCCCCCTACCTCCTGCTGGCCCCTCTGCCCCTTTGCCCCCTACTATCTGCTGGCCCCTCTGCCCCTTTGCCACCTACCTCCTGCTGGCCCCCCTACCCCCTTCTGCCCCTCTACCCACTTACTCCCTGCTGGCCCCCTACTCCCTGCTGCCCCCCATACACCCTGCTACTCCTCTACCCCCAGCAGCCCTCACCCCTGCGGCCCTTCTACCTACTACAACCCCTATACCCACCACAGCCCCTCTACCCTCTGCTGCACCAGCAGACCCCCTGCCGACCCTCTAGCCCCAGCAGACCCCCTGCTGTCCCCCTACCCCCTGCTGCCCCTCTAGCCCCAGCAACCCCCCTGCTGCTCTCCTACACCATGCTGCCCCTCTACTGCCCTGCTGCCCCCCTACTCCCTTCTTCCCCCTACTCCCTACTCCCTACTCTACAGACCCTGTACCCCATGCAGTCCCTATACCCACTACAGCCCCTTTACCGCATGCACAAACCGCATGCCTATATATTCCTTACAGCCCTTATCCATTATTATATTATTTATATAGCGCCATCAGATTCCATAGCGCTGTACAATACCCCACTACACCTCCTATAGTCCCTATACCCACTACAGTCTCTATATACCATGCACCCACTACAGCCCCTATATCCCATAAAACCACTAGAACCCCTGCAGCCTCTACACCCACTACAGCTGATATACCAACTACAGCCTCTAAACACCTGCATCCACTACAACCCTATATCCATGAAAGCTCCCATGCCCACTACTGCCCTTTTTCCCTGCAACCACTACTGCCTTTATTGCTGTCTGCACTTACTACAGCCCCTATCCCCCTGAAACAACCACAGTCCCTATGCCTCCCCTGCAACTACCACAGTCCCTATCACTACCCTGCACCCACTGTAGCTTCTATTACCCCTTGTCTCCACTGTAGCTTCTATTACCCCTTGTCCCCACTATAGCTTCTATTACCCCCTGCCCCCTCTATAGTCACTATTTCGCCTTACCCCCACTATGGCCCCTATTATTCGCTGCCCCCACTGTAGCCTCTATACCCAATACAGCCTCTGCCCCCACTACAGCCCCTAAAACCACTACAGTTTCTATGCCCCAGCACCCACTTCAGCCTATATTCCCCTGCCCTTCCCCACAGTTTTTATCTACTTAAAGGGAAACTATATGCCAGGAAACATTTTTTATTTTTCCCTAGCACTATAGCTTCCTAAAGTGCCCCCCTCTTTTACAGGGTTAAGGGACCTGGGACACTGTACCTAGACCACTTCAATGAGCGGAAGTGGTCTGGGTGCCTATAGTGTCCCTTCATAGATACTCTGTATTTCGTGTTAGGATATGAGGATTCAAAGGCATACATATATTCACTTACAGTAAATATACACAGAAACATTCACTTCACATGCACATACAATCAAATATATTTTAAATCCTAATATCCCAACACGACTTACAGTAAGTATATACAGAAACATACATTCACTTCACATGCACATACAATCAAACATATTTTGAATCCTAATATCCCAACACAACTTACAGTAAGTATACACAGAAACATACATTCACTTCACATGCACATACAATCAAATATATTTTGAATCCTAATACCTCACACAAAGACATACATATATTCACTTACAGTGAATATACACAGAAACATTCATTCACTTTACATGCAAATACAAGGTACATTACAACAGTATATATATATATCTATCTGGAGGGGGCCCAGGTCCTAATTTTGCCCGAGGGCCCAGGACTCTCTCAGTCCGCCCCTGCATATTGGATCTGCAGAAACTAAAACAGCATAGCTTAAATTGACTAGATGCATACTGTAAGATGCCAATCTACCTGGCAAGTTGGCAGTACCAAGAAGAAGATAAAATAAGAGTGACATCTTCCTAATTATGGAATTGCTCATACCCCGCCATATAAGTAATACTAGTTAGCTAAAGACATCAGAGACACAAAAAAAATCTACATCCAAAAATAAATAAAGTCACAATAAGCCTCGTAATACAAGTCAACAAAAGGAAAACCAAGTTACATATTCCACATTGAAATATTTGCTCAAGCAGTGAAATACGCCCCTTTACGAGCACACACGCATGTATGGAAAGAGAAACAATGCTAATGGAACAACTAAATTTCAAAACTGCTTTCCTAAATGGAGATATCAAAGAAGAACACTACATGGAACAGCAATCAAAGTTTGAGATTCTGAAAGACTGAACCCTGCAAGCAAGAACAACTACAAAACCTACAGGAGCAATCCAAATTAAGTCGCAATTGCCAGGATCCATCTCTGCCTATTAGAGAAAATTACTGATTATGCACTTTCCTTACCATTTCCAACTCGGCAACTTCCAAAGAAGCAGAATATGATGATGGACATACTGTCATCATTAGTCATCATATATAATAATTATGTTTGGCAGGGTCAAGAAATAGGTGAAGCATTTGTAATTGTATACAATTAAATAGAATGGACATTTTTTTTTATGTACTAACTTTTTAGCTGTAACTTAGACTGTGCTACAATTTCATTTAGCACTGTGATCTAATCCATTTTCCTAACATACCAGTACAGTTTAAAACCCTGTGTTCATTGGAATCATACAAACATTATTCCAGCAATCATAACTAACAGTTATATTGTTGGAGTCATGGGATATTTTGACCTGGATTCCCTCCCATGCATGTATAGAGCCTTTTTGCTTGTTAAAGCAGTGATCGCCTACTGTAGACATTCTCAGGGATATTCCTTGGTGTTATAAGGCATCACAAGCTCTTAATAAAAACTAGTAGCTTAGCATTTATTCCAGGAAAGGTTAAAGGTGATACTCATTGTGCACTACATCAATATTTTTTCTCTGATATTGTAGTAGTAGCAGGAGGCTGAAAGGTCAGAACATATGAGTGGGTACCTTATGTAAAGCTATGAATCCTAGAGCATGCCAGATTGCACACAGTTAGCCTCCCAAGTGAGCTCAGTAGTTAAGCAGGATGAAAATAATTAATTACCCTAGGTCATGATTGGCTGCATGTACATCCATTGTATCCATTTCCATTATCTTCATACATAGTTTTCCTATTTCCTCCACTCCAGTGTATTGTTATGGTGATGAAGTATCATAAGTCTTAAATGCACTATTCTGTATGGATGTGCATTAGCAAAAAACTTGCATCTGGACTTCGGCATTTTGGGACTTCGGCAATTGGAACTTCGGCAATTCCCTAACGCTTACCCCTAACCCTAACCCTACCCCTACCCCTAAACCTACACCTACCCCAATCCTACCACTAACTATAACCCTAACTCCTTAGGGGTTAGAGGGTAGGGGTAATGTTAGGGGTAGAGGTAGTGTTAGGGGTAGGTTGAGGGGTTACGGTTAGGGGTAGGGGCAGGGCTAGGGTTAAGGTTATTGTTAGGGTTAGGGTTAAAAGTAGGGGTAGGTTTAGGGGTAGGGTTAGGGGTTGGGGTAGGAGTAGCGTTAGGGTAAGATTCCAATCATCATTCCCGTAATTTTCCCTCCTTCTTCTGTTTTGCTACTTTTCAAAAATCCGAAATTCGGCACCTTGGCAATTTGGCAATTCGGCAGTTCAGCACTTCGGCAATTCGGTTCGGCACTTTTGCACTTCAGAAATTCGGCAATTCGGAAGCATCTGAATGTCCGAATTTGCCGAAATTCGCCCAAATTTACATTCTACATTGCACATGTCTACTATTCTGGCTACTAGCGTTATTGTCTATCCAAGATTTGCAGAACATGTGCATTCATTCTTTGGCAGCTTCTTCCATAATGCTACACAGCCACATGCGTGCTGTGAAATTCTTTTCATGATGTCATATAAGCACATCCTCACACAGGCTTCATGCATTGCATAATGTAAATCATGGGGATTTACATTGTATGCCAGGCCAAAAAAACTAAAATACGAGCCAAATGTTAAATTCACTTTTAACTACCCACAAAAATTGATGTGTAGAGTAATCACAGAGAGGTGACAGGTCCTCTCTACATGCATATCTTTTGGTCCTGGATGGTACATTGTCACTCTATGTTATCGCTAAATAAATTTCCATCATACATTTAAAGAAAGCATATCTGTACATCCTATGTCTGGATCAAAATTCTGTATTATGTCCTTGTATTCTATTCTGTTCGATTATTTTCTGTCAATCTTAAAAAAAATAGCTGGTCTTGGCTATATCGTCCTATCAGATGGCTGCATCAAACAGAAAAATCAGCTACAAGACATGAATTGAACACATAAACTCTTACTGATCATGTGCATAAGCTAAATGCAGAAATTATACAATCTAAAGGCAGTAGGAGACCCAAAATAGGAGTGCAATGAAAGTAACAACTATTTTCAGTTATCATGGCAATGCATTAACTCCCTTAACTTTTTTTAAAATCATCTTTATATAACTAATTATAAATCTGGATACAATCTTTATTCTACTTACTCTCAAGAGCATAAGGATACTGTTAGACATCAGGAAGTGAAAAAAAGCAAAGGATATTAAGCCTCTGTAGATTATTGAAAACAGAAGACGCAGATTCAATAAATAAAGAATGGAAACCATTATATATACTTTTTTAATGTTATGAAATTCTATGTCATGTAGGATAAACTATAGTGTACCTCTTAAGATGGATCTAGAATTTATAATATACAAAAGTAGCTATAGCTATTTAAAATAGTGTATCAAGGATTATAAAAATATATTTTTTAAATTAAATAAAACATTTAATTTTTTATGGAACAATCATTTTTTTTTTGTAAATCTTATTTTATTTGTGGAAAGAAAGATAAGAAACATATAATGAGGCTCGCAGGCCTCTTCGAGAAATAATGCAATCGGTTATGACATATGGAATTCGTCATGATGATACATTGTATGGTATCTACCACGGGATATTAATACGTAAGCGTTGCGGCAGAAGGCCCATCTGGTGTGCATTTCGTTTGCGTAGATACCGCATTCTAGCTTTGCGACGGTGATCAGATTTCAGCCATTACCTTACATATGCATGTGGTACACATTCCGTGTCCCATGTCCGATCATTTATACATAGACAGACTTGTATCGCTTCCAGTTATCATACATGTTGCTTATGTTTTCAGGTTATAGGGGAATGTAAAAGGGAGGGGGATGGGAGTAGTAGAAAGAGAGAAGTGAAGTAAGAGAGGGGTATGCATAGATTAAAGGGTCCTTCCCAGGAGTCCGCACTCACATGCTTGAGCGAAACTAGCAGTGCGCAGGAGTGTGACGTCTAGGTGTTTGTCCGGTTCTGTAGCGGTGGTTCATGGCGTGCGTGCCGGGGGATGTGGTGTGGGTCCTGTCTTTGTCACTATCTTTCATATTTGAGGGCCTTTGGGATCCGGACTTATATGTTGTTTCGTGCCCTCCTCCCCAAATGTAGGACACCCGTTTGTTTGTCCGTGCGGTGTGGTGTATCCCGCATCCCGTGATGGAGTTGTGGTATGTGTTGGTCGGTTGTGTAAGCCTCGGACAGGGCTATGCGATGCCGTAATGTCGGTCGCCTATCGTGCATGTGCATACGGGCCCTAAGCAGGGTACGAGTAGGCATCTAAATGCATATTTCCCCGGGTTGTGTTTCTTCATTTTAGTTAACTCTGGATACATTCTAATGAACATTTTTATTCATAATCGCGTGAATTCACATATTATATGTATTTTAAAATTGTTGTGTTGATGAAGTTTCTTACCATATCTAACATATTAGAAATGAATGTAATTAGTGCTTTTATATAAGTATTAATTAATATAAACTATAAAATGCTAAAACTATTAATGAGCACATTTTGCATCCTCAAATACTATCACATTGATTTACTCTGTGGCATAAATAGCTGCACTGTTGCTGAATTTAGTTACCTGGAAGTCAGTTCTAAGGTCCATGACATTTACTACAATGTATAGCAGACTGCATTCAGAGGATGGCCAGTGCATCTGTTTCCATAGCATAAAAGGATTCTCCATTGCCCATAAATAAATCACTGTTATAGCACACACATTGAAATTTTATTTTTTATATCATTGATGACATCTGTTGGAATTGTTTGTAGATTTCTAATACTCTTTCTAATAATATTTTTTTGTGACCTAGTAGCAAACCAAGCCAATAAAATTAGTTGATTTATTTTAAATTGGTGTGATGTGCTATAACAGCCATTCCATTCTAAATCAAGAACAATGGGGAACCAGTATGTGGGCAACCATGTGTCAACCCACTAGATATGTCTTGATGGATTTTGCAGTTTTCTTCCAGATGAGTTAAAATCTCAGAATGTGCCTCAAAATGTAAAAATTTCAATTTCTGTAAAAAATTCAGTGCTTAATAAGTGTTCAAATGTCTATAATTTGCATAAGATACAGACTATTTGTGGGCTAACCCTTCACAAAACACTAGAGCTCAGAATTGCTCTGAGCAGCAATTTCTCGTCATGGAGTTTCCCCAAGTTTTTCAATTTGGAGGCACATTTGAAGCTTAGTGAATAATCTCATTAGGCTTTGGGACTTAGGGGTGTACTAATTTGGCAAACATAAACTAGACCAGCTTGCATCTAGTGGAACTAAATCCCCATTTTTGCTATTGCTATTCTACATAGGCTTAAATCTATGGAGCAGCAGCGATTGAAAAGTGTATTGCATTGAACGTTTCTGAAACAGTGCATACATTCATCCTTTCTCCCACTCAAGATATATGAAATTCTAAATACAAACAAGTAAGTTATCATGATGAATGAAAACAATTCTGTAGAAACTGACTGTTAAATCCCACTGCTCTATCTGAAGACTATGGTAGGTCCTTTATATCTCACAGCTGGTCTGTGAGTTAAAAATGTTTTTTGCCTTAGGCTCCTGATTTGTAATTCCTAGCCTTGAATTGTGCATCCAAATAAACATCTTTAATCATTTCGTGCAGTGCAGTAGAGCTTTATTCTGTACGTAAAAGCATACAGCCAAACAAATTAATGCAGGGATATCAATTCGACTTCAGCTGCTTACAATAATGGTAATATCTACCCATGAAAATGTGTTTTATTCAGTGCTATACTAGGACAAATAAAATGTCACATTAAGCAGCTTTGGTTTAGTAAAGCATGTGTAATTTTCATTGTAAATATATAAACACTCATGTAGGGAATATGCGTAGTGCAGTGTTTTAAGAGCAGATGAACCTAAGAATTCTGTTCGATGTTGCAGGCTATGCAAATAAAGCAAACACATATGTCATACCATTGTTCTTAACAATATACTGTTAATCACATAACATATGGACAATAGAACTGAATATGTTTAACATACTGGCAAACATAAAAATATCTGTCAGTCTCCCCTCTCTCATTGTGTGACATACCTACAGCACTATAGGCCATATTATCCTATTTTCTGCATAATATCCTCCTAGACCCTTGAAAATCATCTCCATTATTGTCTTAGTACTAATTTGCTACTCTTAGTAATCTTTAATTTTCAAAGATTTGATTTGGATTTTTTTCTTAAATTGAATATTTGCATATATTATATAACTGACCCTTTGGACCGTAGCTGAATTAGTACTTCTATGAAAAGCCCAAGCTTTAGCACTTTGATTGTTGACTAAAAGGAATAATTACGTACTCTCATTAATTGGAACCCGCATTTTTTCCTCAGCTGCTTGGGCTGTGCTTTTGGCAATACTAAATTCTGACGGTAGAAAACGTGGGACAATTTTGCCACAAGGTGTCATCTTCTGAAGTTCTGACTTACATCCGCATGACAAAAGGTAGGGCAACTTGAGAGAGTTGGATTCACTAGTTTTTGATAACCATCTGACCAAGGTGTTATCCAAGTGCATTTGAGTCTGAAGGAAAAGGTCTAAATTATAGTAACTATTTTTGGAATCTCATTGAACAGAGACGCTCACTATGTACCAGCAAACACCACGTCTCGTGATAGTCTAAAATTTATGGTAACCAATCCTGTTACTTCCTACATGAAATTAAACATGGTCTTCTGCTACAGTGATTTAAGCTGTCCCATGGAAGGGAGATATGGAGATATTCTTTACTACATACACGATTGGAAACGTAAAAAAGACACCCCTATATAACTCCCAGTTAATTGAATTGAATACTAATCTCCAAATAAATGACATTTTGTTTTTGACCCTTATTATTATCTTAATGTTTGTTTATTGTTGTGTAATTGCAGGCAGAATCGCCAGTACTCAAATCCATTATTTTGAGCCACTAGTCCATTCCTGTCAGATTTTTTTTTTGTAATTACCTATTTATACATTTTCATACACTTAAAATGTAAAATCACATAGTTGTGTAGTTCTGAAATGCTTGTTTCCCTATAAATTAAAGCACTTCCAACATTCTTTTAGGCTACAAAAATGTTAAATAAAAAAACTTTTACATTTGCGTTTGTATTTCAACAAATGCATTATGAATCTGCAAGTAGGTAGTGGATTAGCATAGTAAGGAAATTATGTTTCACTTTTAAATGCTAATTACGGGGCCCTGGTGAAGTTAATGTGCAGGGTGTTCTGTCAATTTTTAATGTTTATGCCAAGTGTAGTCTTCAATTTAACATGAGCTTTTAATCCTTTGAGTACTAAATTGCCTTTTAATGCTTGCAGCACAACAGCATGTTTGCACAAAGTCAGGTTTGAAAAATGTGTTCAGTACATGGTGGTGGGGGAAGTAGGTGGGAGTGAAGGCAACATTTCATTCTTTCAGATCTACTGGAACATTAATAGTGTAACCATTGAAAACTATGACTGTGTTGGCTGATTTTATGTGTGTCTATATATACAAACATACACACATATTTTTCCTTTTTTTGTCCCATACACTCGTAAAGAACAAAAAATGACATGACTTACCAGACAGAGCTATAGATTATTAGGACATGTGTTGGCACTGTTTTATATCGATGCCTGGTAACTGCTAAATTGTGGTGTGGTTAGCAGGAAGTGCATAGTACAATATAAGTTTTCAGTAACATAAATTTTTTTAAGGTTAAACACAAAGTTCAATATCTACTAGACTTGGACATTCATTTTCGGATGGACACGTTTTCATCCGATGTTCAGTTATTCGGCCATTCGTCTGTAAGACGAGTAAACGAATAACATTTACAATATAAGAAACGGTTACATTTTGTCCGTGCAATTAGTTCTTTGTTCGTTTTGGGTTATTACAAGGTGGGAGCTCCTGTCTCTCACTTTTTGGGGCTGAAAAAAAAGAGGTAAGAAAAAAGAAGACATCTGATTGTGTTACTTTTTTTTATCTTACAGGTGTTTAGTTTATTGCCACCCCCTCACTATCATTAGGGTGAGGTGGGTAGGTAGGGTATTTATTTATTGAGGGGAATTAGGGGCTTGGAGATTGGGCCGGATTAACATAGGGCTGTTAGGGGTTATGAATTAACTTGAAAGATGAAAGCTAGAGATTAGCATAGGGTATGTGTTTTCTGATAACTATATCCTATGAGTTTCCCTCCAGCAGATATACCAGATACATGACGCTTGGGAGGTATAATTGTTTCAGTGTTTTATGTCGATAAGATTCTACAAAGGCCCTTTATAATTGTCAGCACCAGTCACAATGCACTCTTAAACCGGCCCTGCTTGAGGATCCTAGTCAGCAGGAGGCATTCATTTTATTATTAACCTCTATCGACCGCTAATAGGGGCTGGGAGGGGACAATAGGTTTCCTCCCAATATTATTTAGGTCATCCACCTGCCTCCAATGGGTGGGGGCTGGGGGTAGGCAATAGGTCCACTCCCCCATTATTATTTAGGGCCCCCATCTGCCATCAACAGGTAGGGGTGAACACTAGGTCCATCCCCATTATTATTTAGGACCTACACACACTGCCAAAGGGTGTGTTCCTTCATTATTATTTAGGGCCCAAACCCACCACCATTTAGTTTAATAGCTCTCACTCATAGGGCATCTAGTTAGTAATTTAAATAGGTGCCGCATCATGGGGACAGGTTCCCGTTTATTGGATTAGTGACTGGGCAGCAATAGTTGCCCAGTTACTAGTCTTTTTTTTATAACAGTGAGATGCCACTGGCTGCTTGCTGTTTAGTGGACATGCCTTTACTCCTGGCACAGACAGTAGGGACAAGAGGGAGGATTTAAACTCCCTTATTTTCTAATACTAAAGTATTTTTTACTTTGTATTAGTAAGGTTATCTAAAAGACCAAAACTAAGAAAAGGAAGTGCTTTTCATAATTGGTCTTTCAGCTTTCTAGTAGATAGCTTCCTAATCCTTGTGGGATTGCCATAAGGATACCAAACAAAGCAGCTATCTAGTAAACAGTTTGCTAATTTGGTACCCTTAAATATGACAATCCCACAAGGGTACCAGTTTAGAGAGTTTTCTACTAACGTCTGCAAAATGCAGCCTCGGCCCGGGACACGGATCGAATTTCATCTGAAAATGAATGAACAAATGGACCAGATTCGGTATAGACTAAATTAAATTTTCCACTTTTTTAGTGTTAGATTGTTAAATAAATTTTATAGATTTTTATTCAGTTCAGTCAAGAATCTGTTTGTAGTTTGTCATAACAGGATTGTATGGGATAAAGAAAGAATAAGATACACAACTTGATTTAGTAGTCAGTGTTGTGATATATAAACTGGCACTGCTAAAAATATATTCTGTTTTGCTTTTTTACTAACAAGCGTTAATGGACACTTCACTGCCTACATGCAAATAAAATAAAAAAATACCTTCTTATTAGATATGCCCCCAATTAAAACATGCATGCATTTAATTATGCATTTTATAATTGGGGTAAATCTAAACACAGCTTGCAAAACCTGCAGTTCTCTTGTCTGGTTCCTTTGCAAGCCCTCCCCTTCTAACCCCGCCCAGACTTTCTGTGGCTGTCCAATCACAGATTTCCCAATGAAGCTCAATGAGAAGGCTTTGCAAGGCAGTTGCTACCTCTTGAATTTAGCCGACCTAAACAAACCATGAAGTAACAGGACCGCTTGTATGATCAACAAAAATTAAAAGAAAAAATAAAAGACTACACATTCTTTACAGGTAAAACATGAAGCGTTTTAGAGGTCTGGAGTGTCTCTGTAACTTAGCAGCTGCACACATTTTAAAATAAGTATTTCAAGTTACATTATAGTAGTTATGATGCCTGAGTGTTCTGGAGTCGTCCCATGGTACGTAATCAATTCATTTCAGTATGATTTGACAAATTACTTGGGTATCACTGGGCACCTCTAGCCCCAGAGCATGCAGGAGACTCCAGTAAGCTCTACAGAACTAAACAGGGCCATGCAGGACTGCACTCATTGGCTGTCAGTTTCAACTAAGCGTTACAAGCCAATGAGGATGACCCTGGATTAACCATGCCTTTTACTATAGGTGCAAACCCTCTGATCCAATACGTTTCGTTACACCTTACTATGACAATATAGTGGTATCAATATTATACTTGAGGGAAGCATATTGCAATGTTGCTTCAATTTTTTTTCTATGCTAACAACTGATGTTGCTCTTAATTTCAACACGAGACTGCTATTATTGTATTTCATATACATATCTTTTTAAGAATGCTTGCACTAAAAAGAGTAATAATGATGTTACTATTAATTTATTTTCATAAAAAGCTGCATGGCTTTCACTTTAAATATACCTTTTAAATATGCAAAGCCAGTCACAAGAGAATGTTCACCTTATACTTCTCAAAGTCAGTAGTGTGAAGGGAAACTCAATTTATAAATGTTTGCCTTAAGTGATTAGCCATTATGGGGAAAATAACCACAGATGAATGCAAGGTAAATTGCCTTATGATTAAATAATAAATTTCTAAACGTATGCTTGAAAGGTCATCTTTAAAAATGGAAGCTAATGTGACAGTTTGCAAGCTGCACTGCAGCTGTTAAATAGGCAGAAATGAGAACTAGCGCCTAATCCTTTTAATGATGAAATAGTAAGAAGAATATGCTGGTATAACAAACAAATAGCTAAAAAACCTAGTCACTTTCATTAATTGAATTTTGTCTTTTATTAACATCTTCCATGCCAGTAAACTGTACACAGCCTTCATACTCCAACAACATGTTAACAAGGTTGAAAGCCATGATAATGAAGTTCATTCATTGTTAATTATTTTAAGTTCCATAATATGCTCAGATTGGCTGCTTAATCGCGATCTGCAGAAAAAAGTCAGAGCATAGGGAGCTGAGATCAGAATGTTCTGCTATATGTGTCTCTATGTGCATATTAGACTTGCTACAATTTGTCTGAACTTTGGGTGATTGGCGGGTTGTCCTAATAGCGTAGAGCAAAAGAAAAGGGAAGGGCTGCGCGATCTGCAGAAAAAAGTCAGAGCATAGGGAGCTGAGATCAGAATGTTCTGCTATATGTGTCTCTATGTGCATATTAGACTTGCTACAATTTGTCTGAACTTTGGGTGATTGGCGGGTTGTCCTAATAGCGTAGAGCAAAAGAAAAGGGAAGGGCTGCGCCACAGGTAAACACTAATAGTACAACTTTTTGGTTCTAAAGCAGAAATAGGCCTGGTGCAAAAGTCTCACAAAAGTAATCCAAAGATGAAAAGTCACTGCTTGATAGGATGAACTGTCCTCAATTCAACTTGACCATAGATAATATGGAAGACAAAAGACAGGGATAGGTGATAGTGTAGCTTGTTGAGTACAGTCTTTTATATAAGGAAAAGGTAACGATGGGACACATTTGGAAGAGCTATAGCCAGCTCTAGAAGTATAGGCATACAACGGTATAATCCCCGCTTTAACCCCTTAAGGACCAAACTTCTGGAATAAAAGGGAATCATGACATGTTAGACATGTCACGTGTCCTTAAGGGGTTAAAGGATAAACGACAACTGTCAACCATGTTCACACCAAGATGATATAAAAGACAGATTTTGATGCTGCAGATCTCTAACCCAGCATACGTGTTTGTTTTTGCTGGTCTGAGTTATTAGAGAGATCTGATAAGGTAGGCAAGTGGTGGTGCTAGAGGAAAGAAGTAGCGCAGTCACCTCTTGTTCAGTATCCGTGAAAAGGACTGAAAGGTAGGAAAGGCAGGGTTCAGGCGTAGTGGAGAGAGAGAGGAACAAAGAGGGGAAAATTATTTCCTTAAATGTTCAATCTTGTCAGTAAAGTAGCAATGTAAGTTATTGGCTGTAAGGTGAATTTGGGGAGTGGCCACTGCAGAGCAAAGGTTAGAGTTGAAGGTATCAAAGAGATGCCTGGGATTGTGGGAGCATGAACTTATGAGGATGAATTTATATCCTGACAAGGTGCAGGACTTTCTTTAACAGTGTTCAGCTGAATGGGAACATCTCTGCAAGTAGCGTGTCGATGCTGCGAGAAGCTTCCTCTTTGAGGTGTATGTTTGGAGCAGGGGGGGTGCAGAGCGGTGGTGAGGGTAACAATATAAGAGGTGATAGCCAGTGAGGGACAAGAGAAAGTAGGGATGGATTAGAGTTGAGAATGAATATCAGCTGAAAGCTGCTGTCGGTCAAGGGGTTTTGAGGCTACTGACATCAAGGGTGGGCTAATGGGAATGTTGAAGTCCCCGAGAATTAGGAATGGAATATTAGAGAAAAGAAAGTAGGGAAGCATGACAGCAAAATGGTGAAGGAAACGAAGAGGGGAACTGGGGGTGATACAAAACGACAGTGTTTTAAAAGATTGTATGAATTTCAAATGAGGAGAAAGATGAAACATGAGGGTAGGTAGAGTTTTAAGTGAGGTGAAAGCATGAAGCCTACACATCACCTATACAAACAGAATGTCTTGGGTTATCAGTAAAGTGAAGACCACCAAAGTATATCGAGGTGGGGGTAATAGCACACTATTACTCAGACACACACTGACAGGCGCACACACTGACAGATGCACACACTCACTGACAGATGCACACACTCATTGACAGACACATACACTCACTGACAGACACACACACACACACACACACACTTACTGACAGACACACACACATACACATTTCCCCCAACACTCACTATTTATATAATTTAAAAAAATAATAATAATTTAAATCCACCCAGCCTCCCTTGGAGAGCTGGAGTGCATTACTTACCTGTGGTCCAGTAAGGGCTCCTGCGTGGGCATATAGGGGCAGACAGGCACAGTAGGTAGCACTCATTGACAGACACAGACACACTCACTGACAGACACTCACACACACACTTACAGAAACACACACACCCAATAACAGACACACTCACTCATAGACACACACACTTACAGACAGACACACACACATACACACACATACACATTTTCCTCAACACTCACAATTATAATAATAATAAAAAGAAAATTAAATCCACCCAGCCTCCCTTGGAGAACTGGAGTGCATTACTTACCTGTGGTCCAGTAAGGGCTGCTGCACGGGCAAATAGGGGGTGGACAGGCACAGTAGGTGGCGAGGGAGCTCTAATCTTCCTGCTCAGCTCCCTCGCTCGCTGCTTAGTGATGCCAGGAGCCGGAGTGACGTCATATTTTGGCTCCTTGCTTCATTAAGCGGCGTGCGAGGGAGCTGAGCAGGAAGAGCTCAGGTGAGCATGCTCCCTCGCTGCCCGCCGCGATAGAAGCTGTGAACACTCTTCTCAACCCTCTTTAATCTGGCTTCTGCCCCCTCCACTCTACTGAGACCATTCTGATTAAATTTACAAATGACCTAATTTGTAACCTAATCACACTAAATCCAAAGGTCACTACTCTATACATATTCTTCTTGACATTTATGCTGCCTTTCACACTGTTGATCATGTCCCCCTTCTCCAAACTCTTCAACCTCTGTAAAACTGTCCAGTCGTGGTTCTCCTCCTTTCTCTTAAAACGTTCATTCAGTGTCTCCTTTTCTAATGATACCTCCTCCCCTCGTCCTGTCTCAGTTGGAGTCCCCCGAAGCTCTGTTCTTGGTTCCCTTTTGTTGCCTCTCTGTCATTCCTTACAATGGCTTTCTGTATCCTATAGGTGTCAATTCAAAATATTAACCCTTACCTATAAAGCGCTAAACAACTCTTGCGCCTGTTAAATTTCTTCAGTAGTTCACCTTCTCGGTCTCTCTGCTCTACCATTGACATTCACCTGACCACTGCTCGCACTCTTGCTGCTAACTTGAGCTTGCAGAGGTTCTCACGGGCAGCTCTTTTCCTTCAAAACAGTCTTCAATTATTTAAGAAGTCTCTCAAAACCCATCTCTTCAGGAAAGCTTTTTGCCTCCCAGAATAACTTCTATCTCACAAATCTGTCTCTCTCCTAAGGGGCCACACCCTACACTTGTGCTACATTGCCTCCTTTGTTTGGTTGCTCTCCCTCAATGCTTTTCCTATTGTGTTTTTATACCCCATCTCCTCTAGACCGTAAGCTCGCCATCAACCTACTGTCCCTTTACCATTTTGTAATTGACTTCCCCCTTTTATAATATTGTAAAATGCTGCAAACTATGTTGGCGCTATGTAAATGCCAAAAATAATAATAATAATAATATTAACAGTTCTTGCTTCTATTGCCGTGCAGAATCTGTTTGTCATTAATAACTGATAATAATTGCTAATAAAAATGATGTGTAGGATTTCTGCATCACTGCATTTTACTGCACTTTAGAAGGCACACAAAACATACTCTAAGCTACTTATGCATTCACACTATTATGATAATACAAATAGCCATGACTCACTTGGCAACAATTTACACAGTATGTTCTCTGAAAATAAAAGATATTTTATAGTGAGTTGGCAGTGTTTGCTTACATTAGAATAACTGAATGACAAGAATATAATTTAATTTAATAATTCTATTGACATTTTAATCTTTGTGAAATATTCAGGATTTGCATAAATATGAAGCATTGTTGCTTTTGACTAAGATATATTTCTACAAAAAATTAATCTATCTATCTATCTATCTATCTACATCTCTATCTATCTATATCTCTATCTATCTATATCTCTATCTATCTATCTATCTATCTATCTATCTATCTATCTATCTATATCTCTATCTATCTATCTATCTATCTATATCTCTATCTATCTATATCTCTATCTATCTATCTATCTATCTATCTATCTATCTATATCTCTATCTATCTATATCTCTATCTATCTATCTATCTATCTATCTATATCTCTATCTATCTATATCTCTATCTATCTATCTATCTATCTATCTATCTATCTATCTATCTATCTATCTATCTGTCTGTCTATCTCTCTGTCTGTCTATCTCTCTGTCTATCTCTCTGTCTGTCTATCTCTCTGTCTGTCTATCTCTCTGTCTATCTCTCTGTCTATCTGTCTATCTTTCTATCTATCTATCTATCTATCTATCTATCCATCCATCTATCCGTCTATCCATCTATCTATCTATCTATCTATCTATCTATCTATCTATCTATCTGTCTGTCTGTCTGTCTGTCTGTCTGTCTGTCTGTCTGTCTGTCTGTCTGTCTGTCTGTCTGTCTGTCTGTCTATCTCTCTGTCTATCTATCTATCTATCTATCTATCTATCTATCTATCTATCTATCTATCTATCTATCTATCTATCTGTCTGTCTATCTCTCTGTCTGTCTATCTCTCTGTCTATCTCTCTGTCTATCTGTCTATCTATCTATCTATCTATCTATCTATCTGTCTGTCTGTCTGTCTGTCTATCTATCCTCTAATTTGGGAGGGTAAGTACAACCCTTGCATTGCATTGCATGGTAACATGGAATATGTATATGTGTGCCTATTGGTATGTATGTCCGTGTGCATCTGCCTGTCTGAGATTATGTATCTATGCTATTGTGTATGTCTAGCAATATGTATCTTTGTGTATGTGTCTGGGAATATGTGTATTTTTGTTCATGTGTGTGTCCTGGGGGCTGATCCAGACAAAAAAAACTTTTTAATAAACTGGAACATTTCTAATTATGGCTCTGCCCATATTAACCAGACTGAATCTACTCAAAGGTCTGCCATATTGAAGTGTGGGTTGGGGTGTCCACAATCCAATGACCCATTAATGTAGGATAGCAAAATGAACCCCTTTCTCTCTAGGACTAAGTAGACTCCTGCTTCACTGCACCAAAGGCATCAATGAAGCTTTAAAATAATTTAGAGCTGTGAGTTTTATAAAATAAATTACACTTACGGTAAATTGTGTTCATTTTATTTTGTAACCACCTGATTAACTATCTGAAATGTTTTTTTTTTTCTTACAGATCTCCATGTGTTAATTAGCTTCTTCTTAACATTTGAGTAATAATGGTCAACTGATATTCGGAATTTCAAGTTTCAAGCCTTCACCGGAATTGTATTGGTCTATTTTGGCTCCTATGTGAAAATATGAAGTAAGGACTGGATGCAAACAACCATCCCTGTTCAACCGAACTGTACTTGGTTGGTTGGTTGAACCCTAAGTGAAAAGACTGCATAGATTGTTTTTATGAATAATGTTCTCAGTCCATGAAAGCATTACACAAGATATGTATTTTAAAACTTTCCTTAAGTGTTTTAATATCAATATATATACACTCTTTCTTGCTGAATGCATGGTGCCCACTTGGTTAAAATGCTATATTCTAGATTGTGAAGAGATATTTCTGTTATGATTACAAATCTTAACATAACTGTGAACATTTTAGAAATAATCAGTAATATGATTCATAGAACATCACAACCCTCTCTGTCAAACAAACAAATGGATAATCAGTGTAATCACTGCTTTGACATAATTTAATGTCTAAGTCATTATCTACGTCACATGAACACATGCATGATGAATAAATTCAGTAATATCACAGGTACATATTTATTATAGAGTGGCTTTATATATAACAATGTGTGGGATTGTAAAGACAATAAATGTACTTTTTAAAGCCTGTGGCATGTGTATCCAGGCAAGAAACTTATTACTAGAGTGAATACTGTCTAAGATTCTGTAATTCTACAAATTTCTAGGTCTGGATGATCTGGAGTAGGGAAAGGCAACCTTCGGCACTCCAGATGTTGTGGACTACATCCAGGGGCGGGCTGGGAAGGGGGCAGGGAGGCAATTGCCCCCAGGCCGTCCTAAACCCAGGGCCTCCCGCAACCAGCAAAAAAAGGAAAAATCTGAATCCCCTGCCTCTGGCTGAGGACTCAGATTTGTAAACTTACCTCTCTCCCTGCAGTCAGTGGAGTCGGCCGGCCTCTCCTGATGATGTCAGGAGGGGAGGCGTGGCTTTTACTGCTCTTCTCACAGAACCGCTGGGGAGTCTGGGAGAAGAACAGAGGAAGTCACGCCCCCTCCTCCTGACATCATCAGGAGAGGCTGACTTCACCTCAGCCCCTGTCACCCCTCCTCAGCCCCTGTCCCCTTAGTCAGCCCCTGTTCCCCCTCATCAACCCTGTCCTCTTAGTCAGCCCCTGTTCCCTCCTCAACCCTGTCCCCTTAGTCAGCCCCTGCCCCCCTTCCTCAGCCTCTGTCCCCTTCCTCAGCCCTTGTCCCCTTGCTCAGCCCCTGTCCCCCCTCATCCGCGCTGTCCCCTTAGTCAGCCCCTGTCCCCCCTCCCAGCCCTGTCCCCTTAGTCAGCCCCTGTCCCCCCTCCTCAGCCCTGTTCCCTTAGTCAGCCCCTGTCCCCCCTCCTCAGCCATGTCCCCTTAGTGAGCCCCTGTCCCCCTCCTCAGTCCTGTCCCCTTAGTCAGCCCCTGTCCCCCCTCCTCAGCCATGTCCCCTTAGTGAGCCCCTGTCCCCCTCCTCAGCCCTGACCCCTTAGTCAGCCCCTGTCCCCTACCTCAGCCCCTGTCACCCTTCCTCAGCCCCTGTCCCCCTTCCTCAGCCCCTGTCCGCTTAGTCAGCCCCTGTCACCCTTTCTCAGCCCTTGTCCCCTTGCTCCGCCCCATCCCCCCTCCTCAGCCCTGTCCCCTCAGACAGCTCCTGTCCCCCCTTCTCAGCCCTGTTCCCTTAGTCATCCCCTGTCCCCTCCTCAGCCCCTGTCCACTCATCAGCCCTTGTCCCCTTGATCAGCCCCTGTCCCTTTCTTCAGCCCTGTCCCCTTCCTCAGCCCCTGTCCCCCTTCCTCAGCCCCTGTCCTCTTTTGCCCAGCCCCTGTCCTCTTTTGCCCAGCCCCTGTCCCTTTCATCAGCCCTGTCCCTTTCCTCAGCCCCTATCCCCCTTCCTCAGCCCCTATCCCCCTTCCTCAGCCCCTGCACCCCCCTCTCAGCCCCTGTCCCACCCTTTCCATGCTCCTTTCCCCACTCTCAGCTCCTGCCCCCTTCCTCCGCCCCATGCCCCCCACTATAGCCCTATAACATCCCCACTACAGCTCCTCTCCACCAATTGCAACCCATATCACCCACATCACAGCCCCTTTCCCAAATTGTCGCCATCAATCTACTTCAGCCCCTATCCCCCCCTACATTTCCTAAACCCCCAATTACAGCTTATACCCTCCACTACAGCCCCTGTCCCCCCACTACAGCCCTGTCCCTTTACTCAGCCCCTGTCTACTGGTTTTAAAAGTGTAAAGTTTGAGTGTATGTATGTGTATGAGTATGTCTGTCTGTGTGTGTCAATATGTCTGTGTGTGTCTGTTAGTATGTCTGTGTGTCTGTTAGTATGTCTGTGTGTGTGTCTGTCAGTATGTCTGTGTGTGTGTGTGTGTGTCAGTATGTCTGTGTGTGTGCGCCAGTATGTCTGTGTGTGTGCACCAGTATGTCTGTCTTTGTTTGTGCCAGCATGTCTGTATGTGTGTGTGTGTCAGTATGTCTGTCTTTGTGTGTGCCAGTTTGTGTTTGTCAGCCAGTATACATGTGTGTGTTTGTGTGTGTCAGTATGTCTGTCTGTCTGAGTCAGTATGCCTGTAACAGTGTGTCTTTCTGTGTGTGTCTGTGTGCCTGTCAGTGAGTGTGTGTGTTTTTTAGTGTGTGCCAAATCAGCAAGTGTGTTCCAAATCAGCAAGTGTGTGTGTGCTTGTCATTGAGTGTCTGTTTAGGTGACTGCCCCCCCCCCCCCTCACCCTTATAATCACATGGGAAAGGTGTTTTTACTCTCCTCTTGGTGCAATGGGCCACTTGACTGGATTTGCCCCCCAAGCCTAAGGCTGCCAGCCCTCCCCTGACTACATCCCCCATAATGCTCTTACACCCACAATGCTGACAAAACATCATGGGAGGTGTAGTCCAAAACATCTGCAGTGCCGAAGGTTGCCTATGCCTGAGCTAGAGTTTGATGGGTCTATGATGCTTTGGTGGTTTAATCAGCAACACACAATTTACATTCACAGCAAGTAGTAATATGCAAGTAATTTTACTGGGAAACATTTACTTGTTAACTCTCTTTATGTTCATCACCCAGTGGAAGAAATATATTATTTTTAAAACAATTTGCTGTTACACAGACATTTAAGTTTAAGTTTAAGATCTTCTGGTTTTAATAGGCTTGTTATATATTGATTTATGGGTTCAACAAATACACTAGTTAAACACTCATCGCATAAGAAAATGCTCAATCCAAAAGAACTAATATTTACAGAGAGAGGTTTTTTTTTTATCACTTCTGGGGCTTTTCAAATTTATGGCCCATTGTCCTATGTTTCTCAGAATTATGTAATAAAGAGGATAAGTCCCTCTAGCTGGCTACAATTCTAGTTTGACTCAAATCTGTGTCTCAACTGCAGAGCTGTAAAACAAATGTCAAATTGGGACTTGTAAATCAAGCCAGCTTGATACACAATGCTCTCCCTGTGCCAGGATTTTCAAATGAAAGATGGCTGCATCATGTTGCTTTGGCATTTCGTAGGACTGAGAATTGGCAGCAGCCTTGGAAAAGGGTATGGCACCTCCTGGGTAATCTTGAGGTGCCATGTTATGCATACCAACCAACAGACCCAAACAATTATGGTCTTGTTTACAATATGAATAATTGTTTCATTTATTAGCATCTGCTAATTTTACATAACAACTATAGTTCCCACTGTTACAATTTGTTACATGATTTTGCTGAAATGATAACCTAATGTTTCCATTCTGATTGTCACGCACAGGGAGATTATTTTCTCTAATTTTGTTGAGAGTGGAGTTCGCGTTCTATACAGTTATAGTGATAAACACACTGCCACGTCTGATCTGATTTATACTAAATTGAAAGCAATCAGCCATCTAACAACCATGCTGTCATTTCCAACAGATGGCTATACATTTAACTTAATTTTATTGGATGAGACAAATACTTTGTGTCATGTTCTTCCTATCATAAAACAATCCTATAAACACATTTTTTGTTAAAAAGAAGAGCCTGTTTTCTGTTTCCAAAACTTTTAAAAATTTTCATAAAAATATATCTTTGTAGAATTGGTTCATTTAAAATGTTTACATGGGTAGTAAAACTGAAAGCCAAAGAATGACACTTTGGAATATATGGTATTCATTTAGGACACGTGGATAACTTGTAATACTCAATTTTTATTTTAGAAATATGAAAAGGAGCAAACATGTATTCCTGACCCTATAGTTGTAAAACCACCACCCTATAGTGGTAAAACCACCCCCTGGCCCAATCTTGCCTCCCTAAATATAGTAAAATCTTACTTGTGTTCAAGTCTCCCTCTGCCCCTGACCTGCCTGCTGTCTGCTGACATCATCATAAGTGGTTGCCTGAGCAAATCAAAATGCTTCCCCATAGGATTGGCTGAGACACTCAAGGAGGCAGATCAGGGGCAGAGCCAGCACTAGTTAAACCAATCAGCATCTCTTCCTAGAGATGAATGTAATCAATGTATCTCTATGAGGAAAGTTCAGTGTTTGAATGCAGAGGGAGGAGACACTGAATGGTGCAGCACTGTCACAGGAAGCACATCTAGTTGCCATCTGAGAAGTGGCCAGTGAAGTTATCACTAGGCTGTAATATAAACACTGCATTTTCTCTGAAAAAACTGTGTTTACAGCAAAAGGCCTGAAAGGAATTATTCTACTCACCATAACAAATACAATAAACTGTAGTTGTTCTAGTGACTATAGTGTCCCTTTAAAGAACTTTAGACCTAAAAGAAAAAGCACATACGATATTCAGATTACATGGTTTTAATTCTGACCTGGGTAAAGTTTCTCTCGTTACAACTGACCTCCTCAGTTCCCTTGTCTCCATAGCTCAGCTCACTCTCTATCCTTTCATGGTTTGGTTCTTCCACACACCACTCAACCATCTTATCCAACAATCTCTCCTCCCCTCTGACACCTAGGGGCAATGTGAACACTGACTTTCTCTGAAAAGGCAGTGTTTGCATGAAAATGCCTTACATCTTAGTAAGAAAAAAAGCATAACGCAGCAGATCTATTGGCAAAACATGACAAATACTGCAACTTTTCGATCCCCTGTAGGAACTTTGCACCCAGATCTACAGGTGATAAGAATGTGGATCCCTCCCTTGTTTCTGTACATCTTAGGACATAATGGAAAACTCAATTTAAAGATTTGTTAAGAAATGAATGGCAAATATATTACAAATTCATGTAATATAAATGACATACCATAAGTAGGTCCTAATCTGTAGCTTTCAGAATTCAAAATAACCCATGGACCTGGAGAGTAGACATAATCATGAGGATGCTTTCATAACTAGAGCTCAAGAAGAAAAGAAAAAATAATCACAGTGTGTGCACATTCCTGGACCATGGACCAAATATTTCAAATGCAAAATCACAACCATTTTAAGTGACTTTATGAAAAGTATTTTATATAATACTTATATTTCAGTTTTTTGTCATCTGATAGGTTAAGAGTGTGACGGACCACCTGGCACCCTGACGGGTACCTCTGTCGATCGCTGCTTCCTAGTACTTGCGAGTACCATAAGCACTGCACTGGAACAACATAACCACTGTAAACCCCACGAACCGCCGCTCCTTGGTTGGGGTCTCACCGTCCTCCACCCACCCTGGACCCAAGACCAGAATCCAGCTTCCAGTAGGTATAACTCTCCTAGTCTAGAGAGCGTAGCAGGAACAGCTCTTACAAGAGCTAGTAATTATACTCAGGGTAGTATAGTGATTATAGCAATCCCCAGAGTGAATGTAGTTCTCCAATCCCCAAAACATGAGCCTAGACTTCATGAAGGGTAAAACAAGTGTTTTTAATGGAAGCCACAGCTGGCCTTTTATGCAAGTCCCCAAGCAACGTATACGCCCACATGGACCTTGTGAGGGACAGGGACACAACGTGTACAAACCAATCAGAACAGTTATTAAATGTGCGACACTCCCACACACAGCACACAATCCCTCTCCTCTGCATGGGAGATAATTGAGTAAAGTACATTATGTAACTCAATTATCTCAAGGCAGAAAAAACACATATTTAGTAAATCTCATAAGTACCCCAAAACACAACATATCCCCATAACATCCCCTAATAGCCCTGATCTGGGTGAACAACATATCCAAAAATCACCCAGATCCGAGCAGGGGTTAGGGAAATTCCTGGAAGTCTTATTTTTGACTGACCGTGCACATGGTCCCATGCCCAAAACAGTTCCAGAGAATTAGGGCTAACGGTCAGTCTCTCTGTCTGGAGTACAAAAGTGCATACTTCACATGAACAGAGCCTTTTAAAGTGCATTAGGCAAGGTATATTGCAGGGCCCATACTCCTGAGGCAAGAGGCTGGCCAGCAGGCCCCTCAAAAAGCCAGTGACGAGGTTACTTTGTCACAAAGCGGCTGAACAATTCCAGTCCTTTAGAGTCGTTAAAAGTCTACTTGAACAGTGATGAACTGAGAAGTGAATGGGAACTAAAATAGTCTTTGCAACTCTTAGATGGTGATACAACAATTTTGTGATAGAGCTCTCTAGAATCTTTAATATTGTGTAAATAATTAATTAAGATATTTTGCAAAAAACTTAGAAGTGAACCTATTGTAACACAGGTATCGGAGTCCTTACTTAAAAAAAATGTACCCTATAACGAATAATAAATTATCAAAACTAATATTTGCTAATAACACCAATGGGCAAATTCTTTTATCTTGCAAAATCGGTCACCACCTCAATATTCCAGGCTAATCCTTGGCAGTATCATGATAGGGTTAAATCCTCCCCCTTGGCTGTTTAGAACAGGAAATACTTTACAAATAGACCCTCATTACTTGGTGTCATCAGTTATTTTTCCTGTCCTCTTGGCTGTGGACAAGGTTTCAGGTAAATTATATTACCTTTACATATTTTTTGTTTTAGTTTACCTCTGCTTATGTTTCTTACCCAAGAGAGTTCACATCTCTCTCATGGAGGATCTAGGGCTTTTATATATATGAACGAACCCTAGAGATTCTCCTAGCCGCTGTGATCTTTAATGTAGAAGTAGTATATGTGAAATATACTCACCATTAAAGATATATCCGCAGTGATCCTATGGATAGCGGAACTATAAGTGGTATATAATCACTGTGGCAAAATATATCCACTGTGATCCTCTGGGTAGTGATTAATTATGTGTGACACATGTTATAATAGTATCCTCTTGCCGCTGTGATCATATAGGTAGTGGTGCATGGTGTATACACATTCTACTAAAAAAAAATCAGCTGTGATCTTCTGCGTAGTGGTAATCTGCAGAGTACTCATATATATATATATTTAGTATATCATGACCGCTGTGATCCTCATGGTAGCGGTAATTATATGGTACCTGCACATATATATGCAAGCATATAAGCCACTTGCCAGCTGTACATTATGGAGTATCTGTATCTGGATTAATTCTTCTATGGGGGACCTCCTTAGGGCATTGCCTTTGGCTTTATGCAGTTTACTCGCCTATCTCTTACTTTTGGGTTTTTTTCGCACCATTCTGCCATCTTGGTTAGTATTCCCTTGTATGTACTCTGTTCTTGTTTCTGTTCTGTTCTTGTTTGGGAGATTTGAATGATTTTGTTCACATTCATTTCCTGTTCGTTTATTAAATTTTACAGTTCGGGAATTAATATCGTTCACGGCACGAACAGGCCATTCGTTTCTTTGATCAGGAAAATTAATACTTTTATTCTATTTAAATTTCGGCGCATTTTGGCAGTTTGGGCATGCACAGTTGCACAAATTTTCTATGGGAGCTCCCTATTTAAATTGTGATTTTTTCTCTCTCTTATTTTGCTAATTGCTGTTTTTTTGAGTGGGAAATGTGTTCTCGTGCTCTGGCATCTACAAGTGTTAGTGCAGGTTAGTGGATTTCTTTTTAAAATTTATTAAATGTATAATTATTTATTTTTCCACTCATTCAATTTTATTTGTTTCTATTCTCAAGGACGTGTACAGACTGAGATTCCGAGAATTTCCCTGTCACAATTTGTTTATGGTGTCAAAACTCCAGGTATTAAAGCGAAAAGGCAAGCCCTCATAAGAGACATATCCAATCTTCTTCAAGAAGGAGTGATCTTAAGGGTTCCTCGGCCAGAAAGATTTCAAGGCATCTATTCAAATCTCTACTGGTTCCAAAATCTTTAGGAGATTGGCGTCCGATCCTGGATTTACACAACCTGAATCTATCTCTCAATGTCCAGAGACTCAGGATGCAGTCTTTGACATCTATAATCTCAGTAATTCATCCAGGAGACTGGATGATCTCAATAGATTTCCACATCCCGATAGCAAAACATCATCAAAGATTCCTGAGGTTTGCCATTCTAGGAGACCATTTTCAGTTCAGAGCTATTCCCTTTGGCCTAAGTACGGCACCAAGGACTTTCTCAAAGGTTCTTTTAGCTCTGATAGCGCAGATGAGACTGCAAGTCCTCAATATTTATCATTACTTGGACAACATTCTTCTAGTAGGAGAAATGAGAGACAACCTTATAGTTCAAAGAGAAGAGACAAGAAGGACATTGGAAGAGTTTGGATGGATTATCAACTACCAAAAAAGTCAGCTGTCTCCTACTCAGAGTTGATGCTTTTTGGGAGCATGGTTCATCACAAGATTAGCAATGGTTTTTCTTTCAAAAGAAAGAAGAGATTGTATCCCCAATCGACTCGAAATAGGTTTCAGCAGAAGGTTTCATGAGCATGCTGGGCAAATTTTCCTTGACCATTGGCCTGGTAAAGCAGGTTCAGGGGCATCTTCACTATCCCCAGATGTATTTTTTGAGAAGATTCAACCAGAACAGGGGCAAGTGATCCAAAAAGATTATCATTACAGACAAGCTTCGGAGGACCTTGAACTGGTGGCAGGACCCTGCAAATCTCCACCAAGGTTTTCCTCTAAGCAAAGTAGAATGGATAACCTTGACAACAGATGACAGTGGTCTAGGTTGGGGTGCTCATCTTCTGCAATGGAATGCCCAAGGCAAATGAGAAAACAAAGCCTCTCACCTTCCAGCCAACCTTCTAGAGCTACGAGCAGTTTTCTTGGGTCTGATTCACTTTCAAGTCATTTTAATAGGGAAATGGGTGAAGATTCGCAAAGACAATCGAACAGTGGTATCTTACATAAAAAAACAGGGTGGTACCAGAAGCAAGGATCTTCTTCAGGATATAGAACCCATTATGTTGTGAGCTCAGAAGATGGTATTGGGACTGTCCGCAATTTACATTCCAGGACCAGAAAACTCGAGAGCAGACTTCCACAGATGGAATTATCTAGATCCCAAGGAATGGCCCTTCAAAGCTAGCCTATGTCTTTCCCCCATTTCCTCTCATATGGAAGACCTTGAATAGGATCAAGATGGAAGGTCTCCTGGTGTTGGCGATAATTCCGGGTAGGCCTCACAGGCCATGGTTCCATCTCTTCAAGTCCCAGTCAATTGCCCTGTCATTGAAGTTACCAGACATTCTGGACCTTCTACTTCAGGGACCAGTGTTTCACCCATCTCCAAAGACACTCCATTTGATGGCATGGACATTGAAAGGAGGTATCTAGCTAACAGGGTTTTTTCTCAAGCAGTGATCAGCACCCTTTTGCAGTCCAGGAGAAGATCAACTTCCTCTACTTATTATCACATATGGACGGTGTTTGCTGACTGGGCTAAAGATAACAATGTCTCTTGTCTTTCTCCTATGGTCTCCAACATCTTGGATTTTCTGTAGACTGGTCTGGATAAAGGGCTAAGCCAAAGTTCCTTACGTGTGCAAGTTTCAGCCTAATATGCTCTTACCGGTTCCAGGTGGGCTTTGGATAGCATGGTGGCCCATTTTCAAACAACAGTTAAGAAAGTGAAACATTTTATTAGGTCCCAGTCTCCTCCCTGGGACCTTCCTTTAGTTTTAAAGGTGTTGTCTCTTCCTCCTTTTGAACCTCTAACGGATTCCACGGATCGTGTGATTACTTTTAAAGTTCTCTTTCTTGTTGCAATTACGTCAGGCAGGTGGATTTCTGAAATTCAGGCCTTATCTGCAGAAGAATCCTGTATGGTATTCTACCCTGATTGAGAAGTCCTAGGGACAGTTCAAGAATTCCATCCTAAAGGTATGTCTGAGTTTCATGTTAATGAGTGAATAGTTCTTCCATCCTTTTTTCAGTGTCCATCGAATCCAGAGGAAGAGAGATGACAAACCTTAGATGTCTCCAGGTGTCTTTCTATCTATCTGGATAGGACAGCTAGTTGGAGAAAGTCATCTATGCTCTTCTTGAACTTTGCTGGGCATCATAGAGGCTTTGCTGCATTCAAACCTTCTTTAAGCCGTTGAATAATTGTGGCCATCTCTTCCGCATATCAGGCCCAGGAGGCACAGCTCCCTTCAGGTTTAGGGGCTCATTCTACAAGGTCTCTATCTACATCATGGGCAGTTGCATCTAACACGCTGTCAGGGTACTCACCTGTGAGACAGACGGCCAGACGTGGTCGCCCCTGGAATTCCCAACAGGGGACTTGAACCGGGGTACTTATCTATCCCAGTCCTGCTCTCTGCCTCTGAGCCACAGCAGCTTTACCTGAGACTTCTGATTCCGGTCTTGTTCATCCTGGCTTGGCTACTACACCAGGGGCTGCACCATGCCTTGTCTGCTTCTCACCTGACTCTGATCTTCATTAGCAGGGTATTTAAACCCAGCCTCGCCCTGCACTCATTGTCAAGTCTTTGATCTGTGTTCCTGTGTCGTACCAGTGTTCCTGTTTATTCTGCTTCGTATATTTGACCTCGGCTTGTGACTACGTTTATTCTAACCTCTGGCATCCTTTGACCTCGGCTATCCCTCGACTATCCTGCTGGTTCTGTCCTTGCCTGTCCTGCGAATTTGGTACTGCATCCTGCACAGCCCCCGTGCACAGACCCACAGGCCAGGTGAATTCTTACCTGACCACCTCGGCCTGTGGCTATCTGCAAGGGTGAGCGACATATCTGCGCTACAGACTCCCAACTCAGGTAAGACCCTGACACACGCCTATTGAGAGTATTTGCAGAGCAGCTGCATGGGCCTTGACTAACACCTTTAAAAAGCATTATGCATTGGATGTAAGATCTCGGAAAGCTACGGAGTTTGAAAGGAATGTCCTTTCCTCGGTTTCATGAACCTCTTTGATTCAGGATAATAAAGAATATTTTCTAGAGCATTATACTTTTGTCTTTGTTTTTTTTTCCCTACCCTAAGTTGAGAGTGGGTATTTCCTACCGTGATTCTGCCATGGATTAGCCAGGAATTCAGAAATTTCTCCATACTTACTGTAATTTTCTTTTCCTGGATATATCCATGGCAGCATCAAATTTTTTCCCTTCCCATTTTTTAGATCCTTTGAGCGTGTTACAAGACTGATGATACCAAGTAAGGCGGGTCTATTGTAAAGTAATTACCTGTCCTAAACAACCAAGGGGGAGGAGCTAACCCTATCGTGATGCTGCCATGAATATAACCAGGTAAAAGAAAATTACGGTAAGTATGGAGACATTTTCTGAATTCTGAGCCCAAATTAACCCCAATGTTTCATTGCAAGACTCCTAAATGCAAAACTAAATCAGTAGGAAATGATTGAGGCTAATGGAACATCTCCACCTTTTATTTTTTTCGCATCCTATCAATTCCTTTCTTCCTGAATGTATTTTTTCTTCTACTTTTTTAAAGAGGAACTTTCCTGAAAATGACACCATTTAATAACACATTGAAATTATCTATAACTTGTTTTAAGGTTTTTATTTGCTGCTCTGTAAAAATATAATACATTCCAGTAAAACACAGGCAGAGGAACAATACAAATGAAGATGAGAAATATAAACTTTGTTTAATTTCTCCTCTTTTCTGCATGTCTTCTCAATGCTGACACTGCTAAGTGCAAAGGACAGGGCTCATAACATGATTGGCAGGAAAAAGATGGAGACACCCAGTGGAGGAAAATAGGTGGAGATTTGAACATTTGATTTTATATTTTATACCTCACAAATACATATTTGTACATGTGTAAACATGATATTAAAAGTAATGCAAAGCGATAGTTCCATTTTAACCACAGTTTATGTAGTAATCTGCAGCCGAGATAGATGGATGCTGCAAACATGGCTTAATATTTCTCACTCTCTACAGAGCCTTGGAGGTGATGCCCATTTAACCAAGGGATTATCAGACTCCTTAAAGTCATGCTAAGCAAATATGGCTGTTGCTGTAAGATTAATAATTTAGCTTGTGAACAGGGCCGGACTGGGAAAAAAATTAGGCCCGGGCATTTTTCAATCAGAGCGGCCCCCTAAGAAGGGGGCGGGGCCAGAGAGGGTGTGTTTTGTCATCACTAATGACAATCACGCCCCCTCTCAAAGTGAGCATGTTAGTTCAATGCGCAGAGCCCCGCTGAAGAGCTCTGGCATTAGAAAAAGGCCCTGAATTTGTTCTGTGCAGCGCAAGCAAATTTTATTAAAGACCCGGAGGCTCCTATTATGCTGCACTCTTTCTTTATTTCCCTCAGCAGCAAAGAAACATTATTGAAAAAAAACATTAAAACAGGTCTGCCTTCCAACAGGCAATGTCCGCCTAGCAACATGATCATCCAATCAGTGACATCCTTTCTCTATAGCTGGCTGAGTGTTGATGACCATTTCCTCTTTCTTTGCTGCTTTCCCTCAGATAAGTACAACTCTCTCAGCTCTGGCTGTGGGAATTCTGTATTTGTTAATGATTGCAAACTATTTGTTTATATTGAATGCATCGATTGCTGGTATACATAAAATGTGTTATTTTACATATTATTCAATGTTTCCTTTAATTGCTGTGCCTTATTGAAGTGTGCTGTGATAGGCACATACTACTTTAATTTGGCAATCCCATTTATGTATTACGCTATTCACACAGTTTTTGGTACATTTGTTGCTCCTTAGGAGTTAACTCCTGGGGAGGTTTTTCGGCGACACCGCGGATCCCGGTATTGCCTTACTCAGCCGCGCACGCGCTCCCCGTCAGGGACGCCTCCAGCGGCCATCTTGCGGCTCGGCTGCTGTGTCCGCGCTCGGAATCTTCGTTACCGAGCGCGGTAGACAGCCACAACCGCCGAGCACTAACTATACACACAATCTTCTGCCGCCTCGCGGCTAAACGCTTGACACTTTAAACGCTCAATTCAGCCGGAATTTCACCGGCGGCCATTTAAACGGCGCTTTCGCGCCCCTTTTCATCTGTGACACGCCCACTCCGTCCCCTGAATCGGAGTTGGTGTCCAGAGTTGTGGCGGACGGTCCCCCCTTTCTCCTGCTCCCAAAATTTCGTTATTAATCTACAGTGAGTAATATTCAGCTACCTGTTGCTAGTTTTTTCTGTTCTATAGTCCTTTGCTGGGTTACTTAACCTTGCCAATACCACTTCTAACAACTACTTATATCATTTTGCCTATTCCTTATTAGCAATATGCAGTCCTCTAACGACTTGCCTGGCCCCTCAGGGACACAAACTAATCCTCACACTGTTTTGGGTATTCCCCCTGTAACTCCTGGGGATGAGGTGGATTTCCCAGCATCTGAGGAAATCCAGGCCATCATGGAGACTACTGTTTCCAATTCTGTATCCAAAGCCCTGGCATCTGCCATGGACATTATGTCCTCTTCTATCTCCAAATCTTTTACCCAAGCATTACTACAGGCCCAACTCATGGTCCCTCCGCCTGCTATGTCAGCCGCGATACCACCTGTTTCTCAACCCCCACGCCTCGGCCGCAAAGCCCTGGCAAAAGTTAAGCACTCCTCCAAACTAATGATGGACAGTATAACACCTGTCATGGATGGCGCGAATATTGAACCACCGCGCAAGAGAGCCTCTAGCCGGGCAAAAACGGCTAGACACTGGAAGTGGGCTAAAACCCAGCCTGATAATACTGAGTCAGAGCTCAGTTCAGATGAGGAGAGTGCACCCACCCTAGACTCAGATCAGTCTAATGACTTATCCGACTTAGAGTCGGAGTACGATATGGATAAGGAGCATGATCCCTCCACTAAAATGGCTACCACTGGCATGCCCAGTTCTGATATACACAAAGAGGGTAAAATACTTGACCCACAGGGTGAACCGTTATTCGAACCCGACGATTTACGGCACCCCCGCTCTGCGGAATGGTCACCGGCTGAGCATGTGGCGAAATACATCGCATCTCGAGCCCGTAAGCCTTTAGACAAGGCAACACGTAACAAACTAAGGGCCGAATGCCCACGTCCCACCGTGCCAGACGAAGTCTGTAAGACACCCCAGGTGGACCCTAAAATCATACAATTTCTAAGTAAAACCAATTGGAAACCTAAGAAAGGTCTAGACTTCTCCCTCTATAATTGTCAAGACAAAGTCTTGGATATTTTGGGTCCGGCAACCAAAATTTTCGAAGCCGTAGAGGAATCCTTGGCGCACGACGAAGCCTTAGATCGCCTCACTATTAGAGGTTGGATTCAAAGAGTGATATGCCTTATAGGCAATGCCAATACGGCCCTGGCTACTGAGCGCAGGAAATCTATCCTAATTAAAATAGAACCTAAACTGGTGAATATGGCCATTACTGAACCAGGAGCCCAAGCAAAAGGGTATCTTTTTGGAGAATCTTTTGTAAAAGACCTGGGCTCTTATGTCCAGACATTCACAGCCTTGGACAAGGCACAAACTAATCTAAAAAGGGTGTTCCACCCAAAGGTTTTTGGTGGGGCCGGCAGAGCAAGGGGCCGTCTGTCCGGCAGACTCAGTAGAGGTTCGCGCCCGAACCGAGGCTCCTATATGGGGAGAACCCCCTTCCACGACCAGAGGCCCGCTCCAACCTTCTTTCCCCAACGAGGTAGACCTTGGTTGTCGAGAGGTGCACGAGGCGCTCCTTCCGGAAGACGTCCTTACGGTAAGCTACCCTTCTCAATTTTCTTCACATGTATTGATAGGGGGCAGACTCACACATTTTTCCCATGTATGGGCCCAAATTACATCAGATGTTTGGATTCTCAGGGCAGTCCAAGGATATCTCATAGATTTTGTATCCCTGCCCACTCAGCTCTCCCCACCCAGGGAGATTGCTTTTTCCCAAATAGACACGACCCTCGTTTCCGAGGAAATTCTAGACTTGGCACTCAAGGGTGCTATCCAAGAAATCCCAATGTGTACCCCGGGATTTGTGAGCAATTTATTCATTGTCCCCAAAAAAGGGGGCGGATCCCGCCCAGTTATCAACCTCAAACATTTAAACACCTATGTAGCCTACCATCATTTCAAGATGGAAGGCATCCATTGCCTACGGGATTTGCTCCAACCAGCGGACTGGATGGTCAAACTCGACCTAAGAGACGCTTATCTTACAGTACCCATTGCGCAAGCACACCAAAACTTCCTGCAATTCATATGGCAGGGAAGAAAATGGCGGTTCCGCTGCCTTCCCTTCGGTCTCTCTTCCGCACCTTGGTGTTTCACCAAGCTCATGAAGCCCGTTATCGCGCTCCTACGCAGTCGGGGGATTCGTCTAATCATATACTTAGACGACATCCTGCTGCTATCCCAGTCAATACCATTACTCCATACTCACCTCGGTTGGACCACAACCTTGCTACAGAATTTGGGCTTCATAATCAATTGGGAAAAGTCCATCCTGGCCCCCACTCAACAAATAGAGTTCCTAGGACTCTTGGTGGACTCAGAAACGCAAACATTGCTTTTACCAGCCTCCAAGATGAGAAATATCAAGAAAGAGATAAGACGTGTGCTTACCTTTCCTCAAATATCGCTCAAACACCTGGCCAGAGTGATTGGGCTTCTAGCGGCCTCCATACAGGCCATATTTCCGGGCCCCCTTCATTACAGAGCCCTACAACGCTTACAAGCGTCACACCTCATAGGCGGTGCCTCATACGAGGATACTCTGACTCTAGACGCGGAAGCGAAGAAAGAACTCCAATGGTGGCTCCTACACATGGAGGCGTGGAACGGCAGAGCCATCTTCGGCTCAGCCCCAGATATAGTCATCGAATCGGACGCGAGTTCTTACGGTTGGGGCGCACGCTGCGGAGATACCTCCACAGGCGGACGCTGGTCAGAAGCGGAATCCAGGCTCCACATAAATTGCTTGGAACTCCTAGCGGGATCCTTTGCGATTCGCAGCCTCTCCCCAACACTGTCCCAGTGTTCAATCCTACTGAAGATGGACAACATATCGGCTGTCCGTTATATCAACCACCTTGGTGGCACAAGATCCAAAGTTCTAGCGAATTTGGCTCGAGATTTTTGGCAGTTCTGTCTGCAACACAACATGACGGTCAAGGCGGAATATTTGCCAGGGTCATACAACACTACGGCAGATTGGTACTCCCGTCACCTGCGGGACTCCAGCGACTGGCACCTCGATCCCCAAATCTTCCAACGCATTTGGGATCTGTGGGGTCCTCTGGCAATAGACTTATTTGCCTCTCGCTTGAACGCCCAACTTCCGACCTTCTTCAGTTGGAGGCCGGACCCCACGGCAACGGCTACGAATGCATTCTCACAAGACTGGTCAACAACCAGGAACTATGCATTCCCTCCATTTGCCCTTATCCCTCGTTGCCTCCTCCACCTACGGCGCCACTTGGGCGACATGGTTCTAATAACCCCCCTATGGCCGGCACAACCTTGGTTTCCGCCTCTGCTGGAGATGGCCATAGACCCTCCACGTCTCCTCCCGGACACCCAATCTCTCCTCCGGGACCCCGAAGGGAATCCCCACCCCCTGATACTTCAGGGCCTCCTCCGCCTCATGGCATGGCTGATTTCCGGGGACCCTGGTCAATCGAAGGAGTTTCGCAATCGACTCTACGACTTCTCGAGGGCGCATGGGCACCCGGCACGAGACAGTCTTACAAGTCTGCTTGGCGCACATGGGATGGTTGGTGCGTGGCACGGGGTGTGGATCCCCTATCAACTCCTGTGACAACTGTCCTGCAATTCTTGACCTCCCTCTATGATAACGGGAAAGCATACAGAACGGTAAACCTCTACCGATCAGCTATCTCAGCCGGCCATACCGGCATTGACGGGGTTCCAATAGGACGACATCCCTTAATATGTCGCCTCCTAAGAGGCATCCGCTTCGCTAGGCCACCTTTACCTCGCTATTCCTCCCTATGGGACGTCTCCCTGGTACTAACTTTCCTGACTAGGTGGCCAGACAACGAGTCTCTATCCTTAAAACAAATCTCAGCTAAACTAGTGATGCTGTTATGTCTAGTCTCTTGCAAAAGAGTATCAGACGTTCGAGCTCTTGATGTCAATGCCCGATCCTTCACCCCAGAAGGAGTCGTCTTTGACATCTCACGGAGGACAAAATCGTCCTCCAGATCGGTCCTGTATCCAGCGTTTCCCGCGACACCGATCCTCTGCCCAGTTACATGTCTTAGGGCGTACGAAGCTCGTACTGCACCCCTCCGGATTGAGTCGAACCCCCAACTCTTCATCTCCTTCCGTAAACCGCATGCTCCGGTATCCTCTCCTACCTTGGCCCGCTGGGTCAAATGGATCATGTCTTTGGCAGGTATTGATACCTCCATATTCTCACCTCACTCAGTTCGCGGTGCCATGGCCTCCAAAGCCTCTATGGCGGGTTGTCGCCTGGAAGATATACTGAAGGCGGCTGATTGGTCCGCAGAATCTACTTTCCGTAACTTCTATTTCAAACCTATCCAACATTTCGCAGAAGCCGTGATTTCACAGCTTTAAAATAGCATAATAGGAGCCTCCGGGTCTTTAATAAAATTCAAGGATTTTACAATTATCATGACGGAAAGTCATGATTTTATTAAAGACACGGAGGCGAGTATTATCCCACCCACCCACCCGCGGACGGCTCAGTGGTGGGTCGAGGTAAGTTTTCAAAGACTAAGACCTCTCCGAGGTAAGTTCGACTTGGCGGTAGTGATGGTATCACATTTTTACATCGCTCTAGAGCAATATATAATGATGGGACTTTATTACCTCTATGGTCCTCAGATTAGTAGTTGCCTCTTACTACTGTTATGAAAGGTTATCACTGTTTACTCAGACATTTAGATCAACATATATGCGGTCAACCCATAACTTTCAAGAAATTACCATATTTCTCTTGTTTCTTTAGCGTGACCTGGCTTAAAGACCTACTGGAATCACATGCTCTGTTAAGAATCGTTTGGTTTACTCTGGTTTTCCTGTTCCGAGTTTTGAGTTTCTTCGGGAGTCGCAAGAAAGAAAGAGGAAATGGTCATCAACACTCAGCCAGCTATAGAGAAAGGATGTCACTGATTGGATGATCATGTTGCTAGGCGGACATTGCCTGTTGGAAGGCAGACCTGTTTTAATGTTTTTTTTCAATAATGTTTCTTTGCTGCTGAGGGAAATAAAGAAAGAGTGCAGCATAATACTCGCCTCCGTGTCTTTAATAAAATCATGACTTTCCGTCATGATAATTGTAAAATCCTTGAATTTAATAACATGCTTGCGCTGTGTTTGCTTTTAAATTGTCTCTGGTTTCTCCACAAGTGGGATACCAGAGGACAAAAGGGCCAATAAAGTGCATGGTGCATATGTTTGGAGCCTGCTTGTGGGATTGCGTGTGTGAAGAGTGTGGTGTGGTATTGTGTAAATAGGTAAATTTCATTTGTGCGAGTGTGTGCTTACGGGCTGTAGTGTGTGTGTATAGGTGACGTGTGTGTAGGGGTTGTAGAGAGGGTGTGTTTAGAGAATGTTGTATGTGTTTGCTGACAAGGAATGTAGTGTGTGTATAGGAGATTGTGTGTGTGTGTGTGTGTGTGTGTAGAGGATTAAGAGTGCATATAGGGTAAGGGATCTAGCGTTTATCTGGAGCGTAATGTATGTACTGGTGCAGTGTGAGGGGTGCTGTAGTGTGTGTGTATATGTGTATATATATATATATATATATATATATATATAAAAATATATTTGGACGTATTGTATGTGTGAGGGGCGCAGTGTTTGTGTGTGTATGTAAGAGGGGTGCTGTGTGTGAGGGTGTTTTTTTCTACCGTCACATTCTAAGTTTCTAATTTTCTTTGTTAACTCACTGAGGGTTATTTTATATATGTTATATATATATATATATATATATATGTATATATATATATATATGTGTGTGTGTGTGTGTGTGTGTGTGTGTGCTGTATATGTGTGTGAGTGTGCTGTGTGTGTGAGTGAGGATGCTGTCTGTCTGAGGGTGCTGTGTGTGAGTGAGGGTGCTGTGTGTGTCTAAAGGTGCTGTTTGCTGTGTGTCTGAGGGTGCTGTGTGTGTCTGGGGGTGTGCTGTGTCTGGGGGTGCGCTGTGTGTGTCTGGGAGTGCTGTGTGTGTCTGAGTGCTGTGTGTGTCTGGGTGCTGTGTGTGTGTCTGGGGGTGCACTGGGTGTGTCTGGGGGTGCGCTGTGTGTGTCTGGGGGTGCGCTGTGTGTGTCTGGGTGCTGTGTGTGTCTGGGAGTGCTGTGTGTGTCTGGGGGTGCGGTGTGTGTGTCTGGGGGTGCTGTGTGTATCTGGGGGTGCTGTGTGTGTGTCTAGGAGTGCTGTGTGTGTCTGGGGGTGCTGTGTGTGTCTGGGGGTGCTGTGTGTGTGTCTGGGGGGGCTGTTAGTGTGAGTGTATTTTGTATTTAAATGTAAATATATATTTTTTATTAATAATAAAAAAATTAAAAGTTATACCCCCCCCCCCTTCTTACCTTTAGGGGGTGGGAAGCCGGGTTTCCATGGGGGGGGGTGCCTGATCCCTGGTGGTCCTAGTGGAGGTGGGGCAGATTGCTAAATATCCCCCCTCCCTTCTTACATTATGCCTGGGAGGGGGGATTCTTTCTGCATCTTCCTTCCCTGGTGGTCCTAGTGGTGAGAGTGAACCTCGCTCAGACCTCGCGAGAGGACCCGGCGGAGCTGCTGGCTAGAGCTCCGCCGGTGTTCTCTCCTGCCTCCCTCCCTCCCTCTCCTGCCGGCGGCCGCATCTCAGTGTGTCTGGGGCCGGTGAGGGAGATCTTTGATCTCCCCACCGGCCCATGGAGACACACAGCAGGGCTGGCGCTCGGGTAGCGCTGGCCCTGCAGGGGCTGGCAGGGGAGATCCTGTGATCTCCCCTGGCGGCCTCGGCCCCACGGCCATCGCGGCCCACCGGGCATTTGCCCGGTATGCCCGATGGCCAGTCCGGGCCTGCTTGTGAATGTAAAATATAAAAACATTAATGAATATATGTCCATTAACCCCTTAGTGACCAGACCGTTTTTCAATTTTCTTACAATTAAGGACCAGGGCTGTTTTTACATTTCTGCTGTGTTTGTTTAGCTATAATTTTCCTCTTACTCATTTACTGTACCCACACATATTACATACAGTTTTTCCCGCCATTAAACGGTCTTTCTAAAGATACCATTATTTGCATCATATTATATAATTTACTATAACAAAATAATAAAATATGATGCCATTTTTTAAAAAAAACACACTTTTTCTAACTTTGACCTCCAAAATCTGTTATGCATCTACAACCGCCAAAAAACAGCTAAATAGTTTCTAGATTTTGTTGTGAGTTTAGAAATACCCAATGTTAACATGTTCTTAGCGTTTTTGCAAGTTATAGGGCTATAAGTACAAGTAGGACATTGCTGTTTCAAAATATATATATTTAAAATGTAGCAATAGTGACATTGTAACACTGTTACATCTGTCATAAATCTTTGAATCACACCTCGCATGTACATATTTTTTTAAAGTAGGCAACCGAGGGTATTTATATTTGTTTTTTGCCTTTTTGAACACAAACAAATAAAAACGCTAACTTTGGCCAGTGTCTTTGACTAAGTTGCTACTAAAAAAGACTGAACATACCCCATTTGCAATACCTTGGGTTGTCTTCTTTTGCAAATGGTATGCCATAATGGGGGTAATTCTCACTCCTGGGCTTCCATACGCTTTCAAAGGCTACATAACCAATCTGGCAAATTTCAATGTGAAAAAACTAAAAATTTGACCCTGTAACTTTCAAAAACACTATAAAACCTGTACATGGGGGGTACTGTTATACTCAGGAGACTTCGATGAACACAAAAACTAGTGTTTCAAAATAGTAAAACGTATCACAACAATGATATCATCAGTGAAAGTGCCATTTGTGCGTGAAAAATGCAAAAAACGTCACTTTCACTGACAATATAATCTATTATATATTTTACTGTTTTAAAACACTAATATTTGTGTTCTGTGAAGTTTCCTGAGTAAAACAATACCCCCCATGTACAGGTTTTAGGGTGTCATGGAAAGTTACAGGGTTAAATACGGTGCTAGCAAATGAAATTCTCTGGACTTTCGGCCTGGGTTGTCAGGCCGGTCCTTCAAATTGCAATCAATAAAATTACTTAATTATGTAAAAATATTACATAAATATGCACGTAGAATTTAAATATATATACATATTTATGTAATTATGTATATGGATATATAGATTTTGTATTATTTTTATTTATTTATTTATACATGACATATATATATATATATATATATATATAATTTCATTCTAAGTGTATTTTGATATCTATCTATCTATCTATCTATATATATATATATATATATAGATAGATAGATATCAAAATACAGTTAGAATAAAATTACATATATATATATAATGTTTTACTTTTTTATTACTTTTATTTTTTGTAACTTATTTTTTATTGTTTTCAAATAGTATGGGGATACAGAAGGAAAGCGGGGTGGGGGATCAAAAAGCTTTTGTTCGATATGACACAATTAGCATGTTTACAATGCATTTTTCATACAATGAGGAATCTTTCACAGTACACGACATAACATGGTGTCAGTATTAACAATTTGCGCCTTATGTGGTAGGTGCGAACATCAGATTAAACATTGGACGTGTGACATATTACCCTTGAGAGTGTGGTGCTTAAGTTTGTTCCAAGTGCTCAAGTCAGGTATGGGTTTGTTGTTCACTGTCTGGCTGTAGCTCCATCATAAAGGTCTGACAGTTCAAATTACTAGGTGTTGTCTCCCATTCTAAGCCCATTGGGGCTTGTGATGTTTATACGTCTACGTGGCTCGAGCAACAGTAGATACCTGTGTGGGGTGGCTCTTTTGTAACACCTACGTTGATGATGTCGTGTGAGGGTCTGGAGCATGTTGTCGTGTTCCTCGTCAAGGCTCGATGCCAAGGTTTGGGGGTTGAGGCGAGGGGTTGGGGGGTGGGAGGGAGAAGGTGGGGTAAAGAAACCTGGTGAAGGTAGTGGGCGCGGTACCTGGTGAAGTCTGTCCTGGCAGGGGTCAACTGAGGGATGAGAGTCATGTCTATGGTCATCCATCGTCATGTGGTGCGTTGGTGTATCATGTGAGTCGCAAGTAGAGACCTCTGGTCTTCGTGGTAAGCATTGTGTGGATTCTGAATTATGGTAGCCTTTCGTCGCAATAGGCTATGGAGGTTGCTTTAATAGGTAGGTTTGCCACATCTCATCTATGGAAGGGCTCATTTTCCCTATCTTCATTTGGTTCCACATAAGGAGTTCATATTCCACTGTTGTCGACATCAGGGTTGTAATTTCTTGGATTGAGGGGAGAGTAGTGGTCTTCCAGTTTCTAGCTATTAGAGTGGACACTGTGCTCAATATGAGATATATCATTTCTTTTGCTGGTTTGGGGATGTTATCTGGTAGCAACCGTAAGAGTATAGTTTTTGGTTCGTATGGTAGGGTACAGTCCGTAGTTTCTTGAACTAATCTCTCCGTTGTTTTCCAGAGTTCGTTTAAAGTGTTGCAGGTCCACCATACATGCAACATTGTGCCTCTGTGTGACTTACAATGCCAGCATACATCTGTCGCTTCTGGGTACATGAAGTGTAATCGAGAGGGTACCATGTACCACCTATATAGTACTTTACGTGACGTCTCGAAGTGGGCTGCACAGGTGGACATTCCTTCGTGCGCTGTGAAGATTTTCTTCCATTCTTGTGGGGAGATAAGTGTTTGGAGATCTTCTTGCCAGTCATACATGAATTTCCAGGTTTCTCCCGTGTCAGTATTTGTGAGGCTATTATAGCAGTTGGAGAGCGCTTTCTTAGGGGGTAGTGCTGTTATGCATTGCAGTTCGAACTTCGTCGCTGTGGTCCGTAATGTCTTTCTCCTTGTGTGAATTGAGTTATCATTCAGTAGAGCTTTTATTTGGAGGTAAGCAAACGTGAAGTTCGGAGGGAGAGCAAACTCGGTTTGTAAGTCCGGGAAGGGTTTCAGGCCTTCAGACGTGTAGAGGTGGAATATGTGTGTGATGCCTCTTTCTTCCCATTTTAGGTGCGGGAATGTGCCATTGCAATGGTGTAAGATTTTGATGGGAGCAGCTAGTGCCCAAGGGTGAGCCGAGCATAGCTTTCTTCTGCAGCCGTCCCACGTTGAAAGTAAGAGTTTGGTGGTGGGCAACATGTCCATGTTTCTTGGTCTTGTGTGTTGGGGGTCCACAGCGTGGAAGACAGGTCTTTGTTGGTGCAGAACTGGCTTTCTAATGCTACCCATTGTGGGGGGTGTTCTGTTGAGTGTGCGCTGATGGCGTTCGTGAGTAGGGCCGAATAGTAGTATGATTTTAGGTTTGGAAATCCCATTCCGCCCTGTTTTGTGTGTCTGAAGAGCAGGGCCTTAGGAACTCTGGGGTGCTTCCCATTCCAGCTGAAGCGTAGTAGAATTGATTGCAGGCTTGTCAAATAGTTTTGTGGGATCTTGATTTGCAGTGACCTGAAAAGATATAGTATTTTGGGGAGTATTGTCATTTTGATCGCAGCTATTCTCCCAGGAAAGGAACAGATTTTTCCAGCTGAGCAGTTGTTTTTCGATTTCACGTAACAGTTTTGTGTAGTTTGCTGTGAATAGGTCGGTAGGTTTGTTAGTTATTCTGATGCCTAGGAACGTTAGGTGGTCTACTCTCCAGTCGTATTCGTGGGCTGATTTTAGGATGTCTTCCGTGGTTCTAGGTACGTTGAGGCACATCGCTTGTGTTTTGGTGATGTTAAGTTTGTAGTAGGATTGTTGACTGTATGCGTGTAATGCTATGTGTAGTGATGAGAAATGAGTGGTTGGGTGAGTGTGAGTAGTATGTCATCCGCGAAGAGATTAAGTTTATACTCCATTTGGCCAAGTAACACACCATGAATGCTATTGTTCTCGCGGATGGCTATCGCCAGGGGCTCTAGGGCTAGGACGTACAGGAGGGGAGATAGGGGGCATCCTTGGCGTGTGCCGTTAGTGATCGGGAAGGGTTGAGAGCAGAATCCCGAGGTCAGCACTGTTGCCGTGGGGTTACTGTATAAGGCTCGGATGACAGATAGGAAGGGTGGTGGAATGAGCCGTAGAGTGTCAGGGCTTCATGTAGGAAATGCCAGTTAAGGCGATCAAACGCTTTTTCAGCATCTAGCGAGAGCATAATGCTCTCTGTTTTAGTCTGTTTTAGGAGTTGGTATATGTTAAGGACTTTCCTGGTGTTTTCCGGGCCCTGCCTGTCTGCCACGAATCCCACTTGATCTGTGTGTATTAGGGAAGGTAGTATTGTTTTGAGGCGGTCAGCATGGATTTTTGCGTATAGTTTAGCATCTGCGTTGAGCAGGGATATTAGTCTAAAGTTTTGGCATGTAGTTGGAGGTTTCCCTGGTTTAGGGATTGTGATGACGTGTGCTGACAGGAACTCAGTGGGTAAAGAGCCCTGTCTAGGTGCTTCATTATAGAAGTGAGTAAGAGGAGTGGCTAGTTCGTGTTTGAATGTTTTGTAATATGTATTAGTGTACCCATCGGGGCCCGGTGCTTTACCTCTGGGCATTGCGTCTATATGGTGGAGCACCTCCTCTGTGGTGATTGGGGGCAACGAGTCGTGCTGTTTGTTGTGCGTCAATAGTGGGGAGTGCGAGTTTGTTAAGGTATGCTCTTATGGGTGCTGGGGTGGGATGGGGCGAGTTTGGGTCATCTTTCAGGTTGTAGAGAGTGCCGTAGTAGTGAGCAAATTCATTACAAATCTGCGTGGGTTGCATTACTTTTTGCCCGGTTTGTGTATTTAGGAATTGTGTTCTCGCTCGTGCTTGCTTGTCCCTATGTCTTAGTGCTAGGAGTTTCGTAGCTTTGTTGCCTATTGAGTAGGAAGTGGCTTTAAGTTTATTTAACGCTGCATTTGCCTTGCGGAGGTGGATGTCGTTGATTTCGTTTTGTGTGCATTGTATTTGTTGTTAGAGCGCCTTTGTGGGATTTGCTTGATTTGATCTGTGGAGGTCCTGGACCTTTTTGAGGAGTGTGAGCAATGTGTTATGGTTAATCTTTTTGAGATATGCCGCTCTGCCTATCAGAATTCCCCGGATAACTGCTTTGTGTGCTAGCCACAGAGTGCGGGGGTTTGGCCGGTGGGGGCATTGGAAGTGAAGTATAGGTCCATTTCATTCCTAATCTTTTCCTGGAAAGAAGGTTCATTAAGGAGGTGTTCGTTCAGTCTCCAGGGGCTGCGGTTTTTGAATTGGTACAAATCTGCGAGGACCAACGATACTGGGTTATGATCTGATATTGTGGACGTTTCTATGTCGCATGTCTTGGCCTGATGTAGGTGCGTGTTGCGTATGAGGAACCCGTCTATGCGGGAGTACGTATTGTGGACTTGGGAGTAGTGGATATATTCTTTATTGTTAGGGTGAAGGGTTCTCCAGACATCATAGAGACCGTGCGATGACAGTATTTTGTTTATGGAATTGAAATATTTGTGTAGTGTTTTTTTGCGCTTCGCTGAGTGTCGGGCTGTAGAGTCCGCATTATGCTCCAAAATATGATTAAAGTCTCCACAGATGACTGTGGTGCCTGTTTGGAGCTTCTCTACTTTGTCTAAGAGGGAGGACAAGTAGGTTTTCTGGTTGTCATTCGGTGAGTAAGAGTTCACTATTGTGTATGTGGAGTTGTTCAGAGTGCATATTAGGATGAGAAATCTACCATTTGGATCGGATTCGATTGAGATTAGGTCAAAGGCTAGAGTGTGGCTCAGTAGGATCAACACTCCCTTGCTTTTGGTCGGGGAGGTAGCGTGAAACTGGTGGGGGAAGTTTTTGAGTCCCAGAGTGGGGTTAGAATCTTGTTTAAAATGTGTCTCCTGTAAACAGACGATGTCTGGTTGTGCGTTATTGAGCACTTTGAGGAGAGTGTGTCGTTTGTTGGGCGAATTCAAGGCACGGATATTGTGGGTAATTATCTTAATTTTTCATGGGTAGTGTATGTTGTGTATGAGTCTGGTGGCTGGTAGTTATGTGGTAGGGATGCGATGTCGCAGCCGTGGGTAGGAGGAGGTCACGGTCCTGTTGGTGTGGTGGGCCTGCCAGTATGTCAGGTGTGGGCTTCTGCGTAGGTCAGTCAGTGGGTAACCGCAGTGTAGTGTTTGGTGATTGGAACCAGGTGTACAGGAGAAATTTCAGAACAAAGTGAAACAAGTTAAAAAAAAATTAACAATCAAACAGTAATTAAAGAAAGTATCTTACAATGGTGACTTTCAGAGGTATGTGCCTTGACTATGGCACTTCCTGAGTGGGGGTAATGTGGTCGGGTCGGGTCGAGCGGAGGTCGCTTCGGGCCCAACGTGAATCAGGTGTGCTCCGACCGCTTTTATATTTTAAGATTTAATGATTGGAGCATCCAGCGTCTCTGCGGGCAGTAGAGAGCCCGTATTGTAACGGTAGAGGCCATGACCTTAGTGGTCGGCAGCCGGTAGGCTGTGCTCTGCGTAAATGGTGCAGGGTTTATGATATGGCTCTATGGGAGTTCCCAGTTATTGCCCCTTCCCTTCTGAAGAGGGGGGGTCTCAGGGGCGCAAGATGAGGGTGAAAATATACAATTATCTGTGCATTAACATCACATTTTACCCCAGAGTATAACAGGTAAGCAATAAAGTTAACTTGTTTAAACTTGCTGTATCTCGCTGAGCATCATCAGTCTTCTCTTGGGGACGTGCGTCTCATCTTCTGAGGGCGCCATTCTTCAGTTAGAGATTTCCCGGTATTCCGGAGGTTTGATTGTAGGTTCCGAGACATACCCCATTGCCGCAGGAGGTCCATTCCCTCTGCTGCTGTAGGTGCCGAGATGAGCTTTCCTCCTTTTGAGATAAGCAGCTTGGCCGGGTAGCCCCAGCGGTATGGAACATTATGTTGTCTCAGTGTGTCCGCTATGGTTTTGAAGGATCTCCTTCGGCGTAATGTCTCTGCGGATAAGTCCATGAACATGAGGATGTCTGTGAACTGAGCGGGTAAGTCCTTTTTGGTTCTATGTGCCCGTAGTATTTGGTCTTTGATGTGGTAGTAGTGGAGTCTCATGAGGACGTCCCTCGGAGTGGTGGGTGGCAGGTGCTGCGGTTTGGGGAGCCTATGGGTGCGATCTAGTAGGAACATGTCTGCCGGGATATCAGGCAGTAAAGCGTGGAATAGCTCTATGGTGTAGGCCCTTAGGTGTTGTGCTCCTATCTCTTCTGGTACTCCCCTTAGTCGCAAGTTATTGCGGCGTGATCTGTCTTCTGCATCAGCAATTTTGGTCTCATGGTTGTAAAGTTGCTCTTCAATTTTGCTGAGGCGCGTTTCAGTTTCATTATGTGCCCCTGTGAGGCTTTCTATATTGCCTTCAAGGTGGGAGGTCCGTGCTTCTAGGTCAGTGAGGCCTTTCCTCAAATCAGTTATAGCCTCTGAGACGGTGGTTTGCATTTTGGCAACTGCTGCATCTAGCACGGCTTGCAGGAGACTCTGTGTAAGGGGGCTATCTTCTTGCCTACTAACTGTGTAGTCTCGTTCTGCATCATCCTCCGTGTCGGCGCCATCTTGGGCCTGTTGCTCGGCGGGCTTATGCTGTGAAGTTCTGGCCGCAAAGAAGGCTGATTTATCTTTTGCCTCCGCGTTTTTTTTAGCACGGTGTTGGGACATCGCTCCTGATGTTTGAGTCGGAAAATACACCGAAAATGTCTGGATTTAGCCGTGTTGTGGAGCCCGTAGAAGCGGAGCTCGTTCAGTGTGCTTCCATCTCGCACGATGTCCGGCCACGCGCCCCTTTTTTTATTACTTTTAAACATTTCTATTTATTTTAATTTACTTATTTATATTTCATAATAATATATATATATACAGTATATTTATAGTTATTATATATATTAGACATATATCCATGTGTAATTTTATTCTAAGTATATGTTTACATTAATATCTGTATATAATATAAAAAATACAAATATATGTATATATTAATATAAAATACACTTAGTATGACATTATATATGTATATATATATATATATATATATATATATATGATATTTACATATATATATATATATATATATTATAATTTATTAACATATTTCTATTTTATTTTAACAGAAGCAGGGAGACTGCCTGTCAGTTTAGGCAGTCCCCCTGCAGGCAGCACTATGGACGCCTATTGTGGCCATGTAATTGCTCTTTTAGAGCGATCACATGGCCCGCGGGGGCCCAATTTGTCGAGGGGGGACTATCTGTATTGTCCACGGGGAACGGCGGCGATCGGGTAAGTAATAAGGACGGCTCATATAGGACTGTTTTTTGTCGGATGTACCTAGGACGTCTGTGGTCCTTAAGGGGTTAATGAACATGTCCATTAATAAATATATACCAAAGTTTATACAAGCTGGAATAACATTCAAAACCTAGAACTATGACCTCCAGCAGTCATGTCGCCATCATGCCAAATATAGAATAAAATGATGATTTCCATTACATGCATCCTAACTCAAGGCTAAAAACGTTAGCAAGTCAGATAAACTACATTTTCTTTAACTTCATGTTCTGTAGTTTGTTGGTGCTCACCATTATCTCATAAACCCTGAAACATACCGCTAGACAGGAAGTATCAAGGAATAATTTATGGGTGTTGTTGCCGATATACTTCATTTAATTAGGTATAATTCTTTTATTGCCTCAATATGTTAATTAACTGAAATCTAAAATATTTTCCACTCATGCAGTCTATGGCCCATAGAGTGACAAAGAAACAGTCAAAAAGACAGACTGATAGAGAGATAAATAGATAGGCAGACGTACATACTTATGGACAGACTGACAGACAGACAGATAGATAGATAGATAGATAGATAGATAGATAGATAGATAGATAGATAAAAGTCTTGTGGGTTTAAGTTACAATCAGAATGTCTTTTCATTTGACTAAGCTATGCATAGAAGCTAGCTTTTTAAAGTAATTTATGATGAGGTAGGACACTGTGGATTGTTTGTACTGAGTGTTCAATTGTTTTGGCACATACTTTTCATTACTCAAAATTTCTACCTATGTCTTTCACAATAAAGTCTCTTTTAAGGTACACATCATTCACTAGCCACATGCTATTTGCTGTCGAGCCACAGGCAGCAGTGGCTGAATTACACACAAAAAGCTCAACAAAGCTCACTTTCATTTTTAATGTCTGTCTCTGTGCCCATGATTCTGTTTATTTCTCATAATAGTGAGGTAAGTTCTTTAAAATGTGTTCTTGCCAACACAAACATAAATGCATGAAAACTGTGTCTTGTTTTGATAGCTGATCATTAAGAATTTATCTAGGCTAGTGATTACCAAAATATACAGCATCTCATTTACAAGAAATCAGAAAGGTTTTTGCTATAGAGTGAATCTAGAGGGCAAGACAAGTGCAATAGTTTGAGGACATTTTATAGCTCGGACTGGCTGCCGCCAAAGGGAAAAGAATTGTTTAATGTTTCTCCATAATATTCTTTTTCATATAAACCTACTGCCAATCAGTTATCAGCAGAGCCAAATATTATACCCTCTGATTAAATGTTTATAAATAAAATGGTAAAAAGAAGCTGCTTGAGAATGCCTGCATTTTTTCAACCACAATACTTAATTTTAAATATGTATGTGAATTTATTGTATGAACAGTCAGGAAAATGAGATCCTTCACTAGATATAAAGGACAAAGGTTAGACAGATTTATTGCAAAAATATTTACATGCACCAACAGAAAGTGTTGAAAGCTTCGAAATATAGTATACACATGCTTGTGACTTTAAAAGTGTGTGTGACATTAGGGCATTCCTTGTGCATGTGTGGGATGTTGAACGCAGCCTGTGTCTGTAGTAATACATTATGTTTGCATGGGAGAAAATTGGTCGGTTGGGAAATGTTTAGGATCTTGTCTTTTCAGACAATAGAACAGTTTCTTGTTTCAATATTTTGTTGATTGCCAGTTATACACTTGCAGTTCCCCTTCTAAACTTATAATCAGCTTTGTTATGGGCCTTTGGGTCTTTAGGCATTTGAAACATGCTCTGTATTTGCAGTATTTTAAAGTAAGGGAATTCTGCATGATGACTTCATCTCCACTAACAGAACTACTCTGAATAATAGAGTTATTATCTTAGATTAATCTGAGACGTACATGTAACAATGCTTGATGGAAATACTTGAGCAAATCAAGTACCCCTAAGGGTTCTGAGTAAATGTTTGCTTAAGATGGAATACATAAGGTAAGAGCTTGGAAGAAATATGGTATATAAAGGGTAACCTTAGGAGCTACAGGTAATACGATCAGTACCACCTGACTATGCAAACATTAATTATGTGTCTAAGAATATTTTTTATTGATGCAAGAGTAGCAGAATTTTGCCAAAATATTGAAAGACCTTTAAAATAATGATTACATTTTTTTTTTGTATGAAAGGTCACATACTTATGACCTATTTTGTAAGTTTTGGGCATCACCTTGTGATAACAATAAAAAAAAATCCAAATTTGAAGATCAATTTATAGTTAATCCTTAACAGTAACCTTTTACTTTAACTATTGCACGTTGTGGTGTTCGTAGAATATCTTATTACTATTGCCCTATATCCTGGAGAATTATCACTGTGGAATGTTAACACATAACCAAAATGAATTTGGTTAGCTAGTGGGACAGTTGGTTTTGGATGGAAAAAAAATTAAAGTAACTGAAATAACATTACAATCACAACTATCACATATCTATAATATTAATAAACCCACTCAGATTTCTTCAATTCTCCTAAACATTATGTTGTGGCTTCATCTTTTCATTTCCTAGAAATCAAAAAGTTGTGGTAAAAATGTACATGTGACATAAATTAGAAGTCCCATGAAAAAGTTACTTTCCCAAGATTTTTACCAGATATTTGAATCTGCATAATGCTATTCTGCCCACAGTCTGTGCTGGGTTATTAAGTGGATGGCTAATCAACATTCCACATCATACACTCTTCATGTGGTCAGTGGCTGTCTGAGTTGGAGAGAATTCAAATAAAAACTAATTGCATGCTCTTATACTGAATGGCATCCAGAAAAATCTAAATAAAACGTCCCTTATATTTGTGGTTTGAGACAGGTTTTATGTCAATGCGAAAAAAAAATGTACATGCAAATAAATAATGAAAAATATGAACTCAGATTTCACATTAATAAAATGAACAAAGTACATTTAAGTTAAACTCTCCTATATGTTAATTTATATACATTCAAAACATGAATTTCAATTTAAACATATAGCTACTAGATAAGTATTCAAAATCAATTAACCTTAGATATTGGCGGTATAGAAGACAAAGAAATCTGTGGGAGAACCTCTTAAATTTGTATCTTATTTTATTATTACAATGGTGTATATAAAGTAAATACTGAACCTAGGATGATGTAGTTTGCAGGTATTACTGCAATAGATCAGTTCCATTTTCTGTTGTCTAAGAAAGAGTTAAAGCATACCTCTGCACTTCCATGTCCTAATGGAACTTGTGCAATAAAAGTACCAACCATTATTTATTTACATTGAAAAGCAAACAAACTATATAGGTGGCTATGTCCATTGCATAATCTCAACTATGTGGGTTATGCAATTGGGATCAGGACAGAAGGGTCCTGGGAGAATGCAGTGACTGGAACTTGTGTCAATGGCAAAACCCCAAAATGGGAGAACCTGCCCAGAAAGGAGTGGTGCTGCCCACAGAAGGAACATTTTAGCCTTGCATGAATACACTGCAGGCTGGCAGTTTTGCAGCAGGGCCCAATCAATGCAGACCATAAAAAGAGTGTAATGAACGCCCCTTTGCCTGGATGTTTGCCACAGGCTCCAGGACTATGGGCCATGCTAAAAAGGCTATTAAAAGACTTGGTTCGTGGGATTCCCTTGGACTGTTCGGGAACCGAAGCACCTCTGAGCTCATTGACCCTTGTTAACCTCTGCTCCCACTTCAATTAGTGTGGGTTCTAATTGTGCGGCTGGGTGGCTGCCGTTCGTATGCATGAACGGCTGGGAACTGTGTTGGCGGCCATCTTGTTTGCAAGAATGCAGGCAGCAGTGTTCGGACATCGATCGCTTGGAACTAAAATCGGACACTAAAACTCCCGAACACTGCTGAAATTTGACGAATGCCTGCTTCTTCCCCACACATGTCAGGAGAGCGCCATTTGGTAGGTATGAACCATACGAACAAACACTACCAATAAGCCATAGTGTGCGTTCGGTATTTCTTTTGCATGGAACTCCCTAAATTGACCGGCAAAAGCACAAAACGCCCTGGAACTGTTTTGGGCATAGGACCATGTGTGCGGCCGGTGAGAAATTCCCCACGCTAGTGTTTTGGCTGTGTTCGTGGGATCTGAGCTCTTTTTTGGATATGTTGGGCGCTCAGATCCAGGCTACCGAGGATGTATAGACTGTGGGGGTTACTATGTGGGAAATATGTATTTTTATTGTTTTTTATATTTTGTCATTTTCTGCTGAGTCACGATTACATTGCATTTTGGGGACATTTTGTGGGTGTCTTTATGGGAGTGTCATGGGCATGTTTACTGTGTCTCTGTATTATATAAAAGTGGGCCATTGAGCCTGGATTAAACACATTCGTTTCTACCCTTCATCAAGTCTAAGCTGATGTTTGGGGATTAGGGAGCTATAATCACTACTTCACTGGGGATTTGGAAGAACTACAGCGGATATACTCAGCCGGAGGGCATCCGTGACAAAGAGGTCTTCTGATGCTCTTTTTGCAGAGTCCTAATGCGCTGGTACAATGCATGGTACAAGAGGGTCTAATGATCTTCGGTACAGTTTCCTGGTGTCTCTAGTTATAGGACACAATGGAAACAATATTGGATGGATCCCAACATAGGACCTGTTAGACTAAAATCAAAACAGTTGGGAGGCCTGACATTGTTTTTAGATGCACTAAATGACCTTACGTTATTTCTCTAGTTTAGTTGTGTGGTAGTGTATAAAAATGTTCAGGCAAGGGTCATCCATCTATGTTAAAGGAATTGTTGAAGAAAGTGGAAGATATCCACACCTTAGAATATATTCACATCTCCTGTGACTTCCTGGATGCCTTCTAACACTTGTGGTTGCCATGGAAGATTTGCTGGGAGTCAGCCAGCAAGTCAACCATCTCTTTAGAAATAGGGTACCTGACAATCCTTTGCATATGATCTTATATTGTGCATTTTGATGATAATATTATATTTTGAATCATGGGAAACATAGCTAGATGTCCACATCAGAAAACAAAACTGAATCGAGAACAGCTATTTGTTGTTTAAGAGATACTGATACCCCATCCTGTCGCACATGGTGTGTAGGACAGGGAGGGCAATTAGTTCCCAATTTAGACATCCTGTTCATTTTGTTCTTGGCTTCTCAAACCATGCAACTTTATACTGTGTGATATCAAACTATGTTATATTTATATATATTTTATTAGGTACATCAGGTGTTTCACACTTGTTTTTCTGTATTTCTATCGTATTGTAAGAGATCACCGTCTGGGAGGTGATCAGTGTGAATCTGATTTTCACTTTTAAGAGGCAACCATTTATTTGTTATCTGATTTAATAGTCCTTTTTTTTTACATTTTGTATTTTGCTTACTGTAGTTGCTTAGACAACTAGAGCATCCAATGGGAAAATGCTGTACTGTGTTACTGTTGGGCAATTGTTATTGTATAAAATTGTTCTATAGCACTGTTACAATTTTGTAGATTATTTATTTTTATTTTTTGTTTCCTGCATAGATTACAACAAATGTATCACTTTGGAAATTATAATTCTTTATTTAATGGACATTATTACTATTTTTTGTTATATTTGTGCCAGGTGTTTTCTAAAATAAATGCCAAATGAATAAAAAAAAATAATCTATTAATAAACAAGTAAATTTCTATACATTCCCAGGTCGTAACATGTCATCTGCCTATATATGTGCTTACCATCACTTACACTTATTCTCCAAGCTATATCTAGCACTGATTGACTGACAATCGATTAGCTACTTCTTTATTGCTGCCAACCAAGGTAAACAGCCAACAAATTGCAAACTCTGCAATGGATATTTCTTTTTTGCTCTGTTAATAAATGCATTAAAATGACTAGGGATTATTTGCAGAGTGGAGTGTAGCTTTAAATTAAAAGTGTATTTTGCTTGATGGTGTTAGATTTAATCCTGAAAATGATCTGTATATAATGAGTTACTATTAAATTAAGAAAAACAACTGTCTTCATTGTAAAGCATTAAGTACTAGCACATTATTCAAATAATTTATAAAAGAAAAAATATAAAAAGTATTAACTTAAAATAGTCATACTTGCCTTTGTATGGCTCTTAACCTATCCACTACTCTTCTAATTCTCATAATGCAAAGTGTGAACGAGCTGTCGTGATTTCTAACTAAATATTTCACTCCTAACTTGGTGGTTTGCATTCAACATTCCCTAAAGACTACTTTTCCAGATCTCCTTCCTTCTGTCTCATGGAAAAGCTGCTGCTTTGCTTTAACTTGACTATTCCCCTAAGTGTCTGTTGCACACAGTTTAGAATGTCAAGGAGGGAATTAGCCACGGTTGTACCATTTTTTACCTAGGAGAGAACTAAAAAAGTCTCATCACGCTCAGATTTGGGATTTACGGCATAGTTTTGCAACCTCTAGTGGCTAATTATTTCAAGCAGACTTGCAGTGCACCTTGGGCAATTCTTTATGAAGTTAGCTCCATGTGGTTGAACCTGCAGCATCCCATTGGCTGCTGGCTTTCACATACAAAAAAAAAAAAAAGACTGCTACTTCATGGAGCATTTTTTAAATAGACATTGATGATTTTTCAAGTCATTATTAGTAGAAATGTCAAATAGAAAGGCATAACTGGTTATCCTACTGAGAGGAGCCATTGAGGTGGAAAATGCATGCCACAGCCAATAAGCTGAGAGCTGCGCTGAGCTTGCTGTCAGACAAAGCTTTATGTTGCTTCAGGAACTGAATCTTGCATGTTGGCTATATCCTATCTTTAATGAGAAAACCAGAGCTGCCATGCTTTGATACAGTTAAATAATAAACAAGCGAGTAGTTCTGAATTAGCAGATTTTGCCCAGTGATCAAGGCAATCAAAATAATTCTTCTCTTTGACGACATTTGTGCTAGCTCTATAACTTCACAAAGACAGATTTATTCCACATTGCAGGGAATCATCATTTTTTCCCAAATGTATTTTATGAGCATACAAAAGTTAATTACTGTAATATCAATACTCAAATGATATCATAATAATAATAGTTGTTCTTATTATTTCACGCAATGTTTACTGTCTCCTATGGTAGATGGGTTACGGTGCAGATTAAATAGTGCTAGAACGTGTAACGACGTTAGGAATGACAAACTAGAGGATTGATAAGCAATTGCTATTTGTAAAATGGATTCAAGTCCTTTGTTCCTGGATCTGTCTAGGTTTCAGAATAAAAAATGAAGTCATAAAAATGGCATTAAACATTTTATACTTTCTGTTTAATAATTTGGAGCTAAGCCCCTTACCAGCACTACACAATGTATAATACTTTAATAATTCAGTTACTATGTAGGAGTGCTTCATTTTCTTAATTCTTGGATTCGGTAAAATTATTATATGGGAAAAGAAGTCTGATTTCAGTTGTAGGCATGTGGTGCACAGTTTAAACTATATGTTGTCCAGGTTTTTATAGTGGATTTGACATTCAGCTTGGCAGGGACAATGTCAAATTCTCTTTATCACCTTGTCAACATGTGCCTTTTTCTTGACAGAATAACCCTGGAGTGGAACAGCAGTTCTATGGTAATGTGATCTGAATTATTGATTTTTCTTCTAAAACTGCCACTGGGATATAATTCTGCTGGGTTTTAAACTGAGACACTCATTCACCTCCTATATGTCATTGTGGAAATTCCAGGGTAAAACACTGCGGTTCTGACTTGGGTAAGCTAGGGATAAACTGTAGGAGTTTTTATTTAGCTATGTACAAAGTACTCTAGCAGAATTTGTGATCTTTATAAAATAATCAAATTGTTTATTCACTAGAGAGGAACTGAGTGTCTCTCTAGCACTCTATGGTCTAGTGGCAATATTTGCTACAGGAGGAATTTGATCTTTTTTGAATATTCTAGGGGTGGTGATGGATGGTGCGTGACAGTGACACATGGTCTGTTTGGAAAGGTGGACATCTCTCTGGTAGGCTAATGAAGAAATGGTGGCATATTGATGGTCTGCGAGAGTGGATCTTTCTGAAAGATACAGTAAGTCACTGCTAAATATTTTGGGAAAAAAATCACACAATGCCGGTGAATATGTAAATTCAGAGCCCTTTCACTGTACCCTTCACTGACTGTTTGCTATTTGATAAATATATGAATTCCATCATTTTCTTGAAATTCAAGCCTTGTCAGAGCTATTTTTTTATGGAATACCAAATTTCTTTACTTTCAAATGCAATTTGGGTTCAACCTGGTATTCAACTGGGAACTGCTATGAATGAATAATTGGATTAACATGAATCCTTGTGGTTCATATTAATATGAACTGATTTATAAACATGAGAAAGGAATATACACTTATATACGGGGTAGCACACCTAAACAACTTGTGAGATACCCTGTTAAAGTTAAGTGGAGAGACCTGAACTGGACAACTATAACCACTGTCTCACTGAAAAGAAATAGCTACCACCTAGAGCTATCAATGTGAGAATATAGTTATAAGTAGCTAATGAAACCAATCAGTAGTAAGTTCAGGAATACAGTGGAAATATAAATAGGGTTGGCTGGTAGAGATTGCCACAAGATATATTAGACCATACTTATCTATATGGTTTATAAACATGTTTAGGCCTTTAACATACTGCCTACTGGATTCCATGTAGTATTATGTAGTAGGTTTTGCTGTCTTTTGCACTACGGGTCTGATCTCTGCATATGGTGACTGTGAATTGAATTCATCTTTCCATCATTTGTTTCAAAATAATTTGCTTTGGTATGTTATAAATTAATTCACCAATGTTTCCACCTTGTGAGCATTTGCTCACGTTGTCCAGCATTTAACTTGTTTTGCTCTTTTATTTCCATAACTTCATTCATTAGAAAATCCCTTTACTTCTTCTCTTCTCTTCTCTTCTCATTTTTATTTTTGGTTTCAGTCTTCATCATTGCCCCCATTCTTCTCTCATTTGTGTTTTCTTCATAAAAATGTAAAAGCTTTATTGGATGTATGAATCAAATATGTAATCTACTTGTTTCAGCATGTACCTCATTATACTGAGAGGGATATTACTAAAGAGAAGTGGGAAAGCAATATGGATTCAAAGTGATTTTGAATTGTCAGGTTAAAATAGCTGAATTTAAAGGGACACCATAGACTCAAGAACAACTACAGCTGATCGCATTTGTTCTGGTGAGTATAATCATACTCGTCAGGCTTTTTGCAGTAAACACTGCCTTTTCAAAGCAAATGCAGTGCTTACATTAAAGCCTAGGGATACCTCCACTGACCACTGCTCAGGTGGCTACTAGAGATGCTTTTTGTGGCAGTGCTGCACAGTGTGCAGCACTATTCAGTGTCTCCACTCCCTGCATGGAGACACTGATATTTCCTCATAGACATGCATTTATTTAATGCATCTCTATAAAGAGATGCTGATTGGCCAGGGCTGTGTTTGGCTTGTGCTGGCTCTGCCCCTGATCTACCTCCTTGATATTCTCAGCCAATATCACCACTTCTGATTATGTCAGCCCAGGAGGCAGATCAGAAGCAGAGCCAGGAGCAGTAGACTAAAATTAAGGTAAACTTTTACTATATTTAGAGGGGTAAGGGGAGGCTAGGGGGCTATATGGTGTTTTTAACACTATAGGGTTAGGAATACATGTTTGTGTTCCTGACCCTTTAGTGTTCCTTTAAAAAAATATTCAAGTCTGCTATGCTTTAGTTTTGACTATTTTTGTTTACAATTTGAAATTCGCTTTGAATTCCAAACAATTTTCACTTTAGTAAATAACCTTATCAGGATTATTCACTAAAGTGAGAATTCAAGGGTAATTACCACAGACAATTTCTCAAACTACTGACAATTGCTGGTTTCTTTGTATAATATGAAAAGAAAACAAATGCAATCATTTTCACACATATTTTGGATTTTTACAAATATTCTGTATTTTATAATAATTGATCTTAAATTGTGTGCTTAACTATTGTGACTTGTTACACTGTTTAGAAACTATTGTTACTCAGAATAGCTTTTGTATGTAATTTAAGCACAATTTGTTTTTTTTTCCTGCTAATTATTACTATAATTATAGTAATAAATAGTACCTGATCTAACAATACAATTCTGTTTATTACACGTTACTAGTCTAAACTTAGATAAAATAAACATACACAGATAGAGATGTAACAATGTAACAATATTAATAATAAATAATGCGTATCTTTGAATATAATTTATTATACAGCATTTTGCTACACTGTTTCTGCATTAAACAGGAGTTGGCTGAGATTTTTCAGCCGATCCTGATCCTCCCATAATTCTCTGTTATTCACTATGAACATTCCAGAGACCACTGCTGCACGTGTGACTACTGGGAACTGTAGTTCCTTTTTAATCTATGTTTTGAAAATGATACAGCTTGTGAGCGAAGTACTTTCATTCAATAAAAAAAACAAAAAACTATTAGTACAAGTTAATAGAAGCCAACAGTAGCTTCATTCATATTACATCATGGTCTATCTATGATATGTTATTGTTCGTGTTTGTAGCGATATTTTGTTGTATTTGTGCCATCTAGTAACATATTATGGCCAGGTGTGTGCAGTTTTGTCAGTTAAAATCCAATAAATTAGATTAAATAAAAACTGAGCAAACTGGGCAGAGGCAAATAGTGGTGGACTGGACCAGTGCTAAATATTTAATTTGAAAAATCATACCATACGCCTTACATCATAAAAAAATAAACAATGACCATTTACTTTCTGTAATGTTTCATTTGTAAAGTTTTTTTATTTCTCCTTTTAAAAAGTACTATCTAGATGATTGATGTGGATACAAATTATGATACATTATCTTAGAAATTGTAAATACCACCATTTGTCTCAATCAATTCTCTTAAGAGGAAAATTGGTTGTTTCCTGCTTTATTATTTAAATCATGCAAAATCTACAGCCTTATAAGAAAAATAACAAACTGTCATTTATAATATAAACTTTAATAACAAAAAAAAAACCTTAGGTGTACTATCACTTTTGCAGTAACAATATACAATCAGTTCTTGTATGTTCTTTTGCATTGGTCCCAGTTAGTCGCAAGTAAAATATGTTAAAAATGTTGCTAGCAAATGTAGTCAGTTTATACCAATATGTAATCACTGGTTAGTATAGATGTCCCGAATTGTTCGCTGGCGAATAGTTCCTGGCGAACATAGCTTGTTCGCGTTCAACACGGCGGGCGAACATATGCGATGTTTGGTCCACCCCCTATTTGTCATCATGGATTAAACTTTGACCCTGTACCTCACAGTCAGCAGACACATTCCAGCCAATCAGCAGCAGACCCTCCATCCCAGACACTCCCACCTCCTGGACAGCATCCATTTTAGATTCATTCGGAAGCTGCATTCTTAGTGAGAGGAGGGACAGTGTAGCTGCTGCTGATTTAATAGGGAAATCGATAGCTAGGTTAGTGTAATCAGGGTCCACTACAGTCCTGAAGGACTCATCTGATCTCTGCTGTAAGGACAGCATCCCAAAAAGCCCTTTTTAGGGCTAGAACATCAGTCTGCTTTTTTTTTCTGTGTAATCTAATTGCAGTTGCCTGCCTGCCAGCGTGTGTGTCAGGCTCACAGCATATACTGTGCCCACTTGCCCAGTGCCACCACCCATAAAAAAAAAAACCTTTTTTGACTGTAATATAATAGCAGTCAGTTTCCTTCACACGTGTGCGTTTCAGGGCACAGTGTCACACCAGTGCAACTCATATCTGGTGTAACAGTAGTGTACATTTAAAAAAAACAAACACTTTTTTGACTGTGAAATAATAGCAGTCAGTTTCCTTCACGCGTGTGCGTTTCAGGGCCTGCCAGGGCACAGTGTCACACCAGTGCAACTCATATCTGGTGTAACAGTAGTGTACATTTTAAAAAAACCTAGAAATTTGACTGTGAAATAATAGCAGTCAGTTTCCTTCCTACGTGTGCGTTTCAGGGCCTGCCAGGGCACAGTGTCACACCAGTGCAACTCATATCTGGTGTAACAGTAGTGTACATTTTAAAAAAACAACACTTTTTTGACTGAAATAATAGCAATCAGTTTCCTTCACGCGTGTGCGTTTCAGGGCCTGCCAGGGCACAGTGTCACACCAGTGCAACTCATATCTGGTGTAACAGTAGTGTACATTAAAAAAAAAAAAATAGAAATTTGACTGTGAAATAATAGTAGTCAGTTTCCTTCACACGTGTGCGTTTCAGGGCCGGCCAGGGCACAGTGTCACACCTGTGCAACTCATATCTGGTGTAACAGTAGTGTACATTAAAAAAAAAAAATAAAAAAAAAATTGACTGTAATAGATTGAATAGCAGTTAGTTGTCTGCAAGCGTGTGTGTCAGGCCTACAGCGTCTACTCTTCCAACTTCTGCCAGTGCACAGTGCCATTCATATCTGTTGTCACAGTAGCTTGCACGCATAGTACCACTAATCTAAAAAAAAACGACAGGCAGAGGCAGGCCACCCCGCAGGGGCCGTCATGGTCATGGTGCTGTGATTCCCTTTGGCCCTAGAATAATGCCCAGTGTTCAGAGGCCACGTACCCTAAACTCGAAAAGTTCTGACTGGCTAACACAGGACATCCAATCTTCTACAGCTTCCGCTCGTAACCTTGACGCTCCATCCTCCTCCAGCTTAGCTTCAGGCACCTCTCAAGTTACCACTCACCCGCCTGCCGCCACCACCAACACTAGCACCACAGCCGCTTCACTTGATCTGTCAGAGGAGTTATTTACACATTAGTTGGAAGAAATGAGTGATGCGCAACCATTATTGCCAGAGGATGTAGATAACAGGGATATTTCTCAGTCAGGCAGCATTACACACATGGAGGTACGGTGTGATGATGATGATGTTGTACCCGCTGCTGCTTCCTTTGCTGAGTTGTCAGATACAAGTGAAGCGGTTGATGATGACGATGCGTCCGTGGATGTCACATGGGTGCCCGCTAGAAGAGAAGAAGAACAGGGGGAAAGTTCAGATGGGGAGACAGAGAGGAGGAGAAGACGAGTTGGAAGCAGGGGGAGGTCGTCGCGAGGAGCTAGTGGCACAGTCAGACAGCATGCATCGGCACCCGGGGTCAGCCAGACAGCACGCCAATCAACGCATGCTGTTGCCACCACCAGAATGCCGTCATTGCAGAGCTCAGCAGTGTGGCATTTTTTTTTTGTGTCTGCCTCTGACAACAGCGATGCCATTTGCAACCTGTGCCAAAAGAAACTGAGTCGTGGGAAGTCCAACACCCACCTAGGTACAACTGCTTTGCGAAGGCACATGCTCGCACATCACAAACACCTATGGGATCAACACATGAGTTCAAGCAGCACACAAACTCAAAGCCGCCATCCTCCTCCTGGTCCAGCATCTTCAGCCACGTCAACCACTGCTGTCCTCCTTGCCCCCTCTCAACCATCCGCCACTCCGTCTCTCGCCTTGAGCAGTTCCTGCTCATTTGCCCACTGTCAGGTGTCTGTCAAGGACATGTTTGAGTGTAAGAAGCCAATGTCACAAAGTCACCCCTTTGCCCGGCATCTCACAGCTGGGTTGTCTGAACTCTTAGCCCGCCAGCTTTTACCATACAAGCTGGTGGAGTCTGAGGCGTTCCAAAAATTTGTAGCTATTGGGACACCGCAGTGGAAGGTACCCGGCCGAAATTTCTTTACACAAAAGGCAATCCTCAACCTGTACTCGATTGTGCAAAAGGAAGTAATGGCATGTCTGGCACACAGTGTTGGGGCAAGGGTACAGACCACAGATACCTGGTCTGTAAAGCATGGTCAGGGCAGGTATATCACCTACACTGCGCATTGGGTAAACCTGCTGATGGCTGCTAAGCATGGAATGCGTGGCTCTGCAGAGGAGTAGGTGACACCGCCACGACTTGCAGGCAGGCCTGCTGCCACCTCCTCTACTCCTCCTACTCCATCCTCTTCCATAACCTCCTCGGCTGAGTCCTCTTCTGCTGCTGCGTCTTGCTCCACATCAACGGCACCCCCCAGCTCCCCAGGTACTATTCCACATCCCGGATATGGCAGTGTCACGCCGTCTTGGGGTTGACTTGCCTGAAAGCAGAGAGTCACACCGGACGAGCACTCCTTTCCGCCCTGAACGCACAGGTGGATCAGTGGCTGACTCCGCACCAACTGGAGATCGGCAAAGTGGTTTGTGACAACGGAACAAATTTGTTGGCGTCATTGAATTTGGGCAAGTTGACACATGTGCTGTGCATGGCACATGTGTGTAATCTGATCGTACAATGCTTTGTGCATAAGTACTCAGGCTTACAGGATGTCCTGAAGCAGGCCAGGGAGGTGTGTGGCCATTTCAGGCGTTCCTACATAGCCATGGCGCACTTTTCAGATATCCAGCGGCGAAACAACATGCCAGTGAGGCGCTTGATTTGCGACAGCCCGACACGTTGGAATTCAACACTCCTAATGTTCGACCACCTGCTCCAACAAGAACAAGCCGTTAACGACTATTTGTATGACCGGGGTGCTAGGACAACCTCTGCGGAGCTGGGAAATTTTTTGCCACGTTACTGGACACTCATGCGCAATGCCTGTAGGCTCATGCGTCCTTTTGAGGAGGTGACAAACCTAGTCAGTCGCACCGAAGGCACCATAAGCGACATCATACCATTTGTTTTCTTCCTGGAGCGTGCCCTGCGAAGAGTGCTGGATTAGGTCGTAGATGAGCGTGAAGAGGAAGAGGAAGAGTTGTGGTCACCATCACCACCAGAAACAGCCTTATCAGCATTGCTTGCTGGACCTGCCGCAACGCTGGAAGAGGATTGTGAGGAAGAGGAGTCAGAGGAGGAATGTGGCTTTGAGGAGGAGGAGGAAGACCAACCACAACAGGCATCGTTCGTTGTCACCTATCTGGTACCCGTGGTGTTGTACGTGGCTGGGGGGAAGAACATACCTTCAGTGAGATCACTGAGGATGAGGAACGGGACATGAGTAGCTCGGCATCCAACCTTGTGCAAATGGGGTCTTTCATGCTGTCGTGCCTGTTGAGGGACCCTCGTATAAAAAGGCTGAAGGAGAATGACCTGTACTGGGTGTCCACGCTACTAGACCCCCGGTATAAGCAGAAAGTGCCTGAAATGTTACCGAATTACCGCAAGTCGGAAAGGATGCAGCAGTTCCAAAATAAATTAAAAAGTATGCTTTACACAGCGTATAAGGGTGATGTCACAGCACAACGGTAATCTAACAGGGGAAGAGGTGAAAGTCATCCTCCTCCTCCCACGACCACGCCGGCAAGGACAGGACGCTTTACAGACGTGTTGTTGATGGAGGACATGCAAAGCTTTTTAAGTCCTACGCATCGCCACAGCCCTTCGGGGTCTACCCTCAGAGAACGACTCGACCGACAGGTAGCAGACTACCTCGCCTTAACTGCAGATATCGACACTCTGAGGAGCGATGAACGCCTTGACTACTGGGTGTTCAGGCTTGAAATGTGGCCTGAGCTATCCCAAATTGTGATAGAACTTCTGGCCTGCCCTGCTTCAAGTGTCCTGTCAGAAAGGACCTTCAGTGCAGCAGGAGGTATTGTAACTGAGAAGAGAAGTCGCCTAGGTCAAAAAGTCTAGATTACCTCACCTTTATTAAGATGAATGAGGGATGGATCCCGAAGGGACTGACTGTGGGCGATACATTCGACTAAAAAAGGCCTGATGAGGGGGACGTAACAGGGATTAAACTGATAAGAATAGTACTACTTAACACATCACTCCTATCTGGTGGCACATTAGATTGCACGCGCAGTGCCCCAAATTTGAAGTAGGAGGACCGACCAAGCATCTTTTTCCATCTCCCGGTTCCTAAAATCGATGCCATATACACGTCCCCTGATAGGGGACGTAACAGGGATTAAACTGATAAGAATAGTACTACTTAACACACCACTCATATCTGGTGGCACATTAGATTACACGCGTAGTGCCCCAAATATGAAGTAGGAGGACCCACCAAGCATCTTTTTCCATCTCCCGGTTCCTAAAATCGATGCCATATACACGTCCCCTGATATGGGACGTAACAGGGATTAAACTGATAGGAATAGTACTACTTAGCACACCTTATAATAATGCAGAGAGAGGCATCGCAGAGAGAGGTGTCTGAAGAAGAGGAGTCAGAGGAGGAAGGTGGCTTTGAGGAGGTGGAAGACCAAACACAGCAGGCGTCCCAGGGGGCTTGTTGTCACCTTTCGGGGACCCTTGGTGTTGTACGTGGCTGGGTGGAGGAAGAGACCTTCAATGACATCAGTGAGGTCAAGGAACGGGACATGGCTAGCTTGGTATCGAACCTTGTGCAAATGGGGAGTTTGCGGTTGTGGAAATGGACTGCTTGCGGTTGTTTGCGGTGCGTTAAACGGGGAGTTTGGTCTGTTACTGTGAAGCGGGCGTAATCCTTACACTACCTGATCGATACAACATCATACCTGATGTTTTAAAGCACGTTATTCCAAACAATTTATGAATGTTAGGTGATTTATGCCGTTTATGGATTAAAACCAGACTCTGCATCAACTATGTAATTTTCCATGGGAGTTTTGCCATGGATCCCCCTCCGGCATACCACAGTCCAGGTGTTAGTCCCCTTGAAACAAGTTTTCCATCACTATTGTGGCCAGAAAGAGTCCCTGTGGGTTTTAAAATTCGCCTGCCTATTGAAGTATATGGCGGTTCGCCCGGTTCGCCCGTTCGCGAACATTTGCGGAAATTTGCGTTCGCCATTCGCGAAAGGAAAATTTTATGTTTGCGAGATCTCGACTGATTAGTCAAATGAATCAATGGCAAAACTACTACTTAGGGCCACCTGATGAGTATTACTGTCACATTAGCGATGCTGGAAGAAAGTGAGTGCAGGTCACTTCCACTCAGATACATGTAGATCCCCTGTGGGAGGAAGATAAGGAGGAGATGGCACAGGCAGCAGAGGGATGAGAAACAAGGAGAAAGCTGCTCCAGAGCACACAGTCACATCAGCCTCAGCCAGCAAGACACTCTCCTCCCAAAAAAAGTTATGCTAACAGGACCGTGGCTACAAATATGTGTGTGTGTGTGTATCTATGTGTGTTAGTTTGTGTAGCTGTTTGTCAGTGTGTTTTAAGATGTGTGTATGTGTCAGTGTCTGTATCTGTGTGTCAAGATGTGTGTATGTGTCCCTTTGTGTATGTCAGTGTGTGTATCTGTGTGTCACTGAGTGTGTATGTGTCAGTGTGTATCTGTGTTTCATGGTCATTATTTATATATGAGTGTGTGTCTGTGTGTGTATCTGAGTGTGTTTCTTATAGTGTGTGTATGTGTCAGTGTGTATCTGAATGTATGCATCAATGTTTTTATATGTGTGCATCTGTGTGTGTTTATGTGTAGGTATATCTGCAAAGGTACGTATGTATGTGGCAGTGAATGTGTGTATGTGCATACATCCCAGCAATCAATCACCAACACAACATGCAAATACACCCTTGCAATTAAACACAAACATTATACACAAACACACCCCTGTATAAAATATTAAGATTATACACAAACACCCCTTAATTTAAAGCTAAAACTACATACAAACACAACCCCGCATTTAAGTGAAAACACTATACACAAGTAAATTACTCCATTCCGATGGCAACACTATACTCTATACAAAACCAAGCTTACTTTCAAACGCACTAACACAACAGGTCACAAATACAAACCTGCATGGATGGGAAACTGGAAGATCCCCAGATGGCATAGCATTGTCGGAGTTGTACCACAGATGGGATCTACCTTTCGGCCTCTATTGTGCTAGAGTTGGGGCCTAAAACAATTTCTTGCACCAGGGCCATCTCTACATTAGTTTTGCCACTGAAAAGTATATATTGCAATAGAAAATAAGGATGTATAGGGTATAAACCATTAAATATTTAATGCCCCATAGTGATATAACTAACATCATGCTAGAGTCATCATTTGTTGTCTGATAACTTTCTGCTAACTCTGACTGGGCTTTCCAGCCATGCTTGGTAAATGTTCGTGGGTTGTAAAAAAATAAATATAAATTAACTGATAGCTTAGTTAGTTAGTACTCCTGCTTCAGGTAACAGCATGAAGGGTCACAGGTTTATTGAGCCAACTAATAAGTATCACATATGCTAAATGGTAGTACCATACTATAGGGGTCTTTGATGCCCCTGCAAGGATCTATATTAACACAGGATCATCAAAGGGTTGAGAATTCTCAGTGGCAAATTGGCCTTTAGGCATCAATTTTCCTTTCATTGCCAACCTTGGATAATAATTGACAGCCTTCTTCTGTCCATAATTATCCTGTTTATTTATGCAAACCTTAAGTTGATTTTCCAAATGATGCTCTATAAAGTAGATACCTGCTCTGATAACTGAAAACTCCCCTTGTCATCATCATAGGGATAGTATACTAATTACAAACTAGAAAAAAAGACAGTGAGCCAAAGTCCATTTAAAATAATAAGTAGGAAGGAAAGAGACATATATTAACAATGTAAAGCAAATAAAATACTAGCTTTTCTTCTGAAATGGGATCACACTAAATAAAAATCCTTTAAAGTCACATCATGTCTCCTAATATCCAGCTGGACAATAATGTTCTACATTTAGATGCAAAAGCCGATGCAAAAGTTATTGGTGTCATGCTGTGACCACCAGATATTTAAAAGCAGATGACCCTTTTTTCATTTTTTTAAGGTGTCAACATCCTTTTAACGAACCGAAGCTACTTGCTATGCATAATCCTTGATCTGTTACTATTTAATGGACTATTAAATATGCATTTATCACTTGTATTTTGCATCAACTACGTGTAATTAAAGCTCCACAGTATAATGACATGCTGCTCAATTAATTGATTGCTTTAAATTGTTTGGTTAAATTGTATTTGGCATGGTATAAAAGCTGTCTGCTACCACAGATAACTACTACACCAACGTTAATCGGGACCGATTCACACAATTCTATAGTTTCTTGAATTTGTTTACTTGGTTTATTGATTTATGTTCACAAATGTATGTAAAGTTCCCTGAATAACGACATTACATGAAAATTTAAAGTAAAATAATAGTTTTTTTTACCCCTTAGTGACCAGACCGTTTTTCAATTTTCCTACTGTTAAGGACCAGGGCTGTTTTTACATTTCTGCTGTGTTTGTGTTTAGCTGTAATTTTCCTCTTACTCATTTACTGTACCCACACATATTATATAGTGTTTTTCTCGCCATTAAATGGTCATTCTAAGGATACCATTATTTTCAGCATATCATATAATTTACTATAAAAAAAGATAAAATATGATGAAAAATTAAAAAAAAAAAAACACTTTTTCTAACTTCGACCCCCAAAATCTGTTACGCATCTACAACCGGCAAAATACACCAATGCTAAATAGTTTCAAAATTTTGTCCTGAGTTTAGAAATACCCAATGTTAACATGCTCTTAGCTTTTTTTTTTTTGCAAGTTATAGGGCAATAAGTACAAGTAGCACTTTGCTATTTCCAAACCACTTTTTTTCCCCCCAAATTAAAGAAGGTTACATTGTAACACTGATATCTGCCAGGAATCCCTGAATAACCCTTCACATGTATATATTTTTTTAAAAGAAGACAACCTAAGTTATTAAATGTGGGGTCAAGAAGGATTTTTTTTCCTAGCTTGTTGCAAAATTGGAAGTGCTTCATACTAGGTTTTTTGCCTTCTTTTGGATCAACAGCAAAAAACAAATGTGAGGAAGGCTGAACTTGATGGACGCAAGTCTCTTTTCAGCTATGTAACTATGTAACTATGTAACTATGTATTTTGACTCTTTTCATGCAACCATTTTACCATCAATCTATGCCAAATTAAAAAAAAAAAAAATGGTGAGAACTTTAAGGGTAACTGCCAAAGAACACCCCAATATGTGTCCAGCAACATCTCTTGAGTACAGTGATATCACCCATGTATAGGTGTGTCAGGTTCTCAGGGGGCGAAAATACCTTATTTGGAGGGTACGCATTCATAAGATAAGATTTGCCAATTTCTGTTTTTGTAAAGTTAGCATTTTTATTAGTTTTTTTGCATTTTTTTTTACACAAAAACTGCACTTTTAATGGTGATTTCATGTTTGTGATACGTTTTACTGTTTTAAACACTCATATTTGTGTTCAGCGAAGTGTCCCGAGTATAAGAATACCCCCACGTACAGGTTTTATGGTGTTTTGTAAAGTTACAGGGTCAATATGGAGCTTGCCCATTTCAGTTTGCCAGATTGGTTTGCTGGGTCTATGTTGCCTTTTGAGACCATATGTTAGCCCAGGAATGTGAATTAACCCCATCATGGCATACCATTTTCAAATGTAGACATCCCAGGGCATTCAAAATATAGTATGTCCAGTCTTTTGTAGTAGCCACTTAGTCACAAACACTGTCCAAAGTTAGCATTCTTATTTGTTTTTTGCATTTTTACTTTTTTAAAAGTTTTACTTTTTAAAATACTCATATTTGTGTTCAGCGAAGTCTCCCGAGTATAACAACACCCCTCATGTAAAAGTTTTATGGTGTTTTGGAAAGTTATAGGGTTAAATATAGAGCTTTGCCCCGGATTGGTGGTCCAGGTAAGTCCAGGGCTCCTATTTGCCATGGATGACCATTTTGTACCATTTTGTATGTAAATAATCTAAGTACTTTTTATGTACTTTATAAACTTTTATTTAACTTTTTTTAACTTTTTTTAACTTTGTAAAACTTTTTTTCAGGCACTCAGCTCTCAGGCAGGCCTCCTGCATGTACTGCACAAGTTGGCTATTCCAGCCATGTGATCGCGAGGACCCCGCGATCACATGGCCCAGGAGGGCCGGATCGTGCAGTGGGGGTCTGTCTGAGCTTCCAAGCAGACCCCAGGATCATGATTGCCAGCGATCAGGTAAGTGGTGATTTAGTAAATGACGTACATCCACGGTCGTTACCGACATTTTTTTGACAGACATACCTGGTACGTCATTGGTCAGGAAGAGGTTACCGTATATACTCGAGTATAAGCCGAGTTTTTCAGCACATTTTTTGTGCTGAAAAACCCCAACTCGGCTTATACTCGAGTCAATTGTCTGTATTATGGCAATTTGCATTGCCATAATACAGACAGGGGCTGTGGGGGCTGCAGAGAGATGTTACTTACCTTTCCTGCAGCTCCTGTCAGCTCTCTCCTCCTCCGCCGGTCCGTTCAGCACCTCGGTCAGCTCCCAGTGTAAATCTCGCGAGAGCCGCGGCTCTCGCGAGATTTACACTGTGAGCTGACAGAAGAGCTGAACGGACCGGCGGAGGAGGAGAGAGCTGACAGGAGCTGCAGGAAAGGTAAGTAACATCTCTCTGCAGCCCCCACAGCCCCCACAGCCCCCACAGCCCCCTCCTACACAGTGCCCATCCACTGGACCACCAGGGAAGGAGAGCCCCCCTCCCTGGCCAGCTAGCAAGCAGGGAGGGGGGACGAAAAAAATGTATATATATTAATAATAATAAAAAAAAAAAATAATAATAATAAAATAAAAAATAATAATAAAATAAAAAAATAATAATAATAAAAAAATGTAATGAAGCAAAAAAAATATTAAAATAATTAAAAAATAAAAATGCCCACCCCCCACCAAGGCTCTGCATCACACTCTGCATTACACACACACACACACACACACACTGCATTCATACACACACACACTGCATTCATGCACACACACTGCATTCATGCACACACACTGCATTCATACACACACACTGCATTCATACACACACACTGCATTCATACACACACACAGCACTCATACACACAGCATTCTCATACACACACACTGCACTCATACACACAGCATTCATACACACACACTGCATTCATACACACAGCATTCTCATACACACACACTGCACTCATACACACAGCATTCATACACACACACACTGCATTCATACACACACACTGCACTCATACACACACTGCACTCATACACACCATTCTCATACACACACACTGCACTCATACACACAGCATTCTCATACACACACACTGCATTCATATACACACACTGCATTCATATACACACTGCACTCATATACACACTGCATTCTCATACACACACACTGCATTCTCATACACACACTGCATTCATTATATACACACACTAAATAAATATTCAATTAATATAATTTTTTAAGGATCTAATTTTATTTAGAAATTTACCAGCAGCTGCTGCATTTCCCACCCTAGTCTTATACTCGAGTCAATAAGTTTTCCCAGTTTTTTGGGGTAAAATTAGGGGCCTCGGCTTATATTCGGGTCGGCTTATACTCGAGTATATACGGTAAATAATATTACAATACAGATAATAAGACATTTAATACACACATTAATAGCACATATGGATATTTTGCATTATCAAAATTATGTTACATATAAACTAATCAAACATACTTAGCTCATGCATGCTAAGAATATGATCTCATAAACCCATGCAACATACAAAACCTTCACACCAAACTCACACATGTTGCGTGAACACTATTAGACAATCACCTCATACATGTGCAGCCTATTCTCATAGTCATCTCACAACAGACACTGTCATAAATACCCAGTTCACTCAAATAAACAATCTCTTCTCTTAACTGAAAGGCAAATCATTACAAATGGTGGAGAGGCATCACCCCTTACGTACATCCAATTCTATGTAAACACGTACAAAAAGATCTACAGCTTCAGGAACCAGTCTATAGCCGTAGAATTTATTATAATGGATTGTTTAGACAGAGTACATCATTTATGGTACATGGTCACACCAGAGAATGGGTACTTATGAAAATCACCTTGTGTTGTCAATCACTCTGATTCTATTAAGGGAACCAGTCTACCCTTGTATTAGTTAGGCCTGGAAGATATTGTACCTGAGTGTAAATATGTCTGTTATTCAAGCCAATTATTTTGAATTGTTTGTTCTTAAGTGATTCGTATATTTTCACTGCCACATTTTACTAAAACATAGCATTCTACATTATCTCTGGTTAAAGGGACACACCAAGCACCATAACCACTACAATATATTGTAGTTGTTATAGTACAAGGAAACTATGTAGTTATCACTATTTTTGTTTACAATTTTTCAAGCAATTTGATAAAAACAGCAGATTACCCCGATACCCAAAGAATACCCATTGTGCTACTACTACTACTAATTATTATTAATATTATTGATATTTATATAATGCTAATATATTCCACAACAATTTAAAATGTGTTTCCATGCCCTTTATAACTAGCCAAAATATTTGTATGGGCTGATTCACTATTATCTCCTTAAACCCCCAAATTAACACAAGCCTATCTGACATGTAAGTGTACCGTTACTTCCCATGGTAGCAGAATTTTAAATTCACTATTATTGATACATATTTAAACCTTACCTTAAATGTTCTAATTTAATCTTTGTTTTACCTCATAAAATAGTTAGCCAGGAAAAGTAACTTTCCAAATGTCTTTCCTGATTACCAGGGGAGGGCTGGCAGCCTTAGGCCTGGGGGGAAAAACCAGTCAAGTGGCCCATTGCACCACCAAATCAGTTCACCATACATGCCCACCTTTTCCTGGTTTTATAACGGATATTGATGTTGCTAATCAGTAGCTCTTTGCCATACCCGCTTCTTCACGGCTCTGACTTTCAATGTTGTCAGAGCGCAGGCTGAGAATCTCTGAGCCTGTGCTCTGACTCACTAACTGAGCGCCGGAACCACGAGGGAGAGGATATGATCTGACTGCACCTACTGCTGGTGCGCACCAGTAGACAACCAGCGAATCGTTTAAATTGAATTTGCTGGTGTACCCAACTTGTGAGCTGTGTTGGCCGCCGGGTGCCTCTGTTGTCAGCTTGCACACCCCAATGGCTGGCCCTGCTGACACACACTGACGTTACTACTTAGACATCCCTCAATATTAATACAGACACCAGAGTAAACACCAATAAACTGTGGAAACAGAGCTGATCCCCCCAAATTTATAAAGGTTTGCTTAGAGGATTTGTTGTAAGATTAAATCATGCCTCCTCCTCTCTCTCTCCCATGCGCTGCTCTGTAGGCTGGGAGGAAGTGAAGAGTAATCACATTCTCCCAGCACAGCGCCACCTGTGGCTGCATGGGGAACAGCTGTTTAATGTAATGCTTGCAGGACGGCCAGCTGCCGCAGAACCTCTTTGTTCCCAGTTCTGCACAGGGCTCCAGGCACTGCTTGTTTTGAGTGTGGGCAGAGGGCACTTGCACTGCGGTAAAGATGGGTCTGGGCAGACGGAGAGTGCAGTGCAATTAGTGCACTCCCCTCCTGTGGGTCACCCCTCCTGTGGGATCAGAGCCGGTGCAAGGATTTTTGCCGGCCTAGGCAAAATAAAAATTTGCCGCCACCCCCATGTGACATCACAATGCCCCATCCATATGATCTGCCATATGAACTAACGCCAGTGCTGCACACAGTGTGTGTTTACATTAAAAAGCCTGCAGGGACCAGCTATAGACACCAGAACCACTTCATTAAGCTATAGTGTCCCTTTAATGTGAGGTAAATTATAGATTAGTGCCACTAATAATATACTAGATTGCCTACTTACAACCAGATGAGGATGATGATGGGCTGCAGTTTGGCTCCACTGGTCTGGTGTAGAACAGGATCTCTGGAGGCTGTTTGCAACTGTGGTCACAAAATTCAATGTTCTGGGAGAATTGGAAGCAGCTCCATTTTTTGGGGGCCCCTTACACAGCTCAAGGTCTGGGCCCCAGGGCCTGACGGTGAGTATGCCTATAAGGCCCACTCATAAGTCCACTTATATGCTCCACCCACCCATGAGTTCGCTCACAGGGAGTGGAGTGTGTAGGGGATGTGTTATGTGTTATTGTAGAGGATCTAATATGTGTGCTTATGGTATGTAGTGTATAGGGATACCAGTTTGTGCAGGTGATGCAGTGTGTCTGTGTGTAGTGCAAGCAGTGTGTATTTGTGTATAAGGGATGTATTATGCGTTTCTGGTTGTGTGTAAGGGATGCATTGTGTGAATCTGTGTTTGTATGCATAAGGGATGCAAGGTGTGTGTGCATTGAGTGTAAGAGATGCATTGTGTTTCTGTGTGTATGTAAGAAAAGCAGTGTGTGTGTTTGCATGTGTGTGTAAGGGTTTGCATTGTCTGTTTCTGTGTATGTGGGCAAAGGATGCATTGTCTTTGTGTGTAAGGGTTGCATTGTGAGTGTGTGTAATGGATGCATTGTGTTTCTCTGTGTGTAAGGGAAGCATGTTGTGTTTCTGTGTATGTATAGGGATGCATTGTGTGTTTCTGTGTATGTATAGGGATGCATTGTGTGTGTATGTGCACATAGTGTGAAAGAGCTCCCTGTCCTGCCCCCTGTCCTATAGAGCTGTCCCTTCTGTCCCTTCTGTCCCTTCTGTCCCTTAGAGCTTTCCCCTGCCCCTTAGTGGTCTCTCCTCTCCCCCACCCTCCCCTAGCGGTCTCTTCTCACATTCACCCACCCTCCCTGTGATCTTCTCATCCCCCCCTCCACCCTCCCTGTGTTCTTCTCACTTCCCCCTTCATGTGTTCTCCTCACCACCCCCTGTTCTCTTCTCATCCCCCCACCCTCCCTGTGTTCTTCTCACTCCCCCCCTCCATGTGTTCTCCTCACCCCCCTGTGTTCTTCTTACTCCCCCCTCCACCCTCCCTGTGCTCTTCTCATCCCCCTCCACCCTCCCTGTGTTCTTCTCACTCCTCCCTCTATGTGTTCTCCTCAGCCCCCTGTGTTCTTCTTACCCCCCCTCCTCCCTGTGTTCTTCTTACTTCCCACCCTTGTTTTTCTTACTCCCCCCTTGTTCTTCTTACTCCCCCACCTGTTCTTCTTACCCCTTCTTCTTATGACTCCCCCTTCTTCTTACCCCTTCTTCTTATTGCTCCCCCTTTCTTCTTATTGCTCCCCCTTCTTCTTACCCCCCTCTTCTTCTTCTTACTCCCCCTTCTTCTTCTTAACCCTCCTACTTCTTCTTACTCCCCCTTCTTCTTCTTACCCCATCTTCTTCTTCTTACCCCCCTTCTTCTTACTCCCCTCTTCTTCTTACTACTCCCTCTTCTTCTTACCCCCTCTTCTTCTTACTCCCCCTTCTTCTTACTCCCCTCTTCTTCTTACTACTCCCTCTTCTTCTTACCCCCTCTTCTTCTTACTCCCCCTTCTTCTTCTTACTCCCCCCTTCTTCTTCTTACTCCCCCTTCTTCTTCTTACTACTCCCTCTTCTTCTTACTCCCCCCTCTTCTTCTTACCCCCTTCTTCTTCTTACTCCCCACTCTTCTACTTACTCCCCACTCTTCTTCTTTTTACTCCCCCCTCTTTTTCTTACTCACCCCTCTTTTTCTTACTCACCCCTTCTTCTTCTTACCCCCCTCTTTTTCTTAACTCCCCTCCTTCTTACTCCCCCCTCCCCCTCTTCTTATTCCCCCTCTCCTTACTCCCCCTCCCCCTCTTCTTCCCCCCTCTTTTTCTTATATCCCCTCCTTCTTACTCTCCCCCCTCTTCTTATCCCCCCTTACTCCCCCTCCCCTCTTCTTACTCCCCCTTCCCTCTTCTTACTCCCCCCTTCTTCTTACTCTCCCCTCCCTTCTTACTCCCCCCTCTTCTTATTCCCCCCCTCCCCTTACTCCCCCTCCTCTTATTCCCCCCTTCCCCTTACTCCTCCTCCTCTTATTCCCCCCTCCCCTCTTACTCCCCCTCCTCTTCTTATTTCCCCCTCCCCTCTTCTTACTCCCCCTCCCCTCTTCTTACTCCTCCCTTCCCACTTCTTATTCCCCCTCCTCCCCTCTTCTTACTCCCCCCTACCCTCTTCTTACTCCCCCCTACCCTCTTACTCCCCCCTCCCTTCTTCTTACCCCCTCCCCTGTAGCGTGGCCGAGCTCCTCTCCGGTCCGCGGTGCCTGGCCGGAGTGATAGGAAGATGCACACTCAGTGTGCACTTCCTGTCAGTCCGGCCGGTTACAGGAAACAGAAACTCCACGCGGAACAGGAGTTTCTGTTTCCTGTAACCGGCCGGACTGACAGGAAGTGCACACTGAGTGTGCACATTCCTATCACTCCGGCCGGGCACCGCGGACCGGAGAGGAGCTCGGCCACGCTACAGGGGAGGGGAGGGGAGAAGCAACTGCAGCCGCCTGAGGCTCTTTACAGAGCGCTCAGGCGGCTGCAGCATTAGGACCGGCCCGCCGCGGCCGGTCTTAAAAGAATTTAGGGCGGCCTGGGGGGCAATTGCCTCCCTGCCCCCTGGCCTAGCCCGCCCCTGCTGATTACTGTTGTATTTCTAATGTCCATTTATGAATCACCTTGAAACCTGATCTGATTTTTTCTAGTGTATAATTAAGCCCAGATGTTGTTTTTTTTAGCTTATAGACTTGAAGACTAATTTTGGTCTAAACTGCAATTCATCAGAATTTGGGCTTTTCAGGTGATAAGTCAAAATGTCCAACTCACCGAACCAAACGAAACAGAGCATGTCTGTTTCACTTGTGATTCTGAATTCCACCCGTAGCACCAAAAACAGATGATTGATGGTGAAAAAATATGACTGCTAGGGCATATTCACTAATCGTTGATATTCAGAGATCAAGTGAAAAGTGAGCAATACAGGGAAAAAAGAGCAGTGAAAAAGTCAATAATTATATATTTAAAAAATGTATTGTTTTTTTAATAGTACTCCTGTTCTTCCTTCTATTTGTTATTTTTTCTCACTTGATCTGTAGGCAGGAAAATGCTCCTACGAATATATGAATAATATATTTTTTAAATCACTATGGTAATGTTTTGTAATATAAGTATGCCATTCAAAATGAATTCTAAATTGTTCATATCCCCCTACTATTTAAGACAATTTTAATGGTTTTACAAACTTATTAAAACACTGCATGTATGGTGAGAGGCCAAAATCTCATTTATTCCCCTTCTACCAGAAATATGTTGATGAAAAAAGTTTACAGTCTTTAATGGTTTCATTTTCCAGTTTAATTTTTTTTTTTTATATATTTATAGAGTTGTTCCAACCAAAAAACAATGTTTCCATGAAACACTGGTCCATCACAAAATGGTCCACTTTTTTTTTTTTTTTTTTTTTTAAAGCATAACATGGACCTCTGTTTCATTGTTGATCCTTCTTGACTGATATTACTGTCCCATTCATGGGGATGGGGTGTAGGGGGTGAGGAGGGAGGGAAGGGCGGACCTAGGGCAGGAAAAGGAGGGGGTGCCACTATTGGCTGTCTGGCATCACCATTCTGTGTGTACTGTCGTCTTTTGCCAATTTTGCACAGAATTGATATTATCCAGCCCGGAACTTAATTCTGCTTTTGTTAATGGAGTAACACCAGCTAAGGTGTTAATCTCTGTCTGCAGTGTTTAAAGCAAAATGCTCAGACTCAAGGCACCATGACCATTTCAAATCACTAAGTGGTCATGGTGCTTGAAGTAATTAATGCACGTGGGCAGAATTGTGAATTTGCAACCTATATTTGATTGGAATAATTTTGATTGACAGACTATTTATATAACAGTCTTCTTGTTCCATAGACCTGGTCTCTGGAAATGTAATGGCTCTGATGTTCTGGCATCTAGGTTTAACTTCTGAAAATGATTGTATTCTCTGTTTGTTATGATTGGCCATATATTGTCTGATACTCTTTCATACAGTTGTCTCTTTATCAAACCTGTCAAGTAATTACCAATTTCCACTTTCTTTGTTTGCCTCCTATGTGAAAATCTATTTTGCATCTTTGTAATTATCATTTAATGAGTAGAGACTGGCTTAACTAATGTATTGCCTTCTGAGTAAACATTTTTGCATTTTTGTAGTTATTGCCTCATGAGTTAAACATTTTATGCTCTCTCTAATTATTATCAGATCTGTTCTTGTGATGATCACCTCATGAGTAAATATCTTTTTTCTCACAAATGTAATGTTTTAAGTAAGGGTTTTTTTTCATTCTCTGTTAAGATTTTCTATTTTTTTTCTCTTTATTTTCATATTTTTTATATTTATTGGAGGTTACATATGCCATTTTATTTTGAGAAAAACTTCCCACAAGACGTAAACAGACATCTAGGTTTTTCTAAGCTTGATTTCACAGTTCCAAACACATCTGATCTTAGGGATTTCTTTTTCCTTTTTTTTTTTTTTTGTAATACTGTTGGGGATTTATTCTGTTTCAGAGATTATGTCAGATTCTTAACTAATGTTTTAGTCAAAATTCTCATTGCAGTACATATTTGTTCAGTCATCTGACCTTTGCACTGTGGCTCGAATAAAGACACCAAATAAGCTCAGCCTGTACATTAAAATTGGATTAGTGACATTTTCTCGATTTTGTGTAACGCAAATAACATTGCATATGTTTACTTTTCATTTTATGAAGTAATAATTTTCTAATTTTACTAATGACTAGCAATGTGTAAAAAAAAATCTAAATACATGAGAGTCATGCATAAAACAATAAATGCATGCATATGTTTAACAACTGTTGTTAATATGCTTGATATCTAATGGAGCAGCAAAGACAAAAATAGAATGAACTGATATCTACTTTTGGGCAATGGTGTGTTCTAATTGGTTCTATCTTGCAAAGGTGTTATTAATTACTAGATATATGCATTTGTTGCATTCTTCCATGAACAAATCAATTTCTTTGATTACAAATCGATTTGTCCAGCTTAGTACTACTTTGGCTTGTTTCGATATAAAGGACCACTATAGGCACCCAGACCACTTCAGCTCAATAAAGTAGTCTGGGTGCCAGCTACATTTAGTTTTAACCCTGCAGCTGAAAACATAGCAGTTTCTGTTTAACTGAGGGTTAATCGAGCCTCGAGTGGCTGTCTCACTGAGAGCCGCTAGAGGCGCTGCCGCGATTCTCACTGTGAAAATCACAGTAAGAAGACACTGAACGTCCATAGGAAAGCATTGAGTAATGCTTTCCTATGGACGGTTTGAATGTGCACACGCGGCTTTTGTCGCGCATGCGCAATCGGCACTGACGTTGGCAGTAGGAGGAGACTTCCCTATCGCCAAGGGAGCCCGGCGCTGGAGAAAGCTAAGTGGCTTAAGGGGTTTTAACCCCTTCAGCCCAGCGGGAGGGAGGCCCTGAGGGTGGGGGAGACCTAATGACCCTATAGTGCCAGGAAAACGAGTTTGTTTTCCTGGCACTATAGTACTCCTTTAACACCTTAAGGTCACATGACATGTGTGACATGTCATGATTCCCTTTTATTCTAGAAGTTTGGTCCTTAAGGGGTTAAGGAAATGTGCAATGAAGGTGCATATTAATAAACAAGCATGTGTATATACAAGTTTGTTTAAATATATTATTTCCCCTTGCTTTTGAGTAAAGAACAGAAATATACTTATAATACAAATGCAAATAAAGTTTATCAACCAATTCTATGCCAATGGCACAGACTGTACATGGTGGTAAGAGGAATGTTTTCTTTTACCTTTTCATATTAAATGGCACAGAATACATATATATTGTTGCAAATCAAAGGCATCCCTCTAGGGCTATAGTTTTCTAATATTAATATAATGCATCCAATGTGAATGTAACATGTCACAAAGAGCACACTATCGCGAGCTAGTTCCCCAAACTTGACGGAATTCAATGTATTCCAATAGTCTGGTCTATCATTAGATCTCACTCCAGTAGTTCACCTTTGTAATGACATGTAATGTGACGTTCACAGGTGTGAATGTAAATAAATCTATATAGCATATACAGTGAGAGGTTCCATTAAAAATGAAACAATAATATATTTAATTATGAGTTAAATGTGGCATGTGGTGCACCATTGTAAGCATGCACCCCACATAAGGAACCTGTAATAATTCTAGGCTCTGATAGATACAAAGCCAGTACAACATTGCTATACTGACATTTTGCCTTTAATAGTTTTTAAAGTGAATCACAGGCAAGTGAATTAGTAGAATTTGGAACTAACCCAATTTCACGTAAATTTGCATTTCATTACATATATTAATCCAATGAAGTATAAAATATGCATTCATCAGAACACAAATCAAAATAAATTAACTAACTAATGTACGTACATAAATACTTTTGAAACTTTTTCTATTGTTTATACTTGATGCAATTTTTTCCCAATTTGCATCCCATTATCCTTTCACTACAAAATCCATACTTCTATGTAGTCATAGTGTGAAATGTGATTGCTAAATGGAGTTTTAACCCTTGCATTAATTAGGATTAAGAAGGGTGACAAATCAAAGAGACTCACTCAGCAAGGCTGCACCTAAACCAAGGTAGATGCAGGTTATGGCAGTTGAGCTGTGGGTTTGTCATTGCATTTTACAGTTAACAAAATGTAATCTTGTAACAGCAGGAGGGGGAAGGCATTGCTCTCAGACTACCAAAAATCTCCCGTTCTTCCTAGAAGTTCATTATCGCCTCTCCAAAGCATGACGGTAGTGTGAAATGGGTTAGACGCACGGATGCCTCTGTTAACGTCCAAAGCAAAAAAAAAAAAAAAAATTAAAAAAGTCGCACATCATTAGGAATGAAATAAACGACACAGAGGCGCAGAGCAGAAATGATTTGATTAGCAATTTCCACTTTTGAAAAGACCTGGAAAAGAACCAAATTACTATAGAGAAGGTGTGATGGAGTTCTTAATTGCTGTAACTGCACAGGGAGAAGCGATGATTTGTGACATATAATACAGCACAGTACGCTAACGCTAATAACTGTTAATTAACTGCGGCAATGATATACTCCAAATGCGCATACACGTTACCATAATTTCAAGATGAAAAGCTTCACCATTAGAAGCAAACATGCAGTAAGGAAATTGAGTGGCACCTTCAAACTCTGTTCGTATTGTACACTAAGTGAAGTGTCTAGCGAAGGGAGAAATAAAGCTCAGCATGTCAGTGTGAAAGAGTTACTCAATGAGTCCTTCCCCATGAGAACCAGTTATTAATTCTGAAAGGCTGTTGTTGCACCAGACCATCTGGCTGTGTTCTGGAGACATCAGCGGCTGCCGATGAGCAGCTATTCGCATTGGCCAGGCCTCCTCTCAGAATCGCTGCTAGCTATGATACAATTTCCATTAGTTTAATTTCAGCTGTTCATTTCTGAATTATTTTCTACATTTCTACATTTAGCAACCACCTCTAAATATTATATAAATACTTTTAAAGGGACACTATAGTCACCAGAACAACTACAGCTTATTGTATTTGTTCTGGTGAGTTTAATCATTACCTTCAGGCTATTTGCAGTAAACACTGTTTAATATATATATATATATATATATATATATATATATATATTAAATGCAATGTTTACATTACAGTCTAGGGATACCTCCACTGGCCACTCCTCAGATGGCTACTAGATGTGCTTCCTTAAGCAGTCATATCTAATGTGCAGCACTGACATTTAGTGTCTCCACCCTCTGCATGGAGACATTGAACTTTCCTCATAGAGATGCATTCATTCAATGTATCTCTATGAGGAGATACTGATTGGCCAGGGATGTGTTTGGCTTTTGCTGGCTCTGCCCCAAACTGCCTCCTTAACAGTCTCAGCCAATCCTATGTGAAAGCATTGTGATGATGTCAGACAAGCAGGCAGACCAGGGCAGAGCCAGCAGCAGCAGACTGGAATACAAATAAGATGTTACTACATTTGGGAAGGCAAAGGGGACAAGGGGGATAAGATGGTGGTTTTAACACTATAGGGTCAAGAATACATGTTTGCATTCCTGACCCTATAGTGTTACTTTAATTAGATTTATCAGAAAACTGAAACATTTTTTTGCCATTCTACTAGTAGGGGCAGTAGGGGTCCATTAGCCAGAATGGGATTTCCAATTGTCAATGGCTAGTGAGCAAGTGTATATTTTGAGATATATATATATATATATATATATATATATATATATAGAGAGAGAGAGAGAGAGAGAGAAAGAAAGAGAAACATAGATAGATAGATAGATAGATAGAGATATATACAATATATATATACACACACACACATATATATATATATATATATATATATACAGTGGGACCTCGGTTTACAAACGCCTCGGTTAACATAATTTTCGGTTTACAAATGAAAATCCATTGAAAATAATGCCTCGGTTTACAAATTTGTTTCCCAATACACAATTGCACCTGGGAGGTTTATAGCACCGCCCCCTGCATGATGGAGGCTGTGGGTAGCACGTGGCGTCGAGTGTGGAGGTGTTGGAGCGGCTTTTGCATCGAGTTTTGGAGCCATTCTGGAAATTGTTTGCAGTTGTTTTTAGACTTTTTGGTGCATTTCTCAAGCTGTGGAAAGGTAGGAAGCTGAGCTTTGTCGTTTGCATGTCTTTTACTGTGTGTTCTGCATTGTGGGTTGGTTTCCATGCCAGCTCTTTTTACCTATTTCTGACCTCCAGAACGGATTTATTGGTCTTCAATGCATTCCTATGGGAAACCATGTTTCGGTTTACAAATGTTTCGCAATAATAAATGTCCTGGAGAACGCATTAAATTCGTAAACCGAGGTCCCACTGTATATATATATATATATATATATATCTTTCAATCAAGAGTGAGCTTGCGAATTATCAAATGCAGTGACACTAACATACTTAAATTTTTTATTGTAACTCATAGAAAGTAGTTTTGCAATCAATTCAATTAATCACACTACAATTGGGGAAAGTAATTAGTGAAAAAATAAACATTCTCAGTGTGATATTCGAGTTGTCCTTTAATGATTCTATAAGCATCACTTAGCGTTAAATAATAATTGTTAGGAGTACAGTCATAAACTACTTGAGTTGCAATTATCATTTTGCATCCTCACAGCATATTTTTCCCTTTTCAGCAAAATATTCCTGAAAAATTATAGAAAACACTTTCTAAGAATTGACTGGTAATAAAATAAAATGTCACGCAGGAGGTTAAATATGCAAAAATTCCAGCAATAATTTAGCTGTGTCTTGCAGTATTAAAGCACAGCACTCATATGAAAACAGGTAGTACAGCCTCAATGATATCTGTGATACCTCAAACATTTAGGCAGAGTTTCTTACTACTTCTCATCCAGAGAAGAGAGATTTAACTCAGACAGTTGGTTGTTGAATATAGAGATTCTATTTCAATTTTCAGAAGGTCCCTAGTAAGCATTTTACATACACGTTGGCTGGAATGCCAAGTACCATAACAAATCAGTGTTCATACAGTGTAGGCCTAAGCTACTCATGTCCACTATGCTAACTTGGCCTGTGTTTTGGCCTAGGCCAACCAGGGCAAGTGTTACAGATTAGCAGATGGTGGAAATAAATAGTCTGGATTTCTAATTACTATCTTTCTTTATTTTGTATGCCACTGTTGCTGCTGCTAATTAATGTTCTCTGGCAGCCGCTACTCATTGATGGCGACCATCTGCAACCAAATAGCATTGAGAAAAGAGTTAATTACGCCATCTCTAACACTTTAAAATATAGCAGAATGCACTACTTTGAGTGCCAACAAGGCAATAGGTGTGTGTAGGTATTTGTCCTATTAGAGTGAGTGTTTCAAAGTAGGAGAGATGAAGTATGCATTGCTTAAATCAAATACTAATCAGTTTATATTATATTTGGTGACAATTTAATAACACTGATAATATTTTCTTGCCTATTGCTTGCATTATATGATCAACCCTCTTGGCTTCACTGGCTTTCATTTGAGGATTGTGGGTGTACGCAGTTGGGGCTATTACTGAACCAGTTTCATATATTGACCACATGCATGCTCTGCTTATCAACCAATCATGCAGTTATGTTTCAGTCCTTCATTTTATACCTACCTTCTATTCACTGTAATGCTGCACCAGCAAGTATCTTTTTAACATCTAGGTTTTAAAGAAACCCTATAGCATTATGAATAGACATATATATATACCTAACGCTACAGTGTCCTAGCCACCATTAAGGTGCCTTGCCCCCGCTGTAAATGTAGATGTTAACGTAGACACTGTAAACACAAATGTAGTTTACTTATCTTATCTCCCTCTAGGCACCGGTCCCCTCAGAGAAGCCCCATCTCTTTGGCTAAGATCATCGAGATCAAGGATCTTAGCCAATCCAATCCCAAATGCCACGTTGTGCCAATCAGATGGACTTTCTGAGACTATCTGATAGAAATAGTGGAGTTTTACTCAACTATTCTACAGAAGTGCCTCGAGTGGCTGTCACCATGCCTCTAGGTTAGTTAATCTGGCAACAAAAACATTGCAGTTTCTGCAATGCTTAAAGCTGCATGGTTAAAAAGTGGGATACATGACACCCAGACCATTTTATTGTGGTCCGAGTGACTATAGTGTTTAAGTTTTGTTTAGGAGAGCCAGTGAAACCATTTTAATGTTTGTGTCAGTCATTATTTGGATATTTATACATCTATGGCTACACTTCCAAATGTTACTATTATGTCAAAGTATAATTAAGTAAATATGTTCTCCAGTTAGTCCCATATTTAATTGCTACCCAAACTTGCGCACATCCAAGAGACTGCCAGAGACCAATATTTTAATCCATCCTCGCACCAACATAGCCATCTGGGTATGCGGAGTTATCGTTCACTCTTAGTATTGTGTGGTGTATTACATAACATATTTCTTATAATAATCAACAATAAAGATGAACTGTCACCTGTGAGGTTAGGGCTTAGCTAGATTCAGTATAACGTTTGACAACCACTAGTAGAAATGTAAGCAGTTCTGTTTATTACAATAGACACTGTTTTCTGTTGCTAGGCTGCAGGAGCATCATCTATGCCCCCAAATCACTTCATTAAGACAAAGCGATTTTGATGCTTAGACTGTTCCGTTAATATTTTTCTTGATGTGATATGATTTAAAACACTCTCAGGGTATGGTGACAAGGTTATTAGTTTCCTTGTAAATAAAAACATAGCATAGTCACACCTTTACTGTGCAAAAAACAGCACACAAAACAAAGCAGACGGAATCTGGAATGCTCACAAAATATTTATTACTGTGTCATAGATTATGTGCTTAATCTCTTCTGGCAACTTTTTTACATTTCTAAGAGTTATGGGTTCGAAAAGTCACAGCTAAGATTACTTAATGAGCATTTGCCACCCTGGAAGTGGAAGTAGTTTTGATGTGTTTTAGTCAGCTGCTCGCTTTATTACCTCCCTTCTGTACTAAAAGTGACAAGTCGAGCACATTATAGAGAGCTCAGATGTGTTATGTAGATGAAGCCTGCAGCAATATCTGCCTGCTCTCTATTATTTATGATGTCTATATAATACAATGGACTGAGATTTAAACCATTGTGATGCAGTTTGTTTTCCAGGGTTCTAAAGTACAGCACATTTTAGAGAGAATTGCATCTCTGTTACATATTAATCAAATCTATCCTACATGCAGCTCTTACGCTGTAAAATAAAAGGCAAAAGAAAGATTAAAGCTTTTGGCTTTTTCTCAGCTGTCAAAGACTAGCAATAAAGTAATAATAAGGGCTTCTAAATAATGTGTGTGTGACAGGTCTTTGCTCAGTATTACAATCTTTTATAGAGGTTAACTACAAAATAGGTTCCAGTGAATGATTAGGAACAAGGCTACATCTAATACTGTAATGCAAACTGCTACATATTTCTTTCTGTTTTTTTCTTTTCTTTTTTTCCTTCACGTTCTGCTTGTTTGGTGAGGTCCTTGCTGCAGAATTAAGCAGCCTTTATATGGCATTATTGTGGTGATCCTTATAGTTCCTTGCTGGCCTTTTTAAATCTATTTCAGCTGTGTTCTGCATGAGTATTATTTCCTATTGCCCTAGACATGTGTCAAATATGTTTTGCGTAAAGGGGGGAAAAAAATAAAAAAAATAAAGAAAACCGTTTTGATCATGTATGGAACTCTGTAGAGTTTGTGGTTTCAGATTGTTTATATTATAGGTCTAAGGATGGGGAAATTAAATAATTCTCCCCCCCCCCCAAAAAAAAAAAAAATTCTTAACTGTTGGTCTTCATTTAACATTAACTATTAATTACAGAGATGGTTTATTTAATCTGTTTTGGTCTCTGTGAAAGTATGTTTTCATTAACCCACTTGCTGCTATGCAAGAAGTAAAAATAAATCCATCGAGTGGAGTAGCTGCCAGCTTGGAAATCGCCAGTACAAAACAAAGGTGACGTTTTTACTAAGTGTATAGAAGGATTAAATTATTAAAATACAAATAGCATATTGTGCTTGTGTTTTTTTTTTTTTTTTTTTTTTTTATAAATGATAAGATGTGCTGAAATTAATGGTTGAAGCCATTTGCTAATCCATAAAATTAAGTATGCAACTATGTAAAGTCCATAAACTAGCAACTGGCAGTAGAATACCAATACTGCATTGTGTTCTTCACCATGACACTATCTTAGGATGGTAACTTTTAAAGAAATCAGTACTCCAAATGTCTACCTTGTTAGAGCCACTCTGGTGTGCTATAAATTGTGTTTCTGTGAAACTAAAAGCAAACTAAGTGAGATTAAAGGGACTCTCCAATGCCAGAAAAACATATCCGTTTTCCTGGCACTGCAGTGACCCTCTCCCTCCCAACCCCATCCCATGTTGCTGACAGGTTAAACCCCTTCATTGACTAACCTGAATCCAGCGCCGATGTCCCTCGGCGCTGGGTCAGGCTCCGCCCATGCTCCTTCCCCGCCGACGTCATCCGGCGGCAGAGACACAATGTGCATGCGTGGCCACGTGCGCGCATTAGACCTCCCCATAGGAAAACATTATTCAATGCTTTCCTATGGGGATTCCGGCGATGCTGGAGATCCTCATGCATAGCGTGAGAATGTCCAGCGTCGTTTAAAACACTTTAAGTCCCTCTAGACAGCCACTAGAGGAGGACTTAACCATGCAAGGTAATTATTGCAGTTTATAAAAACTGCAATAATTACACTTGCAGGGTTAAGGGTGGTGGGAGTTGGCACCCAGAGCACCCCGATGGGCAGAAGTTATCTGGGTGCCTGGAGTGTCCCTTTAAGTGAGTAGAGGTAGGCTGCCCAAGTTCATGGACTGTGAATATCACTTGCTTATTGGAGTAAAGTGTGAAAATATTGTGTCCTTGGTTGCAAGACTAATTGCTGCTTTCTTACATGTGATTCTGGAAAAATATCAGCTTCAAGAAATGTGTTTCCATGGCTGAACAGCCACTCACAAACTATAGCTGTGAAGCATGCAGTGAAGTGGTGTAATACAGCCACTGAACTTTGGAATGGTGGAAAGAATTTCTTTGTAATTATGAACTGAATTTCTCCATCTGGTACCATCAGTCCAACGGATGACTCTGAGTATGGTGTTAACCTGTTTGGTTGATGCCAGGTGAATGCTATTGGATTGACTGCATAGTGCCCAAAAATATATTTTATGGAGAAAGAATAATTGCCTGAGCTTGTTGTTTCATGGTTTGGGCAGGGACTTTAGGTTCCTGTGGAGGAACACTGGTAGTTACAACTTGCTTTGACATTTCATATGATTGTGAATTTTGTGAACATAGTTTGAGAAAGGCCAATTCCAGTTTTGAGTTGGCATTCATGAACATTGCTTTAGATATGGTTTGTGGATGCATTTCAATGTTGACTGCCATCAAGGCTTACTTGCCCAATGTCACTGTTAGAATTCACAAAATGTTTGTGGTTAAAGAGAAACATAACAATTCACTCAGATGGTGGTTATGGTAAAGTCAATCAACTGTTTGAAAAAGCTCATGCTTTTGGAATGAGGTGCTCAGTGTGTTTGTGTCCACATTCTTTTGGTGATGCTGTGTGCCTCACATCTTCATTGAGCAGCTTTCCAACTCAACTACCCAAACACATAGTTACATAAGCTAAAAAGAGACGTGTCGAACAAGTTCAACCTTCCTCACATCTGCTTTTTGCTGTTAAACCAAAAGAAGGCAAAAAAAAAAAAAAAATACTAATATCCTTCTTGACCCCAGAATGGCAGTCAAATCTATCCCTGGATCGAGAAACTATTACCCTATAATTGAAAAATGATATCCTTAAATAGTATGTTTTTGCAAGTATGCATCTAGTTGCTGTTTAAACATCTGTATGGACTCCCCCGTTTTCAGGCAGAGAATTCACATCATTATTGTTCTTACTGTAAAAAAAAACAAAAAACCTTTCCTATGCCTTAGACTAAATGTCCTTTCTTCCAGTCTAAATGCGTGGCATTGTGTCCTATGTATAGTCATGTTTGTGAATAGATTATGTGATGGTAGCCTAAAAGCTTTACGTGGATCTGGGCAGAGACTCAAGTGCTTTTGGTTCCTTCTTAGTTTACTTTTGGAGTTGGGCCTGAAATTTGCTAGATAATATAAAAAAAGTGATAATTCTTGAGTTTTTAAACCTAAAAACAAAAGTGGACATGTTTTGCCCACTTGGGCCAGGTAATACTTTTTTGAACCATAATTATACAGATGCAGAATTTCGTTTTTATCTCCTGGATAAACATTAATATGCACAAAACAAATATCATGAATGTTTCATAATTAAATAGCATTAATAAAAAGAACAGCTTGTGCCTAACCTTCACAACTAAATCTAAAACTTTAAGCATGAAACTATTGTAACTGAATGAATAGTTTAGCAAAGTTCACGTCTGTTTTTGTTATTGTACACATTTTACAAATTTAACATGAAAGCAAGCTTTTACTTTTAGGAATTGTAAACTAATCCAGTACGACTTAGCAAAGAGGATTACGTTGATTTGTGGATCATAATCAACTAATTCATACTTCAGCATATTTCAACTTTTATTTCTAATTATATGCATTTGCTTGTCATAACAAACTTTGTATTTTTAATTAGCTCTAAACCACAATATGCTTTGCAACTATGGTACTATATACTGTTGTGTGTATATTATAGTTTTATTTATATAATTTATTTGATTCTTTGGGTTAAAAGTCAACCTTAGCAACTCAATGAATACATTTTAAAGCCAAACAGAATTCCATAGGTCTTATTTGATGTCTGGCTGTGCTTCAGTTAATAAAATACCATGGTGTTGACTGTTTAGGTGCTGGAGAAGACTTCAAAGCTTATACTATTAAGGCATTTTATACAAGTTAAATGTACAGTTCCTCTGCACAGCCTCACAGAGGAAATAAATGAACTGATCAGTTCCATATATATGTGTAAGTGTAACATAATGTGGATCTGTGCTTCTGCCAGTGGTGGCACAGAAACATATAAAGCTTAAAGGGACACTCTAGGCACCCAGACCACTTCTGATCATTGGAGTGGTCTGGGTGCCAACTCCCACTACTCTTAACCCTGCAAGTGTAATTATTGCAGTTTTTTATAAACTGCAATAATTACATTGCAGGGTTAACTCCACCTCTAGTGGCTGTCTGTTAGACAGCCACTAGAGGACACTTCCTGGGTTCTAGCACAGGAAACCTGTGCTAGAGCATCGCTGGACGTCCTCACGCTGTGTGAGGACCTCCAGCGTCGCTCAAAACCCCATAGGAAAGCATTGAAATGATTTTTCAATGCTTTCCTATGGGGAGACGTAATGCACATGCGCGGCATTGCCGCGTATGCGCATTAGGTCCCCTCGGCCGGTGGGCGAGATCAGTCTCGCCCACCGGCCGACGCAATGAAGAGGAGGAGCGTCGCGGAGGCGGAGACAGCGACGAGGGACATCGTCGCTGCCTCAGGTAAGTCACTGAAGGGGTTTTCACCCCTTCAGTAACCGGGGATTGGTGGGTGGGAGGGAGAGGGACCCTCCAGTGCCAGGAAAACTGATCGTTTTCCTGGCACTGGAGTTTCCCTTTAAGGAACTACTATCCACTTCTGCTGCCATGGTGGACACCTTATTTATGCTCCTTTCAGTGGTGATATCTCTGACTTATTATTTCTACTTTTCATCTCTACTTGAGCAAGACTAATATTAAAGGAATGTGACGCAAGCAAATATAATTTTCATTATAAGTAAAAGTGTCAAAGAATCAATGGGGCTGTAATTAAAACCCAATACAGTCAATAAATCAAAAATATTCCCTTGAAAGGTTGCCAGTAACCATATGAAGTTAAAAAACTCTTCATAGCACATAAAACAAAGTAAAACTATAAAGATATTGGCAAAACATTTTTCGACCAAACTCAGGGTCTTCCTAAGGTGCATCTGTGCATACAATGTCCATACATAAACATAAATATTCCCCCTAATATACCCCATCTTTACAGTTTTACTTTGTCTTATGTGCAATAAAAAGTTTTTAACTTCATCTGGTTCCTGGCTACCTTTTAAATGAATATTGCTGCTTTCTGAGGGACCTGGCACTTGAAGTATTCTACCCAGCATCAACCTGAGATTGATGAAATGCCTGAACAGTCTAGAGCCACCTCCCAACTGTCTCTTTAATTTGTGAGTGTTCCAAGTTAACATTTTCATCTCATAGGGTATACATCTTCATCATCATAAGAAGTAAAAATAAGTAGTGCTCTCAGGACCAAAAATGTGTTTGCAAACGACAGCATATATTATTACCAACAGCTTGTTATTAATTCTGAGAAAAGTAACCAGACACAATTGCGTAGTTTTTATCATGGTTTTCCCTAGGGTTACATTACTTCTTTTGAAGTGTTGCACTATAGGATCTGGATCGAAGTGACCTTTAGAGACAACATTTATAAATGTATAAAATAATTTATAATGTACAACCTCATTCATCTTTCTTCTTGTTGACAAATTATAATATACAACGTGAATTTTGTGGACTTAAGTGGATGGAATTTATATAGAGAGTGTTTACAGACTACACTGCTTAAAATGTGTACCAAACTTTCCTGGGTTATGAGATTAGCTACTAAAGGGATACTATAGGCACAAGACCAACTTTAGCTTAATGAAGCAGTTTTTGTGTATTGATCATGCTTCTGCAGTCTTGCTGCTCAATTCTCAGACCAAGGGGTCCAGGTGTTTAGAAAGAATGAGTATTTATTCATCAAGATGCAGTGTAATTCTTCCATATATTGAACTGATTATGCCCTCTTAATCTCTTATGGATGGTGCTTTAATAATTTTCCAGAAGTGAGGAATCAATTGGTTTGCTGCACTCAAGTGATGTTTAAGCAAAAAACTTTTAAAACCTGAGAGTGACTCTGGGAGTAAGTAAAAGAGGGTTGCTTTAGGAGTGTATAGCACAGAGACACATGTAACTAGATGTATAAATGATAGGATTTGTTTCCAGAATTGTTCAGTTGTAGGGCATGTCCACTAAATATGTGATGGAGTTCCCCTAGGTTGTAAACAACGCCAACATTCTTGAGAGTTTGGGAAAAGTTTCTGCAAAAGTGATGGGAAATAATTCTATTTAGTTTATTGTTTGTAGTTACTTTCCTGTGTGGCAACATTGGAAGAGGACTTTTGTAGAAAAACTAATATTTTTTTCCATTTTGAAGGTGATAAGAAGTTATTTAACTCTGGGGCACAAACATGAGTAAAACGAGGAAGGGATATATGTAAAACGAGGAAGGGATATATGTTTGGCTTGTAGTAAAAGGTCAAAAAAGGTAGAGAGATTTTTGAGTGAGTGTGTTGAACAGTACTTCTCAAATTTAGATAAGGGACAGAGACCTGCGAAGCCACGAGTCTGAATAAAGAGCAGCAATTGATAGAGTGAATATAGCAAAGTTGGTGTGTGAGGGTGTGTGAAGGTATGTAAGGATTTGACATCCTGCTGAGTGAACATTGTTCCAAGGGTTAAATAGACAGAGTTAGAATATTTGGAGTATAGTATGTCTTGGTGCCCTGGGGAGAATTCTTGGTTAAAGAGAGAGTAAAGAGGGTAAAGGCATAGAGATTGTCACATTTATATACTCAACACACAGAATATAAACCCACCAAAGAGGGACAAAAAAAATAGTCTATGCCGGTTCTTAGAGTGGTCGGGCTAAATGAACGTAAGTAAGATAAGTATAGGAATGTCAAAACATGCTAAGGTCAAGGGGTGCAGGGAATTACTATACATATGCCATTTCTGGGACAAGAAAGCCAGAAATACAAACTAGTCAGAGAATAGCCAAGTCAAATACCCAAAAGACAATGGACATAAAAATAAACTTGCTCTTGAGACACTAAGCAAATGCAACAGGGCACTGTTATGATGGTAGACTATGCTTTTATAGGTGTGTGGGAATTAATGAAGTAGTCACACCCAAAAAATTTGAGAGGGCATTGATAATTATGTAATGGGCTTTACCGACATTATGATGCTGGCATGCATGTTCTGCTTCATAAAAAGGGGCATGCGCACACAGGCTGGAGTATTGGTCAGAATGAATAGACATGGTGGTCTGCCAGGCCAGGAAGGAATGTGACTGGTGGACCACCACGGTAGGTACAGGAGTTCTCACAGGGATGGGGTAAGGTGATGTCTAATCATCCTCCAAACACAGTGAAACAGTTGGATGTGGGATTTTGTGTGTTAGTAATGAGTCTGCATTATCCCAATGGGGCTATTTCAATTGGGACCTTAATGTTGCAGGTATATCAATTGATCAAGTTGTTTGATCCAATCATAAATTCTAATAAATATGACTGCCTGGTAATACAACTCTAGGTTGGGCATACCAAGACCCCTGCCTGTTCTAGACCAAATGCTAGTCTGGGTCATTTGTAGGACCATATAAAAGAGGTAAACAGTTATTGAATTGTTTTAAAAAATGTCTTAGGTATTATTATTGGTAATGCTTAGAGTAAGTAAAGAAAACAGGGTAAGATGTATCTTAAAAAAGATTGATTCTAAAGAGCGAATTGAAATAAGGGAGATGCCATGTCTTAAGGTCTTGTGTTATTGAGTGTACTAAAGGTGTTAAATTTAGGTTGTACATTTTGGTGAGATCAGTAGATATGATTGTGCCTAGGTACTTAATATATTTATTAACCCATGAGAAGGGAAGCAATATTTGGATTGATCTCTAATATATAGGGAATGTTTAGGATTTTGCTTTTGCTAATGTTGCTTGAAAATGTGATACTAGGCTATATTTGGAGATTTCCCTCAAGACGTGTGGTAAGGAGGAGTCTGGCTCAGGGACGGTAAGGAGGAGAATGGCTCAGAGACAGCAAGGAGATCATCAGTGAATGCTGAAATGTAATTGGAAGGCATCTTAAGACCTCTTATATTAGTATTAACCCTAATGGCCTGTAGGAAGGGCTCTAAAGTTAAGCCAAATAGGAGGGGGTAGAGGGGGCACCTCTGTCTTGTGCCATTTTCAATGAATTTGTGTAGGCACAACTGACTGTTGATTAGTATTCTGGCACTCAGTATAGTGTATTTAGCTTTTATCCAGTTAAACCACAATGGTAGTATTACATTATGCTTCTCTCCCAGGTATGAATCAGACTAGACTAGCAATGTCATAAGTGGTCTAAAGCAGTTGGCCAATATTTTTGTAAATAATTTCATATCCATATTTATCAAAGAAATATGGTGAAAACTCCCACAGTTTGTCAAATCTTTACCTGGCTTAGTGAGAAGTGTGATATGCTTCTAATACTGCAGGAGATGGCTTTGGGAAAGTAGGCAGTGAGTTGAATGATACTATGAAAGTTTGGACCAGAGAATGAGAGAATACTTATACTTAATTGACTTAATCTCCATCGTAAATGCTCGTAAATGCTCATTGATTAAGGGTTTGTCCAAAGCTTTGGATATATTGTTAGGAATAATAAAATTAATTCTAGATGCTCTCATGTTATACAATTTGTGGTAATAGGTTTGGGATTCTTGGCTGGATATCAGAAGGAGTTGTGATATCGTCCCCTCCGTCGTATTTACTTTAGGGATGAATGTGTTTTGTCTTTTCTGTTTAAGGGCCTGGACCAGTAATCTTCCACATTTGCCTCCCTGTACACAGTATATGCTTTCAGAGATGAGAAGTTTTAGTTTAATTTGTGTGTTAAGCAAGATTTGCAGTTCTGTTCTTTTTTCAGTTAGAGTGTTATACACTGGAATAGATGGGTTCTGTTTATAGAAACATAGAATGTGACGGCAGATAGGAACCATTCGGCCCATCCAGTCTGCCCAATTTTCTAAATACTTTCATTAGTCCTTGGCCTTATCTTATAGCTAGGATAGCCTTAAGCCTATCCTACGCATGCTTAAACTCCTTTGCTGTGTTAACCTCTACCACTTCAGCTGGAAGGCTATTCCATGCATGCACTACCCTCTTAGTAAAGTAATACTTCCTGATATTATTCTTAAACCTTTAACCCTCTAATTTAAGACTATGTCCTCTTGTTGTGGTAGTTTTTCTTCTTTTAAATATAGTCTCCTCCTTTACTGTGTTGATTCCCTTTATGTATTTAAATGTTTCTATCAAATTCCCCCTGTCTCGTCTTTCCTCCAAGCTATACATGTTAAGATCCTTTAACCTTTCCTTGCAAGTTTTATCCTGCAATCCATGGACCAGTTTAGTAGCCCTTCTCTGAACTCTCTCTAAAGTATCAATATATTTCTGGAGATAAGGTCTCCAGTAGTGCGTACAATTCTCCAAATGAGGTCTTACCACTGTTCTGTACAATGGCATGAGCACTTCCCTCTTTTTTACTACTTATCCCTCTCCCTATACAACCAAGCATCCCGCTAGCATTTCCTGCTGCTCTATTACATTGTCTGTCTATCTTTAAGTCATCTGAAATAATTATCCCTAAATCCCTTTCCTTTAGATGTTTAGGTTAGGACTCTATCAAATATTCTGTAGTCTGCCTTGGGTTTTTACATCCAAGATGCATTATCTTGCACTTATCCACATTAAATGTCAGTTGCCACAACTTTGACTATTTTTCTAGTTTATTTTACATTTGGTTTATCCCCCCCCTGGAACATCACCCCTGGAACATCAACATTGTTACATATATTAGTATTATCAGCAAAAAGTCATACCTTACCATCAAGACCTTTTGCAATATCACTAATAAAATATTAAAGAGATTGGGTCCAAGCACAGATCCCTAAGCTATCCCACTGGTGACAAGCCCAAGCTTCGAATATACTCCATTGACTACAACCTCTGTTGCCTGTCACTCAGCCGCTGCCTTACCCATTCAACAATATTGGAATTCAAACGTAAAGATGACAGATTATTGATAAGCTTTCTTTGTGCAACAGTGTCAAAAGCTTTATGTTAATCTTCAAAAACCCTAATATCCCTCAGGAAGTCTTTGATTTTTGGAGTCTTAATCATTTTTTGTTATAATAATTATAATTCCCCTTAAGTCACTTTTATAGGTGGGGAAAGCTCAGGGGTGTTGTTATCCTTGGGGTATTTATCCAAAGAGTCACACACTTGTTGGGAAATTTCTTGCTATAATCTCTTGAGGGTGGGATGGGGAGGGAAAGTATGGAACGGCAAGAGACAAGGGTGCATGGCCATGTCAGGGATCTATACACAATGGTTTGTATGACATGTAGGTACATGGGAGGCAAAAAGAACATGTCTAATCATATGTTTTAGATGCACAGGTATAGAAAGAGTAGTCCCTAGTGAAGAGGTGAGTAATCATCCAGCAATCATATAGTAGTGCCTGATCTAATAGGTAATTTAATGGGTGATGGAAGGTGCAGCTGTGTCCATTGCTTTGCCTAAATTATTATTACAGTCCCCTCCCATGAGCAAGATACCTTCAGTAAAGTTGTCCAGTTTATGCAAAATATTACGGAAAGTATACCATTGTTTCACATTGGATAGAAAAATGTTTGCAAATGCGACCTTTGTGAGACCAATAATATATTTTACAAATAGAAATCTAAAAAAATATATACACCCTGTTGCTCTGATAGATGGTTTCATATTAGAAAGGAACATTAGCTGCAAAAAGTACACCTCATGAACTGGCCCTGGTACAGTTGCTGAAATACCCTAGAATATGTTTGCAGTTGCAGAAGGTAGCAGAGGCATTTGCTCGGAAGTGAGTTTCATGAATATAAAGTACATCTGCCCGTAGGCATTGGAATTCAAATAGCACCAAGGTACACTTTTTAGGAGTGTTTAGCCTCTTAACCTTAAAAGACACTATTTGGAGGATGGCCATAATTCCGTGACTTCCATCATATCGGTCACTTATCCAGCCTTTCCAACTTCTTCTTCCTTATGTTCTGTCCGGTGTTTACAGTTACACAAACAATGTATCATGCCCCAGGCACATATGGATACCACTACGTATGGGGCACATTCATGTAGAGGAGTGGCTGCTTTCAAAGTTTTTTTCTTGGTGGACGTCTGGAAGATTTGATGCGTTCGGCTCATTTTGTCAGTTTAACTTTAAACTGATTCTACATGTTTCTACATAGATGTCACTCAGCTTTAAACTTGCAATATGAGCCTCCGTGTCTTGTAATAGAATTATTTGATTTTACAATTTTATGATGGAAAGTCATGATTTTGTAAAAGACATGGAGGTGAGTATTTTCCCTCCTGCTAATGCATTTTGTAATTTTTCTTCCCGCTCCTTGTTTTCTCTTTGGATGTAATTTATTCACAGGTCTCTCTTTGGATAAGGCGAATACGCCAGTGGTGTGGGATGGTTACATTTCTAGGGCTTCATTGTATTGTTTGTTTGCTTTATTTTGTGATGTGCATGATGATTTCAATGTGCATAGCTAAGCTGTTATTGTTTTTTTGTTGCATTTATTTGGTCAAATTATACCATGTTGTTAGCTCTGAATTATCTTTGTATATGATCTAATCATTGGTGTCCTGTGTGTTTTCTTGTCTTTGCAGTATAATTTGGTGGAAACTATGTTTGTTCTGGAGTTTATATTTCCTTCGTTATCTCTGGCAGTTGTTTGGAGTTGATGGTGACCACGTTACTGGACCTCCATGTTTTTGTTTGATAGTTTGGAGTGACAGTAAATTCACAAATATTAAGTTTGTTGGCCTTTGACAATCTGTTTGCTGTCAAAGAAATCGGACGCTCAGGTGGTGGTGCTTGGTCTTATACAGAGTACAGTGTCAGGATTGGTTGAGGGTATCCCTGTATGATTTTTCAATGTGCGTATTATTTCATTGCTGCTATTGTTGTTTAGTAAATAAAGGTTCAGCAATACTCTCCTTTGTGTCTTTTTTAAAATCATGATGACTTTCCACCATGAAATAGTGAAATCATGTAATTGTATGTGTTACCCAATCATAGAGCTAATTAACTATTAACTGTTCACAGCGTTATGACAGCAGGGAGTTTTCTACCTCACAAGTTTCCTCACTTTACAAAAAAAAAAAAAATGAAAATAAGCAAAGTTTGCTATTCTACTGCAATTTCCTGTCTGCTTGATACCATCCTATAAATAGTAGAAAGACCTGCAATATCTTGAGTGCTGATTATTCAAGTGCCATTATATCAAACCACTGAATGACTTTGATTGCGTTTGATTAAGTATGAAATATGTTTTGAATCCAGCCTACCCTCCGTCACCCTCCTACCGTAAATGATAATTAGGTATTTAAAATATAGGAGGACATACACTGTGCGTGAGGGAGGGGGGAGGAGAAGAAATTACTATATCATGATCTACTCACAAGGGACATTCAATCCTGCAACCACTGACCTGACAGCAGGGAAAGATGACCTCACATTTGTCCTGGTTATCACTCACTAATAACTATTAGGGACAATGGTGAGATCTCACACCTGCTGTCTAGTTGGATAGCATAAGGCCATAGCAGGGGGTCTGGCAGTAAATCTCCACTTTACATTGCAGCCTATTGTCACATACACAAACACAGATAAAGAAAGAAGTACTCTCAAGGGAGTCTGAAACAAGCTAAGCTTCACAAGGAGAAACACTAGAAAAATAACATATATTTTAGTCAGCTGGATTTTCTTTGATTAAGCCTTGTGGGCACTAGAGGGATACTTTTTTACAGTACATTACATACTGACCTGCTTCATAAATGTTTTATTAAATATTAAACTAATACTGTCATTACATGTTCATTTGTTTGAATTATTGTATGCTTTATATTTTACTTTCTCTTTGTTGCATGGGCAATGTATTTATACAGGTGACACAGATGATCTAAGTAATATGTTTACATAAAATAGTTTTTTGTTTTTTTTTTATATGGGTAAATACAACCTCAACATACACGAAACATTTTTCCATGAGATATTAATATTTAAAGCTTACATTGTCATTTGAAAACCCAGTTATATATTGTCACCAGCGTGAGAGGCAATACAGTATATTTACAGGTATTCCACAGGTACCTACAATGTTCAGACTGTCAGGGCTCCGCGGGCAGCGGTGAGGGGAGGCTGCAATCCTCTCGCAGCACTCACCCTCGGTCCGTCGCCGCCCGCGGTCCCCTCTCCCCTTACCGTTAAGCGAGCGGCGTCCTCTCCTCCTGACACGCCGCTCGCGTCCTCCTCTCCTCCTCCCAGCGGCAGCATGTCTAACGCTGCACGCTGGGAGCCGGCACTATTATCTAAGCGCCGGGGTCACTCACGTGACCCGGCGTTAAAGCTACAGTGCAACAAACACAGTGGGGGGTATAGATATCCCCCACGTGTGTTTGTTAATACTGATTGGTGGTTAGCCAATCAGGATTCAGGCTAGGATTTAAATACTTACCTTTCCTGTCTATCTGTGCCCTGTTGTGGTCTTTGCTTCATAGTATCGATTGTGAACGTGTGCTTTCTGGTTACGTACCCTCTGGCTTGTTATACTGACTTTGTGACTTTCTCCTACCCTTTGACCTCGGCTTGTTTCTCGTTATTCTGTTTTCTGGTTCCCCTTACTCGGCTTGTCTCCTGACTATTCTTTGTGTGCTTAGCCCGGCCACTCTAAGGACCGGTACAGCACACTTTCTGTGTGTGTGTCTGTGTGTGTGTTAGCGTGTTGGGTTCCCCGGGATCGTGACATTACAACAGGGCCATAATGGAACCTGCTGACATACCACAGCTCCTAGTTAATCAGGAGGCTAGAATGGATGGCTTGGACCACCGTATGGATCAGTTTGCTCAAGCTTTGCAGACCATACTGGCTCGTACTGCACACCTGCAGCCTGCCGTCCAGGAGGCGGTTGCTGCTGTGTCCGAACCCATTGCCACTCCAGTACCCGTTCCTGCCCATGTAGTCCATATGACACCGCCACAGCGCTATAGTGGTGACCCAGCATTGTGTCGTGGTTTCCTCAATCAAATTGACATCCATCTGGTGATGAATCCACGTTCCTATCCCACCGACAGATCCAAAATTGCCTTTTTGATAAACCACCTGTCTGGGAGAGCTTTAGCATGGGCAAACCCCATGTGGGAAAATATGTCTCCTATGTCCTTTGCGGATTTTTTGTCCGCATTCAAACGCACGTTTGATCAACCCGGTAGGGTTGCCTCTGCTGGCAAAGCTCTGCTTAGGGTTCGACAGGGTAACAGATCTGTAGCGGATTATACTATCGAATTCCGCACTCTAGCAGCTGAAGTGGTTTGGAATAACGACGCCCTCGTAACAGCCTTTCAGGAGGGTTTGGCCGCTTACATACTGGATGAAATAGCATCCAGGGAACTGCCTGTCCTTCTAGATGATATTATAGACTATGTAATCCTTATTGATAACCGCATTAGAGAGAGACGTAGTCAAAGACGGCTTGATACACGGGTGTTACCTGCTCTACCCAGTACTGCATTACTAGCGTTACCCGCTCCTAGGCAACCATCCCCCGAACCCATGCAATTGGGTGCTACGGGGTTAACTGAGGCTGAAAGAACGTATCGTAGAAGGGAGGGGTTATGTCTCTATTGTGGAAAGAGGGGTCACCACTGTAATACATGCCCTAAATTACAGGGAAACTCCAGCACCTAAGGCCTAGAGAGGGGTCGGCCTCGGGTGTTATGACTTTGTCCCCTCATGTGTCCATCTCCAGACCATTTATTACGGTCTCTCTTTTGGTCAATAAAACCACCATAACAACTAAAGCCTTGATCGATTCAGGTGCGGCTGACAACCTTATGGATGAGACCTTTGCCAGAACCGCAGCCTTGACTTTGATCCAAAAGGCCACACCCTTGGCCGTTGAGGCCATAGATGGTAGACCCCTTGAGAGACCTCTGGTGACCCATGAGACCCAAGATATAGAGATGTGTGTGGGTGCTTTACACAAGGAAAGGTTAACCTTCCAAATAATTGACTCCCCTACTGCTTCCATAGTTCTGGGTTTTCCCTGGTTAGTGAAACACAACCCAGTACTTGATTGGGGTTGTTTAGACATACTCTCCTGGGGGGAATCTTGTCAACGAGACTGTATGGCCCAAGTACGTCCCATTTGTTTACTTAACGTGCCCACGGCTAAACCGCTTTCTGTTTCTGTCCCTTCTGTGTATGCAGACCTTGCTTTGGTTTTCGAAAAAAGGGAGGCAGATAAGCTACCCCCACACCGTGAGTATGACTGTGCCATAAACCTATTACCGGGTACTATGCCTCCTAGGGGTAAGGTCTACCCTCTTTCTGAGAAAGAAAACCAGGTCATGGAGGAGTACATACGAGAGGCCTTAAGTAAAGGTTTTATTAGAAGGTCCTCCTCTCCTGCTGGTGCTGGTTTCTTTTTTGTGGCAAAAAAGGAGGGCGATTTGAGACCGTGTATAGACTACAGAGCCCTAAACAATATAACGATTAAAAATGCCTATCCGATTCCCCTCATTACCGAATTGTTTGATCGTGTCAAAGGTTCTAGATATTTTACTAAACTAGACCTCAGGGGGGCTTATAACCTTGTCCGTATTAAGGAGAATGATGAATGGAAAACGGCGTTCAATACGCGTAGTGGGCATTACGAGTATCTGGTCATGCCTTTTGGATTGTGTAATGCTCCTGCCGTTTTTCAGGACCTCATAAACGATGTCCTTAGAGATCTACTGCATGTCTGTGCTGTAGTCTACCTAGATGACATACTTGTATATTCTCCAGATTTGAAGACACATCATACTCATGTTAGGATGGTGCTTAAAAGGTTGTTGCAGAATGGTCTTTATTGTAAATTAGAGAAATGCTTATTCGACCAAACCTCTGTACAATTCCTGGGTTATGTTATTTCTGAACAAGGATTCAGCATGGATCCTTCAAAATTGGAAGCTATACTGTCCTGGCCCCTTCCCCAAGGACTTAAGGCAATACAGCGATTTATAGGGTTTGCCAATTATTATAGAAAGTTTGTTAAAAACTTCTCATCCATTATTTCCCCTATCACTAAACTGACAAAAAAGGGTTTACACCCCAGGGTTTGGAATCCTAATGCTATTGTGGCCTTCGAGACTCTAAAAAAGGCATTTGCCACTGCCCCTGTGTTACACCATCCTGATCCTTCCCTTCCCTTTGTACTGGAAGTAGACGCCTCTGAATCAGGTATAGGAGCAGTGTTGTCACAAAGACAATCGTATGACGAACCCCTCCTTCCCTGTGGTTACTTTTCAAAACGCTTGTCAGAGTCTGAAAAGAATTACGACGTTGGGAACAGGGAATTATTAGCTATAGTGATGGCATTTAAAGAATGGAGGTACTTGTTAGAGGGAGCTAGACACAAGATTTTGGTTATAACCGATCATAAAAATCTATCCTATATCGCAGATGCTAAGAGGTTATCCTCTCGTCAGGCTAGATGGTCTTTATTTCTCTCACGTTTTCAGTACATAATCACATACAGGCCTGGTTATCGAAATGTCAAGGCTGATGCCATCTCCCGCCAGTACGAACCTGTAGATTCTATTACCTCCACTCCTGAGCCCATTGTACCCACAACTAATATAATAGCTACTACCCGTTTGGTTATCTCGTCTCTTTTTCTTGATGGTATCAAGTCATACCAACCCCAAGCACCCTCTGAGACACCTACTGGTAAGCTGTACGTGAAAGTAAAAGACAGAAAGAAGTTGTTGACTTTATTTCACACAGCCAAAACGGCTGGTCATCCAGGGGTTACCAAGACTTACAAGGGTCTTCTCCAACAGTTTTGGTGGCCCTCACTCAAAAAAGACGTGGTAGATTACGTGCAGGCTTGTCGTGTCTGTACACAGTGTAAGTCCCCTAATGTTAAACCCCTGGGACTCCTTATGCCCCTATCTGTACCCAAGAAACCGTGGACACACTTATCCATGGACTTTATTGTGGATCTTCCTTCATCTGATGGGCAGACAGTAATTTTGACTGTAACGGATAGGTTCTCCAAAATGGCGCACTTCATTCCGCTTAAGAAGCTACCTTCTGCGGTTCAGTTGGCTCAGGTGTTTGCCAAAGAAGTGTTCCGCTTGCATGGTATACCACAAGATATCATATCTGACAGGGGCCCTCAGTTTGTCTCTCGGTTTTGGAGAGGCTTTTGTGCTGAGATGGGGGTCTCCTTATCGTTTACTTCCTCCTATCATCCGCAATCTAATGGAGCTGCCGAACGAGCAAATCAGTCTGTGGAGTTGTATTTACGCTGTTTCACGAATGCACACCAGGACAACTGGTCCCGTCTCCTTCCCTGGGCTGAGTTTGCCAGGAACACTGTGTCTCATTCTTCTACTGGCGCAAGTCCTTTTATGGTGGCTTATGGGTTCCAACCCGCTGTCCTTCCCGGTGTATTCTCCGACAAGGGAATGCCCGCTTTGGACGAGCACCTCGCCTCCTTACGAAAGATGTGGGATCAGGTCCATGCTGCTCTTTGTCGTGCTGCTGCTACTCAAAAGAGGTTTGCTGATCGTCGTAGGTGTGCGGCTCCTTCTTATGCTCCGGGTGATAGGGTTTGGTTGTCCTCTAGGAATCTCCGCCTTAGGGTTCCCTCGATGAAGTTCGCGCCCAAGTTCCTTGGTCCCTATAAGGTGTTGCGTAGGGTGAATCCTGTATCCTACTCCCTGGCCTTGCCCCCTTCCATGCGCATACCTAACACCTTTCACACCTCCCTTTTGAAGCCCTTGCTCTGTAATCGGTTCTCTGGCTCTCTCAGGCGTTCCGATGCCCTCCGCGCGGTCTCTAGTGACGTATATGAGGTGGCTGCTCTCCTTGATTCTCGTTTCTCTCGAGGTCGGTTGCAGTATCTGGTTGATTGGAAGGGTTATGGCCCGGAGGAGCGGTCGTGGGTTTCTGTCTCTGACTTGGACGCCCCCTCCTTGATCCGCTCCTTTCATGCGCGGTTTCCTTTGAAGCCTTCGGCTTCCCGCCCCCTGGGCGGTCTTCGAGGGGGGGGTTATGTCAGGGCTCCGCGGGCAGCGGTGAGGGGAGGCTGCAATCCTCTCGCAGCACTCACCCTCGGTCCGTCGCCGCCCGCGGTCCCCTCTCCCCTTACCGTTAAGCGAGCGGCGTCCTCTCCTCCTGACACGCCGCTCGCGTCCTCCTCTCCTCCTCCCAGCGGCAGCATGTCTAACGCTGCACGCTGGGAGCCGGCACTATTATCTAAGCGCCGGGGTCACTCACGTGACCCGGCGTTAAAGCTACAGTGCAACAAACACAGTGGGGGGTATAGATATCCCCCACGTGTGTTTGTTAATACTGATTGGTGGTTAGCCAATCAGGATTCAGGCTAGGATTTAAATACTTACCTTTCCTGTCTATCTGTGCCCTGTTGTGGTCTTTGCTTCATAGTATCGATTGTGAACGTGTGCTTTCTGGTTACGTACCCTCTGGCTTGTTATACTGACTTTGTGACTTTCTCCTACCCTTTGACCTCGGCTTGTTTCTCGTTATTCTGTTTTCTGGTTCCCCTTACTCGGCTTGTCTCCTGACTATTCTTTGTGTGCTTAGCCCGGCCACTCTAAGGACCGGTACAGCACACTTTCTGTGTGTGTGTCTGTGTGTGTGTTAGCGTGTTGGGTTCCCCGGGATCGTGACACAGACCTGGTATCTCACATCTCCACCAAAATATGTCAAAGACTTTAATCAACTGGACAATGAAATCTCATGACTGGTCTGAGAAAAGTATCTCCCTGACCACATATGGTGCAGTCCTGTGTGGATAGATGTTATAAGGTGAAAGTGGGAGTAGAAAACCAACATTGTAGCAAAGTTGGATTCCCTATTGCTCTCCATTGTTCTATTCTTCTACTGCATTAGCAGAGAAGATGAATTAGCCTGAGTCTGACTGCACAGACGAATCGGGGGTGTTTTTGTATTACATTATGGAACAGGAGAAATTCCTGTTTCATGTAGAAGCAACTTCTACTCCACCTACATTTGCCCTTTAAAAAAGGGCCAATACCATAATTGAATGAATGTTAATATGATTAATTAAAAAAGTCACAAGGGAGCTTAACAAGTTTGGAATGGACATAATAAGTACATAATAAAAACCATGGATCATGGGTTCTTGTCTTTTTTTTTTTCGGGGACTTAAAAGAAACCAGGTTTATTGGATTACTAATGAGTATTCAATTCATATGTAAACTCTATAAGTGAATCCACATGTGTTTGAGGATATATTGGTTAGGCTAAAACCTGGTGTGGTCTATAACCCCTTAGGTTAGTTTTCAGAGCCCATGTCTTTGATTAAGCTTAGTTAATTGATCCACAGTCCAAAGAATAGTAGTATCAGATGGCCCATATGGTCTTAAAATGAGAATCATCTTTCAATACAAATTTTGAAATGTAATATAACTTAAGTAATTAAACAAACATTTAAACAAACACTACTTCAAGACAAACACATATTTTTTTATATATTTACAAACATGCTGCTGTCTAACATCTGCTAGCTGTGATTCTTAAGTAAAATATATATATATATATAAACAACTACACTGTACTCTATATCTCTGATTATTTTCCTATACTCTCCCAGAATACTATTGGATATATGCAAATACCAGCTCCCTTAGCACCAGGAGGGGAGGGAGGGAGGGCAGGGAATGTGGGAGGGGGAAGGGGTAGGAGGGAAGAGGGGGAGAGCATGGGGACATTATCTCTGGGGGGGAGGGTACCAGAGGACTCTTTAGTGGGAGGAATACAACTTAACATTTCTATCGCTATAGAATCCATTTAAAGTCCCGTTAAATTCTGCAGATAGGAAAAGATTAGCTCTGCACAGCACAATTTAGATAGAAAAGGTAGTACAAACAATGTCCTAAAAGCACATTACATGAGCTGAAAACACTTTATCTAATTGATGGCTGTCACTGATTTGCTTTGTACAGTACAGGTAATGCACTGTTTTAGCTTTTATTCTCTACTTTATTGTTGTTTCTTGCTTTTTTAAATTTATTTGGCAAATGCATTAATTTGTAATTTTTGTATCTGATTTGGAGAATCCACTTCCTATATACTTTTTAAATTACAAACACTGAAACATAGCAAGGCATCATTTTAAGTTTAATTCAGATATGTACAAAATATTGCATTAACAAGTAAAAGGTTGAATAAATTACAAAAATATTTCTGCCAATTGAACACTATATCAAGAGACGATGCGTAACATAATACTATAAACCAAAACAACAATAATAAATTAGTAATTTATACGTAACACCTGCCATTAGTGGAAGCAGCGATCAAAGTCGCATGGTTATTTAATTTATAACATCGTTATTATTTATATACATATATAATATATTTTTTTTTTATAAAAACCTTTATCAATCGCTCCAAGATCGTTTTATCACAATTCCCACCACAGAAAAATAAATAAAAAGATATTATTCCTGTGGAACCACTAGGCGCCATTTTCAATAATATACGGAATGTCAAGATCAAATAATAATAAGAGCAAGTTCTTCCCCTTTTAACTAGGCCTTTCAAAATGCATGCATTGGATTTCCTTTAAAGCAGCAGCCATGTTCCATCCTGCCGTGAGGTATTAACTCACACTGAACACAGCTTGTCTCCAAGGACCCTCCCGGCCCTTTCGTCATGTTGTGCTGACATTTTAATCATGCTTTTGTGGGAGCTGGCTGGCAGTTTGTCATCAGGAATAGCACTGCAAGGGGCCTGAGCTGGCTGCTAGCAGAGGCAGCAGCTAAGGGAAGGAGTCCATTCTGACAGACTGAGCAATAATCTGAACTTACTGCACTGAGCCTGTGGGACACCAGCCGGACCGCTTTATCTTCTTCATTAAAGTGCGCAAAAAAAAAAAATCCATTTTCCTTTAAAGTCCCAGGAACAGATGGAGTAAAATTAATTGCGCCATTAAGTCCCGATAGACAATACCAGAGTGGTTTTCTTTCAATGGTGCATGTGTGTTACAAAGTGCTCTTCGTAAAAGGCAATTACTGCAACATTTGCCATAAAATAAAGGTTGCTTTAATGGGCAATAAACACAGGCTTCAAATTTTGTATGAAATGGGTCTCCGAAGGGCGCTGTTATAGGCAGCTCAAAGGCACAACTGACTTTAGTATTTTGCCCTGGCTCCAACTCAGCTAGCTCTAAAAACAATGATTTCCACCCTTGGATATTTTCTAATAGAATTATGCATGTCACTTTGGTCTGTGAGCACTTTCTTTCCAAACCACATTCTCTCTGGGATTCCAGTCAGGAAACAGAGAAAATATTACCTAATGGATGCATGTCACATATATATAGGATTTGCCTTTTTTTGTTTTACTATCCGTCTGTTTTTATTTAGAAGGAAATGATCATTTAAAAAACAATATTCATAATGAAATATCCATAATATTTTTTATGAATAAACATAACCTGTAAACGGCATATATGGCGGCTAAATGGAGTCAGTATTTTTGCTATTTATTTTCATATTTAGGTATAGTTTGAAGTGGTAAACATTTATTCTGTAGTCTAGATATTTTCCTGACGAGCCATCTGGATTTCTCTATGCTATGCTTTAGGACATGATGATATCTACATTATCAACTCCCATTTTAGAAAAAAATCAATGTACAATAATATTCTATCCAACTGCAGAGCAAATTGCGTTTGTGTGTATATGAAAACGCAAATCACAGGAATTCTACTTTAATTTCAGCCGAACCGATTGCCACCGGACAACTGAAATCCGGACCAAAATAAATCTGGGCCTGGAGACTTCAACTCTGGGCACGGTTTAATAAAAAATCCAAATGATTTGCCTGATTGCAGCACTAGCAGTCAGCAGGTAAATAGTTAAAAACCTTGTTGGTCTGAGGGTTAATTATTTAGCGGCTGACCAGCATTTGCTAGCCACCCGCCACATTAAGATAATTTTTTTTTCTCTAAATACATATGTAGGTCAATAAGACTCCCGTATTACTATAATGGAGGTAATGTATCTCAATATACCTCCACCAGAATATCTGCAACACTGCCCAGTTGCTGTTGGCTGTCAGAGCATGCTGATTAGTTGGCATACTAGCAAAAGTGTAGGACATTTTTCCATGCTCTGCGATAGCTGTCATAGTGTAGGAACGACCACAAAAGAGCTTTCCTCACGGAGCACTCATTCTGCGACAAGCCCTCCATGAATAATTTTTTACATTTTAAAACATTTTTTAATAAGTGGCATTGGTAGTCATGGATTTTTATATGGCTTTTATTGGGGCTAAAGAATATAAAAATTAGAGAGAGAAGATTTCTGATGGAAATCATATATTTTTTTTTACCAGGCATTAGATTTTTTGGCCCCTACTCACTATTATTCGGGTAAGGGGGCAGGGGGGAAGCTAGGTAGGAACTTTATTTTAGAGATATGGCTGGGGGATTGGGTACCCATAGCCAACCAAGGAGGGCTACTATTATTTGGGGAGCAATGGCATGCTCACCTCTCCATTGTATAATTAATTGAAGCCCCAACAAACCACCCGTGGGTGGGAGTAAGGGGATCGGACTGTAAGTCCACCACCTTTATTTTGAATATTAAGGCATCGACCTGCCAGCATGGATGGAGGCCAGGGCAGGAGACAATTGGGCCCCCACCAGTTGCTTCATGTTGCACCTGTCAAAAAATATATACATAAAACAATTTTTTAGAAATAGAAAACAGAAAATTGGCATGTGCGTATGTATTCACCCCTTTTGTTATGAAGCCCATAAAAAGCTCAGGTGCAACCAATTACCTTCAGAAGTCACACAATTAGTGAAATGATGTCCACCTGTGTGCAATCTAAGTGTCACATGATCTGTCATTACATATACACACTTTAAAAAAAAAAAAAAAAAGGGCCCCAGAGGCTGCAACACCTAAGTAAGAGGCACCACTAACCAAATACTGCCATGAAGACCAAGGAACTCTCCAAACAAGTAAGGGACAATGTTGTTGAGAAGCACAAGTCAGGGTTGGGTTATAAAAAAATATCCAAATATTTGATGATCCCCAGGAGCACCATCAAATCTATCATAACCAAATGGAAAGAACATGGCACAACAGCAAACCTGCCAAGAGACGGCTGCCCACCAAAATTCACAGACCGGGCAAGAAGGGCATTAATCGGAGAGGCAGCACAGAGACCTAAGGTAACCCTAGAGGAGCTGTAGAGTTCCACAGCAGAGACTGGAGTATCTGTACATAGGACGACAATAAGCCATACGCTCCATAGAGTTGGGCGTTATGGCAGAGTGGCCAGAAGAAAGCCATTACTTTCAGCAAAAAACAAAATGGCACATTTTGAGTTTGCGAAAAGGTATGTGGGAGACTCCCAAAAGTATGGAGGAAGGTGCTCTGGTCTGATAAGACTAAAATTGAACTTTTTGGCCATCAAAGAAAACACTATCTCTGGCACAAACCCAACACATCACATCACCCAAAGAACACCATCCTCACAGTGAAACATGGTGGTGGCAGCATCATGCTGTGGGGATGTTTTTCAGCAGCCGGGACTGGGAAACTGGTCAGAGTTGAGGGAAAGATGGATGGTGCTAAATACAGGGATATTCTTGAGAAAAACCTGTACCACTCTGTACGTGATTTGAGGCAAGGACAGAGGTTCACCTTCCAGCAGGACAATGACCCCCAAACACACTGCTAAAGCAACACTTGAGTGGTTTAAGGGGAAACATGTAAATGTATTGGAATGGCCTAGTCAAAGCCCAGACCTCAATCCAATAGAAAATCTGTGGTCAGACTTCACAAGCGCAAACCATCCAACTTGAAGGAGCTGGAGCAGTTTTGCAAGGAGGAATGGGCAAAAATCCCAGTGGTAAGATGTGGCAAGCTTATAGAGACTTATCCAAAGTGACTTGGAGCTCTGATTGCCGCAAAATGTGGCTCTACAAAGTATTGACTTTAGGGGGGTGAATAGTTATGCACATTGACGTTTTCTGTTATTTTGTCCTATTTGTTGTTTGCTTCACAATAAAAAAAAACATCTTCAAAGTTGTGGACATGTTCTGTAAATTAAATGATGCAAATCCTCAAACAATCCATGTTAAGTCCAGGTTGTGAGGCAACCAAACATGAAAAATGCCAAGAGGGGGAATACTTTTACAAGGCACTGTATTGTGTGAGTGTGTTATGTATGTGTCTTGGACATCTGTGGTGCTATGTGAATATATATATGGTGGTATTATGTGTTTAGGGCTTTGCAGCATTGCATCCATGTATGTTGGCAGTTTGTTGTATTATGTATGTGATTATGGACTGCCTGTTGTATGTAAGTGTTTGCAATGTTTGAGATATTTTTGTATGTGGGGCCATATGTGGTGTTATATGTATGTATAATGACTGATTGTGGTTACAATACCACAAACAGTCCTTGAGATTTGCACATTGGTAAAAAAAAAAATGTTTAGAGGTGTTCAACAAACTGGATAATTATAAAGGGATTTTGAAGATCTGAGCTATGCAAATCAGTAGAGTACGCCATCACTAGCATGCCTTGATGGAAAATCAGGTTAGTATTTATAAGGGTACATAGGAGGATTCTTTTTGCCAAAGAAAGTGAGTTCGATAGGAGGCAGGTGTGTACTTGACATGATCATGTCTTATATAGTTTTCTTTTATATAAGTTAGGGGCTTGCTATTGTGTGTAAGTCCCTGTTTACCAATAATATTTATATGTTATACAAATTTTATTGCGGGTGATGCATGTTTCACAGAGCATGACTAACAATAAAACACCTTAAAAATCTATAAGATTTGGAAGCTGAGAAATAATGTTTATATAGAGCAACGTTTATCCATCAAATATTATTACTATCAAGAGCACGTTTTGATCTTCTACTTACAAACAGACCATATAGAATTTTCTAGCAGTGGATAAAGGTGACCTTCATGGCATTATTTAGTAAACCTGGGCCGACATGTGCTAAAGGCAGAAGATTCCATATTAACATTACCATAATCCTTAGTGAGCTAGTTTGCATAAATTAGAATTTGAAGCAATGCTTGTTCTAATGTCGTTTCACAGTAGGAAATAGTTTGAAGTATGTACCCTTGAACTACAAACAGAGATTTTCTATACGTAGCTGTACACATTACATTAGCAGAAAATATAGAAATCTACATTTCATCATTCAAATCGTGCGGAATTCTATGGAGGCAAGATCCACACAATGAAAAGAAACTCTCTTTTGATCTAACCTACTTCCTGAGATACTTGGTTAACTTCTCTCATCATGTTCTAGCATTCTGAATACAGATATATTTTTTTTATTGAACTGTTAAGACTTATGTACTAATGAAGGAATGGATAACTGGTCATTTCTGATGAAAATAACTTTAAGATTTATTTTTCATTATCTAATATGTATTTATTTGCACTTTATATTTTGCTGTAAATATGTAAGAATACACATTACAATTTATTTACTTCTATATTTAACTGGGCATTATTACTATAGACATCTATAGCATGCTTTAGCCTTGGGCTATTGCCTTTCCAACTAAGGCCTATATTCAATATTGTTGGATAAGCTTTTCAAATTATGTAATATTTATGGATACACTTTTAAAATAGCTTTTTTCCCCAAAATGTTAACATATCAAAAATATATAATATATGAAAAATATCTCAATACACAAATATCAATATATTACAATTGCTTATTTATTTATAAAATATTTGACCGTATATTACAATATAAAAATATGTTTCAAATATACATTTTTTTTAAAACAGTTATTTAAAAATATGAAATCATCTGAAAAGCTTGTCCAATAATATTAATTCTGGGCCGAAGTACTGCTAGAAGCAGTTTTTTAAAGACAATCTATTTATCAGTAAGTATTCATAATAGTATCTATTCAAACAAAATGAAGTATAGTATCTGCTCAAACCCAATGAAGATCTGTAATACAACGGGTATTAAAGTACCAAGAAAGACATTGAGTCATGTTCCTTGGAGTATATCTACCACAATACCACAATGTGCAGAGTTCTACTCTAGCACAACATACTGCTTGCTCTGTTTTGAAAATCATGGAATCTTAAATTACAGTGACAATAAATGTATGTTTAAGTCATTTAATGTGATATATTCTTTCTAGAGAAGCCACAATGTGTATATAAGCATAAATCACAGAATACTGGGAGGACATGCTCCTCTTTGCTGGCCATAACCCCCAAATCCTTAGAGATAATCAATATTGGAAAGTATGGATCATATACATTATTAAAACCCACTTCACACTACAGAGAAACTCATTAGGCTAGGGTGGCATGATTTTCACTTTAAAACAATAGGGATTCCTAGAAATGAATAATCATTATTGCAACCATGAAATAAATGCAGCCTTCAATATAAATATATATATATATATATATATATATATATATATATATATACATATATATATAGGAAACATGGGGGGATGGTTGCACTCACCTAAACATGCTTAAATGGGGTGCTGCTGGGGGCCATATTATACAATAAATACACAAGATCCAGCGCACTCTCCTATCTACTAAACAGCAACTTCAATGTTGACAGATTTTATTAGTTTGTAAAAGTTTTTTTTAAAACACCTAATCTAGGCAAAAAAATGGGGATTCAGTTACATTATATGATCATACATTGCATAAGCCTGCCACAACGTCAATATATATATATATGCAGATAGTAGATAGAGCACTCCAGAGGTCTTGTTTAAGATTATTTATTCGGTGTAGAAAAAATCAACGTTTCGACCTTCAGGTCTTTATCAAGATAATCAAGATTATCAAGATCTTGATAAAGACCTGAGGGTCGAAACGTTGATTTTTTCTACACCGAATAAATAATCTTAAACAAGACCTCTGGAGTGCTCTATCTACTATCTGCATACATATCTACGCTCTGCAGCACCGAGGCTTTTTTCATTGGAATCTATTTAAGGTAGAGTGCCAGACTTTGAACATTTTATTTATATATATATATATATATATATATATATATATATATATATATATATATATATATATATATATATATAAAATCTGGACCTCCTAGGTTATGTTACGTTAGTGTTATAATGATGCTGTCACCCTTTAAGGACTAAACCTCTGGAATAAAGGGAATCATGACATGTCACACATGTCACGTGTCCTTAAGGGGTTAAGTAGTATAACAAGATGTACAGGTTGTATACCACACATATTATGCAATATGAAATTTCAGACAATCAACTAATAAACAACCTTTCAGGAGCAAATGAAAAAAAATGCTGCTTTCCTAAACTAATCGTACATGTTAAAATGTTACCTAATGGCAACATTATCCAAATGAGTACATGCAATGTACTGTTCACCTTTTTATCCTTATCAGTAAGTCAATAAAGATAAATTGAGTTAAGTTACTTGGACATAGCTATAAAAACTCTTGTGCAACTAATTGTCTCATGAGTCAAAACTGATAACATATCTAAATGATTCCTACAGTGAGCTATCAAAGGGTGCTAAGGGTTTAACAGGATATGAATGTCATTTTACTAACTGAAGTTAAGGAGTCCTAAGCTTAGCAATTGTAAATATGTCATTTTCTAAGAACTGTTGATTATCTGAAATTATATGGTTATATTTTCACATATAGCCCTTGATATTATGCTACTATTGTGCAGCTGAGATGCCATATCATTAGAAGAAAAGATTCAATTATGTAAATGTTGTATCTAATGATTTACTTTTAAAGATAAAAAGTGAAGGTTAAAAAAAAATAATATACCGTAAGGAAAAATAAAATTCAATAAAAAGTAATTTCCCTCATATACAATAAATCAGTTAAACAGAAATTATTTTTAAGAGTGGGCCAGGAGCTCGGCGAGACCCAGGTAATAGGGTAAACTGCTGTTAAACACTTTACCCCATTACCGGGGAATGGGGTCAAGGTACCCCTGGCTTTATAACCACTTCAGCTGTCTGAAGAACAGTGATGAATTGTTCCTTATATTCAACAATATACACTAATAGCAGCTCCACCTACTGTTGGATTCTGCAGAATACACTCATTATATATGGCGACTCACATTCTTAAAAATAAGAACTGTAGACTGTAGAAAACCAGTACAAACCTTGGCTTGTTCTGTAGTTTGGTTTATGCCTAAAATACGTTTGATTGGAAATTACTGTTGTATTATTGAGTTCATCAAAGCAAAACAAAACAAAAATGTATTGGCTTGTTTAGCTTTGTAAAAAAGCAACATTCCAAGAAGGTACCATTTTAAATTCCGTTGTTCATATTTTTTTGTTGTTCATATTTTATTGAAAAGATTTGTTTTCCATTTTTATTGCAGATTTTTTATTTTTTTTTAAGCAAGAGATAGCAGATGTATCAGAAGAGATAAAATTTAATAAGAAAGATCTGTGTGATTTTATTAAGTGCTTTAGTTATGGTTTCTAAGGTAGCCGTGAAAAACAATAGTATGCCGGTATGTGTGTGCATTTTCCTCTTTTAAGTTTTGACCAAAACTTACTTTTTAAATAATAAAAAAATACATTTAGTTAAAATTACTGCATAAAACAATTTCACTTTGCTACAACTAGCAATTGCAGGTTGAGTTGTACTATAATTACAGCAGATGTGCACAGTGTTGCAGTTAAAAATCCTATTAGCTGGCTATTAACTATGCAGAATTAAAAAATGAAAAATAGTCACTGTGCACCTCACCTGGGGTGCAACAATAAGGTCTCAACTCAAGCACTCTCACTCCAGTAAATACATTTTTGTAATTACGCTAAAAGTTAAGTGACATTCATTCCATCATCTCCAGTGGACCTGGCAAAGTTTTGAATGGTTCAAGTCTTTGTTAAATTTGTCAAAAAGACATGAACAGGAAGGCCAGGCCGGGTCCTATTGGAGATGGTGGGTTATATGTCATTAAACTTATTGTTACTACAGACAAGTTGGGTGCAAGATTACTACCTAGTATCTACCTGATGGTCTGCTCAAGTTGGGTATGTCTAGAAAGTATAGCTAACTCGATACACATATAGAAAGTAGGCTTTTTGATTAATATTCGATTTGTAGAAGACTCTGAAAATGATTAATTTAGGTTACTTGCTCAGGTTGAATAATGTATGCTGTCTGTTATTCATGTTGAAGCCTAGAACATTGATAAAGTATGTCGACCTCATTGAGTAACCAGCAGATAAAAAAATGAAAAAACATTTTATTTTCACTTATGAACTATTGATAGCCTTTTCCAATAGGGTTGTCACACCCATGTACTGGAGAGATTGGGTTAATGTATAGAACAAGGGCATCATAGTCTCCTCATTCAAGCACCTAGGCACCAACTTACTTCTACATGATGTCAACTGTCATGGATATGTCCAGTTCTAATGCATACGTAGCTTTAAACTTAAAATAATACAATTTCAACTCCTATCATAGTCCTCAATATTCATTGATGGGAGGTGCATTCTCTAACATTTTCCTGTAAAATTAAATTATTTAACACTTACATCCAGCAATGAAAATCAATATAAATGCACATCCCGGGAGGCATGTTTTCCAACTCTTGCTCAGCTAGATGATTGTGGATTATCTTTATTTATGTTTTTTTTTTCCTTTAAAACATTTTTCTTTACTTTTCTGTAAACCACTATTGATATTATTTTTTTACTCGTAACCGGCCAATATTTTCTGGAGATCTGATTTGAATAGAATAGCTGGAAACAAAATATTCAACATATAAATTGATATCTAAGGTTATCTATAAAGGCCATTAGAGCCCTAGTGTTCTCTGTGTGTGTTTTCGTATACAACATTAAGCCCAGCTGGGCTTCCTCAACCCCCCCACAGTCTGTAACATTAAAATCACACATGTTTGAAGCATCCGACTTACAGTAATTTGTTTGCTGGTGACTAATGCAGTTGGCAGAACTCAGGGAGGGTTCTGGTTTGCAAACAACACTATTCTCTTTGAATATTTTTCTGACCAAGCAAACGGCTTAACAATATAAAGATGCGACAAGCATCCTTTCCTCCCCCTCTGCAATGGGGATAAAACTAAGCATACCACATGGTAATCCTAGTAAATGCACTGGCAATGTACTAACTAAATGCTGTAGTGCAGCAAATACATCTCTTTTAATGCTAAAGGCATTAGAAAAGATGAAAAACACTCTATGGAGTTAGGCGATGCAGAACAGTAATCCTTTCTTTTCTGCAAAATGGTGTTTATGAATGAAGCCAGAGGCACATATAAAATGAAATAAGTGATCTCAGCTTAAACGTAAAAAAAAAAAAAAAAGACTGCATACTACTTGGATAATTGTGCAACTAGGAATTTTAAATTGTATCACTTATTTTATAAATTATTATGAAAAAATGAACTCTACTAGTGTGTATGTCAGAAAATAATTACTAAAATTATTTATATAAAAGGTAAAAAATTTAAAGCAACACAAAACAACTATCTATCTATCTATCTATCTATCTATCTATCCATCTATCCATCTATCTGTCTGTCTGTCTATCTATGTCATCACCCTGTGTTTTCTGAAAAGTGTTCCAAAGTACAAATTATTGAGCTAGTGGTAGCTGGTGAAGTGCCTCCCCCCAATTAGTTAGGCTCTATCTTGCGTAATAATTATGTGTTTACCTTTAATGAAAATGTGTTGTGAATTATTTTTTTACAACAAACATCAATGTCTTTTATCTGTATTGATACAAAATCCCATGACTTTTTTCATAATGCACATTTGTTGCATTGTTGTACTCACCTTCGTGAGTCGAGGGTGATCCTTTATCAGTATACTTATATGAAAGATGTGCAGATGATAATATGAATTTATTTATTTATACTAAAACCACAAATGTGTGTATGATACAATTGTAATTGACGGAATACCTCATGGGGGTAGTCTGCTTTATGCTATAAAACTAAGTAGAATATCTACATAAGTCATATTATTTAAAAGTACTTTGTTTTATAGGTTGTTGAGTTTTATTTGAACAAAGCTTAAAACTGGGCTTGATCCAAAGACGCATTATACAAATATAGCTAAGTTTGTAAAGATATAAAGTAGCAGAACCTTCTAGAATCTTGTAGGTTGAATAAACACCTCTATCTTAATGTCACGCTAAGCTTGACTTGATAGCAAATACTATTCTGAGGAGTTCGATTGCAAACAATCTGGAAATGATACATGGTCTATGAATGTACAGGATTATTTTTCAATCAATCTTTAAAGAAGTAGTATTTTCCATTCATAAATGATAGATTTTAAAAAGAAACATTAACCCTAAATGTGCAGTTCAATAGAATTCGGGGTTCTGGTACTTAATAACACCTGATTAAATAAATATTTACCCACAAAATCTCACACTCTTTGCTTAAGTTTAGGTTTTCACTCTGTAACAAAACAAATATCACTTCTAGCTATCAATTTTGTTGTTCTGATTCTGTAAATTGCATTCACTTCTCCCATACTCGACAGCAGCCTTTGTTGGTTAAACTTCGTGGCTGTGCAATGCATACATACTATTTCTCTCAATGGGCAGCCAGTGATAGCCTGGATGAAGGAAGTGCAATGTAAAATTGTTTAATCCCTAAAGTTATGATAAATCCCAGACACTCCAGGCCACAATGAGCTCAAGCTGTTATAGACATTGGACTGTTTCTTTAATTATCTTCATAAACCAATTGTAGGTCTCAGGCAGAACTTTATAGTGTACTAGCTGAGGTTATTTATCATTTTAGGCAGTGCTAACTAAACTGAAACTGAGAGTACTCAATACACTTTCCTTCAATGTTGCAGTCACTTTTTCATCAGAACATGTATGGATCTATCGTAAAATACTTTAGGATATTTATTTGTTGGCTTGTGAATGGCAAAATTATTTGATAAAAGGGCACAAAGAATCAGTAATGGAAAATTGTCACAAAAGGATCAGTGCTAAATATGATAATATAATATATTTTAAAAGGCAGCACACCTACAAGCGGAAAGGGGTTCCCCCTTAATACCCCGCAATATGCAATAGAAAGGAAGAAAAGGAAAGAAGCTTGTGTCTTAAAGTGGAATATACCAAAATAAAAATAACAGAAATAATATATACAGTAAAACAAGTGTAGTTCAAATACAATGGTATATAAAAGGTAGATAAAAAGTCTTGAAGGGTACAGCCAAACTGGATAAAATCAGGGATTCTTGGAGGTGGAGTGCTTGTAATTCCAGAAGTGCATGTAAAACATAAAAGAGAGAACTCCAATAGTACAATATTGTATAAGATATATTTTAAAAATCTATATAGAGTCAGTTTTACTCACATTTACCAGAGCTATATCCAGCTCTGGTATGTATAGTGTGAAGTGGAATGATCCCCACTTCTAAAATGTGTGGGGTAAGTAGATTCTTCAAATTTTTAGCAATGATAGAGGTTCCAAACCGAGAAGATAAAAAATGGTAAATATAGTGCTCAATGTAGAAATAAGACTTTAAGATGATATACAGTATAGGAGATGTACTCACATTTGTTTGAGCAGGCTTACTGCTCGATGGATAGGGCGCTGGTGGTATTATCCCCACCTAGGATTCTTTAGTCCTCTTTAAGATGGTAAATCATGATGCCAAATTGAAAAGATATTTAAAAAATTCCTTTATTGGTATTAAATAAATAAAATATATCTACAACGTGTTTCGCCTCGCAAGGCTTCTTCAAGTATCTATTTTTTGTCTACTTGAAGAAGTCTTACAAGGCTAAACGCGCTGTAGATATATTTTATTTATTTAATACCAATAACGGAATTTTTTTAATATCTTTTTTAATATTTTTTTCAATTTAATATCTTTTTAATCCTGCAGCATAAAACATTCCAGTTTTTGAGAAACATTGCAAAGCTAAGTCCACCTCTAGTGGGTGGTGACTGAACAGACTTAGTAAAACTCAGTCAAGTGACACGGAAGCCCCATAGGAAAGCATTGAATTAATGTGCTCACTGTGCATGCGCATTAGGTCCCCAATTCTTCTCTATGAGGTCTTGCCTCCTTGATGATGTTGCCCTGGGAAGAAATTTTGTTCTCATTTGTATTTCAAACTGGGGTGCGGGATCCTACTCAGAGATTGGGAAAGGGACACTATAGCTTTAGGAATACAGATTTGTAAACGCTATAGTGTTCTTTAAAATTCTCACTTTTGTAAATAACCCTGTTGTTGTCCTGTAATGATTTAAACTAAACAAAATAGAAAATAATTATAAGAGGGATCCCAAAAGAGCAAGCTAAAAAGGAAGAGAGCCAACGGTTTCCTTTGTCCTGTGATTCTAAATGATATTTGGAATCAGGTTCTCTGAATTTGCCACATCACAAGATGCTGTTGTGGAGAAGATTATAGCAGGATGTCATGGATAACAGTAAATACATGAGCCAACTTTATCAAGAAAGCATTTAATTCTCACTTTAATCTATTCAAGATTTATGAGAACAAGTTCTCATCACTACCAGGCTCAAAGAAAAATGGAATTTTCAATTCGTGTTTTTTGGCAGACACATTTTACAGTTTTATTGCAGAGGGGCTCTGGAAATATCCATATTTTTGGACAGGGAGCTAGTTTACTGCAACTTTATTGTTTGTAATAAATAATGCATTTACTATCCCGTCTGCCAACAGTTAGAAACCGCTGCATGTGCCAGGCAGGGCCTTGATCTCTCCTCTGTTAATAAGAATTTCATATATTGGAGACACATTTTTAAACATCGTGATCCTTGCTCAACAATTGCACGTCCCACCCATACTTAAAATTAATAGATTTTGGAGCTTAACAGCTGGCAGTACAGAATTTTCCTCTTGGAAATGCCTGGTTGGCACAATCAGCATGTACATAACCAATTCTCCTGATGCCTTTGTAAAGAAAAGGCCAAAAAAAAATTACTTAAGCTCCTCAGATACCATTTTTAAAAATAGCCTTGCTGGCAATTTAGACTCAGTAGTTTTATCAAATTAATTCAAATATCTGCATTAAAAACAACAGTTGTAATAAATAGGAAAGCATTTAGTTGGCATATAAGGCACATGGCAGCCATGTGAATTGCTCAAAAGCTTTGTTCTCCTTTGATGTGTATAACTTAAACTTAGACATTTACTCGATGTAGAGTTATTAGACATTTACAATTTAATTAAAGAGTAAGAGAAAATTAAGAATTAATTTAAAGGTACAGATACAGAAAGCTGGAAAAACAGAAGAGATAAACCACCTGTATAATACACATTTTAATTTAGGAACTTAACAGATAACACAAAAACCAATCAAAGGTCAAATTAGTACTTTTTCCATGCAATGTGGTATTTACAGTCAGTTTTTTTTTTTATGTTTGTAGAATATCGATAGTTGCCCTTTTGTAGCATTCACATATGGGTTAAAATGTCCTAAGATACCTTCTAAGAGGAGTCCAAGCATGGATAATGATGAACTAACAGTATACTTTTTATCAGTCGTTCTGATACGAGTTGACAGACAGCGTAGTTCACTAAATTACGAATGGGACAAATCGATCTGGGTGCGTACAGGGACATTCAGAATACAAAATCTGAACATTGGACATTATCAAATAGTGTAAACAGATTTTGAAGGCTTAGAAGGAGCTTGAATATTGTCCAGATTTCAGCCAGACTGAACCCTACTGGACAGTTTTAATCTGGACCCAGGCTAAAAATAGCAACTATTTTCCCACTAGGGTTGGACATACTTGCATAGAAAATGTTAAGTCCTGATTACTGCCAGTCATTTTATTTCTGTAAACAACTATTTGGTTTTGTTAGAACTTCTGGTGTCCAATTCTACCTATCTTACCTGCATTAATACGCAAATCATGAAATATCTACATTTCAGTCTCCTCCTGAAGTCCTTCATCAAAGAGTCAAACCAGTCATTGTAGGAGATATTTAGCTTATCCTTCCTGGAACATCAACCCTGATGATACGAAGACTTGCAACAACGTTGATGTTCCAGGAGGGATGAGCCAAATGGCAAATGATTTAGGTAAACTAGAAAAATGGTCAGAGTTGTGGCAACTGACATTTAATGTGGATAAGTACAAGATAAGGCATCTTGGGCGTAAAAACCCAAGGGCAGAGTATAGAATATTTGACACACTACTAACCTCAAAATCTGAGGAAAGGGATTTAGGAGTGATTATTTCAGATGACTTAAAGGTAGGCAGACAATGTAATAGAGCAGCAGGAAATGCTAGCAGAATGCTGGGTTGTATAGGGAGAGGTATTAGCAGTAGAAAGAGGGAACTGCTCATGAAGTACAGAACACTAGTGAGATCTCATTTAGTATTGAATGCAGTACTTAAGACCGTATTACCAGAAGGATATTGATACTTTAGAAAGATGTTAAGAGAAGGGCTACTAAACTGGTTCATGGATTGCAGGATAAAACTTACCAGGAAAGGTTAAAGGAACTTAACATGTATAGCTTGGAGGAAAGACGAGACGGCGGGATATGATAGAAACATTTAAATATATAAAGGGAATCAACACAGTAAAGGAGGAGACTATATTTAAAAGAAGAAAAAATATCACAACAAGAGTAAATAGTCTTAAATTAGAGGGGCAAAGGTTTAAAAATAATTTCAAGAAGTATTACTTTACTGAAAGGGTAGTGGATGCATGGAATATCCTTCCAGCTGAAGTGGTAGAGATTAACACAGTGAGGGAGTTTAAACATGTGTTGGGTAGGCATAAGGCTATCCTAGACTTAAGATAAGGCCGGAGACTAATAAAAGTATTTAGAAAATTTGGCAGACTTGATGGGCCAAACGATTCTTGTCAGCCGTCACATTGTATATCTTTATGATCACCATTTCTCTGGCCTCAGAATATTTGTACATTGTAATTTAATATTTTGGAATATGTGCTTGCAGTGTATTTTAGAAATAATACATTGAAATAATCTATACTTACCACTGTACCTTAACATTAGAGTGATACACTATTCAGGTTCTTAGTAATAACTTTCTATTTTAGCAGTCTTTCTGTTAAGATTATATATATATTTTCTGTACGTCATGTTATTTTATTTTCCATATTTTACTATTATATTTACAAAGAATATACGTGCTGCCGCATGAAGGTTAAAGCTTAACAGGTACATAGATCTGAATGTATTATTGTTGTTTATGCTGGTAGGGTGCATAGTATTCACACTGGTACAGCTGCATGTCTTTAAATATGTATGCTATTGTTTGTGATGTAGACATTTTGAATATTTGCTTCTAAGTTGCAATGCAGCTGTACTCAATGAATCTCCACTTTCTTTCGTTTTCCAGAAGTGCTTAAACATAATTTCTATTTTCTTCTAATCAAAATCCCTCAGGTATTAGGGGTGCAACACATTGATTAATTTCCCTCTACTGAGTATCACGTCTAGATAAGAATGATCCTATTTCCCTGGTCTAATGTAAATGCAGCTGGTTTTCAATAAGAACAAATTGTACTGGAGAAATTGGAAGGTCTAAAATGTTTTAGAGGCAAGGTTAAGGGTCTTGGTGCTTTCGGTTTTAGTTGGGAAATGATGACGATATATCATTTATAATTATTGAAAAATAAACTACACGACATTTGTTGTATTTCATTATTCAGTACAAGGCAACATTTTGTCTTATAGTTTATGGACAAAATAGAAGTCCACACGTGAGATGAGATGAGAAAACTGTTGAGCCAACATTTTAAATAAGTTAATAAAAGATGAATAGATTCACACATACAGAACATAAGGTGATTTTAGATGGCTGTTTAGGGTTTAAGTGGGGGTCTTGGAATCATGAATTTGTTTGGCCCCATTCACCATCCCAATCAGAAGAATGAAGATAGGAAGGCACCTGATTAGCGCCTTGTGGAACGTTAATCATGCTCTGCACCTGCTTTGTGGTAACCTCCTTATGTTCTTCTAGTATAGAATCATAGAAACTATTATAATTGCAATAAAACACAACAGAATTCAGTTCTGCTTGTGCTCAAATTTTAAATATAATATTATTCAGATAAACCCTCTTTAGACCATTCACAAACTAAGGCCTTGAATATTTTTGGAAAAACTGTTAAATTATTTAATATTTTTGTAACCTTTTGAAATATTTAACATTAGGAAAAATATTTCCATAATGTTTATATCTTTAACATTTGTAATATTTAATATTAAAAAAAATCAAACAAGTAAAATTTAAGTTCAAAAGTTGAAATAATGTGAAATGCGTGTCCTAAAATGTGAAATCAAGGCCCAAGTGAGCAATTGATACTGTGGTGCCGTGTCTTCCTGTATGTAGGGAGGCTGTTTGTGAGATTGTGTGTGGAGAGGTAGATGCATGTGGGATTCTCCTTGTGGAGTTGTGTGTCTCGGTTTTCATGTGGGGGAAGACTGCTTGAGTAGTTGTGTGTCTGTTTAGGGGGCTGTTTGCAGTGTAGGCCTGTTAGTGGTTTAGTATGTGGAAAGGGGTTGGTGTGTCAATTTGTTTGGGGTTAGGATCTGTAGTGTATGTAGGGGGGATTTAGCTGTATGTAATGTGGGGCTGTGGGATCGAGCCTGTAGGATGTGGAGGGATAAGGGCTGTAGTGTAACTGGGAGATATAAGATGTAATATAGGGGAAATAGTGTCTGTAGTGTTTGGTGGAGATATGGAATGTAGTATATGGTGGAATAGGGGCTTAATTATTTGGGAGGATGGAGACTCTAGTGTATGGAGGGGATATGGGCTGTAGTATATGGGGGGATAGGAGCTGCAGTTTTGGGGAGATTTGCAATATGGGGTAAGGGCTATGATGGGGATATGGGTTATGAAATGGGGGATATTGGCTATGGTGAAGGCAGAGGGGCTGTACTGGGGCGTTGAGGGCTGTGATTTTGGGTAGGTGCAGTAGTGGGCTATAGATACTGTAGAGGGGCTGCACTGAGGGAATAATGGGGGATAGGGGCATTATGTCGGGGATAGGAACTATGATGTTGGTATGGTGCAGTAGTGGGGGGAAGGGGCTGTGATGGAGGATAGGGGCGGCAGGGGGAGTAAAACACATGGGGAAAAAAGTAATTTAAAACAACTAAAAAATTAAACTAAAGTTTATTTCCCTCTCCCTCTTGCCAGGGTTGGGGGAATTCTGAATCCCTGGTGGTCCTATGGGAGAATCATCTTGCCTGTATCTTCAGTGACTGCAGACAACTCCTCTTGGGTAGTGATGGGGAATGTAGCAGAGCATTGCCGTGGCAATTCGCTGCAATGCTCTGCTCTAGTAGAAGGAGGGAGACCATGTTCTCCCTCATACACCTCAACATCAGGGCAGCGGTATATAATATTCTTCGGGACAGAGCTCAAGAAGAGGCCAGATAGGGAAATCCCTTGATCTCCTCTGATAGCCTCGGCCCATGGCCATCACATCCCACTGAGCATTTGCCAGGTCCGGGCCAGTTTTTGGTTAATATAACCATGTTTAATTTTTGGAGTTGGTAAGGGGTGACTAATTTAGATTTACCGATAATCAACTTAGCTATTTCTTGTTAAAAACATTTTCATGCGTCTCAGCCGGTCTGCTGTGTAGAATAAACAAATTAATAAAATCACTGAAATTAAAATCATTAAAAAATGATTCGTATGTAAGGGGATTTGAAAATAGACAGAAAAACATCTGATTATCTGCTAATAGGGTTTCTTATAGTAGTGTGTTATAGCATGTGAAAATGTCTCTGTATCCATTGGGACAACATTTATTTCTAGTTATAAAGAATTCATAGAATGGAGGATGAAGAATGTAACCAAATGTCACACAGGTTTGTTAATTTACATTATGTGAGGCTGTTGGAACATCTTAATTGCCAATATTTATCCGCAGAGATATGCATGCAGGTGGGGAGATCTTACTACATTCTGTTTTCCAAGTGTGGAGCACTTCTCTGCAAATAATCCACTAACCAAACCACATTTAATCAGCTTCTTCTTGATGTACGTTTGTTTTTCAGTTATTTGAAGCATTGTCCTTTCCAGCACTATTTAAAATGAATACTGGAAAGTGCCACCCTTAGGGCACTGAGGAACTGTGACCTGCCAGTTTTTATGGCACCAGCAGAATCTAAAAAATAGGGGTTATAACAATTTGCAGATCCTCGGGCAACTGACAGGACATTAAATGTATGGTTGAAATGAAAAGCTGGCAAAATGGTAGTGCGTAGTAGCTGTAACTCTACCATAAATTACAGGTGCTGCTATTATTGATTGGACTAATGAGCCGTTTCTGATATTCCTCTTATTATTCGCTTGGGTAACAGGACTGAACATGGCAGAGTGCATACAGACAAATTATTTGTCGAAATCATAGGATGGGATTGAATAGTTATGGCGCAATTTGCAAGTAAAATAAAAAATACAAAAAGGAACACTTGAAGATATGAATTATATTTATGTATGAAAACAAGAAGTGTATAAAATAACATTTTAAAGTAGCAGTTTGTAGTGTGATAAATGAAATAGGAGATTATTGTATTGCCAAATGTAGTATATGTGTGATAAACCTAACGCAAGGCATTCAGAGGATTGTCGAGGTGATTCAAGGATTTGCCAGTCTTAGCAAACAAATATAGGGATTCAGTTACACCATATATATTTTCTTTATTTGTGCGCTGGTCACTAATCTGTATTTTGTATACATTTTGGCACCTTTGTTTAGAAATACAAGTTCTCCACTATAGGTGGAGGTGACCACAGGAAAGCATAAATTGAGGAGAGTCTCTGGAAGCAGTTTGAACAATAAATATTGCAGATAGAAAGTTAATCTCCTAAATTAAAATTAGTGTAGGACCACATTGATATTGGGGTACTGAGACGTAGTAGGCATAACACAATATGATCACATGTGTAAATTAATCCCCATATTTGTTCTCTAAGATAGATGATTTTAAATAGCCTTGTACAATGTAAAACTGTATTTATTTGTGCGGTTTGTTCCTAATCTATATTTTGACAGCATAGAGAAAGCATACCCAGTTAGAGGATATATTAAAAATACTCTTTCTATTTCTCCCCTTCATTTGAAATATTTGCCCTGACTTTGCATTGTCTGAACTGGATTATAATGCAGTTCATCTTTAATATAATTTTAAAAGAAAATGGAACATCTATTGAAAATAAAAACAAAAAATAAGTTAAAAGTAACTGTGATGTGATGCAAAAAACCTATAAAATAGAAATCAAATAAATATATATAAATTACAAAATACATATGTTGATTTAAAAAAAAAGAAGCTTTACTTCCAAAAGTAGGTTTGGGTATCCACTAAACTGTGCTTCTGGGGTTCTGGAAAAACAATTAGCTATGCATAAAGTTTTGTATGAACGCAAGAATAGAAAAATAGGAAGTGGTATTGTATTCATAATTGATCAGATATTCTGAGCTTATTCCACTATAAAGGATAAAATGGTTCAGTTACACTAAGCATGCATATGGGCAGCAGGAATCAGTGAAAACAAAGACAATAAAAATAATAAAATAAATAAAAGAAGGATATTAAAGTACAGGAGTACCATTGTGTTTCGCCTGGTACGCAGACTTCCTCACGAGAGGCATAAAAGAAGACACTGACACAGCACCTGAGGAAGTCTGCATACCATATAAAATGCGTTGGGACTTCTATACTTCCTTGTGCTGCTTTTATTTATTTTATTATTTTATTGTCTTTGTTCTCCCTAATACCTGCTGCCTATTGTTCATATGTATGGCTATGCTGAAAGGGAAATTCATCCATCTGACCACATGAAGTGATGATATGCTTAATTTTATCTGCTAAATTGTAAGTGCAACTATTTGTATTAAAGTTTAATTATTTAGACAATATTGCACTTATTTTTTTCTGTTTTTATATTTTTATACAAGGAGTAGTACCTGCACCATTTTACCCTCTAAAGGGCAATAAGCTTGGAATATCTGATCAATTGTGAGTGCAATACCTCTTTTTTGTTATTGAGTTCGTGCAATACTACCCTATTTGTAGCTTATTATTATTTCCAGGAGCACTGTTTAGTGAAGCTTCTTTTTCGAGTTAAAATTCATTCAACATTTAAGTGATTTCTATTTTATGGTGGTGGTTTTTGCATTACATCATAGTTCCTTTTTCAGTTGTTTTTTTGTTTTTAATCATCAATGTTTATGAGAGCAGACACTAAAAAGGATTGTAAAGGATGGAAAAGGATGTATTTTTGTCACTACGTTCTGTGTTTGATAGTCACTCTGCTCTACTGAAAAGTAGGTTGACACAAATTATAGATGATTTTTAGTGTTGTATTCTATAATGTAAATTTCAGAGAAATGACAGTTTCCCTTTAAAGGTTTTTTGAAAATACATACACACACAATGTTTGCTAAACACAATTATCATTGCTCTATAGCATAATTAAAATGTCCAGCTCTATAGAGTTTCACCTTGTGCTGTGAAGATCGTGTGTGAAAGGGGTAAGCTAGTTTCATTAGGAGGTGTGCTTGTCGTCATTGAAAAATGAAGGAGCTATTTATCAAATTTAATCACTTTATTCTTACATTTAGTAAGAGTTAGTGAATGCCATAACGTTCAGTTCTCTTATGGAGATAACAAAGATATAATGCATTCAATGCTTGTTATACTATGTTATAAGTTATTTGATCCTATTCTGGTCTTACTATACATTTTCTGTGCTTATTTCTTAGCATGTTTACATATAAACAACACATATTTATCTGGCGATTAAAGGAACGCTATAAATTAGGAACACAAACCTATATTCCTAATACTATATTGTCCCTGTCCCTAAATCTGCATAGGCCCTCCCCCTTGCAATAAATTGATGAGCATTAGGGACCTAATACACATGTGCGGTAAGTGCGGTAATCTTCCCCATAGTAACCGAATAGATGCTTTCATATGAGGGCTTCTGCATCATGGATCAAGTTTTATGCCGGTCTTGGCTGTCAGTATGAAGCTTCTATAGGTGGACTTTCTGAAAAATGGCAATGTTGTACATTGCAGGGTTAAAAGGACATGGTCACTGCACCCAGACCACTTCACTGAGATGAAGTGGGCTGGGTGACTATAGTGTCCCCTTCACTAAGTTTATATAGATGCATTCATTAACAAAAAATAAAATTGATTACATTTACTGAGAATAGTTTCTTTTAATATAATCAAAGGTATTACACAAAATTGTATAGACTTGAATAGCAGCTAAGATTCTACTGTTCACCTTGGCCAGCTGACAATGCACAATTGATACTTACAGCCAATCACTGCCTGCTATCCCTTGTATGGCGTGATGTGGAGCACAGCACCGCCTCTGGAATGTCCTAATTATGGCTAACTGCTGGCTGCTAACGATCGAGTATCTCTGCTAAACATTGAGGAATCTGTTTAACATCAATTAGGTTGGAGTTCATGGAGCACCATAGCAGTTATCTGAGATAAAAAAAATCTTTAGTAACTGAAAAGCTATTTTCCCAATGAGGTCCAAAGGTGAACTGCATTTTGCCAGTATTAAAGGTTTGCCTCTGGTAAGAGGATTCCGTCCTTAAAATATGCACGAATCCACCACGAGAATCTAAGGATTCCATCACATTCCAAACAAATTGTGCTTTTTGTCTGTTTCTGTTTCTGCAAGCTCAAAAATAGGAATAAGATGTTGTTGTGCCAAGAACTGTCTCAATTTATTTCAGCCCAGATACCTTGTCTTTATACCATTGACTTATTACGAGATGGCAGAATGTGATTTGGAATATGAACTGTGGGACTTGAATAATTAAGGTAGTTACATTTGCTCTATTGCAGCACTTGGACCTATTGATATTATTACAGTATTATGGCATTTATGTAATAAGATAATAAACATTCGGACAGCACTAGAGTAAAAGACAATATGTGTTTGCTGGAGGAATAAATTATAGTACAAATACACTTAAAATTTTCTATGGTTATGAAAAATGTGATTTCCCTTTAAATGAATAAATGAATAATATTAATAATGATCATAAAATAAAAGTAAAAAAAAAATATATATAAAATAAATAAAATTCAGCATCCTTGGTCTTTCTCTCCTGCCACTCGTGTGCTTGTCTTTAATGAGCAGCTCCAAATGACAGCTTTAATCACTGCCTCTGGCCACTGAGAGAGACCGTTAATGATAGAAAAGAACAGAGAGCCATTTGCATCAATCAGTTCTAAATCACTTTTTATGATAATGCATCGGAGCGGAGAACAAAGTCTCTGATGTCTCCTGCATGATGATGTACCACAGTGCTGTCTCCTTGGCTAAGGCCAGAACATAAATCTTTTAAAGGCACACAAACCTTAGCATCTACTGTTAAAACTACTGTTTTTTTTTCAGAATGCTCATTTTCTTCTTTTAAATGGAAATCTGAACAAGGTGACTAATCAACTAATTTGGTCACTTTGAAAATGATACTAAGCAACTAGGTTGAGTAACTTTCACCTTATAAAATAACCAGAACTCCTAGACCTCAGGTAAAGATGTATAGCTCAATGGTTCTTATCCCCAGGTCGGGATCCAAAATGATCAGGCACATGATAGTGAACAGGTCCCAGGCAACTGTGCATAATATATTATTTAGCATAACAATATGGCATTCCACAGTGTGTGATAATGGAAAGAGTCTAATGAATGTGTTTTGTTGAATTTATTTGATATATACTATATTACAATTTTGGAATGGTCACTGAATCAGTTTTGCAGTTAAGGAATAGGCCGTCACGCTATTGCTGTGTAGTGTACGTAACTTGGGTTCCTGTCAAAATAGGTTAAGAATGGACTCATGCATGACAAAAAAAATTGTTTTGTCTTAATAAATTTGTAAAAAAAAAAAAATGATTTGGTGGCATTTCTTTTTGGAAGAATTTCATTAATGTAATCTGTTTGGGAAAATTAAAAGGATACAAAAATGGTATAATCAGTGTACTACCTGTATATTTGCAGTACACTGATTGGATTTGGCTCCAAATGAGAAATAACCAATAAATGGAAAATGTGGATGAGCAGTAAAAAGTCTTAAATAAATAAATATATATATATACTGTAACGGAGCTTCCTGTACCCCTGGCTGGGTACCTCCGCCAAGGACCGCTTTCTAGCTGTAATAGGTGACAAACCGCAGCACTTCTGCCCGCAGTCACCGTGGCTTGACTGGGGCACTGGAACCGCTCTCTCCTGGAGCCAAATGGGGAACTCACTTTAGCAACCCCCAGGTACTGAAAGACACTCAGTCCTGGGAGCTCTAGTCCTGGAACCGCTCCCTCCTGGAGCTGAATGGGGAATTTGCCTAAGACACCCCCAGACACTGGACGACACTCAGTCCTGGGAGCTCTAGTCCTGGAACCACTCCCTCCTGGAGCCGAATGGGGAATTTGCCTAAGACACCCCCAGACACTGGACGACACTCAGTCCTGGGAGCTCTATTCCTGGAACCGCTCCCTCCTGGTGCCGAATGGGGAATTCATTCTAGACACCCCCAGACACTGGACGACACTCAGTCCTGGAAGCTCTAGTCCTGGAACCACTCCCTCCTGGAGCCGAATGGGGAATTTGCCTAAGACACCCCCAGACACTGGACGACACTCAGTCCTGGGAGCTCTATTCCTGGAACCGCTCCCTCCTCGTGCCGAATGGGGAATTCATTCTAGACACCCCCAGACACTGGACGACACTCAGTCCTGGGAGCTCTAGTCCTTACAAGGACTTTCCCCGTTGAATCCTCCACACTGGAACAGTGATTAAAGAATAGCCCTTACCCCTCCCAGTAACCAGACGACACATAGTTCTGGGAGTACAAGCTGGAATGCGTTTAATGGCAGCCACAACTGGCCTTATATGCAGGTCCCCATGCACCCCCCCTGGACCTGAGAGAAGACTACAGTAAAATCATACACACGATTACATTGGCTCTCAGATCCAGGATACTCAGATCCAGACAATTCCCCGCTCTAGGAGGTAACTCCTGCCGCTGGGGATAGGGACCGGTTTCCCTTCTCCAGGGGGAATAAAATATGGGTCTGTACAGTCGCTGACCTGGCCCATAGTCAGTGGGCAGGAGGCTGGCAAGCAGGCTCCTCCAGGAGCTCGTGGCAAACTCACGAGGACAGGGGAGTTTGTAACATATACTGCTCCTTTTCACCTGTGAATAAAATCATTCCCCTAAACACCAACCATCTTTTTTTTCCATCAATCGTCTTTTTTTGGTGCTCCACAGATGGAACTAGGAATCATGAAACAAACAATTTTGTACATTGCCAGTTTCATCCATATAGCATTTTGAAGTTCAGAATTTCAGGCAAACTGCCAATCACACAAAATTTGGTTAAAGCACAAAAAAAAAAAATGATGGAACACTAAAGCGCTTTAGCTTGTTTTATATGGTCTGGAGTCTGTCCTTTTATTAACAGTTTATAAAAATTATGATATTGAATTCTGCATTTTTATAAGTGGGATAGAAACACCACTTCCAACAGAGCTAATGGAAGGAGCAGTCATGTGACGCAAGATTGTACCTTCCTTTACCCCTTTTCAATGAGCTTTATCACAGCTCATTGAGGGCAATAGAAAGGGATCTTTTCAAGAATGTCCTGATTTACAAACATGGCATGGTTACAATAGGGTACAATGTAATATTAAAAATACAAAAACAATATTAATACACCTCATATATAGAAATTTAACATTAAGATAAATGCATACTCAACCATGACAAGTGCATTCTGTTTTGAGCCATTGAAAAAAAAAAAAGGTATATTTGTTGCTTGTGATGGGTGAGAATTTAAATACACACGAAGAGAACATATTTGTGGCAAGACACTAAAATGATTTAATCAGATGTGCTTTAAGACTTGATATTTCATTTGAAGCTGATTGACAAGTACATTTGCAGAGCCCAGAAAATGAATTATTTTAGCATGCAAGACAAGAACATCACTTCGCAAACCAACAGGTGAGAGGGCAACAGTTATAAAGGCAATAGAAGTATTGTCAGAATCATACTTTTTACAGAATCTAAAGATATGCACACATGCACTGGCTACATCCCATGGATAAAATGAAAATCTTGCTGTTACAAAAACTCATCAAGAGATTAAATTAGTAAATTCATTTTAAAAACCTGCTAAAACACGTACATTTTGTATATAATATAATATTTTATTATTTTTAAAATTAGATGCAGCACGTCATGTAAATAGAGAAAGAATTTGATGTTACATAATAATCATGAAAATCATATTTCAGCCCTTGTCCAAAAGGAGTTTATGGGATGTATTGTTTAGTCTTCAGTTCCAGTCATCAGCAGCTTTGTCTTAACCAATGAGTTATAACACGACCCTATTACTTAAATCTGCTGTTTGTCATTCTAAAGGTCAGAACAAGATGCATCTGTAAGTGTATACAACTGCTTGCATGTTATTTTACTGTAATGGAGATCATTCAATGCTCTAATGAGCAAACACAAATTTGAGCATGAAAGGTCAACTTTTTTTTTACTGTATGGATCTTTATCATCTCACGAGACGAGCAAGGAATATACAACTTTTTTTTTGTTTTTCCACTCTGCCACTTATTCTTTAGCACTTTTAAATTACCCTTAAAATCACTTTGCATCCATTTGAAAATATAAAACTGCATATACAGCGAATAATTTAATTACAGTTTATATATGAGAATTCGGCATCTACTACATAAAGAGTTTCAGAGATGAATGTAACATTTTCAATATTACAAAGAGCCCACATTAACTAGTTCTCATAAAACAAGCTTTGATTCAGAAAAAGATTCTTTAAAATGAAGGAAAATTAGGAAGTGGGAACTTTGCAAGCTTGAAATACAGAAAGATCACCTCCATCCATATGGATTAACTCTATGAAGGAGAAATATACCCAGGGGTTCTCAACCTTGTCCTCAAGGACCCCCTACCAGTCCAGGGTTTAGGGATTACCATTACCTAAGGTGTTTAGAAAAAAAAAACACCTTAGACACACCCAGGTGATCCCCAAATCCTGGACTGGTAGGGGGTCCTGAGGACTGAGTTGAGAACCCCTGCCCAATGCCATAGTATCTACATTTCAACACAGAGGATTGTTCTAAGAAATGAGCCATCTATATATCTTTTAGAGGTTGTGAAAACATATTTTTGTTAAGACAGTGTTTTTGTAATCCATAATAAAAAATTACTACTGACTAACGTGATAATTCAAAGTGAACTTAAAGTTAATTTTTAAATTTAAGGCAACAATAGCAGAAACTGCAATCACAGCTTACTTTGAGATTTTTATCTAGTTTGGCTATTTTGATCATAAATTTGAAATTCAATTTCAATTCACCTTGACTTCTCACTTTAGTAAATAACCCTGTGTGTATAAATGAAAAAACAGCCTATAATGTTTTTTTCTACCCAATTTCCATCAGTTCAAAGATCAGAATATTAACTTCTATTGTGTTTCACTGTGCATGAAAGTACAATCCAACATTCAACAACACAACAGTGACAACAAGACCATAAACTTTTAATGAAAGAACTGCAGGGCATTATTATATACTGCACGTTTTTAGTGTTATAGAAACAAGTTAGGCTTACATGTCTAAATCTGTATCGGTTACGAGTGAAGAAGTAAGCAAAGATAGATAGACATATGTATGAGATTAATAGATTAATAGATAACTTCTATGCAAAGGTATGAGTAGGTCCACCAGGTAGTTGTCAAATAGGTACTAATAATTTTAGGCTTGCCACTGTGACAACAGAAAGGTGTTGTTACAGCTAAACACAAATATATCGTAAGTGAGAATCTGATAGTAAAAAAAAAACAAACCCAAAAAACTAAAACTTTTTACTAGTGTGGACTAGCTGCATGCATCTGCAAGTTAAAATGCTTGTTTAAGGGTAGCATCAGTTATTCTGAAAATGACACAGACATGCTTCATCTAGGAACTGGCTCTACAGTTCACCATGAGTTGCCCAGTCATATAAGAAGGCCCCCAAGGCTACTAGTATCAATAGAGTGGCACTCCATTTCCTCTGCTTCCTGAGCCCAGGACGACTGATGAGCTGGGGCCTGGAGACCATTAAATCCTCCATCACCTAAAGCAGGGTCCCAGGGGTCCTCCATTTCACAGGCAGTTCCCCAAGGGTGTGGATTGCTGATGGCTACTACATCCATCCAGGATACATACATACATCCACTTGCGACTGAAGGCAAGGTAACCATCTTATCTTCCCATCGTGACTCCAATTGGTCCCAAAATGCTGAGCAAATCACTTCAAAGTCTGCTTGACATTTGACACTGAGTGATCAGTGATTGCGGTAGCCATTTTAGCAACACTGCAAGGCCTTGCAGAATTGTGCTAGGTAAAAGCTTTATAGCTGCAGAGTCCACAGTGGCTTTTTCCCTGGTGGGGACTGGGACATCCCCCATCATTTCAGGGGGGAGAGGGGGCAACTGCTTCAGGTGCCAGGCCAGGCCAGGAGATTGGCCATGTCTCCCTTTCGTGGACCGATTCAGGCTCATAGGCTACAGTATAAATTCAAGTTGCAGGATATGAAGTGAGATTCCAAACTTGCAATAATAAACTCCACTGCATACAGGAGCAAGCATTTAGTCACTTCAGTAAAGTTTGAGGGTGTAACCCCACTGCAATATATCAAGTTTTACAGAAGTATTATTAGAAGCACACACTCTGCGCATTTGGCTACCATGCTAGTCAGATCCCCCCAGAATATTTACGTTTTATGTTTTTACTTTAAGTTATGTATCTATGTTTGCATCCATGAAATTCAAAATTGGTAAACTCCATTATGGGGCAGTCTCTTTCGACATGGGATAATAAATCTTACAAATATATAAGGACTGACTGTAAAAATGCCAGCCATTAATATAATTAATATGTTAATATAAGGAGAACTGTTTGCGTGACATTGATGTAACCTGGCAGCCAAAGAGAGTGGATTCGAATGCGCATGCATGAACAATGATGACTTCACTGTACCAGTCAGTGAGAGTGCTAGACGCCATTAAGTGAGCATGTGTACTGTATGGCCCTCACACTCAAAATGACTGAGCAAGAAGAGCAACAAATCTGCATACATTTTGCGTTAAACTTGAACATTCCTTTGCGGAAACGTTTTGAATGATTCAGAAGGCTTTCAGGGACGATGCAATGAGTGCAGTGCAAATAAAAGTGTGGCACAAACTCTTCAAAGATGGTGGAGAAACTGTTTAAAGATGTGCTGCTCTGCAAATTCTAGCTTTTTCCAAAACTAACATCAGCTTTGAAAGGGAAGAGATTTCAGACCGTCAATGAGATTCAGGATAAATGTACAAGGCAGCTGATAGCGATTCCAACAAAGGATTTTGTAGAGTGTTTTGAACAGTGGAATGTACAATGTTTCTTGTATCTTCTTCAATAATTTTTTTTTTTTTTTATATTACATGGTTGAATACTTTGCGGGCAGACCTTTTATACCAATAGTAAATAAAAAATATTTTAATCAAAATTTCGATCTGTGCATTGGCTAGTACAATGATTAATCAAAATTAAAGAGCAAAAGTCAGAGTTGCATAACAGGTGCAGTCTGATGTTTAGACATCTTGAAAACAGCAAAACAATTGTCTCATCAAACAGCTAATCAGAAGACAAGTGTTGAAAACATTTGCAATTCCTACTGAGGATGTGACATATGCATTCTTTCTTTTCTCTTTTTCCCTATTCTTTAATAGTTAACCATTTCAGTGTTTAAGCTAGTAACTGTACAAATTTCAGAACACAAACAAAAAAAGTAACGGTAAGCTAATCAATCATAAAGCTTTGCCTATAGATGCAAAATAATGTATGTGTACTATAGTCACGAAGGCTGAGAATAAACCAATGGGGGATATGCAACCAGGAGTGACCTGCTGTTGACACTTGTTTCTCTAATAATATTGTTTCCTCTTCCTACAAAATTCCCTTTGTTGCACAGTCAGAAAGCTCAAAGGCAATATTCATAAACTATGACAGTTAATCCTTATTTTCATCAACAGCTCTGGACACTAAATATTCAACAGGAACAACTCTCAAGCTTGTTCCCCTCTGAGTCAACCCACGGTGCAGTACACTTGATTTAACTGACAGATTGCAGATTCAAGGTTAGGAATTGCAGCTGAGACAAGAGTTTGATTTCTGTCCAAGTTGTTACTGATTGGCCCAGCAGGCTGGCCTTTCATTTAATAGGCCAGGACATGTTGAGAACACTGCAGCTTGGCATCACACTGTGTACTTTCCAGGTTCATCAGATGACAATGAGACCTGGGGAATATTTAGAGGTAACTGCAAATTGTAGAAATCACCGCAAGAACAAAAAAATGGAAGGAAGGAGAACAAAGAATATTATATATATGCATTGAATATAATTAGAGCAGTCATATAATATTGTTTAGACTGCAATGTTAATGCTTTTGTTAGTGAAACATTTGATACAATTCTTAAATCAATCAAATCTAAACTTAAACAATTGTTAGTGTTGGAGAACATTTCCAACCCTTAAGATGGTATGTTTTTGTCTTAAAATATGTCCAACAGCACTACTGCCACACAGATTGATAATGTGTTTGCAAATAGGTTGCATTACGACAGTTTAGGCATCTGATATCTCCATTGAGTAAATCAGTAAATGTCTGTACTAGTATTGTAGTCTAAGCCCCTTGAGGCTAGCAAAAATGCTCCTAGAATTATTGACCATCTCTTTCTCCTTTCTCATCCATGTCATCTCTATTCCACCTTTAACAATCAGTAACCTTTCACCTTCACAGCTTTCCCTTCTCTGTTCATCTAAACCTGTATACAATGTTTCTAACAAAATTTCCATTAGAGCATGATTCTCTGCCAAAGCTTGAGCATTCCCTTCTTCTCTAACTTCTCTATATCTAATGTTTGCTTCACTGGCAAAAAGTAAATATGTAGATATTCCCAAAAAAGTGGATATTTTTCCTGCTCCATGCATACCACCTCCATTCACATCTTCCCTTACACCTTTTCACAATCCCCTGTTTACCCATGTCCCATAACTCTATCTCTGATTCCTTTCTCCCCTTTGAAAAACACATTTTACGTCTGCATGTCTCTGTTGCAAAACTTCTTATTGACTCTCTATTTTTTCCCTGGCTGAGCTGCTATAATTATATCAATACATTCATAACTATAGTTATGTAGCTGAAAAAAGATTTGCTTCCATCAAGATCAGCCTTCCTCACATTTGTTTTTGCTGTTGATCCAAAAGAAGGCAAATACCCAGTCTGAAGCACTTCCAATTTTGCAACAAAGTAGGAAAAAATTCCTTATTGACCCCCAAATGGCAGTCAGATATCTCCTTGGATCAAGCAGCTATTGTCCCATTAATTCTAAATTATAACCCTGTATGTTATGTTTTTGCAAGTGTTTATCCAATTGCTGTCTAAACATCTATATGGACTCTGATAAAACCACCTCTTCAGGCAGAGCATTCTATATCCTTATAGTTCTTACTGTAAAAAATAAATTATTTGCCTTAGATTACATCGCCTTTCTTCCAGCCTAAATGTGTGACCTCGAGTCCTATGTATAGCCTTGTTTATGAATAGATTTTCAGATAATGGTTTGTACTGGCCCCGAATATATTTGTATAATATTATCATATCCCCTCTGAGGTGCTGTTTTTACAAACTAAAGAGATTTAAACTTTTGAACCTTTCCTCGTAACTAAAATGCTCCATTCCTTTTATCAATTTTGTAACTCGTCTCTGCACTTTTTTTAGTGCCATGTTATCCTTCTTTAGAACAGGTGCCCAAAATTACACAGCATATTCAAGGTGTGGTCTTCCCAATGATTTTAAAGAGGCAAAATTATATTTTCATCCCGAGAATTTATGCCCCTATTTATACATGACAAAACCTTACTGGCTTTAGCAACTGCAGATTGACATTGCATATTGCTGCCTAATTTGTTGTCTATAACTATTCCCAAATCCTTCTCGTGTGTGGTTATCCCTAATTCACTACCATTTAGGTTGTAAGTTGCTTGTGCATTCTTGACTCTGAAGTACATAACTTTGCATTTCTCTACATTTAATTTCATCTGCCATTTTAGTGCCAGTCCCCCAATCTATCTAAATCCCTCTGCAGCAAAGCAATATCCTGCTCACATTTTATTACTTTACAAAGTTTTGTGTCATCTGCAAAAACTGATACATGGCTTTCAATGCCTATTTCAAGATCATTTATAAATATAATAAATATAAGCGGTCCCAAAGCGGTCCCAAAACAGAACCCTGTGGGACAACACTTACCACTTTTGTCCAGCTTGGAATTTCACCATTAATGACAACTCTATCCTTAAGCCAATGTTCTACTCAAGAACACGAATATTCATCTAGACCAATTTCTTTTAGTTGGAAGACTAATCTATTGTGAGGAAACATATCAAATGCCTTGGCAAGATCCAAGTAGATCACATCCACTGCAACACCCTGATCTATACTTCTACTTCCTTTTTAGCGTAGAATGCAATTAGGTTAGTTTGACATGACAAAGTTTCATAAAACCATACTGATTATTGCTAATAACAAGGTTCTTCCCAATGAATTCCTGAATATTATTCCGTAATAGCCCTTCAAATATTTTCCCAGTCACAGAAGTTAAGCTCACAGGTCTATAATTTCCAGGCAATAATTTTGAACCCTTTTAAAATATAGGAACAACATCTGCCTTCCTCCAATCTTCAGGTACAATACCTGAAACAAAAATGTCTTCTCATCTATTCAATTTATGCAAAATAGTCCACAAGATTACAATCCATTTTATGCTAGTTTAAATATTTCACACTTGTACACAAATCCATGTAGCTACAAATAGCTACCAACGCACCTTTACTAGCTTATATTCCATAATGACCATACCTGCCCTTTTTGCTGAACCAGAATATCTTTTAAAATCCCAACATGCAAGGATGTTTTTCAGTAACATTTCACAAAGGCATAAAGGTACAAAATACCATTTCAATAAAATGTATTTATTTACTTGCACATCGCTCATACATTCTGTAATCGTGAAATTGTTCTGTATGTCAACTTCCCACATATTTTAAAGAAATTTAGCTCAAAGTAAACTCAGGAATAAATTATGAATAACAAATTGAAATGCTTTTAGGAGAATGTCGGAGATGCATAATAAAAGTGAATGGAGACATTTAGCCATATCCAAAAAAGGATAGGTGTTCTTCCTAGGACAATGTGAATTTTTCTTGAAAGAAGGTCTTTATTTAATAGCCCAGCCTTTTACTGATTATTTAAAAATTGTCTCCAGATGGCTACATTTAAATAAATCTGCAAGAGATATGATGATATATTCAGAACACAACAGGATGGGAAGGCCTGTAATAGATAAATTGCCTATGTCTCTTGTCTCTCTATTATCTATTTTCATGCATTAAAGTTAAAGCTGGATTTCATTGGAAATTTAAGTACCAGAATAATAGAAACAACTTTATCTTCTATGTTTCAAGAATGGGATGTAGTTGAGAATGTAGCACAGGATTTCACCCTATTACCCTATTCTCGACTAAACCCATGACAGATGACCCATCTATGTAAGCAAAACTATAGCTTGAATTTCATTAGTGGTGAGATAAAAAAAAATTGGATATACTGTATTGCTAGACTTGGGCAAAAAAAAAATGTGGTTTGGCTGAATCAATTTGTTAAAAAAAATTATTTTGTTCAGGTAAATAAAAATGTATCCATATGCTATTTCAACTCATAAGAATTCTGTCTGTGCAGAGGATTTAGATGAACCAAAATGGAGTGAAAATGGACCTAATGCGCAAAATATGTACCTAATATAAATATTTCCCCGCCATTTGTTTATAGATCAGGTGAGTTATCAATCAAGAAGTAATCAATAGAGGGAAAAAAGGAGGAGTAACTTTTTTTTATATATTTATAGATTATAGATTTATAAAATATCAATTATATATAGATCCTTGTACTGCTCCTCTTTTTCCCCTTCTGTTGTTCACATCTCATTAAATGAGCATTTAGTGGCTGCCCCATAACAATCAATCACCTTTTTCCCATCAATGATCTTTTTTATTTAGCGCTATGGATATAACTCTGAATCACAAATCAAACAAAACTGTGTGTCCATTGTCTGCCTCGGCTATTTTGTGAATTGCTATTCATTTGAAACTGAATGCACCAGACTATAAAACAGGTGTAAAAAAAAAAGATGTGCAAGGCAATTTTTTAGACTTTTGATCTCTTTGCTTACATTTTATTATTTCATCAATTGTATTGGACCTGAAGCATCCCAGCTAAACCCTTTGATCCTAAACTATCACGCATGACTTGAGGAAAAGGGATAACAGCTAACTGACTCTATCCTTGTAGAGATGAGTTCCACTCTATCCTTGTAGAGATTAATTCTACTCTATCCTTGTAGAGATGAGTTCCACTTTCCTTAGGTTTCATCTTTTTTTATTTAGTACTTGTGACAGGAATTGCCCTGGGCTGGAGACACATGGCTCTGGGTTGTCTGTTGTAATGTATGTGTTACAGAAAACACATAAAAAAGTTCCATGTGCCTGATTGTGACAAACCTGGAATATCTGTGGAACTGTGGAGCAAATAGGAACTTTGACACAACGTTCTGAAACTTTAATTGGAGGTAACTTGGATCCTTTGTGATGGATCATAATGCTATTTTGCCAGATAGGGCACTCTGGGATGAGCTATCCAGGGATACCACATTTGTGAGATTTTACGATGTTCCTATCAATATTTTTGGGGATATTCTGTTAAGGCGCCCTGTTGTCTGGAAGTTAATTAGAATAGTTGTACTTAATCTAGTTATCTTCAAGACACAGAAGGGCTTTGGTGGGATCTCTGTTGTTTTAGTTAATGACTCCCTGCCGGGGGTCTGTGTAAAAATATGTGCATTTTAACCAAAAAAAAGTGTCTTTGATTTGACCCTTCATCAAACCTAGTCTGAGATACTATAATCACTGAAGGTGCCCTGCTGGAAACTAAGGCATATTAACGGAGATACTCAGGCTGAGAACTGAGCTCCATTACAGTACTTGCGGTAACGGATCGACGGGCACCCCGACTGGGTACCTCCATTGAAGGATGCTCCTAGCGCTTCCTGAGGACTCCAAGCACTGCAGCAGACACCACAACCACAGAACCGGAGAAGCATACGAATGCTCTCAAGCATATGAATGCTGTGAACAGCTGAACTGGAAAAGCATACAATCAGCTTACACTCCTGGCAATCAGCATACAATCCAATTCCCCCAATAACAAGACGACACTTCGTTTTGAGGTCAAGCAGAACTGACTGTACTGGCACATACAGCCTCTTTTATTCACAATCCACAAACATAGTACAGCCCACAGGGTTTTGAAATACAACCAATCAATCCGTACAATACACACAGACACTCCCACACAAAATCCTCCCCTCTGCCTGTGATATGATTACTGAACACAGTGGGTAATATAATTATCACAGGCAGAGAAATACAGTTTTATAAAACATATCACAGGGACCTCAAAACATGCAATAACCCCATAAGGAACTGGGGGATCTGGGTGAACCACATATCCAAAATTCACCCAGATCCGTGCAGTAGTTTGGAAGATACAGTTTAATGCAGATTCTGCAGAACATATAGAGGCTATATGAAAAATAATTACTGTATAATGTGTCCCCTGTTGTATAGTTTAAAACTACTGCACGATGTCTTTGTGCACCAAATACAGGCGAGATGGCACCGTGTAGAAAAGTCCAAACAGTGTCTGTGAGTTAAAATGGCCGCCATCCATTGTTCTCACCATGTGCTTCATCCATTGTTCTCACCATGTGCCTCTGATACATGAAATGATGACCACCCAGTAACTCCACAGTATGTCCCCAGATGGTTCTTAAAGGGCCAGCAGCAGCATAATAAAATACCATATGCCCAAATCAGCTCCTAGAAGGGCAATACATCCCAGGGCCATAGTCACAGGGCAAGAGGCTGGCAAGCAGTCCTCTCCAGGGACAAGTGGCGGGGCTGGTTCCGCCACACTTGCAAACTTCCAACTTTAAGAATTATTTTCTATCTTAAAGTACTCGATGCTAAATTGGCTGCTCCTTTATAACTCAGTTCGAAGAACCTTGATTGACACGCAATCAGCGGAGCAGGATTTACCAAAAGGCGACCTTAGGCAGATGTCTAGGGCCCCAGAGTAAAACTGGGGCTTTGGAACCATTTATTTTCTTGGCACCATCACTACTTGAAGAATGAAGGTAGACCCCAAACTGGTAATCAACTTTGGGCCCTTTGGGATTTAAATCCTACTTTGATCAAAGCTGCTGGAATCATTTGAATCTGACACTGCTATAGAATCTACTGAAGGATTTTAGTACTGTTGATTATTTCTACAGATTATGTTGTAATCGAAAAATAGGTCTTTGAGTTAATTGTATTATTGAAGAATGCGTTATTAAGCTAATCCCATGTAGATTTCTTTGCTCTCTGCCAAAACAGATTAAGTGCACACACACAATATAGATCCTCAGGTGTTGTAAAACAATATATGCCTTGATGCTTTGCCAGCCTTTGAATGGTCAAGTATCATAGAAGTTAAAACACAAGGAAACCATTTGGGGATCTACCTTTTGGGCACCCCTAATGTAGTGGATGGACACACTAAATTACTTTACATTGTAAAATTGGTTTACTTTTGGTTTACTTTTATTTTGATTATACCCTATGGTCAATATAGCCAGCTTTGCAGACAAGATAAATAAATATGATATATTTTTTTTTTTAAGTTTCACACAAATCAGCAGACTTTCCATAGCAGGAACCAAGGAAGTAAAATAATTCTACTTGCAATGCTTCTGGATATCCAGAATATCACCTTGACTGCTTTTAGCTGAATTACTGTGGGTTGTCCCTGGAGACATTAAACATATCATGCCCGCTCCGCTTTGCTAGCATCCTAATATGTCTTTTGCCTTGGTGCGTCTTTTCTCATTGAAATGAATGAGAACAGAATGCCATTCATTTTAAATTGCTTCCAGCATTATCTGCTTTCTAAAGTATTGAACTGATGAAATAACCATGCTCATAATCATCAAACTGGTGCTACATAGTAACATCTTGTGTTCATCACTCTCTATAACGTGTCCACTGGGAGAATGGATAAAGGTGAATCTGTCCTTAAAAAAGTTTTCACCTTTCCATGCTTTATTTTATTATACATGAATAGATGAATAGATATATAGGCAGACCGGAGGACAAACAGAGAGCCAGTCAGATAAAAAGACAAACAAACAGACATAGATACAAATAAAGAGACAGACAAGTGAAAGGACAGAAAGTTTAATAGACAGACATAGAGGTAGACAGAAAGATAGATCGACAGACAAACAGACAAACAGTGAGACAGACAGACAGACAGACAGGAAAGCAGAAAGATCAAAAGACAGACAAACAGACAGATGGGCATTCGGATGACAGACAGGAAGACATATAGACTAACAGACTATCAAGATAGGTAGATGACTGACTGATAATAACATACATAGATCCTTAGATCAACCCCCTGTGCATCTCCGTTCTCTCTCTGTCTTTCTCTCTCTTTCTGTCTCTTGTATGTGGCACTAAATATAAGCCTACTTATGAGAACACAACAAAGTATCAAAGTTTAGACCACTGCACACACATAAAGAACTTTAGCTTGCTGAAGTGCCTTATGTATGAAGACTGTGTCCTCTTTTTCATTTAAAAAAAGATTCAACAGAAATTAACTTTGTCAATCAGACAACTGGTCCTTTTACATCTTGTGAGAATAAAGGGTGTATACAGTGTAAACAATGCAAGCGAGTGTGGTAGCTAGAGTGCTACAGACCACCTGAGTGGGAAACCCCTCACACCACTCTACATAACATAAATAAATACATACAAAAGGTGGTAATTCACACTTCCGGTTATATCTGTAAAAAATAAATATAACACACACAATAGTGTAATACAGTAGGTGTAGCTGGACAATGCCGAATTCTCAAAATGAGGTACTCACAAACGTGGAGCCAATGACGTGTGGCTCTCACTGATATCGCCTTGGGACGTTTTTTTGGAAGGATGTCCCTCTCCTGCCTGGCTCACTGCTCCCACTGGACTTCCACACAATTCCACGATGGGTTGGTATACTCAATAATGCAGGAACAATAGCTAAATAAATCAGGCTCTTGGCTGAGTTGAAAATGGCATAGGAAGCCAAAAAATTTATTATAAGAGCAAAATGTGAAAACAAGCTATAAAAGCATACTGTATAAAAATAGCATGTAAAATAATGTACAACTTTTAGCTAAAATCTGCTAAAAAATAAGGTAGCCAAATGGCTAATAGGTAGTCCGATTCGGACTACCTATTAGCCATTTGGCTACCTTTTTTTTTAGCAGATTTTAGCTAAAAGTTGTACATTATTTTACATGCTATTTTTATACAGTATGCTTTTATAGCTTGTTTTCACATTTTGCTCTTATAATAAATTTTTTGGCTTCCTATGCCATTTTCAACTCAGCCAAGAGCCTGATTTATTTAGCTATTGTTCCTGCATTATTGAGTATACCAACCCATCGTGGAATTGTGTGGAAGTCCAGTGGGAGCAGTGAGCCAGGCAGGAGAGGGACATCCTTCCAAAAAAACGTCCCAAGGCGATATCAGTGAGAGCCACACGTCATTGGCTCCACGTTTGTGAGTACCTCATTTTGAGAATTCGGCATTGTCCAGCTACACCTACTGTATTACACTATTGTGTGTGTTATATTTATTTTTTACAGATATAACCGGAAGTGTGAATTACCACCTTTTGTATGTATTTATCCTTTTACATCTTGGTTGTTTATCTCAGGGAATCTAAACTCAAGAGGCAGGCAATTGTGCCTGCCTTGCAAAAATTCATGTTTCCATTGGGGGAAAATAGTGATGTTTTTATTATTTTGTTTTTGGGCAATTGGGTGTCTTTTAAAGATCCTTTGAACCCTTGGAAACCTGCCCACGAGCTTTTCACACAATAAACAAACATTGTTATAATTTTGGATAAGCTTTTTAAGTTATTCAAACCTGTTAGAAAACTGTTCCAAATAATTTATCTACAAAGTTTCTCATAGACTTTAATCGTGACTTTTTAAGATAAATAATTCGGAAAGCTTTTCTAACAGATTGTAAGGCCTTTGCAGGAAAAACTTAGGAATTTATAAATATACTGTCAACCACAGTGAGGTATATTAATTAACAAACAAAGTAAAAGCTAGGGTAAAATACTAATAAATATAAAGAGCAAGAGCTAGACTGAAGAAAAATAATAAATTAGTAGTGCAACAATTGAAATAGGCAAATTAAAGTACTGTATGGCAATAAAATGGCCAGCGTTTCTTGGATTCTTGAATAGAAATCCAGTTTTTGCACTGTATGGGCTAATCTATCTTTCAGGGACAAGCTTGAAAACCTTTATTAGTATGTAAAAAAATAAATAAATGAATATCTTCCTACTGCTCACTTTTCCTTTTTAGATCTCCCTGATGAAACCCAGACAAAGTCATATTTCAATTTATTTTATTAAAAAATTATCCTGTGGCTTTATATTTGGACAATGGAATATCATTACGTTCTGTAGCAGTTAAAAATGAGTCCATGAGCTCAGGATGGAGGAAACAATAAATAAATTTTCCCCTGCAGGCCGAAACAAATGAATGTAAAAACATAATGTGAACCATTAATATGGCAAGCGTCTCCATTAAATGACAATGATTGGTTTGACATGCACAATTTTAGATTTTCTACCATTGCACGTATAAAATAAAATGGGTTGGTTGTTTATAATAGTGACGAAAAGCTGTTTTTCTTCAGATAGGCTTCTTTATTAACAAGCTGGAACGATGCCATAGCCTTTCTCTTAGGATAAAGGGAGATTTTTTTGTGTGTGCAGTCAAATACTGATTTAACATCGTATTTCCCAATTTAATTGCATATAAACACACTTTTTTGATAAAAGTAATTTTAATGTCCCAGTAGATGATGTTTTATAAATTTTATAAATAAATAAATGTTTAATTGAAAATGTTAATACATTTTCCTAAAATTCAAATTTTCTTTATATGCATCTTGCTGATGTCAGCTATTTCAAAAGCTTTTGAGCTACTGAAATGTAGGATTGGTAGCTAGGAACTATTAACTGGTTCTGGAAAAGGTGACAACTTACCTCTATATTATGCAATGAGAATGTTAAATGATAGTTTATAAAGGCTGGGAATTTTGAAGCCGTGGGTCCCAAATCTTATTGTAAGGTTAAGAGGTTTCATGCACTGAAGCTGTTAGTTTGTCCATCTGATCCACCACCCTATCTTTTGAAGAGCTGTAAGTGGAGATCTTTTTTCCCACACTTCTGCTACAGCTTTTCCAAACACTGCTATAGCTTGTCTAGTGAAGAGTGATATTTTATATGTTTGCTATTTTGAGCTCTTGGAAATGAGTTGCAAGGTTTTAAGTGGTACTTCAGTGTCTAGTAGACTTGACACAAGTCTTTTTACTCTGTATCATAATGTAGAAATAGGTGGGCATTCCCATCATAGGTGTAGAAAGGTACCCCTATTTCCATAGTGTTTCCAACATAAATCTGTTGTCATGTGAACCATTTTAGGAGTTAGATGCCAGCAAAGTAGAGCCCTGTAGGTTTACGTAAATAGGTGCAGGGAATGTGGCTTCTGAAATGTCTGCAAAAATCCATAGGATCTGGTGGCTGTAATATATTACTCTCCCAAGCCGACACAGAGGCCACCGGTGCTCTTGCAGGATTAGACACGAAAGACACATATAACTGAGAGATTTGGCTCTTTTGGATAGGAGATAGATACAAGCCTTCTTATAGGAGGTCATTTGTGCCTTTCCCATCTAAAGTGGTTGAATGAAGTAAGATAAATTGATTGTTGAGGGAGGTCAGAGTATGGTAAGAGTTGATCAGCTGAGAAGTGGTAAAATCTGACTTAATCATTATATTAAAAACGTGCAAAATGGCATGCTATCATGCCTGGTGTGAAAGATCTATTTCTTAGTATCAGGGATGAGAGGGGAGAGTGAATTAATAAATGAATATTTTTTGGTGAGCCTAGACTAGATGTTGATGGAGTTGAGAATGGCTGGAGATGTTGTTGAAAAAAATGGTTTCTGTTTTAGGAGTCCATATAAAATAAGAGAAGTAATTTATGAATTTGATGTTCTATGTCCACCCAGCATTTCATCTCTAGAGGGGCATGCAATTGTTGTATTTGGGCCAACTGCATGGTGTGGTAACAATGCATGACATTTGGGAGACCTAAACCCCCTTGTTTCTTTAATATGCCTTCTTTTTCCCTAGATCAGATAAATGTATCTCTTTTAGATTGTAATGATTTGAGTTCCAAAATGGGTAGAGGGATAAGAAGAGTTTGAAAGAGGTAAAGGAATCTAGTGGTAGGTTTATTTTGATTGATGCAGTTCTTCCTAGCGAAGAAATGCTAAACGTTTGCCTCAACATGTTTATGAACAACTCTAGCTATTAGGGAATGTAATTGAACTGTTATGTGTCTGCTAAGTTAGCCATGATGTGTATTCCCAGGTATAGAATGTGAGAAGTTCTAAATTGGAATTAATAAATGATCTTAAGGTGTGGTCTGTGAAGTTCAGAGAAAAAAAACACAGGTTTCTCCATACTGAGCTTGTATCCCGAGGCACTGGCATAGGAATTAAGTAGACCATTCGGTTAGCCAGTGATAGAAGCAGATCATCCGCTTTGGTCGCTATTTTACATTCCTGCAGTTTTATAGTGAGTCTTGTAATAAAAGGGTTCTCTAACAGCTTTTAGGAAGGGTTCTAGTGATAATGCGAATAGCATTGGGGAAAGGGGACATCCCTGTCTGGTGCCGTAGTGAATGGTACATTGAGGTAAATTAGTCTGTTCTGATCTAGACCATTTTAGGTGCTGTAAAGGCCAGGTTTAGGGATCTTTGTAACATTGAGAATAGGAAAGGCCATATAACCTTTTCAGATGCTTTTTGAGTATTTAATGATCCGAGTAAGGTATGAACATTTTTATGATTAGCCAGGCATATAAAATTCAATTCTGTGGGTGTTGTCTCAAGCTTGCCTACAGGGGATAAACACCATTTGGTCTAAATGGATTAGTTTGGGAAAGAAGGTTAAAGTCTATTTGTTTGTAATTTAGTAAAGATCTTTAGGTTCACATTTAATAGTGAAATATGTTTAGAATGCCCAGGTTCCAACAAGGATTTGTTCAGTTTAGGTAATGAGCAAATATTTGCTTGCAACATGATGGTTGGGAGTGGCGTGCCTTGGAGAATAGCATTGAAGAAGTTGCCTAACTGTGGTAGTATAAGTTCGGAATATGTTTACAATAAAGCCCAGGCCGGTGCATTTATTTGGTTTGAGAGTTTTGATAGAATTTGCTATTTTCACAGTTGTTATGTCTGTAGCGAGTTGTTCAGCTGCCTCTGTTGTAAGAGAGGGGAGAGTTATTTTACCTAAAAACTCCTTTAAACAAGATAGTGGTGTGTTTGGGATTTACCATGGTTTTTTTTTTTGGGGGGGGGGTGTTGTCATATAGATCTGTAAAGTAAGTTTAAAAGGTCTTGGATATTTAAAGGGGATGTTTGTTAGGTGTGATTGTAGTGTCTTAATCTCATTAATTTGTTTGGATTTGATATGTTGCCTTAGTCTCCTAGCAAGTTATCTGCGTTATTTGATTTTTCATAAACACTTTGTTTGGTTCATTAAAGGGCATTAGTACTTTTTATGTTGTACAAAGATTTAAATACCGTTTTGTTTTTGGTGTGTTAATATTTGTGTTGATATTTTTGGAGTAGGGTTTTTTTTAAATATGCATTCCAGAGGCTGAAGAGCAGGGAATCTATATGTGCACTTCCATGATTTTTATGAGCTATGCCCTCTAATGACTGTCTTGTAGGCGGAACATTAGAGGAGTAGACAGGGTCCGTGCTTAGGTAAAAGTATTCAGATATTACTTTTTGAATTTCCACGCAAAATTGGGGTTTGTGAAATATGAGGAGGTGTTAGAGTAATGGAGATATCCGCATGATTTGGTGCCTATAGAGAAAGATTTAATTATAGGTTGCAAGAAAGGGGAGATGAGAAATATATCAATGAGTGAGTATGATTGGAGAGTATATAAGAAAAAGTTGAAGTCTTTTCCGTCACATGTTGAAGCATCCAAATGTCTAGATAAGGTCATGTGTACAAAGTAGTGTGTAGACAATGTGAAGTTCCGGGGTCCAGTTGCCATGAAGATTGTGCTCATGTAGCTTTTCTTCTCTCTTTTCTCTTCCCTTTTTTTTTCTCCTGCACCCCCCCCCCAAAAAAAAAATTATAATAATAAAATAAAATAAATAATAAGCTATAGATGGAGGGGTGGGGGGGGAGGAGGGAAGGATAAATCAGAGAGCAGATAACACCTCAAGCAACAGTGGGCTGGTTAACAAAGGGCCTATTAAATTTGTGTTTAACTTTGGGGACTAAACATTCTGTGTTTTGTGTTTGTCCTGTTTTATAGTCTTAATTCCATTCCTTTTCTTACACCATTCCCATATCGGTCTTCCCGTGTAAAGAGTTTAGAATATATCTGTGTGTTACTGTGTTGCCTTTCAGCGTACCCGCACACCACATGTCTCCCCTACCCACCCACAATTGTGTAAAAATGTCCACATATAAGATATCTACAGGAATAACATGACAAATAAAATGAGAAAGTAATTGCCAAAGTGTTGTTGGAGAGCAGGTGAGAGAGCCCACTGAAGGCAGATCTAGGGGAAAAGTAATATTAACCCCTTGATGAGTCTGGGAAGGGTTATCTATGCACTGTGCTTATTTTGGTGTATGGTAACAGGGTCAATCTCCCCCTGGGAGATTGTGTCTTAAGATGGAGAAAGTGGTTGGGGAGTTAAATGGTGGTGGTTCAGAAAATATGGTTTTCCCATTCATTTCCCATTTAGGCACCTATCTCACTAACTCTCCCCTCTACCCAAAATACCCTGAAGCATACATTTGCAAACACCCCAGCAAGTTACTATATTTTTCTTCAACTCTTTTCCTATTACTGCCCTGATGTTTCCCACATATATATATAAATTTGCTACAGGATTGTTGGGAAGTGTATTAAACAGTATATCAGTAACTATGTGACTCAAAAACCAAAATATATCCACCTGCATGTCAGTGGAAGGCCGGTTGGAATGTCCCACACAGTCGGGTCGCAGGGGAGGATTTGCGACTCAATTGGTAGTCATAGGTAGAGTTACAATAAGCAATATATATTGTAGTGAGCAGTGGTAGGGATAATTTCTCCCTGGGAGACCTCATCAGTGGATGCAGGAGTTGGTTGAATTGGTAAATGGTGTGAAAAAGAAGAAGAAAAAAGGGGGGCCTCACTAGCTGTGAGTTTCCTACAGATTCCATGTTAGCAAGAACTAATTGTTGTAACATAGAACATATAAATACTACAAAATAGTCAAGTAGGCTTACATGTAGTGGTCTTGCAGTAGTATAGAGTTGGCACTACCATATCACTGTAGGTAAATTTGTGCAAAATGTGGCAGAGTGGACTTTAGTTTCTCCCACAGAGTTATAATGCAGTTAGATTGCTGTGGAGTACAGGATGGATGTTCCAGAGAATATTTGGCAAGTCCCAACTTGGTTTTGAATGTTCTCCGCATGTATCAGAAGCCTTGTTGCATCAGAGCAATGGTAAGTGACTTGAGTTATTGCCTCTTTCTTAGTGTGAGCGGAGAAAGGTCTGACAAAATTTCTCAGGAAGGTGATTGCGAGCAGCTTTTCCTTGATATTGAAATGAAAAAAATGTAGCCTGAAAATAATATATCTCAGTAACGTCTGAGGCAATGTTGGTGGGCGTATGACACGATGGGTCAGAATACATTCAACTTCTGTTCAGAGGCCCCTGAACCAGAGACTGAAACATTTCCCTTCATTTTGGGATTAAAGTTTTAATTGTAGCATCTGCAGACGAGCTTCTTCTGCGGATGTTATTTTGCGTAGATCTGTTGCTGAAATCTTCCATGCCAACCTCTAATGAGATGATCTGCTGTTGGAATGAGGTGGATGATATCATGCATGTTAATGGAGTGGACTATTTTGTCTAGTCTATGTGGTTTTTCCAGGCAGCGAGATCTGTGAGGTCTGATTTGATAGAGGACAACTGACGTTTCAGTTCTGTGGCCTGGTGAGATATTATGTCACTTGCTGCATCTTGAAGTAGGCTCTGGAGGTCTTTCTTATTTAATGGAGCTGGGTTTTTTTTTCTGAGGCATCACTCATTTTAGTAAAAAGAAAAAGTGAAACAGGTTGTGCCAAATACAGTAGTGTAGCACTTGATAATAAGTTCAAAGTTAATATCACATCTAATACAAATACCAAGAGTCCCAAAGTCTATTGAGATTGAACAGCAACCAGCCTTCGTAAGGTAAGTAAATTCGGCTAGTAATCCAATATTTTCACCAACTCAAATCAGGTCCATAATATGAAATAAAAAATAGGAAAAACAAGATGTAATATTGCATGTGTCAAAGGAGAAAATGAAATATGATTGAAAATACACTCACATAAATGGAGCTTTCTATTAGCACTTAGAGTTTATTATTTGACAATACAATCCTTGTTACGGGTTATGGAGGGTGCACATCTCGCATGAAATATATAAATGTGGAGACAATAAGAGCCAATAGTACAATCCAGTAACAGGATCTTAAATTATTTACCAAAATGAAGTAAAATCAACTCACAAGTAAAGATCTTCAAATTCAGCTCTTAGTATAGGCATGAATCAGTATAATCCCCATGTACAGATGTTTCTTGAGGTGAGTATTCTTCCATATTCAACAATAGGCATATAAGAAAAACAGAAACAGAAAATAGTGCTCTCTGTATATAAGAATGTTTTATTTGTAAGTAGTATGTACTTACATTTAGTGAAGCACACATATGCTCATTGGAAACAGCGTGCGTGGTACAATCCCCACCTGGGATATGTAAGGACAAATAGGAAAAAGTGCAACTGCGCCAGTTGGAGACTTCCAGATGATAAGTAAAAACAGGACCAAATAAAATAAATTTGAATGACAAAATTACATTTTAAGTTATCAAACAAAACAATAATAAAAAATAATATATATATATATATATATTAAATAAAAAAATAAATAAGTAAAATATTTTACAGATCAAAAACTCACAACGCTTTTTGCCTGACAGGCTTTCTAAAGTGATACCATTAAAGGTCCTGCATGCAGCCCTTTATAGGGCTTCTGAAGATACAATTTACAAAAAAAATAACTCATTTTAGATTTAGAGCAGTCGTGCAAGCTCAAAACATCATGGCCATCATGTGTGTCCACATTGTTTCTTCAAAACCCCATTGATTATTTTAGAGTCAGGAGGTGTATATTAAAAGAGTAGGGCAGGAGAGGGTGAGTTTCTCTGGTTGAAGGTTCTGATAATCACTGATTTAGCACTTGAGTTAGACAAAGCACCATACTCACACGTCCATCTTGGTCTAAGGTGAGGCTCAGCCCTCTGAGGAAATATGTTTTTAATAGGTGTTAAACATATGATTATGGTAAAGGGTTTATTTACAGGTTTAGGCTTTGAATGTTGGAGTTTGAAAGCCTTTTTAAAAGTTTTCTGTAGACCACTCAGGTTGATTATATTAGAGATCCAGGAGTGGTTATACAGTGTGCATCACTCAATGCTGTCCTTGCTCCTACTGCAAGCCATTTCCTGTGTAATAGGCTGTAAGTGGGCAGATGGGAAGTGATCCTTTTCACTTGATGTCCATCCTTACACACAGACTCTGTAAGGGCCGAGACAGCACTGGGTTTTACAGTTTCTATAACTGTTCCTGTAGCTCTGCTATAAAGGCTTTATGGATTACAGAGAAAATTAACCAAGGATCCCTGGTACTTATTTCTCTCCACCAGCCTATTTACGCTCAAAAAAGCACTTTATATGTGTTTGAAATAGGCACCTGCTAGTGGTCAGGCGTCTGTGGGCAGGTGCCCACTCTGTCTAATAGGAAACCCGACCCTGCTTGCAATGTATAGATTGTTTATATGAATTAAGCATTGTATGTGCTGTTTTTTCTTTTTGCATTTGGCTGTTAAAATATTCTGTATGAGTGTGAGAGTTTTATATTGTATTACTTACTCTTTACATATGCTAACTTCTTCTTATAAACTAGACTTGAAAAGGCCTTCACAGACCTAAACAGTGTCTAACACGCAATGGTGCTAATAAACAGGAACATAAATGCTGTCTCTTGTGCACTGGAGTAATTTGCTTTTGAAAAAAAATACATGGGATGTGATAATAGCACACCTCCCATCTAATGATGCATTCATGCTTTGCTAGTTGGGGACAGTTGCCTGGTATTCTCAAAAGCGGTACACCAGAAAACTCAGGAAGTTGGGTCGACAGGACAGAACCCGAAAACCGGTACAGTCGGGGGGCATCTAATAGCAATTGCTATGTTATCCTGTGTTTGCATAATTTCTAGTACTATGGAATAGTTTGCCACTTTAAATGAACAAATACCACTGATATCTGTTGTAAATGCTAGAGTATGAGCCTCGTTCTAATACATATGCAATGCAAGTAGTGCGTCTTTGCAAAAATGCTTTAAATGTTGCTAAGGTTTAATGTTCACTGTTGCCAAATCCTGTCATTCAACTTGGCTCTTAACTTACAACATGTATTAGTTTAGCAGCATGAATTCTTTTAGAAACACTTTTTTTTATTCCACTTTAGGTTAACTGTGTGGAGGGGAAACAAGCCCTCCTCCCTTTGCCTCAGGCACTGAGATCAGGAAATTCATTGCTAATCACTTTGGTTGTGATTTTTGATTTCAACTGGCAGCAGAGAGAATTGAACTCTGGTCCCTTGGGTGAAGCTGGTTTCACAAGGTAGGCCTCAAGCTTGTTAAGTGAGAGGCCTGCCACGCGCTTATCAATTTTAAATTAATCTCCAGTTTCCACAGTGGTTGCTAAAAATACAGTCTTATGTTCCGATAGCTCACTTTAACTATAACACAAGCTGAAAGAAATTCAATGAAGCCTTGACCAAGAAGATAACTTTAAAATAGCATTACTAAAATGTGGAGAGCATCAATCTCTCTTTATTCTATTTAACATTAAGTTGAAATGCAATAATTATATTTTAACAGATTTTTGGAAACATAAATTTTTGTGGCATGGTTATAGAACATGCCAAAATGTTTTGTTGTTAGTTTTAATAAGTTTGCCGGTGTATGATTTGAATGTATATTTATCATAAACACATAGTGCTAAATATACAATCCCTACACAGTTTGTGACAGATATAGACACTTGCAAACACATTTGAAATATCATATGAGTGTTTCTCAAGTGTTTCAAGAACCAAAACCTTTTCTGGATTTTATTTCAGAAATGATTAAATATTCTAAATATTCTTGTGTCATACATTTTGTAGTGGGACCATATTGTGACACACGCTAGGGTTACCACTTGTATAATGGGCGATACCCAAAATATGTTAGCCTGCATGGAAAGGGCACAGGACAGCAGAATTTTGGCTGGTTCCAGTAAGGGGAGAAAATGCAAAGAGTGATGTTCTCTGCATGGTCCAGGGCATGAGTGAGTCTAAAGATGGGCTTGCGCTATGCTGGCTGGGGACAGTTCCTTGGGATAGCAGGAAATTACCCCACAATCTGGTATGTCTTGTCAAAATCAGGACTGTTAGGAGACCTGCAAATGCATCTTGCCATTGATGTTCTTAGAACGGGCCAATCTGTGCTTAAACCTGAGACCTCTAGCTTGATAACCCTTTATCTTCCAGATTTCCCACAGGAGACTTTGAGCTTGGAACCAAAAAAAGTGCTTTTTGTATTACTATAGCTGCAGCAATGTAAACATGGTAGAACTTAATAAAAAATAAATTTATGAATTATAAGTGACAAGCTACGATAATATAGCAGAGTTATGACAATGATGTACACCTCAAAATTAGAAACCTGTTTTTAATTTCTCTGCACGACTTTGACTTTCATGACCCAGAAATATGCTTTAATGGTTTTAGCCTTAATTTTGTTAGTATTTTTGTAAATGTTTATGTCCTTTTAAACATTATACCAATTAATGTTTTGTCCTTAGAGGTTTAATCTACAGTATCTGCAGTATGCAAATTCTGTTTGTTCATTTCAGTGTGCTGTTTATAGGTCTTCTTTAAGTTCTGCCTAAATCAGGATCTCTTTACTGCAATTATAATTAAGATGTCACTATTGTCAAACTATAGTCACCTGCTTTGCTGTAGTTTGGTTACATTAGGTCTAATTCACCTTAATCTGTCTGTGACTGATTTCTTTACTTCAGCCTTTCATTCTGCTGTAGTCTATATTGAGTCAATGTTAAATGCTATGTCTGCAACACGGCTAATTCAGTATAGAATGTGTGTATCTTAGGAGTCTTGGAACACATCTAAGAAGTTATTCTCACTTTATCCACCTGATGTAATATGAGTAACAGAAGCAGGCACACAGAGCTTTTAAATTCAGACTAAGCTAAATTTGTGTTCTTGTGGGTCCTTTATCTGAAGTCGTTAATAAAGAAATTAAAGGACGAAGCATCTAGGCATTAAAATGTGGTGTATGCATGTATGTATGTATGTATGTATGTATCTATCTATCTATCTATCTATCTATCTATCTATCTATCTATCTATCTATCTATCTATCTATCTATCTATCTATCTATCATGACATGTAAATATAGCCATCAGAAATAAGAGTAGTGCAGACTCAAGGCCTCATCTGGTATGATCAGAGACTGGGTCAATGAGAACACATAAAGTAACTAAGATAGGTGTCTAGCTCGGATGAGAGTCTCATAAAAAATAGTGTTTGTGATTCACTGGACAGATGGCAGCATGAAAGCTATACTGAGATAAGGGACTCTGAATAAAATAGTTCCTTTGTTGAGTATACAGCTACTGATATGTGTGCATATTTGAGAGAGCATCTCATGAGGCAAGGCTAGGAGAGTGAGGAAAGATAAATTATAAGAGTTGGACTAAGGGTGAGGTGAAAGGAGGAATGAATTTTTTTATATGAAATGAAGAATAGGCATTGAATTAAAGGATGGTGTAAGATTGGAATGTAGTAATGCAATGGAGAGATGGACAGTGAGTAATTTTGTTGTGGGAATTAAGAGATCCTGGAGAGAAAGAGATAAGATGAATTTGATGTAGAAATTTGTAGGCAAAATACATGTAAATCCATACATAGATACACTATATAGACCAAAGTATTGGGACACCGGACCATTACACCAACAGGGGTTTTTATGAAATTGCATTAAAATGTAGTTGGTCCCCCCTTTGAAGCTATACCAGCTTAAATTCTTCAGGTAAGGCTTTCCACAAGATTTCGCAGTGTTTCTGTGGGAATTTTTGCCCATTCATCCAGTACAACATTTGTGAGGTAAGGCACTAATGTTGTACGAGAAGGCCTAGCTCGCAATCTCCATTCCATTCCAAATGTCTTCATTGGGGTTGAGGTCAGGGCTCTGTGCAGGCCAGTCAAGTTCTTCCACACCAAACTTATCTAATCATGTCTTTATGCACCTTGCTTTGTGCACTGGGGCACAGTCATACTGGAATAGAAAAGGGCCTTCCCCAAACTGTTCCCACATTGTAAAAGAATGCCTTGGCATGCTAAAGCATTAAGATTTCCCTTCACTGGAAGTAACCCCTAAACCCTAAAAAACATCCCTATACTAAACTTCACAGTTGGTACAATGGCAAACCCTAAACAACAGCCCCATACCAAACTTCACAGTTGGCACAAGGGCATGTAATGTTCTCTTGGCATCTGCCAAACCCAGACTTGCCCAAGCAGAGAAGCGTGACTCGCCATTGGCAGAGTGCTTTACACCACTTGATCTAACCTACTTGGTGATGTGATGCTTGCATGCAGCTGGTTGGCCATGGAAACCCATTCCATGAAGCTTCCACTGCCCAGTAAGTTTGGAACTCTTCATCTATGGAATCAGCAGAGCGTTGCACCTCAATACTCGGTGACCTCGCTCTGACATGGTTTTCTGCTTCGTGGCTGAGTTGCTTCTGTTCCTAACTGCTTCCACTTTGCCATATCTAGCAGGAATGAAATTTCACAAACTGACTTATTGCAAAGGTAACATCCTATTACAGTACCACACTTGAATTCACTGAGCTCTTCAGAATGACCCTTTTTAAAAAAAAAAAAATGTTTGTAAATGCAGACTACATGGCTAGACAGTTGATTTTTTTGTACACCTTTGATTGAAACACCTGAATTCAATAATTAAGAAGTATGCCCCAATAATTTTGTCCATATAGTGTAGGTAAGTACTTTGAAATGAAAGTGTTACAAATGACCTATCAAGTGATGCTGTTTATTATGAAAATCCTTCTAAAAATATATATGATCTTTATTAATTCTAAAGTATTTACGATTAATTTCTAGCTCTTCAACAGATACAAACCTCAGTCAAGACACAATGCTTTCTTGTTAGCGTACATGTACATTTCACATATTCTACAGAGGTTTGTCTGTACTGATATTTTAATGTGTTTTGACAGTAAGTCAAGGGCCTTAGCTGTGAATTGTAATACAAATTCTCAGCTTGCTACATCTCCTACAAAAAAAAAGAAAATGAATTAAAAAAATAAAATGAAAAAAGTTCTAGACTGACTTTCCTTGAACTCTCCAGGGAGAGATTTTGAAAACTAGTTTATGAGAAAATAATTCAGGTTTGCACAATACACTTTCTCCTCTCATTTCTATATTACTTAGATTGACAAATTAAAACCGAGAGAATTTAATCCAGAAGAATGTGGCTCTGTTAAAAACTGTGCATTTCCCTCACAGTAGGCTTACACGATATAGTTGGCTTCCATTTATAAAGCTGTTAGGATTGGCTATATGAAATGTATAGAAAGGGGTCATAAAATCAGTCAGCCTCACAGTCGTTAAAATGTTTTGTTGCAAACTCTCTCTATTTCTTTCAATCTCTCTTTTCCCAAAGTGCAATATAAAATAGTCAAAATAAAGGCTCTCTTCACATTGCCTCTAATTTGACGTAACAAACTATTAGATTACAAGATGTGTTTTGCTGATGAAATACAGGCAGATTGGGCTGGTGCCAAATGCCAGACTTGCCACAGGCAATTACTGTTCCTCTGGCTGTGTGGTCGGTTGAAGAATTTTTTTTTTAGGAAGTCTTAAAGGTTCATTTAAAACATTGATTCAGAATATCAAAGAACATTTGTCATCTAAGTATGTTATAGAAAATCAATTAGTACATACTTTCTAAAGAATCCTTGTGCTAATGTAAGTGCATAGGGTTTACAGCAGGGGTGGTCAGATGTGAATTACAACTCCCAGTAACGTATTGTAACACATGTACACATGTTGAAGTGTCCCCCACAGTAGCAAAGAGATACAAGGCTCCAAAATGTTCCCTCAGCTTTCTTTGACAGATAGGGCTTTCATTTAACATCCTATATGTGTACCTAACACTATGTGGGAATAAAATGTTACAAATTGGAAAAAAATAAAAATGGTTTTATCACATCCAGTGAAACTAATTAAAAATAACTCAAAATAGATTTACATATCAGTCCTGTTTGTTAGATGCCTACAATGTTTAGGATCTACATTCATTTTAGATAGTCAACGCTAACCCTACACAATCCCCACACTAACGCTATGCCAACCATATCCCTTACCCATACTAATACCCATACTAATACTAATTCTAACTGTATGCCTACCCTAATCTTATCCTTAACTTCAACCCTATACTATCTTTAACTCTAAAACAACATTAACACACAATCAGCATAAACCCTTACCTTATCCTAACCCTCCATTAACCCTAGTGCTAACCCTAACCCTACCCCAACACTAAATTTAATCCTATCCTACTGTTACCCCTAATCCTACACTAATCCTACCACTAACCTCAACTCTAACCCTAAGGTAACACTCAATTCTGATACTAGAAATGTGTTTTACTGTATTTAACACAGTAGATGGTGATGTGTTGCCACCATTTAATGACTGTTTTAAGAATTACAATTAGTGACCATCCAGGGTCTCACAAAGCTGCCTACACCCCAGAAAAACCATGGCTGAACACAATCGGTTTTCTGAATGGAGTTATAGGGCTCTGTGCAACGCTGACATCCAGCACTGCACAGAGCTCATCGGTAAGTCTGAGACTACTAAAAATGATCTAACCCTGCTCAAAAATGATCTAACCCTGCTAGGCATTTAATTACCTATTTAAAGAGAAACTGGCAGCGCTGGCTTCCAATGCTGCAAGCAGCTCATCAAAAACCATGGAGCCCTAGCATACTCAGAGGAGCCCCAGGTATCCATTGATACCATTTAAATGAGCTGTTTGCAGTGATGGCTGGAGGGAGACCAATGGATCAATGGATACCTGGGGATCCCTGATGTGAGCAGGGATTTGACCGTGCACATACCAAATATGCAGGGCGTTCTATGCCACACTACACACTTTAAAGCCCACTTATGTAGAACAGCATTGGACACCCTAACAAAATTAAGGGGTTATTTCCATCATTCTTTTGTCTGGCTCGAGGACCCAAAATGCAGATTCAGAGATGTTTGTAGAACTACAAATCCCATGATGCTTTTCCAGGTTTTAGAAGCAAATTCTCCAAGTCAGATTTGCTTCATGTTCAGCTACTTTGGCCCTAAATTTAAAAATAATTTTTAATTCACTCTGAATTAGAGACAACTCTGACCCTGATATTTTATTATTTTAACAAAATGACAAATAAATGCATAGCTACCATAACGTCAAATATATGTTTTTAATAAAGTTCTACAAAACATATAGAAGTATAAAATAGTCAGGTCCGTACATCTGTATGTTTTACTTCATGCTTGTTTATCATAAGCATCACCAATTTTACATTATTTCTACTTTGTTATGAATGGCATGAATATTAAGATTTTAATTATATACATTACAAAATATCAATATTGTAACCACACTGAGCAGATATATATAATATTTTTTTTCAGTGGGTTACATATTACACCCTTTTCTAATATGTATGGAAGACTGCCAAGGGGTTTATTAAGGATAACTATGAGTTCTATAGTGTATGTGGTGGGCTAATCTTTTTGGTAATTGAATCAGTTCAGTGGAGTAGAGAGGATTATTTGAGTTATTTATTGCAAGATGAAACATTCTGAATTTATAGACTGAAGACTCTGCACTCTGAGCAAAGATAAAGATAGGAAGACATTTTCCCTTGACCCTGTGTATATCATATGCAAGTCTAGTAGGATGTAATCTTGGGGTTAAACAGAAAACTTTGAAGGTGTTCAGTTGATTAGATAGTAAAACAAAGTTTTAGAAGGAAGCATTTTTAATCACAATAATAAGGTAGTTGAAAGGCAGGTTTTTAAAGTCTAAAAACAATAAAATCCCTTATTAATTTACAATACAATGGATAGTCTTCCTCTTTCGGTGGAAGCACTAAAGATCAATAAATAAATTACAATTCTGTATATAATATTTATCAACAGATAATTGGTTGCTGATGAGTAGTGATGTCGCGAACATAACATTTTCGGTTCGCGAACGGCAAACGTGAACTTCCGCAAATGTTCACGAACCGGCGAACCGGGCGAACCGCCATAGACTTCAATGGGCAGGCGAATTTTCTGGCCACAATAGTGATGGAAAAGTTGTTTCAAGGGGACTAACACCTGGACTGTGGCATGCCGGAAGGGAATCCATGGCAAAACTCCCATGGAAAATTACACAGTTGATGCAGAGTCTGGTTGACACCTATCCTAAGGATCCCTGATACACACTGACACAGAGCAGAATGGGGACTGCTACCCCTACATAGGGTCACTTGGCAGATATGGATTGACACCTATCCTAAGGATCCCTGATACACACTGACACAGAGCAGAATAGGGACTGTTCCTCCTACATAGGGTCACTTGGCAGATATGGATTGACGCCTATCCTAAGGATCCCTGATACACACTGACACAGAGCAGAATAGGGACTGTTCCTCCTACATAGGGTCACTTGGCAGATATGGATTGACACCTATCCTAAGGATCCCTGATACACACTGACACAGAGCAGAATAGGGACTGTTCCCCCTACATAAGGTCACTTGGCAGATATGGATTGACACCTATCCTAAGAATCCCTGATACACACTGCCACAGAGCAGAATAGGGACTGTTCCCCCTACATAGGGTCACTTGGCAGATATGGATTGACACCTGTCCTCAGAGACCCTGATACACACTGACACAGAGCAGAATAGGGACTGTTCCTCCTACATAGGGTCACTTGGCAGATATGGATTGACACCTATCCTAAGGATCCCTGATACACACTGACACAGAGCAGAATAGGGACTGTCCCACCTACATAGGGTCACTGGAGGGAGTATCTGCAGTAACACAGGGTGTCTGGAGGGAGTATCTGCAGTAACACAGGGTGTCTGGAGGGAGTATCTGCAGTAACACAGAGTGTCTGGAGGGAGCATCTGCAGTAACACAGGGTGTCTGGAGGGAGTATCTGCAGTATCACAGAGTGTCTGGAGGGAGTATCTGCAGTAACACAGGGTGTCTGGGGGGAGTATCTGCAGTAACACAGGGTGTCTGGAGGGAGTATCTGCAGTAACACAGTGTGTCTGGAGGGAGTATCTGCAGTAATACAGAGTGTCTGGAGGGAGTATCTGCAGTAACACAGGGTGTCTGGAGGGAGTATCTGCAGTAACACAGGGTGTCTGGAGGGAGTATCTGCAGTAACACAGAGTGTCTGGAGGGAGTATCTGCAGTAACACAGAGTATCTGGGGGGAGTATCTGCAGTAATACAGAGTGTCTGGGGGGAGTATCTGCTTGTAACATTTATATGCACTGAAAAAAAAAAAAAAAAAAATTGAAAAAAAAAAAGAAAATGGTTGCAGCTTCCGAATGAATCTAAAATGGATGCTGTTCAGTAGGTGGGAGGGTCTGCTAGGGAGGGTGTGCTGCTGATTGGCTGGAATGTGTCTGCTGACTGTGTGGTACAGGGTCAAAGTTTACTCAATGATAAAGAATAGGGGGCGGACCGAACATCGCATGTGTTCGCCCGCGGTGGCGAACGCGAACATGCTATGTTCGCCAGGATCTATTCGCCAGCAAACCGTTAGGGACATCACTACTGATGAGATGTTAGCAATGTCAATGTGATCATAACCCCATTGTTCCAATAATTTGTGGTACAGCTTTTACCAGCTTTGGATGGGTGAAAATGGACTCTATACTTTACAATAATCATTCACGTTTCATTAATCAAGCAGTCACAATTCTACTGAAGAGGAGTGATTGACAGGTGGTTGTATATAACTAAATAATCACTTTAATGGAACCATTGCAAACGTAGAAATTTCAACACCTCAGGGACTTGAAAATAATTTTCTTATGTATAGCAATACTACAATATTTTAGAGTTTGCACATGAGCAGAATGAACACCATAAACATTTGACGAATTATTATTTTTTATAAAGCGCCAACAAATTCCACAGCACTGTACAATAGGTGGACTAATAGAAAAGTATTTGTAACAAGACGGGTTTGGACCCACAGGAACAGATGGTGTAGAGTGCCCTGCTCAATCGAGCTTACATTTTATAGATTGAACAAGAAATGTTAAGTATTGATTTCATCATCAATTAATTACACCTATTAAAGTGTGAATAGGTAACTTAACTAAAACATGAGTAGCAAAATTGACAAGATAATAAATATGCATATACATATTGTGAAATACAATGCACAAGGTACCTGAAAGAGTCACACACACATACACTGGATTGCCCATATGGCACATAATTGGTTAATGAAACACCTGTAACCTATTAATAACACCAATGTGTATGTGAATGAAGACACTTGCAAAATGCAGATGACACAAAACTAGGTAAGATAACACAAAATATAACTTCTATACATTTGGGATTTTACTATTTGGGATTTGGAATTTGGTAGGCAAGTCACATATAGGATTTAATACAGAGCCAGAGAAAGAAACACTAAAAAAGCGCTGGGAGAAGTAGGAGGAGCACCAGGAGAGAGCAGTATCTCATAGACCGAGATTACGGATGTGATGAAGTGCCCTTCTCCACTTGTGCCTGGAGGGGACTACTGGCTAGCCTCCTGCCTTCCGACTATGGCCCCTGTGTTGATAGCTGTATTTTCCCCTGCAGAAAGGTTTATTTGTGTATTTCTGCATATTTCTGACTTTCAGTATGTGAGTAGTGCTACCCCAGATAGCCATGCCATGGAGCCTATTTGTGTAACAAAAGACTATGGAAAAGACTTTGGCTCCATGGCAATTGAACTGTATGTATGTGATCTGAGCGCCATTCGGTAATAATGTGCCCTCAGATCTAAGCTATCTGGGGATATGTTGCATGTATATGTTTTATGTAGTAATTGTAACATTGTGTAATTTTATGTATTTTTGAAGCCATGTGGTTAATGGAGTCTTGCCTCTGTCCTGGGAGATAATTTGAAAATTGAAAATTTTAGTGAGAGGAAGAGCAAGAGAGGGAGACAGAGTGCGTTGTAGTAGGTGCGAATGAGCATAGAACAGTTGAGTGAGTGGGGTTGTGGGATGTATTGGGAGATATATTGGAAGGGGAAGGAGAGAGGTTAGATATCTCTTCCCTGATTGTAGAAACCTTCTTGGTGAAGTGAGTTGCAAAGTTTGAGATGGACAGGGTGGTAGGGGGAGCAACAAGGTGAAGGAGAGCATTAAAAGTGCGAAATAGGCATTTGGGTTGGCGGGAAAGTGTGCTTATGAGGGTGTTGAAGTAATTTACTTTTGCAGAGGAAAGAGCCAGAGTGTAGGAGTGCAGCATAAATTTATAGTGGAGGAAGTCCGGTGCAGAGTAAGACTTTCTCCAAGAGCGTTCAGCAGTTCTGGAACATTTTTTTAAATATCGGGTCAGCTTGGTGTGCTAGGGTTGTAATTGGGAACGCTTGCTGCGTTTAAATGTAGGAGGTGCCATGATGTCAAGTTGAGAGTAGAGAGTGGAGTTGTAGAGAATACAGGGTATGTAAAGTATATTTATATAAACAGGACCTGGGAACAATTATAGATAACAAACTAGGCAACAGTATGCAATGCCGGTCTGCCATTGCAAAAGCTAGTAAAGTCCTCTTATATATAAAAGTCACATGATCAAAATATAATTTTGCTTCTTTGTATGGTAAGACCGCACCTGATATACGCATTTCTATTTCAGGGCAGCAGTTTTAAAGAAGGATTTAGCAGAACTAGAAAAAGTGCAAGGTGAGCTACAAGGTTAAAAAGAGGAATGGAAAACATTAGTTGTGAAGAAGGACTAGAAAAACTGCATGTTTTCTTTATTTGTATGTAGGAACCTGTTCATTAATAGAAATATACAACAGACAAGAGGTCACCCATTGAGACTGAGAGAAGGGCATTTTGGCTTGCAGTAGAGTAAAGGATTCTTTACAGTAAGAATAATAAAGATTTGGAATAATCAGATTCCATAGATTTTTTTAAACTTATTTTTTTTAAAGACGTGGCTTTTTTAATTTGTTGCAAAAACATAATGTTTAAGGTTATAATTGATATGTATGTAAATAGGTTGTTGATCCAAGGAGCAATATGATTATGGAGTCAAGAAGGATTTTTTCCTCTTTTTTTTTGTGGCGTAATTGGAATGGCTACAATTTTTTTTTTTGATCAACAGATAAAAGGATGGGTTTTAAGGTTGAAGTTGATGATAGACTATATTGTCAACCTAGATTACTATGTAACTATATAACAATGCAAGTCTAAAAATGAAATCAAAGTTGAGGCCAGTTTTAAAACAAAAATATTTTTGGATTTCAGTGACATTATTGGTAGAAAAAGGGAACGTGAAAGTTGGATTGTGATCACTTTGATAACTGCTGTTGCAGGATCAGCCCAGAGTCAAAATACATTATCAATGCGTTATTGCCACTTGATTGCAATATAGACCTAAAACACTAATTGGATTCTAACTGCTTGGAATGTGTGAAGGGTTTGTTGTAACAAATAAGTAATATAGTCTGAGATTTCATAAAGAACATACTAGATGAGCCAATTATATCATGTCTGCCTTCATTCGTGTATCTATCACTCAGTTCTGAGCAAGTAATCCATGTACAGAAAGCATATTTTTAGTTTGCAATGAAATAATTCTGATTCTGCATGTGTAGCAATTTATACCATGTAAGAAGCTTGGGAATTAAATCTGTTGTTATTCTATACAATATAACGTTTGCATTAAATCTCTACAGTCTTTCATCACGTAGTAAATCTTTTCTTTGGCATATAAATATTCAGCCACGAAAGATAAAATAATTTAATAAATAGTCATAAAGCTCTTTTTTTTTTGTTTATGCAAGTATACCTCATTAGTTATAGCTTATAGCACATTAATGTGATTATACTGCAAAAAAAGTCTCAAATATAAGTAATAAAAAAATTAGAACATTATTTAAGTGTCGAACTTTTCACAGAACCAAAAACAAGGTCATTTATGAACATTACTCTCTAAAACAATTCTCCAGCCTGGGTTTTCAGATGAATTAGAGTTGCTTTATACAGACATTTTGACATGTGTTAGTGACACCACAAGACTACATGTATTTGTCATTGTAACAGTAGTGTTCTGTCTAAAGTGAGCTGGTCATCTGCAAAGTGTTTGCATAGAATGTTCACTTGCAAGTAGATATTCACTGATTCTATATTTTGCCAGTTACATTTCCAGCAAATTAAGTGGTGTGGGTGTACTGGTCCTGTCATTTTAACACTTCTATGTACAACATTGCCATTTTGTTAAAACAGTAATGTTCACATGGAACGGTTAAATGTATCTCTAGTGGCTATCTTCCAACATGGCGTTTTGCCATGCATGCGCACTTGCCTTCCAATTAGATTGGCATAGATTCTCAATCATGATGATCTCAGCCACGGAGGCAGAGCAACCACAGTAAGTCCAGTGTGACAAGGAAGTAAAGGTAGGTAAAACTACATTTTAAACCCTTACATTCATTTACAGCTAGGGAAACATTATAGCGTTAAGAATTCAAGTTTATATTCCTAACACTTTAATGCTCCTTTATAATATGAGATATATTAAAATATAATCACTTTATACAAGACATCATATTATTGATTACAATTTGGTTAGTTTTAAAGCAGGGTTTTAAAATCTTCTAGAGTATGAATCATAATCAAGATTTTTTTCATTTCTGTTAATAATATGTGGTTAACCAATAAACATTGCACAAGGACTGTTACTGTGATTAGCAAAGTTGACTCCAGAACTAATTTAAGAACATTCAAACAGTATTCTTAGATACTGTTGTGCTTTTAGAACTTTCTTTCACGTTTCTTCTACTCTTTTTTTTTTACATCTCCACCATCTCCACCATTGTTTCATTAAAGAAATGTGTTTATCTAAAAGACAAATGAGATTATTTTATTATGCTAGGGCATCCATCTGACAAAGGTTTAAAAACCTCAAATGTTAAATGTCACCAAGGCACGCCACATAACTGTGTTATAACTAGACATCCAGGCTACTTGTAATGGAATTTGTTTGCAATACTAGTAATGTTTTCCTCACTATGAGTTCTTATTAAACCTTGACAAAAGCTGATAGTGATTCAAAACACTGTGTGATGTAAAAATAAATTCCTTCAACGCAAGCCTTTGTGAAAGATCTGTATAGTAATAGAACAGAGCCAGGCCACGGGAAACCTTTCTAGCACTAAGTGAAAATACTCTCTTATCAGATAAAAAAAAAAAAATCACCATTTGTACATATCACAAGTTTTTTATTATGTTATAATGATTGGATTTTCCCTTTTTACACTTTAATGTTGGACCTTCTTTGGATTCTATTTCACATGTGCATAGCTCAAACCTGACTTGTAGCTTTGTCATGAGTTCTGTGTTGAGATTATATAACACATTTAATAATATAAAACCTGTCGTAGTACAACTCTTATCACTGCTAGCCTTCCTTAGATTAGCAGAGTTTCATTAAAATTAGATTTCAACCATTTAAGAAGTGCCACAAATGATTTCCTCGTATCATAAAAAATGACATGGTATCACTTTAAATAGGTTAAAATTACTGTTAGTATACTATACTATATTATCTGTTTATTGTGTCGAAAACATTGCTAAAATAGAGTTATCATTTTTAGGTAAAAACTTATGACGTGTGTATAATATAAGCTGCCATTTAGGTATTGAAAGTGCCACCTGCAAAGCCATGTGCCTGCCTAAAGCATGTTTAAAAGTCCCAGAATGCAATGTATGGTGATCTCTGGGATTGAGCCAGGTGTATTGTCACAGGTCAGGAAAACACACATCAGAAAGAACAGAAAGTTATTTAAATATTTCCTAATGATGTGGCTACCCTATTTTGTATGTGAAGATTTACTCCATGTTTAAAACAAAGCTTGTCTTGGAAAACACAGATCTACTTTAAGCTAAAACAGTAAAGTCTTTTTCAGCTCTAACATATTCTCTCTGGTAAATATAACGTCCTATTTTCTATGCTATGAACTTATACCCTCAGTTCTGGAAATGAGTGGAACACTGCCCAATTGGAAAGAAGAGACAGCATAACACCATATTAAATCACCCCTGTGCATTCTACCAGTGACAAGCTTGGAATTTGTCACGATGGCGAAAAGGCTTCAGACGTTTTGAACAGTGTAATCAACCTATTTTTAATTCATGCTAAAGTCCAACCGGTTTAGAAGACAAAATGCTGATTTAACACCTCTACAGACGTACAGAGTCTATTTTAGTTTAGTGACTTCATTGGTAACCGTACAGTGAATATGACCATACAAATCCTAGTAACTCCAGGTTTACTCTATGGATCATGGCACTGGACTGGAGCCAGAGCTATTTCTAATACATAAGATCCCATAAGCCCAATGTGTGTCAGAAAAAAACTGAGCCCATACCTTATTTAAGAGTAGATTTAACTACTGCACTTATTTGAATTGCAATGTAATAACTCAGGTTTGCATGAATATGCGCTATCACATGCTTGATCATTCAAGCTTAGCAGTTTTAATTTGTTTTTTTTCGGAGTCCCAGCATTAATGGATTTTTAAAAAAAAATTAAAATAAGAATTTTTAGATTTTGAAAGGGAAATTACATGTCCAAAAATTGCTTTTTAATGCACATGAGGATTCATTGAAAAACAAAAAATATCCAAACATTTCCTAAGCCTCAACTTTTACCTGCAGAATTGACTTCTGCAGCTAACGAAGATCCACTCCTCTTTTGCCCAGCAGATAATTCTTTGTTAATTCTGGACATTCTTCATCAATCTTCATTCATCAAATGCTTCTCACGGAACAACACTGAGGACAAAGCTCCAGTCCAAAGCTTCTCATAGGGTTATTTTATGGACATTTAGGAATATTATAAAACCATTTATACTTTCATTTTATATTAGTTCAAGTTTTTAAGTGTTATTTGTTGATGTGCCCATTGAAATTATGACTGGATATGTAAAGCTGTTGTTGACTAAAATTCTTATCAGACTCAGCCAACCACTGGATGAGGTTAATTGGAGTTATATATCACATAGCCGTTTAGCAATTGATTGCCTCATTATTCCATTACATCAGATACATATTTGAAATCCCATCAGCCTTAGCTACACTCTCACTAAGCTTAATAGAAAGTTGTCATCCTGCAGGGCTAGCCAACATTTTGTACTTAATTTAATAGCACACAATTTCCCAAAGGAGATATATATCATTTTTGTTTTTTTCTTATGACCTTTGTATCCAGAAGGGGCAGGGTGCAAAAACTAAAACTGAATTATATTTTTTCTTTATCAAAGTGTTAGAAAGTTCAATTACCTGAGAGCTTTGACACTGTGTGTGTGTAAGTCACCTGACCTAGAGAAATCTGTCTAAATGTTAGTTAGTATGCTGTGTTAACTATGTGGCCTGACAGCCGTCACAAATGTTGAACTGTAACTTGCAAGCCAGGAAGATAGTTTATTTATTGTAAAAAAGGTTAAAAACTCTTACTTTCCAATTGCAAAGACAGAGTTTTTAACCTTTTTTACAATAAATTGTTGAATATACTATTTAATTAGGGGGTTCTGCCTCTCTCTGTCCTATATGACATAGAACCATCTACCAACTGGGAGCATACCATCCAGATACTGTTTAGACAGTGTGGAATTCTTCCCTCTCCGGTGGAGCTTTTCAAACCCAGAACCAGAGGTGATAGGGCTCTGGTCCATGTCAGGTCTTCCCTTTACCCCTTATTGGGCATTACTCTATTCAGATAGTCTGCACTATATTTGTTAGATCATTTTTGTCATCAGTTCAAGAACGCTTATTTTGGTAATATCATGAATACTATAGGCACCCAGACCACTTAAGCTCATTGAAGTGGTCTGGGTGCACTTAACCCTGCAAAGGTAATTAACCCTGCAAAGGTAATTATTTCAGTTTTTAATAAACTGCAATAATTACCTTTCAGGGTTAACTACACCTCTAGTGGCTGTCGACCAGACAGGCACTAGGTGGATTTCCGGGTTGTTAGGCAGATTTTGGTCACCTAACTGATGCTGGATGTCCTCACGCATGGGGATGTCCAGCGTCACCCAAAAACCCATAGGAAACCATTGAATAATTGTATATGCAGAAAGCTCTGTGTATTCGTTGTAAACCATGTAGGATCCACTATAGTATAATATCATTTTTATATGTTATATTTCCTGACAGGAACACCAGCAAAGAAAATTGATTCACATCCAGGTGAAAAAATGACTGGAACAGCAAGGAATATTTACTAAAAAAAAAAAGATGTCTAGATTTCTAGTCTGTGTATACATGTATTTGAAAGGGCAAAAAGATTAATTTTACATGTAAATATATTAATTTCTAATAACCATTTTCTTTGAGCCAATGTTGAAAATCATTGAGCCAATGTTGAAAATTGTGGATGTTCAATGTGAAAAGACAAAACACTTAACGAGTTTTATTAATATGTCCACTCACTGTGACAAATTGAGAAACAAGATAAAAAATGTTGTTTCCAGTGTATCTGAATCGTGGGCTAGAGTAAAATCATTGGTTACAATTTTTCGTAAGCAAACATTAGCTTTTCGTTTGTATTGCTTAAAACGTGCTGATATTACACAAAGAAAAACTGTCCTTGAAGCAAAATCACAACGCAAAAAATAAACATTCTTTTGAATTCTGTATCTCAACTGCTGCCTGAAAAGCTCTACAATACCTGGTTTCACATTTGATTTCTATTAGTTTGACAACAATAGCAGTTTTTTTCTACTGCGATAATTGCAGCATAGATTAAAGAGTTTGTGAAAAATATGCAAATTTGTAACATCCTTTGAGCATGAAGCACAATTTCAATCCAAAATAACACACATTTAACAACTGTTCATTGGATAACGCTGGCTGTCCTGGCGCACATAATTTATGGCTCAGTTTCCGAACCTTGACAAAGAAGGAACATTTTATATTGGCAGATTATGGTTGTTAAACAGTTTGTCAAGGTCACACTCTATAATGGCTACTCAGATGTAATAGAAAACATGAGAAATAGTGATTGAAATATGTGCATGCTTTGTCATATTTTTAACCTCAGATCGATGGCATTGTTGTTTGAGAACCTGTTATCATCCGAACCCTGTCTACCCCTTGTGCATGTCTGGGATCAAGAAGACACATTTTTCAATAGTATTTGTCAAGTATAGGGCTGAAGATCTGGTGGGAAAAAAGTTATCTTTTGGGGGTGGGCTAATAAATTAAAAAGAGTTCATGACTCATTGACTCTTTCACCATATCCACTACAATAAGCTGCAGTGGTTATAGTACTTAGAATGTCTCTTTAAATTGTGTCACTCGTTTATGGCATTGGTTTCCCTTTGTATTTTGCCAAACATTCGGGGTTTATTTAGCAATCCTTAAAATATCTGACAAGGTAATTAGAGATTTTAGGATAAAATAACCAGACACTTTGTTTTCATGTTTGGTTATTTTTGCCTAAATGTACAATTTTCTTTTCTATTCTCTTTAATTCCCAGTTTATTAATGCATCATAACAATGAACTTAGCACAAAGTACCCCTAAAAGGCAATAATGAATTGAGATATTAATAATGGCATATTTCCCGGGTTCATGTAACGTATCATTGAGGTGCATCACTGCATGTAAACAATGAATGAAGGTTATTCTTGTATTGAAAGTACGTCAACTTCTTCATCTGATACCATTAGGCTTAGTCAGGCCGTAAAATATCTTTTTCATGCCTGACAAGAACAAAATCTACTAAATATCAAATGATATATTGAACACATGTAAACATCGACTATAATTATAAAGCTCCAATTGTGAAAATAAAAATTGGCTGCGGCTGTGTAATTTGATCATCTGCATATGTATGAGAGATATTACAAAAATCAATAATCAAGGTAATCATTATAAATGGTGAAAGCTTTTAATTTCCATGGAAGCTTAAAAGAGAGCTAATTATTTGTCAACAATAATCAACACAAATTATCTTAACCATAAACTATCTTGAAAAACAAACTTAGCATCTGAATATGGTGAAACAATAGAGTATTGCGGGTGTTACAGTTGCTACTGGGATCCTGCGTCCCATAAGGCCCAGGAACTCTGAACAATCTGCAACTCTATTTTCTATTGGAGGTCAATTGTCTATTTCATCAGCACCATTGATCTCTTTTACTTACTCCTCATGTACTAAAGACATAGAGCACTGAGATACCAGAATCTGTATTCATAGAACACATGACAATAGAAGATGTCTGTCAAAGGAGACACAAAATTCCAACTCCTCCCAATAAGACAACCATGATCTTTCAGATTTAAGACTGCTCCTCTCTTCTCCTCACTCTAAAAGCTAGTAATAGGAATTAGAAAGTAGTAGATGAGTCATAACAAGAGGGTGTCAAAAATTGTATCCAGTGGTCCACAAGTCCTCTGAAAGAGACCATATTTTCTAAAGTAGGTTTACTTGAAACTCTATAGTGCTGCATATATAATGGAGAAACATTTCAACAATGCTTAGAACTTGAAATGTGTGGCTCTTTTTACAGCTGTCAGTCTCTTGTACTGCCTTTCTCTGTCACGTCTATGGGTTATTCTTTTGATGGCAACTTGGTCAACATTAAGAATGTTACACTTCCACTTCTCCAAATAACTGAGCAAGCATGCATGCAGTGTGTTCCAGAATGTTGGTTAAATGTAAGAGTATTTGGAAAGAGTCAGAGGAAATATGCATAAAACATTCAAATTGCCTACTTCACAGCATGAGGTATATTTATTCAACCACTGATGGTACAATAGTTGATTTCCATTCAGTATTTAGTAAAAATTGAGTTGGAAAGTAGATGATTTCAATACAGTATTTAGTAAAATTGAGATAGAAACTTGTTCATATTGGTAGGTGGTGTGTACATTAATATGACTATATTAATAAAGAGGTTGAAGTCCTAGTTGGATATTAAAAATTAACTTTTATTATGATTTCAATATAAAATCTAGTATACAATATGGACTTTACTAACTAAATTACCACAGAAGATACTGAAGCATAGGGAATGGATGGAGACAAGATATCTCTTAGGGTGCTACCAAATATATATATATAAGTATTCACTAAACAAATAATAAATAGTTTGGGAGTGTATATTTTACTCCTTTTTCACCGTATTATTAATTAGTTATTTTTTATCATTATTTTGGTTTGGGATTTATAACACTTTCTCAGTATTTCTTATTATTTGTTTAGTGAATACTTATATATATTTTTGGTAGCACCCTAAGAGATATCTTGTCTCCATCCATTCCCTATGCTTCACTATCTTCTGAGGTAATTTAGTTAGTAAAGTCTATATTGTATACTAGATTTTATATTGAAATCATAAGAAAAGTACATTTTTAATTTCCAACTAGGACTTCAACCTCTTTATTAATAATTATAAATTGGGTCCATGCCCTGTTGTCCTGGGACCCATTATATTCCTCCCATTCTCTACTATTTCTAAATATGACTATATACTGCAATCAGCATGCTCTAAGGCCAATGTGGAAGAAAATGGAAACATAACATGTAGTCCCTGTTATGCTTATAATTGGTTGGTTGCATTAGTAGAATTTGCAAACACTCCTAATTTTGTGGGACAAACCCTAATGAAAATTAGATCCGGCAATACTCTGATACATTCATTTTCCACATACCGTATATACTCGAGTATAAGCCGACCCGAATATAAGCCGAGGCCCCTAATTTTACCCCAAAAAACTGGGAAAACGTATTGACTCGAGTATAAGACTAGGGTGGAAAATGCAGCAGCTACTGGTAAATTTCTAAATAAAATTAGATCCTAAAAAAGTTATATTTACTGAATATTTATTTACAGTGTGTGTATATAATGAATGCAGTGTGTGTGTGTGTATTAATGCAGTGTGTATATGAATGCTGTGTGTGTATGCAGTGTGTGTATGAATGCAGTGTGTATATAATGAATGGAGTGCAGTGTGTGTATATGAGTGCAGTGTGTGTATAATGAATGCAGTGCAGTGTGTGTATGAGTTCAGTGTGTATGCAGTGTGTATATAATGAATGCAGTGTGTATATAATGAATGCAGTGCAGTGTGAATGCAGTGTGTATGTATGAGTGCAGTGTGTATGTATGAGTGCAGTGTGTATGTATGAATGCAGTGTGTGTGTATGAATGCAGTGTGTGTATGCAGTGTGTGTATGAATGCAGTGTGTATATAATGAATGGAGTGCAGTGTGTGTATGAGTGCAGTGTGTGTGTATGAGTGCAGTGTGTATATAATGAATGCAGTGCAGTGTGTATGAGTGCAGTGTGAATGCAGTGTGTGTATGAGTGCAGTGTGTATGTATGAGTGCAGTGTGTATGTATGAGTGCAGTGTGTATGTATGAATGCAGTGTGTGTGTATGAATGCAGTGTGTGTATGAATGTAGTGTGTGTATGCAGTGTGTGTATGAATGCAGTGTGTATATAATGAATGGAGTGCAGTGTGTGTGTATGAGTGCAGTGTGTGTGTATGAGTGCAGTGTGTATATAATGAATGGAGTGCAGTGTGTGTGTGTGAGTGCAGTGTGTATATAATGAATGCAGTGCAGTGTGTGTATATGAGTGCAGTGTGTGAGTGCAGTGTGTATATAATGAATGCAGTGCAGTGTGTATATGAGTGCAGTGTGTATGTATGAGTGCAGTGTGTATGTATGAATGCAGTGTGTATGCAGTGTGTGTATGAATGCAGTGTGTGTATATAATGAATGCAGTGCAGTGTGTGTATGAGTGCAGTGTGTATGTATGAGTGCAGTGTGTATGTATGAATGCAGTGTGTATGCAGTGTGTGTATGAATGCAGTGTGTGTATATAATGAATGCAGTGCAGTGTGTGTATGAATGCAGTGTGTGTGAGTGCAGTGTGTGTGTGTGTGTGAGTGCAGTGTGTGTGTGTGTGAGTGCAGAGCATTGGTGGGGGTGGGCATTTTATTAATTATTATTATTTAATTATTATTATAATATATATTATAATATATTTTTTAATGTTGTTATTATTTTGTTTCTTATTATTTTTTTTATTTTATTATTATTTTTTTTATTTATTTTTTTGTCCCCCCTCCCTGCTTGTTAGCTGGCCAGGGAGGGGGGCTCTCACTCCCTGGTGGTCCAGTGGATGGGCTGTAGGAGGGGGGCTGTCAGGAAGCTGTTACTTACCTTCACCGCAGCTCCTGTCAGCTTCCTTCTCTCTCCTCCAGTCCCTGCAGCTCCCAGGTCAGCTCCCTCTGCAAGTGGCAACGCTCTGACCCCGCGGCTCTCGCGAGAGTTGCAGAGGGAGCTGACCTGGGAGCTGCACGGACCGGAGGAGAGAGAAGGGAGCTGACAGGAGCTGCGGTGAAGGTAAGTAACAGCTTCCTGACAGCCCCCGGTCCTTGTCTGTATTATGGCAATGGAAATTGCCATAATACAGACAACTGACTCGAGTATAAGATGAGTGAGTGGTTTTTTTTTCACAAAAAATGTGCTGAAAAACTCGTCTTATACTCGAGTATATACGGTATGTTCAATTTGTACTCAAGATGACCGGAAATCAGACCAAACAACCCTTTTTGTATTTAATTGGAACATTAGAACATTGCTAAGCACACTGAAGATTATATTGATTTTTTAATGTTGCACTAATGCAAAACTGTTAAAGGGGCACTTTAGCCAGTATAACCATTTCACCTCATTGGCTTGGTTATAATGCTTGGAACCCCCTGTCACTGCAGCTCCATTCAGCGTTAAATAATTTCAGAGCAATTTAACACTGAATGAGTGTCCCTTGCTACCTTGCCCCCACTGGAGGTATTGCTCAAGGAGAAATTACACACTTCCTTCCAGCCATATCAATTGATAACAACAATGGCAGCTTTGATAGGCTAAACGTGGTCAGCTGACATTCTCAGCCAATCATTGCTGCGTATTGCTACTCAGGCTAACTATGAGAGAAAACAGGTCTGGTTTATGTCTGTGATATGTCCATAATGTCGGGTTGTTCTCATGGCTCCAACACTGAAGTTTTATCAGTCTTTTTATTTTATCATAGAGAGGGCATTCATTTACATTTATAAGGTAATGTGCAGTGTTAATATGGCAAGATTCCCTGTGTTTCTGAAAATGCATAAAGAAATTGTATTGCATATTATCTCCGCAATTCAATATATTCAGGAACAATTAAGTCTGTCTGTCTGTCTGTCTGTCTGTCTATCTATCCATCTATCATTGTTATATATTAGATGAGATATATAAAAATGATTCTGAATTACTCTAAAATTATCATCCCATCAGATTAATCAACATGTGTCTCCTAGTGCATTCATTTAAGTAAATGCTTCTGGAAAGTTTTAGCTTCCAATAGCAGATTGATATCTTGCAGCAAAAAAAAAGTCCTTTGAAGGACTCAACAAAATGCATACTTAATGAGTGCCAAGAAGGAACTATCAGCAACCCTATTAGGTGCTATGTTTAGATGTGAGATACACAATCTCCAAGTGCATTACTGCAGGTTATTTGTGAAGTTGTAGTGATATGTTCCTAATGGGTGTAAGGATGTGCTGACATCGGAAGTGGGACTGACAGGCCTGGAGTTAGCTGTCATTCCCATCATAGTCCTAATAGCTTAGCCAGGCATTCTCCAGGCAGATGAAGAGAGAAAAGATGTGTGTGTGACAGCATTGTACAAGAATGCATGTGAGGACCATTATAGTATTGAATGTGTCAGGTGCCAGCAGAACAGGCCTGATCAGATAGACAAGCATGGTACTGAATGCTTTAAGGTATTTGAAGCCTGTCATTTCTAACAGCCTGCAATCCACAAGTGAATCCTTCATTAGTTTGTTTTTCTTATTAGCCTAAAACAAGAAGAATATAAAACCAGCCCTTTTGGCTTCTATATTATTAACAGCTTACGAATGCTGGTGAGAGAAAAACAGAGCTCAGAAACCCCCTGAAAAACTCCACCCCAAAGTGTCTGCTCATTAACACCTGGCAATTCAGAGCAAGAATGAGTGGACACTGGCACAGCTGAAGAGAATATCTATTTTGAATGGAGGGCCAAAAAGACTCTCGGTAGATTTAATTAAAGCCATAGTGAACAGATGGGGAAGATGGAAAGAAATTCAACTTGAGACCATTCATCTGTCTAGACTTGAGTGTTTTAATGAAGCCTTAGCATTTTGCAAGTCCCACATTGTGGCTTTCCTTCCAGCTGTACTAGAGAGAACAGAAAGCCTAACTTTGCAATCCCGTTGTTTAAAGCTTCAGTATTTTACAGTGATTTGGAACAGAATATACAGTCTAACTAAATATCTTATTTCACAATGCTGCTAGGAAACCCAAACTTCATTTTCACTCTGGTCTGTTTTGCTACAGGGAGATTTTTTTTAATGGCTGCTGCCAGCTGTTGCAGCACACGCAAAGAAACTGCAGTAATACTTTAATATGTGACTTCCTTTTATTAGGTCCAGGGGGCATGGACCCTATCGGCATTAAGACTATCGGACTGGGGGTCCAGTAATTGACATGCTAGTAGGCTTGGGGACCCACTTCTCCATCATTATTATCAAAGTCCATCTGCAGCTAGGTAATATATATCACATGCAGGGTTATTCACTAAAGTAAGAGTTGTTGGGAATTGACGTAAATTTTAAATCGAAGGCAAAAGTAGTCATACTGGGAGCATTGCTGACTTGGGGAGTTTTTGCAGTTTGGGTTATGTGGCCTTAAATTTGAAATTAACTTTGAATTCCTGACAATTCTTATTTTAGTGAATAACCCTGGAAGCTTTTTCCCCCTTGTGAATCTCTTACAAGCCCCCCTTGTGTGTCTCTTACTTCCTCCCAGCTTGTGTGTCTATTTTTTCCTTGTCTCCAAACCCAAAAAGACCCTCTGTGTGTCTCCTCCTATAAGTCCATTTGTGTGTCTTATTTTCTCCCAATCCCTCTATGTGTCTCTTCCTTCCTCAGGCCCTCTGTGTGTGGCTCTCCCCCCCCCACCCACATTCTCCCTTCAGCCCCTATATGTGTCTCTTCTACGCCAGCTCCTCTGTGTGTCTCTTTCTTCCCCTCCCCAGCTCCTCTGTGTGTCCCCTATTTCCCTGCCCAGCCCCTCTGTCTGTCTCTTTCTCCCTCAAGCCTCTTTTATTTATGTCTCTACCCCACCCTCATTATTTTGTGGTCTTTTCCACTCCCCCCTTTCCTCCTGCTCACCTCCATTTAGTGTGGCTGAGCAGACCACGGTGGAGGATCTTCTGTATCCTCTACCCTGTCTGACATGAAGCTGTTTGTTGCTCTCAGTCAGCACTTACTGCTACATGTAGTGACTGGCAGGAGGGAAGCCAGTCACTCGGAAATTCGGTCCCTGGGCCGGTGCACCCTAGGCAGCCAACTGTGTGGCGTTATGTTTGCTCCGGCCTTGCTTTTGACACAATCTATCCTGAATACCTAAATAGGGATATTTAAGTGTTTGAGCTACCCAAAAAAGTCACATAATCCTCACAGAAGTCAGAACAGTAAAATGGATTTTTGCAGAACATTTTATGAACAGTTTGTGATACTGATTGACAGTGGTATGAAGGAGACATGTCCTGGTACCGTTATCTAATTAATAACTTATTAAAAAGAAGCTCAAAACATCACTTTCAATGGGAAGTGTTGGGACAGAAAACATACTAAGGTTCTCTGCTAAAAATACATTCTCAATATATTTCAACAATGTGAGCTCACACATGAACAATATAACCTCAAGTGGTTTCCCATACATTTGATAAAAGTAAATGCAAACTGCTCATGAAAATGAATGGGATCCACTTTGCACTTTCATTCAATGGGCAAGATGTTTCTGTTTATCCTTATATAGTGAATGAGAGGCCACTTGGTCTTTTGTTGCACTTTTGACCCTTTTGTTGCACGTATTCATTTATGTAGGAATCATGCATAGCAATTCATCCATAGAAAACAGTAAGAGTACTCATATTATGATATTATGGTACCATGAAACACTCATCAGTTTATTCACTAAAGTGAGAATTCAAAAGGAATTAATCGTGAATTTCAAATTTTAGACCAATATAGCCAAACTGGAAGTATACCTGACTTCCAATTTGAATTTTCATTTTAGTGAGCAATCCTTTTACTCACTAGTATTTGCAGTTCTTGTGATAACAGAGAGGTTATTTATTTAACCCCAAAGTACCCTGAAATTTATGGATTAAATTTAAATTGGAAAATTGAGACAAAAATATTTATTATCCGAATGTTGCAATTAATGAATGAAGCAGATTTTTTTTTAACCTTCTATTGTCTTTTTTTTTTTAAATTCTTTATTTTTATTGTGCAGGTGTTTACAGGTTATCACATTCGCCACAACAGCGTGTTTCAAAGGTTCACAAGAGTTAGGTAGTGGCATGAGCGTTTGCACATTTTTATATTTATAACAAGTTTAGTAAACATTGGTGATCAATAGTTAACCATGGTGATTAATAGTTAAGCATGGTGATTAATAGTTAAGCATGCTAGGTTGAACGTGTAAATAACAAAACTAGTTGCGCTGGAGCTTAGACATATATTGTGTTACATTAATTTGTAGGACAGTTTTTACGTTTAAGTGCTGGTTACATGTTGTTAACTGCAGGGATAGGTTAGTAGACCCACCGCTGATTTTTTGCAGTGCAGGTAGTTACAGGCTGGTTTGTGGTGCCACAGCAGCATCGACATACATGCATGGTCAAAATTTGCAATACATAGATAAGGTATGGATATACTTTGCACATTTTTAAAAGATAGAGTAAGGCAATGCCTAGTGATGTTAATTAAGCGTAGTGAGATAAATGCATATTCAGGAGAAGAGGCACTTTAGGTCTAGATAGGTATATTGTAGATAATTGGTTCTAGCTAATAATAATAACGGATGTGGTATACCTGAATTATGCATATAAGTCCAGGTGGACAAATACAAATGCAAAGACATGGTGATTTCTGGAGTCACTTGTATTGGAGTAGGTACTCGGCAGGCGTTGGAGCTGGAGGCATCAGGCAGGCACCGTGCCACAGGCGAAGTCCCATGTACCCTTTCTCTGACGCCATGCATGGGCAGAGCAAGGTTTCCCAGTTGGTGGGCTCTTTATGAGGCTGGCAGGATACCTGGGTTCCGTGTGTGTTGCTGGTAAGAGGTAGCTGGCTTGGGGGCTGTGCCGTCGAGGTTGGTGCTCGGATTGCGCCGTCTGTCTGTGTCTGCACCTCGGCGGTGTCACCTGAGGGACACACAGTTGGGGCTGCTCCAGGCACCGTTTTCCGGTAGATTGGCACCGGTGGGCAGGAGCTTGTCTGCTCTTTTGCCGCTTTGTCCGAAGTTGCGTGCATGACTTTTCAGTCTTGTGCTAGTGAGTCCGCCATGTGAGTAGGCTGTAAGCAGGCCTTCAGAGAAGCGGGCTCAGGTCTGGCGGCCATCTTGTTTTGGGCCTCGAGCTCATGTGGCGGCGTGGCACTGCCTCCAAGTGCTGTTATGGGGTGAGGACCGGGATATCCCCCCCGGTCCAGAGGGGGGGGATCAGGACCGGGACCGCGATGGTCAGTTTCACTGTTGGGCTCCGTAGGGCAGGATAGTGGAGTGGCGGCCATCCACTCCACTCACCGCCAGGTAGGTCCCGCTTGGTAGGGCGGAGATCTCTCCCCTGAGGGACTAAAACTCGGCGAGCTAGCCTCTCCTCGGCTCCGGTTGCCCTCAATCACCGAGGGTCGCAGTTGTGGGCCATTTAAACGGTCAAAAGTCCCGGTTTTCAGGCTTGATTTTGCATGGTTTGCAGGATCAGATCTTTCCTGCGACCGTTAGGCTTGGCGGCCCGGCCCCCGCCCCCCAACCTTCTATTGTCTTTTAACTCATTATGTATGAAATTGTGATCATTACTTTGCTCAGTAATGATTTACACCACTACTACTTTTAAATGTAAATGTGAGTTCAAAGTCACTTAGTGAAAGTACTCAAAATGTTCATAAATAAAATATGCAGTCAAACACGGAAATTTAATGCATTTTACATACTGTACTGGTAACTAAATACTTGATCTGAACACATTCCTGTAAAATGTAGTACTGCTTGGTTAAGTCATAAATCGTTAATTATTTGTTTTATTTTGTTATATTTTTAGTAATTATGAAGGAGCATTAAACTGCAACTACCGTTTTGCAGAGAATATTTGGAATTCCATATTTTGTTTCCTACTAACACTTCCCCACAATCTAGTTATGAGAATATGTTAAAATAGCTCTTTGCTCTGCTAAATTCCCTACTATATTAATCTCATTATCCTTTGAACCATTTAACTGGCAATGCCAAATGCAATTTGTATTCTGCAGCAAAGCAAATGCACTAAACTGATTATCCCAATATGAACCGTGGCAATCCTTGATATTGTTAGGTCTGAAAGGCCGTCTACACACTGAATAGAGTTCCCATATGCCTTCTGAGCTTCATGACACAATGTTGCGTCTGCTTTGCAAGGGATAAATTAAGCGTGTGAAAGTCTTAGCAAAGCCCTCATTTTCCAGTTAATCAAATCTCTCCTAATCAAATTAGCACACATAATTCCTCTGGATGCACTGCACAAAAAATGCATTATCCCCTTCTTTGGAGTTGAAAGGGAGAGAACAGCATGATGTCTTTTCTCGTCTGCTTGAGTGGCCTCAAATAGAGGAGTGCTTCAGAAAGACAGTTTGAGGTAAACTTTGGCAGTCTTACCAGCCTCAACCGTTCTCAGCTCATTAAATCTACGGCCTCTGTGGCCACCTCCAGGGACCACTGAAGCATTCGGTAATGAGATACTTGTTTAATTTTTCTTCAAAGGCTGGACATCTGTGACAAACCTCCCATTTCAGCCCCACACAGGCAAGTGTATCAATAGGCCTTAGGCCTCTCCGTATTTTGATGGAGTGTTTTCCATTGAATTAACCAGATAATAAATTTTAAAAAGAACGGAACAATTGCCATTAACTCTGCTCTCTCCGAAAAAGTCGAAGTCCATCATGAAAATTCAATAGCCGGCAAAGCTAAATGGATAAATGTTCACAGTCAACCTTTTTAATTGATTTTCCTTCATGTAATGATCTAGTCTCTGAAGCTAGCCGTCCCCAAGCCCCTCTTTAACCTTTCTTTTCATTCCACATACATTTAGAAACACTGAACAAAAATGAATGGCTAAAATATTAATCTCCCTGGAGAGTAAAGCCCTGAAACAGACTATATTCTTAGATCAATTCCCAACTGTGTCAGCAGTCTACAAAAGAATGGAACACACTTTAAGCTTTAGTCAGTATGATACTGCCTCTGACCTTTATTGAAAACCAACCACCACATCCCGACACTATCTGCAACTCAAACACCCTTACCAGATAATGGAAATTCACTGCAAATATTGTTATGTCTCTTTTACTCAGTCACTTCTGGTTATGTGATAATGAGGTCTGAGACATGCATAATGAAAGCTGTCTCAACATTATTTGCACTTTAATGCTTTATTATGTCTATTGATATTTTCTAAGTGGAAAAATTCTAGGATTTTTTTTGTGTGCGTGTTTTATTTTGTTGAGCTTTTCAAAAGGCATAGGCTATTATGATGTCTGAGTTTTTATACAAAATGAATAGCAACTGTTATGGAAGTCTCATGATTTAACTTTTTTTTTTTTATTATTAAAACCAAACTTAGAAAATTCAGTATCCCTTGGCCAGACTAGTCATTATCCATTGTATGTAATTTCATGCTTCTTGACGTCATTTCATTCACATGCTTCCTCGTTAACTTTTGCACATAATTACTACATTAATATATATTTAAACCATGAGAACATCTGTGTTTTACATCATGGTTTGTGTGTTACATAAATATGTGTCAGCTCTTCAAATCTAGAGACACTTATGGATGTATTGCATAGGTTAGGGTTAGATATCTCAGTTGGACAAATTTCCAAATTCAGATATTTTCTGAGCCTGGCTGCTTTAGCCTATTGTTTTGCAATTTTGCTTTCAGTTCATCCCCATTCACAGTTTAGTGAATAAACTCCTAAGGTATATTCAATGGACTGGGAAATTGTATAGGTTTGATAAGAACATTTTAGGCCAAAATGATGAAGCTGGAATTTTTTTTTATTTTTTTTTTAATTTAGCTTTTGGTGCCTAAAATTTACTATTCCTGGTTTTGTGAATAACCCCATTTAATTTACTTTACTTGTTTATGTGGTAAAAAAAAAAAAAAAGTAATTATCATTACTGACATGCCACACATAGTGATTATTGAGGATTTTGGCTGCCTTAGGTCAGTCAAGACTATGCACCCCTGCCCACTTACTGTACTTTAGAGTATTTTTCCTTACAGTGAAACAGGGATTTTGGATACAATGTTGTCTTGAGGCATATAGCCCAATGCCTCTTGTGAAAAATTGCACGTTATAATATAATATAATAAAATAAAATAAATAAATGAGAAAATAAAGAATGTCGGCAGAAGCAAAGATAAAACCCCTTTGAGTTTAATTCACTAACCTATAAATCATGTAAAATTGGGATTACATGGACATTACCAATGTTAGGTCAAAATTATTGAACTGGTAACATTTCCAACTCAATCATTTTTTTTTGGTTTGGTCTTTATTTGTCCACTGTCTGGAGTGCTCTAGGTCAGTGCTCCCCAACCTTTTTATTGCCGCGGACCGGTAAACGTTTGATAATTTTTCCGTGGCCCGCTTGTTTTGATTTAATAAGACAAAAAAAAACCAGTCACATATATTAAAAAAACACAGACACATACATAGTGAGAAAATCACAAACACAGTCACATAAAGACATAGACTCAAAATTGTTGGTTCACGGTCCCACACATTTCAGACTGAATGTATATAGCATGCTCATGTGAGAGTTAATAAAAATGGGGTACATATGAGGGTATGTGACAGACAGGATAGGTAGGTAGTGTTACACCAGCAGACTAATGCTGATGTAACACCACCTATACTCAGCAGCTTCATTCCCAGTCACAGACTGGGGGAGTTTCTGTGGCTGGGAACTCAAGGCTGTATTTCAGTCTCCTACCTACCTTGTCCCAAGCTGCCTCTGCTTCCATGCAGTGCCCCTTCTCTCTGTTGCCCGATCACAAGTCTCCTCTGCCCTCTGTTATGGCGCCAGTAGTGTATGCATGGGGGCAGTGTTTGTGGGGCAGTGTGTGTAGTGTGTGTATAGGGGCAGTGTGTGTGGGGCAGTGTGTGTATGGGGGCAGTGTGTGTAGTGTGTGTATGGGGGCAGTGTGTGTAGTGTGTGTATGGGGGCAGTGTTTGTGGGGCAGTGTGTGTAGTGTGTGTATGGGGGCAGTGTTTGTGGGGCAGGTGTGTATGAGGGGGCAGTGTTTGTGGGGCAGTGTGTGTAGTGTGTGTATGGGGGCAGTGTGTGTAGTGTGTGTATGGGGGCAGTGTGTGTAGTGTGTGTATGGGGGCAGTGTGTGTAGTGTGTGTATGGGGGCAGTGTTTGTGGGGCAGTGTGTGTAGTGTGTGTATGGGGGCAGTGTTTGTGGGGCAGGTGTGTATGAGGGGGCAGTGTTTGTGGGGCAGTGTGTGTAGTGTGTGCATGGGGGCAGTGTTTGTGGGGCAATGTGTGTAGTGTGTGCATGGGGGCAGTGTTTGTGGGGCAATGTGTGTAGTGTGTGCATGGGGCAGTGTGTGTATGGGGGGTAAGGAGGGTAAGGAGGCTTTTTAATATTTTTTTTATTTAATGAAAATTAATATATTCATGTCCCTCCTCCCTTCTTACCTTTACTGGGAGGAGGGGGGACATTTCTTAGTCCCTGGTGGTCCGGTGGGGAATCCCTGGTGGTCCCAGTGGTGGTGAGATGAACTCTAGCCCAGTTACAGGGCTAGAGTTCACTCTCGCGAGATTTGGAGCGTTGCCGTGGTTACCGCGGCAACGCTCCAAATCTCGCGAGAGGAGGACCCGGAGGAGCTGCAGGTAAGAGCTCCCGAGTCCTCTCTCATTCACTCCGCTGCCGGCTGTCAGCACAGTGCCTGCGGACCGGGGAGGGAGATCTCTGATCTCCCTCCCCGGTCCGCAGGCACATTGCAGGGCTGGCACTTTGACACTGCCAGCCCTGCATTAGCCGGCAGACTCACACACCCCTGGGCGGCCCGGTACCATTTGATCCACGGACCGGTACCGGTCCGCGGCCCGGGGGTTGGGGAACACTGCTCTAGGTGACTCCATGTGGCAAAACCCATAAATAAAACCACCATATCACACGTAGTGAACACTACATCGCCAGCATTAACATCAATGTGGGTTCAATATACATAGTACTACAGTAATTAATTTTTCTGGTTTTGGACCATGCATTTCTGGTTTGGAATCAAATTTAACTAAAGCAAGACACATGTATAGTTAATACATGTTATACAACCAACCTGTGAAAACAGCACTTTGTTCTTTCAGTGCCATAAAACAAACCAAATTAATTTAGCAAGACAACTAGCTGTTTCACTTAATGTTTTGTACTCATTAGCATTCTTTTTTTGTTTATGCAAATTCATATTAGGCACTAGTTTGATGCATGCTTGCCAAATATCTAGTAATGATATTTATTTTGGGGGTACATAAAAGTTGCTTCCAATAAAATCTGGGCTCCAAAAATCTCTTGAAGTGAATGTGCCTATTGCTTTTGGCAGACACTTTTTGTAAAAATCTGGAAAGCCAAAGCAGACATATATTTCCTATAGCTTCCTGTTTGAAATTTGTTTTGATGTATTTATGAGATATCTGTTATTCCTATACTTATTTATCTTAGCAGTAGTTTTAATGCTTTTATACCAATTTTGTACCAATTTTATTTTATGACCTCTTCATTGTAGCAACCTGCAGAAATATCGGAATGCTAAATAACTTCTCATGCTTAAAGCACTCTTCAACATGTAGAAGTCGAGTGTTGGCTGACCTCAGCCATCAATCAAGTTACATAGTAAGGCAACCTAATAAATATTCTGTTTATCTAATTAGGAAAAGAAGGCAGTAAAGCAAGATAATCACTACATTTATAAAGCCATAACTTGAAAACAGGACACATGATGAATGCAAACATGGAGATAGAATTAGAAAAATAATTTAATTATGTTTAAAAAATGACAGACTTGTTTTAAGCCTAAGCTTTTCTTGGAGTAGCTGACCTTTCTAATATACTATGTAGATCTCTTGCCAGCTAATCATTGGACTGTAAAGCATAGTTTCAAGCTGTGGGCAATGATCTGTAAAAGAAATGAATGAGTGGGTTTTAGCAGCCAGAATCTGTAGACTAGTATCTGTATCTGACAGCTGTCACCCTCTCTACTGAGGCCAAACCCGGCCCTTCATTTAAAAGCAGCATGGCTGATCAGATTACCGGGACAGTGTGTCAAAACTGACTGCACACAGCTAAAAAGGCATAGAGAGCACCTATAAATAGAAATATTGCTTGTCTTCTTGGACATCTTAAAGAGCCTGATGGTGGCTTCTGCTTGTGCCAATGTTAAATGAATCCGTTCAGTATAACTGTGGATATTGGCTTACATGAGTTTGTGTTTCTGTGGATGAATAAGGTTTCCCAGATCCCACCAATTCCACCGGGATTTACAAGCAAAAATGAAACCCTTGTTATTTGCATAACTGGATAATCCGTTAGACATTACTTCTGCTAAAATAAAGAGAGCGCTAAAAGCAGAGCTTCTCCATTTCATATCTGTTATATATGTCAACCGCGTCTTCATCCAGAACAGCTGTGAAAACATTCAGACAGGAACGTCAGTAGAAAGTTATCTATAGGCACTAATGATAGCAAAGCTCACTTACTGGGCACCAATGAGTTATAAATTACCCGACAGACACTTTATAGCATGTCCCAGCTTTTCCAAGAAGTATCCATCTCTCTTCAAAGGACTACTGATGAAATTATTGGCATATACAAACTTGTAAACAGCTTCAAATAACAACCATGTGGCTGCAATAGATGTGTGGGCTGAATGACACACTTAAAATATTCCTATGTTTATTCTGATAAAATATAGAGTGTAAAAGTCAGAGCTACCATGTATGCATCACGTTACAGAAACGGTACTCAAAACCTATACAAGGAAATAAAAGAATCAAGAATTATACGCATGTACAGTGCTTGCTTTTGTGAATTATTAGTTTCCTTTCATTGGGCACCTACGTTTGGCTTTATTGAACAGGTATGTCCTGCAATAAGTTCTCTTAAATGATAGGACTGGACAGAATTTGTGCTGCTTTAATGAAATAGTGCATCGGGGTACTGTCAGTAGGAAAAGATATGGGTAAGTATATTTTATGCTTACCCAGCCATGGTTAGTTCAGTCTTCTTACCATGAAAATCAAAATGTACATGTTATTTAAAATGTCTCACCTGTGTGTATGTCATTTAAATACCAGTGTGGAGATCTATCTCTCTTCTCTAGAAAGAGTTGATGATAAGTATAGTACACCTTTTTAACATATTATAAGGTTTCCTTTTGTCGGTCCAGGTTCTTTCTATGACAGCTGCCTAATTTCGATTACAGGTTAATGGAGTCATACTTTTTTGTCATTGATTCTTTATTGAGTGGTATACAGAGATTACATAGTCAATCATGCAACAGTAGCAGTACAAGGTAAATATTTGGCATAATATACTTGTTGGCACTATATGTACGATTATTGTCTATTTGTCGATTGGTCTGAAGTTTAGTAGTATAAAGAAAACCAAATAATCGTAACCTGGAACATAATGAAAAATAGACATATATGTAACACATGGGAAGTCACCAAAGTCAAGTAAAAATGTTAATATGGAAGAGAGAATGTGGAAAGAAAAAGACCAACAAACTTTCAAAAATGAGCAGTTATCCTATTTGCTTACTGGGGAAGGCTAGGGTGATTTAATACAGTACACAAAATAAGACATGGCAACAGGTCCACTCCTGAATGCGAGCCGTCACCAAAACACCATGGACTCAACCACAAGCAATGTCTAAATCCTAAGCTTAGGTCATCAGCTTTGTTGTCTCTTTTAAACAGCCCTCCACGGGTGTGGGTCATGGAAGGCTTGAATGCTGAGAGCTGCTATGTGAAAGGGTGGATTTCCCAGGCATGCGGACTTCTGCACTCCAACACAGCTGTTACATAGCACCAACAAGATGGTAGGTATTGGGTGTCAGAGACACTTGCATGTGCAGGAGAACCCACAATTTCTCACAGAGCGGGTCATATTTAGATTTTGATTGCAGATCAGCCACTTCCCTCAACTCGGCCACAGTAGGCCCCGACAGCTAAAATCTCAAAGTACGGTTATGTCAAGCTTGAAACCGATAAAAGGTGACTTCAGACAGGGCCGAAGTGCAAAGAGGCAGTTCAGCAAGGTATGCAGTGCTAGACTCCGCACCGTCACAATAGGTCCCACCCCTCTCATTAGGCTCGCCGACTTGCAATCAGCTCCAGATGCAGAGCTGGAAGGAAAAGGTTACAAGCTGACAAGCTGTTAGAACAACATTCCTTTTCCTTCCAGCTCTGCAGTCTGGCGTCGACCCCAGGGTAGTGGAGCCTAAGGAGAGGAGATGGGACCTAAAGTGTCAGTGGGGAGCCTATCAATACATACCTTGCTGATCTGCTACTTTGCACCCACCCAGTGTGTGCGCATGTGCGTATGTGTGTGTAACTGAGCCCTCACTTTCTGTAACTGTCCAATCGCGGACTTCCTAATGCAGCTCAATGAGAGGTGCTTGCAGGTGATCTGGGAAATTGCCTGCCTTTTGAGTTTAGCTCCACTGCACAACCAGGAAGTAACAGTGACTGATTGACATTCAGGGGGATGTAGCAAGATTAATTGTAAAGGGCAATGCTCTCTTCTCTTAACTTTGTGGAACATTCTTTTTACTTAGCCATATTTCTAACATGTAGTCAAAAGTGATACTCACCAAACCCTAGCCTCTTACGTGTTCCAGCTCAATCACATCTGGTGCAACTAATAAAGCCCTTGGTTAGTAGCATCAGGTGTGCTTCAGACAACACCTTTCTTTGCATATTTTTGCTGTTGTGAGGGAAGATATTCAGAGGATTGAATAATTTTGAGACTGGAGACGTCATAATAAGTTGCATTTATTTTTTAGTTGAATTTGGGAAAACCACTTGAATCATTTGTTGTCTTGAGATATTTCAATTGCTTTTGTTTGGTTTGTTTGTTGTAAACAGCTGAATGTCTGTATATTTTGACAATACACCTGATTTTTGATGAGGTTTGAATCATTTTGATTGCAACTGTGTGTATGTATAGAAAAGTTTGTAACTATTTGTAGCTGTGTGTATATGTAGCTACAGTATTTACTACATATACACACAGTTACAAATAGTAAAGTGTGTTACTATTTGTAATTATGTGCATATGTAGTAAAGTTTGTAACTATTACCCAGTTACAGGTATTTTAAAGTGGGATTTTCTAATATGTTTTTTTTTTTTACCGAATAGATCCCCAAGATACAAAATTACTTGGCACAAAACCCATTAGCCTATAACTATTTCTGCTGGATCAATTAACCAAAGGCAGATTAAATGATCTATAATTTCAGAAAACTACAACAATATTTGTTTTATTCTTTTTCTTACCTAGAAATGTAGGTGCAATATTTTGTTAGAGAGAAAAGACTATGCCTTTTGAGATGACAAAAAATTCTAAACTTTGACTTAAATCATGCCATATGAATGCAAGCTTTAGATTTAGAACAATATGGTCATTCATTCCACTATGTCAGCAGATGTTGTTTGCTTAGTAACATAATTTTGCTCTTTGATTGAAGCGTTCCTCAATCATACCAACTCCAACATAATTTTAACATAATTTCCCTCCTTTTGTTACTTTAGAGCAATGGCAGATATCGTTAGGCAAAACTAAAGAAATTTGTCATAAACAAAACAGTGCCATTTTATAGTGCTGAAAATTATTGCTATACATTTTACTGACTAAAAGGCAAATGTTTAGAACAAACTTTCACTTCGTGCACCTATTGGTATACTCCAAAAAGCTATATATATATAAAAAAAAAAAAGCCCCAGGAGTTGGATGTGATTTTGTGATTGGCTACATGTACCACTAGCCAAACCTAAATGATTGACATGTTCTGCATTAAGATATATATGCTCATTATTTTTGAGTGGGCAGCATCAATGTATTCTGTGTAAACATAATTTTTTATCTAGCCTCCAGTGCAACGTACAGATTAGGTATTTACCCACCTAAAACTTTGTTACCCATATATGTTGTCAATTACAGTGCCTTAGTCCCTTAGTCTATATTTAAAGCACAGACAAATATTTGTGAAGTAGATCCGAGGGATGTTAGTTGTCACCTAAAATGCTTTTTAGCTGTGTCTTTTTAACCAATAAATTAGTTAATTATAATGCTAGAAAGGACATCCATGTACCTCAATCTGCAGTCAAAAAAAGATATGTTTTTTTCTTGTGTTATTTTGCAGATATGCCTTGCATATTTGTCTTGTAAGATCAACTCCAAACATTTAATATTGATTGAATGTGTTTGATAAGAAGAATCATGTTCTTTTAGTATTACCATCTATAATTCACACCATGTCTAGATCTACTTTACTTTATTTTTTTTTTATTTTTTTGTGCTTTGCCAAGAAAAAAAAAAAAAGTAAATGCTGTAGAGGATATAATTAGTGTTAAAAATCTGACATTTGAAGGACGAATTAGGTAGAATTCATATTAGATACAAAGTCTTCGGCAAACAAGTATCAGTTTGTATACATGATTTCTGAAGCTCATCGGGATTTGTTTGCTCCTGGCAACACCTTCAGCCTGCGCTAAGCAGGTGTAAGAATTACAAGAGCCTTGAAACTGCAGTATAGTTACTACATGGCACATATATCTTTGAGGATTTGACTAAGTCTACAAGGGATCTAATGCTTTTCCACCTATTGACATGTACAAAGCAGTTTAAATGATGCATGAGAGGCCTCAGGCACAAGTAGTTCACAAAACATAACTCCAGTCAACTAGGGAATGTAAGCTGACCAACACTCTTTATTAGACCTGACAGTGAAAGACAGCTTGTGTTAGAGCACTAACATAAATGCAGGGCAAACATGGCATCCTAATTCTCAAGGTTATTTAATGTAGATTATTGGGCTATGTGCCTTCCTTAATATGTATGCATTTCCTCATTATTTTCTCTTAGGAAAAGAGAGATACTATTCCTTTCAATGATTGTTTTCAGGTTATCTCGACTACAAACTCCCTTCTTGGGAAAATTACAATTCTAATGCTTTCTTTACCAAATGATGCAAAAAAAAAAAAAAAAAAAAGAAGTATGATTAAAGATCATATATTATAAATCATAAATGTCTGTTATGGGTCTATCCATTAAATGTATTGTGTCTAACTGATTGTTATTCTGATCAGTGCCCTGTGTTAATCAGGAAGTGACCAGACCTCAATAAATAATTGCATTAAATAGCAATACAAGTATTGACAAAAAAGGAAAACACATATAATACTTTAATACTTTATTCATACGATGCAAAGTGAAAAAAAAAACTAGTTAAAATACTTTACAGGTTTAAGTAGGCTTATTCATTTTGCATCTTTAATGCTTGTTCATAACCATTACTCATTTACCCGAAAGCTTATTATGGGGCATTTGTTCATAGCTTCATGTGACTGGTGAGGATGTTTCACGTAACACAGAATTGGAGTAAATTGAAAACCAGATAGTAAAATTATGCAAAAAGAGGTAATTTGATTTTTTTTTTCTTACTCACTTACACAAGGTTACTCACTAGAGTAAGAATTCAGAGTGGATTCAAATTTAATTTTATGGTGTGAAATTTAGGGTTAGGGTACGTGCATGTGAAGTTGAAAGGGTTATTTGCAAAGTACTCACCCTTCTATTATTGATAGTAGAACTTTGAAGGAGCTATTACACAGTGTGACTCACTCAGTGCTGATCCTACTTCTCCTGCAAGGAATTTCCTGTATAAGAGGCTGTTAGTAGGTAGATGGGAAGTGATCCCTTCTACTTCCAGACTAACACAGACATAGAGCTGGGACATCACTGAGTTTTACACCCTCTATAATTGTTCCCGCATTTCTGCTTTTAAGGCTGACTGTACTACAGAGGGCACTGGCCAAGGTTCCTGGTACTTATCTCTCCTTGCCAGCGCACACAAGCTCCATAAGGACACATGTCAAGTGCTGTAAATAGAACCTTCAAAAAGGTCAGGAGCCTGTTCCCATTCCCAAGTAATTTACTGTATGTACATGTCAAATTAATTGTATTTATTTGGCCAATTAAGTGTTTGAGATAGAGAATATGTAAGCGCAGGTATGATAACGTGTATGGGGGAACAAAGATTTGGCTTGACCCAGGGCAGCTAAAATCTTAAAGGATCACTATAGTGTCAGGAAAACAAACTAATTTTTCTGACACTATATAACGCCTAGGTTCCCCCCACCCTCAGGGCCCCCCTCGCGCTGAGCTGAAGGGGTTAATATTTCCTTCATCTACCTACTTTAATCCAGCGCCGGGCTCCCTCGGCGCTGTTGACCTCTCCTCCACTCCGACATCAGCTCCCGAGTGGAGCGGAAAATGCTCAATACTTTCCTATGGACGTTCTGCATGCTGAATGCGATTTTCCCATTCAGCGTCGCAGAAGCACCTCTAGCGGCTGTCAGAAAGACAGCCACTAGAGGCTGGATTAACCCTGCAATGTAAACATAGCAGTTTCTCAGAAACTGCTTTGTTTACATCTGAAGGGTTAAAACCTGGGAGACCTGGCAGAGGTTCATTGAGCTGAAGTGGTCTGGGTGACTATAGTGGTCCTTTAAAGTAAATCACAATTAGGACATATCTTAAATTGGAGGGGCAAAGGTTTAACCCCTTAAGGACACTTGACAGGGGTTAAATATAATATCAGGAAGTATTACTTTACGGAGAGGGTGGTGGATGCATGGAATAGCCTTTCAGCTGAAGTGGTAGAGGTTAACGCAGTAAGGTAGTTTAGTGGATGCATTGAATAGCATTTCAGCTGAAGTGGTAGAGGTTAACGCAGTAAGGTAGTTTAGGCATGCCTGGGATAGGCATAAGGCTATCCTAGATATAAGGTAAGGTCAGGGACTAATTAAAGTATTTAGAAAATTGGGCAGATTAGATGGGATGAATGGTTCTTATCTGCCGTCACATTCTATGTTTCTGTACCAAGAGATGTACACCCCAGGCTCCCACACTGCATGGTTTCAGTAACCCACTGCACCGCAGTACTTTATGGAGAATACTGTATGAGCAGCATCACCAACATGCACTATTGGATCTGAAAATATGTTCTTCCCATGGATATATGCATTTATGGATAACAGTAATTCTATGCTACTGGCCAGGGATGAATTTCTACTGGCCAGGGATTAATTTTCTCTCTCCAAAGACTAGTGGTGAGTGGAAATTTTGAGTTATGCGTGTAATCTGAACACTATTTCAGAAGATAGATGTGTTTTTAATTCCATTGCTTCACAGTAGATACAATCACTAGCTAGTGCTTATTTCAAATATTCACATAAGATATAAAATATACATGATGCTAAAAAGTTTGTTATGGGAAAATAATTAAATCTCAATATTTATTTTTATATCTCCAAAATTTCTTGATGACGGTATTTTCCCATAATTCACGGTTTACCGTTACGAATCCTAAATATATAATACCTGGAGAATATACACACAGGCACACCAATATACTTACATACGTACTAAGCCTGCGTTCACATTATTTTGAGAAAAACATATATACATCATCATAGATATTGAGAAACTAAGCAAATACATTTCTGATAAAAAGAAGTGCCCCTTTAATTAAAACAAGTTTGGTAAATTAGTAGTTAAACAATGTAACATATCCCACTATACTCAGATCGCTGGAGAACATGTTTTGACAACCGTAATTTAGACATGACTGATGTTTCTTATGCCAGTTTAAGCAACATAAACATATTTGACTAGCGTGGCATGAAAATAAAGTGACTTGATATGGTATTGTTTAAATTATATCTATACATAAGCAATCAGTCCTCTTATCCATTCATCAAGGCTCCACTGCGCTTTGATATGATTCACTAATTAAGTAAAATGACACTTGCAGAAGAGAAAAAAAAAAAGGAGGAAAAAGTGGAGAGCAACTGAGACTACATTTGATATGATTTAAAAGAGTTTCCTTTGGCACTACATTAGCTCAAGAGTTCTCAAATCTCTGTATTCAAGCTTGTTTATATCCCAGGCGGACTAATAAAAACTTCTCAGTAAGTAAATCAACAACCATTAAAATGTGTTATTTGTAAATATATATATTTTTTATATAATTATAATGAGATAAAATATAAGACTGGAATAGTAGTTTCTGTTATGTGAAAAAAACTGGTACCATTGAGATATAAAATGTTATTCATGTTTCAAATTAAAATTACAATGATACAAATTTTCAATATAATTTAGATTAAAAACATATCTATATATATATATATATATATATATATATATATATATATATATATATATATATATATATATTTTAAACACAGAGGGAAGCAATTTTTATTTGCACTCTTTACTTCCGGTTTTCTTTGTTAGTTACCTGCTGTGGAAATGAGTACAAAACTACTAACTTTGGGACATTTCAACATGCAAATTAATCATTGGTTCCTTCAAGATATGGAAACATATATATATATATATATATATATATATATATATATATATATATTGAGTGTTTACCAAAATAGTCCTTTCCCATTCACAAATGACATGCACAAGGAGGATTAGTAGAAGCATCTGTAAAAATAATTTCTGTCAAAGTACAGTAAAAGGTGAGCAACCTTTTCCTGGTTACAAAGCAGAGAGGCGGAATAAGTCCGGTGATTAATTTAAAAGATTTGAATGCATTCATCCAGTTCCACCATTTTAAAGATGGAAGACATTTATTGCCTCAGGCATCTTTTTCTATCATTAGATTGGATGGTCAAACTGGATCTCAAGGGTGCTTATCTAATCATTCTGATCGCAAACGATTACAGTGATTTCCTTTAGTTCATGTGGTATGACAAGGTGGAGATCTACTTACCTGCCTTTCAGTCTCTCTTTTCCCTTTGTTGTTTCACCAAAGTCATGAAACTGGTGGTTGCATTCTTCAGAAGTCAAGGGTCTTTTTATTTTTTATCATTTATCTAGACAATTTCCTCCTTCTGTAGCAGTCCGTGTCCTGTTTTGAACACAGCTATTTTGGATGATTTGCTCCTTCAGAATCTAGGTTTCCTTTTAAATTTCGAAAATTCTGTTCAGGAACCATCTCAGTCAATCAGGTTTATGGGATTTCTGATTTCAGCAAACCTTGTATTTATCAGCATTCAAGATTAGGTCCATCAAGAAGGAAATCAAATGTCTTCTTTGTCAAGATTGTCTCTCACTCCGCCACTTGGCCTGCATGATCTGACTTTTAGCTTTGTCCATTCAAGCAATTTCCCCCATGTCTACTACATTATTAGGCACTTAAAATACTCAAAGCCTCTTACCTATGGTCCATACATTCATCTGAAACTCTGATATCACTAGATGCAGAGTTGATGTGGTGACTCTCACACATGGACACATGGAACAGAAGAGTCATCTTCAGTTAAACTTTATAGGTTGGCTATTTCGGACAGTCATAAGGTTCTTGAATGATCTCCAGTTGGCTGTTACCCCTTTGTCTGCAGATTTCTGGTGGGCATTCACTTTATGAGACCTCCTGCTCCCTGTGCTTATATTTTTGGGATGTTAATGTCGTTTACACTTCCTAGATTCTTGGCATGTGAATACAGATGTTTTGTTGAAACAACTTTCTGCTAATCTCACTGTAAACGGGTGTCTGACGTGCAGGCTTTGGATTTTTATGCATGGTTCTGTTCCAGACGGCATTAGGTTTGAAATTTCCTGTTGCTCGAAGACTTCAACCAGCTTTGTGTTTGAAAGTTTATGAGACACGTACTGTGTCCTTTTATAGTTCTTTGGATTCTCCCCTCTTTATCTCCTTTTTCCACAGCCATACCCACTCAGATTTTGTTGGATGAATTGACTGTTGTCTTTGGCAGGTATTGTTATGACTATTTTCATTCTGTTGGAGGTGCCATGCCCTATATTTTGATGTCACTTGGAGGATACTTTGAAAGTAGCGGATTGGTCTTCGGAATTGACTTTCATAATTTTTATTTTCTTCTGCTTAGGTATTTTTCAAGTCAAAATATGGCTCTGCTTTGAACTAGCATAATAATAAAATACCTAGAATTTACTATTTACATGAAGTAAAGTCATGATTTTATTTATGAAACAGAGGCGAGTATAATTTCCAAAATTTGGGTTATCACTGTTTAAGTGTTCTGCTTCTACTTGATGTTTCATGAAACATTATTCTTGATGGTTTCTTATATTTCTTATATATTGCTGATTTTTGTTTGATTGTGAGGACTTATGATATATAAACTTGCTAACATTATCCGTGCCGGCTATCGTATTACCATATTTTCTTTCTTTTCCAGCTTGATTTGTCTTCCTTGGATTTAAATTGTCTGAATTGGAACAGTTTACTTTGCAGGATTTTCTTAATTGAATAACTGTTGTTAACTTGGCATGATCTTTGGCATATGCAAAAAAGAAAGGTTTATGGGAATGGGTTGTGTGCTGTTATGGTTATTGGTTAATGTGTTTCTAAGCACATTTTGTTAACCCGTTCTTCTCTTATTCTTTCTTTGCTGCCAAGGGAATAAAGGAAGAGAAGAGCATAATACTTGCCTCTGTGTCATTAAAAAAATCATGACGTTATGTTAAAGAAAGATAATAGCATCATACTCAATGTAAATAGTAGTCTGGGAATTGACTCATTTAAAAGTTTTAGCTTTGAATGAGACAGTTGGCCATTCTACAGGCTGAAAAAGTATATACCGGTACATATGATTTATTTTCATATTTACCTGCTTCTTCTTTCTTATGCTTTTTACTAACCAATCAGTGTCCTATCCCTAAGAATGCTGGAAAAAATGCATTTGGCATGCCCCACATATTTACAAGTGTGCAGTTGGAAGATATATTCACAATGCAACATCTGATAGAGGGAGAGGAGAAGGAGTCTGATTAGTGTGATCCATGCAGTGATCCATGCAGTGCAGGATCCAGTATTTGGTTTCTGTTTCCTGCAGCTGCACAATTATGCTGCACAATCATGCCCCTTTTCTGTCCTTAGTGGGCAGGTCTGAAACTGATAAGGGTGTGTAAGGGAAGGGGGAGGGGGGGGGGAGGAGGGTCTGAAGAACTAGACCAAGATTATAGTAAGTTTATAGAAGTGTGTCACATACTTTTCAAAGTATGCTTTGTTTTGGTTTGCACATTTGTTTTAAAGTTTTTGCATGCTTGTTTAAAAAAAAATAAGTCAACTGATGCATGTCCCTTTAAATATACTTTGTGATAACACCTTCTTTATACTTACTAATAAGAAGACTATATATTATGCTGCACAGGTTAGGAACACAGGCACATACAGTGATGGAAGCCCTGCTAAAGCTAGCTATAATCATAAGGAAATAAACAAGGTACATTATCAGCAGCAATAATATGTTCCTCTCTAGCCAATACTGCAGCAAATATAAAGAAATAGAAAATAACAAGTTCAGAAAAATAATTATCTACTCTGAATACTAACCAGTTTGCATTGCCATACTCTCAGTTTCTTTTTTCATACTGGCTGCTCCCTGGCACATATGCAGGGGTGATTTGTGTAGTCAACGTCAGTTTTGACTGTTTTTGACAACTCCTGTGATACAGCCACCTCAGGGACTGCAAGACACATCTGTGAGTAGATGTTGTAGTTGCCATCTGCACAAACTGCATTATTTAACTGCAGTGGCACTGATTAACATTTTCAGTAACCTATGGTAATGGGCTCTTGGGGCTTCACTTGTCTGCTGCACTGTGGCAGATGATGTCTTCTGTTCCATCCTTAAAACAGGATGCTTAAATATTTAATGGAGCACATGTTCAATTGGCTATACAAACAGGCTGATCTGCAAAGCATGTGCTCTATAACAAGCAGCCAAGATATGCCATCAGAATAAAAACATGTTCTGCCACTTTGGAGGTGTAAATATTTCCAGTCACAAACTGTAATTTAGTTGGTCCTGTTATAGGGTGGCACTTCCGAAAAAGTGCCAAATCAAACTGAGATATCTGCTTTCTTGGCCATCGGGAAAGAAACACACATAAACTGTCATTTTGCTGATCTCAATAGAGTGTGGAGATCTAAAATGTGCCCGTACAAGCTGAGATCAATGGCATAGCATGGGGGGGAGGCACAGGGGTGGTTGCCCTGGGCGCAAAATTCTTAGGATGCAAGATTTCAAAAGTAAAAAAAAGTAGTGATATTAAATAAAAAAATAGCATGCCCTCCCTCTAGCACAGAAAATATTGCCATGTGAGAGTATTTTACAGTATTTTTCTTGCTAATTACAGCCATACTGCCCTCATGTAATCTTTAACGGTGAATTACATAATGTCTGTTAATCGCAAGATTTCTTGTTTGAAGACACCATCGATATGTAAATGCCTATTAAATGGTATCATATTAGTACATTGGTAATGGGCGCCTAGATCACCTCACTCCTCCTTCCTTACCTGCCTCGTCTCCGTGATCTGTGTAATAGTTGCATTGATAGTTGTGTTACGTAATATTTCAAACCCACTTCACGTGTAACGTAATGTGTATAGACTATACCGGGGGGCGGTATAGTCTATACACATTACACATTACGCCTTGCAACCCATGCTTGGAAACTGAGACATCAGTTTCTTTGGCCATTGTGATATAAACACACAAACAAACGTTCTTCAATATTTCAGTCATCGGAATTTCACTTAGAGAGCCTTCTCATGGAAGTGTGATATATAAGGATGGGAATTAGAAAGAGGAATAATTAACACCACTATTCACTTCATTAAAAAATCACCACTAAACTTTTGTCTTCCTTAATATTACTCCATTGGATAGAATTACCACTTTGATTTTAACTTTCTAACAATGTTGCTATAAAAGACCTGCCGTACTCCCGTACTCCCACATCTGATGCTCGCCTCCAAGACTTCTCCAGGGCTGCACCTTTTCTGTGTAACTCCCTTCCCTTCTCCGTTAGACTTTCACCCGGTCTCAACTCTTTCAAAAAATCTTTGAAAACTCAGGAAAGCATATCGTTTAAACTGTTAGAGGGCTTTCAACCCCCTCCCCCCACCAATGACTCCTCTCCTTAAACTGTCAAAAATAACCTACTAAGTTCTCAGTGAATACTTTTCTAGCAACCTATTTGTTTATCCCTACTTATACCATTTGTGTCACTATACCCCACTCCCTCTAGCATGTAAACTTATTGAGCAGGGCCCTTAACCCCTCTGTTCCTGTGTGTCCAACTTGTCTGGTTACAATTACATGTCTGTTAGTCCACCCATTGTACAGCACTACGAAATTTGCTGGCGCTATATAAATAATAAAATAATAAAAAAGAATAATATTGTGCAATACAAACATGGGCGTTTTAAGACAGAAAAGTGAAAAAAATAAAAAAAACTTCAATTAGTAATAATAAGCACCACAAATAGTCCTACTGGCCAGAGATCTACTGTCCAATAAACTGAACATGATACATCTTTCTCTCTCAAAGCAAGCCCAAACTATTATGATTGTTAATGGTTATCAATGTTTTAGTTACGAGAATGTTAAATGTGTAGCCTTGTAATATGATCGCATTGATTTGGTGCAGTACATACTTGAAAAGAATCCAAATGTTTTCTACCTTTTAAAAGACATTCTGAATAAATACAATACGTATTAAAATATATAAAGTTCTTAATGTTGCTGTTTTGCAACTTTTTCAAGGGATTTGTGGTATCGAAGGTACTGTCCACCACAACCATGAAGTAACCGAGATATGTTAATTGGTCATCTCTTTATTTCTTTAATGGAATTCCTGAGAATGAGCTTATTTATGTGTATGTGTCACCAGCCTCATGATTGCTCATGTTTCATGTAATTATATAAATACACACATGCTCTTCTGAGTTTATTCTGTTAAAATAGGTGAATAAAAGACTTTACAAAAAAAAAAAGACAAAAAAAAAAAAAATACTTTACCAAAACTGAGCCTCCAAATGATATTAAAATGGATCTTGCATCTTTCCTAATCTGGATTTGGTTGAAGAGAATCTACACCTTCCGACCATGTCTGCACACTTTATATAATAAATTCAGTCATATGATATGCTCTTTCTCTTAATAAGCATAAATATAAACACAATGGGATGCGGAATTGTTTTACATAAACAAAAGAGAAATGTGAAATATTTGTATATTAACTTTTATATAACACTTAAAATTGATATAATAAAAATTATACCAATATAGGCTTATATACAATGGGGAAACTCTTCAGTTGTTTAATGCTTAGAAAAAAGAGAAACCTTCCATAGTGAAAAATATCTGAAAAACAAGATGTATACAATGACACACCTACAAACAGATAGTTCTCAATATAATATTGTTGGATTAGCTATCCAAATGATTTAATATTTGTTTGGGCTAAACTTTTAAAATTATTAAAAATCAATACGGTCAGGAATACATATAGTGTTCCGTTAATGTGTGAAGAGTATGTGATTTTTTTTTCATTTTGCAAAAAGTGCAGATTTCAGTAGAAATTGACACTTTTATAAACTGACCTAGTTATACCCCTGACTTTCAAGCAGCCAACAGGTCCTGTTAATTCCTGGTTTGGTTAGGTTAGCTTAGTTGAGCTAAATTTAAGAGGCAGCATTTGCTCAGAACACCTGTCTCACAAAGACTTCTTTTTGGGAAGTCTGTGATTGGACAGCCACAGAAAGATTTGGATTGGTTAGAAGGGGAGTTCTTGCAAAGGAAGCAGATAGGATACTGCAGCTTTTGCACACCGTTTCTAGATTAACCTCCAAAGAAAAAAAAATGCACAATTAAATTCATGCAAGTTTTTATTTGGGTTATATCTACTAAACAGTGATTTTTCTTTATTTTGTATTTAAGAAGTGGAGTGTCCCTTAAATGTAGTGCCGACAATGCATGCATCTAATATGAATATGTGCAACTTTGTGTAAACAAAGCAGTTCATTACTATTTTCTCAATCTTTGTCCTTAATAATGCTTCCTAAATGCTCTAAGCATAGAGTGTACGCACAAAAAAATAAATGTATATTTTATTTTGTGTTATTTTTCTGCGGTCTGAAGACCTTTTGTTTCATGTCACAGCATGAGATAAAAGGTACTTTTCAAAAAGTATTTAACCCATATGACATTTTAGATGTAATGGTTTTATTAGACATCAAAACACCTGCTATTTATGATGTGTTGAATATTTGTCATTCCTTTCAAACACTCATCTTTGTAGATCGTATTCCAAGGCTTACAATTTAATCAGTAATTTAATTGTTGTTGTTTACTTTGAAATCTGTCTCTAAATTGATGGCTATTTCTGGCCTTGTCCGTCTGGTAAGTATATTGAGCCTGTAGCCTGTTCGCCCAAACAATTCATGGAATTCTTTACTGCATTCAATGAAGCTTCTTCTTAGTCTTCCCTGCCAAACATATGAGATTTACACTCATGTTGACCTTTCCCGAAGGTCAGCTTTTTAGTGATTCACTATTTTATGCACAGAAAATCATTGACAATGAAATGGGGAATATAATCTATTCAGTGTAAGCACCTTTAGGAACAAGACATAAGCATTAATAGTTAATTCTTCTTTATGTGAAAGCTTTGTCCCTGAAATAAAATATGAGAATAACCACTTCTCAAAAGGTTTGTAAAATAGGAGCACTGCACCATAAGATGTGTAGGCTAAAGCATTATCAAATACACACACACACACACACACTCCCCACCTCTTTTCTTCTCTTTTCACAGTAATTGCTAAGGGGACTAGCAGCTAAATGCTACTGGTATCGAAACCTGAACAACAGGCTAAAGTCCTCTAATAGTAATGAATAACCAGTGGACAGAAAATAAATAAATAATAAATATATAAATTAAAGGAACACGGCTTGTTTTAGTGGTCATGGTGCCAGGTGTGTACTGGGGAGAGTTATAAGCATGTCACATCACAACTGATTTTCTGAGGGAAAGTGTGGTTTAACATGCACTCACTAAGCTCTTATGTTACGATTGCCTCCGGTCTAGCAGGAGGTTGGATCGATTGGATGTCCTGGCTCCCAAAATTGGAGAGTGGAACGCTGCTTCAAACGGTAGAAACCAGTAAGTGTTGAATATCCCACTAGCTATGGTAAAGCTAGGATTCCCGGTTCCCTACAACACGAGTTGAGGCTGCGAGTTGAGGGTAAAACGAACTGGCTTTAATGGCACACAGACATGGCAATTTATGCAAGTCCCCAGGTCCAGGGACAGCCCCCTCTGGACCTGACGGAACACAGGTACAACACAAGGATATGACCAATCATATCACACTGTATCATTCAAAATAGTACCCGCCCAGCTTGGAGATAATGAGTCCAATGGTTATACAATCTAGTTATCTCCAAGTGCCCAAAATGCCATGCTTTATTTTGTCATAGAAAACAGCATAAAAATATATAACTTCAACATTTTGATGAGAATACAGCTCGTTCGACTATTCATTCGGTAGCTCAGATCAGAGCGCATCAGGTATACGAATTGCGCTCAGATCCCATGAACAGAACAGATGGTTTCTGTCATACAAAGTCTCATTCGTTGCTTTTATCCCGAACTCGGGATGGCGGCCATGTTTTAAGGTTGGTCAATGGACAGTGGGACCTCGACCTAAAACTCATGAAGCGAGTGTCGGCTACATATTTGCACGAACCCTCGCTCTCAGTATGGTTGTCCCAGCCATTCGGGAAACGAACGGAGACCGCCTGGAACCTGCGGTTAACCACAAAATCAACATTCTAATTGAGGCCACATGCCAGGATGTAGGTGGTTCTCGTCTTTCGGTAGTTTTTATTTTGGGGAACCATACACGAACGAGGATGCCCTGCGACCGTGGCTGTGGTTAACTGCAGACCGCAGCTCCTTTGTTGGTTAATTAGAGGCACGCTCTGCTCGTATGGTGGTCGGTTGTTCAGTACTTTTAAAGGTGACTGGGGTTAAGTGGCGGCACATGCCAAGGGCAGGGCGGTCCGTCATTCGTATACACGAATGCGTAGAAATAACTGTTCGTGGAATGGGTTCGTACAGTCTAGATACAGAGTATTGATTGAACAAAAAGGGGTTACTTCAATAACAGTTTGGAGGGTTCTTGTAACATCTTATAACTATAATCAGGGCATTTAAAGTCCATAAATTAATGGTAAACCAGTGCATAGTGCAGACATCCCAAGTCTCCCGGTAGTTTCTCTTTCTCTCGCGTTTTTTAATGTGGTTCCCTGACATCTGCAAATCATATGTAAATCATACACACAATCTGACATACAATGCATGTCAGATTATGTATGTGTGTGTGTGGGATTTCCAGGATATTACATTTGATAAATGCCTTCAACAATTGCCCCTGCAGATTATCAACCAGATGGGTATTGTTACTGAACAGGGGCCTGGTCGGGTGCAACGGCCCTTTAAGAGCCTGACCAGGTCCCTGTAGTACCTGCCGTACCTGCCGGCTTGAAGGAAGTGACAACCTGTCCCTTCCTCCCAGCTAAAAAGAAAGCCGCACGTGAGGGAAGGAGAAAGCTGGAAGCAGCACCTCCACAGGCAGCATGGAGAAGAGAAGCTGGAGTGAACTGCTGCAAGCTTACTCTCATCAGCCTCAGCCACTATCCCAAACAAGCCACTCTCCAGACACTAAAGGTAAGCTAACAGGAGGGTGGCTGCAAATCAAATTATTATAACATGTGTCTATGTATGTCAGATTGTTGTGTGTGTGTATGTGCCAGTGTATGTACCTTAGTATGTGTGTGTGTATGTGCCAGTGTGCATATGTGTATATCTATAGGTAAGTGTGTGTATCTGTGAGTCCAGGTGTGTGCATGTTTTCAAAGTGTGTGCATGCGTGTGTGTGTTAATAGTGTGTGTAAATAGTTGTGTTCTGTCATAATAAAATATCATGTCCTTGTTCATACATGTTTGGTGGCTGTGTGTATGTGCGTGTGTGGGGGAAAACGTGGAGGCGGTGGGCATTTGTTGGGGGGGTTGCAGTTGCTGGTAAAGCCTCCCTAAAATTAGTTTTTGAATGTTGGGATGTCTGATAGTGTATGGGCAGCCTTGATAGGCTACAGACCTAGGCTGCCTGTTATTCTGGAGCACATGCACACAGGGATGTCACACTTCCTTTGTGGGCATAGTTATAGTCAGTGGACATGCCCCCATCCACCTGATCTCCGACCAGCCAAAGCTGGCAGATCTCCATATGTCCTTACAGTAGGGTAAGAGCTAATATAGCACATGATCCACTAGCATGCAGATTCAACCACAGCTTCTCCCCTCATATCACACCCTAAGCAATAAATTGGCTAATAAAAGCTAATATTATTAGCTTAGATCATTTGCGGCAAGGTACAGATTAGTAACAGTGAGCAAACATTGCAGGGACTCTCTTACCCAAGATTCAACTATCACTCTCTTAAGCGTACCCCCTGGTAAACAGGATAAAAGTTATACTCCAACTCCATTCAACATCCAATGGGCCTGTGAGGTTCCAACTATCAAACTTCAATAAAACACAGTTAACTAGACTGCTCCATTTATTTCCAATTCATTGTAATAAGAATTAAACTGAGCTATGTCATTGTCTTTTTGTTTGTTGTTTTAATATAAGATATTAAAGTGACACTCTGGAGTGTATTTGATTGGTTTTGGGCCTGCTTGGACACTTTTACATCTTGTAATAATCGCTTGGTTGTGTATTTAAACTGCATATTTCCAATCAGGAAGCAATTTTGTAAAAATGGAGAGGCGTAGAAAAGGCAGAGGAATTATGCTACAGAACTGGACAGACTAATAGGCAGTGGTTGGTTATCAGGTTAGGAAATTGCTCCTAGTTAATAGGTGGTTCAGAAAAAGCTAATTTAATATTAACAAATAATTCACGACCCTCCACTCACTATTGTGAAATAGGGTAGATCATTGTTTTCTTCACGAATCTCTCTCTCTCTATTTTTTTATTTTTTATTAATTAGTTCCCAGCTGGTAGATCCGAATGCTGAGTGCTCTTTATTTTTCTGTTTTGAATAGTTGTTGTTAAGGAGCACCTGGTTCAAGGTGGCTCAATCCAGAACATTTTCAGGATGTCTTAAAGTGGAATGGATGCTTCACACCGCTGAATAATACATTGAAAATCCCCTTAACTTGTGTTAACATTTTTTTTTAACGCAATGCTCCATTTTATTTTAAAACGTATATGAAATCAAGTTTCCATGTGGCACAGTTAGGGCACTTATTTCAAATGAGGAGAACAGAAACATTCTTTCTTTTACTGTTCAAAGATAGAAAAAAAGCAACATTTATGAAAATGCTTGTCAGAGAGCAAATATGGAGGTGCCCAGTTCCAGGATAGAATTGTTGAATTGTATCTTTAATTTTATTGTCAGACATGACAAAAGCATATTTTCTATATATAGGGATATTAAAACATAATATTCCAAATCCTGGAAGGTGACAGTACCCTTTTAAATCGGTCATTGTGATGCACAAAAATGTCCACATGAATTGTATGTAAGATATTTTGTCAGTGAAACTATTCCACTAATGTACAAAATGCTCAACATAGAATTCTGATGTAAAAAATCCATTACCTTTCATTTTCTCCTTTTTTTTTACATCTAAAGAGGATAAAAGACAGCAAAAGTAGTAGAACCAGCCTCATTTATAAACATAGTAGTACTGTTACAAAAAGTGACATATGGTATAATCCACTAACAGGAAAACGTACTTTGAATTTTATTGTAGAAAACAAACATGCAAACAGGTTCTCGCAGATGGCTTTCTTTGCTTCTGGGAAAAACACGAAAAAAGCTCAATTACGCTTGAAAATACATTCCTTTATTTTCTACTGAGAGTCGCTACACAATTATCACGTTAAATAAGCTAAACTCTTAAAACTGAAGTGTATTATATCTTAAACTCTAATACTATACAATTAAACATACATTTACAAAAAAGCTTCAGAGATATTGATTTAACATACTGCAAAATACAAAATAATAATTTAATTTGTTTAATTACATTTGATTCCACTCTTATATGGTGTAATGCAGTGTTTACATAGTATAGTACATTGATTCTATGTAAAACAGAAATTTTGATTTTAAAGTATTTCCATTCCAAAAAAAATAAAAATATAGTTCTTGAATACACATATTCACATTAAATATTCAAATTTGCAACCATTAGTTAGTCATTTTACATGGAGCTGATCCTGGGTGGATGCACAGCACCCAGGCACTCTGTAGGTAGATGAGCAATGGCAGGAAGTGCAGCACTAGGTTCTGCCCTCACATTATGCTGACCCAGGGCCGGTGCTACCATAAGGCGTCCCAGGCGGCCGCCCTTGGGCACACCAGCCCTGGGGATGCAACATCAGGCTGACCGGAAGGAGGGAAGCGCACTGCGCTCCCCTCCAGCCGGTTACTACTTGTAGCGTGGCTGAGCGAAGCCCAGAGATTCCCGCCCGCGGAGCCCAGCCTCTGCCCGCCCACCTCCTACACTGGTGTCTGTCGCAAGCTGTGTGGAGGGGGTGGGGATATGAATGACATCATATCCCTGCTTCCTTGTGTACCACACAGCGCGGCTGGCGTCCTGTGATGGAGCTGGGCCCTGTCCACAGAGCCAGAGAGCATGCACTCCAGGGATCAGATTGAACTGATGTAAGTATGTAATTATGTATGTATGTCTCTGTATGTCTCTGTATGTATCTGTATGTATGTCTGTATGTCTCTGTATGTATGTATGTCTGTATGTATGTCTCTGTATGTATGTATGTATGTATGTCTCTGCATGTATGTCTGTCTGTATGGTCTCTGTATGTATGTATGTATGTCTGTCTGTATGTTTCTGTATATATGTCTCTGTATGTATGTATGTCTCTGTATCCATGTATGTATGTATCTGTATGCATGCATGTATGTATGTTTGTGTCTGAATGTCAGTATATATGTCCCTGTATGCATGTGTGTAACGGTGTGCCTTTATGTCTCTGTATGTATGGATGTATGTATGTGTCTGTGTGTCTCTGTATGTCTTTGTATGCATGTTTCTGTATGCCTGTATGTCTCTGTATGTACGTATGTATGTGTATGTATGCGTCTGTATGACAGTTTGCCTCTGTATGTATGTTTGTACGTGTCTGTATGCCTGTATGTCTTGTATGTATGTTTCTGTATGCCTGTATGTCTCTGTATGTACATATGTATGTGTATGTATGCCTGTATGTCTTTGTATGTATGTTTCTGTATGCCGGTATGTCTCTGTATGCCTGTATATATGTATGTGTCTGTATGGCGGTATGTCTCTGTATGCATGCATGTCTGTATGTCTGTATGTATGTATTTATGCCTGCATGCCTGTATGTTTCTGTATGCCTGTATGTCTCTGTATGTATGTATGTATGTATGTATGTGCCTGTATGTCTTTGTATGTATGTTTCTGTATGCCTGTATGTATGTGTCTGTATGATGGTATGCCTCTGTATGTATGCATGTCTTTATATGCCTTCATGTCCCTGTATGCATATACAGGGAGTGCAGAATTATTAGGCAAATGAGTATTTTGACCACATCATCCTCTTTATGCATGTTGTCTTACTCCAAGCTGTATAGGCTCGAAAGCCTACTACCAATTAAACATATTAGGTGATGTGCATCTCTGTAATGAGAAGGGGTGTGGTCTAATGACATCAACACCCTATATCAGGTGTGCATAATTATTAGGCAACTTCCTTTGGCAAAATGGGTCAAAAGAAGGACTTGACAGGCTCAGAAAAGTCAAAAATAGTGAGATATCTTGCAGAGGGATGCAGCACTCTTAAAATTGCAAAGCTTCTGAAGCGTGATCATCGAAACAATCAAGTGTTTCATTCAAAATAGTCAACAGGGTCGCAAGAAGTGTGTGGAAAAACCAAGGCGCAAAATAACTGCCCATGAACTGAGAAAAGTCAAGCGTGCAGCTGCCAAGATGCCACTTGCCACCAGTTTGCCCATATTTCAGCAACATCACTGGAGTGCCCAAAAGCACAAGGTGTGCAATACTCAGAGACATGGCCAAGGTAAGAAAGGCTGAAAGACGACCACCACTGAACAAGACACATAAGCTGAAACGTCAAGACTGGGCCAAGAAATATCTCAAGACTGATTTTTCTAAGGTTTTATGGACTGATGAAATGAGAGTGAGTCTTGATGGGCCAGATGGATGGGCCCGTGGCTGGATTGGTAAAGGGCAGAGAGCTCCAGTCCGACTCAGATGCCAGCAAGGTGGAGGTGGAGTACTGGTTTGGGCTGGTATCATCAAAGATGAACTTGTGGGGCCTTTTCGGGTTGAGGATGGAGTCAAGCTCAACTCCCAGTCCTACTGCCAGTTTCTGGAAGACACCTTCTTCAAGCAGTGGTACAGGAAGAAGTCTGCATCCTTCAAGAAAAACATGATTTTCATGCAGGACAATGCTCCATCACACACGTCCAAGTACTCCACAGCGTGGCTGGCAAGAATGGGTATAAAAGAAGAAAATCTAATGACATGGCCTCCTTGTTCACCTGATCTGAACCCCATTGAGAACCTGTGGTCCATCATCAAATGTGAGATTTACAAGGAGGGAAAACAGTACACCTCTCTGAACAGTGTCTGGGAGGCTGTGGCTGCTTCTGCACGCAATGTTGATGGTGAACAGATCAAAACACTGACAGAATCCATGGATGGCAGGCTTTTGAGTGTCCTTGCAAAGAAAGGTGGCTATATTGGTCACTGATTTGTTTTTGTTTTCTTTTTGAATGTCAGAAATGTATATTTCTGAATGTTGAGATGTTATATTGGTTTCACTGGTAAAAATAAATAATTGAAATGGGTATATATTTGTTTTTTGTTAAGTTGCCTAATAATTATGCACAGTAATAGTCACCTGCACACACAGATATCCCCCTAAAATAGCTAAAACTAAAAACAAACTAAAAACTACTTCCAAAAATATTCAGCTTTGATATTAATGAGTTTTTTGGGTTCATTGAGGACATGGTTGTTGTTCAGTAATAAAATTAATCCTCAAAAATACAACTTGCCTAATAATTCTGCACTCCCTGTATGTCTTTGCCTGTATGTCTGTATGTCTCTGACTGTATGTGTCTGTGTCTGTATGTCTCTGTATGATTATTTCTGTGTTTGTATGACAGTGTACCTGTATGACTTTGACTTTGTGACTGAAAAATGATGCCTTTGGCTTGGGAGGAAATACACACAGGTGAAGATGCATTTTTTTTTTTTTTTAAAGGAGGGTGAGGGGCGCCAAAATGCATCTTCGCCTGTGTAACTAAAAATCCTAGCACCGGCCCTGCTCTGACCCTGTATTAGGCTCTGCCTGTTGCATGCAGCATCTGGAACCACCAGGGAAGAGGAATCACCCTTCTGTAGTACAGGGTAAACCTCATGGGGGGAGAGCTTATATTTTTTTCTTCAGCCCCTATTTCCAAATTGCCAGTGGTGTATCCTGGTTTTGTGCTGCCCTAAGCATGAGGGGACAGCCTTGAGTCATTAACTCCTAGTCAGAGAAAAGCTTAAAAGTTTTAGAATTTATTAACTAGACTTTCTCAACTATTCTTGTTTTGGACAGGTATATATCTACACAGTGTTTTACATATACCTAGTATATATCAACATTCAAAATCATTCCCTTTTGAATGTGGATATTATTATGTTTCTTTCTATCTGTAAATAGGGGTTAAGCCCCAGACACCACTGGAGTGTCTCTTTGGTGATTATATTCAGGGTAGGAGGCCATGCACTAGCAGGCCACATTTAACTGAATATCCCTACATCTGTAAGATGAATAGTTTATATTAATTCATATACTTTTCCTCCTTTTATATACCTTTTTGTAGGATTATAGTATTTTGTTAGTTGTGCTTCACGGTAAGGAGTGTTGCTATACATGGGTGGCTAAATACTGTGAGTGAAGCAATGTTATAAAACACAATTCATGGACTTTTTTATGCAATGTGTCAAAGCAGTCACTCTTACTTAGCAGAGATACAGTCAGACACTTGACTGTAGTGATTGTTGTGGGTGATGTCATCATAGTTTTGGGTCATAAGTGTCAGAGGAACTGCATTCCCATGTCTCAGCTAGTAGCAAACCTATCTTACAGATGAAATTGATCTATTATTCCAACCAGCAATCCATACTATGTTACTCCCTCCCTAGTGCCCAACCATGGCTGTAGGAGGCTCCTTTTGATGGAAGCCATATTACCCACTAGATAAAACAGGACTGCTTATAATAAGATAAACATATCCCATTAAGTAAAGAAAAGCTTTAAAGATCTTAACAAAATATACTGTGCTGTATTATTTTATTTTAGTAAAACAGGAATAAGATGTAAAGTTAAACATATGCTAAATGTCTGGAATGTGTTGTTGTAGGAGGCTTTACAAGACTATGTGAGACAGTATAGTCTCAAACTCTGAGAGCTTCAGGTATTATCCATTTTTCATGTGTAGAGATAGGTTAAACAATCCAATTCAAAGGTATCATGCAGTAAGAACATTTATCCTGTCTTGGCAGCTGCTTTACCTCTAGCACGTAAAGAAATATTGTTTGGGATCTCCTCATGCCTTGTAGAGACTGATAATCCCTCATGTCTTGGAATATGAATATACACACATAGATTGTGTAACAAACAAAAACCTGTGACTTTTTTAATGAATCATTGGAATACTTCTCTATATTTATCTGTAAAAGAACTCATCCTATTCACCCGAAATGAATCCAACTTTCATTACCATGATAATATGATACCTGGAAAGTGACATATCCAGAGTATATACAAGTATACAAGTTTATGTTTACACATTTGGCTTTCAGTACTATTCTGTCCCATTTCAGTTAGCTAGCTCTAGTTACTTACCCTCAAGAATTGGTGTTTATTCCTTTCATGGGTTTAATCTTTATTTTCATTAAATTTAGTTATTTGTAACCACATTTAGACCTTCCTGATTTTATTGAGAAGATTTTAATCAGAAGATCCTGACATCATATTCCTTGGTGGGGGACGTACCAACTATGCTATAAGGATTGAGCATTTTTGCTCTCCTCTAGTGAGTACATCTCCTTTTATCACCAATATTTATTTTACTACAGAGACCACTATAAATATACAGGGGCAGACTGACCACTCACCTGGTACAAGGTTTTTTGGTCCACTACTACTCTTCTCCCCCTTCTTTCTGCTGCTTTCACACAGATATGGGTATGCTGTCCTGCACTAAAATGGCTGTGTGAGGGGCTTAGGTGGGTACAGGGATAGGTAGATCCTGGGGTGGCTTAGGTGGGTACAGGGATAGGTAGATCCTGGGGTGGTGTTCGGAGGAATGGTGGCTGAGGTGATTGCAGGGGGACTGAGGTGAGTTCAGGGGAGACTGAGGTGGGTGCAGGGTGGCTGAGGTTGGTGCAGGGAGACAGAGGGCTAAGGTGGGTGCAGGGGGGCTGAGGTGGGTGCAAGGGGGGATGTGTTGTGTGTAGGAGGAGCTGTGGTGGGTGTAGAGGGGGCTGAGGTGGTTTTGGGGGTATAGGGGCAGTAGTGGGCACAGGGAGAGACATAAGGACTCTCGTGGGTACTGGAAGCCATAGAAGCTATGGTAGGTGGAGGTGGCATAGGGACATGGTGGGTACATAGGGGGGCTGAGTTGGGAGCAGAGGGGGGCTGAGTTGGGAGCAGAGGGGGCTGAGGTGGGTACAGAGGGGAGCTGAGGTAGCTACAGGGGAGGCTGAGGTGGGTACAGGGGGGGCTGAAGTGGATATGGGGGGCTGAGGTGGGTGCAAGATGGGGCTGAGGTGGGTACAGGGGGGCAGAGGTGGGAGCAGAGGGAGCTGAGGGGATTGAGGTGGGCTCAGGGGGGCTGAGATAGGCACATAGAGGGACTGAGGTGGGTACAGGGGGCTGGTGTGGTTACAGGGGGGCTGAGGGGCGAGCAGGTGGGCTGAAGTGGGTAAAGGGGAGCTAATGTGGGTACACGTGGTACAGGGGGCTAAAGTGGAGCAGAGGGAGCTGAGGTGGGTATAGAGGGGGGCTGAGGTGGGTACAGAGGAGGGCTGAGTTGGGAGCAGAGGGGGCTAAGGTGGGAGTAGGGGTGGCTGAGGTGGGTACAGAGGGGGGATGAGGTGGGTACAGCTTACCTGTGCTGTCTGCCAGGCTGCAGCAGCTCCTTATCTTCCAGGTGCTCTTCAGGCGAGGGCAGAAAGTGATGTCACTTCCCAGCCCTGCCTCTTCCTCCTCACACACAGCACCGCACAGGGGCTGGAGACCTGGCAGCAAGAACTGAATGATTGCTGGCAGGTCTCCCTGAGCAAAGAGAAATGGGTGAGACGGTGAGGAGGAGGGGGATGGGGGGTTACCTACACAGTAACTGTGCATGGCTGTGCTGCCAGGCCCCTGACTGCCTCAGGTCCTCGATCTATAACCAATCTGCCCGACTGGTCAGTCCGCCCCTGTATATATATGTTTATTATTTTATATATGGTGAATATCCTGGTGACCCTTGACTGCTATACGTCTGTGCAATGACAAGTGTAAATCCTGAATATATTGAGCTAGGGAGCTCACACCAGCAACCAAAATAACCATAAAGATTAGCACATGCAAGACAAAGATATTCCACAGATCCATAGACAGGGATTATACCACCCGAGCGCATATATTTAGAGCTAATTACTAACCTCAAAAAAGTGTAAGTGCTTTTCCTTTTATTTATCTCATTAACTATCTGTAAATACTACACCATATTTCGTTTTTGTCCTCTCTTTTGAATATTGAATTTTCCTGATTCGATTTTGAGGATACTTTAAGGAACAGCTTTGCTCTGTCCCTTTTCCACACCATCCATGAACCAGAAAGAAGCGACTCTGGCTTGGGATGTTCAAGCTGCCTACCTGCACTAAAGACGAGCGCTAGAGACCTTACCTTTTGTACATATAAGGGTATTGACCGCCAGACATAAACTCTCTGGGAAATACACAGATACATTTTGCCAGTCACAGATACATAGATACCTGGTCTAAAAGACTCTCTTAGTCAGAAATACACACAGCCAGATACACGTTATGAATGTGTATCTTTATCTGTCAATATGTGTGTGTCACTGTGTTAGTGTGAGTCAACTTGGGTTTAGGTTTCATGAATAAAACACTCTTCCAAAACTTTACAACCTTTTCACATGTCCGCCACATTTATGTGCCCCTACAACCAGTACTTCTAAAAACAGAGAGGAGAAAGAATAAAATGTTAAATTTGACTAAATCTAATAGGGTCTATATATCGTGAGACCACCCTCTTTATTAAATGGCCAGATTAGATTCAGTTTCTGTCCTCCCAATATCAGTGAAAAAGTGTGACCACATAGACATAGATTTCTTTAGTGTTTACATTGCTGCCTTGTAGCACCTCTAGGTGCAGTCACTTACACAGCCACTAGAGTTTCTTTCTACATTCAGTGTCTGCATGAAACTCAATGCTCACCATAGAGATGCATTGATTCAATGCATCTCTATGAGGAAATGTTCACAGGCGAAGCATAACATTTTGACACTCATGACATTGGCTAAGATTATTACGATTGATAATCTCAGGCATGGAGGCAGGACCAGCCATGGTGAGAAAAAGATGGAGAAAAGGTCATGTAGAAAACATTTCTCTCCACTCTGAGTGGGGCCAGGACCTAAAAAGCTACTCCAGCACTATAGTGTTAGGAATACACTTTTGTATTCCTATAAAATTCCAATAAAATCCATGTTTTACCTGTCTTTATCCAATATTAATATTATTGCCTACTAGAGAAATACTGTAGCCATAATGAAAATGTATAAACATAAGGACTATTCAGGCTTCTCTAATAAATGGCATTTATATTCGTAATAGAAATGTGTATAGAGTTAGCTTTGCGTTAGTTTACATCATTCTTTCATAAGTCATGGCCAATTCAAAAACTCATGTACCACACTAGCTATGTACAATTGCAATGTTACCCACTACTCTAAACAATGTCAAAACCTGGAAAGGATCTGAATAACATCATGAGATAATAAAATGAATTCTATGAAATAACATTGACCAAGAATGTGCTAACCTGAAATTGTGAAAGAATAATGGGCTAATGGAACACATTTTTCTACTTGATGTTATTTTATCTCTTGGTTACTAAGTGAATAATTTGCTATAAACCTGGTTTCATGTATTGATGTTAGTCACTTGCATGTCCTTCAGATTCTAAAAAAAACTGAATGCAATTACTGCCTTTTTCAAAAGCTTGGATTTCTGTTTTTTTTTTTTTACAGAATAGAGATTTAATTTGGAAAGCTTAAATTAATACTATTGTCATAATAGGTGGGGCAGGGTTAAACTTCTTATTAGGTAGAATTTAAAGAACAATAGCTTAGCTATTGTAGAACTATCTCATTAGAGTGCTTTGTTTTTTAATACTGAGCAAGTTAAATGTTTTCTTTTTAATCTTAAAAAAACAAAAACACTCAAGTGGTGTTTTCATGTTAATTAGCCTCTTCAATCACAAAATATATGAATGCCAGCATTTTATGGTGGGTATACACATTTAACCTATGTATTTTGCAAGATAATTAACCATCAATGTACAGACGAAATGCTATAGTTACATTAGTTACATAAAGATTCAGACTATGCCTCCTCCCAGATGGTTAGAAAAAGAGGGAATTGGTGTGGGAATTAGTGTAGGACCCACTGATATTGGGGAAATGTGGCATTATGGTGGGCTTAACATGATATGTCCATGTGGTGGAACTGAATCCCCATATTTGTTTGCTGAGATAAGTGATTTTAAGAAACCTTGTATAATGTAAACTGTAAATTTCTTTGTGCGATGTTCCTTAATTTGTATTTCCTCCAAAATGGCTGACACAAAGGATATTAAAAGAAGCCACAGATACCTTTCCATTTCTAGATTCCATTAGGATTTATGCTAGTTGTCTTAGTATGTATGTTATTCTAGAGAGCTCTTTCTCTATGCATGATAACAATGAATACATCTAATTTGGGTCCCCATTAATAAAACTCTTCCTTTAATATATAAATGCATATTTATATTCCATTTAGTTAAAGAGACACTGTAGTCACCAGAACAACTACAGCTTATTGGATTTGTTCTGGTGAGTAGAATTATTACCTTCAGGTTTTTTGCTGTAAACACAGTCTTTTCAGAGAAAATGCAGTGTTTACATTACAGCCTAGTGATAACGTCACTGGCCACTCCTTAGATAGCTGTTAGAGATCTTTCCTGGGTCATGGCTGCCTAAAATGCATCCAAACATTCAGTTTCTCCTCCCTCTGCATGCAGACACTGAACTTTCTATGGGGAGATGCTGATTGGCCAGGGCTGCGTTTGAATCATGCTGGCTGTGCCCCTGATCTGCCTCTTTTTCAGTCTCAGCCAATCCTATGGGGAAGCACTGTGATTGGATCCGGCTACCACTTCTGATGATGTCAGAAGACTGCTTGGTTGTTTTTTTCTGAGGCAAACAGCATGCAGATCTACAGCTTCAGGCTTGAATACAGTAAGATTTTCACTATATTTATGGTGGCATGAGGCGCCAGGGGGGCTAGATAGTGGTGTTGACACTATAGGGTCAGGAATACATGTTTGTGTTCCTGACCCTATAGTGATCCTTTAATTGTGCAATAAAAAAAAGAAATGTAAAAACATACATTATTAAAATCACCCTATAGTTGACTTTTAAATCTTCACTTTCGATTCACTAGGTAGTGGGAGTTCAGACGGAGTAGGTTAAGTTCGTTTATTAGATAATTCTTTGTACTGCCAACACAATCTGCCAATTTGCTCAGTTTCTTGGCATAACTGTAATCATGATGGTTTCGCCATTGCTAAATTGACAATTGTTTACATGTTCTAGAAATGTGTTTTCTAAATTTCTGAAACATTTAATCATGGCAGTATACAGTTCGTTAACTCAAAGTATTTGTTATTTTTTTCATTCTAACATGCCTGTATATTCCAAATCTAAAAACGTATTCATGTACATATTTATTGTTAGTACACACTAACACCCCCCCTTCCCCCACAAACATAAAACTGAATATTAGTAAATTGTGTTTTCATTAATATGTATTAAACCTGTAATATTTATTGCCCAATATATACAATTAAACCACCAGTACGAAGTACGCATTTTTTCATGTTTTTTCTTAAATAGAGCTTTTTTACTATTTACTTTTACTATACAAGTTTTTTAAACATGTTGGAAATATGTTAAATATAAAATATTGATAATATATATCCTACTTGATTTTTAGTATGGAAGTTCTTATAGTAGATCTCCACCTATTGATCCAGTACTAAACATTAAACCCTATGCTACACAAAACATTAACCCTTACACTACACTACTTATTGTTATGTATCATAAAGTGCACTTCACTTGTAGATTGATTTTTTTTTTGTGAATGAAAGACCTCAAGCATACTGATACCTTTATAATGTGGGAATGTGTATATCTGGGCATTTTAATTTGGTAAACTGGCCCTTATGTTTTTATGATAGTAAATTGATATTATATTAATGCGCTGTGTCACATGTATATCACATTTTGGAAGTCCTGTGAGTGCGACCATTTATTGGAATATTATATGAGCATGGGTAAGGAATTGGGCTGTTACTTAATAGCTTTGTTTGACGATTGCCAGTTAAGTTCTATGTGTGTGTGTGTGTGTGTATATATATACTTACACACGCACACAAAGAGGTTACCTATTTTCCTATGGTCTAGTGATTTATATGATGCAGATTTCTTGTGGAAGTCAGAGAACATAGAATACTCTAATCAGCATGTAATGCCCTATGGGTAAAACATTTTGCAAGGTTGAGAAACTATCTACATTTAACAACCTGCAGTGTCTCGGGATGTTAGATGTTCACTAGGGGATCTATTCATTCAGGAAATGTAAATTAAAAATACATAGCATTCCTTGCTTCTCTCTCAAAACAGCTAAATAAATAAAACATAATGGACTGTCTGTTTAATAAAGAACTTTTTAGGTTAGCAGGTGAAGTTGAATTTATATTCTACTCTCTGAATTGCTTGACACAGAAAGGAAATTGCATTTTTCTCTGCTACAAATCCAAAGATTTGCTTTGATTTACATATTGCATTTTTGAAAATACCTTCATGCCACTGAAAAAAAACAAAAAACTGCTCTCTACCAATTGTCTATACAGCTAATGTACTATATATCCACAAGTTATTATTGATATTGTCATTTTAATAGTTTGTCTGTGATTGTTTGTGTGCATGTGTGGGTCTGTGATGGTGTTTATGTATGTCTGTGATTATGCATGTCTCTGATTGTGTGTAAGTGTGTGAGTATGTGTGTGATTTTGTGTATGTCTATGATTGTGTGTATTTGTGTGTGTCTGTGATTGTATGTGTATAGGTCCATGATTGTTTGTGTGTATAGGGCTGTGATTATAGGTATGTATTTGTGTGTATCTGTGAATGTGTGTGTACAGTAAGGGAAAAGTATTTGATCCCCTGCTGATTTTGAATGTTTGCCCACTGACAAAGAAATGATCAGTCTATAATTTTAATAGTAGGTGTATTTTAACAGTGAGAGACAGAATACCAAAAACAAATCCAGAAAAACGCATGTCAAAAAAGTTATAAATTGATTTCCATGTCAATAAGTGAAATAAGTATTTGACCCCTTCGACTTAGTACTTTGTGGCAAAACCCTTGTTGGCAATCACAGATGTCAGACATTTCTTGTAGTTGGCCACCTGGTTTGCACACAGCTAAGGAGGGATTTTGTCCCACTCCTCTTTGCAGATCATCCCCAAGTCATCAAGGTTTTGAGGCTGACGTTTGGCAAATCGAACCTTCAGCTCCCTCCACAGATTTTCTATGGGATTAAGGTCTAGAGACTGGCTAGGCCAACCTCCTTTGTTGCCTTGGCTGTGTGTTTTGGGTCATTGTCATGCTGGAATATCTATCCACGACCCATTTTCAAGGCCCTGGCTGAGGGAAGGAGGTTCTCACCCAAGATTTGATGGTACATGGCCCCGTCCATCGTCCATTTGATGCGGTATTGTTGTCCTGTTTCCTTAGCAGAAAAACACTTGCAACGCATAATGTTTACACCTCCATGTTGTCAGGGTACCTGTGGTCTCTACCTCCAAAAGAGGTAGAGACTTAGCTGTTCCACCATCCAGACGGTCTGATGACTCCCTTCCCCGCGGTCTATCCGGTCATGCAAGGCCGGCCGCGAGGGAGTGACTGCCTTTTACACCATCTAGGCAGGAAGTCATCATCAGGACACTCCCCCGGATCGACCTGTCAGTCAATTGCTGCAGGACCAATCAGGACGTCTCGGAGGTGTGGTTACTGCTCTGAACAGGGTATTTAACAGAGCTTCCTTCATTAGCTCATTGCCCTGTCGTGGTTCTAGCTTGTTCTAGTCACTCAGTGCTTGTGTATTCTATTATCCCTTTTGGTTTTGACCCGGCTTGTTTACCTTACTCTGCTTATCTCTGTTACCCTTGATTCGGCTTGTCTCTCGCTTACCTGTCTTCTGTTACCCTCGACCTCGGCTTGTCTTTGACCATTCTATACGGTACTACTTACGTTAGTCCGGCAATTCTAAGGTCCAGTATACGTATCTGGCTACTGTTTGTACTCTGCGTGTTGGATCCCTGTCCCGATCCTGACATTACGACAGGGCCAATGGATCCTGCAAGTACAAACAGTCAGATGGCTTCTCCTGATCCTAGGTTTGAAGCCATGGATCACAGAATGGATCAGATGGCGCTTGCGCTACAGGCTCTATTATCTCAGGCCAATAACCCACCAGAGGAGATACGTAATACCCCTGTTTCTCCTGTCAGTTTAGGTCTAGAGGTAGCCACAGTGGGTGCTTCTTCTTGCATTACCCCCCCAGTACGCTATGGTGGGGCTCCTGAGAAGTGTCGTGGTTTTTTAAACCAAATTAGTATCCACTTTGAATTGCAACCCCGCTCTTATCCTACAGATAGGGCAAAGGTAGGATTTATTATCACCCTACTTATTGAGAAAGCTCTGAGATGGGCCAACCCACTATGGGAGAACGATAACCCATTAGTGTATAACTATAACACATTTGTAGCTGCTTTTAGAAGAACATTTGATCCTCCAGGTAGAAAGGTTAATGCAGCCAGATTACTGTTGCGCCTGAGACAGGAGAACCGAACACTGGTGGATTATGCACTAGAGTTCAGGTCTCTGGCGTCAGAAGTCAAGTGGAATGAGCAGGCGTATATGGATGTATTTTTGAATGGCCTATCTGAAGTAATCCTTGATGAGGTTGCTACCAGAGAACTCCCTGAGAATTTAGAAGATTTAATTTCGTTCATCTCTCGTATAGATGAACGTTTAAGAGAGAGACAGAACACTCGAGAGAGGAACCGGAGACCTTCTTTTCGGTTAGCCCCCGCTTTTCCAAGTCCTGACTCCACGGTATCTTTGCTTCCTGAACCTATGCAGATAGGTTATACCCGCCTCTCTGAGGAGGAAAGACAGTACAGGAGAAGAGAGGGTTTGTGTATGTATTGTGGAGCCAAGGGTCATTTACTCTCGAACTGTCCTAACCGTCCGGGAAACGCTCGCACCTAAGTCTCTCTAGAGGACAAGCCTTGGGTGTTTCTATTTTGTCCTCTACTCCTAATTATAAAGATCACAGGCTTCTGCTACCAGTTTCCTTAACTTGGGAGAAGGAAGTAGTAAGGGCTATGGCATTGATAGATTCCGGTGCTGCTGAGAATTTTATCGACCAAGCCTTTGCTATTAAGAACAATTTCCCATCCCAGCTAAGGGAGACACCCTTGGCCGTTGAGGCCATAGATGGTAGACCACTACTAGACCCTGTTATCTTTCGTGAAACCATACCCATTAGTTTAAATGTTGGTATCCTACACGTGGAGAATTTATCTCTTTTGCTCATTTCATCCCCTTCCGTTCCCATAGTTCTGGGGTACCCATGGTTGAAGAAACATAACCCTATTATCGATTGGGAGTTAGGGGAGATACTCTCGTGGGGCCAGGGTTGCCAGGATAGGTGTTTATGCAAGGTTTCTCCATTAGCTAATGTTAACATACCTGAGACTCCTATTCAGTCCACAGAAAGACAGATACCAGACCTTTACCTAGACTTAAAGGCAGTATTTGACAAGAAGAATGCCGATTCTTTGCCGCCACACAGGCCATTTGATTGTAAAATTAAGCTTCTACCTGGGACTATGCCTCCGAGGGGCCATGTATATCCTTTGTCTGTTCAGGAAAACTTGGTTCTAGAGGAGTATATTCGGGAGAATTTAGAAAAGGGATTCATTAGGAGGTCTTCTTCCCCGGCCGGGGCTGGGTTCTTTTTCGTTAAGAAAAAGGATGGCACGCTGAGACCTTGTATCGATTACCGAGGCTTGAATAAAATAACTGTCAGAAATGCCTATCCTATTCCACTTATTACCGAGTTATTTGATCATCTTAAGGGCTCCAAAATCTTCACCAAGTTAGATCTCAGAGGGGCATATAATTTGGTGAGAGTCCAGCAGGGACACGAGTGGATGACGGCGTTCAATACTCGGTACGGTCACTATGAATACACAGTTATGCCGTTTGGACTTTGCAATGCTCCTGCAGTATTTCAGGATCTGATTAATGAGGTACTTAGGGAGTTTCAACATGATTGTGTCATTGTCTACCTAGACGACATACTGATACACTCTAGGGAGATTGAAACTCACCATAGACAGGTCAGAGCGGTATTACAGAAACTTCTGCAACATGGTCTATACTGTAAATTGGAAAAATGCAGCTTTGATCAGTCTCAGATAGATTTTCTTGGTTACGTGATTTCTGGGGAAGGTTTTAAGATGGACCCTGACAAACTCCAGTCTATTTTAGATTGGCCATTACCTAAGGGACTCAAGGCTATTCAGAGGTTTATTGGTTTCTCCAATTATTATAGGCGCTTCATTAAGGGTTACTCGTCTATTATTGCGCCCATTACCAATATGACCAAACAGGGGGCAGAAACTAAGACGTGGTCTCCTGAAGCTCTCGCCACTTTCAAGAGGCTCAAAGAACTTTTTGCTTCTGCTCCAATATTAGTCCATCCTGATACGACTTTGCCGTTTCTACTCGAGGTCGATGCCTCTGAGACAGGAGTAGGTGCGGTTCTGTCACAAAGATTAGCGGTAGATAAACCATTACACCCGTGTGGTTTTTTTTTCCAGGAAACTTTCTGGGGCTGAGAGCAGATATGACATCGGAGACAGGGAACTGTTAGCAGTCCTTAAAGCCTTAAAGGAGTGGAGACATTTGTTGGAGGGGACCCTACACCCTATTACGATTTTGACAGACCACAAAAACTTGTCATATATTGGGGAGGCTAAGCGCTTATCCTCTAGACAAGCTCGTTGGTCCTTATTCCTGACTCACTTCAATTATGTACTGACTTACAGACCTGGTTCTAAAAACTCTAAAGCCGATGCATTATCTCGCCAATACGAACCTTCTACTGTACCTGAACCAGTTCTTTCTTCTATAGTTCCGAAGTGCAATATCATTGCTAATACGAATCTCAGGATTCATTCTCCATTACTGGCCGAGATCATTAAGTTGCAACATCTCGCACCTAAACAGACCCCTGCGGGTCGTCATTTCGTTCCTCCTGCTTTTCAACTGGAACTTTTACAGTGTTTACATAATAGCAAGATGGCGGGACATCCTGGTATTCGCAAAACTTACGCCTTGATCTCTAAGGACTTCTGGTGGTCTACTTTACGGAGGGATGTTGAGGAGTTCATCGCTGCATGTGAAGTTTGTACTAAAACCAAACAACCCCATACGCTTCCATGTGGACTCCTGCAACCCTTGGAGGTTCCAGAGAGACCATGGTCCTGTTTGGCCATGGACTTTATTGTCAATCTACCTATCTCTAAAAGACAGACTGTTATCCTCACCGTGGTTGACAGGTTTACTAGGATGGCACACTTCATTCCCCTGCCTAAACTTCCGTCTTCTCCCGAATTGGCAGAGATATTCGCCAAGAAGATTTTTAGCCTACATGGGATACCCTCTCAAATTGTATCGGACAGAGGCTCCCAATTTGTTTCCCGCTTTTGGAGGTCCTTCTGCTCTCAACTTGGTATTAAATTAAACTTTTCTTCTGCCTATCATCCTCAGTCTAACGGAGCTGCTGAACGTACCAACCAGAAAATTGAACAATATTTACGATGCTTTGTTTCTGAACACCAGGATGATTGGGTCGGTTTGATTCCTTGGGCGGAGTTTGCACACAACAATCTCGTTTGCGATTCTACTCATTCAAGCCCCTTCTTCATGAATTATGGTTTTCATCCGTCTATTCTTCCTTCGGATTCTCCTTCCCAGGGGGTGCCGTCGGTTGATGTTCATGTTGCCAATTTGAGGAAGTTGTGGGATCAAACTCGACAAATCCTTGTGCACAACTCTATGTTGGTCAAGAAACACGCTGATAAACGTAGAAGGGCGGCTCCGGTCTTTGTTCCAGGTGATAGGGTATGGCTGAGCACGAGGAACATCCGTTTAAAAGTGCCCTCCATGAAGTTTGCTCCTCGTTATATTGGACCCTACAGGGTGCTGACCCGTATCAATCCGGTTGCGTATCGTTTAGCTCTTCCTAATACCTTACGCATTCCGAACTCGTTTCACGTTTCATTGCTGAAACCACTCATATGTAACAGATTTTCCTCCACAATAGCCCCTCCTCGCTCCGTTCAGGTGGATGGTCAGGAGGAGTATGAGGTCAACTCTATTATTGATTCTCGAATGTCCCGGGGGAGAGTACAATATCTGGTTGATTGGAAGGGATATGGTCCTGAGGAGAGGAGTTGGGTACCTCAGGAGGATGTTCATGCTCCCCGTCTCCGCAGGGCGTATCACTCTCGCTTCCCATCTCGTCCCGGTTCATTCCGCCCGGTGGGCGTATCTGAGAGGGGGGGTACTGTCAGGGTACCTGTGGTCTCTACCTCCAAAAGAGGTAGAGACTTAGCTGTTCCACCATCCAGACGGTCTGATGACTCCCTTCCCCGCGGTCTATCCGGTCATGCAAGGCCGGCCGCGAGGGAGTGACTGCCTTTTACACCATCTAGGCAGGAAGTCATCATCAGGACACTCCCCCGGATCGACCTGTCAGTCAATTGCTGCAGGACCAATCAGGACGTCTCGGAGGTGTGGTTACTGCTCTGAACAGGGTATTTAACAGAGCTTCCTTCATTAGCTCATTGCCCTGTCGTGGTTCTAGCTTGTTCTAGTCACTCAGTGCTTGTGTATTCTATTATCCCTTTTGGTTTTGACCCGGCTTGTTTACCTTACTCTGCTTATCTCTGTTACCCTTGATTCGGCTTGTCTCTCGCTTACCTGTCTTCTGTTACCCTCGACCTCGGCTTGTCTTTGACCATTCTATACGGTACTACTTACGTTAGTCCGGCCATTCTAAGGTCCGGTATACGTATCTGGCTACTGTTTGTACTCTGCGTGTTGGATCCCTGTCCCGATCCTGACACATGTTTGATGGTGGGGATGGTGTTTTGGGGTCATAGGCACATTCCCCTCAAACACGGTTAGTTGAGCTGATGCCAAAGAGTTCGATTTTGGTCTCATCTAACCACAACACATGCACTCAGTTCTCCTCTGAATCATTCAGATATTCATTGGCAAACTTCAAACGGACGCTTTCTTGAGCAGGGGGACCCTGCGCTTCAGGATTCTAGTCCTTCACGGCGTAGTGTGTTACCAATTGTTTTCTTGGTGACTATGGTCGCAGCAGCCTTGAGATCATTAACAAGATCCTCCCGTGTAGTTATGGGCTGATTCCCCACCGTTCTCATGATCATTGAAACTCCACTAGGTGAGGTCTTGCATGGAGCACCAGACCAAGGGAGACTGACAGTTATTTTGTGGTTCTTCCATTTGTGAATAATGGTTTTGTAGCCCATTTCAGCCTTGTGTAGGTCTACAATCTTGTCTAGGAGCACTCTCTTTATAAAAGACACCTGGGAGACAGAAATCTTGCTGATTGATAGGAGATCAAATACTTTGTGCAAATGGACTGTTTGCAGTTGTTTGCGGTGCATTAAACAGGGAGTTTGGTCTGTCACTGTGAAGCGGGCGTAACCCTTACACAACCTGATCGATCGAAGCACGTTATTCCAAACAATTTAGGAATGTTAGGTGATTTATGCCCTTTATGGATTAAAACCAGACTCTGCATCAACTATGTAATTTTCCATGGGAGTTTTGCCATGGATCCCCCTCCGGCATGCCACAGTCCAGGTGTTAGTCCCCTTGAAACAACTTTTCACTATTGTGGCCAGAAAGAGTCCCTGTGGGTTTTAAAATTCGCCTGCCTTTTAAAGTCTATGGCGGTTCGCCCGGTTCGCCCGTTCGCGAACATTTGCGGAAGCTCGCGTTCGCCGTTTTCGAACGGAAAATTTTATGTTCGCGACATCACTAGCTGACACTCTCAGCCTATCACCAATCACTACTAAGGCTGAAGTGGAAAAAATTGTCCATGCAGCAGAGCGAAGCCAAGTTTCAGACTACGCGGATTCTCATTCAATGTTTAACTGGTTGAAAACATTGAACCATGGGACAGCACCCGTGGATCCTATGTATCAGAACCATTTTAATGAGATGAATGACTATGGTGTCTAGAGTGTCCCTTTCATAGTTTAATAGTGCATTGGTATATCCTCTACACAATTGGTCCCTAACCCAGTCCTCATAGACCACCAGCAGTCCAGGTTTTATCAGTATCCCCATTTGAATTAAAAAGGGAAATACAAAAATCCTGTACTGTTGGTGGTCTATGAGGACTGAGTTGGGGAAGTATGCTCTACACAACAAGAAGTGGTACAGCTCTGCTCATGTCCACGAGTATTAGATTGCATTTACAATGTCGATTTCTGGTAAACCTACCTACACTGGAAAATTACTCAGGACTTAAATAACAAATCTGTACTGTGATGGTGGTCCATCCCTCCTGCAAAGGACACACACTCACTGTTTTTAGCAGTGTGTGAATGTCACCAGATTTAGTAAAGAGTGTAACTAAGTAATAGCCAGTGGTGGCTGAAGCTCAGTACTCAATTATGGTCTTGACTTTGTTAGATAATATTCATGTACTAGTCAACAAATAAGCAAATTGAAGTGTGGATAAAATTGAAAAATAAAAAATATTTTCTAAAAAAGTCCAACATAAAAAAACAACATAAAATGAAATAATTTGTAAAAGCAAAATATATAACAAACAAAAAAAATCAGAGACCTGGTCATGATCAGACTGTAAGAATACATGTGATCTCCATTTCACATAATGTAAATTACATGTCATACCCTATTTTAAATGTAAAAATATAATTAATAAGTCCTAGTGTTCTTTCACACGGATTACACATTCTCCTGTCGATTTAGTTATTTACACCTGGTACTCAGATTTTTAGAAATATATTTCCCCTTATATTTACCCCTGGTTTGGACATTTTAAATAGTTGGGGGGAAAGGTTGTAGCAAACAACCTCTTATTGGTTTTGTAGGATTTTTTTTCATGTTTTGTTTATACTCAGTGGGCACTGAAGTGAAAAGTGACATGCATTGTTATAAAAATCACTGGCAGTCCCCCACAGTCGTCCATTATGTCTCCAAAGTCTGTGATTTATAATGTAAAAGCTTAATCAAAAGAAATACTGACTGTGCCAAGTCAGGGATGGTTAGACCAGTCAATTTAACTTTATGTTAAAATAAGAAAATAATTGGACAAAATGTATTTGAAATAGAAATGTAAAATGCTTTGTTGGCAATTTGTTTCATATAAATACAGCAGTAAATACACAATTGAAAGCATTTCTTCTGTAAATTACTTGTATGTAAAGCAAAATTCAGCACTTAAACTCATATATTGCAATATGAATTCCATGTTGACTTACAGATTTTTTTTCATTTTCTGGCTGTATGTCGCCCTTGTCTTGGATAGGTTCAAGAGATGGTGCAAATAAAAGCATGAATATCAAAACTGTTATCTTAAAAAATATTGCTGGTTATTTTTGTTATTTTTGCAAAGTGGCATATTGAGAGGTACTTTATAACAGAACAGTTCCCAAAACATTTGACATTTTTTTTTTTACATGTTATCATGTTTGTTACTTCTGGTAATCTAGATGTTATTAGCTTTATAGGGAGACTCTAAGCACCAAAGTTACTAGTTTTTTTTTTCCTTTTAAAGCTTTCTGAGAAATGATTACATTTACATTTGTCAGAAGCACACCTCTAATACCTGTCAGAGTGACAGTCACTTTAAGAACTTCCTCATTAAGACAAATCAAAAGTCTTCACATTTAGCATCATAACAAACAGCTGTACATGATCCATAAGTACCCCATGGTTCTCAATATTACGATCTCCCTTTCTAGTACTATTATCTAGGCAAACCCCTAGTAGGCAAACCCTACAGAAGCAATGTAACCTTTGCTTCAAATTAATGTTTATTAGAAAAATAAAGATGACAACAGAAAATATATCCATGACCATGAGAAACAACAAGTTGGTCATCACAGGTATCAAACTTAAACAGAGTAAGGTATTTGACACTTATCTCTTCAAAATGTATCAAAACGTCTGGTTACAAGAAAAAGTATAGAGTCAGTTCAAGAAACCGAATACAATTAGCATCCAAAGGTGGATGAACGTAGAATCCTTTTTGACCAAAAATCCCACACGGCTAGTACATCTGCCTTAATTTAGAAAATGCAAGCAGCTAATTGAGATCGGCTGGAGTGGAGTACCGATGGATGTCGCCAAAGTTTCTTGTGGTCACACATAGCGGGACAGTACACAAGATTTCTACGCTTGCTGAATCTCCGACCCTTCTTAGGGCTCTGGGCCTATCCATTCCATCGACTGAATCTGACGGAAAGCCATTTGGGACCCAACTCAAATTATCCCTTTTCTACCCTGAAGTAATTTGGCACAGACACCCGGGTCTTGAGTTGCAATGTTTTAAAATCGGTTCAAGTTTATATGTTTAGTTAGATATTTGAGTTCACTCCTTTTTGTTTTTTAAGCTTTCCACACTAAATGTAACCTCCTACACTGGAGCTCTGATGATATGGGCATAACCCGTTTTGGTAGGTGTTCTGCTCCACACTTACTCTTCCCTCACTTAACCCGCGACCCCCATGGTTAGGGGTTACCACGCAGCCAGCGTGCTCATGTAACTATAGCTAAGTAAATATCTGAATCTTCACATAGCTATCGTAGATCAACTCATAACTGCTTGGTTCTCATGACCCCATATAAATTGCTATCTTGAATGTTATCTAATTTTATCTAATACTTTGCATCGATGTATATGATATACTACTGTTTATTGTATTACTGAACAAGCATTGATAATAAAAATAATAAAAAGAGATTGATTAAAAAAAGCAAGCAAGATACTAACTCCTAAGTAATAGGAAAAAAGACAAAGGAAATGTAAAAAAGGAGAGATGAAGAAATAGAGGTAGAGAGATGTGGAGGAAAAGAAGGAGAAAAGAAGAAGTAATTGAATAGAGGAAGGGGAGGTGGGTAAAGGTGAAGTTAAGATGGTGAAAAGAGGGATTGAAAATAGGAAGTTAGCAGCGGAGTGACCCAGGGTTGGAGCAGAAGAGATTTCCCACTTGGAACTCCATTGTAAGACTGCTTTTCTCAGAGCATCGGACCTGCACATCATTCCATTGTCCAAGGCTCCACTTCAATCTGTAAAAATTACTTAGAATACTTCCAAAGTGGTTTCCATATTTCTATTCGGACTGTATGCTTTAACCTTTTATGCTTGATTGTTGTATTTGCTTAATGTATTTTTATTTTCACATTTTAGGTTGGACATATATATGTCTAATAATACCAAGTAGGACATTTATGGAATTTCACTAGTATGAAAGGATTTTATAAGTTACCAGCTCACACTGTGATGTTTACTTGTGTGCTATTTCTCACTTCGGAGTTAAAGGTGTTATCTTCCACCTAAAACATAATGTTAATATATTTTGTTATTATTACAAAGTGAAATATTTAGAGGTTCTGACCATTTGCCAGAATTTAGTATAGGACAGCGAGAAAGCATCTGGTGGCACCCCCCTGTCTGATGGCACCAGGCTGGACCGCCCCCACCCACCCCCCTTAGTACGCCACTGAAGAGGCACACAGAGGTTCTGGGGAAGGGGAAAAAGAGACACAAAAAGGAGTTGGGAATCAAAGAGACACACATAGGTGCTGGGTGGACAAAGAAACAAACATAGATGCTATGGGGACAGAGTGACATACAGAGGGGTTGGGGGAAGAAAGAGACTCACTAAGGTGTGTGAGGGGAGGGAGAGACACACAGAGTAGCTGAGGAAGCTGAAAAAGAGACACACAAAGGAGTTGGGGGAGAAAGAGACACACAAAGTTTGCAATTTTTGTTTCAGGGGATGCAAATAGCTGGTCTTGCCTAGGGTGCAAAAAAGTCTTCCACTGGCCCTGCTCCAGAGACGCTCCTGTTAGGTCTCTTGAGCTAAGCCCTGCAGTGCATGGCATGCTCAGTGGCTGAGATTGTCAGGTGATTGCTCTCAGATAATAAGCTAGACCTTGACTCATACAAAGAGCTTCAAGCTCTTCAGCACTTAGCTCATACAGAGAGCTTCCAGCTCTCTCTATCTTAAATAATGGAGATGGAGTGAAGCAACAGATTCCGGGTAAGAAGTCAAACTTTGGCATAAGGTTATTTTCATGTCAACAAAAGTTTTAGTTTAATGAAACTAACTGTGAATTAGCATCTGCTATCATTTCTTCTTAAAGTATCACACCCTTTGCACATATTGCTTGCCTTTAATTTTACTAGCACAAGTCTTTTTTTTCTCTGCCCTTTGTGTTCCACTGATTTTGCATCCAATCTGTCACAATTATGCCCTTTATCTAGATCACCTTTTCTTTATCATTCAGTGGACGAAGTTTGCATACAATACCATGCGGATCCATTGACTTGCTGAGACCAACAATCAATGCTGCTTGTGACAATATGCGCACTGAAGACTATGATGGTCTTTAGTAACAGAGCATTTACAAAGGTGTGAGGAAGCTGTATAAACAGACATTCTCAGCTAATGGAGAGCGTTACATGGAACAGCAAGATGTCAGTACTTCTGATTTTATAGCATAACTCAGTTTGCAAATAATCTTTCTTTTCAAGAGGAGTAGAGAACAAAAATGATGAAAAGATCTTGGAATATGCATATATTTTCTGGTCTGAATTTCCTCTTCTCACCACAAACGTTTCCAATTTCTTCCCCATCTTCTTTACTTCAATGTCTAACATCTGGATATTCTTTTAACATTTAAATGTCAGAATATTGCTTTACTTAATGTAGCTAAAACCAGGTGCCATATAAGTAAATCTGTAGTGGGTTACAGTCCAACAGCTCTAAGGTTTTAATTTGGAACAGGGCTATGTCCTGGAATGATCTGCACTTTTACAGTTAGTAAAGAAACAGGGTTTGTTTGGGCTTTCTTATCCGGTCATCCAGCTAAAATAAATCCCTTTTCTATGATCTCGTTGACTTTGCAAACATACGTGGATAGTAAAATGGTTTAATAGACGCAGGACACAGAGATAGATGTGAGCTAGCCATTTTAATAGTTATAATCACTGAATTTAAAATAAAACCATGTCCTTCCAATCGATTTTCACTGGTATACTGTGTTTAAGACAAATTACTTCTGTGCTCCATAATATGTCTTTGTATTTAGTATTTTACTGAAAACAATATAATTTGCTACTTCCATAATGACTGCAGATTGCAACCAACTGCAATTAACATTCTATCTCAACCAGCCAATCAGGAATTACAAAGAAAAAAAAAAGGACATTGATGAAGATTTGCTACCTGGTCTAGTTTTCATTGAGCTGGTAGCTATTTACTAAGCCATGATCAACTGTGGGTAGTTGGACATTGTAACATTTGGACCATTTGTTAGAAAAAGAGATGCAAAGTTTTTGATTTATGAAATAGCTTTGTGAATGCTGTAGTCATGAACTTACTGTACCATTACACCTGCATAAGCTGGGGGCCTCTACAAATACAGAGCTAATAAAAAAAAGTAACTCAAGATTGCTTACATAAAACTGATTTTGTTTTTTAAGTTTATGTTTTCTTTTTTATTTTATACTGAGAAAAAGTGTCATCTCCTATAGGCAATGTTACGCCAAAGTAAAGCAGCCTATGGTGTCATACATTAATATAAAATAAGCAATATTAAATAAAACCAACATAGTGAAAAAAATATAATTCTTACTGCTGGCGTCAGCTCTTTTAATAATGAAAAAGTCATTTATAAAAAAAAAGCTTTATGGTTAGTCTTTGTTTTCCCTTTAAAATATTCAGCACGTCACACATTTACAGCCTGCTATTTTTCATGAACGTTTAAATATCAGTTTTCCTTAAATGCTATTTTTAATATAAGGTCCCACTGTTGCTATAAACAGTACATGATATTTAAGGGCATTCTATAAACACCTGCTAGATTTAGCAATAATAATATACAACAATGAATATCACGCAATCCAGCATGTGAGCTTTAGCCTTGTTAAAGAAAAAAAAACTTTACAGAAAATGATGTCACCTTATTCTAAGGAGAACTGTAATACACTACAAAGGAAAGTTTAGTTAGACCCTTTTTAGCAGTAAAATTTATTTTAAAAAAAATCTGGTCCAATTTCACTGCACCCTCCGGGAATTAACATAGAGCAGGGATTTACCCCTTTGAAGGATCATAATCAGTTATTCTTCTGAAGAAAGGAAAAATAAAGAACATAGCATACGCTTTCGATCTGTACAGCAAGCAACTGATTAAAAATGCTAACAACTATGATTGTCCAACAGCCAGAAGTTCCCATGAGGCTCATCTACACAGATGGTGATTAGTTTGTGATGGCCAGAACAATCACTGGTACCATGTTGCAGTAACACCCACAGACTATCTGTCACATTCCCCGGAGGCCAATAAATGCTGTTTGCTTCATACACTTAACTTCAACCATAAGCTTTACAAGCAGCTCCGATACATTTTTAATCACTCTCCTCATAAACCTAAACATTCCCTTTTGCTGATCCATGTTTGTGTTTTGAATTTCTGTAGGCATGCTCTGCAAGTGATTAGTTTTTTTTTGGTACGGTAGAGTCAGAAAGCTTTATTAAGGCTTCACAACAGAAGCCGTGCACAGATGGAGACATTTGTGCAACTGCGTCTGCTATGTTTCCATCAAATACGCTAGAGGCTTTAACCTCACGTAATCCATCAGAGCTCCCTATGGAAATTAAGGATCAATACTTTCGCATTGAGAGAGGAAAATACTTGCATTACAAATTGTTTCTCTGCGATACACTATTTCAACTAATAATGATTGTTTTGTTTTTTTAGTAATTCTTCTGTTTTGGAAGTTAGTTTGGTAGAAGAAGTTTAAGGACGTTTACTCTGAAGTTCTCTTATGTTCTCAGTTTACCATTATTTAGCACCTCTTTAAAAAAATGCTCCTTTGCCATAATTATCTGTACAAAAGCATATCTTTTTTTATAATCTAATAAAACCTGGATATACAAGTTTATATCCAATAATTGAGAAATATACAAACATTCAAGAATGTATTCATATTTCCACTCAATCATTTTTTCCTATACTCATCTTCCTGTGGGTGCAAGGAAATGTTTCAATAATGTTTTTATTTTAATATTATTTTTCAAGTGCCAACATATTTCACAGCTTTTTACAATTTTGCATTCTTCTTCTTATTAATATTATTATTATTATTTATAAAGAGCCAACAAATTCCACAGTCTTTACAATGGATGGACTACAAATTTCTAACACGATGAGTTGGAAGCACATGAACAGAGGGGGTTGAGGGCCCTTCTCAAATGAGCTTACATTCTAGATGAAGTGGGGAGTGACACAAGAGATAAAGGTAGGATAGAAAAGTAGGTTGCTATAATAGATTTCAATGAATGCTTGGATTTTTTTTTTGGATGACAAGTGCAGGAGAAGATGCAAGGTGGGTTACCAATGCGCGGGGAGGGAGAGCTATTAAGACATCGCACAGAAACGCACTGTCCTTGAGAAGTACAGTAGGTGACAAATAGCAATAAGAGGGGGAATGGAGGACAAAAGAAGATCACTGGCCAACAGAAGTAAATATGAAGGGACACAACTGTGAATTAGAGAGGAACTGTCATTAAGAAAGGAGTTGTTGAGGCCTTTGTAAATTGGTGTCAATAATGAAACAGTTCTTCCTAAAATTCTGTGGAGGCTAGTCTAAAGGAGAAATAGAGGTGGGGCCATACATTTTTTGTTTCAATTAAAGAAAATAATTGCTCTGTAAGGACAAATTCTAAGTGTGCACTAGAAAAACAACAACATGTTTTGTCTGTCATAATTTGCTTTCCTAACTTTACTAATCCCTCCTCCTCCAACCTGATAGGTAATGATGCTGTTGAGCAGTGTTAACACTTTGAGGGAATTTTTGAAAATAACACAACTTTCATGTATGCTTACTCTGATCTAATAGGTTAGATGAGGTCATAATTTGTCTTTGCTTTGGACTCAGTGTTGATTACACAGAGTTTAGATATTTGTATCAAACTGGCCAAAAGCAAACAAAAACAAAAAAAAGAAAAAAGAATTTGTCGTTGTTATAAATGTCTTTCATCGTATATTGAAAAGGTAGTAGACTGACAATACAATCATACATGCTTTGGTATGTCATGTAAAATAAACAATAATCAAGTTTAACTTTGGTAATGTCTACAGTTAAATGTGGTTTTCCAGATACATTTAACCACAATTCCAGCAATTCCAAATATACTGTTGCTATATATGTAGAAGTTGATGAAGTGTAGTTTAAAATAGCTGGGGAACTACTAATTTGCCACTTCTAGAATTTGAAACTCTATATAAGATATAATTACGACATCTATATTTGTGGTTTGAACTAAGTACTCTGATAAACCTTTACTTCGAATCCAAATTTTTGACTCACATGCTATTGGTTCATGGACTTGATACATATAAAACATATGTTTTTTTTTAGTAATAGAGCCAATAAAAAAAAGAATTCAATGGAAATAATGTAACGATATTGATGGCTGTATAGAACCTTTCAGTATGTAATACACAATTGCCTACTTTAGATGTTGCTTACATAACCCATTAAAATATATAGGAAGAGAGCAACTGGCAATAGGATTACATTAACCCCCAGCAGTTATTCAGTAGCCACAAAGACACTCATCAATCATTTAACTCAAGGAGAAGAAACTTAATCTAAATGCTTAAGGAGATTAATCTAACCATATTGATAGCACTTCAAAATTTAATGAGATGGAATGACTTAGAAGAAAAATCAGAAAGTTTGGAAGCAGCAGTTTAAGACCTCTTCATAACGCATTATAAAAAAAATATAATACGGAACTGTGCAGAGATTGCTATTAGATTGCAAGCTCTTTGAGAGAGTGCATAGATAGGCAAATACTAGAATAAAACAAGTTAAGGGATGTTTAACATGGCAAAAATAAGAGTGCTATTTTGGGTGCAACGTGCTAACCGTAAGGTGACTTCTATTGGTTTCTATAATGATTGATTTAGTATTTCAAGCTAGATTTGATGAACGTGTCTTTTTTTTTTTTTGCCTATGTAACTATGTAACATTGCTTTAGAATAGCACCCGTTTTTGTCTTGATACATCTCACCCATAGGATCCGAACATGTCACATATTTTCACCTTATATGTAAAAACATACCTGAGTGAGCTTCTATATGTGTTCCTATAATCCATCATTCAAGTCTGCATATTTCTCAATAACATTACAGAAAACATGACTAAGGTCTAAGCATAAAGTTTTGCCCAGCAAGGCTTTAACGGGGGATGTACTCAAGCACATAGTGACTATTTCATTTAGCAAAATTCACGAATGAAACTGCTGCCCAGACTCAAAGAAAACAGCTGTTGTCAGCTTACTGATAGCTCCATTCATGTTTATTTTCTGAATGGAACTACTGACAGTATAGCATGTATATCATGGTGGTACCTCCTACTTCTTACGGGGTTATTCGCTAAAATGAGGATGCATGGTAAATTCAAAGTGAATTTAAACTTTAAGGAGCTGAACTGAAAGCATTTTTGACTCAGAGCATTATTTCAGCTCCGGTATTTTTTACCTTAAATGTGAAATTCACTTTGAATTAACCTTGAGTTCCCACTTTAGTAAATAACTCTGTAAGAGTACTATAAAAAGCCTATAAGAGAGGGCAGGTATATGCATGGATAGGTTTCCACCACCAAGATTCATCCTTTGATCATATAGCTTTACACATGATCATTCATTGTTGCTGGGAAAGGGAACGTCTGATGTAAGTCTGAGCCTGTCTAAGGTAACTGAGATTGGGTGTCAATTAGCTGCATGGTGTAAGTGAAGAGCTTACTGCAAGTCAAAGGCTGCTTGAATTGAAAAACAAAACAAAAAAACTAACATGGTTAAAAGATCAGGTGTAGCCACACAAGGAACACAACACAAATAAAACTATTTCCTTTTAAATACATTATCTGTCACTGTCTGATGCATCACTGAATGAAGAATGCCTTCGGAAAACTGAACATTTCTATTATGTTATCTTTTATGAGTCAAATTAGATGAGACTGCCCTCTGTTCTTGTCACTTTCTTTATGCTTGCAGCTATGACAGATACTGTGATGGCAACATGGGAATTAAGGCAAACATTTATATCTTTCATAGAAGGGAAATCATTCCTTTAATTTATGAAAACTACAATTAGATTCTAGTCCCATGGCCAATGCATTATGCATATGATAGCATACATTATTGCCACTTGTATGTTTGAAGGGGAGTAAAATAGTAATTATACTATCAAGACTGAGAAAATATATAACTTTTGTTTAGCAGTCAGGAAATAAGGTAAATATAAAGAATGAATGGATTTGAGTACTAGAGTTTTGGGAGCTACAAGATCCTAGGTTTGTTTACAATAAATGCTATTAGTCTGTGGAAGAGGTCTATGTCAGCTATTATTGCCACAGAGATGTCACCATGAAAGTAAGTTGTTCTGTCTCTCAATAACTTCAGGAGTATGGAATTATCTGTAATCACAATGATGGTGTAAAAACACTTAAACAACACTTTAAGGTTACAACAACCCTTTTTAATAAACTTTCTTTTTTTTTTTTTTTTTTTAGAATGACCTGCAGAATGCCCCCCACTCTCTTATATTTAAGAAAACCCTGTAAATAAGCATAAAAACACCTGGAATCCAGCTCCACTTGCTGGTTGCCACACCCTATCCAACATCACTGCTTCCCTTGCAAGGTCCAATCAAATGCTTCTCATAGAGAAACATTTGATTGGCCGTTCTCAATGGCTCAGAGTGCAGGAGAAAGGGACGGAATATACATTAAACAAAAATGTATGAGTATAAGCAAAGCAGGGAGGCAGGGGCAGTGGGAAGTGCTGAAATTTGGGAGGGGACATTAAAACTTCCATATGCAGGTACACTCCCAGTGATGCCTACAAGGGTATAAATTGATAACATCTGTTGCCAACTAGCAGTGTGTGCTGACAACAGACATATGTACACAAAATTGACATTAGGCAGCCTGGAACAGAGTTTGGGGCCTAAGTCACATGTGCCAGAGGCGTAACAAACCCCTGGCACAATAGGGAACATGTCTCTGTATGTGCAGAGTCTCAAGCAGAGGCGATGCACATACAGATTCCTCCCGCCATTATCTAAATGCTGAAGTGGTTACGATGTTTGGAGTAACCCTTTAAGAAGGACAAAATACTTACAGGGAGAGAAATCTTTTCGAAACCAGCCATGAGCTCATTTTTATGCTTTAAGCATTTACAGCTGGTAAATGTTTGCCAGTAAAAAAACATGCCAAATGGTTTACATAATCAGCACTTCCGTTTAATGCCTGTATGTTATTGAATTCTGCCTTCACTGATATTGATCATCATTACTCACTTACCATTTTAGAAAGTTATATGGCAGAAAAAAGGCATATTTTCTAATTCATTGTCATACTAACTCTTTAAATAGATATGTATTTTATAGAAATACTTGAATATTTTCAAAATAGATTAAAAAAACAAAAAAAGGGCTGTCAGCCAGCGTAACTCTGTGTCTTGAAGATGGTGTAGGCACAGCTTGCTCTTTGTATCATTATTCCACAATTTAAGAGTGTTGCAGGGTTATTTACTAAACCCTGCAACACTCTTAAATCGTGGAATAATGATACAAAGAGCAAGCTTACTCATTGAGATGCCTCTGACTTGATCACCACGTGCACGCGCGAGCCGGCTTGTGCGTGCACGTGTGCCAGCTCATGCACACTCACACACTGAGGGGTGCATGCGTGACCCACCGATTATGCACTGCAGAAGCTGGTCTGAAGTCTGTTGAGGGGGGGGGGCAGGCATGCTCAAGTAGAGGTTACCTTCTACTCCCCTGACCTAACGGAAGCAGGAAGGAATCCTCCCTGGCTGTTTGATTGACAGCCAGGAGGGAGTTCCCGAGTTAGAAATCAGCACTCTTCTAAACTGGGGTTAAATCAGGGTACTCCTCAAAAGCTGAAGGGATTTTGGGGTGTGGAGTGGTTCTTTAAGTAAATATAGCCCTGTCAGTCTAACAGTTTTCATCTTTTTGGACTTTTGAAAGTACATAACAATTTGATAAGTCCAATTAAATGGCTTTCAAAGCACTTGCCCGAATACATTTTCTTGAACAACTTTGGGTACAGTCGTAACAAATCTTCACAGTTTGATATCTGTCTCCTAAAAAGATTCAAACAAGATTTTGTTTGTAGATACTTAAAATGTGCATGGCCAATACATCTTCACTGTAAATATTTAATGAACTGGAAATCCAGCAGGAAGTCTGGATCTGACAGCGTAAATTCTAAATGTTAGGCCAAAATTACCAGAAAGTTATGTGATTGGAGGTTTTTCAGTAGCCGTTTAGCTATTTTCCCTTAAAGGCATGAATTCACTGTTATCTTTAATAGGCCAGTTTAGCTGATAACCCTGCATGTAAAATTTGAATTCAATATGCCATACTCCAATGATCACTATTGACTTATTTTTTTGATCTATCATATGTCTTTTTTTTCTGCAGATCCATCATTCTAAGAGGGCCACAGGATATCTAAATGGAAGCTGTAACCCATGACAACTGGGACTCTACAAAGCAAAAACTGTGCTTCGGAGCATGTAGCCCAATATATCCTTTGAGTAGGTAGTGGTGTGCTCTTCGTCTGTGTTGAATATATTCTAATATTCTTCTTTTTAGAATTCATTAATTCAGCTATATTCAATTCTGTAACAAGTTTCCCTGCATGAAAGCATTTCTATACAATCAAACTGTTCTATAGTTCAGTCCAAGAACAGTCATACCATATTGACTCTCTTCTTTCAGATTTCACACTTACCAGATGTAATATACAACCAAATGGTTTTCAATTTAATGGTAGTGTCTACTGTAACATTTTAGTTATCAAAGAAAATGTTTTATCCCTGCGTTTTGTTTCCTGACAATTTAGCATTCTGATGATCTCAACTGCATAAGCAAATAGTAGACGACAGCAGATGTACAGATCGACTGTTCTCAATTTAATTTTATTTTTTATTTTTCTGTGGATGGAGAGTAAAAGATAACATATCATGTTTATAAAAGGCTTACTATTAGATTAGCTACTAAGTGTTGTTAGAAGTATAGTATAGATGCACTATTTAATCAAATGTAATTTTATTTATTTATATATACATATAATTTATATATATATATATATGTGTGTGTGTGTGTGTGTGTATTATATATATATATATATATATTTCTTTCCATTAGAAATTGTGTAGCATAATAATAAGGTCAATAGAATTTATTCAAGAGTGAGATTTAATTAACTTCAGATCTAATGAGTGTCAAGCTGAATTTATTTACATCAGTTGCAGTTTAGGTCTGACCTAGTGAATTATGATTCTTGTACAATATAGATAGCATCATATTGGCAGATGTGAGAATATCAGATGTAAATTAAATGGCAACGTGTTTGCAATAAAATCCCCATCTTAACTATTTTTCAGCATAAAATCAGTTCCTGGTGTAAAACATGCATCATTGGGAGGCAGCCTGAACAAACAGGAAGCTATTGTACTCAACTATATGCTAGAAGGAAGTAAGAAGAATCGGCCAAAGCTCTTTAATTAATAACACATTAGCCTATCTATGTTACAGAAAAGGTTCAACTACGGTTAGTTAAACTTTAAGTAAAACATTTTAAAGAAATGTGGCCTATGGAAGTTAATATAAAATGAAAATATCCACCCAATTTTTTTTCAGAGAATTGGAAAATTATAGTTTCAGATACGCAGCTTACTCTTTTTTTTTGTTTTAATCATCTTTATTTCATAAATTTAATTTTATACTCTTAAGTCTATCTTCATTGCTCTTTAATCATTCCATGCAGGTAATATTAGCTGTACTTCTAAATCATCCACCAATGACTGTCATGTTAAGAATAAAAAGATTAATAATTGTAACACATTCTAAAAATAAGAAATAAAAATGAACATTCAATCAGTCAGCAGTTATTTCAGTAGAGAAGCATAATTAAAACACCAAATTCTTGGAAGCCGGTCAGCTTATCGCCCATAATAAAGTAAAGTCATATACTACTTGACATGATGTGATATGAATGTATGTCTTGCACCAATTACTTAGATTCATCCAAATGATGTAGTGCTGGCAAAGCTGCAATAAGCTATAAAGTGTGAAATAAGATGAGCAGGGAGAATTGGGTTGGCTAAGAAAACAGCATACGTTTAAAAAAAAAAAAAAAATCATGTGACAACATCTGCTTTGATTAAGTGAAGCTTTCTTATTTAGTCATGCTTAGCATGTATCAAGATTGAAATAATGCAGATTATTCTCACATTAAAAAGTAAAATGCATGTATGGATGCGTATAAAATACTATAATGGAATGCCATTGCATATCAAGTTATTATCTAATGTTCTGTTCTTGGACTGTATACCTCTTGTTTTTTTTTTGTAATGGTTTCATTATTTTTGTAGTTTTTATTAATTTTTTTTGCAAATGTTCTTCTCCTTTATGTCATGCTTACCAATTGCAGTGTGACCGTTTTGGTGAATTGGCGGCAGCTCACTTTGATTATCCATTACATAATATAATATATTGATTATTAGTAACAACCCCTGGATGTTGGGCCAAGGTTACACCCCCAGGACATATTCGATAACCCAAGTAATCTGAATGTACCTTTCCTGGTTAAATACTTTGTTATTATTATTATTTATTACTATTAATTTCTATCTATGCAGCTTGAATTCAATTGTTCTGTAGCCCATGGATCAGCACAGCTATGAGGAATAGGCCTTGACAGAGCCAGGAGTCACAGGAAGTTAGTGTCATTTAGAATGCTGGGTAGGGCGGAGCCATAAGGGGAGTATTTATACCAGCCATTATATGAAGTGGCCATTTTAACTGAACCTAAGCTTACCTGTCAGTTGTCCCTCCCACCCTCCCTGTATTTGGTTAGGTTAGTTGATTTCCCATTTTTTCACAGCGGCGGGGAATGGCCTGGTTAAATCGGAGGGTAGATGGAGGAGAAAGTGGGCATCCTGAGGTTTAGTGTGGGTTGGGCAGTGTTGCACATGGTTGGTAGGTTTGAGCCCGTTGGTGGCTCCGAACCTGGGGGTGTGGTGTCTTGGTACACCCTACACGGGAACTGGTGGGTAGCGGTGTCTTGGTACACCCCTACAATATATATGGTGGGTAGCGGTGTCTTGGTACACCCCTACAATCGATATGGTGGGTAGCGGTGTCTCGGTACACCCCTACAATTTAACCTGGTGGAAATGTGGTCATATTGGGCGGCCAGTTTCTGTATTAACATGTTATTTAGATTGTTATCTATTGTTATTATTGTGGGGTCATTGCTATGGGTATGTTATGTATAAGGGGGATGTTAACTTTAATAAGATTGGTTGGCAATGACCCCATTTGTTATTCCTTAATTATTTTATTATTTTATTAATAATTTAATAAAGCTGTGGACTTATTATTTCCAACAGTATAACCTGTGTCCGTGTTTTAATGGGTGTTTGGGTAAGGTTAGCGCATATGCCGGCAAATCCGACTGTGCGCCTGTCAAGATTATGATCAGCCCTTATTTTACTTGATTGTGTAATTCTTAAATTGATTATAGGGTTGGACTTACAACCCTGCTAGAACAAGACGAATGGCACCCAACCAAATCCTGCAAAATAGTGACCTGCCCACCCCCACAGTTTAATTTTAAGCCCCTAACCATTGCCCATGGGTGGGGGCATGGCGAGACATGTAATAGATTTTAGTATTTTACAGGCCTAATCCTTGTGAGGCAATTGCTGCCCAGTTTCAAGTGTGTTTTTAAAGTGATCACTGTTTAGTAGACATGCCCCCACCTGCAGCATGGAAAGTGGGATCTTAAAGGAGGTATTAAACCTCTCATATATTAATATGAGTGTTGATTGTTAATTTTTGCCATTTTAGTATATCCAAATACTTTTTCCTGATTTGATTGTAACAACAAAACAGAAAAAGAAATGCCACATGGATGACATACGGTTTGTTCCAACCATTTATATTTTTTTTTGGGACAAACCAATTTGGAGAACATTTCTTTTTCCAGCATATGTCGATTTGGCAGAGCTAACAAATCAGAGGGCAGCATCTCAATGTTTAAACTGTATCAGTCACCGCTGTATACAAACGCTCCCATAGATATATGTATA